>NC_072430.2:113160000-117960000 GCF_028878055.3 Symphalangus syndactylus | reverse complement strand
CAGATCTCTTGAGTCCAGGAGTTTGTGACCAGCCTGAGCAACATGACAAAACTCTATCTTGACAAAAAAATATAAAAATCAGCCAGGCATGGTGGTGCAGGCCTGTAGTCCCAGCTACTTGGGTGGATGAGGTGGGAGGATCAGCTGAGCCCTGGGAGGTCGAGGCTACAGTGAGCCGCGATCATGCCACTGAGCTCTAGCCTGGGTGACAGAGTGATACTCTGTCTCAAAAAAAAAGAAAAAAAAAAGACTAAAAAAATCAGGGAAGTAGAATCCTTTCTTTAAAATAATGGGAGGGAGTAAATATTCCTGAAAAGTAATTCCACAAACACACATCTATTAAGTGCAAATTCCACTGGCAACATTTAGTTTCATGGTAATATCTAGGTGTACAGGATACTGAAAAATACAGGTACCTAACTATATGCCCAGCTATATCATGAAAACTACAGGAATAAAGAAAACATTTTTTGGTAGAAAACTAGAAATCTCTGCCATAGCAACTTCCAAGAAATTTCAAGAGTTGGTTTCATACAAACCATGCATTCTGACCATGATTTATTTCAACTACAAATATATAATAATCCAAATAAAAAGATAACCCAAAATCCATGCATATGTAAATTTGAAAATGTCCTCTACATAAGCCACAGGACAAAAAACAAACCATAATGGAAAACTTAAAATACTTAAAACTAAACAAAAATTAAAATGCTACATATAAACATCTGTGGGATGCAGTTGAAATAGTATTTGGGGAAAATTAATAGTACTAAGTACTTAAAATAGTAGAAAAGCCAACCATTAATGAGTTATGTATCAACTTAAGAAGCTGGAAAAAGAAACAAAGTGTAAACTCAAAGACTATAGGCAGAAGAAGATCATAACAATGAAACTACAAAGTTATACAAGAAAAAAGCTAAACATAACGATTATAAAATCCAAAACTTGGATCTGCAAAAGTACCAACAAAATTTATATATTTACAGGAAGACCGATGTGAGATGGGAAGGGAGGGGAAAACTGTTGGAAGGGAGGGCAAGAAATAGAATTCACAAATAAAAAGAGAATATAATTATGGATCCATTTGAGATTTAAAAGATAGTAAAAAATGTGATAAATATTTTAAGCCAGTAAATTTAAAACTCAGATGAAATGGTCATATTCATGTAAGCATATTACTTCAGAATTTATAAAAATTGATTAAGGAAGAAATAACTTCCATTTATTACAAAGAAATCTGAATCCACAGTATAAAATCTTCCTATAAATACATAACAGTTCCAATTAGTTTTACAGAAGACCTCTACCATACATTTAAGGAATAGGTCTTCCAGGGCATAAAAATCTTTCAAAGAATAGAGAAAAGGAACTATTCCCAAACTTATTCAATGATACTAAAATTATAAAAAGACAGTGACTGAACAGGAAAATTAAAGATCAATTGTATTCATAAACTAGAAGCATCCTATGAAAAAATGATTAACTAGGTCCAGTGTTATATAACTCAAATAACACATGATGAATACATTAGTTTTATTCCAGGAATGCAAGAGAATGTCTACATTTTAAAATCCATGGCAACATTTACCACATTGAAATATTAATGGAGAAAATAGTCTCAGAAGCAGAAAATACAATACTTATTCATGATAAAATCTTAAAACTTAAACATGATAAAAAAATTACCAATCACTTATGGTAAAAAAAATTAATATACTTATGATAAAACACAAACTTTAAATATGAAAGGAAAATAAATTTTTTCAACTTGATAAAGAATAACCAGCAAAGACAATAAACATCATTCCTTGTGTTGAAACATCAGATGCATCACCTTTAAAATCACAAATAGTATAACCACCTCTATTTAACCACTTCTATTTAACTTTTTGGAGGACCTAGACAAAACACAAATATAAGAAATACAAATAAAAATTTCTAGGATTGAAAAATGAAAGTCACAACTATCATTTTTCACAGATGATATTACTTACAAAGAAAATTCCCAAAAAGCCTATAGACAAATTATAGAAATAGGGGGTTTAGCAGAAACACTCTATTTCTGATCAACTTGTAGTAATCAATGCATACAATAGCAACTAACAAAACATATTTTTTTATTTATGCATTCATTCAAATTTACATATTTATGGGATAATTACTATTTGCCAGGCATTTTTTTTTTTTGGCACTGAGAATATAGCAGTGAATACAATTAATAAATATTCCTGCTTTCATGGGACTTGCATTCTAGTGGGAAGTGATACAATGAGTTAATAAGTACAACATAGCATATGAGAGATATGTAAGATAGGCAAAAAGAAAAATTAAAGCAGGATAGAGGCCAAAGAAGTGCCAATGAATTAAAGGCAGCATGAAAATTTAGATTGGGTGGCTATGAAAATTCTCTCTGAAAAGGGAACACTTGAGTGAAGCTTTAAATAAAGTGAGAGATGAGCCATCTGAATTATCTGAAGGAAAATAACACAGACAGAAGATAAAAACTCAAGTGCAAGAGCCTCAAGGTGGGGCATACCTACGGTGTTCTATAAATAGGTAGAATTTGTAGGAGGCTAGTGTGCCTGCAATTGAGCAAAAGATGGGAGGGTAGCAGGAGATAATGTCAGAGAGGTAAAAGGGATCCAGGAAATGGAGGGCCTCAGAGGTTATAATGACCTTACCTATAACTCAGTGAGATGGGAGGTTACCGGAGTATTTTCAGCAGAGAAATGTCATGGACAGACTTATGTTTTAAGAAGATGACTCTGGCTGCTGTGTTCAAAAGAGACTGAAGGAAAATAAAGACAAAAGCAGAGATCAGTTAGGAGGCTTTTGCAATAATACAAACTACAGATGGTGGCAAAAAAAAACAAACAAACAGAGAGCAAAAGTGCTAGTGGTAAGAGAAAATGAAAATGTAGATATTTTTTCAAAGATAGAACCAAAATAATTTCTTTTTCATATCAGATGTGAGATGTGAGAGAGAGAGACATCTCAGGGATGACTCTAGAGTTTTTTGGCTAAGTAACTAAAGTGTGGAGTTTCCATTAATTAAGAAGGAGAACATGGAAGGGGAGATAATTGAAATGAAGAAATGACATTTAACTGGAGGTGTTAAGTAAGCACTTGGATATATGAAACTAGAGTTCAGAGAAGAGATCTCAGTTGACGATGTAAATTAAGGGGTAATTAATATATAGGCAGAATTTAAAGCCATGAGACTGGATGAGATCACCTAGGGAGTGAAGACAACCCATAGAGGGTCAAGAACTGAGCCTTAAAACACCTCAGTATGCAGAGATTCGGGGGGTAGGGAGCAAACAACAGAGGAAATGAAAAATTATAGCAGTTATTTGCAATAATAAGGCCTAGGAAATGACTACGAAAGTGAGTTAAGTGGATCACTGGAGGAGAGGCTGTCAAGGAACTGAAAGTTCAGAGAGTTAGAAGGATCATCAATATTAACATTTCAATCATGAAGCATTATGGAGGAATCACTTTTAAGAAAGTGACAATAACACGGGGATTAATTTTTTTAATTGACAAAAAGATGAGGTGAGTAAGAGATGCCCATAACAAAAAGGTACAGTGAGTGGGCAAATCTGATGACATGAGATTCACAGAAGGGTATGTTCATGAAGGAGGGAGAACAAACTGAAAGCAGCAATGAGAAGCAAAGGGGACACTTATCTGACTTCCAGGACCTATGCTACATTTGAGTAGAGTAGAGAGAACAGTTACCCTCAAAGGTACTATAAGATGTGATGTGTTGTTGCTCTTTCATACTGGCTTAGGAGAGCTGAGTGTGGATATCAAGTCCCAGCTCCTCATTCAGTGAAGTGAGAAGACAGCTTAAATGGCTATGGTGTGAGTGTTTAACAGCACAGAAACTGGAAAACACTACAAATCAAGGCTTTTGTTTTCTTCTTCCAAAGAGTTGATTGTTAAAACATTTACCAGAACCTCAGTGGATGCAGGGGAAACTATCATGAAGGAAAATCTAGATTTTCATTAGCACGGAAGGTGAAGGGAACATTCATAGTAAAATATTAAAATATAAAGGACTTTTTTGTTGACTGACTTTGAATTCAACAGAGTACAAAGAAAGGGTTTGGGAAGTCAGAAGAGGGAAATATTGGGTCAAAAAAAAAGGATCCTTAGGGAGGATTAGAGTTCTGGGATAAATGATTAACTGGGAGTCCTGGACTCCTTTTATGAAGACTGTAAAGAACATGGATAAAGGGTATGGGTGTTGACGAAAGGGAGGACTGGAGAAGAACAAGTCAGGAACACCTGTTGCTCAGAATTTCCCATTTGGCTCCTGCTGACAAATGTCCTGAAGATGGGCAGTCTTAGTTGATGTGCTGGTGTGCTCTGTTGTTCTGTTGTGTCCTGCCAATAGTGTCCTGCAGAGGTGCAGTCTTATTGCAAGTTTGAGAGTTCCCTGTCCACTGCTGCTGATGGAGGCATGGAGTTAGACAGAGGGCTGTTCTCGCACTGAGCTCATAAGCTCTCTCTTGATTTCTGTCGAAGGAGGCCTCAAAGCCAACAAAGGAACAAGTATATTTATTTTAAAAGATAGCATATACAAGAGCAAAACTATAAGGTAGTTAGAATTATATTTAACAAAAACATGTACAAGATCTGCATGGGGAAAATTATAAAATTGTTATTGAAAGATGTTAAAGAATGTCCAAATATGTGGGAAGATAAACTATGTTCATTCACGCATTGAAAGATTCAATATCGAAAAGATGCTAGAATCTCCATATTAATGTATAAAACCAAAAATATTTCAATAAATGTTATAAGAGTTTTTTTAGGAATTTAGCAAGCCTACTATTAAATTTATAGGGATAAATAAAGGTATAAGACTAACTAAAACACTTCTGAAGAATAATAGTAAGGTAAAGATAATTACCTTAGGATATATCCAAATATCTTAAAAACTAAAATAATCCAGAGGTATGCTACTGCCACGGGAATAAACAAACTCACCAGTGAAACATAAAAGAAAGTCCAGAAGCAAACTCATGTATGCATGGAAACTAGTTAAATAACAGTTAGAGCTGATACTTCAGACCACTGAAGAACCATATAATTGTGCTGAAACAGCAATTATCTGAATAAAACAAAGTGAAACTGGATTCCTACTATACTCTACATGAAAAATCAATTTCAAGGTAATTAAATATTTAAAATTGTAAAGCAAAATTGAAGTGATGTTCTGTCCAGACAAAGTGGTGTAGACTCAACTGTCCCCCATTCTTCCCTGGTAACTAAACTATAAACCCTGGAAATGATGCAAGAGACAGTCTAAGGGGAACTCTGAAAGGTGGAAACAGGAAGGTAAAATGATCAGAGATTCCAGGACTCGAGGAAGAGCATAATGATAGGGCATTTTATCATTCACCACCCAACGGAAGAAGGTGAGCCAGCCCTGACTCCCAATCTAGCAACAAAAGGCAATGTGATCTCTAACCATAATGGAATCAAACTAGAAATCAAACTGAAAAATCTCCAAACACTTGGAAATTAAACAGCACACTTCTAAATAATCTATAAGTCAAAGAGGAAGACTCGACGGAAGTAAAATATATTTAAAACTGAATGAAAACAAAAATACAATATAACAAAAATGTGGGATTCAGCAAAAACAATGCTGAGAGGAAAATTTATAGCACTATATTCTTACATTACAAGATTAAAAAGTCAAATCAATAATTTAAGTTGTTACCTCAAAAAAGTCTAAAAGGAAGAACATAATAAACCCAAAGCTAGAAGAAGACAGGAAATAAAGATAAAAGCAAAAATCAATGAAATTCAAAATAGGAAATTAATACAAAAGTTTACAAAAAAGCTGGTTGTTTGAAAAAAATCCATAAAACTGATAAATTGCTATATAGCAAGACTGACAAAAATAAATAGGAGAAGAAACAAATCACAAATATCAAGAATGAAACAGCAGTACACTATAGATCTTGCAGTTATTAAATGAATAATAAGAGAACACTATAAACAACTTTATGCCCATAAATTTAACAACTTGGATGAAATGGAACAATTCCTAAAAAACCACAGACTACCAAAACTCAAGTAAAGTGAAATAATCTGAATAGTCATATAGGCATTAAAGAAATTAAATTTGTATTAATAATTTAAAACCTCCCATTCAAAAAATCCCAAGGTCCATATGGTTTCACTGGTGAATTCTCCCAAATATTTTAAAGAGAATCAACAAATACTCAGCAATTTAATAACATGATCAGCTACTGATCCACACAACATCTTGGATGACTCAGTGGAATTATGCCAAGTGTAACAGTCAACCTCCAAAAGTTAAATGTTATATAATTCCATTTAAATAACAATCTTAAAATTAAAAAAACTATAGAAATGTAGAAAAGATTAGTGGTTTCCTGGGGTTAGGCATGGACAGAGCTAAAACGAAATCAGTGTGGCTATAAAAGGGCAACACCAGGGATCCTCTGGCAGGCAGAACTATTCCACACCTTGATTATATCAATATCGAAATCCTAATCTTGATACTATACTATAGTTTTGCAAGATGTAACCATTAGGGGAAACTGGGTAAAGACTGTATGAGATCTCTCTGATTTATATCTTACATATGTATGTGAATCTAAAGCTATCTCAAAGTAAAAATATTAGTTTTAAGAAATTACAGAGACAGTACAACACAGTAAAATTTAAATAATTTCTATAGATAAAAATAAAAGTATTTTATCAATGTTAATTTCTTGATTTAGATAATTATATTGGGTTTATGAAAGATAGTATCTGTTTTTATGTCTGAATTGGTTGGTAAAGGAAAAAATAAACAAGAAAAATGCTAAAAAGAAAAAAATATGAACACAGTACTCTGATCTTGAGATAAGGGTTTCTTAATCAAATGACAATAAGTGCTACCATAAAAGAAAGTACTGATTAGTTTTACTACATTATAATGAAGAACTTATATTCACTGAAAAAATAATAAAGAAATAGAAAATATAAGTCACCATGTGGAACAAGATATCCACATTAATAGAATTGATCACAAAATTAATGTCGATACATTTCAAGTATACTTCAAGGGCCAACAATCTAATGGAAAAAAATTGCAAAAGATATGAACTGTTATTTCACAGAAGCTAACGTATGAAAAAGAACATGTTCAATTTAATTAGTAATCAGAAAAATAGAAATTAAGATCTAGTGAGGTGACATACTTCATTTGCTTGGGAAAAATAAAAAACCCTGGCAATAATGAATACAGAGAAAGATGTAGACTAGTAGGAACTCTCTGTGTGGGTTTATAAATATATTCAACTGGTTTGAAAAAAGAGTGACATTATTTCATAAAATCCTCATCCCCAATTCCACCCCTAGGTTAGTGTCCTACAGAAAATCTTCCACTAATGCACTTGGAGATATACAAGAATATTCTTGGCAGCATTGTTTATTTCCAAGACATTGGAAACCAACTGAACATTGTAACAATAATACAAAAAAGTAAATATTGTGAAATGAGCTAGAGCCACATACAGCAACACTAAAGACTCTTAGAAACAAAAATCAAATCAAAAAAGCAAGTTGGAGACTACATACGTATTTCATAATTTGCATTTTAAAAATATATTTTAATTTATGTATTATATTCAAATACACATGATATATTTTAACTAAAACATTAATTGAATATTATTTTTTCATTATGCTATATTTAATCTACAAATTCTTTTTTTTTTTTTTTTTTTTTTTTTTTTGAGACGGAGTCTTGCTCTGTCCCCCAGGCTGGAGTGCAGTGGTGCAATCTTGGCTCACTGCAAGCTCTGCCTCCTGGGTTCACGCCATTCTCCTGCCTCAGCCTCCTGAGTAGCTGGGACTACAGGCGTCCGCCAACACGCCCGGCTAATTTTTTGTATTTTTAGTAGAGACGGGGTTTCACCGTGTTAGCCAGGATGGTCTCGATCTCCTGACCTCGTGATCCACCCACCTCGGCCTCCCAAAGTGCTGGGATTACAGGCTTGAGCCACCGCGCGATTCTTACTTTTCATAAATCAACAGTTGAAATATAGCTAATGTAAGTATTTATAATGACCAAAGTTTTCAAAATGTTGTAAATCCTCAGCATTTTTTTTTAACTGCAATCTCAGTTATGCATTTTCAAATGATCCACGGCTATACATGCATAATTCGAAAATAGGGAGCAGAGTTTAAAACGTGAGAATAAGTAGTATCTCTTAATTACTTTTATTTTGATTCACATTTGCTTCTCTTTATGTAAGCAGAGTATATTTAGTGTAATAATATAAGTATTTCTATTTATTTGATTTTCTACTTAGCACAGAATTATAAATATGTTGGCTTAATTCTTATCTATTTAACATGGCATGATATTATAAATAAATATTTTGGTAAATATATTTCCTCAGAGGTGTTTAAATGAATTATTTCAACTGCTGAAGATATTCAACACTGTTTTCTTTTTTTTTTTTTTTTAGAGACAGAGTCTCGCTCCATCACCCAGGATGGAGTGCAGTGGTGCAATCTCGGCTCACTGCAACCTCTGCCTCCTGGGTTCAAGTAATTCTCTGCCTCAGCCTCACGAGTAGCTGAGATTACAGGCACCCACCACCACGCCTGGCTAATTTTTTTGTATTTTTAGTAGAGACAGGGTTTCATCATGTTGGCCAGGCTATTCTTGAACTCCTGACCTTGTGATCCACCCACCTCGGCCTCCCAAAGTGCTGGGATTACAGGTGTGAGCCACCGTGCCCAGCCTCAACATTATTTTCATATTATTAGTATTAAAATTCCCATTTGCATATGGTTATAGATTTCTTACCAACTTCCATATTTTCAGACTCTGAAAAAATGTAAAACTAAATTCTTTTTTAGAAACTCCATGTGTGATAGATAAAATTATTTACCATTTTGGTGTAATAGTTACAAATCCTGCAATATAGCACCCAGATCCTTGGTTGATGCCAGAGTCACTCTGCATTATGCAATGACACTTTAGGCAAAAAATAATAATAATAGCTGCAAAGAAACATTCAAGAGTACTGTACTAAATGCAACTAAACTCTACAATAAATGCAAAGTATTAGCACTTAAGTGGATTAGTTGAAGTGTGCCATTATCATGCCAGGGTGACATAACACAACGCAATGGCATATACCATTGTATCAGAGTAGAGGAAACTTTTCTCTCCTTTTCACATTTGCATGTGGTTACATTTAAATTACCACCTATTTTATATAATAACTGGCAGGTGTTATGATAAAGATATTAAATAACATTCCATTTTTTCATTAAAGAAATCAAAATATAGAATAGCCCTAAAGGAATTGAGAGTTATGTACAGGTTTTATGAGCACAGAAGCACTTTTAAATATGTAACAGGGGACATGCAAACATTGGAACATCAGAATTAGCCACCATAATTCTCTCATCTCCATGTTTCTATTTATATATAATCTGAAATAGGGAAACTATGCTCACAATCAGGGAAAACTATTGCTAAATTGTTCATGCCATTGCATAATAAAATGGCTAAAGTTGTTAAAAAGTAATGAATCTGGAAGTCTTTAGCAGACAAATTCAGTGTAACTTATGTCACACTTAAAAGAGAAAAATAGTATTAAAAATTAGAGATCTTTTGCTTTCCCTTAGTAAATAACCTTTTCTACAGAAACAAAATTACTTGAGTCTAAATCCTGTTATAAGCACTGTGTTAGGTATCTTACATATATTATTTCATTGAATACTAACAAAAAACCCTTTGATAAACATGGTATTCTTTCCAGTTTATAGAGATGGAAAAATAGAAATTAGGTAATGTGCCCATGTTTGTAGAGGTAATAAGTGGTAGACCTGGATCTAAAATACATATTAGGCTTCAAACTAATTCATACTCTAAAAGAGTATTTGCCAAAGTACAGAATACAATTTGCTAACAGATGCTAAGGTAAACGAAAAATTGATTATGATAGTTAACTTACACAAGGATAAGTTATAAGCTATAATATTTTGTTCCCTTAACAAAATATTATATATCATTTATTTATTTATTTTTTTGAAACGGAGTCTCGCTCTATTGCCCAGGTTGGAGTGCAGTGGTGCCATCTCGGCTCACTGCAACTTCCACCTCCTGAGTTCAAGTTATTCTCCTGCCTCAGCCTCCCAAGTAGCTGGGATTATAGGCACGTGCCACCATGCCCGGCTAATTTTTGTATTTTTAGTAGAGACGGGGTTTCACCATATTGGTCAGGCTGGTCTTGAACTCCTGACCTCGTGATCCACCCACCTTGGCCTACCAAAGTGCTGGGATTACAGGCGTGAGTCACCGCGCCTGGCCATATCATTTCTAAAGATCTAAAGGAATTAAAATAAATGGGCAAAAATGAAAACTCAGCTATAGCTTTTGAAAACTCATTCATACCTTATGAGAAAGCTGTTATTTTAATAGCTATATTGGTAGTATAAACCAAGCTTTGAAAAGCCATTTGTATACAACATGTATTATTGATTAATAAACAAAATTAAATGATTAAAAACTAATGCATCATAAGTTATTAATGTCAATTAGAAGCTATTTTTAAAAAACTTTAGCAAAAGATATTTTTCTTATAATAAGCTCTGAATAAATGTTGCTAAACCAGCTGCTGACTGAGCAAATAATCTAATAATTTTACTGTAGGCTTTTTAATTGCTGCTTTAAAAGTTTTTAAAATCTTATTTAAATATGAAGATGATGTAAATATTTCCCAAAATATAAGTTATTTTTTTCTTTTAACCTTTGACATTTGAATTATTAAGATATAAAATGTTTTAACATATTTGTTGTACACACTGCAATGTTTATGTATCCTTCCTAACATGCCTTCTGTTCCTATCCATATGGAAATGATCTCTCTTTAATAACGTTTTTATTGTAATAAAAATAATGCATCATAAGTTATTAATGGCATAACATAAAACCAATTTTAGGATACAGTTCAATGGTCTCAAATGCATTTACATAACTTTCTGCAACAATTATCCTCACCCATCTCCTAGAATTCTTTTCATTGTAAAACTGAAACTCTATAATCATTAAACAATAACTCCTCATTCCCTCTCCCCCAGCCCTAACAAACATCATTCTACTTCTGTATTTATAATTTTCACTACTCAAAGTACCTCATATACATGGAATCATACAGTATTTGTCTTTCTGTTATTGGTTTATTTCACTTAGCATAATGTCCTCAAGGTTCATCCATGTTGTGGAATATGCTAGAAATTCCTTCCTTTTTAAGGCTGAATAATATTCCATTGTATGTATATACCACATTTTGCTTATTCCTTCAGCTGCCAATGAACACTGAATTGTCTCCATGTTTCAGCTACTGTAACACTGCTATGAACATGGGTGTAAAATATTTTTTAACATGCTGCTTTCAATTCTTTTGTGTATATAGGCAGAAGTGTAAATTGTGAGATCATATGGTAATTCTATTTTTTATTTTTTGAGGAAATGTCATACTGTTTTCCCACAGTGACTATACCACTTTACATTCTGCCAATAGTGAACAATGGTTCAAATTAACTTATGTCCTCAACAGCTTTCTTTTTGTTTTTAATGGAAACCACCCTTATTAGTCTGAAGTGATACCCTACTGTAGTTTTGATTTGTATTTCCTTAATGATTAATGATGTTAAGCATCTTTTCATGTACTTTGCCATTTGTATATCTTCTATCTAGAAATGTGTATTAAAGTCATTTTTAGGATTGGACTTTTTGTTGCTGTTGAGTTTTAGGAATTCTCTATATATTCTGTATATTAATTCCTTGCCAGATATATGATTACAGATATTTTCTCCCATTCTATTGGTTGCCTTTTTACTCTGATGACAGTGTCTTTTGATGCCCCAAATTTTAAAATGTTTATAAAGTCCAATTTTTCTATTGTTGCCTGTGCCTTTGGTGTCATATCTAAGAAATCGTTGTTAAAATCAATGCCATGATGCTTTTCTCCTCTATTTTCTTCTGAGAGTTTTATAGTTTTGTGTCTTATATTTAGGTCTTTGATTTTTTTGAGTTAATTTTTGTATATGGTATTAGTTAAGGGTCCAACTTTATTATTTTGCATGTAGATACCCAGTATTCCCAGCACAATTTGCTAAAAAGACTGTCTTTCCCCATTGATTGGTCTTGGTACTACTGTCAAAATCATTTGATCATATATGTGAGGGTTTATTTCTGGGCTGTCTAGTCTATTCCATCAGTCTATATGTCTGTCTTTATGCCAGTACCATACTGTTTTGATTACTGTAGCTTTGCAGTAGTTTATAAATAAGAAAGTATGAGTCTTCCAAGTTTGTTCTTCTTTTGCAAGATTGCTTGGGCTAATCAGTGCCCCTTGAGACTATACGAAATTTAGGATGGGTTTTTACGTTTTTGCAAAAAAAAAAGTCTTTGGGATTTTGATAGAAATTGTGAACATAGGATATGTTTACATTTATTTATGTCTTCTTTAATTTCCCTCAGCAATGTTTTTTAGCTTTCATTGTACAAGTCTTTCATCTCTTTGATAAATTCCTAAATGCTTTATTCTTTTGACACTATTGTAAATAAAAATGTTTTGATAATTTTCTTCTCAGATTGTTTATTGTTAGTGTATAGAAATACAAATGATTTTGTGTTGGAATTTGGAGTCTGGAAATCAGATTCTCCCCCTTCCCCAAGGTTTGCTGGGTTTTTTACTATTGTTTGTGTTTATTTTTTAAAAAGATTTATTGTTATGGACTGTCTCTGGTCAAGGATCAGTAGCCTTACTGTTTTCTCAGGATTTTTCTGAGCCTGCACCTATCCCCGGGCTTGTGTGGTCACTTTCTAATTTTCCCCATATATGCAGTTTCTTTTGAATGTCACAGACTTTAACGTTTGGCTCCCCAAAGTGGGGAATGAGAAAAACGAAGGTGGGAAAAGGAGACTTGGCCCTTTAAGTCCCTGGAAATCACTTCAGCTAGAGAGGGAGACAAGGGTGAATAATGGGGTAAGACAAAACAACAATGGCTATAAGCCTCTTTGTCTGCACCTCTATGATAAAAAGCAGTAGTTAGAGATAAGAGCACAGATTCCTGATATTTGCAGGAACAGGGTGCTTTTTGCCCACCCAGGCTCCTGCAAGGTACTCCTAGAATTTGTGTGCAGCTGCCTGCCACAGAGCTAGGGTGGCTGAAGGTAGGTGCTGATATACTAAGAGTTGAAATTGACCCAACTTAACTATAATTTACTGTCCAATCCTTCCTGTGGACATTGAAAGACTTCAACAGACTCTAGACTTTCCAAATCATTATATCAGACATATTGTCTAGATGAGGAGGCATCCTTGGTGCTTCCCACTCTGCCACCTTCCCATAATCCTCCCTTCTATGTTTTCTTACTAGATCTTTACAATATTTTAAAACACGGTTTCCAGCAGAAACCCAGAAGGGGTATTAGGGATATAAATATGTTTACAGATAGAAACAAAACAATCTAAATATTTTTTCATTAGAGAAGAATTTTCTTTTAAAAGAGCATGCATTTCATTCCAACCCAAAAGAGACTAAGAATTAATTTGGGCAAAAAAAGGATGGAAGAAACAAGTTAGCAGCCCCTTATCTTTTCTAATTTCCTTTCTATTTTCTTAAAATACTTTTAATAATAGTGCTTTTTCACCTTTCCAGCACTGTCATTGAATATACAGGTCAAAATACAAGGTGAAAGGTAGATTTTTCATATATTACAAATATTATAATCTAGCTCCAATTTAACTCTACAAGGAGTCATTAAAGTAATGAATTTGGATACAGTGGATGCTATTTGATCCTTTTTTTCCCTTCTACAATAAAAAAGGAAATTCTATGTATAAATATTACCTTTTAAAACTATTCAAATCTATAAGGCACTCTTCCATTCTGCTGTTCCTTAAAATAATATGTTGACACACTGAAAGTTTCACATGTATAATCATCATTCTTAGTCTCAATAAAGCAGTAACTTTTTTCTCTTAATTTTGACTTATGAGATTACAAAAACCATCCAATTAATTGCATAATTGCTCTTATTTCCTTTAGGATAAAATATATTCCACAGGTAAAATGAAATTATGTTGTAATATTTAGTTACCTTTACAAAGACTAATCCACTGACTATTTTACTAATCCACTGATTGGCGAAAAAACTTTCAGAAGAAAATGGCTTCCCTAATGTTCACAAAAATTGTTCCCCTAATTCAAGAGAAAATAGTTTAAACCATAAGAATTGACTTTAAAATGTAACCAACTTTGTAAAATATAAAAGTAAAATGTGATTTATAATGTTATAAAAAATATATAAGAATTATCATGGAATATCAACAAGCTAGATAACCCAACTGGCTTGAGAAGTAAAGATATGCAATTGTCTAAGGAAGATTAGATGAGCTTATAGAGGCATGTTTTAGGAAAAGTTATCAATCCATGAAACATAGAATGAACTATTGAAAGACAGCCTGCAAGTTTGTGAATGTAGCCCATGGAGATCAGATTTAGAAGGATGGGAGTGAGAACTAAAGGAAAATGGGGAAACTGCAATAGGAGGTTTGGGATAGTTTCAGGAGACCTCTCACAATCTCTGCTAGATGTCCTCCTAAATTGAACCAAAAAATATATATATTTAATCTAAGTTTGTTTTGCAAATGAAATTTCAAGACAAGACTCTTAGGCCCTTTCCAATAGGATCTGAACCCACGCCCCACTCCCAGGAGAAATTCACAACCTATTAAATAATATGGAAAAAAGGCATCAATGGGAGTCTGGAAGACATTGGGAAGAATATGATTTAAGACAAGGCCACAATTCTGAACTGAATAAACTAGTAAAATGTAGATACTATTAGAAGACATTTCAAAGATGAAGAAATTAATCTGTTTGTGAAATATGACAGTTATTTGTGAATTGTCATGTTATTTTCATCTCAAAACATAAATTGCTGTAGATGACTCCAAATATTGTTATAAAGCTATAGTATAATAATATAAAAATTTAGAGGCATCAGCAAAGAAGTGAAATTTGAAAACATATTATAGGAAAGTCATTTTAGGAAAACCAACAGTATTTTAGTACATGAATTTTATGGAAAAATAAATTTATTCTGAGTTATAAGAAGTTATACGTGTGTGTGTATGTGTGGCCAGAGACGAAGAAATCTGAGACAAGGTACTTAAAAATCTTAAATCTTCACATCTCCCTGAACTCTCTGGCCCTGCAAAAATGGCCTGCTTCTCCCTTTTAGAGATGAGCACACCTCTCTTGACCAAGGGCAATTCAGAGTCTTCTGTCTCATGAGACAATACATGCCATTCTTACAATATATTCCCCACCCTCCTTACTGGCCAGCAGACCAAAATTCATTTAAATAAAAATAAAACCTATTCAGGTAAGTAATGACTCTGCTACAAAAATGAAAAGAACTACTTCCAAGGAACTGCAGGAACTAACCAACATGAACCTATGGGTGCTACGACAGTACATGCAGAATTGGGTCCTGAGGTCACTGAGATAAGAGAGGTAGAACATAAAGTTGGACAAGGCAGAGTTTATCAATATGAGAGTATTCTAACACAGAACTTAACACCCTAACAAGGAAACTGGTATTTATATGAAGCTAGGATGCCTCTTTGAAGCTTAGGGGAAAAAGTGATTACCAAACTAAGTGAACTAGAAAAGCCAATGCTACATTCCACAACAAAGGAGGATGTAAATACTCAGAGAAGTGAGCCTGTGAGAGTGGATACACCATAAAAGACCAAAAATCCCATGAGATAACCATGTCCACTGGATGACCAGAGAATACATCCACTAGGAAAGCAGTAAGGTGGGAGGAGCAGCAACATCATTGAGAAGCTCAGTTGTGGTTCTCTAAGATGACAGTAGAGAGTATGTTATTAGAGAACTACGCTCCCTGAAAGCAATTTAGATTATAGACTCCTGAGAAAGCAGAGGCCAGCCAGAAGCACCTAAATGCCAAAAGCAAGATGGGCACAATTATGGAAAAGAACACCAAGGTGGTAAGGGCTATCAGGATATCCTGAACCACAGAACACTAGGAAGATAGTCAATAGAACATAGAATCTTTAGAGGGCTGAAAGATGGGAAGCCAACAATGGTAATGTTCAATCTGTACTACCAGAAGAATCAGGATGGATGATCAGGATACTGAGAGCAGCAACCTTGTAAAAAGTCACTATCTCTTGCCTGGTTTCCAGATCTTAGAAAGTTTTCACACACAGAACTTCCTGACAAAAGAAATTCAGTCCCTATGAAAAAGGATCCTCCTACACCATAGCAAGTACACACAATGATTCCTCCATTCCTTCCCCAAAGGCTTATGTAACAATACACTAGAGAAAAAGAAAGACCCAGACATTGTGAAACTATTGACACAGGGTCTAGCATGGCATTGATACTCAGGGACTCATAGTTTTATAACTCTCACCCTCCACCCCTCACCATCTTAGAGTTGAGGCTGAGGCATATAGGGACTAAGTAATAAATATCGCTTGCCCAGGTCTGGCTCACAGTAAGATGGAATCCATGAACCCATCTGATGGTCATTTAACAGATTCCAAACAAGTTGAAAGAACATACTTGGTATTTTGCAGAACTTCCACATTAATTCTTCACCTGTGGGATACATGATACTATGGTGGGAAATGCCAAGTAGGACACTTGAAAACTGCTCCTTTCCCTGTCAAGTTAATAAAAAATAATACTGCATGTCGGAGAGGGTGGTGGAAAATGGCACAGATTTAAATAAATGATATAGATGTGGATGTTCTCATCATATTTCCATGTAATTCCCTAGTCTAGTTTCTATAATAAACAAAGATCCTGGAGGATGACAGGAGACTACTGCAAACTCGACCAAGTAACAGCCTAAATTGCAACTGTTCTACCTGATATGGTATCTTTGCAACAGCAGATTAACATGTACTCAGGCACATTGTGTGTAGTCATTGATCTGGCAAATGTGTCTTCTCATAAAGTGAGATTAGAAGCAATATGCATTCAGTTGGGCAGACAACAGTATATGTTTATGTTCTTGCCAAGGTTAACATTCCACTCTAGTCATAAAATAGTCTGAAGGGAAATGTGCTCTCTAGAAATATTACAGAACATCACTATTTATTGTATTACGTTAATCAGAATGGATAAACATGATGTTTACTAGTAATAAGCTTTGTATGTTATAATTATAGGCAAAAGGAGCTAGTTGGTGCAAACAGGACAGTAGTTCATGTCTTATATGCTTTGACTATCTACGGATGTGCTCAAGAGAAGACACAGTTTTGGAATGCCAGGAGAATAAGGTCCTATAAACTTGTAATAGGAACCCACTGCTGCCTCTGTGGCAATTCATTCAGGCTTTATATCCACTGAGTGTATCCACCATTTGGTATACACTCAAGTGGCATACACTCTATTGGAGTGTATATCATCATTGAAGAGGATTCATATAATCTTCATATACACTGATTAAGACCTAGAACATTCAAAACAAATGAACAACTTACTTAGACATCCAAGACAACCCATAAGAACCTTAGCTTATTTTTGCACTTCATTATGAGAAGGCCAGGAACAAGTAGGGCTAGAAGATAAGTCAAGATGGGTCAGCAAGATACTAAATACTCTGCAATCTTAGCATCATGTTGGGGGATATATTTCTATAATAATAGGAATAATATCAGCAACAATAATATCTTTGTATTTACCTAATGCTTTTATAACATATAAAGTGTTTATACATATATTATCCAATATGTCACTTATTTTTATAAAAGGAGGTTGCCAGATCCAACAGAAGAGAGACAGGAGTAGAATCTTACTGTCCAAACATTGTTCAAGAATTCAATCAGAAAATAATGGGGTACAAGATTGAGAGAATCATGTAAAGATCTGGAACATATGGGCTGTGCCATATGTGGTATCTTTACTGAAGCAGATAAAAATACCCTCTACTACTTGTTATGAGGCTACTGATCTGGTGAATGTTTTATTCTCTCCTCCCATCTGTGACAGTAGTTAAACCAAGTTGCCTTTACATGACAAAGACAGCAGAAAACTTTCTACTCCTTTGCCTCAGGGCCATATAAACTCCCCTATTCTCTGTTAAACTAAAGTCATCTTGATCATCTTTATATTCCACTATATTGCTAAAATCACCCTAAATGGATCTGATGAGCAGGAAGTGGCAAGTACTCTAGATGTCTTAGCAATATGCTTGTGCCAGAGAAGAAATAAACACCAAAGAAATTCTGAAGCCTGGAACATGGTAAGATAATGCTTCTAAATAAAAGGCAAAGTTACTCTATCTTTTGTCCTCCATGTTGAATAAAGAACGTAGTATAAATGATGTTTGGACGCCAAAAAGTTTACAACATGTCCAGGATATAAGACAATTCTCCTTGGGCCTTATGGCCCAGCAGACCCAATGGTGCTCAAACTATCTGTAGAAAATGAAGATACTATAGGAAGCCTATAACAAGCCCCAACAGAGGGCCACAGTACTGACCTTTAGACTTCTGGAGAAAAGGCATGTTCAACTTGTTGATAACTACTTTTACATATTGTCTATTAAGGGTTAGCTCCTAGTATGTTCATGAGCTCTGACAGATACTGAGGACTTATAACACCAAGTGAGTAAGTAAACTGAATTGCTCATCATTAACCAGGAGGTCCTCAAAGACATGAGTCTGGACACGTAAAAGCAATTCATCTTAAAAAAGGAAGAATTATAATTGAAATTGTGCTAGAGAACATCAGAAAAGCACCAGTAAGTTGCAAGAGCAGGTTAACTTCCAAACTTCCACTCCTGTTTCAATGTCACATATCCCTCAACTATACCTACAGCTTTGTGAGATACTCACCATGACCAGCTATCAGAGAATGGATTAAAAAAAAAAACTAGCCTGATTTCCATATAGGTTTGTACAATGTGCCACCCAAATTCAGCTATAAGTGGACAGTCACTGGATTATAACTCTTCCAATGGGAGCGCTGAAAGACAGTGATGAATGAAAAACCTTCAGGTGAACAGAAATCTCGGCAGTATATCTGATCACCTATGTTTCCTAAAAACATAAATGGTGCAGCAGATACATCTATACCTATTTATTGGCAGTGGCTATCAGTTTGGCTGACTGGTTAGGGGTTTATAGAAGAATAAGGTTGGAAATTTTGAGATAAGATCTAAGCAAATGGTTAGTGGCTACACCTCTCACAATAGGCAAAGTGTGGAAATATTTGTGTCCCATGGGTATACTTATTTTAAAAACTCCACTGCAAAACAGGTTTTCAATAATTGGGTGGATTACATGCCTTATCTTGTGAATATTGGCTATTTTCCTTGGCTCTCCCTCTGTATGCTCAATAGGATCATGTAGCCATTGTATTAAAGATGAAGACTATGTATAGAATCAGTAACAAAGACTTCTAAGCAAAGTTGATTCAGCTACCATCCAGTGCTGAATGTCCAGCTTACCAACAGCACAAACCAACATGGAACCCTTGTTATGGCACCATACCATGAAAAACCTGCCAGCCACCTACTGGCATACTTATTATGTTGGACCATTGTAGAAGGGTCAGTGTTTTTTTATTTTCACTGGACAAAATATGTGTTCATTGTATCATGTAGGGTTCGCTAAAGAAATCTGATTGTAAGTCTTCCTCCAAGCCTTCCCTAAAGGAACAGCAGTCATTTACACAGAGAACTCTTTTGCTTCATACCTTTCAGATATAATTAGAAATTGGCTCTGAATAAATGCCCTTTCCTAGGAACCCCAAAACACCATCTAACAGCTAAATTAGGGGCTTATCATAGCCTTCTGATCAACAGTGTTGTGGTATAAGTCTATTTTACAGTAAGCCCAGTGGATTTATGGACCCAGTCCTTCGCTGTTTCCCTGGTTTCTGATTGTATTCTTGGAATAGATACATTAGTCAATTAGTAAAATCTCACTGGCTTCTCAATTTAAGAAATAAGTGCTGCTACAGTAGGAAAGGTCAAATAAAAGCCCTAGACCTTCCCATACCTACCAAGAGAGTAAACCAAAAGCAAAGTACATTCCTGTGAGAACTACAGAAATTAGTGCCACCATAAAGCATTTGAAAGATATCAGTGATAAATATCCATCACATTTCCACTTAACTTGATAGTTTGGCTTTAGGGGAAAATGGACAGGTCTTAGAAAATAAATGTGGATTTTTGTAAACTTGATATGGTATCATCTATAATAGCAGCTACTATTCCAGATTGAATATTTGCCTTTACTGCTGTCAATGCTTTACATGTCTACAAATTCCCTTATTTATTGTCATGTAATACCAGAGACTAAGTGTTTTTGACCAAAATAGGCATCTTGCAGTAAAAGAAGTGTGGTTATGGTCTAAAAGCCATGAAATTAATGGTAGAACATCACCCAGAAACATATGGCCCAACAGAAAAGTAGAATAGCTTGTTAAAAACTCAGTTAACTGTGTTAGTTTTTTTAAAAAAAATCCTCTAATGTTTTTCTCACATAATCATAAAAGCCAAAAGTCCAGAGAATAGAAGTAGCTCTTCTCATTATTATATCTCAAAACCAACCTGCAGAGATTTTGCTTTCTGCCCCAACAATTCTGGGCTCTGCTATTACATGGCTTAAGTCAAAAGCCATGCTATTGCATGACTTAAGCCAAAATATTTCCTATTAGTTTACGAGTATGGGGGTGGACCATGGCACACAGGGAAGGCACCAGCAAATTGAAAGTTAAGTCTTCCATCTAATGATTCATGGACCTCTCTGACAGTTTGGCTCTCAATTATCAAGTAGAAATTGGTTTGCTTCTAATGGGTGGTTTTGGAGAGAACCTTCTGGAGCCCAACAAAAAACCTAGGTCACATTGTAATACTTCCATGTGAAATGATAAATGTCAATGAAAAGTTCAATGAAAAGTTACAGGTATCTACGATGACAGGAGCACTAAATACTCACACCCTCTAATGGTGGAAGGAACATAGAGTTCTTCACAGGGACAACCTACCAAGTAAAGAACCCCAGTAAGGCAAGGTGCTGGCCAAGCAAAGACAAATATTGAAGGAGTACTAAAAGAAGAAAGAAGCATATCTATTTCTTATCATGACTGGAAATAGACTGTTCAGACTGGAAATAGACTGTTCAGCTATGAATATTTTTGTTACATATATAAAATCAATGATTTTGGGGTCCCTCCCCCAATATTATGTGTTAGAAATTCCTTATTTCATACTCACATGTCTTCCTTGGCTCGATTTGCTACTAGAAAGCCCCTTCCTCAACAGTCCTAACTCCCACCAGATGGCCCAAGCTTCTGGATTATGGTAACACTTTTTCTCCCACTGTGCCTCCAACACATAAGATGGTGGCAGTGCCCTGCTACTACCAGGCTCTGAGTTGTCTCCTTGTCCATTATTTGACATCTTAGTTGTCTCCCTGTCTCCTACTTGGTGTCTTAGTTCTACTATTAACTATGTAACCACTTCCGTGTATTACAAGTAATTTTGTTCAAAAGACCTAAAGTAGTTCTGTTTTCTGTCTGAAACCCTAGATGTTTTCCTGACTTTGCCTGAATGAAGATGCAAATCATCAGAAAATTCACTAAATTACTGCTTATGGAATTGCAAAAGCAGAAAACATAATTCTTCACAATCTTTTCTCTCTTTTATACAAAGGATACATTATGACGCTTTTGTAGTTGGACTAAAACTGCTCTCTAAATAAAGGGGGCAAACTATGTTGTGTGAAATGCTTGTATGAGATGGGACTGGAGAGAAAAGTAAAGCCTGCAGTAACACTAGAGCTTGCCCTATGCCCACCACCAAGATCTGGCACATTACCATCCAGAAGGATGCAGTAAGACATGAAGGTTGTGTATAAGAGAGGAAAGTTTTCATTAAAATATACTAATGTGTTTCAACCCTAAATTTCTGCAACTGCCCTATTTACTTTAGCTACAATTGGTGCTACATGCTGCCCAGCATCCCTGCCTGCTCTGCTCCAATGTCCCTGGTAGCTCACTGTCTCAAGCATTAACAAAGAGCCCACAGTCAGTCCTCACAAATCCATCAATAGAGAAGACACTCATGCTAGGTAGGGGGTTTGACTGTGACATAGAACTGAATATCTTTACTTATGAACCCGAAATAATTTTATAACCTAATCTAGTCCCTAATCCATGAATGTGAACTCTCAACCAAGGATTGCTATTCATTTGAAGAAAAAAAGTAATAACAAAACAAGACAAAAGATAATAATGAAAATAAACACACTCTGGAGAAGATAGAGAAGAAAAATCAAGGAACAGAAAATCATTTTTAAGTTTAACTACTATTTTTAAAACATTCATGCCAGTTATTATTTGACTAATAAGTAGATTTCATTACATTAATTAAGACAGACTTCTAAAAGAAGTAATTGGAGAGTAAGAAATAAATCTTGGAAATGAATAATAGAATTTTCAAAATAAAAACAAATTCAACTGATTGACTGATAGTGATAAACTATCAAGCGTTAACATGGAAAGCAAAGCTGATATGTATCAGAATGGAAAGCAACAATGATAGAAATACAGGAGAAAATTAAGGTTTATGAAACACTAATTTATCTATTAGGAGTTTATCTAAATTTATCTAATAGGAGATTCAGAAAGAGTGACAAGAAACAATAAATCAAATAAATACTAAAAAAGAAATTCCCTGGGCTAAAGGAACACACCAGGCTTTAAATTGAGAAGTCCTATGTGTTATGTGAGAGATGAAAAACAATAGAAAATACTTAATAGCTTCATCTAGCTACATTCTGCTGAAATTTGACAATTCCTTAAAAAAATAAAAATACCTAAAAGAAAAAGAAAAAAGAAGGATAAAGATAAAACTGGAAGTTTTATAGAGGCACAAAGATTCAATGCCTTCTATATTCCAAAAGAAGTGTTATATCACCTGCAAAAATTTATTTAAAAATTTAACTAATAAGAGTTGACTCTTGTAAACTTTACACACATATCAAAGATATAAGCAGGTGAAGAGGATGGAAATGGAGAGGATGTGTGAGAAAGATTTCTTTAGAGAAAGCCCTCCTGTAAGTCCCACTCCTCTAAGACTTGAGGATGAGATTCACACTCTAAAACCCAGTGCATGGGCCTCAAATAATACCCCCCAGGGAGGCTGAAGTTTGTTTTTTGTATCTAGAAAACACAGTGGATCAGTGCCTAATTTGCAGTCTCTAATAGTAAGATAAAGACCTTATGGAAGAATTGTAATCCCCTTCTAACAACGGATCCAGGAACTAGAATGTAATGCCAGTGGAAATATTGGCCTAAAGTTTTAAAATATCCAAGAAGGTGGCATAAAAGGGAAAAGAGACCCAAGTAAAAAGAAGCTATGAGGTATACCACTGGGGGGAATATAGAGAGGCTTAGCACTGGTCCAGGAAAGGGAGTTTTTTAGAGGAGTTGGTAGGGAAGTCTGACGAGCTCATGATAGTGCTTGTGATGGTTAGTACAGAGTATCCACTTGATTTCCACCTTTCCACCTTTGTCTGAGGAGATAATCCCTGTGCTACCTGAGGCAACAGTGATGGCTTCCCCTGAAGCAGCTGCCAGGCAAGATAATGTTGATTCTCCTCAGGAGCCACTCTCAACACCCCTGTTTGCTTCCAGACGTATAAATAAAGTCCCAGCGGGCCCCTAGAGGTGAGTTTCAGAGTGTGACCCATGTGGAGGTGTGCTACATTCAAAAAGAACTGCTTGAGTTTTCTAATTTATATAAACAGAAATCTGGAGAACAGACATGGGAATGGCTATTAAGGGTGTGGGATAATGGTAGAAGGAACATATAGAGTTGGATCAGGTTGAATTTATTGATTTGGGACCACTAAGTGAGGGTCCTGCATTTAATGTTGCAGCTTAGGGAGTTAAAAAGGGTTCTAATAGTTTATTTGCTTGGTTAGCTGAAATATGGATTAAAAGATGGTCCACTGTGAGCGAGCTGGAAATGCCTGATCTCTGGTTTAATGTAGAGGAAGGGATCCAAAGGCTTAGGTAGATTGGGATGGTGGAGGGGATTAGTCACTTTAGACCTACTCATTCCAGCTGGGAGGGTTCAGAAGATATAGAAGATATACCTTTGATCAATGCCTTGCAAAATAGATTTGTGAAGGCAGCATCCACATCTTTGAAGAGCCTTGTAATTGCTCTTCTCTGTATGTCAGAACTAACAGTGGGAACTACGGTCACTCAACTACAAAATTTAAATATAATGGGAATAATTGGATTCCATGGTGGCAGGGACCAAGTGGCAACACTCAACCATCAAAGGCAAGGTGGGCAGAGTTGTTGTAACAGACAGCCGAGGCAAACCAGCAATCAGAATAGTCTGACTACTGTAGAGCTCTGGCATTGGCTAATTAATCACCATGTTCCTAGAAATGAAATTGATAGGAAGCCTACTGCATTCCTACTTAATAAATACAAGTGGAAAACTTCTAGGTCAAATGGACAAAAGACTAATTTGAATTCTAAAAACAGAGAATCAATCAATTTCCAGACGAGCCAGTTTACGAACCCAGAATCCCTTGAATGAAGGGGAGGCCAGGTCCCCTTGAGGAGGGACCCCACTATGCTACTGATAATTTATGCTGTTAATCTTTCTCCCATCCTTCCCCAAGGAGACCTCCAGCTTTTTACAGTATAACTGTGCATTCGGGAAAGGGAAATGATCAGACATTTCAGGGACTACTGATACTGACTCTGAACTGATGTTGATTCCAGGAAACCCAAAACGTCATTGTGTTCCTCCAGTTAAAGTAGGGGCTTATGGAGGTCAGGTAATTTATAGAGTCTTAGGCCAGGTGCGGTGGCGCATACCTCTAGTCCCAGCAATTTGGGAGGCCAAGGCAGGTGGATCACCTGAGGTCAGGAGTTTGAGACCAGCCTGGCCAACATGGCAAAACCCCATCTCTACTAAAAATACAATTAGACGGGTGTGGTGGCACATGCCTGTAGTCACAGCTATTCAGGAGGCTGAGGCAGGAGACTCACTTGAACCAAGGAGGCAGAGATTCCAGTGAGCTGAGATTGTGTCACCGTACTCCAGCCTGGGTGACAAAGTGAGACTTCATCTCAAAAAGAAAAAAAGAATAGAGTTTTAGCTCAGGTCTGACTTTCAGGGAGCCCAATGGGTCCCCGAACTCATCCTGTGGTTATTTCCCCAGTGCCTGAATGCATAATTGGCATAGACATACTTAGCAGCTGGCAGTACCCCCGCATTGGCTTCCTGACTGGTAGAGTGAGAGCTATTACGGTGGGAAAGGCCAAAAGGAAGCCATTAGAGTTGCCTCTACATAGGAAAATAGTAAATCAAAAACAATATCATATCCCTGGAGGGACTGGGGAGATTACTGCCACCATCAAGGACTCAAAAGACAGAGGGGTGGTGATTCCCACCACATTCCTGTTCAACGTTCCCATAAGGCCTATACAGAAGACAGATGGATCTTGGAGAATGATAGTGTGTTATCAAAAGCTTAACCAAGTGGTGACTCCATTTGCAGCTGCTGTACCAGGTGTGGTTTCATTGCTTGAGAAAATTAACACATCTCCTGGTACCTGGTATGCAGCCATTGACTTGGAAAATGCCTTTTTCTCCATTCCTGTCCATAAGGCCCACCAGAAGCAATTTGCTTTCAACTGGCAAGGCCAGCAATATACCTTTACTGTCCTACCTCAGGAGTATATCAATTCTCTGGCTTTGTATCATAATCTTATTCGGAGACCTTGATCGCTTTTCACTTCCACAAGATATCACACTAGCCCACTATATTGATGACATTATGCTGATTGGATCCAGTGAGCAAGAAGTAGCAAACACGCTGGACTTATTGGTGAAACATCTGCATAACAGAGGATAAGAAATAAATTCGACTAAAATTCAGGGATCTTCTACCTCAGTAAAATTTCTAGTGGTCCAGTGGTGTGGGGCCTGTTGAGATATTCCTTCTAAGGTGAAGGATAAGTTGCTGCATTTGGGCCCTCCTACAACCAGGAAAGAGGCACAATGCCTAGTGGGCCTATTTGGATTTTGCAGGCAACCACATTCTTCATTTGGGTATGTTACTCTGGCCCATTTATCGAGTGACCTGAAAGGCTGCCAGTTTTGAGTGGGGTTCAGAACAGGAAAATGCTCTGAAACAGGTCCAGGCTGCTGTGCAAGCTGCTCCACCACTGGGGCCATATAACCCAGCAGATCCAATGCTGCCTCCATAGGTGAATCACAGTGGAGGCCTCTCGGATTATGGAGCAAGGCCCTGTCATCTTCTGCAGATAACTACTCTCCTTTTGAGAGACAGCTCTTGGCCTGTTACTGGGCTTTGTGGAAACTGAATGTTTGACTATGGGTCATCAAGTCACCATGCAACCTGAACTGCCTATCATGAACTGGGTGCTTTCTGACATATCTAGCCATAAACTGGGTCATGCACAGCAGCAGTCCTTCATCATATGAAAGTGGTATATGTGTGATCGGGCTCAAGCAGGTCCCGAAGGCACAAGTAAGTTACATGAGGAAGTGGCTCAAATGTCCATGGTCTCCATTCCTGTCACCCTGCCTTCTGTCTCCCAGCTTGCACCAATGGCATCATGGGGAATTACCTATGATCAGGTAACAGAGGAAGAGAAGACTAGGGCCTGGTTCATAGATGGTTCTGCACAATATGCAGGCACCACCCGAAAGTTGACAGATGCAGCACCACAGCCCCTTTCTAGGACATTCCTGAAAGATAGTGATGAAGGGAAATCTTCCCAGTGGACAGAACTTAGAGCAGTGCACCTGGCTGTGCACTTTGTATGGAAGGAGAAATGGTCATATGTGTGATTATATGCTGATTTATGGCTGCAGCCAATGGTTTGGCTGGATGGTCAGGGACTCAAAAGAAGCACGATTGGAAAATTGGTGACAAGGAAATTTAGGGAAGAGGTATATGGATGGACCTCTTTGAGTGGTCAAAAACTGTGAAGACATTTGTATTCCATGTGAATGCTCACCAACTGATGACCTCAGCTGAGGAGGATTTTAATAATCAAGTGGATAGGATGACCCGTTCTGTGGACACCACTCAGCCTCTTTTCCCAGCCACCCCTGTCACCACCAATGGGCCCATGAATAAAGTGACCATGGTGGCAGGGATGGAGGTTACGCATGGGCCCAGGAACATGCACTTCCACTCACCATGGCTGACCTGGCTATGTCTACTGCTGAGTGCCCAATTTGCCAGCAGCAGAGACCAACCCTGAGCCCTCAATATGGCACCATTCCTCGGGGTGATCAGCCAGCTACCTGATGGCAGATTGATTATATTGGACCTCTTCCATCATGGAAAGGGCAGAGGTTTGTCCTTACTGGAATAGATACTTACTCTGGATATGGGTTTGCCTATCCTAAATGCAATGCTTCTACCAAGACCATCATCCATGGACTCACGGAATGCCTTATCCCACGCTGTTGCACACAGCATTGCCTCTGACCAAAGCACTCGCTTTATGGCTAAAGAAGTGCAGCAGGGGGCTCATGCTCCTGCAATCTACTGGTCTTACCATGTTTCCCCATCATCCTGTAGCAGCTGGATTGATAAAACCATAGAATTGCCTTTTGAAGTCACAATTACAACACCAACTAGGTGACAATGCTTTACTAGGCTGAGACAAAGTTCTCCAGAAGGTGTGTATGCTCCGAATCAGCATTCAATATATGGTACTGTTTTTCCCATAGCCAGGATTCATGGGTCCAGGAATCAAGGGGTGGAAGTGGAAGTGGCACCACTCACCATCACCCCTAGTGATCCACCAGCAAAATTCTTGCTTCCTGTTCCCACAACATTAGATTCTGCTGGCCTAGAGGTCTTAGTTCCAGAGGAAGGAACGCTGCCACCAGGAGACACAACAATGATACCATTAAACTGAAAGTTAAGATTGCCACTTGGACACTTTGGGCTCCTCCTACCTTTAAGTTAACAGGCTAAGGGAGTTACAGTGTTGGCTGGGGTGATTGGCCCAGACTGTCAAGATGAAATCAGTCTACTACTCCGCAATGGAGGTAGCAAAGAGTATGCATGAATACAGGAGATCCGTTAGGATGTCTCTTAGTATTGCCATGCCCTGTGATTAAGGTCAATGGGAAATTACAACATCCCAGTCTGGGCAGGACTGCGTATGGCCCAGACCCTTCAGGAATGAAGGTTTGGGTCACTCCACCAGGAAAAAATCCACAACCTGCTGAGGTACTTGCTGAAGGCAAAGGGACTACAGAATAGATAGAACAAGGTAGTAATCAATACCAGCTACGACCACGTGACCAGCTGCAGAAACAAGGACTGTAATTGTCATGGGTATTCCCTCCTTCTTTTGTTAAAACCGTGGTTGTACATGTATACACTGTACTAAGAATACACCTTCATTTTATTTCCTTTCTCCCTTATCACGAGATATAAGATTTACTGACTTCACATCAACATTTAAGTATTGTTAACTTTATGTAATAGTATTTGAGTTGGGGACTGATGCATTTCTGGTTGTACGAAGGATAGTTGTTTTATGTTAGGCATAATTATGACCTTATTATTATCTTTATTTGAAGATTATGTATGATCTCAGCAGATCTGTAGGGGTTCAAGTTGATAAGGGGGGGGACTTGAGATGGTTAATACTGTCAACTTGATTGAATTGAAGGATGCAAACTATTGATCCTGGGTGTGTCTGTGAAGGTGTTGCCAAAGGAGATTAACATTTGAGTCAGTGGGCTGGGAAAGACAGACCCACCCCTTAATCTGGGTGGGCACCATCTAATCAGCTCCTAGTGCAGCTAGAATATAAAGCAGGCAGAAAAATGTGAAAAGACCAGACTGGCCTAGCCTCCCAGCCTACATCTTTCTCCATGCTGGATACTTCCTGCCCTCTAACATCAGACTCCAAGTTCTTCAGTTTTGGGACTTGGACTGGCTCTCCATGCTCCTTAGTTTGCAGACAGCCTATTGTGGGACCTTGTGATCGTGTGAGTTAATACTTAATAAACTCCCCAAATATATCTTATTAGTTCTATCCCTCTACAGAATATATATCTATATCTATATAGATATAGATATAGATATATAGATAGATATAGATATAGATATATAGATATAGATATATATCCTGTTAGCTCTATCCCTCTGGAGAGCTCTGACTAATACAGTGCTCATTAGGATAAAAGCTTTCTGATTTTGCCAAGTTCAAAGAACTCTAAGCTATCATAAGGTATCTCAAGTCAAGTAACAACTCTTCCATTTATCTTTAATTTCTCCCTCCTTGCACCTTCAACCTTGCCAGTCAGCAAACTAGGGAAAAAGTAAGAGGAAAAGATTTACGAACGGCCACACACCACCACCATTACAACCCCTTCCATACTGCAAATGTCTAGCCCAAAGAAGTTCCCAGCTGAGGGTTAGGTGAAAATTTAACTTCATGTTAAATATGGAGCATTTATGTTACATAAAGCTGGACATATTTAATTACTGATTTGAGACTGTGTTTTGCAACCAGAGTAAACACACACTTAACTAATAATTTCATGAAGCCTGAATGAATTATCACCCTAGGGTAAGGGTTGAGTTACCTCCACTGAGCAGCTTTAAGATTCAGTAGGTCACATAAATAAAGTTGTTATTATGATTACACCTCACTGTTCTAGTTGTTCAAAATACTAGTTTACTGGTACATTGTATTGCATATGGTATTTTTTACTTCCCAACAAAATAACAAGAATCAGACCAACAGCAATTATTGCTATCCTCTAAGACATTAAAACAATGCCTGTAAAATTCTGGTGGAAAATTAATTTAAAACTAGAACTGTAATTCCAGCAAAATATCAACTCAGTGTAAGGCAGAACAAGAATATTTCAGATGTATGAACTTAGATCATTTATCTCCATTGGCCCTTTTCGAAAATTACTCATGGAGATACTCTAGGAAAATAGAAAAAGCAATCTATAAAGGAAAATATGAGAATACATAACAGGGGCAGCTGAGTGTAAGCCAATGAAGTAGAAGAGAGAGAGTGTTTATAAAAGAGAAATCTTTAAATACAGTCCTATGCACTTCAGGTATTCTCCTTCCTCCTCTACAGTTCTAGTTAAATTTGCAATGTCTGCAATAAATCACATTTACTTAAACATAATCCATTTAAAGGCTGTTTATGGGATTAAATGTTAGTATTACAGACAACACATAGAATAGAATTAAGAAACAGAACAAATGTAAATGTTATCAATTATGACAACATGCATAATGTAACTCAAATCAAGTCAGTAAAGTGCTCTAAATGCCTCTTTGTTACGGCAGAGTCAATAGATATCATGTGAAGTGAATTATTAAAAAAACAGAAACAGAACTCAGTCATTTGTTATAATAATAACTACAAGAAAATTAAGAGTAATATTAGTAAAAATGATTACTCAGTGAAAGTGAGGATTCACTTTATTTTATACTTTAGCCCTGTAATATGACCTACATTTTCTATCATGCTGTATTACATTAAATATCAGAATGCAACACCATAAAATAATATACTATGCATAAATATGCAATGTACTTTTCCTATATTTTAGTAGCTTTTTGTCACATAAAAAGTCAACCTTGCATTATTAATCTAAACTCTTATAAGCTATAAGAACTGAGTGAATGAATCAACAAATCACTTCTAAGTATGACTTACTACCTGAAAGAGAATACTTATACCATTAGAAGATGAAAATGTTTCTGATGACAATCACCTCCATCATTCCAAAATTCCTTAAATCTGATATGAGTCTATGTCACATACCATAATCTATAATTTTGATAGAAAAACAACAAAACACTAATCTGAAAAGCACAAGATTATAATAAAAAGCTTATTATAACAAAAAAGTGATTAGTTTTTATTTTATTCAAATATTTTATATAATACCAGAATCCAATGCATGTTTTAGAGAGAGAAAAATATTATTGGCATTACCTAAGTAAATGCTATTATTTGAATTCATAAAAATCTATTCTTCTTCTAGAATTACTAAGAAGCTATTATAATTGTAAATATTTTTATTTTAAAATAAGTGCCAGATATTTTAGAACTCTAAGGTAACAACTGCCTTACAAGAAAATTCATTACCTGAGCTAGACTTTTATGTAATTTTCATAACAATAAACTAAACTCTTCACAGGTTTTATGTAATTTTCTTCATTTTTGATCTCTTTGACCAACCATTTTTAATACCATTTTCTTTAATCACTGGCAAAGATTTAAACTACCAGTCTGATTACAAAGTGAAAGTACTCAAGATATAGATTGTTAAATGGAGCATAATGCTATTTCATTCTACCTTTAAAGAGACTAAGTAAAGTCTGACGTTACATTTTGAGAAAAGTTATAACAAGATATGACCTGGGAGCGATTTCTTTTAGACAGAGGTAATTTCAAGCAGAAAAGTTAGCAGGTGAGCAGACATGATCATGATCATGATTATGTTGGGATAGGTGGCAGAGTGATTCATTGAGCTGTCTCTGCTACTAATAAGCCTGTGTCCCTGAATTAACTACTTACTAGTAACATTTGGATACCTCCACTGTCCATGCATAAACTAAGCAGCCCAGAATATACAACCTCTAAATTCCTTTTCCGGTAAAATGATACCATATGAGTGAATGGATCTAAAGATCTGAGAGTTAAGTATGACTTAATGCAAACAAAAGCAAATATCATACCTTTGTACTGCCTTTCATCTTTGTTTTACATTTGTTTTGTTCCCTGGCTTCACGAAGACCTTTCTGAGTAGGACCTTCTGGTGCATTTTCTTTTTCACGACTACGATCAACTACAAGACAATATAATTTATTCTTAATATTTGCACTGCTTATCAGTATAAAATGCTTGCAACCAAAAATATGAAAACCAAGATCTCAATGATGCATGTATTTTTTTAAAATTCATGAAATTATTGATACTCAAACCATACCAAATGCTTTATGTGTGGTCTCAAAATTCAGTTCCCAAAAATGCAGAGAGGCATTACTACAAGGTTAATTAAATACATGGTGAGCCAGTTACAGAGCACAGTTATCATATATCCAAATTCCTGTTATCACAAGGCTTTGTGTGTTTATAAACAGAGTTAAAGATGGTGAAGGAGAGAATGATAAGAAATGACAAAACTTCCCACATGAAACTAGATAATAAATGTTTTTATTATAAAAAAGAGAATATTGTATTAATAAGATATTATTGTCTATGCTTCCCTATGTTAAGGACAAAAAGGAAAAACACAGGGTAATATTCAAAATAGTTGTAACACTGGTCTCCTGCTTCTCATGGACATAATGAGCAGTCTTAATGGAATCATTTCAGAGTGGGGAATTGACAGAAAAAGTCTCTCACATTTTTCTACATATATATACATATATAAGTACACATATTTCCACTTGTATTTCTAAACAATAAGTTGATTGCAAAAAACTAAGGTTATAATCACTAACACAAATAAACAACTAAATGTTACAAATTATAACACCAGATTTATAATAGAGAAAAGATGATGAACAAAGAAATGTCTGGATGATTTCAATGACAAGGCTCTCTTAAGAAATCCTGAGATTATAAAGGCAGAGAATAAAATGGCTGGCATTTATTTTATTTTATTTTCTGACTAATTTTTTCTATTCAATACCCGTTCTAGACAAAGGAGAAAATCCTCAAAACAACTGCCACAATAACGTTAAAAAATGTTCCATAACCCCATGTTACATGAAAGTACTTGAGAGACCTGGGTGTCCAAACTACCTGTCCTCCCCTAAGGTGCCATAAGCTAGAGTCCCACAGCATCTAGGATACTGAAGTCTAGAGGAAAGGCAACAATTACAGCTTGTTCAGATTAAGGGAAAATATTTACTTCTGATTCTCTTTTATTATATTTTCCCTTTCAAATTCCAGGGGTGTCAACCTGATAATAATTAAAAACAATAACTAACATTCATGCCTCATTGATCTTTTACAATATAATGTCCACTGTTCTAAACAACTTATATGTACAATTTTATGCAATTATGTAAATAATCTTGTGAAGGTCACACTACCTTTTGTTCCCATTGTATATGAGAAGGGGAATTCACATAGTAATATCAGAGGAAAGAAAAGAGAAATCAGTAGGGAGAGAAACTCAAGAATCCAACAGATAATTCCAGGAATAAAAGCAGATCTCATGTAGCATGCAAGACATTGCTAAAGGCCACTTCATAAAAGAAATAAAATTAAAAAGCAAGCAAACAAATATGGTAGGAATTACAAAGGTGGAAAATCCAAAAGGGCATGGTTTATGTGTATACGTTGTTGCTCTACAAACAAAATGAAAAATACACACTTTAATAAAATTTTAGGAAAGTATTCAACATTTAAAACCAAAACATAGGAATAAACATTGCAGAATGTACAGGGTACTGGCAGAAAAAAAAAATGTTTTTCAAGTATTTCTCAATGTAGTGAGAATAAATATGATTTCCACTCTCCAGCAAATAAGCATCACTTTTACTTACACAAAAATTTACAGAACAAATGAAAGGCGCATACAGTAAAGGCTGTATCACGTTCAGTGTTAAGTGCATGTAATTCTCAGATTCCATATAGCACTTCTCAATGTTGAGTAATATCCCAGCAAAGTCTTTGTCTCTATCATAGCTTCTCATGGCTGTCACCTAATGCTTATTAATGGCAAAGGCTATGGTACCAACAGGTACCGTGTAGTTTTCCAAATTTTACTTAGGTAAAGTCAGCATTTTAAGGCATGCATACTTTCTTGAGATAAAACAAACAGCAAATAAACAAACACACTTTCATTTATAGAAATTCTAATTTATTGTACCTTCCAGTGTTAAATTTTACCCATTCCATTGTTCCTTCATGTGTGTACACATTCAATCAATGTTAACATGTTCAGGCTCTTGGATAAATATCAGAAAGACATAAATACCATAATTTAAAAAATATTTATTAAGCACTTACTTTGTGCCACTCCCTAACTTCCTTATAGACCAAACAAAACTGAAAAGAGAATTTTTTAACTGAAAAAGATTTTGAAGAAATTGTCTATAATTTACCTCAGAGAAACAGAAAATGTCTAAGAGATTAGGACACATGTAAACTAAAATGAGGAGATTGGTTAGATCTATGTAATTAGAATTCAGAAAAAGAAATACAGTTAAATGAGAAGATGCTATATTCGAAAAAAGTATTAATTAGACCATATAGTCTAATAATTACATAAATTTGGCATCTCATAATGCAATTCTGAGCAGCAACAAAACACGAACTTAAAAAGCAGCAATTAATTAAACTATAAGAAATAATGAGTACTTGCTCTACTGTTAATTTTGAAGTACTAACTTAAGAGCTACTTTGCTTTACTATATATGACATTTATTTCCTCTTTAAAGCTCTGAAGTCAGCTTTCACAATTTTTCACTTCACCAAGCATTTACAATTTCTAGAAGATCATCCTGAATTAATAATTTCCTATACATTATAAGATATACTAAAATGCAATTATATGTATCATTATGATCTGGTTTAAAAATAGGCATTATTGCACTGAAACTGCAACCTTATAGCAAACAAAAATAACTAATAAAAGGATGACAATCAAACCAGTAGATTTCATAAGCTTTTTGAAATTAATTTGCAAAAAAAAATTTTTATCTCATAATACATAATACTAAATAGTGCTTTCTGTATAGTGTCATGTAAATATTTGATACATATGACCCTTGATAAAAATAAAAACATAATCTGTAATTTTCAGTTTAAATATCTACTCAATAATAATTATTTCATAGTTTCTCCCAGAAATTTTTCTACTTTTGACCTACCACACAGAATAAATGTAAAATTGAAAACTCTTTTCAGGTGAGATTAGGTAACAAAGCATTAATATTATCTTTGTATGGCAGCAAATATGGGGTGATTCTTTAAAATATATTTTATCATTGTCTGAATTTTCTATAATAAACGTCACTTTCGTAGTCAAAAAAGTATGTTTAAAATACTTTGCTAACTTTGCTCCAAATCATTCCAATTTGTGTCTTATTCCCTAAATTTAGATTAAATAACAATTAATGTGTCTTGTTCCCAAAGTTTAGAGGAAATGACAATCAATTTGTTGTTTTCTAACTTCAAAGTAAATAATGTTTAATTTGAAGAATCTCTATTGACATGCCAACTTCTGCCCAAAATAAATGGATGGATGGATGGGTGGATGGATGGATAAATGAGAGAGAGAGGGAAGTATTTTTAAAACTAAACTTAAATGAGCAAGTAAAGAGGGAGGAAGTAATACGAAAATATGAAGAACGACAGGAATTATGAGGAACAACCACTTAACCAATAAATCGTCTTTTTTTTTTTTTTTTTGAGGCGGGGTCTTGCTGTGTTGCCAGGCTGGAGCGCAGTGGTGCGATCTTGGCTCACTGCAACCTCCTGGTTCAAGTGATTCTCTTGTCTCAGCCTCCCAAGTAGCTGAGATTACAGGCATGCACCATCACGCCTAGCTAATTTTAGTAGACGGGGTTTTACCATATTGGTCAGGATGGTCTTGATCTCCTGACCTCATGATCCACCTGCTTTGGCTTCCCAAAGAGCTGGGATTACAGGCGTGAGCCACCATGCCCAGCCTCTTTTCAAATTACAGTTCCTAAGTAGGATACCAAGTTTTAGCAACTGGAGACGTGACAAGAGTCTAAGGGACGACAGACAAATGCTGAGATCAGAAGCTTAGGGAAAGTGCTTCAAGTTCTGTATCTAAAACTAGAGTGTATGTTTACAAAGAGCATAAAATTATTCAGTACAGGATTTAAATAATTACTTTTGATCAGATAGTTGGGATACATAACTAAAAAAACTATTTCCCCATGTTGGGTCAGAATTTCTTTTGACTAAAAGCCATTTCAAAATATCACAGATCAAAATACAAGTTTAATCTCCAAAGTACCTTGTAAATATCACTCAAGAAAAACATGCAATATGTTCTTGTATGAATTAGACTAAACACCAGGAGATAATTTCATAAGAGAGTTATCTGTCAGGAACCAGTTTATTTTAATTGATATGTCAAGGATAAATATATAAAATTTAAACCATTAGAGTAGAATGAATCATTAGAGATTAATTGGTGCAAACATTAACCCAATTCACAAAGTCCCTCAACCTTTAAGCTTTCTTACATATATTCTTTTTCAGACTATTTAGTAATTTTTGGAGTTACAGTTCATGAAATTATGATAATTTCAAACCATCCTTTAATATTTATATCTGATTACATTCTTATCTTAATATGAAAACAATTTTTGATGTTGCCAGAAATGTACATTCTTTGTGAAATATGCAATAAAGAAAAAGGGTAGGAAGTAGTCATATAACAGAGAAAATTATCTTAAAATCCTGGTGTGTACCTTCTGATATTTTTTCTTTGCATATATTCAACAGGCATACACTTGTGCCATATAAAAGTTTTTATTTCTTAACATTATAAGTATTTCTTATGCATGATTTTTAGACTTTTCATTATTGTAGGATCCACTATAAACATTCACTGGTGGTTAAAAAGTGAGATTGCCCATATTGTTGTGTTACTTTTATGACTGCAATAAACATCCTTGTGCATAGTCCCTTAGGAATCACTCTGCATAACTGATACTACTTTAACATAAAATATTAGAAAAGTAGGAAGGAGGAAGGGATGAATAGGCAAAGCACAAAAGGTTTTTAGGGCAGTGATACTACTCTGTATGACACTAAAATGTTGGATACATGTCATAAATGTGTTGAATTCCATAGAATGTACAACATCAAAAGTGAACCCTAATGTAAACTATGGACTTCGGGTGATATTAATGTAATGGACACTCATCAGTTTTTACAACTGTATCAATCTGGTAGGGGATGCTGATAATAGGGGAAACTATGTCTGGGGGCAGGTGGTATATGCGTGGCGGCAGGTGGTATATGGAAAATCACTGTACCTTCCACTCAATTTTGCTATAAACCTAAAACTGCTCTAAAAAAATAAAGTTTATCCTTTTTAAAAAATGAAGCCAGCTCACAAGAGAGAGGCAGCGACCAGGTCCTAAGGACATCATCCTTCTGGATCTAGTCATGTCTGAGAATACTGCCTGTGCCTTCTAGTTATATGAGCCACAAAAAAAAAAAATCCTCTTTGCCTAAAAATAAACACAGGTATACTCAAATTTATGCAATTTATTGTATGTAAATTATGTACTTTAATTGTACAGATAGGTGTGTTTTGACAAATATAAACAGGCATGTAACTACTACCAAAATTAAGATATAAAATATTTCCACCAAACCTCAAATTATTTTCCTTTTATTTTACGTACCTTATAAACATTACCTTGTGACACTGCAATTTTTATTTTAATCAGTCACTTTTCTTCTGAGGAAATTAGAAAAGGAAAACATATTTCTTATTTTAACCAGAATTTAACATTTTTAATTCTCTGTATTCAGTTGTGGTAGATCTTAATTTCCTTCTGGCAAATTTTCTTTTTTGCCCAAAGAAATTTCTTTAGTATTTCCTGTTGTACAGATAGGCTTGCAACAAAATCTCTCAACTTTCCTTTATCTTAAAATATAATCTAAATTTTAAAGGATATTTTTATTGGATATACAATTCTGAATTAAAATTTTTTCCACACCTTAAAAATGCCATTTTATTGTTTCTAGCCTCCAGTATTTCTTATGAGAAATCAGCCTGTATTTGTATTACTGCTTTCAAGATTTTCTCGTGCAGTATGGCCATTATCACGATATTGATTCTTCCTATCCATGAGCATGGAATGTTCTTCCATTTGTTTGTGTCCTCTTTTATTTCATTGAGCAGTGGTTTGTAGTTCTCCTTGAAGAGGTCCTTCACATCCTTTGTAAGCTGGATTCCTAGGTATTTTATTCTCTTTGAAGCAATTGTGAATGGGATTTCACTCATGATTTCGCTGTTTGTCTGTTATTGGTGTATAAGAATACTTGTGATTTTTGCACATTAATTTTGTATCCTGAGACTTTGCTGAAGTTGCTTATCAGCTTAAGGAGATTTTGGGCTGAGATGATGGGATTTTCTAAATATACAATCATGTCATCTGCAAACAGGGACAATTTGCCTTCCTGTTTTCCTAATTGAATGCCCTTTATTTCCTTCTCCTGCCTGATTGCCCTGGCCACAACTTCCAACACTATGTTGAATAGGAGTGGTGAGAGAGGGCATCCCTGTCTTGTGCCAGTTTTCAAAGGGAATGCTTCCAGTTTTTGCCCATTCAGTATGATATTGGCTGTGGGTTTGTCATAAATAGCTCTTATTATTTTGAGATAAGTCCCATCAATAACGAATTTATTGAGAGTTTTTAGCATGAAGTGTATAGATTCAATGCCATCCCCATCAAGCTACCAATGACTTTCTTCACAGAATTGGAAAAAACTACTTTAAAGTTCATACAGAACCAAAAAAGAGCCTGCATAACCAAGACAATCCTAAGCAAAAAGAACAAAGCTGGAGGCATCACTCTACCTGACTTCAAACTATACTACAAGTCTACAGTAATGAAAACAGCATGGTACTGGTACCAAAACAGAGACATAGACCAATGGAACAGAACAGAGCCCTCAGAAATAATACCACACATCTACAACAATCTGATCTTTGACAAACCTGACAAAAACAAGAAATGGGGAAAGGATTCCATATTTAATAAATGGTGCTGGGAAAACTGGCTAGCCATATGTAGAAGCTGAAACTGGATCCCTTCCTTACACTTTATACAAAAATTAATTCAAGATGGATTAAAGACTTAAATGTTAGACCTAAAACCATAAAAACCCTAGAAGAAAACCTAGGCAATAGGACATAGGCATGGGCAACGGCTTCATGTCTAAAACACCAAAAGCAATGGCAACAAAAGCCAAAATTGACAAATGGGATCTAATTAAACTGAAGAGCTTGTAATTAAAAGGCAAAAGAAACTACAATCAGAGTGAACAGGCAACCTACAGGATGGGAGAAAATTTTTGCAATCTACTCAACTGACAAAGGGCTAATATCCAGAATCTACAAAGAACTCAAACAAATTTCCAAGAAAAAAACAAACAACCCCATCAACAAGTGGGCAAAGGATATGAACAGACACTTCTCAAAAGAAGACATTTATGCAGCCAACAGACACATGAAAAAATGCTCATCATCACTGGCGATCAGAGAAATGCAAATCAAAACCACAATGAGATACCACCTCACACCAGTTAGAATGGTGATCATTAAAAAGTCAGTAAACAACAGGTGCTGGAGAGGATGTGGAGAAACAGGAACACTTTTACATGGCTGGTGGGACTGTAAACTAGTTCAACCATTATGGAAGACACTGTGGCGATTCCTCAAGGATCTTGAACTAGAAATACCATTTGACCCAGCAATCCAATTACTGAGTATATACCCAAAGGATTATAAATCATGCTGCTATAAAGACACATGTACATGTATGTTTTTTGCATCACTATTCACAATAGCAAAGACTTGGAACCAACCCAAATGTCCATCAATGATAAACTGGATTAAGAAAATGTGGGACATATACACCATGGAATACTATGCAACCATAAAAAAGGATGAGTTCATGCCCTTTGTAGGGATATGGATGAAGCTGGAAACCATCATTCTCAGAAAACTATCACAAGGACAGAAAACCAAACACCGCATGTTTTCACTCATAGGTGGGAATTGAACAATGAGAACACTTGGACACAGGAAGGGGAACATCACAAACTGGGGCCTATCGTGGGGTAGGGGGAGAGGGAAGGAATAGCATTAGGAGATATACCTAATGTAGATGATGAGTTAATGGGTGCAGCACACCAATATGGCACATGTATACATATGTAACAAACCTGTACATTGTGCACATGTGCCCTAGAACTTAAAGTATAATTTAAAAAAAAAAAGATTCCATTGCATGTACAAACCACATTTTGCTTATCCATTCATCTATCAATGGACACTTGGTGATATGGTTTGGGCTGTGTCCCCACCCAAATCTCATCTTGAATTGTAGCTCCCATAATCCCCATGTGTCATGGGAGGGACCAGGTGGGAGGTATTTGAATCATGGAGGTGGTTTTTCCTATGCTGTTCTCATGATAGTCTCACAAGATCTGATGGTTTCATAAAGGGTAGTTCCTCTGCAAACTCTCTCTCGCCTGCTGCCATGTAAGAGGTGCCTTTGCTCCCCCTTTGCCTTCCACCATGATTGTGAGGCCTCCCCAGCCATGTGGAACTGTTAGTCCATTAAACCTCTTTTTCTTTATAAATTAAAAAAAAAGAAAAGATTTTCTCGCTTCAATTTTCAACAATTTCAACACATTGTGTTCAGGAGTGGTTCTCTTTATGTGTATGTTTAGTTCTCTTCTTAGGTGTTTAAGTTTATACTTTACATGAATTTGGGGAAATTTGGGGCCATCATTTGTTTAAGTATTTTTATGCTCCATTTTCATTCTCTTCTTTGGGACTTTAATTTTATATATGTTAAATAGGCAAGTTTTCCTTTAATCTTTTATCTTTCTTCTTTAGACTAGATGCCTTTATGGATCTGTCTTGAAATTTACTGACACTTCTGTCATCTCTAATTTGTTGTGAAGTACATTCAATAAAATTTTCGATTGGGTGCGGTGGCTCATGCCTGTAATCCCAGCATGTTGCGAGGCTGAGGCAGGCGGATCACTTGAGGTCAGGAGTTCGAGACCAGCCTGGACAACATGGTGAAACCCCAGCTCTACTAAAAATACAAAAATTAGCCAGTCATGGTGGCACACACCTGTAGTCCCAGCTACTGGAGAGGCTGAGGCACCAGAATCACTTGAACCTGGGAAGTGGAGGCTGCAGTGAGCTGAGATCACGCCACTGCACTCCAGCCTGGGTGACAGAGCAAGACTGTTTAAAAAAAAAAAAAAAAAATTCATTTTAGTTATTCTATTTTTCAGCTGTAGAACTTCAATTTGCTTTGGAATGTATGATTGTTCTCATTTCTCTGCTGAAATTCCCCATCTGTTCACTTATTAGTATTTTCCATTAAGTCCTTGAACGTAATCGAAATACCTGCTTTAGCACTTTCTATCTGCTAATTGCAACAATTTAGCTACTTTAGGGTAGGTTTCCATTTATTGCTTGTTGTCTTGATTATGGGTCACATTTTCCTGTTCCTATTCATATCTAGAAATGTTTAATTATGTACTAGGCAATGTGGGTAAAAGATTGTAAAGAATCTGGATGACTGTCTTCCTCAAAAGGATGTCATTTTTTGTTCTAGAAGGCAGTTCCATTTTTGGCTGATGAACCTAAAATCCTAGGCTTAATTTTATGCTTCGTTAGGGTGGATCCATGGAAAGCCCTAAATGTTTCTCAAGGCCCTATAACTTGGCAAGACTCAAACTCCAAATTCTGTGTCCTCTCTAAGAATGCTGTGTAAGCTTTGTTCCTGGTTTTATAAGGTGGATATGGGATGCTGAATGTTAATGTGTTGTTAACAAGGTGTGAAAGGGTCTTTCCACCCAGGCATGGCCAGATTTGCAATGTCTCTCATCACTAAACTTCTACAATCTCTGGCGTCCTCTTGATCCTATATAATTGTATCTCTCTTGTAAGTCTCAGGTAGTGTTGTTATGTATGTGTATTTCAGCCTCAGCTAAGGACTCATAGTAAACTCCCTCACAAATTGAGCCACTCCTCATTGCAGCTCTCTTCTCTGGTGTCCTTCCCTACAGATTCTAGTGGCTTCAAAAGCTGTGAACTAGGGTCTCTGATATTTCCAATTATCAGGATTGTCATGCTCTTATTGGCTTCCATCTCCACAAAGCTCAGTTTGGAACTTTCCACAGACCCAAAGCCACGGTGATGGCAGAGCTCACCTTGTAAATTTTCCTTCTGTCAATTGCCTTGTTACTTGAGCTGTCTATTTTCTATTGCCTAAAAGTAGTTGTCTGATCTTACAGCTTAGCTTTAGAGTTATTTATACAGAGAAGGCTAGTCTGGTACCAGGTATAATGACCAGAAGCAGAAGTCCTTCCATTATGGTTGACTTGTTTTTCTCTATAATTAATCCATACAGTATGATATCTATATTTCTTAATCTTTTTATTAAAATTTTAATTTGTGAAATAGCCACCACTTATTCACTTTTAAATATCTCTAGAATATTAATCACTGATAAGGTTGAGAAATCACCAAAGTATATTAAATTAGAGCTTCATCACATTTTATATTTACCTTTAATTTGAGGAGCATGGTAACTATGTCGTATTTGCAGCTTCTTCAATATTTCTTGAAGTCCAGAAATCTAAAAAATAAAATTCAAAGAAATGAAGTCATACACTAAATGACTTTTAAAAAGGTTACATAAAACATAATATTTAAATATCCATTGTAAAATATAAAAATATTGATCTCTTTTAAATTTATACCTTTTTTAATAAAACATAAATTTTAACAAAAGAAAAACAGAATTTTAAATTAAAATATAATTCCACCAGCTAATTATTAATTATTTTAGGTAAGCATCTGAAACATTTATTTCATGGCATAGTTTCCTGAATTAAGAATACTCATTGTACACTTTAATAATTATTCAATTCTCTATTTTGAGAGAGGTTTTTCCTCTGTTCAAATTGTTTCACAATAACTATCTTCTTTATATTTATAAAATATAAGGTAATTATCACTTGGAATGTAAAATATGAAGAGGTTGTTTTTATTCCCCCAACTCTTAGCTCATTTTCCACCCACATATATTCTCTATTTTAGTAAACATGTCTTATAATTAAGAACATTTGTTAGCCTGGTGTCATGATTTACCTGTATTCCTGAAAAATAGACTTAAATTTAAAATTTGACCTTAAAAAGCTATTTCATCTTGCATTGTATATGATTATACCAACACAAAATACCTGTTCAATTACATACAGATATACACTTTTTTCTACTATCAGTGAATAGTAATATTTCTTTATTAATAGAAAATAACATAATTTATTAATTATAACCTATAGATGAGTGCTCATGAAATGCCTAGGTTAAAAAAAAGTAAAAGATTACTATCTATTCCTAGAAGCCAAAAGAATTATAAATTTCAAAAATAAACTTTTTATTTAGAATAGCATAAGATTAACAGGAGAGTTGCTAATGTAGTACTGAGAATTCCTGTTTTATCCCATACCCTTTTGCCCCCATTAACATCATACATTGTAATGATACATTTTTCACAAATAATGAACCAATATTGATTGATACATTATTATAAACTATAGGCCATATTTTTAGTTTTATTAATTTTTCCATAATATCCTTTTTATGTTTCAAAATCGCATCCAGAATATCACCTTACAACTAGTTTTTAGGTCTCCTTAGCCTCCTCTGGACTGAGACAGTTTCTCAGACTGATACAGTTTGGATATTTGTCCTCTCCAAATCTCTTGTTGAAATGTGATCCCCAATGTTGGAGGTGGGGCCTAGGGAGAAGTATTTGGGTCATGGGGGCAGATCTCTCTGCAGATGCTGGTGCTATACTTCTTGTACAGCCTGCACAACCATGTGCCAAATAAACCTCTTTTCCTTATAAATTACTCAGTCTTGGGTATTCCTTTATAGCAACACAAAATGGACTAATACACAGATTTTCCCTGATTTTAATGTCCTTGATAATTTTGGGGAGCATTAGTCTGATAGTATTTTACAGAATAGCCCTAGATTTGAGGTTGTCTGATATTTTTCCCATGGTTAGACTAAAGTTATGGATTTGCAAGAAGACCACAGGGGAGTGCCATTATTAGCATATTACATCATAGGTAAATGCTACCAACAGTACTTAAAACTGATGATGTTAACCTTGATCCTTTGATCACATGATGAGAAGGTTGCCAGGTTTCCCCACTGTAAAGTTACTTTCTTCCCTATTTCCATTGCATTTCTGGATGCAAGTCATTACTTACTAAGTGCAGCCAACACTCAACAGCTGAGTTGTTAAGCTCCACCTACTTCAGGGAAGGATTATCAACATGTATTACTTGGGATTCTTCTGTATGGCAGATTTGTCTACTCTCTCACATGTCTTTACTAATCATTTATATTTATACCATTAAGGAATCAAAGATATTTATTTTGTATTTTGGGTTATAATCCAACACTACATTATTTTGTTGCTCAAATTGTTTCAGAAGGTTTGATCACTGGAAGCTCTTTCAGGTTGGATTCCTATAATGAGGAATCTGACTCTATTGTTTGATGTTTGAGTCTCAACAGCCTTTAAGCTTTACCTCCTCCCTCTTCCCTTGTGCCCAACATCTGGGCAACCGGATAAGAATGCCTGGGTACTCCCTTGTCTGGTACTGATGGGAGATTCAAATGATTCAAGCCTCACCTCACATATGAGAATTCTCACCCTGGCCCTAACTCCCAACTGCAATAAAAACCCCAAGCCAGTCTCCCTTCCTTGCTCTCTCAAGCCATTTCAGAAATGCTTGGGAGGTAATATGCAGCTCTCCTCAGCAAATTCAATTCCACAAGTAGTGAATTTATTTACAGTGCATGCACACGTGTGTGTGTGTGTGTGTGTGTGGCATTATCAGTCTGAATATCCAAATCAAATTTGGTTGGGGATCCACCGACCTCTGCAGGTGCCCACTACAGTTCCTTTGTCATAACTTGACATATCCCATTATTATGTTGAGTTTTTTTTTTCTTTTCTGTTCTACTTTTTGAGCATTTCCTTCCTTTCTAGCACAAGAAAATGTCTCAAGTGCTCCAGGCCCATCTAGTATTTTCTCTGCCCAGCTCTAGAATCAGATAGTTCTCCAGAGAATCCTGGTTTCCTTTCCTTTTACTAAAGAGTGATATTAGAAATCAAGATCTTAACACTGTATGTGCTCATTACTGGTGGAGTGTCACTACTTCCAGATCCTCCAAGCAGACAGACCTAAAAATATATATATTTAGATTTAGTTTTTAGTATACACACACACACACACATTCTGAGTTAGAATTCCATGATCCAAAAAAGATAAAATATAATTTAGTATACATTTAGCTACAAATCAATTCTATTTCACCTTTTCTTGGGTCATGAGCTCTAATTCAAAATTTTGAACACTATTTTCAATAATTTCATAAAACTAAACAAAAAGTTACAGGTTTTTCATTCCATTTTAAATAAATATTGATTCACTATCTCATATCTACTAAAGAAATTTGAAAACATGTATTTCCTATCAGATTTTTGTCATCACACTGTGTTTTCACTATTTCATATACAAACTAGATTATAATCAAAAATTTTAAATTATTATACAATCCTTCTTTATGCAAGGTATAGAGGTTTAAGGAGAAACACAGTAAGCTAAATGCTCATTAAGATAAGGTTTTTAAGGAAGTAAAAATCAGGAATCCAGCTAGAAAACATAAGATGCTTCTTACTGCTCTTAACTCATATCCTAAAGTTTGGCTGGAAATGAATTCTCAAAGCGTTAACTGCATCAAACATTGAAATAAAGAAATTCAAAATATAAGCACAAAAGTAATATATCTTCTATTTTACATTATAGAGAAAAATTTCACATATTTTAAGATATTTTCTCTGTACACATATTTTGAATAAATTCATTCTATAGCTCCATGACACACTACTAATATGTTCAATTTAAAAGGCTAATCTACGCCTGTACACCCAGGGTATACCTGATTAGTATGCTACAACAGAAAGAAAGGATTGGTTGGCCATAAATCATTCTTTGTAAGAAGGGTACAAAAACAGTTTCCATTCATTAAGTGGTAACCTTGGCTTGTTCCACAAGGACACATCTGGAGAGCTGACAGGACCAGGACTATATTCTGTGCCCTAATTTGGAGAGTAGCAGGTTAACTGAGCCTTAGTTTAGACTTGTATAATGGATATTTGACAGTCACTTTGGCCACTTAGCAATTTGGGTTTAGAGAATTATAAGTCTTCCACCTTTTGCAATAGATATCAGATATTTACACAACCTTTCCTATAACTAGGACTTGCATTTGCTCCATCAATCCTGTGTACCCATTTTGGATTCTGAACAAAATCTAGTGATATAAGGAATAATATAGAGTTTGGAATTTATCCTGAGAATGGTGGCTGCCACATCCAGTTTCCATTGACAAGCGTAACAAAATTCTGACAGAGTATCAAGTATTCAGTATTAGCATTGTCCATGGTAAAACCTGTGGTGACAGCCCAGTGGCAGCAGTAGCATCTCCTATTTAAACTTGACTTTCTCAAATTGTAGTAAATCTACCACCTTCAACAGCAGATTTGGTTGAGAGAGAAAAGCTATTTATAAATCCTAACTGTTCCATTTTATTTCTTTTTTTCAATGTTATGTTAGGAGTGGGACTAACTGTTCCATATTAGATATCAAGAAATTAGCTCTTTAGAATTTTCAAATTAAGGTCGCTTCCAAGATGGCTGAATAGGAACAGCTCCCGTCTGCAGCTCCCAGTGTGATCAACACAGAAGACGGATTTCTGCATTTCCAACTGAGATGCTGGTTCATCTCAATGGGAGTGGCTGGACAGTGGGTGCAGCTCACAGAGGGCAAGCTGAAGCAGGGCGGGGCTTTGCCTCACCCAGGAGTGTAAGGGGTTGGGGGATTTGCCTTTCCTAGCCAAGGGAAACCATAACAGGATGTACCTGGAAAAACGAGATACTTCTGCCCAAATACTGCACTTTTCCCATGGTCTTAGCAACTGGCAGACCAGGAGATTTTCTCCCGTGCCTGGCTCGGCAGGTCCGACACCCTCAGAGCCTTGCTCACTGCTAGCACTGTAGTCTGAGATTGACCTGCGATGCTGCAGCCTGGCGGGAGGAGGGGCGTCTGCCATTGCTGAGGCTTGAGTAGCTAAATAAAGCAGCTGGGAAGCTCAAACTGGGCGGAGCCCACTGCAGCTCAGCAAGGCCTACTGCCTCTATAGACTCCATCCCTGTGGGCAGGGCACAGCTAACAAAAGGCAGTAGAAACTTCTGCAGACTTAAACCCCCATGTCTGACAGCTCTGAAGAGAGCAGTGGTTCTCCCAGCATGGCATTCAAGCTCTGAGAACGGACGGACTGCCTCCTCAAGTGGGTCCCTGATCCCTGTGCAGCCTGACTGGGAGACACCTCCAAGTAGGGGCCAACAGACACCTCATATAGGCAGGTTCCCCTCTGGGACAAAGCTTCTAGAAGAAGGATCAGGCAGCAATATTTGCTGTTCTGCAATATTTGCTGTTCTACAGCCTCTGCTGGTGATACCGAGGCAAACAGGGTCTGAAGTGGACCTCCAGCAAACCCCAACAGACCTGCAGCTAAGGGGCCTGAGTGTTAGAAGGAAAACTAACAAACAGAAATAGCATAAACTTCAAAAAAAAGGACACCCACACCAAAACCCCATCTGTAGATCACTAACATCAAAGACCAAAGGTAGATAAAACCACAAAGATGGGGAGAAACCAGAGCAGAAAAGCAGAAAATTCTAAAAACCAGAGGGCCTCTTCTCCTCCAAAGGATCACAGCTCCTCACCAGCAATGAAACAAAACTGGATGGAGAATGACTTTGACGAGTTGACAAAAGTAGGCTTCAGAAGGTGGTAATAACAAACTTCTCCAAGCTAAAGGAGCATGGTCTAACCCATCGCGAGGAAGCTAAAAACCTTGAAAAAAGGTTAGATGAATGGCTAACGAGAATAAACAGTATAGAGAAGACCTTAAATGACCTGATGGAGCTGAAAACCACAGCATGAAAACTTTGTGATGCATGCACAAGCTTCAGTAACCAATTCAATCAAGTGGAAGAAAGGATATCAGTAATTGAAGATTGACTTAATGAAATAAAGTGAGAAGACAAGATTAGAGAAAAAAGAGTAAAAAGAAATGAACAAAGCCTCCAAGAAATATGGCACTATGTGAAAAGACCAAATCTACGTTTGATTGGTGTACCTGAAAGTGAGGGGGAGAATGGAACCAAGTTAGAAAACACTCTTCAGGATATTATCCAGGAGAACTTCCCCAACCTAGCAAGGCAGGCCAACATTCAAATTCAGGAAATACAGAGAAAACTATAAAGGTACTCCTCAAGAAGAGCAACCCTAAGACACATAATCGTCAGATTCACCAAGGTTGAAATGAAGGAAAAAATGTTAAGGGCTGCCAGAGAGAAAGATCAGGTTACATACAAAGGGAAGCTCATCAGACTAACAGCAGATCTCTTGGCAGAAACCCTACAAGCCAGAAGAGAGTGGGGCCAATATTCAACACTCTTAAATGAAAGAATTTTCAACCCAGAATTTCATATCTAGCCAAACTAAGTTTCATAAGTGAAGGAGAAATAAAATCTTTCACAGACAAGCAAATGCTGAGGGGTTTTGTTACCACCAGGCCTGCCTTACAAGAGCTCCTGAAGGAAGGGCTAAAAATGGAAAGGAACAACTGGTACCAGCCACTGCAAAAACATGCCAAATTGTAAAGCCCATCAATGCTTAGGAAGAAACTGCATCAACTAACGAGCAAAATAACCAGCTAACATCATAATGACAGGATCGAATTCACACATAACAATATTAACCTTAAATGTAAATGGGCTAAATGCCCCAATTAAAAGACACAGACTCGCAAACTGGATTAAAAGTCAAGACCCATCAGTGTGCTATATTCAGGAGACCCATCTCATGTGCAGAGACACACATAGGCTCAAAATAAAGGGATGGAGGAAGAGCTACCAAGCAAATGGAAAGCAAAAAAAAGCAGGGGTTGCAATCCTAGTCTCTGATAAAACGACTTTAAAACCAACAAATATCAAAAGAGACAAAGAAGGCCATTACATAATGGTAAGGGGATCAATTCAACAATAAGAGCCAACTATCCTAAATATATATGCACCCAAAACAAGACAACCCAGATTCATAAAGGAAGTCCTTAGAGACCTATAAAGAGACTTAGACGCCCACACAATAATAACGGGAGACTTTGACACTCTACTGACAATATTAGACAGATCAACAAGACAGAGGTTAACAACGATATCCAGGACTTCAACTCAGCTCTTCACCAAGCAGATCTAATAAACATCTAAAGAACTCTCTACCCCAAATTAAAAGAATATACATTCTGCTCAGTAACACATCACGCTTATTCTAAAATTGACCATATAATTGGAAGTAAAGCACTCCTCAGCAAATGTAAAAGAACAGAAATCACAACAAACTGTCTCTCAGACCACAGACCACAGTGCAATCAAATTGGAACTCAGGATAAAGAAACTCACTCAAAACCACACAACTACATGGAAACCGAACAACCTGCTCCTGAATGACTACTGGGTAAATAAAGAAATTAAGGCAGAAATAAAGACGTTCTTTGAAATCAATGAGAACAAAGACACAACATACCAGAATCTCTGGGACACATTCAAAGCAGTGTGTAGAGGGAAATTTAGAGCACTAAATGCCCGCAAGAGAAAGCAGGAAAGATCTAAAATCTACACCCTAACATCACAATAAAAAGAACTAGAGAAGCAAGAGCAAACACATTCAAAAGCTAGCAGAAGGCAAGAAATAACTAAGATCAGAGCAGAACTGAAGGAAATAGAGACACAAAAAAACCCTTCAAAATATCAAAGTATCCAGGAGCTGGCTTTTGGAAAGACCAACAATCTTGACAGACCACAAGCAAGACTAATAAAGAAGAAAAGAGAGAAGACTCAAATAGATGTAATAAAAAAAGATAAAGGGGATATCCCTATCGATCCCACAGAAATACAAACTACCATCAGAGAATACTATAAACACGTCTATGAAAATAAACTAGAAAATTTAGAATAAATGGATAAATTCCTGGACACATACTCTCTCACAAGAATAAACCAGGAAGAAGTTGAATCTCTGAATAGACTAATAACAGGCTCTGAAATTGAGGCAATAATTAATAACCTACCAACCAAAAAAAGTCCAGGATCAGATGGATTCACAGCCAAATTCCACCAGAGGTACAAAGAGAAGCTGGTACCATTCCTTCTGAAACTATTCCAATCCATACATAGAAAAAGAGGGAATCCTCCCTAACTCATTTTATGAAGCCAGCATCATGCTGATACCAAAGCCTGGCAGAGACACAACAAAAAAAGAGAATTTTAGACCAATATCCCTGATGAACATCAATGTGAAAATCCTCATTAAAATATTGGCAAACCGAATCCAGCAGCACATCAAAAAGTTTATCCACCATGATCAAGTGGGCTTCAGCCCTGGGATGCAAGGCACATGCAAATCAATAAATGTAATCCATCACACAAACAGAACCAACAACAAAAACCACATGATTATCTCAATAGAGGCAGAAAAGGCCTTTGGCAAAATTCAACAGCCCTTCATGCTAAAATCTCTCAATAAACTAGGTATTGATCGAACATACCTCAAAATAATAAGAGCTATTTATGACAAACCCACAGCCAATATCATACTGAATGGGCAAAAACTGGAAGCATTCCCTTTGAAAACTGGCACAAGACAGGGATGCCCTCTCTCACCACTCCTATTCAACATAGTTGGAAGTTGGAAATTCTAGCCAGGGCCATCAGGCAAGAGAAATAAATAAAGGGGATTCAATTAGAAAAAGACGGAGTCAAATTGTCCCTGTGTGCAGATGACATGATTGTATATTTAGAAAACCCCATCATCTCAGCCCAAAATCTCCTTAAGCTGATAAGCAACTTCAGCAAAGTCTCAGGATACAAAATTAATGTACAAAAATCACAAGCATTCCTATACACCAATAACAGACAAACAGGGCCAAATCATGAGTGAACTCCCATTCACAATTGTTACAAAAAGAATAAAATACCTAGGAATCCAACTTACAAGGGATGTGAAGGACCTCTTCAAGGAGAACTAAAAACCACTGCTCAATGAAATAAAAGATGAAATAAAAGACACAAACAAATGGAAGAACATTCCATGCTCATGGATAGGAAGAATCAATATCTTGAAAATGGCCATACTGCCCAAGGTAATTTATAGATTCAATGCCACCCCCATCAATCTACCAATGACTTTCTTCACAGAGTTAGAAAAAACTACTTTAAAGTTCATATGGAACCAAAAAAGAGCCTGCATAGCCAAGACAATCCTAAGCAAAAAGAACAAAGCTGGAGGCATCAGGCTACCTGACTTCAAACTATACTACAAGGCTACAGTAACCAAAACAGCACGGTACTGGTACCAAAACAGATATATAGACCAATGGAACAGAACAGAGGCCTCAGAAATAACACCACACATCTACAACCATCTGATCTTTGCAAACCTGACAAAAACAAGAAATGGGGAAAGGATTCCCTATTTGATAAATGGTGCTGGGAAAACTGGCTAGCCATATGCAGAAAGCTGAAACTGGATCCCTTCCTTATGCCTTATACAAAAATTAACTCACGATGGATTAAATACTTAAATGTAAGGCCTAAAACCATAAAAACCCTAGAAGAAAACCTAGGCAATACCATTTAGGACATAGGCATGGGCAAGGACTTTGTGACTAAAACACCGAAAGCAATGGCAACAAAAGCCAAAATTGACAAATGGGATCTAACTAAACTAAAGAGCTTCTGCACAGCAAAAGAAACTACCATCAGAGTGAACAGGCAACCTACAGAATGGGAGAAAACTTTTGCAACCTACCCAACTGACAAAGAGCTAATGTCCAGAATCTATAAATAACTTCAACAAATTTACAAGAAAAAAAACAAAGCATATGAACAGACACTTCTCAAAAGAAGACATTTATGCAGCCAACAGACACATGAAAAAATGCTCGTTGTGCACATGTACCCTAGAACTAAAAAAATAAAATTTTCCCATTAATAAAGATTTTCTAAATTGGGATATTTTTAGGGTGAAAGTGAAATTTATTAAAAATTACCCTATGCAAATAGGTGTAAATCAGGATTGCTGGAACAAATGAGGACATAGAGCATCCTGTAACACAGAAGAAGAGAGGAAGATATTCCATCCAATAGAACAAAGAAGTGAAAAGAGTTCTCTGCCTGAGGGACGAGATGCTTGAGGGACGAGGTAACAATAGGTCAGACATGAGTCCTACTTTATCTACCAAGTGAAAAATGCAAGTGGGGCCAGTTGGAAATGAAGGGCAAATAAAGCCAGATACTCTAGGGATACTCCAGGAATATAAGCACACTTACTCTTAGCTTTTCAGGCAATAGCCTAGGAAAATTGACAATCCCTTAAAGAGTCCTTCATATTTTACATTGTGCTAGAAAAACATACTACTCTCTAGGTCATGTTGAAAATGGACTGAAAAAGGTATATCTATGTAGATGGACCCTAACTGGTTTCCAAATTGTTCATGGCTTGTATTTGCAACATAGAGAAATCAGAAGCCTCAACCACCTCAGTGGGGTACATGGAAATGTTAATATTTGATGTACTAGAGCAGAAAAAATACTAGGGTTAGGATAATGAGGCCACAGATATAAAGGAGTTCACAGATATTGTGAGAGGCCATGGATTTAGCAAGGTGTGTTGGGTTCACATACAAAAGAACTACCCAGGAACTATCCAGGAGCTATCCAGAACTACCCAGGCATCATGTACCTGGACACCAACCTAATCAAACAAGTCACAGTACACTGGAGAGTGAATATAGCCTGTAGACTTTAAGCTATATGGATAGATAATTAACTTTTTTACTAGGAACCATCTGGGGAAGAATAAAAAGGGCATGCCATTTGAAGGAAGAAAATGAGCACTAATAACGATGATTTAGATAAATATTCAGTTAATATAATATTCAAACACCCTGTGTTAAACCCAAAGAGACTGGTTTAACTCACAAAGATTGGGATAGTCTTTAATATGCAGGTTATCTTTTCTTTTGTCTTCACCAGGAGTAGGAGTTCAAAGACAAAACCAGTTGCAGATAATAAATATATATTTCTTTGCACATCTGAAGAGTAGTGTGCAAAATTCAACTCTAACTCACAGATCAAATGATTTTAACTTTTTAAACATGTTTTAATCTTATACACATATCAATCATAAGGCAAATAATTTATCCCTATTTAATAAGTGAGTAAAATCCCTATTTAATAAGTGAGTAAAAAGACATATTTAAATAACCTGAATCCTCACTTGGCTGTTTTATAATGGCTGGAATTCATACCAGGCCATTCCAAGTTCTTAGCTCTTTCCACTAAACCATCGAGGAGCAACTTGAAACACAAATATTGTACAGGGTATATGGGAGATAAGCATGAGACCAGGAGGACTAAAGAGAGTAAGATGGGTAGCAAAAGTTTAAGCTTGGCCCATCTGGAATAGGAAATAGGAAGAGATCTGAATCTAGCTCCTAATACCTCAGGATATAGAATAAAGAAAGCCTTTTGTTAGGAGACTGGGGAAGACAGATTAGATGAAAAGAAGCAAGGGTATGAAATTCTGAAGGTTTGATTATAATGCCATAAAATTTAAATTATTGTTAAACTCATTTGTATTAGTTTATTCTCACACCACTATGAGGAAATACCTGAGATTGGGTATTTTATAAAGAATAGAGGTTTAATTGGCTCAAGTTCCACATGGCTGGGGAGTCCTCAGGAAATTTACAATCATGGTAGAAGACACCTCTTCATAGGGCGGCAGGAAAGAGAATGAGTGCAAGCAAAAGAAATGCCAGACGCTTATACGACCACCAGATCTCCTGAGACTCACTCATTATCATGAGAACAGCATGGGAGAAACCATCCCCATGATTCAGTTACCTCCACCTGGTCCCACCCTTGACACGTGGGGATTATTACAATTCGAGGTGAGATTTGGATGGGGACACAGCCAAATCATATTATCATTGTATTCAATATTACTTAAAATTCAAACATTCAAAACACAAAATTAAATTCAACCACAAGGGACATCAAGACAATGATGTTTTGCATTTTCGAAGCTAAGAATTTCACGCAAAAGACAAAACAAACTTGATTAAAGCATGTCTTAACAATAAAATTATTCAAAAGAGTATTATCATCATGTAAGCTTTTGTAGCTTCTCAAAGTTTAGCCAAAAATGAAAATCTCTAGAAAACAATAGAATGTCAAGCATAGTTGCAGTTTTACATATTCTAAAAAAACTGATAAATGGTTTTAAAGTGGCATATAAACACTTTGTTTCTTTTTCTTAAACTTTTATGCCAAAGGTATCTCACCCACTACTCTAGGCCTAGGCCTATACAAAAACCCTAAAAGGATGTCATCCATTAGCAAAAATAACCAAAAACTTGAGTCAGTACCTAGGAGGAAGTTTTTATTTATTAAAATATCTCATATAAGTTTCACAGCAATCTTAAAAGGTATGTCTTTGGTCTTTGCAGCTACATTTTATATATGAGAAATCTGAGCTCCAATTTGTTTAAATAACTCTCCTAAGGTTGTTTATAGCTGTCAAAGCTGGCATTTAAACCCAAGTTTGACCACAATGGCTAAGTTTTTTCTTCTAACTACAATTTAATAATCTGTTATGAATTTATGTCTCAGTTAAATGATACTTAATTTTTTTGAGACACTCTCTCACTCTGTTGCCTAGGCTGGAGTGCAGTGGTATGGGGCCATCTCGGCTCACTGCAACCTCCACCTCCCAGGTTCAAATGGATTCTCATGCCTCAGCGTCCTGAGTAGCAGGGATTACAGGCCTGTGCCACCACACCAGGCTTTTTTTTTTTTTTTTTTTTTTTTGTATTTTTAGTAGAGACAGGGTTTCACCATATTGGCCAGGCTGGTCTCAACCTCCTGGCCTCAAGTGATCCACCTACCTTGGTCTCCCAAAGTGCTGGCATTACAGGCATGAGCTACTGCCCCGGCCTAATTTTATAATAATCTTTATACGTAATTAAATGGAGAAATACTTTTACTGAATGTTTCCAAAAGGATCTCTTTTACATGAAAGTTGGTTGGAAATGTTTTAAAATTAATCTCAGAAACAAAATCAGTATTTCTACTTGTATTATTAAAAAAATGATTAAAAGATCACTTTAAGTTAGCTTTGACTGTATCTTTACCTGCCCAACTACTTTGTCTCTTTCCAAGGAGGTCAGCATTTTCTCCTTCAGTAAAGTGTGGTGTTTCTCATGTAACACCCTTATAGTCGGTTCATAAGACGCATAATGTAACTTCAACCTATAAAAAATAAAGTCAATAGCATCTTAAGGGGTTATTGAGTTAAATCAGTAATTTCCATCTAACATCGAAACCTTTTTTTCTTTTTCTTTTTTGCTGTGAAATAAAAATGAATAATCGTATAAAGGTTAACATACTACAGCCAAGAAGCACAAAAAGCATACAACTTCACTGCAACTTGAGGGTGGAGGGTGCAGTGAGGGAGCAAATCACATGTCTTAACTAGTTCTCTATTTCCTACTAGCACCTTTTGCTGTGTCCAAGCATGTACTCAGAAGATTGCTGCTGCCCATGAAATTTTTAAAAATGCAATTCCTTTTGTCAATTTGGAAATAACTGTCAGAAAGACAAGGGCCACAAATAATAGATGATTAAACATGGAGTGTCATTCACATCAAAATAAACTAAAGAACAGTCTTCAAAACAAGTTTGGCTAATCTTGTATTTTAAAAATTAAGTATAAAAACATTTTGATATCTAAACAGAAGGAATAATTCAGCCTAGTATATAATATACCTTCAAAAATCTGTTTTATTTGAAAATTACCTCAAAATCTTTTTATTGAATTGTAATTTACATGGATAAAACATACAGCTCTTAAGCGTTACAGTTCAGAGTTTTGAGAAATGCACACCCAAGTAGTACACATTATCAAAATATGAAGCATGTCTAACACCCCAGAAAATTCTAGAACTTCATTTATTTGGTATCATATAACATGTTCTCTTTTTTAACTAGTTTATTTCACTCAGTATAATGTTTCTTTAGATTATTCCATATTACTTTACATAGCAGTACTTCACTCCTCTGTACTGTGAGTAGTATTCCCTTGTATGTATGTATATTCCTTCAATGTGGTTATCCAATATTTTGCTGATGAAAACCTGAGTGGATTTTAGTTTGGGCTATCATGAATAAGACCTCTTTAAACATTTTTATATAACTCATGTAATATTTTTTGGTCATATATCTTCATTTATTTTAGATAAATACCCAGGAGTTTAATTACTGGGTTATAATTTATACTTCCAACAACCCTATATGACAGTCCTGGTTACTCTACGTTATTGCCAACCTCTGGTGATATCAGTCTAATGAGAGTTTATCCATCTTATTATCAAAATTTGTCAATTTTATTATATTTTCCATTAACCAACATCTGACTTTGTTGATTTTTTGTTTGTTCATTTGCTATTTTATTGATTTCAGTTCTTATTTTTCATTTCTTTATGTTTCTTGGTTGTAATTTGCTCTTTTTAAGCTTCTAATATGACATCATTGGTTTTAAAACTTTATTTTCTAAAATAAGCATTTAAAGCCATCAATTTCAGTTTAAGCTGCATTGGCTGCATTTCAATATGCTGCATTTTTCATCATTCAGTTCAAAATATTCTCTAATTTCCTTCTTTGCCTCATGGATTATTTAAAGTATACTACTTAATTTCCAAATATTTGAGAAACCCCCTGAGATTTTTAAAAATTGATTTCTAATTTAATTTGGTTGTGGTCAGAAAACATTCTATGTATGACATCAGTCCTTTGAAACATATAGAGACTTGTTTTAAGGCTCAGTATACGATCTATTTTAGTGACAATTCCATGTGCACTGGAAAGAGCAAAGTAGAAGTCAAGAAATGTTAACTATGTTCAAGTGATTGACAGCATTCTTCTACACAACCTCTGGAATCTCTATTTTGCTCAGAGCTTCCCAGGCGCTGTTTCCTGCCAGGCTTTGTGTTCTCTCATCCTATACTTCCACAAGTTAGTTATATGGCCAAAGATTGAAAAGGACTATTACAGGTATTTCTTACATTTCATGTACCTCCTTCCTTCTGTGTACACCGTGCTGCAAGTTCCAGCTACCTCTATAGCCCTGAACTCTGATCTCTGCCTCCTCAGCTCTGAAAACCACCATTCTCTGCTTGGGCTATATCTGGTCCCCTCTGTTGGAATGGGAGTCTGTAGGGGCCAGAAAATAAGTAGGGTCCTGGCTCACAGCATATTTGGTCCATGTACCCACCCAGTGATCAATTCCAGTGTTCCTGAGTAAATAATTGGAATTGATATACTTGGCAATTGGAATAAGCTAGCAGAATGGGGAAGGTTATCCCCAGCCTCTTCTTAGATGTCAAATACATCTATGAATATTTCTTCCTATACTTTCTAATACTGAGTGTTAAAATCCTAAGTATAACTAAGGGAATGTCTATTTTTCCTTTCAATTTTATCAGAGTTTGCTTCATGTATTTTGAAGCTCTTAGAGTAATGCATATTTAATATTATGTCTTCCAGGTGAACTGACTCTTTTTATCACATGAAATGTATGAAAAATCCCTCTCTTCTTCTCTGGTTCTCAGGATGCCCCTGAGAATGTTTTTCTGTAGCCTTATGGGCTTACAGAGGTGGTCCCCATGTCCTAGAGAGAAGTAGTACTTCAGCTGTGCTGCAAGATGCTGAAAAACCCTCTTCCCCACAAACAAACAGATCTCCCTCCAAGCCCCCAGACTGCCAGAAGTATCCCTACCTCCTCTCCTCAGTGTGATTAGGGAGGAAAGAGACTATACATCTAAACTGCTGCAAGAAGTAGTCAGCATGTACTGACAGGAACCAGAAAAGTACCCTCTAGAGACTGGATTTTGAGGTACTTGATTAAAGGGGACTGGAATGTTAGACTGGATAAACAATAATTCCTTGACCTCCACACAGTGGATTTAAAATTATAGTAAGAACTCCAGGGGAGTGAAGCCAAGATGGCCGAATAGGAACAGCTCCAGTCTACAGCTCCCAGCATGAGCAACACAGAAGATGGGTGATTTCTGCATTTCCAACTGAGGTACCAGGTTCTTCTCACTGGGGAGTGTCAGAAACTGGGTACAGGATACTGGGTGCAGCGCACCAAGCGTGAGCCGAAGCATGGCGAGGCATCGCCTCACCCGGGAAGCACAAGGGGTCAGGGAATTCCCTTTCCTAGTCAAAGAAACGGGTAACAGACAGCACCTGGAAAATTGGGTCACTCCTACCCTAATACTGCACTTTTCCAATGGTCTTAGCAAACGGCACCCCTGGAGATTATATCCTGCACCTGGCTCAGAGGGCCCTACACCCAGGGAGCCTCACTCATTGCTAGCACGGCAGTCTGAGATCAAACTGCAAGGTGGCAGCCAGGCTGGGGGAGGGGTGCCCACCAATGCCAAGGGTTGAGTAGGTAAACAAAGTGGCTGGGAAGCTTGAACTGGGTGGAGCCCACCGCAGCTCGAGGAGGCCTGCCTGCCTCTGTAGACTCCACCTCTGGGGGCAAGGGCATAGCCAAACAAAAGGCAGCAGAATCTACTGCAGACTTAAAAGTCCCTGTCTGACAGCTTTGAAGAGAGTAGTGGTCCTCCCAGCACACAGCTGGAGATCTGAGAATGGATAGACTGCCTCCTCAAGTGGGTTCCTGACCCCCAAGTAGCCTAACTGGGAGGCACCCCCCAGTAGGGGCAGACTGACACCTCACACGGCTGGGTATTCCTCTGAGACAAAACTTCCAGAGGAACAATCAGGCAGCAACATTTGCTGTTCACTAATATCCGCTGTTCTGCAGCCTCTGCTGCTGATGCCCAGACAAACAGAGTCTGGAGTGGACCTCCAGCAAACTCCAACAGACCTGCAGCTGAGGGACCTGACTGTTATAAGGAAAACTAACTAACAGAAATGACATCCACACCAAAACCCTATCTGTACATCACCATCATCAAAGATCAAAGGTAGATAAAACCACAAAGACGGGGAAAAAACAGAGAAGGAAAACTGGAAACTCTAAAAATCAGAGTGCCCCTCCTCCTACAAAGGAATTCAGCTCCTCACCAGCAACTGAACAAAGATGGACGGAGAATAACTTTGACAAGTTGAGAGAAGAAGGCTTCAGACGATCAAACTACTCCGAGCTAAAGGAGGAAGTTAGAACCCATAGCAAAGAAGTTAAAAACCTTGAAAAAAAATTAGATGAATGGCTAACTAGAATAACCAACACAGAGAAGTCCTTAAAGGACCTGATGGAGCTGAAAACCAAGGCACAAAAACTACGTGACGAATGCACAAGCTTCAGTAGCCAATTCAATCAACTGGAAGAAAGGGTATCAGTGATGGAAGATGAAATGAATGAAATGAAGTCAGAAGAGAAGTTCAGAGAAAAAAGAATAAAAAGAAATCAACAAAGCCTCCAAGAAATATGGGACTATGTGAAAAGACCAAATCTACGTGTGATTGGTGTACCTGAATATGACGGGGAGAATGGAACCAAGTTGGAAAACACTCTGCAGGATATTATCCAGGAGAACTTCCCCAATCTAGCAAGGCAGGCCAACATTCCAATTCAGGAAATACAGAGAATGCCACAAAGATACTCCTCAAGAAGAGCAACTCCAAGACACATAATTGTCAGATTCACCAAAGTTGAAATGAAGGAAAAAATGTTAAGGACAGCCAGAGAGAAAGGTCGGGTTACCCACAAAGGGAAGCCCATCAGAATAACAGCTGATCTCTTAGCAGAAACTCTACAAGCCAGAAGAGAGTGGGGGCCAATATTCAACATTCTTAAAGAAAAGAATTTTCAAACCAGAATTTCATATCCAGCCAAACTAAGCTTCAGAAGTGAAGGAGAAATAAAATCCTTTGCAGACAAGCAAATGCTGAGAGATTTTGTCACCACCAGGCCTGCCCTAAAAGAGCTCCTGAAGGAAGCACTAAACATGGAAAGGAACAACTGGTACCAGCCACTGCAAAAACATGCCAAATTGTAAAGACCATCAATGCTAGGAAGAAACTGCATCAACTAACGAGCAAAATAACCAGCTAACATCATAATGACAGGATCAAATTCACACATAACAATATTAACCTTAAACGTAAATGGGCTAAATGCTCCAATTAAAAGACACAGACTGGCAAATTGGATAAAGAGTCAAGACCCATCAGTGTGCTGTATTCAGGAAACCAATCTCACATGCAGAGACACACATAGGCTCAAAATCAAGGAATGGAGGAAGATCTACCAAGCAAAACAAAAAAAGGCAGGGGCTGCAATCCTAGTATCGGATAAAACAGACTTTAAACCAACAAAGATCAAAAGAGACAAAGAAGGCCATTACATAATGGTAAAGGGATCAATTCAACAAGAAGAGCTAACTATCCTAAATATATATGCACCCAATACAGGAGCACCCAGATTCATACAGCAAGTCCTCAGAGACCTACAAAGAGACTTAGACTCCCACACAATAATAATGGGAGACTTTAACACCCCACTGTCAACATTAGACAGATCAACGAGACAGAAAGTTAACAAGGATATCCAGGAATTGAAGTCAGCTTTGCACCAAGCAGACCTAATAGACATCTACAGAACTCTCCACCCCAAATCAACAGAATATACATTCTTTTCAGCACCACACCACACCTATTCCATAACTGACCACATAGTTGGAAGTAAAGCACTCCTCAGCAAATGCAAAAGAACGGAAATTATAACAAACTGTCTCTCAGACCACAGTGCAATCAAACTAGAACTCAGGATTAAGAAACTCACTCAAAATCGCTCAACTACATGGAAACTGAACAACCTGCTCCTGAATGACTACTGGGTACATAACGAAATGAAGGCAGAAATAAAGATGTTCTTTGAAACAAACGAGAACAAAGACACAACATACCAGAATCTCTGGACACATTCAAAGCAGTGTGTAGGGGAAATTTAGAGCACAAAATGCCCACAAGAGAAAGCAGGAAAGATCTAAAATTGACACCCTAACATCACAATTAAAAGAACTAGAGAAGCAAGAGCAAACACATTCAAAAGCTAGCAGAAGGCAAGAAATAACTAAGATCAGAGAAGAACTGAAGGAAATAGAGACACAAAAATCCCTTCAAAAAATCAATGAATCCAGGAGATGGTTTTTTGAAAAGATCAATAAAATTGATAGACCACTAGCAAGACTAATAAAGAAGAAAAGAGAGAAGAATCAAACAGACACAATAAAATTGATAAAGGGGATATCACCACCGATCCCACAGAAATACAAACTACCATCAGAGAATACTATAAACACCTCTATGCAAATAAACCAGAAAATCTAGAAGAAATGGATAAATTCCTCAACACATACACCCTCCCAAGACTAAACCAGGAAGAAGTTGAATCTCTGAATAGACCAATAACAGGCTCTGAAACTGAGGCAACAATTAATAGCTTACCAACCAAAAAAAGTCCAGGACCAGATGGATTCACAGCCAAATTCTACCAGAGGTACAAGGAGGAGCTGGTACCATTCCTTCTAAAACTATTCCAAACAATAGAAAAAGAGGGAATCCTCCCTAACTCATTTTATGAGGCCAGCATCATCCTGATACCAAAGCCTGGCAGAGACACAATAAAAAAAAAGAGAATTTTAGACCAATATCCTTGATGAACATTGATGCAAAAATCCTCAATAAAATACTGGCAAACCAAATCCAGCAGCACATCAAAAAGCTTATCCATCATGACCAAGTGGGCTTCATCCATGGGATGCATTGCTGGTTCAACATACACAAATCAATAAACATAATCCAGCATATAAACAGAACCAACGACAAAAACCATATGATTATCTCAATAGATGCAGAAAAGGCCTTTGACAAAATTCAACAACACTTCATGCTAAAAACTCTCAATAAATTAGTTATCGATGGGACGTATCTCAAAATAATAAGAGCTATCTATGACAAACCCACAGCCAATATCATATTGAATGGGCACAAACTGGAAGCATTCCCTTTGAAAACTGGCACAAGACAGGGATGCCCTTTCTCACCACTCCTATTCAACATAGTGTTGGAAGATGTGGCCAGGGCAATCAGGCAGGAGAAGGAAATAAAGGGTATTCAATTAGGAAAAGAGGAAGTCAAATTGCCCCTGTTTGCAGATGACATCATTGTATATCTAGAAAACCCCATCATCTCAGCCCAAAATCTCCTTAAGCTGATAGGCAACTTTAGCAATGTCTCAGGATAGAAAATCAGTGTGCAAAAATGACAACCATTCATATACACCAATAACAGACAAACAGAGAGCCAAATCATGAGTGAACTCCCATTCATAATTGCTGCAAAGAGAATAAAACACCTAGGAATCCAACTTACAAGGGACATGAAGGACCTCTTCAAGGAGAACTACAAACAACTGCTCAATGAAATAAAAGAGGATACAAACAAATGGAAGCACATTCCATGCTCATGGGTAGGAAGAATCAATATCGTGAAAATGGCCGTACTGCCCAAGGTAATTTATAGATTCAATGCCATCCCCATCAAGCTACCAATGACTTTCTTCACAGAATTGGAAAAAACTACTTTAAAGTTCATTATCGATCCAAAAAAGAGCCCACATTGCCAAGTCAATCTTAAGCAAAAAGAACAAAGCTGGAGCCATCACGCTACCTGACTTCAAACTATACTACAAGGCTACAGTAACCCAAACATCATGGTACTGGTACCAAAACAGAGATATAGACCAATGGAACAGAACAGAGCCCTCAGAAATAATGCCACATATGTACAACCATCTGATCTTTGACAAACCTGACAAAAACAAGAAATGGGGAAAGGATTCCCTACTTAATAAATGGTGCTGGGAAAACTGGCTAGCCATATGTAGAAAGCTGAAACTGGATCCCTTCCTTACACCTGATACAAAAATTAATTCAAGATGGATTAAAGACTTAAATATTAGACCTAAAACCATAAAAACCCTAGAAGAAAACCTAGGCAATACCATTCAGGACATAGGCATGGGCAAGGACTTCATGTCTAAAACACCAAAAGCAATGGCAACAAAAGCCAAAATTGACAAATGGGATCTAATTAAACTAAAGAGCTTCTGCACAGCAAAAGAAACTACCATCAGAGTGAACAGGCAACCTACAGAATGGGAGAAAATTTTTGCAACCTACTCATCTGACAAAGGGCTAATATCCAGAATCTACAATGAACTCAAACAAATTTACAAGAAACAAACAAACAACCTCATCAACAAGTGGGTGAAGGATATGAACAGACATTTCTCAAAAGAAGACATTTATGCAGCCAAAAAACACATGAAAAAATGCTCATCATCACTAGCCATCAGAGAAATGCAAATCAAAACCACAGTGAGATACCATCTCACACCAGTTAGAATGGCGATCATTAAAAAGTCAGTAAACAACAGGTGCTGGAGAGGATGTGGAGAAATAGGAACACTTTTACACTGTTGGTGGGACTGTAAACTACTTCAACCATTGTGGAAGTGGGTGTGGTGATTCCTCCGGGATCTAAAACTAGAAATACCATTTGACCCAGCCATCCCATTACTGGGTATATACCCAAAGGATTATAAATCATGCTGCTATAAAGACACATGCACACATATGTTTATTGCAGCACTATTCACAATAGCGAAGACTTGGAACCAACCCAAATGTCCAACAATGATAGACCGGATTAAGAAAATGTGGCACATATACACCATGGAATACTATGCAGCCATAAAAAAGGATGAGTTCATGTCCTTTGTAGGGACATTGATGAAGCTGGAAACCATCATTCTCAGCAAACTATCGCAAGGACAAAAAAGCAAACACCGCATGTTCTCACTCATAGGTGGGAACTGAACATGAGAACACATGGACACAGGAAGGGGAACATCACACACTGGGGCCTGTTGTGGGGTCGGGGGAGTGGGGAGGGATAGCATTAGGAGATATGCCTAATGTTAAATGACAAGTTAATGGGTGCAGCACACCAACATGGCACATGTATACATATGTAACAAACCTGCACGTTGTGCACATGTATGCTAAAACTTAAAGTATAATAATAAAAAAAAAAAAGAACTCCAGTGAATAAGGTATATTCACTTCTAGAGTGGTTCTTAGAAACTTGGAAAAAGATAGCCAACACTGTGAAGTCGAGATGCTGGAGCTACCCTGGCAGATAGTAGAGGAAGCACTCCATAACACCATAGCAATTATATACTGTTATAAATAGCCTCGATTTTTCTGCAAATTACCCCTGGCTATTTAGTTGAGTGGCTATTTACTGGGGAAAGATATTTTAAGAAGTTGTCATTCAAATTCAGAAACCTAAAGCAGAATCATGACCCCTCTGTTAGAATGAGAGTCTATAGGGGAACAGAAAATAAGTAGGGTCCTGGCTAAAGTCTGCTCACAGCATATTTGGTTCATGTAAGCACCCAGTGATCTATTCCAGTCTTCCTGAGTAAATAATTTGAATTTGTATACTTAACAATTGGAATAAGCTAGCAGAATGGGGAAGGTTATGCCCAGCCACTTCTTGGATTTCAAATACACCTATGATGGACTATTTGATATTGTTCCAGAGGTTCTATTTATGTTTTTTCAGTGTTTTTCTTTGAGTCCCTGCTCATTTCTTTTCAGCTTTTTTCTCTTTGTGCACCAGTTGGATCATTTTCCATCTTCCTGTCTTCATGTTCATTGATCTTTCCATTGGCAATGTCCAATCTTCTAAGAACTATTAGTAAATTTTTCATTTGCATATTATGTTTTTTTCACTTCTCGAATTTCAGTTTAATTCTGTTTATCACTCCTTATAGTCACCATTTTCTTTAAAACTCTAAGCATTTCATAATAACTGTTGTAAAGTCCCTGTCTGCTAATTCTGTAATTCTCTTTTCTCTGTGTCTGTTTCTGCTTTTTCCTGATTATAGGACATGTCTTCCTGCTTCTAGATATATCTATAGATAAATCAATACATATAAACTTTATTTATTTATCATATATTGGACATACACTTGTCTGAATTTTGTTTTCTTCCTTTAAAGAGTTATTTTCTGACAGTTAATTTCCCAGTGAATCAGCTTGAGTTTTTCAAAGCTTACCTTTAAGCTTTTTGGAGAAAAAGTCTAAAGCAGCACTTTGTCTAGGACCAACTAAGTCTGCTTCTATGGCATGGCTTGTGGAGGATATTAAGTAAATGTTCAGAGTATTCAGTGAGGTTACTTCCCTTATGGCTGGTCAGAACTCCTACATCTCCCAGCACTGTGCAACCTCTGGAATCTCTATTTTGCTCATAGCTTCCCAGGTGCTGTTTCCTGCCAGGTTTTGTGTTCTCTCATCCTATACTTCCACAAGTTAGTTACGTGGCCAAAGACTGAAGAGAACCATTACAGATATTTCTTAAGCTACATTTCATGTACCTCCTTCCGTGTACACCATGCTGCAAGTTTCAGCTACCTCTGCAGCCCTGAACTCTGATCTCTGCCTCCTCAGCTCCGAAAACCACCATGCTCTGCTTGGGTTATATCTGGTCAAACTGTGGGCTGAAAAGAACCTTCAGGAAGATATGTAGGTTGATCATCCTGCTCATTTTGTGTTTGTCTTTTCTTAGGCATCACAGTCCTGCTTTGCCAATTTTCCACCATCTTAAAAAAAAAACTGCCTCATATATTTTGTCCAGTCTTGTAGTTCCTTACATTTGGGGAGCTAGTCCAGTACTAGTTGGAGAGCTATTTCTATACTATTTACAATGACATAGCCCAAAGCAGAAATTCCCCAAAAGTCCTCCAAAAGAATAATATTTTATTCCATTAATAATTAAAACAGAGCTTTTCATTTTCTATATTTTCATAGCAGTATTTACAAAAGTCATTAATTCGGATATCACATTATACCTCGTTGATGATAGCAATAGAAATTAAGTATTAAAGTGCAGTTGCATTATATATACATTTAATGTGTATTAATACAACACTCAGAAAAAGTAACAAAAATTAAAATTTAGGTAGTATGTACAATTCTATCCTCCTTTCTGATTAGCTTAGTGTGTGTTTATATGTATATATATGTAATATATATATACACTTTGCTGCATACTATAATCTCCATAAACATTGCATATTTATAAATACATAAAACACACAGATATAGAATTGTATACACAAAACCATGTACACTGTAATCTGTGGATGGTTGAAGAATTTTAAAGAAAATATTGATGGCAAAATTTCCCTTTTTTTAACTAACTTTGGAATTTAACTCATTCATGAGATATGGCTTGACTATTTTCTGTTAAAAGAATTAACAACACATAGAAATTTCACTGGACTATAACAAGGAAACAACATCTAGAGAAATTCTGTTTAATCCATTTTAAAGGGTGTGTCTATTTTATAAAGTCCATAAGTATTTCATAATTCATCTGTTTGCAAGTTCTAATATTAGCTATAGATAATTCCGAAAATAAGTACGTTCATAATAAGACATTTGTGTTAAATGGGAAATACAGGCCAGGCTTGGTCACTCATGCCTGTAATTCCAACACTTTGGGAGGCCGATCTGAGAGGATCACTGGTGCCCAGGACCTCAAAACCAACCTGAGCAACAAAGTGAGACCCCCATCACTACAAAAAAATTAAAACATAAAAAAAATTAGCTGGGTATGGTGGCATGCACCTGTAGACCCAGCTACTCAGAAGGCTGAGGTGGAAGGATTGCTTGAACCCAGGAGTTGGAGGCTACAGGATGCCTTAATCTCACTACTGCATTCTAACATGGGCGACAGAATGAGAATCTGACTCTAAAAAGCAAAACAAAACAACAAACAAAGAAAAAAGAAACACTGTAAAATTTATTATCAAACCAGTTGAAAAATTTACAGAAAAAATAAGGTAAACATTTAATGGTTTACAATGAAAGGAAATATGGATACACTATTAATGTATTTGGGTAAAATATGACATAAGAGATCTCAGAACCCAACTTTGCCTGGCATCAAAACACTCTATCCTATAGCTGATTTACTATGCAATAGCGCAGCTATCAGGCAAAGTATTCACTGTGATTGACTGATTAACTTGATACCCAGCTTTTTTGTGACTTGATGGCATCATTGAAGTTTTGTTTTAGGTCTTTATAAAATCAGCTTTAGTGATTCATCCAGATTGTTAAATGGAGATGTTTTTCTTAATGATTAAATGAAGAAATAAAGGCTATCTGAGTATACACCAAGTGTAGCTGTATTACAAAGTAATGTGTGCTTCTTTACCAGGGTGCCTGAAATAATGAAATATGAAAAAACATATAATCTAAAATGATGAATTTTATGTTAAAAGTATTCCCTTTAAACATATTAGGAATTTGAACAAGTATGGTATATTTTTAAATATAAATGGTTAGGGGCTATTGTATTGGACAGTACAGATACAGAGTATTTATATCATCACAAAAAGTTCTGTTGGATAGCACTGCCCTAGAGCAAGCAAAATAGAATTTTATTTAAGGATTGTAAATTTATTTTCTTGTTTTTGTAGGGGAGGAACGTAAAGAAGGAAAGCAAATCTCAATAATGCCTTCAAAATAATTTCTAAAAGACTTATAAATTCACAGTCATTTAGTGATATGTCCCCTATCTCTGCAATACCACAGCTGCACTTTACTCTCTATGCACACAATTTGATGAACATACCATGTTTTTTCATGTCTTGGTGCAATTGCAGAGGATGTACTATCTGCCAAGGGCACTGTGCTGACCCCACTTCCTCACTGTCTACTCTTACTCGTACTTGAGAATTTAATTCCTGTGGAAATAAATCCTTGAGCCCTCTCACACTCCAGTCGTATTGGGATGATGGCCCTCTTGGGTGGCATAGCAACAATGCAGTGTATTTCAGTATATTTCTGCTTAACTCCTCCCACTTCACACACACAAATATTTTCTGGGACCTTTGACAGCAAGGGTCACAACTTACTCATCTTATGCTCAATAAATGTGGAATTAATAACTTTGTCTAAAACTTTCTGTCATAATCAAATTACTTAACATGTATTAAATAACTCTTTAATAAATATGCCAACAAATATAAGCTTACCCTTTGAGGTCATTAATTAATTTGTTTTTTTCCTGGACTATTCGCTTGTGATGCATTCGATGAAAATCACGTTCTTTCTGAATTTTCAGCAGATCTTCTCTAGCTTTGCTGAAAAAAAATAGTAACTTCATAAATCACTGCTAATTCTTTTTCGAAAAATCATTTAGTCTTGAGTTCAAATCCAGTATTGGGCCATTCAAAAGATAATAGGAAAACAAGTATTTTGCTAAAATTCTCATTGATGATTCTCATCAAACATAATTTGTATAAGGTCATATTAGGTGTGGGGGTGAAGGATGAAATGGCAAAACCTGTAGTTCCAAAAATATGATTCATCTACATTTCATCTAAGTAAATGAAAATTAAAGGTATGCTGCCAGAGCATGTCCAAAGTATAAACCATCTACTTCCAAAGAGAACTTGTTTGGCTTGGAAAATTGAAATATATGAAACATGACAATTCAAAATTATTAAAAATAAAGACTATGGAATTTAACTCTGAACTTCCCAGAATGTAAAGTTAAAGAGAATATACTAGATTATTCAGTTCTGATAATTAGGAAAAGAAAGCATATGAATTCTAGAAAACCAAGATTTTATGGTATATATTAAATAAATATATATCATCAGTGGATCTGATTACTATATAATTCATAGCTTGATGAGAATGGTCTTCAATATCAGTGCTGTAATACAGAAAAATTTTTCAACTTGATATATCTTCTGCAAACCTCTGGCATAAAGCAAGCGAAAGCATTCTTTCTAAGCCCAGGTTCTATGTGAAAATTTAATGAGAATGTTTCACTTACCTCCATAATATATTAGTTTCAATATAATAATGTGAAATATAATTTATAATGAAAAAGTAGTTCTCAGCCTCAGATAACTGACAAAGTGCTACAGCATTGACACTGTCACATTTCCATTCTGAAAAATGGACTGATACCTCATACTAGGATTGAAACAGAAGAAATCTACTTCTCTGGGTCACAATTATTTCAAAATTTTGATTCACATAAAATAAACGCACATGAACAGATTTCTGCTTTAAGCGGTGTCAGAACTCAGTCACTGAGAAGCAGTGTATGGGATGCTACCAAAGACGTTTATGAGATAAAGTAAGGCTCTCAATGAAGCATATGTTGATTAACGACTTCTTGATGCAAGATCAAATTACATGGGGCATATGGTGCAAGGTCTCTGATCCATTCTTCCAAGTTTCTTCTTTTCTTTTAAGTTCTGGGGCACAGGTGCAAGTTGTGAAGGTTACATAGGTAAACGTGTGCCACAGGGGTTTACTGCACCTATCAATCCATCACCTAGGTATTAAGCACAGCATACGTTCGCTATTTTTCCTAACGCTCCACCTCCCCAGACCACATACCCCACCCCGACAGGCCCCAGTGCATGTGGTTCCCTTTCCTGTGTCCATGTGTTTTGATTGCTCAGCTCCCACTTATAAGTGAGAACATGCAGTGTTTAGTTTTCTGTCACTGCGTTAGTTTGCTGAGGATAATGGCTTCCAACTCCATCCATGTCCCTACAAAGGACATGATCCCATTCCTTTTTATGGCTGCATAGTATTTCATGGTGTATATGTGCCACATTTTCTTTATCCAGTCTATCATTGATGGGCATCTGAGTTGATTCCATGTCTTTGTGATTGTAAATAGTGCTGCAGTGAACATATACATGCATGTGTCTTTGTAACAGAATGATTTATATTCCTTTGGGTATATACCCAGTAATGGGATTGAGTCTATGTGTGTCTTTGCATGTGAGATGGGTCTCTTGAATACAGCACACCAGTGAATCTTGACTCTATCCAGCTTGCCACTCTGCATCTTTTAATTGGGGCATTTAGTCCATTTACATTTAAGGTTAATATTGTTATGTATCAATTTGATCCTGTCATTGTGATGCTAGCTGGTTATTTTGCAGACTTGTTTATGTAGTTGCGTCATATTGTCACTGGTCTGTGTACTTCAGTGTGTTTTTGTAGTGGCTGGTAATGGTTTTTCCTTTCCATATTTAGTGCTTCCTTCAGGAGTGCTTGCAAGGCAGGCCTGGTGGTGATGAATTCCCTCAGCATTTGCTTGTCTGAAAAATATTTTATTTATCTTTCACTTATGAAGCTGAGTTTGACCAGATATGAAATTCTAGGTTGGAAATTCTTTTAAGAATGTCGAATATTGGCCCCCTGAAGGGTTTCTGCAGAGATCCACTGTTAGTCTGATGGGCTTCCCTTTATAGGTAACCTGGCCTTTCTCTCTGGCTGCCCTTAACATTTTTTTCTTCATTTCAGCCCTGGAGAATCTGATGATTATGTGTCTTTTGCTTGATCTTCTCATGGAGTATCTTACTGGGGTTGTCTGGGTTTCCTGAATTTGAACATTGGCCTGTCTTGCTAGGTTGAGGAAGTTCTGGATGATATCCTGAAGTGTGTTTTCCAACTTGGTTCCATTCTCTCTGTCTCTTTCAGGTATTCCTATCAGTCATAGGTTTGGTTTTTTAACATAATCGCACAGTTCTTAGAGGTTTGTTTCATTCCTTTTCATTCTTTTTTTCTCTACTCTTGTCTGCCTGTCTTATTTCAGCAAGATAGTCTTCAAGCTCTGATACCCTTTCTTCTGCTTGGTCTCTGGCTATTGATGCTTGTTATTGCATTGTGAAGTTCTCGTGTTGTGTTTTTCAGCTCAATCAGGTCATTTATGTTCCTCTCTATACTAGTTATTTTGGTAAACAGCTCCTGTAATGTTTTATCATGGTTCTTAGCTTGTTTGCAATGAGTTAGAACATAATTCTTTAGCTCAGTGAAGTTCATTATTACCCATCTTCTGAAGTCTACTTCTGTCAGTTCATGCATCTCAGCCTCAGCCCAGTTCTGTGCCTTGCTGGAGACATGTTTCAATGATTTGGAGGAGAAGAGGCACTCTGGCTTTTTGAGTTTCCAGGATTTTTGTGTTGACTCTTTCTCATCATCATGAGTTTATCTACCTTTGATCTTTGAGGTTGCTGACCTTTGGATGGGTTTTTGTAGGGTCCTTTTCATTGATGTTGTCGTTGTTTTCTGTTTTTCTTTTAGCAGTCAGGCCCCTCTTCTATAGGGCTGTTGCAGTTTGCTGGGGGTCCACTCTAAATCCTATTTGTCTGGGTCCCTCCCACCACTGGAGGTATCACCAGCAAAGGCTACAGACCAGCACAGATGGCAGCCAGCTCCTTCCTCTGGGAGCTGTGTCCCAGAGGGGCACCAACCTGATGCCAGCTGGAATTCTCCTGTATGAGGTATCTGTGGACTCCTGTTGGGAGGTCTCACCTAGTCAGCAGGAGTGGGATCAGGGACCTGCTTAAAAAAGCAGTCTGACTGCCCCTTGGTGGAGTGGGTGTACTGCACCCTCATCTGGGCTCCCCTGACTCTCCAGAGCTAGCAGGCAGAAAAGAAAAAGACCACTGATCCATGATACCGCAGCTGCCCCTCCTAGTGGCTCCTCTCAGGGATATCAAAGTTCTGTTCATAAACTCCTGTCTAGGGATGCTGAAATTCCCACAGAGAGGCCTCACCCAGTGAGAAGAAATGGATCACGGTTCCGCTTAAGGAAGCAGTCTAGCTATGAACTGACACAGCTGCTGTGCTGCGCTGTGGAGAACTGCTTCTGGTCCAGACCACCCAGTCTCACTGGCACCTACTGCAGGGGACAATGGCCAACTGGAGCCACAGTGATGGTGGCCAACCCTCCTGCCCTGAGAATTAAGTCTTCTTAGGCAGTCGCTGGCCTGCTGCACTGGCTGGCAGGGATTCCAAACCAGTGTATTTTAGCTTGTGGGGTTCTGTGGAAGTGAGGCCACTTGGCCCCCTGGCTTCAGCCCCCTTCCCACATGAGTGGACAGATATCCTGCCTCATGGGAGTTCCCAGAGCCAGAGTACGCAAATACTCCTGTGTCTTGATGCCTGCTCAAACGGCCAGCCACCCAAGCAGCTGCCATGTCTTTACAGTTCTGTGCTTGGGACCCAAGGCCCTGGTAGTGTGGGCTCGCAAGGGGAACTCTTGATCTGCAGGTTGCAAGGATCCATGACAAAAGCAAGGTTTTCAGGGAGGGGTAGCACAATCCCTCACCGCCTCCTTTGGCTGGGGGAGAAAGCTTCCTTTGCCCATGCAGCCCTTGGGTGGGCCCTTGATGCTCTTCCTTGCTCTCCCTGGGTTGCGCCAACCACCTAGTCAGTCCCAATGAGAAAAGCTTCATACCTCAATTGAAGATTCAGAATTCACTTGCTGTTTTCATCCTTCTTGGTGGGAGCCACAGAGTAGAGCTGTTTCTATTTGGTCAACTTGGCTGCTCCCACCTCCTAAGTTTCTTTCTCCCCACCTCCCAGCACACCCTATTTTTTAAAAAATGACCTCTACTGTTCTTGATTTTACTGCCAATTTTGTAGTTTTCATTACACGTACATAAACAACGTTCAGGTGACTCACAATACTCATGGTGAACTTTCTCCACCTAAACCTCAACCTCATTTTCATGCCAACAATCTTGTATGTGCAAGAAATTACTGATTCAAACATTCAGTCTTGAAAAATCATCTGAGGAATATACTAATGATTGAACAATTTATTCTTTTCTGATTTTAACCCATGTGTGTATATCAAGAATATAATTTGACAAATAATATAAGTTGACAACATAAATTGAGAAATAATATAGATACTGATATTGAATGAAGTGCTTTTTATCTTTTCTAATTTGTGATTGTATTGCTTCTGGTCAAGATGTCTCTGCTGCAAAAACGAAAATTAATGGTTATTTTCCTTTAAATATATATAGTGTATTTTTTAGTGTTAGTGTAAGACTTACATATATTCACTTTAACAAAAAAGACAGTGAAATTTAGGACAGTTCTGCATCTCAACAACAATAAAGCCTATATTTAAAATAGGAATACATGTCCATCTTCCAGTTTTTAGATTGTAGATAAGGATGTAATTTTCTCAAGTTCATTATGAGATTCTTTGGGAACAGTTCATTGTTTGTGACAACCCTTTTTGAATTGTCTGGTTATCTGCATACTTTCATCTCTTCCAAAATATTACAAACTTCTAGTTTTAACCATTTATCTATATTCCTAAATGAAAATATAATTTTTAATTATTACTTTTTAAAATTTTTGCGGGTACATAGTAGATGTATATATTCATGGGGTACATGAGATATTTTGAAACAGGCATGCATGTGTAATAATCACGGAAAATAGAGCATCCATCCCCTTAAGCATTTATCCTGTTACAAAAAATCCAATTTTACTTTGTTATTTTTAAATGTACAATTAAGTTATGACTACAGTAACCCTATTGTGCTAACAAATACTAGGTCTTATTCATTCTCACTAATTTTTTCTGTACCCATTAACCATCCCTGCCTCACCCACACCCACCCACTACCCTTCCCAGTCTCTGGCAACCATCCTTCTACTCTCTATCTCCATTAGTTCAATTGTTTTGATTTCTAGATCTCACAGATAAATGAGAACACGTGAAATTTGTCTTTCCATGCCTGGGTTATTTCACTTAACAGAATCTCATTCTTTTTTATGGTTGAATAGTTCTCCATTACATATATGCACTACATGTCCTTTATCCATTCATCTGCTGATGGACACTTAGGTTGCTTTCAAATCCTGGCTATTGTGAACAGTGCTGCAACGAACATGGGAGTGCAGATATCTCTTTGATATACTGATTTCCTTTCTTTTGGGTATATACCCAGCAGTGAGATTGCTGGATCATATGGTAGATCTATTTTTAGATTTTTGAAGAACTGCGAACTGTTCTTCATAATGGTTATACTAATTTACAATCCCACCAACAGTGTACATACGTTCCCTTTTCTCCATATCCTTGCCAGCATTATTACCTATCTTTTGGATAAAAGCCATTTTAACTGGGGTGAGATGACAGCTCATCATAGTTTTGATTGATATTTGCCTGATGATCAATGATGTTGAGCACTTTTTCATATACCTGTTTGCCATTTGTATGTCTTCTTTTGAGAAAAGTCTGTTCAAATTTTTTGTCCATTTTTTTAATTGGAGTATTAGACTTTTTTCCTATAGTTTCTTATATATTCTGGTTATTAGTATCTTATCAGATGAGTCATTTGCAAATATTTTCTCCCATTCTATGGGTTTGTCTCTTCACTTTGTTGATTATTCCCTTTTCTATGCAGAAGCTTTTTAACTTGATGTGATCCTGTTTGTCCATTATTTTCTTTGGATGCCTGTGCTTGTAGGGTATTACTCAAGAAATTTCTGCCTAGACCAATGTCATTGAGAGTTTCTTTTAGTTTTCTCTTAGGAGTTTCATTGTGATTTGATTTTTGCATATGATGAGACATACTGTTCCAGTTTGATTCTTCTTCATATGGATATCCAGTTTTCCCAGCACCATTTATTGAAGAGACTGTCTTTTCCAGTATGTATGTTCTTGGCACCTCTGTCAAAAATGTGTTCACTGTAGGTATGTGGTTTTGTTTCTGTTTCTCTATTCTGTTCCATTGGTCTATGTGTTTGGTCTCATGTCAGTACCATGTTGTTTTTGTTACTATATTTCTGTAGTATAATTTAAAGTCAGGTAATGTGATTCCTCTGGTTTTGTTCTTTTTGCTTAGGATAGCTTTGCCTATTCTGGATCTTTTGTGATTCCATAAAAATTTTAGGATTGTATTTTCTATTTCTGTGAAGAATCTCATGGGTATTTTGATAGGGGTCACACTGAATATGTAGGTTGCTTAGGGTAGTATGGACATTTTAACAATATTGATTCTTAGAACCCATAAACATGGAATGTCTTTCCATGTTGCTGTGTCCTCTTCAATTTCTTTCATCAGTGTTTTATAGTTTTCATTGTAGAGATATTTCATTTATTTGCTTGTTACTTCCTATCTAATTTTATTTATGGCTATTGTAAGTTGGATTACTTTCTAATTTCTTTTTCAGATTCTTCACTGTTGGCATATAGAAATGCTACTGATTTTTGTATGTTGATGTTGTATCCTGAAACCTTGCTGAATTTATCAGTTCTCATGATTTTTTTGGTGGATGCTTTAGGTTTTTCCAAATATAAGATCATATCATCTGCAAACAAGGATAATTTGACTTTTCCCTTTCCAATTGTATGCCATTTATTTCCTTCTCTTGTCTGATTGCTAGGACTTCCACTACTACATTGAATAATAGTGGTGACAATGGGCATCCTTTTCATGTTTCAGATCTTAGAGGAAAGGATTTTAAGTTTTCCCTATTCAGTATGACACTGTGGTATGACATAGATAGTGTTTATTGTGTTGAGGTATGTTCCTTCTATACCAAATTTTTTGAGTTTTTATCATAAAGGGATGTTGAATTGTATTAAATTTTTCTCAGCATTAATTGAAATGAACATATGGTTTTTGTTCATTCTTTTGATGTAATGTATCACATTGATTAACTCGCATATGATGAATCATCCTTGCATCCCTGGAATAAATCCCACTTGGCCATGATGAATTATCTTTTTAATATATTGTTGAATTTGGCTGGCTGGTATTTTTGTTGATTTTTGAATCAACATCAGAGATATTGGCCTGTAGTTTTCTTTTTAGATGTGTCTTTGGTTTGGGTATCAGGGTAATATGGGCCTTGTAGATGAGTTTGGAAAAATTCCCTCTTCCTGTATTTTTTGGAATTGTTTGAGTAGCACTGGTGTTAGTTCTTTAAATGTTTGTTACGATTAAGCAGTGAAGCCATCAGGTCCTGTTATTTTCTTTACTGGGAGACTTCATATTACAGCTTCAATCTTGTTCATTGTTATTGGTCTGTTCGTATTTTGGATTTCTTCATGGTTTAATTCTGGTAGCTTGTATCTGTCTAGGAATTTAATCCATTTCCCCTAGATTTTCCAATTTATTGGCATGTAGTTGGTCATAGTAGCCACTGATGATCCTTTGACATTCTGCAATCCCAGTTGTAATGTTTCCTTTTCCATCTGATTTTACTTATTTGGGTCATTTCCTTTTTTGTGCTTTAATCTGCCTAAGGATTTGTTGATTTTGTTTATCTTTTCAAAAGAATAACATTTTTTGTTTCCTTGACTTTTCTATTGCTTTCTTCATTTCAAATTCATTTATTTCTATTCTGTTCCTTTTTATTTCTTTTCTTATGCTAATTTTGGGTTAGGTTTGCTCTTGCTTTGCTAGCTTTTTAAGATGAATCATTAGGTAATTTATTTGAAGTTTTTCTTCTTTTTTGATGTAGGCACTTATGTAAGTGCCTACAAATTTCCCTGTTAGTACTGTTTTCACTGTATCCCATAGATTATGGTATGTTGTGTTTCCATTATCATTTGTTTCAAGAAATTTTTCAGTTTTCTTCTTAATTTCTTCACTGATCCACTGGTCATTCAGGAGCATACTGTTAAATTTCTATGTGTTCATATGGTTTCCAAAATTCTTCTTCTTGTTGATTTATAGTTTTATTCCATTGTGGTCAGAGATGTTTGATATTATTTCAATTTTTGAATGTTTTAAAACTTGTTCTGTAACCTAACATATAGTCTATCATTGAGAATGGAAATATCTATTAAGTTCATTTGTTCTATCGTGCAGATTAAGTCTGATGTTTGTTGATTTTCTGTCTGGAATACCTGTCCAATACTGAAAGTGGGATGTTGAAGTTTCCAGCTATTACTGTATTGCAATCTCTCTCTCTCTTTAGCTCTAATAATATTTGCTTTATATATCTGGGTGCTCTAGTGTTGGGTGCATATATATTTACAATTGTTATATCCTCTTGCTGAATTGACTGCTTTATCATTACATAATGACATTCTTATGAAGGTAAATCCTGCCAAGATCAGATTCTTCCCTTTAAGGCAGTGGGGTCCCTTTTAGCCCAGAAAGTGTCTAGAAATGTTATGTGGGAGCACAGGCCTGGAATGGGGGCCTCAGGACCCAGGCATGCTTCAGAAAAGGCACAAACTAATGCCTACTTCTGAGGCCCCTGGGGAAAGGGCAACACACAGGCACAGGCAAAGATACTTTGCAAGTGAAGGAAAAGTAAAACTCTCTACCCCTGATGGATGGAGAGGTGTATTAGTCCATTTTCACACTGCACATAAAGACATACTTGTGACTGGGAAGAAAAGGAGGTTTAATGGACTTACAGTTCCACACAGTTCCACATGGCAGGGGAGGGCTCACAATCATGGAGGAAGGCAAGGAGGAGCAAACACATCTTACATGGATGGCAGCAGGCAAAAAAAGTGAGCTTGTGCAGGTAAACTCCCCTTTTTAAAACCATCAAATCTCATGAGACTTATCTACTACCATGAGAACAGCACAAGAAAGACCTGCCCCCATGATTCAATTACCTCCCACCAGGTCCCTCCCACAACACATGGGAATTCAAGATGAGATTTGGGTGGGCCAACCATATTGCACACTCGGCCCCTCTCAAATCTCATGTTTTACATTGCAAAACACAATAATGCCTTCCCAACAGTCCCCCAAAATCTTAACTCTTTTCAGCATTAACTCAAAAGTCCACAGTCCAAAGTCTTATCTGAGACAAGGCAAGTCCCTTCCACCTATGAGCCTGTAAAATCAAAAGCAAGTTAGTTACTTCCTAGATACAATGGGGCTACAGGCATTGGGTGAATACAGCCATTCCAAATGGGAGAAATTGGCCCAAACAAAGGGACTACAGGCCCCAGGCAAGTGCAAAATCCAGCAGGGTAGTCAAATCTTAAAGCTCCAAAATGATCTCCTTTGACTCCATGTCTCACATCCAGGTCACACTGATACAAAAGGTAGGCTCCTGTGGTCTTGGGAAGCTCCACCCCTGTGGCTTTACAAGGTACACCCTCCCTCCTGGGTGCTTTCACAGACTGGTGTTTAGTGTCTGTGGCTTTTCCAGGTGCACAGTGCAAGCTGTCAGTGGATCTATAATTCTGGGGTATGATAGATAGTGGCCCTCTTCTCACAGCTCCACTAGGCAATGCTCCAGTAGGGACTCTGTGTGGGGGCTCCCACCCCATATTTCCCTTCCACACTGCCCTAGCAGAGGTTCTCCATGAGAGCCCCACCCCTGCTGCAAACTTCTGCCTGGGCATCCAGGCATTTCCATACATCTTCTAAAATCTAGGCAGAGGTCACACACCTCAATTCCTGACTTCCATGCACCTGCAGCCTCAATACCATGTGGAAGCTGCCTTTTGATCCTCTGAAGCAACAGACTGAGCTGTACCTCGGCCCCTTTTAGTAACAGCTGGAGCAGCTGGGATGCAAGGCACCAAGTCCCCAGAATGCACACAGCAGAGGGACCCTAGGCCCAGCCCATAAAACTATTTTTTCCTCCTAAGCCTCTGGGCTTGTGATGGCAGGGGTTGTCGCAAAGGTCTCTGACATTCCCTGGAGACATTTTCCCCATTGTCTTGGTGATTAACATTCAGCTCCTCATAACTTATGCAAATTTCTGCAGCTGGCTTGAATTTCTCCCCAGAAAATGGGATTTTCTTCTCTATCACATCATCAAGCTGCAAATTTTCCAAACTTTTTTTTTTTTTTTTTTTTTTTTTTCTTGAGACAGAGTCTTGCTCTGTCGCCCAGGCTGGAGTGCAGTGGCACATCTCGGCTCACTGCAAGCTCCGCCTCCCGGGTTCACGCCATTCTCCTGCCTCAGCCTCTCCGAGTAGCTGGGACTACAGGCGCCCGCCACCACGCCCGGCTAATTTTTTTTTTGTATTTTTAGTAGAGACGGGGTTTCACCATGGTCTCGATCTCCTGACCTCGTGATCCGCCCACCTCGGCCTCCCAAAGTGCTGGGATTACAAGCGTGAGCCACCGCGCCCGGCCAATTTTCCAAACTTTTATGCTCTGTTTCCCTTTTGAAACTGAATGCCTTTAACAGCACCCAAGTCACCTCTTGAATGCTTTGATGCTTAGAAATTTCTTCCACCAGATGATAACCTAAATCATCTCTCTCAAGTGCAAAGTTCCACAAATCTCTAGGACAGGGGCAAAATACTGCCAGTCTCTTTGCTAAAACATAACAAGAGTCACCTTTGCTCCAGTTCCCAACAAATTCCTCATCTCCATCTGAGATCATCTCAGCCTGGATTTCTTTGTCCGTATCATTATCAGCACTTTGGGCAAAGCCATTCAACAAGTCTCTAGGGAGTTCCAAACTTTCCCACATTTTCCTGTCTGCTTCTGAGCCCTCCAAACTGTTCCAACCTCTGCCTGTTACCTAGTTCCAAAGTCACTTTCACATTTTCTGGTCTTTCCAGCAATGCCCACTATACTGGTACCAATTTACTGTATTAATCCATTTTCACACTGCTGATAAAGACACACCTGAGACTGGGAAGAAAAAGAGGTTTAATGGACTTACAGTTCCACTTGGCTGGGGAGGCCTCACTATCATGGTGCAAGACAAAAAGAGCAAGTCACATCTTACATGGATGGTGGCAGGCAAGAAAAAGGAGAGCTTGTGCAGGGAAACTCCCCTTTCTAAAACCATCAGATCTCATGAGACTTATTCCCTATCAGGAGAACAGCATGGGAAAGACCTGCCCCCATGATTCAATTACCTCCCACCACAGGTCCCTCCCTCAACATGTGGGAATTCAAGATGAGATCTGGGTGTGGACACAGCCAAACCAATCAACAGGTAACCATCTTAGGCCTAATATTCCATCACAGCAAGTAGAAGTATCCTACTCCTGAGGTAGCAGTATGAAACTCCTACAAAGACCAACTACAGATAGAAGGCAGAGTTTGGCCATAACACAGAGGATGGACAAAGAGACAGGAAAAGTCCGCATTCCTAAGGCTCAGGTACACAACACCTCCCTAGTGAATATGGACTAAAAAGAGAGAAACTCTCTGCCATCTCCCTGAGATGGCAGACTGGCATCATCTTTACCGAGTACTAAGTGAAGAGGTAGAGAGAATTTAAGTAGAGTGAATGGAAAATAAATAAATGATTGAGTTGATACTTTGTTGTGAAAGCACAAGAACCTCACTTAAATTCTCATTTAGAAAATGATTCCATTTTCAATTAGAAGTATGGAGAAAGGCTGTGTGTAGAAGAGATAAATTGTTTTGAAAAAGGATCAATGAATCTCTTCAAATAATTTGCAAAAAGAATAATGAATAAGATCTTAGAACATTCATTTTAACCCTGTATTTTTTTAAAAAAAAGTTGTACAGAATATCCTGAGTGGGCTATCAAAACAAGTTAGCTCTAAAGCATGTCAAGTTGAATGAGTTTATCTAAAAAATAATACTATATTTGTTTTAGAACAGTAGATAAAAATCCAATATTATGTCTTTATAATCAGCTAACAGATACAGTTACTTCATTGGAGTAATGCTAGTATGATAATAATATCATATTCAATATAGGAAATTCTTCATAGCAATGTGACCTTGTCAAGCTATATAACCTCTGTAAATATCAAATTTAGCACCTCCAAAATGGACATATAATGAGCTTCAAAGCATATTCAATTAAATATTTTAGTAAAGTGGCTTACATACTGTCTTGCACATAGAAAATACTAAATTACTCAATAAATGTTTCTGTACTCATAATCATCATCATTATCATCATTTCATAATATTGCTATTTAGTATAGTAAAAGAGACACACACAATTCTTCTAAGCGCTAAATTTATCTTCCGACAATAAGGAGTGTGCCAGTAAGTAAATATCCTTTAATCGACCAAAAATATAAGGATACGTGAATATTAGTAACACTGTGTATCTTTAAAAAAATGAATTTAAAATTTTGTGACATCTATTTTGAGTATACTAAATTGTCTTAATTTCAGTAACTTGAATTATATAAATGAGCTTATTTTTATCTTATGTGAAAAGTAAACCCAAAACATGTTAAAAAATACTTTAATAATGCTGCAAAATTTCTTAAGCAGAACCATAAATGTGCAGCATTGCATCAACTCACTTTTAAAATATACATTAGAAGCCTATTTGTGCTCATCCCAGGAAACAAAGCATAGGAATTGACTGAAGTATTAGACCTTAAAGTTTTTCTGACCATTAAATTGGTTTTCAGGGACTTGCTTTCTGTTTGCACAATGAAGTCTATTCAGTAAAACAATTTAAATTCATTTCATGGTGGTGCTTCTCCTATTATGACCTTCCTGCTGCCCATCTGCTTAATAAATGGAAAATAAAAGTTGTACTAAAGAATAAAGTTTAAGATATTCATATAAGCAACTAGTATTTTAAACTATATAATATTTCTTCATCACATTAGTAGAGCATCTTTGTGTTAAAAAAAAAAAAAAAAACACAGCAAACAGACATTCTGTTTCAAGTACAACACAGTTAAGAGTTACTCAGTGGAACATTCCATCTAAATGTGTACATCATAAAGAAAACAATTTGCACATGCTTTGTCTTAATAAAATGGTACAATGACTATCTAACTTCTCCATTTCAGGAAACCAGCATATCAAAGTCTACAATTCAATTATGCAATATTAAGGTACAGATATTGTACTACAAAATTATTGCCCCAAAACTCCATTTTCAATATGATATGAATATTATTTAATAGTATGCTCAAAAATATTTTGAAGTGAATATCCATGGTAAAATAATTTTATTAACTGAATAGTTTTAAGTATTTTTGAATGATCATTTAATAATGAGTTTATTATTTTGTTATAATTTGGCAAAGTAAAGCATATAAACATTTTCTTGTTTACCTGCATCAAAGTAGGCCAACTTTGTCATATATTTTTCTCACGTGCAAAATTGAATCGAAGTAATTTCTGATAATAGTAGTTACATAATTAGCAAATATTCCATTATCTTCAACTGGTTATAAATGAATTTATTTAACCCACTAAATTTTATATTGGAATAATTGTTGGACGGCCAAAATGGAATTCAACCAGATTAGAGAAAAACTTTCATTATACCCTAACCAAAAAAGAAAGGGGTATATTCATGTCCAGAAAAAAAAATACCTTCTTAATTTAACAAGCAATTACCTAAACACTAAAGCATGAAATTTTATGAGCCTCATTATTATCTTTATTTTCACAGTGTTTGTTTCTGAAAGTCATAAAACTAAATGGGTCTTCACAAAAGCTGGGCACTCTTTGACCTTTTATAGAAGTAAATTTCAAAAGTGAAATAAAGGCCCCTTAGTAAACCACCTTAATTTTTCCTCAATATTAATTGCCATATAATTATGGTTTTCTTTATGCCTATATTTTCTGGCAGATTGTAAAATAAAGTATTTCATTATTTTTTAAATGGTAGTTTTTCATCTTCCTGTTAGTAATCCCAATCAGTATTATTTTCTTCAGGGCTCTCAATAAAGCCTTTCTGGTCTGCATTATATTTCCTTACTGTAAAAGCCTGGCAAAGGAAGACAATACTCAAAATAGGGCAAGACTGGTTACATTCCCAAGAAAATAATGCCTACCCTAAATAAATGCCATGAAAGGGGCAAAAATCACCAATTAATTGCTCTAAAAATTATTAAAAGCTTAACTAAAGAGCCAAAAGTTTAATAGCACACAATCACTTAAGCTCCTACTATGTACCAAGCACAGTGATAGGCCCCAGGGGTACAGTAAACACAAAACATAGTCTATTATATGGAACTCAAAATGCAACAGCAAAATATAAACATTAGATAATTAAATGTGAAGGGCATAAATTTCAAGCTCCTTCATAAAGTATTAAATTAAATATAACTTAAATGGAGAGATACGCTATGTAAATAGAAGGACTAAAACTTGTGACAGTATCAATCCTTCCCCCCTCAAAAAATAGATAGGCGCACACACACACACACACACACAATTTTTTCAAAATCAAGTTATATTTTCAACTTAATCCCCATCCTATGTCACACCTACATGACCTGTGTCTGTGGAAATTGGCAAACTTATTCTAAAGGGTCAACTGATTTTCAATAAAAGTGCCAAAGAAATTAAATGAGACTTAAAGATAGTTTTCTCAAGAAATGGTGCCAGAACAATTATGTATTCCTATAGTAAAGAAAGTTAACTTCTAGCTTCTACCTCACACAATGCACAAAACTTAAGAACAGATCCTACATTGAAATAAAAATCTATATTTTAAGGGTTTTAGAAGAAAACATAGAATATCTCTTTGACCTATAGTAGAAAATGATATATTCAACAAAATGTCAAAATAAGTACCATAAAAAAGATAAGCTACGCTTCATTAAAATTTAAAGTGTCTGCTCAACAAAAGACACCATTCACAAATTAAAGACACAAGCCACAGACTGGGAGAAAATATTCATAATATTCTAACAAAGCACTTATATCCAGAATATACAAAAAACTCTTATAATTCAATTATAAGATCAGCAAGCAAAAGACATAAACATATAGAAAGCAGGATAAATGCTTTGTAGAATGCTTTTTAGAATGGTCAAAAAGCAAATAAAATTATGTTTAATATCATTTGTATACAGAAAATGTGTATCAAAAATACAAGATGCCACAACACAACAGTTAAAATGGCTACAATTGAAAAGACTAACAACGCTCAATGTTAGTAGCTGTTTGGAGCAACTGGAATTCTCATGTATTCCTACTGAGAAAGCAAAATGGACCAACTTGAATGTGGGAATATGTATTAGCAGTTCATACAGAGTTAAACATCCATCTATCCCCTTGATCCAGAAATTCCACTAAGTTTTTATATGAAAACATATTCCCACCAAATATTTGTACCTCAATGTTCATAGCAGTTTTATCTTTAATAAACAACTGTTGGAAATAACTAAATGGAAAAAGGATAAATAAGTTGTAGTATACATTATACAACAGAATACTACTTAGCAATAAAGAAGAACAAATTACTGACACAGGCAAAAATAATACACTGTACAGACTTTATGCTGAGTGTAAGATGCCAAACACAATAATACACTGTGATTCCATTTATGAAATTCTCAAACAAAACTAATCTAAAGTGAAAAAATTCTAAAGAGTGATTGCTGGGACAGAGAATGACTGAGAAGGGACATGAGGAAAACTTCTGGATAGATAAAAACGTTCTACCTTGAGATGAATGTGGAGGTTTAAGAGTTTATCCGTTTGTCAAAATTATATAGCTATGACATATATTTCAGTGTATATAAAGCATAACAAAAAATAGCTGTAAAAATTATATATTATAATAACCTGAGGTGCCGTAGGGAATGGGTGAGAGTGGAAGTGAAATAAGAATGACAAAAGTAGAGTGTTGATTATCCTATAGGTCTATGAGGTTCATTAGTCTATACTGTTTACTTTAAGTATATGGTAAGAAGGTCATGAGATCTACCTTCTTAACAAATTTTTAAGTGTACAATACACTATTGTTGGTTGTAGTACAATGATATATAACAAATCTGTAGCACTGATTTTTGTTTACCTAAAACTTTATGCTCTTTGATTAGTAATGCCCTATCTTCCTCTCCCCTCATCCCCTAGAAACCACCACTCTACTCTTTGATTCTATGAATTTTACCATATTAAATACTTCATATATGGGGAATCATGCAGTAATGATCCCTCTGTGACTGTCTTATTTCACTTACCATAGTGTCCCTCAAGGTTCATGCATGTCCTCACATATTACAGAATTTCCCTCTTTTTAAAGGATGAGTAGTATTGCATTGCATGAATGTACCATATTTTTTTTACCCATTCATCTGTCAATGAACATTTAGGTTGTTTCTATAATTTGGCTGTTGTGAATAATGCTGTAATGAACACAGGAGTGCTAATATCTGCCTGAGATCCTGGTTTCAATTCGATTCACTTCAAATAAATACTCAGGAGTGGGATTTCTTGATCATATGGTAGTTTGAATTTTAATTTTTTGAGGAACCATTATTCGGTTTTCAGTGGTGGCTGCACCATTTGCATTCCCACCAGTAATGCGCAAGGGTTCCAATTCTTCCACATTTACATCAACACTTGTTATTGTTTGTATTTTTCTTTTTTTTTTTTGAGACAAGAGTCTTGCTCTGTCGCCTAGTCTGGAGTGCAGTGGCGTGATCTCGGCTCACTGCAAGCTCCGCCTCCTGGGTTCACACCATTTTCCTGCCTCAGCCTCCGGAGTAGCTGGGACTATAGGCGCCCACCACCACACCCAGCTAATTTTTTGTATTTTTTAGAAGAGACGGGGTTTCACCATGTTAGCCAGGATGGTCTTGATCTCCTGACCTCGTGATCTGCCCGCCTCGGCCTCCCACAGTGCTGGGATTACAGGTGTAAGCCACCGTGCCGGACATATTGTTTGTGTTTTTATAATAATAGCCATCCTGAAAAGTACGAGGCGATTTCTCGTATACTTTTGACTTGCATTTCCTTGACAATTAGTAACACTGAGCATTTTTCCATGCAGAAGCCTGTTCACATGCTTCTGCTCAAACTATTAGCTTCACATGCCATTTGGGGGGAAAAGCAAGTTTCTAGCAAAGGCCTCTACTACTAACCCACTGGTTAGAGCCACTATAGCCTCCTTGCTAATCCTCTAACAAGCCAACCTGTCTCCACCACATCCTCTTTGTACTTCCTTTTTCCTCTGCCTGGAATTCCATTTTCTCAAGTTTATACTTGGCTTTTTCCCTCAGTCTCTTCAGGTTTCTGATGTGCTCCCCTGCTCCCTACCCCACCCCTTACCAATCCTACATAAAACAGCACCCCATCTGTCTCCTTTACCCATGTTATTTTTCTTCATAGCACTTACCACTACCTAATATATGTTGTATTTGTCAATATTCACATGTAGTCAATGGTTATCCTAATGCACTTAAAGAGTGTCAACTGTTCGGAGTTAAGAAAAGGAAAAGAAGCCTGTCACTAAGGTAGAAGGAGAGACAGAACAATATGATGTCACAGATGCTAAGGGAAGATAGGAATAAAAAATAGGATATACAAATGGAAAAAAAAGGCTGCTAAATTTGGGCGTCAAACAGTTCTCTTGTGTCCAAGGCCAATTGAGAAAAGTGAAATGAAAGCCAGACTGCAAGATGTTAAAGTTCAAGTACACTGGTGCTTTTAGGAATCAATCATCCAAATGAGTTTTTTTTTTTTTTGCCTTGTCTAGAGTATGGAAAGAAGACATAAAATGCTAGTGAAAACAGGCAAGAAGATCAACCAAAAAGGTTTTAATTAATAAAACTCATAATATTTATTTATAAACTTCAGACCAAAGTAAATCTTTTGGCATGACAACTACCAAATAAAACAAGGTTTACGAATGAATATAGTGTCTAAACTGTGAAAGATACAATTCTAAGTGATGTTTTATCATCTTTTTTTTTTTACTTTTATTATTATGTATTTACTTATTTATTTATTTTTCTTATACTTTAAGTTTTAGGGTACATGTGCACAATGTGCAGGTTAGTTACATATGTATATATGTGCCATGTTGGTGTCAACCACCAAATCTCTGCAACTGTGGTCACCTGCTTTAAATGCAAATTTAGACTTTTGCATTTAAAATAACAATTGGTCTACACTTCAATAGAAAACATATGCTCTCCTTTTCTGAGAAAAACATTCTCCTTCAATATCTAGTATGAGAAATATTTTTACTTCCAATGTAACTATAAATTTTTAATAAGATCATTTTCTCCATAAAAACATCTATACAGAAATGTTCTCAAAAGTTATTTTCCCAACTTTATATTTTGGAAGATAGATAATCTATATTTATAGCAGGTACAGAGAAAACCTATAATCAAAAATTGACACTGTTGACAACAGACAAAATGACAATTCCCTGCTTCAAGTATGGCAATTCAAATGATATTTTAGTGGGAAATATTTTCTCCTTTCATTTCTTTCTTCATGCTTCATCGTTGCTGAATTTAAAAAATATTAATGATGTGATTAATAAAAACCTAGAGATGACAGCGTTTAGAGTTATTGATAATAGCTGACATTTCAAAGCACTCTGTGATTTACGAAGCTCTTTAACATAGCTTGTCTCACTTAATTACCACATTATTCCATAGAAATTAATAACATTATGCAAAACAATTCCCAGGTTAACAATAAGAAAACTGGGAGTAATTCAGTAAACTGAGTTAATAAGTAACAGAATATTAGAAGCCAGGTATTTGAACTTTAAGATCAGTACTCTTTCCATGGCAACCTTCCCCCAGATAAATATTAATTTTATAGCTGTATTATTTATTTGATTTTTCTAGATAAATCACTAATGCTATTAATATAATCAAGAATAATATATATCTGCAACCTGACTTTTTTGTGTATTAAAAATTATTATTAGAAAAGTATTTTATATCTACAATTATTTTGCCTTAAGAAATATCCTAATCCTAAAAATACAAACATTAGCTCAAGTTCAATAAAGGGAATCTCATGTTTATCACTAATTGCTATTTGAAAATTATCCTCAGAAGTCAAATTGAAAAACCTAGATGATTAAACACTACCATTTGGGGCAGGCTGGTAGCATGACAGATGTAGTTCGGGAAACTTTTTTCAAAACTTAATTGCAGCACTATTCACAATAGCCAAGAATGTGGAATCAACCTAAGTATCCATCAACATAAGAATAAATAAATCAAATGTGGCACATATACACAACGGAATGTTATTAAGACATTTTTAAAAAAAAGAATGAAATCCTATAATTTGCAGGAATATAGATGAAACTGGAGATCATTATGCTAAGTGAAATAAGCCAAGTACAGAAAGACAAATATTGCATGTCCTTACTCACGTGGGAGCTAAAATAGTTGATCTCATGGAGGTAGCAGGGAGAATGATAATTACCAGAGGCTGGGAAGTATGCGGGCAACGTTGGGTGGAAAGGGGAGATGAAGAGAAATTGGTTAATGGATACAAACAGTTAGATAGAAGGGTTAAGTTCTAGTGTTCAATATCACAGTAGCGTGACTACAGTTAACAATAATTTATCATCTATTTCAAAATAGTTAGATTTGAAGTGTTCCCAACACACAAAAAAAATCATAAATGTTTGAGGCGATGGATATCCCAAATACTCTGATTTGATTACTACACATTGTATGTATGTAATCAAAATAACACATGTACAATTATCATATGTACAAATGTATTTGATACATATGTATCAAAATATCACATGTACAATTATCATATATATAAATGTATGTACAATTATTACATATCAATAAAAAGACTACTGACAAAACGAAACAAAATTTCATTCTCCATTTTCTAAGAATGTATCAGTAGAACCAGGCTATAAGGAAGCACTTTACTAAAATGTGCTGTGAAAGCACACCATGCTTAACATCCACTCAACAAAATAGAGATTAAGCATCTACTAAGGATCAAGCAGCTTCCTTTCAAATCTTCCATGTCAAGTAGAGTAAAGCAAACACAAATTTTCCGTGTCTAATTTTTTAGATTTTAAGTTCTATTGAATGAGAGATTTGAGAAATAGCCATAAACTGTTAAAATTAAAACTATAATCTGATATTTTAGTAAGACAAGATGTTTTACTTGAGTGATACATTTTAATCCTGGCTTCCATTAACATTAAGTTAATAATCTGCATGAGTAATATGTTATTTTATATTATTGCTATTACACATAATATTCAACCAACGACCAGTACTTAACAATGACTATTCAATGTCACTGGAGCTAAACTTATGGCATAAAGAGGCTGCTTTGATCTATTTAAAAGAAAATTAGCAAACTCAAGCAATAATTCAAAGGAGATCAGGAACTGAAACAGTGTGCCAGGCAGCACTGTGAGAAATATGCTGTATCAAATTCCCTGTGAATCCATTAGATGAATATACAAAATCATAGTGAGCAACAGGGCAAATAGTACAAAACACTTTTGAGAAACGGAACAAAGAATAGAGAGAACACTGGTTCTAGTAATATATTCTTCTGAATCATCATACACTTCTAATGTAAAATATAAAATTCTAAATGGTACATTACATCCATAGATAATACAAAATTTATATACCTCGCAAAAACATCTCTACAAGTACAGATAATACTCGAATAAATGATATCATACAAATTATTTACTGCCATCTTTTACAAGTAAGAGCTTATTTTAAATATTTTCTCTACTTCTCAATGAAAAGGCATGTTTCTCTAAACTTATCAAAAATCTTAACAATATTATGTTCCTATGTGGTAGTTCTATTAATCTAATTTTGGTTTTAATATGATTCTTTAGTGAGAAAGGCCCTCTTTAACTATATTTAATAAAAATGAATTAATAAAACATGAACTCTGCTTCACATCTGAGCATTGATTTTTCCATATAACATTGCCTCAGATGAGCAGATTCACCCCCCAAAGTTAATGCATTCACATATTCCTTGTCAGAATAACACTGGCTGTTTATCTAAAATTGTTCACCAGGAATTGCATGTCTTTCATTAATTGTAGAAAGAAAGAAAGGTGTGGAGAGATTTGGCTTCTCTTCTATGAATAAATTTATGCGACGAAATTACAAAACAAAGGTTTCCTTTCAGTAATTTTCTTTTAAGTTAGAATAAAATTTATTTTCATAAAATATATTAATAATGTACTCTTGAATGAAAAAGGAACTTACAAAATATGGTATTAGTGCAGTTTATATTTAAAAGTTACTCATAAATATGCATTAATAGATATGCATCGAGGAAAGTCAAGGCTGCTATTCAACAAAACAGTAAGTGGCTGGCCCTGGGTGGTGAAATTATGGATAGTTTATATTTTCTTTTTTAAAATTTTTTATTTTTATAGATTAAGGGGTAAAAGTGCAGTTGTTTTACATGGATATATTGCATAGTGATGAAGTCTGGGTTTCTGGTGTACCAATCACCCAAGTAGTGGACATTTTACCCATACTTGCTTTCCTCCAACTCTCCCACCTTTTAGAGTCTCCAGTATCTATTATTCCATTCCATATGTCCATATGTGCTCATTTCTTAGCTCCTACTTGTAAGTGAGAATATGTGGTTTTTGACTTTCTGTTTCATAGTCATTTCACTAAGGGTGATGGCCTCGAGTTCCATCCATGTTGCTGCAAAAGGCCTGATTTCATTCATTTTTATGGCTGAATAGTATTCCATTGTATATAAATGCCACATTTTTTATCCCATCATCTGCTGATGGACACTTAGGTTGATTCCATGACTTTGTTATCGTCAATAGTACTTCAATAAACATAAGAGTGTGGGTGGAATTTTTATACAACTGAGTAGATACCCAGTAGTGGAACTGCTGGACTGAAGTCAAAACCACAATGAGATATCATCTTACACCAGTCAGAACAGCTATTATTAAAAAGTCAAAAATAACAGATGTTGGAGAGAATGTGGAGAAAAGAGAACACTCATACATAGTTGGTGGGAATGTAAATTAGTTCAACCTGTATGGAAAACAGTATAGAGAATTATCTTTATTTTTTTAATAAACTATTTTTATAGCAGTTTTAAGTTCATAGCAAAATTGATTAGAAGGTACAGAGATGTCCCACACACCTCCTACTCCCACACATGCACAGCCTTTCCCATTATCAATAGCCCCCAACGGAGAGGTACATTTGTTAACAACTGATGAACCTACATATCATTATCACCCAAAGTCCACAGTTTATATTATTCCTTCTGGAGAATTTTCAAATACAGAAATTCCTCTACTAGGAATAAACTAGCACTTTCTTCTCGGCTTTCTATAAATTTAATTATTATTTCAGAAATTAGCCTATCTTTACAGGAGAAAATGTTATAAACCATGAAAAGAGTATCAAATACATAAGGAAGTGAATGTTATATAACAAATGTACCTCCTCCTAAACAACTCCCTGCATTCCCTTCTTGTTGGTAAGTTACAATTGTGATAGTTCTGATCATCTGTTTAATTAATTTGCTAGTGAAGCCTCTCACATTCTTTACAACTAGAAAAATTCAGTTTTCCAAAATTAAGGCTCTGGTATATTACATATATCAGCTTCATTCAACTCTTTTATTTAGTCCAAAAGAAAAAGAAGAAAATGTCATTTAAAAAATAACATACTCAGCTGCTTGTTTGTAGTGCTTCAAATCTTTCTTTAAATTTTTGTTCTCATTTTCCAAAAGCATAATCTGGGTGTAGACATCTGGAACATTCCCAATAGTTCTAAGTTCAGTCACTCCTTTCTGTATTAACTCATACCTAGGATAAAATCAAACAAAGGGGTTTATATCATTTCTTTCTGCCAAATTGGCTTAATTTACGTACAATTCAAAAAGTTAAGTCTCAGGGAGTGTTATAGTAATTAGTTGCAGTATTACATTTATAAGTTAAAATGTCCAACATTCATAATATATTTTAGAATAAAATATGACTTCTAGGTACCAATACCATCATGGTGCATAAAATATAATAACTGAACATCTCCTATGTTCCAGGTACTGGTCTAGACAATAGTATAACTGACAGAAATGTCTACGTCCCTATTTCATGGAGTTTCCATTCTAGTGGAGAGGGTGATAAGTTCTATGAAGTTAAATAAGCTGTCTAAAAGATATAGGAAGAATGAGGTGGAAACACTGATGGGAGTGCTTGTGCTATTTTACATAGGGTGGGCATGAATGACAAACATGACTGACAAAGTGATATCTGAACAGAGATCTAACGGAAATGAGGGACTGTGTTATGTGGACAGCTGGGAGAGAAGCAGCTGGAGCAGATGGAAAAGTAAATGCAATGGCCCTGAACCAAGGAAGTGTTTGGCAACTACAAGAAAGAACAAACAGCCAGGGTATCTGGAGTGTCTGTAACTGAAGCCAACTAAGTGACCAAGGAGAGAATGGTGAAAGATGAGTCAGGAAAACAGCAGGCAGCCACAGTGAGGAAAGCAATTTTACTCTGAATCAGAAGTAAACCACAGGAAGGTTTTGAAACAAGTGACACCGACCAGATTTATGTTTTAAAGGGATTAGTCTAGCAAGCATAGAATCAGAGAGATCAGTTAGCAGGCTATTACAGTAGTCAAGGAGGGAGCATGGTGGCTTGAAGGAAGTTGGTAGCAGTGGAGATTATGAGAAATAAGTACCTTCTAGAAATGCTGTCAAGGTGGGGCCAGCAGGACTCTCTGATGGATCAACTGTCAGGTGTTGGTAAACGAGAGAAGGCAAGTGCGACTCCAGGGTTTTGGGCTGAGCAACAGATAGCCATTTATTTACTAAGTGGGGACAAATGCAGGAGGAGCAGAGTGGCTGGAGTAATTGAGGGATTGTTTCCATTCGTGTTAAACGTAATATGTCTAGCAGACATTTAAGTGAAGATAAACGTTGAGTATACATGTTCAGAGTTCAGGAAAAAAGTCAGGGTTGGCAATTTAAATTTGGTAATCAACATTATAGACACTATTTAAAGTCATGAGACTGAAAGAGACCAGCTAGGCAGTGAGAAATGAAAGTAAAGAAAGAAAGAAATGAAGAGGTCCTAGGAGTGAGCCATGAACACTACACTGCTTCTAGGTTGAGGGGAAAAGAAAACACTACCAAAAAAGACTAAGCAAGAGAGGCCCGTGAAATAGTGGGAGAATCTGAGAGCTGTGCCCAGGGGCCAAATGAAGAAAGTGTTCTAAAAAGGAAGAACCGAACAACAGTGACAAACGCTGCCAAGAGTCTGAAAAGAATACTGAGAATCAATTACTGAAGTTGGCACTGTGAAAGTCACTATTAAAAAAAAAAAAAGTTTTCAATAGAGTCATGTGGATAAAAGCCAAACTGAGAGTACGTCTGACAGACTAGGAAATGAGGAAGTGGCAACAAACTTTTTTCAAGGAGATATGCTCTAAAGCAGAGCAGAGGGAATCAAGATGAACTTAGAAGAAGATATGAAATCTAGGGTGGTTCTTCTCTTCCTTTTTTAAAATGTGAGATATTATTGTACGTCTGTATGTTTATGGGAATGACCTAGCAAAGAGGGAAAAGACTGACAATGGCGGTAAAAGAGGGACGATTACAAGAGCAGTATCCTTAAGTCTGTGAGAGGGGCTGGTATCAAGCAGACAAGATGAGAGTTGGCTTCAGATAACATTAGAGTCTGAGAGAGAAGAGAATACCTGAGGCCAGAGGCAGCAGGGTGGTAAAGAGGCAAGTGGGGGTGATGGAACTTCTATTTTCTCAGTGAAATAAGAAGCAGCATCAGAGAATCAATTGTAGATTGTAAATAATTACAATTTTAATCACTGTGTATGGCAATCAATAAAGTTAAAAAAAATTGGAACATAGAAAAATATTTCAAGTAATAAAGTTATTAATAAATCCCTACAAAGCTTGCTCTAGGTGAGCTACATATTAGAGCTAAAAATTATAAATTATCAGTAGTTTCATATTATAAATCATAATTTAATAATGTTACACATTTATGAAGTCACATAGTTTGTGTTATATATCTGATTTTTTTCTAAAAAAAGAGCAAGAGGATCCCCCATAGAATATCCTGAAGATTAAGATAATTGAATCAATATTCCATTATATTTGCCACAATTTATAAAACAGGAAATAGGTATCAATTGAATCATAAATTCAGTAAGTAATCTGTACTAGGAATGTGATTTATACTTATCTCAGAAGAGAAGACATAGGGATTGATTTAAGTATTAGAACATAAGCTTTTTCTGACCATAAAATTGGTTTTCAGCACCTTGCTTTATTTAATGTGGAAAAACCACTAGAGAAATTTTCTATGAGGAAAAAAGTGATTTAATAGTTTTTCCTCTAAATACTATAAATAAAATAATAAGTGATAAAAGAAGCACAAATCCAAATACAACATTTATTACATAGTATATATCTCAGGACATTCAAAAATTATTTATCAGGTAAATTTTCTGCCATCCATATAAAAATATGAAAGATGACTTTAGGTTCATTTTTAGATAATAATACAAGTAATCAGGAATCTTAATGCACAAACTACAGAAGCATACTTCTCAATAAAATCTGAATTTTCATACATAATATTTTTGTGGTTTGCTTCAGTTTGTATGTATCTGTTGTTTTGTTTTGTTTTAAGAAATATCCTGACTTTTTATTTTTTCTTCTTTTTCACTCACTCTTAAGACTGAAAAGTGTTCACGTGGGAAAAAAGATTGCCATAACTATTAGAAATTTGAAAGATAATTTGCTCTCAATGAAATTGCCAATAAAATTATCACTAATAAAATTGCATTAATTCTCTTAATATTTACCAGGAGATCCAAAAACTACTTAGAATTATGTAGAAATGGAGAATATATATGAATTTCAGGGAGAAAGTGCATAGAAATTTCATAAAATTTTGTCTACATACCAAAAGCATTTAAGACCCACTGCCATAAATGATGAATATTATGACAGAATTCCAGTAAACATATAAATGGTGTCAGAAGAATAAGGATTATTTTTCCCTCATGGTGGCACCCAAGGCATAGGATGTCAAAGACAGGGGAAAGGTCATCTAGATTATAATCTCCTTATGAGAAGCCTATAACGAGAACTTTTCCTCCATGTTTTCATAAAGATTTAGGGAAATACATTACCAACATAGACAAAATTATTTTAATTACTGTACAAACCGAGGATGTTAGAATCCCCAGCACTATCGCGACTATCACTTAGAACCAGACAGTCCCTCTCAGGAAAAATACAGCACGGTTGACATGTTTATTACTGGCCCCAAGATTCCTCAAACCAATATAGAAAATAGGCACAAATTTGAATTCTAAATTAATATTTTCTTAAGTCCTTTTAGTATCCAGACAAGCCAAAAGGCACCTTTATTAATTTTTTCCAAGATTCCCTTGTATAATTGCACAATATAGCCCTGTGGTTAGGAGACTGGTCTTTAAGATCAGTATGTCCTAGGTTGACTCTGCCACTTACTGGCTATGACTTGGTGGGACTCACTGAGGAGATTTCCTAATCTCCCTATCCCCTTTCCTTATCTCCCTATCCCCTTTCCTTACCCGTAAAATAGAAATATGGCTGTGGCTACCTGCTAGATACAGTTGTTGGGAGAAGTAAATGAAATAATGCATGAGAATATACTATATCAATAAAAATGACACAAAGTAAATTTCTGAGTGATAAGCCTAAGGCTTCACCTTCTTAAATATTTTTAAATCCCTCATATTTAATAAACACGGTATTAATTTTGTTTTAAAAATTTAAATTACTCACCTAAATGGCTGCTCTCTTAATATCACAGTACATAAATCTGTGCAGATGTATTTATAGTGGTCAAATTTATCATAATGTAACATAGCAAAAATTAGCTTTTGCTAACTTTTATGTCATGTAGAAGAGTCACTACATTCCTGTGTTAAACTTAATAATGACTGGGGAAAAAATATTCTTATGGGACAAATAACTAGAAGCCAAGTCCTCATTAACTGAAGAAACAGCAATAAGATCAAATGACAGAGGAACAAGTATTTGTGTAGTGTTCACTGGAAGTCATTAATGTATACACAACACCACACATATTTCCTGTACATATTTGGGCAACATAAGGGCTATATCAAAGGTAATTTTAATTCTAGGCTCTGGTTTTAAAACCTAACCATCCCCAGAAAGTTGTAACTGCACTGCTCACATTGAAGTGATTAAATGTTATGACAAATTTTATTGTCTAAAAGCTGCAATATTTCTTTTTTCATGCAAATTAATGAAATATACTCTTAATTTACAATCTCTTCCATTATTAAAGAAATTAAATTAGTAATTAAATGTTATAAATAATTGTACTATTACTTTCGATGGCATTTTCATTACCACCCTACCTTCAGTGAAATGGTGCGAATAGGCCAAACTGGAGAGAACCAAGTGTTGAATAGGAAGTAAAAAGGTGAAGAAAGAAAAAAAATTTAAACTCTGTTTTCGAAACATTGGCTGGAAAGGGAAAAATGGTTTAAAAAGAAGTGGTAGTAAGGGGCAAAAAAAGAGTAAGAATGTATCTTTAGGGTGAGTAGTTCTGACAATGTTAATAGGGGAACAGTCAGTATAGGAAGACAGATGGATGACATATGCTCAGATAAGGGTACTGGAATTAGACTACCATATTTTCTCCATTGTAATTTCTTCTTTAATTTTCCCCCCCTGAGAAATTACCATTGTCCATTGATAATTCTAAAACAGGCATACAAATAGAATTGAAGCATTGACTAAACCTGCAATGGAAACTTTTTAGTGTTTCATAGAAGAAATTCCTACTATGTTCTGGCCACTCTTTTCTGTAAAGGGTCAGAGAATAAATATTTTAGAATTAGCAAAACTATCTTTACAGGCCATATCACCCTGCTGTGACTAATTAACTTTGCTTTTACAGAGTGAAAGCAGCCATATACAATACCTAAAGAAAGGTCATATCTATGTTCCAATAAGATTTTATTTTAAAAATCAGGAAGCAGGCCAGATTTGGCCCAAGGATCTTAGTTTTCTAACCCTGGATTTAAAGGATCTATTGCCTTTTTGGCTTGAGGAGTGAAAGAACCTATATCAAATTTTACTACCCAGTGTTTTGTTTGATTATTTTAACAAACTAACAAAGGAAAATCCTTGTTTGGTCATGTTTTGAAAGATAAGTGAATTCATAGCAATGATATATTCTAAGTGTTTTTTCCTGTGGTAAAAATGATAAAAAAATAACATATTTAATATTCCTGTAATTTTACTATGTAGAATAGGTAAAGTTTTCTAATCAAAATAAAAAATGTTTCATATGAAATAAGGTATTCAATACAATGTAATCTCATTGCAAACTGGCAGCTAGGGATAAGGATAAAAGTACTTGAACCACAATATTCTAAACTCATAAAGAGATATGTTACACCAATTTTATCTTATGACTAGTATGCTTAGTTTGGGAGGACTTTAAATCCTAATAATAACAGTAATCTTAGTTTCCTGAAATTTCATCTCATCAATTCAGATTGCTAAATCTAGATGGAAAATAAGACAATAGTCACCGAATTGTTAACAGTATACTTGGATCCAGATTATTCTAAGAAAATCATTTTACACTTTGGACTGGCCTAACATATAAGCATCACATGTCCTAACACATGTTGGAACACAGAAAGTTAAGTGAATCATATTAATCTTTCACTTTACTAGCACTGTAAATTAATCATCTACCTACTTTTACAAAAAATATATTTTCTAATACATTTGTAATTATTATATTTCTTAGGGATATTTTTATAAAAAATTATTTTAAATAATTCACATTATTTCCAAATTTAAGAGAAGCAGTATTATTTTTCTTCCACTGAACTTTCTGTTTTTCTTAGACTGTATTAATGAAAAATAATTCTCCTCATAGAATTTATTAACATTAGATGTGCAATTTAAAATAATGAAACTGATTGCTCTTATGTGCATGTTCTCAGAAGACAAGAACCAGAAAAAGCAAAAAATAAAAATTTATACTACAGCTGGATGAGTAAAAATTGCAAATTTTCCATACATTGCAAATTTATTTAAAATTAGGAATTAGTCCTAATTATAAACATCTTTAGATAGCATATTAATCCCCCTTTCTAGAATATGCAATAGCTATTAAAGTTCAAATATATTTTCATAGCTAATCATTTAATAAATTAATTTAAACAATGTCAGGAAACTGAAAATATGCCTGGTGACATTATTATTATAACAAAGGAATAAAGGTACACCTACTGATTTTCATAACTAGTCACTAAAATTTTCAATTATAACAAGAAAATATTATGTTTAAGTGATACTCAAAATACAATTCCACTTACTTCTAACTGAAGAATATTCATAGAAATATAATTAATCAGCTATGTGAGTAGAAAAAGACAAGCCGTTACACTATAAATAAAACAAGGAAGTAAAGCAGTACTGTTTAGTATAATGTCTAAATACAGGAAATACTCTCAATAATTATACAAAAATATTAGGAAATGTTTTCATAAAATATCTTTGTGTTTTATAACTCCAGGAGACATTCAAGTTTCTTGATTTTTTGAAAATTACTTAAATATTTGGGAAAGATGTTTAATAAAAATGCCTTTGCAACTGCTATTCTGATTTGTGTGTGTGTGTGTGTGTGTGTCTGCGTGTGTGTCTGTGTATGTGTGTTGTGGTTTCAGGGCTGGAGATGGGAAAAATTTCTCATCATTTTTCATAGGCTGAGTCATTTCAAAGTCTCCTAAGACACTTAAAAGTGTACATGTTAAATGTTAGAATTTTAAGAGAACTATTTATCTACATAATTGTTTACCATTCAGACTGAAAGCAATCAAGAGTTCTGGTCATTCCCATTTTGATCAAGAAATTGCAGAGAAAGTCTTCTATTACTTCAGGTACTGCATGCTTTGAAGGAAGAACTGTTTTCCGTTCCTGAAATTTAAATGTGCATTTATTTATTCTGAAAACATCAAAGATAAGCCTTCGACTCATTCATTCATCCATTCATTTTTTTTCAACAACATTCGTTGACTGTTATATGCCAGGAACCATTAATATTTTAATTACTAGGGATAAAGCAGATGAAAGCAAACAAATCCCTGTCCTCCTATTAGTCAAGTGGATGGAGACAGAATATGAATAACAAAATAAAAAACATATACTATGACAGATGGTACTAAGTACCTTGGGGTGGGGAGAAAGTAGAGGACTAAAGATAGAACCAAGTGTAGGACAAGTATTTATGTGAAGCTGGGTTGCTACGTATTTAGGGTGGTGAAGATGTCATTGATAAAACTGTTATCTGAGCATAAATCTAGACAAAGAGGAAGAGTGTCTTATGTTCCGGTTTGTATCTGCATCAGCAAGTGCAAAGGCCCTGCAGCAGGAGTGTGATTGGATTGTCTAAAGGACAGTAAGAAGGTAGGTTTGCCCTTTCAATAGCACATAGCATGTTAACCAAAAAAAAAGAAAAAAGAATGCATGGACCTTTTAATGCTTTTAATTATCATTTAAAAAGAAATACAATAATTTTAGTACCATGACTTTTAGAAACACTATGGAGGAAATAATTAGTAACAATAGGAGCTTACACTGCTATTCCACACGGAAGTTAGTCAGTCTATCAACTAGATCAGGGGTCAGCTAACAGTTCTTATAAATAAAGTTTGTTAGAGCACAGCATGCCCATGCCCATTTGTTTACATATTATGTATAGATGCATTTGCACTACATGAGACAGTTGACTAGCTGCCACAGAGTCCTTATGGCCCTCAAAACCTAAAGTACAAGTTGAGCAATCCCTAATCCGAAAATCCAAAATCTGAAATGCTCTAATAGCCAAAAATTGTGAAGCACCAACATGATACCACAGGTAAAAAATTCCACATGCAAGTACTTAACACAAACTTTGTTTCATATAAAAAATTATTTAAAATATTATATAAAATTACCTTCAGGCTATGTGCACAAGGTGTATATGGAACATAAATGAATTTCATGTTTATAACTGGGTCCCAGCCCCAAGAGACCTTAATGTATATGTAAAACTAAATAATCCAAACCTAAAACTTTTGGAACTTTATATTTGTTAACGCTTGAGAGGAATGGGACTATGTGGCCTGAGCCACATAGCATGAAGCTGCAACTTCTGCTTCTTCGATTATAGATTAAATGTCTTCATTACTGTCCTAAAAATGATTACAAAAGATGGATACCACCAGAGAGAAGACCCCTTTAGAACACTGCCCTTCCTTGCAGAATGTCAAAGCAATCTTCCTTGCAATGTAGCGGGCTGTAATCAATCAAATCATTACAAAGTATGTAATGACCTTGTATGGAAAATGCTGCAACCCTGTTAACTTCTGTTTCTGCCTATGTAAGTGAAAACTTCCCCATTTTGGAACACACACTCATTCTTTTGGAGACTGTGTTTCCCAGGTGGCTATCCTCAAGCTTTGCACTTGAATAACACTAAATCATATTTTCCAAATATCATTATCATTGATATGTATTTGCAAATATTCCAACATCTGAAAAAAAATCCAAAATCTGAAATACTCTGGTCCCAAGCATTTTGGATAAAAGATACTCAAACTGTATGTAGTATTCTGACAGAATATCTTAGCAGACCTAAAACTAGAAAAATGAAGACATTTCAGCAAGCAACAAATGAAATTAGTACAGCCATAAAAATTATATCATGTAAGTCAGTGTACAAAATAAATCAAATAATTGGTAGTTTCTTAAAAATACCAAGGAATAGGGAATACTAATTCTATTTTATGGAATGAAGTATTGCTCAATAAAAATAAAATTAAAAAAATAAAACAATCATCGTCTCTTGAGTGCTGTCATTTTCTTCGCATTGGCAAGAAGTCACTAATTTGTTTGCTGACTATTTGAATAAGCAGATCTATTCTCAACTACAGAAACTCAGCAGCAAATTTTCCTTTCGCCTCTCTTTCCCAAGCTGGTAATGGTTATATAACAAGTTACACAGAATGCACAGAATGTTTACATGGAAATCCAATGAGGAAAGAGGATCTTTGCTGCCCCAAAAATTCTTTCCAAAAGTGCTACACAAAATTCAACACTGATGTTTATGACTGATAGCTGCTATGACATTCACGATAGTGGTAAGTTGAGGCAAATTTGGGGGCTACAGAAAAATCCCGACAAAGGGGTACAGTGTAAAATTACTTTTGTAAAGTTCAAGAATAATTTGGAAGGAGGCAGTTCAAGATGGCTGAATAGAAGCCTCCGATCATTAACCCTGCAGGAACACCAAACTGAAGAACTATTCACACAAAAGGCAACTTCATAAGAATCAAAAATCAAGTGAGTAATCACAAAACCAGGCTTTAACTTCATATTGCTGAAAGAGGCACTGAAGAAGGCAGAAAAGACAGTCTTGAGTTGCTGACACCACACCTCCCCCATCCCCTGGCAGTGGCCAAGTGGCATGGAGAGAAAAATCTCTGTCCTGTGGGAGGGAGACTGTAGTGATTATGGAATTTTTACATTTGAAAATAGTGCTGCATCATCATGGCAGAAAGCAACACCAGGCAGAACTCAGCCATCACCCACATAGGGAGCATTTCAACCAGCCCTAGCAAGAGGGGACTTGCCCATCCCAGCAGTCAGAACCTGAGTTCCAGAAAGCCTCACAGCCATGGGCTAAAGGGTTCTGGGATACTAAATAAACTTGAAAGGCAGTCTACACCACATGGACTATAATTATTTGGCAAGTTATGATGCTATGCTGGGCTCAGAGCCGGTGGACTTTAGGAGCACATGACTTAGTGAGATACCAGCCAGAGCAGCCCAAGTGAGTGCTTGTGCCACACCTCCCCTAACCCCAGGCAGTGCAGCTCACAACTCCAGGAGAGACTCCTTCCTTCTACTTAAGGAGAGAAGGGTAAAGATGACTTTCTCTTGCAATTTGGATACCAGCTCAGCAACAGTAGGGTAGGGCACCGGGCGAAGTCCTGAGGCCCCCATTCTAGGCCCTAGCTCCCAGAGAACATTTCTAGAAACTCCCTGAGCCAAAAGAGAACCCACTGCCCTGAAAGGAAGAACCCAGTCCTGGCAGGATTTATGACCTGCTGACTAAAGAGCCCTTGGGCCCTAAATAATCAGCATCAGTAGCCAGGCACTACTTGCTGTGGGTCGTGAATGAGCCTCAGAGACATGCCAGCTTCAGGTGTGACCTAGCACATACAGAGAGGTGTGGTGGCTATGGGAAGAGATTCTTTCTGCTTGAGAAAAAGAAATGAAAGAGTAAAGGAGACTTTCTCTTGCAGACTAAGTAGCAGCTTGGCCCTAGTTGGGTAGAACACCAAGCGGGCCCACTGAGGTCCCTGAATCCAGGCCTTTGCACTCAAATGGAATTTCTGGACCTGCCCTGGGCCAGAGGGCAGACTACTGCCCTGAAGGGAGAGTTCCAGGTTTGGCAGCATCAACCTCAAGCTGACTGAGTCCTTGACCCTTGAGTAAACATTGGTGGTAGCCAGGCTGTATTTGCAATGGGCCTAGGCTGGTGGTAGACTTCCCTGATTGTGGAAAGGGGAGAGTAGCAAGGACTTTGTCTTGAGGGTTGTGAGCTAGCTCAGCTGTAGTAGAATAGAACACCAGGTAGATTCTTAAGATTTCCAAATCCAGGCCCTGGCTCCTAGACAGCATCTCTGAATGCACCTAGGCTGGGGGAAACTTGCCACTCTGAAGGAAAGAACACAAGCCTGGCCACTTCCTGATTGTAGAGCCTTAGGGCCTTGAGTGAACATAGGTGTTACCCAGGCAGTGATTTACAGTGAATGGGCCTTGGGGAAGACTCAGTGCTGTGCTGGCTTCAGGTCAGACCCAGCACAGTCTCAGTGGTAGTGACCACAGTGGTGGCTTCTATGAACCCTGCTCCAGCTCCAGGCAGCTCTACACAGAGAGGGAAACACCCATGGTTTGGGGGGAAGTAAAGGAAAAGTACTGGTAATCTAGAGAATTCTTCCGGATCTTATCCAAGACAACTTAGCCAGTACCTCTGTAAGACTGCAAAAGCCACAACATTACTGAGATTGGAGTGCCCCCAATGAAGATACAGCTGCAGTGACCAAGAACTTAGATCATAACACCCAAGTCCCCTCAAATACCTGGAATGCCTTCCCAAGAAGGATGGGTAGCCTAGAATGTGAAGACTACAATAAAATACCTAACTCTTCAATACCTAGACAATGATGAACATCCACAAGCATCCACAGCATTTCCATCCAGGACAACATGACCTCACCAAACAAACTAAATAAGGTACCAAAGACCAATGGTGGAGAGATAGAGATGTGCAACCTGTCAGACAGATAATTCAAAACAGTTGTTGTGTGGAAACTCAAAGAAATTCAAGATAACACAGAGAAGGAATTAAGAATCCTATCAGAAAAATTTAATGAACAGACTGAAAAAAGTTAAAAAGAATCAAGCAGAAATTCTGGAGTTGAAAATTCAACTGACAAACTGAAGAATGCATAAGAGCCTCCTGCCAACAGAATTGATCAAGCAGAAGAAAGTATTAGTGAGCTTGAAGACAGGCTATTTGAAAATACAGTCAGAGAAACAAAAAAGAATAAAACAGAACGAAGCATGCCTATGAGATCTAAAAAAAATAGCCTCAAAAGGGCAAATGTTAAGAGTTATTGGCCTTAAAGAGGAGGTAGAGGCAGGGATGGAGTAAGAGGGAGGAAGGTAAACAGGAGGCAAACAGGACATACAGAAAGACATAGGGGTAGAAAGTTTATTCAAAGGGATAACATCAGAGAGCATACCAAACCTAGAAAAAATATCAGTATTCAAGTGCAAAAAGATTATAACCCAGATTAGACTACCTCAAAGCATTTAATAATCAAATTCCCAAAGGTCACTAATAAAGAAAGGATCTTAAAAGCAAGAGAAAAGAAACAACATATATAGCTCCAATATATCTGGCAGCAGACTTTTCAGTGGAAACCTTACAGTATAGGAGACAATGGTATGGCATGTTTAACGTTATGACGGAAAAAAAAAAACTTGTATCCTAAAATAGTATATCCAATGAAATTATCCTTCAAACCTCAAATATCCATGAAGGAAAAATAAAGATTCTCCCAGGCAAACAAAAGGGAAGGGATTTCATCAACACCAGACCTGTCCTACAAGAAATACTAAAGGGAGTTCTTCAGTTTGTAAGAAAAGGATGTTAATGAACAAGAAAAAAGCATCTGAAGGTATAAAACTCACTGGTAATAGTAAGTACACAAACACAGAACATTATAACACTGTAATGGTGGTATGTAAACTACTCATACCTTGATAGAAAGACTAAAAGGTGAACTGATCAAAAACAATAAGTACAACAACGTCAAAATATAGACAGTGCAATAAGATAGAAATAGAAATAATAAAACTTTAAAAAGCAGAAGGATTAAAGTGGAGAGTTTTCAGTAGTTTTCTCTTTGCTTTTTTTGTTTGTTTATGTAATCAATGTTAAGTTGTCATCAGCTTAAAATAATGAGTTATCAAACAGTATTTGCAAGCCTCATGGTAACCTCAAATCAAAAAACATGCAACAGATACACAAAGTAAAAAGCAATAAATTGAATCATACCACCAATAACCTTCACTAAATGGAAGACAGGAATTAAGAAGAAAGAGAAGACAACAAAACAACCAGAAAACAAATAACAAAATGGCAAGGGCTTCCTCCTTATCAATAATAACACTGAATATAAATGGACTAAAACCACCTCCAATAAAAAGACATAGAGTGACTGAATGGATGAAAAATTAAGACCTAATGATCTGTTGTCTACAAGAAACACACTGCACCTCTAAAACTGAAAATAAAGGAATGGAAAAGATATTCCATGCAAATGAAAACCAAAAAGGGGCAGGAGTAGCTATACTTATGTTGGACAAAAGAGATTTCAGACAAAAACTGTAAAACGAGACAAGAAAGTCATTATATAATGATAAAGGGGTCAATTCAGCAAGAAGTTATAATAGTTGTAAATATATATGCACCCAACTGTGGAGTATCCAGATATATAAAGCAAATATTATTAGAGCTAAAGAGAGAGATGGACTTCAATACAATAATAGCTGGAAACTTGAAGACCCCACGTTCAGCACTGGACATATCATCAGGACAGAAAATCATCAAAGACACATCAGACTTAATCTGCATTACAGACCAAATGAACCAAATAGCTATTTCACAGAGCATTTCTTCCAATGACTTCAGAATACACACTCTTCTCCTTATCACATGCATCATCCTCAAGAGCAGACTATCTCTATCCTTGGGATATACATGGCCTGGCATATTGGGCCACAAAACAAATCTTAAAAAATAAAAAAACAAAAAAGCCCTGAAATTATGTCAAGTATCTTCTCTGACTATAATAAAATTAAAAATCAATAACAAGAGGAATTTTGGAAACTATACAAACACATGGAAATTAAACAATATGCTCCTGAATTAGAAAAGCAAAGAGGAAATTGAAAAAATTCTTGAAACGAATGATGGTGGAAACACAACATACCAAAACCTAAGAAATACTGTGAAAGCAGTACTAACAGGGAATTTTTTAGCTGTAAGTGCCTGCCGATGTCCTCAAGTCCCTGTTTAGGCACCACTTTGCCACCTGCAAGGACCTTGGGGGACTGAACAAAGGATGACGAACATGGGAATAAAGACAAAAGAGTATATTTGGAGGAAGGGTCAGGGGACTTCTTGCTTCTAGTGAACAAGGGCCCTAAGCTTCTTTAGTCCTCCATATTTATTAGGTAAAAGGGATAGCAAGAAGAGGGGGTGACTGTCGGGTGACTATCAGTCAGCAGTTTGATTTACAGCAGGCTTGCAAGATTGCATTCTTCAAACAATAGGCTGTAGATGTCCCAGTAGATAACCTCAAGGAGCACAGTGCCAGGGAGTCATTGCCTTCAGCAAACCTTCTGGTGGCAGGCACAGTCATAAGTTTGCCCACATCCTGCATTCATGATAAACAGTTTGCTGTTTGATCATATACCCTCCATTGGAATGTTGAGTTGGTCATGATCCCTTTGCCGGCTCTCTACAAGTGCCTACACCAATAATAAAGAAAAACTTAAAATAAATTACCTAATGAGTCATTTTAAAGAACTAGCAAAGTAAGAGTAAACAAAACCTAATAAATATAAGAAAAATAATAAACATCAGAGCAGAAATAAATGAAATTCAAATGAACAAAACAATACAAAAGATCAATAAAACAAATGTTGGTTTTTTGAAAAGATAAAATTGACAAGACATTAGCCAAAAAAAAATTTTTTTAAAGTAGACTCAAATAAATATAATTAAGAGGAAAAAGGGGACATCACAACCAATACCAAAGAAATTTTAAAGGATCATTGGAGGCTACAATGAGCAACTACATGCCAGTAAATTGGAAAGCCTAGAAGAAATGGATAAATTCCTGGACACACAACCTACTAAGATTGTAACATGAAGAAATCCAAAAGCCAAACAGACCAGTAACAAGATTGACACCATAATAAAAAGGCTCCCAGCAAAGGAAAGCCCTGGACACAATAGCTTCACTGCTGAATTGTATAAAACATTTTAAAAAGGAAATAATTCCAACCCTACTCAAACTATTCTAAAAATACAGAAGAAAAGGGAATACTTCAAAATTCATTCTATGAAGCCAGTATTACCCTGATATCAAGGCCAGACAAAGACATGTTAAAACAAGAAAACTACAGGCCAATATTCCTGATGAGCATAGATACAAAAATCCTCAACACCATATTAGCCAATTTAATTCAACAACACATTGAAAAGGTCATTCCTCATGACCAAGTGGGATTCATCCTTGGAATGCAAGGATGGTTCAACTTACGCAAATCTATCAATGTGATACATCATAACAAAAGAATGAAGATCAAAAATCATATTATCCTTTCAACTGATGCTAAAAAAAGCATTTGATAAAATTCAACATCCTTTCATGATAGAAAACCTTAAAAAACATGGAGATAGAAGAAACATACCTCAACACAGTAAATGACATATATGACAGACCCACAGGTAGTATCACACTTAATGGGGAAAACCTGAAAGCCTTTCCTCCAAGATCTGAAACATAACAAGGATGCCCATTGTCACAACTATTATTCAAAATAGTACTGGAAGTCCTAGGTAGAGCAATGTGACACAGGAAGGAAATAAAGGGCATCCAAATCAGAAAGGAAGAAGTCAAATTATCCTTGTTTGCAAATGCTATGATATTATACTGGAAAAAAACCTATTCACCAAAAAAACAATCAGGACTGATAAATTCAGTAAGGCTGCAGAATATGAAATCAACATACCAAAATCAGTAGCATTTCTATATGCCGACAGTTAACAATCTGATAAAGAAATCAAGAAAGAAACCACATTTACAAATAGCTACAAATAATATACCTAGAAGTTAACTTAACCAATCAAGTGAGATCTCTCTACAATGAAAGCTATAAAATACTGATGAAAGAAATCGAAAAAGAAACAACAAAATGAAAAGATAGTCCATGTTCATGGATTAGAAGAATCAATACTGCCAAAATGTCAATACTACCCAAAGCAATTTACAAATTCAGTGGAATCCCCATCAAAATAGCAATGACATTCTTCCTGGAAACAGAAAAAATAATCCTAAAATGTATATGGAACCAAAAAAGTCCCACATTAGCCAAAACTATCCTGAACAAGAAGAAAACTGCACGAATCACATTATGTGACATCAAATTATACTACAGAGCTATAGTAAACAAAACAGTATGGTACTGGTATAAAAACAGATACATCGACCAACAGAACAGAGAACACAGAAACACATCCATACATCTACAGTGAACTCATTTTCGACAAAGGTATCAAGAACATACACTAGGTGAAAAGACAGTGTCTTCAATAAATGGTGATGGGAAAACTGGATATCCATATCCAGAAGAATCAAACTAGACCCCTATCCCTTCTCATATACAAAATCAAATCAAAATGGATTAAAGACTTAAATTTACACCCTCAAACCATGGACCTTCTAAAAGGGAAAACTCCCAAAAGAAACTCTTCAGGACACTGGTCTGGGCAAAAATTTCTTGAGCAATACTCCACAAGCACAGGCATCCAAGACAAGTAATGGACAAATGGGATCACATCAGTTAAAAAATTTTGCACAGCAAAGGAAACAATCAATAATGTGAAGGGACTACCCATAGAATGGGAGAAACTATATACAAACTATCCATCTGACAAGGGATTAATAATCAGAATATATAAGGAGCTCAAACAACTCTAAAGAAAAAAAAAATTTTCAAATGGGCAAAAGATCAGAATAGACATTTCTCAAAAGAAGATACACAAATGACAAATAGTTAAATGAAAAGTACTCAACATTACTGATCATCAGAAAAATGCCAATCAAAACTACAATGAGCTATCATCTCACCCCAGATAAAATGGCTTTTATCTAAAAGATAGCCAATAATGAATGCTGGCAAGGATGTGGAGAAAAGGTAACCCTTGTACACCATTAGTGGAAATGTAAATTAGTACAACCACTATAAAGAACAGTTTGGACATTCCCCAAAAAAACTAAAAATAGAGTTATTTAATATGATTCAGCAATCCTACTGCCAGGAATATACTCAAAAGAAAGGAAATCAGTATATCGAAAAGATATCTGCACTATTGTGTTTATCTCAGCACTATTCACAATAGCTAAGATTTGGAGGCAACCTAAGTATCCATCAACAGGTGAGTGCAGAAAGGAAATGTGGTACATATATGTAATGGAGTACTATTCAGCCATCAAAAAGAATGAGATCCTGTCATTTCCAACAACATGGATGGGCCTCGACATCATTATGTAAGTGGAATAAGTCACGCACAGAAAGACAAACTTCACATGTTCTCACTTGTTTGTGGGGGCTAGAAAGTAAAACAATTGAACTCACGGAGGCAAAGTCTAGAACAATAATACCAGAGGCTGGGGAGGGGAGAGGGGATGGTTAATGGGTACAAAAATACAGTCAGAATGAGTAAGATCTAGTACTTGATAGAACAAGAGAGTGACTACATTCAACAATAATTTATAGTAATTTTTAAATTAATAAAAGTATAATTGGATTGTTTGTAATATAAAGAAATATAAAAGCTTGAGTTGATAGAACCCCATTTACCCTGTGATTATTGTACACTGTACACCAGTATCAAAATATCTCATGTATCCAATAAATATATGTACCTAGCATATACCCTCAAAAATTAAAAATTAAAAAAAACTGGACTATTCTTCCAAATATTATTAAAAAGACATTATATAAGAAGTACAGGATGCTATATCAAATGTCATGGGAGATACCAAACTAGCAGAGTACAAGATGTCTGCATTCAAGTCTTTGCAGTATGCTGGTTACTAACACAGGAGATTATATATAATTGTAAGGTGAGGGCAAAATATAGTTGGAAGTGAACATTCATTATACAACAATAAATGCTACCTCAGCTTTTTTGGTCAATAAATTTAAAAATGATATTTTAGGCTGATTGTTGGAAGGAACTTGGAAAACAGGAAAAGGAAGACAGAGAGACTGCAGTAGGGTGTATCTATTCTCATTTCTAAAGACACTTATGGGCAGCTTAAAGGATGTTTGTTGTATGTACGGGTGCAACAGACCTGGCATATTCCTGCCCTTTCGAATAAATGTTTACATTCTGTGTCTTTCTGAATGTGTACCATGCACACACCTTGAAGCATTCCCACAGAAAAGAAATACAACCACCTTAAACTGTGTTGGTTCTTATTTATACTGTACAATAAAATGTATAAGCTTGTAAATATACCTCAATTTATAGTTCTTCTGCATTTATACACAACACACACACACACACACACACACCCCTTCCAAGCTCTAATGTGATCGTGAATATCTCTTTTACCTTTATGTAGGATATTTATTCAACATATAATTGGTGAACATCTCCCATGTACCACATACCATGAAAGGTGCTGGGAATTAAGCATGAATAAGACAGTTCTGTCTTGAGGAATTGAAAGGCTCATTTAGCAAAAACAAAACATAATACAGAAGCTCTTTTATTTCTTACAAATTTTGATTACAAAATCCTACTCATGTATCCACGATATCATACAAACAACCATTATGTACGCTGAAGAAATTTAAGTTGCACTTTTATCCCTATTATACATTATATACAACTCTCATTATGGCTTTTAACTAAATTATGAGGTTAACAAAACACCACAGAATAAGCACAAAAAAGCAAGCAATCTACAAACTAGTGAAACATGGTCTCACTTTGCAGACTGCTGAATGATCAAAAATTACTCTAGCCACAGGTAACCCAGAAATCTGTTGAGGACAAACAATGGTAGCTCTAGCACATAGCTTCATTTTGTCTATGAATATGCTAAAGCTGACATTTTCTAAGTAGACAGGATTCTATATTGTGTTATGATTGCAACAACAGAAATCTGCTAGGTGAAGTGATACACAATGGAGAAGAGTATTTCCCTTGCCTTAGATAGGTGAATGAAGGCTATGTTAAGGAGACTATTAGGTTGAACTTTACAGATGATGAGGAAATACAACAGATAAACCAATATTCAAGGCAAGAAAACATCTGAGGCAAAAACAAGGAGTGACAATTCAATCCATTAAGGCTCAGGGTCTTAAGGAGAAAGAGCCAAAGATAAAGTGGAAAAGCTAAACAGGAAGCATATCAAGAAGGCAAAGGCAGGTGGAAGGGTAGATACATTGGGAATTTACGTAGAGGGGAGATAAATTGAAATTTGCATTAGACACATCTTTTAGGTGGGAATAGAAGGAAGCATAGTACCAGCAGCATGCAGTAGCTCAGATGAGAGAAGAAAGAGGGTAGCTTTAAGGTAGACTAAGTGAGGATGAAGGTAAAGAGAAGGATATGAAAGATGTTGCAGACATAAAACTTTCCAGACTTAAGAACTAATTAAATGTTGAATTGCAAAGAAGTGCTAAAGCACATATTAAAATTAAGTATCTTGACAAATTTTGAACTGTTTTAATGTGAGTTCCTTTGACAACCTTAGTTGACCAGTGAGAAACAAAAAAATAAACAATGAAATCCAAGTGGTCTTAAAACTTAAATGTTACTTTATTTGGGGCTTCATTTCATCAACTCCTTAATTCATATTAAGTCAAATATATTGGCTTGGTTAATCTGTAGACATGGCTTTGAGTACAATGAGCCTGGGTCTCTAACTAAAATTAAGTGTGTACATGAAGAGAATGGGAATTCAATAATGACAAACAGCTCTTTTTCTTGCGACCTAGTAATTGAGTCTATAAAAGTAATGAAAATTGTTTAAGAATTTAATCCATTAGCATTATGATACATGAGAGTTAACATAATGGTATAGGTTGGTGCAAAAGTAATTGCGGTTTTTCCATTAAAAGTAATGGTATAACCGCAATTGCTTTTGCACCTACCTAATATTAATCTTTCCTGAGATTAAGATCTAAATAAAAGGAATACAAATTTATTAATCCTAGACTATATTTTGGTATATTAACATAATAGCAAGAAAATTTTTTATATTAATTCTTAACATACTTGAAAATTTCTGAGAATAGAATTCTATAAAATGTCTCAAACTTCATGTTCTCACTTTTATACTATTAAAAATTATTGAGTATTAAAAATACAGCACTTATTTATCTGAGTTATACCTATCAAGAATTACATATTAGATATTAAATTTTAAAATATTCATTTATTTACATTAAAATAACTATAACAAAACTTCTACACAGATAACATAGAATTTTTTTAATAAAAACTAACTACATTTTCCAAGACAGAAAAAGAACAAATGAGAAGAGTGTGACACTGTTGCAAATTTTTACAAATCTTTTTAGTATCTAGAGGAACAACTAGATCCCCATATTTGTTTCTGCATTTGACCTGTTGTGATATGTTGTCTCAGTTGAGCTATATGAAGAGAATCCTCCAGCAGTCGTGTAGTTGGAAAATGAAAGACAACATAAACTCCCTAAAAGGGGTCTTGGGGACCCCAAAAGATCTCCCACAATACTTTGAGAACTACTGATACGTATGGTAAAGAACATTGTCACTTGGGTCAGTCATCAATTAGTCTTCTCCAAAAATAGTTAAATATTCCAAAGAAATTCCATAAATTCTACTTAAATTCTTAGGAGGAAGAGGAAGAAGAGGAGGAGGAGGGAAGGGAGAAGAAAGAGGAGGAAAAGGGGTAGCAGGAGGAGGAAAAGCATCAGGGAATTGAACAATTATATGACTTGGGTGTCTTGCTACTGTCATATTTAAAGATCAAAATTCTACATTTATAAAAATTAGAAGTCATTATGGAATTATAGCAGTATAAAAGACCTCTGAGATTGTACCTTGAAAATTAACAGAATAAACTATCAATAACCAAAGAGGCTGAAGAATTATCCAAAAAAATGGCAAAAATACACTTATAAAAAGGCTCAGAGTTTAGAAGGGGAGACCCAGCTTCAATGTAAGTAGACCTTTCTTTTCATGTATTTACATACAAATATCCCTAAGTAATACACACAGACACACAGACACAATCTGAGGAACATATATATAGTCCTATCTTTACTTGTATTCATACTTGTAAAATACTTAAATTTCAAGAAACGACTGATAGTATAATCAAACTACACAACTGTTATAGATTAATAACATTTCCTATCTTCTCAATATTTTTCAATAACTTTAAATATAATGAAAATTATTTAATTCAGAATTCAGATCATTGAACCTACTAAGAAAACAGATAGTATCAAATACACAATTTAAAATTTATAAAGCAAACCATGCAATCAATTCTCAAATATTTAATCTATACTTCCCACGTTTAAAGGAAATCATAAGAACTTGGCCCAGTGTGGTGGTTCACGCCTGTAATCCCAGCACTTTGGGAGGCCAAGGCAGGCGGATCATGAGGTCAGGAGATCGAGACCATCCTGGCTAACATGGTGAAACCCCGTCTCTACTAAAAATACAAAAAAAAAAAAAAAAATTAGCTGGGCGTGGTGGCAGGTGCCTGTAATCCCAGCTACTTGGGAAGCAGAGCTTGCAGTGAGCCGAGATCACGCCACTGGACTCCAGCCTGGGTGACAGAGCAAGACTCCATCTCAAAAAAAAAAAAAAAAAAAGGAAATCATAAGAACTTATTTAAATATCAACTATTCAATAAGTCGCAATAAGTCATTTTTGTTAACATTTTAACAAATAAGACAATTTACATTATTTCAACTTAACTTTCCTAATAGTATCATAACCTTTTACTTGCAATCTTCAATGAAAATTTTAAGAGTTCTGTGCATAGAGATTACTGTATCCTTTAACATAGAAGAAAATGTATCTTGTTTATGAATATATATAAGATCAGAACAAAAAACTGATTTAACAAGCAATAAGTATTCTTTAAAACAGAAAGCCCATAGCACAATTCGAATTACTGAAGATTAACATACTTTAGAAATAAAAAGAAAATTAAAAAATATAACTAATATGCTTATGATAAAATGAATCCATATTTAATTTTAACAGCTTAAGGACAACTTCTGTGAATTTTCAGCATAATACTGCTCCTCCAAAGAATTTTTTAAAATGAGGTAAAAAGAAGCTAAATGAGAGTCAATCAGCTATAGGCATGCCAGAAATCAAGAATGTTAACTCATGTAAGGTTATGATAAAGAAAAGCTTCCAATAAATTGATAAAAGAAGAATTACTGATATTTGGCTCAGTAGATACAACAGCTACTACAATGTATTTCTTCCTCAACTGCCCTCTGATTTATCTTTGCATTATAAACACTTTCCACCATGATAGCAGAAGGAAGCAATTACAGTTTTGTTCAGTTTTTTCATTCAATGATCCATTTATTCATTCTTTTAACTGCTATTTATTTAGTGCCAACTATGTGCCAAGCACTGTATTAGCCACATGTACTTTACCAAATGCCAATACAAATGAGCGGTACATAAAGAATTTGTCAAAATCCTTAGTGATGTAAAGCAAGAGGATGATGAGAAGTGAATAAACATATCAGCTGCACGTCACTGAAAATGCTATTCATACATTTTAAAACTATTCCTACAAATTATTGCTTTGAGATATCCAACAAAGTTTGTGTAATAGACTTCACTTTGTGTCTACCAAGGAGAAGCTATGTCCATGGGATGCACTAGAAAATGTCATTTACTATGAGCTGCAGCCCTCCATTTACAACAGAATGCAATTAATTCTGGCCTGAAAAAATCTTCCTCTAGAGCTTTTAACCAATTTTGAGTGGACAGACATTTTGAAAAGGAGTTATTGGACTTCTAGATTGAAGAAGTCTACAGAATATGGAAAGAATGAGATGGTATAATATGCAGTAAAGTTTCACATACAATTCCACACTGAGGAAGGCAAACCTGCAACCAAAAAGGAGTTTCACAAATTCCTTCACATTTCTCAGTAGTAAAGGGGTTAAACATTAAAAGAAAGCATCCTTCTTAATGTTGGTACAAAATAAAACATTTTAAAAAATATTTTTGCCATCATATTAGATGGTTCACAATTTTAATGAGTTTTCAATTTTAGAGGAATACCATCAGTTTTATACACTTTTAGTTCATTGTATTATAATCAAAAAACATCCCCCACCACGTTCCTTAACATAATTAGTTCATAAGCCTCACAAGAAAAAGTCATATTAAGCATTCCCTGTAAGATTAATACTTTCATTTAAAAAACACAAAATGTTTACAAAACAGACTGTAGAACTTGTATATGACACTAAATTCTAAACATAAATGTTGAAAATCATTGGTTTACCCTCCAGTGAGATTAATCAGAGTTCGGAGAGAAGGTGTCGCTTGATACAAAGTCATGCAAGAGTGACCATGATGTGGAGAATGGCAATTCAAAAAAGAGTAAATATGACTGCTTACCTTAAAGTGAAGGCTTGATCACAAATAAACAGAAATGAAAATGATATAACAGGTGACTGAGCTGCACTAGTAAGTATTTACATTTAAAAGACTTTCCAAACTTCATATAAAAAGCACTACTGCTAAACTATAGACTACACTAGTGTTCAAATTCTCACCAAAATTTCAGTATCTGTAGCCTGTTCTTGGGCCATCTGAATTGCTTTTGCCAGATCTTCTTCACCTTCTGGGATGCTAAAATTGTCATCTGGTATCTAGATCACAGAGAAAGAAAAGGATAGGAAGAGTGAGCAGAAATATACTTTATTTCACTGCAGAAATAATTTTGCTTCACAAATCAAAGGATCAAAGAAATACTTTACGTAAAATACCATGTCATTCTGAAGATCCATGAAAAAATGAATAACTGCTTTCTTCTGACTTCCTTGTAAATGTCAATAAATGTCACTTCTAATAAATTCAAGATTAGTTTGTGGGCAACTGCTTTTATCTATAATAGAAAATGTAATCTAATAATTCTGCTGAAAAAAAAAATTAGGCTATCTAAATATCACCATTCTCGCCCCATCTCAAGTGCTTTCCACCATCACTTTTTCATAACTACTAGCAACTGAAAATCTCTGGTTTATTAAAAAATAAAACTCACTGAGCATTAAAATCTTGAAAGGGCGTGATGGATTGCAATTATGATATTAACGACAGTTAAGACTTAACACATGCTTCTTATGTACTGATCACTGGTTTAGGCCCTTTACATTTATTAACTCATTGAGGAACTTCATGTGGTACACATAATCTCCATTTTACCAGTAACAAAAGCCTGTCTCCAATTTTGGTCCCGTCTCTTGCTCACCCAGGCTCGCCAGGCTTATTTCCACACAGTTTCATTCACAGCCTCTGTCATCTACCAGTGATTTTATCCTCCAGGTGTCCGAAGTAATGATAGGTCTCGGGAACAATGAATTAAAGGAAAGCTTTGAGATAGGAACCACATTAGACAGAAGTACAGTTAAGCTGGAAGGATGCATAAGGCCTGCTCTCCAACTGGGCAGTGGGAATCTAGGAATCCTTGACAAGAGCAGACTGGATGACAGGAAGGAAGTGCCTCCTGAACAGAGATAACAAGTTTATGGTAGGAATCTACAAGGCAGGTAATAAGGAGCTGAACCTGAAGGACAGTTAACAGGAAAATCAAAAGAATCACATGTATTATCCAATTTAAATGTTTAAATAGAATTTTCACATCTCATTCTTAATCAGCTGATACTAGCTAAATTCAGTGGAAAAACTAGTATCTCTTAAGAAAAAAGAATGGTTCTTATATGTTTCAGTAAATAAAATGAGCATTTCATGAGAATGACTGCAATAAATTTACAGAATAAACACCTAAAATTAACATGTTACCTCTTCATATTCATAGTCATCTTCAGATGCTTCAGTTATGGTGACCTCTGAATATTTTGTCAAGTTTTAATCTCAAAAAATATAGAATAAAATTATTACACAAAAATTGATTTGACCTTCAAATATAGTATTGGATTCAACTATCTCACCAGAAGTTGGTAAATATATATAATTCAATGTTTAAAAAATTTGTCTTCCCCATATAGCCTATAAATCTAGATATTTTAAAATAAAATACTTCATTATTTTTCACAACTCAAATCCATGAAAACCTACATTGCTATCTGTCTGTTTGACTGTTTACTATCTATCTAATGATTTCAAACTTGATTCTATGAAGGCTTATGAAAATATACATAATATCATAAGGTAGCGTGAATTAGAAAGAGATAAGAAAAAAACAGTAACTTTTGCAAATTCATCTTAAACCACAATGAATTTTCCAGAGCTCCTGAGTTAACTATTCACAGTACATGAATAAAATGCAACTTTATTTGGTTTAAAGTATTGTGAATGAACAAAACAAATGCACACAATATTTAAGTAAAAAGCACATATCAATGTTTTTATCAATAAAATTTAAATTTACATTTCCATGTATCTCCATTTTTAAATTATCTTTATAGGAAAGATAATTTTTAAGTGAATATAAAGTATATAGCAATCATAATTCAAAATTTCATAAATACTGAAGAAATTAAATATCAACGGAAATGATTCTAACATAAAATAATTCTAAGAGAATTGCTTTAAGACTTTCAAAAACTGTAAGTTACTCTAATTACATATGAAAACTTCAAGACACTATTTTATGTTAAATCACAGCACACACCAGAAATGCTTGTTGTTGTTATTGTTGTTGTTAGGTTTACATTTTTTTCGATTACACTGACTTGGTTATGCCAAGTTTAAAATGTGTGAATTAAACATTTTAAGGCATGGTAATGGTTATGAAAATCAAAGATAAGATTAGCCTATTTTTCATATTGCTGCTGATTATCAAGTGTCAAGTATTGTTTACCAAGCATTAGCTGAAAGGGTATATAACAACTTCTGTTGTTTGTAACAAGAATAGATCACACTTACACACTATTTAATAGGAGACGGGAACTGTTCTAAGGGTTTTCCATGTATTAACTAATTTCATCCTCATCCTGCCTATGAGGCTGGAACTATAACTCTGTTTTACAAACCAAGAATCAGAGGCATAAGGTTCCACAGCTAGGACCTAAAAGAGCCCAGATGTTTAGGTTTCACCATATTATATTGCCTCTCCATGTTCTGTGTGGGTTTTCTGTGCTACATAAATACATAAAGTGCTTGCCAATTATTTTCCACAGAGATCTAAACCTATAAATGTATTATTGCTACTAAGCTCCATCACAAGTAATCATCCTGTATTTCTTATCCCTATCCCTTGCAGGGACACTTAAGCCCCATTCCATTATGACCAATCCTCAGATACCAGGTATCTGTCAAGAGGTCAGTATTTTATTGTAAAACATGAATAAGTGCCTCTCCTAATAACATAGTGAAAAGTAATTAGGCTCAAAAATAGCTAGTCAAATGATTAAACAAAAAAATAGTTGCATACTTGCAGTCTATCCCATAACCTTAATTCATCCATATTAAATACTACAAGGAGTAAAATATCTCCTTTATTAATTATCTATTACTGTAGAACAGCTTCTAATAGTATTTGCCTCACTCTCTAATTCCTTGCCATCAGCCTCTTTAAAGACCATAAGGCTTCTACTAGCAATCTGTTCGAGGTATTTTATCTTCCACTAACAAAGTATTTCCAACATCTCCCTAATCCCCAGTTCCAAAGCCACTCTGTTACTTCTTATTTAACACCCTACTCCAGATACTGAACCTGAAGGTTATGCTAACTGAAATTTTAGATACAGAAAGACAAATACTGCATAATCTCACTTATATGTGGAATCTAAAAAAGATTCCAACTCTACAGAAACAGACATTAGAAGGGGAGTTACCAATGAATAGAGGGTAGGGAGAATGCAGGGATGCTCGTCAACGTTGCACAAACATTCAGTTATAAGATGAAGAATTTACGGAGACCTAATATATAGCACAGTAACTATGGCTATAATAATGGAGTGTGCACTTGAAATTTGTAAAGAGAGCAGATCTTAAATATTCTCACCACAAGTAATATAAAAATGAAAAGGTAACTATATGAGGTAGATAGGTTAATTAGCTTGGGTGTGGTAATTATTTCACAATGTATATGTAAATCAAAATATGTTGTACACCTTGAATATATGTAATTTTGTCAATTACAACTCAATAACGCTGAAAAATGAACAATAAGCATTTATTATATTGTAGTTTCTCTGGGTCAAGGGCTCAGTAATAGTTTATCTGGTGGAATCTAACTTGGGGTCTCTCACGTCATAGTCAAAATGACAGCAGGACTATGGTCATCTGAAGGCTGAGATGAGGCAGCAGGATCCATTTCCATGGCAGCTCACTGACATTGTACTAGTTTCCCAGAAGACCTCAGGTCCTCCCCATGTGGGTCTCTCTACAGGCTGCTTGAGCATCCTCAAGATATGGTGGGCTAACTACCCCCAGAATAAGCAGTCCAAGAAAACAATGTGGATGCCACAAAAGCTTTTCTGACCAAACATGAGAAGTCACACATCATTTCTTCAATATCCTACTGATTACAGGGGTCACGCCTATTCAGTGTGTGAGGATTACACAAGAGCATGAATATTAGGAGGTGGGGCTCATTGGATGCATATTAGTTCATTCTCATGCTGCTATGAAGAAATACCCAAGACTGGGTAATTTATAAAGAAAAGAGGTTTAATTGATTCATAGTTCTGCATGGCTGGGGATACCTCAGGAAACTTACAATCATGGCGGAAGGCACTTCTTCACAGGGCACCATGAAAGAGAGAATGGGTGCAAGCAGGGGAAATGCCAGACACTTATAAAACCATGAGATCTCAGAAGACTCACTCATTATCACAAGAGCAGCATGGGGGAAACTGGCCCTATGATCCAATTACCTCTATGAGGTCCTGCCCTTGACACACAGGGATTATTACAATTCAAGGTGAGATTTGGGTGCAGACACAGAGCCAAATCATATCAGGGTGTCATTTTATTTTAGAGACTGGCTTCCTTCCATACTATAAGAGTGTTAAGAGTCAATATATGTAAATCATTTAGATTAGTGCCTTGCTTATAGTAAATGATATACAAGTGTTTGTTGTCATTTCTTTTCTCACTCTGGAAAGAGATGAGTATCTACGGAAAAAAAAATTTCTTAAATTTCTCATGCCTCTGTTCCCCCATATGTTAAAATGAATAAATAAAAGACATTTTAAATTTCCCTCCAGTTATAGATTGTTATCTTTCCGATAGTTTTATATAATGAGATAAAATTTCCAAAGGTTCAGCTAGAGGAAGTCAGCCTCTTTTCTATGAAAAAGCATGACCCCTTCTGAGAGACAGCTCCTAGAAAGTAATTTTGTAAGCAGTCATTTGTATGTCTCCAGAAAAGCAATGCCATCCTTCACCATGTTCACATCATAATAATTTCAAAAAGAAGTAAATACTCTAAAAGCTTCTGGATAGACTTTAAAGTTGTAAATAAGCCAACCACTGATAAGATTATATGAAGAAGATGTCGCATGGCAATATAGAGTAGAAAAAAAGTGATTTGTCCTCAAAGCATAGAAAATATCAATCAACACTTATATACTCCTACCCAGCAAATATTCTAGACAATGGCTTTTTATCACCTAAATGTATTACTTTCCCACAATCAAAAAAGATTAAGAGAAAACATAACTACCATTTTATAAAGTTTAAAGTATTTTCACATGGACCAAACTATATTTATTCTCACACAACCCAATGAGGTCAAACAGCACAGATACAGTCACCTCTAAATTAAAAATGAAGAAACTGAATCAGAGATTAAAAGATTTGCCCAAGATCACATAGCTGTGAATGACAAAGATAAATTCCTGAGATACAAATGCCATAAATTTGCTGCTACATAGTACTGTTTCTACAGTGACACAGTAAGAATACACAATTTTTTTACCAATATCCTAGGTAATGAACTCACCTATTTTTTCCAAAAACTCTCAAGTGTTACATTAATAACAAGTAAATCAAATCACATAAATAGCTCAATTTGAAGACCCCCAGAGGAAAGAGAAGTAGAAAAGAGCTACAGGCTACAGACTCAAAACAAAATCTAACCAACGGCAAGAGATTGATGAGACAATATGTCAGTAGTAGACAAAACAATCAAACTAGGAAGATACATACTTTGATTGATTTTTATGTATCCACAATATAATTTATATTTAAAATTTCCCAAAGGCAACTCAGTTTAAATGTCACAATGTTATTAAAGACATAAATGTACTTTGACACTTATGTTTGTACGCATCTGTTTATCTGGCTAGCTAGCTGGCAGTAGGGACAGGTGCACAAACTGATCCTAAAGTGATTCTGCAACAGTTTGCAAATACACACACTACACAAAATGTAACAATTAATGAATGTGGAAATTGGAGGAGAAAAGGAAACACTATTATAGAAATAAGATTAAGATGCAGCATATACCATAGGTCTCATAAGATTGGTTAAAAATAACCCCCAGATTTGACTCTAAGCTTCCCAGTAACCAGGGTAAAAAGGGACATGGAATCAGATACTACTTCTGTATCGACCCAATGAAAACAGATGAGTTTCTCAACAGACATCCAGCAATATCTGGTTCCAAAGCCTGAGAGAAATGACATTCTTGGGTTCTCGTAAAAAGAATAGTGCATTGTAGAGATATCAATCCCCTTGGCCCTTGGAACGGCAAAAAAGGCAGAGTGAAGTAGGATGTGATGGAGTACTGCATGTGAAAAACTTTGGAAAGCATTGTTTTGGGTAACAATCTTGCCAGAGTAGAAAAGGTTAATTCGTCAAGAATGATAAAACTCTGTACACTCTGGTTCTACTTTCAGGGGGCAACTTTCGCATCTGTAATTTAATCTCTTAGGTGATCCTACTCTCCAGGAAACATCCATACAATTAAGCTAATCACAGTTCTCATGCAAAGTTATTTTTTTCACTGAAATAATAAGCTAGCATTCTGGCCTAAAACCAGTTTCTTAATGTCAAGCTGCCTTTGAGCCCTTACAAAACTCCCTTCCCTCTAACTGCCTAGTATTCCTTCGAAGAACACTGGTGAATTTCAGTTCCAAAATTTTTTTCTGCCCTGTCTGTTCCCCTCGTATCTGGTTTTTACCTATCTGCACACTTGGCCTTGACTTGACACTTAATACTGTGCCTTGTTTTCTAGATTGTTCTTGCCTAAGGTAGTGTCCATGGCTCCCCTTTTCTCCCTGCCCTGAAGCCACAGCCCACAGTACCATCCAAGTCCAGGCCAGGTTCTGTATTCCTAGTCATAACCTAGACACAGACTGAGGCTCCCATTCCTCCCAAATCTCCATTTGCTCTGGAAGGAATTTAGCAGCACTTGTGAGTTTCATAGCATGAATTAGTTTCCTGGTATTTGGTCACCATGGGTGAACTATCTCATAGTTTCTGCACTAGCAGAGCCTGCACCAGATCCTGATATTGTCGATCTTTTCAGAAAATGGGAAAATGTAACACCCACACTGAAACTGCCAGGGAGCCCTAAGCCCATCACAGTACCACAGAGAACACAACTGCCAGAAACCTCGGTGAGACATTTTGGTTGGTCTAATGGCGCAGAGCTTGAGGTGCCAATTGCTATGAGGGGGAGACAAATAACATTCTGCAAATGGACCAGAGCCAGAAACCAAGAATAATTTTCAGATGCAAGCAGCAAAGTACCTTACACACTGGTCTCTTCCACTGCTCCATTTGTAGGTAGTGTTTACTGCCAGCAGTAGCAGCATCTTTATAAAGAACTGGAGTGAAACATATAGCTAATTATATTTTACATGATTTCCCAAAGCTACTATAGACAGAAATGATTTTGTAATCCTTGCCATCACTGCAGAGCCAACATACACAGAGGCAATCTAAAATCTAGACTGGATCTTCCATGATCAACATTTTACTTATTAAGTTGAAATAAAAATACTGTAAACAGCAAATATCATAGTCTTGGTCCCTTTCTTAGGAAGGCCAGTTTAAATAAGTTAACTGAATAATACAGACAAAAATGGAAGGTAGTTGGCATGCTTGTGGTCACATTTCCTTTTGCCAATTGCTCCCTGCAGTTTTTTACCACACAGTCTTCATGAGGACTCAGAATTCTTATTAATATCCTATACCAGGGAGCCACTACCAAATCAGCAGAATTGGCAAGAGTGGAAATGTACTGGCCACCCATCTTACATAGCTATTGCGTATCTTCTACCTTCATAACTGGAAAATAACTTTTGTTCAGCATATAAGACTCATAGTGCTCATGGAAGCTGGTGGTATAAGTCTTTCCAACTTCTAAGCCAGGAGATCCAAAGACATGGACTCTACATGTGATATTTCTATCTGAAAATATAAAGGCTAGAGATTAAGATATTTATCTACAGGCTTGCTACTTCAATTACAGTCCTTAGACCAGCAGCAACCACAGCACCGGGAAGCTTCTTAGCAATGCAGAATCTCAGCCCCCTTGCCAGACTTATTGAATTAGAATCTTTATTTAAAGATCCACAGGTGAGTCATATGCACATTAACGCTTGACTAAAGGACAGAGCAAAACACATATTTTTCTCTCCAAATAGCCTATGACTTTCACACAGGTAAATATCAACACTCTGGATTTAGTAACATAGTTCTTAGTCTGTCTATACGCAGGCTGTATATCCTTTTCATTTGAATATACATGGGGTATGTATGTTCTAATATCTAAGAACCCATGCACAAATTAAGTTCCAGTGATAAGAAATACACTGTTAGGGTTCATAACAATTATAATACTACAAACATTTCAGAGAAGTACCATTTTATAACAGAAGAAAAAGTGGTTAACATATATCTAAGAGAATGTTAGTTTTAAAAAAGAAAAATCTATGCATCCACCTTTCTAAATGTTTTACTTACTCAACTACAATGTTTGCTTTAAAAAAAAAAAGTTAAAAACCATACAGTAAATTTAAAAAAAGGAAAGGCCAGGTGCGGTGGCTCACGCCTGTAATGCCAGCACTCTGGGAGGCTGAGGCAGATGGATCACGAAGTCAGGAGATCGAGACCATCCTGGCTAACACAGTGAAACCCCGTCTCTACTGAAAATACAAAAAAAAAAAAAAAAAAAATTAGCCAGATGTGGTGGCAGGCGCCTGTAGTCCCAGCTACTTGGGAGGCTGGGGCAGCAGAACAGCATGAACCCGGGAGGCAGAGCTTGCAGTGAGCCGAGAATGTGCCACTGCACTCCAGCCTGGGCGACAGAGCGAGACTCCCTCTCAAAAAATACAATAAAATAAAATAAGGAAAACTTCAATTTTAATTAAAGTTTTCAGTGAACATTACTATTGCAGTGAAAGACTAGATAGACCTGTTACTTAAGAAGACAGCAGCCTGGTACAGTGGCTCATGCCTGTAATCCTAGCACTTTGGGAGGCCAAGGCAGTAGGATGCCTTGAGCACAGGAGTTTGAGACAAATCTGAATAGCAGAGTGAGACCCTCGTCTCTACCAAAAACAAAAACAAACAAACAAAATTAGCTGGGTATGGTGCCTCACATCTGCAGTCCCCACTACTCAGGAAGCTGAGGTGGGAAGATTGCTCAAGCCCAGGAGTTTGAAGCTGCAGTGAGCTATGATCATGCCACTGCACTCAAGCCTGGGTAGCAGGGCAATACCTCAACTCTAAAAAAAATATTTTTTTTAAACATAGCATGGTAGAGGTTAAGATATTTATCTACAGGCTTGCTACTTCAATTATAGTCCTCATATCTCAGATAATGGCATCAGTGTAGTCTAGTGTGATCCTCATATTTCAGGGTCTAGAGTCCTTAATTTTGGAGTTTCAGAAAGAGTTGACTTTGGGACTCCATTCAGAGCTGATAAGCTTCACAGAACTGGCTTAAACTTACTGAACTCTCAGAAATTGCTGCTGGGGGTTGGGGAGCCCTTTTCATTGGCCAGTAAACTTAACACCTACCATCTAAAAAGCCAAATCCTTAGTATTAGAATGCCCTGAGAGAGGAAATAATCAAAAGCTAGAGGAGCCAGATGTCCATGTTGAGGGAGGTATGTAACGAAAACAATACCTTCAAGCTCCACTTTCCTAGGGTCCATGTATTCATTTACTATTCCTTGAACAAAGTCTCTTTAGACAAGGAACAACAAAATCAATTAACCCTTACCTTTCTTAGTACAAATTCATTCTGGCCTTCCAGTTGGAACTGGGCAGTCCCAAATGTCTGCAGCCATACATTAATAGGCAGCCCTTCCTCACTACTACAACTGAAAACCTCACCCAAGTTGTGTTGATTTCTAACAAGGGATTCATTCATTCACAAAAGACAATCAACCTTCTTTCTAGGTTCTGGAGATACCTACTTGACCCTTTACGTATCTATCACATAGCTAAAATCTCACCTTATATTTTATAATGCTGCAAGTATTTTTCTACTGATGGGTTCTAGAGAGGATTCATATACTCCATAACTCAATTTCTTAGTGTTCTGACAAAAGCTAAGAACAATGTCATGTATGTTTGTATGTCACCTTGTTGAAGTCTAAAACATAAAAGCAATGATATTCTGAGTTTCCTCAGAAGAGAAATAGGTGGCACGGTTATAGCTAGGAGATTACAGGGAAGGGGTGTTGCAGAGGTAAGAACTCTTTTTCCTGAACCCAGTGTGTAAACCATTATAAAGGACATGGGACCTTCATTAATGTCTCCCCCAAAGTGGATCCTGGCTATGTTTCTAGTTTGGACATTAGTCTATTCATATTCTTCATATTTGAGTATTTAAAAGCAGAAAAGTGAGAGATTTCCTAAAGAATTCAAGTCATCTTCTTTCAAAGTCTTGCTCGATATTGATAGCTCATTGTCTAATGTACTAGGAGCATCTGTTCAGTGATAAATAAGGGAAATCCAGGCCAAATGCAGTAGATTAGAAGTGATTGAGTATACGTGCGAAGCAGAGGACATCAGATTACTGATTCATCTGCGCATATTATAACTTTTATTTACCCAGCACGATAGCTCAATTAAATTACCTGAAAGCAAAGACTTTAAACCAAAAGAAGTCTCACTTTGGCAACTATCATAATTGCCTTAAGAAACAATGTCAAACAACATTACACAGGCAACTCTTAATTAACCATGTGAAGAGTGCCCAGGGATACAGGAATAATTGGTATTCACAAGTAATCCTCAAACTTCATTTCAACTGAGAGTTGAAATGACTAAACCTCTTCCCTCAGCATGGAATATAGCAAAATTAACTGGTTAAATGTTTAACTGTGTATCCCCTGACTACCCTTTGGTTAATACAAAATAGTAGTCAGTCAACCAAAGAAAGAAGAAAAGCAAATGGGTTGGATAATTCACACAATGGTTAGTAAAATCCTAAAAAGTTACAGTTGCTTATATGTGTTAAAGTTCAAATAAGTGTGATTATTTGAAGAAGTCTTTGTAAGACAAGTTTGCAAACTGCTACATCTTGGCAGGTGTGACTCATTGATTTCCCTGCAAATTAAGTAAACCTGATTTTCATTGCTGAAAGTTGTGTTATGTTAGACTCCTACAATTTATTTCACAAAGATGTTTGCAAAAAGTTACCTCATTGTGTCAATCTCATGTTAACAATTAAACTATGTGTTCACGGAAATAAGTTTAATGCAAACAAAACTACAAGATGCCTGGTTACCATTCAGTAGCAAGGGCACTGGATATAGATAAGCTTAGGAAGAATTATGAAAGTCGTTGTTAAAGAGGAATATAACTGGAAAAGACTGCCTGTTACATCTATGAAAACAGTATAAAACCTCATTTATGACACTAAAGCACCCATATATTTCTTTCAAATTCATTTCAAGCTATTCGAATTTCTATTCCTGTAAAAGTCGTTTTTGCACCCAATAAAATACTACATATTTTCTTTAATCTTTCAGCTAAATTCTTCAAAGCTCTCTGTAGTGTGGATGTGTACTGAACCTGAGTCAGGACAGGTTAATCGGCTTGTCAAAGCTCACAAAATGAATCATTGCTGGATTTCTGAAATCTTGAACTAAACCTGGGGAGGATTACAGTTGGACAAAAAAATAAGATTTGGCAGATTTTGGAGTTTCCTTGGTATCTTTAAGAACTGAACAGATAATCGTCTCTTTCTTACCTCCCTGAATAAAGGAGTTAGATGTCTTTTTCTCATAAACCCTCCCCGTCTCCCTAGTAGGGATTAATCTATATAACTAGAGGAAGGGAGTTCTAAAGCCTTACACAAGAAATAGTGGACCTAATTACCCACACATTGTTATTCAATTTTTCTGGTACTTCCGATAAAAATCGCTAATCACCATTGCTTTATTCCTAATATCTCTGAGCTGTGTAGCTCACCAGATCATTATTTATTTGCTCAAGAAAAAAAAACCAACTATACTATTAGTATTTATTATTAGTCAAACTTGGAACTACCCAGGAAGATAATGCTATCAAAACTAAGCATTTAAGCATTAACTGGACCAAAGAACAGGATCGTGGGTTGGGTATTCTGAGCTTCAGCTCCTTAAAGTCCAATGGCAGAGGTCTTTCCCTAGTCTCCTAACGTTCCTCCGTCGAATTTATTGGGACGGCTTTCTGAAAGATTAAGGGCTTATTTAGGAAACCCATTATTTGAAAAGAGGGTTGAAGCAATTTGTTATGCTGCCTTAACATAAAAAGCAACCCTCCATCCAAAACGTACTGAGTGGTTACTACGTATGAGGCCTTGGACGGTCTCCCAACTCTTCTAACAGGTACAGGACACCCTGCGCTACTAAGGGCGAGAAATTCAGTGAGTGGCTCTCAGGAAGACTGTGGTGGCAAAAACAGCGCCTTGAAGTCCAACAGAGGCTCCTCCGGAGTGGCCCCAACGCTCAAAAGGCGCCCCCAGTGGGAGGCACTCGCCTTCGTCCCAACACCCATTACCCGCCAGCGCAGCGGGCCGCGCCTCCACGGGAAGGATACGCTCCAGGTAGTAGGCGCCCTCAGCCGCCACCGCGTCCGCCGTGTCCCTCGCGTCCCTGGCTGCCGTCAAACCCATGCCCAACGCCTCTTCCAGGACCCTCCCGGCGGAGCTGGGCATCCCTCGCTGAGCATCCATCTCTAGCGCTCCGGGCCCCCACCCCCAGCAGGCCCACAACCGTCCCTAAGGGCAACAGCGAAGACGCTGCCCAGCGGCCCCCGGGAGCTCTCGCGAGATCCCGGCATCTCTCACCCCGCCCCACGGACCAGCCCCAGGCCCGTAAGGGTTGCCGGGAGTCCAAGGAGCTGTCGCCCTCCCGTGCCTCCCAGTTACCGTGGCAACGTTGTTGCCTAGTTAACGCGAGAGCTCGGGCGCAGCTCTGGGAGCGGACAGATACAGTAAACAATTGGCTTGTGTTGCACCTTCCTACCCAAGCAGCTTGGTTTTCTTTCGCTTTGACCCTATAATTTCTTTCCCACTTCGTTGTCGTCTCTGAATTACCTTTCTCTTGATTCTTGCCCATTAGCATCCTCTAATTTCAGATGTTTGTAGATCCCCAAGTGTTACCAGGGAAAACTACTAGAAAAGGTGAGTTCTCAACACCTGGAATTGTTTAAAAAATGAAAAAATAAAGTTCTAGAAATCATAATAGAAAGACTGACCCAGAGGAGCTACCAGACGCTCCTCAGATGCTTAGCAATAAAGAACTATGGTGTTCAGCTTTGTCAATTCCTTTCTTGTGATCTTTAATGCATTTAGCTGGACATCTGTTTTGAGTTTGGTTCCATATACTAAGACTTGGAATAGTAGTTGTGGCATTGATTCTCGCCAAGGTAAAAACAGTTGCATAAAAATTATAAGCTACAAATTTGGTCCTGATAAATGTATATAGTTGACACTTGCCCGATCATGTATAGTCTTACTGCTATGAGAGGATCTTCCTCAGGTTATATTTCGTATGTATCAGAAGCAAATTCAAGGCCCTTTTCCTTGCAAATATTTTTTTTTCGTTAACTTTTATTTTAGGTTCAGGGGTACATGTGCAGGTAAGCTCATGTCTCAGGGGTTTGGTGTATAACTTATTTCGTCACCCAGGTACTAAGTGTAGTACCCAATATTTTTTTCTGATCTTCTCCCTCCTCCCACTCTCTTCCTCAAGTAGGCCCCAGTGTCTGTTGTTCCCTCTTTGTGTACATTTATTCTCATTATTTAGCTCCCACTTATAACTAGGAACATGCAGTATTTGGTTTTCTGTTCCTGCATTAGTTTGCTAAGGATAATGGCCTCCAGCTGCATTCATGTCCCTGAGAGGACGTGATCTCATTCTTTTATGGCTGCATAGTATTCCATGGTATATGTGTACCACATTTTCTTTATCCAGTCCATTGATGGGCATTTAGGTTGAATCCATGTCTTTGTTATCATGAATATGAATGAACATGCATGTACATGTGTTTTTATGGTAGAACAATTTCTATTTGGGTATATACCCAGTGATGGGATTGCTAGGGCAAATGGTATTATTTTTCATTCTACATTTCTTGATGAAAACTGGAAGCCAGTGATCCTATAAACGCTCCCATTTATTACCAAAAGGTAGCAGTAACTTCCTAAGGAGGTGTTTGAGAGTACGTGTGTCAGAGCCAGAGAGACAGCTTTCAGAGCCTGCTTCCATCACTTACTAGCTATGACACATTGGGCAAACTACTACTTAATGCCTCTAGGCCCTAGTTTCATCATTTGTAGAACAAAGACAACAATATTACCTACCTCAAAGTGCTGTTGCAAGGGTAAAGCAACAAAAAGCATTAAGAACTTACCAGGAACATAGAAGACACTAGGAAATGTTAGCTGTTATTTCTATTAAATGTTTGATATTGTTTTATTTTTTAGAATAATCAAGGGTCACAGTTAGATATAATAGTCGGATAATTCATTCCTGGTACCTATTCTTTTAATACCCTACTCTTTGTCTTTGACTTCTCACATCAGACATTTCCTGAGTACTCATTAAATGCAAGGAACAGTTACAGGAGGCTGAAAATACAGGAGAAGAATGCTGACATTGGAGAATCCACTGCTTTTATAGAAAGCTTGCTCTTTGTTTCAGAAGAAGGCATTACCTTATCTCTCAAGGTTGTTTCCTGTAAATCCAGTCTTAACAAATGACCTGGGTAAGGAGTGGTCAAGGCCTTACATTTTTGGCATATCCAGCAAGACATGTAGGAACATAAAAGATGTGAAGGATGGTCTCTCAGAACGATTACTGTTTACTTTGATTTGTTTTTGTTTGTTACAATGGCTCATCTATTTCTGACTTTTTAGTTGTAGTGTGTCATCTTCTACAGATGTTTGTCTCCTGCCTCTTCTGTATGACCTTAAGTTCTCTGAGCCTTAGTTTACTGTTCTGTAAACCAGATTTTAATACCTACCTTACTAAAATATGAAGACTAAACGAAATATGTAAAAAGCACTTATAACCATGTCTGGTATATCAAATGTTTTCAGTAAATAACCGTTAATAAAATGTGCTTAAAATATTGAACGAATATGCAAGCTTAAATTGGATATTACATTTGTAAGAAACTTAAACATATAGAAACAATTTAAGATAAAACTTAAATATTTTTAGAAATATGCAGCACTCAGCCAGGCATGGTGGCTTACGCCTGTAATCCCAGCACTTTAGGAGGCCAAGGCAGATGGATCACAAGGTCAGGAGATCAAGACCATCCTTGATAACATAGTGAAACCCCATCTCTACTAAAAATACAAAAAATTAGCCGGGTGTAGTGGCACGCGCCTGTAGTCCCAGCTACTCAGGAGGCTGAGGCAGGAGAATCACTTGAACCTGGGAGGCAGAGGTTGCAGTGAGCTGAGATCATGCCACTGCACTCCAGCCTGCGCAACAGAGCAAGACTCCATCTCAAAAAAAAAAAAAGAAAGAAAAAGAAAGAAATATGCAGCACTCAAAAAAGTGAAAGAGTTTAATAGAGTCATATAAAATGAATAAATTATGACCAATATCCACTGCTTAATGTAGAGGAGAAATGGGAAAAATTTCTTCTCCAAAGAGTTCAAAAACTGAAGACTTATGACTGATGTAAGTATCATTAACTACACTCCTCAAAAAAATAAAAACCTGTAAGTCTAATTCTGTGAAGTTTTCAAGTAGCCAAAGTTTTAATTCAGAGTTACTAATTTGATTATGTCCATTTCATGGATTTCAAAATTGGAAGTCACCCAAGATACGTGTGGTTCAACTACAATTTGAAACAAATTTCACAGGGACCTAACCAGAAGTGGTTTTAAAAATTCCAGTTAAAGCTACGTTAACATTTTCTTTTGTAAACCTTTTGGTCTGTACGATGGTCTGAAAAGCAATGAAATAAAAGCAAAAAATAATTTTAACAAATATAAACAGAACCAATAATTGCCTTCAAATAAAAATTTGATGCAACCTTTTAGGAGGACTGCTAATATCTTTAAACTAGTATGTGTTTTCAAGGAACAAATTTGAAAAGAAATGTGTTACATTTGAATTTTTATTCTGTTAATAACTAGTTTAATTAAAAAGAAGTGTGAAAGCTTTACTGAGAAAAAACAAAAACTTCAGACCACAGTAATTGTTTGGTTTATAATGCCTTTGCATCCTATAATATTTCCTTTAAATGTACTGCACAAACTTCCTTGGAGTGGAAAAAAAAGTGCCTTAATATTTTGATGAATGAACAGCAAACTATCTACTTTCCCTTTGAATGTGTTACTGAAAAAGGTAAATAAAGAAAACCAATGGAGACAGTAAAAATAAAGCAACAACCACGAAAGACAACAAATTTTATCTCCTCCCAGCCTAAATGCTCCATTTATGTAAAAGTGAAATTATTTTAAAAAGCAAAACCAGAAAGGAAGCTGACAATGGATGTACTCTTTGTATTTGTAGTTTTAAAGCAGAAAATAATTACATGCAATAATATAGTAAAGTACTATTCAATTTTCAGAAGTTACGAGCATTCATTTGCTATAGATAGAGCCCAAGCCATTTACTGATGCATCTCTTTATAAAAGTAACTATCTTATTTTCTTTCAAAACTTCACAGTAATTGGTGGCCAATTTTAGATTTCTGAATTCATAGAAGTAGTACTAATTGGCAATGGTGGAAAATTATCATTTCAAACACACAGCATATATATTTCACTTTTTCACCAACAACCACTGAAAATTCATTTCTCTAGTGTTCTGAGCCCATGTAGTTCAAACAGAGTCAATCCTCTGTCTCTGGCAAGGAGCATATGTTCCAGGTTTAACCCAAAAGAATATCTCATTATTCTTGGCTACTGTGATCAGTTCTGAAGTTGGTATGTGTCTTAAAAGAAGCCAAATTAGATTTGGTAAGAATTTGTTGGAAATTTTGGGAGATTCTTACTCTGCTCCTTGGGACTTATTTCTGGAGTTGCTCCAGCATGATTGCAAGTATGAAGAAATTATCTGTCTAAGAATTGAGTCAGCATGGAAGACGTGAGTGAAGAAAGAGAAAACTTGAGCCCAGATGCAATGACTTGAACCTGTAGTATATACACATATATTTCTTTGCTCTGTAAGCTAGAAGCAACAACACCCCCATTACAATGAGCACTTCAGATTTTAGATTTTAACACCATTTTCTAATTAAAAGGATAGAGGGCTCCTTGGAGAGATGGCTGGTTTTAGGGCTTGACTGGGAATAAACAAGATGAGCCTAGAGGATCTTACAGTTCCAGAAAGTAAAAAAGATCCCGCCTCTAAAAAAAAAAAAAAATCTCAAAGTGATGGACATAGGTCAAAGGGACACAGCAGCCAATTGTCCTAGGTGAAGCTAGGACAATTTGAGCAACCAAATTAATAAAGTAGTACTGAAGTATAACTCAAAGTATAAAATAAATATCTGTGAGTCCATACTGATACAAATAAATGATTAAATGATAAGTGAATGGAGAAGAAAGGGCAAATCTCCTGCGATGAATAATTTCAAGTAATTTATGTAGATACTCTACATTCCAGGAGATGGAGCATAGCTGCACGTTCCTTAAGTATAGACTACACATAGTGAGTTTCTTGTATAGTAAAATCCCAACTTGACAGTGAAGAAAGCTGATAAACACCACCTCACCCAGGTGATCAAGATTAATTTCGACAGTTATAAGTCATGTTGACAATATGTACCCTTGGTAGGATGTAATGAGAATGGCACTTCATCTCTGTGATCTTACTCCCCAAAACCCATAACCACAAATCAATCAAGAGATAACATCAGATAAATATCAACTGAGGGAAATTCTACAACACACCTTACCAGTACTTCTCAAAACTATCAACATCATTGTATTAGTCCATTTTTCACACTGCTGATAAAGACATATGCAAGACTGAGCAATTTACAAAAGAAACAGGTTTAACTGGACTCACAGTTTCATGTGGCTGGGGAGGCCTCATAATCATGGCAGAAAGCAAGAAGGAGCAAGTAATTTCTTACATTGATGGTGGCAAGCAAAGAGAGCTAGTACAGGGAACTCCCATTTTTAAAACCATCAGATCTCATGGGACTGATTCACTGTCACAACAGTATGGGAGAAACCACCCCCATGATTCAATTATCTCCCACCAGGTTCCTCCCAAAACATGTGAGAATTATGGGAGTATAATTCAAGATGAGATTTGGGTGGGGACACAGCCAAACAATATAATTCCACCCCTGGCCCCTCCCAAATCTCATGTCCTCACATTTTAAAACTAATCATGCCTTCCCAACAGTCCCCTAAAGTCTTAACTCATTTCAGCAGTAACCTGAAAGTCCACAGTCCAAAGTATCATCTGACACAAGGCAAGTCCCTTCTACCTATGAGCCTGTAAAATCAAAAGCAAGTTAGTTAATTCCTAGATACAGTGGGGTTACAGGGATTGGGTAAATACAGCCATTCCAAATGGGAGACATTGGCCAAAACAAAGGAGCTACAGGCTCCATGCAAGTCCAAACTCCAGCAGGGCAGTCAAATCTTAAAGCTCCAAAATGATCTCCTTTTACTCCATGTCTCAAATCCAGGTCAAGCTGATGCAAGAGGTGGGTTCCCATGGTCTTGGGCAGCTCTACCCCTGTGGCTTTTCAGGGTACAGTCTCCCTCCTGGCTGCTTTCATGGGCTGGTGTTGAGTGTCTGCAGTTTTTCCAGGTGCACAGTGCAAGCTATCAGTGGATATACCTTTCTGGGGTATGATGGACAGTGGCCCTCTTCTTAACAGCTCCACTAGGCAGTGCCCCAGTAGGGACTCTGTGTGGGGGCCCTGACCCCACATTTCCCTTCTGCATTGCCCTAGCAGAGGTTCTCCATGAGAGCCCCGCCCCTGCAGCAAACTTCTGCCTGGACATCCAGGTGTTTCCATACGTCCTCTGAGACTTAGGTGGAGGTTCCTGAACCCCAGTTCTTGACTTCTGTGCACAGGCAGGCTCAACACCGTACAGAAGCTGGCAAGGCTTCAGGCTTGCACCCTGTGAAGCCATGACCCAAGCTCTACTTTGGCCCCTTTCAGCCACGGCTAGAGTGGCTGGAAAACAGGGCACCAAGTCCCTAGACTGCACACAGCATGGGGACCCTGGGACCGGCCCTCAAAACCACTTTTTCCTCCTACACGTCCAGGCCTGTGATTGGAAGGGCTGCCGTGAAGACCTCTGACATGCCCTGGAGGCATTTTTCCTATTGTCTTGGGGATTAGCATTCGGTTACTTGTTACTTATGCAAATTTCTGCAACTGGCTTGAATTTCTCCTCAGAAAATGGGATTTTTCTTTTCTATCACATTGTCAGGCTGCAAATTTTCCGAACATTTATGCTCTGCTTCCCTTATAAAACTGAATGCCTTTAACAGCACCCAAGTCACCTCTTGAATGCCTTGCTGCTTATAAATTTCTTCTGCCAGATACCCTAAATTATCTCTCTCAAGTTCAAAGTTCCACAAATCTCTAAGGCAGGAGAAAATGCCACTAATCTCTTTATTAAAACATAAGAAGCGCCACCTTTGCTCCAGTTCCCAACAAGGTCCTCATCTCCATCTGAGATTACCTCAGCCTGGATTTCATTGTCCATATTGCTATCAGCATTTTGGGCAAAGCCATTCAACAAGTCTCTAGGGAGTTCCAAACTTTCCCACATTTTCCTGTCTTCTGAGCCCTCCAAGCTGTTCCAACCTCTGCCTGTTACCCAGTTCCAAAGTTGCTTTCACATTTTTGGCCATTTTTTCAGCAACACTCCACTCCTGGAACCAATTTACTGTATTAGTCTGTTTTCTTGCTGCTAATAAAAACATACCTGAGACTGGGCAATTTACAAAATAAAGAGGTTTAATTGGACTCACAGTTCCACGTGGCTGAGGAGGCCTCAGAATCATGGTGGAAGGCAAAGAGGAGCAAGTCACATCTTACATCAATGTCAGCAGGCAAAGAGAGCTTGTGCAGGGAACTCCTGTTTTGAAAACCATCAGCTCTTGTGTGACTTATTCACTACCACAAGAACAGTATGCGGGAAACCACCCCCATGATTTAATTTTCTCTCACAGAATTCTTCCCACAACATGTGGGAACTATGGGAGTACAATTCAAGATGATATTTGGGTGGGGACACAGCCAAACCATATCAATCATCAAACAAGAAAAGTGGGAAACTTTCACAACCAAGAGATCCCTAAAGAGGTATGCTGACTGAATGTAATGTGGGATCCTAGGGCAAAAAGAATATTATGTAAAAACTAAGGATATCTGAATAAAGTATGGACTTTATTTAGTTAATACTAATGTGTCAATAATGGTTCATTAGATGTAACAAATGTACCATATTGATGTAAGATGTTCAAAGTAGGGAAAACTGAATATGAGTATATGGGAACTTTATCTTTGCAACTTCTTGGTAAATCGAAAACTATTCTGAAATAAAAAATTAATTTTTAAAGAGTTGCTTGAACCTTTATTCTAGCATTTCCTTAAACAAGCCTCACCATTGACCTTTCTTTTAAAACAATAAATTCCTTTTGCTTAAGTCAGTTTCTGTTGGGCTTTCTGTCACTTGCAATTCAATAAGACCTCCTGGTAACTTGACTCTGTATGGAATCACCATTACTTCCATACTATTTCAAGATTTATTTTGCTGCTGAGGGTTTTTTCCTAAAACTATCTGATATACAATAACATTGTATTGTGTACTTTAAAATGTGTTGAGAGGGTAGACCTCATATTCAGTGTTCTTACCACACACAAAAAGGGCTAATATGATGTGCCTTTGTGAATTTAGACCTGAAAGTGCTATTCTCATGACACAGATGAAAAAATATGGTTTGTTTTCATATATAGGACAAAACTGAATGGGCTACCTTTGAAGTCCAGGTCACCCTCCTCTATCTTGTTCACTTCCTCATCAGGCACTATCTACAGACTGAGAAGAGAAGGACTTTAAAAGAGTGGTAAAGAAAGCAACAAAGACAATGACTGGAAAGACAGAAGAATTGTGCAGAGAAAGAGGTAGATAGAAATGGAAGTCCGTTGTTCCCCTCTATGTGTCTATGTGTTTTCATCATTTTGCTCCCACTCATACATGAGAACACACCACATTTGTTTTCTGTTCCTGTGTTAGTTTGCTAAGGATAAAGACCTCCAGCTCTATCCATGTCCCTACAAAGGACATGATCTCATTCTTTTTAATGGGCGTAAAGTATTCCATGGTGTATATGTACCACAACACCCCTGAACTTAACTTAAAAGTTAAAAATAAAAAATAAAAAAGGAAAAGCTGAGTTAAGTTATACTATCTTTGTAACTCTTCTGTAAATCTAAAATTCTATCAAAATAAAAAGGTTTAAATGTATTTTAAAAAGAAATGGAAGTCTGACTTGGGAAAGCATTATGACAATTCTAGCAGTGAACATTTAACACACATCTAATGCCCACTTTGAGCAGTGGAGACTTGCTTATGAAAATTCTACTGTTCGATATGCAGTGGGGTATACAGCAATTTCCAAGACAGTCTTGCTGGAGAGAGCCTTCTTCCAGCCATTGCAAGTTCTCCTGATCCTCAATTGTCACATCCTATACCTGAAACAGAGTAGATTTTTCTAAAGTATTGTGTAATCCCTGATTGACTTTAACATGTCTTAGCATGTCTACAATTATGCATATTACCAGAAAGAAGAAAGAAAGAGAGAGGAAGGAAGGAAGGAAAGAAAGAAGAAGAAAAATTTTTTTCTAAGCACATAATGCAATGCTCAATTCTTTTTGGATAATGGGAAGCAGAGTTTGAATTGTTCCCTCTATAAAAGATAACTCATTTTACCTCCATTTCCTTCCTGGAGGTAGGAAAGCAAGTTTGGTAGTGAATAGGCCAGTTAGTACATTGTATCCTGGCTGGTCAGATCCTGGGACTGTTGAGACAGATTCTTGTGCACAGAACCACACAAATCAGAGATTCAGAAAACATGAGAGTAATGAAAGCTAAGACCCACATGTGAAATACATAAGGGTTAGTCAGATTTTAATTAAAAATGTATTTTTCTTTTTAGAGACAGGGTCTCCCTCTGTCACCCAGGATGGAATGCAGTGGCATGATCATAACTCACTGTAGCCTCGAATTTATGAGCCCAAGCAGGCCTCCCACCTCAACCTCCTGAGTAGCTAGAATAGCTGAGACTACAGGTGCATGCCACAATGCCAAGCTTTTTTTTTTTTGCTTTTTTTTCCTTTTTTTTTTTTGAGACAGGATCTCACTACATTACCCAGGCTGGTCTTGAACTCCTGGCCTCAAGTAATCCTCACACCTTGGCCCTCTAAATTGCTGGGATTATAAGCGTGGGCTACCACGCCAGGCCCCCAAAATATATATTTTTTTATGATAAGCCACTTCTTCAGTTCAATATCTGTACTTGCTTTAAACCCTACTTTGAACCTAAATTACTTCCTTGATGTTAATTGAGTTAAGGTCTAGAGGTACCCTCCTACCTGACACAGACACACCCTGATTTTCAGGACGTACATATTTCATAAATCCTTATCAATAACTTTATAAATTAATTAGTCACAAGCAGATGATTGTAAAGTTTTCATAACATTTGTAGAAGAAAAATAATTTGTATTTACAAGAATATCACAGGAACTTTAGAGAAAGGGTTCCTGAGACGAGGATGGTACAGTTATGCTGACAGCTATGAAGGCTGCAATTTTCCCTACTTTAACTACAAACTATGAAAACTGACATCCTATCAATATTCCCTAGCGTTACTCTTGCATTTTCAGCACAATGTTATTTTTAAATTCTTTAATAATTCCAATATCCAGACAAAGTTTACTTATGTAAATCTACCCATTCATTACCATTTTTTCATATTTACATACTTTAAACAGTCAATGCTTTGGAATCTTTTTTTGTTTTTTACATAGAAACATTTGAAACATTAAAAAAGAAATAAAATATAAAATATTCAGATGAGTGAACTTAGCAGCCAGGGAACATTTGAATAAGGATGATTGTTCCCAGAGACTGAGACAGTTGAAAATTATTGCTGGTTGATCACGAATTTTTAATAAACATCCCAGAAAATCCAATGGCTACTCGATTATAAACTTGAATTTAGAGGGAAATACATATTCTATTTTCTAAGAAAGCTTCAGTCATGAAAAACTGCCTCTCTTTAGTAAGATTACTCACAATTTTGGCTTCTGAGAGTGAAAAGTAACGTGGAAAGTGTGTCTGAGACACTGTCTTTCTACCTGACCTTACTGTGAAGGACACTCAGCTAATTGCCCTCTACCACTCAAAGCACTCCCATACCGCTGTTACCCATATAGTTATGCCTAAGCTCTGCTGATACCACCCACATGAAGGCATCTATTTCTTGGTGTGATGAGCGGGCACAAGATAAAGTCTTAAATTAGGCGCAATTCCATGATTTTTGCTAGTTTTCCAGTGCTGAGACTATTAGAACAATGACAGCTAACACATACTGGATGCTGTATCTGGAATGTTTTATTTGATCCCACAATAATCCTTTGAAGCAGTTGCTGAGGGAGCAGTGAGAAAACTCAGATGCAGACAGAATACATGTCCTGCACAAACTACCTTGTTTAAGCAGTGCTGACTAAGTTGTCTTCACTCCTAGGGCAAGCAATTGTCTCTGATGCTAGAGGATTAGCCTGGTAGTGAAGCTCACCAATATCCCTCCTCACGCTTTCCATCTTAGAAACACTTTTCCTCTTACTTTTGGTCTCTGCATACAGTAGAGAAAACCGCTCCCTTGGAAATAACCTGTTCCTTTGGGGTTAGGATGTTCTATCACATTAATCTACACTAAACTCTAAACAAATAAGAGAGTGGTGATTCAGTTTTTCTCCCTCTCAAGAAATTATCTCTTTTCTTCTTAAAAAACATGTTTCCCATTTTTCATTTGGCTTTTCAAACATATTTTGCTATAAAGTATGTATAGTAGGCCACCAATTGTGTAAAGCAAAGTAATATGCTTGCTTGTATAGTCTTGAATACTTTTTTCTTTTTCTTTTTTATTTTGAGACAGAGTCTCACTCCATCGCCCAGGCTGGAGTGCCATGGTGCGATCTCTGCTCACTGCAACCTCCCCCTCCCAGGTTCAAGCAATTCTCCTGTCTCAGCCTCTCAAGTAGCTGGGACTACAGGTGCATGCTACCACGCCCAGCTAATTTTTTGTATCTTTAGTAGAGACGGGGTTTCACCGTGTTGGTCAGGCTGATCTCGAACTATTGACCTTGTGATCCACCCACGTTGGCCTCCGAAAGTTCTGGGATTGAAGGCGTGAGCCACCGCATCCACCCCTTTCTTTCTTTTTTTTTTTGAGACGGAGTCTCGGAGTCTCGCTCTGTCGCCCAGGCCGGAGTGCAGTGGCGCGATCTCGGCTCACTGCAAGCTCCGCCTCCCGGGTTCACGCCATTCTCCTGCCTCAGCCTCCGGAGTAGCTGGGACTACAGGCGCCCTCCACCGCGCCCAGCTAATTTTTTGTATTTTTTTAGTAGAGACGGGGTTTCACCATGGTCTCGATCTCCTGACCTCGTGATCCACCCGCCTCGGCCTCCCAAAGTGCTGGGATTACAGGCGTGAGCCACTGCGCCCGGCCACCCCTTTCTTTCTAATTGAAGCCGATCAGAGTGGAAGGGTCACGAATGTAGCACACACTCTGCAGGAAATGCTCCTCCTCAAATTTTCTGTCTCTGGAATACCTTAACCCAAATTATTGTTGATTATTAAAACTTCTCTTACACACATACTAAAATATTTACCATTTAGAGTTTTATAAATAGATTAGGTTTTAAAATGTTAAAAATTTAAATGTAACACAATTAAAGTTTCAGAGAGAATTCTGAAATACTCTTGTAGAAAAACTTGTCTTCTTGTTTTCTTACTGTTAGTATACATGGATGCATTTCTTCAAAGTAACAAAAAATCATTACCTTTTAAAAAGCAAATGCTTAGATTGTAGTGATTGACCAACATTAATTAACATAAGTGTAAAAATTATTTACACCTTTAGCAGAACTCTTTTTGTACCTACCATTCTTTGGAGCAGCAATGAAACTCCAAAACTGTAATAAGGGAAGACATGTATCTTTTCAATAGTGTCACATTTCTAAATCAACTGTTATGTCACTGAAGGTAAGCATCAATGAGTCGGCATAATTTTTCCTGCTTTGTGATCTTTGGCATAGTCACAGTATGCAGAATGTCTGGTGTAGAACAATGGCTGCAGCTAAAGGTGAGGATCAACAATCAAGCAGGAATTATATGTGGAAGTCACTGCAAGCCATATTTAGGCACTACATATAGACCTTATCCTAAAATCAATAGGAAGCCACTGAAGTACTTAATTTACAGATTAAAATGGCCAAATACCAGGGGTCATAACGGTAAAAAAAATTATTCATAACTTATACTTTGAATTAAAAACATAATTATACATAAATTTATATACATATATTTGTGATTATGTGTTTATTAAATGCAGTCTTTTTCATTTCTTTTTTGTTTGCTTCATTCTTCCACATCTTCTTACCCTTCCCCCCACATCAACTCATTCCCTGCAAAGTCAATTGTTTTGAAAATATGATACATGTTCTATATTTTTCTCCATGCTCCTTTGCAGCTCACCATGGCTCCTAAATATCACTTCATGTTCTTGCTAAGTAGGCTAGATGGCAAGGCTTATCAGTTTTCTCACACCAAGCAGTTTCTCTTGTCACATTTGTAACAACACAGGTCAAGGAGACCACGTTTTGACTCCCTATCACAACTTGACTACCTATTGGGTAATTTTTTGCTCCCAGCAAGAGGGGGACTAGCTTCTTTGCTGCATACTGTGGTTTTTTGTTTGCTCAAAAAGTACAGGACTCTTGGCTGTTTCCATTCTATAATGCAACCCTCTTCTTCTGCAGATGTCAGGTGGCTTTCCATGTCACCCCTGTAAGACTCCAGGACAAAGGGAACTATTACAAATATGAAAGTGATCATTCTGTTTTCTGTGCCATGAGTAATAAAGCTCTTAGTTTCTGACCCAGGAGTCTCATGTTTTCTATCAACATCTGTAAAACATAGGAAGGCTAACTCGTTAGTTTGCAAATAGAATAAAATCTCAGACCCTTTGCAGTATTGATATTCATATAATTCAAATATGCCTATTCAAATAGAAATAAAGGGCTTCTTGGTTATTTTATGTTTTACAAAAATGGATGACATTATATTAATCTTTTCTCTTCTTGCTTTTCTTACTCAAAAATGCCTTATAGAAAAGCATCTAAGTCAACTTGCATTAATACAGTTTATTTTTGGTGGCTATATTTTATTCTTTGATGTACATATAAAGGAATGTATTTAATCTTCCCTGTATAATGCCACCATGAGCACTATCACAATAAAATTCATGTACATGTAATTTTAATTAATGATGCTTTGCTTTTTATAGTAAAGTTTCTGAGAATTACAGAAGAGCTGGATCAAAGTATGTGTTTGTTTTAAATTTCAATGGCTATTGCCAGATTGCTTTCCCAAAAAAACTATAAAACCTCACATTTTTATCTGTAATATATACACATACAGATTTCTCTTTAATTTTTCATTCTTCTTCGGGGATAACCTGCTATCTCAATATTACTTTAGTTTTCATTCCTCAACAGATAGTGAACTACAGTGTCATTTTTATGCTTGTCATTTCAATTTACAATATTGTAAAATGTCTTCTATCTTTTTCCTATTTTCTTTCCTTTTTTTTGTACACTCCAATATTCAGTAGGGAATTCCCAAAACATAGGCTTTCTTCAATTCCTCCAAGTAAAATAACAGATTTTAAGAAATCTACATATATTTCATTTATTCACAAATTTTATACTGACTTTATACACACTGTAAAACTCAGAATTGTTCTCAAAAGCTAGTTACCCATTATTGTAATTACTCTGTGTACATTTTTTTTTTTTTTTTTTTGAGATGGAGTTTCACTCTAGTTGCCCAGACTGGAGTGCAGTCACGCAATCTCCACACACTGCAACCTCTGCCTCCTGGGTTCAAGCAATTCTCCTGCCTCAGCCTCCCGAGTGGCTGGGATTCCAGGCATGCACCACCACACCTGGCTAATGTTTGTATTTTTAGTAGAGATGGGGTTTCGCCATGTTGGTCTCGAACTCCTGACTTCTTGATCCTCCCACGTTGGGCTTCCAAAGTGCTGGGATTACAGGTGTGCCACTGAGCCTGGCCTATTTTCTATAATATTCTTGTCAATTTGTAAATATTGATATTAGGCCTTGGCCTATCAATTCTGTTACAAATATTTCTACAATTACCATCTTATTATTGACTTTTTTCTAATATTTTGTGAAAAGAAATAGCTTTCAAATTTCCTGCGGTCAATTGTGGCTATTTTTTAAAAATGTATACTGAGTTTACAATCTCGATTAAGAGTATTTTGTTAAACCTTAGTTTGTGTAAACACATTCCTTGATATTCTTGCAAGGTTCTTGTATTTTATTTTTCCATATTTATGTCTTTAATTCATCTGGAATTCATTTTTGTGTAAAAGACAAAATAGATTCCAATTTTATTTCTTCCAGGTGGATAGACAATAATACCAGAAATGTTTTTAAAATAATTGCTTCCTTCTCGTTGACTATCTCATTGTATACATTAAATTTTTAATTTTATGAGATTTGTTTATGAAATATTTGTTCTATTCTTATAATCTATTCGTCTGTTTCTCAACACCAATGCCATATTGATTTGTGTTTAGTGGTTTTCAGTTTTGATATTCTGATAACTGGAAAGTCAAGATCCTTTTCTTGGTCCTAAGCTCTTTCAGGCAATAAACATTAATATTATTTTATACATTTCCCCCTCCTAATGAAACACTTTGGGATTCTAACAATAACTTAATTAAATTATTAATTTTAGAAGAAGTGACTTCCAAATGATAGTAAACCTTCCTAAGACATATTAGGCCTTCCCATTTATTCAATCTTGTTTTATGTCTTTTAATAAGATTTCATATTTTTATATCATGAAATATTTCCATTTCAAACATGTATTAGAATAATAAAAATCACTTACTATATACCTTTTACAGAGATTAAACAAGGATTCTCTCACTTGAGAAAATATATATAACTGCCCATTATTTTCATGAGTTCCTTGATATAAATCAATTATTTTTGTCCTGTGAAGTATTCTCTACTACTTCATTTCATTTGACTTGTTTAATAGTGACTGGATTTAGCCAGTGTCCTCTAAAAACTATTTTCAGGTAAAATTCTATTTAATTTTTAAACTCATTTCTAATCAATGTATCTGGATTGTTCGCTTCCTGTTGATATATTGTGCTATAAAACACCAAATAAATAACAAAGAAACATGGTACATTCAAATAAAGGAATTAATAATTTAAGATCCTGATTGATTCAGGTTTAATCATTTCATACTACCTTCTCTTCCTACAGACCCCTATAGGCTTCCATTCCTCTCTTCCTACTTTCTTCACCTCCCTGTATTTAAATTTCAGATGATTTAAACTCTATATGTGGTTTTTATGGTCTTCAGAAAAAAGAAATAGAGTCAAAAATGTAATAATATTTATTCAATACCTACATGTTTATTTTACGTACGATGCTCAGTGCTACGCATTAGTTATAAGAGGGAAGTGGGGATTTAAAGATAAACGGTATATGGTTCCTTGTGTCAGAAAGCTTACATTCTAATGATTATTCTTATCTGAAAAATTACTCCAGGAAGTTACCGTTTTAGTAATATATAGTAACCATAAAATCAGACAAATGTCACCAAAACAATGACGGAGAGGGGAGACACAGCTTGGGTTGAGAACAAAATGAAGACTAACAAGGAAGAAAACAGTCCCAAAAATTAGAAGAAAAGTGAATTCTACAATTTATAATGACATGCAGCTATATAGAATACATTCTGAAAATAAATTTTAAACTTTATGATATCATAGTTTAGTTTCTATTTAAAACTGTAATACTGATTTTGTAATTTCAAGGTCAATTATCTTTCTCTCAAGTGGCTCTGGAAAGTTCTCTAAGTTTAGTGCTCAGACCAGCAGCAGCAAGATCACTTGGAAACTTGATAGAAATGCAAATTTTTAGGTTTATTTCACTAAAATCATTCCTGTATTTTTATTTATATCTGTTTTAAAATAGAAGATAATTCTTCCCAATAGATCTGAAATCTTAGCAAAGAAATAGTTTAAAAACAGAAGGTTATCCAGGAAAATGATAGTTCCATAGTTCACAAATAAGTATATGCAAATTCAGTGAAACTGTCAGTGATTTAGCAAATATACTAGTTTAACATGCATTTAATCATTCTCAAAATATTTGAAAACCCTCGACTATCTAATCATTAAATCAGAATTGTGAATGATAATTTGCAGTTCATTAGCTTACAGTCTAGAATTTTTGAGACCACGGGAGGTATCCATTTATCTTCCTGAGAGTCAAATTTTTAAAAACTTTAAAAATTTTAAATTTTTTAAAATTTTAGATTTTTAAAAATAGTATTATTTCTACTTCATTTCAATTTGATATTTAAATAAATGTGTGAGCATAAACAATATGTGGTAGTAAAAGGCAAATGTACTTAAGTAAAACAAAAAATGGAGTATGACATCACCAAATAGGAATTAGTGGTTGGTTTTTTAGAAGTTAGTATGCTGTTTTATTTATTTTAAAATATGTTTGTTCTCAAACTATAACAGCAAAGCAGCAAAAGAATTAACAGGCCAGGTGCGGTGGTTCACACCTGTAATCCCAGCACTTTGAGAGGCTGAGGCGGGTGGATCACCTGAGGTTGGGAGTTTGAGACCAGCCTGAACAACATGGAGAAACCCTGTCTCTACTAAAAATACAAAATTAGCCAGGTGTGGCGGTGCATGCCTGTAATCCCAGCTACTCAGGAGGCTGAGGCAGCAGAATCACTTGAACCCCGGAGGCAGAGGTTGTGGTGAGCCAAGATCGCGCCATTGCACTCCAGCCTGGGCAACAAGAGTGAAACTCCGTCTCAAAAAAAAAAAAAAAAAAAAAAAATAGCTAACTTCATTTTTGTTTAAGGGGCCTTTACCTATTCCTGTACATAGAAGGATAACTTTAGAGCACTGACATACTACACAAAAACAACAAAATATAGTTTTTTAAAACTAACCCTGGAATTAAAGGGTAAGTATGTAAACAACTATGTTTTGTTAAAGATTTATAGGAACACTGTGACCCGATCAAGGACAAAATGATTCCCAACCTCTTTAGAGCCTTGCTGGTGCCCAGATGTCTGTGATCATCAGTCACCTCTTCATCCCAACTCCCTTCTATTCCCCCCACCCTTAACATAAAAAGAGCCTGAAATGTGTACTGATTTATTTTAGGATGCAAGTCCACCATCTTCTTGGTTTACTGGCTTTCCAAATAAACCTGCTGTTTCTCCCACCAACTCATGTCTCTCGTGTTTAGCTTTTGAGCAGTGAGTAGCTGAATCTGGGTTTGGTTACAGTTTTATGGCACCCAGTGTGGGGCTGTGTGCCTTGGGTGTCCTAGCCTGCGGGATTTCCAATGGATGGAGCAATCGGCCACAGCAGTGTCCCAGGAATTACCCATTCACACTATCAGGCAGATCAACAACCAGTCAAGAGTGCCAGTTGCTCATGGCTAGCTGACACCATGACTGGAATTCCAGAGACATCCCAGCAGCTGCCAATAATGCTTTTGTCTCAGAGATTCTCCCTTCTTTCTTCCTTCTTCTTGGTATCAGCTGCCTGTAAAGCTTTGCTGGTGCCAGGAAAACAAGTATTGACAGGCTCCAAGACTGGGTAAGTCACTCCAGTGTGTGCAACCAAGAACTGCCTTGCCTTCCACGTGGGCTTTTCCTCAGAATTCACTGCTTTGTTTTTGTATTTGATTGGGGTATCCTGTGGGAGAGGGAAATAGTTGTTGGACTTTTACCCAATCTGAGAACCAGGTCATTTGAATTTGTGTGTTGTTTTTTGTGGGCCCTGGGCTTACACTTCAAAGGCATGCCAGGTTTTCTGGGACTTCGGTGGGTTACATATTGTGGACTGTTTTGTGCACATTTTAAAACTAATGGACAAATTGCAGTAAGAAAAATTCAGAGCTCAAATTGTCAATCTGCAACTATAAAGTTAAGTAGGGTCCTCTAAAATTCTGTTTTTCTCTTTTCTGCCTAATTTGAATCTGCTGTTATTAAGCTACTGCTGTTGATATAAAACTCACAAATTTAAGGTTACTTGGAGATTCTGGTTTTCTTATAGTGTTCAACCAGTTCTAGCTGAAATGGAATCATTAACTCATTTAACTGCTCTGCCCAGTAACACGAACAGGTAAGTCCTGGGACGCTATCGTGGCTAATTGCTCCATTGCTGTCGGAAATGGGCAAGCTAGAACATCCAAGACACACAGCCCCATGCTGGGCACTATCAAATTGTAACCAAAACCAGGTTTGGCTACTTGCTAGTCAAAAGCCAAACACGAGAGACAAGAGTTGGTAGGAGAAAAAGCAGGTTTATTAGGAGAGCCAGCAAACTGAGAAGATGGTGGACCTGTGTCCTAAAATACCATCTTAAGTCAGTACAAATTTCAGGCTCTTCTTATGCTAAGAGTGGGCAGAAGAGAACACGGTTGGGATCAATAAGTGACTGGTGATCGCAGAAATCTGGGCACCAGTGAGGGTCCGAGGAGGATGGGAACTTCTTTGGCCTTGATCAGGTCATAGTGTCCTATAAATCTTTACCAAAACATAGTTGTTTATGTCCTTACCTTTTCATGCCAGAATTAGTTTTTTAAAACTACATTATTGTGGGGGCCAGGCGCGGTGGCTCACGCCGGTAATCCCAGCACTTTGGGAGGCCAAGGTGGGCGGATTGCCTGAGCTCAGGAGCTGGAGACCAGCCTGGGCAGCACAGAGAAAACCCATTTCTACTAAAATACAAAAAATTAGCCAGGCGTGGCAGCGTGCGCCTGTAGTTCCGGCTACTCGGGAGGCCGAGGCAGGAGAATTACTTGAACCTGGGAGGCAGAGGTTGCAGTGAGCCGAGATCACGCCACTGCACTCCAGCCTGGGCGACAGAGCAAGACTCTGTCTCAAAAACAAACAAACAAACAAAAACACAAAAACTATTATTGTTAGTTTTGCATATCATGTTAGTCTTTAAAATTATCCTTGCCTATGTCCAGAAAAGTGTAGAAGCCCCTTAAACAAAAATGTAGTTATGCTAACTCTTTGTTGTTTCACTGTTACAAATCTAACTCAACACTAGATCTATAGAGCTACTCTAATGGTACTTATAAGGTAGTACTGTTATTAATCAGCTTGCAGGAAAATATGTTATAATTATAATGAACTCGAAAAATAAATTGTTCAAACCATTGTTAATTGAAATAAATCAATGTTATGTAAGAAATGTATCTAACTTTTTCTGGTTGATGAATTTTTCCTTTGGACACAGCCATTATTATTGTGCTAAGAAATTTTAATATGTAAATTCTAAATATAAATGTTTTCCTTCTTCATCCATTTTGCCCATCATCCATTTGAGGGTTATAAGTTGTTTTCTTTACGTCTTCTTTTCTATTGTTTCTATATTCATAGTGCTAAGTGGAGCAACAGAAGTTTGAACTCTTACTATTTAACAGTTTCTTATAAGTTGTTTAAACACCCTAGTTATTTCACGTATGAAAGATATTGCAGTTAAGCTGCCAAAAATATTGAAAGAGTGCAAAGCCTCACTTCAAAGTGATGTTCTAATGTGACCTTCCTCCAAAAGACCACACTATTTTCTGCTAAGGCTATGGAATCATTACAACTGGATCACAAGGTGTAATTAATCTGTATTTTATTTATAAGAAATGAAAGTTTTTTACTTAGAAGAAAAAAATATGTTTCAATTGAATTTACTTCCATAGCAAACATAGATTCAATTAAAAATGTAACAGTTTCCTATTTAGAGTTGACCTTTGCTAGTGAATAAGATTCTCCTGATATGTTTGAAATAATGAGTTTTGAAAGAAAAAGAGGAAGGTGGAACTAAAAATAAAAGACAAAATTTTATTCTTACCAATATAAAAATATTAACTGCTTATAAAATAGTAAAGAAATCTATGTAATAAAATCTTGAATCAAAAAAGTTGGGTTTAAAACCAAGAGAGAGCAAATCAGGAAAACATTAGAGAACATTTCAAAAAGCTAAAAATTGTAAAACTCCAGCTGTCTAGATTTCTTTGAAAAACATTATTTTGCATAGTCAGATTTTATAGACATATGATGTTTTACCTCTAAAAGTTAAAAAGCAAAATTTTGGTTTGTAAATGTTTCTAAAATATGTTATACATTTATCTGAATCCTTAAATAAAAAATTCTGCTGAGAGTGTAAGTCTGCATCCAGATGATGAAACATGATTATTATGAACATCTGCTATTTCACTATCTGTAAATCAAAGGTGCATGAGACTGGCCCATTTTAAATGTCTCCAGACTTTGTACTTTGTGATCATATAGCTACTTTTCATAATTATGTGGTTTCCTCTATTGTGGATAATCTGCTCTCTCACTTCTACATTTATCACTGTGCCTGCATATAGCATCACTCTACAGTTTATTTTGTTGTTTCTAGTCTATATAAGACATGTTAATATTGTGTGCAAAATAGTATTAAATATCTTCTGAAAGAAGACCTAATGAAACAAGTTGTCATTAACTTAGGTGGAATTTCTTTGGCAGGAGGCTTTTTTGCTTACCTCCTGATGGTAGGTGGAACTTCTTCTATTCAGCATAGATAATATTGCTTGCCGTTGAATTCTAAATGGTTGAAATGTTATTATATGAGGAGAATACAATTAACATAAGGGAAATAATATATTTAGATTCAGACTTTTAGTGTAAACCACTTTGTGTAACCAAAAAAACCCTTTAATTTAAAGAATTCATTATACCAGTGTTTTTAAAGACATGCTATCATAGATTCCTTAAAGGAGCCATAATAAAATAATCTTACTTAAATTTTTACAATTTGTGCACTTCCTATTAAGAGATATTTAAAAAACAACAAACTGTTCCAGTAATTTTTTTTACATGTGTGTTTGAAAACTTCAGAATCTTAGAATCATAGAGTTTTAGACCTGGAAACTTTCAAGATAATCTTTCTGATCCTTTTCCTTTATAGATGATAGCCTGATAAATAGATCAATTGCGCCAGTTCATAGCAGAACAAAAAGACCTGGAAGCCAATAAGCGCACATTCAGGATTTTGCTATTCTTACTAACTCATGCATTTATTAATGCTCAACAAAATAATTCTAAGGTATGTCAGCTGTCAATTCTTACACCAAGACCACCAAAAAACTGTTGATCAAGTAAAGCTGAGTGATCTTTTTTTTTTTTATTTTCAGATGATGTCTTGCTCAGTTGCCAGGCCGGAGTACAGTGGTGTGATTTCGGCTCACTGCAACCTCCACCTCCCAGGTTCAAGCAATTCTTCTGCCTCAGCCTCCTGAGTAGCTGGGACTACAGGCGTGTGCCACCACGCCCGGCTAATTTTTGCATTTTTTCAGTAGAGTCGGAGTTTCACCATATTGCCCAGGCTGGTCTCAAACTCCCGACCTCGTGATCCACCCACCTCAGCCTCCCAAAGTACTGGGATTACAGGTGTGAGCCACTGCACCTGGCCAAAGCTGAGTGATTAAATTTACTTCGGCAGGAAAGGGTATTAATTTGACAGTTTGAGTCATCTCCCAAAGGTAGAGAGGTTAAGGAAGAACAGGAAGTTTTAGAGTTTGTGCTGATGGGGTATAAGCCAGATCTTCAAGAGGGCAACTAGTTAGAATTGGCAAAAAGGGGAACTAGTTAGAATTGGCCAAGTTAATGCCCTAATAGTTTAGAATTTGAAATGAAAGTTTTAAAGTAAGTCTTAATAAATTAATTAATACCCTGATAAATGATGTTTGTTCAGGTGAGCAAACTAATGTTCTTACTAGTTATTTTCCCAGACAAGAAAACTATTTGCCCAGAAAAATTGCTTTGCAAAAAATTTTCTGAAGCAAACCACCAAGATATTTATTGGTGTAGAGTCTTATTTAAAATGTCCTGGCTCAAGGTAAAGTAATGTTGACACAGGTGGTCTCAGATTATTTTCTGATGTTTGGTCTGATCTCAGGCACATCACTTAATTAGTCAGTGTTTCATTTTTCTCATTAGCAAAATGAAGCTAAAGCTGTTACTAAGCAAACAGAACATCTCTCATCCTTTATCAGTCAGCTACTGCTACAAAAACGTGGTCTTACAAACTACTCTAAAATTCAGGGCAGACAACATATGCTTATGTGACTCAGCTGGGGTTCAGCTGATTTAGGCTAGGTTCAGCTGGCCTTGACTCCAAACTTTGAGTTGAATCCAAGTATTTTCCATGTCTTTCATCATCCTTGGACAAGGCTACACAAAGCATGTTCTTCTCTAGCAGAAAGCAACTGCACAAGAGAGCAAATATAACCACTCAAGCATATTTCAGGCCTCTGCACATGTCACACCTACTAAAATCCACATTGACCAAAGTAAAATTCAAAAATCAAGTCTAAAAATCACCTGCCATGAGGCCATTTAAAGGACTGAAGAATTGGGGCCCAGGAATTCAATCTACCAAACCTTAGGAAAACATTCTTAAGTTTAGCCTTCCACCAGCCTGAGAGATAGAAGAAGACTGACTAAGGCAATATGGTTTGGAAAATGAGAAAGACTCTATGCAGGCATAGAAAAGTGCTTGAATACAATTAACATGGATAGTTTCTCCCCACATCATTCATTATATCATTTCCACAAATCAGTTTCTTGCCTGTTAAAACTAATGAAAATTTTGGCATTGTGCCAATCAAGAAAATAGAAAATACTGAAATTCTGATTTTGCATAAGATTGCTTCCATGTTAAATTACTTAAATGTACTCAAAAAATCTATCAGTTTATAATGAATATGTAAGACTCTTAGAGTTTACAGAACTTTTTCTATGAGATAAAACTGCTCCAGTGCCCTTTGATTACTCAAGTGGCCCCCAAAGAGCTATCACTGCTCAAGTTATATCCTTCCTTCTTTATTTCTAAGTTCTCAATTGCTGTTTTCAGAACTACAATGTCCTTTTGTTCCCATGAGCAGACACTATGTTTTTGCTATAACTACTATAGAAAAACTAATGAGTACAGGATGAATTCTAAAATACAAAATCAGTATTTAAAATTCACATTAAAGTAATTATTCGAGCAAAAAAATCAATGCACAGTTATATAGTATATTTTTATTTTTATTTTTTCAGATGGAGTTTCGCTCTGTCACCCAGGCTGGATTGCAGTGGTGCGATCTTGGCTCACTGCAACCTCCACCCCCCAGGTTCACATCATTCTCCTGCCTCAGCTTCCCGAGTAGCTGGGACTACAGGCACGTGCCACCACACCCGGCTAAGTTTTTGTATTTTTAGTAGAGACGGGGTTTCACCGTGTTAGCCAGGATGGTCTCAATCTCCTGACCTCATGATCCACCCGCCGCAGCCTCTCAAAGTGCTAGGATTACAGGCGTGAGCCACTGCGACTGGCCTATAGTTTAATTTTTATTTTTAAGGAAGGCAATCTTGTAATGGTGTTGGCCATAAGTCCAAATGTCAGCCTAAAAAGGATGAGGGTGTCAATATTGTACCCACCAGTCTACCTATAGTCGATACATAGAACAAGTATAACTCATGACCTGGTGGCAAAGCACCTTCAGCCTTTTTTTTTTTTTTGCCAGAGTCTCAGTCTCATTCTGTCACCCAGGCTGGAGTGCAGTGGTGAGATCTCATCTCATTGAGATCTCAGCTCACTGCAACCTCTGCCTCCTGGGTTCAAGGGATTCTCCTGCCTCAGCCTCCTGAGTAGCTGGAATTATAGGCATGTACCACCACACCCAGCTAATTTTTGTATTTTTAGTAGAGATGGAGTTTTACCATATTGGCCAGGCTGATCTCAAACTCCTGACCTCCCAAAGTGCTGGATTACAGGCATAAGCCACTGTGCCTCCCAGCCGCACCTTCAGCTTTCATGACAATGGCAGAAATTTATTAACCCCAGTTAATGAATAAATACAAAGAATGGATTGAAGAATAAGCAATATTGCTGAGATACAATCTCATTTCAAAAAATAACTATTCTGAAGTGACATTGTTAGTTCAAAAATGTTTAATGGAATTTGTTAGCCTTATTAAACAAATAACATCATTATTTCCACATTGTACCAGAATCTTATAAAAATTACTCATATCAAATGTGAAGACAGGAAAGGATGGTGTGTCATGACTACTTTTTATCCTCTTCACATGAGTTGCTATTTTTAAACCTTATACAGTATTTCTATTAAATGTTAATAATACTAATAATGAAATACCCCCTCGTATCTGTTAGGATGGCTATTATCAAAAAGAACAAAGGTAGGTTCTGGCGAGGATGTGAAGAAATTGGAAACTTGTACACTGTTGGTTGGAATCAAAATGGTGTTGCCAGACAGAGACAAATACTGAATGACCTCCCTTATAAGTGGAATCTAAAAAAGGTAGAACTCATAATGACAGACAGTAGAAGGATGATTACCAGAAGCAGGGGAATGGGGAAAATGGGGAGATGTTGGTCAAAGGCACAAACTTTCAGTCTTAAGATGAATAAGTTCTGGAAACCTAAGTATAGCATGGTGACTATAGTTAATAATAATGCATTTTGTACCTGAAATTTGCAAAGAGAGTAGATTTTAAGTAGTCTCACCACAAAAAAGGGAACTATGTGAGATGATAATATGTCAAACAGCTTGATTGTGGTAATTATTTCACGGTGTGTGTATATATATATATATATATATCAAAACGTCATGTTGTACACATTAAATATATACCATTTGTATCCATTAATTTCAATTATACCTCAATAAAGCTGGGGAAAAAAGAAATTACTCCAGAGTTACTTGGTATGTCATCAACGACTGGATTTCTAAATAGTACTCAATTAACTCTACATCTGTCTAGTTATATCTAACACACTTATGAACTAACTATACATGAAACTTTCCTTTTTGTAAATACTCAGGTTACAGAGTATTGCTGTTTTCAAAACTACAATGTCCTTTTGCTCCCATGAGAATACACTGTGTTTTCACTATAACTACTATAAAATTACTAAATGTATGCAACTAACTAAAATCAGGCCCATTTCTACTTATTGTACACTTGATAATAAAATGAAGAGAGGGACACTTCAGCTTGCAAACATTAAGGATATTTTACCGACTTTGTGATTCCCAGTAGCCTCCTGGAACCGGTTTCTGCAATGCGTCTGTTCTTGCTGAAAGAAATAATTTTCCATGGAAGCTTACATGAACAGGCCGTTTTTTTCCTAATCATAGTAGCTTCTTGGTTTCCCTCTCAACCCAGCCCCTTCCTGTACCGTAACAACCTATTTTCAGGCAGTATCATTATCAGGTGGGGCAGAACTGGAGCTTTTGGTGTTTTACGTTCTACAGCAATTAGGCTGTAAAAACTCTAGATGCATCACAGCCCCAGATTGTTTTGTGTCTGAGTATGTCATTACAATTCCATGTCTTCCCCCGGCTGTTGAGAACATCACAACAAAATTCTAAATTACATAAATCTCACAGAGCGGCTGAGGATAAAAAGATCTCCTTCAACGTATTCCCATAAACATCAACCAGGTTGTAAAAAAAAAGAAAAATCTCCTTGAGGGATTTTGATCGAGTGAGACCACGAAAATTATAGGTTACAGGGTAAAGTGTTCTTCAGCATAAAGTCATGGAGAAACAAAGAGAAACAATCCCATACAGTTATAAAATACCTTGATTATGCAAGTCAGTTATCAAATGCAACTAGACCTGTTTTGTTTGAATATCAGGCTACACAAAATCTGCTTGAACAATATGCTTCTCTCATATAAGTAATACTTTAAAATATAAATATGATTTGGAAATAATGATAATAATGGCACCACTAGTAAAAGCAAACCCTATGAAGTATAGGGTTTACCTCAGCTTTACAGGTGAGGAAACTTCACAGGGAAGTTAAGAACTTTCCTAAGGACATAAATCTACCAAGTGATGGTGCTGGAATTAGAGGAGATCAGGCACATTCAGGGTGGTATGGCTGGAAACAGTGCTGGGATTAGAAACCGAAGAGTGCTTCTTAGTTTGCATCTAGAAGGTGACCAATAATCCCAGTGACAAAAGCTTCAATCTTCATCTGTCCTAGAGAATGTATTTGGCTAATGATAACTCTCTTTATTGGATGTATTGAATTCTTTCTGTGTATTGGACATCTGTATGGATTAGACTCATCATACCCTATAAATAGACAGTAATGTCTTCCATTGTACAGATTAGAAAATTTAGGCATAAAGAAATTAAGCAATTTACTTGTGATTCTTTTTTTTTTTCTAATTTAGGGTATCTCTTTTATTCATAGAAGTATTAGAAAGTAAGAAACATGTCACATTTCTCAGGACTTAAACAATTTTGAAAAATAACCCAAACTTTCCCCTTCCACATCTAACTAATATAAATTACCTCTTAGAAATGGAATGGCTATTTTTTTTTAATATTTTAAGTTCTGGGATACATGTGCAGAACGTGCAGGTCTGTTACACAGGTATACATATGCCATGGTGGTTTGCTGCACCCATCAACCCGTCATCTACATTAGGTATTTCTCCTAATGCTATCCCTCCTTTAGCCCCCTACGCGCTGACAGGCCCTGATACATGATATTCCACTCCCTGTGCTCATATGTTCTCATTGTTCAACTCCCACTTATGACTGAGAACATGTGGTGTTTGGTTTTCTGTTCCTGTGTTAGTTTGCTGAGAATGATGGTTTCCAGCTTCATCCATGTCCCTGCAAAGGACATGAACTCATTCTTTTTTTATGGCTGCATAGTGTTCCATTTTGTATATGTGCCACATTTTCTTTATCCAGTCCAACATTGATGGGCATTTGGGTTGGTTCCAAGTCTTTGCTATTGTGAACAGTGTTGCAATAAACATACGTGTGCATGTGTTTAGAGCAGAATGATTTATAATCCTTTGGGTATATACCAAGTAATGGGATTGCTGGGTCAAATGGTATTTCTAGTTCTAGATCCTTGAGGAATCGCCACACTGTCTTCCACAATGGTTGAACTAATTTACACTCCCACCAACAGTGTAAAAGCATTCCTATACTCCACATCTTCTCCAGCATCTGTTGTTTCCTGACTTTTTAATGATTGCCATTCTCACTGGCGTGAGATGGTATCTGATTGTGGTTTTGATTTACATTTCTCTAATGACCAGTGATAATGAGCTTTTTTTCATGTTTGTTGGCTGCATAAATGTCTTCTTTTGAAAAGTGTCTGTTCATATCCTTCGCACACTTTTTGATGGGGTTGTTTTTTTCTTGTAAATTTGTTTAAGTTCCTTTTAGAGTCTGGATATTAGCCCTTTGTCAGATGGATAGATTGCAAAAATTTTCTCCCATTCTGTAGGTTGCCTGTTCAATCTGATGATAATTTATATTGCTGTGCAGAAGCTCTTTAGTTTAATTAGATCCCATTTGTCAATTTTGGCTTTTGTTGTAATTGCTTTTGGTGTTTTAATCATGAAGTCTTTGCCCATCAAAAAGTGGGTGCTCTTAATGCAGTGGGAATGTACCCTGTGTGTCATAAGAGCTACAAAATACTGTTTTTCTATGTAAGTTTTTGAGGGAGGGGTTTATTAACTTTAAGGTAGAAAATAAAACTTCTTTGTTGACTAATGCTAGGAAATTTTCCCTTCCATTTTTTAGAAAATATGAACCCATAATTCCCTGCTTGTTTCCTGTAACCCAATATAAATATCCTGTCTAGGTCTTCTCTTATCCTCTATCTCCCCCATTGTTTCCCCTGTAGCAGCAGCTATGGTTAAATGTGTTGCTTTAAATCATTAATGTTAATGTTTCAGGGTCCCTCATTTACATGTCACTTCCATGGCCCTACATGATACCTAGGAATGTATTTGTACTGAAGTAAAGATTGGAAAATTTTGCAAAAAATATGATGCTTTACTGTCAATAAAGATGTCTCTGTCCACTCTAATGTCCTCTCATCACAGTTCTGTCTTGTAAAATGGGATATTAAGGTGGTCACCAGCATTTTTGGTGTCCTATGCCCACTCCATTCCCTTGGTGACTTACCCAGGATTGTGACAGCAATGTGGAAAGGTACAGGTTGAATTTCTATATGAATATGTCCTATGGTACTGAGAACTGAAAGAATGTGTGGAGTGGAAGATGAAAATGGTTTGAAATGTGCGCACCCAGAAGCTAGCCCATAGAAAATTCTTCCAAATATCAAGCCTGTAAAACTGTGAGCAAAGAATTTTATTTTCGTAGTTGACGAGTCAAAACAGAAATATTCTCCTGTTATGAATAAACTCGATAATGCAACATTTACTATTATAAACACTATAATAGGTAACTATAAATCACCTATTCCCTCTATTTTAAAAATATTAAAATCATCACATATACAAAAAGTTATTTTTAAAAATCATATAAATGTTTTTTAAACATACAAAATAACATTTTTATTGAAAAAATAGGCTGCCAAAAATGTAGGCCATAGGTGTGTTATAAACAGCTGAATTTCTACAACTATCTGATCTTTGACAAACCTGACAAAAACAAGCAATGGGAAAAGGATTTCCTATTTAATAAATGGTGCTGGGAAAACTGGCTAGCCATATGTAGAAAGCTGAAACTGGATCCCTTCCTTACACCTTATACAAAAATTAATTCAAGGTGGATTAAAGACTTAAATGTTAGACCTAAAACCATTAAAATCCTACAAGAAAACCTAGGCAACACCATTCAGGACATAGGCATGGGCAAGGACTTCATGTCTAAAACACCAAAAGCAATGGCAACAAAAGCCAAAATTGACAAATGGGATCTAATTAAACTAAAGAGCTTCTGCACAGCAAAAGAAACTACCATCAGAGTGAACAGGCAACCTACAGAATGGGAGAAAATTTTTGCAACCTACTCATCTGACAAACGGCTAATATCCAGAATCTACAATGAACTCAAACAAATTTACAAGAAAAAAACAAACAACCCCATCAAAAAGTGGGCAAAGGACATTAACAGACACTTCTCTAAAGAAGACATTTATGCAGCCAAAAAACACATGAAGAAATGCTCATCATCACTGGCCATCAGAGAATCAAAACCACAGTGAGATACCATCTCACACCAGTTAGAATGGCCATCATTAAAAAATCAGGAAACAACAGGTGCTGGAGAGGATGTGGAGAAATAGGAACACTTTTACACTGTTGGTGGGACTGTAAACTAGTTCAACCATTGTGGAAGTCAGGGTGGCGATTCCTCAGGGATCTAGAACTAGAAATACCATTTGACCCAGCCATCCCATTACTGGGTATATACCCAAAGGACTATAAATCATGCTGCTATAAAGACACATGCACACGTATGTTTATTGCAGCACTATTCACAATAGCAAAGAGTTGGAACCAAGCCAAGTGTCCAACAACGATAGACTGGATTAAGAAAATGTGGCACATATACACCATGGAATACTATGCAGCCATAAAAAATGATGAGTTCATGTCCTTTGTAGGGACATGGATGAAACTGGAAAACATCATTCTCAGTAAACTATCGCAAGGACAAAAAACCAAACACCGCATGTTCTCACTCATAGGTGGGAATTGAACAATGAGAACTCATGGACACAGGAAGGAGAACATCACACTCCGGGGACTGTTGTGGGGTGGGGGGAGGGGGGAGGGACAGCATTAGGAGATATACCTAATGCTAAATGACGAGTTAATGGGTGCAGGAAATCAACATGGCACATAGATACATATGTAACAAACCTGCACATTGTGCACATGTACCCTAAAACCTAAAGTATAATAAAAAAAAAAAAAACAGCTGAATTTCAAAAAATTGTATTTTTTCTGAATATCGTGACAGTTGTGTTTATCAGCTTTTTAAAATTTGTTATTTATTGTAATTTCTTTTTTATTATTCAAAATAATTATTAAATTTTGTGCTCAGTTTTATTATCATAATTTTTTCTTTTTGTCTGAGAGTACCCAGAATGATATAAATTTGAAGTCCTACAAAACTGGATTCTCAAGTAAAGAATAGAAATAATACTGGAGCAGGGAAATTACAGATAAAAATCCTATGCGGTATTTCTTAATGGGAGGTGGGTGATTTTGCCCTCCGGGAGACATTGGACAATGTCTGGAGACATGTTTCCTTGGCCGGATTGGAGAAAGTACTACTGGCCTCTAGGGGGCAGAGGTCAGAGATGCTGCTAAAATACGCAAGACAGTCCTGCACAACCAGGAATCATCTGATCTAAAGTGTCAATAGCTCCAAGATTGAGAACCCTTGGTCTATGTACTAAGAATGCCAGACAGAAGATATCAGTACTGATACAAGGATATAACCATTCTGACATGGACTGGAATAAATAAAAAAAATTAGATGTAGATTCTCCCTAATTGCAGGAGCAGATGATTGAGAACAGACATGATGGCAGGAGATAACGAAACCAGAATTAGCAAATCTATTTTCCTAACATTTGTGCCTAAAATTTTCACTAATATCCCAGTAAGAGAAGACTGATAGGTAACATTGAATTTACACTGGCATCATGCTGCTCTGTGATATACTGTTGCTACATCTTTGTCTTTCTAAGTTCACTTGGAAACAGGAGTTAATAATCCTTTATAGAGGTATTACAAAGATTTCAAAAGTCCCCAGTACTTGTTCCTTATAGAGTTCATTATACTATGTTAAAACTGGGATGGGCCAGGCGTGGTGGCTCACGCCTGTAATCCCAACACTTTGGGAGGCAGAGGCAGGTGGATCACAAGGTCAGGAGATCGAGAACATCCTGGACAAATGGTGAAACCCCATCTCTACTAAAATGTACAAAATTAGCCAGGCATGGTGGCATGCACTTGTAGTCCCAGCCACTCAGGAGGCTGAGGTAGGGGAATCGCTTGAACCTGGGAGGCAGAGGTTGCAGTGAGCCGAGATCGTGCCACTGCACTCTAGCCTGGCGACACAGCAAGACTCCATCTCAAAATAAAAAAACAAAAAACAAACAAACAAAATACTGGGATGGTATGAGAGGCATTAGTTGAAGTGCCTCCTTCCCATCTCATACTTCCATACAAGTATATTAACCCAGAAGGCTAACAATCAATGTCTGAAGGAGAAATATCAATGGAAAAAACAGAAAACTTAGAGTAAATTCTCAGCTTTTAAGTTTTGCAAAGCCAGCATCAGTGTAAACCGTGTAGAAGAGTGCCTATGGAGGAAGGTGTTTGCTTTGTTTTGCTTTGCTTGGCTTTGCTTTTCACCTTCCTCTTAGATCAGATAAGAGCTTTCTAGAGGAGTGGAAGAAGAGAACCTAAGGAGTCAACATGACAGAATGTCACCCTGGTGTGGGAAGACTTGGGTCTTTTTCTCCTTTAGGTCAAGTGGGTGATGATGGAGCCAGAAAGGTAGAGAGAAAAGTAGTAGACCTCTACATAAGATTGCTGATCCAAGACGAAAAAAGAATGGCCCACTGCACATGTGGAACTCCTAGAAGCAGTAGCCTCACATGTGATCCTGGTGCCAGAGTGCAATGGAGCTGGAGAATAGAGATGGCAGCATGAGATGTAGGTCACAGTTGGGTGACCTGAGGCAACCCCAGAACTTTCTACAGCCTCATGATTTAAAATCCAATTTAGACAGAAGGGAGCAAGATGAAGCCCTGAATTTAACTGAGTTTAAACTTCAAATGCTTGAGAGAAATTTCAGAAATAACTGAAATTACCTGAATGTAAATAAATCACATTTTCAAGTTTATAGATTGTAAAAATCACACACTACACATGTATGGTTTCTGTACTTCACAGCTAATCTTTTGTATTGTCTTGCTGAAGTCTCAAATTAAAAAATAAATGTGACCCAGCAACAAGAATCTTCAGGTATTTTTAAAATCAAGGCACAAGTAGAACAGAATAATGTTTTTAGGAAACTTCTTGGTCCCTAGAGAAGGTGGAAGAGAGAATCAATGCCCTGCTTAAAAGACAGGCTGACTGAGTAGTGCCTGACAGATCAAACTTTGAAGAGCAAATTGTCAGGCTTATATAGCCAGCTGTCCTATTTAAAGCTTTCACAAATAATTTGCTGAATGATATGCTAGCCTGTATAAGGCATCATACCAGTTACAGGACACAAAGAGGGATAAGAACGTTGCTCCACTCCAAGGTACGTACAGGAACCTCTCCTATTTGAATTACAGTATAAAGCGCCTAAAACACCTACAGAGATAATATTCCACGTCTTACATGGATTCTAATGAAAACAAACAGGTCAAAGCCTTGAACTTGATAGACTTGAACCAATTTGAAATAGAAAGTAGAGATAATTTTATCTCAAGAGCTCTAATAATAAGGCTGAGGCATTCAGCACCAGCTGCAGGCTATTTTGCCGCTAATACCAATCATAAATACAAAGAATAGCAATACCTATAGAATAGTAGAGTTGAATGATGCCAGGCACCTAGACAAAATGCAATGTCGGATCTCTTTTAATCTTCCTATAAACCATGCTCCACCGTTGTTTATACCATTTCAGTTTAAATACAAAATTTTCAAATCACTTATTTAAATTTGGCTTTTCTTGGCTCTAGTAGTAGATTGAATATAATGAATAGAGGAATCATAGAGTGTACTCTTTATGCCCAAATTACTTGGACTAAAAATGTCTTTGTAACAGATAAAAGACACTCCTAGTATGTTGAAGAAAATCACAAACACGTACACAAGACCAAATATAATAATTATCTTTCACTTTTTGAGTTAAAGGAAAGCACAATAGCAAATAAAACAAAAACAGATAATCACCCTAGAATTGCTTCCAAATAATTCCTCTATCAATGCATTATTTCACACCATTAATCAACTATGAAAATCCTTGAAAGGCAGACTAGATCCCCAAGATTGAAAATGAAAATCCTAGAATTGCAAACCCTATTTTTTTGATTGGACCAAAAACAAAAATTGCAAAAAAAGATTGACATGCCTAATTACTCCCATGAAAGGAACAATAACAGGTAGTTTTAGAGCAATGCTTAGAAATCCATTTGTGCCTGTCAATAATATCCACCTTTTCAAGATACTAATCCATTAGTGACTAATGGCTGACTTGGTATGACGCTGGACAATAGAAACAGCCCATTCATTGCAGGGAAAAGTAAAGAACTAAATTTTTGTTGTTGTTGCTATTATTGTTTTGCTTTTTTTAGGACAAAAAGTAGCAGAAAATGGATTTGGGATTGACAAAAAGAGCTGAGGGAGGTAATTTCAGCAATTTGCAAGAAAATGTAAACACAGATAATCTTCCCCATAAAAATTGTTGACTCTAACTTTCATGATCACCGTTACGTTATACCTGTAATACTACATTAAAGAGGGATAATAAATATCAAAGGTGAGTAAAGAGTTTTAGTATTCTTACCATGAAGAGATAGATTTTTCTTAGCATCATTTATGTAAAACGTTGTTCTGTTGTGCCAGCAAAAGCAATACAATATTTAAAATCAAATTACACATCAAAGAATTTTAGACAACCACAAGAGAGCAATTAACAGTAGAGGTGTGAAGGAAATTTTGTTCTTTTAAATGAAAGAGTGGCAAAAGAATAAAACCTTGGTGTCATTTCAAATTAATAATGACTTCCAAGGTTGATTCTTGGATGGTAGTCCTGCTTTAAATGAAAAAATGTGCATCTTTTGAGCTGAGCCCACTCTGACTCAGCACATTGTTAGAGAATAGCAATAGTGCCATCTACTGTCAAATTATGGTATCACTTATTTCAAACTGACTTAAATAGGGGGTTCCAACCAACACTGTAAAAGAAATCTTAAAATTATATGTTAAGTAACATTTATGTAAAATATTCAAGAAAATGAATACTTAAAGCACTGTTTTACAAGCGTTACAAGAAATAAATTGAAAATGTACCTTACATGGCAGCAGTAAAGATTTCATGGATAATTTTGAATTAATTGTTCCTTCTTTCTAAGTTTATTTTTTCATTAGTTTCCAGGCTGTTTCCTAAAACTAATTAGCAATGTAATTTTCCTTGTTAAATTTGGAGAATTTGTTTTGGGAGACAACTGCACAAAGCAAGATAGTAAAAGAAACATATAGATGTGTTTATAACATTATAGTATTGCTGCTATGCACTGTCAATAACGAGCTTTAAATGGTAATTGTGAATCCCTAATGTACTTATATATATTAACTATCCTATACAAGAAAGTTTGAAGTCCCAGAATAAATAGACCCCATACATGTAATTCTAATTAAAAGGCATTCAGATTAATTGCATTTGTTACGTAAGTCACGAAGGCCTTATAGACCTAGACGATGGCAAAAATTAAACAGGCATAGAAGAAAGTAATAGGCTTTAAGTCAAAGAATATTTTTTTAAAAATATACAATGTGACCAGAATCAGTATACGTGTTTGCTAAAGCTATTGATAACATCATTTTTACAATTGAGCAATTGATAAGGAAATTGGTTGATTGTAATAGTTAAGCTTGTTTTTAAATTTAGAATCAGGAATACTCTGCCATAGTTTTTTAAATGCAGGATATTTTTATGGACACCAAGTTACCAAGCGATTATGCTGCGATTAGACGAGACCAGGCACACTCAGGGTGGTATGGCCACAGGCAATGTGAGGATTAGACCCCCGAAGTGGGCTCCAAACAACTTGCTTCTCATTTTTCATCTAGGAAAGTAACCAACAGCCCCAGTGACTGGAATCCCAGTCTCAGTCTTTCCCCAGAATCTCTTTAGCTGATAATAACTCTCATTACCTCATGTATCAAATGCTTTCTATGTATCATGCTAAACAACCCTTTGTATGGTTTAGACTCATATCCTATAAATTAGACCCTAATATCTCCATTTTATAGACCAGGAAATGGAAACAGAGAAGTTAAGTAATTTACCTGTGATATTCCCTTAAAAGTATGCTTGATACATGACTCAAGTACTTAAGTTAAATGAATATGGCCACAAAAGTTATAAACACACAGATATGCTCCTTACTTTTTCTAGTTTGTCGGTAAGGAGCCAGTAGGAACACCATAAGAAGCCATTATTATGAAAGATAAGACATTTTCTTACTGTGGTGCAGCAAATCTCAAGGTGAATGGGAGGGGCAGGGTGTAACTACATAGGGGTATTGCTGACATGGAGTAGAATGTCCCATTTTTGCTCTCTAAAGGTATGTTTTACTTGGATGCTCTAGGAATTATAAAACTTCTCCAACCATTTCAGACAGCTTTACCTTTCTCTAGGGATCCCTAAAGTTCATTTTCTTCCTTTATTTTACTCTGACTTCTTTAACCCCAAGCCAAAGCATTACTCAGGAATGCTGGATTTGTGAAGACTAAAATTCATTTTCTTTGGGTTCCCTCAAGACTCTCCCCTCGTCCACCAGTCACGGAAGTCAACTTAAATTAGTGTGCTCGGTTAACAGCTTTATCTCTTTCTCAAATTTTTCTGTTCACATTTTTGCTCCTTCCAATTATCTTCTGTGGTTGCATATCTCTTTCCTGAACTACAGTAGAAACTAAAATGCAATCCTATTTTTTGTTTCTTATCTAGTCAGTTTTTTTCCTACTGCAAAGTGAAGCCTAGCTCGTTTCTTGGTGCATTCACTGACTGTGAGCATCAGCACAGCAATTAACTTGTTTGAAATACACCTCGTTTCAAAAACAATCAAATGCGGACAGCAGACAGCGCAAACATGGATCGTAACTGGCTCTTGTTAAGCTAATAACTTGTACCCTCGATCAACGCTAAGGTCAGACTGTCAGCTTCAGAAAACAATGAAAGAAAGATCTGCCTCAAAACTGGGCAACAATGAAATAGCCAGGATATGGAGAGGGGAATCTTTCAGACGATAGGGCAGAAGAAAATTCTGTGGTTTATAGGAGAAAGATCCTGTGATATATTTTGAAAGTGGAAGTAAACAGTGTTTCCAGAGTTGTGTTTTGTTGTTGTTACTGTTGTTGTTGTTGTTGTTGTTGTTGTTTTTGAGACAAAGTCTTGCTCTGTCGCCCAGGCTGGAGTGCAGTGGCTCCATCTCGGTTCACTGCAATCTCCACCTCCTGGGTTCAAGCGATTCTCCTGCCTCAGCCTCCCGAGCAGCTGGGACTACAGGCGCCCGCCACCACACCTGTCTAATTTTTTGTATTTTTAGTAGAGACAGGGTTTCACTGTGTTAGCCAGGATGGTCTTGATCTCCTGACCTCGTGATCCGCCTGCCTCGGCCTCCCAAAGTGCTGGGATTACAGGCGTGAGCCACTGCGCCCGGCCAGAGTTATGTTTTTGGTAGATGATGAAGTGGAAAAGAGGAAAGTCAGGGTGTGAGCACAGATAAGAAAATAACCCCATGGTGTTTGCGGCAGAGCCCAGCACGGCCTGGGAAAGGTGGAGAGGCCACACTGGGAGACAAGCAGTAACAAGCTGGGTAGGTATTGATGTCATGCACACACTGTGGAAGTCACGTTAGTACAACAAGATTGGGTAATCAAGGTCAGGTATGGGAGTGGACTAGGGAGTGTCCGCATCCAAGCGAGTGATTCAAGTCAAAACGTTTAGCAAGTATCAGAATCCACAGGTCCCAGTGAAACCAGATGGCAAACAGTTTAGTGAAGTCAGAATATAGATCAGAAGTCTCAACAGTAAGGGAAAAGGCAGGGCATCAAGTGTCCATATAACCTACATGATTCAGAAATGCTGGTGGCAGGCAAGACCAGGCAGCAGGAATCCTGAGCCCAAGTTGAGTCTGAACAGCAGAGTGATCAAAATTTATGCAACTAACACTCTGCAGTAGTCTATCCACAGCAAGAAAATTCTGAGTAAGAAAACAACAATATTAACTATATTTAGCCTCAGCTCTGACGACTTTAAGCCATTTTAACTTCCTGATGCATAAATCATGAGTGAATCCAGTGCAGGTTCCCATACATCAAAATGCATATAAATTTGTACGTGATAATAAATGGACAGGCGTGGAGTGGAGATATATGTTACCATAAAAGGAGTACATTCTGAAGGGCTTTGAAATCTCAGAGAGATCTTTGAAGGTCTTCAACAGGAAAGCAGGCTGGGCGTGGTTGCTCACGCCTGTAATCCTAGCACTTTGGGAGGCCGAGGCTGGTGGATCACCTGAGGTCAGGAGTTCAAGACCAGCCTGGCCAATATAGTGAAACCCCATCTCTACTAAAAATACAAAAATTAGCCAGATGTGGTGGCGCACACCTGTAATCCCAGCTACTCAGGAGGCCGAGGCACGAGAATCGCTTGAACCCAGGAGGTGGCGGGCGCCTGTAGTCCCAGCTACTCGGGATGCTGAGGCAGGAGAATCGCTTGAACCCAGGAGGCAGAGCTTGCAGTGAACCAAGATCGTGCCACTATGCTCCAGCCTGGGCAACAGAGTGAGACTGTGTCTCAAAAAAAGAAAGAAAGAAAGAAAGAAAAAGCAGTGGATGAGGAATTCAGTCTGACACCAGCATGCTGGGCCACTGGAGGACAAGAGTGCTAGGAAATTGTTCCTGAATAAGGAAAAAAATAGATTTTTGGAATACTAAAAAACAGTTTCCTGGTTTAGTCTGTAGGCTTCTCTCGGCTTCATTCATAGTTGTCTTTCACAATAAAGTCAAAAATATGGCTTAAGTATTAATATTGGAAGACAGAATTCATGCTTGGTATATAAGCTCATCTTGCCACATGGGAATTCTATTGTTCAACAGGAGGGATACTTTGACTCTTGCCATGTGGGAACGTGTTTAATCCTGAGGCATAACCAGATGACACCAGGGACAGGGTGCAGGGGAGAGGGAATGATAACTCTCCTAATCTGCACTATTGTAACATTTTTAAATTCACTAAATTGCATGTCCCTTGAGAATAAGGGACATTTCTTCTTTATTCATGAAGTCCCAACACTTTCTGCCTCAAAATAAAAGACACTCATAATGTTTATTGGATTAAATACTATAGATGACTTCCATATTTGTATTTTAGAAACTCTTTCATTACAAAGAAATGAAAGTTTTGGAGAATAATTAACTATTTAAAATCCAGACTAAGTAAAATATGTATCTCCTCAAGTTCTGAAAGCCACCACAATTTCATTTTAATATTTGTCAACCTTGAGCACATTCTAAACTTCAATTTTATAAATGAGGAAACAAATGAAGAATTAAATCTGTTCCGAATCATTCACAGTAATAAGAACAGTAAATGTTATTTTTGTTCTGATAAAACTTTTTATAGAAAATAAACTATAGATCAGACATATTTTTAAAATTAGACATTGGAAACATTTTAATCTTTCCATTTAACTAATTTGAACTGTAAAAATAACCAAGCATTTGAATTGGAAAACTTAAGTGAACTCTCTAGAGAAAAACATTTTCAAAGAAAGAGAACTCCTTACTGTGTTGTGGGCATGCAGAAATTGCTTAGATGGCATAGAAAGCAGTTTCTATTACTATCACTGTAAATCATAGCATTTATTTCTTTTTAAAAAATTGGCTGATAGCTAATGATTTCAGTATATATGTATATATAATTGCCAATTTGACGTTAATGCTGAATTACACCATTTACAACCATGGATCACTTGCACCGCCTAGTGGTCATGTGTAAGTATTTCTTACTCAAGGTGTTGGCATACCTAATATTTTAAAGGTTTGAAGTACTTTGAGTATATTATTTTAAACCAAATTCGAATAAAATATTCATTCCTATGTAAATATGGAGTATAACGTAGGCACCCAAGTATATAAGGACGTGTCTATATTGTACAATATGCATATGTAAATAGATCTCAAAAAATTTTGTGGTTCATATAAATGTTCATAAAATTTGTGTAAGCCTGAAGCGCACCTCTCAAGATTATCTCTTCTGTTTTCTATCACATGAAAAATTAAACAGAGGCTTTTCAGCTCTCAACAGCTATGATCTTAAGTGTGTGCTCAACCCTGACTCCATATTAGAACTGCAAGGGATATTAATAATAATAATACAATGTCTAGGTGTCAGCAAAAAGCATTAAATCAGAATTCTTGAGTATAGGTATGGGAACTTACAGTTTTATAGTTTTTATAGGTGACTCAAGATACTCCCAATGTTTCACACCTCTGATATAAAGGGTGCACATAAAGATTCTTCAGTTGAAAGAGAACATACAAAATGAAGAGAAAAGATGAGTCCACGTTACCTGAAAGTGTGAGGATGGTAATGTGTTGAATCACTCAGCTCTGCCTGGTTCTGCACAGGGCCTATTATTGTAGAATTACAAGAAGAACACTTGTTTCCTCTCCTAGAGATTTCAAAACATTTTTTTTTGAGACGTTGTTGGCATACCTGAGATAATATTTTAAAGGTTTGAAGTACTTTGTTGCCCAGGCTGGAGTGCAGTGGCACGATCTCGGCTCACTGCAAGCTCTGCCTCCCAGGTTCACGCCGTTCTCCTACCTCAGCCTCCCGAGTAGCTGGGACTACAGGTGCCCGCCACCACGCCCAGCTAATTTATTTTTATTTTTTTAGTGGAGACGGGGTTTCACCTTGTTAACCAGGATGGTCTCCATCTCCTCACCTCGTGATCCACCCGCCTCGGCCTCCCAAAGGGCTGGGATTACAGGCGTGAGCCACCGCGCCTGGCCGAGATCTCAAAACTATTATACAAATGCACCAGATTCACTTATTATTTGATAAAATACATTATTGTGCAGTATACTGCCATTGTCCAAAATATATTTTGGAACTCAGATTTGTGAACTGCTTTCTATGCTGGAATAAATAGAGATTATATAGAAAAAGATGTGGAAGGATTATTTTTTCATGGAAAAATCACTACCAGATTTGCACAAGATCTGTTACCATGTTTTAATCCATCCTTAGGCATATTGACAGGTGTTTGTCTTTAAGATACTCAGGTAATTAGTCTATAGTGTGAAACACTGAAAAATAATCAGCATTAAAATCTTGGATGTTTAAAGGTGTTATATGAACTTTTGGGCCATGTGGGAAAGCCAAGCTTTTTAAATGAAAAAGTTAGTTTTACTACCAGTAGACACCTAAAAACATTCTGCAGTTCATATTAATAAGACTGAATGTAATTGAATGTCAGCAGATATGATGATTTATAAAGTATTTCATACCCTGTGTCTAATACAATCCCTGGCACTGAGTCCTAATATTTGATGAAACATGATAGTGGCTTTATTTCCAATGGAAAACTTGATCTAGAACCTTCTATCACTTTTATAGTGAACTAGTTTACCTGTTTCTATCTGTACTCAGGTTTTCATCTTAAATTAAAGAAAAAAATTACACAGTATGGATTTTAGCCAATTTCCTTTTTCAACTATTTCATACATCTTCAAGACAATAAAATAAATATTTTAGCAAATATATCAGAATTACATATGTTTAATGAGTGTAAACTTTTTGAAAACAGATGCTTGAGGAAATTGACATTTACTTCACTGATACTGTCCTTGTCCAAAATATATTTTGGAACTCACATTTGTGAACTGCTTTCTATGCTGGTAGTACATTTTCGAATATCTGTTTTATGAGAAAACTTCGTTTTTGGTGGTGGATTTGAATTTTTTAAACAGCATTAAATGACATTTGCAGCCAAGACTAATGGGTAATTGTGTTAAGGTGGATGATGAGTAAAACAAAACAAAACAAAATAGAATAAGATGTGTGGGACTATAAAGTAAGCACGACGCGGGTGACGGATGTCACACTAAAGACTATTTTGAAACTTTCCTTAAACCACCAGTGAGACATTTCCCAAATAATACCAGCGATATCGGCACTTTGGGGATATGCACAAAGTCTCACAAAACACCTGCTTTAAGGGTAGTAGATGTGCTGTCTTGGTATAGGTTTCTTTTATCAGGGTAATGTTTACTGAACTATTTATTAAATGTTCATTAAGTTGAGATATTTATTGAATTGGAAAACAATTGTAATTAAAATGTTTTATATACACTCACAAAATTGTATATGTATCATGAACATAGAGCTCAATTAATTAACACACAAACTAAACACACTAGTGTAACCAGGTCAAGAAAAAGAACATTGTCAAGTTTGTAGAGTATTTAAAATAAGCTCAATGCTTTGTATTCACAGATTTATTTATAATAATGTTGTAAGAGAACAGCATCATCCAGCCACAAAACCTAGCAAGAAATATAATTTCAACTCAGAAAGCAAGCTCATAGTTCATTTTAATCTATCAAAAATTAAAATGTTTTAATATGATAAAACAAATAATGGGGTGCTTTTAACTAAACATGCTTTATAAATACCTTGATAATTTTATAAGAAGAAAATTGAGAGAGAAGTAAAACAAATTTGGTAAGTTTTCTAATATTTATTCATTTTAAAATGTAAAATTTGAACATTAAATAAAAATTTCCTAGTAATTTTGTTAACTTTAAATGTATATTTCTATTCGTGTTGATGTTAAAAAAAAAAAAGGTTCCCCAAACTTTACTCTCAAATGTGAATGCTCATTCTACCAGCCTGGAGGCTATTGTCAAAATGCAGATCTTGGTTCGATCTTTCTAGGTTGGGGCCCAGGAGTCTGCGTTTCTGACAAGTTCCCATCTGGTGCTGATGTTACTAGTTCTTGTGCCACACTTTCAGTAGCAAGGGTGTAGACTTCAACTTGGATATATTTAATAGATATCATCACATAATATTTTGTCGTCTTTCTAGCTCTTTCCCAGTCTCTGGACGTGCCATTTATTTTTGACCTTTTCTTTTCTTCCCTGTTTTTGGTTTGTAAAAAAAAGCAAAAAAAACTCCTATTACTGCGAATTGTCTGACTTCATATTCTCAGTGGCGGAAATTCCCTCAAAAACCTCTCCCTTCCCCTTGCCTTGGCACATTCTCCTCCCACTCCCCACACCTGCAGCTTCCTGTAAGCACTTTGATTTTCAGAGGTTAGTTTCTACCTCCGTCTAAGGTTCACCTTAATTCTTCAGTGTGGTTCTGTGTAGTAAAATGAAACTGTAGTATCAATGTCCTGGACCCAGGAAGGCCAGAAAGCTCAATGATTCAACAGTTTACAAAATCAGTTCTGCTTAAAAACAAACAAAACCCAGAGATATCTAAGGCAGCTGGGCTGTAATACTACAATTCATCAGCTGGTACCACTATCTGATAAATTCTGTACAATCCTGAAATATTACTTGTTTTTATGTTTTGATTAATGCAAAAAATTAGTTCCTTTATATCAATTCTGCAAGACTGAGGTGCAATAATTTCAAGAATGAAAACAACAGTTCGCGATTTCCAGTATGAAAAAAGGGTCTATGATGCTAACTTTAAAGGTTATAAGACGAAAACAGAACATAAAATTATAAATTTAATTATGACTGGATAAAGCGTAAATAACTTTAGATAATAGTTGATTTTCAAATAATATAAGAATTTATCCCATATAGACTTTTTATTCAAAGACTTTGTAAATAAAGGCAATAAAAGATCAATAAAGTTTAAACCAAGACACAAAATCTCCAGAATTTTTTAATGTCAACTTTGTATAATGAAAGAAAAAGAAAAACCTATCAGTAAGATGAACATATGAAATTACATATTATTCAGCAATTTGCTGGTAATGGAATTTTCTGACCTGAAAATCACATAATTATTAACAATCTATAATGAATCCATCTATATTCAACTCATTGAGATGTATAAATAATAATCAGAAAAATCAGTCAATTCTGAGCCTTTCCAAGACAAATGTATATATATTTTACAAGATATGTCTATGAATTATTTTAATGTATCTGTTCCATAATCTGTTCTAAATTTTTAATTCTCTTTGCAGTTATGAAACAGTAGTGACAAATGAACGTATCAAAAACAATTAAATATATCTATCTGCATTTCTGATTCATTCAGATCATGGCCTAATGAGCCCTGGTGTGAGAACTGAAAACTTGGAATCTAATTTTGGCCCCAGCACTAATTAGCTTGTGATCTTGAACAGGTCAACTAAATTCTCTGACTTCTAGTATCTGATATTGGAACAGATCTTTGGTGCTAGACAGGAAGATTTTAAGAATCCCAGGAGTAAGCTCAGAATCAAGTCTCATTCTGACCTTAAACCCAGCTTCTAAAACTTAGCTTCTTGACACTTAAGACCAGATATTTTGTCCCCACTCGTGGTTGAGGATTCTGGTCTCTGCATTGCTGCCCATACTTCTGCTTTGGTTCTCATCCAGGATTGTAGTTGCTCTAGGACTAAGATGCAGACTTATTCTTCTAATACTTGCCTAATACTTGAGATCTTCTTCTAAGCCGCAGTGTCCATAGCTACCTTCTTCCCTTTGACTCTTACACTGCATAGATTTCTGGCTAATGTTTCTTGCCAAAACCCTCTTGATTCTGAGATTTGCCTATCTACCTGGTCTCCACTTGCTGCTGAACCTCTCCTCATCATACAGCCAGTGTTTTGTAGGGTCTCCAGCTCCCACCCTAGCCTTCGAGAACCATGCAGTTGTTGAAATAACATTGACCTCAAATATCAGGGTCTACGTGTGGGATGATGGTCTGCGGGTATAAAACTGAAAATGTTGTCGCAACAAGGCAAACAGGTCAGATGGGGGGAAAAGTGATGAAGTGTTGCATCACTTCAATAGAATGTTTTCTTGACCAAATATAATTGTCATGAAAATTAGCAGATTCAGAGAACAAATATAGCTTAGACAACTGCTTGCTAATATCAGTTCTAAAAGCATGGTAAAAGTTTATTTCCCACAGGTCATTCAATGACATGTGCTTCTAAGTTAAGTGCCAGTATCTGTAACCAGTATCTGTTCAAGGAGCTCTCATTTAAACAAGTGAAAATACATCAAAAGAACTGAAACAAATCAGCAGTGACCATTCAGGATTTATTTGTATTAATCCACTTACTCAAAATACTTTTTTTCTTGATCTCTACTGTTTACCGCACCTATATCTTAAAAAACCATAAGCCATATACAACAAATACAATAGATAGGAATGTGTATAGCAAGCCAATATTAAAACATCAGGATTGCTTCGCATCTGATACCTCTTATTGCAGCAAGCCCTGCATCTTCAGTCACTCACCGGTCATTTCTAATTGACTATTTTTAAAGTACGTATCTGATTTTTTTTTATCGTTTGTATATTTTTAACAATAGATGCTTAGAAATATAAACTTGTCTGTGTCTAAAACTATGGGTTCCTGGGTCTACAGAGTTAGAATATCCAAGTATGAATGAGAATTTGCATTAACAAACTAACGAAGTCATTCTGTTCTTATCTTTCACAGAGATCACTGTAGAACAACAGTTGTTTTCATTTAGCTCCTCTGCCTAAAATGTTAGGAAAGCAAAACACTGGTGAAGAGTGTTTGAGAAAAATGTAGACTAAATTTAAATACCTGTAAGCAGAGTATACCAACCTCTCATCTCAATTCCCACACCAACTTAGCAACTGCAGAGGTTACTTACATGCCTGGCTGCAGAGGCCCTGGAATTTGCTACTGTTGACCTCAGTTATTGGGGGAAAATTATCATTACCTGTTGTAGAAAGATGCTAAGCAAATAAGGCAGACAAGGTACTGTGCTGACATATTATTTAATTAAACTAAGCTTTCTTTTCTTTATGTTCTGGAGATCTCCAAAAGTTGGAAAGGCCACTGGTCAATGTTGTTTAAGAATAAGGATCATCTTTCAATTAAAATGTTTTCAATTATAGATAGACTGAGCTACACTGGCACAATGGTTTTAAAATAAAAGTAATACACTTTTAAACACTAATCCATGAGATCTGAAAATAAATAAAATCACTCTCAAATGCTAGGCACTATTTTAGTATGTCAAACTTAAATATGTTTACTGAGTTATGAATATTCAATAAACTTTTTTAATATCTACTATTTTTAAAGATTCAATAACCAAATAGTGTGGCAAAACAAATTCAAATGAAAAATGCATGCTATTTTTAATTTCTCTTGGGTTATTGGAAGCGTATATAAATATATATGTCTGTGTACGTGTGTATAAATAGATGTTTCACTTTTAAATGACTATTAATTTGATCTAATAAATATTTCTCCAATTATATATTTTTTATGATGTCTTGATGCATATCTGTATATTATATGCAATATGTATAAATAGGAACCTTACAAAAATAACGATATTTTAAAGTATAAATGTCCAAAAAGAATAGGCTATGAGTACTAAACAATGCTCTCTCAAAGGAGAGTTTTTTGTCTGTCTGCTTGTTTGTTTGTTTGGTTTTTGAAACGGAGTTTCGCTCTTGTTGCCCAGGCTGGAATGCGGTGGTGCGATCTCAGCTCACTGCAACCTCTGCCTCCCAGGTTCAAGCGATTCTCCTGCCTCAGCCTCCTGAGTAGCTGGGATTACAGGCATGAGCCACCGTGCCTGGCTAACTTTTATATTTTTAGTAGAGATTTAGTAGGGATTTCACTATGTTGGTCAGGCTGGTCTCAAAATTCTGACCTAGAGATCCACCCACCTCGACCTCCCAAAGTGCTGGGATTACAGGCATGAGCCACCGCGCCTAGCCTCAAAGGAGTGTTTTACCTCTGAACATTCACTTATTTTGCAGGCTTAGTATTTTTTTTTAAGTTAAATTAAATTTAAAGTTAACCGAATGTTATTACATAAAGTCATATAAAAATAGAGCCAACAACCAATAGTTTTTAATTGTCTTTTTTATTCTATTTTAAAATATATAATTATTCTTAAATGAAAACTAAAATCCTGGCAACTAATATTGTTCTGTTATAAAAATAAGCCTTCATATACTTGTTCCTGATTTCAAAATATGTAGAGTAAGAAATCCACCTTGGTTTTGTACCTATGTGAGAACTTGGTGTTTACATCTGTTTCTTTCATTTATTGACCACATGCATACTAGGAACAAACCGCCTGTCTTCTTTATCTGGATAGTTCATTCTAATCTGTGTAATAAATATGACCATTTTGTCTCATTTCATAACATTCTGAAACAATCTCCATTTTTCTAGTGTGAGTTATTTCTGGCTGTCCTTGTGTCAATAAGGCACATGATGGCTTGGTTTTAGAAAAACTAAACTTTCCAGTTTGGTAACTACAGAAAAGTTTAAAATTGAGTTATCTCAGGAGAAGGAATTACTTGTGTATTTTTGCAGCTTATGAACCTTAAATGTGAATGAATTTGATATTCTGCCTTTAATATTATGGCACTTACTCCTGAATTCTCAACATGGCTTTGGCAACACCCCAAGTCCCAGTGCAAAGGGTATTACACGTTTATCTGTTCCGATTTTAGGTTGAGCAACAAGACTGCTTTTGTTCAAAGAATAACTAACAGATGAGTAATGAAGTCACTTACCCAAAACCAAATTCCATTGTCAATAAGAGGAGATTTGGATTGTACAGTTTCATCTGACAACTATGTTGGAATTCAGCTTTTTTAGCAGAAGTCAGAAAGCAACTGTTCTTTCAACCAAACTATTTTTTCTCAAGAATACACCAGCAATCTCTGAAGCATTTTCATTTGACCAGTTTTTTTAGAAGGGGCTCATAAGCTTGTGTTATTATACTAAAGCTTAGCTCCTCGAGCAAATTGGTGTTTTCCCTTTTCATTATCAGTAGAGGACTTTCATTGTTGCTTTTTTTCTTCAGTAGAGTTTTTGAAATCGCAGGGGCTTTTCTGTTTTTCTTTTGTTTTGCTCTTTTTTGCTTTTTTTAAAGAAAGTTTTTAAATGTTCATTTAGTAGTGGAGTCAAAGTGGAACCAGGAAGAAGGCAATTCTTAAAAAAAAAAAAAGTCAAAAATTAAAATTCCCGTGACCTTAATGGAAAATAAAAAATTTTACCATGAAGTCATGAGACAAATGCAGTTAGGATATATCAGCTGTCAAAGTGCAGAAATCAAGTCTCCATGAGAAATAAACCTCAATGGAGGTTTGCTGCTGGTTATGTAATAATAAATTTATTTATATTATATCTTTATTTCTCATGAAAATGCCTACTGCTTAGATAGGGGTACACTGATACTAATTTCTGTGTAGCACTCTTGGTGGGTTCTTCCCAATTCGGCAGACTTAGCACTTCTCCTCAATATAGGAATAAATTTTAAGATAAAACAGATTAAAATATTTTCAATTTTTCTTCTCTCATGGAGACATCTACAACGCTGCCCATGTAAGGCAGCTGGTTAGGAATACATGTTTACTAGACTTATATTTGTACAATTCTCAACTTCAGTTGTTACAGTAAATTAACATTGCCCCAGCCAAAAAACTATTTTCTCTTTGTTACGATTTTTGTGTACTTTTTAAACAGATTTCTCTGCCTAATTTTATACACATTTTCTGTTGCCTTCCAGTCATTTTTTTCTTTTTTTCCCAGAAACCATTCTTTCTAATAAATTTTGACTTTCACATAATTATGCTGATTTGGGGTATCATGTTTCTACAAGATACCTTTCTTGTGAACTCCAGCATCCACGACAGCCTGCTGTCTTCTCTCCACGGTATTCTGAACCAGCCACCAGTCTCGGTCTCTGATAAACAAACCTGAGGCTTTAAACTGCCTTTTATTTCACTTGTGCTCTTTTTAGCCTAATTCCTTGTAGTCCATATTCTAATATTGTTTCTCAATTTTAAACCTTTTCCTATAATCCAGAGTCAAAGTATTATTTCCAGTTTCTAACTATAAAGTAACTCTAATTGCTTTTTTGCATATGCAGTAATTAGGAAGTGTTTAGAACATGGTGTTTTAGCACATATGATGAAAATTTAAAAACAATCTTGATTTAAATCTAGAATGTTTTCCAAGACAAGCATAACAGAGTAGTCACCAATAAATTTATGATAAGGGTCAGAAATGGTAGATCAATGTATGAGTAAGAACACATGCCTTTCCTTTTTTCCTATAACCATGGCACAGTTAATCTAATAGTTTTTCAGTATTCTTTGAACCCTCAGGTAATGACTATAGCTAAAGACAGAACATTAGATCATCCAATTATCTGATTTATTGTTATATGTTCTACATGTTTGTATTTTCAGATTCTTTCACTACGATGGCAGAAAGTCAAGACTTGGAGAAGGCTGTTATATAAAGTTTCTCTAACATTCATCACATTTATCTAAGGACTCTATCAGATACTTTCAGTGTGGTCTCTCCTAAGTTCATTGAAATTCAAAATAATTAATTGAAGTAAAGCCCTGTATTTGTGCATGTGTTCTGTGCAATTAAGTGGAGTGAAACACATGTATTGCTAATCTTGCATGCTGTGATTAAGATAGAGATGAAGACGTCCATCAAACGAGATTACGTCTTCATCAACAAGGCTCAGAAATATTTCTACAGCTGTTTAGATCGTTTTAATTGTATCAGAGCCTCTCACATCATGGTTTAAGTGAGGCACTATTTCCCCCCATTAAAAAAGAGAATATGAAGATATGAGAGTATACCAATCCACATGTGAAATAAATCACAACGCATTTAAAGGTTTCTTTACCAATAAAATTAGATTAGCTAAAGAAACAAAAGGCATTTGTGTGTTTATGATCCATTTTCATACTTAACTGCACAAACAGGGAGCTGAGAGGACCAGCTGGGTCCCAGTTTTCATTATCAAATATTCCCGGATGACTCCCTCTGGCCACTCTAACTCCTTTATTTGAAAAAAGAACAGGGATTGGTACTACCTTCCCTATGTAAAAGTAAATCTAATTGATGACTCACACACACAAAAAAAACCATGATACTTGTTACCATTTCCTCAAGTTCTATTCCTCCTTCCAACAGGAACATAGTTTTTTTAAAGCAACTAATTATTCCAAAAAGAAAAGAACTCACTTATTCTACCAATTTTTTGGTTAGTTACTCAGAATTATTCCTAGTAATATAAACTTGGATTTTGAGTCCCTCAATGGGACTGAAGAATAAGACCACATGTTGTCTCAGAATAATGAATGATTTGACTCAAAGTGATTTCTTAAAAGCCAAAGTTACCGTTTCAGGAAATTCTTTCTCTTGTGGTTCAGCAAGCTATGAAGGAGGTAAACTGAACAGAATCAGAATAAATCAAGATTGGACTTTTCTTAGGTATAGAGCCCTTTCTTTGGCTATCTCAAAATACTACGAGTAGTACCATTGTCATATCTTTCATGTAATTAATCTACTGAGTTTCATCTTAAAAACCAAGTGCAAAAGCATGAACTTGAGTGATATGAGACAGAAATATATGCATTTGTATTCATAAAAGCTTGAACCAGCAAAAATACCTTTCTATCTAATTATATTAATTTAGCAATTAGTTGTGAAAAGAAGTAGTTTTAATTAACATTTATTTTTTTCACTGTTGTATATTTTATGATTTCAATTCATTTTAATGGATCTTCAAGTTGAACATAAAAGAAACTCTCAGACTTTAGAAACCTATAGGTCAGAGTGGTTCAACTGGAAAAGCAAAGAGAAACATGCAGACCTGTGGTGACAAATGGCTGAACCCTACATTTTACTGAAATTGGACAAGCAAATATTTATATCACTAAAAAAAAAAGAAAAGAAAAAACCTGGACAAAGTATTAACTAGTGATACTGAAAATGACATGTACTTATAAACAGAATTCAAATATTAAAAATAATATTTTTATGCTTTACAACTTCAATTACAATTGCTAAACCAAATGGCAGTGTTAATAACATATACGCTGAAAAAATATACGTTAAGGTAGGAAAAACAAAGCAACAGGAAATTGGAATGTCCTATAATAACTAAAAATACTGTTGTTAAAATGCACTTATTGACATAGAATCATATTTACATTATGCTAAATTTTTAAAGTAAATTATAACAGTTTTTATATTGTATAATGTAACATAATACATAAATAACATACTACATATAATAATATTTAAATAGGTAATATCATCTATTATTCTATAAACTACATATTCCAGAAGAATATATGATAAAATTTTGTGGTGAGGATGTATTTATGACTTTGAATCATTTCTGTCTCCTAATTTTCTTCAATAAATATATGTTACTTAATGTAAAAACACTTTTCCATTTAATTCTAGAGCCCTTAGTTTCACTCTAGCAGTTAGTTAACAATATGTGACTTAGTCTCCTCTGTCTTTCCAGTGAAATATTTTCCAATGAAACATTAACAGAAAAAAAAAGTATAATTTCTCATCAGCAAAGAAAATAAAGAAGCTCCATCAACTAACAACAGGAATTACTTGAAGGAATTACTCCTAAGTACAGCATGAATGAAATCAGTTGAGAAATTATTAGGATCAGCCAATCATAAGAAGATTTCTCCCTCCGCATTCATTACCCCCTGCCTCCAAACACACCTACAACAGAGATGCAGAGCCTCAGACCAGAAAAACCTAAATACTATATTATTCACAAATTGCCTGCTAGGATTGTCAGAATCATCTCATATTCTTGCATCAGGTCTTCTTATTTTGTAAGTATTTGGCAGGCTGTGCTCACAGTGACCCGACAGGGCCAGACACACAAGAGGAACAGCAGGGAAAAGTAGGAAAGAAACAGGAAGAATACCTGGAGAGTAAGAAGAGGGAATATCAACAATGAATTAAAGAGAAATCCAGGCCAATCAGAGCACTGTCCCTGCTCCTTGGGGGCAGAAGAAAGAGCGGAAGCTGTTTTCCCTTGGGAAGGGAAAGGAGCATAGAATTTTCCTCTCCTGCCCAGTACTCTTCATTATTCTTAAAGCAAACACAATGAGGTAGAAATAATTGTGTCTCTTTCACAGGGAGATCAACAAAGCTCAGAAAGATAAATACTTGGCCCCAAATCACATAAAGGAGATCTTAAAATTCTGAAGCCTCATAATCAATCTTAGCACTCCAAATAATAAAGTCAGTGTTTTTAATTACAAATGCCAAAGATGAAATTAATCCAATGGCAGCATCCGTAATCAATATAAATTGAAAGAATATGTGCTTTTATTCAGTCTGTTTTCAAACTAGCAATTTCTTTATTTAACTAGTGGTTCTGATGTCTTTTAAACTAGTAAAAGTAACAAAATTATCGTGATTATTACTTTTTATAGTCTCAATCATTTTTGAAGGCTTATGATTTATAACAATGTTATGATTTATTAATTAGACAAAATATAAGTAAATAAATAAAGCCAATAACTTTCTGGATGTGCCTCCCCACCATGACCTACCATTGTTTTCATAATAAGTTGATGGTGGGATTTGATTTGTCTCTACCTTATAGTTTTTTAATGATTTAGGAAGACAAATAATACCTGTAACCACATAAACTTCTCATATCCTGTTTTGCATACAATGTGAACTTCAAAGTATTTTTAACAGAAATTTAATTAGTCCTGGGTAGATTAGAGATCATGGTTGTGGCATCCTTTTTATTTGCATGACTTTTAAATTTCTCCTGAAGTTTCTACTATACATGGTAATTCTACTTAAACTTCTTTTGACAGAAAAATCAGTGCTGTCAACCAAGGACAACATCCTTTCAATTCATACCAAATAGAGATTTAAGTACTGCTAAATCCACTGCCAGCTAAGGACACCCATAGATAAGGCAAGGTTGATTTGAATCACTTTCCACTAATGGAGAGCATTTTTATTTTAAACAGGATAATCTAATATGCAAACTTAGTGCGCAATTTATGCAATTATGTCATTATTAAAGTGTAGCATCCTATATCTTCTGCAGATTACTAAATATGCCCCCTCATCTAGCAATGAGAGATCTGTAAAAAAGATGAAATTCTTTTCTATAAGATAGGCAGAAAAGTCAGTTAGCCTATGTTTTTCATCAAATAGCCTTTGATTTGATGCTTAATATTAATTGTTTTTAACTGTGTGAATGTTATGTTATTTAGTGTGTCTAAACCACAAATGGCTCCTGGCAAGACCTCATACCATTAACAATGAGATTAGCAGAGGAAAATTCAAAAACACTCATGGGGATTGTTTGTACTGTTTTTTGTTGGGTATGTTTTTGCTCTGTGGGATAGAAGACAGTTTAAAACAGCACTGCATGAAAAAAGAAGCGACTGACCGCAGGTTGCAAGTATGCTTCAGTGAAGCAGAAGTTTCTACAGCTCCGTCTCAGCAAAGGGGAGGTTTCTAACGGTCCCCTGCAGACTTCAAATGTGTTCACAGCCTGCACGCAGCAGCCACAGTGGAAACTTACCGGTGTGATAATAATCACTTAGAGTGAGACTGTGGTGCAGACCCTCTTCCCCCAACCAGAAATCCCCTGAGTAAAAGCTTTATCCCCTGGGGAGACACAGAGATGTAAAGACTTGAAAACAGGTGTACCTTTCCTTGACATTCAGAAAAATTGGGTATGAGCAGCTTTTCACTCTTCATATGCTCAGAGTCCCAAAATTAGCCCAAGCACAGTGCTTCCTCATCTTTAGGCATCTAAGAAATGTCTTAAAACATTTGTTGGGACCATTTTCACATGTAAAAAGGGACAATTTTTGTTAAAAGAAAAATAAGCCTCTGGTGAGAGAGACAGAGAGAGACAGTGTGTGTGTTTGTGTGTGTGTGTGTGTGTGTGCGCATATGCATGTGTTTTTCTATATAAATACAGTCCTGGAGTGACACACAGTATATGTCTCTGTAACATGAGGTACAGGATAGAAGAGCAACTATTCCTTTTATTTTTCATATTTCTGCATTGCTTGCCTTTGTTACAATTACTGTTTGGTAGGTTTATAATTATTTTTAAAACTTGCTTTCACAGTTATTTTGAACCGTCTACTCGGATGAAGGTGAACTATGTACATTTTCTAAAAAAGCGAACTTAACTTTTTGCAAAAGGTGTGGTATAAGTAAATACACATAACAAACTGTTGTGCCAGCATCAACATCTTATGATTCATTAAATTCATGAAGGTGAGTTTTAATTTGATTCAGCTTTTTTGTTATTACTTACAGATTAGAGAGTGCTTTGCCCACTCCTGACCATATGTTAGGCAGCACCATCCCCTCTCAAGAACATATCATTTTTGTTACGTTATAATAACACTTATATTAAGATATTACAATGAGTTATTATATTTATGGAGTAACATAATAAAAGCAAACCTAAAAATATCAAAGTTCAAGAAAATACTTCATAAAACACAAATACTTTTGCTACGTTGACCTGAGATATCATGTACTGCTGTCAAACCATTTTCTAACAAGAACTCTAAATGCTAGCACTTGAGTATTAAAAATTCACTCAGCAGGTGGGCAAATGTTGTAAGGATCAAACAGAACAAGAGAACACAAAAGCAGTTCTAGTTTGTACATAGGTGGACGTGGTGATGGGCCCTCATGAATCTAGATACTCTGTTAATTCTCTCCCACATTCTTATTTTTCTACTCTAGCCAAACTCACATAAGATTGGAAAGCAGAATTTCTGGGGAATCAATAGCATGTTCTTTCTCCAGCTGTGGCTGCTAATACTAGAGAAAAGCTAACCTTACCTTTAAAATTAAAAGATCTATGAAAGCAAAAAAACAGCTTAATTAGGGACACATTTTAGAGTCACCTGGGGACTATTTTAAATGTATAGCTCCCAGGGAGGCTAACTGAACAGACTTTGTGGGGACGAAGCCCTAGCATGTATATACCTATTAAATATGTTTTATATTTAAACCTCCACAGGTGATTAGAATGTCTGATTATCAAATATTTGTAGAGGAACCTAGAATATTAAAAACTAAAAGAATCTAGTGGTAAAATAATGTAAAAATCTATGCTCATTTATCTAATTCCAAAGTTGAGAATTAAGATAATTAACCATTAATAAAATGCATTTAATAAAACAAATGAAACAATTAATTTAAGTCCTTACATAATGTTAATCTAACTCATGTCTGCCTTAGCAACATGAAGTCAACATGGTGATGTAAAGTAGGTATTTTCTAAATTTCTTTTATCAGTGTTCAATACTTTTTAATTAAAAAATTAAACATCATTTAAACAATATGTTAAACATATTAAAAAACTCAAAAATTGACCTAAAAGTAAATTTCCATTAATAAATACGGTTTCCTATTTATAAGCATAGCTTTTCTGTCACCAAAGCACTTTTTTAACTGAAACATATATGACCTAATAATATAAACCTTCTTATATACACTGCTTACTTCAAGAGAACTCAGAGATTTATGGATGCTAAATCATCACTCCAAAATTTCTATAAGGAGTTAGTTTTATACCTAAATATAAGAAGTTGAGGTATACACATATTAATAAACTCACAGGAGCCTATAGCTAGACCAGAAATAGAATCCAGGTTACGTATTTTCAGACTAGTGCCTCTTTAATTTTCACACACAATATGATACCTACCCATATGCTTTAAAAGGACGCAGATTTTAACAAGGAGAATAGCAGGAAAGAGAGAATTTGAATAACTCTAGAATTAAATAAAAATCTGCGTGAGGTTGCCATAAGCATTATTGAAGTCTTCTCTTTAAACCACCCATGACTTCCTTCAAATTGTTATTTTTTTCTTCTAAGCTAAACTACCCACTTTTCCTTACTCTAAGGATACATATAGCTCTCTCCGGGACATAACAACAATATGGGAATAACTGCTTATTCTATATTCCAGGCATCTCATATATGCCAGACAATTTCAGGCATCCACTGGGGCTCTTGGGCTGTATCCCCAGCAGATAAGGAGGGATGGCTGTACACATGTTAGAGAAGAAAACGTTAAGGAATTCATCAAGAGGCAATACAGTATAGCATCAAAGTATTAATAGATACTCTGGATTAGACTGCCAGTTTTAAATACTGGCTCTGCAGTTTATCACCTTTTTTTTCTTTTACCTTGGGCAAATTCCTTAAATCTCATTAGGTACTTGACACACATTTTATTTAATGGTCATAACAACTCTACAAGTTAGATATTACTACCATTAATAGGCGAGGAAATTGAGGCTCCATGTTTTACCAAATGAAAACTTGAGTTATTTAGACACATTCGTGGAGAAAATGAGAAACTGATATTTCAATTTTTTCTATTTGATTTTGTGTTTACTTCAATTTACTTCAGGTGAGCAGCCAGATAAGGAAGGGAAGGATAACTCCTCGGTGACCAGTGGTCACCCTTAGGTTCATTCTTAATACAGTAGTTTCCCCTTCTTGGTGGTTTTGCTTTCCATGGTTTCATTTATCCATGGCTCAAAAATATTCAACTGAAAATTCCAGGAAAAAATAATTCACACATTTTAAATTGTCCGTTCTGAGTAGTGTGATGAAATCTTGCATGGACCCATTCTGTCCCACCTGGGATGTGAGTCATCTCCACGTTGTCTATGCTATATGCCCGTTAGTCACTGTTTAACTGCCTCGGTGATCAGAATGACTGCTACGGTACCACAGTGCTTGGGTTCGGTACTATCCACAGTTTCAGGCATCCACTGGGGCTCTTGGGACGTATCCCCAGCAGATAAGAAGGGACTGCTGTACACATGTTAGAGAAGAAAATGTTAAGGAATTCATCAAGAGGCAATAGAGTATAATATCAAAGTATTATATAGATACTCTGAGATTAGACTGCCAGTTTTAAATACTGGCTCTGCAATTTATCACCTTTTTTTTTTTTTTTTTTTTTTTACCTTGGGCAAATTCCTTAAATCTCTGTTATTATTTCATCTTCTTTAAAAATGATACCAATTGCTCCCATCTCAAAGAGTTTTTGTAAGGATAAAAAGAGACAATAATGCATTTCAATGTTTAGTTTTCCACATGGCTCATAACCAGTGCTCAACAAATATCAGCCACTGCTCTTCCAGAAAGGCTAACACTGTTTGAGACCCTGGTGAGGGCCCCAGCACTACTGATTCTGACAATCTCTTTGTTATCAATAACAGCAGACAGCCAATCACAAAACTGTCTCTGGGCAATCACATTTCCCCAAATAGTATATTAATATTTAATGTAGTAAAAAAAGAGATTTTCTGCACATTTTGTTTAGACCAAAGTTGGTTTGGAGTTGTTAAAATACCTACCATTTAAAAATACCACTGACCATTATCCAGGCTGTAAGTGTATTATTTCTTTTAATTCTCCAAATCTTGCTATGAGGAAAGACACTATCATCAGAGATAAGAAGTAGATGCATAAAGAGGTTATATAACTTTACCATTTAACAAATGACAGATAACAGGTGGTGAAGCCAGGACTCAGATCCAGATATCTGGGCCATCTAGTTCTCACTTATGCATTTTACTATAGTGCTTCTCACTATGCTATATATTTGATTATTTTATTCCCATAACTCTGCTTCACAGAAGTCATCTAAGACTTGCTTTATTACTCCCCATTCCCAGCATTTTAAATCCTTGAGTTCTTTTGTGATATGGATAGGCATCATCTATGCTGAGTCATGAAAGAGGATGCAGGGAGATCTGATTTCTTATTACGTGACAGGACCTTTGCTTTGGGATTATAGCATTCCAGAGTTCCACACCTGATCCCACCATTTGCTGCTACGTGCTCCTTATGTCAAGTCAGCACATTACCAATGTCTTTTGAGTATTAAAAATTGAAAAACAGTGACCATAAAATGTGATACTGCTCATTAAATTAAATGTAAAATGAAAATCTTACATAAATAAAATTTAGTGTTAATTCTTTTTGACATGAAGGGTAATATATTAAGAATAGTGTGTGCATTTTAATATGGTGCAAGAATGTCGACATTACAAGTCAGGCTCCTGTTTGGATTGCATGGGGGCATCCTCACCAGGATTATCATACAGGTTCTCCAGGAAAGAGTGCTCCATATCTGCAACTTAATCCAAATTTCCAGCCACTTATATTATGTAGAAAAAGATTTGTTTCAAGACTTCCAATCTTATCTGCAGTTTGTTGATCGTAGAGAGTAAGACTTTATCTGAATAAAGATTATAATTATCGCTTGAACCTGAGAGGTGAAAGTTGCAGTGAGCCGAGATCTCACCACTGCACTCCAGCCTGGGTGACAGAGGAAAAAAAAAAAAAGAAAAAGATTTTAATTAAGTGCTCTTTCTTATGAAGCATGCATGCATGTGCAGACACACACACACACACACACACAGAGCGAGAGAGAGAGAGAGAGAGCTAGAAAAGGTTTCTTACACTGTGTTCTTTACATAAACACAAGGCCTTAGCCTCATTTTGTCCCCTCAAACTTAAAAGTATGTCTCATCCCTGGGACAGCCAGGAGGAGCCTATGGTGGCCTAAGTAGTCTTATCTGTTTACTCCACCGTGATATCTTATACATTGTTATTTTCAATATGTATCATATGTCCTAAGTTTGGGGAGTCCAGTGAAGACATTGTTCAGTGCTCTCAATGTATAGGTAGAGTCTATATTAATCACCAGTGCACATACTTTCAGTGAACAATTGGTATAGTTTATAATTAGGGCTTTATATTATATGTCTGGATTTGCTGTTTATTTTTCAAATAATTCATTATTATTATTTTACAAAGGTATCTGCCCATGATGAAGTAGGGGAAAAATGGTCCTTTAAACATTTAAACATAGTTAGAGAGGGACATGCTCCAGGCTACATCTATCTCAATAAATAGTAAGTTCATTTCCTCTGCTCTTCTCCAGCGCTGGATTCCCTCCCAAATGCTTTTTTATGCTCAAGGAGAATTGATTTTAGTTTCTCAACACTCAAGCCAGGACCCACACCTACTCCCTTGAGGTTGGAGGAGTCATAATCGCTTCCTGATGGCAAGTGCACTCTTGCTTGAGACCATCATCGTGGTGTGGTCACCAACTGCAAAGGCCTGCTATTTATGTGAAACCTAGCTAGTAGAAAACATACGTCATTTGGTTAGCACTGGGGTAAGTTTTCCTTGTCTGCTCAACTTTTCCAGGGCTGCCAATGATAAATACCATTTCTGCCCATTATAGTTTTCTTAAACCTTGACTGTCATGCCCTTTTCTCATGTTACTTGGGTTGCAGTGTTTGAACTTACTAGATTGCCTCACATAACCTGTTCCCTGGTTAATAGGGACAGCATCTATTCTGTATCCTTCATGGATTATATTGCCTCATTAATTCAGAATCATGATTCTCATTCACCAACATGACCTGGTGTAGGAGTCAGCCCAGCAGCCTCATTTCTTCCTACGGTTAGGGTAACTTTATCTTAGAGAGAAATTGCCTTTGTGTGTTAAAAGACATAGGACAATGCTAATCCCAGCAATTGCCACAACTTTAAATCTAATGTTGAAGAAGTTTAGGGTCTTTATCCCTTTTCTACTAAATAGCAACTGGGTTTGATCATCTCCTTCACCAGCAGGCTTTAAGCTTTCCTCATTAGTAGTAGCTTTTGCCAAAGAATATACACCACATGCATTAATTCCGCTTCCCCGGAAACTCCTTTACATATTTTTCCATTTTTGTTAACCTTAACATTTTTCATACATCACAGTTCATTTTAGACTTTAGTACCTTTGACATTATCCTGACAGTCAGCATCATTGTAATATTTAAGTAGGTAGCCTTTCTTCTTGTGTCTCACCAATTTAACATCTGATCTTGTCAGTTGTTTCCTGGGAAGTTACACTGGTTTCTTTCAGTACATTGCCCTGTATTGTTTTTCTTCCAGACAATATGAAAATGTATAGGCCAACAATACCGATTTCCCTAATAGCTTTCTTCATCTTTTACTGGATGAAAACTATCAGTAAGAGAAAACAAGACCTTATCAAATGCTCAGCTTTCAAGAAATTAGATTATCAGGTAAATGTGCACTTAAAGTCCAATTTTGTCATTTGCACCAGGTGAATGTTATCTATTCACTTTCTTTGGTGAAGTTCTCTCTAATACTCTTCTACAGTGATAATAATAATTAATATTTATTGAGCACCTTCTTTATGCCTGGAGATTTGCGTTTAATCTTATTTAATCCTCACGATAACCCTATGAGGTAGATATTATCATCACCCACATTCTACAGGAGGAATTTGAAGGACAAAGAGATTAAATAAGTTGTCCAGGGTTCCACAGCTATAAGTGATATATTCAAGATAGAAGCCCAGGTAATCACCTTTAAAGTTCAGCCTGGTAACCACTGAGAGATACTGCCTAATTTTGTTTCTAATCTCTTTTTAGCCTCACACACATACCCTCCACAATTCTATAGATTTTCATGAAGGAATATATCTTCACCATACTGCTCTACGATACCTTTCTTAATAATAGTTCTGTTTCTTTTGAACCTGGGATCATCATATCCTATCATAGTGTATTCTAGTAGTGAATTTCCTCCTTCATGCCCTCTCGTGTCACATGAACTTCCTTATGTCACAACCTCAGGTTCATTTTGTTTATTAATCATGTTTTTCAACTACTCTGGCCCCTAGGTAATACAAGTAAAACAGATGATCTGACCAGATTAATCTAATTTACTTCCCTCAAAAGTATATGAGATTTTGACAAATACAGAGAGGAGCATACCCTTATAGTTCCATTACTTATCTTAGATAGTTTTTAAGTGAGAACATTAAAAGAAGGGTTATTTATAAGGTTAAAGTTGGAACAGATTTTGGAATTCATCTAATTCGACACCCCATTTTACCTTTTAAAAAATGATGCTTTGGTAGGTTAAATGATTTGCTTACAGTTAAAACAGCTAGTTTATATATTATTTTTTCCATAGTAATGCTTTCAGTAAGTTATCACTAGTGAAAAATATACTTCTTTTTAAATTTACTTATATTAACTTCATGATTATTTAACATCTTTTTCCCCAATTTAATATGTAGTAAACTTAAAATACACCCTTTTATCACTTTGTATTTTTAGTTAAGAAGGTTATAGTTATTTCAATTAATACATAGAGAACTAGATATCGTTATGTAAAAACTTCTACTTTAATTAGGCAACACATATTTTGGAAGATACATGTGATAGCCATGTACACAAAAATTTTATAGTATTTCCGATCAAAAAAATTCTAAAATGTCAAATATAAAAAAATTGACCAGGAATTACAATGGCAAGAATACGAAATGTCTTAGTGACACTAATTAAGTGTCAAAATAATAAAAATAGTATACAGGTTATAAAAGTAATCTCAGGGGAATATACATTCAGTGGAGAAACATACAGCGACATTTTCTCTGATTTCTTTCTCCCTCCTCAGAGATTCAACAGGTTGCTTCTCTCATCCTAGTAACACTGGATTTGATGAATATATAGCAGTTACCTATGGTTGTTTATTTCATTATTTTGCCATAAATGTTATTTACTGACACATGTTATAAAAGCTATTCTAGTTATAAACACAAGCATTATTTTTAAAAAAGTGGAGCATTATAAAGAAAAAGTTTTCAAAATTCACAATTTGATGATAAAAATCTGCATGAGTAGGTCAAACTGGATATGCAGGAAGTCTGAGAAAATTAAAAATTGTGGAAAAACTCAGAAGTTTCAAATGTGATTTAGCTTTAATTATAACCAAACTCATATCCTTTCGTACATCTGATCTTCATAATACAAATAAAATTCAAAGGTAATGTGGAAATAGAATTTCATTGTAAATTAAATACTTCATTTATGAGAATACAAGTTTGCAGACAAGGGCTTGTGGGATGGTGTGACGATATAATGGAGAAGTAATGATCTCAACACAAAGGAGTGCATTTCTTTTCAGCTTTTATTCTGTGTGTGTATTTGTGTGTGTGTGTGTGTGTGTGTGTTTGTAATAGTAGTCAGCCTCTCTACCAAGTTTCTCCTCCTTGTAGGTCACATGATATGTAGGATTCACTTCCTCCTCCTGTTCCACTAGAGGCTTATCCTTTATAAGTAAGAGACTGGTAGCTGACTAAGGTGACTCATCTACATTTAAGACCTATGATTACAAAATTGGGAAGGGTTATGTTTCAAAAAGTGAATAGTTTACTTTTTCAAATACAGGATTAACACATTTGGTGTTCTGGTCACAACAAGCAACCTGCCTTCACAGGCATCCTCAGAAAAGACGGGAGTTCCACTGAGAATAATACTTCCAAACTAGAAGTGCTTGAGCTCTAGGCCCTAAAATGTAACTTAAAAAATTGCTAATAAATTGAGGAAAGTCTCTTACCCTCCCTGTTCTACAGCATTCTTATCTATGAAAATGACATGATGCTAATTGTAGCACAGTCTTAATTGATCATTTGTATTAGTTTTATGTGTCTATTCATACCTCAATTTCATCTGAAAATAAATTTGGGACAGCTTCTAAAATAAAAGGAAAAAGATTAGGTTAAAAAGTTAAGTAGGAAGATCGGAACAAAAGGAAATATAAGGAGAAAAATATAAAATCAAGTCAGGGAAAGGATTGGTAGACAGTTTGCATGACTTTATATTTGAATATTAGCTTTTCCATAGCCAATGACTCTCATCTTAGTGTAAATTTATGTCCTCATTGTCAGAGATAAGCTGTTGATAGTGAGAAAGAGTAGAGAAAGCATAAAAACCCCAACTGCCTCAGTCACATAGGATAAATGTACATTTTTAAATTATATTACAGTTTTGCCCACACTAGAGCACATCCGAAAATAAATAATTTCTAAAATTTAAAGTGGGTCGGTATTGTTTGGCTCTGGCTATGTAACCAAACCACTATATAATCTTTGGGAGGCCGAGACAGGCAGATGACGAGGTCAGGAGATTGAGATCATCCTGGCTAACACAATGAAACCCCGTCTCTACTAAAAATACAAAAAAAAAAAAAAAAATTAGCCAGACGTGGTGGTGGGCATCTGTAGTCCTAGCTACTCGGGAGGCTGAGGCAGGAGAATGGCATGAACCTGGGAGGCGGAGCTTGCAGTGAGCTGAGATGGCAATACTGCACTCCAGCCTAGATGACAGAGAGAGACTCTGTCTCAAAAATAAAATAAAATAAAAAATAAAAACATCATAATTCCAGAAGTTGAAAAATCTTTTAATTGATGCTGACATAAGAAACAATCCTATAAAATATTTGCTTTTCTGATACTATCATCACTAAAACATGTAAAATCGTCATGTGTAACTGACCCTTGGAAATGTTTTCTTTCATTTTTTGCCACTCCAATTTTTGTCTTCCTCAGCTCCAAATTATGGAAGCAGTTTTCAAGGTCTTACAGATGCATTTCCTTCCAATAGAAAATAAGCTTTAATGATGTTAATGTCAGAAATTAGTTCCATAGCAACTATTATAGGAGCTTTCACATGCACACACATTTCTAGAGAAATGATGTTTGTAATTCACAATAGTACAAAGAAACTTAAACTAAAATTATCTTTTGCCTCTGGTACAAGAAATAGGAGTACTTCAAAGATCTTGAGGAAGTTTCTTAAGAGCTCTCCCTAGGTCAGTTAAGTTTTATTTTGCTCCCAAGCTCATGTTATTTTAAAGCAAGATCCAGAGCCTGGAAGTGAAACTAACTCTTCTATCAAAGTGATTTAAATGATCATACTTTCTGAAGATTAAAAAACTAGAATAATTTTGCCACTGTATTTCATAATTTCCTTTCTCACGTATAAAATAATTTTATTCTTCTAAGAAAACCTGCTGAGTTAATACGGGAGACATTTCCACTACAAGTACTAAAAAATCAGTCACCCTTACAGTTCATAGAAAGCAAATCAAATTCTATTTTAGTGAAGTTTTCATAACAGCCTTTTGGTAATAATGTTGAAGAATCATGATATATTTAAGAGATATTAATTCTAGTAATAGTCATTTATCTTTGATGTCAGAGAGAGACAAAGACTTGGGAAATAGAAGATTTACGATGACATATTATAGACTCACTTGGTAGATGTTGGATTTTTTACTCTTCCTCTGAAACGACAGATAATGAAGCTTTATCAACTTCCTTTTATTAAGGCTAAAAATATATCCTATAATAGGATCATAAACATTTAATGAAAATCACAGCTGTACTGAATTTTAAAATTAGGTGAGGATGGGCAAGTAGTTCATAGAAAAGTAAATCAGCATAACTCATACATTATGAGTTTACAACCTAGCTTGTTTTAATTTAGTATATCTCTGGCTCTGACCTCTTTCCTGTAGTCCAGACATATATTGCCAATTCCCTAAATGAACCTGGATGTCCAAAATGAGTCCATTTTCCTCCCAAGCACATCTGAGACATGTCAGTGGAGAAAGCTCAAATTTAAGATGATAGAACAGGATGACAGATTTTCCCTTTATTCTTCCCATTGTTTTCTGGGAAGAAGATTAAAATTCTTATTATTATATCTCTGCCTTAAGTTGTATTCCCCAGAAACAGACTCTCAGAAGATGACTCATGTGAACACAATTAATAGAAAATATTCCCAGGAAAATCAGGGGCATGGGGTGTGTAGTAAGGAAATAGGACCAGTAAGGTAAGAAGGCTAAGGAGGGGTATATTACAAAGCAAAGTTTCATGGAGGGTAACTTTGTCTCTGTCCCAGAGAGGATGTCTCTAAACAGTGTGGGTCAAACCTCAGACTTATCCTGATCAAGCCACAGTGGCTGGAATATTTAAACCCTGAACCTATCAGTGATTGGATAAGAACTACTCCTGGAAGGATATAAGTCCCCAAATACTTCTACCACAGTGGAGCAAAGTAGATTCCAGCAGTCAGGGGCCACCCCTCCAATAAAAAGACACAGTGCTGTCAATGTGAGAATAAAAACACACGTGGAGACAGAGAGCCTGGGAACGTAAAAAGATTCAAGCAAGCTATGGCAGTGCACTGACTGTCTGCTTTAATCTACATACTGGTCACAATGTAATCTTATTTTCCTAATACCTACACCTTTATCACTTTCCATTTATTTACTCATCATTTTCTTCTCCTTTATTCCTTCCATGTGCATCCTGCAGGTGGGGTGAGGTCCTGGGACATCAATGGCTAGCAGTAGAGTGCCACCATAGGTTGGCACTAAGGTTGCAATTTCTTCCTTCCTCTCTGTTCTACTGCTTAATAAAGTCAGGAGATATATATCGTTGGCCAGCTCAGTATTTTGAAAACTTGAATATGACTGCCTTCAGATGAGATATTTTTTTTCTAGTTCACCAGAATCTCCTAACACTATCAGTTAGGATTTGATTCAACTGCATGTAACAAAAAACCCAAAGTAACAGTCATTCTTAAAGTAGCGTTCACGGACCAGTAGTATCAGCATCATGTGGCAGTCAACAGATACTACAGTTCTTTTAAGTCACGAAGAACCCAGTCATCTCTCAACTTCATGGCATAAGAACGCTGCTTTAGCAGCATCCATCACCTCCTCATTCCAAGCAGCAGGTGTGGAGGAAGATGCAAGGGAGAAGATGCAGGGGACTCATGCAAGATGTTGTTTGTTTGTTCGTTTGTTTATTTTTAAAGAGGATAACACTTTCCAGTTGGTTCATTGTGCAGAACCAATAGTGTGCTGGAAAGATTTGACAAATAGTCCTCCAATCTTCATTGTGTAAATACGCCTGCTGTGGCTGATTTCAAGCTACCAACTCGACTTCACTGAACAGTGATGGAGAGAGATGTGCACAAGTGACTCTCCCAGCCTAGCTAGCTCCAGCAAATCACTGTCCATATCTAACATATAGCCATCCCTAAATACATGGGAAGCTTGAAAAAGAAGGCATTATTCCAAGGAGTTATGTGCTCAGAGTAAAATTTGAATATACATTGTTAAAGTTGAAAGGAAGAATGGCTATTGTGCAGATGTTGGTTCTTTCTGCTGCAAGATTGCTGTCCTATACCCAACTTACATTTGTTTGTATCTATCCTTCCTGGACTCTGTAGAAATATATCTTTGTCTGAGATAGTGCCAAAATTCTAGTCTAATGGCTTTCAAAGACAAATACAGTTGACCCTCGAACAACATGGGTTTGAACTGTGCAGGTCCACTTATACACACATTTTTTTTTTCAACCAAATTAGGATTGAAAATACAGTATATGCAGAATGCAAATCCCACACATAACCAAGCACTGCCTTTTCATATACTTGGGTTTAGCCTGCTGATTGCAGGACTTAAATATGCAGATTTTGGTATATGCAGGGGGTCCTAGAACCAATCCTTGTGTGTTCTGAGTAATGACTGTAACTGCTCACAGAAATTGCCAGGCAATATATTATAGATGCCAAAATAGCTCAAAATACATTGCATGTGATCACACATGAAAAGCAGCAAATATCTGTAGATAGATAAAGCTTATTCACTAACTAAAAGGTCATATTTTTGCAGTAGGAAAAAATAGAATATTAAATTGCCCATTTTGTGATGCTGTGATGATTCATGTGGTGTGCTAAGAAGCACCAGCTCTGTTGACTGGCAGACCTGGTTCAAACCACAACTCTTCCACTTAGACTGTACAATTTATTCATATTCTTGAAACTTGTGTCCTCATAGGTAAGTAAATAACTACTTAAGCAGAGGAAGAAACATATTATTGGGTAGATACTTAGTTCACATATATATATAAATTGCTTATAAGAAGGAGCAGCACTAAAAAGGGATGCTAGATACAATTGCATAGTAACTTTCCAAACTAAAGGTTATTGCTGTTCTGTATATTTGTGAGGTCAGAGTATGTTATGTTAAAGGGCTTTCACTAGCTCACTCTTTAGTTCAAGAATTTCCTCATAGAAAATGAAGCTATTAGAGCTCTCCTGCCTCTTCCTTCTCAGAACATTTTTGCTAGTTAACACTTGGAGCAATTTGTAGTCCTCTTTCCTGCTCCCTGTCTTAGTGATGGTGGCTCCGAATCTCACAATCTATCTGAATTTCACCTCTTTTCTATGACTTTGGCTAAATTACTTTTGTCGTGGTTATACTACTGGGCTCTAAATTCAGTCTAGCTGAATTTGAAGTCAACTCGGCCACCTACTATTTAAATAACTCTAGAAACCTTACCTAATCTCTTTTGTGTCTGTGTGTTCCAATGAAACTGTACCCTTTTCAAAAACAGTGTTATTGACATATAACTCACCTACCATTCAATGCACCTACTGCAAATTTCACCTACCCCACAATTCATTTAACATTGAAAGAGTACGATTCAATGTTTTTAAATATATTCACAGAGTTTTGTAGATCTGACAATCTAATTGTAAAACATTTTTTTACCCTAAAAGACAATCTATTAGTAGTCAATCCCCATTTCTTCCCTCAACCCTCCCAATTTTTGCAGCCCTAAGCAACCGCAAATCTACCTTCTGTCTCTGTAAGTTTGCCTATTACATACACCATACAAATGGAATCATATAATGTTTGCCTATTACATACGTCACACACATTGAATCACATGTGACTTTTGTGTCTGGCTTCTTTCACTCAGCATAACATTTTCATGTTTCATCCAAATAGTAGCATTATCAGTACTTCACTTTTTAAATTACTGAGTAATAGTTGTTTTTTTATTACTAAGTAATAGTTGTTTTTCTGTCTAGTTATTCTATTATTATTATTAAAGTAGAATTCAAGTTTCTAACTATTTTGTTGAATTTTCTATTTTTTCCCTTCCAACCTATCAGTTTGCTACATATAATTTGGAGCTCTGTTATTAGGTACACATACATATATATATATATATATCCTGATAGATTGGCCCTTTTATTATTATTTAGTGACAGTTTTTCTGTCTAGTAAAATTTTTTGTTTTAAAGTCTATTTTCTCCAATATTGCCATAGCCACTCCAGCTCTTTTATGACTGTTATTTGCATGGAGTATCTTTCTCCATCCTTTTCCCTTCAATCCATTTTTTAATCTTTGAATCTAAACGAAGTCTCTTATAGACAACATATAATTTGATCTTGGTTTTGTTTTGTTTCTTTAAATCATAGCTATACAAGTGATTACAGGGGCAGATGGTGGCTTCCCTTCGTCTTCTTGGTTTGATCTTCTCAATGTGGAACTTCAACCCTATGAGTGAGCTGAGCCTGGGAAGGGGTATGCAATCAAGGCCTCAGTATTCTATGTCTAGTGTGCCTGGGTTAGAGCTTCTGCCCTACAGATGGGGCCTGCATGGGGAGTAGACCCTCAGTCCACTCAGCCACACCTGCTTTTACAACATGAAGTTGAAAGGAATAAGAACTTCTGGTAGCCTGCTCCTCATGGGAAGATGCTGTAGCCCTGGACAGGGAGTTGGAGAAATAGGGAGTTCCTGTATTAGGTGCATGTGCTGAGGTAGAGCTTCCACAACACCAAGCTGAATAATGAAGGAAGTCACAGTTCAAATGCCACATACTCTTATTGTTCTTATTTAGATTTAGTACATTTTCTTAAATGAATATTTCTACCTTTTTTTGTATGTCTGTAAAACAATTTCCAGATATTTAAATGAATGCTTTTTATACTTTTCAGCAGTTAAACTGTTTCATGTTGAGACTTTCTTTCATTATTGTGGAGATCCTGCTCTCTAACCTCTTTAAGCATCACTTTTCTCATCTGTAGCATTTAGTTGATGATAATAATGGTTATATGAAGATTAACTGATATGATGCTATAAATAATCAGAATATGCCACTCCAATCTATACAGTTTTGGCATAATGATTATTTTGAGCTGAAGGCAATTAAGAAAAGGCAACAGAAAAGCACTCTGCCCTTCCCTTACTTGCCTAAAATCTGAGTATACATCTCCCTTGGGAAGATGTCTCCTCTCATACTAGGAAAGGAAGAACAACTTTTATCACCAGAGATGGAAACAGCACCAAGAAAAATTTGCATAAACAAAATTTTATTAAATAGCCTTTGTCTTCCATTAATTTCTTCTATATATTTACTGCCTGTAAAAGTCCAAATTTATTTTCCTTTGCTTTATCACTTCTCCATAATTTATTGATTTTTGTTAGGATATTATGTAATCCCTTCCATTTCAACCACTTTTTTTGATTATTATTTCTTTCTATGAAGGCCTCTATGCATACCAAAATTAAAATGTTAACATCAAATAAAACTTGTATGCCTTCTCTCCTGTTAATCTGTGTTTTGTCAGATAAAATTAACAAGTCCCAGCTGCTTAATATTCTTCCTCTATTTTAACAAAATTATCTATCAATACTGTTTTTATTTACCAAAGAATCAACAGCAATGTATTACAGAATAGAAAAAAGTAGAAGATCTGGTCCTCAAGCTATAGAATGTTGTAGGTGTGTATATACTTGAATTTTAATTTCAGTTCTGTTTCAGGAACTCCTAATGAAACGTTGAATACTCTGTTTTACTGCACAAAATCACTCCATATTTGCTCTTGTTTTTTAACTTCACATTGTACAAAATGATCAAATGTGGAACTTGTTCTTATAAGGAATCAGCTTCCTCAAGTGACAGTACTGTTTTCTTTATATGAAAGGTAATAGAGAAAATAGTCTTGAAACAAATTCCTGGCACACGATTGAACTATATGCATCAATATATGTGACATCGAGACAAAATGTTCTACAACCAGGAGGTAGTTCCATCTCGCTTCTTGGAATGCTAAAACTCTATTTGACCCTGGAACAAAATGGAATGGAAAACAACCAGTTATTTTTTTAAAAAAAGATTTCACATTGTAGCTTCTCGTGACTCATTTAGCAATTGAACTTGACCAAACTGGTTCTGTCTGTTCCTTTTTTTGCATTAGCAAATCAAATCCAAAGTAAGCTGGTCTTGATTTCTTTACTAGACTAAACTTGTTATTTTTAGTTATCTAAATGAATTTGTACTCATTCATCTGCAATTTCTTGCACAAACAACTTATATGTTTGTAACAATACAATCTGAGCTGGAATGAGTTAGAAACATTCCATAAGAACTTTATGAAAATTATTTTTGTAGATGTACTCTCAATTTTTAAAATAATTTTCATGATGTTTTTGAGAAAATCTGTTTAAAAATCCTTCACCAATTTTACTCTGTTTGATACATAATTTATCTGACTTTAAACCATTTGCTCTTATTTCTATGCAAATAATAGTGGAAGAGGTATTGTATTAAGCTATGGTGAGTTGTGAACAATTTAGTTTATTGTATTATTTCCAATCATACAATTGTTCAGAGAAGTCTTTGGTCAATTAAGGAAGCGATTAAAAGCAAAGGAAATTGAGAATAGTAGTCAATAGACTGGTCTTTCCATACTGGATAAATGGCATCGTGGAAGATTATACAGACTCCAAAAAGAAAAGTAGGAATTTACCCTCTCACAACTGTCTTAGTTCAGGATGCTATAACATCCTCCACTCTCCACCAAATTCATATGTTGAAATTCTAACATATGAATTTGGTGGAGAGGGGAGGACACAAACATTCAGTTCATAACAACAACTGTCCCTATATCAATATAGAATCTCAGCTATACCACATTAAAGTTTTGAAGTATATAAAGTATTTGAAGATATATCAAAATACCTCACTAATGTGTATGTCCAAAAAGCCTCTATGATAGTTTGTCAGGGGCATTGATGCAGTGCCATTTAAAAAGAACCTGACAGTTCTTTAAAGCTTCAAAACAAACATGAATAAAATGAGCAACATCGAAGAATCTAGTATAAGACGTAGGATTATTTTCCAACGGTACCTTCACATAGGTCAACAAACACACATCATTTATTTATTCTAGTTATGTCCCCATTTTTATTTCTAACACTGGTTATTTGTACCTCCTGCTTTTTGTTCTTAATAAATTTTGCCAGTCTCAACTAGTTTTTTGTTGTTGTTGTTAATCTTCATTTTTTATCATTCAATTCATTAGTTTGTGCATTTGTGCATTGTTTTCCACTTTCTTGATTTTATTCTACTGCTTGAAATCTAACTTTCTAAGTTCAATGCTGAACTCATATTTTTCTGTCTTGTTTTCTCTTAGATATGTATAATGAGCTAAAAATGTCTCATTAAGAAATTCTATAATGGGATCTCACAAATTTCTAGTGTAACATATTCACTGAAATTCAATTCTAATGTCATAATTTACATTACCATTTCTTCTTTGATCCAAAGTTGTTTATAATTTAATTTTTTAGTTTGCCAAGATAAGAGTAAGATCTTTCTTTGCTTTCTTATTTTATTTATGGGTTGCATTTTGGTCTGGAAAATCATTCTACATCATATCGATTTTTTATTATATATAGAGATTTCCTCTCAGGGTGATGGGTAAATTATTTTTGTAAATACTCTATATGCACTTGAAAGAATATGTATTCTCTATTTCTTTTGAGAGCCTATAAATTGACCATTAGAATAAGCTTTTAGGTGTGTTATTTAAAATTTCCTAATAATTACCACTTTTGTTTAGCATAATTTATTGATTTTGAGCAAGGTGTTAAGTTATCCAATTGTATTTTTTCATATAAACCTGTCCATTTTTACTTTATATATTTTGAACCAACATTGTTATGTGCCTACAGACTGAGAAATATTTTATCTTTCTGATGATTTGAAAGTTGTAATTATAGGAGTCTCTGTGAATCTGCTGTGATTCTGGAATCTTCATTGCTCAATTAAACCCCTTTAAATTAATTTGGCTGAAGTTTTTTTTTTTTTTTTTAATCAGAGGGTATCAGAAGCAGGATCTGAAGTGGAGCTTCTAGCGACCCTAGGAGCCCTGAGTGAACACGCAAGGCACCTGCAGGACCCACTGGTGTCCATTGATCTCTCAGAGCCGCTGGCAATTGTGCGTAAGCTCCCTCGCGGATTTTGCAGCTCCACGGATTCCTGTTTTGAGCTCTCCAAGTCTCTTTGAGCAAATTTCTGATCCAAACTGGGTTTGGAGTAACGACAGAAACTGGACTGGGTCCAGGAATGGATTTGATCTGGGAATTAACTGGCTTGGATCCAGTTAGAGGCCTCTTACGTCTGACTGGGCCAGAAAGGAGTTGGTAGTAAGCAATGATATTGCAGGGATTATAACATTTGTCTTTTGAAAATTCACAGGGATTTTTGAGTTCTACCCCTTTGTTTCATTTTTCTTGCAAGCTTAGGTAGGAAAAATAATTGGCTAAGTTAATCGAGAGAACCTGAGAGTAAAGCCAGTATTTTAGGTAAAAATGGGACCCTTAATTTCCAGAAAACTGAGTTCCTTCTGGCTTATACATTAGGCCTGGGAGGCAGTGAAGTCTTACAGAAACAGCAAAATCCTACTAAAGATAACTTACTGTGGAACATTCCAAATCAACAACAACGCATTAAAGTAGATTTAAAAAATGAGGGCGCTCGGTAAAGTCCCTTTTGGCTAAGAATGAGTTTGACACTACAGCATGTCAACTGCTATTCTCTTTGGAATAATCTGCCTTGCACTCTTTGCTGTCAGCTGTAGGTGACAGGATTAGGCATGTACAGGATCATGGGACATGGGGAGCTTTTTCCTCCCTAAAAGCGGAAACTTGAGAGATGTTGGGACTGCTGGAAAAGATCCCTTTGCTACCCAGAAGCAACCGCCTGAACTTTTCAGTGTCGCTGCAATGGGTGGGTCTTTCTTTGGCCTCCCTGATCATTTCGCCTTCCCCACCCTGCCACAGGTAATGCTTTTCTCTCTCATCTTTCCCTTTCTTAACTTTTCTATTACTTAGGGCAACCATCTTGCGTAGACACCGCGTGTTGAAGCTCCTGGTCAGAGGTTGGGTTAACAATGATGGGGCCTAACTAGGGGCAAATTTAAGCCTTGTCAGTTTGATATTGGGTGCTAAGCAGAGTGGCTAATGTCTATGTTTTATCACACATATTTTACTCTGGCCAGAAGAAAATGGTAATTTTCCTTTATGATGTGGCTTGGTCCCAGCACGATAGTGTGGCAAGCTGAGTCACTGGGGCCGCTCAGGGAAAGGGAACCCAGAACCCTGGCATGCTGGCAAAAGGGTAAGAATTTCTTGCCAGTCAGATTCTGGCTTCTCTCTCTGTGTGCAAATGGTTGAATGAATGGCAAAAATCACTGTTTGTCTCTTCTGTAAAGTTTTGATTAATGCAAAAAATAATTCTGAGGTGAGCCTTAAACTGATGTATTTGTGTTCTTTTTTTCTGGGTCGAGGAGTACCTTAGGATAAAACATGGGCTTAGGACCACATAAGCTCACTGATCAAGACGGCACAGCAAGCTGGTCAATAACAAACTTTCCTGCAGGTCCCTGAAACAAACAAAAAAAACTGGATGGGGTCTCCATCTTGTTTTATGTCCTTGAGAACTTAACCTTGTAACCATGTGGCAGTATTTTCTCTTGGTCTCCACCTTCCATCGCACAGGAATTTTTGGGTTTATGTCATAGTTAGCTGTAAAAATTATCTTGAGTAGTTAAAAGCCTTTGCAAGCTCAGAATTAACTACTCTAGACTCCTTCTGGGAAAGACAATAGATATGACCCTGTCCTATAGCTAAGTAGCTATGATTTTGGCCTTGTACACTGGTGGTCCAGGTTTGGTTCCCTGCTTAGGAAGTAAGTCCGTTTTGGTTTAATATCTGCATAGCCTTGTCTGGTCTCTTCTCTTCCACAGACTGTCTTAAATTTTCCTTTCTCTGAGCACCTGGAAGGTTACATTGGGTAAAGTTCAAAAGCCAGAAATATCAGCTGTTTGGCCTGGCTAAAATCAGGTAATAAGAAATTTTGAAAGGACTTCATTAAAGAGTGCTATGGTTAAAAGTCAGCTTAATTAAAAGTGAATATTCAAGCTCTAACTTTCTGGAAAAACAGGAGGCACCAGAAACCCCTTTGCTGGCCCTGTTCTTCCAAGGCCTCCACCCAAAAGCCAATAACCAATTAAGAAACTTAAAAACTGGCAAATGAAAAATCTTACAATCACTGTAATAACCTTCTTCTGCCTATCTGGGTAACTATATATGTGTTGTGTGTAATGTTTATATAAAATAGCTCTAATTAATGAATTGACTTAAAAATAAGCACTTGAATAAAATATTTTGAAAGCAAAATAAAACCATAATGCCTTTTAGTCCATGTAACTTTAGTAGTTTTGGGGAAGTAAAAACAGCTTTAAAGATTATTGATAAAATAAAGACATTTTTATCTAAATTATGCAGGTCAGATATGAGGTTTGCTAAATGCTTTAAGGTCATAAACTGCTTCAACTTTTGAAAATTGTTCAATTTATTTTGGAGACATTAAATTCTAAATAAGTCCTGGGGATATATGGAATTAGCCATGGCCCTAGCTCTACAAAGAAGGTTATAAAGAAAAGACATACTATATAAGAAAGGATGTTGTATGGTAAATTCTTGTCCTAAAGTAAAATGACTGATTGTTTAAAAAGAGGGATGTTTAGAGCAAGTCAGAAAGTCTAAACATGTCATACATCGTCTGTGTAAGTCATGAAAGAATTTATTAAAAGAAATGTATCCCAAAAATGTTGTACAATTTAAAGGTGATTATGCTAAATGCTTCATAAAATGCCACTGTGACTCTTAGCTATACAGCTTGCCTGTTTTACAGCTAGGTAAGGCTTGTGACACGTGGAGTTAGATGCTGGAAAGAGTCAGACCTTATCTGCATTTCTGCCTGGGTCCTAGGCTCCACACCTAGTACATAATTAAAACCCCTTGTTTACCAAAGTTTTCACCAGAAGTAAAAGTCACTAAGAGTTAACACTGTAACATGTAATTGAGGCTACTGAAAAAATAAGTTTACATGCAAGGTGTGTAAGGAGAATGAACTGTGTTTTTTGTAAGAGATTAAAAGAAAGTACAGAAATGTAAATGTTTGCCTAGGTTAGAGAGTTAAAGGATTGTTTTAAATTAAATAAAGTTTGAACAAGTTGTGGATGGCTTATAAAAATTAACTTATAAGAGATTCTGTGTATGAACATATTGGCTAAAGTTAAAATGGCATTATTCAGGTTTTTCCCCATAAATTGGAAATTGGAATAGAAGCACAACGAGTTTTCTTAGAACATTGTTCTGCACTGAGAAAAGAATTGTAAAGGGTTATAAAAGGTTTATAAAAATCTTACCTTATGGTCAAACTAATTAAAACTGAATAGATTTATAAAATGTTGTTTAAAAACTAGCTTTAACATGAAAAATACACTAACGGAAAAACAAAATTTGGTTTTATCTTTTAAAAAGGATTTGTATGTAATATTAAAAGATAATGAAAGGTTTCTGTTTACCTTTTAACTAAACTACAGAAGAAAAAGGGGAAACGGGAAAGAAAGGAGACAGAGTCAGTTGGCTTCATGCTATCTCCACTGGGTCTTATTTGGAAAGCTGAGTCTCCTCTATCCGAATAATGTTTTTTCCTTTTAAAAGTTTTCGAGTTATCATTTTGGCTAAATGAATGACTTTTGGTAACCTAAGATTGTATTTTGTAATATCCAATGTTTTATACTTTTGGTATTTAGCAAACCTTTCAAAATCAAGCTCTAGATTATCATGCTAAATCAGCCAATACTAAAATTGTTTAAATATACAATTTGAATGAACTCCATGGTCTAAGTCAAATTACCTACAATAATCCGTTACTTATCAGTGCTATGCACCTAAATTGGAGAAGCAACTGGTATTCAAGAGGATATAAGTCCAGTGTTAAGCATGGACTCATGAAGAATGAGGATGGCCGCCTTGTCCTTCCTGAGTCCTTAAAACTATTGTATTAAAGGTTCTACATTCCATGACCAGTCATGGAAAAGATAAAATAATCCAAATTGATTATATTGATGTGGTGACTTATAAATTGCAGAGGTGGTTTAAAACCAATGTTTGGTTCCATATTCTTGGGAAGACAATCAAAGCTTCAGGTACATTTAGCTACCTCATGGGCCATTTTAACATTTATAAAGGGATTTCATTCAATTATCATTTTCAGTGCATGTTTTCTGGTTGCATGAAAGCTTTCTCATGCAAGAGGGCTGATGTTATAACAGTAGATTATTATGATACAGTGTATTTTCACCAGGTAAAGAAAGCTTTCTATGGTCCACTGAGGACAGTCCTTTCACAATCTATAACCCAAAGATTGGATCTTCTCAGAACACCAGAGAAAGACTGTCCTTGCCACCCACACTACAGCAAAACTTTTGAGTCTTGAACCTTGGGTTCATAATCTCACAACTGAGAAGGGTCCCTCCACACTCCTGGAACTGTAAACCCATTGGAACCTTTAAGTTAAAACTAACCAGGAAAGTTTTTACCCAGAAGAAGATGGCATCGTTGATGCGAACAGCTTTTCCCAACATCACAGATCAAAACTTGTACTATCACAAGACTCTAATCTTTGAATATTTTTTCCTTGTTTATGTGTCTGTGAACATAGAAATGAAAAGGGGGTCTATTATGTGCACTTATAGGGCATACTTTTATTTGTGAAGAATTTCGAAGACAGCCTTATACATGAATATATATATATATATATAAAAACACTTATATTTAAGTTTATTCATGAATATATAAAGTTTATTCATATATATATATATTTTTTTTTCTTTTTTTAAGATGGAGTCTTGGTCTGTCACCCAGGCTGGAGTACAGTGGTGTGATCTTGGCTTGCTGCAAGCTCCATCTCCCAGGTTCAAGCGATTCTCCTGCCTCAGCCTCCCGAGTAGCTGGGACTAGAGACACACACTACCACGCCCAGCTAATTTTTGTATTTTTAGTAAAGACAGGATTTCACCATGTTGGCTAAGATGGTCTTGATCTCTTGACCTCATGATCTGCCCACCTCAGCCTCCCAAAGTGTTGGGATTACAGGCATGAGCTACCGTGACTGGCTTAAACTTATATTTTAATAGATAAAAGATGAAGGCCCAATGTGGGTGAGAAACTGGTGGCACAAGCATTGCCTCATAATCAGTCAAAAATCCTCTTAACCCACATCATGGATTAAAGAGAACATTGTCGGGAGGACTTCACTCTTCTAAGAGGCATCATTTGTTAGGTCCTTTTTCCATGGTTTAGAATAAAAGAGGCAATAATTAGAAATGTCACCCTCACAATAGGTTCTACAGCAAATTCTACTGTAAAGGCTATAGATACACAACAGACTTTAAATTCTCTTGTGAGAGTTATGCTAAATAATAGAATTGGCTAAACAGAAAAGTACCTGTGCAGCTGCTGACACTTGTGGCCTATGGAGAAATACATCAAATGTAGATTATAAAAATTCAGTTGAAGGGGATTAATGAAAAGACCACTGAATCAAGCGAGTAGACTCTTCATCTGGCTCATTCTTTAATCTATTTAATTTTATATGGTTTGGTTTATGGAACCTGGCTAAGGAGCATACTCCAAACTTTTGGTGTTATCCTCAATAGTCATAATAGTCTCCCTGGTGCACTGTATTGTCTCAAAGGTTTTAAATGTTTGCATGCAGCCATCTGTAGAACATCAAATGGTCTCCAACTGCAATGACAAACGCTGAAAGAAAAGTGTGATCACAAAGACACTATAACCTATGCATAATGTGCTGAGACTGGAAATCCAAAATGATGGTAACTGAGAGTGGTGCTAATGCCCTAAATTTTGGTCAGATTCTCACCCGAGAATGTGGCCAAAAAGGGGGGATTAAAAAAAAAAAAATTATGGGAGGCCTTTAATTTGGACTGAGCTCAGTTCCCAACAAACAAAACAAAACTAAAATGGAGTTACTCATGCTAATGTGACATTAATCAAACTAAGGCTTTAAGAAAACACATAGATCCTAGAATAGACCAGGTTTTGTTTTATTTTTCTTGTAAACAGAATGTTCCAGCATAAGGAGTTACTCTCTACTCAGTCCTTATTCTCTCCTTGCAAAACCCAGTGTTCTACTGTTTACCAGTGAGTTTCAAAACCATGTAAGTACATTTACGATAGTGATAGTAAGTAACATCAATGACTAAAGTTTCAGTCAGTCTCTCAAAATTGAGAAAATGACCAAAAGGGGGGAATTGTTAAAGCAAACTAAATATGACCTGAAAAGGACTGTACTTCTATATTTGAGTCCTTGTCAATGTACTGTAAACTAGCTTAACAGTCAGACAAAATTGAAAACCTAAGTTAATAGTATGCACCTGCAGCAGTGGCTGAGTGTTGGCCGCCAGTGGCCATACTTCAACCACTCACAGACTGCTGAATGCTCAACCTGCATTCAAATAAGGCAAATGCTGAGCTGTAACCAATCTCACTATGTCTGTACCTCACTTCTGATTCCTGTACATCACTTTACCTTTTTTGTCTATAAATTTGTTCTGACCACGAGGCACACTTGGAGTCTTCGTGAATCTGTTGTGTTTCAAGGGCTGCCCGATTCGCAAATCATTCATCGCTCACTTAAACTCCCTTAAATTATAAAAAAAGAAAGTTATTATAATTACATACCCTATTAACCCTAATAATTTCTTTTCTTAAGGTCTGTTTTCTCTGATATTAATATACCTGTGCCAGATTGTTTTTGATAATTACTTTGTGATATCTCCCTTTCTATTCCTATACAATTATATTGTAAGTGAATGGTTTATGCAATCAAAGTTTAAGTGGCTCTCTTATAAATATCATGAATATAGCTGGGCTTTCATGAAACTCTAAGTTGAGAATCTGTCATTTAGTGAAAAAATTTTACCAGCATACATTATCATGATGCTATCCAGTGTATTTGGATTTACTTCTAATATATTATTTGAACTTTCTGTTTACCATGCATTTTTGTGCCTCTTTTTCCACCCTTCTTGCTTTCCAGTAGGCTGATAATTTTTATTTCTTCTTTTTTTCTTAGAGGTATATTAGTCCATTCTCATGCTTCTAATAAAGATATACCCAAGACTGAGTAACTTATAAAGAAAAGAGGTTTAATTGACTCACACTTCTGGGGAGGACTCAAGAAACTTAAAATAATGGCAGAAGGGGAAGCAAATATATCCTTCTTCACATGGCAGCTGCAAGAAGAAAGAGTGCCCAGCAAAGGGGAAGGCCCCTTATCAAACCATCAGATCTTGTAAGAACTCACTATCACAAGAACAAGATGGGGGAAACTGCCCCCATGATTCAATTATCTCGACCTGATCCCTCCCAAGACATGTGGGAATTATGGGAACTACAATTCAAGATGAGATTTGGGTAGGGACACAGCCAAACCATATCAAGAGGTATATTATTTTTCTATACTTTTAATGTTTATTCTTAATATATAACATGTTTACTTGCTTAATAATGTTTAAAGGTAATCATTATACAGAGGGGATAATTCGTTCATTTTTATTGTTTCAAACAATAGATTATTAGGTAGTTCTATATGTACTACACTTAAGCAGTCCTATAAGTTCTGATACAGAACAATCTCTAATTATGAGTTCAATAAGAAAATTCAAGGAACATTTATGTATGTGTGTAATATGTTACTTTTTTGCATAGATATATATACACACACATAACTATATGTGCAGATAAATGAATAGGAACAAAATATCTCTCTAAAAGTATGCCTATGAAACTGCTAACAGCATTTCATTGGGAACAGTGTTTGCTTCTGGAGGGAAGAAATAGGTACACATGGGACCAGTGTGAGAAGGAAAATGCTTCTCACTGAATGCCCTTTGTACACATTGAATTTTGTATAATATACATATATTACATTTACAAAAAAGGCAATAATAATTTTTTGAGAGTTAATATTTCTTCTCCAGAAAAATTCGGGGGACTTAAAATGTTTTAAACTCAATTTTTCTTACTTTTACATCCTTCTTAGTATGTAATGTATCAGTTAGAGATTGCTGCTTATCTGAAAATCACAAAATCCCAGGAGCATTCAACAAGAAGCAATCATTTATCACTTTTTGGCTCAGCTGGGCTAGGCTAGACATGGCTGGACTGAACATTGGGTCCAAACTCTGCAATGGGTCCAGGTCTGTTTCCAGTATCTCTCATCTTCCTTGAACTAGTGGCTACCTGAATCATACTCTTATTGCAGAAAGCTGAAAAGTGAGAACAAATGCAACAGGTATGCACATTTCAAGCTTTTTTTCTTTCAGTACTTCTGTTAACATCCCATTGACCAAAGTAAGTTACAAATCCAAGTCCAATATTTATGAGTCAGAGAACTATATTCCTCCCATGGCTATGAAGGGTGGAGAGTGAGTGCATACTTGCTGAATAATAATCAAATCTATCACACCTGGTATTATAGCTCTTCTTTTCTTTGAAATATCCCCCAAATTAGTCTCTTTTCAACACTTGATATTTACTTAGATTTTCCTAAATCTTTATCAATCTATTTGCCCAGGATTGCTCCTTGCATTCTACTTTTTTTTTTACTTTATTCAATTTCCTTCTTAGTAAAATAAATATTTTGGTACAGGGCCTTTTCTGTGAATACTTGAGTATTAAACTCTCACTGTATTTGTCTAGTACTATGTCTTGAATGATTACTTAGCTAGCTATAAAGCAGAAATGGCTAGAACTTAGACTTAAATAATTAGGTAGGTAGTTAATAGTACTAAAACATAACTTGAATTCATAACACTGCCAACTTCTTTGTGCAAAAGTTAGACATAGGGAATGAATGAACCCTAAAACATGAAATAAACACATCTCGGTGTACTCAGACAAATCTGGGAACTTCGACCCTGTCAAATTTCTCCGAACCTCCCTTCCCAGCAGAAACACTCACTTCTCACCTGTCTCAGAAGACAACCATTATTTTGTTTGTAGGCTTTAGTAACATCACTAGGGTATTACTTTGCAAAATAAATCCCATTCTTCTCAACACTTACCTTCCAATAGTCTTCACTGCCTCTAGACCTGTAACTAGAGGCAAATCCAAGCATGCCCCAGGGGAAAGTACAAAGTGTAACCACACCTAATAATCTCTGAAATTTTGCTTATTTATATTAACGAAGTTCTGAGGAATACAAATTCTAACAGTGTCAGGCAAATGAAATGAAACGAAACACTGGACCAGACCAAAGTTATCAGTATAATATATGTCTCAGGAATTCTGAGTGTAATGTACAAGCTTCAACAACAGATTGTAAAAGTCAGATTTTTTTAATTTTTGATTTTTATTTTTGCCTAACTGAAACTTGGATCTTTGACAGATTATGGTTAATAAGGGTGAGATTCTAGAACTTTTCTTTCATAATATAGAGGAAATAATTGAAAAGCTTAGGAAGATGGGATGTGGAAGTACGTATGTCCTATGTGTCTTGCATACTCACCTTCCCGTGATTTCTCACAGGAGGTCCCAGAGCATACTCCCTTCTTTAAGACATTGAGAAATGCAAGGGAGGAGATCAGTAGCATCTTTGAATAGCTCTGTAAAATCTGGCCTATGGAGGCCTGGGAAAATGGTGTAAATGCCATCACTGAAATGTATTTCCTGATTTCAAAGGGTATAGTGGGATGTCGAAGTGCCAGATAGGTACAAGTACCTAAGAGAAAGCAAAGATACAGATTGGGTGGCCAATATCAGACATGCATCTTATATTTTAAGACACCTGAGAGTTTTCTTAACAAGGTACCATGACCCCGATACACACACACATAGTCTGATTCTCGCTCTTAAGATGGCATTCTTGACCCTGTTATTGATGTGAAAAATACCTCAAAGGAAATATTGAGACAATTCGGTAACTTGTAATAAGATCTTAAGTGGTACCCTCTCTGTTGCCCCAAAACTGGTAACTAGGACCCGAAATTTTGGGGGAAAAATGCCTTAAGTAACCTTATTCTCTAAATATCATAGCAATAATTGAGTCCATTGTAAGAACTAAACACCCATTTTGAAGATAAGAGGCAGCTGAACCAGCAATCCTCTCTCTTCTCCCCAACTGTCATCCCAGCTGCACCCTGCCTCATGATCTGTATAAACAGAAAACACAGGAGGAATGAAGTATGGTGGCTTTCATGTATCCTCCCCCACCATAGGTAGAAGACAGTGGGATGGGAGGGGCATTTACCTTCCCAAAGGCCAACAAGAGAGGAATTCAAGAAAAATCACTCATGCAAAATTAGAAATACTTGCTGGAAGTAGAAAGTGACATCTTAACCAGTTTAGTCAATGGATTTGTTGTTTTTCCCTGAGCCTACCAGAACCAAGAAAAAATATTATTGGAAAATAATAACAATAGGTTAGAGACAAGGAGGCAACGTATCAGCCAGCTTTTCATTTCTTTTCTTTTCTTTTTTTTAACCGTTTTTCATCGCAGGGATGCCTAAATTTCCTGAGTCAAGAAACACAAATAGAAGATAGCCAGGTTTGAACTATCTTACTGGTGTATAAGAAAACCTGCCAGATGGGGGGACTATTAGCAGAAAGCAGTCATAGGGGATAACCATGGGCACTGACCAATGTCAGTGCAAGGAGCTCCAGAAGGATGGAAACTTCTCCAAATGTCATTAACACTTAGCAAAGTTTTGACCATTAGTTGAAAGCAGTGATTCAAAAAGAAAACTTCTTTCTTTTTTCAATGTTTGGGCCAAATTGACTTCAGAAGCTTCTGCTAATACATTGTGAGTCTATAGCATGTTGAAAGTGAGTGAGATAGAGAAGAAATAAAGAGTCTGAGTATTCATATTTGAGTGATTTGGAAAATGATGATTCTCCTGACCAAAGGAGAGGGAGGAAGAGGCCTACTTGGGAGAGGGCTGGAAAAAGTTGGGTTTTAGATATTTGATTTCAAGGAGTGCTGGAATATTTCCTAATGGAAATATCCAGAAAGTAACTGGAAATGTACTTTTAAAAGGGGTAAAAAAGAGGTCAAGAAGGACAGATATGGTAGACATTCAGAAAGAGATGATCACCAAAAATATAAAAGAGAATAAAATCTTCATGGTAAGGTGCTCATTAAGCACACACAGACATCTCACCAAGTCACAATGCAGGGTTCCTTTTGTCTCCTTTAGGACAGAACAGAAAATTAAAATATTTAAATAATGCATTCAAGTAATGATGGAAAAATCAAAACAGAGTGGCTTGTGCCCTTTAGCTGTTCTGATTACTTCATTAATGAAACACTAAACTATTATGTTTGATGATAGGTATTGTATTTGTAATAAAGTCTCCTGCTTTTTATGAAAAGGACATGCCTTTTTTTTCAAGAAAGCCAAACTTTGTTGAAAGATCCTGTCACTTGATAACTCCAGTTTTGCTATTTAAACAGCCTGGATTTGTCCTTAATGACCAGACAAATGTCTGTCACTGTAAAATTAGGCAAGTCAAACTTTTAACTTTTGGAAACTTCAAGTTAACTTCCTGAGAACCATGCTTCACGGGACTGAGGGGGCAAAATGGATAAGGGCCTAATTTCCTAGACATATAATTTCTTTCCACCAAAAATGTTGTATTTATTTTCTTCTGTAAATTTGGCTTATATGACTTGAACTTCATTCATAAAAACTAAAAAAGATTAGGGTGTCCATTCCAAACAGGACAAGTGTGTGCATCTGGATGTTCATGAGATTTAATAAAGCATGCCTTAATGTGAATAAAGAAAAAAAAATCATCTTTAGTCTGAAAGCATGGGTGTTTTCCCCCCTGTGGCACTTTATGACACTTGGCAGCTCATTATCACACTTCACAGAGTCTCGTGTCAGCATGTCAGATTTCTCTAAATTTTGACAGAATTAAAGTAGTGCCGTTTGATATAATTGATATTGTACAGTTAATCAGGCAGTGGCTCCATCACAGAGTAACATTCTCAAAAGGCTTAATTACTGAACTGTGAAGATTTACTGCCATCTGGAAGTTCCTTCCCAAAGTTCTGTTCCTGAATTTTATGTAGAGTTCACAAAAATAACTTGGTCCATTTAGAAATCATGCCCTCGATTTGGAAATTAAAATTGTTATTTTTGGAATCTCATTTGGCCTAGAGATCACAGAAGCCTTATGAAAAAATAAAGGAGCAATGGCAAATGAGAGAAAAGGAAATAAAAGTGGAAGCTCTGGAAATTATTTTCTTTATGTAACGCTTAAAAGGGCAGACACTGGAGCCAGATGGCTTGATTTCAAACCCCATTTCTGCTACTTACTAATCATGTGACCTTGGGCAAGTTAGTTAAACTGTCTGTAAAATAAGGATATGAATAGTGCCTACATGATAGCATTAGAGTCACAATTAAATGTATTAACTGAAAAGTAATCAGAACTGTGCCTGGCACATTGTAAGAGCAATGTTAAGTGTTTGCTGTCATTATTATTAAGGTTTTTAAATTACTTTGTCCTCAAGATTTTTCTCACTTTAAGAGACAAACATATCGTTTGAAAAACTTACCCTGAGATTGTAAACTTCCTGTGACTGAAGACTAATAAATTAAGTGTAAAGTAGCAACATCATTTGTCAGGAATCTTATAGCTGGGGTTTCTTTTGAGTAAAAAGTTGAATTGGATTCCCTCTAAATTCATCGTGATCTAAGAGTTTTTGATTTTATAGACTCTGTAAAACCAATTATAATAAATAAGGTAACTGATAAGAGATTTCAGAAATAGAGGCTTTAATCAAGAAGAAACATTTATTCATCATCTTCTATCTGTGAATCAATACCTATAAAGAAGGAGGAGGAGGGGAGAGGAAAAGGAGGAGGAAGAGAGAAGAGGAAGGAGAAAAAAAAAAAAAGAATCAGTGTTATGATGGGAGTTCTCTATTGGTAGGAAGATAGAAATAATCCCTAGAAAGGAAATAATGTCTATTATAGCCTGAGTAGAACCCCAGTTGAATATAGTAAGACATACAGAAAAAAGAAAAGATAAAAGAGGTATATAAAATTTATTCATTCCCAATAATGAGGAAAATATTGATTTAGACAAAAAAGAATTGGTTTTATAAAATCAGGTTATATGTTGGCAATATAGCCAGATTTGTCCATTTAAAATGCACTGTGAATATTTTGGTATCATTATATATTCTTCTACTGTATTATTATTATTATTATTTTGGTTAAGGATTCATAGTGTTTCATTGAACAGACATACACAACTTATTTAACAAATCCTAAATTGATGAAAATTTACATCGGTTTTATTAGTTTAATGAGATGAATGTTCTTATGACTATAATACTGGACACTTTTTAAGTACTCCTTTAGATCCTCTTGACCTTTTATGTCTTTATTTCAGACACTTTGTGACAATCAATACTGCAAAAGCTCTGACCAGCTTCTTGGCTCAGGCACCTGTGATTAACCTCTTTCCCCTCATCCCAGGAATTCTCCATTGATTCTGAGACATTAGATTCTAGGGAACCAGTTGGTATCCACAGCCCTTGGGGTGGAAATTTGACCAATGGGAATGAAAACTGAGGGATACATGCTTATTACCTTTCTCTCCTGGGATGGACAGACCTGATATGCATTTTATATGGTTTCTCAGATGGTCCCACTGGATTTAGCAATATATACATAAAGCCCTTTTTTCAGGTTCTTCTCTCTGGGGAAAACAGATCATGAAAGATGGTACCAGGAATAGCCTTGGAAAGCAGACTCTCAGAAAAGGGTTTTGAAACTGGATTACTTAATGGTTAGACATTAATAAGAACTCTCTCCTCCCCTACTGGTGGTAAGAACCTCTGTTATTCAATAGCATCACAATGATTAAGACTTTCTCCTTCAGCTGATTAATATGAGGCATAGGTAGAAGGTGAGACATCTGAATGATATGGGAGCCATGATAACTAGAGTGATTATAAGGATTTTGGTATAGGCTAGTTTTTGTTAAGTGTGTTGGAAGCCTTGAAAAACAAGAAAATGAAGTCTCAGAAGAGCCAATCTTCAAGGCTAACAAACTGTGAAACCCAGAAGGCCTGTGTGGAAGCTTTGAAGGAGAAAGTCGTTTCCTTCAGCTACAGTGCAGAGTTGACTGAAAATTGGGTTTGGAATACAATCATAAGAATGGCAGAGCTTAAACTGGATTAAGATGCAGCCATCTGGATATATCTTCTAGATCAGAGTCAGGTGCCATATAGGTAAAGGGTTGGACTTGAGAACTGAAATGAGGACTTTAGGGTGGACAAGCCCAAGAATCACAAACTCCAACATTCTCCTGAATCTTCCATTTTGCCGAAGCAGGTTTTTTGCCATAAGAGAGGAGACTTCCCTTGCATGGAGAACTTGCAATGACCTCATCTGAGGCTAGTGCCTTGCAAGATGATGCAAGACTTACCCTTGAAATACCTCATTGCCTCCAGGCCAATGACCAAGGTTAAATCTCTAAATAATTACTATGTGCAGTCTCTGCTCTTGGAAGAAATACCTTAAATAGCATGGAATTGCAAGAACTAACTAATAGTATTAGCAGGATTTAGGAGACCACGTATGAATGGACAGTTTGGGTAGATAATGAGAGTGTTGGAATAAAAGTCTAGACAGGGGAGAATTTTTTGATCTGGGATTTCTCAACTATAACTCAGGATTCAATGCCATGTCAGAAATTATGGACGTGATCCTAATACTCTTCTGGGATGACTCCTTGAATCTTGACCTAGAGCAAAAGAGATAATTGTAGAAGCCGGAACTTCTTGGAATAGATTGAGAAAGTGGTCCAAAGGTTCATGGAGGTGGGAATGTAAGAATGGATATTTATTATGAGTCCAGAGAATGCATGTGATGATTATATTTTTCAAAGATAGCCACAACATCATCTCTTACCTCACAAGTTATTCTACAAACTTACCACTCTCTCATCAAGAAGTGGAGTCTAATTCCTCTCCCACTGCTGGCATTTGCCTATTTCTATGAATAGAACGCAGAAGAATTGACACTATAAGATTTCTGAGGTTAGGTCACTGGTTGATCTACTATAGAGATGACATCGCATTAATTGGACCAGGGGAGCAGCAAATGGCAAGAGTCTTGGACTTCTTAGAAAGAACCATGGATGTCAAAGGTTGCCAAAAAAACTCCACAAAAATTCAGAAGCCTACCACATCAGTAAAGTTTGCAGGGGCCCATTGACCTGGGCATGGTGGAGCATCCTCTTCAAATAAAGATATGAACATGTGGCCCAGACACTCCATCTCAACCACTCTGTTGTACCAATACCCTTTATCATTAGGTTAGAGTGATATTTTAGTGTTAGTTAAGAATGCACTGGTGCTGCATTATGGCATGGCTTGGGATGACCCAAATTTCCCAGTGGTAAAGGGAAATTATCCGAGTGGGAAGACCGTGAATGGTACATTTGGCATTCAATTCATATGGAAGGAAAAGAGATCTAGGATAAAGATATATATATGGAGCCCTAGACATTGGCAAATGGCGAGGCTGGTTTTTGGTGATCTAAAAAGAACAAGATTATAAAACCAATGACAAATCTGTGAAAAAGGTATGTGATTGGACCTGTCACACTGGGCACAAAGCATGAGGATTTGTGTCTAACACCTGTGCATACCAGAGCACATCCACTACAAAGAACAGTATGACTTTTCCTGCGGATGTCAACTGACCGACTCTCTCTTATTGGCCACAGTAGTGCAAAAATGATAATTGTCATGGTGGAGTCTGTACATGCACTCAACCGTATAGCCTGCCTCTCAGCAAGGATGACCTAACTACTGCCACTGCTGAATGATCAACCTGCCAGCAGCAGACATCAACACTTGATACAGCATCATTCTTTGGGGAGATAAGAAAGCCATTCTTGATAGGTTGATTACGTTGGATCTCCTCCACTCTGGGGCCAAGTGCTGGCCAAGAGTAAGGAAAATCTTGAATTGATATTGAAGGAGGTAAACCGTAAATAGTAATTACAATCTCAGGAGCAGTTGTATCTGTGGAGATGGTAGGTTTCTGTTTTGTTTTGCTTTTATTTCTCACTCATCATCTTATGTTAAGTCTTTGCAGAGACTGTGGCTGTCCTCCACCTTGAAGGAGACTCTGGCACATTTGATTTGTATCTCTCCTCTTTCAGGGAAGAAGTGAAGGAAACTTATTCTGACCAAAAATGAAGACTCCATTACATAGCAAGGGAGATGCACACAAATGAGGGACACAAACGGATCATTGTGTTGCAAAGGATGGACTTTATTGGATACCTCATATGCACCACTTCAGATCCTCTCAGTCTTGTATTTCAGACACCTCAAGGGCATTGATCCATTCTAGACACATGCAAACTGACAGCACCTCACATCAGACTCAGACAGAATGACCCTCAAGCAGACACGTGGGATACTGCGAAGTGAAGGATAGGGAGGAGCTGTTCCTGTGTAACCAGGAAATGTGCTAACTTTTGTCCAATGGGGGATGAGAAGAGGTACATAAATGTGCCCTTTCTCCTTCAGATGGAAAGCCTGAGACACATTTCCTATGACTTCCTGGACCATCCTGCAATAACAGGCAACCTCTTGCCTATGATGGTGACTGAAGTGATAATGCACTCTTTCTGGCTCTCTCCTTCCTCATTTTGCTTCCCTGTCCTCGTGCTTGCTCCTTGGGGTTGACATTCCAATATAGGACTCACCTATGGGGCTTTGTTTCAGGTTTGGCTTTTGGAGGACACCAGCTAAGAAACTAAATTTCTTCACAACTGTATGTTTCTTAGGATAAATTCCTAGATCTGGAATTGCTGAGTCAAAGCACATTTTTAAGGCTTTGATGCATATTGCCAAAATTGCTCTCCAGAAAGATTTTGCAGTTCCCTCTCATGTGTTTGCTATCATGAGGAATATATAAAGTGGCCATTTCCCCACATACTCGTTAATGATTGGTGTCACTTTTTTTACTGTTCTTTAATTCAGTATGTTTTAAAATGGCATAATCTTGTAATGTTTATGATTCTGCATAAGAATGAATTTGAACTTTATCCAATATGCTTATTGCCCACTTGTTTATATTTAGAAAAGTTTATATGCTTTGTCATTGTTATATCCAGTTTTCATGTAATTTCAAAAGATCTTTTTAAAGTTATGAATAAACCCGTTATCTTTCCTACAGGTTGAATGTGTTTTTCCAGTTCTTTGCCTTCTAATTTTGCTTATGATGTTTTTAGACATACCAAAAACATATTATTGTTGCTGTTGTTTTGGAGATCTGACCCATAAAGCTGGCTCTTTCTACACGAGAATCATATTATTTTATTATGATAGTGGTATGGTCATTATATTTTAATATAATGCAGGCTTCCAATATGCTTTGTTCATTTTAAGAAATATTGATGGCTATTCTTATACAGTTACAGTCATCCAATATGCTTTGTTTTAAGAAATATTCAAGGCTATTCTTATACAGTCATCCTTTTTAAATCCCATTAGTTTGTTTAAGTTTAGCAATTACTTTGGATATCTGATATAAATGTTCACATGTCATTTTCATTTTCACTTATTTACATTGTGAATTATAGAAATACATCTCCAGATTAAATAACATTTTAATCTCTTGTATAAGCCCAACAGAGTCTCTTTCTATTTCTACTGCTGCTACCTTCGTTTGGAACTTAAGCATCTTGTTTATTTGGAATTTTAATATCTGGTTTATTACACTATCATCTCTAAAAGGCTGAATGCCCACAATAACCCCTCTCCAAACCATTCAAATAATCAAATCTGATGTGTCTGATGTGTTTTTCGGGTTCTCGGTATTCTTCAATGTGAGGTCCATTTAATACAGCACATAAGGGTCTTCATTATCTAGCCTTTTGGATATCTCTGCTACCTCATCCCTTGCCATTTCTCCTGCACTTTCCCACCCCAACTCCAAGTGGGCCTCTGCAGTCAGTCCTTTAGTTGTTCTCAGGATGGGCAATATAGCCTGTCTTTGGTGCCATGCCCAGGCTGCTCTGCAAACACTATCACATCCTTTTACTGCTCATCTTTACCTGTCTAATGTCTGTTTATGATACTTGACTCAGGCCTCACCTTCTCTGAGAAGCCTTTCTTGACCCCATTTTGCATGTGTTTTCTTTCACATGTACTCTCTGTACACCTCATATTTACTGCTATCTTTACAATGCTCATACTCCGTAGCCACTGTTATTGAATCTTTAAAGTCTGTCATATAATAAAAAATTAGTTGAGGCCTGGCACAGAGGTTCACACCTGTCATCCTAACACTTTGGGAGGCTGAGGATCACTTGAGATTATTGAAACCCCGTGTCTACAAAAAATACAAAAATAAGCCGGGGGTGGTGGTGCACACCTGTAGTCCCAGCTACTTGAGATGCTTAGGTGGGAGGATCACTTGAGCCTGGGAGGTTGAGGCTGCAGTGAGCAGTGATTGTGCCACTGTACTCCAGTCTGGGTGACAGAAGAAATCCTTGTCTCAAAAAAAAAAAAAAGGTCAGTTAATACATGGTGATAGATGGAATGAATAACTCAGTATCCACACATAAAAAATGAGGATGTATTTCAAATGAACATTATACAATCCTAAAATCAGATAAATATATGAGAGGCCTTTAAACACTGTAAATTGGTATATAAATACAAAGTGAGAACCAAAGATGAAAAGTTAGATTCCCAAATGATCAGAGTAATGGAGCTTTTACTTCATAGATTGAAGAAGAAAATGTAGTGATTTACATATTGAATTCTGTTTAACCCAGTGATACTCAGGAACAACTTTGAGTTTTTAAATATTTCATTTGGGATTTTTTTCATTGGTACTTGGAAATGTGCTTATGATACATAATCATAGTTATTTCTACCTAACCTTTATATTTTGTGACATTCTCAAGTTTAAAATTTTTCTTTTGTTAAAAGGTTATATTTTACCATTTTTATAAAGCAGTTTTATCAACTATCGTAAAAGAAGAAATTGTAATTTTTTTTTACAGTCTAAAAATTGTAGATATCTGCATTCACTTGAGAATGCCTTTAAAGGGCAAGTGTGCATCCTAAATAACAAGTTAGGTATATTAAATGAGTATAGTAAAAGTCAGAAAGACTAATCATAAATGTCTAAAGTTGCTGACATTCTTACCACATAAAAAAAGAGCATTCAGTGGAAAGCTTTTTAAGTGACTCGTTAAAAAGCAGTTTATAAATGGATTCGGAAACTGTGATCTTCTAAAACTTAAATTTTAGACAAATTTTTATGTTAAAAAATGTACCAAACTGATCTATGAAGGCCATTCCATTTAAATGTTTTTATTTAAAAATATGTTTAGCTGGGTGCAGTGGCTCATGCCTGTAATCCCAGCTACTGGGAAAGCTGAGGCGGGAGGATCACTTAAGCCCAGGAGTTTGAGTCCAGCCTGGACAGCATAGCAAGACCTCATTTCAGATATATATAAATGTATATCTTAATATATATACCTTTATATATGTATATTTTTATATATCTTTATATAACTATATATAATATTTATATACCTTTATAAGTATATATATATTTATCAGTTTATCAGTTTTGAAACTCAATATACATATTAGGAATAGACTTCCACTTTAAGAGATACATATAAAGATATATAAAGATACATAAATATATATAAATGTATCTCTTTACATTTGTCTTAATATAATATAAATTTTATTTTATAATTTTCAGTTATTGTAATGCAAAATGGTTGTAATAAATATACCAGTGGTGAGGTTTATTTAAACACTAATATGTATCTTAAGAAATAGGCAGAGTAATCTGAATCTTGTCCTCATTTAACTCATATTCAATTTATTGACTAAACATATATCCAAAATATTCACAAAATTTTTGTAAGTGCTCACTTCCAATTTTATTCAATTATAATCTAAAAGTATGTATGTTTTATCATATTAAATTATTTTTGGATTGCTTAAATTACTCTTCTAATTCTGCATCCTTTTTAATTTCTTAATATTGACACTTAAAAAGCCAACATTGCTTTGATTTCTCCTGAATACTTTTACTAATTTTTGATCTATATAAAATATATTTAAGGGCAACTTTTTTCTTTTTCTTTCTTTTTTTTTCTTTTTTTGAGACAGAGTCTCGCTCTGTCGCCCAGGCTGGAGTGCAGTGGCGCAATCTCGGCTCACTGCAAGCTCCGCCTCCCAGGTTCATGCCATTCTCCTGCCTCAGCCTCTCCGAGTAGCTGGGACTACAGGTGCCCACCACCACGGCCGGCTAATTTTTTGTATTTTTAGTAGAGACGGGGTTTCACTGTGGTCTCGATCTCCTGACCTCGTGATCCGCCCGCCTCGGCCTCCCAAAGTGCTGGGATTACAAGCGTGAGCCACCGCGCCCGGCCAACTTTTTTCTTTCTTAAAAGTAATATAAATATATAATGGAAATTTCCGGTACAGCGCTTGACTCATATGTCATGAATTAAATAATACATTCCATAAAAAAAGCACTTCTGCTGGATGTTTGTTAGGGGAAAAAAAGGGCAGTGGTTGCCTTTAAGAAGCATTTGAATACAAAACTTCCCTTGTACTTAGCAATTTTCACCTTTAAAACATTTTTTTCCATTTTTTGTTTGTTTTTATTCTTCCGGCTTCCAGGGCTGGAAGTTCACCTTCCACAGAGCCTATACTCCCTTCGCACGTCATTCTCTCTCTTACAAAGTTCTCAGCTCTTTCTTTCTGTACCCTTAGTGCCAAAACTCTTCATTCAACAGATACAAAAGCAAAGTGAAGGTGAGGCTCCATACCTGCATATACCATTTTTATAAAGGAAAACAAAAAAGATGGGATGGTATGGAGTAGGACATGTGACCAAAATCCAATATTCATCCCTTACTTGTTGATATTGTTCTCGACACTAAATGCTAAAGTCATACATGTTGGTGCTTAAATGGACTCATGATAAATGAAAATATATTTTTTCATCTTTTGGCACTAGGCTTGTTGAAAGTTGTGCAGTATGCTGTTTCACTCCCATTTGAAATGCCAGCCTAGAATTTTTAGCATCTTGAGTGTGTTGTGGGATCAACACAACAGACTGAGTATTGAGTTTGTAAAAATTGAACTTTGCGTATTTTAAAATATACTTTTTACTTGATAGGAAGTAAAAAGACAAAAAATAAAATAAAATAAATCACATCATATTAGGTGTAAGACAGATTGTCAACAAAGAACTTCCTATGCCATAAGTAGTATGAACATATTTAATCTTTTAAATATGTCCATTAAAGTGTCTATTAAAAAATTAAATGTCTATTTTAAAAAACTAAACAATTCAGAAGCAATGCTTTACGTAGTGAGAAAACAATACTTCATGCATTATGAAAGAGACAAATTACTTAAAACTTTCTTTAATCCTAAATTGTATATCAATTTTGAAACTCTGCACATAGTAGGGATAGACTTCCACTTTAAGAGATGCACTTTGGGGACAAAATTTTAGTTTGTCAGGGTGTTCCTCTTCCACTATCCACATGTTTCTTAAACTCTTTTTCATCAAGTGTCAAGGGGCCCTTCTTACTTATGACATTCTGTCTTCGGACAGCTTAAACTTTCCCAGGAAAGCTCTAAGTCCATGTTTCCTAAATGTTTAAGCTGATAGATATTATAAGACTTTTTTTTCCTCTATTTTCTGAGCCCCCTCATCAAGCAAATGTATTTTATCTACTCCCATTTTATGTTATTTTTTAAATATGTATTTCCATGTATGGAATATGCTTCTCATTTCTACAAATGGTTGTTTTTAAAAATGAAAATAGCTTGCCTTTCTGATTAGCAAAATATTCTATGCACAATGTGAATAATTCAGATCATATGTTACCACTTTCCATCATGTATACTTCTATTTATATTTTTTAAATAAATGGGAACACACTACAGTTTATTTTTTTCACTTAACATAACATGTTAAAGATTCTAGGTCCATTCCCAGAAAACTGATTTACCATGTATTTCCCTAATGACTGAAAAGTATTCTACTGGGTTACTGGCATCTTAATTGGCTGATCTAATCCCCTATTTACTAACACTAAATTTGTTTCCTATTTTCATTATCTGATACAATTTTACATTCTTGCACATATATTTTTATTCACCTCCTGGACTACTCCCTTAGGATAAAATCTAAGAAATGTAGAGGAAACACATTCTTTTAGTATGTTACAAAACCCAAATTGCCCTGCACAGTATTTATATCCATGTTCTGTCCCACCAACAGTGTGGGAGAGTACTTATACTGCCCTGTATCCCCATAATCTTGCTTATGCTAAGACATCAATATTTAAAAAATCAGATCATTAAAAAATGAGATTTGTATTATTTTAAACACCTTTGATTTCTAGTAAGATCAATGACTGGTCTGTTTTTGAGGTGATACTTAGGAAATACTTCCTGTTACAGACTGAATTGCATCCCCCAAAATGTGTATGTTGAAAGCTGAATGCCAGTGTGGCTTATTTAAAGATAGGGGCTTTAAAGAGGTAGTTATGGTTAAATGAAGTCTTAAGGGTGGGGCCCTAATCCAATGACTGGTGTCCTTATAAGAAGAGGAAGAGCCACCAGGAATGCACATGCTCAGGGAAAAGGCCACCTGAAGACATAGGGAGAAGGTAAAAGGCCTCAGGAGAAACCAACCCTGCTGACACCTTGACCTTGGACTTCTGGCCTCCAGAACTGAGAAAATAAATTTCCGTTAAGCCACAGGGTTTTTTTTTATATTAATAGCAGACCTGGCAGACTAATACACTTCCCCATTTCAAGATTGTAACATCATTAATCTGAATTTTCTCCTCATATTTTATAATCATTCTTTTCATTCAAATCTCTGTTCTGTTCTGTTTTGTTTTGTTTTTCTTAAAGACAGTATCTGGCTCTGCTGCCCAGGCTCTAGTCTAGTGGGTGATTATAACTCATTGCAGCCTAGAACTCCTGGGCTCAAGGGATCCTTCCTCCTCAGCCTCGCAAGTACCTAGGACTACAGATGGCAACATCCCCCTGGCAAATTAAAAAAAAAAATTTGTAGATACAGAGTCTTGCTATGTTACCCAGACTAGTCTTGAACTCCTGGCCTCAAGTGATCCTCCTACCTTGGCCTCCCAAAGTACTGGCTTTTCTGGTTTACAGGTGTGAGCCACCGTGTCCAGACTTGAATTTCAAAATATAATTAAGTGGGAGGCAAGGTTCTCTTATATTTTTGCAAACACTAGCCATTTGTTCCAAAACATTTTTTTGGAAAACCCATTTGGTACATTGATTTGAAATATCACCTCTGAATTCCCAGGGACTTACAGCTAGGTTTGCTTCTGGACTTTTTAATCTCTTCCATTGATCTGCCTGTTTACTCCGATGCTGTTACTCAAATACTATCGCAGTTTCAATTGTCACACCTTAAAAATATGGCTTGAGGCCAGGCACAGTGGCTCACGCCTGTAATCCCAGCACTTTGGGAGGCCGAGGCGGGCGGATCACGAGGTCAGGAGATGGAGAACATCTTGGCTAACACGGTGAAACCCCGTCTCTATTAAAAATACAAAAAATTAGCCGGGCGTGGTGGCGGGCGCCTATAGTCCCAGCTACTCGGGAGGCTGAGGCAGGAGAATGGCGTGAACCCGGGAGGCGGAGCTTGCAGTGAGCCAAGATCACGCCACTGCGCTCCAGCCTGGGCGACAGAGAGAGACTCTGTCTCAAAAAAAAAAAGAGAAAGGTTTAATACACCACAGGCAAATTCCTACTTGTTACTCTTTTTTTCTCAGAATGTTTCTGGATATTCCTACATTTAGTCTTCCAAATAAATGAGAGTTATGTTGTCATGTCAAATACAAAATGGATCTCTGTGTTACACTTACAAATAGTTTGCAGAAAATTTACATCTTTACAGTATCTGTCTTTCCAAAAAGGACATGTCGTGACTCTCCATTCATTCTATTATTTTAGGCCCTTCATTTGGTTGGTTGGTTTGTGTTTTTTTCTTCATACAGGTTGTATATATTTTTTGTTAAATTTATTCTTAGCATCCTTTGTATCTGACCTGGACTTTGCAGAGGAAGATAAGATGCCCTGCTGTGTTGGTTTAAGCCTGAAACTTATCCCTCCTTCTAAGGCTTGGCTTATTTCTAAAAACACCATTCTCGAACTTTGATAGGCTTCCAATCAATTTTGTTCTTGCGAACTCCATGGTTTAAAATACAGAACCAGAAATCTTGAAATGAGAGGCTTCTCCCTGCATCGCTACATCCACCTTGTCACTGATTCTCAATAGCTGCAAACGTGACCCGAGAAAGCTTTAGTCGCTTAGCAACAAATGGGACTAGCTCCTCCCCTCCCCATTCTTCTAGAAAGAAAGGCTTAAGCCTCAAGGCCCTGAAGGGAAATATCAGTCAGAACTCACAGTAAAGGCCCTTTCTTCCTTAATCTGCCTTTGCTTATTTCCAAAAGCCAGTGCTGCATTCCAAGCTTTGGTCACAGGATGGACTTAAAAAGGGATGTCTCCTCACATGCTTGAGGGAGCTTGCACCGGTAACTGCCTCAGAGAGGCTCGGGTGCCAAGAATTCTCAGCTCCCCATCCTGCAGGATAACCTTATGCACTGTCAGGATCTCAACCTTATCCTTAGAAACATAGCTTAGTAGAAGACTCTACTGCTGTCATTGAGGGCCCTGAGGGCCGAACGAAACCAGGGGCAGAGAGGGCTTCCTCTGCAGAGATATCTAACACCTTTGCAGATCCGGATCTGTTTCCCACCAGGCAGCCCAGGGCAAGCTTGAGTTCCTGTGTTCCTTTTCCCACTGTACTTCATTTAAGGCTACAAGGAGTTACTGATTCACACTTTCGTTCAGCTCACGTATTTAATTACGCAAATTAAAAAAAAATTTTGATCCTCACCAGAGCCTTTTTCGGCCGGGACAGAAAGCACAGCGTGACTGTCCTTGGTCAGGTGTCTGTCTTTGATCCAGTCAGCTGTAGCCAGAGGTGGGGTAGAGTCAGAGGAAAAAGAACGCGGCCTTTATTCCTGTCGTTGGGATACTATTACAAGGAGAGAATGTGACTAGGCAATAGTGATTAGCGTTTCTAGCATAACGTCCTTTGCTATTACCTTTTGAGTTGCATTATTTCAGCTCTCTTTTACATATCATATGGACGACTTTTGACGTCATTGGAGGTTTTGTCTATTAAATAAGTTGTTTAATCTCATTTTTATTTAGATTTAGTAATAGCAATATTTAATTTAATAACAAAGTAAATGTATTAAATGACTTAATTTTATAAAAGCTATCAGCATTTACAGAACTCTTGGTATGTGCCAGGTATTGTCGTAATCCCTTGTTATATAAATAACACATTATCTTTTAATTGTTACATGTATGTTATTATCCCCATTTTATAGATGAGAAAACTGAGGCACAAACAGGTTAAGAAACTTGCTCGGTAGCACATACCAAGTAAGTAAACAGTGCACTAGGACTGGAACCTGGGCTAACTGCTTGCAGAGTGCAAGCTTTCCCCGCTCACCTTAGTTTCAGTCTTCTGTTATTTATGCTGTTTCTTCAACTTTTAATGTTTTGCCTCCTGTGGTCCCCTTGGTACTGTTCCTGTCCACTTCAGACCTCCTCTCTTCAGATTAGGGTTCTCCCCTCCTTCATCTGAGGGAAATTGGTAACTACGAAAATGTCAGACCGGAGAAGCAAAGTGAGGAGGGGCAGAGTGCTCACTTTACATTCCAGAGATGCCAGCATGGCCTAGGAATGTTGTTGAACTCCGGTGGGAAAGAGGCCCAAGGCCCGGTCATTCCTCAGAGCCTGCCTGCAGCGCCAACCTTTGTCTCTCTAATATTAGGATTTCCCAGAATTTCCTCACTTTCCTATAAGTCTGTGCTACCCTGGAAAAAAAAAAATGGTATCTAGGTTCTAATTGCTGCCATATTTGGAAGAACTTCTTTAAGATTTGTGGTCTGTGTTTGGTACCATTCCCGACGTCAGTATTACTCCCCTGTGCACCCTGCATCCCGCTGCACTGTACCTGTCGTTGTTTTACTTCCGATCAAAGAAGTACATTTTTGTTCGGGGGTAGAATATGTGCCCTTATGCTGCCATCATTCGGGAATTGTTAACTTCCTTTTGATTCATCCTACATTCCAACAACATAAGGAAAATTTTTCAACTATCCACTATAGCCATTAAAACTAGGCCTAAATATTTTAAGAATAAACAACCAGCAAAAATTTATTGTTTCTGTATATAGGCTGCACTTAACTGGGGTGCCTAAAAAGTAAATTTAAAGGAAACTAAAAATAATGATAATAATAAGCAGTAATGTTAATATTTTATGTAAGAAAATCATTTAGCATATGTCTCTAGTATAAGTGAATAGCTATCTACCAGGAATCTAAATGTCATTATAAATGCTATTTATTTATAAAGAAATCTTATTGAAACTAGGAAAAACATTAAAAGAACATTACCCTGCTACGTGGTACAAAGTTCATCAGTTTCTCGTTTGTAGTTTGTATTCTGGGATGGGCAATGAATTAGATTCTGGATGTCTGACAAAATTTCACAGACTAGAGTAAAGTCAATGGAAGGTTTTCATGAGTCAGATCATGTTGCTTAAGTTATTTAAACCCAAAGTATGGATTTGGACTAATAGATGGATGAGAAATCGATTAAGGTCAAGCAGTTTATAATTAATGTCTAGGCCAATGAACATTGCAGAAAGCTCATTTCAAAAATTATGCCAAAGTAAGACAAAAAATTTTTTCAAATAACTGAGAGAGTACTCATTGAGTCTTACATTTTATTGGGAAAGGTAAACAAAATGGAGCAGTGATGTCTCCTTTTAAAAGTAATTTAAAGTTCCCATGCTGGGATTATTACACATTGCACGCCTGTACCAAAATATCTCACGTACCCCGTAAATATAATATACCTACTATGTATCCACAAAAATTAAAAATGAAAGTAATTTAAAGATTAGCTGAAGAATCTTTATATTCCATGAGAATCGTCTGTCACATCTTTCTTGAAATCTTACCAATAAAAGTAAAACTGTGCGTGTTTGTATTTCATTAATGTTCCACAAACTAGTATAAGAAAAAATTTCTGAAGTATTTTTTCTGCTACAGAAAAAGTCTAAATATAACATCTACTAAAACTCATAAAATACAAAATCCTTTCTCACAGCCAGAGTCCTATAAGGGGGATGCAATATGATCAGAATTATTTCTGGTTTTGCAAACATCAATTATGAAAACCATTAGGATTGTGTTTTTACCAGTAACTACTTACCACATATCTGGGAATTTGGTATACTTTTCACAAATGAGGGAGCTAATGCAATTTTATGTTATAACTTACCTCAGAATAATACCATACCTCTCAAGTCACATCCTAGGTCTTGGAGATACTGAGTGCCCCACAGGAAATTGTATCTATGCTCTGAGGGAAAAAGAAAAATATCACAAGACATGTAAATTCATGCAAAGGAAAGGGGTAGAGCAGAGAGAACAAAGAGAACAGAGAAAGGGATAAAAATTTTAAAAGAGGAAATTATGACTGCTATTTCACTACAAAGTAATGATTCTGGTTTTAATGTGAAAATTTTTATTGCCTTTTAGTTATACTCCATACATCTTCCAGAAAAGAAAAAAAGTCATTAAAAAAATTATGGCATATGGTTGAAAGCTAACCTTATGCCCTCAGTGAGGGGGCAATTAATTCAGTGTTTAGCATCCAGTTGTAACCCTGTGACCCTTACAATCCCTTCCTGACAAATCTGGTTCGTGGGCTATTCAGTGTATAATCTTTCTACATTCAATCATTTCTATAATAAATTTTGTTGTTCTTTTTATTATATATGAAATTATCACTTTAAAAAATTAAGATAAATGAGTCTTCTTTACCATATTTTGAAAAGGATTTTGAAAATGTTTTGACCTGTTGCTCTGAACTTTGAAGACCGATCAAAGCTAATATACTGATATTCATTGCATACTGATATTGCCTTCTCTAAGAAGATGCCAAAAACACGTATATGATTATTCAAGGCAACCTGGTAATTTTCCCTTGAAAACACAATTCCTGAGCACCCACAACCCAGCAGCTACATGCAGTGTGCCAGCTTCACAGTTCAACAAGAAGAAATTTTAAAATTTCAAGCAGATGAAGAATAATCTTTATTTGCATTGAGAAATATCTTTAGAAAGTGGACTATTTTCCAGCTTGTCCTTTCTCTGCCATGACTGACATTGGCCTGGATCTAAGGAAGCTGGGACTAATGATACATGATTTCATCTGCTATGTGACATTTGAGACAAATAGCTTGTAATAGAGCATGGAGTAAATAAATAAAATGAAAAGAACCTAGAAAGAATGACTCCTGCTGATTAACAAACTCCAATGTCAAAGGAACAGACCAGTAATATAGATGAGTGACAAGGGCCCGTGTGAGTGCAGATGCATAGCTGAGTGGGTAGAGGGGACCCTGGCAAATTACAGTGAGTGACCCCTGTCTAAAGGGATAGACGAATCTGCTGATATATTTACATATGTATGTATGTATGTGTGTGTATGTTTGTGTGTATGTATACATATTTTTAGAAGAGAGCAATTCCTTAAACATTTATTAGCATACCCTGATCAACACTTGTTCCTGAGTATCCTCACTGAGCCCATGGCTTTAAAACCATACGCAAATGACGGACAGCACCAAACTATTCAGCTGAACTCTATACTTTCATATCCAGCTTCCTGTCTGATATTTTCACTTAGACACATACTAGCCATCTGAAATAGAATAGGTTCTTGATTCTCTCCTTTGAAATCCAAATATTAATAGGATCTTCCCTCATTCTTTCCCATCTCAATGAATAATGCCAGCAGGTGCAGTTTCCCAGGTCAAAACCTTGAAGTCATCTTTCTTTTTTTCCTACCTTCAAATCCATTAGGATGATCTGTGGCTCTACATTCGAAATGTGCTCACAGTCAGACAACTCCTCACCATGTCCACTACTACAACTTTAGTTTTATATCTGCCCTGAAGAATTGGAAATCATTCTCTTAACTGTTTCCCTGCTTCCACCCCAGCTTCCTCATAGTCTCTTCCACAAAGCAACTAGACATTCTTTTAGATAATAAAAATTAATACATTTTTCAAACATAAAGTGCCCCAGAAATATTTAGCTTTGAGATGATACTACTGCAGAAAATAAAAGGCTATTTAATACACCTCCACCTTGAAGACTTACCCCTTTTTTTCCATATTGATGTGCATTTTTTCCAATTGATGTGCATACTACTAAATATGCACATTAATTTCATCACAATCATCACTCCAGAGCATTTTATTATCATCCGAAGTACTATACTTCTTCTTTTATACTTCTTCTTTTGTTAACTATTTTGTGCCTCTAAAATAAAAGTTCCAGAAGGGAGGCTTTGTTAGTGTTCACTGCTGTATCCACAGAGGCAAGAACTATGCCAGGCACAAAGTGGTTACTCAAAAATGAATAGATGGATGGATGGATGGATGAATGAAAAGTTCAGATTTAAATGCAGGCATATAATATCAAAACTTATGCTTTTGCCAGTAAATAAGTTGACTCCTAGGATGGTGCTAGGTCATGAAAGGCAGTAGGAGTCACAACAAAGAGTTTCAATTCTATTCTCAGAGCAAGCAGTCATTGAAGGGTTTCAAATGAAATAATGGTGCAATTATATTCACACTTAAGAAAGATTGCTTTGACAGCATCCAGGAGAATATTTTGGATGAAGGAAAACCAATAATTCAGATTTGCAATAGCCTAAGAAAGAGATGCTGGTGGACTGGAATTGGATTGTGGCAGTAGAGATTAGAAAGACGGAACACTAAAAAGTTATTTATAAAATAGATTCATCAAGGATTGGTGACTGACTAACTGTGGGGAACAAGCAGACTGGAGTTAATGGTAATTCACAGGTGCCATTCTCTGCTCTAAGTACTAGCAGGTTTGGAGAGATGATTAGTTCAGTGTAGACATGCTGAGTTTGGATGTCAGTAAGACATCCACTTAGAAATATCCTAAGGCCAGCTAGATACACTCAATATAGAGATCTAAAGTCTTGTGCCTTATGTTTTTTAGTTATTCAGTAGATAACTTATAGTTGGAGATATTGAAGAAGAGTTCATCTAAGCAGACGAGGAAGATTAGGAATTGAAAAGAACGTAAGACAGAATCATAAAGAAAACAGGTAAGAGATAGGCAGAGGAAGAAAATCTTGCAAAAGGCAGGAAGAAGGAGTAATTAGTGCATAAAAGCAAAATCTATTGTTGTCTGCCCAGAAAAACCTAAAGCAGCTTACTGAAGTGCCTAACATATTCTCAAGAAGTAGTATGCACCGGGAGACTCTGAATCCAATTACAACATCATTCAAAAGAGCTAATGTGTAAAGCCATCAGAATCGAGTAGACGGACAAGCTGGAAAGACATAATGGGTTGATCAATACAATGTCATGCTTGGTATTAAATATGGTATATGATAAATAAGCAATAACAATAACAGATAGCAAGGTGCTGGGAAATGTCTAGTAGAGGAATGATGACAGAGGAGATAAAAGAGAAACGAAATACCATACAAAGCTAACAGCTTATATACCCATTCTACCTCAATTTTCCCTCTATACTCAACATTTACTTGTAAAATTTAGCAAAACTCTGAAATCTCTGTAGATTGCTCTTCTCAGCATATATTTTAAAAACCCACTTTAGTTAGCAAACTTTTATGAGTTTCATTCTATTGTACATAGCCAGCCATGTTGCTCACTGTTAATTCTCATGATAAAGAAGTAATTCTAATGACAAAACCAGCTAATTGTCCATGGTTATCTCTGAGTATTACAGCAAGATCTCTTATATTGCTGTTTTAACAATTATGAAAGATTTTTTTCAATATAATTTTATATATCAGGGTGAGTACTCAGAACAAAAGTTGAGATTACGATAAAAAATGTCTTATTTAATAATAGCTGACATTTATTGAAATAATTATTATATACTTGGGAACCTTTTAAGTGAAATAGGCATATCAAATAATTTAACCCACACAACAACTAGAAAGTAGATTCTATTATTATCGTCATTTTGCACATGTGGAAGCCAACACCCAGAGAGTTTGAATGTTTTGCTCATCAGAACCAGGAGCTCTTGCCTTCTGACTCCAGCACCCATGATCATTTTCTTTTCAGTTATTTTGCTTCCATATTTTATCATGTTGGCCATTCACTTAACATTTATTTTGTGGTTAGAGCTAAATCTCATACGAAGACTCATCTCTGTCATTTTATATGATGTAGTACTAATTTTTTACAATTTACAATAGAAGCAAATTCTATTGTGTTGCTATTTGAACTGAACAATCCTACAGAAATTGAACTCAATAATGAAGCACTTACGTATAGATTTTAATATGGAATAAATATAAAATTCTGATCAATACTTAATCTCTTCCAAATAATGGGCTTATTTCCATTTCCCGGTGAGAAAACCTCAAGAGATATGATCAACTGACAGAGCAGATGACTGGGAAGGGAACACAGCTAGGTCAAGTATCTCCAAAGTAGTTCCTGAATGCCTAGTCCCTTTGCACTGAGATTATTTAAAGCATGCACAGCACACCTTCTGAGTTCATCTTGCCGCATTTATTCTTTGTTATCATAAATTTCCAGTTTTCTGTAATTTCTTATACCTTTATCAATATACTTGTTGACTGATAGGCATTTCTGACTAATTTTACTCTTAGAAGACATTAACAATCTAGAAATAATTTTATTTTAAATATTTATATTTATTTTAGCATTTTATATTTAAAATACAAATAAAACACCATGTGTTTATATTTTAATATTTTCCATAAATGGACTTTAATGTCATATACATCTGATGAACATAGGTAAAATGCTATATATAAATGGCGAAATTAAATCTTGGAGTGACTGAACCAGACAGCAAAGTCACGAGTTTGATTTAATAATAATGAATAGATTCTTATAATTCAAATAAAAGACAATGGAGCATGGAGTAAGTAAATTAATGAGAGTTTGTATTCTCAGTTGCATTCTAGACAGAAAGATAAATAAGTATAGAGATGCTACGGTAATATATATACATGCACAAAGATACACAGTTGGTTGTGCATGTTAATGAGTGTTGCTCAGGGAAATTTACATCAGAAGTGTATGACCATTAGCAAATGAACCTGGACCTTTGTAAGCTAGCAGTGGAAATAGCAAGCAATAGGAGTGCTTGATTCATAAGGAGTTTTTAGTTTGTTTTTTATTTTTTTAAAAAACACAACTAATTTTTAGTTCAAAAAGTAAGTACAGAAAGGATGAGAGGTGGGCGTTGTGTTGGAACTGTTCAGTATCTTGACAGTCCGGTAGATACAGGCATAAAGGCAGGAAACGAAATTGTAAAGAACTTCACACACGTATGTACACAATACACTCATGCATACGCATGAACGCACAAATGAGTACAAATAAAAATGGGAAGTCTGAATAAGATTGCTGGATTGCATCAATATGGTTGTAATATTATATTATGGTTTTACAAAATGTTACCATTGGAAGAAACCAAACAAAGCATGCAAGGAATATTTATGTATTATTTCTCACAGAGTCATGTGAGTACATGTACAATTATCTCAATGAAAATTTCAATAAAAAGTAATTATATAATTCTAAATTAACATTATTAAACAGTGAGTTAAAATAAAATCAAATTAATTTTTTAAGAAATTAATTTTTTAAGAAACTACTTTTTTAACATGAAAAACCCTACAAGTATTTCTCAACTTGGATGATAATAATAATAATATCACAACAATATCACAGAAGAACAAGAAAAATTGCCAGCACTTGTTAAGTATTTAGTATATCTGACATTGATGTGTTTTGGTTTTATTAACTCATTTAAACCTTATAACAATCTTATAAGATTGATATTATTTTTATCACCATTTTATAGATAAAAAAAACTGAGAACAAGAGAAATGAATAATTCTTCCCAGATCAAATATAGTAAGATGCATATATATCATATATAAGGTAAATATAGTAAGATATAGTATATCAAGATCAAATATAAGTGTCAAGACTTGAATTAAAAGCAAGACAAATTTCTTTCTTTCTTTCTTTCTTTTTTTGGGGCTGAGTCTTTCTCTGTCGCCTTGGCTGGAGTGCAGTGGCATGATCTCGGCTCACTGCAACCTCTGCCTCCTGAGTTCAAGTGATCCTTCTGCCTCAGCCTCCCCAGTAGCTGAGACTACAGGTGCCCGTCACCATATGAAGGCCTTCTTGGAAGAGGTGGCATTTGAGTTGACTGTTGAACAGGAAATAAATATACAATTCACACTTTTCTTGGTGATTTCAAGAGGCATTTCAAGATCTTTTAGTAAATTAAGGACATCATTATATTGAATTTATTGAAGTGAAGAAACAATGAAATGTTGGTTATTCAAATCCCACAGATAAGTATTCCGTTTCAAATAGAGAAAGCTGTTTCTAGAGGCAAAGTTGTTTTGGCTCCTACATTCTATGAAGAATCTCCCCTTCCTCTCGCCCTTTCCCCAACTAACATCTGAAAGTCAAGTTTTCAAAACTGAAACATGATCAGTTTCATGGATGAAGGTGGGTGCTTAATTCATAGCAAGACAGTCTATTCCAAACATTGAAATGGATTTTTGGGTCCATGTTTATGGAGAGGCTTGATATCCCTTGCCTGGAAATGTCTTTGATGTTCTGTAGAGGCCTCTCAACCAACTTCTCCTAAATTCCTGTTATTCACTCTAGCTGAGGTCTGAAACTCCCCTGCTACTGCTTCCCAACTCCCAAATTTGAGTCTACCCTTCTATGTTTCTGTTTCCCACAGTGAGTCCAGTTTTTCTACTATGTCTTGTAAAACTTCTATTTCACTTACTTAAACTCCCGGCATAGTTCCTTATTTATAATTGTCACAAAATAAATGTTAAGTAGATTGGAGTCATCATTTTCTGACCTTATTTCATTACTCATTCTCCTTAAGTGAGACTGGATTTCCTCAGAAAATACCACAGTACATATCTAGTCTGATAGAAACTATACTTTTGCTTGCCTTTCTCATGCCTAGTTGATGGGGAAAAGAGAAAATAACTGATTCTTGGATCTCCAGATTTTTCACTCACACTTACTATTCCATTTTTTTCCTTTAATGTTTAGATATCACGATATACCACTTTTTAGCCTTTTTGCATTTCTACCTTTCTCTCTGTCTCCACTTCCCAGGAAAGATTGGCCCTTCCTTGTTATTTTCAGAATTTCATAATCTGCCTCATGTTTTTCTCCTGGTATTTAAAATTTGGCTGCTATCCTCAACAATGTCAAATTATTGGTTGAATCTTCACATGATACAAACAATTTAAAATTCTTGGCTTTCCTTAAATCCACCAGGCTATGTGTCTTCTCCATAATGTCTCTCCAGCAATATGACCAACTCCTTGCAAATGGTATCCTCACAAGGTTCAGATTCACTAAGATTTAAGCCTTAATCCCTTTCCTCTTTGACCATAAACTTGCCTACTGCCTGTCTCTCTTCCACTGTACCTGCTCTCCCTCTCCATACAGAGCTTCCATCATTTCATCCTTTCCACATAAAACTTAAATATTCAGTTGACACTTCTTGCTACAACTTCCCAAGTCTGGAAACTACTCCTCAATGCTTCAATCTCAAAGAAACTAGGTTTCCACAGTGCAGCCCCCTACCTTGAAATCACTTCTGCTTTTCTTTTTCCCATCTCAATTTCTTGATCCCATCTTATATCCAAAACCTGTTTCATGGGGAGTACTGCTTAATTTAAGGCTTTGCTTATCCAAAGTCTACAGTGATTTTCCATTACCTAAAATGATACTAGGTTTGTTGAGCAATCACTCAGTGAGTGCCACACGATGCATATTATTGATAATGCACAAGTCTGACACACAAGTATGAGGAAACCACAGCTTTGGGAGAGGTTTAAAAGTTTGCCTAGTGTTCCACATCTAGTGAATGCGGCTGCTGAAAATCAACCCCGGGTCCTGTCCTTTGTTCCACAGAGGGAAAGCTTTGGCTGACCCTTCCAGGCTTTCTGTAATCTGTTTTGAATTTTTAATTTCTCCCTGACTACTCCTCAGTATGAATTGTACATTCAAGTTAAACTGGTTGACTTGCAACCCCACGGACAAATCAGTGATTATTTTCACCTTGTATTCTTTGTTCACCCTCTTTCCGGTAGAAAAATGTAGGTGTAGAAACAGTTTACTCTTACTTCTGTATTTACTCAAAGCCTTCTGAATTTCTAAGGAATCACTCAGCTTTCACCTCCAGAAGACTTTCTGCACACAGTGGTTCCTCTCTCTTCTGAATTCTCACAGCACTTGTCTGTATAACTCACTTGGAACTTTATCATGTAGGTTTTATATTCAAGTTGTCGTATGCATATATGGGCTCTTATTGTTAAGAATGTATGATCCCTGGGAACAGAGTCTGTGTCTTATGTCTTTGTGTTTTCCATACAGTGCTAAGAATATGAGACGGTCATAGCACAGAATGTTGAATAAAGTAAACTTCAAAAAAAAAACTTGGTTCTAAGGTGGGAGATTTTTGTTTCCTTCTTGGCTTGTGTATGTATTTTCCCTGCAGAATCACAAGTTTAAAAATAGGGTGCTTGTGTTGATTAATTTTATGGGTTAACTTGACTGGGCTAAAGGATGCCCAGATAGCTGGTAAAACTTTATTTTTGTGTGTGTCTGTGAGGGTATTTCCAGAAGAGATTAGCATTTTTGTAAGTAGATCAAGTAAAGAAGATCACCCTCACCAGCCTGTTGAGGGCCTAAATAGAACAATAAGACAGAGGAAGGGCAAATTCTCTCTCTCTCTTTTTGAGCTGGGACATCCATCTTCTTCTGCCCTGGGATATTGGAACTTCTGGTCCCTAGGCCTTTGGACTCTAGGACTTACACCAGCCTTTCCTCCTACCCCCAGTTCTCAGCCCTTCAGACTCAGACTAAATTATAGTCATCCCTTGGTATCTGCAGAGGATTGGTTCCAGGACTCATGGAAAGTACCAAAATCCACAGATGCTCAAGTCTTTTACATAAAATGGAGTAGCATTTGCATATAACCTGTGCACATCCTTCTGAATATTTTAAATCACTTATAGATTACTTATAATACCTAATAAAATGTAAATGTTATGTAAATAGTTGTTATACTGTATTTTTTAAATTTATGTTATTTTAAATACTTTTCTTTTCCGAATATTTTCTTTCCATGGTGGATTGCATCCATGGAACCCACAGATACAGTGGGCTGACTACACCACCAGCTTTCCTGGTTCTCCAGCTTGTAAACAGTAGATGGAGGGACTTCTTGGCCTCCATAATCATGTGAGTGAATTCCCATAATGAATCAATATATTGACCTCCTATTCATTCTGTTTCTCTGGAGAACCCTGACTAGTAAATTCAGTGCTAGAGCATAAATTTCTTCTTCCTAAGCCTTCTCTGTTTTCTTGGAAACTCAGTGGCCGCTTCTCACTCTTTATACAGAGTAAAAATTACCAAATTTCTTCAGAGTCAATTAGTTAACAAGTATTTGTTTAGCACCAATGTAGTTTCTTTGTGGAGATTTAGGACTTCTGCTTCCAAGGGCATAGGGTTTAAGTGTTAAAGGGGCAGTCACACTCCCTCATTTTGAGTTTGTTCATTCTCCTCTTTGGGTTATTGGGCAACAAGCTTCTAAGCTACTACAGACTCAACCAAAGACTGGTGACCTTCTTAGACTTTAAAATGTTGTTCTACTTGCTTCTCAAGATGTACCTCCTTTTTTGTCCTGGAGTTGACAAGGAACTTCAGTGGATTCTGGGTTCATTTTTATTAAACAGTAAATAGAAATTGTCAGTCACTTGGGTATATTATGACAAGCTATATCTTAAGTGAAGCTAAATGCTCATCAGCCCCTAAAATATTTGCCCAGAGGGCAGCTTTAAACTCTCCTGTATTTACTTAAGAAGACCAGAGGTCATGGCTCTGAATTCTTATTCTAACTAAGCAGGGTGTTTTTATTACCCTAAATCCCTGGAATATGGCAGTGTTATCTCCCTACACAAATCTTGGAATTATTGCCCTGAAGTAACATTAAATGCATGTGATTTCAAAAAATGAAAAGCAAACCAATCCCAACAACCAAACAAAAAACTTTAAAGATAGTTTTGGAACTGAGAGTGAATTGTACAGTTTAGTTGTACAGTTTTTGTAACTTTTTTCCTGTAAATCCAAAACTAATCTGAAATTTAAAAGTTTATTTAAAAAACAGATTCTAACAACAAAAAAGGGATAGAAGACAGCATAAATGTCATTAGTCTCCCATTTTAGTCTTTCTGTTGTTTCAAATTATTTTCTTACTATGAAGCCATTGGAGTAGGAACAGAAAATTCTATTCATTGTATAAACTGAATTGTAAGATATTTCTACTTTTTCTTTTTAAGACCTTTTGCTTGATTTGCTGAGGGTCAGTCGGATAAAAAAGAAGAGCCATTCCAACCTTCATGAGAGATAAAGACTTAAGTGAATTGACATAATATATTGTGCTTCATATATAACCATAAGGCTGACACACTGTCAATAGCAGTCAGTTTCGAATTAAGGAGTGATGACATGTTGATGCTGAGCTATTCACAAAGAGCTAGAGGACATGTTCAGTGGAAGATGGGCCCGGAACTTGGTTGGAAGTAGTACTGGGACTAAGATTCTAGTACACCTGGATGGGAGTCAAAATAGTGTCTGAGGCAAATTTTGCCCTCAGTATGAAATTCTTCCCACCTTTGGCCAGGATTATTACCAGGAACTGGGCTAGAACAAAACTTGCCAATAGTGGTCCAATAGTGCACGTTTCAGCCCAACAGCTTCAAAAGTGGTATACCCTAAGAGGTCCGCAGAAAAATCTCTCAGGGTTAAAGAAAGAAAACATTAGAACTTGTACTTATATTTATTTTTATCTAAAAAGAAATACATTACACTTTATTGGTATTTAGTATATGAGTTGACCCTGGTATCCTCACTAGATCTGCTCATTGGCCAATCTTCAGTAGAAGGGAACATGGTTTTCAGAAACCTTGTTTCTATTAGAAGGGACTTTACTAGGCAAAGTCTTGGTCTTTCCACCCCTCCAACCCAATACTGTCAGCCCTTTCCTTGGACTACTGGAATTCTGTCCTCTCCCTGGGGAACACCTGCCTCTCTGTAGCAATACCTAAATGGATTGGGTAAATTTGCTATATCTGGGGTCTTTGTAACAGGCCCATCTGGCGCTTATATTAAGCTACATTCTTTAATCTAGATTTCATAATACTAAACATGAGAATTTTCCTTCATATGCTACATGTTGCTTCATTTCTCAGTTTGTTTAGAAAAGAGGCCCCATTAGAGACCCTAACAGTCTTTTCTCACATATGATTATATGAAGTTTTTTGAGAGAAATGGAGGAGTTCCGTAACTGGAGGGTTTGACAACGGTAACTTCATTCATTCATTTATTTACTTTCAGTCTCTTACAGTTCACCCATGTGTGACTGATTTTATGTGGGTCAGATATTTTTCATTGGCCCCTCTAGATTTATTTTTCACTCCTTCTTCTTAGCCCTGAGAAAGGGCTCTCTTGACTGTCAGCTTTGGGTTGGTGACATTTTCTGTGGTAGCCAGTGGCTATACTGCCTAATAGATACCTGCAAAAATATAAATAAGCAATTCCTTAATGGTAGAGGTAATATTTTAACAATAAGTGAAATAGTAATTACTTTCAAAAAGAATATACATTTGAAAAGGGATTTTGGGGATGGTCTCTACTAGAACATTCTTTTATAGCTGAAGCAATGTAAGTAAATCTGCCATCTTTAAAAACACTTTTCATATTCTGATAGCTAAAAAATTTAAATACAGAATTTTCTGACATGCCAAAAATATTACAGTGTGTTTGAAGCACATTTGTCAAAAACAAAATAGCCAATCCTTTGATTACTTTGTAAGAACTACTAACATAAAGACGGAAATTGAAATTTATAAGTAAAATTTCAAAATCATCTTTGTATAAATTGGTGAGTCAGATAGAAAACAGAGTATCATGATGTTTTCAGTGCAGACAAATAGATATTTCTTCCATTTAGTTCTACCTCTGATTGTAAGGAGTCTTTAACTATGACAAGCACTAAATCCAAGCATTACAATAAACCAAATTACTTTTTTTTTTTTGAGACAAGGTCTGGCTCTGTCACCCAGGCTGGAGTACAGTGGCATGACCCTGGCTCACTGCAACCTCCACCTTCTGGGCTCAAGTGATCTTCCTACCTCATCCTCCCTAGTAGCTGGGACCACAGGCGCACGCCACCACAACTGGCTAATTTTTGTATTCTTTGTGGAGACTAGGTTTTGCCATGTTGCCCAGGCTGGTCTTGCACTCCTGAGCTCAAGTGATCCATCCACCTCAGTCTCCCAAAGTGCTGGGATTTCAGGATTGAGCCACCATGCCCAGCCAAACCAAACTTCCAAACAGGTCTTTTAATTGCCGCAACTAAAAGTTTTAAAACAAGATTTTCAAAAATATAAGTTTTGGTCATTCAAAACAAAATAACTAAAGATGGAAGGAGCCTGGTTCTCTGAATTACCTAGTGGTGTGTCACTCATTATAAACTCACAGTAATATGTTACGTCAGTAGAAATTAACTATTAGTACATTAAGGCATTGAGATTTTGGTGTTTGGTTACAGTAGCTATTCCACCTTGCTAAGTACAGAAATTGGTACTTTGACATGTGCTACTATAATCACAATATCAAAAAATAAGTGGCATTAGTTTAGTGGCTGGCCAACAGAAAGTGAGGCTATGATAGAGCAGCCTGGATGTCTGGAGAGTTCTGCTGTGTCTCAGCAGGTTTTCAGTAAAGCTGTCATGGGAGAGCTTGGAAAGCAGACCACACATACTACTGAGTCTGTGGCTCTAGGGCAAGTAGTTGGAACTGTCAGAGTGACAGTGAGTTGGCCACAACTTAAGCAAGAAAGATATGCACTCAGGTGAGCTTGGGCTGATTTCCAAGCAGAGAATGGACAGAAGAAAGTTCAGAGATCAAGGGCCTTACATGGTTGAAAAGTTGATAGCTTTTGGACCCCAAATAAAAAATGGTCCTGAGTGACAAAGAGCCAGTGAGATTTCTCAAAACAACTCAGCCCTTCAGTAAACATCAGATTAAGAGAGATACTTTTCCACTCTAGCATATTGTTTCAAATAGCCTCAAGGTACCTGCCATCAAACTGAAGAAGAAACTGGACTAGGAAACAAAGAGTAAGGAGAGTTGAATAACTACATCTAGTAAAAACCTTGGCACATGGAACTAACTGGAAGCAAATAGATCAGAAGCTTACTAAGAAATTTTTGAAGAAATTATAGTGCCAAAGAACTCATGTGTTAGGCTAAAAAGGCCTTAAAAATAACCCATAGGAAGGAAGAGAGGTATGAAAGCTGTACAAGCCCCAAGAAGATAATATTCCCCAACAATTATTTCAGATATTGCCATGGAGGGCAGTAATGGTTAAGAAAGAAACTGAGAGACAGTAGCCAAGAGCCACGGAAAGAAGAATCATGAACAGACAAGAAACTACCTCACATTTTGGGTAGTTGCAGTGCCTACCCAGAAGGATTTAATAATTTCTGTGGGTCATTGACTGCTCTGTGTATCCTATTCTTCCTTTTTCTGAATGGAACCTTTTATTACAGTTATGCTGGGGAGACAACATAGATCACTCAATTGAGGTCTGGCTAAATAATTTGCAGTTCAAATTGAAAATGTAAGAACTCTAATTCAAAAAAGCAAAGAAAATGTGCCATTAAAAGTACTAAAATATAAAACTTTCTCTTATCTTCTTTTGTACGTTTTGACTGGTAATGGTGTTTTATATTTGTTACTTAATGCCATTCTAAATAAGGGAAAATCTAATTTTAATGTTCGTTTTTATCGTGTGCAATGCCAGTTTTAAATACAAACACAATAGCATCTAACTTGCATGTAGAATTACTGAACTTATACAATTTGTATTTCTTGAGCTTATACATGCCTCGGCATTTTGTTTTTCCCAGAACAGTGGAGATGCTGTACATGACTAATTTCGCTATTTTCATTTTGCTTCACAATGTGTCAATAGTCTAGCAACGCTCTCTACCTTTGGCTTACATTATTCCTTCCTAAGGCAGGAATAAAAGGAGAAGAAACTATGATTGCTCTATCATTCCCTTTCTTTCCATGACATCATTTTATTGTAAATTGTTGGCAAATACAGGGAAATACAGCAAAAGATTCTTTGGATTTTTGTGCTTCTTAGAATGCTACTGCCTTCTTTTTGTGTCCAAAGCACGTTTTTGTCCCAATGGAAAAATGTGGTTTCTCGAAGCTGTCAGTGCCCTCCTCACTCAGTCGTAGAAGTAACATGGTTACCTTGTTCTCCTTTTTTTTTTTTTGAGACAGGGAAGTGGCATGATCACGGTTCACTGCAACTGCCACCTTCCTGGCTCAAGCAATCCTCCCACCTCAGCCTCCCAAGTAGCTGGGACTACAGGCGCACACCACCACCCCTGGCTAATTTTTGAATTTTTTTTTGTAGAGATGGAGTTTCACCATGTTACCCAAACTGGTCTCAAACTCCTGAGCTCAAATGATCCTCCTACCTCCACCTCCCAAAGTGCTGGGATGACAGGCGTGAGTGAATGTGGTTTTCATTTGCTAAACTCCCTAGCATCATAGGTCTACTGGAATTCTGTGCTCATGGGACATTAAAAATGCTAATATATGAATGGGACAGCAAGGAACAGAGGACATACATACCGCAGATACCTCTTCTCACATGCATGCTCTGTTATCCCATCAGATTTGATAAAAAAAAAAAACAAAAAACAAACAAACCAAAAAAAAACACAAGTTTAAAGATAAAATTATTGGCCAGGCATGGTGGCTCACACCTGTAATCCTGGCACTTTGGGAGGCAGAGGCATGTGTATCACCTGAGGTCAGGAGTTCGTGACCAGCCTGACCAATATGGTGAAACCCTGTCTCTACTAAAATTACAAAAATTAGCCAGGCGTGGTAGCATGTGCCTGTAGTCCCAGCTATTCAGGAGGCACAGGCAGGAGAAATTTGCAACCTGGGAGGTGGGGGTTGCAGTGAGCTGAGATCCGTGCCACTGCACTCCATCCTGGGTGACAGAGCGAGACTCCGTCTCAAAAAAAAATGACGAAATTATTAGTAATTTCAAGACATTGATAACAGAGCATTAAACCTAGGTAGGCCCACCTGATGATTTCACTTGGGTTGAAGATAAGTAAATTCCTTGTGTGGACAAAGAGTAAAACGGATGTTTTAGGTGAATAAAAAGATTAAGGCTTTTGACTCACCAAAACCTATTTCCTTTTTTCCTTCAGAGCACACACACTTATTTGCCAGCCCCCCTGACCCTCCTCTTACTGTTATGTATGCCATGTGACTTATGCACAGCAGTTCCATGCTGGACCCTAGAAACTCCCCCTATGATTCTCTGCTCCCTTCCCTCCTTTGTCTGACAAGTTTATGCAGAGGGGCCAGGAGAGGATTCAAACCTTCCGAAGAGACGATTGATCAACAGTTTAGAAAGCTCCTGAATCTCCCTAAATGCTTTGAGCAATATATTAAGAGATTTAGGGGTTTATTTGTAACAAATACTAGTTCTCTCCTTAATAGAAGAAAGCCCTGCCCTCCTAATATGTGATTTGCAACTGATGGCTTAACTGGCAACAAGGCAACGAGGCAAATCAGATTAAGGATGTCAGCTAACCTTGGAAACTGGACAGACATATGAGGTAATTCAGGAGTGTAAAGGAGATTTTGGTGGTGAGAATCACTGGGTGCAGGGGGTGTCACTGGTTGATAACAAAACCTGGAAATGGGGCTAACCCTGGACATATATGTTAAGTAGCTGTAGTTTTAAATTTGGTGGGCCATAGGGCTGTGGGTGGAGGGTGAGGTAAAGAATTTTTTTTAACCAATGTTATATTCTCCAAGAGGCCTTAGCATCCTCCATAGCATCCTCTACCCCATTGCTTTATTCCTTTTCATGTCACCTTATTTGATCCATGACACATAATACACATTGTGATTGTACATGTATTTGCTGAATTAATTCTTCATTGTCCGTTTAACCCAGTTTAATGTGTTTCATAAGGTTAACTTTGTCAGTTTTATTCAATCCCTGTGTCTAATAGAGTGTTTATCACTGAATGACCAAATAAATTAAAAAAAAATCTGGCCCTCCGTATTTATGGGTTCCATATCTGTGGGTTCTGCATCTGTGCGTTCAACCAAACATGGATTGAAAATATTCCAAAAAAATAGAATGGTTGTCTATACTGAACATGTACAGACACTTTTGTTCTTGTCATTATTCCTTAAACAATTATTTACATAGAATTTACATTGTATTAGATTTTTTTTAGTAATGTAGAGATAATTTAGTGTATCTGGGATGATATGCATAAGTTACATTCAATTACTATAACATTCTATATCAGGAACTTGACCATCGATGAATTTTGGTATTCCTGGCAAGCTCCTAGAATACCAGGATACTGAGGGACACCAGTATATGAATATATGCATATACTATGCTCACTCATTGGGACGTTTACTACTTTAGACTGTTGTCAGTTGATTCCTGTCTTGTCCCTTGGTACCACAGTGAATGGATACTCTACTTCTGAGCTCAATTTTCTTTAACTGGGGCCCTGACTCCTGCAACTGGACTTTCCAACACTGAACACCCCACTGCTTAGATCTCTTTCATTTGCCTGCCATTTTGACTATTGCAAAACACCTGCCCTACTTCTCCTTCGATAGATCACCTGGGCTTTCTTCCCTTGGTTTGGATGGTTTGTCCTTGTTTCTCATGCCGATCCTCTCATTTCTGACCTTTCTTGAGACTCACAATTCCATGTGTTTGTTACCTCTATCACTGATATTGGCTTCACCCTCAGGTCCAAGATCACATATCCAATTGCTGCCATTCTGAATGCAAGTAAACCCAGTCAACATCTGCGTCTGTGTTCTATATCTCCAAATGTTCTTAGTATTCAACACAAAAGAGCTTACTTAGCCCCAGCTAACCAACTCTCCTGAAGTAATTGTGGTTCATATCAAACATGTACACTTTTAAAAATAAAATGGAACAATTTAAAGGAATAAGGATTTAATTAAAAATATTTTGGTAGTGCTGAAAAAAAAATAGTGACAGGAATAATTAGACATTAATCTCAAAGAAAGGCTTAGGAGGTCAGATATTGTGTCTATACTACTGTTATTTCACACATGACCCCCAGTACAAGTACTCAATAAATATTTCTTTATGGATTGTTTGACTATTGTGTCTAAAAATTCATAATTTTAACAAATATTGATATAGTAGAACATGCTACAAAGTCTATTCCTAGTTCCAGTGCTTTTTTTTACCAGCCTTGGCTGGCTGGCTATCCCAATGATTATGTTCTGAGGTCTTTCATAGCCACATTTCATCACACTAGTGACAGTACTAAAGTGGCTGAGTGAATGTAGTGCCTGTTCATAAAATCATTTCAAGTAAAGGGCTTCAAGATTTTTCCAGACGCTATTCAAATCTATATAATTATTTACAGTAGGACATAAAACACCAAGGTCTCACATATTTTTTTTCCCTTAGTGAACTAAGCCAAGCCATGTAACAGGGCATTAAGGTGCAATAAAGTTGTTCGCTTCAGAATTTGTTTCCTCAAGCATTCTATTTTTTCTCTAAATTGTGGATAACAGGAATTGACAGTCACATGAACTTTAAGGGAATTAAACGCAATAGGCTAAAGCTTTGGTGCCTTATAATGAATGGGCCACACACAGTGGGTGCAGATCACTAAGAAGTTATTATGTATCTGTTTTGAGATAAACACTTTGCTGCTGCTAATGTTCTGTAACTTTTTATTACATTTTCAAAGAAAGTAAGCCAAACTGGTTGCCATGGAAATGATTATGATGTCACAGAGGATGATGACTTCTCCTAATCTATAAGCAGCAAGAGCAGATGTGCTTGTAAGAAACACAGATCTTGTTTTCATACAAATGCGCTCAAAATAAAACACAAAGGAAGAAAAATACCCAGAGCACATAATGCAAAGAACAAGAATTGCTTCTAAATAGAATGTTTTACAAAGTTTTTCATAAAGCCTCAGCTGCTCCTCAAGCCACAACCAGCTTGAACATGGATGGCAGACATGAAATTACAGTATTCACAAAATTAGTATTCAGTTCACAGAATCTCTCTTTCCAAAGCCTTCAGGCATACTTTATGCACGCACAATTACAGAAGCAGGTAATGAGAGAGATTCTGATTTCTTCCTATTGTTATTGTATTTAGCTAGATAAGTCTTGATAAAAAATTGCTTTGTTAAAAAGAAATCTAAGCAATAATTTATTAATTCTATTGAAAATATCTTTTGGCTCTTATTACAAGATATACTGGATGATTTCTCTAAAACACACATTACTGTGTCCATGGAGACGGGTAGTGACATATCAACTTTTAGTAATGCATCAAAAAGTTCCATAACAATTAATAATCTGCAAGCTACACTAATTTTTTTATAATTTTATTATTTCATATCACTATTAATTTCACTTCAATTATTAGAGATTTTAAAAGAGGATATTCACAGTTTATGACTATGACCTCCTGAAATACATAGATATGATAAACAATTTATCAAATGAATGGGTTGTGTCAAAATATATTACAATGTTTTCATTACATCACATTGAATTGAATCTTATATGCCTTCTTGGTCATTGAGACTCTCCTAAATTAATTCTTTAGATTCTCAAATATTTCTCACAGTAACTTCAACTATTCTTAGAACTAATCAAAGTTTAAATGATAAAAATGAATGAATTATAATAAAGTTCTTACTCCCTGCAATAAAAATAAACTTCCATCCAGTTTGCAACATGGATTTGCAAGTAAGAATTTTAAGTTCTGCTATAACTAAATGAGAGATTTGAACTGAGTAAGAATGAGATAAGTTAACTATTTTGATGGCTCCTAAGATCCTGCTCCTAAAGAAATCTACCACCAAATAACCTTTTACATGAAAACATTAAACATTAAGACAAACATACATTGTGCTACAATTCTGCATTACTGTTAAGTGTATGTATATCCAATTTTACATTCAATTTACTGTCAAAATTAATTTTTTATTTAGAAATAAAAATATTATGAGAATTATATGAAAGAAAAACAAGTAAAAATAAACAAGAAAAAAGTGAAAGTTCACTATGTTCTGTAGCCTGAGTTAAAAGAAATTGAGAATAAGTTAACAGGTGTTTCTGAATGCTAGACTTTAATCCTAGTTTTAGTTCTGCTATCATATTGAAGTCATATACTATTTTAAGACATAAGCTCACTTTTTTAAAAGTACATAGTATGAAGATAGTACTCTAAATGAACACCAATGTTTGAGCTGTATATTAGGACCTGAAAGACTATGATAATATAAATTCTGAAAAGAGGCTAAAAACACTTGACAGCCTTTTTATAATCACTGAAAAGATTTAAGAGACACCAAAGAGATATTCGTTTAAAAACTACAGAAGACCATAATAGCTTGGTCGATTTAGACGAAGTGCAAAGGCCTAAATTTAAAAAGAACATCGGTATTTGAATTTAGAAAAAGAGAAAGGAAACTGCATTAAAAGTGCTTTTTAATGAATGAATGACTAGACGACAGTGGAATATTTTATAACACTTTGTTGATGAAGGGTTTTATCTCTGTGATAATTTTTATTACAAAGATAGTACCAAATCTGTTTAAAGCACTGTATTAAGAAATAAGAGCACTATAAAAACAGTTGACTGAGTCTTTCTCTAAAATTGCTCTAACATAGCAGTGTAGATAAGATACACATACAAGAAAAAATACATTTTATTGAGATAAATGATAACATTATTGATGTAGATAGTAGGTGCTAAATAACCTAAAGGGAATTACAAAGCATTCATTTATAATATATGGCATCAGTATAGTTCAGGGGCAAAAATAAAAATGTGGTGTAGCAATTTAACAGAATTAAAGCTGTATATAAATAAACAGACTATGCTGTCTTTCCATATACATAGGTTTTTGTCTATAGTTTTTTCGAGCATATTTGATCTGATTTCATTTAAAAATGCTTAAGTGAAAATTTTTCATTTTAAAGACTCCCAATGAGGGCAAACAAACAAAAACTAGGCAATTTTTAGTCCTTGGAGGAGAAAACTTAGTTGGCAGGTTGTCCTAAACTTTGCACTCCCTATGTAAGCATAGGTTAGTTCAGCTGATTGTTGCTATATGAGGTTTTTCTAGGCACTTATACTATACAAATGCTCTAATTTAGAGTTGACCAAGGTCTGGATAGAAAAATTTGAATCTGATATATGTTATTTGGGGTATTACATTTTGAAGAGCAAGCATAAGTAATGGGTACTCTGATGTGGAAGAAAATATGTTTTTCATTAGTCTGATTTGTTCTTTTAAAAAAATGACATCAGACATTTGGGAAAACATTTTTAAATATTGGGAAGGAAATCAATATAAAATTAAGGTACAAGCCTGAGCAACATAGAGAGACCCCCACCTCTAAAAAGTTTTTTTAGAAATTAGTCAGACGTGGTGGTGCACATCTGTAGTCCCAGTTACTTGGGAGGCTGAGGTGGGATTATTGCTCAAGCCCAGGAATTCAAGACTGCAGTGAACTATATAGTCACAATACTGTACCCCAGCCTAGGCAACCGAGAGCTACCCTGTCTCTCTTAAAAAAAAAAGAAAAGAAAATTAAGTTACAAAACAATGATCAGCTTTTATGTCACTGCAATAATTAACTGTCATAATTTCAATCACACTAATTTAAGAATGTTCTTTGTAAAACTACTATTTAGAATATTCGTTTGCTTATCAAAGAAATGCAAATAAAACCCTTAGCCATGAATGAGGCATTGCTCTAAGCCTTGATTTGATCAACTATAAATATTAACTCATGTAAACCGTATTAAAAACAAAACTTAGGTAAGTTTTATTATTTCCATCTACTATTAACAGATGAGAAAACTGAGACTATTAAGAAACTTGTCCAACTGTTAAGTAACACAGTAAATCACAGGACCCTGGATTTGACAGCAGGCCTTCTGGATTGAAAGAACTTGATAATTATATAGCCAATGGTACTTTTGCCAGTATCCCCTGGGTCAAATTCCTCTTGGAGTACTGAGCTGGAATTTTTTTTTTTTTTTTTATATATGGGCTGATGATTTCACAGGCTATCCAGACAATATGAGCTATGTAACCAACAGTGTGTTTCCTCTTTTATCTGATTACTATGTTTGCAAAAGTAAGTTTTGTGTTCAATTGTGGCTTTTTCATAACCAAGATTTCTTGATATTTTTCTTTCCCCTTTGCATCTTAGTTTCTCATATTATTTTCTGAATTTACCCTGAATTCGAATTCCAGTAGAAAGTACTGGTGGATAAATCAATCAACCAACTTCAAAAAGTAGCCACAAATCAGTCTTGAAAATAACTATTTCATGTTTTCCCATTTATAAATCAAAGGACTAGAGGCTACTATCAATTATTTAAGATAAAACATAGCTAAACTAAAGGTTCACTTGACAGTGATCTTAACTGCTTTTAAAATTTAACAGGAAAAACATATACACATTTGATTATATTTGGCCTTCTCAAAATATTCATTCTCTCCTTCAGTAGCATTACAAGAACCATAGGTCACAAGGCCCACTTCATATAGTAAGATGAGGATAATGGTAAACTCTTGATTTTACAGTCCTACATAAAATGATGCCATGTCCTTTTATCTTTCATCAAAGGCATAATTACAGGGTAGAGAATGAAACACTATGATTCCAGATGACTTCTCTCTATCTAGCCTGAGTTCTACCATTAGCTAGCTGGTTAACTTTGAGTAATCACTTAAATTCTATGAGTTAAATATTAGATGAGTAAATATTTTCGTTACACAAATCCACTTCTCCTTCCAGCCTGACTCTTTGATCATTCTCTGGTATTATCCCTTCATTTCACATAGGAAGAAGCAAGGACAAGAGCAATGAAGTCACCCAATCAGAGTAAAACAGTCAGGTAATGGCAGAGTCAGAATTAGAACAAAGGTCTCCTGTCTTCTAGAATTGTGTTTATTAAGAAATCAAACGTTGCAGATGCATCTCATCCTCCTCTCTCTCACACTGGAGGTTACTGCTATTCCCAAAGTGGTGTCTTTCTTTTATATTTTATAATACTTTTACTACATAAACATATGTACAAAAACAATATATATTGTTTTCTATGTTTTTAAGAATTAACAATTTATATAAGAATCCTTTAACAATTCACTTATCTTACCCTGTATAATATTTTAGGGATTTTTGCGGTGGTATTTATGTATTTATATATGTATTGATTTATGTAGTACATATATATGTGTGTGTGTATATATATGTATTATTTGTTGTAGTATTTAGTTGCTGTGCAATATTTCAATGAAATGATACACTTCAATTTGCTTATCTATTCTCTTGGCCAGTAGCTTTCAGTCTTCTTTTGACCATGTAATCCATAGGGAGTAAAAATAGCTTTTTACATGGTGAGCCAATAGATAGATAGATAGATAGATAGATAGACAGATAGACAGATAGATAGATAGATACACCTCTGATACAAAAAGTTACCTTTTATTTATCTTTGTTGTGTGTGATAAATGTACTCTATTCGATTCTATTTTATTTTTTTAGATGCTGGTTATGACTGACTAAATACACACAGCCTGCTAATGTGTTATAACGAGTCATTTGAAAAATACTGTTCTAGGGGGATATTTTTCAAACTGCTGTAACACTTCCAATACTCTGATATTCCTGCAGAACATAGTGCGAAGCTAGTGGGGGGCGAGTCCAGCTTAGAATTTTTTCTGTCAATGAAAGTTGGAATTAAATAGGAATATCTTTAACACGTGGATCATTTAGGTACAGAAAAAAGTTTGAACCATGGTTTTAAGCAGTGAGGCTGATTATGAGGTAATTCTAAAAAAATGTGTGTAGATTTTTAAACAAATGATTCACATTTTGAATTCATGCTGCTAGCTTACTACTTTAAGAATTCCTATGGACAGTCTATTCGTAAACCGGAATGAATATTTTTTAGAAAGTGAATAAAAATCCCCCATTTTAATTTAATATTTATTTGTCACGGTCATTGAAGAATACCCCTAACTCAGAGAAATGGTTTTACCTACATTTCCATAAATTTTATCAATAAGCTTTATGCCTTCATTGCATTACAATAATATATTATTTGCAGACTAAAATACAGATGACCTCATTGACTTAAAGGTCTCCCGTGATGATGCTGTAATGAAGATTTCTGTGTTTAGTGAGTTGGGATCATTTCATTTTAAAAAAGGAATCTTCAATTACAATTTGGTTACATGCTATACTAGTCTTTGAAGGTGCATTTTAGCCTATGGTTGTGACTAGAGACATAAGAATATTTTGCTTTTAGCAAGGGTGGTAATTTCTGCTTCCTTTTTGGCATTGGCATCTGACTTGAGTACTCTAATCCTTTCGTCATCAGCTCTCAGTGTACAATGCTTGGCAAAATCTAGTGACTTCGATGAATAAACCAGTCTTCATATGATCCAGAGGCCTTAAGCTGCCTTGTTTTCTTACCCTGATTTTGAAGCAAGTAATGGAGTTGGCAGAGACAGAGCTGAATCTGCCAAAGCTCAGAATAAAGAACACTCAAAACATAAGTGCAAAAGAAAGCAAATAGTAGGAGGTTATCATCTCAATTAGGAGTCATTGTATGGCAGTGATCTGGAGGAACTTGGACTCTGGTAAACATTTATAAAGGTTTCTTACCTACATCTGTCAGTTTGCAGTACAGTAACTGCTGCAATCACTTGCAACAATGCAAAGATATGAATAATAGTAGGCATATTTCACCTATGAAGGCTTGATTGTCCACTTGACTCCAGATGGAAAGAACGAGAAAGTTGACACAAAGATTGAAATGGAAGATGGGAGCTGAAGCTGAGGTCAACTCCTTTCTTCTGCACTCTCAATTACAACACTGCTTAGAACCTCCTTTCTCCTGAATCAATATCTCACTGCTCAATATGCTCTCAAAGCTTTTTCATTATGGCCCCTGGAACTCCTCTTTTAAGAAAACAAACAAACAAAGAAACAAACAAACAAACAAACAAGTAAATCCATCTATAGCCTCCTATCTCTTTAAAAAAAAACATTGCCTAGGCTGGGTGCTGTGGCTCACGTCTGTAATCCCAGCACTTTCGGAGGCTGAGAAAGGTGGATCACTTGAGGTCAGGAGTTCAAGACCAGCCTGGCCAACATGGTGAAACCCTGTCTCCACAAACATTACAGAAATTAGGTGGGATTACATGCCTGTAATCCCAGGCACTCAAGAGGCTGAGACAGGAGAGAATCGCTTGAACCCTGGAGGCGGAGGTTGCAGTGAGCTGAGATTGCACCACTGCACTCCAGCCTGGGTGGCAAAGTGAGACTCTGTCTCAAAAGCAACAACAACACAACAAACATAAAAACAACATTGCCTAAATGAGAAAGGTCTTCTTTGAGGCCATTACTCCTTCTCATCTAGGATGAATATATAATGTCACACAGAAACCAAGACACTTAAGAATAAAAGGGGGTACCATTAATAATTATGCCAGGACCACAGGTGTAAACTGAGACAGTTCTTGGCAAACCAGCTCATATGGTCAACTTACCCATAGTCCTCTCAAGTGAAGGCTTTTCATTTTCTATTGATTCACCTTGCTCAAGTTTAGACTAAGGAGTCAGCATCCCCTATGTAGTCCAAAGACATTTTCAGAACATATACACTTTCATGTAAATCCCCGGTTCCTCTGATGCTCATTCTTTCCAGCTACCACCTCACAATTCTTCCTCCTTGCTTTTATTTATCAGTTTTCCAGGGATTCATTCTTCATAGACTTTTGCACCTAGTTCAGTATTTCCCTCTCTTCCCCAAGAGCTACATCTCCCGATTATCCTTTCATGTTTCTCATATTCCATCCCCTAGAGGCCATGACTTCCCAACCTCCATTCTGGATTCTGGCACCTTGTTCTCCATCAGAAATTTCTGTTCACAATCTTCTATACTTTCCTATCTCTCACTATTCCTTCTTATGCAAATTATTTAACCTCACTGGGACCCAACTGAGGTCTCTGTACCCCTCTACTTCTACCTGTCAGTACCCTCTCTGCTTTGTATAGCTTGCTTGATGATCCATTACTCCAATTCATTTCTTTAAGTCAAGCTCAACTTCGATTCAATGTCTTCCAGCTCTGCAGCCGGTGAAATTTTTTACACTGGATCAATCCTGTGGTTCATTCTTTTCAAGATTCTATCTGGGCTGTGAGCCCAGTTACAGTTATAGCATTGAGCTTATTGATGGTTTATTTGTGGTCACCAGCCTTAACTGGGTCCTCTATTCGGCTTGCCTATTTTTCTACATTTTTTTTTTCAGTTAGCCTCTCTCTATTTTTATAAAAGCAACGATTTCAAATTTATTCATTCTTCTTACATTTTCAATCCAGTGGCTTTACAACCTTAATGAATAACATCGATACCTTCTTCATACTTTTCCTAAACTTCCCACCATGACAACTCACAAAATTACTTACATCTTCAACCTTCCTTTCTTATTTATCCTAAGCACATGAGGTATGTCCTCTTCTAGCTGAAGCTACTCCTGCCAATTGTGCAATAGATTCTTTTCTTTCCTATTCCCTCAGGGACCCCACTTTACCAATTTTCTCATTAGCACTGACATATGTCAAGGTCTTACTTAAAAGACAAAACAAAACAAACAAGAAACTTCCCTCAACCCCACATCTTCCTGTAGCTACTAGCTTCTACCTCTCCTTTTATAGCAAAACTTCTTGAAATTACCGTCTATACTGACAGCCTCCATTCCCTCACTTATTCTTTTCTCAACAACTCTGCTGTCATTATTACAGGCAGAATTTGACAGTGTTAATCTCTCCTTTTCTCATTCTTAGATCTTTTGGGTTTCCTCTCAGATCTCTGCGGGGCTCCATTGAGACAGGCTGTTTCAAAAATACTGCTGTCCCTCATGAATCAACTTAAGAAGGCTGGCTTGCTTATGAATCCACTGACTTCTAAAGCAGGTAGAAGGATGGTGGCCATATTCTCGAGGGTCAGAAGTCTGGCCAGGTGACAGGGATAGTGCCAAATGGCATGACCTTAGTGAGCTCCACTTTCAAGAGACTGGCCATCAGCCTTAAACTCAAGTTTACAGATGCACTACTGTACTGTTCTTAGAAAGGAAAACCATACATTTCTAAACTCATAAGAAATAGGTGGAAAAAAACCAGAAATGTCATGTTTATAAAGAAAAATATAATGATCATGTATATTCCCTTCACATAGGAAAATCACACAGACAGTGAAAATATCAGAAAGTTGCTAATGTTGGGCTTAGAAATGATCAAAGAGTTTTGTGTATGATAGACTGCCTAATGGCACCAGGCCTGACAGCCTGCAGCGTCCCCCTCACATCAGGAATGACCTCTGAAGGCAATATTTCCAAAGACTTGGGGGTAGGGTACTCTTCTGTCTTCCATATTATGTTGTGAAGGAACATCATTCCTTCCTTTTTAAATATTCAACCAGTCTGAAGCCAAACATTCATCTAACATAAATACGGGAAAATGTTAAACAATATATTTTGAACATACCAGACACCATATTCATTTTATTTGTTGGCTACTATCTGATGTTTTAGGAGGCTCTTCTGGGTTAGGTTATTCAAAACACCCTTAAGCAGAGTTCCCCTAAAATCACTGATTGGCTTTTCAAATAAATAGTGTCTTTGTTATCAAATAAAAGCATTATTTCTTTTCGCTTTTAGAAAAAATAACCTGTAATGAGAGAGCAAATATGTAACTTCTACACGCATGGGATAGGAAATCCTAATTAAAATAATATAGTTATGTTCTCTACTCCAGTATTCACTGTATTTGTAAATTAAAAATGAGAGAAATATTCTAATTTCACAAGCTTCATGTATAAACCCTAGCAAAATGTTCAACTTGACTTTTACTGTAAACTGAGAGCTGTTCTCCGATGGAAAAAAAATCTGTTCCCTGAGACATATCGTTTAAGAATGCCGCAACCATTTAAAATTACAGTATTTATCACAGAAAGCCAGGCATTCATTATTTACACATGTAGGTGAAGTATGTCTAGAAAAGGGAGATGTATGATCCATCTGTTTCTGGGAGTAATAAATCTGAAATGGTCCCCTTTGAAATAAAATGTGCAAATATGCTTGGTGACCCAGACTTTAAAGTTATTTTCTTATCTGGATCTCTTTGTCACCATTGATTATTACTCAACTCTTTATAGGGTGACTTTCTTCCACTCTCAGTGATTCTCTCATGTCATTCACTTATTGAGAAGAGCTCTAGATATTAATAAACATCTGATTTTAACATACTAAATGCCAAATAGGTAATGTTTCACACATAGATAAGTATTGGGTTTGGTAAAAACTTCTATGTTGATACCACATTCGATTAACCTTCTTAAAACACCCTGGACATTCAGTATGCTTTCAAGAGACACAACAGTGGACTGTGTATTACTCATAAGGCTGGATTAACTACAGTAAGATGTCTGTATGATTGATGAAAATAATTGACAATTTAGAGAGACTATAGTATGATGGTTATGAATATGGGCTTTCTAGAACCTAAAACATGTGTTTGACACTGTCTAGCTCTGAAACTGTGGGACCAGGGACAAGTTAATACTGTCTCCAAGCTTTCTTCATGTGAAAAATGGGGATAATATTACCTCTCTTAAAATGACAGTGGGTGTTAAATGAGATAATGCATGTAACATGCTTACCATGGTATCTGGCACAAAATAAATGGATATAATTATAAAAATGATATATGTGACTTTCCTAGTCCCACTGATACTTTAACTTAATTGAAATCAGTCATATCATCAATTTAAAATGCTATAGATTCTTCATATGGATTTATTTCTCAGTAATAGTACACTTCAAAAGTATAGTCTTCCAGTGTGGCCATTTCTGCAATATAGTTTACAGGACTTAAGAGTGATATTCTTAGTCTACTGAGTGGGACTTTCCCAGGTGTCTAGTACCTCACCATGACGTCAGGTTTTAAACACTTTTGTGAAGCTTCGGCACAGCTGCTGGGGGAGATACAGTGATGGTGTTACTCTCTTCTTTATCATGTCTTACGACAGTTCAGAATGCCACACTAAGTTCTATATTAAGCTAACCTTTTTCTAAACCACAGTCATGAAAATTGGGGGAGGTGACATTTGACTTTACTACTTGTAAATGACCTTTCTTTGATTCAATTCCCTTTTCCATAGCTCACGCCCTCTTTCAGAGTTATAAAACAGAAAATGGCTCCCCAGTTCTATCCCTATATGGTTCTCAATTCCCTAGGTTGTAACCATCTGGCTATAAAAATGGGGAAGGTGAATTCTCTGGATTATTTCCTTTATTATCTGTTGGTAATGTGTTCCTTTATTTTTTTTTTTCAGCTTAACACAATTGTTAAGCAAGTGATTAGACTTTGCTTTACTGTGAAATAATTTTGGTTTATAAAGAGTTGAAGCTTCTCACAAACACTGGGTATCTACTTGCACAAGCTTTTCACAGGATTAAAAAGACAGTCATACTGCTATTGGCACTGGTTTAACCACCAAATGTTTCCCTTGAGATGCAACCTGTCATCACTCTGCTTTAGAGTATGGATCTCTCTTGCAGAATCCAACCTTTGATATCACAGATCTTTAGGTTAATCTGTCCTATTTTCACCTCCCAATTCCAAAGTCAAATGATTATGTTTGGTTTTCCTGCTGGTCCCCAGCAAAATAAGTTTCTTTTTAATCTCTTGCATGTAGCTGCTGAAAAATATTCCAAATAATAAGAGTGTTTTTTTTGCCCTGTGTCTAAATTAATGCTCACTAGGCATCTTCTCCTTTGTTACCCTCTTTTGGTAAGTTATTTCTTTACAAAGTTGAATCATATCTCTTTCATTTCTTGAATTAACACTTTATTGAGGATTCCAATAACTTCCCTGTACTTTTTGTGCTCTTAAAATTTTAGGGTTTCTTAGAAGAATGGTCTTCCCAATCCTTTTTAGAGTTGACTTTGAGCATCACCACTTGACCCAGCTCAAAGTTCCCTCGTTTTTGCATTAATGGAACTCATTTTATCAAATGCTGAACAAATCTGCATTTTGAAAGCAATTATGGTGGATTTTAATGACATCTTTAAAAATGCGTGCTTTCATTTTATTCAGGAACCTCTCTGGTCCTCACCCCATTGGTTTAACTCCCATAATTTATAATTCTCATTTGGGATAGAGATAGCTTATCACCTGCTCTACATCAAAACACACTCTCTGGGAGAAATCTGATAGTATTCTACTAACGTGTGAATTTCAGTCATAATGTTACCTTTTTTAGGGACATGAGTATTTGCATAAGAGCCTTATCTCCAATTGCAAAGTGACACTCTCAAGACTGTTAAAAGAAACTATTGTTCAAGGTAGATGGAATTAGAAGACTCTCACCATGTGGGATTTATATGCCAGCTGAATAGACCCCAGACTATCAGTGTACTCAGGGAAGTAAAGTTTGACAGTATTTATATGCTTTACTTATGAACTGGATCTGGTATCTTAGAATATTTTCTTTGAAAAGGTAGTTCCATTTTTGGCTTTCTTGCTTCTTCATAGTGCCAATCTAGGTCAACAGGAGTAAGTGAGACCATTGTTCCATATCCCGCTTAAAAAGAGAACACTACTTCAAAGAAAAGAACAACATCACCTGACAAAAATAAAACAAGTTATCGGTTTTTAAAACATTGTGCTTATGTGTGCCTGTTATTCTTAACTTTTTCAGGGTTTCAAGTTATTTTAGGGTACCTATTCTGGTTGATTATATATCTAGCACAATAAAGCCATTTAAATAAAAAAATATAGAATTCATTTCCAAAAATTTCTTCTTTGATTTTAGGAATTATAATTTTCCAAACTGTCCCCTCCCACCTTCTGCTAAAAAAAACCCCAAAACTTAAAAACATACAATTAATTCCTTGAGCAAACAAAAGGGGATTTTATCCAAATTCCTTTAAAGGGTACTTAGGGCTTTTAAATCTAAAATAGGTAAAACAAACTACCCAAAGAAAACAGAACCAATACTCCATAATGTACCTTTTAGCTATATTGCCTTGTAAAATTTTTCTTTTGCTGATCACACTTAGTGATTACTAAATTAAACCTGTTGCATTTCTTGATAGTCACCCTGGTTCATGAATTGTAAGGTAGTAACAAGAAATAATTCATTTTTGAAACAGAGGCATTACATAAATGTATTTTATTCCAAATTGCATTTTATATACAACGTTAGCCACTTTTCATATTTATATTTGCAAAATTAACATATAAATGTTAAAAATATATATTTACATATAATTTTTTTATTTATATAACATTTTATATTATATACATTTTGTAAATGTAACTGTTATCTACCAAGAGGTTCAGATCCTTTGTGTGGCTTGTAAGCCAGAGCTGACCTGTTAAGGATATTTGTAATATGACTTACGAGCCAAGATCTGACCAAATTCTTTCTGAAATCAGCATGTATCTTTGAAATCCGACCCTTTTTGTCCTTTGAAAAGAATTTAATACATGAAAGGAGCTGAGTATATAATTTCCTACATATTCATTAATTTAATAAATGTTTATTGAGTACCAACTTGTACCAAATACTATGCTACTTCTGAGAAAACAATGATTAACAGGACATAATCCCTGGCCTTAAAAAGATCATATCCTAGTGGCAAAGACAGATTTTATTTTAAAACTCAACACATTAATAAAATATTTACAAAGTATGTTATGAAGGAAATATTCAAGGTGCTATGATAGGAGTTGGTGCAGGAAAATGTTTGGGTAGGTTGGGGCAGAAAGGATGAAAAAGAACCAGCTACGTGAAAAATGGTAACGGTAGAGGAGTCTGTTTCCTCCCCACCCTGCCACTTCTTCCCTAAAGTAAAAACTTAACTCTCCAACTGGATACAGTGGCCAAAGAACATGGTACTCCACTTCCCTAGTGGTATATTTTAATGTACAGTATAGTTATATATGTACCTTAAAAAAATGTGTACAGTCTATATCTTTGGCAAAGGACAGAAATAAATGCACCCTCTAACTATCAAAATACTACCCAGAGAGGTCAGGTGCAATTGCTCACACCTGTAATCCCAGCACTTTGGGAGGCCCAGCACCCTGGGAGATCACCTGAGGTCAGGAGTTCGAGACCAGCCTGGCCAACATGGTGAAACCCTGTCTCTACTAAAAATACAAAAATTAGCCAGGTGTGGTGGTGGGCGCCTGTGATCCCAGCTACTCAGAAGGCTGAGGCAGGGGAATCGCATGAACCCAGGAAGCGGAGGTTGTAGTGAGCCGAGATTGCTCCACTGCACTCCAGCCTGGGTGACAGAATGAGACTCAGTCTCAACAAAAAGAAAACAAAAACGAACAAACAAACAAACAAACAAAACTACCCAGAGAAATTCTGAACAAAGTGAATTACAGTTTATGCAAGGGTTCTTTCCCATGAGGGGACTGCATTGTGAATCTTAGGACTATAGACTCCACAGGCATGAAATAAAACCCAATCTTGGTATGAAAACATAATCTTGATTTCTCTGGATGAGTTAGATACACCATAACCTGCAAATAAGAAAGGAATGTAGGATGTTAAAAAGAGGGAAACATTTGCCAAGATGGTCCAATTCTCCCAGGTGGTCATGAGATCTTTGTTATTCTAAAATCTGGGATCCATTCAGGGGGAGGCAGGGTGACAGAATGTAGTGTCTGAAGCCTTAGCCACTAGAGGGAGAAAGTGTGCCTCTGGTGACTAGGCAGCCAATGAAAGTTAACTCTTGAAAAGGACAGGCTTCAAGGAAGCTAAATTAAGCTTCAATAAACCAGGGGCAAGGACTACATCAACTTGGTAACTTTGGGGAACTTGAGGATGTATCTTTAAGATTTCACAACGGATCCTCTTCTACCAAATAATTACATTGTGTAAACTACCAGACATTTCATCTTAATTTCGATTACCTTTATTTCATATTTTCAAGGATCTCTATAACTGTACAGATACCTAAACACTTAGGTTCAGTTTTTAGGAAGGACTTGTGACAATTTAGAGAACTTATGTTATCCTTTATATATTGGGCATTTACATATTATAAACGACATACAGATTTTTTGAGGTAATTTAAGACAAAAATATTTGCTCTCTGTTGGGATGATAGAGCGACTTACTGGTTCTCTACTCAGACTTTCCCAAATACGACTTTAGGAAAACTAATTTTACTTAGATAACTGGCAACTGTTTAAAAATCTGCCTTACCAATATATAACTCACAGGAACTGCAATTTTTCTTAAAATCATCATAATATTATTGCAAGCCTGAGTCCAAATAATTTCTCTCCAATGAAAATTTGTTAATCTTGTTTGCTGTATCACACCATCTACCATTTTCTATAGTTAAACAAAAAGAGACTATCGTTACAATTGTTTAATAATACACTGTATGGGAAAAAAACTTTCAAGAAGTAATTCATTATAAAAGCTACAGTATCACACAAGTTATATGGTATCTATTATTTAGTTTGTGTCAATGTGAATTAATTCCTTCCCTATATCAAAATGTAAAGAGAAGACACTATCCAAAATTACCTATAGAGTGGTGCTTAAGGTACTGTTGATGATTTAATTTTCAATATATCGTTTTTTTCTCAGCAGAAAGAAAACCTCAACAACTATTTCTGGGATTCTTCAAAGGAGTAAGAGTACGGTGCCTGTTGCGACTCTTCTAGCATTGATTTTCTTCACAATCTGTGATAAGGTTTCTCAGAAACACCGTTTGGCAGTCCTGATAATTTCATGTGTTTTCAAATTTCAGCCACCCAGACTACACAGTTCACTATTTTCAGCTCCTTTCATTTTCCTTTTCCCTTTAATTATATAAGTCTCTATTCCCTCTTTTCGCAAATGTGGTCAGGAAAGATACTAAATGCTACTATTTGTAGAAATAATATGCATTTGTTTTTCTCTTGACGGTTCACTTAAGTTCTTTCCAAATAAACAAGCTGTGATTGATAGTGATAGGTAACACTTCAAGGGTAGCAACTTTTTGGACTCTCATCCGTTCCTTTGACTTTGGGGGACGTGGCACATACCCCGGGGGAGAAAAAGCAAATCAACACTTTAATTTTAAACTTGCACTGCTAAAGCACTTTCAAAAGAGTAATAGTTGAGCATCTCAGACATGAATGTCTTTCTTAGTCTATTCCCCAGGACCCCTCTTATCCCGCTTCATGTCCCGGTCAATGCGGTGCGCTTTCCGAAACGCGGCCGCAGAGTTGCCGGCGGAGACCAGTAGGTGGGAGGCTCCACGCGCACTCCCCTACTCGGCCGGGACGCGGCTCCCGGACTCCGCGCAGGGCGCCAAGATCGCCGCCCCGCTCCCTTCCTCCGGCCTCCCCACCAATCCCAGTTTGAAAGAAAACTTCACGCGGCCGAAATGAACGTCACCTCACCGCTCCAAGCCTCCAGCCGGCAGAAAACGTGAGACTTATTATGACACGGGGAGGGGGAATGGGGGTCGCCGTGGCACACTCGGAAGCGGGTTACCTGGCCCCCGTCGGGGGCGGGGTCCGCAGTCCGGGGACCAACGGGCTGGGGGCGACACGGCCGGGCGCGCGGGTGGGCGCCAGGGAGTGCGCGCGTCGCGGAGCCTCCGGGGCAGCACTTGTCCTGTAATCGATTGCCGAGCGCGCCGAGCGGCTGAGCGCGCAGACACGCGCACACGCGCCCGCCAGCCCGCGCGCGCGCGCACACGCGCTCTCATACACACACGCACAGGCGCTCGGGCTCCGCACACACGCACGCGCGCGCACGCACGTCCGCCCGCCCGCGCCCGGGGCTCCGCTGCCCGCCGCCCGCCGCCGCCGCCGCCGCCGCCGCCGCCGCCGCCGCCAGCCCGCCCTCCGCCCGCGGGCGTCTGCGCGAGCCCGGCCGGCGGGGGAGATGTGCTCGGGCTCCACCGGATCGGTTTCTCGGGGTTTGACCAGCTGTCCCGGGCTAACCCTGCTCCTCGCTGAAGATGGAGGAAGTAAAAACAGGATTACCCTTAGCTACAGATCCACTGCCTTAGTTTCCACCACCAACTGCAGTGCACAAACACACGTTAGGCACAGGAAAGAAAGAAAGACAGAGGACACATTTACAGTAAACACAAACAAAAGGGTGATGGGATTATTTTACTGCATGCACTGCTGAGGTAAATCTCCGCTTGGCTTTTGCGTGGTGAAGAACAGCTCTTGTTTTGTCTTCTGATTCATAGATTATATATAAATATGTGTATGATTTGCAAAGGGGGGAGTGTTTTCAAAGTTAAGTGTAATTATATAGCATCTCGTTTTGCACTGTGATGTGATCAAATGACTTGTTGCTGTTAACCAGTAATAATAATAATAATATAGGTATTTTTCTCTGGGAGGGATGGATTGTGGTTCTGATTAGGGTAATGATTTTTGTAAAGGACGCTCAGGGAATCGGGTTGAAGATGATGTCCTCTGCCTTAATTTATCGTCCCCTCCTTGTAATCTGTTTCTGGGATGTTAATCGATTAATCAGTTCTCATCTCTATAGCTGTCATGAATTTGGACTTGTTTTGCTTTGTTTTAACTTGAATTCCAAGAAGAAAGATTGGGTAGGCTGGAATAAATTGCAGCTGTCTAGATAGAAGGTAATATCCAGATCCTGTTGGAATTAAAAAAGAAAAAAAAAAAAACCCTGGTATGACACATGTAAAAAGGCAGCAGTTAAATCACTTTGACAGGTTCTAGTACGGGCGAAAGAGATGGAATTAAGATTTAATTTTTTTTCTTTTTTGCCAAGGGCCAAAAAGAGTCCTGTGAAGTTGGCCTAGGTTCCTAGCTGGGTTCTGCCTGACTGTCCCTCCCCTCTACCCGCCCTCCCCTCCTCCTTTTCTTTCAGTTTTCTTGTCTTAGCTTTTGGTCGATTCTTAAGGAACCGGTGGATCAAGTTTTTTCTCTTGTTAATCGCATTGCTATAGCACTGACTGACCTCTCTCTCTCTCTTTTTTTTTCCTCTTTCCTGAAAGTACGTGGTGCCATTCCTGAGTGACTTTTCCTACTAGACCATCCCAAAGGGACGAGGGGGAGGGGTGGAAGGAGGAGGAGGAGGAGGAGGAGGAGGAGGAGGAGGAGGAGAAGGGGGGTGTTCCTTCTCTCTCATTTCTTGGTTTTGTTTATCAGCCGATCTGTTTGCTGGATTTGGGCTTGGAATGACCCACCTGTAAAGTGCTTTTCCTTCCTCCTCCCCTTGAACTCTGCAGGGGGCTTGGCTTGGAGGGGGCAAGGGAGGGAAAGAGAGAAGGGGGAAACACAAAAAACTTCTTTCTTTCTCCCTCCGTTTATCTTCAGCCCGACATTGTCACCTCCTCTTTGAGGGGTTAGAAGAAGCTGAGATCTCCCGACAGAGCTGGAAATGGTGATGAATCTTTTTTAATCAAAGGACAATTTCTTTTGTATGTACATTTCGTTTCTCTTTCTCCTTTTTCTTTCTTTCCTTCTCTGAGGGTTAATAACCATTTCATTGATGGGGCAGCCTTCTTTCGCTTCTCCTTGACGTTTCTTTCTTTTTAATATGTGTGTGTTAAATGTGTACATTTTTAAAGAGATAAGCTAATTTCTAAAATATCCGAAGAAACTGCTCCTCTTTTAAACTTTACTGATCTCTTTCTTTAAAGCCTTATATAATCATAATTTAGAAGAATGTGATAACAGTACAGCAGGTTGAAATTTAAGTGCTATGTAGTGACTGAGTCGGGAATTTGATCTGATTATTCCATAAAGAAAGAAAGAAAAGTTTTTTTTTTTGGGGGGGTGGTAAGGGAGGGTGGTGGTGAAGAAGGGGAGGGGAGGGAGAAGGGAAGTGGTTTTGGAGACAAGAAGTGAAGCTGCCTGTTTTCCAGTAAGTAATGGAGAAATTCCAGGAGCCAGGGCTAAATATACTTGGCGATCAATACAGAAATGGCTCATTGTGAATAATTTAGCTGCTGGTGCAGTGAGAGTTTTGAAACTAAAGGCAAAAAGGACCAAGGCCAAACGGGGAAAAAAAAAGTAAAAATCTTCTCAGGACTTGTCAATTCTTAAACTTTTTTCCCCACAGAATAGTTAGATTATCGATCTTTTCATTATGTGAATCAAAGCTAGGGGGTGTCATCTCATACAGTTTACTTTTGTTTCTGAGAATTATGTTCTGTTTTGTGGCATTTGTGCATGAGAATAATTGCCCAAAGTTTTTTTTTTTTTTTAATGATTCTCTCTAGCACAACCAAAGTTTATGAAATTCTCAAAATCAGACTGTATTAAGTAGGCTTGGCATTTGTATCCAAGCATGGTCTGGCAGGAAATTAAGGTTACATTGAACAGGTGCTTACACAGAACTTGGGGTAGGCTAAAATGTCAATACAAGTCAGGGAGTTGGCCAACTGCTGTAAAAATCTTCAAGACACCGTTGGGCACTAAGTTTTTTGTTTTGTTTTGTTTTCTTATGTTTGTTTGTCCTCCCCCTCCCTATTAGAACATGATGAACCAACTTGCAACAATTGTGAATAGAGCTATCTGTATACTGGGGAAGTCCTCAAACTGCAGTGTGATTGTGGGAAGTAGTGAATGGTAAAACACTTAAATCCCAGTTAAAGCTGACACATTTGAGGTGTACCCCCTATTTTTTTTAAACCCAATAAATTTTGATTAAGAGAGTCATTCCTTTTTTGCTCTAGCCCATCTCACAGCACACTTATCTTTCCTATCCTATCTCCAGCAGGAATCAGATCATTTGCAGAAAGAGTTCAGTGACTTGCAAATGAGCACATACAGTACACTGTGTATGTTTCTGGGCACAGGTGGCAGCAGCAACATGGACTAACTGCTTGGAGCTTCAAATAAGTTAAGAATTTCATGGCAGATACTGAAAGGAATCATTGTATTAAGGGTATAATCTTTTGTTTTGCAGCATTGCACTTTGACTATGGAAACAGAGGCTATTGATGGCTATATAACGTGTAAGTATTAGTTTTCATTAATTTGTTATTGGTAATAAAGTTGCCTTTGTATTACCTGTGTTTTAATTCCTGGATTATGAAACTTTATTGAGAATGCTGTACTTTTTTCTCTCTGTTCACAATTTCACCTTTGAATGAGTTTGAAAAAATGACAGCACTGAAGTGAAATAAGAAGGAAATATAGAAATATACTAAGTTAAGTAGTATACTTAAATCAATAGTAGCTAGCAGATCAACACTTTCCTACTTTTTATAATTTACTTTGTTGTAAGTTGAGAATAGGCCAGGTTTCATGTATGTCTATTAATATGGTGTGTACTAAATATTTACTTCTCTGTAACCTAATTTTTCAGACATACTATGTGAAAGAGAATTAGCTTTCCTAACTTGACATTTCTTTAGCTACCTGTCTTTTCCATCCTCTCTCTGATAGCCAGCATTTTGGAAAATGCTCATTATAAATTCTGTGTGCTTAACAATTAAATTAGATGTTAAAAGAAAGTTATTTCTTTCAACTGAAAGATACTTTAGAAATCAACAACTTATGTATTGAGATAATAAAGTTGTATTAATTTTTTTTTATTTTGGGTTGATTATGGCTTCTCATCATTTCATTCAACTGTGTATTTCTAAATGATATTTCCTTATAGTTTCTTTTAAGGGAAAAATGTATTACCTTACAGTTTGAAGGCTATGCATGCCATTGCATGTATAAAGCAAAGTTAGTAATTACATCTTATGTGACAATGAATAGAAACCAAAAGATTATATTTTCTGAAAGCAGGTGACAATGAGCTTTCACCCGAAAGGGAGCACTCCAATATGGCAATTGACCTCACCTCAAGCACACCCAATGGACAGCATGCCTCACCGAGTCACATGACAAGCAGTAAGTCTTCATTTTATGATTTTTTTTTTTTTTTTTTTTTGTATTTCTCCAGCAACAGACTTTAATTTGTTAGGTCTGTGCGGTCCTCTCACATTGTGGTATAGCTACTGTTATAGGTTTTGCTAAAGAAAGAACAACACAGATTTATTCCTGTTCATTCTACTATTATAAAACATGAGCCTGCTTACTAGTCTGAACTATCCCAAGGTGGCATTTGGGAGCTGGTGCTTACCTGTATCAGGTAAGAAAGGTTAGAATTTGCTGGTTATTGTTTTGACTTGCCAGGTTTATGACTGGATTTTTTGTTGTTGTTGGGTAAAAAATGTGGAAACGTCACTTCCAAAGGACTCTTCACAATTAAAAAATGAAATAATTTTATATTGCCTTGGTAGAAAGCTAAACTGTCAGTGATAAAATTAGTGTTACTTGCTTTTAAAAAATGTGTAAGTTTCTTCTCCAAAGCATTGGAAGTGAAGTGTAATTGAAAATTTATAGAACTCATTTATATCCATTTCTGTAACAAAGTTGAAAGGCTTTTGTCAGAGAAGAACTGATAAAATTTGGAAAGATGTTTTGAATTTGTAGGAAAAGACAGTTTTGGCTACTATTTTTGATAAAGGGTCATTTACTGATGTAATATACATTGTTTTTGTGTAATAAGAAGCAACTTACATGCTGTCAGTGAAAGATGACAAAATACTTTCCTTTATTAAGAATATGGTTGCTTTTTTCTTAATTACAGTGTTTTATCAGTTTAGTTATCAAGTGCAAGTGCTTTATTACTCTTACTCAAAAGTAATTTGAAATCTTGTTTTGTTTATACTTTCGATTTATATTTTATTCTTATATGTTATAGAAAGGACATTGGACTTATATGTAAATATAATTAAATTTACAAGTTTTCTATTTTGGCAATATGTGAAGGAAAGGCAGGAATTTTCTTTCCTTTTTTCCCCCCTGAAGATTTAATAACTGAGAAAAGTGAATCATCTACTTAATTATGAGCATATTCATAAATGTACTCTGACTATCCAGAGAGAGCAACATTTTCTTTTTACTTCTAACAGCTCTGGAAACTTTAAGTTATTATAAAACTACAAGCTTAGTAATTAGTAAAGACTACTGAATTATAAGCAATTTATATAGAATACTATTGAATACATTTTGCAATTTATTAACTTTAAGTAATTTTAGCTATTGACTTGAAATTATGATTGAGTTTGAATTTGCTTTATTTATTTAAAAGTTGTAGTTCTTTTAGGTAATGAGCACTTCCTAAGAAAATTTAATTCTAGAAGCAGTTCTTACAATTCCTTTATCATTTAGAAAGAAAAAACAAGTAAAGTCAGCGAGTGAATGTATACTAAATTATCATACTAATCTCATAATGAATCTTTTGCATTCATTTTTTTTGCTAGTTGATTTGATAAAAAATATACTATGACTACAATTTAGGCAATAGAATTTTTACATTTCAATATACTAGTTATTTGGTATAATGTTTTTATTTCTCAGATAACTTACCCAATTTCCTAAAGAGTAAAAAGAGATAATATATAGTTTCTATTAGTTAGCTATTGGCTTTAGAAACATTGCATGTATAGGGCAGGGAGTAACTGTTAATCAGAGACTTGACTGTCATCCCCTAGACACAACCACAGGAAAATGCTTGTCAAGTGGTTAATTGGCTGCTTTATTTCTGAATTTGATTCTGGTTTTGCAAGTACTTGCTTCAGAAAGGCAGTTCAGTCATCTTTTTAAATAAACAGTGCAGAGTGTAGGCATGATCAATTTGAACGAATAAGAACTGTGCTTTTGACGTTTGAGCTTTTCTCACCCAACAACAGTAAACTTATGTTTGGTAGAGAGTTTTTTAACTTACTAGCCTGTGGCAATTCCATGTTAGTACAGGTTTTGGCTAAGATGCACGTGTTTTCAGGTTCTTTTCCAAAGAGTTGCAGGTTAAATATTTTGGCTTTCACTTCAGAGCTGTCTCTTGCATCCTTTATGTAGCCTCTATTTACAGTATCTAGGTTACCCACTTAGGTGTTAGATGGAGAAGATACCCATTTTTCCTCTCTGTTAGATCTAGGAGAATATCAGCATTTTAGATTGCCAAAGCAAGTAGTGATAGAGAGGAACTCTTGTCTATTAATTAGAACAAGAGACCTAGAATTGGTCACTCTGATGTTTTTCTGTGACTTGGGATAATTTTTGTGTGCATCTGGCCTGTCAAATCACTTGTGTCTGAGATCACGGGTTTCCCTAAATCCCTTTACATGCATTGTTGACTTTGTTAAATGAAAAGAACTTATTTATTTTCTGCATTTTTTAATATCTTCAAATATACTTCCTGGAGGGTGCCTGCTTCCAAAAACAGAATTGCAATTTTGATTGAAAGTGTTAAAGCTAAAAGTAAATGTGAAAACCTTTAAGACAGTTTCTAGTAGCAGGAAGGAGAGGATGGGAATATATGTGTAAGGAGGAAAAAAGTTATTTTTAAATAGTTAAAAAACAAAATAAGTAAAATCTTTTTTTTTTTTTTAAATAAAACTGCTAACATTTTGGCCAGAAAAGTATCAATAAGGCATGAGAGCTCACTTATTTTGGCTTTAGGAAGGTGGTTAGTACTACTCTAAGGTCCCAGCATTTGTTTAAGCTATTTGGTAACTTTTCTAAGATGAGGGGTTTCTGTGCAACTTGCTGCCAGCTATTGTATAAAAATAATGACAGCAGCTATCATTATTTGACAATGCTAGAATAGAGCACTGGCGACTTGGGAGGGAGAGAACTAAAAATGTTACAATGCCTGACAGTTTTTGGTTTTAAAATTTAGCATGTAAGATAAACTTAAGAAGAAGTATTAGTGATCCTAACATTTTATAATGACTACTTCCTATGGTTTCGAATGAATTTTCTTAGAGAACTTTAAACTTTTTCTTCTGGAATAAGGATCTCTTTGATAAGAAGATAGGCATTCTTGCCTGAGATCATTAGTGTACATATTGAGTCTGCTAACAATCTTCGATGTCAGGGATGACAGTATATGCCTTGATGGCTATTGGAAATAAACAGTGTTAAGTGATTTTTAAAAATAGTATCTGGGAGTTAAGAATCTGAGACAGACATCTCAGACAGAACAATATAAAAATAATCCATATTTTTTTTTGGCCCATCAGATGAAACTTACTTTGTGATTCCTTCTGTTTCTTGGTTAGCTCATTTCGAATTCTTGCATAGTTGTTCAGTATTGGTTTCAGACTGTTCTATACTGGCAGGTGACTATTTTGAAAATTGTTTAAAGTTCAAAATTTTTAAATTAATTTTATTTTTCTTATCTATTTTTTATAATGTTTATGTATAAACTTACTTTGCAGGTAGTTACTGAAATGGGTATGAAAATACATCATGATGCAAAATTTGTTTCTATTACTTTAAAGCTCTTAAGTGGATCAACTGTACAGTCAATGCTATTTATCAGTCTGATGGCCAGGTGGCATGTATGGAATCAGAAGAAGTAGTAAGTCTAGTTTTACAAGGCTCTGACCAATAATCAGGTCAGGGAATCTAGTTTATTCTTTTCAGAGTGCTTCACATTAATTTTTTTCTTAGCTAGTTTCCATTTTTAGTACCTAGTGAAGCAGAAGTATATTATGATTTCTATTTTTCATATGTGGAAATTGAGGCTTGAGGAAATTAATTTACCTCTTAGAGAACTTAGCAGAAAGATGAAGTTATCAGGATTGGGACATAAAATTGTGATAATATCTTGTGGGTTAGTTAGATAACTGCTATCTCTACAATGTCACCTTCTCAGGGTGTCTGCCGTGTCCAATACTGGCCCATATTTTTGTGACAAAAACAACATTTCAGAAATAGGAGAGTTACTATGAGGGTGGAGTGATATCAGATAATCTTTTCAGGTGGGTGTTCTAATGCACTTTTTGAAATAGAGCCTATATTATGGGACTTACCAGCTTTCTGAGTTGTCTTCTGTAGCTTAGTTTGGCAGTCACCCTTGCTTGGATTTCTGTAGGACACACCCTAATATAACACCAGATGGGCTTGATATAAAATCTTCTGTTTTAAGTCACCGTACTTAGGTTTGTGTATATACCCAATGTACTTTACATTTGGTTCTTATTTATTAGGGAATTAAATAAAAATAGTTCTGATTTAGTTTCTTTACAGCTGTCAAAGATAAATGTCATAACTATGTACCAAAAGAGAAAAAAAGGGAAAAAAAAGGAAAGTAAAGGAGGTATAGATTTGTTGGTAATTAACAGCAAAAGTGCTGTAATTTTTTCTTTGCACCTCATTCCACTCCCAACTCCCTATCTTTTTAGGCTGCTTAGTATTGAGAATTAAAGTCCGTTTTCAAAAAACAAAACAACTTATGGCAGAAAGGTTATCCTTATCATCTCTATCTTTGTTCAAAATCTGTCTTTCCCACTAGAAGTACTTTTTTAAAAAAAGGTAACATCATTGATTATGTTCTATTGAGAGTCTTCCTGTAAGCCGTAATGAATTTTCATCTCTGGGTTCCGTGCTCTTCTCTCCTAACTTTTGATATATTGATATATTTTGAATATTTACATATTTTTATCATATTTGGAAATATCAATAGCAGAGTTCCAGTCCTAAAATGAGGTAGAATATATTGTTTTTCTTTACTTTTTTTCCTTCTTATCTGTTTATGTTAAATGTATTTATTGACCTGTTAGTATTTTCCTTTTGCGAATTAATTGAGACCCAATGTACCTCTGTTTTGATATAGGGAAGGAATATTTAGGGATGGTTTCCTTTATTATAAATGTTATAATCACCACTGGAGCGAGAGAAGGTAGAGGGGCATCCTTTATTGAGTGCACTTAGTATGCTAGATGCTTTGCTTATTATTTCACTTTGTCTCCACATCAGTTCTGTGAGGTAGGCATGTAAGTACTCTATTTTATAACACTTAAAACTGAGGCTCAGAAGGAGTAGATTGTGAGTGGTTAAAAATATGGGCTTTGCAATTATGCTGGCCTGGGTTAGAATTCCTGCTTTGCTCTGTGACCTTGGCCATGTCGCTTCACATCTCTGAGCTCCACTTTCCTTATCCGTAGAATGGGGATAAGCAATATCTACCTCAATGGGCTGTTGTGAGATTTCAGTAAGGCAATATATGTAAAATGCTCAGCACAACTTCTGGCACATGCTAAGACTCAATAAATAATCACTGCTGCTATTACTCAGAGCAGTCAAGTTACTTTTTTATGAACCTATGACTCATAAGAAAAAGGGTTTGTTTTCGAATCCAAATCTATTTGAAATCTGGGTCTTTTGCTCTTTTCTGTATATTGCACAGGTCCAGGGAAGAAAGATAGGGATTTCTGATAATTTATGGTAAAAATTGAAGCAGGAACCCTCCGTTATTTAAAGCATCTATGAAGATTTTGGTTAAGAAAGAAATAGAGTTTGTCTGTATGTCAGAATTGGGGAGGGGGGTGGCGCTCGACATTCCTGAGTATAGTTTTGTGGTTTTGATTATATGTAAAGCAAATCACTGCATATTATTGGTGTTCCAGATATACCAATCATTACAAATAACAAAAGAAAAAAATTTTCTTAATAGAGTAACCTATTCCTACAGAGAATCAATTCTTAGGGAGTCCTCATCTAAAATCTAACCTCATTTGATGCTTTTGGTAGTACCATAAATTCTCACTTGATGATACCTAATAAAATTGTTGGTTTAATTGTTGATTGTGCACTTCGGGGGTAGTAGTTTCGATGTTCTAAATTTGAAATAGGCTTAAATGCAATTATTAATTATAAGCATTTGAAATTTTGCTGTTCAATTCTAGTTGATCAATTCAATAAATATTTGTGGGACACCTCATATGTACCAGGTATTGTAAGGTGAATCCAAAGGTGAATAAAGAGTGCAGAGTCCTTTTCCTCCAGGAACTCATACTCTAGTGGGACAGACAGACATTAAATAGGGCATTTTACTGTAGTAAGCTTAGTGTCTTGATTATTATGGGGGATGAGGGGTGGTGCTCATTTGGAAAGATTTTTTAGAGGGAGAGACTGCTTGAGTCGAGACTTATTAAATGAATAGGATTTAGGGGATAAGTGGAAGGCCTTTTCAGTAAATAATGTATCCACAATAAGAGGTGAGAAATAGCGTGCAATATTCTGGGAAATACAAGCAGATTGGTATTTCTAGACTATAAGGTTGGAGTCTAGGAATTTGAGGCCAGGAATAACTTTGGAGAGTTAATCAAGGCAGGATAATGGAACATCTTGTATGAGAGGAAACTTGACTTCTATTTTCATGGAAGTCAGTGGTTTTAACGAAGTAGGTGACTTCAGTCTTTTGACTGACATGGATCGATTTGACTACAATGTGGGGAAAAGATTGTGGTTGGGGACCAGTCTCTAGGCAGGTGCATCTTTAACAGGCTGTTTCAATGATTGAGTAAGTCATGCAAGCTAGCAGTAGTGGGATAAAAAGGAAGGAGAAGGATCTAGGTAATATTTAGCATCCTAAAGTAGACAGTACTTGGGTAGTAGAATTAAGGAGAGAATAGAGTCAAGGATGACAACCTCTGAATTACTGGATAGATGGTGGTAGGTTCTGTCAGTGAAGATAGCAAATACTGGAACAGGTTTCCTGGAAAAGATTTAGCTTAGTTCAATTCTGGTTTGAAGCACCTTTAGGGTACAATTTGGGAGGGGGATAGCAATTAGGCACATGGATATAGACTGAAGTATGAATTTTCTTAATTAGTGAAAACTAATATTAGCCCATGGTTTGGTTACTTTTCTGCCCGTATTACTTTAACAGTAGTTTAATACCATATTTTGAAAACATTCATGTCTAAGTAATTGTCAGTATTTGATCAGTGGCCTTATTTCCCCAATTGCCCCATTAAATCAAAATTCTATATTGAATTGTATGTGCACAGGCTTTAATAAACTCTTTGCTTAATGGAATCCTTTATACTAGTCTCAGAAGTTGAATTAATTGATGTGATTGACTCACTGATTTTTAAACAAAAAGCTCTTCAACATTTTATGGTATATCTAATATCATAACTTCTATGTTTTTTTAAAAAACATAAGATTAATGTATGCCATATACTCCAGTGCCTCTATTCTAATGATCTGTCTTTATTCTGTAACCTGTTTCCTTATAAATAAATATGCTATTGAAAATATTACATACTTATTACAGGTTGTTAGCTAAACACTGGTCAGTTCTGCCACATTAATAGCTAAGGAATTTAATACTCCTCATCAGAGCCTTTTTGAAGACTTTGAGATAAATATGCAGATACAATATATATTATTTTAAAATGATTTTGTATATAATTAATATTTTAAAAATATAATATCATACCCCTTGGGATGAGGTTACCTAGATGGGAAAGTATAGCATAGATAACATCTTAATTAACATACTTATTCTAAAATATTTATTATAGAATTCCATCTTAAAAATGTAAGCACTGACTACCCAAGACACCATAGAATTCCAAATGAATGTTAATGCTGGAAACACTTCTTCTGAGATTTCCTGTATGTGGAGATTCAGAACTCCCTAGAGAGATATTTTTCATCTTTCGATCATTGATGCAGCAAACATTTATTAAGCACTTACTGTATATGATGCATTGCTGGTGCTGGGGCTCAAAAAATAGGTTTGGGGTGTTTTCTAGAGAAGGATATTATCTTCAAGGGTCCAAATGAATTGATATTTTGTGTGAGATCGTAATACTACTTATTGCATTTAGAAGTAAATGAGTGTGATGTGCTAACTGTGACTTATATCCATTATAGATTAATGAGCTGCTTCTCACCTTTTACCTCCAAGAGTTTTTCAAATGTGTATAAATTTGAGGATGTACAGTGAAACAGACAAAAGGGCAACCAGCCACTTAGATAGGTTCTCAGAGGATAACATTTCCCCACAAAATTATTTATAATGCAGGATTTGGCACTCATCCTTGCAAGTTCTGAAACTAGATTTGTGGCACACTTAGAGTGGATCTGTATGTCAAGGTTGACTGACATTAAACAAGTTTACGAAAATGATATTTAAAATCAGAATACCAATTTATGTTTAGATATTGATTAAAAATAAAGCACACACACACACACACACATCCAACCAACAAACATAGGAGCTGGATCACTCTAGTTGGCTTGACTAGATCATTTTGTTCTTGTGAACTGACCTATATGGGTAATCAGTAAAGGTCATTTACTGAGAAAGGAATCTGAATAAAGGGAGTTAGTTATATAATTCAAATGTTTAATGGCATTAGACTAAGAGAACCTAATATATTTAGCATCACAATAGAGATAGCATTGCTATTTGGATAATTATGGTTGAAGTCCTTTGTCCAGTTCCCTCTCCTTTTAATGGACATGGATTTAGATTCCCTAGATCTATGTTCAACCAAAATACTTCTGAGAGTCATTTTTTTTTTCCCCTTGGCTTCCTAGGCTAAATCCCCCAGATTCAGTCTGTAACCTATATTAATACATACAATCAGGTTACGACCAGTTCTTTCTGGCCTGGGATCCATTCATTTTCTTTAGTGTGATTTATATTTCTGCTTTAATTTGTAAAATGTTGATTTTATAGCCTAACTTTATGAAGACAATCTTATAGTGCCCATAAAAGATACTTCCTTCAACTACTATTGCCATAAATTCAACCTTCCATTCACAGAAATCTTGATAGGTGATGTGGTCAGCAGTTTAAGAGTTCTTAATATCTATTTTAGATGAAGATGGAAAATAGCACTACCACCTAAGAAAGATCCTTAAGTTAGCTGGTGATATAGAGGCACTTCCAGTTTATAGGTCAGAAGGAAAACAACACCAAACCGGTCTCATGAAATTATTGAAGTGATCTGACCGCAGCAAATGAGATTTCGTAGCAAACTGTTTTATTTCATGTTAGTTAGTAGGAAAGCTGTCTTAATTACTGAGTGTGAATTAAGTAACTTTTCAAAGCATATAGATTTATTTGGGGGCCACACATTGATTATAAAGAAATTAATCAGGTTTTCCAGATGTGAATCTTTGAGGAAAATGGTCATACCTCTTCATCCCTAGCATATGCATTGTATGCATTGTAGGAGCCCTGTAAATATTTGTTGAATGAAGGAACTACTTAAGATTAGCGTATTACATGTGTCTGTTTAAATAATATGCTTCTGACCTACTTGAAAAAATTTGGAAACTTGATTTCTTAGTTGTTGAAATAATCCGAAAATCCTAATTTACTTGTGATTTTCTCTGTTTGGGGATGTGTTATTTTTATAATGTCTCACTCTGAAAAAGATTTTGTAATCTTCAGACTGGTCCCAAAAGCTGATCTCTAAGTTTCTAAACAGTTCTTATGTTTGCTGATTCTATACAACCATGTTCAGTGGAATCCACATGAATATTAATGTCGATGTTTCTATGACACCACCATCATCATCTTCATTACTACTATTAATATCTTGATATAGCACATTTAAGGTTACAGATTTAATTCCATATACTTGTAATTTTAAAGCCAGTTCTCCATCACTTAAACTGTTTTTAGTAGCATGTACAAGATGGAATGCTTCAATTAGCTTTTCTTATGCACTCCAGATATTTTGATGAGTGTATAATTAATCAGTGTGAAGTCACATTCTAATAAATTAACATTCTGGGTGTCTACACTTTTGACGTTTTTGTCATTGCTCTCATTATCATTGAAGCTGTAGTTCTCCTTACACTTGTCTATGTCAGCTCTACCTACTTCTTACTAAGACATTCAACATGCAGGACTTGATCTTATTTTGAAGGGCTAGGGTACTATGTTGCTCTGTTTTCAGTTGAATTAACAGTGAGAATTTCTGGTTGAGTTCTAAAGAGGCATAATTTCTTCTACAAGTATATAAAACATTTTCTTTGATGGCCATTTTCACAAATGTCCTTGTTTTTGTTTAAAAATACACATTTTAACAAGTAATATTTACATATGGAAATATCTTATAGGTCTTCTAATCAGACTTATGCCAATATGCTTATTATTCAGATGGTCTGAAGTAGATGACTTTATTTTCAATACATCTGTTACTTTTTAGACTGAAAAGTGGCATTTGTATAATTTTTAGGGCTGAGGATGTATGTTTAATTCCTGATTTTAAAAGGTCTATTTCTATTAGAAATGCTTGCTCAGATCACTCAAATATCATCTAAAGCTTGAAAATTGAGCTATTCAATAATTTTTAGGTACTAAAAATAGGTGATACCTAATCATTTCTGTGTACTGCTTTAAAATGACCTATGCCCTAAAAACACTGACTTGAATGTAGTATTTGGAAATGTAAAATGACTTCTATTACATTATTACATTTTTGGAAACTACTTGAAAGCAGCAATAGATTATGTCTGGACATAACTGAGAATTATAAAAAGAAATATGAGATTTTTCTGTGAGTCTGTCTGTTTTTAAGTTCTCAAAGCATGAATTTACACACTGCCATCTGTCTGAATTATGACACATTAATGACCTAATGATAGTTTTAGATTTAATTTTTTTGGAAATAAAAACAAACAAAAAGAAACACCCCCATACCTCAACAAAACATAATTTAAAATAAATTATTTTTTACGTAAATAATCATAGTAACGCTGTTTGCATAACTTTTTGGGGATACATTTGAATAGTTTTAGTTGGTGTTACATTTTGAGTACAATACCTGTAACAAATTTGAAAAGATATTTTTTCAGCCAGAGAAGCTATAGTTAACTAGACAATTGATTTCGTACAACTCTATGTATATGATAATGCCATTTATGTTTTTAAAAGAATATGTGTGCATGTGTATGCATGTGAATGTGTGAAAGCAAAGAATAAGAACAAGAAGGAAATGTCAAAACTTGATATAGTTGACTTTGGGATATCGGAGGGTAAACAGGGTGTTTTATGTTTTATTCTAAATAGTTCTACATTTTTTAAGTCTCTTACAAAAAATAAATTCATATATTATTTGGGTAATTTAAAGAAAAGACCAATGAATTCAGTCAACCGTCCTCTAAAAGAAAGTATGGAGCCAGAAAACTGATAGTAGCTCTGATTACATCCGTTTAACTTTGAAATTTCAGTAAAATTATAGACTTGTAAAAATGATCAGCTGTCATCAATGATAAATACTGAAATCGGGCATTTTCATGTACAAATGATATCTTCAGATTTATTGAATAATATCTTACTATAGATTTAGTCAAAATATAAGGTATTTTCTTTTTCTTTTATTCTTTCTTTTATCTTTTCTTTTTCTTTTTTTTTTTTTTTTTGAGACAGTGTCCTGTTCTGTCACCCAGGCTGGAGTGCAGTGGCGCGATCTTGGCTCACTGCAACCCCTCCCTCCCAGGTTCAAGCAAGCAATTCTCCTGCCTCAGTCTCCCGAGTAGCTGGGATTACAGGCGCCCATCACCACGTCCAGCTAATTTTTTTATTTTTTAGTGTAGGCAGGGTTTCACTAAGTTGGTCAGGCTGGTCTCAAACTCTTGACCTTGGGCTATCCACCCGCCTCAGCCTCCCAAAGTGCTGGATTACTGGCGTAAGCCACCACTGCGCCCAGCTCTTTCTTTGCTTCTTTCTTTTTCTTTCTTTCTTTCCTTCTTTCTTTCTTTCTTTCTTTTTCTTTCTCTTTTTCTCTTTCTTTCTTTCTTTCTTTCTTTCTTTCTTTCTTTCTTTCTTTCTTTCTTTCTTTCTTTCTTTTTTCTTTCTTTCTTTCTTTCTCTCTGTTTCTTTCTTTCTTCTTCTTTTTTTTGAAACGGACTCTCACTCTGTTGCCCAAGCTGGAGTGCAGTGGCATGATCTGCCTCACTGCAACCTCCGCCTCCTGGGTTCAAGCGATTCTCCTGCCTCAGCCTCCTGAGTAGCCGGGATTGCAGGCGCGCCACCATGCCTGGCTAATTTTTTTTTGTATTTTTAGTAGAGACGGGGTTTCACCGTGTTGGTCAGGCGGTCTCGTACTCCTGAGCTTGTGAGCCACCACGCCCGGCATTCTATTCTATTCTTTTCTTTTCATCTCTTCTCTTCTCTTTTCTTTTCTTTTCCTTTCTTCTCTCTCTCTTTCTTCCTTTCCTTTCCTTTTTCTTTCCTTTTCCTTTCCTGAGATGGGGTCTTGTTCTGTTGTTCAGGCTGGAGTACAGTGTCACGATTATAGCTCAGTGCAGCCTGGAACTCCTGGGCTCAAGCAATCTTCTCAAGTATCTGGGGCTACAGGTGCATGCCACCATGCCCAGCTAATTTTTAACAATTTTTTTTAGAGTCAGGGTCTCACTATCTCACTGTGTTGTCCAGGCTGGTCTTGAACTCCTGGCCTCAAGTGATCCTCCTGCCTCAGCCTCCTGAGTAGCTGAGTTTACAGGTGTGAGCCACTACACTTGGCTAGGTTGTGTACAGTGGAATTTCCAAATAATGTTATATATTCTGAATTGTTTTATGAGTAATATTCATTCATAGCATGAACTGTCATACACTAAATAATGTACATATAAATATTAAAATGACATCAATATTAAGGAGACATTGTGGCATCTGATGGCAAAAGAGATCTGAGTAGAATGAGTTAAAACATAGATTTTCAGTTCTATCTTGCATGTAACAAACAAGTTTACTTTTAAAAAAGAGCCTTAGTCTCTTTTTCATATTCATCAATTTAAAATTCCATCGAATGTTGCTAATTTTTTTCATTAAAACTATTAAAGAGAAACTATTTTTAGCAAGACAACTCTGGTATGTTGCTAATGGAGGTAGGACCTGTGAAAATAACTTAAGGCCTATAAAAGGAAGAGCAGAGCTGTGAAGTATAGAGAGCATAGAAGAAAGCTGGAGCAAGAAGAAAGAAAGAATAAAAATAACAGATTCAGAAGTGGAGGACAAGCCACAGACTCCATTTGAGTTAGTAGATCCGCTGGAGAGAGCAATAGAGTAAATGAAAAATAGCATCTTTACCTCCCCTTTTTCTTTCTTCACACAAAAAAATAAATAAAGAGAAATCAGAATTTATAAGTGAATCAAGGAAGCTGCCTGCTTAAGCGATGAGGAATGTGGCAATAAGATTAGAATGGTTTCTGGTAGAAGCTAAATGAATAAGCATTTAGATTTGGTAGAAAGAAGCATACTTCTTCAGATATTTGAAAGCCAGGGAGTAGGAGATGTGGGTAGATTTGTTAAAAGAACTGGGTCCTAAGGGATTGATTCTAGAACAAGTAGCCAATTAAAGCAGGATAAAAGTTAGTGGTGCCTAGTTATTAAGTTATATTAGTTATAAACCAGTGCTATTATCAGTGGCCATCTTGGACTAATTATTGCTTTTATCTTTTGCAAAAATGATTGTGTACTATACTGTGTGTATGAGAGATATCCTAACCGGTCGTATTCCTAAATTATCACGGATGTGGTAAACTTTGATCTTGCCCCTCAGTTGTCTTTTTACTTTACTTTAGTGGGAAAGGAGATTGGAAGGGGGTTAGGGAGACTGTAAGGCTGCCAGAAAGAACTTTCTCTGCTTTTTTTCCCCCTCTTGGGAGGTGGCAATGAAGAAGGAACTTGATATTGAGCAAATGAGATGGGGTTTTGCATCCAGTTTTTGTCCTCTGATCTCTGGTTTTTCCATTTTCCTCTTGAAGTGTCTAAGACACAGGCACTGAGGGTTCCAGAAGACTTTATTGAGATCATACTCTGTTATTTAGAAGGCTCAGGTTGGCTTTTACCCATTGAGATATTTTTTTTTAAGTTAATCTGTTTTAATACTGTAGTAAAAATTTATCGGTTGTGAGATAAACTTTACATGTGTATCATTGTTGAAGAAAAGGTTTACTAAGCCCATAAATAATAATAATAAAAAGATCAGGGTATATGTTTAACTTGCTTAAAAAAAACAAATTTTAAGTCTATTAAGAATACCATTTTAATTGTAAGGTACTTTTTTCAAAATGCTTTGACATCTAGCATAGAATGTGCTGATCAAAACTTGAGCTTAATATTTATGCAACCAGTGTCAGAGTAATCTACTCTTTTTGATAGTACTTAGCATTTTATTACTGGAAAATAGTAAACATTTATTAATTTATTTGTTTTTTCGAGACGGAGTCTATCTTGTTGCCCAGGCTAGAGTGCGGTGGTGCGATCTCGGCTCCGTTGCAACCTCCGCCTCCCGAGTAGCTGAGATTACAGGCACCTGCCACCATGCCTAGCAAATTTTTGTATTTTTAGTAGAGACTGGGTTTTACCATGTTGGTCAGGCTAGTCTTGAACTTCTGACCTCAAGTAATCTGCCTACCTCAGCCTCCCAAAGTGCTGGGATCACAGGCGTGAGCCACCGTGCCTGGCCAATAAACATGTTTTTAAAAATTACAGAATTTTGCAAGTTTTCCTATTTCTTTCCCTCTGTGGTATATAAAGAAGTGGGACCTAATATATGTCAAATGTGCGGCCCCTAGACAGATATTTCATCTCTTGGAATCTCAGCTTTATTTGTAAAAAGGGGGTATTGCTCTCTGTCAGAGGAGTGGTAAGCATTAGACACAATATATGTAAAGCTTCCAGAACAGTGACTGGCTCATGGTAAGTTAGCCAGAATGATAGCTCCTATTTTATTGTTAGATAAAAAGAATATGAGAAAAAAGTTGAATTACATAATAACTAAGAAACAGGTCCCACAAACATATATCAAATAGTCTTCTAGGAAGGACATGCTTTTAGTCTGCTTTTAATCAACAATAATTTTAAAAATTAGTCCAAAGCATTGCATGGAACATAACATATCTGGATCACTTACTGAATATTTCTGCTTTTCATCTGTTTGAGTGCTGTCAGGTAGACAGACTCAGAATTTTTGTTTGAAAAGAAATGTGTATGCAGATAGGAGACAATTATTAATTCTGTTGTATTCAAATCAATTACTGAAGAAATGAAAGTAAAATTACCTAATTAAAGTGAATCACACATAAACCTACTCTGTTTGTGAGGGGTATAATTGAAATGGTAATTAAGTGGTAGTAATGCATTTCATTTGAGGATAGCAATTCAGAAGATGTGTTTGCTGGCAGGTCTTGGCTGCTTGGTGTACCTCCCTAGGTGACCTTGTCCAGAGTGAGTTTTTTGGATGGACTTATTTACTTGTATACTAGATGTGCTGGTGAATGAATTCCTAGTATAGCTCTGAAATTTTATTAATTTCCATACTTACGGTGCTATATGTGTTATATTAAATTCATGTCCTTGTTGCATATCTGGAATTCTCAGAACCACATATACATACCCCAGCAGTGTTCTTTTTTTTTCTCTTGTGTAGAATCAAGGAGAAAACAGAATATTCAGTTTAAAAGGATTTCACATTAGAGCACACATAAACAGACATTTTCATGAGTGAAATTCCACCTTTTTTGGGTCAGAGTTACTATTGTCTTAGGCACAGGACAGTTGATCGCTAATTCCAAATGATCTTTTTTTTTTTTTAATCGGAGAGTCCCTTCTCTAAAAGTTTGGATGCCTTTATCACCTCCTATCCTGTTTTATCATTGCTTAATTTCTTGAGTACATCTTATCTCCTCTGTGTGACTGGAAACTCCTTGAGGGCAGGGAAAATGACTTTGTAATCTCTGCAGCCTGAGGGTAGCAGACAGAGTATGACTTTTAGCACCTAACCAACTGGGATAGTATCTTTTCTGTGCTGTGTTTTAGTTTCCATGACCTCATCTGTAAAATAGGGAAAGTTAGTGCTTGTCCCTTGGAGTTGTTGTGAAGGTTAAACTTAGTAAAGCTTTTATCACAGTGCCTAATACATTTTAAGAAATAATTTAAGAAATATTTATCTTTTCCACAGAAGCTAACACGGTGACTTATACATAGTAGTCTCTCAATTAAGAAGATTTCCTGTTTATTTTAAAATATATTGTGAGTTAATATCCCTATGTGTTGGTTATCTGATTGACTGAATGCATTAGAGACATCTCTCAGTTATTCCAGACACTGTTATTCAGATTAACCCCACAGGTTACTTCAGTTATGCTATCTGTGTTGAGGATACCAGAGACCAAATCACCCAGCTAGTCTTACCCAGAAGACAGTTTTAAAATAAATGCTGTAATGTTGGCTCTAGCTTAGACAACTTTTAACTCTTTTCTCAACACTCATTCAAGCAGAATACTACATTGGACTAAAAGCTTCTCAAGTACATGGCTTCAAAAGCTTCACATGGCTTCAAAATATACATCTTTTCAGCCAGTGTCACTCTAGAATTTAGAGATGGATTTTATAAAACACTTTAAGGGATACCTAGAGAATCTTGAAATGTATATACAAACAGGTCAGAGGTATTATTGGAAGATCTTAAAGATACAATTTAAAAGTTATTGTTACTGTTATTGAGTAATGAATATTTCTGATCTTTATGATCCAAATCTTTCAAGTCATAAATCAGTCGTTTAGTAGATATACATGAAAATGGCATGTAATTCTAATGTTGTTTTTAATAAACTTTAATCCAGTAGCTAAATCTCAAAGATCATTTAGAATCCTGTGAATCAAATGGCTCTTCCTTAAAACTGTTAAGACAGTTCTGTTTATACCAGATTGTGAGCCAAACCTCCATTTTCTTAGAGGAGTTGTGATAATTATCACATTTGTCTATGATTATTTTAACAGTACCTGGGTTCATATACGCAATCTTTATAAAAGATATTTCCCCCAGTTTTATCCCAACATTTACATTCCCCCTCAGTTTAATTCTTACTAGAAATATTTGCTTAAATATGTCCAAGCAATTTGTTACATGAGCAATCATTATCTAGTTTTACAAGCATTTGTTTGTAATCATTCCTATAGCTGCAAGAAATAAGGCAGTATATTTAATAGCTTGAAGAATACCATGTATTCTCTTTGTTTACATTGTAACAGATCATCTTCTTAAGAAGTAATCTTTTATTGTATCTCTTTCACTGTTTTTTTTTTTTCTTTAACGTTACCACAAAATTTTGTGTTATTTGGAAGCTCATGAAATATAATTTGCTTGGCGTACGGTTCTGTGAATTAAGCCCATAATATCTAACTGGCATATATAGGAAAGCAATGTACTTAATCCTAACTGAACTGAAAACTCAAGCTTGTATCTATATATTTTTAGTAGCAATTTAATAGTAATCAAGTCATATGCATTTATGTGCCAAAAAGAACTGTTTGTGGTAATCAATCTGTAAGTTTCTGTTTGACATTTTTTCCTTTGAATTACTGTAAAATACTTTCAGCTACTAGTAAGATTATTTTAAATCACAATTAAAATTGATTTTTTCCCTACTTGGGTGGGTCTTAAGGTTGGTGGGGAACTTCAGTGCTTCCGCAGATGCTTCCTTTTCAAGTGTGAAGTTTATGGATATTTTGGATCTTACTGCATTCTCAGGATCACGTCTCTAGGTAGGCACAGCTTTCATGACTGATGTCTATTAATTGTGTTTGTCAGTTTATAACAAAGCATTTATTGCTCTAAAATGCTCTCATGCTTTGGTATTTTGACTTCTTTCCTGCCTGTGAGAGACCCTAGCTTAGTGATTAATTTTTGTTTCTGAGTTTCTGTTTTTACGAAGTGTTTTTATTTTCTAGATTACTGGCTATTGGGATAAAGGAAATGATCCAGTTAGAGGACATCAGGAGACTAGAAGCTTTTGATAGAACAGTAAGATCTAGTGTCCCTATCTAAAGAGAAGAAATAGAGAAGGTGTGGCTTCATTAGAAGTGTTATAATCAACAGCTGCCAATTACTTAGTGAGCAGAAAACATCTGGTACTCACCTTCATCTGTTTGCAGCCCATATCTTTATGTACAGGTCCTCTTCTCTCTTTCTCAGTTTATTTCTTTAGATACTGTAGATGCTTTGATGACTTTCAACTCTGCATCTAGCACTGTTTCTTTCCTCAAAGGAAGTCCCACATCCAGTCTATCAGAAATCCTTGGCTCTGCTTCTAAAATACATCCTGAATTTAAACAATTCTCACCAGGCCCGCTACTGTAACTTTAGTCTATCATCATTTCCTAGTACCTTAAGCCTAAAATATTGCAACAGTTTAACCGGTCTTCCTGCCTTCATTCTTGCTTCTCTATAGTTTGTTTTCCACACAATAGACAGAGCCTACTTTCTAAAACCCAAATCAGATTGTAACAATTGCTTTAAACACAAAAGCTTTCCATTGAAACTAGAATACAACTAAAATTCCTTTCCAAAGTCTGTCAGGTCCTAAAGGCTGTGGCCCTGCCTCCATCTCTGACTTCCTCTTCTCTATTCTTTCCCTGTTCCCTGAACTTTTAATACCTCTTCCTTTTTCTTTTCCCGGACATGGCAAGTTCATTCCTGTCTAAGGACCTCTGTACTTGGTGTTTCTTTGGTTTGGGACACATTTTCTTCCTAGTTTTGCATGAAAGCCTCCTTCTTTTCTTATTTCCATTTAACTGTCTCTTCCTTGGCAAGGCTTTGCCTGAGCATCCTAGATAAATAAGCCCCTCTCCAGGCATTCTATGACATTATCCTGTTTTATTTTCTTTATTATACTTAGTAGTGTCTGAATTTATTTAATTTATGTATTTATCTCTTCTCCCAACACAAACTTGAGGAACATTTGGCTTGTTCATTCATGTAGTAGGGCCAGGAATGTAATAGACAATAAATGTGGACTCACAGATGGACTGACTCCTTGTTCTTTCCCTTCCATAAATAGAATTCTCTGTGTGTGTCTATAAAGCAAACAAAGTGTTTTACACTGTAGTGTTCATTCTAAACCCTCTATTTTAGAAACCTGTACATTGAGGCGAAAGTCACATGGGGAGAGAGTAGTACAACAACGATTAAAAAACCTTATCTTGGCCGGGTGTGGTGGCTCACGCCTGTAATCCCAGCACTTTGGGAGGCCGAGATGGGTGGATCACCTGAGGTCAGAAGTTCGAGACCAGCCTGGCCAAAATGGTGAAACCTCATCTTTACTAAAAATACAAAAAAAAAAAAAAATTAGTGTGGTGTGGTGGCCTGCACCTGCAATCTCAGCTACTCTGGAGGCTGAGGCAGGAGAATAGTTTGAACTTGGGAGGTGGAGGTTGCAGTGAGCTGAGATCACGCCACTGCACTCCATCCTGGGTGACAGAGAGCGAGACTGTGTCCGAAAAGCAACAACAACAACAACAAAACCTTATCTTCTGGCTCTTGGCTTGGTGTTCCTTGCTTTACATGATACACTCTTATGTTTTGGGGTGAGGCCCTGTAGAAGTAGTTAAGAGTACTGATTTTCATATTACATAGACCTGGTTTGGAGTCCTGGCTGTGCACCCTACTTTTGGGTTAAGCCATAAGAGATTACTGATACTCCATTGTTTTTCAACCTAATAGCTGTGTGACCTTAGGAATGTTCCTTAGATTTCCTAAATTTAGTTCCTTCAGCTGTAAAATGGTATAATAATAATAATACTTGCCTTAACATTTGAAGAAATAAATGTAACAATTGCATAGAACACTTAGCTCATTTTTTGGCACGTTTGCTGTTGTCATTTATAGACTACAAATATTTGCATATAGCTTTTTAATATTTATTAGATAAGGCTTCTAGGGTTTGAAAATTAACAAATACCAACCCCATTCTAAAGTTACCACTTGCATTCTAGGAAATACTTTTTTTTTGCCTTGTTTTAAGATTTAGAATACCCTTTTTTATTAAACAGACAAACAAAACAAGTTTACATCCTCACATTTCACCATTTCACAAATCTATTGTGGTATTTCACAAATCTATTTTATTTTATAATGGTAACTTTATTTAGCTTTTTCTATTTGCTTTTATATTATACTTAATAGTATTTTAATTATTATGGTTAATCATCATGGTAATTTAATAGCCTCTTAGGAAGGGAAATGCTTTGTAAAAACAATCAAATCTAATTTCTTTAGTTCCTAGGATATTTTGGAAATACATGTATTCTTAAGTTAGTTAATTGGGTGGAAAAATTGCATGTTACAATTCTTTAGAAAAGAATGTTGACATATCTAACCAAAAATTCTGATGATAGATAGGACTTAAAGAGAAAATGTAAACAAGTGTGTTATTGATTTCAAATTACTTTTATTTGGGTTGGATTAGCTGTCTTTATGCTAGGAGTATTTGTGTGTAATATAGATCAAATAAGGTGTTCAGAATGGGATTAACTATCTGGAAGGAAGTGGTGTTATCTATACTACTACAGCTGGAAAATATGACAATTATAAACTTAATTGATCAATACTGTATCACATCATTATTCAATGATTAAGGACTGCTACGTGAAACTGACATAATGGGGTTTTCTTTTTGGAAAATAGTATTTTAGTTGTATTGGTATTACACTGGATATTTAGTAAAAGTGCTATTTACTGAGAACATCCTTAGGATTTAGAAAGAGAACTATGTAGTTTTATAGTTACAGAGATTCTGGTGCAGATTTGGGAAGAGGTTTGAAATTAGTGTGTAAAGTCAGAACAGCATGACCTCAACTAATGTACTGTTTGCCCTTGACCCCTTCTCCACAACCTGCCACTAATGAAAGGTCTTTGATAAGTGTAACTGCCTTATACCCATTTTATTTACAGTTTTCATAGCTAATGAATAATAAGAAAATTCCACCAGGACCTGATTGTTTACCTCTCTAATAGCAATTTACAAATGGTGTATGCTGTGGCTGTTACAAACCATGTCCTGTAATAGCATTTGATGTAAGTAGCTGCTCACCATTCTGTATTGTGGTTGGAGCTGGAGAAATAGAAAATTGGTCATTTCCCGGCAGATAGCAGTAACTTTCAATTCAGTCGGAATGCTGTATGGGCTGTGATAGGTTTATAATTATTACCCAAAGATTGATGGTTTTTTGGTGAGTGTAAATTTGTGCAGCAGTAATCCATTAAGAAATCAATAATCATTCCATTCTGATGTGTAGTTCCTATGCACTGTTATAAATGTGTATCATGAGCTGAAACCAATGTGTTTTGCTTTGTTTTTTGAAATTGTATTTGACAGTATTGGAAATGAGGAAATTATTATAATATTTTTTCTTCAGTCAAATTTCTTTTTCTTTGTGTTCCCTTGTACCATATGACATACCTATTGCAAGTCTGCATTTTTTCTTTGAAAAAATTTTTCTTTGAAAAATTTTATTGAAAACTATTTCTAATGTTTCTGTCTCCTTTTTACCATCATTTACTTTGCTGTTTAATAATTATAAATTATTTATAAACTTAAAGTACCTCAGTGTTTCTTTCTCTAATCTGGAGGTGATATATTACCAACTCTATATGGTCAGGAAAGTAGGAACTTCTTCTCTTGTAAAATACAATTTTAACGTTAAAACAATCTCATAAAAAACAAATCTAGTGTTTATTTATTACTGGTACCTCCTAGGATGCCATTGCGGGAGGCTAGGATTAAGGCAGCATTGACCCTACTCTCAAAGGAGCTTACATTTTAGAGAAAGAAAGGCAGAAATCAACACACATGACATAAGGATGTGAAGAAATGGGAAAAGTGGTAGGGGAAATGTCAACCCTGAAACCATCCATTACGTAAGTTCCGAACTGGAACTTTGGTGTTATGGCATGATAGTGCTAGGGATGATGGGGTGAGGGTGGTAAACTTCATCCCACAGGGTATGTGGCCAGCATTACAAAATTCTGACATAGTGTGGGGCTAAAGAGCAGTCTAAATAGAGATTCTAGATAAAAATGATACAGGAACATAGTATAAAGTTAAAACAATGGAGAAAGATATAACATGAAAAGTAAAAGCTCTACCACTCAAGTAACCCTAGTCCTCAATTTCCTGTGCTACCAATTCCTAAATTATCTTTCCAAAATTTTTTAGTATATACTAGCACAATCATGTGTCTACATATTTTGTTTCCTTTCCTATTAATAGTACAAATAGGGTTGCAGGGTGCATACTTGCCCTATGACTCAATTTTTCATTTAGAATTTTTTTTAATACCAACATTGTTCTTGGGTGCATATAATACCTTTATACACTGATGATACATGGTGATTTAATTTGCTCCTCATTCACTGTTGGACATTTAGGTTGTTTCTACATTTTTTTTATTATGTAGACATTGTTTCAGTGATATTCTTGTTCATTCATTTACCTTCCTTACATCCTCAGGATAACTTAGCTGTATATTTGCGATGTCAAGTCTGTGCAATGAATATTTTAGTAGATAAAGTGTGGCCAAATTGCTCTTTGGAAAGTATAACAATTTACACTACAACTAGTAATATGTGAGTGTCTGTTTTCTCACCTTGACAACAATGCATTTTATCCATTTTGGTTCATCTGAATGGGGGAAGATGGTATCTAGGTATATTTGACATTTATTAATTATGGTTTTTTAAACATAATTTCAAATGTTTGTTGGTTGGAAATTCTGTATTTAATTTTTGTTCCTGAAGAATATTTCTGCTTCAGTGTCTGGGAGAAATTATAATTAAAAACTCTATTAGGAACTAGGAGAAAGAGAGAAAAAAGATTTTATTCGTGATTTATGATTTGAGGCATATTTATTAAAGGATAATGGGAGGGAATGGATGATTTGATGTTAAGTAGAAATTTTCAAATGTTATACACTCTAGAACAGAAGATGTGGCTTTTATTTCTGTATCTGCTCTAATTTCACTAGTTATCTTGGTAAATCACATAAGAAACCCTTCCAAAGTATTTAGCATAGCAGTTCAAAGAAGTTCAGGGGTTAATGAAATCTGAATTTTTATATCAAGAAACCTTGTCATCCGTATAGTCATTCTATTAGGGGAAAAGATTGTGTATCTAATAAGAAGTAGCAAAGAATACAGAAAGAAAAATAAACCTTTACTTAAAAATTATACAATTAATTACATTTAAGTTGCTAGGTGAGGATAAGGGAATAGATACCTCGTGCAGGATGTAAGGGATAAGGACCTGATTTCTTTTTCTTTCCTATTTCAAGACTGGTAGAGAACTCTGAGTCTGTCAATTGATTAGCAAGTTGAATTCCTTGGAAACACATAGGGAAAGGCTACTCTTGAGAAAAGTTGAAACCTGGTACTTTTTTTTTGTTGTTGTATACTTGTTTAGGAAACTACCAGGTTTAGACTCAACCTGTACTTTCTACACATGGGAAATCGAAATACTCTTGAGAGCAGAGAAAGTTCATTGCATGACATATACACTTGTACATGAAAAATTATGCATCCAAGTGTGTCTTGTAGTTTTGTAGCTCCCGGTCTGTCCCAGGAACTGGATGGTTTGCAGACTGTTAGAGAGTATGCTGAAGGTTACCTAGGACCTGGGTTTGTTCTTTGACCTAAAGAGAATCCCTAAGCAGAAGGCTCATACCTGTATCCCTTTCCCCCTTCTGCACAATGGCAGTTTCAGGACAGAGCTGATTGATCTTCTTTGCTTTTTGCCTGTAAAATCACATTTTAAAATATCAGGCTTCCAAGTTCTTTTATGTGGCTGTGTGTGTGTGTGTGTGTGCGCACGCACATGTGTTTGCATGCACACAAGGACATGCACCCATGCCATTCATCTCACTGAAAATAATCCTTGAATCAGTTACTTGGAAGTGACCCCAAAGGTCATTTAGAACAACTTCCTAAACAAAGCAAGAATATCCTTGACAGCATGCATGACAGGTGGTCTCTGAGATTTTGCTTGACTGCTTCAAGTGCTAGAGGAAAGGAAGTTTACTGTTCCATTGCTGATCAGCTCTAATTCTTAGAAAGTTCTTCCTTATATTGAGCCCTCATCTGCCTGTCTGAAATGTCACTGCTTTTTTTTTTTTTTTACTAAGACTCAAGCTAAATATCTCACAAATTTTAGATGCTTTGTTATGTATTAGTGATTGTAGAGTAGGCTTTCATGTAGGTTTTTAGAGTGTTTTGCATTGGCCCTTGCATTTAGAATACTATCATCATTTCTTCAGAGGAATGATGCTCTAGGTGTAGTGCTTAACATATATATTATGTCTTTTTCCACCTTTGTACCAACAGCTGCAAGTAAACCATGTTAAGTATGGTAAATAACAAAACCAAACCAAACCAAACCCTGAATTTATTTTCAATAACTTGTATCTTATTAATGTTACTTTTAAGCACTTTACTCTTTTTCATTTATTTATTTATTTTATTATTATACTTTAAGTTCTAGGGTACATGTGCACAACATGCAGGTTTGTTACATACGTATACATGTGCCATGTTGGTGTGCTGCACCCGTTTACTTGTCATTTACATTAGGTATATCCTTTTAAGTCTTTTATTTGACAATTCAAATAACTTATGGTTAAAATAAAATTTTGTACAAAACTATGCCTATTTTGGAAGCAGAAATCCATTGCTTATGTTTCCATTTAAATATACAACTTTGACTTTGTGCATAGAATTTTGAGCAGATACTATAAAATCTGATGCTTTGAGACTTAAAAGTAGGACATAAAGTGAAGAAGGCTTTAGGGAGATGTTACAAAACTCACATAAAGAAAGTATGATGATCTTTCAGGATTTTACTTTGCTTAGGTTGTGGAAATTCACCACGGTTTTCCAGCTGACATTTCTTAAGAAAGATTCCTAGGTGAAAAAGATAATATGGAGTCTACTGAAAGTGGTTGTAGGCATCCACATTTGTTCCTCTGAGGATATTAGCAACATTTGAATTAGCTTATGACTTCTTATTTCTCCCTTGCCTGAGTGGCAGTTTTACTGTGCCTTTATTGGATTTACTGTTGTAATTGGATATGGAATTGTGCCGGGAAGCATATATTTCAATATGTGCACCTTAGCAATCTAAATTGTTAGGATGGTGACTCACTCACATGTAACAGGGAAATTAGCTGGCTTCGTCTTTGTGTGAACATTTGGGGAGGAGCTGACCCTAGCTGCAGAAATATCACCAGTGTTCCAGGTCACCTGTGGCAAAATCTAGCCATGTGAAGGGTTGGAGTTTCTTTTGATTATCCAGGCTAGATTTTGTCATTCACCTCTTTACTTTAGTTTGGAGAATTATCTAAGTAGGAGAATCACTGGCTGAGAAATGATTGGATATAAATTTAAGAGCTATGTTAGCCCATTTAATTATGTCACTGCAGATTTGGTAAGAGTGTTTCAGCAAGGTCACGTAGTACTTTTGTGGTCTGCCATCATGGCAAGAGACATTATGAAATTCTTAGGAAAGAATAATCCCTAAAACCAATTGATTTTTAAAATAGTAATGTCATAGGGTCTTTTTCTCAAACTTGCTTGATCATAAGAATCATCTAAGATACTTGAAAAAAATAAACAGTCCCAGACCTCAACTCAAGTATACTGAATAAAACAAAGTGTTCAAGGGAGGAGGAGCCTGCAACTGTAATTCTGATAATCAGGCAAGTTTAGGAAATACTGTCAAATAGTATATGTGCAGAGACTTGGGAAAGAAGATAGTGGTTGCTCCAAGGAGCTAAGATATTACAGCATTTTACCATCAATCACTAAAATATTCTCTGCTTTTCAGAAGATAGTAGAAGAACGTGACTGAACTGCATCTTTAGGGTTGGGTGGTAGGCAGGGAGAGTTGTAGCTCTTCTCAAGAAAAAACTAAAAATATAAGCATGTGTGCATAATTTTATTATTGTGGTTTGCCCCCCCCGCCCCCCGCCCCCCGCCCTCCGCCCTCCGCCCTCCGCCCTCTCTGTCTGTCTTTTCTTTTCCTCTACCTGCCTTTGATAATTTTTCCTTTGCTTGGCTTTCTAGGTCTTTTTGATTGAGGTGTTTTATAAAATCATGTGAATATTTTCACACTGTATTTTATTACACTCTCTGTTATTTATTTCTGCACTTCTCTCTCAGTTGTATTCCTTCAGCCTGTTTACACAAAATAGACACATGTTCCTGTTTCAGCCAGGGCGTTTGTGCATCTGTTAACACTTCAGAAATAATCAGTTTAGATTTCAACAGCTGATTAGTGTGCTGTTCTAACCAAACTAAGAAGGAACTCTTAAGAATGGAAACAGATATTATTCTATTTAGTTTTTTGTACAAATACGTAATAATGGCCATTTTAAACCAATGCTGTGGTTATAAAAGGCCTTTGCTAAAGTTTATTTTTTCTTTATTGTACCTCAAAGAGGCTATCAAAATGTTTAGTGACCAGTATTCCACAAGTTGCAATATGCCAGGAGTAATCACAAACATTTCATAATGGTCCTTGTATTTATAGAAACTCTATGAATGTTAGAAAGAATATTGGTAGAACTCCAGGAATATCCTACATGATCTGCTAACAGTTTCAGAACTCCAGCTTCCACATTGAATTACTACTGAATGTAAGAAATATAGCTAATGGTATCAGTGTAGCACCCAAGTACTGATTTGCCTAAGATAGGAAGCCATATCTCCATGAGCTGGAGCCAAAAGGAAAGAAGAGCTGCACATTTTAAATGCGCTTGTACAAATACTTACCTGGTTGACCTTATATTTCTCCAACAGTCTGAAGAAATAGATCAGAAATAGGATCAGAGAACATAATAGAATCAGTAGAAATATTATATAATAGAAATGGAATCAGAAAGCATAAAACTAGTTTCTAGAAAAGATCCTATAGGATAATAATTATGCATCTTGATCAGTCAGCAAGTATCTATTTAGTACTTTACGAAAAATATTATGTATAAGGCAGAGAAGAAGAATGCATTTTTTCCTTTAAAGAGAATGAGATTTCACAGTTACATCATACATAAATAAAAAAATTAAATAGCAGTTTAATATTTTAGATGTGAGTTTGAGACATTAGGCAAACATAGTAAAATTATTTTCATATAATTAAAGTACAGCAGCTTGGGCAACATGGCAAAACTCTGTCTCTACAAAAAATACAAAAAATTAGCTGGGCGTTGTGGCACGTACCCGTAGTCCCAGCTACTTGAGGGGCTGAGGTGAGAGGATCACTTGAGCCCAGGAGGTTGAGGCTGCAGCGAGCCAAGATCCTGCTACTGCACTCCAGCCTGGGTGACTACATGAGACTGTCTCAAAAATAAATAAATACATAAAGTGCAGGATAAAGTGATTTCTTAGGACTAATTATAGGTCATCTGCCTTCCAGTTAGATTTATAGAATTAATCATTGCCTTTCTGTAGTTTTGTCACCTACTTCTATTACAAAGATTTGTTTGCCATTCCTTTTTCTGATAACCGGAATGACTCCCCTTACCTGAGGAATGCAGTCTAATAAACTCTTTAGTATTTTATACTACAGCCTTTACTAAACAGCCCAATCTATCTTTTTGTCTTCATCTCCTGAAATTCCTTTTCACATATACTGTGGTTCAGCCACAGATACTTGCCATGTCTTGAATATAACATATTCTTTCAAATTGAACCCTTCTCCTTTCCTTGGATATCTGTACTTTTTCTCAACGAGGCAAGCTCTCAATCCTTTTCAAAGGTCCAGTGTAACTGCTTATTTGAATTTTTAGTTATTCCCCATATTTCTATAGCACTGAGTATGTACATGTATCTATTATAGTATTCACCACATTGTTTTGCTATTGTTTTATGTCTTTGTCTCCCATATTAGATTTTGAGCTCCTCTGGGGCAGACTATGTCTTGTTCGTCTGTGTACTTATAATTTTGCCACTGTACCTGGCAGAGAATAGGTGTACAACTTCCCATTGTTTTATAAACAAATGACTAAAAGGAGAGTGAATGAACTTTCATGAAGTGGATGGGAGTAGGAACTGCCCTTGAAGAAAGAGAGATGGCGTTGGCTGCTTTACCTGTGGAATGAAAAGAGGGAGAGACCTGGGCTCACATAACATGTAGTCTGCCTTCAACAGCAAATTCTTTTCTCCAAACAAACAGATACTATCTCACTAAAGTCGAATAAGTGACACTGCTTCTTTCTTTGCCAGGTACTTACTGACTACTAACTAACTATTTTTCTTCTCCTTCAGGATTGCTAGTAAAGGCCAATTTTAATCTGATATCACATGCCCTTATGCACACAGGATGTAGTAGGGATCCATATATGATGGTGACCTCTGAACCCGAGTCTATAGAGAAAGCCTTGCATTCAGTATCCAAGTCCATTCAGGTTGGCTTCAGGCTTATTCTTATTGACTCGGAGCTGACCAAGATGGATATGTCTGTAGCTGTGCCTCATAGTAGGGTAGAGTATTAATACACAAAATTACTAGAGACTTCCTTATATGTGTCATCTGTAACAGAATAACAACAGAACAGTGGTACATCCTTTCTTTTTTTTCCTCCTTCTCATGTTTCTTCTCTCCCACACTTTCATCTCTTGTTTATGCTGGCTCGCAGCATTAGATTTTTTATGAAACTTCCTCTGACTAAAGTTAGGGAAATTTGTTTCATCTCAGTCATTTGCTCTTTGTCGAGCTGACCTATTTCATTTAAAAAAATGAGGTTGTGGTAGGATGAGTATTTAGAATGCAGGAAGGGGGCATGCCACCAGTGCCCTAGCAAAGGTTATACAGATAGGGTTGGCTTTAGAGAATTACCTATGAATTGTTTTGGGGCCCCTTTTACTATTCTTTTTTTCTTTCTTAGCACTCCTATTTGCAAACCCACTTCCCTTGTGGTACTTGCTTGTTGCTTCGCTGTCTGCTCAGTCCTGCCTGCCTTTCAGGGTTGCGTGATTCTGATACGTGTCTTCACAATCTTCCTTTATTCAAACCAAAACCTGTCTGTGGACACTAGGAACCCTTTCCCCAGCTTTCCATCCTGTCATAGAACAATTCAAGTAAGCGAATTCAAGCTAAAGTTTTTGAGACTGACATAGTTTAATAGATTACTCTTGTTTTATAGTAGCATAAATGCTTTAATACAGATGTCTCTAGAAATTGGTTCCCAAGCCATAGTAGTAAATTTCTGATAATGGAGATTTCAGGTACCAGATTATGCTGGAGGGTATGGAGAAAAAGTTGGGGAGAGTGAATATTATTCTTTTGTTTTCTGTCAAATTAATACCATTAAAGTAACTGTCTTTGCAGCCCAAAGGTAGTACCAGACCTGGGTAGAGACTCTTTTTTTTTCACAAGCACAAAATATTAGCACTAATGACTGACTTTGTAGTTACAAAAGTGTTAGAGAATATTAGAATCTGAAAGTGACTCTTTGGCCATTCTTTGACCCTGTTCCGAAAATTTTTTGGGGACAAAAGTTTTAGGTGACATCTGTAAAACTAAACAAGAACTTTGATTAATATTCTTTCAACTACCTTTTCAGTTTGTTGGAGTTAGTGTTTTTTACTTTTGTTATGTTTTAATGTAAGGAACTTCTAGTTATAGTTTTACAAATATAGAACACATTTGCAAATGTCTTTGAATATCACATAATAGATACTCGATAGTCTTAGAACAGAGCCCTCCACCTAGCTAAGCAGTTCTCTTCTGGATAAGCAGTTCTCAGTCATGTGTAGTGTTGAAAAGGTGTGCTTATTTAATTATTTCCACAGTTGTCAAAACTCTGCCATGGAAAAGAATTTCAACTATTTTGATAAAGCCCCTATAAAACCACAGCTTCTAAATATCCTTAAAAATGGAAATGCCACAGGTATACAAAATATATTTTGCAAAAATATACCAAGTGTTTCTATTGTGGTGTCCAATTCACTTATTCTAGAATAGAAGGAAAGCCTGGTGTGTTGGAAGACAGAGTAAAAAGTCCTTAATGTAACAGAGATTGTCTTTTAAGTCCATTTATAAGCCATCTTTCTTTTTTTAATGAGAATGCCTTTTTGTTCTGTATCCTGATTATGGTAGTGGTTATAAGAATCTATACATGTTGTAGAACTGAATGCTAAAAGGAAAAAAATGCTGGTGTTTTTTATATGACAACTTTAAAAATAAAATGAAGGGATTAAAGAATGTCCTTTTCACTTGAAATACTGCTAAAAATGGTGGTTAAATTCCATTGAAAGAAACAACAATAAAAAGGCTTAGTTAATATGGCAATTGTAGTAGGGTTAATGGTATTATACAAACTAACACTATGAGGAAATACATTTTAAATCACAACTGGGAACTTGGGAAATACACTTTCCCCCGTTCATTGTCAAGAGTGGGAAACGGAAGTATTGTAATTAGCCTTCTGGTGCAAGTGGCAATAAATGCAGTTGCAGTGACTGCAGTGATGGATGTAGGGGCTCAGGATCAGAATTTGAAGAGGGTAGACCTAGAGTAATTGTTAGAGCCCCTGCCCTTAGCAGGGCAGAGGTCTTGACTGTTGTGCAGTTAACAGCTCCTTGTGCCTAGCATTTTTCCTGGAGTAGGTGTTCAATAACTACTGATTAAATTCTGGGGCCTAGGTTCCAATCTTGGCTCTACTTACCAGCTATGTGATCTTGGATATGTTACTTAACCTCTCCATGCCTCATTCCTCTCAGCCCTAAAGGGTGTGAAGAACATCTCTCTCATAAGGCTGTTGGGAGAATTAAATGAGATTAAGCTTTTAAATCCCTTAGCAAACTATGGAGCATATGATAAGTGTTCCAATAAATGTGAGATATGATTATTCAGTAACTGTGGGTTGAATGGCAGTATCTCGTAAGGCTTGTGTTGGGGAAGCAGTGTTGAATGACAATTGCTCCTTTCAGTGTTGGTTTGTTTATTGGGGTCAGGAGTTTTGGTGAAATTAATTTCTTTCACTGTTTAGCACAGAACACTCAGATGTCTAATATTTTAATGTTTGTTTCTTCTCTTCCTTATGTACCTCTAATTCTGGGCTTTTTACCTACGGAATTTTACCCTAAGTGCTGTTGAGTACAAATTACAAGGTACAACAGTTAGATGAATTTTTTATAATATGGGTTAATTTTTCCAAATTGTGATTATTGGATGTGAAAATTGTGATTTTTATAAATTATATTTTAATGATATATGTTTTTAAATAAACATTTTTGATAGAATGAATGCAGGTTAATTAAGGAGAAGGGGAACATGCACAAGTAAAAGGAAGTCAGGGCTAAAGCAGTCGTAATTGTACATTCAGAGCCAATTACCATACACAATGATAATAGCATATTTTTGTGTATGTGTGAGACAGGGTCTCACTCTGTCACCCAGGCTCGAGTGCAGTGGTGCGATCATGGCTCAGTGTCAACTTCGACCTCACAGGGTCAGGTGATCATCCCACCTCAGCCTTCCAAGTAGCTGGGACTACAGGCACAGGCCACCCTGCCTGTATAAGTTTTTAAATGTTTTTTGTACAGACAAGATCCCACTATGTTTCCCAGGCTGGTCTTGAACTCCTGGACTCAAGCAATCCACCCGCCTCGGCCTCCCAAAATGCTGGGATTACAGGTGTGAGCCACTGTGCCCCCAGCCTGCAGAAATTCTTAAAGAGCATTTACTGTGTATTAGACATTGTTCTAAGTGCTTTGCATATAATTCACTTAGCAACTCAATGTATATCTGTTTAGATTATTTTCTATGACCATGTAAACATAGAAATGGATGGGATTGTATAATAGAAATTATTTATGACATAATTAATTTTCCTTTAACATTGTACGTCCTCAACACTGCTTCATATTTCTAAGCACATACATACATTATAATTATTAACAGCTACAGAGTAATTCTTTCTGTGGTAATGGACTAACTGGTATCTCTTTTTTGTGTTCCTGTAACCAAGAAAGAGTTTAACATTTAAGATGGTAATAATATGATTTTTGTTTTTCTAAAAGTAGTGTTATTAACTAGAAGGTCAATAAAGTATAATCTATTATCCCTTTACATTAAAAGAGGTTCAAGCAGTGCTTTGCTATATTTAAGAGTTATACCTTGTTTTTGCCTTGTTTTCCTTGTTTTACCCATATGCAAAATAAGAAAGCTCTGATGTTACACAGCTTTTTCTTTTTCTGTCATACACCCATACATTGTAATAATGTGATGGCTATTTATTTGCTAAAATGCTTTAAAGTAAAATAAAATCCAAGTATTTATTACACCATGTGAGTATTTTGACTTTTTTGGTTTACTGATATTTGGTGTTTAGCATTTCCATTGTCTTTTGGTTTTGATGGGAAAAACTTGGTCTAATACCAATTATGACTGTTCCAAGATGATAAATGGAACATACTTGTTGAGATGCACATGGTTTGAGTCATGCGTTGCCTTTACCTATCCCTTTAATTTATTTTTAAGGCAGGAGTTCCAATTATGGACTGGTTTCAGGGTGTGAACATCAGTCTCTGATTATAATTCAGGAGATACGTGGATCTGAAGTTGATGGACAGGCTGCCTGGTTAGCCAGGCAAGCTCCCATTATCTCAAGAACCTCTGATGATTAGTTTGCTATCATTTTGAGAGACCTCACTATGAAAACAGACGTTTTCCCAGGGTGGCAGAGAGGTAAAGGAAATATTCACTATGTGGTTAAATTCTTCCATTGTTTTATGCCTATAGAATTTTATTTAATAGTATAGCATATTTATTCAGGAGGAGACTAGTGTTATTTACTCTCTAGTCACTGTTTTCCTTCCTCATACCTCAAATTAGGATCGTTTCATATTTAAGACATTATATTATTTTCTTAGACCAGTGCCTGACATTGATTAAAACTTCAGTAAACATATCGAATACTGAATGAATGGAATTAGGTTTAGACCTGTGTAGGAACATGCAGTATGCTTTATTATAATGTATGCGATTGTATATATTTATTATCCAGCTTTTTCACAGCTGCCATCATCCAGCATTACCTACTATAGCTGTGATTCCACCTTCTTTGAGCCAGATGTAAAACTACACTGTTGTAACTTTTAAGGGTTAATGTGCATTTGCCTTCATTCTAGAAATAGGTTTATGCTTTTGTTTCTTTGTTTTTTTTTTTTTGTTTTTTTGTTTTTTTGTTTTTTTTTTTTTTGAGATGGAGTCTCGCTCTGTCACCAGGCTGGAGTGCAGTGGCGTGATCTGGGTTCACTACAGTTGCCTCCCGGGTTCAAGTGATTCTCCTGCCTCAGCCTTCTGAGTAGCTGGGACTACAGGCACACGCTACCGTGCCCAGCTAATTTTTGTATTTTTAGTAGAGACAGGGTTTCACCGTGTTGGCCAGGATGGTCTCAATCTCTTGACCTCGTGATCCACCCAGCTTGCCCTCCCAAAGTGCAGGGATTGCAGGAGTGAGCCACCGCGCCTGGCCTATGCTTTTGTTTCTTAAGAGGTTTTTGCATTGATCAAAATCATATTAAATCAGTTGCTGTTCAGGTTCACATCTTCACACATTTTGGAAGACTTTTGGAAAAATCTCTTACCCTGAGTTTCACATTCTTTTTCATACACTTTATTTTGGGAAGGCATTTGGTTCATTCAGTGTCATACATCACATGGCCAATTAAATAATCACTATTAATTCCATTTCTCAAGTCCATCCAACAGTAAATAAATGGAAGACATAGGAAAGGAAGAAAAAACTTGGTCTTTTTAAATATTTTATTTAATTCAAAATAATGTTTTAGATGTTTCTGTAACAATTTACATTTAGGATCTCTCTAAGTCAAACTATCAAAATACTTGTCAGAGTAAAAAAAAAAACCCTTTGCACCTTTGCCCCTATCACACACATCTAACCTTTTTATTATAGAGGAAGATTTCATTTTAGATTACTCTGAGGAAGAAAATATTTTTTTCAAGAAAACCTATTGTTATCATCAGCAAATATAAGCACTGAAAATATATTGAAAACTTTCAGTCAGCTATTATTTGAACTTAAAATTTGGAGTTGGGTGTCAATGTTAGAGATTTTAGGAAGACGTTTAAGGCAGAGAACCAGGCTCAAGAGATGTATTAGACATAACTGATTATTACAGGTATATTAGGAGGAGTTTGGGATTGCAGTTGCAGTGGGAGATAGGCGTTCTGGCCATTGCTAGCACTTGTCATCCTTGTGATGAGTATAAAAATAGCTATTTACCTTTATTTCTGTCAAACTTGTGTATCTTTGCCCCTCCTTGCTCAATAGATGCCAACTTTAAGAATATAATCCCAGGCACATTTAGAAACATGCTAAAACAAAACAAACAAACACCTCTCTCCATTCCTTCCCTACAACAATTAGAAAAAACGTATGTGCCAAGTATCAGTAGGTACAGTTGAAGAAAGAGAAATAAGGGGAAAAAAACCAAGCAACAACCAAACTTCTTACTTCCAAAGTAAATTAACTTTGAAACATGGTTCTTTGTTTTTTAGAGAAACAGACATTTGCAGAGTTAGGGGATTTCTTGAGATTGTACCTGAAAGTAGGTAGTATATTTACTAGAGGTAATTTACATTTGAATACCATGTGCTATGTACAATGGATAAATCCCAGCAAACTTATGTAATAGTAAAATTATGTGTAAGAAAAAGCTATTCTCCATGGGCTCTAAAGTTAACTTTGAAGAGGCCCCAAAAAACTGAGTTAAGGAAGAAATTAGATTATTCTTTCCTCCAGGCTGATTTTAAGATGTTTAAACTCCTAAATACTGTAAAGATTAGGCTACTCTCTGCATAGCATTTCAGAATGAGTTGGAGTTGTACCATTATAGATCTCCACTAAGTCTCTTGTGTTATCAACTTCTTTGATAGTCATTAGAGCAAGGGATATCCATATAAAGTAGGAATAAAAGAGACACCTTAATGATTATTTAACTTAGCTAATATTTACTGGTTATCTCAAGGCCTTGAAAGAGAAGATCCGGTTCAGATTCACTTTAAAAACAATCAGATATTTAGATTATATTGGCATGCTCATAATTATTTTTATTAGATGATAGGAAGTCTGTATATTTAATGATTTCTCCTGAGTTTTTCTATTTTGGGGATGTAAGTTTTTGCTTTTTTTAGCAACTGTAGGATCAAGGGAAATGTTTTGTCAAACAAATCAAATATAATATTTCAAACATATATTTATATATATTAAATTAATTTAATCTCAATACTAGGTAGATACTAGTATTGCCCTGCTGTTATAGATGAAAAACTGAGGTGCAATTAAAAGCCATTAAGAGGTAAAGCTGTGATTCAAACCTAGGTTGCCTAGTTCCAGAATCCTTCGTCTTAGCTAATATGATATTTCTAACACTGTAAATTTTAATTTATTATGGGTTGGGGAATCGGTATAATGTATAGAAACCAACACTTTAGTAAAAATGATATGGAATAGAAAATATTAGAATATGAAATATTGAGCTGGGTTCAGTGGCTTGCACCTGCAATTTTAGCTATGCAGAAGGCTGAGGCAAGAGGATCACTTGAGCCCTGGAGTTCATGGCTACAGTGAGCTGTGATCGTGGCACTGCACAATCTGTCACTGGGAGACACGGTGAGACCCTGTCTTAAAAAAAAAAAAAAAAACAGAAGAAAAGAACTATGATTGTGTATGGTATTGTTTCATTAAGCCAATTTTCATAAACATTAATATGTATTTAGACATACATAGACATATGTATATATTGAATTGCAATAAAAAATATTTTTTATTGTCTGTCTGGGTCAAAAAAAAGTTTGCAAGCCACTGAACTACACAATCTCAATACCTTGAAAATAGTTGATGTTCAGTAAATCTGTACTAAGTTGAATTAATGTATTGTTAAATAAAAAATAACCCATAAACACTGTTAGGATAAAATGCTTCTGCTGAGCATATAATTTCCCTATGGAGTAAGACTGAAAATGTTAGTCTCACAGTTCTTAACCAATGAAACTGTAATTATCAAACATAATCTGTAAGTTTATAATCTATTATGTTTATATATATATAATCTATTAAGTTTCTAATTACATATAGATTATGTAATTATCAAACATAATCTATAAGTTTATACCTACTCCTCAACCTAAAGTTCTCCTCTGCTAATCTTTCTGGTTGGTAATTTTTTATTGCTTTAAGGCTTGGCCTCTTCTCCTTTAACAATATCAAGTAATAATAGTCCAAAAAGAAAAGGCAGTTTCTAAAAAAATAAATTACAATTTGAATTCCCTGAAAGTGATAATTTGTTATTAACAAAAGAAATTTATTTCAGCAGTGCAAGGATGGATCAATAATGGGAAATCTAATATTTATCATATTAAACTAAAGAGAACAATCATATGATTTTCTCTATAGACAGTGAAAAAACAGGACAAAAATTAACAACATTCTCTACACCCAGTAAACAGAAATAAAGGGAAACTTCTTCAGAGTGATAAAATGTATGTATGTGAGTCCAAAAGACATTATGATTCATAGGAAAACACATACACATGCTCAGTAATTTCAGAAACTAGGCAGATTTTGTTTGCTCTCTTTACTCTTTTTTAATATTGTGCTGGATGAAACTGCCAATGGATTTAGATAATAAAAAATAGGATTATAAAAATTTGATAGAGATAAAATAATCACTTTTTGCAGATGATATGTTTTGTATCCATAAACTGCAGAGAATCAGCTGAAAGACAAATAATTCATAAACAATAAAATAATTTAATAATAGGGCAGTTTAAATTAACATGCAAATATTTAAATGTGTAATATTTGTATTAAAGAACATGCAGAAGCATACTTAAAATGGGAAAGGCATACTGTATTCCTTACAGGTAGATGCAATATTGTTTATGTCTTACACTGAACTTCAGGATAAACTCTGAATTGGAACAAAGATATATACATGAAAGATAACCATATAAGTAATAGAAGAAAATGTGAAAGTCTTATTATGGTCTTACTATGGGAAGCTCTTTTTAATAAAATTCAATATCTAAAAGTCTATTTCAAAGGATTAATTCATTTAAAATAATAAAAATTTCTACATGGCAAAAAATAACATAAATAAAACCAAAAGGTAAACAACAAGCTGGAGGTAAAATTTGCAACTCATATGATGACTTAAAGAGTTAATCTGTCTAATACATAACAGCTCCTAGTAATTGCCAAAGCACAGTAACTATCTAATAGAAATTTGGTTAAATTATTCTAACACACAGTTCACAGAAAAATACCATTGGCTCCTACACATATACAGTTTTTCTTAACTTCACCCAAAATAGGAGGTATATAAAACTATACTGACATAGCATGTCTAATTCATTATATTGGCAAAAAACTGAAAGTTTCATGTCGCACTGTGTTGGCAAGGCTGCAAGGAAACAGGGACTTTTATGTATTGTTGATGGGAGTATAAATTTATATAAATGTGAATTGGAACAAATGCTTATAAACTTTGACTCAGTACTCCTGTTTCTTTTTTTTTTTTTTTTTTTTTGAGACGGAGTCTCGCTGTTGCCCAGGCCGGAGTGCAGTGGCGCGATCTCAGCTCACTGCAGGCTCCGCCCCCTGGGGGGTTCACACCATTCTCCTGCCTCAGCCTCCCGAGTAGCTGGGACTACAGGCCCCTGCCACCTCGCCTGGCTAATTTTTTGTATTTTTAGTAGAGACGGGGTTTCACCGTCTTAGCCAGGACGGTCTCGATCTCCTGACCTCGTGATCCTCCTGCCTCGGCCTCCTGCCTCGGCCTCCCAAAGTGCTGGGATTACAGGCATGAGCCACCGCGCCCGGCCTCAGTACTTCTGTTTCTACAAATTTATCTTATAATAATTTGTCAAATGTTGAGTGCACAGATTTATTCATTGCAGCATTGTTTTTAGTATCAAAAGATGGGAAACATTGTGCAAACAATGCCCGTCAGTAGTGGATTGATTAAATAAATTAGGTATATCCAATAATTGAATATTATGCAGGTATATAAAAAATAAGAATCATGAATATAGAAAGATTTCCAAAATATATTTCTAAGTTTAAAAAAAAGGAAGGCGCAGATGAAAATAAGTTGGACAAAAAAAAAAACTCAGAAATGTTTACTAATAATTATATTTAAAAACTCACAGGATAAACAAGAAGGTAATGAAATAATTACTTGTTTGGGAGTGTATAGATATAGGGATGACAGCTGAGCAGATGAGGGGCTGGGATGGAACAAGACTCTTCACTAGATATACTTTTATACTTTTTGATTTTTGAACCATTCAAATATCTACCTATTTGACAACAACAAAACAAAAGGAAAAAAACACTAATAATAACAACTAAACCACACTAAAAATATTAGTTTTTTTGAGAAAATGTTTCTATAGGGTGAGACTGAAAGTGTCAGCCCTTCAACTGTTTGCCAGTGGAACTGTAAGAAACTGGTGTAATCCATTAATTTGCTTCCCCAACACCCAGTTTAGATGTAGATTCCTTACACTCAGATCACTTGTTGATGGTTTTATTTATTGTGTATATTTAAAATTTTAATTGCATTTTATGTCTTTGTTTCCTACACATTAACTCCATCAATTAATATTGAACAGTGTAATTAAGTGGTAGTTTTAAAACACCAGTTGTACAAAAATCAAGACCGTGTTCATTTTAGAATTTACTATTTTTATACAACATGCAACTTTAGAAATGATAATATTATTTAAGATTTCTGTATATATTTTACCTTGCTTATATTTTTCTTCTTGAAATATAGCATTGCCAAATTGCTATACTATAACATCAAGATAATAATGGTAGTGTTAGGAATTTATTTTCATTAGTGGTCATAGTACAGTTAATATAAATATATAGCACATAAATATAAATGAGAACACTAAATATCTGTTTGGAAATGGGATTCAAGAGCTGCGTCTTAAGTTTTGGCAGGATTCATTTAATAGCTGTGTGAATTACTTAACCTTTCAGAAAGTTAATTTCTTAATCTGTTAAAAAAAAAGTGATACTAATACATGCCTTACAGGGTTGTGGTCAAGGTTGGAGTGAATGTCTTTATAATACCTAGAATAGTATCTTCAATGCAAGCATCTATTATTCCTGTGGTTGTGTTACTTATGATGTGTAGCACTAAAATTGCAAGATGAATACTAACAAGACAATATGCACAGTTTGCCACTACCTATAAGATTTGATTTATTTGAGTAAAATAAAGGGGAGGTGGATTATAAAATTTTCACTGCTATAATTTTGTGTCTGCTTGCACGTTTTACTTGCTGAGAATTTGGTAGGGTAAAGTGTTAAAATCACTTCTAAAATAAGTCTCCTCAAAGTGATTATTTAATATGGAGAATTAATTACTAATTTGAAATATTTTAAATAGTGGTCAATTATTTAAAAAATAATATATTAATTGGATAGAATAAAATGGAGCTGTTAAAAACCGTGTGCTTTAAGAATGATTATGACATAGATATTTTTTGAAATACATACATTAAAAAGATTATACAAGTTTATATAGTAGAATCTCAAATATGTAAATAAAAGCCTGCCATATATAAATAGATGTATATTTCATAGAGGAGAGATGAGATGAATATACACCAAATGTGAATAGTGGTCATTTTTGAGTGTTGGGATTCTTTGTGATTTTTGTTTGATTTATACTTTTCTAGATTTTACATTTTTTTTACAATGAGCATACATTACTTTTATATTAGCAAAAAAAGCAATATGTTGTATTGCTTTTTTATGTTTATGTATTCTTCGAGACTGAATTGTAGAATGAGTAGAATCTAAATATATGTACCTTCTTTTAAAGAAAAGCACTTTAAAGCTATATCAACTTTGTTAGCGGAATTTTATTCCAGAAGAGTAGAGGTTGGCACCTGGAAGCACTCTTGGACCGTTTTCCTATTGAGGAGGGGTTTATTTTGGTAAAGTAACACTACCACTGTAGCCCGATGGCTACTGCAGTGGGATCAGATCTCAGGTCACATCAGTTCAGTAGCTCAGCTTGTAGCTCTGCTCTCTCAAATTGTGGGGCACAGTGAGAAGGGTTTTTTAAAAGCTGGTCCCTATGTCTTTTCATGCACACAAATCTGCTTATTATGACCACAGGTCACTGGGGATGGCAGAAGTAATACGTAAAGCTAACGTAAGCATAATATTTTATATTATGTAAAATATTTACATCATGTAGAAGAAATTTTTTAAAATTTGTAAAATTTTGTCAGAAAAACTTTTTTTCCTCAATAAAAATCACCTGCTTTCCAATGGATAATTCTACATCTTATTTAGTCCTTATTTCATTTTTTCACAGGTTATCCTAGTTGACATCAAAGCCTGCACCCATTTTGAATATTTCAGGAAATCTCATTAAACACTGAAAAGGATGCCTTGTGGGTTGCTCTATAGTAATTTCAATCGTTTTTTTCCCCAGTTTATATTGACTCCATTCTCCTGACAACTCAGTAGGGTGTCACGGCTGTTTTTGCTTCTTTTTGCCTAATTTAGCATCATGCCCCTGATTGTTTACATTTCACTTAATCATAGCTTTTGAAATGTAGCACACCTCTCTTTGTTCTAGAGATATGAAAACTAACCTACACAGTTAGAACACAGGTAAACTTCAGGTCTTTTGATTTCGAATTCAGCATGTATTGTGTTCTGTCGTGTTCCAGTATTCTTGATAGTTCTCTAAAATGTTGTCAAGAAGGGCCTAAGATCTTTGTGATCTCGCCAAAGAATTTAGAAGTATGTATATGTGTTGTTTGTTTTTCCTCCTGTAAGAATTCCTGAGATAAATTATCCAAATTTTCACTGAAAACTAATACATGAAGGTGGTTACACAGTTCCAGCAATGACTGAACTTGAACCATGATTTACATACCTTCCCTATTAAGTGCCAATCAGGTTCTCACTACAGATGAGCAAATCTGCTTTTTCCACAGTGAGAAAAACATTTAGAGACAATTCTACAATCAGAATTTTGTGATACTAATGGAAAGTATGTGTATGTACACGTACTTAAAATGAGCTATACAATTTGTTGGGAGTTCAGTGATCCCCCCCTTTAAAAAGTACAACTGTGAAGCTATAAGACCTCACAGTGATCATCTCTTTGTTGGTGTAAATGTGATTAATCTTTCCCAAGAAATATATAATTCTTTGTTTTTCTTGCTAAGCCTTAAAGTTCTCATGGGCAAGAGATGAGAAAGGGTCTTCTGAGGACTATTATTTGATTGTCTTTTATTAACAGCCTGAGTGCTTTGTGATGGTCTTTCACTGTGTCTAAGGGAACCCTAAGTGTTGTTTCTGACTCTGAGCAGGCTAATTTGCTCATCATAGACAATGGACCTGTTGAAAAACAGGTACATTCTCCTTACCCTGTCCTATATGTGATATAGTTGATTTCTAGGTTTATGATTTTCCCCATTATAATTAATCAGCAGCATGATATATCTGCTGTTTATCATATAATGGCTTTCTTGATGGGTGGCATAAGGAATATTTTAAATTATAATTAAATTTTTTTTGTCTTTTGCTTTGAATTGGAGAGATTCTTTTTAGTACCTTTGCCCAAGATTACATATTAACCACGTCTTAAATATATGTATTATTTAATGTGTTCATCATAGTTACAAAATATGAAGAATAGAGTTATGAGTGAGACTTGAGATGTTTCACTTTTAGATTTTTCAAGTGACAAGAAACTTCTAGATATTTAGTCTCAGAAATGGAAAACCTACTAAAAAAATATTTTTTTTCTCCTTTTCTGTTTTTTTTTTTTTTTTAGACAGGGTTTCCCTCACTCTGTCACCCAGGTTGGAGTACAGTGGCACAGTGATCATGGCTTATGTAGCAGCCTCGAACTCCTGGGCTCAAGAGATCCTTTCACCTCAGCCTCTGGACTAGCTGGGGCTAGGGACATGCATCACCACCATGCCTGGCTAATATCTCTCTAGATCCGAGGTCTCACTATGTCTCATAGGCTGGTCTCAAACACTTGGGCTCAAGTGATTCTCCAGCCTCGGCCTCCCAAAGTGTTGGGATTATAGACGTGAACCATTGTGCCTAGTCATTTTTTTTTTCGTAAGAGTAGTTAGACCAACTCTTAACAACAGATGCAAGGATCTCTTAAACAGAAAAATAGATTGGTGCCCTCTTTCCATAATTTTCTTTTCAACCACAAAAGAGATTTTTTTTAAAAAAGATTGATTTTAAAGATATTTAAATACTAATTATTTGGATTATAATTACTGGTCATTATGGTAATGCCTTTTTTAAAAAGAGAAGTAGCTAATCATGAAGTCTGACAATTTAAATTAAGACAGTTTAGGTAAATTTATATCTTAAAGTAAAAAATGGAATCACTTAATTTTGTTACTATATTTTAGGTCATAAAAATATACTGATTGAAGAAAATGTTTTCAAACAAATTGTACATTTATCTTTTGCCCAAGAAATCTATTTTTATCTGAACTAAGTAAAACTTAAGTCAGTGTAAAACAAGTTGTTTGGAAACTCTTAAATGTTTTTGAAAACATTACAACGAAATAACAAAAGTTTTCCAAAAGAGTCTGGTTAAGCATTGAGCTAGAGCACAGCATTTTCACAAGAGAAGTTTTAAGCAAGATGGTACCCTATCAATAGTTGTGGCTGAAGAAGTTCTTTGATTTTTGTTTGTTTGCAGAATTCTGATTTATAGCATTTGATAATCACAAATTAAAAAAGGATCTTTGCACTTGTGTTTTAATTTTGGTCACAATTTTATAAGTTGGTATGTTTTGATGTTTTTGTTAGGAAAAAATGTAATATACTGACATATCACCCCCCCTTCCCCCTCACACACTACACTTCTTTAAATGTGCCAGATAAAATCATTTAATCAAGCTTTTTGGGAATGTTTGAGTGTGTCAGAGGTGATGTATTGTGTATAGACAAAGGTAAGAGAAAACCAGTCCAGGAATGAGAACATCATTCCTGCACTGTATGTGCGTGTGTGTTTGTGGTGTGTTTTTCCTTTGCTCTAATGGTATTCTTCCCTTCCCCCAGAACCTATGGTGTATTTTCACTAATGGTGATGTCAGGTTAGGTACATTTGGGAACAGTTGGAAAGGAAAACAGCAAGGGAGAAGAGGATTGGATCTTCGGGTTATGATTGGGAGGGAAGGCAGTCTAGGGAATTGGTTTCTGTGGGTAGCTCATGAGGGAGAGCTTTGCAGTAGAAGAGGAGTCAAACCTTTTGGGAGGGTCAGGGGAATAAATTGGACATTTCAGGGAGTCCCTGGAATTGAAAAAAGCAGTCAAAGCATTAAGGGAAGTCTTTTTGACACTATTCAAAGGAAGCCAGTGAGGGAAAGCAATGAGCTCCTTTGAGAAAATTCTGGGACAGGAGCATGGGGGCCTGGGAGGGGAGGGAATCTCTCAAGTACCTTTGTTGTTGGCTCCACATAGGTCCCTGGTGTGTGAAAGGATCTAGATAGGTGTAGTTATAAATGGGTTGGCCCTGCAAATCTGTTTGTATATGTGAAAGTGTTTCTGATTTCCTCTTCTTTTTACATTCTTATCTGAGTATGGGAATGGCTGAAGGCTTTATTGCTATCTGTGTGTTGCATGCTATGTGGATCTTTTAAGGAGTGACCTTATCAAAGTTGGCATCTAAATGCAAAAGAAAATGCAGGGCAAGCTTGTTCTAGTTGGGGTTCCTGTCACCAGACCATAGCAATGTGGAACAATGGATACATTACCTGAATTCACTGGCAGCAAGCAGAGTCCCTGCTTCTATGCACGCCCTTATCAGTGTTTAAAATAGTGCCTCGTACTCTGCGTACTGTCTAGAAGAGAACACCTTCTTCCCATTCTCTTCCTTTCCCTATTCTTTATTAATATTTTGGGGGGAATGCTTTCATTTCAATAGTTAGAAAATGTGGAAAAACAAGATTGCAAGGTTGAGGTGAAAGTAGTACAAGATTGGAAGAATGAAACTCTTTTTTCTTCACTCAGTAAAATGATACTTTTGGCTCAAGGCCTAGGGAACATAGGCGAGTTAGGATGGTGCAGACAGGACTAACAACAAGTTTGTTAAGGAATGGGCTGAGAACCCCTTGCCTCTGCCCTGTGGTTTACTACTGAATTTGAGTTGTAACTCTTTTTTTTTTTTTTTGTCCGTTAGAAGCAGTGGTAGAGAGATTACACACTAAGCTTTAAAACCACAGCAAAACAAAACTTTTAAAACACTTGTGTGGTAGCCTCAGAAGACAGGTTAACACATTCTGTTTTAACTATACTATTAACGTTTTTTGCAAGTTTGCAATACCTCTAGACATGGAGGTCTTTTTCCCCCTTACATTTTATCTATACTGCAAATCAAATCTGAGGTGTGGCTTGTGAGCATTAAAATAATGAAAACAAAACACAGTTTTATCCAGGAAATATGTAATTTTGAATACTAAAAATCTTTTTAATTTATCATTTATATAAGTATCATCACTTTTATTCAATACATTTCAAAATATACTACTCTTTTTAGCAAATTCAAAGTCCTTTTAACATTTTCTTATTAATCTGATATCACTATATTTGTAACTAAGGAATTTTATGGTGAGATTATTTGAGTTTGTTTATTTCTGTAACAGTTGTTCTAAGTTATAAAAACAAACATTTTTAACATATCTATATAGACTTTAAAATAGCTTATTTGTAATTTAAACTATCTTCAAATATTTTGCTATATTCCTATTTCCCCTAATTATTCAGTTTACAAAACAAACATTTATTGACGATCAGTGATGTCATAGTTTTATTGTAAGAAGACATTTCCTTTCAGAGAATTAACGTAGAAATAAGGAAGGTTAAAGAGATTTCCTATCCTTTCCTTAAAGAAAAAAAGCCTATTTATCACTTGCCATCTTATACTCATTCATTCATTCTCTCAGTCACTATACATTCAGTAAGTGCCCACTAAACTTTTATTAAGCCTTTCTTTTCATTCAGTCTGTTGATTTGATAAATCAGAAGGTTATCTTTGATAAGTATTCATATAATACTTTTTATTATCCTTTTGTGATTGTTTATTAAGCTGTCTGTCCAAGCTTTGAAGACAGTCTGCAATGGTTCAAATCTAAGCATTGCCATTAGTTGTGATATATGTGTATACATGTCTGTTGGTCTCTCTATCATCATTTATCACAATTTATCATTGTTTACCCAAAGGAATAACTAGCTACTGACTGAGTGACCTTGTATGAATAAATTAATATCTGTGAGCCTCAGTTGACTTACCTGTACAAAGTGAGAATACTTATATTTTTTAAGATTGTTAGATTAGTTGTATATTTAAGCCCCCACTACAGTATTTAGAACATGTGAGTAGCGTGGTTACTTATTATTGTTTATATTGCCATTATCCTGACCACTATATGGACTTGACCCTCCAGTTATTTCCTTGGGTCCATGCCATCTTACCTCTCTTATTTTTCCATTACTGCTTATCTCACAATATTCGAGAGTAAAAAGGAACCTTTTTACAATGAAAGGCTGCCCATTTCTCACACGTGCTTTCATCTTGATGCCTTCGTGCATGCTGTTTTGCTTGCTGTTGTAGAGCAGCAGAATATTATTGAGGAAGCACTTCTTTTTAAAAAAAATTTTCTGGTACAGCTGGAAATATGACAAGAAGAATAGAACTATTGATTATTAGTTAAATCAACATATTATTCTATAAATTCAATAAAATTGAGACCCCCTCTTCCTTTAGGTGTTATATTTAGTCTTATTAAAATTCATTTTGCTACATGCTGTGGATTTTTATGCATTATTTTTGTTTAATTTCTAATGAAGAGTTATTGAGATTTTATGAGATTGACGTCTTACTTACTTTAAAAATTTCCTATTGCTTGTACATTGGGAGCAAACCAAGAAGAGGTGCAAAAACAACCTCCCAACTTGGTGTATTGTGAATTGCTCTGGTTTATTCCTGTTTGTATTACATTTAATGGACAAGTCCTGCATGGTACTATACATTTTAATTCAGTTTTGAAAATTATCAATTTGCAAATTTTGTCTTTTTCCACTTTCTTTTTCTGTTTCAAGAGCTTATTACCTTTGCTCCAGCTGGATAAAAGTTGGGCAAACAGATACCCTGAAAACTGCCAACATCACCATGCCTTGGTTTTCCCAGGTACAGAAAGTAGTCAATATTGCTGGGACTACGTATCTGTCCCATCTGAAAGATGCCACTCACAAATTCTAGTTTAAATATAGAATTATTGAAAACATGAAAATCACCACTTCTTTAAAAATATGCATTGTATGTACTTCTTTCCTGGTTTTACCAAAACAAGTAAAAAAGATCCATGTAGCAGATTTAGGTCTACAGCCTGCAAATTGCTTCCTGTTTGCTTGCATGGTGACAATGTTCTAAGTGCCAGTTTTGAATACTAGTAACCTGTCATGGATCAGTTATCTGAAATGGCAGGTTTATTTGTTATGGGAGGAATGGCATTATTTCCTGTCCTTTAGACAGAGCTAAAGTGAGAATAAAGTAGTAAGAAAGAATGTTTCTTTGCACTCTAGGTGTGAATGTACTATCATTTGTGCTACTGATTTGATTGCCACAGCTACTATCATTAGCATCTTGGACCAAACATGGAACAAGCTGTACTATATTTCATGTATGATGGAATACAGAGACTGATTAAAAATACTCTTAAAGGTGCTGGATTATTCATATGATAGCTGATTGTTATAAGACGTTAGGGTCATACTTTCCTTTGTGGACATAAACATTTTTAATAATTGCTTTTTAAAATTAAATATAAATTTAATTTGGAGCCTAGGTAAGGATTTCCTTCATTTGAACTAATTTGTTTTTTTTTTTTTAATCTCAGAATTATCTTAATAGTAGGTAGTGTCAGTTGCCAGAAAAACCTCAATGTGAAGGAAATTTATATATCATAATTCTTTCCTAGTGTTTTCTTTAGGCAGACTACAGTGAACGTATCTATTCTAATTCTCATTCCTTTTCTGGATAAACATAGGTGAAAGTACTTTTAATTTGACCTCTGAAAGAAGAAAAAATTTTTCCAGGTTGGAGAAATAATGAGTAATGCTGGTTAGAGACTGCCTCTTATCTTCTCAAATCTTAGTCACTACTTGGTCTAGTGTTTTAAATAACTAATGAAAACATTTTTATGGTTTCTGAGATTTTTTTAAAAGCAGGCTTGAAAGATATGAAGTAATTTACTGATAAACCAAATTTTAACATTATAGACATAAGAATGTTGTCTGTCCATCTCACTTTGTTTCATTGTAATATTTTTTCTCATAGGTATAGGGAAAATAGGGGATTTTGTTTAGTCAACAAAGGGATGTCTCTCTCTTTCTCTCTTTCTTTCTCTCTCTCTCTCTGCCATGGCAGCCCAAGTAGGGTTCAACCATGTAGGTAGGATCTGTATTATTAATTTTCATTATGCCAACACTGATAAAACATGTTGAAATCATAAAGCACTAGAAAAGTAAATACCTCGAAAGTATTATCTATTCTGTAAGAAAACAAACTAAATATTTTAATATATTATTGACTTTGTTGGATTTATAATATTGGGACTTCTCTTTATACAAGTACCTGGACTTTAAAAAGAAATACTACCTAGAGTAGCTACAGGTACTGTTAATGTTGCCAAGTGTTCCTAAGTATATTGTAGTTAGATTAGTGTGAGGAACTTCCTTAAAAAATTTCAGTGTAAACCTGTAAGGTTACTCTAATTGGTTGTTTTTCATAGTTTATTTAGTGACTATTGCACAGTAATGCCTTGTATTAAATCAACATTAAGTTAGAATTCAGTGGCTGTATTAAATAGCCTTTTAAGACAGTATGTTAAATACGTGGCTTTCACCAAGAGGCCCCTATGGTATTTTGGCAATTTTACTATTTCTTAAAATTCATACCTAGTTTGAATTGAGATTCATGTAAGTGAAACACCATTAATAAGGATTTTTAGTTTTAAATTTTAGTTTGTTTTATTATAAAACAGTCAATATCCATCGTTCTTAAAATCAAGTATTCTTTATAACAGTCCTACTTAATATGCAGTCTGTAGGCTGGAAAGCATTTGTTACCAGTCTGCCTTGAAATTAAATATAGAAGTTGAGTAAATGCTTAAAACTGTCACCAAAGTTTGATAGAGTAATAAAAATCGGGGGCTTGTATTTTGTTTTTGTCAGATTTGACTTTATTATACAAATGTGATGAATTAGAAATTTAAAAAACCAATTGGTCCTTCCCACAGAAGGATATTTCATTTGAGAAATATCACTTTAGCTGACATTAGAAGAGTTATCCATGTGCTTAGTGTCAGCTTAAATGCCATACATTAAAATATAAACATATCTGAAACCCACTTATATTAGTAACTTATGTAGATAACCCTATGATTTTTATAAAGTAATCTTAAATGAAAATGAAAGCCAATTCTTTAATGAATCTAAAGCAGTAGAGCCTTTACTCATATACCTAGTAATAACTATCATTTATTAAGTGCTTACAATGTGCAATAGGGTGTCTTTTATCTTATTTAATCCTCTGAAAGCACAAAGGGATAGGTTCCATATTACCCTCATTTTAGAGATGCCGAGCTAAGGGTCAGAGAGGTTAAAAATGTGCTGATGGTCACTGAGCTAACTAAAAAAGCTAACACTAAAACATGCTTTTGTTCATAATATGATTACACATCTTGTGCTTCACATATTTTCTTTTCAATGAGGAGGTAATAACATGTACTCGGTAAAGAATGTTGTTTTGTGCTTGTAGGTAAAGCTGTGTACCACGCTATATATCAGGAATTAGTTAGAGCTAGAAGGGGAAAGCTCAAGCATGCAAATCTTCAGTGCTGAGTTGGTATAGGGAGTAAGATGAGGCTTCATCACGTACGTTGCTCTTGATCTCAGAGTCTGTTACTACAAATTGTTGATGAGCACAAAAATTTAAGGACATCATGTTCAAGTTACACTTGACACAGCTTATAAGAAAGAATCCCTTTTCAAAAAAAGCAGATGAGATGTGATTTTTAAATGGCATCTCTCTACTCTTCTTGTGTACATAGATACTCAACTTTCAGGAAGCACGTATATAATATTGGCATCTTACAGTAATATTTACAATATTTGTTTCCTTCTTCAATCTCTTCAGTTATCTTTATAAAAGAAAGGAGGATGGGAGGAGGAGGCTGACTTTTGTCATGTAGCTTCCTCAACTAAAGCCTTCAGATCTTCATCAGTATATGAGTAAACTCAGTTTACTAGATGCTTCCCTTCTGTAAAATTCTGTAAATCAACTAGCTAATATTTAATTGAATTTTTATCTTGTTTTCTTCATTTGGTCCATTTGATTGCTGATCATTGATGTTTATCTGCCTAATAACCTTTGCACAGTGTTTAAGGATTGAGGATAAAAACTATCAAGGTGACTGACTCCCTGATTCTCTGCTGCCCTTGAAGGCACTGGATAATGGAGAAACAAGTGCCTGCATGTGTTGGATTTTGTTAGTTGGATCTAGCTCCAGTAGAGTGACAACTGAAGTCACGTCAGCACCTTGGAAGGCCGGGAAGCTGGAACTGGAGCAGCTGAGCCAATCCCCAGACAAACAGGTTTTAACCGGGACAGAGTGAGAGAGAATGCTTTGCTTTGGAAACTGTCTGCCCATCACCTAAGGCGGTGATTCTATTCCTATATATTTTTCCCTGCTGTCTGTTCATTTTTGTATAGAAAAGATTAGTTATGAGGACTGCTTTCTCTTTATATATGGCAAAAAGTAATTGCGAAGTAGTTATGTTAGACTTTGAGATTTTTTTGTTTTCTTCAGATTCAGAAGCAAAGAAAATGTTACTTTTGAAATTAAGGTGGTGTGATGGAAGGACTGCTTATGGCATTAGTAAGGGTGATCATTTGTTGATTATCATCATTTTGTGTAAGGTTGAATGCCAATTAAATGTCATGGGTGCCTCAATATGTTTAAATATCTTCATATTATATAATGTACATTCAAACCTCTTTTGATTCCAGGAGGAGATTTTCTTATAAGTCCTAAAATTGGAAACTTGGATTGTAGTCTCATTTTGCGAGTTGCTCTACTCTGTAACTTATTTCTTCTCAATATGTAGAACAGTGGCTCTCAACTTTGGCTGCACATTAGAATCATCTGTATATGTTTAAAGAATACTGATATTTTTACCCCATCCCATACCAATTTAATAAAAATAGGGGTAGGGCTCAGGCATTGATAATGATTTATTAATTTCCCCAGATAATTTTGATGCACAGTGAAGGTCTAGAGCCATGGATATACAATGATATCACTGACCTAACTTCTGTGATTTTTTTGAGGTTGATTAATTCATATTAACTGTTTTAATCACTCTTGTAAAAAGTTTTCTCTAATTTATAGTGTCTTTTTCAAAAATGTAGAATTAGAAGGGTCCTTTGATATACTTCTGTTCCTTGCCAGATTACATTCAACCATTAATTTAAGGTAAGGATGTTTGACAATAGATATTGTAAATATGTAATTATATTTTTTCACCTTTTAATTACAAATAGAATTTGATTTGTCAACAAGTACATATTGATAGAGAGCAGAGGGGAAGAGCTGGAAGTTAGGGAAAAGGGAATGGCATTTATTGAACACTTCCGTGTGCTGTGTGTCAGGTTCTATGATACAATCACCTCTAATATAGGAGTCACAATTTCTGCTTATATATGATGAAATCAGCATTTAAAGAGTTATTAAGTTTAATTATATTTTATAAGTCATAGAATCTCAAGGGTATGACTGATCTTAAAAGTCATTTGAATAACTCATCTACTGCACATAAAGGCTAAATGTGAAGGTTTCTGAATACTTTAAAATATGAAATCAAGAATGAATGTTAAGATTTTAAATGTATGTCATCAAGAAATATGGGGAAAAAATAGCCCAGAGAGAGATATTTGGTAATATGTTACACAGGTTATACAGTGTAACTGTTTGCTTCATGGTGTTGAGTTTTATTTTTATTTTATTTTTCAATTATGCCAGAGATAGAAGTTTAATTCTTTAGATATGATTATTAACTAATAAAACATTTTGAAATATTTTATATCAATTTATATTATTATAAATCTGATTATTTCCAACTATTGCATATTTTTTAGAATCACCATAGTTACCTAGAATGATTCCCAGTTGTACTAATTAGCATAAAAAGCTAATTAATTATCTCATTAAACTGCATGCCATCAGCCTTGATTTTACTGCATATTTGATGTATTATCTCTTGGTCTTTAAAAATATAGAAAATAATAGTTTAGTCTTTCAATAATTGATTTTAAATTGGCGTTTTTCAAAAAAAGTTTTGTAATCTCAGGAATTAATAATTAACACGACAAATTTATCTTTAAAATGCTTTAAAAATAAGAAAATAGACGAAGTGTTCATCCCAATTTTCAATCAATGAAATACACTTTAAAGTAATAAAATACCATGTTTTACTCACCATATTATAAGTGATGGAAACTACTGAGATTGTTTAACATCAAATAACATTGTATTGGTTTTATTGATAACATTACATTGGTAATGTTTTTACACAGTACTCATTCAAGTTTAAATTGACACCTCATTTTGGATGGCAATTTTATATATGAGAACTTTATAATGCGCTTGCCTCTCGTTTCACCTAATAATGCCTTCTTTAAGACTTCAATTTTAAGAAACCTATTAGAAATACAGACAGATTTATCCACAAAAGTGGACACTGGAGTATTATTATTGGAAATTACTTTCGGTACAGTGCTTAGGTAAATCATGGTTATTCCATAAGCTGAAGTATATATAGTCTTAAAAATCATGCTGATGAAGAATTTCTTAATGACATGGAAATGCTTAGGTTATTATGGAGAGGTAAATACTTTATAGTATATTATATATACATCCATACATTATTCGTTTATCGATAGATAAAATCTCAACTTTTTTTTGAAAAGAAACATGCTAAAATGTTAAAAATAGGGGTAGATTTAGATACTGGTTTAAATATCTCTGTAAATACCTGTTTTTATATAATGAGGCATTGTTATTTTCATAATCAGAAAAAGAATAGAAGACAAAGTTTTTACCTGTAGTTAGCAGCTTTATTTTGGTGGGGCCATGCTTGATTTGCTATTCTTAGACATTCTAAGACATTTTTAGAGTCAATATTTTCTGTTCTCTGGCTATTAAGTTTCTTTCATGTGAAATTCGCATCAAGTTTAGAGTATGATGCTCTCTTGATCAAGTAACATATCCTTAGTGAATGGGTGCTATTTTTTTGAGACTTCATCTATACCCTCTTCTCCAGTACCTCTTCTAGGCTCTTTTGGACATATCTTCTGGGTTACCTTCTCATAAGCTGTATAATATTTAGTGGTTACTGTAACCCAGAGATGGGTTACTTATGACTGTCAATTACTGTTAAAGATACTACAAATGGGAATTTTTTTTCTCCAAGTCATACTATTTAAATTTTATCTCAAATATTTATAATTACCTCTTTAGTAGATAGAAACAATATCCTTAGATGAGCGAGAAATACCAAATTAGGAATTTTCCCTGAGTTTTGCTTCTGCAGAAATACTTAACAATAACTTATTTTTCTTTAGATAGATCTAGTGAAACAGTGAAGTGTGCTTCTTAGCATGAACTGAAATGTTAATTTGTTCAACTTTTCATTAACACACACTTTTACCATAAGAAACTTCAGTAAAACTAGATTTAAAAAATTTGAGGCCGGGCACGGTGGCTCACGCTTGTAATCCCGGCATTTTGGGAGGCTGAGGCGGGCAGATCACGAGGTGAGGAGATCGAGACCACGGTGAAACCCCGTCTCTACTAAAAATACAAAAAATTAGCCGGGCGTGGTGGTGGGCGCCTGTAGTCCCAGCTACCCGGAGAGGCTGAGGCAGGAGAATGGCGTGAACCCGGGAGGCGGAGCTTGCAGTGAGCCGAGATTGCGCCACTGCACTCCAGCCTGGGTGACAGAGCGAGACTCCGTCTCAAAAAAAAAAAAAATTTTTTTTGAAAGACATATTTTTACAAAAACATATTTTAATCTTTAAAATGTTTATGGTATACCTGTGGTTAAATAACATATGCATGGTTTTAAATTTTTGATTCTTCTGTGTTTAAACTCTTTTCAGTATCTAGATAAAACTTTATTTTTTAAAGCTCTTCATTGAAGATTATTCAAATTTTTTTCTAAGACATTTGACTTTACATATGTTCATTTTACAGACTATTTTAATTCAGTGATTCCCATCTAATTGGTCAACCACCAGTATGATGTTAAAAGTTACCCAAAGGGTCTAAGATGCACCCAGTTTGGGGATCACGTTTTAAAATGAATCTTGGATATTTAAAAATGGTTTATTTAGTATATTTTATAACATTCTAATTTTTAATTTAATGATATGTTTTGGTCGATTTTAATTTACTTTATCCTAAAAGAAAGCTATCTATATGCACATTTATTCAGCATTCATTTTAATGTTCACTTACTTAAAGAGTTTATTTACCATTATCACATTTATACTGATATTTGCATAGTTTTCCCCAAAGTCTGTAACTTTGAGTTCAGATCTGAACTTAAGGTTTGTACTTTTAGTTGCCTTTATGGGTGTTTATGAACAACTATGAATAACATTTTCAACTCAATAATTTAAAAACTCATAATTCTCATATACCACTTCACTCAAGTTTATTGTTTCCAAAATACCTTATGTCTGTCATTAATATAACACTCTCCCCTATATGGTTCTTCAGACTTGAAATCTTGGAATCAGATTACTTAATATTCTTTGTTTCTCCTAGTCTGTCATCTGGTATCTTGTTCTTTTTCCGTTAAGATTTCTTTTGATTCTGTCCTCTCTCCTCTTGCTGGTCCACATCTTATCTAGCCTTTCTTTACCTGTGGCTGATATTCACCCAGCTCTTACAGATATGATTATACTGGTTGCTAAAATATTAAAATGCTTTTGTACAGGTTTGAGAAAGAGACTTTTCCTCAAGTCCATTGAGTACCTGTACTCTGTTCATCCCAAGAGCTTTGTGGGTACTCTGCTTAATATGCTGTCAACTGGCTAACCAGCCTGTGTCCCAGCCTGTGCATCTCAGCCTCAGTGTGCCCATGGATGTTCTCTCCCAGGCTAGAGGGGGTCTCAGATTCTTCCAGGAAAGATGGTACCCTGGTGTCAGTGCTGGTACACCAGCAAATAGTACTTACATGGGCCCCTGAGGCTATGGTAGTCTCTTCCCAGCTCTCTCTTGCTATTGCTTGTGGGAACTGCAGCCTCTCTGCTGTTGCCAATTTATAGAATTGTTAAATACATAGATATCACCCTATCTTTACTCCAAGCTTCATAGCTGTTATGGTAGATTAGTAGCCCCTTAGTTACTCTACCTCTAGCTACTTATCCTTCTGACATACTCAGCATAGCCAGATGAATCTCCCTAATTTTATCACTCCCCTAAGAAGTGGAAATTTGAACCCAGTTTGAACTTTTTATCAACTCACTTTACCATGTCTGCTTAACCTGTTAATCCATACCTTTCTCAGATGAACTCAGGTTTACCTTCTCACACAAAATGTTCTTATTTACCTTTTTATGTTTCCCTTTTCACATGTTCACATCTCTGAAGTTCTCTCTTGGGCAGTTTCAAATCAAACATTTCCTCCAAGTTGTATCTTGATTATATTTCAAGTAATTCCTCCTTGAAACTTTTACTAACTTCCCAAATAAGAATGACCTTCTCTTCCTAGAATCCACATAGTAGCTTATGTCTTATAATGTATTAATTCTAGAACTAGAAAGTTCAAGGTCATGTAGTTGATCTTTCTTCCCAACTTAGGAAACCTTTGTACAAAGCATGTGATTTACAATGAAGATTTCTTCCAAGACAATAAAGCTAGTGGTTCTGTTATTGGGTATTTCTAGTTATTCCTTCAATTATCTGATAAAATATTTCTTGAGGCTTATTTTGGGTCAGGCACTAAGCTTGCTCTACAGCAGTGAACAAAGCAGACAAGGCTCTGTCCTTATAGAGCTTATAGTGTGAAAGAAGACATTAAAAATGTAAGCACATATATAAGTATGTAATAGTTTATATTAGATGCTGTAAAATAAAAATAATAGGACATTATAATTAAAAAGTACATCAGGTCCTTAGTTTATATTGATGATTTAGAGTAAGTGAAATTTAAACTATAGAGGAGGTAAGGAGTGGGGGCTACTCAGATAGCAGTAGAGTATGACAGACCAGTGTATATGTGCAAAGGCCCCACAGCAGGAGAAAGTTGGCTTTTATAATATGTTCACCAAAGAACTGAAAGAAGGCCTGTGAGCCCGCTGTGGAGGGAGATGGAGTGGCTCATGATGTGTCTGGAGAGGTGAGAAGGAGCCATGTAATATACATTTATTTTGAGGATTTGGGGAAGAAGTTTGGATTTTTATCCTAAAAGCAACAAACGACTATTGAAATAGTGTTGAACACTGACTTGGTAGAATTTGATTTATGATTTTTTTAGGTGTTGGGTGGGGAGAAGAGCAGATATTTAAATCTAGAAATGCTCATCTTCTGTATTACTTGAATAACTTCCTTAGTTAAGCAAATATAGAGCAGGTACACAATCATTGTCATAGAGCAGAAAACTTTCTGACTTCATTAATAAAAGTCTGCCACTCCCTGAAAATGCACTTGTATTCTGCTCTGTAAAGCTGGTTCCTGGGGAGGAGATCAGTTTACACAAGTTGTCCAGTGCCTTCTGGGAGAGAAAGAACTAATACCTAGTCTCTGTTGACATAGAGCTGTGTGGCACTGACTCAATCCCAGTCTCTGGAAAGGGCAATGAGATTCCTGAAATGAAGTTACATTGAGGACAGAAAGCGGTACCCCATGTGGCAGCCAACATTCAAGAGAAGCCCTTTTGAACTCATGGGGCTGATGATAGAAAATTATGTATATGCTGTCATCAGTGTAGTTAGTACCTTAAGGAAGAACAGCTGGTAATGGTAGTTGCAAACACAGAAGTGGAGCACCGTTGACTGAGCTGGGCACCAAAGGAAACAGGATCATCACTGTGGCTTGAACAGGGTGGAGGGATGGTACCATCACAGGGGGGACTAACATTGTTGGGTGATAAAAGACCAGTAGCCTTGTGAATAGCAGATTAATTATGGTTTATCAACTCTCTGCGTGGCATGGTATGTAGACTGAAGTTCTGGGGCAAGTGAGAACTCTAGCCAGCTATATTTGAAGTAAAAATTTAAATATGACCATAATTGTGCATTGAAATGATAGAGGAGGTTATTATGGTTACAGTTTATAAAAGATAGCTTATAGGCCAGACACAGTGGCTCACGCTGTAATCTCAGCATTTTGGGAGGCCAAGGCAGGAGTTTAGTCTCGAAGTTCAAAACTAGTCTGGGCAACATAGGGAGATCCCATCTCTACAAAATAATTATTTTAAATTAGCTAGGTGTGGTGGTGTGCACATGTGGTCCCAGCTACTCTGGAGACTGAGGAGGGAAGATCACTTAAGCCCAGGAAGTCGAGGCTGCAGTGAGCCTTGATTGTGCTACTGCACTCCAGCCTGGGCAACAGAGTGAGACCCTGTCTCAAAAATAGTATGTGTATGTATACAAATGCTAGTATAATAAATAAAATAGATAAATAAATAAAAATATAATAAATAAAAAAAATAAGTAAATAAATTAAATAAAAATAGTATGTGTACACACACACATACACACACACACACACAGCTTATACTCTCTTTCACAGAATGGATTGGAAAATGTAAGGGAAGAAATGGGGAAGCTAGTGGCCATGGAGAGGACCAGCAATAATTAAGTAAAATATGTTAGCACTAGAGTGACAGTTACACAGAAAAATAGAATATTCTTTCTTTTATTAAGTTTTCACATCTTTTCTGCATAAGCTACTTCGATCCCACATCTTTCATAAATCCAGCCTTGATCTCATATCTACCTTTCCCTGTTGTTTTTCTCTTGGTTAACATCTCTAATTCCTTTCTTCTTCAGACAGATGATTTCTGGAATCAAAACTCAGCCATTGAGGGGATCAGGTATCCTTGTCAGCTGTGTGTCATGCACAGGTTTGATAAACATGCCTTGCAAGTTTCTTTTCAATCTTGTTAAAGTAGCCCTATGGCACACAACTTGAGATCTGTTTTCAAGTTAACATCTTTCCATTAATCAATACTCTTTGGGTGTGGTTGTTCAACCTGTTATGAATGTACCTCTCATATAATTTCCTACATATTTCTCCATTTCGACCTCAAGAACATTATGAGAGCTTTCTTCAGATATGGAATTAAGTTCAGAATGAACAAAGTCCATATTTTTAAACTACCAGTTTAATAATTCCATCAACAATAAAAATATTATTTTTAGTGAACCCATATTGGATCATACTTTTTTAAAAGTTGTTACACAAACACTTACCTTCCAATTTTAATGGGTTCATTGTAAGCATATTTATCTTAGATTGGCAAAATTCACATCCTTTGCCTTTAAAAATTGTAAAATTAGCCCGTCTCTGGTCTTCTGGCACCTTTCCTTTCCTCTGAAGGACTTCAAAATGTTCTTGCTGTAGTGTCCCAATCACTTCTGCAACTCCTTTCTGGCTCCTAAAGTATGTCTCATCTGAGCCTGTATTAATTTCCTTGGTTTGCTATAACAAACTGCCACAGACTGGATGGCTTAAACGACAGAAATTTATTGCCTCACAGTTCTGGAGGCTGGAAGTCTGAGATTAAGGTGTAAGCGGTATTGGTTGCATGTGAAGGCTGTGAGGGCGAATCTGCTATGTCCCTCTCCCCTGGCTACTGATGGCTGCTGATATTCCTTGGTGTTCCTGGCTTATATCTGCATCACTCTCATCTTTGCCTTCATGTTCACAGCATTCACCCCGTATGCTAAACTTTCCCTTTTTGTAAGGACACCAGTCACAATAGATTAAGGGCTCACCCTACTCTAGTATGACTTCATCTTACCTTAATTCATTACATCTGCAATTTTTAAAGAACCTTAGTTTTTAAATTGGCTTGTTTTTTGGTGAAAAGAGTATGATATAAACCGTTTTATTGTATAATTGTCTTCTGTCTGTGTACAGCCAAAGCAACAAATAGAAATGTGAATGCCAAAGTAAATGAGCCTGGAGTTAGTGACAGAAAAGACCATGTTGGTTTAGTCTCCTTTAGAAATGTTAGAGGAAAAGAAAAAAAACTGGACTTAACCTAAAGGCAGAACCAAGATGTTTACAGACCTTACCAGCCTTGGCTTCTGCATAAAGACACATATACTTTAGTGAGCAGATTGAGATAGTTCTGACTCTCTACTACTGGCCCCACTGGCCTGATTCATATAAATTCACCTTCTTCACCATGTTCCTGTCACCCTCTAGGAATCCACTGTTACCTCACATATGTCCAGAAACCATTCTCTCAGCTGTCACTAACACACACTGCCCACATTTCTCCCTTAGTTCCCAAATGTTTGCATCCACAGCTCAGGAGGTCCATTGGCAAAGACCCTTTGTTGTTACTCTCTATCAGTAGAAAATCAGTGCTTGAGTCAAGGATGCTTCTGGGTGTTTTGGCAGGAGGTCTCTCCCCAGCTGTGCGTGATATTATATTGTCTGGGCCTTAAAGAAGCTCTGCTAGTGCCCAGAGTATCAGGAAGTGTCTCTTGATCAATTTCTGGTCATAATCTCTTTTCCAGAATTTCATTTCAGTTCCATCATTTTTTGGCTGTCATTCCTTTACTGTAAGCATTTAATCTCAGGCAAGGAGTCCAATGAAGAACAGATGCTAGGCTCTACTTTTTTCTCTATACTTACCTTTTACTAACCCCGAGTTCAATTTCCTCCTCCTTCTCCCCCTAACAGAATAAGGGTTGCCATGCATGTACATGGTTACAAACCAGATTGGGGCTGGAAAGTGGAGGTTAAGTTTTTGGCCCATGATCTGTCAGCGAAAAATGTTCTATTACAAAAGCAGTGGATATTCTAGTTAGAATCATTCTTGGGAATTGTAAAACTTTGCATATTTGGTGTCCTTGAGGAACAGCAAGAGTACCAGTTTGGTTTGGTTACAGTGGTCTGAAAGAGGGGAGAGATCTGTAGGGGATGATCATGTATTTCATAAATTATCTGGGTCCCATGTGGAGAGTGGACAAAGGGAGAGGATTGCAAGCAGGGTGCCCTGTGAGGAGGCCCACGCAAAAGTGAAGAGGCCTGTGCTGAAGTGAGAAGGTCTGCGTGAAAGTGATTTGTGTGAAAGATGGTGGTGGATCCAACTAGAGCAGGAGCAGTGGGGGTGGTGAGAAGTGGCCAAATGTCTTGTAAGTAGAGCCTGTTGGACTTGCTGATGGATTGGAAGCGGCATGTGAGGGAAAAAGAGGTCTAAGGAGTGACTGCTAGTGTTTCGCTTAAGTAGCCTGGTGAATAGTGATGTCACTTACTGACTTGGGGAAATGAAGAGCTCTGGTTTGAACAGGTGAAGCTTGAGAGTCATTCCTAGAATCTCAAATCAAGATGAGTCTTAATCAAAATGTCTTAGCCAAAGGATTCGAGAGCCAGGATGCTCCTGCAGTGTAGTGTGATTATGGTTTCCCTTACAATGCAGCAGAGAACCAAAGCTGCCGAACAGTTTTTTAAGACTTAGTGTCCTCACTTATAGGTGGGGATATATTACTTATTTCACTGGGTTCTTTGAAGGTAACATTAGATAATGTTTGTGAAACTCAGTGTAATTCTTGACAAGTAATTAGCACCTAATAAATATCTTCCGTTATTGTTGTTATTAATTTTGGTAAAATGAACTTTATCTATCTATCTATTTATTTATTTATTTATATTGAGACAGAGTCTCGCTCTGTTGCCCAGACTGGAGTGCAGTGGCGCAATCTTGGCTCACTGCAACCTCTGCCTTCTGGGTTCAAGCGATTCTCCTGCCTCAGATTCCCAAGTAGCATGATTACAGCCGCCCACCACCATGCCTGGCTAATTTTTATGTTTTTACTAGAGAGGGGGTTTAACCATGTTGGCCAGGCTGGTTTCAAACTCTCTACCTCAAATGATCCCCCTGCCTCGGCCTCTCAAAGTGCTGAGATTACAGGTGTGAGCCACTGTGCCAGGCCAGGAAAATTATTTTTAAAGCTGATTTTAAATATCAGCTTTGGAATGAAATAGGACATAAATTAATACTTAGTATATCCAGAATCTATAAAGAACTTAAACAAATTTATAAGAAAAAAATCAAACAACCCCATCAAAAAGTGGGCAAAGGATATGAACAGACACTTCTCAAAAGAAGACATTTATGCAGCCGACAGACACACGGAAAAATGCTCATCATCACTGGCCATCAGAGAAATGCAAATCAAAACCACAGTGAGATACCATCTCACACCAGTTAGAATGGTGATCATTAACAAGTCAGGAAACAGCAGGTGCTGGAGAGGATGTGGAGAAATAGGAACACTTTTACCCTGTTGCTGGGACTGTAAACTAGTTCAACCATTGTGGAAGACAGTGTGGCAATTCCTCAGGGATCTAGAACTAGAAATATCATTTGACCCAGCCATCCCATTACTAGGTATATACCCAAAGGATTATAAATCATGCTGCTATAAAGACACATGCACATGTGTGTTTATTGAGGCACTATTCACAATAGCAAAGACTTGGAACCAACCCAAATGTCCATCAGTGATAGACTGGATTAAGAAAATGTGGCACATATACACCATGGAATAAATACAATGCAGCCATGAAAAAGGATGAGTTCATGTCCTTTGTAGGGACATGGATGAAGCTGGAAACCATCTGGAGCAAACTATTGCAAGGACAGAAAACCAAACACCACACGTTCTCACTCAGAGGTGGGAACTGAACAATGAGAACACTTGGACACGGCAGGGGAACATCATACACTGGGGCCTGTCATGGGGTAGGGGTAGGGGGGAGGGGAGAGGGATAGCATTAGGAGATATACCTAATGTAAATGATGAGTTAACAGGTGCAGCACACCAACATCGCACATGTATACATATGTAACAAACCTGCATGTTGTGTACATGTACCCTAGAACTTAAAGTATAATTAAAAAAAAATTAGTAATGGATAGTCATTTCACATGTGTAGTATATATATATATATATATATATATATATATATACACAGACACACTAATGTAAATAAAACAACTTTTTCTTTTTAAATGAGTTGCATTTTCATCCTTAGAACTACAAAGTATTAAAATCAGGATTTTGAATTTTATGCGTACGTGTGAGGAACTTTCTGAATTATAAATATGATTAGTGACATGAGTAAGTGTTTGCTGCCTCTTAAGATCTGCCATGCCTTTATGCAAATCAAAGTTCCCACAGAAATAATGAGTCAAATACAGCAACAGGCAATGTTTAAATTAGCATTTTTTTTTCCTCTGCTCTGCTTGGGTCAATTTTACTATACACTGCATATCAAGACCTTTGATTTGCTCAGGTTTTCCACTGATTTGACTTCCCCTACCTTTTGTTTCAAAACCTAAGATTACCACTTTAAGTGTACTAGTATTGTGGAAGGTGTTTTATTCAGAACAGAGTAAATATATATTAGAGAATATTATATTGATATTCTCCCTATTGCATTAACAGAGAGATCTTTATGGAGCAAAGGCCAGATCACTTAACAAAACCACAGTCTGTTTTTTGGCAGTAGTGTTGAACTTGGAGGAAAGCCAGTTTTAGCCAGTATAAAGTTAGATTCCATTCCATCAGCACAATAGTTAATAATAGTTGATTGACAGGGATGTGAAGGGTGCCCTCTTTTCCTCCCCCCTCCACTCCCATTCCACACTAAACTCTCTAGGGAATGTGCCATTCCTTTACCCATTCCTAAAATTCTTTGCTTGAGCACAGCCAAGGGCTGCTCGACTGGTGCCTGACTGTTTGGAGGCTGGAGAGTAGGGGGTCTCTCTGAAATAGTTCCTAGTCCCTGTAGTTGTTGCTGAGGAAGCCTAGCAATCTCTGGACATCTTTAGGGATATGCAGTAAAGGTGAGCTTCTGGGCTAGTGTTTATGTGTGAAAAATAACCATACTCACCTGAACTACCTTAATACCATGGGATCAGGATCACTTTTGCTTCCCTTCAGCCACACACATTCATCTTGTCCACAGAAATTTAGACCTTATTTTAGTCTATTTTTTGTAAATCATATATCATATCATATATTATTTTGCATTGTTAAAACTATATTTTGTTGGTGTTTAGTACTGGTAAATTAGTAACATTTGCAGCTTTCTTCCAACTCTTTTTTCTTTTTGGATGTAGGTATGTGCAGGATATGAACTATTCAAACAGTTACAGCATTCCAGAGATTCTTTCCCTGGATTCTACATGCTCACATGGAGTTATATTTGAATACCAAGAAGTATTGTTGAACATTGCTGAACATAAGGTTCACTAGTACAGTGTTTTAGGTGAAAATTCAAAAGTTTTTTTCTAAGTCCAAGTAATTTCTGTTTTTAGTGGAGTAATGATTCCTATACTAAGCAGTTTTGTGTTCTTTAATTTGGTGAAGTTAGCATTTGGTGTTGCCCTCAGTTTGGGTTAGCAATTATTCTTTACCCCATGTCTCACCACTACAGAACCACTTGCTAACTTTTAATCACCACCTTCTCAAGTTTAAGGACTTGGCCAGAGTGATCCCGGAAAGTCTCAACATTTTCCAGTGAGTAAAGTCCATCTCTTTTGGAGATCTTGACACCTATCATTAACAAGGCTGCAACCTCCTTAAGGATAATCGAGAAGGGAGACCTGCTCTTCTGTATGTATAGCAAAACATAAAGAGGTTATACAGCAGGATACGATAGTTCTTAAATAGAGTGCATGTATTGTCTGGCAGGCTGACCCAACATCATGTTGCCTCCTTCATTCTACAGATTATGTTATGGGTTTCAGGTGTTTTTCTCAGGTCAGTTTCCCTATCATTAATGCTGCAACACCTTTACTGAGTAGATATCCACTCTCTCATTCTTTTATTACACCATGGTGAAACCAGCACTGCCAACTCTCATGAGTTGATGAATAAACTCTAATTTTACTGCATTTATAAATGAAACTTTAAAAATAGTTTCTGGAATAAGATCGCAGTGAATAAAGTCCTAACTAGATTTTTAAACAAAGCCACGTTTAAATGAATCACATTGAAATATGTTAATATATTTAGCGTTGGTATGTTAATATATAAGCCATTTATACCCTAAGATGTCAATAGTGTCACTTGCCTTGCTGGCAAATTTGGCACATAATAAGAACATGTGTCCAAAATGCTTTTTGTTTAAAAACATACATAATTTGAAAAATATTTGATTGCTCTTTTGTGCGTTTTAATAAAAGAAGGAGCTCACCTTTCGATTTTAGAAATGCTTACTCAAAATTGCTTTTAACATCATCTGTTTCTAAGTGTTTCTAAGTGTTTTAAAAGAGAAAGATGACTTGGGAAAGAATTCAACTTGATTCTGTAAATATTTTTTGAACATTATTGTGTGCCAGCCACTGTGTTAAGTGCCTGGAATGCAGAGATGAATAAGATTGTTCTTGGGTCATAGCGTACAGTGTAATAGAAGCGACAGTTAAATTATATTTGCTGTGTAGATTCACTATTCTGTTAGGAGCCATTAATTTCACCAAAGTTGGTCAGAAAGGGATATTCTTTTAGGAAATCACATTGAAGCTGGACCTTGAATCATGAAAGCTAGAAAATGAGGACAAATGAGGACATCCAATGCAAAGGGATACTACATGAGCAAAGAGAGTTGTAAGTGTGTGATGGGCTCTAAAGGTTACAAAATACAACTTCAATAGGGCTTAATGTTATTGTATTCTTTCAGATTAGAGCAGGCATGATAATATTTTTTCATGTATAAAAGGCCTTCAGATAATGCTCATCACCTGATATTGGGACTTAATGGTAACAGAAAATAAGAAAGGGAGAGTTGAAGGAACGTGTGTTTTTCTTTTTTCAATTTCTTTTTTAGAGTGACATAGATATATTTTATCATCTTATGATTTTTTTCAGAAACGTTTTTGTAAACTTTGTTACTTCTGTAAGATTTCATATATGTTCATTTCCTTACCCCCAAAGCCATAATAAAAATGATTACGAAGCACTTTTCTAACACTGACCATAAGAATGAAATTAACATTGCTGTGAGTAAACTGTAGTTTAGGAGAATCTTTTGTAGTGAGGAACAGAACTATTATTTATTGAGTATCCCTATATGTTAGGTACTGTGTGAGGTACTTTCATATAGTCTATACCATTTACTCCTTAAAGCATCCCTGTAAAGTTATTATCTCAATTTTCTAAGCCAGGGAAGCATTCTAGGGAAACTAAGGCTGACTAATATGCTCTGTGATATACAGCTGGTAAGTGACAGGTTTGGGATGCAAAATCAAGGTGGTTGAATTCCACATCATATGCTCACTTTACTGTAGATTAGACAGGTGTACTTGAATAATTGGCAGGTGACAAGTGTCAGTTTGGGTATTTAAACTGAGGCCTGACTTACTCTAAATAATCTGTATTCTATCCCCAACCTTTTGGCACCAGGTACTGGTTTCCTGGAAGATAATTTTTCCACATCCTGGGGGTTGGAGGGGGATGGTTTCGGGATGATTCAAGAGCATTACATTTATTGTGTAATCTATTTCTATTATTACATTGTTATATATAATGAAATGATTCTATAACTCATCATAATGTAGAATCAGTGGAGTCCTAAGCTTGTTTTCCTGCAACTAGATAGTCCCAGATAGTCTGGGGGTGATGGGAGACAGTGACAGATCATCAGGCATTAGATTCTCATAAGGAGCACACAACCTAGATCTCTGGCATGTGCAGTTCACAATAAAGTTTGCCATCCTAGGCTGGGCGCAGTGGTTCACACTTGTAATCCTAGTACTTTGGGAGGCCGAGGTGGGCAGATCACCTGAGGTTGGGAGTTTGAGACCAGCCTGACCAACATGGAGAAACCCCATCTCTACTAAAAATACAAAAAAAAAAAAAAAAAAAAAAAAAGTTAGCCTGGTGTGGTGGCGCATGTCTGTAATCCCAGCTACTTGGGAAGCTGAGGCAGGAGAACCGCTTGAAACTGGGAGGCAGAGATTATGGTGAGCCAAGACTGCGCCATTGCACTCCAGACTGGGCAACAAGAGCGAAACTCCGTCTCAAAAAAAAAAAAAAAAAAAAGATTCGCCTTCCTATGAGAATCTAGTGCCGCAGCTGATCTGACAGGAGGTGGAGCTCAAGCAGTAGTATGAGAGATGGGAAGTGCTGTAAATACAGATGGAGCTCACCTCCTGCTGTGTGACCAGTTTCTTACTGGTTCCTACTGGTCCGTGGCCTGGGGTTTGGGGATGCCTGCACTAGAACTTACAGAAGTTATTTGAACTTCAAACATTGCAAAAGCAGAGTGTTTTCATTACTTAAAGTAGTGTTTAATTTTAGCATGTCTTACTTTCTGGCTATAGTTTTTAATAGACTTTTCAACTATATGGCTCATTTTAACTGAAGGTTTAAAAAGTCATTTTGTTGTCTCAGAGGTATAAGATTACCATCAAATAAGCAGACATATGGAGGAAAAGAAATATAAAATGCATTTCTGGACCTCTAAATGAATTGTTAAAAACCCTGCGAAGCAAAGCAACGTTTCTCCTCTGAAATTATATTTTGCAAACATATTTTAGAAGGAAAACTTGAAGTGTCAAAAGTAGTGAAATGTCTCCAGTGTTTATGGATGTAATAAGTTAATTAGCTGAAACCCCATCCAAAAAAATTGTCAGTGAAATTTATGAGTCTTTTTGCTATCTGTATGGAGTTGACAGCAGGTGTTTCTTACTCACACACTCACCAAACTTTGAAGAAGAGTATTTTTAACCCTTGCTTCATAATAGGCAAGTTCAGATGATCTAAATATTTCTTCATATTCTGTATACTGAATGCCTTGAGTAATTTGAATGATATGGGATATTGACTATATATGTGTTAAGTTCCAAATCCAATAAACTTAGAGTTTTAAAGTTGACTTAGTCAGAGGGTTTGCTTCATTGCTAACATTAGCACAGATTCTTTTGTGCAAATGGACCTTTTCTTCCTTTTATCTATGTTTTTATCATTATAAATCTTATTTCTTGCATTAATATAACATCGCAGGATAAGCTAGTAAAAAGTACATTGGTTTATAAAAGAAGGGACCTATTGACATTTGCTGTACCTTGTATATTTGCTCATATTTCTAGATAGCTGTTTTATTTCCTTAATTTGGCTGTAAACTTCTTGAGAGTAAGGATCATTCTTTATCATTATTTTTATTCCTCAAACTTAGCACAATAATTTTTCTATTGCAAGCCTTAAGTATACATTTATTGCTGCTTGATTTCATGAAAAACTGTTTTAACATATAGCACATAAAAATGTATACAACAAAACTAGAAAAATTTCTGTTTGACATGTTATCAGAATCCCAGATTTTTCATCACTATTGGGTAACTTGTAGTCAGCCTCACTTGCCTTTAACTTGATCATGAGTCCCACTTGCTCTTCAGAGAATTTTCTTTAGGTCTATAAAGTTCTTATTAAAATATAACTAGTTTAGTTCTGATTAAAACTATTTAAGGACCTCCCTGACTTTGCAGCCAAACCTCTGACCTTTACAGTTGAATATCGTTAATGGACTCAGATTCAGGATCCTACCCCCAGAGGATATTAGGAAGGGTGTAGTAGCTCACTAGTTTAGTGCACAGTCACATTTAATGTCAGTTTTGGTCTGACCTTGGTACCTCAGTTGCTCAGGGCATGAATTCATGGTTTGCTCTCAGGGTCTTGAGTTTCTTGCCCTGAAAACCCACTTTCCCCATGACTGGTACCTGATGATCACTCCATTTTTTCATACTCCATTGCATTCGCACATGTTATTCCCTCTTCTGGGATATCTTCCCACCAAATGTGACTGGTGAAGTCCTCTTCATGTTTCAAGGTGGAATTCAGTCATCTTTGAGAAACCTTCCCCAACCTACCCAAACTTCTTTGATCATCCCCTCTTTTATATCTTCTCCTTATACCAGAGTCCACACATCTATTAGTGCACTCATCATGCCATATTCTCATTATTTGTTGACTTTCTGTCTGTATTGGACTTCAAGCTCATTGTAGTTCAATAAATGTTTAAAAGAGTGAATTACTTCTGTGACTTTGTTTTGGATCATTGCCAATCACCTGTCTTGCATCTACTTTGAGGATATTATAGATACTGGATTTAATTGAATCTACTAATGACATACTTACATACCTGTTTTTTTGTTTTTTTTTTTTCTTCTGTTCTGGCTAATATCCTGATTTCAGTGTACCTTTGGGCCATGCTCCAGTTTGTTGATTGCTGGGATAACCACTGGCCAGCTCTATATGCTGTAAGTCTTTCTGAACTACCTCCTGTACTCTTCCCAGGCCTGGTATGTTTCCACTTGACCCTCATGGGCCTTACTCATCTTTCTAGACTCTAGGCCTTCGGCAGACCTAATTTAATACATGTTGGACATATAAATAGAAACTCTAATTGCTTTTTTTATTAGTTGTAATAGATTTATACTAAAAAACTCAACCTAATACCAAATTTTTTTTCTTTATGAAGGGGATATTTAATGATTAGGACTATTTTAACAATAGGTCAAGATGGTGCCAAACATTTCATCCCTTATTAAATGGATTAGAGAAGGAGCTTAGTAAATAGCCTTTTTTTTTCCTTCCATATGTGTTGCAATTGTCAAGCCTATTAGAATTAGAATTTTGAGTCAGTGATACGTGTGGTGTCATTAAACCATTTCTTGCCATGGCTAGCCCATGTCCTTTATCTTAAATTTGTCAATGATTTAAAAATTAATGTTGTTCCTTTAAAAATATTCACTAGATACATGAAAATTTACTAGATGTAAGAAAATATTTAAAAGTCTTTTCTGAACATTTGTTTCTCATTTATTTTGAACTAGCCTCAATCACTTGCATTTTACCCATGTCTCTTACTGTCATACATTATTAGAGGGTTTTTTTCACTTATTTTCTATTTCAACCATTTTCAAAGTTTTCTGAATTTTAATAGTTGCAGTTTCATAACTTTTGCTCTCCCATTCATTGATTGATTTGTTCTCCTCATTTTCTCTTTCCTTTAATGTTGAAAATTTGGATATATAGAGAAGTAGATATTTAATAGACCTTTGTGCCTCCATATCCCAAAATACTTTCCCTCCCAAATTATTTTAAAGTAATTTCCAACTTTAGAAGTTCACTAATACAGTATTTGTAAATTATGGGTGGGCAAAAGAATCTCCCTTTCCATATTATCACATTATAACAGAATATGACAAGATATCCGTATCTATCTATCTATCTCTATATAGATTTTTAAAATATATACTTCAGGGTAAACAGAAGCTCAAGCTTATCTCTTTTTCTCTTAGGAGAGTGTTTTTATTTCTTTTGTTCCTTTGAACTTTGTAGTTGTAAGTTGTGGGAACTGGAATTGGGTACATGTGTTTTTAAGTATTAGTCAAATTTCTTGCTAAATATTGCTTAGCAGTTTATCAGATTAGGTAATTGGTTTCTTAAAAAGCTTTTGGCAGGGTTCCAGGTGATGGGAGAAATGAAAAGTGAATTTTGATTGGGGGCAGGTGATAGGAAAGCAAATACAAAGTGTGGTTCATTTAGGGTATGTCATAGAAAGCTGGGCATCAGATTGGAAGGTGGAAAAACAATGGGCACTAATTAGATGCCTTAAGGTGGGTAGCACTTTGGGAAAAATGGAAGTTGCTGCTAGGAAAACATAGAGAAAGTAAAAATCAGGAGATGACAAGCTTTGCCTATTTTAATCATATTTTTACTTGGGCTGGCAAATGTATCCTGCCCAACTGTGGTGGGACAACACAAGCTTTCTCTTTTGGTAGTATACAAGAAATTTATGGTGATTGTTTATAGATGGAGATCTTTTCTTTTCTTTTGTCCTTCTCTGTCTCTCCCTCTCTCCCCTTTCTCCTTCCTTCCTTCCTTCCTTCCTTCCTTCCTTCCTTCCTTCCTTCCCTTTCTTCCTTTCCTTTCCTTTCCTTTCCTTCCCTTTCCTTTCCTTCCCTTCTTTTTTCTTTTATTTTCCTTTCCTTCTTTTATTTCCCTTCCCTACCCTGCTCTGCCCTTCTTTGTCTCACTGTGTCACCTAGGCTTGAGTACAGTGGCACAATCATGGCTCACTCCAGCCTTGAACTCCTGGGCTGAAATACTCCTGTCCCAGTCCCCCACGGAGTTGGGACTACAAACACACACTACCACACCTGGCTACATTTTAAATTTTTTGTATGGATGGGATCCCACTATGTTTCCCAGGCTGGTCTTGAACCAGTGGGCTCAAGTGATCTACCCAGCCTCCCAAGCTGTTGGAACTACAGTCATGAGCCACGACACCCAACCCAGACTCTTCTTTATAGACCTTCTCCCCCTTCTCCCTCAACAAAAAAGAGAAAATTAGACAGCAACAACAATAGCAGCAACAACAAATGCTGTATTCAAGGTTTATTTTTCAATAGATTTAACGTCACAATGATGGGCTATTACTACTGTCCTATCAACCTGACATATCAGAAGTTAGTACTCACCGTGCAGCTATTGTTTCTCATAGTTCTGGAAACAGAAAACTCAGAGAGTAGTTTGGTTGTGAACACAGTTGGTTAACATGGGAGAGAAGAATCACTTTGGTTTGGCAGGAAATGACAGCAGAATTTCATTCTATATGGTAGGTTGTCCATCTGGTCTGTCCATGCTAATGAGACAGATAAATGAGAACTGTCAAAATTAGGTAGCCACTCACTCTATTTCACTAAAATGTAAAATTACCCTTCTGGTCTCACTTTTCAAAGGGATGAAGAAACACAGTATTTAGAGGGCAAAGCAAAAAACAAAACCTAAGCCCAGCTCTTCAACTTACTTATTAGCTGTGTGATTTTGCTCAAATCAATTGAGTTTTCTGCGATTCAGTTTTCTTGTACGTTTACTGGGGATAATAATAGCACCTACTTCATATTCTAGTGTGAAGATCTATTGAGATGGAAGATTTCAAAACACTCTGAACTAAATAAACTGTTTAAGTATGAGTTACATTATAATATAACTCATAAAGAAAAGAGTTTCTCGTAATCTCTGTAGGATACTGATTTTGTTTCTGGAAAGAATATAGTAATTGTTGCTGCGAATTGAGAACTAATTTAATGTTAAGAAAAGGGAAGAAAAAACCTTTATTAAAAATAGAAAGTACATTTTTAAAATTTTCAACAGAAGATAAAATATTACTGTCTACATTTTTAAGTTTTCTTAGCAATTTCAGCCAATTTTCTCTACCCTTCTAAAATAATATAGCAAAACATAAATCTTTGTATTCATGAATTGTTTTTTTTTAAAGGACACATAATCTGTTTACACTTGAAGAGTTGAGGATACAGGAATATGTGGGTTTATCAGTGGGATCCTTAGTAGGATCATAAAGTTCTTAAGACGGAAAGGAATATGCAATCTTCTAATCTAACCCACTTGTATTATAGATTAAACAAAACTAGATTTTAGACAGAAATATAGATAGAATTTTATCTTCCAAACTAATGTAAACATGATTTTAAAAAAATAAGTACAAAGAATAGGCCAGGCGCGGTGGCTCACACCTGTAATCCCAGCACTTTGGGAGGCCGAGGTGGGTGGATCACGAGGTCAGGAGATCGAGACCATCCTGGCTAACATGGTAAAACCCCGTCTCTACTAAAAATACAAAAAAATTAGCTGGGCATGGCGGCGGGCACTTGTAGTCCCAGCTACTCAGGAGACTGGGGCAGGAGAATAGCGTGAACCTAGGAGGCAGAGCTTGCAGTGAGCCGACATTGCGCCACTGCACTCCAGCCTGGGCGAGAGAGCAAGACTCCGTCTCAACAAAAAAAAAAAAAAAAAAGAAAAAAAAAGTACATGGAATAAAATCAGAACTGGAAGCTCAAAGGTCAATTATAAAAATTTTAAAAACAAATTGCAAAGATGTTAGATTGTTTCCCATTTTTATAGTTCTTACTATTTTCATTCATTTCATTGATTGAGAGCATTCACTATAGATAAGAGGTAGTTCATGGCAGTGGTTTAATATAAATTATTAGAGAAAATTTAAATACAGAAAGTTCAAGAAATTCATATTTTGTGATGGAAAAAAGACTAGTATTATTTTACTTGAGCTATGGAATACTACAATTTAGTATGTATAACACTTGTGCTTTTCATAGATACATTTTAAGAACCACTGATATAAACAAGTGACACATTAATACACTTATTTGTTCACTATTATCATATTCATTTGGTGTTAGAATTCTGTAAATGGAGAATTAAGTCACTAGAAAATCCTTAAAATAAGCCTTCTCTATACGAGATTCAGTGAATCTCATGTATGTAAGATGGATATTTATATAATTATTAAGCAGCTTGCATAAAGATATTCCACAGTCCTTTTGGTAAATTTGTACCTTTGTGTAAAAATCTTTTATTTTGAGGAAACCAAAATTTTCCTTGAAATGATTTATATATTAGTTGTATGTCTTCTGATTCACTAAGTTCATATACTTTTATTTCTTTTTTTCTTTTTTTTTTTTTTGGAGATGGAGACTGGCTTTGTTGCCCAGGCTGGAGTGCAATGGCGCGATCTCCGCTGGTGGCAAGCTCCGCCTCCTGGGTTCACACCCTTCTTCTGCCTCAGCCTCCCGAGTAGCTGGACTTTTATTTCTTAATAGTGAATTGTAGAATTTGGATGTAGAATTTGGAAGTTGGACATCTCTCAAGTTTCTTTTAATTTAAAATGTCATAATTTATCCTAAACAATTGAAGATAAATAATTATTCCATGGTATTAAGTATAGGGAAATGACAATATCTCGTTTATTCCCTTTTCTATATTAAAAATTTAATTCCAAAAATATTATAATAACCAGCAGTTAATATATGAATTTAACTTTGGAGTTAAAAAGCACTTCACATACATATTTCATTTAATTTAAATCAATAAGGTACAAATGCTGAAGATAGATCGATAGATGTTATATCAGTATAACTGTATTGCAAACCACCATGTTTAATTTTTGTGTTAGGATTCTATGCCTACTATACATTAGTTGTGTTTAAATAGTTCTGTGTCTTATTCTTCTCTTGTTTATATTACATATTTAGGAATTTTGTGTTTATTATTTTAGAAAATGAGATTATATAGTAGTTTTGTTTCAGTGTTTTAGAATAAATGGAATTTCTATAAAAAGAATTATCTATTTTTTTTTTGTAGTGGAAAACAAGGTGATGGTGCATATGACTTCATCCCTAGGAAAATTATTAGTTTTGTATTGGGGTTTCATGAAGTTTACTTCCCTTCACTTTTTTCCCTGCCTGTTTAAAAAAAAATCCAGTTTAGTTTAAATGATGTGTAGGAAAGCGTTGGGAAAACGTTATTTTTTTTTCACAAATTGTGATTTAAAAACATAGTCATTAGTGTGTCTGTGTGTTTTAAATTTGTATATGAATTTCTGTGATGCCTTATCTGCTCTGCTCTTTGCTGTGTGCCATTAACCTAAATTTGGTAAAGTGTGGTGGTGGTGTATTCTTAGTATTAGCTTATGATTATTTTATGAGTTCTTTGATAATATTATTCCCAGGCAGAGAAAAATAAAAAATCTTCTTTCCATATTCTTTAGTTTGAATGTCAGTGCTTGAGTAATATCAAGATAGAGGTCACATGAAAATATTTTATCTTCATTTCTCACCCAAACGAGGATGGTTAAAATATACTGGGTGTGTTTAATATAAACTACTTAATGGTTATTATGTCAGTATATATCAATTAATGAAAAATCAATCAAATGTTTCCTTTGAGGATGCTAGTTTCATTAAAAGCAAACTTCTATGTGACATCAGAAAATTAATACTTGTATTCAGATTCTCAAATGAGAGTTGATAAATAATATTTATTTAGGTGACATTTGGAGCAAACTGTCACTTTAAAAAAATAAACTTCTACTAATGACATTATGACAACAACCACATTGGGGGAACTCAAATATAGGTTAAGATATATATTTTTTCTACTGAGTATAACTTGAAAGTACTTGGAATTTGTATTTATTTCTTGGTTCATTTTAAATATTATGGCAAAAACCACAGTTACTTTGGCATCAACCTAATATTTCAGCTGATACCCTAATTTTAAGTATTGCAATGGCCAATTTGCTAATGAACATAAACACATACAGCATGTGCCAATAGATTGTTTCTCTAAAGCAGGGATTAGCTTTTAGAAAACTTTTCCCAGTGAGATTTACTATTTCATATTTAATGTTAATAAATGGGAATGGGACATGTGTTGAAATAATGTTAAGGCCATATTAAACCAGCAGAACAGAACAGAACTTTAACTGAACAAAATAAGGTAGTATAGACTTCAGCATTTCTCTTTTGTTGAGACTGTCTCAGTATCTGTATAGTGTATAGCTAAGGAAAAGTTTGAAAGCCACTTTAGAATTCTTCTAGAAAAGTACACACATAGTTAAAATATGAAATAACTGGAAGTTAGTTTTAAGAAAACAAACCGCCCTTTCAGGATCCATGCTTGTCTGTCTAGCCTGAATAATTTAGGCTTACATTTAATAACCATTTAAATATAATTGTAATAAATTCATCATCATATTAATAAGGCTTGATGAATCAAATTTTTATAGAATGTTTAAGAGAAGGTTTTTTCCTAAATGAAATAATTGCAGAACATTTGGCATTCTATTACTCTAGCAAAACTTGGCAAAGACCAAAGTACAGAACAGAATCTAGATTCTTAGTGAAATTTGAATCACAGCTTCTATGTGGTAATGCAATGTCAGTATTCTAAAAAATATGTGTGTAAGCATAATCCATTGATTGGATTTAAGAGTTTTGTTAGGCTTTTGTTATTCTAACTAGTGTTCCATCTGGATTCTGGATTTTAATATTTGACGTAAATATATACAGTCATGTGCATGCCTGATAACTTTTCAATGATAGACCACATATACAACATATACAGCGGTGATGCCATAATATTATAAATAGGGTATTTTTAAGGTACATTTTCTGTGTATATATAGATACCATTGGGTTACAATTGCCTACGTATTCAGTAGAGTAACATGCTGTGCAGCTTCGTAGCTTAGGAACAACAGGCAATATGTACCATACAGCCTAGGTATGAAGTAGGCTATCCTATCTAGATTTGTGATGTACACTTGATAGTGTTCACAGCTAAGGACACATTTCTCAGAACACATTCCTGTAGTTAGGTGATAGTTGATTTTATATAATAGTTATAAACATGTCAGAATAATATATTTTCCTTGACTTAGTTTTATACGGGGTTAAAAAGTAAAGGGCAAAATACTGCTACTCTGTTTATGTTTTTAGAGATGGATGTGTCTCTACAAAGTTTTTCTTTTCACTCTTTTTCATTTGTATGATATTTAAATCAATGCTCTGGATATTTGCAACAAAATAATGAATATCGTCACTTTTCTCAGCTTGAGAGGATAGTAAAATACATTCAAGGGACCAGGGAAATGTGATTATGGGAGCTGGGTCAAATAGGTACAAGTTTCTGGATCCCAGGGATGGTGAAATTGAAATTTATCTTTTTCTACTTCTGGATTTTGCTTTAGAGATAATTCTTCACATCATTCTGAATTTTTAAAATTTAGGTTATTTAGGGACGCGGAGGTTGCAGTGAGCCATGATTGCACCACTGCACTCCAGCCCGGGTGACAGAGCAAGACTCCATCTCAAAAAAAAAAAACAAAAATTACGTTATTTATAAGTTTTTATGGACTTCTGATTCGTTAGAAGTTAACATGGCTTTCACTTCCCTGATTTTCATTTTATATATTTAATATATGCTTTACATTTTGGAAAGGTGAAGTGTACATTGACTTTTCTGTTGTTTTTCTTGTAGTGTTACATCTCTCAAAGGTGTAACATGCTATCAAGCATTTGAATAACTCTGTCATACTCTAAAACATTTTTATATTTATGAAACATAGATCATGTCAATAATGGATTACTATCATTTGTTTAATATTTTCCTGGCAGCGTTTTCTGTTTAATTTTTATATACTTCTTCTGTGGTAAATATGGAGTTAGTTTATTTCTGGTTACTTATTGGGAAACTGAGACACTAACATTCACCTCCACTCTTACTCACTGAACTCCATCACTAACCAGCAGTAGAATCTAGGAATCTTACTTCTAGTTCAGTGATTGGTTTATTGTATCTCAGTTCCTAGTACAAGATTAACTATATTAGCTCCTTGTATTAACTTTTATTTGTGATGTTTTTCAAGGAGTGGAAAAACAGTCTTCATTTTCCACTTCCCCCAAATCACGAAGAATATGGACTTATGACATATTAAGTAGACCTTAAGGTTTTTAAGTAAAATATTTACATCTATTCCTGTAAACCTTCTGCCTTCTTGCATCCGAGACAATACCGTACTTGTACTGGATAAGTATTCTGTCTGAATATTTACTGAATTTATGCATTATTAAATGAATGAAAAAAGGAAACATTGATTGACCATCATTTGAGAGTATTGAAGAAGCTTATGCAGAATAAAATTTATAAAACAGCATAAATTCAGTCTCTAACTGAATGGGTTTCAGTGCCTTAGATTTCGTGTTCATGTGTCATTTTCGTTGAATGTTTATTTCTTCTTCTAGGCCATACTTAATTTTTATTGAGTTGCTGTGTTTAACAGTTTTCAGCAAAAGCTTAAAATAAAAACACTAGAAAAACATAAAGTTTAATGTACCTAATATGCAAGGCTTGATAAGGTGCCCTATAAATGGGGAAACAAATAAATATGGTCCTTTCTCTTAACAGACTTACTTTCAAGAGTGCTGAAATTCACTAAGGCTTATAAAAGTTTGTAACTAAAGTCAGTATGTAGAAAGGTATCTTTGCCTTGTCTATCTTTGAATGAGCTGCTTGGTGACGTTATTCCACTACACGGATCAATACCCAGTGAGCGATAATGATAATAAAATCTGCAGATTGTAGACTCTCTACTGCATTATTCCTTACTATTGTATAACACTGTGTATTTTCAGCGAGTTTTACTCAATATATTTGCTGGTGACAAAGTGAGTTTTTAAAGAAAAGAATTAGCTGACTAGTAACATTTAGGGAGATCATCAGTTGAAACAGAAAAAAAAAAAGGAAAGGAATCTGAAAACTAATCTTTTTTTTGACCAACTAGTTACAGAAATTTCTGAGTTACTCCTTTCTTATATTTCATCGTTAGCTGGTTTGATTGGGAAAAGAAAAGAGATTTTAATTTTACCCCTGTCATGCTGGGCGAGAATTCACTGTTTCAAAACAGAACTGACAAGTGAATTTCATTAAGACTGATAATATGACAACATAGTGAAAGCTTGCAACTGTTATCAGCATGTAGAAATTTTAACCAAGCTATTATTTTTGACCAATGTTCTATTACTTGTCATAGCGATCTTGTATCTAATGATGGCGAATATAATGGATTGAAGAGGTTTCCTTTTAAGTTTTCATTCAAAAATTGTGTGTGTGTATGTGCATGTTTCATTTTAATATTTTTAGGTTTTGCTTGCATTGTAGGGCTACCTCCATAGTGAAAAAAGATAATTATATAATTTTGTTTATATTTTTGGTGGAAACAGCCTAGGAAGTATTAGTGAGAACTACCAGTTGATACTGACATGTATTTTCAACAGTAAATATTCTGCTTTCTTATGAAGGGATATATGGTAGGGCTCCAAGTCCGTAGTTGAGGAATTTAAGTAAATTGCTGTGAGCCTTTCTTCTTCCCAATTCTGTGCCTTTAAATACTTCTCCTTCAACACAGACAGATACTTGAAGTGGGATTGTGATCTCTTCTTGTTTCCACCTAATATGAACAGAATACGAAGTTAGGACTATGGCTTGATTGTTACTGTATCTTTAGTGCTTACTAGTGTGTCTGGTACGAAAGTCTTACCCCATAAATATGTGTTGAGTGAAGGAATGAACACATTTTATCACCTTGAAACTGGGCATAAAAGCCCAGATAAACTCACTTGTTACATTTAATTCCTTTTCTGTGCAGATTCTTTGCATTTTTCTATTTATTTTGTTGCATTTCACTCATTTGCATATTACTTAGTAAATGAGCTTGTGTTTTTAAATGTTGTATATTTTTATTCCGTAATATTCAGATACCAGTTACTAATAAATATTTGTTCGTATAGTATCTAGTAAAATACAAATGGCCCCATTAATGGAAAAAGACTTTGAATTCCCATATTTGTGGAAGCGTTTTCCCCCAACTTGGTTTCTTTTGTAGCCAGTGACATACATTATGCGGGTATTTGGCTGGTTCAGACACACAGTATTATTCAACATTGTGATGTGGTCCTGATCCTCAGCTTCCTTTTGTATAAAATGAAGCTAATACTTACTGGAAAGATTTGTTTGGTAATTAAATGGCTAGTGTTGAAGGACGCCCAACTAAATACACCTTCACTAAATGTTAGTACTTTTCCCTCTCTGTTCATTTGTTCCTTCCATTGCTTCCAATTTCACAAAACTAGCCACAGAATAATAAATTCCTGTTGCCCCATTGGCCCTGGATTTTAACCTTTAAGGGCCTTAAACCTTTCTTTTCCAGCAGTATTATTTTGAGAGACCTGGACTGGACACCATCGTTGACTCTCCTGTCTCTTCCTTTTAGTTCCTCTCAAACACTGTATTTTGCACTGAGACCGTGCTCCCGTGTGGCATTCTGTACTGTCCTTGTCTGAGAACTGCTTACCTTGTTAGGTTTGTCTGTATCCCCAACCAGACTATAAGCCTGTCTTGTCTAGTCCTGTAGATCCAATATTTAGCAGTGTCTAGTGTGTATACTGTACTCTATAAATTGGTATTTGATAAATGGATTTGCTTATTTGTTTTTCTGTTATTATAGGAAAGTGATGATGGGAAGAGGGTATCCTAAAAATCAGTGAATTCCCTGATCCTGGAATACAATCCAGTGACTTCCCAAGTCCACACTCTTTATATATTAGATGTAAGTAGTAACAGGAGTTTTAATATGTAAAGGAAGAAGCTAAGTTTTCTATCTGTAAAAGCTATTCTTTGGGATTCTATTCTTTAATTTAATTTTGTTATGTAGTTAAAGATAATGCCATTTACTTACTTGATCTCTTTCTTAATAATGGACGTCTCTTTCCCATAACTAAGCATAGTTAAAATATATCCTGTGTTTTCCATATTATTTGAAAAACCATCAGGATTTTACTGTATTCATATGAACCTTGTAAATTGATAATTCTTGTGTCAGCTGGAAGTTTAAAGCTTCCTGAGTTTAAGGAAGTTAGTTCAAATTTCTGAAAGGTATTTTTTTTCCTCTGAGTGTAAAAGTCAAACCAGACATTTGAATATAAATTTAATCTCAAAATGCATGAAAATAATGGAGTATGCTAGGTGTTTATTGTTAAAAATATTGCACAATTAAAGGCAGGCTACCTTGCCACTAGGTAAATTAGTCATGCAATAGGTTTAATCTACTTAGAAATAGCACTATGAGGAAGAAAATAAAATTAATTCAACTGATAGTGTTAGATCATGGAAAGAAAAGACAAAAACAGCCTACTCTTGCCAAAAATATATTGCTAACTTTGTCCAGGTTGCAGCTTTTGTGTTTCATTTAGGTTTCAGCTTGTCCCAGGAGGTGTTGCTATACTGTGAAGGTGTTAGGTAGTGTAGTAATGGAACAGGAGATAAAATGGAAGGCACATAAAATGTCTTATCATTTGGACCTTCCTGGAGAAACATAGCTTGAATTTCTGAGTGGTCAGCTTGACATTTTAAAGCAGTGAGAAGTTGTGTCATTATTTCTAGAATACTACAGTAGTTAGAGGAAAAAGATTTAAAGTTCATTGCGGTGATTGCTGACAGCTTCCATGGAATGAGAGGTGCTTTTAGTAAGCATATGCTGCCTTGAACAAAGGCAACCTGCTAGGAACGTGAAAGAAGACAGTAGCGGGCTTTAGAAGATGAGAGTGACAAAAAGGTAGATTTGGGCATTCTTGTGCTCCTGAGATAATTGCATTCATTTTAAAGGTGGAAGAAGATTAAAATAACTTTTAATGGTTATTCATATGTTTATAGCCTTTAAGAAAAGAAAGACTTTAGGCTTATAAAACTAATACCTTACATAATTTCAGTAACAAAGAGTACAAAACTTGGTGGCTAGCTTGTCACAGGGATCAAGGTAGCTGGTGTCACTAGGCTTGGCACAATCCATGTGAAGTGCTGAGGTGATCCCTACTGTAACAGCATTCCCCTCCAAAACCTGCAATTTGCCTCTTAGTCCCAGATGGGGAGGAAACTCCCAAACAGCCGCAAGCCATACATAATGGCAGGGTTCACATCCTGACGGGGACAAAGTAGAAAAAAAGAAAAATTCAGAAGAGTCTTTATAACATTATTTGAGTCAAGGACTTTACGCTTTTTGTGAAGGTTGTAGCACTTCTTTTTTCTTTTTTAAGTTTTGAGTATGTTGTGTGTGTGTGTGTGTGTGTCTTTTTTCTCCCTCCTGGATGCTAGCCAACATTCAACTGAAGGAAACACATGGGGATGGCACATTTATCACATTGCACTATCTTTTGCTTAAGTAGCTAACATTTATTGCTTAATAAAGAACATCCTGCACACATACCAACTAGGTTTCCAGTATATTACTATGCATATATATAAATGTACATTCACATTTAAACATGCTCTTACCTGTGACCCTCAGAAACACCTGAACACGTAAAATTAGGCACGCCCAGAGGTTTCAAATATATGATCTAAAAGGTAGATCTTTACCTGAGATTTTGTATAAATAAATTTATACTATTATAATAGTGACCAATAACTATTACCAATTACACAGATTGTTATTTATGTAAAAAAGAGTAGTCTGGTTGTATTCTGTAATCATAGATAGATACCATAAATTGAAGGGACCTTAAGATCCTTAACCTCAGGCAGGTAGGCTTTTAAGCATTTTACCTGCACAAATTGGTAGCATTACCTTTATTTCACAGAAAAGGAAGCTAAGCCTCTTAGAACATAACTTGTACAATTCCAGGTGACATAGATGTGATCTTCAGTGCTAAATCACCAGTTAATAGAAGAAATAAAACCCAGTTTGTATAAATTTTGATCTACTTACCTGACCAGAAAACATCAAGTATTCTAAAAGAAGAAGTATTTTTTAAATGAATAAGGAACTCTCTTACATCTGATTAATGTAATATCATACATACACAAGTGTTAAAAGAAAGCCATATATATGCCCTTTAACTATACCTTACATGTCTGTCTACTTTGCTTTCTATGGTGCATAGTCATCACTTTAATATGTTTCACATACTTTAGTTATGAGCTTTAGAAAGCTGTTTAAATGGTGATTTAGAAATGGGGACAGATAACTCATTGAATAATCAAGACTTCAGTCCACAAATACAAGGATGGCATGCTTAAAGTAACTAGTTACAATGAGAAGTTATCTTTTTGAATTAGTGATCTTATGAGAATATTTCTTGATTATTTATGCTCTATATTTTGCACTCAGGTTTTATAGTAGCTGAATATTCTGGCATGGTGGTGTGGGGCTTATGAATCCTTGTATTGCTCATTAAATATTTTACAGTGCATAGTTGCCTATATATATAAAAAGACAGACGCATATATCTATATGCATACCTTTCACTAGTGCCATAAAAGCAGGGAATATATCTGTCTTGTTCACTACTGCCTCATGGTGCCTGGTACAGAGCAGGTGCTCAGTGAGTAATTTTGAATGATTTCTTAAGAGTTCTTCATACTTGGTTGTCCTATTAATAAGTTAACAGCATTTGTCTTTTGAAATTACTGCCATTCAAATATTAATTCTCTTGTACATTCCTCAATTTTAAATGCTCTGTGGTTTTAGAATATGTTCTATTGTATATTATCCATTGAGTGTATCCATTCCAGAAAAAATGGTGTCATTCACAACCAACATGTACTCATGCCTTTTTCCTCCCTTCATGCTTGCCCCTATCTTGAGTGCCATCTAGTTCTTCTTTTATATAAGTCATATCCAACTTACTAGTACTATTTTACATGCCATTTCCTTCATAAAGCCTTCTGCATCTTCCCTGTACTTCCATGTAGTTATGTTTGTTTGATGTTGATATTTATGAAATGCTTTCACATAGATATATTAATGAGAAGCAAGTAGTTCCAAGTGTATTGTTAAATAATTTTATTTAATACTCAGGACAACCCTAGGAGGCAGCTGTTGTCATTATTTTGATTTTATATATGAGAAAATTGAAACTTAGGTTTCCTAAAGTCATGTGACTTATAAATGAAAGAACCTGGCCTTAAACTCCAGGGTGCTGGACCTAGAGCCCTTGCTCTTTAAACACAGGGCTATGTTGCTTGCTTTAAGTGATTGCATGCTTTTCCAGTCTTCACAGTTTTAATGTAGAGGATATTATCTTCACTTTATACAGTAGGAAGCAGGGAGCTAGCAAGTGGCTTCCTAACATTTATATATGTAAGCATTTAAACATAGATGTTATAATCTGGTATTTCCATGATTTAAATACTTCACGGGATGCTTTGTAAATGTTTTTGCCTTTAATTATATACATTCTGTAATCCTACCTAAAATGTTCATTCATTCATTAGGAGTCAGAAACTAGGTATGAGCATTGTCAAGAACAACAACAAAAAAAAACTGCTGCTGCTACATTGTGGAAAATAAGTATCTGGCACTGATCTGTCAAAAATTGCTTTAATTCCCCTTAATCACCGCAAGTTTTCTCTTTCTCACTACTTGATAGATCTTATTGGTTATTAATTTCTAACTGACCAATCCTGCATCTCAGGGCCAAATGCAGACTCCGTTTATTTGACTCAGACCAGTAGTACGGTGTTTATGGAAGAACAGCAGTGAAAGAACTTTTGTAGCCTTGATCTCAATGTGTATGACCCAAGGATGTTTAAACCTGGGGTATGGAAAGCTGTTGGCTTCCCCTGTTGCTTCACTTCAGAGACCCAGTAAAGCTGCTGAAGTGTGTTGCACTGCTTTGACTCCTCCCTCTGTTGCCGTTGCCCAGTGATAGAAACCCTGCTCCCTTCCTTATCTCTTTCTGTTGAGACGCCAGCAGCCTTGCCTTCTGACCTCGTTTAAGCGTCCTTAGTGACCTCTGGGAATCCTTGTGGGTCCCTTTGGGAACATACCCACTCAGCTGGATTTTACAGTAATGATTTTACTTCTTACAGAAGTTAGGTTAAGAATTTTGTACTCCTCTTATTAAAAAGATAATTTCACAATGTAATTTGCTTCACAAGCCTCCCACAGTTAAGCAGATGGTTGCCAAACACCAGTTCAGAGTAGATTGCTCTTATATGAAATAAAATCCATGCTCAGGAAATTTGGCAGTATAAGCTGGTCTTCTTCCAAAACAGGCTTACTCAGACAAATTTCTCTTTACCTCAAACTGGCAATCTACTACACCTGTATTCCACTGTGGAGTAAAAAACATATCAGATTGTATACACTGATTCAAAGGTATCATTCTTTAACATATTGACATCTGTTTTTTTTTCTTTACTAACTACTACTAGCTACTTTGCTTTTGGCATCATAGGGAAATAGCAAGAATTTGGTCATCAGTTCTGAGTTCCAGTCACAGCTCTGACTCTGAATATTTGTATGAATTGAATATGTTACTTCACTGATTTTGAGCTTCAGTTTCCTCATTTGTAAAATGAGGATAAGATTACGTACTTCATAGAGTGGCTATTTTGATTAATTCAGTTGATATATATAATGTACCTAAATTCTTTCCTGTCATTAATGGTTCTTTAATTAATGTTATGTTGATATTGATGATTTGTATTTAAAACAAATCTGTATTGTTACATTTATTCATCATGTGGGTTTGATTTATGTGAGGTCTTCGTAATTTAAAAAGAGAAATATTATACGTAAATCAGCAGCACTGGTTTAACAAATACATATTGGGTGCTTTGTATATGTAAGGATAGAATGATTTTACAGCTATGAATAAAAGCAGTATTTCCTCTCAAGGACCTTACACTGTAGGCAGTGTAGAGGTAAGGCAAATGTTCTGATGAAATCACTGTAATGTAAGGTGAAGTAAGTTTCACAGGAGAAGAACTTTTTGCTCAGAAAACACTCATGAAAAAAGGTAGCAGATAAGTGATCCTTTAATGATGTGCTAATTTTTATTGAAATAGGGGAAGTATCCCAGAAAATAAAAGCAGGTGTTTGGGAAAAAAAAAACAAACAAACCAGTAAGCAGAGATGTATAAATGTGTTTCTGGAAAACTGAGGACAATGGTTTGACTGGAAAAGGTATGAGTAACTAAAAGACTCATAGGACATATGGCTGAAGAATATGATGGGACTACACTTTGGATGTTCTTAAATTCCACACCAATACCTTAAATTCCACACCAATATTTAATGTGTAGGCAGTAGGCAGTTCTTGAAGACATTTAGAAGAGTAATATGAACTCTGCAATAGGAAGATTAATCTAACAATTGAATATAGATGAATTGGGGGAGAAGAGTGTGACAAAAGTTTGAAGGAAAGAGACCTGTTAGACAGTTTTTGATATTGTTCCAGGTAAGAGGTCATGGGGATCTTAAAGTAGTTGTATTGCCCAAGAAGATGCAAAAACAGTTGGATGTGCAAGACACAGAAAATATTGAACCTTTAGGACTTGGCAAATGAAATCATTCTTTGAAAGGATGGATAAAGGGGATAGACTGCTGTTTGGCTGAGGCATTTCTATTTAAAGTAGGTTTATTTTCTCTGCATTGTATAGTTCTCATGAACTAGTTGTCTGCCAAAAAATAGCAACTCCATCCGTGGGCCACAATGGTTCTACTGTGCTAGCTAATAAAGGTGTGTGTTTTGATGATGTGTGTGCTATACAAGGTTTCATGCGTTGTGGAGGATCATCAGGAAGTTAGATATTTTGCCCTCCATTCTTTTACATTTTTTTTTCCATGAAAGCAGGGAGGAAACTTTTTGGTCTTTATTTTGTTGCCAAGATCTGTTTAAATGTAAATAAAATTCTACATTACCAACTCACAGGTATGATTTATCTTTATATCAATAATTGACACAAGACTGTCAAAACATGACCACAAAGGAAATCCTGAAATGCTATCCTTCATAAACTATTGGTTTAGAGATTAAAATTGACAAAAAACCAAACACCGCATGTTCTCACTCATAGGTGGGAATTGAACAATGAGAACTCATGGACACAGGAAGGGGAACATCACACTCCGGGGACTGTTGTTGGGTGGGGGGAGGGGGGAGGGACAGCATTAGGAGATACACCTAATGCTAAATGACGAGTTAATGGGTGCAGGAAATCAACATGGCACATGGATACATATGTAACAAAACTGCACATTGTGCACATGTACCCTAAAACCCTAAAGTATAATAAAAAATAAAAATAAAAAAAAAAAAAAGAAAAAAAAAAAAATAAAAAATAAAAAATAAAAATATTTTTCTCAAGCAAAAAAAAAAATAAAATAAAATTGATAATATTGACTTACTGCTCAAATTGCTGCCTTGACCTACCACCGATAAGTCATAGCAGGACAAGGAGTATAGAAATTAATGTTAAAAAATAGAGACGAGGAGGAAAAGATTGAATATTGACAGATTCTTCAGCAACTAGGTGTACTGCATGGACATACCCTTGACAACACTAAAGCAAATTTTAAAATTATGAGGTAGTTGTTTTGAGTGAGACATGCATCCCAGTTTTGATAGAAAGTCATAATTCAATAGTTTGGTTTATGGAAACTTAACATTTCTTTATCTGACCATTCTGGACTTAAGTTTCTGGTATCCTCTTCAACTGGTGGACATAGTTTTACAGCTACCGAAAGAACTGTTTGCCTATGACTGATTTTTGTCCTAAATATAATACTAATGTCAGTTACTTGTTTCATTGGAGAGCCAGTATCATGTCTTAGAAAGGTGGACAGGCTACGAGTCAAAAGATCCTGAGTTGATATCAAGTTCACATTTACTAACTTGTATCCTTTCAATAGCCACTTAACAACCATGCTTCAGTGTTTATCTGTGGCTACCCTTCCCACAATGCAGTGATTGAGTATCAAAAAAGAATATGTCAGTATTTTATAAATCATAAAAACTGTCTTATTTTTCTATTATTAGTATCATTATTATTACTATTATCATTAAAAGGATTCTAAATCTGTAGTCTACCAGAGATTATTTTATCTAGCCTGCTGTTTTCAGGAACATCAAGTGTTATTTCCTCCGGTATTTTAGATGGTACTAGTGGCTGAGTCAGGATAAACAAATTTCCCAAGGTCCCATAACAAGTTAAATGGCAGAAGAGGTGGTAGAGACCCTGGTTTTCTGCCTTCAGGTGCAGGGTAACTTTACTACACTATTGTTGGAATAATAACAGTATTTCAGAAATCAGTACTGTCTTGATCTGGAGTAACTCCAGTGGGTTTAAGAAATACATAATATAGCCATTTTGAACAGAGAAGAAAGAGGATGGAGAGAAAAGTGAGGTGATGTGATATACAGATTTAGAATGCTACCCAGAAGTGGCTCAGCTGCAGCTCAGTGACACCAGTGTCTGGACATGTCCAACCATTTATAAAACAAATTCTTTAAGGTTATTGTGAAGAAACTGTTTTTCAAGACTCATCCACTTATTTATCCACAGTCAAAAGGAACAAATACATTGCGTGAAATTTTGCTGAGGATATTAAAAAATGATTGCATATACCTTTGTTGTGATTTTACTTTAATTGTTTAGACTGTTGGTAAATTCTTAGTAAATAATTGGGCTTTACATCACACTTTGGAAGGCACTTTGTTTTCCTAACACATTATTTAAACAGCTGTTGGAATATTAACATGGATTTAATCATGCTTTCTGTTTAGAAAGTTTAAATGAGGGAGAGTTATATTAGTGTAGAAGCAACTTCAATAAATTATTAGATAGCCATATTGGTTCAATTAGTGTATATAACACCATTTCAAGTGTCTGGCATAGACTGGGAAATGTTCATGCTTATAATTTATAAAATTCCTTAAGTGCCCACTTGAATTGCTGGGGAACAGAAACCAAGCATATAAAAAGTCCACTTACACATCACACATGAAATACACCTTCTTTTCATTTGGTAAGTAAGAATGGTTTTTTACTATCTTCTATTCCACACTGTGAAAAAAATATTTCTTTAATTCCCATAATATTTACTTCCTTGAAAAATTAAAAATGAAAATTAAAATATACACTTTGACAACTAAACAAATGTAAGTCACCAATTTCATAGAAATTAAACTAGAAAGCTTATTTTATACTCTATAAGATCAATAAATATATCACTTTAAATAGAGAAAATAAATCATAATCCCTCTGCATTATTTTCCTGGTTAGAAAACTTGACTAACTTGTTTGTAGATTAGTAGAATCAGGTCATATTAATAATAAAGTCTTAATTTGTAGAAAGTTTAATATGTATATTTAAAAATGTCTTAAATTGATATTTTCAGTTCTCATTACTATGTATGGTATTTCCAGAACTTGACATTTAAAAATTATAGCATTGTTTGTGAAAATAAAATTCTAATGATGAGGGTAGAATTTATCTTAATTTGAAAATTTAAAATTAATGTATTTATCATGCATATAAAGTGATCTTTTTCTTAAAAATTTTAAAAATTGAGAATTCATATTATTGAAGAAATAAATTTCCAGACTGCAAAATCATATGCTGTCTTGCACAAATGGGTGACTTTGTGAAGTTATAGCATAAAAAGTAGTAAAGTAAAATGTCCAAGTTTTAAAGAAGTGTCTTTTTACATTTATATATTGTTCAGTTCAATAAATTTATTATGTAACCAAATTACATATGTTAGTAAAATATTTCCTGTATTCTTGCTCATGAACTCTTTTATGGCCATTTTTGGAGTACATACTCTTCTGTTAATATGGGTTTCTTATTTAAGTTAATAGTATTTTTTTTTGCTTTAGGCTTTAAACCTTTATGATTATTATTGACAAAGTATTAGGCAAGTAGTAGATACTTAATAAATATTTACTGGTTTAATGATTTTTAAAGAGAATTCAGTGCTGTCTTTGTTCCTTATTGGCTAAGGTAGACGAGTTCTATGAATGAATGTAAGGTCTACAAATGTATGTAATGACCGTTGTGCATTTTATTATCCTTTCCATTCTTATGTGAGTAAAATTTGAGTTTTGGTTTTTTTTTTTTTTTTTTTTTTACTTTTTCAAGTACAATGGTGGCAAAGAAAATGTCCATTATGATGACATTGGTTGGATTAAATTAATTTGTTTTTAATAGATTCACAAAATAACATGATTTTGCTCCATTTGGTTTTAGATTCTACCTTTTTTTCACAATGATCTACACCTGTTTACCTGTGTAAAGCCTTTTATTCAGTTATCCTTTTATTATCATATTAGTGAATTAAAGGAAAGTCTAGTGTAACTGTCCATTCACTATAATGTATCTGGAAGCAATGACTATTGTGAAGCCTTTGATTGTAGACAGCCTAGAATAGTTACTGAAGAAACTTTTATCATTGAAAATTATTTGGCTTGAAAGTTACTTTAAGAGTATCTGTGCAAGTGTCTTTACTTGTTGTCATTTGTAAATGGAATTGCTTAAACTAGGTGTTTTTATGGCATCAGGATTACATTCTAGTGTTTATAAATAGTATTTTGAAAGCGTAAAGAAGAAGAGGGGAAAAGCTTGAATTCATGAGAATGTTTATATCCTGAAGCTTTTTTTTTTTTTGGAAAAATATGTGACACTTTTTATCCTGAAATATATTCACAACTTTTTCTATATAAACTTGACCATAACAGTTTTTTTCTATTAACTTATTCTTTCCTTGTGTTCACAAACCTGAGTCTACTAAAATATGTATATAACAATTAGTTATAAATATAAATGCTAAATAGAAGTGCCATTACAACTGAAGTATAAGAAACATCTTTATCATCAAAACTAAAATCTTATTTCATATCCCCTTTTCATTGCTAACAGTTTGTTCTGGCAAAATTCTTTCTAAATTAAGCCATTATTGCTTATTAGCATATGATAACGTGTGTACATTTCCACAAATATGCCCAAGTTTTACATTCTTTATTTCATATCAGAGAAACGAGCTTGAAAAATAACACTAGGTATTGAGAATTGTAACAGTGAGATTTCATTTTACTCAAATGAACAAGTTTTCATCTTTATAGCCCATTTATGAGGATGTCTTTGTGTTACCAAATTGTAAAATAAATTTCATATAAATCTAATTTCAAATATTTGAAAACTAAAGCACTCTGAATATTATTGTACAGTGGTTAATAGTTGTAATTCAGTAGCTGTAGCATCATATAGTATAGCTACAAATATTATAACAAGTCATATATATGTAAGCTATAATTTAGAGTACACTTAAGTTTACCACTTACATTTAATCATTAATAAGTTAAAATATTAGGTGTTCTACATTAATTGCAAACATCTTAAATAGTGAAAATAAACCATGGGAGAGTTTCTATGAGTTGAGAAAACTTTTCTATTTAATAGTTAAGATTCAAAGAATAATTGCTTTTTATTCTAGAATTTCAACCTAATTGTAGTGAGATGGGTTAAAGATTAGTTACACTGGGATTTTGTTTGTATATATGTACCATGTAAATGCAAAATTTAATGTATGACATGCATATATTAAAATCTGTTGCACTTTATTGATTTACTATATCAGTACAGCAAAATTGTATATATTCATATATTCTGAACATATTTCTTTATAGTATTGTTAGAGGATCGATTACTACAGCTTTACTATTTTTTTTTTTTTTTTTTTTTTTTTTTTTGAGACAGAGTCTCGCTCTGTCGCCCAGGCTGGAGTGCAGTGGCGCGATCTCGGCTCACTGCAAGCTCCGCCTCCCGGGTTCACGCCATTCTCCTGCCTCAGCCTCTCCGAGTAGCTGGGACTACAGGCGCCCGCCACCACGCCCGGCTAATTTTTTGTAGTTTTAGTAGAGACGGGGTTTCACCGTGGTCTCGATCTCCTGACCTGGTGATCCGCCCGCCTCGGCCTCCCAAAGTGCTGGGATTACAAGCGTGAGCCACCGCGCCCGGCCAGCTTTACTATTTCTTGTCTGTTTCAGTTTTAGCAAAATATACATTTTTTCTGTATTTATTTGAAGTATATTCTATAGATAAAAAGTTCTAACTATATTTGTAATATCTCACACTTTTAAAAATCACATTTTTATCTGTTTCATGTTATGTTTTAATTTCCCAATTAAATTTAGTAGTGTAATGTCAGTCATATTCTTCATAATTCTGAGCTATTTTGAAATTTAATAGACTCATAGTTTCAGGTTCTAAAACTACACTTTCAGTTATGTATTTCTTCATTCCTGAAATGGAATTCTGATAAACTTTATGCACACTAAGTGGTATAAAGTCATGCTGAATAAAGTTACACTTTTCAGTGATTTTCTTTCTTCTTAATTTTAATTTTAAATGATAATTATGATTGGAATATAGCACTATATGGGATAACCAATAGCATTTTGCATTGATTTTAAAAGTCTCCCTTACCAGAAAAAATAATCATGGAAGAATTACTTAGATTATGGAAAAACCTATTGATGCAAGATATAGAATCCAGGAGCCATAACTGAAGACTTTAAAAATTCAACATGTGAAATTTGCATATATGCCAAAAAAATGCCTTTGAGTAAAGACATAAACCAAAATGTTTGCAAAACAAAATCATAAACACCGGGCTAGGTTCCTTAGTATATAAAGAGCATTAAATTCAGTGAGAAAAGACTGACAACCTAATAGAAAAATGGGCAGACAACTTTGATAAACAATTCTGAGAAAAAATAAAGAACATTTCAACATAGAAAAGATGTCTAACTTCACTCATAATTTTAAAATGCTTTTTAAAAACCATAATAAAATACCAGTTTTAATCTGTCAGATTGACAGAACTATGTAGTATTGTAAAATAATGTCTGTAATAGCAAGAAACAAGAAATAATTTTGAATTTCCAATGATGAACTGGATGAACAAATTACACTACGTTTATAAAATGGATTCAGACTATTTGGAATTTGAAAATTATGATGCTGGTTGCTTTTGAGATAGGGCCTGAAAGATACTGAGCTTGGTTACAAAAGAACTTAATATTTAATTTTTATTCTTTATGTTTTTTGTTGTTTCTTTGCCATGTTTATGGGTTCTTTAAACATACAAAGCAAGTTTAAAGCAATAAAACTCTTAAGTTAGTAAAACATCTCAGTGAATACTACTTGAACATCTCCTATATACCACAACATTCTTGAGCATGCTGGCAATATAAAGATGGATAAAATACTGTCCCAACTCTTTTTAAAAACCAGTATGGCAGTACCAATTTGTAAATAGGGTAAAACTCAATATAGTTGGTACTCTGTTAGAAATGGGTCCCGGAAGGATGCATATCACTTTGTAGATCTCAGAGTAGTTTATGTACTGTAAGTTGATTGATCTTCACAAAAACCATATGAAATAGAACACTATCTGTCCAGAAAAAAAAAAGATAAGCGCATGTCCTATATTTACTCATTTAATGCTCACAGCAACCATAGGAACTCGGTACCATTATCATCCCCATTTTATAAAGGACATGGTGAAATTAAACCTAAGTTCTTCACTATCCTCATTCTTAATACCTAAACTGTTCTGCTCGAACTTTATTCAGTAATCTGAATTCATCTGTACTTTGCAAACATGAGACTCAGTTTAAATAATTAGTTCAAGATTGTAATGCCAGTACTCTTCTACCACAGAGCCATTTTGATAGCGCACCCTCTTGTGATAAGTACTAATGACAAATCACAGACTGTGTGGTTTCTCTAAGAAAACAATGGCAGTGAAAAGAGCTTATTTCCTTTTTATGAAAATATTTCCTCTAATCAAGTAGTACCAAATAAGTTGTTTTGCTTAGTAACTTTGATATGACTTCTTAAGAAAATTTCAATATTACTGGATAAAAAACTGATACTCACTTAAAGCTTGTTTCTGCTTTACGAAAAGACTCTGTCAGCAACCCAGAATGAAGGCTGTACTAACAAAATTCCAACTTTTCTGTGGGATGATCCAAAAACAGCAAACGGAAGGCATTAAATTTCTTAACAGTGGCAAGTGTGTACATGCATGCTATGCCATTCCTGTGATTAGCTGCTTTTTGGTGTGCATAGATTAGAGTTGGAATACTTTGATTTTCAAACAACATGTTCCATAGGTAATTTTTTAGATAGAAAAAACAGGCAGAGTAACTTAAGAGCATGTGAGGTCTGTGTACTACATTTATGTAGCTCTAAACTGAATATATGTGTTTAGTCTGATTTTAGAACATTGCCTTGACAGTGTATCTTCATATGTCAAAGACATTTGCTGGATTAAGATCCTGAATTGCTTCTCTTGCTCTGTTCAGAAGCAGGTTTATACAAGTACTCTGATGTGAAACAGAGAATATGAAGTATACATAATGATCATTAAATTAAGAGGAGGCATAGTTCAGTATGTTAAGCAATATTTAATCTTGTTTCTTCTATAATCCTATCTCAGTCCTAGGAGTCTTAGTGACAGACTCAAAAGCCAATACCAGGATTATTAAAAAAAAAAACTTGTTTAAAAAGCAAATGTCTAAGCGAAAGAAACAAATGTGTGCAGAAATAAAAGAGTCATTCTGTTTACCTAGAGTTTTCCTGAGCTATCTTCACTTCCATGACATTTCACTAAATTATCATAGAACACAATATGTATTAACATGGCATTTGATGATGAACCCTATTCAACTTTATATATCATTTTCATCCATTTAGTAGAATGACAATGAGTGGAAAAGAGATGTGGGTGAGAATACATAATATGTGTTTAAAATTTATTTTCTTCTTTTCAAATTACAGCAAATTCAGTAAAGCTAGAAATGCAGAGTGATGAAGAGTGTGACAGGAAACCCCTGAGCCGTGAAGATGAGATCAGGGGCCATGATGAGGGTAGCAGCCTAGAAGAACCCCTAATTGAGAGCAGCGAGGTGGCTGACAACAGGAAAGTCCAGGAGCTTCAAGGCGAGGGAGGAATCCGGCTTCCGAATGGTAAACTGAAATGTGACGTCTGTGGCATGGTTTGCATTGGGCCCAATGTGCTTATGGTACATAAAAGGAGTCACACTGGTAAGCAGCTGAAAGAATAACCTGATGACTGCCTGTGACATCTGATGTTGATATTACCTGACATCTATTCTCTTTCCTTTTTATTCAGGGGTGGCAGTGGTGAAAACTACCTTTTCAGAATTCTGCTAGTATTGGATTGCAGAAAAACAGAGAGTAGCCTGGGTCTTGACTTCCAGCCTTCAAATCTGAATAGCATATCAGAAAAGAAGTTTGGGATTCAGTTTCCACAGTTCTTAATATAGCAATAATATGATAAGGGTTCAAAAGGTATAGGAGAATTTCATTGTGTAACTTAATCTTTTTGTATTTCTATACGTATTTTACCATACCCATGGGCAGGTAATATAGTTTGCTAGATAAGGGTTTATGCTACAAAATGGCACTCATGAATTTATATAAGTGAATAATTTTCACTTTATCCAGTTAACTCCTTGAAATACGATTTCTAATCGATCTCTGCCTACCACAGGTCTCAGTAGCAGGCAGGTGCTTTTGTAGTTCAGGGATGCTACCATCTTTCTGTAATTGTTGGTTATAACTCCTGCAAGGATATATGTGGGATTGAATATGACAAATAGTGGCTGGTGTGTAGGTTGGAATATGTAATTCCGGGATAGAGTGAGGAAAAAGCCCACAGATTAATTCATAGTATATTTTTAAACATTTGAGAGGTGAAAAGTTTTCTGTGAAAACTAACCAAACAAGAAGTTCTTATTTAAATCTTTTTAAACCCTTTGCCAATTTTTTTTTCTTAAAAAGCAACAAAAATGAGATAGTAAGTGGTATGCTAGGAGGATCGTTTACTCTTAACAAAAAAGGCTCAAGTTCATATGAAAATTGGTTTAATGGTAATGATGGCTTTCACTACAATGCAAAGTAGTGTAGTGTACAGTAAAATATTAATAACTAATATTCTCAGAGTTTTAAAATATACTCTTGGAAGAAATATAAATCACAATAAGTTTATTTAAAAGTTTTATTTCTAAATAGTTTAATAATTACATGCTTAAAACATTAAAGATACAAGGTAGGTCAAAGTCTTTTTTAATCTGAACCTTTCATAATACACATGAAGAAACAGTCAAGTGATTTGTCCATTATCCCTTATATAGGTAAAGGCATTGCTGAAGCTAGAACCAGGGTTTTCTGATGCCCATACTGGTTTTGTTCAGACACACTATTGCTTGGTATATCAGTATACCAAGAATTTATTATAAGGTATGACTGTAAACTAAGGCTATTTTAAAAATTACAGTGAGAAGTTATATATTAAAATCAGTGTTATCATAATCAAAATCATCAGCTTTAGAACATGTATACTTATTCCAATCATACAGTCAATTACATTTTGCTTTTTGGTTTTTTATCTCCTTTTTAAACAGCACAATGTTTTAAAAATATTTATATTACTAGTGTAATTTTTTCTTTAATTTTTCAAAGTGTCTTAGAAAAGGTTGAAAGATCAAACTTTGTATCTATTTGATAAAAAGAAAAGGGAAAAGACTATAAAATAATCTACTTTTCATCTACGCTCATGAACTAATTCTAACGACAGTTCTAAAAACAAGTTCTACAAAGTTATAATATATTCATTATGTAAGAGTGATTATATTAAGGAAGATAATACTCATTCAAATGTGTAACTTCTCCTATCTAGTAAAATACAAACAAAAGTCAGTCTAATGGTTTTTCATTTGAATTGCATGCAATGTTAAATTTTAAGCTAAAAAATAAACTAAAAGCAGTATTTAGAAGATTTTTAATTGATCTTTTATGTTCTGAATTAAGAAAATTCAAGGAACCAGAGTACAGTTTTTAGAAAATTTAGGTTAATCAGTGATTCACTGTAGCTACAATAATATTCATGAGGATTGTTAATTTGTAAATACAATAATAATTATATACCTACTCTACGGTCCTTTTGTTATTTACTAGTGTGGTAGAGTTGAATTATTTTATTTTTGAAAATAATCTAATTGGCATAATAAAGTTTATAAACAGTTATACAGATTTCCACAAATCCTAGGAATATGAGACTCACTCAACTAATAACAGCAAGGAGTATGTTAAAGTCCACTTGCAACACTATCTTTTTTGGTCAATCAGTGTTTATTGGAGCATTGTGCAAATTATTACACTTTCTTCAGATCTAGATTTTCCTTAAAGTTAATAACCATTTACGGAGAAGCTGTGATACCTGTCATGCTTTGTCAACTTTGAAATTGTGGATATGATATCTTTAAACTAGACACTTAAACATATTTCTTATGATCCAGTTTATACATCTGAGTGTGTCCTGCCATTTTCAACACCACTTTAGTACCATTTTGAGACTAGAAAGTCTATTTGCATTTCTTTAATTTAAACTAGATTGAGAAAAATGTAGTCAGAATCTAGTCATTAGCCAAATGTTTTCTCCTTAATACCATGAACTAGTCTGCATTTTAGAACTTCCCACTCTTATCAGTTGTTTATCTTTCATATTAAAGGTACTGTCTTAAAACCTTATAATGCCTTTGAGAAACATATTTTTTAGTGTTTTTAGTTCATAGAATATCTAATATAATTTTTTTTTGAGTTGGAGTCTCCCTCTGTCGCCCAGGCTGGAGTGTAGTGGTGCAATCTTGGATCACTGCACCCTCCACCTCCTGGGTTCAAGCGATCCTCCTGCCTCAGCCTCCAAAGTAGCTGGGATTACATGTGCCCACCACCAGGCCCAGCTAATTTCTGTATTTTTAGTAGAGACAGGGTTTTGCCATGTTGGTCTCAAACTCCTGACCTCAGGTAATCCACCCACCTCAGCCTCTCAAAGTGCTGGGATTACAGGCGTGAGCCACCATGCCCAGCCTCTAATATAAAATTGATAGTGAAAAAAGATGCACAGCCATCCAATTCATTACAATATCATGGAGCATCAGATCAAATCCACTCTTCTTCTTTCTCTGTCATACTCTACTGAAGTACCAATTGCAGTGTCTTATTAATGGCTTCATTTTATTTATTTGGTATTGCTACTTTAGTAAGTAATCAGGTAATATTGTCATCGGATACTCCAGGCACTCTTCACTGGGAATATAGAGAGAAGAGTAAACAAATAGGGATAGTAAATCAATTCATGCATGAACACATATCGATTGGACATTATACATACAGAATTCCCCTAATTTTGCCTCTCCTTAATCTACTCCCATCTTGTAACTCAGTTTTCAGCACCATATTTTGTTCATTGCAGCTTTGTGCAGCCATCGTCTTGCTCAAAGGCACTCAGCAGATGCTTGAGATTCCGCATATTTGTAGGTTGTTCCACGCAACATAGGAGCACCCTCTGTCTTTGATTCACCAAAGCAAGTTGATGCATATATATTTGCATTTTAATTGAATATTTAAACGCAGATCTAGAAATAGGTGTTTATGAAGGTACATAAAATATTGAAATATAAGATATTCCATAATAAAAATAATATATAATCTCACCCAGTCAATAAATAAAAATGGACCAGTAGATTGTTCTATTGGATTTAAAAATAAAAACAGAACAACAAGATTGAGATATGGACATGAAGGACACATGACCATATCTTAATTGTTTTCCTCGATCCAGTTTTATTAGTCTAGATTGTTGTGCCTACCAGGGGAAAGATTAGTCCTACGGTTATAACGAACTACTTAATGTTTTCAGCTTGGATTGCTCCATTAATGTAGTTAGTACATTTGTGAGGCTTTCTTAAAATTTGCCTTGATATACATATGAAGAACATGATTAATATTTTTTTCAGACAAAGTCTAAACTGACTCAAAAAGGGCCCATTGATGCAGTCCATTTAAAGAACAAATTATTTACAAGAAATAATTGAGATATGTTGTTTTAAAGTTTCATAGACAGTATGGAGTTTTTGCATATGTACCATTTGCATAGAGAAAAGATGGTTAGCTGAACCTTTTACTTAATTATCAGATAATTTTACATTTATTCTGTAATGCCTAGGCCAGGATATACCCCACGACATTGAATAAAAGGGTTGCTAATGTTTTATAGAAATAACTTTATCAAAAATTGAGTCAATTCACTTTTTATTTGTTATTAGATAGATATGGATATTACTTCTATATATGGATTATTCCTGGAATATAACTGTGTATACTTCTAGAAATCTCATAAATTACCCTCTGTTTTAATCCCTGTTTCTAACAGTATTGTCTTTGAGGGTTTCATTATGATTCCAGCTAACTTTAGTTTGGAACACAATAGAACAAGTGGACTCTTGAAATGATAATTATCTTTTCATATAATCAAGACATCAACAGGAGTTAGGAAATAAAATGAGGAAAGCAATAAAATTAGTATCCAAATGTAAAAAGCATCTATCAAGACTTATTCATAATTCAAATCAATATCTCCCAAAGCCTTATCTTACTGAAATTAAAATGTTTTATTTTCAATGCCCCTTTTCTCTTACCAAAAAAAGGAAGAAAACTAGTTACCTTCATCATGCCTCTTCTTCTTTACTTCCCATGTCCATGAGAACTTATCAAAGGCTTCCATAGTATGACTTTCACACTCAGCAACAGGACAATATTTCCAGATATACCTAGACCACCTTTTGTTTCTTCTACCCCATTTGGGGATGATCATATAAATTCAGAAGTAATTTCTTATTAAAAAGATTTGAAGATATCTAGAGTATTTTGTAAATGTAAAAACTAAATTACCCTGTCATTAATCTCATAAAACTCAGTTAGGTGAATTTTAAAAGTCTTTTTAAAAAAGATATTGTTTCATTTCTAGACTAGCATTATTTTTAAAGAACGAACTACTCTAAATTAGGGATTTTGAAATATTTCAACTCAAACATTGTAGGAGGTTTAAAGGAAATCGGAGTCAGCATGCTATAGGAGTATTATCTAAAGGCAGACATGATTTCAAATTGTTCACCACACTTAGTAATTTAACTCCTGCAAAGTTATTGTGAACGAATTTGTTACTTGCTTGGGAAACCTTACATAGACAGATTTTAAAAGTAAAATCAAATTTTTGGAGTGAAAAGTATATATTTGCTATTTTCTTTTTTCTTTAAAAATTTAATTTGTGAAAGAAGTGCCTCCATCTTTCATTACTATGGCAGGGGTTGGGAGTGGAAAATTCTTGATTTAAAAAGTTGCAGCCTGTGATTCCATTAGGAAAGAGAATCAAATAATCAAGTTGTATATTGTGTGTAAAAATAAAAAAGATCTGCCAGAATTCAATTTATTTTAAAACCTTATGTTGGAAGACTTTACATGAGGAGATATAGATCTTACCAGGTTAATCAAACTAAAGAAGATACCACTTAAGGGAACTTTAACATTACGGATTTTTTTCAATCCAATATTATCAATATAGGACCTCTTGTACATGTAGCTCATAAGAGCTCCAGATTTCTTAAGAAAAATCCTTAACCCCCACCACACACACAGATTACACCTTTTTGGTATGTACCTCATTAAGTTCCCAAAACACTAAATACTACAGAATTTGAGATATACCTGATCTATCAATTTTTAAATTTATCTAGGTTTTATAACAAATCTATATGATAGAATTTGCAGTAGCTGCTGCCAGAAAGTGACCATGGTTTATCTTATTTATACCACTTAGCTTTCTTTAATAAAATAATCAGTGGGTTTGCATTATGTCAAAGGGCCGAAAAACCTTGAGTTTTTATTCTTCATTATTATGTGTGTTTCAGTTAAAGATATATGAAACATGACATTTCAATGTAAGGTTTTTGAAAAACTATTAAAATTACAATCATCATCTAACCGCAGGTATAGAAATGGTCCAGTTCAACCAAAAGGGAATTGTTTTGTAATGTTCTTTTTATTCTAAACTTAGAGCTTTAGTATGATACATTTTTACTATTTACTTACATTTGAATTTTTATTTTATTTTATGTATATCTTTAGTGATAGGTGAATTTAAAATAATAGCATTTTCTTTATGGTTTGATAAGGCTATCAATTTGATCCTACTTGCCAGTTGTACTGCTTCATTGCGTACATGTTTTTATATTTGATAATATTGGTGAGTCAGTTGATGGCAACAGACCAAACTTATAATTGAGGCTTAAAAACTTCATAGCAATATCAGTAATACAAAAACGGGGAGAAAAGATTCCTTTCAAATAATAATTTTCACAAAAAAGATATACAGGACATGTCTGGATGAATAATTTTATTTGGAAATTTTGCTAAAGGTTTTACTGTTAGTGACCAGGAGAATCAAGAAACCTGGCCTGTATTTGAAAATCTTGTACTAATGAGCTTTGTAAACTGGTTCACTTGCTGTACCTTTTAGTTGCCCCTTTCCATATCAGCTAAATGAGGGAATTAGACTGAAGGTCTCTTTCAGCTCAAATTTTCTGCCAATTTTAAAGAGATAGCATGGTAAAATAAAGAGAACAAGATTTTGTAGCCAAACTGACCAGGTTCATTTCTCACCTTGACTACTTTCTAGCTCTGTGTAATAAAATACTTAGATCTATGGACTTTAATTTCTTCATTTGTTAATTAAAATTAATATGACCTAATTATTATCATTGTAAGAAAGGATTGAAATATTCTATGGAAAGCATACAATTGTGTGTAAGGCAGTAAAGTGACAGCTCCTCATTGTTCAACCAATGATAAATGCTATTATTGTTATTCTTCTGAGTCAATGATAGGACTTTTGTCACATTTATACATAGAAGGGAAAAGATCATTTGATGTAAAACTTGAGACTTTGGTAACTGTATTAGCAAAGCAAATTCTAGGAAGATAAATGTTTAAAAGACTTATGAGGGAGATGAACATTTTTAGCATAGAGAACTGGCTTTGGTTAACAGTGGATGGCAAATTAGTCACTTGCACATACCCTAGTTGATCCTTCCCATTTCTTCTCCTTACTGCAGGTGAACGCCCCTTCCACTGTAACCAGTGTGGAGCTTCTTTCACTCAGAAGGGCAACCTTCTGAGACACATAAAGTTACACTCTGGAGAGAAGCCGTTCAAATGTCCTTTCTGTAGCTACGCCTGTAGAAGAAGGGACGCCCTCACAGGACACCTCAGGACCCACTCTGGTAAGTGTCACCAACTCCTTGAGAAGAAAAGTAAAACAGGAAAATTTAGAAGAGTACTATTGAATGATAGTAACATGGCTTTGTTATGTAGTCAGTAATGACCGAGACAATATTGTTATTGGTGTACATTAAATAATTGATAAATCTTGCAGGATGCATGTATCTTTCATTTTTAGACTTTACGGCTTGGCAGAAAGGAGTACTATCAACTGAAGAGTATCTTACTTCAATATATTAGAATAAGAAAGCAGCTGTTACATATTTTCTATGATTTTAAAATTTTATAATTAAGAATGTAGTCATTATGGTTAATCCAAGATAAGTGAAGATGCAGTATAATATCAGTTTTGTTTCGAGTTACTATAGAGGAAATGAAAACTGATTTTTTTTGACTGATACAGTGCTGAGGCTGGGATCTCTGTGGAAAATAAAATTGTTTCTTTTAAACTTGAAAATATACTCAGAAAATTGGCTTTTCTTGTATTTTATATTCTAATTTTAACTCTCCTTGTATCTTTAGCTCTCAAACTATAGTCATTGGGTACTCTGAAACTTTGCTGTGTTTCATAAATCATTAAAAAAAAGTAGAATATGACAAGTTCTTGGGAATAAAAGAAAAAATAAATTTAATGTTTTTAAGAAATGCCAGAATATAACACATAAAAGAGAAAAGAATGATCAGAAATCCAAATGAATCTCATTTGACTTTTAGCATAAATTTTCATAACCAAGAAGTTAAAGGTGGAAAATTAATATAGAATACTCTCAAGCCAGTTTTATTTGTTTCTTCTGTTCATAATGACATACTACATTTTAATTTTAATATGAAGATATGATGGAAGTGATATTTTAATCTACATTGACAAATCGTATTGGAGAGTGCTGAGGTTGTGAGATAATGCTTACTGTATTATCTCTCTTTACATTTTTCCTTTTTATCCTTAAGGCTGTACTAAGTTTTTAAACATGCATGTGAATTGTGTAAAACTATTTTAAACATTGACTCTTAAATTCGGGGCAGTTACAAAAAAATTAAAGCAAACACGAAAACAAAATATTTTAGCTATATATTTTTCTTTCCTCCCTGAGTTAAAGGAATTCACTTACTTCCAACTACAACATTTTATGTTTTATTTTAAAATTGTGCTATCAAAATTATATCTTAAAGCAGTGTTTTATTACGAAAAGTTCTTTATTGAAAAATACTTTTAGGACATGATAGGCATTTCCTTTAGCTTGTTATGTACTCTAGCCAGAGTTAAATTATTATTGAGTTGTCCAAAGATTATATAACAAATAGATCTTCGTGAACATATAGTTTTGCCTCAACTTCATGTAATAAATAACTTTAAACATCCATCTTATTTTTATTGAAATCATGTTGTTTTTAATATCATGGTTTTGTGTGTACATATTGTTTTCTGTCTTCATAAATAAAGACATGGTCCTTCTCACTGCCATCGTGCTCATTTTGCAATTTAGTATATCAAGTTACGATTTTTGCAGATATATAAATAGATATATTCAAATTGGGTAATTCAAAAGAGTTTAATGGAGTCACTATTGGAGAGGGGGCATCCAGCTACTGCATCACCAAGAGCTGATACCAATTCAATCATGCTTCCAATTGGAATCTAAAATACTAGCCATCCCTAATGTTCTTCATAATAGAACATAAAACAGAGTTGCTACAGTTTTTGCTTCTCTAATTTGTCAGAAAGCTCAAAATTGATCATTATAGTGTTCTTCTTCCACTCAAATACATCTTCCCCTTACTCTTACTCTGTTTAGCACATCGGCTAAATAAGATTCTTTATCTGATAGGTGACTAAAATTTTATAGGTTCTGAGTCTTCAGTGGTCCTGCCTTTCTTATATTACTATAATTTTTCAATAACCAAAATTATTAGATTAGTATTTCTAAAGAGATGCCCCAGTAAATCCCCTGAGATCCAAGCATAGTTCTTCTTGTCCTCATTGTACAGCAACAGCTCCAAATCATTCTGGTAGTCTGGAAAAATTATAAGCCAGTCCCTGTTTGTTTAGCAGCTTGACATGCCCAAAATAGGTGGTGAGTGTTCTCAGCTTCCAATACAACAGGACCAGATCTCTGAAACCTGGAGAAAACATTCTTCTTTTGGGAACTGAGAGATCTCCAAAACCACCAATCTGAAGGTTTCAGGACACAGAGTAAAAAGCCTTTAAATGGGTTATTTGATGTTATTAGAGTGGCCACCTCTACCTTAACCTCTTTGTTCTCAGACTCATGCCTTCTGGCTATGGAGGAGATGATGTTGGCCATATATAATATCCTGTAGAACACACCCAAACTCCTCCCAGCTGGCAACCGTACATGAACCACTCCTTTGGTAGGCCATTTCACCACTCCATGTAGACAGCTGATTCTGGGTGGTGATACATGGGGTATGACCCATGCATTCTCTAGATTTGCACCAATTGTATTTGTCTTGCCATAAAAAGGAGTTTCCTGGTTGAAGGCAGTGTAGCAAGGAATACCAGGGTAATTGGTAAGGCATTCTGTTAAATCCATACTTGAGGGAGCTTGCAAAAATATTGAAGAGAAGGGGAAGGCACATCCTATTAGGATATATTTCTGCCTCCTCCATGTTGGAAAGAGTCAAATGTAACCTGCCTGCCACTACTTGCTTGGTTGATCTCCCTCAGGAATGGTGCCATATCAGGGCCTCAGCATTGGAAAATTGTGAGTTCAGCAGTGGTGGTAGTTAAATCAGTCATAGAGAAGAGGAAGTCCATGTAATTGAATCTGTTCAGTTTCTGTGTCCCTACTCCCATTGTCACTTTGTACATTGGCCCATTGAGAAAGTATGAGGTAAGCCTGGTAAAGAGTCTGAGATTCATGAGATTACCCCCTCCAGATTACTAAGAGCCTTCACTACAGTGAATGCCCTCTAGAGAGAATTTACATAGAATACCATATCATTACATTTTGTACCAATTCTGAAGGATACATCCTCATAACTCTCCCCTAGACCTTCTGTCACCAGTCGTCCACTTTTGTTCTTTGAAGTCCTTGACCATATGGCCATGCCATATATCATTACCTCAACTATCTCTTCTTCCATGCAAAGTGTACAGTTAAATGTACTAGCTGAATGAAATTCTGGCTGCTGGAGGGATAGCCACTGTATTTCAGGGCCCTCTCCCTTAAGTGGACCTGTTAACACCATAGTCACAGCTGGTATTGAATTCCAGACACTCTATTTACAAACCAGATCCATACTGTTTCATCCTCATCAACTAGTCACTGAGAATACCCCATGAGGCCATACATACGGGTTGAAGCAAAAAGACTGAGAAGCAGTAGTAGCAGGGACCTCTGAGCTACTTGCTCATACAGTATACTTGGGCTTCCTCAACTAGCATAAGAAGGCTGCAGGGAAGGAAAATATACCAAGGAAATGCTGTTGTGTACATTTTTGATATGTTGAATTAGATAACACCTAGTTCATGATGCACGGTTTGGGCTACATTGTCATTCAGAGTCCTGTGGCCTGGTACACAGTCTTAACCAAAGTTCATTAGCAAGTAAGGAGCGGCTTTTCAAATGGAGATTAGTTATTGTTAGAAAATTGCATGTCTTTACTATAAAACCACAAGGGACCTACACACTGAGGCTTCCATTGGCAGAGATGTCATACAGCATCTCCATTTGCCACAGACATTTCCAAAAATCATCGCATCTGCTGAATCTTAGAGTCAAAAGTTGAGAGAGCTTTCATCATGGCAGGATATGATGTAGATCCTTTTCTTGCCCCAGGCTGCTCTCAAAATCGACAGCCTGTGGGTTACCTAGTATATGCACCACAGAAGTATACCCAAATATGGTCTATGTTGCTTCTAAAATCTAGAGAGGGCACCACATTTTGTGCTTCATTTTCGTGAAGGAAGGTGCAGGGTGCAGCAATTTCTCACTTACGATGGAGGATCTATTTCAGCATGCCCAGATCAGTGGCCTATAAAATTTTACCAATGCTTAAAGTCCCTGAACTTTGTTGGAGTTTATCTCCTATTCTATAGCATGTATCTCTTACTGAGGCATCTCAGGTATTTACTATATCCTCCTCCCAAGTTCAATCCGTGTAATGTCATGAATATAATATTCCAGCTTGATGTCAAGATGGACAAGATTTCTCTAGACTATGTTATGACAAAGGGAGTAGAGTTGACCTAGCCTTAAGGTAAGAGAGTAAAAGTATGTTGCTCCTGTAGTGTGAAGGGAAAAAACTGATTCTGATTATCTTTGTTATACAAATTACCTTAAACAGAAATCAAGTTCATTGCTTCATACCTAGTGTTGGTGACTATATTAATATGCTCCAGTAAAGATTGTACAGCTAAAACTGCATCTACAGTTAGCATTATGAAATGATTAAGTCTGCATCAATGCTATGCATTAGCCTAATAAACAGTTTAAATGGGTGTATAGTATGAATTATCACCCCTAACATCTTTCAGTTTTCTGATGGTTTCACTAATGTCTGTTATTCATCCATAGAATTATTATTTCTTTTAGTTTGCTGTCTTGGGAGAGGTGATAGTTGTAGGGCTGTGCTGTCCAATATGGTAGCCACTAGCCTCATGTGGTTACTAAACACCTAAATATGGCTAGTGCTGCATGTTGAAATAATATTTTTTATTTTTCTTGTTTTTTTACTACAGTTTTATGTATATTAATTATACCTCAATGAAGTTGTTGAGGGGGAGGGAGATGATACTACCATCCCATGTTTCTCTGCTTTCTCATCATTGCTCCACTACCAAAAACTAAGGGTCTTAGTATTGTCCATTGTATTTAGCATTGCAATGCTATAACCCTTCAAATCAGATTCTGGAGTTGGTCTTCAGCCTTATTTGCCCTGAGGCTTAAGTGGATAAGGGACCCTTTTAAAGCTGACATAAACTTTCTTGTATTTTGCCTGTATTCTGACTTGAGTATTCAAGGCACTCAGTTTGTCTTTCACCTTTGGCCATCAGCCATATCATGCTGTAATCTTTACACACTACCATTGCTGCTTTAGCAAGTAATGCCACAGATCCCAAAGCTTTACCCTGCGTCATACATACTTCCATGCTACCACCAGTGACAATATGAATAATCATCTTGCCAGCACATGCCTTGGATCACTACTGTCCCATTAACTCCCTAGTAAGGAGGCTATCCTGCTATCCTTGAATTCCATTTTGACTGGAGCTTTGGGCCATTTCTGATGTCAGTAACTCTTTATCAGTCAGGATCCTGACAAGAAAACATTAAGACACTCAAGTGGGGAAAATTTGGGGACATGCATGAAAGACAAATATTCACAAAAGAATGGTTAGGAATAAGCGTAGTCTACAAAAAGATGGTGGGGTTTACAATAGTAGGAAGCCATTTACTAGCTCTAGCCTGAAAGAGAATGGGGATCTAGAGGTCACTGGAATTAAGAGAAATAGGAAAGGGTCTTGAGCACTGACCTTCAATAGAAGAATGTAGCCTTTGCTAACCTGTGACTTGGGGAATAAACACCCTGACCTCACTCTTTCCACCCTTCAGTCTCTTACTGGTGCCTCACATTGACTAAACTTAACCAGAAGCCAGAGGAGAAGGGAGCCTATTGATTAAAGCCAATAAAAATTAGCTTTTGCAGGAGCAGAGCAAAGAAGTGTGGAAAATGGCTATGGCAGCCAAACAGAGAATGTGCCACAGATTAACTAAAATTTAAGAACTAGTGCTTAAAATTACTAGTATAGAGCAAGGGTCCTCAACCTCCTGGCTGCAGACCAGTACCAGTCAGTGGGTGGCCTCTTACAAATTGAGCCACAAAGCAGGAGGTGAGCAGCGGTGAGCAAGCATTACTGCCCAAGGTCCTCCTCCTGTCAGATCAGTGGCAGCATTAGATTCTCATAGGCACGCACCCTGTTGTGAATTGCGTATGCAAGGGACCTACTTTGTGTGCTCCTTATGAGAATCTAATGCCTGATCATCTGAGGTGGAATAGTTTCATTCTGAAATCATTCCTCCACCACCTGTCATTTGTGGAAAAATTATCTTCCATGAAACTGGTCCCTGGTGTTGAAAAGGTTGGGAACTGCTGATATAGAGTATTAAGGGGAATATAATCATTTTAAATTTAATCTCTGTTTTTTTTTTTTTTTTTTTTTTTTATACTTTAGGGTTTTAGGGTACATGTGCACAATGTGCAGGTTTGTTACATATGTATCCATGTGCCATGTTGATTTCCTGCCCCCATTAACTCGTCATTTAGCATTAGGTGTATCTCCTAATGCTGTCCCTCCCCCCTCCCCCCACCCCACAACAGTCCCCGGAGCATGATGTTCCCCTTCCTGTGTCCATGAGTTCTCATTGTTCAATTCCCACCTATGAGTGAGAACATGCGGTGTTTGGTTTTTTGTCCTTGCGATAGTTTACTGAGAATGATGTTTTCCAGTTTCATCCATGTCCCTACAAAGGACACGAACTCATCATTTTTTATGGCTGCATAGTATTCCATGGTGTATATGTGCCACATTTTCTTAATCCAGTCTATCGTTGTCGGACATTTGGGTTGGTTCCAAGTCTTTGCTATTGTGAATAGTGCCGCAATAAACATACGTGTGCATGTGTCTTTTTATAGAACAGGGCCCTCAGAAATGATGCCGCATAGCTACAACTATCTGATCTTTGACAAACCTGACAAAAACAAGAAATGGGGAAAGGATTCCCTATTTAATAAATGGTGCTGGGAAAACTGGCTAGCCATATATAGAAAGCTGCAACTGGATCCCTTCCTTACACCTTATACAAAAATTAATTCAAGATGGATTAAAGACTTATATGTTAGACCTAAAACCATTAAAATCCTACAAGAAAACCTAGGCAATACCATTCAGGACATAGGCGTGGGCAAGGACTTCATGTCTAAAACACCAAAAGCAATGGCAACAAAAGCCAAAATCGACAAATGGGATCTCATTAAACTAAAGAGCTTCTGCACAGCAAAAGAAACTATCATCAGAGTGAACAGGCAACCTACAGAATGGGAGAAAATTTTTGCAACCTACTCATCTGACAAAGGGCTAATATCCAGAATCTACAATGAACTCAAACAAATTTACAAGAAAAAAACAAACAACCCCATCAAAAAGTGGGCAGAGGACATGAACAGACACTTCTCAAAAGAAGACATTTATGCAGCCAAAAAACACATGAAGAAATGCTCCTCATCACTGGCCATCAGAGAAATGCAAATCAAAACCACAGTGAGATACCATCTCACACCAGTTAGAATGGCCATCATTAAAAAATCAGGAAACAACAGGTGCTGGAGAGGATGTGGAGAAATAGGAACACTTTTACACTGTTGGTGGGACTGTAAACTAGTTCAACCATTGTGGAAGTCAGTGTGGCGATTCCTCAAGGATCTAGAACTAGAAATACCATTTGACCCAGCCATCCCATTACTGGGTATATACCCAAAGGACTAATCTCTGTTTTTATGACTATTATTATTGGTAGAAAGTATTTGCCTCCCTTTTTCCTCTGAGTAATAACTGTCCATTGTTTTATTGTATTGTTATTTATCATATTGGATATTAATACCACATTTCTGCTTCCTATATTGTAGACTTAAAAATTTCTCATCTTGATTTTCATTTAGTAGGTTGGTAACAATAAGCCCAGCATTGATGTGCATGAATACGTTACTGTGATAGATGTTACAGTTTAAGAAATGAAAAATACTTTGAAAAATATCTGGAATACAATATGTATTAAGTAAATACTAGGGGTGCATGTATGTGTGTGTGTGTGTGTGTGTTTCATTTACCTTGCATGATCCCTGTACAAGGTGGTATTTTCTGCTTAGGAACTCTTCTTGTCCTCTAGAGGACACCAAGTAGGGTCTTGGTTTTTATTGCATAGGCCTGGTAGGTTATTTATCTGGAATTTCTTGGGCTTTCCCTAGACAGTAGACACTATACTAAGCATTTTCCATGGTTTCTTTAATAAAAAACCTTTTTATCTAACATAAGCAAAAAGAGATTGTAGCTTAATAGCAGTAAGTCTAGTAACATGGAAAATGCATTTTTGAAAAGTTTTTACTTTAAAATATATAAATATAATATATATTTTATTATTTATCTTTTTATTTAATTTCTCTTTTCTTTCAGTGAGAAATCTGGTTGTTGAATAGCATGTAATTTTTCTGGCCTAAACCATACCCATGACACATCATCTTTAGTTACATTTTCAGTGTCTTTAAGAACTTAAAGATCCTGTGAAGCAATCAGACTTCTATTCATTTTTAAAGATTTTTTCACTAATTTTTATGATTATTTTTGCCCACATTCATTTCTTTAGAAATATTTTATCAGCTTATCTTTATTGACTCTTTTCAAAGTGGTAAAATTTAGTTTCATAGAAACAGTATTCTTTTTGTAATTATTTCGTTGGAAATAATTATAGCAGGTAAACAGCATAAATAGGTTTTGCTACAGTCATACCTGACTCTTAGTGACTATACATACAGCTCAACTGCTAGAAGTATACTCGGACATACCAAAGAAGAACCTATGAGCTCCAAGAATTCAGTGTTTTTGGTTATCCATTAGTATGTTTTACAAAGAGAATGAAGAGGCAGGTTCATTATGAGAAACTCTCGCTTTGGTTATTCCTATTGTACACTGAGGCAGTAAAGAAGTCACACAGGCAGACCCTGGATTTAAACTAAGGCAGCAAACTCCACAATTTGTGCTCACCACCACCCTGCTAAGGGATAAATGACACAGCTCGTATGTTTATTCTATAAAGCTTTAACTCTACTGAAGTAACTCCTGATGATTGAAAAAAAAAAAATGTACTGTCCAGAAGTCAGGAGATCAAGACATGTGGGTTTTAGGGTGGCCTTGCTGCAAATTAGCTATGGGAGGTTGTCAAGTCACTTAATTTGCTCTTTAAATCTCGTGGTGCTGCTATTATACGATGCAAACTACAATGTGTTATCTTTTCTCCCTGGATTTTGCTAATCAGTCACTACTACCACACCTTAAAGAGTAGTCTCCACTCCCTCCAAATTACTTCCTTTTTTTTTTTTTTTTTTTTTTTTTTTAGTATTTTGCCCTAGTTTATTTTAAAATAAGTTTGCATGAAACTGAATTAACATCTTAAGGTTTATATTAAGTCTTCATAGTGCCAATATTTCTTGTCTACTACTGTCTGATATCCTACATCTGATAGCCTTGAAGTGTCTAAGAAAGAAAAAAATAGTAACTTTTTTATGTGAAATGTAAATGACATTTTAAGAAGGAGAAGGAGAAGAGGGAAAGGGGAGACAAATAATTGAAATGTTTTATGAACAAAGATTAGCTAAAGATTACAGTCAATTGTGGCTGGGTGCGGTGGCTCACACCTGTAATCCTAACACTTTGGGAGGCCGAGCCGGGCGGATCATGAGGTCAAGAGATCAAGACCATCCTGGCTAACATGGTGAAACCCTGTTTCTACTAAAAATACAAAAAATTATCTGGGTGTGATAGCACACGCCTGTAGTCCCAGCTACTTCAGAGGCTGAGGCAGGAGAATTGCTTGAACCTGGGAGGTGGAGGTTGCAGTGAGCCGAGATTGCCCCACTGCACTCCAGCCTGGGCAACAGAGCGAGAGTCCATCCCCCGACCAAAAAAAAGATTACAGTCAAGTTAGTAGCCCACTGAGAAAGTGAACTGCACTTTTAAAAACATGTCCCAGAGATACATTACATAAAATTATAGGAAAATAAAAGGTATTAGTCTATACTTGAAACTCTTGCTATTCAGTAATCTTGAGATTTACTATACAAATCATCTACTTTGCTTTATGTAAACTTTTAACATAGTATTTAGGTGACTTTTTTTTTTTTTTTTGACACAGGGTCTCACTCTGTGGCCCAGGCTGGAGTACAGTGGCGTGATCTTGGCTCACTGCAACCTCTGCCTCCTGGGTTCAAGTGGTTCTCCTGCCTCAGCCTCCCAAGTAGCAGGAATTACAGGCACGCACCACCACTCCCAGCTAATTTTTGTATTTTTAGTAGAGATAGGGTTTCACCATGTTGGCCAGGATGGTCTTGAACTTCTGACCTCAGGTGATTCGCCTGCCTCAACCTCCCAAAGTGCTGGGATTACAGGCGTGAGCCACTGTGCCCGCCCTTAAGTGACTATTTAATGATGAATCAATGCTTCTGCTAGAAAAATGATTTTTATTAGTTTTGTCTCAGATTTTTCAGTTTTACAGGTGATTATAGTTCTTTCATTCTTATAAATTTGATTACTATACTTTGTACATTATATATATTACACCTTTTACTTTCTTGATTGTGTCTAATACTCTGAGGGAAATAGTGTTTAAATTAAGCCCTGGACCCCTATTGTCAAAATAATATTTAGCATACTTGTTATTTTAAAAATTCTAGGAGGAAATAGAATTACATACTTTTTCTAATTAGCATTTCAGGTATATTTTGTATATACTCTTATGCTGTACCCAAATTAAAGGTTTAAAACAGAAGAGTGTATAATTTTAACATATGAGAAACATATATATGTGTTAAACATTTCTTTTTATAAATTATAAAGAGAAAAATGATGAGTAAGAATGTGTCTCCATAGAGGGAAACAACACATACTGGGGCCTATTGGAGAGTAGAGGGTTGGACGAAGGAGAGAATCAGGAGAAAATAACTAATGGTACTAGCCTTAATACCTGGATGACGAAATAATTTATACAAAAAAAAAAAAACCCATGACACAAGTTTACCTATATAACAAACCTGCACATGTACCCCTGAACTTAAAATAAAAGTTAAAAAAACAGAATGCGTCTCATAGGGTCTCAAAATATTTTTATGCCAGATGAAAAATTCAATTTTGGCTATAGAATTATACTGGTTCAGATTACTATGAAAATTATTTATTGCTCAAAAACGGAATCGTCCAAATACCTTTGAAAATTAAAAATCTTAATTTCCCAAAGACATTTATTCATTGTCTCTTATATTCTAAAAAAGCCAAATACTTATTAAGAGTACCATATATTTAAGATACTTGTTCTAAAACTAAGTTATTTTTCAAAGATTTATAAGTAAAATGTCCTTAAGAAAATAAGTAAAGGAATTGTTTTCTAATATTTTTGTTCATCCTGATTTTAAGAAAATAATTATTTCATATTTTCAATAATGCTATTAAATTCTAAGTAAAACCTTAGCTTTCAATTGAACCAGCATTGAGCATATAATTATTTATTTGTGTATATCACTTAAAAATAACTACTTTGTAAAATTAGTTATCTGTATCGCATAATTTTGGAGTAAGAGAGATTTGAGGAATCTTACAATGTCAAAGTTTTTTTGACTTAGGGTTGATATGCCTAAACTATTCTGAACATATATCTATCTTACTTCCAAACACTTTAGGAATGTTGATTTTTCCAACACTACTTTGTGACCTATTCAGTGTTTGACAATTTTCAGCTTATGAAGTTTGTTGTTTATGTCTAATTGTCAGTTTAAAGCTATTCTGCTCTCTACTAAAAAATACAAAAAAAAATTAGCCAGGCGTGGTGGCGGGCACCTGTAGTCCCAGCTACTTGGAGAGGCTGAGGCAGGAGAATGGCGTGACCCAGGAGGCGGAGCTTGCGGTGAGCCCAGATTGCGCCACTGCACTCCAGCCTGGGCGATAGAGTGAGACTCTGTCTCAAAAAAAAAAAAAAAAAAAAAAAAGCTATTCTGTTCCATAAAAGGGAACTGGACCAGATGTACCATATAAATCCCCATCTGTTAAAACAACTTCCTCCCAACTAAAAAACATTTTTAGTATATATATATATATATATATATATATATGGACTATCTTTATTTTTCAAGTCCCTGTAGTTCCAAGGACTATATTTTATCCACAAAAATAGTTCAGAAATATTGAATGTTTATATTAGTTCCTAATATTGACTTTTAAAAATCCCAATTAAATAGCCTAGTTTATATTTTGTTCACTTATGCCTTTACCTATTATGAGAAGATTCCTGTAAAGTATTATGACTCATCCTATGTTTAAATATATTTGCACATTTATCTTTAATAGAATTTTGAACTAACATGCATTTTTAAGGTATATGCTACATGCCCTCGGAGAAACTGGTAAGACAAGATGGTCTTCTTCACATCTTCAAATTTCTTAAAGATAAAATAAAAAATTACCATGTGGCTTGGATCAAGATGGAGCTCATCTTTGACCATATTGTTTAAAGAAACAACATAATGTTAGTTGCTCTAGTTGTAAATCTCATAGAAATAGTCTCTTAATTTGTCACGAGAGTAGTATACCCTTAAACGCATTGTCATCTCTTACTAAGGAATTTATTATCACAAGCACATCGTTTCTTTAAATGGACAACTGATCAGTGATTTCATAAGCTAAAGTATTTTCTAATGTACTGTAGCATTTGTCATCACTTACTCTCTTTTATAATACACCAGTTTCTATTTTGTTTTATTTAAATTATCTTCCCCTCTTCTTTTGAGTGTTGTGGTCTGCTCTTTCTTGTCTTTCTTATAAGTCTTTTTCCCTCAATCCTTCATCCATTTGCTTCCACATTACTTCACTTTTTTTTTGTAATGACTTCCAGAAAAAAAGTACATAAATAACTTTCTTCAGTGTATGTATCATGCAAAATGTTTTGTATAAGATGGGATAGCTGCAAGTTATACACCTTTGGATATTAATAGTACTGATAGTTTTGTGGAATGATTGAAAAATTTCTGAAAATTAGGTACTTGGCCAGAAGATTATGATAATCAGTTGTTTTCATATTCACATTATTTTAAAACCAGACCAGCCAGACGCGGTGGCTCACGCCTGTAGTCTCAGCACTTTGGGAGGCCAAGATGGGCGGATCATGAGGTCAGGAGATCGAGACCATCCTGGCTAACACGGTGAAACCCCGTCTCTACTCAAAATACAAAAAATTAGCTGGGCGTAGTGGCAGGCGCCTGTAGTCCCAGCTAAGGGAGCTGAGGCAGGAGAATGGCTTGAATCTGGGAGGTGGAGCTTGTAGTCAACAGAGATCCTACCACTGCACTCCAGCCTGGGCGACAGAGTGAGACTCTATCTCAAAAAAGAAAAAAAAAAGAAAAAAAAGGCCACCATGACTTTTTTTTTTTTTTTAAGGATAGACACATGGAATTAAATTATGCTGGTTTACAAATTGAATCCAGTGCAGCTCATTCATAATAGTGATGGTGCATTAAATGTAGTATAATTTGTCCTGCAGGCTTCTCATGAGAAGGAACTGTTTTAAACTGATTGTAGACCTGGCACCTGGCCCACTTTCTGGGTGATCTCCCGAGTGTGAACTTTCCCCACCCTCAGCCCCTCCTTTCCTTCCTGGAGGTGACTGATAGAGGTGGATTATAATGATAATTACACAAGCAGTGTCAGTTGCACACATGATTTGCATAACTGTGCTGTGCTGATTTCATCCATCAAATTCTGATACTGATGCCCTTGGTGCCTCACTGTATGCTTTGCAATAAACAGGAAGAAAGTAGATGGGATTAAGATTTTCATTCTTGACTCTTAAAACACACACTTGGGGTCCTACTCATTGAAATTTACCCAGAAGGTAAAAGCCACTTTCAGTCAGGCCAGCTGTAAGACAGCCCATTTGAGTAGAACACCTCTTTCCCCCTACCCTAGAACAATAATCATTATGTATCTACTCTTCATTATATGTTTCATATAAAAGAAAGTAAAACTTGTAATAGCATATACAATCTCATCTTTTATGAATTGTAGTAGTCATGCTTCTTTCAGACCCTATTTCTAGAAGGAATTAATAAGCCTTTCTTTTATAATTCTATGTAGCTCTTTTCACTTTGGTGCAAGTCATTTAGAAGATCAATTTACTGTAGGAAGCTTTCCTTCCTCCTTTAATTTCAGGAGTTCTAAAGAAATGGACAAGATTCTTGGGTGCTTTCTCATTGTTCTAAATAATCTACACTGTCCTCATTCCAAAGCTTGCTACCACAGTTTTGTACCCTGCATGGATTTAGTGTGGACAGTCTTAACTTTGGCCATTTCACATTTTCCCCTCCACACCATGAGTCTGCAGGCCTGGCAAGTTTGGAACTCCACAACAGAAGTGGAGAGGCTGCATGCAAACTTTATTACTCACCTAGTATCCAGAAGGGCATGACACACTGGGACTTGTATGTGTGTGTGTGGTGTGTTTTGTTTGGATATTTTTTTCTAACCTAACCTTTACCATTTCTTTCAAGTTTTCCTACTTGATCTGTGTATGTGAGTCAAAGAAACCTGTTCATCCACAGCCTATACTATCTTGCCAAATACTGTAAGGAAACTCTCAAATGGTAGAAAATCAGACAAATAAGAAAGATAAAAACCAAGTATCGTTCATCATAAGCATGTAAAATATATTTAGAATACAATTGAAATTTTATGTAAGGTATCATAAATCTAGCAGAGTGGAGTCCTTTTAAATTGTATAGAAATATGATGATAATGATTATAAGCATCTGGATAAGAATAAAAGGTCCTAGATTCAGCATCCCAAAGAAGAGAGCTTATTCTGTTTTGCATCTTCATCCCTTATATACCATATTGATAGAATGAATTAGTTAATGGACAGATTATTTTATTTGAATATTCTTATATTAACTAGAAAGGTTTTAAAGATTCATGGAGGTTAATGGTGGTTGAGTATGTTTCCTAGTACATGATAAGTATTAGTCTATTACAAAAATTAAAAATTATGAGTATATTTAATAAGTTCTTATTTTGTGACAAACATCATTTTAAGGGCCTTATTTTGCAGATAAGTAGAGTCAAGTTTAAAGAAAGAGATGTTACCTAATGTCCTCACACAGTCTGTCATTTTACATATTACATGTATGCCTCCTCAGCTTATACAGATTATACTTTCACCTTATTTTTCTTTTATTTTCCACAGTTTGGCAAAAATGTATTATTGAATTAGATTTCAAACACACACATACACACCCACAGCACAATAAAACAAGAATCGTATCATGCTCTTATAAACAAAAATCTATCATGATGCTTGAAGACATATAGCAGCTTAAAACAAAATAAATCTAACAATAGTATAAATTATATTTGTGAGAGTACTTTAAAAATTATGATCTGATATAGCAAAAAAATCATACCATTATAACTATATGTTTACATTTTATCCAACTTCCAATATACTCATGAAAGCTGAGATATAAGCTCTGGTCTGTCTGAATCTAGGGTCTCTGCTCTCAGCCACTATACTCCTGCTTCCCAATCTATTCTCCAGATAGCAACCAGAATGTTACTTTAAAATCTGATTTAAATCATGTCACTCCTCTTCTTAAAATATTTTAATGGTTTTCCATTGCTTTTGTAATAAAATCAAACTACTAATCATGGCCATTGGTGGTTCTGCCCACTTCTCCTGTCTGATCTTCTACTACTTTACGCCTCACTCTGGGTTCTTTGCAACCTGAGGTTTCTTTATTCTTTCCTACTGTTTTTGAACTAATGGATGATCCTAGAAGTCAACACCTTCAGCGTTTTCCCAAGATCTTGGCACAGTTGCCTTATTATCTTTCAGATGTTAGCTTAAATGTCATCTCTTTGAAAATAGTGGCATCCATAAGCAACCTACCAGAAGCATCCCCTTAGTTCTATTTTGCTATCTCTATCTTAATAAAAAGCTTGAATCAGAATCTGTGGTTATGTTGGTGTCTAGTTTATACACATGTTGTCTGTGCCATCCCACCTCACTCGAACGTAAGCTCTGTGAGATTGTGGACTGCAAGACTGTCTTTGTGGAGCTTACATTTTAATAAGGGGAGATGGGCAAGAATCAGTTAAAAAATTATATAATATGTTAGAAGGTATCTACTCTACAGGGAATGACTGCTACAGGGAAAAAGAAAGATTTTCCACTTATTGAGCATTTATTGTGTGTTAAGTACCTTGAGTTTTCCATATGGATTAAAAAAAATACATACTCACAGAAATGCTGTGAGTTAGGTGCAACTATTTCCTAATTTAACTTAACCTAGGCTTCACACACAACTGGCATTAGGGTTAGAATTTGAGATCCAAGTAAGAAACTACATTCTGGATATACAAATACATATTCTTTATATGAATATTCCATAAGTTAGAGCAAGCTATTTGCTTCTGAACTGATTATTTTGGGAGCTGTTTGCTATCCAAATTATTTGCTTACTCATAAGCCTGAGTTATTGTAATATAGAAAGTCAGATGAAAGGAAATACAAGCATAACTTCCTTTATTGTGCCTTACTTTATTGCACTTCACAGATACTGCGTTTTTTACAAATTGAAAGTTTGTGGTAACCCTAATTCCAAGCAAGTCGGTTGATACCATTTTTCCAATGACACATGCTCACATCATGTCTCTCTGTCACATTTTAATAATTCTTGCAATATTTAACATTTGCTCATTATTATGTCTGTTTTATGATCTGTGATCTTTCTTGTTATTATTATAACTGTTTTAGGATACCACGAGCCACACCTACACAGGCTGGCAAACTTAAATGTTTGTGTTGATAAATGTTGTGTAAGCTCTGACTGCTCCACCAACTGGCCAGTTTCTCTGTCTCTCTGTCCCTCACCTGGCCTTTATATTCCTGAAATGCAAAAATACTGAAATTAGGCTACTTAATAACTGTACAATGGCCTCTAAGTGTTCAAGTGAAAGGAAGACTCACATTTCTCACTTTAAATCAAAAGCTAGAAATGATGAGGCTTAGTGAGGAAGGTATGTCAACAGGCAAAACATGCCAAAAGATAGGCCTCCTGTGACAAACAGCCATGTTGTGAATGCAAAGGAAATGTTATTGAAGAAAATTTAAAATGCTACTCCAGTGAACACACAAGTGATAAGAAAGCAAAACTGCCTTACTTCTGATTATGGAGAAAGTTTCAGTGGTCTGGATAGAAGATCAAACCAGCCACAACATTCTCTTAAATCAAAGCCTAATCCTGAGGAAGACCCTAACAATATTCAATTTTCTGAAGGCCACGAGATGTGAGGAAACTGCAGAAGAAAAGCTGGAAGCTAGCAGAGGTTGGTTCATGAGGTTTAAGAAAAGAAGCCATCTCTATAACGTAAAAGTGCAAGGTGAGGCAGCAAGTGCTGATGTAGAGGCTACAGTAATTCATCCAGAAGAACTAGCTAAGCTAATTAATGAAGGTGGTTGTGATAAATAGCAGATTTTCAGTGTAGAGAAAACAGCCTTCTATTAGAAGAAGACGCCATCTAGAGAGGAGAAGTCAATGCCTGGGTTAAAAGCTTCAAAGGACAGGCTGACTCTCTTGGTAGGACAATGCAGCTGGTGACTTAAAGTTGAAGCCAGTGCCCATTGACCATTCCAAAAATTCTAAGGTCCTTAAGAATTATGCTAAATCTACTCTGCCTGTGCTCTATAAATGGAACAGCAAAGTCTAGATGACAGCACATTTGTTTACAATATGGTTTACTGAATAATTTAAGTCTATTGTTTAGACACTGCTCAGAAACAAAAATTCCTCTCAAAATATTACAGTTCATTGACAATGTACCTTGTCACCCAAAACTTCTGATGGAGATGTACAAGCAGATTAATGTTGTTTTCATGGCTGTTAATACAGCATATATTCTTCAGTCCATGTTCAAGGGGTAATTTCAACTTTCAAGACTTATTACTTAAGACATACATTTTATAAGGCTAGAGGTGCCATAGACAGTGATTTCTGTGATGGATGTGGGCAAAGTAAACTGAAAACCTTCTGGAAGGGATTCGGAATTCTAGATGTCATTGAGAACATTTGTGATTCATCTGAGAAGGTCAAGATATTAACAGGAGTTGGGAAGAAGTTGATTTCAACCTCGTGGATGATTTTCAGGAGGTTCAGGACTTCATTGGAGAAAGGAACTGCAGATGTGGTAGAAACAGCAACATAACTAGAGTTAGAAGTGGAGCCTGAAGATGTGACTGAATTACTGCAGTCTCATTATAAAATGTGAATGGATGAAGAGTTGCTTCTTACAATAAGCAAAGAAAGTGGTTTCTTGAGATCGAATCTTCTAGTGCAGATCCTGTGAATATTGTTGAAATGACAACAGAGGATTTAGAATATTACATAAACTTAGTTGACAAAGCAGTAGCAGAGTTTGAGAGAGTTGAATCCAATTTTGAAAGAAATTCTACTCTGGGTAAAATCGTATCAAATAGCATCACATGCGACAGAGAAATCCTTTGTGAAAGGAAGTGTTGACTGATGTGGCAAACTTCATTGTTGCCTTATATTAAGAAAGTGCCACATCCATCCCAGCCTTCAGCAACCCACCAGCCTTATCAATCAGTAGCTATCGACATCGAGGCAACACCCTCCTCCACCAGAAAGATTATGAGTCTGAAGGCTCAGATTATCTTTACAGTGTATGTATGTATGTGCAGTGCAGTGGTGCAATCACAACTGGCTGTAGCCTTGACTGTCTGGGCTCAAGTGATCCACCTCAGCCTCTCAGCCTCCCGAGTAGCTGGGACCACTGGTGCATGCTACCACACCCTGGCTAATTTTGCTAATTTTATATTGTTTATAGAGATGAGATTTCATCATGTTGCCCAGGCTGGTCTAGCACTCCTGGGCTTTAGTGATCCTCCTGCCTCCACTTCCCAAAGTGCTTGTATTACAGGTGTGAGCCACTGCACCTGGCCTCTTTAGCGTTTTTTAGCAGCAAAGTATTTTTAAAATTAAGGCATATACATTGTTTTTATACACAATTCTGTTGCACACTTAATAGATTATGGTATGATATAAACATAACTGTTATCTGAGAGACCCACTTTATCAGGATATGTTCTTTATTGTGATGGGCTGGAACTCAACCTGCAATATCTCCAAGATATGCCAGTAGTTTGATTAATTGAAATCTCATTAAAAGCAAGAGTCTATATAATTTGGATTATTCATTTAATCTGTATGCCTAGTAAATTCTTACTAGCCTTTCTGTTTACTTTGTATTCCCCATAATGAATATTTTGCACATTTGTAATAATGAAACAGTATCAAATATATCTGCTGTTTCTCTTGTGTCTTAGATTTTACTGTACCTTCTCCTGGCCACATTAAAACTTTTTGCACCTTTATACTTTCTCTAGCTCTTTTTCCTAAATTCATCAACCAATCTGTTAAATAATTTATGTTACACTTACAGGGAAAGAAGTGAGCATCCCTAGGGGTTAAATGGTTTTTGAATATAATGTTTTTTATTATGATTATATATGTCACATTTTAGGCAGCTGGTAAATACATGTATGAATAAACAATTGATATGTATATATTTTTAACAGAAGTGTAAAAATTTAGAGAGATTAAGCATCTACTTCCGTTTATTGTTTAATTATTTTATTAGCAATGATAAAAATAAGCAATAAAATATTTTATGTGATAAGGAAATGCTGGGGAAGCATAACTGTTACACTGCCAAAATAGTGTTACAATGTATGTTTTGTTAATCCCATTTTGCTTCCTTATTTTAGGTGTTAAGTTCAAGAAATCTGAGGAAACATGTGAACTTAAAGTGATAGAAAAGTAGATGCCAACAACTTAGACTCTTATAAAAATAATCTTACATAAGACATTTTCTTGTTTGAATTGTGCCTATTTTTCTTCCAGAGTCCCTGAAACAATAAAAAGCAGTTTTCTTTTGCTTTCAAATGTCTGTAATTTTACTTTAAAGGTCCTATACATACTTTTTTATATAAAATTTTTCCTGGTGTTTGTGTCCTGTATAAGATTTTCAATTAACTTTGAACATTGTTATTACATTATAAAACAAACGGCAATAGTTAGATGGTTAATAATGTCAGCTCTGTGGATGCAAGAATGACATTTGTCTCGTTCAATGCTGTATCTACAGCACCTAGAATGTGGACGTGGCACACTGGAGGTGCTCAAGAAATTTATGTTAAAGGAACTAGATGTCTTTGCTCAACACCTGGCATATCCTGTTGAAGAAGAGTAAACAGTATTAACGCAGCCTGGCGCAGTGACTCACGCCTGTAATCCCAGCACTTTGGGAGGCCGAGGCGGGTGGATCACTGGAGGTCAGGAGTTCGAGACCAGCCTGGCCAACGTGGTGAAACCCTGTCTCTACTAAAAATACAAAAATTAGCCAGACGTGGTGGCGCATGCCTGTAGTCCCAGCTACTCAGGAGGCTGAGGCTGGAGAATCATTTGAACCCAGGAGGTGGAGGTTGCAGTGAGCCGAGGTGGCGCCACTACACTCCTGCACTCCAGCCTGGGCAACAGAGCGAGATGCCGTCTCACCAAACAAAAAAAAAAAAGAAAAAAGAAAAATGGTACTAATGCTGGCTTTTTGTGCCTCTTTTATTGTCATAATGCAGTGTTCTTCACAGTATGTTCACAAAAAATTATTTACTTGCAAAATTTACTAGTTGCTAAAATAAAAAAAATTTTACTATATTTACAGTTTTTTTTGGAAAACATTGGGTTAAATAAGTTTTGTTTGTTTGCTTTTTTTGTTATTGAAGCTAAACATCCAAAAGAACCTTTGATAATGCTCATGTACATTGTAAATCTCTAAGAAATCTGCATTAAATATACTGTCTTACAGACTTGTTTAAACATTTAACATTCATCCCCCCACCCTCAACTACTTTAGTAAACTGTCCTTAGAGAGATAAAAGTTATTTTACTGTAATGATTTTTGACAGACACCTAATTATCCTGAAATGATTTCATATAAAGAGATTTTCTTTGAAAGATATCTCACTTTTCAGGTAGGGATCTGTTTCCTTTCTAAAATATTCTTTTCCCACTTAATCATTTCATTAAAAAAAAGGAACCTAGAGTCATTAAGACTTCTAAAGATTTCGAAAAAAACAGCAGGTGTGGATATTTCTAAAAAATTCTGTATCAGGCAGAATTTTAAAACTTAAAACAGTAAAGAGATCACAACGTGGGAAACTACCAACAATTTTGACCACAAGAAAATATAAAACCTCTAAACCTCAAAAAAAGCATAAGTCAAATAGGTAAGTCAAGAAATAAGTCAAAGGCGTTAACATACACAGAGATCGAACAAATTGATGAGGAAGACAAAAGCAGTAAGACCATAATTTAAAAATAGGTGAAGGCATGAAATAGATCATTTGAAAGGATAGCATACAAATGGCTAATAGTTTTTTTTGTTTCATATTTAGTTTCACTAATGCAAGTGTAAAAGAAATGCAAATTACATTTTATTACCTAGCTCCGTGTTTCCCAAACTTTCTTGGTTCATTGTAACTGTAGTGTCTTAATAATTTTGTCAATGTGCATTTAGGGCTAAAAGTAATACTGAACAGTTTCATTTTATTAAGTAGTAAGGTCTAAACAACTTAATAATGATTTATGCCCTAACAACTTTTTATCCATTTGGGAAAATTATAATATATAAATTGAAACCCAAAACAGGGTTTCGTTTTGTTTTTTCATCCTTAGATGGCCACAGTTACTTACTAATGGGATGGTATGCCTTGTTGGGCATACCATCCCATTAGTAAGTAAGTGAAATTGAAGGCTGATTATATGAAAAGATCAATAAAACAGATAAACCTCTAGCAAGATCAATCAATATTAAAAGAAGACATAATTTGGCATCATCTAGAATAAAAACCGGAAATCGCTAAAAATCCTGTAGCCATTGGAAGCATAATGTGGGGATATTGTGAACAACTTTATGTCAAATTCAGCTAGATGAAATAAAACATAGAAATTATTGACTCTCATTCAAGAAGAAATACACACTCTGAATAGCCCACATTTATTCTAGGAATTGAAATTGAAGTTAAAAACCTTCCCACAAAGAAAACTCCAGATGACTTCACTGGTAAATTCTGTTAAATATTTAAGGGAAATGTAATTTAAGAAAAACATTAAAGGAACAAATTCTGCCAGACAATGGAAAAGGGAGGAGGGAGGCCTCCAAACAAATTATTATGTTCAGCATTACTCTGACACCAAAGTCACAGACATTACAAGAAAAAAAATACTGCATAACGATATTCTTCATGATGCAGATGCAAAAGTCCTTAAAATTTTAACACATTGAATCTGGAATATATAAAAAGGATAATATATCATGACCAAGTGGGATTTATCTTAGGAATTTAAAGTTGGTTTAACATTGGGTGAAAAAACATCACTCAATGTAATTTTCCATATTAACAGACTAAAAAAAGATTTTAGTCTATCTTTAAAGTTGCAGAAAAAGTATTTGACATAATTCAGCATTCACATATTATAAAAATTCTCTGCAACAGAGTAGAAAAGAACTTCCTTATCATGATGGTCATCATTTGATGAGTGTAATAAGAAAATGTGGACACTTAGGTTGATTCCATATCTTGGCTATTGTGAAATGATGTAATAAACATGGTAATGCAAATATTTCTTTGACATACTGAGAATAAATCAAATGTATTTCTATATGCTAGGGATGAACAGTTGGACATTGGAATTTAGAAAGCAATGCCATTGATTATAACATCCCAAAATGTATGAAATACTTAGAGTTAAATTAAGTAATATGTGTAAGAACTGTGCACTTAAAATCCTAATACATTGCTGAGATAAAGACTTCAATAAATGCAGAGATGAGACATTATCATGAGTTAAAAGATTCAGTATTGTTAAGATGTTGGTTTCTCCTGAAATTGAGTCTGTCAGTTCAAGGCAATTTCAGTCAAAATCCCAACAGGCTTTTTAACAGAAATTGGCAGACTGATTTCAAACTTTGTTTGGAAATGTAGACCTAAAATAGCCAAAATAATTTTCAAAAGGCAAATTTGGATGACTTGCACTGCTGATTCCAAATTTATTCCTAAGACTTGCTCTGTTGGTTTAAGGATAGACATAGAGGTTAATGGAATGGAAGAGTCCAGAAATAGAACCCAAATTGATCAGTTGATTTTCAACAAAGGTACTGAGATAATTTAAGGGGGGAAAGGATAATATTTTCTATAAATGGGTCTAGAACAACTGAATACCTGTATTTTTGAAAAAAATGGTCTAAGACTCTTATGCCATATATAAAAATGAAGTTGAAATAGCCATAGACTTTTGACAACTACAGTAATTATGTGAATAGATGTTAAACATATATTTATATGTTTTATATCTGTATATATGTAAATATTCTGCAATATGTGAAATAGTATATACTTATTATATATAGTACAGACACATATTTCTTGAGAGGTAAGGGACAAACATCCAAATTAGAGAATTTAGACCAGAGACCTACACTCATATTTCAGAAATTTCAGAACATCAAGGACAAACTGAAGTTACTAAGAGCTTTCAGACAAACAGGCCACATATAAAGCTACATTTATATAATACTTTTAAAAAGAAACTTTAGAGGTTAGTAGCCCAGTGAAAAAAAGTCTTCAAAATGTTAAGAGAAAATGACTTTCAACCTGGAAATTCTAAACCCAACAAAGAGGAAAACATGGGATTCAGGCAGCAGAAGACTAATCATGAGGGGGACAAAGGAAAGTTCTGGATAACAACTCTGTAATAAACCCAGGGTACCATCAGTTCCAACTGGAGAAAGGGATGCCAATGGTTGTGAGAAGGCAAGAGGAAAGTGGGATTGGCAAGGACCTATGACGTTGTTTTGGACTCTGAGTGTTTAGAACAGTTATCAGTAAGGTGTGAGAACCTCAGAGCGGGGGTAAGTGGCACTGGATACAGAAACACAAGCAAAATAAAAAGTGAGACAATTATTAACTCTAGGAAAAATTAAGAGCTGCACAGAAAAGGAAATGTAATCACTGTTGAGCCAAATAGTGTGTTATGATTAATATTTCTATGACTACTGGAAATTTCCATTTCTATACTATTAATCAGAAATGATTATGTAACTATTGAAAGACCACAGAAGTGAGAATTGAGAGGGTGTTTGTAAGAGAGCTGAACCTTAACTACCAGGACAGAGAAGCAATAGATTATCTCTAAACCTGATGAATAAAAATAACCCATATATTATTTAGAAATATGAATATAATCACCAGAAGAAGGAGCTGAAAATGGTTGCTTTTTGGGATTTTGATTAGATTGCTTGGGGGCAGGTAGGGCAGCATGGGGAAGAGACTATGTATTTCATTAAATGCCACTTGGGACTATTTGATTTTTTTTATGGGCATATCTAACGATGGTAAAAAGAAAAATAATCATTAAAGTGATAAAAGGACTCAGAATGCTAAGCAAACTGAATAATTCAGCATTACCATAAATCTAGAATCTGGGAGAAAATGTTACCTAACAGCAGCAACAAAAATATCATTTCATAATAATGGGGAAATGTTCAAAATATATTGTTCAGCAAAATAAGCAGGTTATAAAATAACAGTGTATAAAATAACTCATTTTCATACCAAAATTTATCTTTGCATGCATTAAAAAAACACAAGAGGATAATACAGAAATACCAAAGACAGTTATTTCTAAATGATATAATTATGGATTTTACTGGTGATTGAAAAAATTTTATATGAATATTTTACATTTGAAATTAGAAAAAGATTTAAGAAAAACTAATGAGAGAAAGCTATTTGAAGAGTTTGGAAATGATATCATTCATAAAAACTCCACATATTAGTTCTTTCTATGAGAAAAGCACCCTGCTAAACTCTTTGGAGGTTACAAAGATACATAAGATATTGTTATAATTTCTCAAAAAGGTCAAGATCTAACATGGAGATGAAAATTAGTGTGTAAATACCAGTATAAAAGTCACAAATAATATAAGATAGAGTGATAGAGTGTTGGAAGTGTTCTAAGCATGAGGGTCAATACAGGAATAGTTCTTTAGTGAGAAAGATCACTTTAAAATGGAACAGAGTTAAGGAGGTTGGAAGTGGAAGGATGTGGAGGATTTCAAGAGGTAGAAATCATATGAGGCCATTACAGCAACAAACAAGACTCAGAAGTGTAGGTGCAAAGTAATTTTGACTGGGACCTGGGGTAGGAGTGGGATGTGTGCTTTGGGACCAGATTGTATAGAGTGCTGAATGCCAGGGAAAGGGATTTCGACTTAGTTCAATAAAACTTAACAGTTATTTAAGGTTGTTGGAGAGAGGAATAAAATAATTACACATGGGAAGAGAAAGCCTATTTGAAGTCTATTATGCCAGGCCCAGGTGAGCAATAATGAAAGCCTGAACTAGGATATTGATTGTGAGAATGAAAAGAAGGGATCAACTTGAGAATCATTTTATGAGTCCAGTATATAGAATTTAGCAGCTATTTGGAAGTAGGAAAAGAGGTAGAAGGTAACAAAAGTAGGTGCATTGTTGTGAATCTTGGGTATTAGAACAGTGGTAACACTAGCAAAGAAGGGCAGTCAGAATAAAGAGGGAGTTTTGTGGAGGAAGATAGTTTTTGGTATCCTGAATGTTTGATTTGGTTTTGGGGGAATATCCATGAGGCAAGACTCAAAAGGCAGTTGCAAGTATGGATTTGAAGTAGTCATTCAGCAAATACATATTGTTTCCTATGTTTAATAACTCGATATATATTATCAATTTAAAATTGAGTAAAACAAGATCTCTGTCCTCATGAAGCTCATCATTTGGACTAGGGAGATAAATAGGTATCAAATGGTTAATTACAACACAGTTGTTATAAGTAATGCATCAACAGAGTATGAACAGAGTTCTGTGAGAGCAGAGGAGACAGCTATGTCCTAATGCTCTTTGTTTTGGTTGTAGGGAAGGGATTCACTCAGATACTGAAAGATATACATGACCAGTTGGAGCTTACAAACATGGGAAATTATTCTTGGCCTGATGTGGATGTTTCATAAAAATGAGCACTTCATTCAGACAGCAACGAGGGAGAACATTGTACTGAGAACAATATCTGAAGGGATGTATATAACATATTTGCAAGTTAGGAAAAAACTAAGAAGCAGTGAAGGGGAATGTAGGATCTGATCTCAGACGCTAAAACAGGAGACCCAAGACACAAGAAAGCTTGATAGTGGCCAAGAGATTAGGAAGATAGAGGGTTAATAAAAGCCTATGGATTTAGTGATTCAGAGACCATTGACTTTTCAAAAATGTTTCAATAATACCAGAAAAAGTCTGCTTCAGTTGGTGACAATATGTAGTAATAATAATAATAATAATAACTATTATAAAAATAAAGGTAGTGAAATATTGGTCCTTTTATATGAATATATATGTTATACACATTAATTATGTATTTACAGATAAACTCATGTACAGATAAACACATGTATAGGGAGTAAGTATAAACAATATTTTTATGAACTTTATTTTTAAGAAATAGTATGAAATGGATAGGACATGGTCTTATGGAGATAGTAGAGCCATTGAATTTGCAGGGATTGTTGGCAATGTCTGAAAACAATTTTCAAAAGAGTAGTAAGGGCAGAATGTAGACTTTGAAGGAGCTAAGTATATAGAGGAAAATAAATGACTACAGGTCTCAGAAATCCTGAAATCCTGCCTTTCCACCCTCACTCCCCAATTATATAATGACTACTTTTTCTTCAGTTATCACCTGAAATGTTCCTACTTCAAACAGACTTTCTTGTTGAACCTTTTCAAACTAGTTTCCCCATGTTATACTACAACACCATTCTTTTGCTCCATGTAACCACCACAATTTGTAATATATTGCTTGTGTATTTTTTAAATGTCTTGTCTTCCTCGCCAGACTGTCACTTGCATATGGATAGGCACCATGGGAATTTGTTTTCCACTTTACATTTTAGCCTCATGAGCATTGATACGTCGTAGTCTGTTATTGAATGAATGAGAGAGGTAAAAGGATAGATTGTCTCCAGAGCAAATTTATTGGAAATAGAATAGTTGTAAGAAATGTCCAAATCCAACATGTCACCTAATACTTGGGTTGCTGGAATAGAATGGAGATGAAGAATTGGGAAAATTAAGGTCATACTTTTAGAACAAAGCCCAACTGAAATCCCTGTTGGACTCAATGATGGGATGAAGAGGAAGGAGTGATGCTTTAAAATAGAGGACAAAATGGGAGAAGCTGAAATAAAGAGGATGGGAGAGTAATGAGAGTAGTAAAAAATGAGTAGAAAACAGTAAAAACTACATGTCTTTCCTTATCAGGTGAGTTGGGACTGTTAGAGGGTTGTGAGCCAAGGGGAGTAGAATGAAAAACCATGTTTCAATTAAATTGAGAAGGTATAATGATTGCTTACAGAAATAAGGGGAAGAAAGTATAGGAGAATATGCTTATAGTACAACAGAGGCATCATAATGTGATGGGACTAATACCAGGAAAGACCAGGAAATGACTGAAGTAGTTTACAGCAGGCTATTAGCTTTGATGTAAGTGCTTAATAAGTATTAATTGGTTAATAAGCTTGTTCCGTGTAAATTCATTACTATTTCTAGAGAAATGTTACAGAAGAACCCAAAATTGAGTAATGGTAATAGCAAACAGATACTTTTTGTTATGTAGTCCCATATCTTGGAACATAATTACATGTAAATTTATTTATATTATTTACACTAGATGATTTCAGCAAAACTTATTTTTTGTATTTTTAATGCTGTCACATGGTGATATAAGTTCTGCACAGTATTCTCATCTACTTCCCAGAAATCCATGGTTCTGAAAAATAGAAGCTGGTTTGCCAAGCATTTTTTAAAAAATGAATAATCACTCCATAAATAGCTTTTATGATAGTTTACAAACAATTATGATTATGAAATAACTGATCTTAATTTATGTGTACCTCAATTACAATCTAAAGGTTTGGTGTAGTTTTCTTTTTCATCAGTACAGTGAAACTTTTAGGCAGCCATGAATACCTTGCCTTGTTACAGTATTTCAGTTCCTCTTGTGACCAATGTCATAGCATGGGTTTATAAGGTAACTGGAGTTAGGGATGCTATCTTTGGTCATGAAAACGAGTTGTCTGTTATTCTCTGGGCAAAACTAAATAATTCCTATGGGAGTCAAATAGAGACATGGGCCTGGATCACACTGTGCTTTACTACTGAGGGCTTTGGCACATACCACCTGGGGTTTTATGTTGTTCTGTATTCATTCAAAACTAAGAGTCAAAGTGCTCTGTGATGTCCTTATGAAGAGTCATGCATTAAAACATGCTTCTTTCCATAGAGATTCTATTTTTCTTCTTTGTTTTTTAAAGTTTTTTTTTTACTGAACATATTAGTATTTTAACAGATGTATTGAGATAATGACACTGAGATAATGGCTCCCTAGCTATTAGGGAATAATTCATTTCCTGAATGTGAGATGTTTTGGAAACTATTACTGTCATTTCATAACTATATATTGTGTAATAATCCTGACTCAAAGCACCTAGTAGGTTAATTCTTGGTATTATAAAAGCTGATGAGGGAGAATATACTTATCTGCCACAAAATTTTGCATGTGTGAATAGTTGCTACCAAGGTGAAAGGAAAGGAAACTTTACTTTCATCTGTACTTTTTCTCACCACTTGAGTTCTTTTTAATCTTCTTGGTACCCAAGAATAATCTCTTTATTAAACCATGACATTTCAAGTTGTTGCATTTTAAGTTTTCTTCTGTAAAATTCTCTGCCCTTACCCGAAAAGAAAAAAAAAACACAACTCATGATGTATCTAAGATACTCCTGATTTGTCTTTTGAATGAGTCAAAGCTAAGAGTCAGTGTATTAAGAGTCAGATAATTTGAAGATTGATCATCAGGCCCTCAAGGTCTAGAATACAGTCAGAGCAAGAATTTGATTCAGTATTTCCTCTGTTGCCAGAGGTACGATCTACCTCTCTTCTTGTCTTTTAGTCTTGGTAGAAATGTATTATCTTTTCTTACCAAAATTGGAATGTAAAGGGGGAAGAGATTTAAGTCTGAAAATTATATGAGTGCTTCCTCCAGACTATCAAAAGTTAGCTATTAATTTTGCTTTGAATGTTGATGAGACTAACAGCACACTGACCTTGAGTTCTCTTCACAGTGGGTAAACCTCACAAGTGCAACTACTGTGGACGAAGCTACAAGCAGCGCAGTTCACTGGAGGAGCACAAGGAACGCTGCCACAACTATCTCCAGAATGTCAGCATGGAGGCTGCTGGGCAGGTCATGAGTCACCATGGTGGGTAGAAACTGGATTCATCATTTTTATTTCCCCCTACTGCTTTTGTAGTTCAACATGAAGATAAAATCTTATGCTGTTTAAAACTATTTTAGATCACTTTAACTTAAATGAGTTGAGCTTTGGGATACATTGCAAATAATCTATATTGAAATTTTGCAATACTCCCAAATTATTTCTGATAACATTTGAATTAGCATAATACTGACAACCAACCTTTCACATACCAAAGGAAGGTACTATTTACTCTTCTTTTTCATTTATCTAACCAGATAGTTAGAGCTGGTTCCACGTTAGTTTGTAGACCGCCTAAAAGAATGAATTGGTTATTTGAATATTTTCATCTCTGTTAGGTAAGTGTGATCAGTCATATAATCTGAAATTTCTCCAATCGGTCCTTTAATTTTTCTGAGAAATTACTGATTTTGCTTTCTACAATGTGCAAAACAATCTAGACCAAAATTAGACACAATCTCTCTCCACAAAAAACATTCTCCAAGCAAAACATCCTGATCTCTAAATACACTACGGCAGGTAGGAAGGCAATCCCTAAGGTTTATCAATGAATAATTCTCTGTTCCTGAAAAGTTAATTTTAATAATCAGCCTTATATAGGAAAATAATGAATTTCAGTTCTTAAGATTTGTAGTGTCTATCTTGTCTTACTAATTAGATTTGTATACTGATAAGTTTTATTTATACAAAGACAAAAATCTCAACTTATTAGTACATGTATATCTTTTATTTATTTTTTTAAATTATTTTTTCTTTTCTTTTATTTTATTTTTTTTGAGATGGACTCTCACTTTGCCACCCAGGCTGGAGTGCAGTGGCGCGATCTCAGCTCACCACAACCTCTGCCTCCCTGGTTCAAGTGATTCTCCTGCCTCAGCCTGCCAAGTAGCTGGGATTACAGGCATGCACCACTAGGCCTGGCTAATTTTTGTATTTTTAGTAGAGACGGGGTTTTACCATGTTGGCCAGGCTGGTCTCAAACTCCTGACCTCAGGTGAGCTGCCCACCTTGCCTTCCCAAAGTTCTGGGATTACAGGTGTGAACCACTGCACCTGGCCACTTGTATATCTTTTATTTAAAAAAGGTTTGCCCAGTATTAAATGGTATAGTTGGGGATTGCTACAGTAACTTTTAAAATATAAATATCTATGTATTGGCTTGGACATAGCCAGGTCAAGGATTATTTCTGGGGTTTTCTGTTTGTTTTATAGAGTATATACTATGGAACTGTGTTTGTTGGACAGCTAGTGATTATGTGTTGTTGAATTGGGAATTTTTTTAATTTAAAATTTTTGTTATCCTGAACAACTAAAGCATTTCCTTCTAGTTTCTATAATCTAAACAATCTAATTCTATTGATTTGTGATCAAGTCCATTTATTTTTATATTATCATCATTAACATTTTTTACAAACCTATCTGTGTGTCAAGTCTTGGTAAATTTGATATTTCAAGCTTGCATTACCTGGGCTGATGATGATAGCATAGGATCTAGAACATAGAGATTACAAAATGGTGTGTCTCGGAGTCTGCCAAACCTGCTCTGGCTACATGGTGTCTGAGTGTGTCACTCATAGGCTGGATTTGAGGATTAAATGTGATTGAATATGTAATAAATGCCCAATATATGGTTTGCTTTACTGTTAACATTTGAGAACATTAAATAACTGAATAACAGTAAATGTGCTATTCCCTATAAATTTGTTATTTACCAGCAATAACTTAAGCATTAGAAGTTTCATTTGCTGACCGGACCGAATACACTGTCACTATTTAAATTGTTGGATTTAAGGGTAAATTGAGGCAGGAAGCTGATGGAAGCTTGGGGGAGTATCAAATCTTCCCCAAAACACCTTATGGCATTGCTACTAGTTTTTCTATGTTATGTTCTCCCATTGCAGTTCTGACATTTGATGGGGTTATGCATTTCCAACTTTATTTATTATTTTTGCATTCCTAGTTATTTATGGAATTCTGTATTGCATACATACTCCTAAAAGACTATATGGTAATAGGGAGGTAAAATGTAAATAAATTATTATAATCAACATTGAATTATCTGTTGGCAGATTGAACTTTTAGAGAATCAAATGCTAACAAAAAACTTAAACAAGTATATTTTGGAGGAAGCAAAGACATGTCTTCTAAACAACTGGGGCCTCAGTCTTACCCCCTATTCCCCAGATTGCTTAGCCCTCCACAGGCATAGGCCCTTTACAGGTGGTGCTAAAGCTGGAACCAAGTAGGGGAAAGTGGGAAAGAGGCAGGGGCACTGGGTAGGTAGAGCAGAGGGTAAAACCAAAGAGCAGAAGGGATTGAGGGTAGTTTCTGATACCATTTATAGAACCAAATATTCTGAAATACTGGATATCGTTTTAACCACATAAGTTTACATTCATGCCATTTCATACCGTACTTTTTCTAGGTTTGTTATAACAATAATTTGAGATTATCCTTAATCTCCTCTACCTGTTATTAACATGCCTAATGGGAAATTGGCCATACGAGGTAGGAGTTGATAAATACTGTGAGAGAAAAACATGGTTCTGTAAAATGCTGCTAGAGGTCATCATTAACCTATGTCTCATATAAATAGCTTGACATATGTCTCTTTTTAAACAGAACCACGATGAAACTTATATTTATCCCCTTCTCTTGCTGTATCTTATTTATTTGTTTTTCTTTTTTGTGGTAGATATGAGAGTTGCTATCATTTTGGTTACCATTAGCTCCATGAAATGATTTAACTATTACTTGTTTTTAAAAAATATCTGACATAGTTATATTTCCTAGTCTCTCTTTTCCAAAACACGTTTTTTCCGTATGTTGTTCTTCTAGTATGGAATTTTTTAAAGAAAAAGAGGCATTTTCACTTTACTCAGAAAACATTTATCAAGAGCTTACTATGTGCCAAGTTATATAGAACATTCTGGGGTATAAAAATAAATGGACACAGTTTTTTAATACACTTACTTTATAGTCTGGTAGGAAATACATACTTTAAAAAAATAAAATGAAATGAAACAAAAGCTCTAATAAGGATGCATACACAGTTCTCTGGGAACATAGATGTAGAATTAACCCAACTCTGGAAAAGTCAAGAGAGGCTTCTTACGTGCAGGAGTGTTCAATCCAAACATGAGGAATGAGTAAAAATTGCATATATCAGGCAGGATACAGAGAATGTATATTCAAGGAGAAGAAGAGGCTTGGAGATATAAAAGATAATGAACAGCTTCCCTGATGTTGAGTGTAACTGCAGTTTAAGGAGTGGTAGGAAATGAAGCTTCTGAATTAGTAGGTTGTGATTCAAAGACAGAGTCTTCTCTGCTAATCTAGTGTTTGAATTTCATTGTGTAACTGATGGGGGGCCACTAGGGTAACCAAATTTGTTATTAATGAGGTAATCAAATCAAGAAAAATGTCTCCAATGAGGATACATGATAAATGCCTACCTGGGGCAGGGGGTATGGTGTGAGGAGAGACTGGAAATGAGAATGCCAAGAAAAAGATGAAAAGGCAACTGCAGAAGAGAACAAGGTGAAATATTGAAGACATATTTAGGAGGTAGAATAAAATGTTCTTAGAAAAGTTGATTGAGTTTGAGGAAAAAGGAGGAATATCATGACTCATAGTTTTGGAAATAATAATTGAGTTTTATGACAGATTATTTATAGAATTAAATTATTTAATTGGGTTTGATGAGCTTATTTATTTAATTGGGTTTTAGGGCAGATTATTTATCTTATTTAATTAGGTTTTATGGCAGATTATCTTGTTCAATATTATCTTTATGTTTCTTTTGCAAGTCTGTTCAGCTTGAAGAAAAAGCTTTAAAATCAAACTATGTTATTACCTGTTTTACCTAAACCTAAAGACGAAAATGAAAGTGCAAAGCACAAGGATAGCCAGCTTAAAATCTATATATATTGTTAGGTTTGTGCTTTGAATTGTTTGGGAAAGGGAGGTTCTTTTTCACAGTATAGAGGCATTATTGGGCACCCCCAAACTTTGGAGTAAGCTTTTTTGACTTGTTTCCATTGGGTGACATCATTCAGTGAACATCCATTGAATATTATATCTCTCTTGTATCATAAAAGGTATTAGAGACACAAATACAACAGAATGCAACCCCTGAGGTTATTTACCAGCTATTAGAAGATAGACCAGTAAAACAACAATTATAGTACTATGTGATAAGCATTATGGAGACAGAGAGGACATACCTAAATCAGCAGAACATCCAAGAGGAATTTCCTGGGATTGAGCTTAGTTTTAAAAAGCAAAAATGTGAACTAATAAATGGAGAAGGGTGTTTTCTGCAGAAAGAACAACATGTGTGAACAACTACCAATGTAGCATCTAAAACACTTGGGGTACCTCCGTGTGTGTTTGTAAAGAGATGTGATAGGGAGGAGGGGAGGCAGAAGACTGGATGAAAGGAAGAAGTCTAGCATTTTCCACAGGTGACCAGCATGGCTGATGGAATAAATAGTAGTGTCATCCACTGATACGGTAATTAGGAAAATAGAAGAAAGAAAGGTAAATGGAGATTTTACTTCTTTTACTGTATTCTTTTATGTCTCTATGAAATAGCCAAGTAAAACTGTCTAAGAAGAAGTTAAATATATAGATCTCAAGCTCTTGAGATGGGTCTGAGTAGGAAACAAACAAAGATGCAGGATCCATCATAATTTATGTAGTGGCCCAACGTAGTAGTTTTTAATAAGGCAATATGGATAAGTACAGAGTGAGACATCAAGAAGGCCAAGAACACACTAGCAGGAAAAAAATTTCATGAAGATGAGTAAGAGCAGAGTAGGAACATGGAAAGAGTGATTTCACAGAAGCCAAAGCAAGTGTCAGCACTGCCAAATGCTGTCAAGAAAATAACGAAGATAACTGTAAAGTTTTTTTTAGATCGGGTAACATGGAGAAAATTTGCAACAATATATAAGACATCTGTTGTTTTTGCCTGCCTGACATCCCTTCCTCCTTCTCTTCATAACAAGAGTGTCCATTTACCTTTAGAGAACTTTCCGGTTGCAAAGCTGTGGTGGGACCCTCAGTCCAGGTACTCTGCCCTCTCCTGCTCAGGGGCTAGACATGTGACCTAATCTAGGTCCCTCAGACTTGGAATTTGAATTTGGGTGAACTGTTTGGTTTTTCAAAAGGATACATTGGGAATACACCTATGGTTTTGCCTTTATGGTTATCAATGTGATGAAACAGTGATCTAATGGAATTATGTTTTTATCTTGGTTATAACCTCAAAGATAAGGTCAAAGAGGATGTTTGGTTATAAAGTTTGTTCAAACAGGGGAAGTCACCTTATTGGTATATTTTTAGCCCAGATTAATGTCTATGTGATTAATGCATTATTGAGATATCTAGAGAATTTGTTTTATGTTTCTAGCAATGTATACACAGACATATTTTGATGAGTTGCACCCAGATCCATGAAGCAAAAAAAAATCAGATTGGTTACATAATTAAGGAAAAATGTATCAGGTCTTTACTCAATGGCAGACCTTACAAATATGTCTGACTGGTTTACAAAAAGTCAACACTCAAAATACCTCTACAAAGAGTAGTATAGCATAATGGTTGAGCCAGGCTCTGGAGAGAGACTCCTAGTAGTAATAACATTCTCTACTAACTAGATGTAAACCCTGAGGAAATTACTTAACATCTCTGTGTCTTTGTATTCTCATCTGTACAGTGAAGATGGTATTACACCTATTTCATGGAGTTTCTGGATGAATTAATTATTAAATGCAAAGCCTTAGAACAGCACATAGCACATAGTATATGCCAGTTATTATTGTTGCTGATGTGGTAGAAACAAGATCAATTTTTGACATGAAAAGGGCTATTGTAAAGTAGAAATTAGATCAGAACTCTGCCAAAGTCATCATTTTCAGTTCACATGAGCTTCATTGAACTCGGGACAAATCATCTGAATTGAGGTGGATGTGGTGTGAGACAGTTCCCACACCCAGGTTTTGTTTTGAGTGTTAAATGCGTTCAAATATGAAAATTCAGGGTGAAACTTAGAGCAAAACTGCCAGGTTTTGGACTACTCATTTCAGAACAAATTAGCATATTCAATTTCGGGGGCAAACCCGTTAACCAGTTTTGCTAGTTTTTTAGCAAAATTTACAACAACATTTTTTTTTCTTGCCAAATTCTTTCATTTTGGATCTTGGTCTCTGACATATTTTCATCTTTGGTCCATACTTGGACTGATTTTTAGTTTTATTGTTACTTCTAATAATGTAATAAGTGCTTGTAAATCCATCATCCAAACAAAAAGTTAAGATTTTTACCACAATTTGTATCTCATTACCTGTTCTCCACCACACCATCACCACTGTGCCATTCTTCTGACTCCCCTTATGTGAATTGGTCATCCTTGAATGTTTTTGAAATTCTTTGCTTTTTTGTTGACTCTTTTGCTTTCGTGTAACTTTTTTAGTTGCTTCTAAAAGAGAATATAATATTTTATACATAATATCTTGGGACATACTTTTTCAATGTGATAACATCATTAATGATATAGTGTAGACAATGATCTGTTTCCTTGTTCCTCAGTCTCACCTTGAAACTTTTTTTCCAAATTAACATCCAATAATTGCACAATCCCTTGCTATTCATAGCCAGAGGACTTCTTATTAAATGTAGATTACAATTCAATTTTTCTGGCCCATCTACAGGTTAATCAAAACTTGGATGGAATGTTGATTTCTTTAAACATGTCCAAATCGTGAAAACATTTTTTCACACTATATTTCATTTTTTTCAAAATTGGTAACCTATTGGTTATTAAATACGTCAACTGAATTGTGCACTCAATTTTCCTAACTTTCATCTCTTGCTTTCTCACTTACTTTTGTGTCTGCCAAGAGGATCCCCTTATAAATGAGAATACATTTTTTTGTATACAGTGGGACTATCCTATACAAATGAAAGGATCAGAGTAAATCATTTTTACAGTGCATACTGAACAAGTAAAGTTATTCTAAGAAATGAAAGCTTTAAGTTTCCAAACAGTACTGGCACAAGTGCAACTGGAGAAAGCAACAATAATCAACAAGTAATAAGTTATGTTCTTTCCTGAGAACACTGTTTTTAATCAACTGATTTGCCTTATCTGAGTTGTTACCCTATCCTTAATTAAACATCCTTGGGCGGTATTTCTACTCAAAAAACAACTGTTTTAAGTTCTTTGTCTGCACTATGAATGTCAGTGTCTAAGGGCTAACAGATTAGTCCATAGCAACTTAGAAAAAAGGGATAAATAGGGAACAGCATTGGAGAGTGTATGTCAAATGAATTAGGGCAGTAGTTTAGTGAGCCAATGTGCCAATTTAGAAATGGATTCTTCTTCCTGCTGAAGAGCTCTTTTTAAAATAAATTACAATCATAAAGCTGCCACAGTTTACTGTGCATAGACATGTTCAGAATTGGCTCTTCTTCATGAGGGCTGCTTGGTGCAGGTATTTAAGCTACTGCCAATAACGCTAACAGCTCATCAAATAGGAGATATGCTGCAGGAAAATACATGGGTTAAGAAAAACAGTTAAATACAGTGCTGTTATTTTGTGTGTCTGTTTAAGCTTTTCTCTCAAACAAGTTGACTTACTTAAATTGTTTTTTAAAAATAAACTCTAAAAGTCTTGAAAATAGTGCAGTCTTAAAAGTAGTATTGATTTTAGTCAATGCTAAAAACACTTTCAGGGGAATAAGATGAGAAACCACATGAACAAGTTTGCCACCAATAGTGGCAACAGTGTATGTCATGGATTTAAGAGAGACTCAAATAAAAACAAATCCTCTGGTGTATATGTGTGTGTGCAAATTTAAAGAGTAGACTTTCACACTAGAGGGTATTCTTTCTACTTGCTCCTATTCAAGCATACTAGCTTTTATAACACATATTGAGATGGCAAATCCAGCTTTGTATCATCCAAAATGTTGAAGAAATTATCAGATTGCATTTTTCTATGGTTTTGTATAGTACCTCCTATGGAAGATTGTAAGGAACAAGAGCCTATTATGGACAACAATATTTCTCTGGTGCCTTTTGAGAGACCTGCTGTCATAGAGAAGCTCACAGGGAATATGGGAAAACGTAAAAGCTCCACTCCACAAAAGTTTGTGGGTAAGCATTACAAATGCTTTTGTTTCTTTGCAAGGTGATTTTAATAGGAAAAGGCAAGTTCCCATGTATTAGAAATATATATGGTGTGTTTCAGTTCATGAAATAAATACCCATCTCTTTTCTCCATTATTCTTTTTTACTCTCTGACACTCTGTGTACACCACACTTACACCAACACACACAAACACATATGAGAGATAAAGACTGATAGTGGTCACCATCTCAAAATATGATGATATATAAAGTGAAATCACATGTAAAATAGAAAATATTAATTTCTTTAAAAAATAGTCATACAGAAGAGAAATGGTCCAGCCTATTGGCCAGTTTTGTAATCTGTTTTAAAATTTTCATTAGTGTCAGGTTTTTAGCTGTTTCTTTTAACCTATTAACATTTATGCCTTGTGTTCCATTATTGGAACGCTAAGCATGTGGGAGTTATTTATATCCTACTGCTCAAGGTCATCGCCAAGGTCTGACTGCAAAAATTAAAACAAAATTTCAACCTCAGGCATAAATGGGTTAATTATTTTAGTATTTTATCTGGAATGAAGAGAATTTTTCTTTTTTTCTTTTTTTCAAAATTCTGCATTGGAAAAATAATGCAGCAACCTACATTCAAGATGTTTCATATTTTGATCTTTATTTTATATTTTGATCTTTGTTTTTTCATCCAGCCTATGATTTTGAACTGAAAAGATTAAATATCATATATTTAGACTTTCGCTTTTCATTTCCAAACCCTTAGATATTCTTTGATACGCCCAATGTTGGCATCATTCTGAATGCATGCTGTAAGTCATAGATTATCTCTGAGGATACAAAAAGCATGGACTTTTTAAAAGAAATATGAATAATAGAGATTCAATAAAAAGAATTGTTAAAGAATTGTTATTCATTGTATATATAATATATCTATTAGGATAAAAATATTCAAACAGATTCTGACATTCTAGTGTCAGCATTGTGGGACATCCTGATTAAATGGTGATTGAGACAAAAATTTTTGCTTTGGTTATTTCAGGGAGGAGAAGATAACACAATTCCATTACTTCAATAAACACTTAAAGAAGGTTTCCTTTCAATCTGAAATTGAAGAACTAACACATCACCAAAATAGCACTCTAAGACTAGCTGGAGGGATTTATTGAGAACTCATTGAAAGAAGGCCGAAGGGTGACTATAAGGGCCATAGTTTATACTATGTCAGTTGAAGCCCCTGAGTTATACACAAAGGACTGCCACAGGCCTTTGATAACTTTTCTTTCTGTTCTTTTGGGTAACTATGAAGAAAAAAAGAAATAAAGAGCCAGTTTACTTATTTTTAATATTGATTTTTTTGATGGATGTCATTAAATGCTTAAATCTAACTAGACCCTAGTGTAGTTGGAAAAAATAAAATATATTATTATTCTTTCTGTCTTCTGAATTTATATAGTCTACTCTTTGTAACATTTTTGTCATGTTTCCTGACCTAGAGATGTTACTCTCAATTTTATTTCACTGCATTCCTTAGAAAAGAGGGACAGCTTTTTAGAAAATTACATTATGATTCTAAAATATTTATATTATATTTTTAATTAAGAATTTGAGAGTATATTTTTCTTTATTTGGATTCTATCCTAGTAATATATAACAAACAGTAGCCATAGTAACTACTTCTGTTATTGTTCTTGAAACAAAAAATTTCATCATTCCACACATTATAAATTGCCTTCTCCATGTGCCTCAGTTAAATACTATTCTTTGACCTTATCAAATTCTCCAGACCAATGATCCCTGAACTTCCTGCATATCTACTTGTCTCTCCCTCTCTGTTCTTATTCAACTTAGATTCCATGGCTCATCACTTCTACATCTCTCTTGCCAATATTCTTGCCTTTCTTGCCTTGTTGGCTGATCTATCATCCCCTTCTCCTGGTGAAACCCCACTCTCTTGTAAAGCTGACTGAGCATCCTTTCCATACTTATATCTCAGTAGATGTGCACCCCAGCCTGCACATCTGGTACTTTTGGAGAAAATTCCATAGGCTGATGAGTTGGCATCAATATATATGAATGAATAACTGATCCCAAATATCAGCTGGCCTATCCATCCTATGGAGCAGCATCCCTGAAGAATCATCTCTCCTGCTATCCACCATGACAGTGCCAACCTTCTGTACTCTCTGCAAACATGCTGTGTCACTCCTTGGTGATCTTATGTCTATATTCACAGGGGATAAAATCACTGGAACTGATTTCAACATAATATTACCAATTATATAGGATTGTATGCATCCATGTAAATGCTTTTATCTTTTTTCCTTATTTCAATGAAGCAACTATCCCTCTTTCTAATTAAAGTTCATTCCTCCTCTTGTGCACAGAAATTCTCCTATCCTGGACCCCCAGATACCTCACACTATTATTTTTTCCTCTTTCTCACATTTTTAACCTCTCCCCTCTATTGGGCATTTTCTATCAGCATTTAATGCAATAAATTCTCATAATTAAAAACAATCTTCCTTTAAGCCCCATCTCCCTCCAGGTACACCTGTAGTCTCCTTTTCTTCAAAGATGAAATTGTTGAAAGAATCTCTGTGCTTGTTTTCAATGATTTTTTTTTCTATTCATTTCCAAGTCCATGCAACCTGTTTTTCTTTTCCACACTCCATTGAAATTATTCTCATTGAGGTCACAACTAGCTTCTGTAGTGCCAAATCCAGTAGACTCTTTTAAGACAGTATCTTACACAGCTCCTAGAGAGTATCTGCCACTATTGAATAGTCAATTCCTTTGGAAACACACTCTTTTCTTGGTTTTTATGACATTGTTCTCTCTCTCTGACTGTGTTCAGTATTCTTTATAGACTTATCCTTAACAGCTATGCAAGTTGGGCAAAGTACAAATGGAGGCCCCCATTCATATGCCTAAATATTTTTATATTATAAATCTAACTGTAAAACTTATTTTCTACCCTTCCAACTTGACTAAGTTCAAATAAATATGCAATTCTCAGATTTCCTGTAACTCTACACTACACCTTGGCAGCATGAGCAGAACCACCCACTGGCTTACAGCTAGGCTCCTCTCTTGGACCCACTCCTAGTTCTCTCCATTACCAAAGGGGGTCTCACACACACGTATGGACACCCCAGCCTGCACATCCAGGTTCTTTTTACATTGCACATAAAGACCAGTGCCTTGGCCATCAGGCCTAGGTGTGTGCTTACCAGTAGCACAGTTGGTATGAAGTATTATGGACCCTATGAAGAGGACTGTGTAGACCCTAGAAGCAGGCTCAGAACCGTTTAGGCAAGGAATTCTGGGGTTTAAGTGAGCTTCAGATCAGCACATTCCCTTGGCCCTAGAAGCGCCTCATTTCCTGAGAAGAAAGGCCCAGGGCTTCCTAAACATGAGGCCCAGTGCAAACCCCACTTTTCCCTGATCTATGAGTAGGCAGAAAAATCTTAGTGTTATTCCAGGTTCTATTTTTGACCCATCTCCTTCACACTCTACCTGGGTGATATCAGTTATTTCCTTGGCTTCAGAAGCTGCTTTCTATCAACTGATGACTCATTTCTACATCTCAAGCCCAGGTCTCTCTTCTGAATTTGAGACTAAATCTTACTGGACATGACTATTACTCATAGTCCTCCCCAAACTGAATTCATCATCTTTTCTATCTCATTGTTATCCACTAAATTTCATAGGCCAGAAACCTGGGCCAGAAACCTACAGCAACAATTTCCTAAACCCCTTTGCTAAATGAATACCTTCAGGGCACTTCCCTGTTTATCCTCTTCAATCTGTATTCCTTTAGGGAAATATTCAAATTTTTAGCATATTTAGCCTTACATTATCTAACTTGTCTTTCGCACTTGTTTCTACTCTCAGCCTTATTGAAGTATAAGTAATTCCTCCTTTATAAGTGATGCCCTCTTGCCTCTGATTCTTTCTACCAGCTACTCCACCTCATGTTTCTTCACTTGGCTAATGTTTACAATCACATTCTTGTCCTTGATTCCATTTCCTTCAAGAAGTCTTCCTTTAGTCCCCTGGTATGAGCTAAATATTCCTCTTATTTGACCCCATCACACATATCACACTATGTCGTAAATGATCCTTAAATTGCTATTGTTCCTTCCAAACTGTAAGCTCTTTAAGAATATAGATCAGGTTTGTCTAGCTTAATTTTGAAATGTTTGACATTGCATATATCTTAAGTTGAGTGCCATGAAATAATTTCTCCTTGTTTTATGTTTCCATTTTTGTTACTCTAATCATTACACTGATCTCATGTAGGGGCCATTTCTTCCAATCTGAGAGTACCTGCCAAAATTACAAGTTAAGCATCCATCCACAACAACATATTAACCATTTACGGAAAACCCATGTATGTTTTTAAGAAGCATTTATCTATAAGATTTACTTATAAAAGTAACTGGTAAATAGAGACCACATTGTCTTAGGGACAGAATTTTTAAAAGACTAAATGTTCTGTTCAAAACCAGCAATATCTGGCTAAAAATCAAAACTACTTTTCCTGTTGCAAGCACCAAAACTCTTTCATAGTTAACAGTCAGACATTATGTTGATGTAAAATATTGGAGTAAAATTATATTTGTTGAGGTGTATATTTAAAGAAAAACTACAAACATGCTTCAATCAAGAAAAAGTATGGGAAGCTAGCAATGGGTGTACATACTGGCACTATCACATACACATGTCTAAATAAGAAAGGATGATATAAAAATGAATATCAATTTCAAGAAGCAAAACGATGAGACAAGATTTTCTGAGTTTATGAGCAAATACTTTTTGAAATAACTCCCAATTTTATTTTTAAATAACCCTACATTTCATTCATTTTTATTAGGTGGTACAACTTTTAAAAGTATTTTAATAATGACTTTTTAAAAATCTCCAGAATGACATATATGGGTTATATATATTTTTTCTGAAATAGTGGCTGAATCAACCGACTTAACCCTACACAACAGTGAGGTACCATATGTTATAACCAGATCACTCTCACTTTTATGATCTTTGTAGCTTGGTCACTAATGTTTAAAATATGCAAAATCAAGCATAGTCTCTGACTTATTTTTACTGGGTATTCTTCCTCCTATTCTCCTTGAGCTCTATTCAAGTGAGAATTTTAAAAGAAAATGAAAATATGATAAACTCAATCATATCTTTCAGACTAGATGCATTCTCATGATGGCATCAGAACAAATGCAAATGGCTTATGAAATTTTTATTGCTTTTATATTTTTTTCATGTCAAGAATATTTGTGGCCAGACCCAGTGGCTCATGCCTGTAATCATAACACTTTGGGAGGCCAAGGTGGGTGGATCACTTGAGGCCAGGAGTTCTAGACCAGCCTGGCTAACATGGCAAAACCCTATCTCTACTAAAAATACAAAAATTAGCCAGGTATGTGGGTGCATGCCTGTAATTCCAGCTACTTGGGTGGCTGAGGCATGAGAATCCCTTGAACTGGGGAGGTGGAGGTTGCAGTGAGCAGAGATCACACCCCTGCACTTTAGCCTGGGCAACAGAGTGAGACTCTGTCTCAAAAAAAAAAAAAAAAATGTGCGTGAGCATCAGCAGAATTGCCCAGATACTTGACTTATAGAATAATATATACCAAATTATGAAAAATGGAGGCCCCATACCCTTTCATATTTTTAATCTGATACTAATGTTTTTTTTTTTTTTTTTTTTTTTTTTACTTCTTTCACCTCCCACTCCCTTCCAGGGGAAAAGCTCATGCGATTCAGCTACCCAGATATTCACTTTGATATGAACTTAACATATGAGAAGGAGGCTGAGCTGATGCAGTCTCATATGATGGACCAAGCCATCAACAATGCAATCACCTACCTTGGAGCTGAGGCCCTTCACCCTCTGATGCAGCACCCGCCAAGCACAATCGCTGAAGTGGCCCCAGTTATAAGCTCAGCTTATTCTCAGGTCTATCATCCAAATAGGATAGAAAGACCCATTAGCAGGGAAACTGCTGATAGTCATGAAAACAACATGGATGGCCCCATCTCTCTCATCAGACCAAAGAGTCGACCCCGGGAAAGAGAGGCCTCTCCCAGCAATAGCTGCCTGGATTCCACTGACTCAGAAAGCAGCCATGATGACCACCAGTCCTACCAAGGAAACCCTGCCTTAAATCCCAAGAGGAAACAAAGCCCAGCTTACATGAAGGAGGATGTCAAAGCTTTGGATACTACCAAGGCTCCTAAGGGCTCTCTGAAGGACATCTACAAGGTCTTCAATGGAGAAGGAGAACAGATTAGGGCCTTCAAGTGTGAGCACTGCCGAGTCCTTTTCCTAGACCATGTCATGTACACCATTCACATGGGTTGCCATGGCTACCGGGACCCACTGGAATGCAACATCTGTGGCTACAGAAGCGAGGACCGTTATGAGTTTTCATCACACATTGTTCGAGGGGAGCACACATTCCACTAGGCCTTTTCATTCCAAAGGGGACCCCTATGAAGTAAAGAACTGCACATGAAGAAATACTGCACTTACAATCCCACCTTCCCTCAGATGTTGACATACCTTTTATTTTTTTTTAATATTATTACTGTCGATAATTCTTATTTTGTGGAGGCAGTGTCATTTGCTCTGCCTAACTACGATAAGGAAGAAACAGAAGAGAGAAGGGACGGGAATATTGTTTCTTTATCACCTGGCTTGTTTATTTTATGGGAATTTAAGAGCAGTCCATTTCTACCAAGGCATATCATGCTTTGAAAAATCACTTGATTCATAAAGATTCACCTAAGAGATTCTGATTTGCCACTGATATTCAGGATTATGATGGAAGACAGGAAAGTTTAGAGTTTTCTGGGTAGGACTTTGGTGGTTTAAAAATGGTATAAGTAACTTTATTCTTGAAAGAAGAATGTGTTTCAAACTGTAAACCAATTTTTTGTCCTTCAGAGATCATGGAACACAAACACATTGTTATTTTCTGTGATAACTCCTAAGAGGAGCTGAGTTGTTGTGGGTTCTATGTTTACTTCCCCTATGGAATTTATAATTCAGTATGTTTTACACTGTACCATATAGCAAAACTTTTAAACTACAGGTAGTTAAGGGCCACCTACAATACATCTGAGGTCCTGTGATCTTATTTTTCTAAACGTAAGCACTGTTTTTCCATAGTTTTGATGACTGGCATTTTATAGACACCCTGGCAGCCTTACTTTTAACACCTTTAAGGAATAGTATTTTTATGTAGTTTTCAGAATAACATATGGTCTAAGAGTGGATAAAAGGCAGTCAGTAATTTCTGGGAGGGACTTCTACTTTCATAAATTTGTTTGAGAGGTTTTCTTTTAAAGTTGTAATGTGATGGCAGCATAGTATATGTATTTGTTTCTAAAAGTATGCTTACGATTGTCACTTTATCAGCATTTAATCAGTGTTAACCAGTCAGCAGAAAAATATAATTATGCTAACAGTAGGGGGAGAAAACCCACTTAGAAATCCCTTTTCTGGTATTTCTCTTTTCACTAGTTTTTTTCAAGGTGTGACCTCCCAGTGTTCTGTCCACAGTTCATTCATCCTTTACTCTTCGAGTAGAAGGTCTTAAAAGTCTTGCTGTCGGCTATTTCTTTCAAAATCTCCTCAGAGCAATTGCTAATTTGACCTGAATCTGGTAACTTGAACCCTGTAAGGTTACAGAACTAGGGCTATTTATTTTAGCATTTCTTCAGTAGTATTTACTACTCTTGCTGCAAAGAAAAGGGAATGGGACTTCTTTGTAACCTGTACCTTGGACAACAGATAAAAGAAACAAAAAAATAAGAAAGTTTACTTTTACCCTTTGTGGAGTCTAAAATGTGACAGAACCCCCAAAGGAAGGTCCTGCACATTTTTCTGTTTCCAAAACATTTAATTGTGTAAGTCCTTGTCAGAAATGAATCTCAATCCGTTAGTATAGAATTCCCCTTACATGGTATAGGTTGCCATATTTCATGTGCAGATTTTAATTTCATTTATGTGGGTGCTCTGTTTCTTCTTTGCAGTCCAACCACATTAGAGGGGAGGAACCGAGTGATATTGATTCAAGTCATTTTAGGGGGACATGCTTGGAAGGCAGAACTTGCTGCTTCTGTTTGGGGAGGACAGGCCTGACTGTGACTGGATTATCTGATAACCATTTGTGAATACTAAAATTCTGTTAGGCAGTAACTGATAACTGCTCTAAAAGATCATTAAATAGGATGCTGAAATTATGTATCTTAATACAGTGTGGTATGAGAATTACCAAGTCAAGAGAATTGTGGACATAAGCAAGTTTGGCCCCAATACTGCTCTTAACTCATTTTCCAGCTTACCATTCGCTATTTAAATGGTAAGCACCAGCTAAGCACTTCTAAGCACTAACACAGCTAGAACTAGGCAAAAATGGTTAGAACTCAGCTCTCTTCTGCTAGTCCATATCATAATTATTTTTGGGAAAATGTCCAAACTGCCCCTTTAAATCTAAGGGAATGCACCAAAACAGAGATATATAGAATGTCAACCATTTCATTTTTTTTTTCTGCATGCCTTGGTACATTGTGAACATATAACCTATCAAAAGATAAAGCATGTTTTTGAGACTCGCTCACCCCCCCCCCACCCAACCACTCCTAAATAATAATTGGAATACCATTTTTTTTTCCTTTTGGATGAGGTAAATAATTTTAAGGTTCATAATTTTGTCTTTTACTGCAATTTAAGGAGACATTTGGATGTCAGTCAATATGTTCATAATTTTGGCTGCATGCGAATTTCTGCTGGCATTATCTATGAATTTTCTTCCTGCTTATTTTTTTTTTCAACATATGAACAATCATATATCTACCTGCCCCGGGATGAAACTGAATTTAGGTGGCCCCTAAACCTTATGAAGACAGTGCTAAGGCACTTTCCTTTACTGATTTCATCTTTTTGGGAGTCTGTTTTATTGAAGGTAGGTAGTAGTTGAGAGTGCATTTGCTACAAGCATATACTTGTATTTTCCTAGCTTCATGAGGAACAGAAAGGTGGATATGGCTCAGGGTGTGGCAGGGACAAATGAGGACAAGGTCAATTCAAATTTGTGAGTCAGAAAGAATTTTTGTGGACATAGTGTTTTTGGAGAAACTCTGGATGGTTATATTTGCATGGCTTTTCTTCACAAAAGGAAATATGCAAGGTTGTACCATCTAAAAATAAATATAAGAGTCAGACACCAAATAAATCAAGTTTTACATAACAGTTGTATGCCCAGTTTATTTAGGTGAGATTTCACATTAGAGAAAATATTTGAGGAGCATGAAAATGGGTTATCTTCTGTATTTTCCAGTTTGGCAAAAGTTTAGAATTTCACCACATTGCTTTGCCCTAATTTTGCCCAGAATTTTATCTTAGCCTCTCTCTGACAGTGATGAATCATGCTTAAAAACCCATTCGAATTGGACCTTTTTAAGACAGGGAAAGGGACCAGTAGGCAGATTGGAAGAAATTTCAAGTCATTGAAATATTCCATTGAGATTTTCTAAAGGGACAAAATTGGGAAAATAAGAAACTACGACTTAGATTTGGCTACGTAGTAGAAAGTATCTCCCCGACATACATACAGGTAATTGTATGTATGAATCATAGGGTATATGTGTGTGTGTATTACACACACATTCTTTTAAAGAGAATTCATGGAAAAAAAGCAGTTGGAGTGATCAGATATATTGCAAAAACCTACAGAGAATTTAAATGACAGTTAATACCAAGAAATTAATTGGGTTTACTTTATCAGGTCGTAATAGGAATCACTAAAGAAGTTACTAGTGTGTCTTTAGGACCAGTGGCAATTCTTAAACTAAAACTTTGGGTCCTTATTATTTACTTAAAGAACAAAGTGAAAAACAATGATTAAGCTGATTGGATATAAATTCAAAGATATTTAAAGTTTTTTGGAATAGGAAGAAAATTCAGAAAATAAATATTATCAGCAGTTACATATTGGCAAATGGAGAAAGACAAGAATAGTTTAGTGAGCCCGGTATTTTGTTTCTATAGTTTTTATCTCGGTTGTACAACTCACAAAACCCTGAAGTCTTTGGTATTTTATAAATGTTTAACAAAATTTACATCAGATTAAGGCATTTAGATGAAAATTATTATGTTCTCACTATCTTCCAAATTTTATTTCATCCTATCTCCAAAATGATTTCTTAGGGTAGAAAAAGAGCAGAAGGGCCTGTGAAAATACAAACAAAAAACTGTGTGCCCCTAGTTTCAGGCAGAACTTAAACTGTCAGAGGTACTAGCTACGTGATTTGTTTTTTAACTTTGGATTATTCATGTCCAAAAATGGATAAATTACATTGGGTTTATCATCAGTTATATTTTATGTATTATTTTAATAAATACTATCTGAATGAAGACTGTTCTAAACCAGAAAATTCCCCAAATCCAAAGGAAAAAAAAAGTGGGAAGGGGTGAAATTGAAGTTTGTATATATGAAAGTTATCTTAGACATATTTTTAATTCTCCAGTTTCTGCAAAATAATTAAAATATACAGTAACTGGTCTCCTAAATCCTGAATTTAATGTATTAAATACTTATGTTCTTTATATTGGTGCCTTTTTAAAATGCATTGAGAGTGTTGGTTAGCTGTTGCAGCTGTACAACACTTTTAATATGCATTTTTAAAAATCACTTAAAATTGAGTACTATATAATTCATCTCTGTGTTTTTAGGGCAAATCTTTAGAGCAATTTCTAATAGAGAAATTTTCAGCTCAGCTGTTAAAAGGAAAAGGAAGCTTTGAAACTAGACTTTAATACCTTTTTAGTTTCATAGTATTTCTGAATATGATTATAAGATTATGCAGGTAAAATATACAGTGAAACTTTACCTGTGAATTGAATTATAATTTGTGTTTTTGTTTTGTTTTTAAGGAAGAATAAGTTCTGTATCAAACAAGAATTTATTAGATAATTTTTTGGTCAATAAAATACAGTATTCATTTGGATTTTCATCTCCAGACTAGTATTGTTCTAGTCTTGGAATCTGTATTTTCTAATCTGTTAGAAAATAGAGATTGAAAATTGATGGAATAATGTGAAAAAGCAGGTAATTAGTTCTCCTTAAACAAAGCAAAAGTGAACAGTCATATCACATTGCTATTCTCCAAAGCATAATCTCAAATGGTTTCATATCATTGTTGTGTATTACTTGCAGTGGGCGTGTTAGGATATGACAGCTTTTTAAAAAAATGAGCTGCTGGTTTTATAAAGCAAATGGCATATGACCAAGAAGCTGTGATATGCTAGTGTTTCTTTTTATCATAGTGTATTACTAGGCCAAATAATGACACCTTGAATATTTTTACATTTATTGCAGAAACCTTAAACTTTGGAATTTCCATAAGGTTTTTATGTAATATTCTATTTCTAGCTTTTTAGTTTTATCTTGCTGTACTGTAAGTTTGAGGATATTTTTCACATGCACTCTTAGGAATAAGTTCATAATTCTGTTTATGGGGCTTTCCTCCCATAACACTGCATTTGTATATTTTCTGTATAAAATATGTTGTGTATTAACCTTTATCCCATACAGAGAGTGGTACCTGAATGACTAGTTTTCTAAGATGTCCTTTTTATTGTGAATAAAATATAAAATTCAGAGGCCCTCTGCTAAGCCACATAAAGTACAGCATATAAGTTCATATAGGTACAAATAAACGAGTTTGCAGTGAATTGGGCCTTCAAATTACCTCAAGTGACACACAGTAAGAAAAGCTTCTTGAGCAGGTGGAGGTCACTGAATCCCCTACTATGCACTTATCAAGATTTTACTTACTTTAATTTACTGGAAATTGATTTTTTAAAAAATGAGTACACTGTAACAAGGGAAGGGATCTGGGTTTTTTGTTGTTGTTTTATTCTTGTTTTTTTTAAGTAGTTCAAATTCTGAAACTGTGATTTAAAAATTTTTGACAGTCAAGCATTCTGATTTTGAATATAACTCCCTTCCCTTTCTGTGTAACAAAGGTCTCTCTGTTATCTCTTAAATTTTGTTACATCTCCCCCATCCTCTTTCTTTGTCCATCTCCCTTCTGTCATTGTCTATGGATGTTTACCTCTCTGTTCTCCTAAATGTTTGAAGATTAGGTCAACTCTTATTTCTAGTTCATTGGTAATTTAATCTTAATTTTTTTGTTCGTGATTTTTGTTGGTTGTATAATCTGCTGACATATTTTTATACTCAAGTGTAGTTTTCTATTAAAAAGAAAAGTGGTTGGATTAAAAATAGTAAGCTATATAACCCTCATGTTACTTTCACTTTCAAATATTGGGTACCTAAAACATTACTTCAGAGATTATGTAATCCTATTATAGTATGTTTGCTTTCCTTTTTTGTTGGATTTTACATTCTGATTTGGCTTTCCTCCAAAAAATGTATATCATGAAAGACTAGACAGTTATTTGCAAGTGTTTAGAAAGGTGTTAAAAATGTAAAGCAAAGAGTCTTAACTTTCTCCTAATTGGGAGAAAAATGCTTTAACATTACTATAATAATATTCCAGGTTTGGAGGGGGTCTCCAGGCCCCATATTTGCTGTTAATAGTTGGACCTTTTAGACCATGTGTTATTTGCAATCCCAGAATGATTGCTTCTGCTATTAGTTAAAAAGATACTGTTCTTTTATTTCTGTACAAGTGCAATACTCCCCTTGAAGTCTTAAAAACTATGGTGATTTTTTTTTCTTTTCTGACCTATTCTTCCTTTAGCTAATGGCAAAAAGAAACTCATAAAAGTCATAGTATGTTAAAGGACACAACAAGCAAAGAGAAAAACTCTCCACAATCAAAAGATTACAGAATGTGGAAACCACTAGTCTGATCTCATGGTATCTTTATTTAAGCTAAATTTCCATGGAAATTAGTAATCTTTTGCTTGAAAAATGTGTCCTAAAGTTGAACTTTTTACAGATTGCATCTTCTTCTTAGACCCTCGCCCAATGCTCTAAATTAAGAACCTAATACTTAATATTTTTATTTTACTTCTCCCCTTTTAGAAATAAACTTTTAAATAAAAGCAAAGCACTTAGCTGAGTTTTAAACACATATCACCTATTGGAGAAAATTTTTTTAAAATATTTGGAGGAGTCCTGTTTTCATACAAATTTAAGTAAGAAGTATTTTTCTTATACATATTTATATGTAGTGTGCTAATTTTCTGTTTTTATACCTGGGTCCCTGTAGTAAAACTGCTGTAATATAAATACATGTTTTGTTAAAAGATAACATTTCTTTGGCATTTCTTTTAAAGGCAGTTACTGCATTTCTGCATTTGTACAGTATGTGTCTTGGCCATTTTAGATATTTTTTCTTTAACAATACCAAAGGTAATTAGACTATTTTAAAGACTAATTGCTTGACAGTTTCTAGAGTATTTTGTGTTTTAGAAGCAAAAAAAAAAAAAAAAAAAATAGGTCAAACCAGTAAACCTCATTTTTTTTCAAACTAATAATTTGGGGAAATAAAAACTATTGTTTAAAAAAGAAATATATATATATATATATAAATATATATGTAAAGTTAAAATTCCAGACCTTGTATGTCAGGTTTGCTAAGTGTAATGTAGTTTTTTTTAAGGCTCAAATACCATACCTCAGAAAATGAGGTTTACTATGGAAATACTGAAACAGTCTTTGCAGCTGTGTGACAAGTCACTCTACTACATACTGATTTGGAGACCTCCGCTAAACAGTTTTATCACTGCAGACTAAAATGTGGGACTTGTATTTTCTTTGTTTTTAATGCACACACATACATGTTCTATGCATGTATGTGGTTACTGTGTATATGTGTATGAGTGTTGTATATGCATGTGTGAGTGTGTGTCTGTATGTGTGTACAACTAAAGAAGCTGCAGAAACTTTGTAATACTTTGTGAAAAGGATTATATTATAAAGGTTTGTACTGTCTGAGTGCACAGCTACTGGAATAAATTTAGGGAATCTCAGGAACAAGCATATAATTTGTCCAAGATTTATTTCTTCTCAGAAGTGTAAGTGCAGTTTTTAATTCTGTATATTATTTAATATTTTACCAATAAAATAAACTTCTGACATAAAAAGTTTGCTATAAAAACTTTCTGGTGAAAATTCTGTATACAAACATGTCCTCCAAATACAGAAGACTAAATTGTTGACTATACCAGGCTTAAATTATCATTGCCATTGTGTATTTGTCACACTTCTGGTTCCAGAGGTTTGGATACGTGTGATATCTGCAATCTACATCTCAATCATTAGTCATCTCCATCATTACTATGTAGTCCACCAGAGCAGAGAACAAAGTATTACATGATTTGTTAAGAATGACATCTCTGCTCTTTAGACAGCTTTCATACATATCTTATTTCACTTTTAAAAAAATAGACGAGTCTACATCAGAGGCTATCCCCTTTCTATATAAGAAAATAGACCTTAGGAAAGAAAACTGTGACTTACTCCAAAGAGCATGGTAGTGCACTTAAATTACACAAGAGGTCTGAGTGCTCTGATATGGTCAATGACACTACTAGAATAACACTACTGCTATAGAAACCAGTATTTCTTAGAAGTCAGACAAAGATAAAATTAAGAAGTCATAGCGATTGTTCAATCACACTGGCAAAAACTGGTTGCCAGTTCTGCGTCATGTTGTACAATCACTACATGAGTCACACACATCTCTTTGTTTCTTAGATTTTACAAATGTAATTTATCTTTTGCCATGAGAAGTTTGTTCTGTTATAAACATCTTCATAACCAGAAATGCAAAAGGGCATATATGACTGCAAATTCATTTTATTGAGTGTTAGCTATCCACTATCCTTCAGGCCAATTTGAACTCCACCATCACATTTGAGATAGCTGTTAGAGTTTTTCCTCACTGATACGTATTTATAGAATTTCATGGATACATATCACATTCCCCAATAATTTCACTTCCACGTGTCACACAGAATGAAAAATACCATAAATTCAAACGAAATTTTTCTGCCTTGACTGTATCATAATTCAAAATACTAACCTAATTTGGGCAGGGGAGGATGTAAAGAACTGAAATAGCAAAGCAAAAAGAAGAAAAACTTACCAAATCATCCTCCAGTATTAAGTTTATAAAGGATTCCTTCAAGATCAGCAAGGAATATCAAATTCCCCTGGTGTATTATATCAACAGGAGCCAAATGAAAAGGATTTCTTGAAAAATGTGCCATATGCTCTTGACTTTTCAATTGCAATATGGTCAGAGAAATTATAAATAATTTAAATCTTGATATGATTGTAAGACTTTTTATCAGCATGCTCAAGCCAGAAGACTGTTCTTGGGGTGTGAACCACATGGTGAAATGATTTCATCTAGCATTTTAGCAACCCTCCCTCCTGCTATTAGGGGGTTCCAAATGGACCCGTTAAACTTCCAGGAAAATCCCCTTTTTTGTTAATACCCCTACTGAAACTTCCCAGTGTGTTTATTTAACTTCTCACTAGAGGTTCCAGCGAAGGTAACAATTGGTGAATTTGAATTTTCCTACTTTTCTCCTGTTTGGCACAATACCCAAGGGAGATGTTTCAATAAAATAGCCTAACTGGCAAATGGGAGAAATCGACAAAGAAGGCAAAGTTATTTGGACATCCATAATCCCATATAAAAATGGGTGAAACCTGGGGGAGATCCTGGAAAATAAAGATGTGTTCAGTCTGAGAAATACGAATGTGTTAGCCTTTTTCTTCTTGCTCTTATTGCTGCTTTATAATCCTAAACTGTCTTGGATCAGACCAAGTGCTTCTAACTTGAAATTTGTCAGGCAAAGGACAAATCCCTCAAAGCAGTACAAACGGATACTGCCCATATTGGTGTTGAGTTGTTTGTTCCAGAAATCCTTAGAAGAGCTGTATGAACCTGATCATCAAACCAAATGGAATGTCTGTGAAGAAGCAAGAGGAAGAACCAAAGGTAAAAAGGAAGTAACCTAAGGGTGTTTGTGTTGGGTTTCATTGGGCCTTTGGTAAGCCTGTGGTGGAAGAGGGAGGAGTCGCTGTGTTGTCATTTCACCTCACCAGATGGAGTTGGGATCAGAATCAACTGTCTCCACCAGGAGTACTTAGTGAAATCCCTTGATCAGGAAGTAGGAGAATTTAGCTAAGACGGAATGGCAACAGAGTTCATTTTGTATCAATGCCCTGGGCCCACATATTGGTTCTGGTTTTGTGGACATAAAAGCTTAAAAAACTTTGATCAACATCTATCTGTTCTCCTTGACCCTGTCACAATTCTGATTACTCTAAATAAAACACAATCTTTTTCAGTGTGAGAAATTTAATGCAACCACAATATGTGAGTTTTAACCATACCCCACTTTTTTACAAGTACTTTGCAAATGATCACGATTGTTCCTGACTTTATCTAATTCACTCTCAAAACGCTCATGGAAAGTGTAGGGTATCTGATACTTTATCTTCATTTTATTGGCAAGGAAACAGATTCAGGTTGATTGTGATTTTGTTCAAAAGCACCCCAATCAGTGAAAAAGCTAAAACTAGGCTCTAATTCCACATATACTTAGTTCAGTGTTTTAATTTCTAAACCAGTTTATTCACCATTTGATTGATAAACCCAATTAATAAGAGAATCAGCAGGCATACTTTAAAAGTAATGTTTTGCTTTTCTAATTTTTAAACAGAATTATCCCAAATGAACTCACTGGCACAGTCATTAGGACTGAGAAATACAGTATTAAGTAGCAAGGCAAAAATCATTTGAAATTAAAATATTGTTGCAGAAATTTTTTTAATGAATAAATTATCCTAGCTTGGTCTTCTAAAGACCCCTTTGTGACCTAATTTAAATAAATGTGGGCTTTTGATTACTTACAAAATTTCCTTCAGAGTTGATGGAATTCTTTGCCGTTTTTTAAATCACTATATCTATATCCCCATACTCATTTTCCTTAGTTCTTTCATTGCAGAATCTACGTTCTAATATTTATACTTTGTTTTTTGCCTCCTCTTCATTTGAAAACCTTCACCTGACTCATCATGAAATCTATGAATCTATCAGTACTGGAAGTTCTGTCAATGACATCCTAGTGTTTTCAGTGATATCATTGTCATTATGTCTTCCAAATTCAATGAGCAGCCTGGAGATTGTGCTTATTCTTCTTAGGTGCTAAAACCTATTACTAATTTATCTCTTTACTGTTATTTCTGTAGCATAGAGCAATATCAAGATTCACCCTCACCCCAACTCTGTTCTTTGTGAAATGAGTGATATATTTATGGTAAAATCCAACCTTATGTTGTCTATCCTTAGGAATGAGACATGTACTACCATTTGGTCAAAGCCAAGACGAGTTTCCCCAGTCTTCAAGGGATGGTTGCTGTAGTAACACCTAGCATTATGTTCTCCTTGTCTTACTTCTCCAGTGTAAGTAAATAACATTTTTTTGGCCTTCAAACAGTCTATTCTTTGTCTCCCCACTCCTCCTCACCCCACCCCTCTGCACAGCTCCTCCCCACCCCACCTCCCTTCACTGTTTGTTTGTTTATTTGTATCAGATTGTAACATGCATATATATTACTATCATTTGATAACACTCAAGGGGAAAAAAAGAAAACTGGGGCAGCAAATGACTCATGTTTTTCCAAGCTCTTAGCCAAATTACTTTTTAGTCATCCTAACAAATGGGAGTTTGGCTATACCATAACACTAATACGTTTTCCAAGCTGCAAGTAGAAGCCCAGAGTCTGCTGCTTTCTTCTTTAATGTCTTGACAAGTTTGATTATAGCTAAGAAAGTGATCACTCGATCACATAACAAGCTGAGAAAAATTCTGCTACAGGCAAGGGTAAAGGAAAGAATTTATTCTTTATTTGCCTTGAAGAATTCAAGTAGCTTTCTTGGGTCTTTAAGATATGAAATGGGTCATCACCTAATTCTTTTGAAATAAAGATGAGCTCTGTATTAGATCCCTTTTTCATTTTCTTGTTTGTACTTGAAATTCCAAAAATGAGTGTGCAATAATATAGTCAATTCAAACTACAGTATGCTGACACATTGTCTGCTCTAATTAGAAAAACGGTCTTTGACTCTTAAAAATTATGATTCAGCATCATATTGAGAGACTAGCCACCATATTCAATATGAAATATCTCAGCTTTAACTAAATGCCCATTTGTGTTAACATATTTTGAATGATTAATTTATCCTGGTTCATAGTTTCTAATATATAGAAAACAAAATCTTAACACTAAAGAGCTTGATATGGTGTGGTGAGTTTGAGCTATGTAAAAAACATACTACCATGTCATTCCATCAATGTAGATTATCTTAATGATGTCAGATTTTTTAATGAGCAATCTGTCATAAGTATGTTAGGATACTCTGTATGTTTGGGTTAATTATATTATACTCCTTTATCTGACTCTTAGAATATAAACATGGCATGATCAGCCAAGTTCAAAAAAAAGAAGCACTTGAGAACTCCCAGAAATGAACAAGATAATGAAGGGTATGTATTTTCCTTTCTGTACTCACATGGTTCATATGAGTATCAGCAGGTCTTGCCAGCCACATTTCCAATGTATGTATAACCCAAGTACAATTATTAGTCATCACATGGAAGTTTATAAGTAGCTTTGGGCAATACTAGTGTCCCATGGTAATTAGGCACATCCAAGTATCATGTATTAGTAATGGCAATCTGTCAGCCTGCCACTGGACAGCAAGGGTCACCTATAATAATACACCATCACAGGGTTAGAGAACAAGTAGTATAATTTATTTACTTGCTATGTTTCTATTTATTTATTTATTTATTTAGAGACAGAGTCTTGCTCTGTCACCCAGGCTGGAGTGCAATGGCACAATCTTGGCTCACTGCAACCTCCATCTCCCAGGTTGAAGTGATTCTCTTGCCTCTGCCTCCTGAGTAGCTGAGATTACAGGCTCCCGTCACCACACCCAGGTAACTTTTGTATTTTTAGTAGAGATGGGGTTTTGCCATGTTGGCTAGGCTGGTCTCAAACTCCCGACCTCAGGTGATCCACCTGCCTCCACCTCCCAAAGTGCTCGGATTACAGGCGTGAGCCACCACGCCTGGCCACTTGCTATGTTTTAAATCTACAGACTTTTTATTTCTATTTATCTGCTGTTTGTTCTTTAGCTCTCTGTATGCTGGGTTATAAATAACCCTCATATTTCTCAGAAGCAAAGCCTTTTTTTTGTACTTTTTTTATTTGTAAGACTAATTTTCAGTATTTTGAGACCATGTAAATTACAAATGCAATAGTTGGGAGAATTGGCCCAGTGACTGTTTTACACTTCTAAATTTGTTTTGGTCTATGAGACCTAAATTCATTCCGTTTGTCCAGACTATTATGGCAGAACTCCATAATAAAACTTATTTGGAGAAACAAAGACAGCTCCATCATTGGCCATCTGAATGACAGTAAGAGTGAATGACTTATCCTACCTCATTTATCACTATGTACCAAGCAGGCCTGATTTATATATAGCAACACCTTTCATGACAGCAAGGCCTTTGAATATTTTACTATAAGTAAAGTAAAACTATAATGGGTCTAAGTGTAAAAAATAACCTTATCATTTTATTGAGTAATATAAAACAGAGTATCTCAAGATTATGAAAGAGTGTACACATTTTAAAACCTAAATTTAAATCCAACTTCAACCTAATTTTAATTTAAACCTAAGTTCAACGTGAAGGGAGTAAAATATTATCCTTTAAAGATGTAAGGTTTTTGCTTTGTTTCTTTTGAGAACCCTGAAAACGTTACCTGATAAATAGTACTAGAGGAATGAAAGACAAGTAGGGAACGACGTATCCACGTATTCTTTCCAGGATTCTGGCTCAGTGACATTATTTATTCTGGGATTCCTAGCAAGGCCACTTTCTATCCTTGGAGAAATTTAAGTAAAGTCTGCAGAATTAGCCTGTAGGATGAGACAAGGATAGAATGTGCAGATGATTTATATCTCAACATTAAATTTGAGTCTACTTGGAAAATTGGGTAGATCATAAGCTTTGTCCTTTCTTTCGATACTATCTTTCTTTCTGAATGATTGGTTCCTGTTACAGTGTCCACAAAAAAAAATTATCTAAAATTTAGGAAGTGGAGTATTTATTGCATGCAAGCCCCTTGACTAAATACTGTAGGAAGTTCATTCATTTATTCAGTACTTCCAATCTGCTGGTCTAGGTGCTTAGCACATAATATTGAATAAGACACAATCCCTGTATTCAAGGATAGAAAAATCTTACAGTGAGGAAGCAAACAAATAATTAGGCATCAAAAAACATGGTAATTATTACCATAAATATGAAAGAAATATACTATGGAAACAAATGGGTGGGGAACCTAATTCAGCCTGAGACTAAGAAAAATATGTCCTGGTAGAAGCCACAACTAAGCTGAGTTCAAAAAGATAAACGAAAGTAAATTTCACAAAGAGGGAAAGATGAAATGGGAAAATGGAGAACATGTTCTACGCAGAGGAAAGACATCTGCAAAGTCCTGGAAGAGACAGTGGGGCAGACAGGGAAAGATAAGAAGAGTCCAAGAGACACAATGACAGAAACAGAGAGTGAATAAATATGAATGGTTCCATTCAGAGAATTGTGTGTTCTGTATGGCTTGAGTGTAAGATAAGAACAAGAGATGAAATTGGAGAGTTGAGTAGAGTTGCATGTTAGGGCTTTGTTTTTCAAAATCAAGGAATTTGAATTTATACAAGGGAAACAAGGACCAATGGGGGCTCTATTTGGAAGTGATATGATTAGATTTGCAAAATTGCTTGGGCTTCAATATGAGATGAGATTGGAGGGATGCCAGACTGGAAGTAGAAGATGCTGCAGTAAATCCTAGAAAAAGATAATCATGGCTTGTGCTATGGGAGTGGTCTGGAAATGGAGAGATACAGATTCCAAAGATATTTAAAAGGTGGAAAATACTGGACTGCTCTGTGCTGGATGTATGTGGGTAGTGAGGAAGGGGGGTTAATTAAGGATGATACCCTGGATTCCGACTGGGAAGGTTAGGTGCATCGTGGTGCCATTTACTCACATCAAAAAACACAAAGGAAAAAACAGATTTAAGGAGTAGAAAGGTGATGAACATGCTGAACCTGTTGATGTGAAATACCAGTATCACATTCAAGTACAGATATCTAGTAGGAAATTAGGGATACTAGGTTAATATCAGGAGAAAGATCTGGGCTTAGATCACACACACACACACACACACACACACACACATATAAATGCATATACAGTCATGTGTTGCTTAACGACAGGGACGTTGTTAGGCGATTTCAGTGTAAACAGTACAGAGTATGTATGTAGTTCTTATGCAAACCTAGATAGTATAACCTACTGCACTTAGGCTACAAACTTGTACAAGAAAATGGTCCTAGAGATGCTATATAAGTAAAAGAGATTGTCTAAAAGCTGTGTGGGGATATAGGGTTGTTCTATAACTGTATAACCTGCCTCTTAGTGAGACCTTAAGCATTACTATATGGAATATAGTAGGCAATTATAATATAGATCACTAGGCAATAGGAATTTTTCAGCTCTATTATAATCTTATGAGACCACCATTCTATATGTGGTCTGTTGTTGATTAAAATGCTGTTATACAAGGTATGACTATATATACATATGTATATTTATGGTACAGATTTGAGGAGATCAACTAGGGAGAGTACACTAAAATAGAAAACGTTAAAGTCAAACTCATGGAGTTTGTAAAGTATAAGAAAAGTTATACCAAGGAATTCCTTCAGTAGAAGGAATAAGATTCATATGAAAATTAGTATAAAGAAAAGCTGTCACCGAGGGTCAAAATATAGGTATTGGCAGTATGCAGTGGCTCACAACTGTAATCCTAGCACTTTAGGAGGCCAAGGTGGGAGGATCACTTGAGGCCAGGAGTTTGAGACCAGCCTGGGCAACAAAGCGAGAACCCATTTCTACAAACAATTTTAAAAATTAGCCAGGTGCAGTGGTGCACACCTGTAGTCCTAGCTACATCAGAGGCTGAGGCAGGAGAATCGCTTTCATCTAGGAATTTGAGGCTACAGTGAGCTATGATTGTGCCACTGCGCTCCAGTCTGGGAGACGGAGTGGTCCCCCATCTCTAAAAAAACAACAAACAAACAAAAAACCCAGAGGTACAAGTTACCTGGGACTCCCAGTAGGAGAAGGTTTGGGTGGCAAAGAATAGACTCATGGAAACAGGGGTATTGAAGGGAGATTCTAAAATTGTATTGGAAAGTTTTCAGAAAGACAACTAAAGACTTAGGTGGAAATCAGGGTACACAGTAATTTTAGGAGGAATGTACCTCAATTTTCAGTTCCCTTGAATATGAATGTGTATTAGAAACAGAAACAAAGAGCAGAACCAGAGAGCCCAAACTTCCACTGAGCACAGCTTGGTCCAGAGAGTCCCTGAATACCTCAGCGGGGGTCTGAGGAATCTAGGCATGTGTCTTTTCTGTCATAAACGTTCAGACAGTTTCTTGTTTTTTTTGTGTGTGTGTGTGTGTGAGGTATAGGGTAAAGCAGTACTTAAAATTATTCTCTTTATAAATGTGGCATATACAAATGTAAAAAGTAGGTATATATTTGCACTTACCTGTTTGAATGTGTCATGTATTATCATCTCCTTTTGAGCTGGAGGTTATCAGAGGGCAGCTCAATTTATAGAAATGGAATCTGAGGCCTTCAGCATGAATCTTTGGGTGAATTTATTTATACAAGCCTGCTTTCTTAACAACTAGTTGGTCACATGACTAGAAACTAGGGTTTCGTCGTAGTCCATGATGCTCAAGGTCACACGAGAGGCAGGATGTACAGTTATAGAACAACCCTATATCCCCACACAGCTTTTAGACAATGTCTTCTCTAGGACCACTTTTTAACCACAGTCTATTACTGATCTTCTGGTAAACTGCATTCCTTTTAGCAAAATTCACTAAGTTTTCCCATCTGTTATCATACAGGTCTTCAGTTACCCCCACATTTGTAAATTAACTGGGTGTATAAATATGTGATACCCAAGTAAATCTTTATTATTATTTTCACAGGCTACATAAGGAAGACATCTTGCAAACATGATATAAAAAGAGCCTTTGTATCAAATTATAATATATTAATATGTCATTACAAATTAATAATCCTAAGAGAGAACATCTTCTATATATCCTATAATAAAATATTTCAAAATATTTTACATGTCTATATAAGAATTTATAAGAGTTCATTATGGGTGACAACATTTCACATGAGAGAAAATTTATGACAAGATTTCTCAGTAAAACTACTCATGGGTTTATAATTATTATTTATAGCAGTACTGTACAGTAGAAATGTAATGTGTACCACAAATACAAGCTGCATGTGTAATTAATTTTTCTAGTGGCCATGTTAAAAATATTTAAAACATACAAAATTAATTTTAACATATTTAATTTAATCCAATATATCTAAAATACCATTTCAACATGTATGCATGTAAAAACTTATTAGTGATATACTTTACCTTCTTTGTTTTTTATACTAAGTCTTTGAAACCCAGTGTGTATTTTACATTTATAGCATATCTCAATTTGGGCTACATTTCAAGGGCTCAAAAGCAGATCTATGGTCTGTCCTAATAATTACATTGAACTATATAAATACTCCTGCTTTATAACAATAACCACAGCTACCTTTTATTGAGTTCTTGTTATGTGGTAGTCACTATAATAGTTTCCATGTTTTTCTTATTTCATCTTCAAAGCTATGATGGAAATTCCATTGTCACCCATAATTTCTAGGAATAACAAGAGGCTTCAAAGAATTTAACGGCCTTGCCTAAAACTGTGGAGTTAACAAGTGATGGACCAGGGATTCGAATACAAAGATTTATATGTACATTGAAATAAGGTATATAAATTATTATTTATATTATAAATTATTATAATATATAATTATAAAATATTTAAATTATTATTTTTATTTTATGTTTTTATATGATTTCATATTTATAATTTTTCAGTAAAGATAGCCAGTTCAGTTGTGGGAGAAAGTAAATTTGTGGTAAAGTGATTTGATAGTTGGAAAAGTTAGACCACTGCCCCACTAAACTTGTGGAACAGTAACAGAATTTATAAATACTAAAATAAGAAAAATAAACAAAAGAAATTATGTTGCAGAGATAATGATATTGAATAAAGTAGCCATAGGGCCTTGTTTCCTTGCCAAATAAAACCAAAAAGATGAATAGAGGTGGGAAGAATAATAGTATATCCTGGATGCATTTCAATGAAATGATATAGAAGACAATTAATATGTGATGCAATGCACTAAGTTGTTGAACCTCTACATTATTAAGTGTATGGAAAGAAAATCTGTAACAAGTGTTTGGAAAACTAGAGAATTGATTTTGGTCTGAATTTTCTAAAATAAGAAGTTAGGAATTTGACAGCTAAGAGATTTGGCACAAGATACGATGTCTGAAGAACTCAGATGAAAATTAGCCAATCTGATTTGGATAAAACTAAAGATGAATGTGATGGTCAGTGGTATGGAGTTGGAGGTCCAGGAAAATAATTAACAAAAAGATGTTCTGTCCTTCTCATGATTCTATGGGGTTTCTCTACTCTTCACTATAACATCACAATGGCTTGTTCTTCCTTCGAGTATGCCTATTTTTTATTTGAATCAGCTCCTTCATTCTCACTGGCCTTGAAGTCTGCAAATTAGATCCCTTTTTCCAAACACTAAGCCATATTTTCCCTACCATTGAAGATACACTTGGAATCAATCTACTCCAGGAAGTCTCTCCAAACCACATATGGGAAATATGATATCTTCTATGGAGGAAAACAATGGCCTGGATAATTCATACAAATGTTCTCATTCCATGGGTTAAGTATTGCCATAAGGTAAACCAATATCCTTGGGTCTGGTTTGCTTTACCATCACTTTCCCACCTCAGCTTCCACATATCTCTGCTTCAGACCATATAATCCTTATTGCTCCAGTTTGTATCCTTTTTTCTGAGCGTTCTGGCCTCTGCCTCTCTTGTTTACTGTTTACCTACGAGTCTATTTTTTAAAATCCAACGAAAGCAATATCAATATTCACAAGCAAGTGGCAAGTAAAAAGAATTGATTGGGGCCAGGAAGTCTTTACTTCCTAGAAGAGGTTTCATCTTACTAGCTGATTCAAAGAGATGTAATAGAGTTGAAAGAGAGCATGAGCTATGACATACACAGAGCAAGGAGGTCCCAAAAGTTATTTGCTTTGTTAATATTACTTAAGCTGTTTAATCTTTCCAGCCTCAGTTTCCTCATCTAAAGTGATATCAAGGATAACTATATGGCACAGCTATTTTATTTATTCACATATTTATCAATTAATTTGGGAATGGAAATAGCATATGTCATTTAGATATTGAAAACAAGATATAAAAATACAAATGATTTCTTGCCTTCAAGAGATATGTAATAGATATGTAATGGGAAATTAAAAAAATCAGATGTTAGAGTATTTTAAAGTGGTATGTTGGCAGTAAGTGCAGGAACATTGGAGGCAGAAAAAGGGAAATTACACATTTTACTTTGGAGGACAGAGAAATCATTCAGGAAAATGAAGCAGTATTAAGCATTGACACTTAAGCTACAGTGGAGGAAGGATGTAATTATTCTAGATATTTCTTAATATATTCATTTACTCATTTCTTTATTCCTTCAGCAAATATTTATTGTGTGCCCAGTACATGGTAGTGAAAGTAGGGATGAATACAAAAGAGATGGTCATTTCTAAGACATGTGTATTTCTTCTGTTATCACAGTGCTTACAGTCAATGTGAAAGAGAGACAGCTATGTTAACAGAAGTGCTCTTAATAGATCTCCATTTAACTGACTTGGCAAATTAACCAATATTATCAATTTCCTTTGCAAAACACTCTGATTAATATTCAGGGCTCAGTGAAAGCTCACAGCCAGTAGATGACGCTCCAGTAAGCCTACACATTTTTCTCATTGGTGCCGCTGCATGCTTGCCAAGAATTAGTTGTGTTTATTCCCAAACCATTGCCAGTTGACTTCGTATTATAACCATGTAATAAAAATAACATTGCTTCCGTAATTCAATGAAATAGAGTATAAAATGAAAGAGTTGCTTCTTTGAAAATTAACTTGAATTTTTTGGAAAGACTCAATAAAGGAGAATTGCTAAAAACTTTCCTGTGAAATTAGGTGGAGGAGATACAATGAGCAAAGACTCAGAAAAAAAAAAAAACTGAATAATCCAGAAAGTTCATATTTCGATTGGCTTGCAAATGTGTTTTTTTTTAGTTTAAAGATAGTGAAATTAGAAATTATGGATGGTACACTATAGTAAAGAAAGATTGTCTGGATCTTTAGTCAACGGACCTGTTTCCAAATTAAAGGCTATATCCTTAAATTAAAAAATAGGGGAATGAATATATAACTGTATTATATTAAAATAAATGTTTAAGAAATGTAAATATCTTATGCTTCTTAGATTTGAGTCTATTTTAATATTAGCAATCATATGAGATAAGAGGGCTTCTAGTAAAGAAATATATGTTATGGTATGGAAAGTATTAAGACCTTGGAAATCTACAGTGGAGTATACGATCAATCCTAGAGAATAGGAACTCTGAAATAGATTGAGCCGGGCAAAGAAAAGGGGTCAGGACAAGAGAGCATTCAATGTAAGCAAAACAGAGACAAAAAGAGACACAAGAGGCCAGGCGCGGTGGCTCATGCTGTAATCCCAGCACTTTGGGAGGCCGAGGCGGGCAGATCACGAAGTCAGAAGATCGAGACCATCCTGCCTAACACGGTGAAGCCCTGACTCTACTAAAACTACAAAAAAATTAGCCAGGCGTGGTGGCTCATGCCTGTAGCCCCAGCTACTCGGGAGGCTGAAGCAGGAGAATGGCATGAACCTGGGAGGCGGAGCTTGCAGTGAGCCGAGATTGCGCCACTGCACTCCAGCGTGGGCGACAGAGCAAGACGCCATCTCAAAAAAAAAAAAAAAAAAAAAAAAAAAAGAAGGAGAGAGAGAGAGAGAGACAAGAGGTCCATATACAAGCTGGACCATATAGTGTGAAAATACACATGGTACATCATCTGGGCTGGTAGTGGGGGCCAGAACTAGATCTTAGAAATCCTTAAAAGTGATAATAAGTCTTTGAACTTTATCTTGAAGCGTTTTAAGTTAGGGGGTTATATTATCAGATTTGACGAAAAATAGATGAGCCTACAGCAGGATGGATTGATGTGGGACAACATTGGAGCCAAGAGATTAATTAATTTAGGTAAGAGTTGATGGCAGCCTGGGGTAAGATGGCTGCAATGGGATTGTCATTATGTAATGAATTTTAGAGATATTTGTGAGATATAATCAACAAGATATGGTAACTAGTTGTAGGGGTCAAAAATAGTGGGAGAGGTCAAATATATCTCCTCAACTCTCACTGAAGAAATTGGGTGAGTGGTGTCATTTATACAAGTGTGCAACTTTAATGAAAAAGAGGTTGGCTAGGGAGGGTTGGAGGATGAGGAATTCCCTTCTGAAAACACTATGTTTATATCGTGCACAAGACCCTTAAGTTGGGAAGTCTTATGAGCAATTGTATATATAGGGTTCAGGAAAGAGGTAAGCTTAGAAATAGAGGATTATTTGGCACTTGCACATATATAGTAATTGAAACCATAAAGAGTAGAGTGGATTTCCCAAAGAGAGATAGTAGAATGTAAAGAGAATTGAAGAAAAGAAAACTGCTCAGGAAAGAGTCCTGGGGGCAGAATATTGAACTATAAATAGAAGAAAAATCGCCAGAAAAGGAGATTAATAAAGGAGAAGCCAAAGAATTAGGAGGAAAGGAAGTGTTCAACGTGTTCATTGCTACTAAGTGAAAAATGCCCAATGGATTTAGTAGTATAAAGGTCGTGGGTGCCCATGTTTAAGGGTACATTCAGGGGAGGGTCTGGAGCTTAAGGCAGACTCTTGTGGAGTGAGGAGTGACAGGAAAGGGAGAAATGGGAGATGGAAAATGCCATTATTTTGTTGTTTCAAGAGACGTATGTCTGGTGAAGTATATAAAAAGGAAAGCCTGAAAAAGCTGAAAAGGATAGGTCTAAAAGATCTTAAACGCCAAGCTAATGGGAGTTGTATTTTGTCTCATAGAAAATTCAGGGCACAGGGTAAAGTCTACATAATAGAAACTACTTACTTTGACAATAGTGTAGGGAATGGAATTATTGTGGGGTGAGAGGGTTAGTAAAGGAAGTTAGCTAAGGCAAACCTCACCCATGGTATACTGGCACACAGGTATGCTGCAAGCAGTTTGCTGCTAGAAATACAGTACTCATATTTGCACAAGACAAAAGACTGGAGTGGATTCAAGTTTCCCTCTTTGCTAATTCTACTCTTAGTATATTTCCTATTGGAATGGGAAACAGGGGGGTGGAGTTATAGCCTAAACTTCTGGAATTGTACTTAACATGGAGTATGCCTGATGGAGCATCATGCATGTGAACTTCATCCATTCTGTGTGTTGATATCAGGAATAAAAAAGAGGTTGAGAACCATTGAATTAGAGAAAATTGCAACCCTTAAAGCAGATACGGTAAGATCTTAATTAGGCATTATCGGCAGGGATGGTAAAGAGAGAAAGATTATTGGAGTGAGGTTACAGAGTTAGAAACAATAGGACTCAGAAGCTGATTGGATGTGAGAGGTGAAACATCACCGCCAAAATAGCAATACTCTTTATTGAATGCTTTTAATATGTCAAGCACACCCAAAAGAACATACACAGTATAATGTACATCATCCCATTTCAATTTCCCAACAGTGTTGCAAAGTAGGTATTTTTATTCTGATTTTATAGATAACAAAAATAAAGTTTAGAGACTTTGAGCAACTTTCTCAAGGCCATCCAGATTTTAAGTGGCATACCTTGGGTTCAAACCCAGGGTTGTCAGATTCAAAACCTTTGTTATCATCATTACTCAAATCTAAAATGACTGTCTTATTAGGTGTTTGGCTGTATGATGGTAAAATCAAATTCAGATGATAAATACCAGATGAAGATCAGGTGTAGGAGAAAAATGGCCAGTTCAATTTTAAACATATTCAGTTTTTGAAGGCCTGGAGAATATCCCTGGTGAAGATGTCTAATAGACAGTTACATATGTAAGTCTAGAGTTAACGGAGATGTCTGGAAGGAGATAAAGATTTATGGGGCATTAGCATTTAAATTGTGGTGAAAGTCATGGGAATGGATGAGATTTCCCAGGGAGATTGCAACATGAGAAGAGGATAAAGTGGAGAGCGAAGAAACACCAAAATGTAAAAGGAGGTCAGAGGGAAGTATCAGTGAGGGAGTCAGGGGAGGAATGTTAATGCAAGTTAGAGGGAAGTAGCCGAGGGTGATATCACACTGAAGCAGTAAAGAACAGCAAGAGAAAGGAGTTATCAGTCATCCCATGCTATGGAGTGGTCATGAAAGACGAAGACTGAAAACATTTCAGTAGATTCAGAGAATTGTGAATGAGAAATACAAGTTGAAACAGTGTGAGATTTAATTTTAATAACGCCCAGTATCATCTAAGGTCTGTCAATAAACAGTTTGTAGGAGAAAAAAGTACAAACGTTTTGAAGAGCAAATTGCCAATGCATTTAAAAAGGGTGCATTTTCATTCTAAGTATTTTTCTAAGGAAACAATAAGAAATTAAGACATTCATTGCAGCATTGTTTCTGATAGCAACCATATCACAGTAGTTAAGAGCACCTACTCTAGAGCCAGCCTGAGTTGAAACCTCAGTTCTGCTACTTATTAGCTCTGTGAACTTGGGCAAGTTACTTTTCTGTGCCTTAGTTCCTTTATCTGTAAAATAGGGAGAGTAAGAGGATTGCTACTATTAATAAGGTTGTTGCAGCCTGGTTGGTTTTTTATTGTTACATAATAAAAAATCAGGGCAATTGGGGTAGCCGTCACTTCAAACGCTAATTATTTCTTTGTGTTTGGAACATTCTAAATCTTCTCCTCTAGCTATTTTGAAATATACAATAAATTATTGTTAATTATATATAGCCTATTGTGCTATCAAACACTAGAACTTAATGCTTCTATCAAACTGTATCTTTGTACCCAGTAACCAACCTCTCTTCATCCCCCACTCAGTTGTTCCCAGCCTCTAGGAACTACGAATCTACTCTCTATCTCCCCGAGATAAACCTTCTTAGCTCCCACATATGAGTGAAAACATGCAATATTTGTCTTTCTATGCCTAGCTTATTTCACTTAACATAATGACTTCCAGTTCCATCCATGTTGCTGCAAATGATATGATATTTTTTACAGACAAATAGTATTTCATTGTGTCTATATAAAACATATTTTGTTTATTCATTCATCTATTGATAGACACTAAGTTTGATGCCATATATTGGCTATTGTGAATAGTGCCACAATAAACATGGAGGTGCAGCTATTTCTTTGATATACTGATTTCCTTTCTTTTGGATAATACCCAGTAGTGGAGTTTCTGGATTGTATGGCAGTTCTATTTTTAGTTTTCTTCAGGAACCTCCGTACTATTCTTCATAATGGCTGTACTAATTGACATTCCAACCAACAGTGTTTCAAGAGCTTCCTTTTCTGCACATCCCCACCAGCATTTGTTGTTGTGCCTACAATACTAATTTGTCCTAATTGGTTTTTACAGTAATTAAATGTGTAAATACCATAAAGTGTTCATTACAGTGCCTAGAACATAGCAAGAGTGAATTCTTTGTTAAATGAATAGAGATAAAAGTAATCAAAATGCTCAGTGGTGAGGTTGATTAAAATAAATTATATATCCATGCACTGGGATATTATGCAACTGTGAAAAATTATGTAGTTAACTATTTAACAATATGGAAAGATACTGATGGACTATTAATTAGAAAAAAGTTATAAATCATGTGAATAGAATGATTCCATATGTGAATAAACAATGTGTACCTATGTGTTAGATATGTATGATAATTTTTAGAAAGATTTGTACCAAGATGCTTATATGTATAGATGGTTGGATTATGAGTTTTTTAATTTTACTTTAAAATTTTTACACATTTAAGAATTATATAGAAAAGATTATTTTTATGATAAAATGTTTTAACATCCTGGAGGTCAGGATATGCAATAGCAAGTGATAATTATTCTTTGGCAAAACTTTTCTGTGGAAGAAAGTGGGCTGAAAGCATAGGAGCCACAGCATATTTATAACCAATGGAGTAGCACACTATGTAAAATGCTGTACAGAGTCCTGCTCCCTGGGAGGCTTCTAATAAACAAGGGTTGCTGTTATTATTATTGCCACTAAAATGCCTTCAGGTCTCATAGACTTTCAGCACCAGCACAACTCTACTGAGTAGCCAAGGAGCGGGAAATAAGAGAAGAAACTTTAAAAAAGGAGAGCGTTCTAGAAAGAGGACTCTCCTTGAGAACATTCTGGACAGTGCTCCTGGACAGTGTGCTGGTGCTGAAAGTCTATGAGAACTGAAGGCATTTTAATGACAATAATAATAATAGCAACCCCCATTTATCAGAAGCTTCCCAGGTAGCAGGAGTCTGTACAGCATTTTATATGTCCTGCTTCTCGATTGGTTATAAATAAGCTGTAGCTTCTATGCTTTCAGTCCACTTCGTTTCACAGACAAGTTTTACTAAAGAATAATTATCACTTGCTATTTCTATATCCTCACCTTTAGGATGTTAAAAAAATTATCATAAAAACAATCTTTTCTATATATATATTTTTTTTAATGTGCAAAAATTTTAAAGTAAAATTTAAAAAAAGCTGATAATCCGGCTGGCCCTGGTGGCTCATGCCTGTAATCCCAGCACTTCGGGAGGCTGAGGTGGATGGATCACTTGAGGTCAGGAGTTTGAGACCAGCCTGGCCAACATGGCAAAAACCCATCTCAACTAAAAATACAGAAATTAGCCGGGCATGGTGGCAGGGGCCTGTAATCCCATCTACTCAGGAGGCTGAGGCAAGAGAATCACTTGAACCTGGGAGGCGGAGGTTGCAATGAGCCGAGATCATGCCACTGCACTCCAGACTGGGCAACAGAGTGAGACTCTGTCTCAAAAAAAAGAGAAAAAACCCCTCATAATCCAACCATCTACATATAAGCATGTTGGTATGTATCTTTCTAAAAATTATCATACATATCTAATACATAGGTACATATTGTTTATTCACATATGGAATCATTCTATTCATATGATTTATAACTTTTTTCTAATTAATAATCTGTCATTGTCTTTCCATGTTGTTAAATAGTTAACTACATAATTTTCACAGTTGCATAGTATCCCAGAGCATGGATATATAATTTATTTTAATCAATCTCACCAATGAGCATTTTGATTATTCTTATCTGTGTTCATTTAACAAACACTCAATTCACTCTTCCTATGTGCCAGGCACTGTAATGAACACATTCTAGACATTGCTCCTGGAGGTCAGGCCAGGTCCAGAGCTAATTATCTATAGGGACTGCCTCAGGACCACAGAGAAGATAAGACTCAAGGTACCAGACAATCTATACAGTGGCCAAGATAATAAGAAAAAATATATGGTTTCAAGATGCTTTCTTCCCACCTGTCATTTTTACAAATTTGTTTTGGTATCTAATCATTTGGGCTAAAAATGCTCTGGTTTATTTCTCATAGAGGCTATAAACCCCTAAAGGTTTATGAACTATATTAATCCTATAATACTTCCTCCTCTGCTAATCATCTTGTGTATTCAACAAACTCTACTTGAACAACTAAGGGCATGAGCAACATAAACCTACCATGATTAAGAATCATTTCAAACAGCTACAAACAATTTTATAGGCTTATTTTTTTAAAAAGATAACCCATTTCATTTTGAATTTCTGATTTCTTGGTTCTATTATGGACTAAAATTCTAAGGGTAAAAGCAAGTAAAATCCCAGGAAAACCTGCTGTTTTTACAGTCATGGCCATAATCAGAATAAATTTTGGTGACCTTAGAACTTTATGAATTTTAATAATTATATTGTAAAAGATAATTCTAAATCAGTTGTATCATCAAATCAGAGCAGTAAGAAAGTGGAAGCTGCTATAATTGTAATCTATTTTAAAAAACTTGAAATGAAAACACAACTTTAAAAAGCAAGTCAGAGTATATCGTGCATATGCTTCAGAATAAAGATAAACACACCATTTAAAGAGTTGCTTAAATTAAAATGTCATTTCTTTCAAGTTCTCTGTTAATGGCCCATCCAGTTAGCTATTGTCCTGAAGTTTTAGACTTGGGCAATTAGCCTGTTCAGGTCACCTAAACTTTCTAGATATTTAAGTCTCCATATTTGAAAGAAACACAGCCATGTTATCTAAATAGACAAGTCTAACAATTCCAAAGTTAAGGTAGATACAGAACATAGAAGAGGGAATTATCACTACATTAGTGGTTTGCCACTACTCCATAACTCAGCCCCTGACTTCCCTGTCCCCTTTCTTCAGCCCCGACACCCCTCCACCCCATCCTAGTCTATAGACAAACAAGCTCTCCAATCTAATTCTTATCAAGATAGAAACAAGGCCAGACCTGCTCTTCTAGATAAAATGCCTTGGCTTCTAACTGCCTGGCTGCTTATCTTTCATCTTGCAGTGTTAACCATAACCCCTTTCCTGACCTGCTCTACTTCTTGTTTTCAGATGAGCAGTAAGGACTGGGGGAAAAACATGCTTAAATGAACAAGTTCACTCTCTCACATCCCTCTCCATTCCCTTTAAAGTCAATTCAAAATATCTTTCCAAAATTATCAGAAATCACATTGTATGCATTACATGTAACTTGATATATTTCTAAATCTCTCTTTTCCAACTTTTACTCTTTCTATGCTATACTGCCACATATATCTTTTCCTAAAATTTAAAAGTTTTATGTTTTTTTTTTTTTTTTTTGGTTGTGGGTTAGGTTTTCTGAGGAATAGTAGGTTTTGTAAGGGTTTTTTTTTCCCCCTCCTTTTATTTTTTCTCATTTGTTTGCCTAGATCTGAATAAGCTGAATCATCTTCTCACCTAAGCTGTTTGGTTTGGATACCTGAATTTTTGTGCTTTCATCCAAACAAAGCATTGCACTTGTCTTTCCTGAGCAGGTGAAAGTTAATGCAATATAAACCTTGAGCAGTCAGGCAATGTAACTGCTAGGTTTGGACTAGCTTGCTGTGTGAGGTTAGCCTTCTTTGACCCTTGTTCCTTATACATGAAGTGGGAAAAAGAAAAATAAGCTAGGTTCCTTCTGTATGTGAGAATCCTAGGAAACTCTATTCTCCTATATTTTGAGACAGCTATTAAGTTGAATGGTGTGAGATTACACAGGGTGCTTGCTGGTGTTGTAAACACCACGATCTGGTTTATGACACCTTTATCCCACACACACTCTTGCACTTGAACCTGCATGTCCTTGAAAATATGGGAGTCTTTTCAAAAGAATTTGAGCTTCTTGTAAGAAAACCATTCTACTAATATAAGATGTTTTGTTGTAACTTTTACTTTTTAGCATTTAAAACTAAGTCTACATTACATATCAGAAAATGATCTGATAGATACCCTGTTTTGATTTGGGTCCTCCATTTTATTTTCTTAGCCTAAAAAAGATTGAATCCAGAATTATACTGCTTCTTTTCATTTTTCATTTTCTTCTTGCAAATTAGAAATCTAATTGACCCTTAGAGACCAATTGCTTAACTGTCAAAGTATTATCAATATTGGGAAAATAGTGTCACTGAATTTAATTTATAAATACATATCACATGCTTAAACGTGTATGAGGTATTTCCTTAGATGCTAATGGGTAAAAAATAAATACATGCCTTTAAAGAAATGATTTCTTTGCCAGAATAATGAACTGTAATATTTTACCATAATATTGACATTCTCATAATATTCATGATTCCATTTTAAGGATACTACATTCTCAAAAAGCAGAACATACATTTCTTAGTTTTATGTTGCCCAATATCCATAAACAAGGTTCTAAAGTTTATTTTATTATCAAAACAATTGATCTTCAAATATTACTTTCCTTAAAGGAGATTTATACTTATAAGCAAATATGATGTTTCATTTCTTATCTTTTCTCCAAAAGATCATAGGCAAGTAAACCTTTAAAGCTTGTTTCATTTGTGATAAATGCATCTTTCCCGTGACTCTGTTAGGGCTGGGAACTCACAGGGGTAATTGAACTTGTTGCACTTGTAGTCGAAGGAGGGGGATTTCTAATAATCTGTCATTTCTGAAAATTCTTAGTTGCCTATGGTCACAGGAATTTGTCCCCATTTTTATAGGACACTATTAAAACTGGTCTACTTGTGTTAGAGACATGGAGGGGATTCATTTTCACTGGATCTTGTTTTGGTTAGGTATTTAGGTACTGTTTGTTTGGTTTGTTAGGTTTGTCTTTAACCTATAGTAGATCCTTATATGATTATAAAGCAAGGGTTAGGTTTAAATAAATATAATTATTCAGTGTCAAATGATGGAGTATCTTTCAAGTCTAGTGAAAATGTGGAAAGTACAGTTTAAATTACAGCAGTGGGACTGGGAAACAAATTATATGATAGTACATAGATTTTATAGCCTTTCTAAAGAGCCTTTAAATAAATGTTATTTAAAATTCTCTTCTACTTAGAAAATGTTAAAACTAGTCAGATTAATGTGCAAATGAGAGTGAAAGAAAAAATCACAGACTAGAGCAAATTACAAAGAGGGAGGGAGGAGTAAACCTAACTAGAATGGAAAACTTTCAGCCTGACTTGGGCATAAATTTGCTTTAATAAGATAAATCTAAGGATTGGCTTGGGTCTGGGAAAGGAAAGTCTGGAAGTAGGAAGGCCAGTTGGGCTTTCAGTCAGCCATTCACACATGAGAAAATGGTAGTATGAATTTAGTAACAGTGACAATGGGAGAATGGAGAAAACATACATGAAACGTGTTTTGAATGAAAAATAAAAGGCCAGGATATAGTGATTTATTGGATCAGAAAAAGAAAGAAAGAGCTAAATCAAAGATGAGGTTTCAAGTCTGGGCAACAGAAAAACGGTGGTGAGGCTGACATCATGAAGTTAGGAGGGAAAGTTGATGGGAAGTGTCAGAAGAGAATTATATAAAAGTTCAGGGGTTGAAGAAATGAGATTTCTGATAGCTGTCTGTAAATTAGTGGAGCTACAGGCCTGGAACTCAAAGGAGAAGGAGAAGCTGGGGCTAGCAGTTCTGCTTTTTTTTTTTTTTTTTTACAGCCTTTATCATAAAATTGTTTATGAAAATTATAGGAGTTTCCAGAGTTCACTAAGGCCAGTCATGTTTAGAGAGAAAAGCTCAAGTCAACAATAGTACCTACAGTAATAACCACAGTTGGGGGATTTATAAAGGAAGGGAAAGGAAAAGAAAGTTGGAGGGCTACCACAGCTTAATTTCAAGACTTATTGGAAAGCTACAGTCATGAAGACAGCATGATATTGGTGTAATATCACTATATTACACCAATAAGCCAATGGAATGAAATAAGCCAATGGAACAGAATATTAAAAAAATCTATACATATAGACAACTGATTTTTGACAGAGTTGCAAGGGCAATTCAATGGAGAAAGGACAGTCTTTTCAACAAAGGATGCTGGAGTAATTCGATATACATATGTCATAAAATGAATGCTGATTCATTTCTCATACCATGTATAAAAATTAACTCTTAGTGGTTCACAGACCTAACTACAAAACCTAAAACTAAAATTTCTAAAAGGAAACATAATTTTTTACTCGAATTAGGTAGAAATTTCTTAGATGTAACACCAAGAACATGATCAAAGAAGAAAATAAGTAAGATTTCATCAAAATTAAAAATATTTTTCTGAAAGACATTAAGAAGAAAGTCAAAAACTGGAAGAAAAATATTTGAAAATCATATTTCTGATAAAGGGACTTGCCTCCAGAATAAATAAAGTACTTTAAAACTCAATGTAAGAAAAATAATCCAATTTAAAAAAAACTGGCAAAAAGTTTGAAGATACTTTGCCAGGGAAGGAATATACATGACAAATTAACACATGAAAAGATGGCCAACATCACTAGTTATTAGAGAAATGCAAATTAAAACCACAGTGAGATATCACTACGCGTATATTAGAATGGCTAAACTTAAAATAATGACCATACCAAGCATTAGTAAGGATATGAAGAAACTGAAACTCTCATACATTTGCTGATGGGAATGTAAAATGTACACCACTTTGGAAATGTTTGTCAGTTTTTTAAAAAATATACTACCATATGATCTATGCATTCCACCCAATAGAAATGAAAGCATTTGTTCAATAGAAAATTTGCACACAAATGTTCATAGAAACTTTATATGCAATAACCCTAAACTGGAAATAACAAAAATTTCCATTAAAAAGTAGACAGAATTGAAAGCCTGGACAAATTGTATAGGATACAATGAATTCAAATTAAACAATAAAAGGAAGAAACTATTGATACAGGAAATAGCATGATGAATCCCCAAATTATTATGCTGAGTGAAAAAACCTAGACCAAAAAAGAGTAAATACTGTGTCATTTCATTTATAAAACTTCTAGAAAATGAAAACTAATCTATAGTGACAAACCAGATTAATGATTGCTTAGGGATGAAAGCAGGGGATTGGGGAGAGGGAGGAGAGTGTGATTACAAAGAGTCATTAGGAAACCTTTGGGGGTGATGAATATGTTCCCTATCTTGACTGTAGTCATGGTTTCATGGGTGTGTAAATATATCAAAACACCAAATTGTATACTTTAAGTACATTCCATTTATTATATGTTAACTACTTCTCAATAAATCTGTTAAAAAATTAAACACATTAAACCACCCCTCAATAGAATTCCTAAAATAAAAATTTAAAAAGGGGGAAAAAAGGAAGGGAAGCTACTGAAAGTTGTAAGAAGAGACAAAAAGGTACCAATAATGAAGCCAGTGTTTCAAGGATTGTGCAGTTAAAATAACATGGCACACAGATATCAAAACTGACAAGTGAGAGAAGTCCAAGGTCCTTGGCAAAGAGAAAGCCACTGACCATCCGTGGAAGTGTAGTAGGGTGACAGCCAGAATGTCAGAGGCTGAAGGGAAGCTATGTGAAACAGAGAGGATGGCAGCGAGGTTAGACCACTTGTTTAAGAAGCTCAGAAATGAAAATGAGAGAAGTAAGACAGTAGCTAGGGGGGACAGCCAAGTAAACTAAAGCTTTCTGGTGAAGTTTGAAAGCAGAAAAAAGTAAAAGAGAAGTGAAAAAGAAACTGAAGATTCCAGAGATGAAGGTAAAACATGTAGGAACAAGATTCTTGAGGAATTTGGAAGTGATGGGATCTAAGGCACAGGTGCCAGAGTGAGCCTTGGAAAGGAGAAATCTGTAATTGTTAACTCCTGACAGTCCTCCCAAAAGGATGGCTTACAGAGCCCTTGCATGGATTATTTTAAACACTGAGACAAAAATAATCATAATTCTTTTGCCAGCAGACCTCATGGAAAACCCGGATAATCCGACATTCTGACATTTCTTAAAACTGATCTCTGACAAAAGAACACATATTAATCATCATCTCTAACCCCCCAAATGTGACTTTTCCCTGCTGTAATCTGCTGACCACAGACCATAGGTCTTTGTCCCAATCCCAGTGCACAATAGCACTTCTGCTTTGCTGATTGCAGTTTCTTGCTGTTTCAGGAAGATTACTCTGAGTCAGACATTTCACAAGGAAAAGAGGGCAGGAGAAGAGTCAGGGATAAGCTGTGGTTTTATGTGTACAAGGTAATGAGAGACATCTCCATGGAGAAACAAAACAACCATAACTGGAAGGCATTGCTAAGGCTTACAAAATAATGGAAAGGGTATGAAGTTTGGAATTACACTTGATCTCAGGTCCAGCCTCCCCTTCCTACGTATGCTATGCCCATTCATCTCCTTGCTTCATCCATGCACTGGGTATACTGTTTACCTCACATGGTTGTTCAAAGAATTAAATAACCTCATGGATTTAAGTATCTATTAGAACATAGGCAAGGAATATAGGGTAGCTATACTTATTATTTTAATGTGAATATATAGGTGTTCTTCATCCATAAAAATACCCCCAAGGTATTGTAATTCCATGATCGTGTACCGTGTATGTTCAATTAATGCCTGTTAACATTTCAGTGATTAATCTAGCGGTCGTTTTTGTACAACAGTTGCAAACTGACTAAAGGTCAGATAACACATCAGCGCGCAAGGTTGAAGTGAAAATGCAAACAACTGGCCTTTCTCCACATCAGCATGTTGCTTTCTCTTTGGTGCCTACCGGGACTTAATACCACCATTCTCCCTTCTTGTCACCAGTGAAGGCCCACAATGATGGGTCAGTAACTGAGAGGGGTCCTGTGACCCTAGAAGATGAATCCTCAAGGAAGAATCTCCAGTGGAATCCCTGAAGTGCAGGATATTTTGTAAGGCCATAAAATAGGGCTGATCTTCCAGAATATGATTATACTTTTACATTTCTGAATATAAATCCTTATCAAGAAGGAAAATAAGGTAACTCAATTATTTTCTGAAATCAAAGAGAAAATGTGTTTAAGTAAATTAATCCTTTAAAATGCATACCCCATAGTACCGTGAGTCAAATTTAATTATAGTATTAGGCCCACTGCTGAATTATTATGATTTTCTGATACATTTAAACTGAGGCTTTTTAGACCAACTTGTAGTATATTTCAGGCATCCTCTGTCTAGCAATTTAAAGGATCTAGAATTTGTGGGTTATATATGCTGTGCATTTATCAAGGGAAAACAGAAATTTCTTGATCAATTCTTAGAATGAATGCATAAACTCAGTAATAAGAACTATTTATCATGACTGGAAATTCAAATATGTAGTATGAACATATCCCGATGACCCTAATCATTAGTGATTTGATGGTAGGTAGGTCAGCTTGTCTCAAGCTTTACACTACAATCAAGAATTAGTTCAAGTGCAAAAATGGAATGTGGTCTTAGTTATCAGGATACATTTGCTAAAGATAGCACATCTCTTGCCCATCTGATCCTCCTGGTGGCAGTTCACTGCATACTGAGTCCTATGACTTAAGAGCTATAAAGGGTCTGGCATGAGTTTTTTCCTGCTTTATATCATGGCTAGAATTCGTTGATAACCCAATCCTTGGTTATGGTTTGGCTCTAGACACTACTAAATTAATTCATATATTAAGTCTGAAGAATCTGCCACAAATATTTTTTTCATTTCCTAGGTCTTTGGAGAGTATATGATTGGGAAGAATATCACTGAAGCAAATATTTTCTTTGAGTTAAAAGAGGGAGAAGTATGCACCTGAGTCAAAACCTACAAAAACTGTCCAAACTTGAACTAAGCTAATAATGCTAAGTTAACATTGCAAAGTTAATATTGTAAAGTAAATTTGGCATATGTTTAATGATACACATTATTGTGCTACATGGTAATTAGGCATAAATGGTAAGCAACTAGTATATCTGACTGAAATCAGAAGTTTTACACAGCCAAACCAAGTTCAAATTGATCATTTCTTCTTGCTTTGTTAATTTTCCATTTTCTATAAACAGCATTAATGTTGACAGCTTCTCTGATACCTTGCCTTACGAAGCTCAGCAGAAAATTATGGTACTGTTTTAAAAATGTACTTGAAATCACTCATTCATTACAGGTTTGTGCAGTTTAACCAACCCACGCTGACTGCATACTTAGCAAGTTTTAAAGGGATGCTGGATGAAGTCGCTATGGAGTGTAGATCTATGCTTCACTCTTCCCCATGCTGCTCTGCAGCCTGAGTGGCTAAAATATTAATATATGGACCACATACCATACACAGAGTTTCCTCATTGTCTGACTTCCAAGCAGGCAGAGAAGGGAGTGCAGAGAGTGAGGGGGATATGCATTCCTCAGGCTTCATTCTTGTGGGGTCTCAAGAGGTTCTGCTCTATCCAAGTACCCTTCCTGTCTCTGAGTTCCAGCAACCACCCTGTCCCCATTGCCCCTTCAGGCCTAAGGGCTATGTAGAAACCTCCTATCATACTGGTACCCTGCAGTGGCCTGAAGTTTCCTTCTATTCAGCTCGTAAAAGGGACATTCAACTATTCCCACAGTTTTCTAATGTGAATATGCTGTTTGCTTCCTGCTTGGACCCTGACTGATTCAAAAGGTATGATTTCACCCATAAGCATTTATTTTGTCATGGTTAACAAAAAGCAATGTTATTGTAACATCCCAGTATTTCTTGTTTTGCTTGTGTTGTATTTTATCAGTCTTGGCATGTGGAATGTAGTAGGCACTGAATATCTGCTTTTTGAAAGAATGCATGAATCTATGTAATGTATAATATTTCCTGAATTACAGTTTTCAACATCAACAGTTTTCCAGTAAGACAATTAGTGATCAAGTCATAAATTGTATGTAGATAAAAAATATTTATTTTGCTATGGTTGCAGGGTCACCTTTGAATTTAGAAACCACCTGCACACATTGTACCAAACTTTGCTTTCTGAGTTTCTTGCTCGTTAAATTGCTGAAGTTGTGCCTTTCCACTCACAACATAGCATTGATATAATTGCTTGAATCACCAAAGTAACTGTTTTTTTTACTTGCGCAAAATATATGTTTAATAAATTCAGTTAACAAACCAATTATTGGGTGCCTAATGTAGACAAGATCATTTGATCACTTGTGTGGAGAATGGATTGGACAGGAGAGATTGGAGGCAAAGAGATTAGTTAGGACTCTATTGGAATAGTTGAGGACAAGCTAAATATTTACTGAGCTTTGTTATGGCTTTGCTTTGGCTGCTTCAGTCCTGCTTAGTGTTGGGGTGGAGCTTTGGAGTGGAGCTGGTATTTGAGTTGTTGGGGCAAATTCTTCTGAGTTACAGTGTTTGCTTTCTTTTTCTGCATTACCTTTTCCTTTTCTTTCTTTGGTCAACTAATTTTAAAAGAAAAGACATCTTCCAGGCACTTCAAGTTACCTACAATCTAATTAGGAAACAAAATATAAACACAAGAAATATAATGGCAAAACATGAAAGCAGCAGAAGAGTTAGAGTATGGCTTGGGATTAACATCCATACAAGTGGGTAGAGATACAGGTACTAGAAGATTATGGGACTAACAGGAGGCTATGGGCTGGGAACCTTGGGAAAGTTTTGGGATAAGCTTGTCCTTGATGGACAGGCAGAGAACTAGAAAGAGAAAGGAAGATATTCATGGTAAGAGAAGTTCTAAGAAGAAAGGTAGAGTTGCAAGAAAGTCTTATTTTTCTTATCTGTTCCTTGTATGTGCCCCCTCCCCTTACCTTTAAAGCACAGTGCTGTCTGAGTTATGAGCAGGGTGGGGAGGTGTTATCTCTGAATGGGGAAAGCCATTCCCTTTCCTTTTTTTCCCATTCCTCAAGGCTTAGTGAGACCCAAAATGCTTGTCCAGCATGTTGAGGTACTACATGTCTCAAGCCTGGCCTCAGTTCACACTAAAGATCCATGTATAAATTAATTTACCCATTAATTTCAAGAATTAACATTGAATATATTTTATATTTTAATTATAAAATTCATAGGATACTATTTTTCCAGCAATGGTATGTAAATGGAACATAACAATATATTCTTTAAATTATTCTAAAGTCATGGGGGACAATTTAAAAACCTAGAGCAGATGAAGAGTTGTGAAAAGAAATTTATCATTTATTGGGTGCACCCCAGTTGTAAATACTGATTTGAGTGGTTTATATGTATAAGCAGATTTATTTGTTCCTTGAAACAACTTATTAGTTTAGTGCTGCAAAATCATCCCAATATCATAGATGAAACTAGCAAAGGGAGGTAAAGTAACATACTTAATGCCCCACGGCTAGTAATTGCTGGACCAGTAATCAAACTGAAGTAGTATTGACTCCCAACCTTTTGCTATGGAATGTCTTAAGACATCATTTCATTTATCTGATTCCTTGTCTGTAAAAATCCAGGAGGTGGACTTAGATAATCACCAAGGTTTCCATCTGGCCCTAACATTCCCTATTTCGTGATGGTGTGTTCCTCATCTCTCTCACATATGCACCTTGACATTTGCCCTTATGTTAAAAATTAAGTGTTGGATTCATATCTTCAATTCCCACTCTTTTTACATGGCTTAAGTTTGAGCTGTTTGTCCTCACTTCTAAATGAATGCTCCCTTTAGACAAACTCTGACACCAACTGTTCTGTGTTTTGAATAACTTAGAGAGAATAAGATTCCAGGTCAGTAATGAGCAACCCATGACTCAGTTTTGCAATCTTCCCATATTTTCCATGTGATGAAGGACCTATTTTCAGGATACAATTAGAAAATTGCTCTGGATTATTAAAACCTTAACATATTGGTGACTAAGAAGTGCTTGCAATTTTTTCACTGACACTAAATGGATAATCTAGGTTGAATGAATATATCCACTCTCACAAAAGCCCAAATAAAGCTATCCCCATGTTAAATTTTTTAAGGTGGACTGTAAACAAGTTTATTTTTCTCAAATTGGTCTAAATAAAAAAGAAAATTGCTCTTTCTGGCACTAGCTCATGACATACAGCCTTGTAGGACACATGCATGTTCCAGATCTTACCCAGCTGCCTCAGTATCTGAGGGAAGATGGGCACCAGACAGGAAGAGGCCTGATTTAGAGGCAGAATAAAACCCTATTTGTTCACCATGAGTTCCATGTCCCAGAATACTGAACAAGCCCCAAGCTCCATTATCATCTGTACTCCTGGACATAGGTATGCATCTGCTGCCATTGAGACAGCCTCTTGCACTGTCTCCAATGCAAAAGAGAGCACGAGAGCATGGGAAGAAGAGCAGAGGCCAAATCACCTACCACTATCACTTCTTCCATCTTAAACCTAATGGTCTGATGAGTAAACATGGTATGATAACTGAAATGTCTTAGGGACAAAATGTTCCAGAATTGGATGCAAGGGTTAAAATGCAAATCCTGCTAAAGAAAACAGCACAATGATTGGACACTCATAGGAAAGTATACATGAGAGAGGAAGAAACAGAGAGTTTTCTGGTTGAGATTACAAGAGGAGAAAAGAGGACAGAATCAAGGTTGAGGTCTAAAGACAAATTTCGTGTGCTTAATTATGTTTCTAGACTAAACTAAAATAATTCTATGCATTATTTTCTGTCATAAACAGCAATGAAGAGGCAGCCAAAAGAACTACTAATAGAATCTGTAGGAAGCCAGCATATTATTCTACACCTCATTGTCCAGGTTCCCCACAATAAATACGAAGCATCCAAAGTTAGAATGAAAACTCAGCATGTTCTCTCTGTTTTCCTATGATGTATTGTGTGTCATAAAAGTCTAGAAGAAAGACAGCTTGAGGTAGGGGTAGGTATTTGATGATGGGAAGGGTGTATTTTCAGGATTTAGCCCTTCATTTTGTTTAAGCAACAGCCCTGACCACACATAGGGATGAGATTAGAATATGGACAGGCTGTGACTTCCGAATTCAGGGATGTGCTACTAAGATGTGAGAAGGGTTGACAAAGGGATAGGGCTGTCTCTTCAGAAGTTTGGTAAAATGGAATGCTGATAAAGTCCTCAAGTTTAGAAGATTCCAAATATCTTGATATTTTCTATATTTGCTTTTTGGGGGTTTTTTGTTTGTTTGTTTCTGTTTTCCTTTTAAAGTATTTCTTCTCCCCTAGGAATCTACAAAAACTCTAAATCATTTCTATCACCTTTATTCTTTCGTTTTTCTTATGTTTATGGTTTGCCTTCAGTATTTAATCCCATTTAAAGGCAATTCCTCTCCTAGATTGTATTACTCTGGAAATCATATTGCTATTTGCCTCCTATTTCAGTTTAGTTAAATGTCAATCAGGACTTAAGAACTTTAACCACTGATGGTGCCTAGGGTCTGTTGGGTGAAATGTTGCTTGCAGCTTTTTTTGGAAAATGGTGGGATATATCTGACATTGTTTGAAAAACTGATGGTTATTAAGTTAGGGAATTTGTCTGGGAGACTTCTAGGTAGTGGATGAACATATTTACTACATGTTATAGCACTTTAGTCTTCACTGAAAGGCCAAGAAGCAAGTATAAATATATCAGCAAAATGTAAATTAGTGCCAAGTATTCCATATAGGAAAGGGATAGGATAGTGTATGCTTGTCTTTGAGAAATTAAAGAAAGGTAAGAGATCAAAGAAATATTTAAATAGATTGTTTAAAGATAACAGCCAGAAGAAAGTGCAAGTTCCAAGCCGATTTATTAATATTAACAATAGCTGGGTTGTTTTAGTTTTAATACCTATCTCCATCATTCTAAATAGTCTGAATTGCAGCCAGACTACGAAATACCTTTAATGAGTTAAATCCAAAATAAAAATCCATCTGTTCCCACCATGCACATTTGTTTTTTTAGCTAATATTACATCGTGAGTATCTTCCTCTTCACCTGTTAGCATAGGCTAAGATTCTACTGTGGTTTTTTTCTCTAGAAGCTTGTCTTCTAAGGATTAAATACATGTAAATAGATGCCGTATTCACTTTATTTAGCTTTTTGCTGTTGGACACTTTTCATTTCCTAAATTTCTGATAGTTTCATCTAAGCTGAAATCTGCATTTTAGGCCCAAATGAGACCCAAACAAATAATTTGAAGAAAAGTTTCCACTTCAGTAGTAACAACTGGACTGGAGAATATAGATCACTGAAGAGCCCATCCTGTCTCCTCTGCTAAAACTGGGAAGATTTAGGGTCTCAGTGTATCACTTTTTAAACAAGAAGAAACATATTCTCACTAGAGATGTAAACCACAAGGAAATTCAGTTCTGTTAGCTTAAGTGTCATATATAGTAGGATGAACACATAAAGTCTGAGGTCAACTCCAGGTTCTTTTATAGAACGACGTGTCTCCCCTAATCTCAAAGTTCATTTTAGTCAGTCTGCATGGTGTCGTACTGACATGAATCAACTTTTTCTAAATCTTGAGCGATGAGGAAAATGAGCAAGTTGGGTGGAGCTCAGAAATAAACAGAAAATACATAGCATGTACAGGCATGATTTAGACCAATATCTAAAGTGAATATGACTTTTGAGTGAGAAAGGGGCATATTTGTAAACAGTTTGCAAGTGGAATGAAAGAGTCACTGTCATACAAGTAAGCAGTGTTGAATTAACATTTCTGTGTTAAAGAAAAAAAGAAAGCAGAATTGTTTGGTTTCTTATGAGTTCATAGTTTTCTCTGTCATCTCTAGAGTAGTTCAAATTATCTGTCCACACCAGAATTCTGTATACTAAGGGTGGAATGCAGGCTTTTGTACTTTGCAGAGTTCTCTTCTGGGCTTTCTACTTGACATGATATTTTGACTCACTCTGTGAATTCTGACTAATTGCTCAGTACCTGCAGGCCACTGGTTTCCCCACCAGCAGCATAGTGTAAGTGCTTACTTGCAAAAATGTTCATGTATGAAAATTAGTGTGAAAGACCTACTTCAAGATAATTCATAAACATAATATATCTTAGGATTATAAGTGGTCTTGATAATAAGAAATGTCTTTAAAATTTTGGTTGTCACCTGGACTGTTAAAGTATGTGTATGCCCCTCAGCCTTCCTATCCTTCTCTTCTTCCTAGTAGTTAAATTTATGATAATCACATGTAGAGTCACAGTCAGAATCTGAATAGATTTCTGCAAACTCTCTACTGATTCCTACAGGAGAAGATAACCTCACTCCCACGTTTACAGTACTATGATGTTTTCACTGATCTGTTTTGTGATTCCAGATTTATTGCCCCAATTATGAGCTAATGAGCACAGAGCTTTGCAAGGAAATTTGCATTACTTGCTTAAGTAGGACAAATTATCAGCTTAACCAAGATAAAACATACTTTATTGCTTGAGACCCTTTAACTTACCCAAAGAGATGCCTATCATCTAGCCAAGTTAAATCAGCTTTCAGAGAAGGACGCTGACTATTACCTTGAAAACAACTCTACTGCAACTTTACAGAGTTTGCTTGGCAGGTCCAAATACCTTTAAAAGCCCCTTCTTTAATGTTCTCATTTAGCCACTTTTACACCCATCTCCTACTAATTTTAAAGTAGAAGAATATGAAGAAAGCCATTTACAAGTCTCCTTACAACCAAAACAAGAATTCAGAAATAATTTAACAAAGAAAATACAGTGTTGCAAGCATGCAGACTTTTAAGATCTCAAATGATGAGGTTTCTTGTCTTAAAGTGCAAATTACAGGTATTCTTTTCTTTTTTTCTCTTGGAGCCAGAAAAAAATAGTAGTGCACATTTTACTTCATTTTTCTTTCTTTCATATTTTCTCATTGAGAGAAACAACTCTAGGCTTTCTTTTGGAGTTAGATGATCATCACTTTATTAAACAAATTAAAGCTCTTATTTTTAGCATTTACTTCCTCTTTTTAAGTGTATCTTTCTAATATTAAGTAGCAGATTGAAAGCTCTCTTACTTTTCTTTAATTTCTCAAAGATATTGATACATGATATAAAATATAATACAAGGAGACCACCAGGGTCTCCCTAAGAGATTAAGAAGAAAAAATGAGTTAGCAAATTAATCAGCTAAATTAACTAGTTTTTTAGTTAAACTAAAAAACTAGTTAAGTCTTCCCTTGGAAGACATGAGATCTTTAGCACCATCAGGTTATACCTCATTAGCTCCATTAGTTGCTTGACGTTGTCATTATTCTACCCATTTCTTTCTGTGCAGTTTCACTGTGTCAGCTTTGATTTCCCCCTGTACTTATTTTTTTCCAGCTTAGAGCTATTATATCACCTTCCAGGAGCATTGATTTTAAGTCAGGTGTCACAAATTTCCCACTCATCATTTCCTTGCAAGCATGAAACTGACTGTTGCTGCTACTGCTGCACCCGTTCATTATTTCAGTATTCATCACTTGTTCCTATGGGCCAGTTCTTGCATTCTCCTTCCCTGTTAAGCTCAATGTTTAATTATTAAATATTTTAATTGAAAAACATTGAAATAACTTTCCACCAGTGTGCTTTGGCAAAAATAAACAAGAGGGCAAAGGAGAGGTGAATGATACACGCATTTTTGTTAAACAATCAGACATTTGTAAAACATCTATTATTTGGCTAGAACACTAATAGATGATATTGGAAGGTTCATAGAAATATAAGATATCAACCACCCATGAGCCTTAAAGTACTTACAGTCTTGCTATTGAAGTAATTTTGAAAAATGGTTTAGAACTTGAACTATAAAGTTCACTTTTTGTTTAGCTTAGATTTAACTTGCCTGGATTACTGTAAAATTTTGGAAATAGTAAGTAAATAACCAGTAAAGTAAGTTTTTTTCCCCCAAACAATGCAAGTAGCAGTAATTATTAAAATTTCAAACAATGAATGGAAATTTTGAAACAGAAGTAACAAGCATTGCCAATTGAAATTTTAGTCTCTCACTAGAGGAGCTTACATACCCATAACAAAAGTGTAATACATGCCTTAACAATTGCTAAGATCCACCACTGCCTCATCATTTTAAATTTTCAAAATTTTGGCTGGGCGTGATGGCTCACGCCTGTAATCTCAGCACTTTGGGAGGCCGAGGAGGGCAGATCACGAGGTCAGAAGATTGAGACCATCCTGGCTAACACGGTGAAACCCCGTCTCTACTAAAAATACAAAAAATTAGCCAGGCGTGGTGGTGGGCACCTGTAGTCGCAGCTAGTCAGGAGGCTGAGGCAGGAGAATGGTGTAAACCCAGGAGGCGGAGGTTGCAGTGAGCTGAGATCGCTGCACTGCACTCAGCCTGGGCAACAGAGCCAGATGCCGTCTCAAAAAAAAAAAAAAAAAAAAAGTAACATACAGGTCATTTTCTTCCTCTAGATAAATAAAGACAAAAATGGCCTTTAGCAAAAACTACTACAGCTATTTAACAATGCAGTATCTGTCCTACGTGGCATAAAGACCGTAACATTTTAAGACAGGAAGGTTCAAATTCACACTATACAGCACATAGAAGTTATGTCATCTATGAACAATATTTCTAAAGTGGGCAGAGGAGATATTACAAATATGGTCATCTCATTTGTCAAATGTTACACTTCCAGATTGGAAGTGATAAAAATTGTGATTTTAGGGAAAGAATGAGGGTGGTGTCAGGAGGAATTTGTATCATCATCCATGGCAATTTAGATATTTAAAGCTTCTTTTTGAGCTATGTGGTGTAGAATAATTTTGAAAGAAAGTAATGTGTGTAAAAAATACCACAAGATAAAATGTTATTTTACCAAGGCTTAAGCAAGGGGTGAGATTACAAATGTTGACCAAACCAACTCCAAGGGATTATAATGCTGCATTATCTTCATCTGCCAAGCCATCTTTTAAAAAATTGTTATTATTCTTTCTTCTTTTCAGGGTTATTTCCAACTTACGGTTGAAGTTCATCCTGCTTCTCTTTTTGACAGGCAACAATTTTTCTTGGAAAGAACATCAAGGTGATAGAATTTTAATCTGAATATAAATTCCATATCTGCATTCCTTGGGAAGGTAATAAGCTCATTTCCTACAGTAAAATATGAGTAATTCTAAAGACCAAATTCATCTATATCATAAGAATGTTGTTAAAATAAAATAAGGGGTTAATGGGTTTGAAAATACACAGAGGGAAAACATTTCATCCAAATGCCAAATGTTATTCTATTTTTTTGACAATTTGTAAACTTCTGCTTCTGTACATTTTCAAGTCACAAATTGTATGTTTACATGTTGAATACTTATGCTTAATTAAATTTGAAGGGATCATAGGCAATATCATTGAAAAGGTAATGGGATATATTTTAGTGAAGAGAAATTTAAAGGACTTTACATCCAACTGCCAAGCATTAATAATGCCCAATCAAACTTTTCTGGAGAAGTTTACTCTAGTCACTCCCATTTGGGATGCCATTTGTAGTTTGAGTATCTTGAGTTAAAGTTTTATTTTTGACTGAACGATGTTGGTTGTAAATATGCCTGTAAATTAGATAGATAGATAGATACAGATTTTTTCTTTTTTTGAGATGGAGTCTTGCTCTGTCGCCCAGGCTGGAGTGCAGTGTTGCCATCTTGGCTCACTACAACCTCTGCCTCCTGGGTTCAAGTGATTCTCCTGCCTCAGCCTCCCGAGTAGCTGGGATTACAGGTGCGCACCACCATGCCTGGCTAATTTTTGTATTTTTTGTAGAGATGGTTTTTCACCATGTTGGCCAGGCTAGTCTTGAACTCCTGACCTCAAGTGATCCATCTGTCTCAGCCTCCCAAAGTGCTGGGATTATAGGTGTGAGCCACCTTGCCCAGCTGATATGTTGTTATAAATACACTCTGTCATCCTCAAGGCAATGTGTCATTTGATGTTACATGAAATAACTACACAATTTTCTTGTATTTTGTTTCCATTGATTCTAATATATGAGGTAAAATTCTTTGGTAAACACCTATGCCTCTGCAGCCTTCCCTTAGGAGAATTTCCTACTTATACACATATTATTACAGCATTTATTCTGCTTTATAAAATGAGTAATGTATAAAAAGTTACTGCTTTACAAATATGAATACATACTATAATATCAAATACCTATAGTTGATTTTTTTATAATTATTCTTAACAATTTAGAAATTTCAATTCATTTTGTCCTATTACTTAAGACAGAATAAAGTATTATATTGGGCAGGCATTGAGATATTCTGTATTTTTCTCACCTGCAATACCTGACAATGTAGTTATATTATTTAATTTGAAAGACAACAAACATTTCATTCTCACTTAGCCTGACTTGGAATTACTGTCTTATCTAATTCTATGGTACTACATAGAGAGACTCCACCCAAAGGGCTAATGAACATAGAGTAAGTTATACATATGGCATTTCTCTTCTGAAACAGCTATCTTTAAATTTAATATGAGGCACGAAACTGCATTTTCAGGGCTTTCAACTTTATGCTTTCCTGAGAATGTATTTAGAAATCTACTCACTATAAATACTGAGTATTTGTGGGCTCAAAATAAAATAACTTTATAACCAGTAAATCTTCCAAAGGGGCTATCTTAAGATAAAAGCCTAGCTTTACCAATGATGTACAGAAATATGAGCCTTGCCTAAGGTTATCTTGTACCTATGCTAATATTGCTCAAGATTCCTAATTGTTTGCAAAATTTGCTCATCATCCACATGGAAACAGGAGTAAATTAAAACCATTGCAATAATGCTTCAGAAATGCAACAAATGATTCAAAGTATTAGCTTTTTTTGTCTTAATATTTCCCCTGAAATTCAGCCATGCATCCATGTCTACAGAACTTTCTGGTTTTAACAGTATAAGATGGTTTCTTTGCTGGATCCTTTTCTTTTTTAGTAACACCTCTATCTAGAGACCTATGTATATATTAATGTTAAACTTGTAAAAAAAAATCATAAAGTTCTTAATTTTTCTCAACACACCTATTCTCATGTGGCTGCCATTACACACTGTATTTTTGCCCTAATCATTTATTTCTTCAAACAATTAAGCTGATGAAAAATATATACAATGTGCAGTAAAGTTGATTATTTAAAACAGAGAGATTCCTTGGAATGCCTGTAGAGAATACTATTTTAGTATGTAGGAAAACATATATAAAACCTTTAGCAGCATACCCAACGTAGAAGATCCCCAATAATTGTTAAATATTCATCCTTGCCAACATTTGTAATAATAGCTTAAGGCATTGTAAGAAATTGAATTTCCTTTTGAGTCAGAAAAAAAGATAGGATTATATTTCATAACATGTAATTTCATAGGGTACACTTTCCTCACTTAAAATCATTTAAAAATCCATTTTCAGTGGTATAAATGAGAGGAGAAAAAAGGGGGAAGAACACATTACTCCATTTCCTGTAGATAGAGCCTGCCTTTGACTTCCATAAAAGCAGTCTTTCCTGTTCCAAGAAAATTCAGTGTAGTCTGGCCCCAGCAAATTCCATTCCCCAATAATGCCAGCATTTACTATAAGAATGACATTTTGTTACTTCATATTTTGAGTTACATTCTTCATGTGAGTTCTGAGTATCTTTGGTCTTAGCTACTATTTCTTGGTTTACTATTTATATTTAAGATCCTCCTCTCCATTGGTAAGTTCACCTAAATACTACTAACTAGTTTTCATTGCTGGGATCACATAATTGTTTTCTGAAAATCCCTCAAGTGCCTAAATTGGGTTTAATCATCTATCAGCATTCTCATGGTCGTACCTAGCTATTGCTCAATTTTTCCCTGCATCTTCATGATCTACCCACAAACTCATCTGTATTCATTTCTGAAGTTTCTTCAATACTGAGCTCAAAATCCACTCTATTCACAAAGCCTTTCCCATCCTAGTAAAGGCAAATGGAGTCCTTGGGCCATTTTCAGAGATATCATTGCATACTCGGTTTCAATTTGACCAATGTATCCTTTACCCTATGATAGATCTTATATCCAGTCATATGAATTTAATCACTGTATTTCATCTGGTTTTTGTCTTATCAGATTCTCTCAAATGTAGAGACTGCCCTGCATATTCCTTAAACTACTCCCCACAGCTAAAATGCATGGATATAAGCAACATATACTTGATTCAACATATTTTGGTGGTTCACAATAAAACATATGTTGATTTATGACCAGGTGCATACATCTGTAGTTGAAATAGCAAATATTTACCTCCTGTTTGTCTGTGGCTGTCTAATCACCACTACAAGTGGCAACAATTCTGTCACCTATCTTCTTTCTAAAGGACTGGTAAGAATTACCAGATGAGTAGGAGTCTGTTATTTTTGCATTGACAAAGGGGGCAGTAAAATTACAGTCTTTAGGAAAACTAGTTTTCTGTGTTCGTGTGTATCCTTTTAGTTGTTATTTCTGTGCTAAGTGACGGTGTTATAGCTTGTAGTGTTTGGTTTGCTTTTTCCACAGTCCTCCTAATCTTTGGTAACAAAGTCACATCTGCTTGATCAACAGTTTATTAGTTTAGCCAAGGGCATCTTGACACCAGAGCCTGACTTGGAATAAAAGCACAAGTCTGAAGTCTTATTAGAAGACATCCCTTGATTCACAGAGAAGCATGCTAGAGATGACATTGTTGTTACCAGTTCATCTTTGCATATGAGGAAGTCTCTCTATCTATCCTTTGTACACCACAGGATGAGTGCTTTAAATCCCTGTTTAATTTTTCCAGGTAGGCAATAATTTCAAATAAAGTAACTTCAGGTGTTCAAATGAATAAACAACTAAGATGACTGTGGAATTGGGAAATAAGATGCCACAGTGGAGTAATTTAAAATGGCATGAAGACACTGGATAAGATCAAAGAGAGTTCCCTTTTCAGTTGATACCACTTCTGGGGTGGGAAATCCACCTTACTGTGGTCAGTAGTTATTGTCTGCAAAAGCCTGAGACAATTCTTATCTCTGGTACCACAGTGTGAAAGCCTTTGAAACAGACTTGGGTTACCCAAGAGAGCAGTGGAACAGAACAGATAGCAGAGGACAGTGGCGGGTGTGCTAGACAGTAGCTCTTCAGTTAGGTGTATTTCAGGATGATGTATAGATAGTATTAATCTGTAGTAGGAATGTTGGTTCTGGCTCTTGTTTCTGAATTAGAAAATGATTTCTTACATATTTTTTTCTAATTCTATGTACAGGGAATGGTTTATTTCTTTAAAAACTGGGATCTAATAGCTTAGCAGAGGTCAAAAGTCTCCTCACCAAATATAATTCAGAACTTTGTATATACGAATTCTTTTTATTCTTTCATTCAGTCAGTTGCACTTCTGAAAAATATAGTCCCTTACTTTGGAGATTGCCCATGCAGTGTCCTAGTGGAAACAGCCTTCCTCCCTCTTCCTTGTCTCTACAGTAGGTCCGGGTTATGCTTTAAAACTTTCCATAGCATTTACTTCATATCTTCTTCTCTACTTCGGTGTCTTTGTTTCTTAATAGTAGACACTAAAAGCATTGAGGAAAAGTAACTCTCCCCTGTAAAAATGAAAACTTATAGGCAAGAAATTGGAGACACGGAACTTTAATATTCGTGGAAAGAAAAGGTAATATCCTTTTAATAAAAACATTCAGTGTGATATTTATTGAAAATTCACAGAACAACAACAAATATGGATGATATCTATGTCATAGGTTTAGATTTTATGAAAATCCAGTGTCTCTTAGACTTCAGAGTTGGAGGAGACCCTCAATATCAATGAAACCAATCTCTATTTTGTAAGTGAGAAAACTTCGGATCAGAAACGTCAAGGGCCTACCCCCAGGCCTCACAGCTAGTGAGATCTTCCTCCTCACACTGTTCTTGGTTTAGTTCCGTTTCTATTCTAACACATTGTCTCCCCTAGAGTAGTGAAAGAATGAAAAGAAATTGCTGTGTGGCAAAACTAGTCATTTGGGAATAAAGAGGCAAAGGTAAATATAGTAAAAAAAAAAAAAAAGGAGAATGGCAATGTATTTAATGGTAATCTTACCTAGATTCCAGTTATCCTATAATATGATTTTTTAAACAGCATTATAGAATGTTTTGAAATAAGTAAAAACAGATCTGTGGTTTTGATTCCCTACAATCATATACAGTTAAAAACCTCTAAAAGATGTTATAGATTACAATTGACTTAGCCAGTTTTTACAATATATTCTTTTTCTGATGTAAGATTGTCCCCAGATGATTATTTTTCAGTCCTTATAACCTACTTTAGACTGTTTGAAATGTAGGGCTTCCTTCCTTTCTTTGAAAAGATAATTCCAGTGTAATCTATCTTGGGAATCAAGATAGGATACTTGGGAAACTGTTGTGACCCACAGAAAACATTTTGCATGGCATCTGATAAGGAGGCCAAAAATTACAGTCTTCAGATGTGAAATCACCTGGGAATCTCCTAACATCATTTAACAAGTGACAAATAGCCAGGGCAAGGAACACGACTGCATTCCTCATTAACCAATCAGGGCCATTTGGTAACTGGGATATCATCTGGAAGGAACAGATATCCAAGATGCCTGAAATGTAAAGTGCATTCAGACTTGCTTGCCTGGACAAAGCCCCAGTAGAAGAAAATGTATAGTACAGATACTTGGATGCCATGTAAGGAGTTACTAGCCAGCTGGGCAGAGTGAGTGACATTTGGTTGAGGCAGGGTGTGGGCACAGTACTCCAGGCAATCTGGCTTTCATCTTCCCTCATATTTATTTGGCAAATTCAGCCATCATTCCTCACTACTCCCCCTCATATCTGAAGCAGTCATCTTGGGGTGAGAGGATTTATTATAAATTTCACATAGTGTTACTTAAAGAGCTTTCCAAGGGAAATAGGTCCTCCTGGAAAACATGCCCAGGTCAAAGAGGAATATAGTGTGGCAGCACCAACCCTAACCTGGCCTGATTGACCTCAACTATTTCTGGCTTCCTTGTGTCCCTGAGATCTTCCTTTGTACTGCTAGATGAGCCCTAATCATGTTGCAGCCTCTTTAGGTAGGGAAGAGAGAACACACTCACTATGAGATAGAAGCTCAATTTTCCTTGGTAAGCTGAGGTGCTATGAAGGCTAGACAGAAGAAAAGCGTTCAGTCATCTTCACTGTTTACTGCCTCTATTTGGGGGAAGGCATCATTTCCTCATTCTGATAAAGGGTAGTAAAGAGAACATCTATTCCCAGATGACTCTTTGGTTTTTAGCTTTCTTTGTCCCTCCCATGTCTGACCAGCTTTATTCAGGACAAAGTCAGGGAATCAGCTGTAAGGAATTGCTTGGTGCAACTTAGTTCAAAGAAGGAAAGACGTGTGCTCACACACGCACACAAATAAGTGGGAGCTGCTTTGTTCCCTCAGAGTCACAGTCAGTCTTATGATTTCCTTTGTTCTTTAATCAGGACCATAAGTAGGGCATGTGACTAGGACAAGGAGGTTACCGTTTGAAGGTGGTAATGGAATAGGGTTACATTTGTTCCATTTCCTATGCTCTTTACATTCACGAGATCATTATCATGAAAACGGATTTGTGCTGTGCCATTTCCTGTTCTTGTTACAATCTTTATCATGACAAGAAGGTACTAGGTTTTAACGCCTTGTGTTACATTTAACTGTTTTTAATAACTGGTAAGTAGTATGACTTTTCTTCCCATATTGTGTTGTCTGCACAAAAAGTAAAGGTGATGCAGTCCAGGAATTTGAGTGTTGGTTTACTGAGTGTCTTGAGGCTCTGAAATATCAGGGTAGGGACACATCTTCTTTCTATATCCCAACCTAACCAACAGAACTTTCACAAGAGGCTCTGACTTGCTACTGCACCTTCCACATAGATTTCAGATGCCCACTTTTCTTATCGCTGACTCTTTATAGTCCAAATGACACTCCTAGTGACAGTCAGATTGTATAACTTAAGGGGCAATGCAGTACAGTTTCCAATTATCATCAAAGAATTTCCCCAGCATTACCATGCTGAGACTTCAGGCTGTTGATACGGATTAGATCAAAAATAGAACATGGTATAATAAGAACCTTTGCTTCCTGGCATGGACTAGAATCAGAATAGCTAATGGTACAACACTTTCAAGCTCTCCTTTCTTTAAAAGTAGGTTTAGTTCTTGTGAAAGCTGCTGAGTTGACAGCTCAGGATACTATGGATAGAAAAATGATATGCTTTCCCTCCCTGCTTTTCCCAGTATACCTTCGGCCTGCCCTGGAGGGAATGTCTCAAGAAGAGAAAGGTTAGTTCTTTTTCCAGGTACTTTTAATCTTTGAATTTGGGAGTAGGAGGATTATCCAAGCTGATTATGAAGAATGTTTCAAGATGGGGCTATGTTTCCCCTAAGAACAAAGCTAAAATTGACAGATCATTTCATTCAGGCAACTGCAAAACCACCCAGCTAGAATCAGTTTTGAAATCATGTGTGTCTTCTCATAAGGGACCTCCAGAGCTCTCCAAGTGAGTTTTGCAATGGCTTGTGTGTGGTTGAAGTTTTAAGAACTCAACCTTTTGAGGAAGATAGGGTAGAGCATTTGCTTCATAACTAGTGCTAATGAAGAACCAGTCACTGATAATGCTGACCCACCTGCGTTTCTTCATAGCCACCAAGCTCAGAGCAACAGAGCTGACTAGGAGGAACTAAAAACTTCAGTGATAAGTTGGGGTTGGCAGGGTAGACAAAGTCTCCTAAAACTTGGTGGAATAGAGCTGAGAATTCCACCCCTTCCTTATACAAGCCTTATTCATAAACTTTGGGGTGGGGATCCACTGATGCATTTCAGGGGAGTTATGAAATTCCTGAAATTCTATATAAATTTCGGTGTAAGCTAATGAACTATTTTTTTTTTCTCTCCTGAGGGTGTGCCTTCCTAGCTTTTATCTAATTTTCAAGGAGATCTATGACATCCCACTTTTTAAGAGCCACTGCTTTAGATAGTCAAGTCTCTTTCCTCCAGTCCTGGGACCAATTGTCACCAGACCCACTCAGAAGACACTTAGAGAAAAAAAGGCGTTAGATTACTAATAACACTTAAGTTGATTTCTCTCATTCAAGCTGTTTTCTTATTTGCTAAATGTATTTTTATCTTTGACTTTGAACTTTTTGAAATGACATGCGTATAATGTATTTGATGTCTGGAATAACATCTTATAAAGCAAACTCTTTGACTACATGCATAATCGTGGCTGGTTCATCTGCCAGCACCACCCACCATAAGGAAAGAAAGGGTTCCCTTAATCAATACTACCTTTTTAAGAAAGTGAAACTAAGAAAAATTTCACCCAACTTATAAAGGATAAAAATCCATTTTTAAATATAGCAATTCTCCTCTCAGAAATAATTTTGAGTGCCAATAAAAACATAACCACATTGCTTGCTCTTATTAAAAAAAAAAAAAAATAGAAAAGAAGCTAAAGAGAACAGCTCCTCCTTTTCCACTGAATATTATTCTGGGGAGTTCATAAGGTCAGGAACTTGACACTGGTTTCGGGTGGAAGCCAGTCAAGCAGGATTTCTTTGCCCTCTGGACAAATTGTTGGCCTACTTCAGGAATTTTGAGTAATTATTGCTGTTCTCTTCAGCCAGGAGAAATGTACTTTTCACAAAGAGAAGAGCTTGTGGCATTAACTTAATCCCACTGCCTGAGTGCACAAAATCAGTTTTGCTCTGCAGAATTATAGTTCCTAATTTATGAATATGAGAATTATTTCATCTCACCCCTTGGGTCTTTGTGAAAATGAAGCACTCATGGTGTTGCCTAGAGCATGATGTGATGCCCAGCACCATGTACTTCCTGGAAGGATATCACTTCATAAATGCAAGGTACTAAGAGGAGCAGATTGCTGTTCCAATGCTGTTTTTCACTAAGAAGCATAGAGGCAGCAGTTTTGTGCCTTCAACCATGCCAGTCAAGAATTCTGAATTTTCACTCTTTCCCACTAGAATTACTCCTAATCATTCCCATAAAGACACATTTGCAGTAGCTGAACTCTGGAGCATCACAGTCAGACATTTGCGATGAGACTATTATGGTATTGTTTTGAAACAAGTAGTTGTATAAACTAAATGTTTCTATGATCAAGTTCTTGAACAAAATTAGCATCTAAATTAATTTGAAGAGGACATGGTTTTGGCAACAACTGGTCAAAATTGCCGGTAGCCCTATTTTCATCAGAAAAGCAAAGGTCTCATAATTTTTAACTCCCTCTTACTATCCCTTGGTGGTTTCTATTGTTTTGGAATCATTCCCTACCATACATAACAAGTCCTGTGAACCATATGGGATTACCTGTCCAAATTCCCAGGGAACAGGGTAGCTGTGAATATTTTTGTATGCCTCTATAGCATTGCCATAGTGCCACCTCAGATTACTAGAGTAATCCTCACCAAAAACCCTCCAGGCAACTAACATGTCAGGAATTAACATGCCTCTACTTATAATAGGAGGCCCATTAACACTGAAAAATAATATATTATTTTTTCACATGCACACAAATATATTGATTCAAATGTGTGTACATTTTTATCTAGTATTAACAATCTTGTCTATGTTTTTTTGGTAATCTGAGAGTTTTTGTATTTTTTTTTTAATTTGAGAGAGGGAGTGTTGTGTATTTATTTTTTTTGAATTACAATCAATCCATAGCATTTAGTTGGTCTTTCAGCCCAAGTGAAACAAACACAACACCAATTCCTTTTACGCAGCCTATGCAAATGACCTTCTAACCAATTAAGCAGGCAACAAGCCTAGTATTTTACGTAGAGGTAGTTTCTCAATACTTTTTGACCCATGTTTGTGGATTGCTTTAATGTCATTTCACTACTAAAAAAGAGTTTCTAGATTAAAAAATAGTTTATAGTTTAATTCTGTGATATTACACAATTTGCCTTGGTGTCTGGTCACTCAAGCTTTTCACTTGTATTTTTAAATTACCATTTTAGGGACACAGTTAAGAAAAAACAGGTTTAATGGCATTTAGTTATTTTGAGCTCATTAGATATAATTAAAAGTCTACAAGGAAGCTTTTCAAGTCAGTACCTGATTATGGGATTTAGCTAAACTTTTGAAATATGACAGTTAAGTTTGTGGGCATGCTGTACATCAGAATTTTGCCTCTTATACCCTATTTGGGCCATGTGAATCCAGACAGGCCCAAACTGAGGAATCCCAATTTATGAACCTTCACTTTGTTTGCTCAAACTTGAGTGTCCAGATTTTTTAAACAGCTTATCATAGAAGAAGATTTAACAATGAGATCTGTTCTCTTAACAAATTTTAAAGTGTTCAGTACAGTCCTGTTAACTATGGGCACAATGTTGTACAGCAGATCTCTAGAGCTTCATCTTTCATAACAAACCTTATACCTACTAAACTTTCCATTTCTCCCTCTCCCCAGCCCCTGGCAATCACCATTCTACTCTCTTCTTCAATAGTTTTGACTATTTTCAATACCTCATAAAAGTAGAATTATACAGTATTAGTTCTTCTGTGACTGGCTTATTTTACTTAGCATAATGTCCTCAGAGTTCACCCATGTCATGACATATGGCAGGATTTTCTTTTTTCAAGGCTAAGTAATATTCCATTGTATGTATATACCACAATATCTTTATTCCTTCATCCTTTGATGGACATTAAGAGTTTTTCCATATCTTGGTTATTGTGAATAATGCTAGAGTGAACATGGGAGTGTGAATATCTCTTTGAGATCTTGATTTTAATTCTTTTGGATAAATACCTAGAGTAGGATTGCTGGACTATATGGTAGTTTTGTTTCTAATTTTTTCAGGAATCTCCATACTGTTTTCTATAGTGGCTGTACTATTTTACATTCCCACCAAGAGTATAATAGACAAGGATTCCAATTTCTCCACATCTTTGTCAATATTTTTAATAACCCTTACCCTAACAGGTATGAAGTGATATTTTATTGTGGTTTTGATTTGCATTTCCCTGATGATTAGCAATGTTGAGCACTTTTTCGTATACGTGTTGGCCATTTGTATGTCTTTATGGAATGTATAGAATAGACATTTAAAGAAATGTCTATTCAAGTCCTTTGCCCATTTTTAAAATCAGGTTATTTGGTTTTCTGTTTGTTTGGTTTTTACTACTGAATTATAAAAGTTAAGTGTCTAGATTTGATATTCAATGAGATATCTTCTAGGAAAATGATTTTTATCTGTTTAAAAATACTTTTGTTGGCACCATTTAAATGAATATTGAGAAATATTTTTCTTCTGTCAAGAAATGTTGGTATTAGAAGCATCAATAAAACAAAATTAAGTTCTTTGCTAATTTTTGTAAATTAAGTGATGATGTTAGCTCTGTTATACCTTGATTCCATGAGCATACCAACATTATAGAGCCCTCATATATAAAATGTATAACCCTCCTATAGTGGCCAGGGAGTGTGCTACCTGAGTCTCCCTCTAACAAAGGCCTTGCTGATCAGCTGCCAGGAATGCAATTAGGTGACAGCCTCCAGCTATAGCACCTTTGGGATCCACCACAGCTAAGGCCAGGCTTTTCCTGACATAACTCCTAGGTAAGGACTGAGCACAATCACTACAACGCTCCTAATTCCCAGCTGTTTCAACTCACAAGCTCCCCTGTGGGCAGTCTTTATGACCGAGCTCCCTGGTTGGGCTGGCTGAGACTTTCTCAGAGCTGCACCCTAGTCACAGGCTTTTCCTACTTAATCCTCCTTCCTGCCCCTCACCTTTCACACATGTCATTATCTAAAGGCTTTCCCTGTCTACTCCTGCTCCCTCTCTCCCTTATATTTCAAAATCATTATCCCACTAAATGTCTTGTACTTCTGGTTTCCACCTTGAGGTCTGCCTTCCTGAGGTCTTAACCAGCACACCTCCCCTGAGTCCCAAATGCCTTTCTAGCTATAGCGCCATTTCTTTTTCTGCTCTACAATAGAACTTCTCACAAGAGTGGTCTAATCTGTGGCTTTCACTTTCTACTCCCTGCTCACTTGTTAACCCCCATCTATCTGTCTTCCATTACCAGTACTCCACTGAGAAACTACCATGAAAGTCACTACCTTACTTACCTCCATATTACCTCCATATTATAAATCCAACAGGTATTTTCCTATCATCTCATTTTGTCTCTCAGTGACACTTGAGATATTTTTTCTGTCCCCTCAGAAAAACAAATTTTTCACTCTCAAATCAGAGAGGTGATATCAGATTGTTGTTAAGAACATAACCTCTGTATTTAGATAGCTTTGATTTGAATACTACATCTGCCACTTTTGAGCTTTATAAAGTTGGGAAAATTATTTAACCCCACTGTGCCTCAGTTTCCCTGTCTGTAAAATGGGGGTAATAATACTTCCTATCTTTTGAAATTGAGGGGATTGAATGAAAGGCAATCAGAGCAGTATTTGGCACTGTAATTGCTAGTCGTCGTCATCATGATCATCTTCATCATCATCGTTATCATCATTCAAGGACACATGTTTTTGGTTTTTCTCCCCCCTTTCTGTGTGCTCCATCCCTATCTTCTTTGCTAGTTGCTTCTTACAAATAAGACCTCTAAATGTTGAAGTGCTCCAGAGCTTGATCTCTAGCCATACTTTTTCCTAGCCCTGTGAATTTGTATACCACCAGATGCCAATTCCTCCTAAATGCATCTCCTCAGCCTTGACCCAAATCCAACAGCATATTTGAAATTTTTACTTGTATAAAAATGTTTTAACATACCAAAAACAAGACTCATGATAATTCCCCATCTTGTCAAAACCTGTGCTAAGATTCCCCCATCCCCAATTTTCCTTACTTGCTCAAGTTGAAAATCCAGGGGTCTTTGATTTTTCCACTTTTATTTGTCAGATTTGATCCCTCAGTGACTTTGTTTCTCCTACCACCTCCTTGGTCTAAACCAGCAAGGTTTCCCCCATCTCTAGCCTGGATTACTGAAATCACCACCAATCTGAGCTTCTAGCTCTCACTTTTGTTCCTGTCTGCAGTGGATTAAGCACCCAATTGCCAAGTTTATCTTTTGAACAGGCAGTGAAATTATGTTTGTGTTGTTGTTTTGTTTTGTTCTGTTTTGAGACAGAGTCTCACTCTGTCACCCAGGCTGGAGTGCAATGGTACAGTCATGGCTCACTGCAGCCTTGATCTCCTAGGCTTCAGTGATTTTCCCACCTCAGCCTACTGAGTAGCTGGGACCACAGGCACACACCACTAACCACCCCTCTTTTTTTTTGTAGAGACGGTGTCTTGCTATGTTGTCCAGGCTGGTCTAGAATTCCTGGGCTCAAGGGATCCACCTGCCTTGGCTTCCCAAAGTAAAAGTATCTTTATTTTCCTATTTAAAATGCTCTTTCAGCTTCTGATTGAATTTAGAATGAAATCTGAACACTCTTCTTTGGACTACATGATGCTATACGTCCTGGTGACAGTCTCCCACTGTCTCTTTCTGCAGTGGATTAAGCACCCAATTGCCAAGTTTATCTTTTTCAACAGGTAGTGAAATTATGTTTGTGTCGTTGTTTTGTTTTGTTTTGTTTTGTTTGTTTTGAGACAGGGTCTCACTCTGTTACCCAGGCTGGAGTGCAGTGGTATACTCACTGTCTCCTGTCAGTGCCCCTCACTGTGCTCAGCCAGACTGGTCCACCTGATGGCCTTTGAACACGCTAAACTCTTATCTGCTTCAGGGGCCTTGGGTTTGCTCTTCCCTCTAAATGCAGTGCTTTTCCTTGACTCTCCCAGGTTGGCTACTTTAACTCAAATTTCAGGTTTTGACTCAGAGGGCACCACCTCTGGGAGGCTGCCTCTGACCAGTTATCTAAAGGAATATCCCTATCCTTGATTGTTCAGCCTTTTCTACCATTCATGAAAAATTTGAAATTATCTTGGTTATTTCTTTGCTTGTTTATGATCTGTCATTCCACCTTAGAATTTAACCCTCTTGAGAGAGATCTTGTCTTTCTTGTTCATACTTGTATGCCCACCACCTAGAGCAGTACCTGGTACACAGCAGGCACTTAATAAATATTGGCTGCATTAACACATGAATGGCTGAATCTTGGCAGACAGCAGACATTTTTACAAAGCAATGACAAGATAATGATTCACAATTTAAAGAGACCACTCTGGATAATAAAATATAGACGCAACTCTTATTTTCTGCACTAGAAATTGTAGATGTCAGCCAAGTGGCAATATTAAAAATAGAAACTATTTTAATATTCAAAACATTAAAAAACTAATATCTTTGTCGTGGACTGCTATATAAAGTTCAAGTTATATTAAAGTTTATGTAGATGTTGGGGTGAGGGGACATCAACATTTCTTAAATATCTATTATTTGCCCTGAACTCAGCTAGGGTATTCACATTAAAAATTTTCTATATGTATATATTTGTCAGAATATGCTCATTTTCTACATTTATATTACATTGATTAAAATAAGCCATAATATTTATATATAAATAGAAAATAGAATTTTCACATTAATTCTTTTTATGATTATAAGATAACACTTGAAATCTAAGTAACATGGATTATGGCATCTTAAGATAATTTAGGAAACTATAAAGTTACTTTTCATTGGGATGTAATGCATTTTACATTTTAGCACATCATAAATCAGGAATAAAAATTATGCTATATTTTAAGTAGAATACTTTCCTGAATACTTTTAGTGATTATGTAAGGCAAAGGAAGGTATTTAAGAGATAAAAATGACAGCTACCAGCTAAGCCAGGTGATTTACTAAGTACTTGGCCAGTAGGGTTTCAGTGAGATAGCCAACTGATCCTTTAACCAATTTAAACAACTGAAGCTTAGAAGAGTTAGGTAACTTCTCTAAATTCACTCAGGTAGTAATCATCTTAGCAAAGATTTGCACCCAGATCACTCTGATTTCAAGCTCTTAACCCATTGCTAGGCAATAGTTCTATAGCCTGAAAAGGTAAATCACCCTAATGAGAAAAAGCCAAGTTCTTTGCTGCTCTAGCTGCAGAAGTAAAACCCACAAGGGATTTTTCTCTTGGTTCAAATAATATTTTATTAGAACTTAAGTTATAAAAGTCTATGATGAGCTCCATCGCCAGAGAGATCTGGATCTCTGCAGAGTTGTGGGTGAAGTTCTATGGGAATCCTTTGGTGTATTAGACAGCAGCAGACTCCCTTGGGTGTCTCACTTTTGTGAGCCCTAGAAATTCACACAAGTGCCAATGGGAAGATTTGAAAGGCTCCCAGAGCTGACCCAGAGTCTGAATGCCCCTTGCCTGTACTTCCTAGTAAGAGATTCTGACTTGATCAATTCCGTAGTTTTGATCATAGCCAGCAGTGACTGTACATGGTGTGCGGGCGGTACTTAAAGCTCCCTGAGGGATGAAATGCCTCATCACTCAGCAACCACTTTGGAAAACTGAAGGGTAACATTCATTGGCTCTGAACAAGTGAATAAGAGAAACAGCCCCAAAATCTCTGGAGGAAAACATGATAGAATTAAAAAAAAAAAACAAAAAACAAAACAAAAAAAAAAATTACTGACTTAAAAAAGCCCTTCTAATCCAATCTTAAAATTTTCACAAATCCATATAATAATTACAAATCTATTTGCAGTTGGAAATCCAGACACTTTAAGGAGGGTCTCAACAAAGTCATGTTTCAAACGTACCAGTTATTTTATTCATTCATTTATTCAATATTTACTAAGTCCCTATTATGTGTCAGATACAGTTCTAGGCCCCAAGGATACAGCCTGAACAAAAAGTCCCTGATCTCAAGGAGAAAGAGAGATAAATAGATAACATATCAGGTGGTGATAAGTGTGAGGAAGAAAAATAAAATGAAGTAAGAAACAGAGGACTGGGAGGAGGGAAATGGATACTGTTTCCTCATCGTAGTCAGGGAAGGAAGGTCTATTTGATAAGAGACAGGAAGAGAAAAAAGGAGCAAAACTTTCTGACCATTTGTGGAAGCAATAGCAAGAGCAGGATGGTGCATGAGCCATTTATAGAAATCAATGTGGCTGAAGCAGAGTCAAGTTGGGGAACAGGAGGAGCAAGAAGTACCATGGAACCAAGGCAGATGCCACTGTGTGGGCTTCCCTAGGACTAAAGCTTTTACTATGAGTGAGATGAAAAGTGATTAGAGAGTCTTGAGCAAAGGAGAAACATGACGATGGTTCATAATGTAAAGGGGTCGTTCTGGATAAAAGATTATAGGAGGTAAGGTGGAAGCTGAGAAATCAGTAGGAAGCTACTCCGATTGTTCAGGAAGGAGTCAATGGTTTGAATCAAGGTAAATGCTATGATGGTCATCAGAAATGGTCAGATCTAGATGTATTTTGAAGGCAGAGCTTCTAGACTTTGCTGATAGCTTAACTGTGGAATGTGGCAGATAATGAGAGTGGCTTACAGATGATCTGGGGCCATTTATGCAGATTGGGAAAATTGGAGGAGAAATCATTTAATGAAGGTAAAAAAAAATTGAATTCTTTTAGAGACCTGTTAATTTTGAGACAACTTTAGATAGCCAAATGGAGTAAACAGTTGGATATAGACACCTGGATTTCAGGGGATAGGCCCACGCTGAAGATAGCATTTTAGGAGTCATTCACAATATGAGGACATAGATAAACACAGGGATCTAAGAGATCACCAAGGAAGTGAGGCACAATGGTAACAGCTAAAGTTGAGAGAATATTTGGTATGTGCCAGGCACTATTCTAAGTGTTTACTTATATTAAACTCAACCCTCATAGCAGCACTATGAGGTAGATACCATTATTCAGCACTTGAAGAAACTGAGGCACAGAGAGGCTAAAGTTAATCTCTTCCAGATCGCAAAGCTAGATAAGTGGAAGTGGCAAGATTCAGACACAGACAGGTACCAGAGTCCTCCACAGAGGAGCAGGGTCCACATCGCCACTTTCAGACCTTGTTTCTGCTTCAGTGTCCTGTACTCCCCCCGGTAATGGTCAGAACAAAGAATAAAAACAAAAATCAGAGTTTTGTGCCATTTAAATTCTAGGCTCACACAATCATTAACACTAGAAAAGGGAAGATTCATAAACAAGCTGTCAAAAACAAAACACAAAAGTCAAACAAACCTTCCCTTAAAAGAAAGGCAAACAACCCAAGGAAAGAAACTAAGATACTTTTTATCTTACTCTATTTACTAGATTTCATCTATAGGTTGTAAGATGACTTTCAATTTGAGAGATCTAAAAGTGGAGGGAAATGTGTCTTAGAATTAATAAAATATGACATTTAAACTTTTTTCAGCAGCCTGCTTATTTTGTTGACTGTGCTGTAAGCATTATTTCACCAGGAATGCATTGTTTTTAATATGCTTGCCATTATAGTAGACCATAATGCCTCCTCTATAATAGAAATGACTTTCTTTTTTAAAAATAATATTCAATGTGAGCAGTAAAACCTTCATTTTTAACCCTCTAGTTATCTTATTGTGCATAACAGTTCAGAGTGATGTTCATAATGATGGCTGATGATGGGCACAAGAAACATGTATAATTTTATATTTTTATTGAGAGTGGGATCTTTTTCTCACTATCTTGATATCGCTAATATAGCAGGGGCTTGCCAAATCTTTACTAAATTAAAATATAGACATTTCAACCTAAAATATTCTTCCTAGTGTCAAAATATTACTATGTACATATGCAAAATTCATATACAATGCTCACTTTTGTCACTTTTGAATTTCGCTACTGTGCCCAAGTGCAGTATTCATGAAAATAACCATGTTATTTTTGCTGAGTTAATGTGTATATTTATCAAATTTCTTTATCTTGGGTATCTCTGGACATGACCAAACAGAGCATGCAGCATGCCACTAAAGAAGTTGTTGCCATTATCCAGAGTTGGCAAAGAGGAACTGCAAAGAGGTAAACAATTAAAACAGTAGCACAAATCTTGAAAACATTATGCTAAGTTAAATAGTGGTGATGGCTGCACAACAATGTGAATATATGTAATGCCACTCAATTGTGTACTCAGAAATTAATTTTGTGGTATATATATATATATATAACTGCAATAAACAAAATAAACACAAACTGTAGGGAAGCTACAATGCTACATTTCTCCATTCTTACTTAAGTGGTTTTCTAAAGACATGGCAGGAAAAGTGGGAATGCATGTACCCACTTATAGAAGCATATGTACACACATCTACCGGCATAACATGCTTCTTGTCTCCAAACAAATGATTTTCCCATCTCCCCGAAAGCCGGCATCAGCCCTGAAATTTAGTTTTTAGTTTACTTCAAACATGCAATTTACCAATTGATTTTAGGATATCTCTTAACTCAGTACTTGCTTATAGGGAAGCTACAATGCTACATTTCTCCATTCTTACTTAAGTGGTTTTCTAAAGACATGGCAGGAAAAGTGGGAATGCATGTACCCACTTATAGAAGCATATGTACACACATCTACCGGCATAACATGCTTCTTGTCTCCAAACAAATGATTTTCCCATCTCCCTGAAAGCCGGCATCAGCCCTGAAATTTAGTTTTTAGTTTATTTCAAACATGCAATTTACCAATTGATTTTAGGATATCTCTTAACTCAGTACTTGCTTACAGACTCCTGGAATGAAGGCCTGAATTTGCCCTGGGTTGAAGAGGGCTCTTTGAAGTCACAAGCTATTTGTCCTTGGGTCATTTACAATGGGACCTCATCACCTGCTGGGAGAATCTAAGAGGCTGTTTGAGAAAGTCTTAAAAACAAAGTTTCCCAGGGTTGGGAGATCAAATACTTTGGAAAATACAGCTTAACATCTTTTTCTCCTAGAACCAGGATATGATGGAAAGGGAAACAGCCTTGCCAGCTGGCAGATCTCAGTTCCACATCTGTCCCTGCTCCCATTTCCCATGTAATCTTATGCAAGTGATTTCTCTGACCTCAGTCTCCTCATCTGTAAAATAGGGAACATTAGTACTTATTCTGCTTGGTTGTTATGAATATAGGTGTATCATGTGGGCACAAAGTAAATAATCAAGAAACTTTAGGTTCTTTTTCTTCCTTAATTACAGTATGCTGACATGACTAATGAGAGTTTTAAGTCTTGAGGCTAGTCTCCAAGCCTGTCCGTATGGAGAAGGCTTTGCTTGTGATCCTGTGGCAGGCAAAACAAAATCTGTAATACTGAAGGCCATCTAGTATAATGGAAATAAATCAAATGGTTATTTTAAACCCAAAGGAACTATAGCTACTTTGCTTTATATGGAGAGTGACAAACTCATATCAATAGAAGTCAATCAATACCATTCCCTTCCCTGGAGAGTCTAATTGGGGCTGACTAAAGCAAAGACCTGGATTTCAATGGCTCTCTCTAGTACCACTACAGGGAAAGAGCAAGACTAGATAGCCCCCTGTTTACGCCAGCCTGTTGATGTGTCTGTGGTTATGCAAGGATGGAGAGCATAACTGTTCTGTCTAATAAAGTGAAAGGAATAGAAATTTGAGGAAAGCTCTGAAGCAGCAGCACCACTGGGATAACTGTATAAATTGCCTTGTTATCCTTAATAGAAAGTGCTACACACTCACCTCATGTTTTTGGAGGGCTGGGAGAATCAAGGAGAAAGTTCTTTATTCGGCTTCAGGGGTTGTGTGGCACGGTACAGACACAGCTCTTGTGGGAGGGCATCACAATTCATAACTTAACCTTAGAAGAAGCAATTCAGAGTCAGAATTGGCCAGGAAAAGCACATACCATCGTCACCTTCCCCTCCCCTGTCAGAATTTATGGTAAGAATGAGGAATATGGGTTACCACCACGTGTGAGATAAGGCTCAAGTCCATTCCACTGAGTTCAAAAAGACAAGGCACCTCAGCTGATGCCTAAGGTACTCTAGTAATGGGCTGAGAAATTGGTAGGAAGAAGGGTGCCCTTGCAGGCTCAGATACTGTTACATGCCCCTGAGCAAAATTCAGGATTGCAGAGCAGGAATGCACTCTACTCTCTACTTCTTGCAAAGAAAGGATCTCGTTAACTCTGGAGAAGAGATTAATTTTTTTCTATAGAATTGTTGTTATGTAATTACACATAAAACATACGTCTAGCTTCTTAAAGGGAACTGGCTTCAAATGAGAAAATTCATCAAAATTTCCTTTCAAAGTGTTTATCACTTGCTAGCATGCATATTTTATACTCGAGCTCGCTGTTTGGATAAGAGATTCATAACTTCATTGAAAACTCTGTCTTATTTATTGAAAGCAGAGAAAAGGTGTGCAAGGAGGCAGGCTCGCTCTTAGATATAGCTTAAATGTAGAGATAGATAAATTACCCGTATTCATTGTATTCTGTTTCACTGCTTTTTTTTTTTTTACTGCCTAGAAGCTTGTTTCTCTGCTACAATTAGAATTTAATCACTGATAATTTAAGACTAATAGACACACAGATGGACATCTGTAATTAGGAAAGTATTTTTGCTTTTCATTGCACCACTCAGTTTTTTTCCCTTTTTTAAAAAATACGTTTTTATGTTAGTGAAGCAAACTACTAAAACTACTGAAAATACTACAAGTTGTTATTTGAGTTATTTCCTCTGTAAAATTACAGCAACTCATTTTCAGCTGGCTAGTTAGCTATCTGAAAGGAGGATAGCTGTGCTAGCTCAATGCTTGCAACACAGTAGGTTCTCAGGAAATTTGTTACATGAAATAAATTAAAGATTGAATAAATCAATGAATGAACCCATGAATGAATAAACTAATGAGAGTTGCCCCAATTTCTCTCCATTTATATAGGTAACAGTTCTGCTCTCTGCCCACCTTTTGTGCCATTTCCCCATCAACAACATCCCCAACAACAGCACAGGCACACTGGCACCAACCAGTGTGATTATATGAATGTTTGTCTAGGAAAGTGGGCACATAAACATTTTAGAGGTCTAGTCTTATGAGGTAGAAAGGTTGAAGTCCAGGGAAGGGAAAAGAATCTCTCTTCTCCTTCAAGTGTTTTCCATTTGTTCAGTGAGTACGGGTTAAATGAATGACTAGCGAATGCTCGATTCCGGCTATTACTCTTTCATCTGAGCTCTCTTGATTATCCCAAATAATTTTTACAAATGGCATAAAATAGAGATTTTGATGTTTATTAAGACTGTACATTTAATTACACTATTGTTTTCTCACAGCAGTGATACTAAATATATTTATATTACATTATTCAAGACCAAATGGAAGTGCTCTCTTCCTCTCTCCCTCTCTCTCTCTTAACAAACTGGTTCTTCATGGGTCTGTGTGTTTGTGATTAAACAATTACAGAACTCCATCCAAAACTGGAATTTACATGGTGCTGTGAATTCATAATATTTCATCTTGCAGTGATTAAAAGAAGATGCTATACATAGTATTATTGGAATTATAATGGGTAATATTATGTTGCCTGAATAAAAGATTATTAAGGTTATTAATACCTAGAGAGTACCAAGGTTTCTGTTCAGGTTTAGAACTCTCAGACCTGAGTGACTTTGCCTTTTTCTTTCACTATTGGTACAATGAGAATATCTGCAATTAGATAATTTGCAATCACGTAGGACAGGTATGTAACATCACAGGAGAGAAGAAGCTGCAGCCGGCGTGGCACATGAGGAGGAAGATTCAGGTACGCCTGACATATGTAACACTAGAATGTATAATACAAAAACATATATAGGCTGGAAGTTGATAAATAAAACAAAAAATTCTAAATGTGTTCGTGTATTTTAAAGGACTTAATCTTTTTATGATAAAATGATTAGTGCATATTGACATAAATTTTAAACAGAAAAAAAGGAGAATACAAGAAAATATGTTGGCATTTGTAGGTTGGCTGGATCCAGTACGTTTCAAGTGCCAGCAACTGAAGGTGAACTCTAGTTGCTTCCAAGCCTCCCTTGCATGATTTGGGGTTAGAATTGTCCAGATACCATGAGTAATATGGAAGTTCTCTGAAGGGTAAGTTAATGCTCTGATTTCACATTTACTTTCTGATAATTCGACTGGAAACATAACTGAGAGCCCTTGCTGTGGCAGCTTCTTGGAGATGGGAGTGATATGCAGAGTCACTCTGCTTGGAACTTCATCAGTTTATTCCCAAATCCTGGCACAATGAATTCAACACTTGCTTGGTCATTGCTGTTGCCATTTCATGCTGAAGAAACAAGACCTAGTTCTTAAATAGCCACTGTCAACCACTTCTTCGATGCTTCCTATTTCAAATGCTATGTCTATGGAATATTCAAATTATGGATATCTAAAATATAAGTCATGTACTATGCTGTGCTTCTTTTCTGAAATATACTCTTACAGTTTTGAGTTTATAGTTCGTAAATATCCACTGATACTCTGTACATTCTGTCTCTTTTGAAGACAGCCTTTAGATGAAGTTTTATCCTATGGGCTTTGGTGATTAACAGCAAAACAATTATGTTGTTATAATACTTAATATTTATCATATCCTTTTGAAGAGATGTTCAAAATATGTTGGACATTTTCTCCTTTATGTCAAATGCTTTTACATACTACTACCACTGGCTTATTTTCAAATGATTTATTCTCATTATTGAAATACCTAAATGGTTATGTAAAATTAAAATAATTTCTCTCATAAAATGAAAATTATGAAAATAAAAAGGATAAGGTCCATTTCTTTCATTTAATATCTTTGGATTCATTTAATAGAGTGCTTAAATCAGGGGCTCTGGTAAATTTTACCATGGCTTTACATTATGTCAATGGACATTGTGTTTTAACCCAAGACTATGAAAAACCAATTGTAGATAAACAACAATTGAATAAATTACTGATTAGTAAAAAAGATGCCAAATTGAGATCACCTATTAGCATGATTTAGAGCTAATTTTATGCTTCTTTTTAGCTTTTCCTTGGGAATATCCTTTTTTTTTTTTTTTTTTTTTTTTGAGACAGTCTTGCTCTTGTCGCCCAGGCTGGAGTGCAGTGGCATGATCTCGGCTCACTGCAACCTTTGCCTCCTGGGTTCAAGTGATCCTCCTGCCTCAGCCTCCTGAGTAGCTGGGATTACAGGTACCCACCACCATGCCCGGCTAATTTTTGTATTTTTAGTAGAAACGGGGTTTCACCGTGTTGGCCAGGCTGGTCTTGAACTCCTGATCTAGTGATCTGCCTGCCTCGGCCTCCCAAAGTGCTGGAATTATAGGCATGAGCCAACAGGCCCAGCCTGGAAATATCCATATATTTTTATAGTGCTTCTTAAATCACTCTTTCTATATCTATGAGCACAAAACACCAAAATAATAGTTATATTCAAGGTGTTTTATTTCTACAATTTCCAAGATAGTGACATCTGAGATAATCATTTAACAATTTAAATGAACTTTAAATATACAGACCACAGATCCATTTTTCTTGATTCAATATTAATGACATTCCAATACACAAAGTTCCTTATTAAACAGCAGAAAACTTCCCAGAAGTCTTTCCCCTACTTTTGTGTGATATTAAAAAACTTTGGAAAGTGTTCTATGAGAGTTAAGATTTATATATATTAACAATACAGCCAAGGTGCCCCTTTCTTTTTGCTGCAGGTTTCTAGACCTTCAACTCCTTAGATAAAGTTTATGAGATTATTAGAATCTAATAATGATTAGATTCCGTGTAAAATTTGTTCTTAATTTATAACTAGAAGTAATTAGAAGTCCCTATCTTAAATCATTCTAGAGATGTACAAATAATATAATAACATTTCTAAGGACTTGCTATTTAAATAAGAAGAACAGTATAGGTTATGTCATTTTCTTGACAATTTGTAGTGGTAAAAACCAGTTCACTATGTCTGTTGTTTTTGGTTTTCTGTAGACATGGCTATAGAAAGGGTGATTAGAATGTACTTAAAAAAAATAAGTTCCTAACCCAAGAAAAAGCTAAAAAGAGCCTTCCATGGGGAAGAAAGCACTAAAATTAGTTGTCAATCATGCCAATACCTGCTTACAATTTGGTGTCTTTTGCACTAACTTGCAGCTTCTTCAGTTGTTCTTAATCAGCATTGGTTTTTCATTGCAGTACCTCTTGCATCCATTTCTCTATTGTCAGTGTCCCCGAACTAGTCCTCAGGGACTCCAGAACCTATTAGGTTTGACATTAAGTATAGGATCTTACGTAAGTCATATAGTGACATAGAAGCTCTGTGAACCTGAGTTTCCTCATATGCAAGATGCAAGAGTGAGGGGAAAATGAAATATCTAATATGCCTCTGTCCTCTAAAATTTCATTATACTGCACTTTCAATTCAGGCTCCTCTCACATAGCAGAGCCCTGTCTTTGCTGATCTTTCTGCTTCTAATCTGAATTCTGGCATTTAAGATTTATTCTACTAATTTAAATCACTTTTGACTTTGGGAAATCTTTTTGTTAACTTCATTTGCTGTTCAAAGTTAAAACTGTCACCTGACTTTTTCCAGCTATTCCTGCCTGTTTTCCAAACTTGAGTAAAACCACTGTGAAAGCTGGAGTTATTCTAATACTTCTTGGCAGAATTCCATGCAGGTAACTTGGCTTGTTGGCCATAAGTCTCTTAGTCACAGCCACAGGTAATCCATTTCCTTCTTGGCTGTTAGGAAAGGGCCTAATTAGCGAATCCAACAAATTCCATTCCCCACCCCCTTCTTCCATGGGTTAGTTCTGTGCTCCTTCAGGCTTCTTGCCAGGCTGCTGCTCCGACAGCGATCAAATTACCCTTAGAGACAGCCAGCAACAGCACAATGCTGTTTATCTACCTTCTACCCCACAATTCTTTTTCTTCATCAAAAGTTCTGCTCCATTCTTTTTCTTCCTAAGGAAACCTACCGCTTCTCCCATTTGCTTATGATGAATCTATGATTTTGTTATAATTTTTAATGAAATAAAACAACTTACCCTTTTTCTTCCCAGTAACACATCACTGAATTTCACATGATTTAATGAGATTTAACTTCAGGAGCAAATGAAATAAATTCCTCCTCCCACCAAAAAAAAAATCTTTTTTTCATCCATCAAATATGCTAAACATACTAGAGAAATGCAAACCCAAATGATTCAGAAAAGTTAGGCGTTTACAATTTTCACAAATACAGACGTTTTATTCTTTATATCATTTCAGTCATATATTTCTACTTCAATTGACTTTCTTCTTACAATCGTCTTTGTGAGATTAGTGTATGAAATGATAGCATGAAGAAGTAAAAGCTATAATACATCAAGGTACATTTGGCAAAAAGAATGACTCATCTTCATGAATTCTGTGTGTATTCATGAAAGAGCTCCGCTGGGCGGCCAGGTGACAGGTAGGAGTGGGTTATTTACCTGGGAGGACCTGGAAAGCTTTTTACACAGTGTCAACAGGATTGTTGTTAAGCAGCAAGTTGGCAAATATGGCAAGGTTGTCATTAAACAATGTTGGGATTCAGATCTGTTGACGTTTATTTGCTTTTCAACTCTTCAACAACTCATAGAAAGAACCAAGCTGTCTTTTTTAAAAAAGCACATGCATCATTGCACTCCTCTCTTTTTAAAGCTCTTGGCAACCCCAAAACAGGGTGAAATAATCCTTTAAGGTGAGGGCTCTTTTTTTTCACATGGTCCTCTGTAAATGAACTTTGGGGGAATTCATGAACTTATGCAAATATACGTTGCACTTGGTGTATAAGTATTTGCATACACACAATCTCCTGTCTAGGGGAGGAGGATGTATGCACATCTTTTATTAGAATTTTAAAGGGGTCTGTGAATCAATATAGTTTACAAACTACTAATTCAGGGTCTAAATTGAGCAGCTTTAATAACGTGGCGGCGGGAGGGAACAGAGACGACACTGGAATGATGCTTGTTCCTCTCATGCACAATTTTTAAAAGTGTCACCAGCTAGGTAGACATGAAAGTAAGAGACGGAGAATGCTGGTCACTGCTGCAAAGGTAAGAATGGTCTGTTGGGAGCAGCTGAGTGGAGACAGAGAAATTAACGTAATGATTTTCACTCCCTACCACCTCAAAAATAAAACCAAAAATAAGGCAGGGCCATGTGCCACGTAAGGTGTCCAGGTGTGCAGGGGAGGGGACAGCCCAATAGTCAATGGCTCATATAACGGTGGTGAGTGAAGCTGATGGGGTACCAGCAGAGCAATCTGTTCAGAAGAAGCAGGCAGATGAGGCTCGATCCTACAAATGAGCCCTAGGCCAAAGTCTATGGGTTTTCACCAACATGTCTCTTACCTTAGAAACCATGAGACCAAATGACACCAAAAACAAACATCAAAAAAACAAAAACAAACAAGCCTTTCCACGCAAGGGCATCAGTACAGCCTTGCCTTATTCATCCAAACGGGAGTTTCTAGCATTTGGTACTCTTTGGAAAACTATCAGCAAGTACTGCTTTTCTGAGGGTCTTACTCACCAATTCCAGGCCAAGTGGATATGGGTCAGGACTTACTGCTATTGCACGTGGCTCACTGCACAGTCCTGAGGCTCACATCCAGAGTTCCCTAAATAACCCTCTAATTGCTAAATAAGGGGAAACTGGTGACTCAGAGTTTGTGATGCTATGTCCCCCAATCCAGATACTTTCCCCAAATCCCGTCAAGGTAGCAGACTTCAGAAATGGCCATCTAACATCTCATTACCTTAATTTTGGTAAGTACATGAACATCAGAGATGCTTTTTTTCGTAGGATTGCCACCTTTCCCTATGCCTTCTACATTCAGCCCAGTGCATCCACATCCATCCACCGTATGTAAACAGTAACAAAGAGAAGTTTGCTGCAGCTGGCTAGAGCTTCTCTCCAAAATAAGCCTCAGAGAATTGTGGGGGCTTTTGTTTGTTTGTGTTTTTTTGATGTTTATTTTTGGTCTCATTTGGTCTCATGGTTTCTAAGGTAAGAGACAAGTTTGTGAAAACCCATAGTCTTTGGCTTAGGGCCCGTTTGTAGGATCGAGCCTCATCTGCCTGCTTCTTCTGAAGAGATTGCTCTGCTGGTACCCCATCAGCTTCACTCACCACCATTTACGAGCCAATGACTATTGGGCTGTCCCGTCCCCTGCACACCTTGGCACCTTACCTGGCACATGGCCCTGCCTTATTTTTGGTTTTATTTTTGAGGTGGTAGGGAGTGAAAATCAAACTTAGACTTCCCTTGAAGTTTTAGATAACATTCTTAAAATAGGCTCATTTGCTTCCTACAATCTTTCCAGTTAACTGCACACATGCACACAAACTCTGTTTCCACAGAATGTGAGATTTTACTCATCAAAAAGTCAAGTTATCAGAATTAACTGGCAACCTGTTTACTTCAGCAGTGCTGAATCTGCGTTCATATTCTAAATATGTCTATGTGTACTGATGGTATGGTATGTTTTTCAACTCTAAAACGTATCCTCTAGCATTAAAATAAAAACACTGTTGTTGAAACGCAAGCACCTTGAGTATCACCTAGTGCAGTCATTTGCATATAATTGTGACAGTGTATGGTGAAATGTAATCATATGGTCCCTAATTCTGTGAATTTTGGATACAATTTCCTCCATAAAAGTTAAACAGACTTTTAGGTCTTGCTTCGTAAATGTAGTAGTTCCCTACTTCTGATATAACACATACGTGGCTTAAAACAACACCAATTTATTTTCGTACAGTTCCAGAGGTCAGAAGTCCACAGTGGCTTTCACTGGGTTAAAATCACGTTCTCTGCAGGGCTGTGTTCCTCTGGAGGTTTTATGGGTAAATCCACTTAATTGCCTTTTCCACCTTTTAGAAGCTACCTGTATTCCTGGGCTCCAGACACCTTGCTCCATCTTTTTTTTTTTGAGACGCAAGCTCCGCCTCCCGGGTTCAAGCCATTCTCCTGCTTCAGCCTCCCAAGTAGCTGGGACTACAGGCGCCTGCCACGATGCCCGGCTAATTTTTTGTATTGTTAGTAGAGACGGGGTTTCACCGTGTTAGCCAGGATGGCTTGGATCTCCTGACCTCGTGATCCGCCCGCCTCGGCCTCCCAAAGTGCTGGATTCCAGGCGTGAGCCACCGCGCCCAGCCCCTCTTGCTCCATCTTTAAAGACAGCAGGGTAATATTTTCAAATCTCTGCTTCTCTCACTCTGACCCTCCCACCTCCCTCTTACAAGGATGCTTGTGATTACATTGGGCTCAGCTGGATATCCAGGACCCTCTTCCCCCACCTCTCAACTTAGCCACAGCTGCAAAGTCCTTTTAGCCGAGTAACAGAACATATTCACAGGTTCTGGCGATTAGGACTTGGCTATCTTTGGGGGCTCATTCTTAAACCTACCAATTACAGTAAATTGATGGGCGCCTACATTATAATGCTTACTCTAAAGATATTTATCCTTTAAAATTTGGTTAGGAATGAAAGTATTTACTTTTTGTTAGACAAATTAACCCCAGCCAGGTCAGAACTCATAAAGTAAATTCAAAGGAGAAGCTTTCCAGTGCAACATCTCAAGTGTGTTTTTGGAGCAAGTCTAGACTAGAGCATTGAGAAAATACAACAGCTCTTTGGGCAAAAGAAGTTGTCAAGGTAATTTCCTTCTAGCCGGTGGTTTTCTCCACAGATGGTGTAAATAAGTTAGCACAAGAATAGAGTGATGGCACGTGTGGTTAGTATTCTCCCAACCTACTGAAAGCTGACAAGCCATAAAAACTGTTTTCCGTCTTTATTTCCAGTAAAGGAATTAAGTAGCTAGCTTGCTCTGCAGTTCTGACTTTTCCAAATTTTGTGACTTTCCGCCACCAGACATAGAGAACAACCACGGCTGTGCCCGGTTCTTCAGGTGGCTGCCAGTCCCCCCGTGCCTGCTCCCTGTCCCTGCCTGCTTTCCCGCTGATGATGACTGACATTCTGGGACTGAGGAGCAGGTGTGTGGTGTCTGCCCTCGGTGTGTTGAAGCATGACTTGAAGGAGGAAATTTGAATTTTTCTTACTTCTTAGAAGAGAGGAGAACCAAAGGGATGACAGATTCCCATAGGAAATGCACACACCTGTTTTTGTTTTTTTTTTTTTTTGGATTTGGCGCTTTAGGCAGTTTCAGAAAACAAACCCCAGAGTGAAACCATCAATATGAGAATGCCTTTGTGCCCTTCAAAATTATTCTCAAAAGCTAAATAGCACTTTCTGACCAGGTGCAGGAGAATTTTTTCCCCCATTTTTCTAAACTCAGAACTAATTTTTATTGCCTTTCTGGGCAATAAGTCATTTTTTAAAACCAGATTTGGATAAAATTATCTGGGAGATAACATCAACAATTTTTAAACACTGATATTTTGGTTTATAACCTTTAAAAAACAAAATCTAAAATATTTTGGACAACTATATATTCAAATAAGATTTAGATATGAATATATAAATTGTGTTTGTGGGTGATAAATATGTAGCCTACCCAGAAATTAGCCTTATTAAGTAAGAGAGCTACTTATCGGATATTTTTACCCAGGTTAGGCCTAGGTACAGTGGTGTGCTAGTAAATTTGTACCAAAAGGCTCTCCAGGGGAAGAAAAGCCCTGATTTTCAGTGTTTGCCAATTTCCATGGTATTAAAAGTACTCACACCAAGGCCAATTTTAAGCAGTGCTCCTGAAGTCCCTGAAGACAGTTGAAAAGCATCGTGCACAGTTGACTCTTCTGAGCTAGTCTGAGCTGGCTCCAACACACTACTGCCCATGTAAGTATCTATAAATAATACAACTTAGAGGGTTCATAAGGATAACAATGGGATATATTCAGAATGATTGAATGCTGACTCAGAAAGAAAACTATACAATTTTGCTATACCATAAATCATAAAAGTATATCATAGGAACTGTGACCAAGAATATAATCGTTGACCTCAGATGGTCCTGATTCTTCCTTTTCTAGCTTCTGGGAACACTCTTTTTTGTGTCGTGTCCTGGTTATGCTGAGAGTCTGCATCTTGCTTCAGAGAATTTACTAAAATCACAGGAAGGTCTGAATTCTCATTTGTACATTCGACACCGAGTATATGGACGCTTTCCCAATTGCTCTGTGTGAAGGACTTGAGTTTTTTTCCAGCATCAGCTGAAAATACCAAATGCCTGTTTGTGTGGAAATTTCCTGAGACTACAGCTCTTAACTCTCTGACCTGAGTAGTATATGTGTGAATTTTCCATCAGGTTTTATTCTCTGCATTTTTCTCTGCTGTATGGTGGCAAATGATTGTCCTAATGTACAAGATCCCCTGTCAGCCTCCCACCCCCAGCCTCAGTACTGCCCCTGAGCTCGGGAAGAGAACCCCTTGCCCTGGGCTCCTACATTTGAGATTTGACTCTAGATATCTGTTGGCTATGCCCCTTTCCACTAAGTCTGTGTACCCCACTTCTAAGACTATTATCTGGATTCTGGAGACTCCAGAATTCTCTGCCTGAAAGGCTCTGAACCTATTGGACCTGTACTGGCCTCTTTGCCTTATCCATTCTCCAAAGGGTAGACTATGCCAAATCCCAAGATTTTGATTAAGAACAGCTAGCTTGTGTGTTTTTTTGTTTTTGTTTGGTGAGGGTGGTTGTGGGTGGAACTACAAAAGGCCACCATGGATGTTCACATAGCACTCATGCTTGTTGTGCAGACCATATGGAGCCAATAGCAAGAATGTTAAGGGATCTAGCAAAATCAGAAGGCCTGGGGGCAATGGCTGGGTCTCCCCTACCTGTTGCCACATTTCAGTGTGGACCTCTGAAGACTGCAAGCATCCTGAATTTGAACCTTCCTTTGTAGTGAAGGATGGAATGTATTTCATTTAAGAGCTCGTTGGCTTAATTTAAACTTTTAAATATTTAGACAGATAGTATATGGACCTCCATTTATACTCTTGCACCAGAGTCTGCACATATTGGCCAGGCCTTCCCAAAACACAGGGTTTTTTTTTGTGTGTGTGTGTGTCCTCTTTTCTCTTTCAAGTGTACAGTCTAGGTGAGTAAGGATTAGGTTTCTAAGAAGGAAAAGTCCCAGAGAAAGTGTCCTAAGCATGGGAATAAGTCCACCAAAAACTAGGTAGCTGATGATCCAATGTAATTGCCAGAGAGAATGTGGTGGATCTAACCCTTGGAGCTGCTAAGAGGACAAACACTGATGCCCAGACCAGCAGCAGGTCTGGCAATGGCAACTGTCTGGTCTCATGGACAGGAATACAGACTGGGTTATACCGAGATCTACTTGTTTCTCCTCTCTTATTTCCTAACTCTCCCCTACATGGCCATCACTTTCCTCCTTGTATGCTCAAGAGACCTAATAAATCTCCTGCGGGAAGAGTTACAGGTGCCTCAGAGTTCTGGACTCTCCTGCAATTGCTGTGTCACCTTAATCTTATCTCTTTGACCATGGTCAGTTTGTGATTTGCTGAAGTGAACCAATGAGCATTTTAAACCCCATTGGGTAGGAAGAATCATTTTCTGCCTGGACTCTGAACTGAAAACAAACCTTCTCATTGTGCAGCACTGTGGTCCTTTCTGTGTGCTGTCATTAATCTCCTTTTCTCAACTGCCCAGCTGCAGTGACTCTAGGACATTACAACATAATTCCTTCCTACTCAATATCTCGTAGGCCACATATATGAACAGACCATTTCCTGACATTTTTTTTTTTAGCAAAATCAGTATCAATGTGGGAATTCAATGACACTCTATACTGGTGTCATTTTTATGTACTAAACAAAATGGTACTATAAAAATTCAACATAGTCTCAAGAAGGTCCCAATTATTGCACGTGTAATAACAATACTCAAGTTTCAGTGGCAATTCTTGCAGGAAGGATATTCTGCTATCTTCTAATTAGTAAAAAAAAAAAAAAAAACTAAGATAAATATTTTTGTGAACTTAATTGGGAAAATAAATGAAACTATCAATTAGCCAGGATTTGGGGAGCATCTGAGAACTATGAGGTTTGCAGTAAACATGTGACTGAACTGCCTTTGGATGGATGCTATCATAAAATACGTTACCAGTTGGGTAGAGATAAATCTAACACACCAAAAACAAGAGTAGAAAATAAAAACAATAAATCACTCTGCTGCTATTCCAAGGACCAGATTTTTTACCACAATTAGTACTGACTCTCTGAGTGCTATAGGCTATTGAGACAAGGAAGAAATACATGAAGGGGAGTTAGGGAAAGCATCCTGAAAAAAAAAAAGCCTTGAGCTGTGCTTTAGGAAGATGTGCAGTGGAAGGAGGAGATTTCCAGGGGATGGGGACATTATAAATATTTGTCAACTTGACCATGCCACAAGGTAACTAGATATTTAGGCAGACATTATTCTGGGCATGCCTATGAGGGTGTTTGGAAGAGATTAACATTGTGTAGAAGGAGTAAAACAGGTTGCCCTCCCTAATGTAAGTGGGTCTCATCCCATCAGTTGAAGGTCTGACTAGAACAGAAAGGCTGGCTCTCCCCTAAGAGAGAATTCTTTGTGTCTGGTGGCCTTTGAACTGGGACATGGTGTTTTTTTCCTGCCTTCACACTCAAACTGAAGCATCAGTTCTTTCTTAGTCTTGAGCCTGCCGGCCTTTGGAATGGACCACACCATCAACTGTCCGGGTTGTCAGGCCTTTGGACTTGGGGTGGAACTAAACCATCAGCTCTCCTGGGTCAACAGCTTTTGCTGACTCATCCTGTAAATCTCAGGACTTGCCAGCCTCCTTGATTGCATGACCAATTCGTTATAATAAATCTCTTCATATATGTGTGACCACATCCTATTACTTGTGTTCTTTTGGAGAACTCTTGACTACTACACTAAGTAAAGACACACAACATTTGCAAGACAATGCAAAGTTTGACCTGACCAAATTAGAAAGATTATGTTGTGGGGAAATTTAAGATAGTTGATTTGATAGAGTCAGAGAAGATGAAGGAGAGTTGAGATGGATTTAGATTAGTGATGCAATTAAAATACTTACTCCTAAGGTCATCACTATCTCACTAGTCAGTGTTATCCTATTTTCTACTGAGCCTGAATTTGAGGATTTTGTCTCAATAGTGTATCTCCAAACATTCCCTAACAATCATATGGAGTAAGTGCACTAGATTAAACCTTTTGCAAATCACATAGGGATTTGGTTAAAATGCAGATTATGCTTTAATAGACCCAGGGTAGAACCTGAGTTCTGCTGCTACTCCAAGGACCAGGTTTTTGAGTAAGAAACATCCCTTGTATAGTTAATGCTGCTTGAATCAGGGAGCCACTGAAGAAATACTACCTGGCCTCTGAAGGAATAAGGGCTGGTCTCAGTAAAAGACAGTATATTCTGGACTTTTTAAAAATTGTACTTGCATATTACCTCACAAATATTGTCCTGGGAATGCATTGCCAAGAATTTGCAACATCAAAGAACAAAAATTAAGAGGAAATCAATATTCATCCAGAATATGTCATTTGAGGTGAGCATCATGAGTTTGTCAGAGACAATTTGAATCATCATTTTGCTAATATTAAAAGAGGTGGCATTTTAAAATTTGAACTCTGAAAAGCATTTGCTGGAATCATTTATAAAATGGCAATATTAGCTATAATTGGCCTGGGTAAAAACGATAGGAGGAGATGGAGGGATTTAGGTAATTCAAACAGAACCGTTCAGTTAGGTTTTCTCAGGGTAATGAGGCAGCATGTTGGTGGAAACTCCAAGGAAACCAAGTGGCAAGTCTTCTGAAAGCAAGGGCTTGGATTTTCCTTTCAAGACATTTGCCAGAAAAGAAAAAAGCACAAGTGAAGAGATGGATTATGAACCTCTGATTTAGACTCTACCTTAGTCACTTAATGGCAACTCAAGCTGCCAGGACTCTTGTTCCTCCTGTTTCATGCCTTTTCTGTCACACTACTCAACTAGTGACACTTGCTTTTCCACCAAGGCTTAGCACACCACTTCCAAGAAGATCTGGGCTGGGTAGGTGCCAGTCTGAATCTGAATCGCCCCTGTCCTGGGCTCTCCTTATCAAAATCACTTAGCAAATTGTATTAAACTGTTTTACTATTTTCCCTTCTCTGACTCTACGTTAAGCTGCTTGAAAACAATTATGGGTCACATATTTATTTTCATTCATTCATTCATTATCAGTTATTTATTAAGTGACCTACCACATGCCTGGGCATGGTGATACAGTGGAAATAAGGTATGCTCCATGTCCTTAATGAGTTTTGTGTGTGAGTGCTGGTGCATGGGTGAGTTCTGGGCAAAGAGATCAAAGAGGGATAAGTGCTTTCTTAGGGATAAGGACAATGACTAAGGGTCATCATATGACAGGCATGGAACTTTGGCCATGGTAGTCTTGGAAAGCTTTCAGTAGGTGATGTAAAATGCTGAATATAATAAATGAAAAACCAATACTGATTGTATTTACTTTATCATCATTCTTTTTTTTTGTATTTTTTTTATTATTATACTTTAGGTTTTAGGGTACATGTGCACAATGTGCAGGTTTGTTACATATGTATCCATGTGCCATGTTGTTTTGCTGCATCCATTAACTCGTCATTTAGCATTAGGTATATCTCCTAATGCTGTCCCTCCCCCCTCCTCCTACCCCACAACAGTCCCCGGAGTGTGATGTTCCCCTTCCTGTGTCCATGAGTTCTCATTGTTCAATTCCCACCTATGAGTGAGAACATGCGGTGTTTGGTTTTTTGTCCTTGCGATAGTTTACTGAGAATGATGGTTTCCAGTTTCATCCATGTCCCTACAAAGGACATGAACTCTTCATTTTTTATGGCTGCATAGTATTCCATGGTGTATATGTACCACATTTTCTTAATCCAGTCTATCGTTGTTGGACATTTGGGTTGGTTCCAACTCTTTGCTATTGTGAATAGTGCCACAATAAACATACGTGTGCATGTGTCTTTATAGCAGCATGATTTATAGTCCTTTGGGTATATACCCAGTAATGGGATGGCTGGGTCAAATGGTATTTCTAGTTCTAGATCCCTGAGGAATCGCCACACTGACTTCCACAATGGTTGAACTAGTTTACAGTCCCACCAACAGTGTAAAAGTGTTCCTGTTTCTCCACATCCTCTCCAGCACCTGTTGTTTCCTGATTTTTTAATGGTGGCCATTCTAACTGGTGTGAGATGGTATCTCACTGTGGCTTTGATTTGCATTTCTCTGATGGCCAGTGATGATGAGCATTTTTTCATGTGTTTTTTGGCTGCATAAATGTCTTCTTTTGAGAAGTGTCTGTTCGTGCCCTTTGCCCACTTATCATCATTCTTAAACTGTCCATATGCTTTAGACACTTCTCTGTATATATACTTCATCAAACAAACAAACAGATATGATGTGTGCTATTTTTGAACATAATAAGAGATCTGGGGTAGTCTCAGCTGAGTTGGTATGTTGGCTCTAGGAGAGGCAGTCCCCACACCTGGCCTGGTAACTCTCACTCCTCAGTGAATGGCTGGATCTGCGTTCAATTGATCTAATCAATTCAAACCTCAAGCTGCTAACCATTTCAACTCCAAGTGGCCAGATAATTGAGAACTAAGTGAATTTTACTTGAATGGTCTAAAAAAAAATGCTTTCATTCTTTAGAGTGTATCTTTAGGACATACATTTAGCCTAACCCAGAAATACAGCTTCTTATCTATTTTTAGTACCTGGAAAGAGAGCCTTCAACAACCTCTCATTGACTTTAACAACATACTAGAAGACAGACTTTGAAAAAGTTCAAGTAGAAAAGAGTTAAATTTCCCCGCCTCCCCACCGCCCCGCCTGGTGATGATAACTCAGAATGATAAGGGTTTAGAAGAAATGAAGAATAAAAGAGAGAACTCTTGTTTTTACTATATGTAGTTACTTGTATCTATTGTGACATGGAGGTTAAATTCTAGTAATTTTTTTTTTCATCTAGAAGAGTTGATCATACACTGAAAATGTTCTATTTTTTTTTTTAAGAGCAAACATTCTCAGGAAAGGTTTGATCTCATTTAGATGTAAAAGCATTTAAGATTTTCAGTAAAAAAGAAACGACATTGTACTATACCAGTTAATGCTTTTTCTTTGCAAGCAACAGACAGAAATTGGCTAACTTAAAGAAAAGTGGGATTTAGTGGAAGAATGTGGAGCAGCTTTCAATACCTAAGAAATAGAAGCACAACCAGACCTCCACGGAGATAGATGCAGAGCAGTGGTGGGGATCTGGGTGAAGAAATAGATACAATCTCTTTGGGAAGATATAATTAAAAAAAAAAAAAAAAAACTCAGCTCCAACCATGTTCTGTCCTTGGGCCAAATTCCTGGGACTTCTATCTTATCGGTCTTGGCAAGTGAGAGTAGGGATGGGGAGGAAGTGCCAACTCGCCCCTTTGCACTTTGATCCATAGTTTGACAGTTCCATGAAGATGGTTCATAATGGCGATGGGCAGATCCCCAGAAAATCAGAGGGACACTCTCAAAGCAAGGGGAGGGGATACAGGACTGGCAAAAAACAACAAATGTTCACCACAGGCATTTTTATTCTATCAAGGGAAAAAAAGTTTTCTCTCTAAGTTAGTCCATCTGATCTAGTGTTGCTGACATCTTTCTTCATACCTGCATCAGGGGTTCAAATACTACCCAGTTTTAATTAAAGGCCATGGCACATTTTATTATTGAAACATTAGTAACAATTTTAGAAGTTGTAGTTGTTCATTGTACGTCAAATTTTGTGATTTTACAATGAGTTATTTAATAGAAAGGCAGCTTATTTTAAGTAGATACTACCTTGCTCATCTCACTTCTTAGGATGATCACAGAAACACCATTTTTTTGTATATAAAAGCATCTAATTTATATTATGCGATCCATGCACAACATTAACATCAGACATTGTGAAAAATTCATGTTCTTTTTTACCTTATGAAATGTAAGATGTTTTACTTTTTGCTTCAGGGGATGTTGAATCCATTTAATTTTTACTTTATTTAATTCACTAATGCTCAATTATTATTTTAATCATAACCTGAGTTTGCCTTACTTTATTTTCTCTGTAGTAATCAGTGATGTGGAGAGAGGTAAAGAAGATGTCAGATGTTAAATATAATCAATGTTAAAAACAGATCTGATGAATCAGGGTGTTACTTCTGAAGAGAATGACTCAACAAAGACTTGCCGGTCATAATTACTAAAAATTAGTCATTCTGTGAGATCTTTTTGCTGATACTAATAGATGAAACACCTTTGAGGGAAACCCTTTTGAAAGTGCTGCAATGTGACCTCAGAGAAACATGCCTTTCCAGACATTATACTAGTTATCAATTCATTCAAGAAGATGTGAGCAAAGTTTTCTTAGAATTTAAATATCACTGAAAAGTGTATTTATGAACACACTTCTTTTCCTAGCTAAGTTCTGGGTAAGTGATCTTTGCTCTGTACTTTGCATTCCATGAATTACTTAAGACTAAAGACTTAACCTCTGTAAATCTCAATTTTCCAGTCTGCATGATGGGGACAATATTAGTGCGTACCTCTTAGGGCTAGATTGAGTATTAACTGAAGCAAAGCATGTCAAACTTAGCATAGTACTGGACACATACCAGAAACAAGTTAATATTAGTTAATCTAATTCTTATGAAACAATTTTGCAATGGTTTGAAAATTCCACTAATTTTCCCAGCATATTTGGGAAGTCTCTTTAATTTCATCACACCAGTGGATTTCATCTGCTTTCCAGTTTATGTTGCAACTCCTCTTCCCTAAGACTGTCAAGTTCCCTTTCCAAGTTATCTTTAGTGTGCAATCGGCTAGATCCTTCCTTCTCAGCTTTTCATGAGGGAATGAACAGGCACATACCCCTCATGGCCAGGTCTCAAAGTGCCAAGAAGATAGGCCAATTCCCTTGACATTTCTCCGTGTTCCTCAGGGCCATCTGCTTCCCTTTTCTGCCTCATCACCTTTAGAAAAGTCCTCTTTTGTTCTCACGGTTGCCAACGAAGACTGTTGTCACAGTTTGTCAGAAGATGTACTGGCATGCCCAGTGATAATGGACTCCATAGATAGGACTTGGAGTCCTCACGAATGAAATTCCCACTTACCTGGACAAAGTAATAACAGGAAAGATGGCCTCTCAAAGAATACTTTGAAAAATAATAAATTCTAGAGAATCATGTATTCTTAGCATATGATACATCTCATATAAAAGAAAACACTGAGATATTCCTATGGACTTTTTTCTATTAATACATTATTTGAACTATGTCTTTTTATGGCATTTATTGCCTTAAGATCTTAGACATAAACCTAAGTTTGCAGGGAAACACTCACATCTGAAAGGAGATGTTCTTAAATTGACATTATACATATATCAGTTGTTACAACTTAAGATCCCACCTTTACTCTAGTGCTTAGGGGTCATGGAGGAAGATTTGATTGATTGTTTTTTAAGTATACAAGGGACAGGCCGGGGTGCAGTGGCTCACGCCTGTAATCCTAGCACTTTGGGAGGCCGAAGCAGGTGGATTGCCTGAGCTCAGGAGTTCAAGACCAGCCTGGGCAGCATGGTGAAACCCCATCTCTACTTAGATACAAAAAAAACTAGCCAGGCATGATGGCTCCCGCCTGTAGTCCTAGTCCAGCTACTCGAGAGGTTGAGGCAGGAGAATTGCTTAAACTGGGAGGCAGAGGTTGTAGTGAGCCGAGATAGTACCACTGCACTTCAGCCTGGATGACAGAGTGAGTCTCTGTCTCCAAAAAAAGACAGAGTGAGACTCTGTCTCCAAAAAAAAAAAAAAGTATACAAAGGACAGTTGTTTTACCCAGAAAGGAAGAAATAAGAAAGTCAATTATTAGAAATTTGTTTAACTGGCATGTGTTGAGTTCCTATACCTTACTGGATACATTTGAACATTATTTCATTAAGTTCTTAAAAAATATGAATTAGGTATTATTTTCATCTCCCATCTTACAGATAAGGAAACTAAGATTTAGAGAGTATAGGTCACTTGCCCGAGGTCACGGACTACTGGGAAGCAGGGACATGAATTGAATCAAACTCTTTTCAAATCTAAATTCAGTGCACTTAATTTCTGTGTCATGCCATCACACTTCCTCTCTATAAAAGCTAATTTCCCTTTTAACATTAGGTTTTATAGGTGGTTCTACTAATTATGTTTGTGAAGTTTTGTTTTGTTTTCTTTTGCCTTCACAACTGGACACAGATCAGCATTCTCATGTTCTGAATGATTTAGCTTCGGATTACTCTTCTCCAAATGGAGGGAGGAGGCAAACCTCAAACTAAAGGCAGGGTTGGAATATAAAAGTCTCAGCTCCTCAAGAGTCCAGAAAAACCTCCTCCCAAGAGTGCTGTGGCCTCTTGGCACCTCTCCAGGCCCAGCCTGCCTGCAGGACTTGCTTGCTCCATCTTGCCTGTTCTCAACGGAGAACTCTTTGTTTTGGATCCTGTTCTTGTATTCTGCTCAGTGGACTTGAAAATTGGAAGTTTCCTTGCTTCCTGGTCCTTCCTGTGCCTGGGAAACAGACTTGGAATTCTTCTTTTCTTCTCTTCATTCAGCAAAAAGACAACCCCACCAGTTACCATTCCTTGAATTAGTTCTTGGAATCCAGCCTGGGCCAACAGTTAGGCCCCCTGAGAAAAGAAGCCTAACTTCTTTTGCCTAGTCCTTCCCTCAATAGATTAAGAAATTAAGAGAAAAAAACCTTCTTAAGATATACTACATAATACTAACATTTACTTTAAAAAAAAAAAGGCTTAACCCCTGCATTTTCATCACTTGAGAGAATTGATATAAGCTAATATTTTCAATAATTGAAAGAAAATAAACCATTTCTTTCCTGCTCCCCTCCCCTTCTGAATATTTGGCATAAATAGTTGCTTGGGTAGAATAAATTCTCACTATTCATTGGTTTGAATGCTTGTGTATATCCCAAGGGTATACACAATGACCTCTATGCACATGACCTCTGTTTTACATAGTCAACTTTTATTTTGCTGAGGCAGAAATAATGCATGCAGCAAAGACTGCCAGCTGTTTACCAGAATGCCTTCTGCTCTTCTTCCTGAGCACACAGCTAGACTACACTTCCCAGTCTCCATTGCAATTCTGTGTGGCCACGTACTAGAGCTCTTGCACTGCTGTGTTTTTGCATCCCCTTCTACCTTCTGGCTTCCTGAGATGGAGCAGACTATATGCAGTGGAGCAGGATGGCAAGGGCTCTACTGTCCTTTCAGGAGAGGCCTTGCCATCCTGGTCCACTGCATATAGCCGAGCTCCCACTGACCTGGAACCCTCATCCTGGCCTGTCGTCCAAAAGAGAGAGAGATGCGTTGTTCCCTCACACATGAGAAGCTGAATTTGGAGGTCTATTTGTTACCATATCATAGCCTGTCCTAACTGAAACAGGGCACATGTAGTATGTAGCACAAGTTTCTTAGCTAGTGAGAGTGCTTAGCAGAAGCTCAGTGCCTGCCCTGCACCATGATTTGAGGTTTCCTACTCATGGATTGTCATCAGTAACTCTTGCCAAGTGATACATCTTTTGAGTATTGGTGGAATATGATAACACAAAGTAAACTAACCCCTAAATGTTGGTAGCAAAAGTAAAATACAATTGAGTGTGTCTTAGAGGGCAAAGGTTCTTGGCTAAAAGGTGGTTGCTTTCTAGAGTTTAACAATAAAATACCAAACTCATATTAGAAATATGAATAATTTTACCATATGCTCCACATATAGAAAGAACAAAAAACTCAATTCTGGAACTGTTTCACCAAATGCTTCAACCAGAATTTTAAAAATAAATATATAAATAACTATGGTCCTGAATTTATAATATTAATGATATGTAGGAATCATTTACATTTTTCAGTTTAACTCACAACATTTCAGCTAGAAAATTATATGGTATATATATGGAAATTTAGTGATTTACACACACTCACACTTACATATATACTGACACACAAAGTTATCACCTTATGATATATTCCTTCTAAATATTATTTGTTTGGTCCAAACTCTAGGATGATTTACCTTCTTAATTCTCTAAAACTATGATATTAGACCACATATTCTTGCATCTTAAATTGTAAAATTTCAGAACATAGAGAAAAGAGGAAAAGAAATATAAATGATATTTATTTGAAACTATTGAACTCATGTGGAAAAATAGACTGGAAAAAATAGTCCCCCGAGGACGTCAGGTCCTAATCCTTAGAATCTGTAAATACTACGTGATACAGAAAAAAGGTTTCTGTCTATAGGAACCTAAGAAAAGACAATTTTTAATTAAAAACAATTAAAACATTAAAAATTTAAGGTCTTTATAGGTATGATTAAGTTAAGGATATTGTGATGAATAGGTTATCACAGCTTATTAGAATGGGCCCTAGATGCAGTCACATATATCCTTATGAGAGAGAGGCAGAGAGAGAGCTGACAAAGAGGAGAAGGCAATGTGATCAGGGAGGCAGATGGGAGTGATGCAGCCACAAGCCAAGAAGTGCTGGCAGTCCCATGAGCAGGAAGAAGAAAGGCCAGATTCTCTCTTAGAGCTCCCAGAGGGAGCATGGCCTGGCTGACTCCTGGATGTAGGCCTAGTGAAACTGATTTTGGAATTTTGTCCCCTAGAAATGTGAGAGGATAAGTTTCTGTGGTTTTAAGCCATTAAGTTTGTGGTGATTTGTTATAGCAGCCACAGGAAACTAATCCAATTCCATTTTCTAACAGCTGAGTTCAACTTTGCTAAGTTTATATCTGTGATATTTTATCCTAAGTCTTTGGGGATCTAGGTTTGTCTTCCTTTTCCTTGGCCTGAAAAAGACAAATGTCCCACCCATTGTATTATATGTTGTTGAGTGTCTTTAGTGAGCTCAAGAGAGGGAACATCTCTCTTCTCCAGCTAAGTTTGAGTCATTGAAAAACAGAGTAAGATAGATAGAGAGCAAATTATCAATTTTCTCACTGATAAAGTTGATTTTGCATGATGGCCTTACTAACACTGAATCTCAGATTTAGAGAGACTTACCTACCTTATTTCCAACATTAGACAATGGACTCTAAAATTTAGGGTCTGAAATGGCAGAGCAGAATGTATGCTTTCTCTATGCACATAGCTCTCAAGAGAATGAGGAGGTAAAGGGACTCAATAACATTAAATGATTCCCTCTTCTCCTGAGAACGGAGATGTCGGGACTGCTGTGCTAGTGGAAATCTTTTTATACGGAAAGAAGTGCTGGGAGTGGAGACGAAACATTTCCTATGGTTCCATCTCCTTATGGACCAAGATTGACAGCTATCTGTGGGCAGAAACAGTGACACCCTAGGCTTTACAAGCTGAGTGGAAGAAAACTTCAACCATAGATAGATAGTAAAGTCGTAGCTGTTCTCAGCTCAGATGTGAATTTTGGACTTGGGACAGTGTTTAAGATCCTAAATGAGTATGCTGAAGTCTAGTTAAGTCCTGAATATCCCCCGATTCACACATGGACCTTTGTTTATTAGCATATTCCACCCACCTCTTCTTTCAATTTGTTAAAGGAGACTTCTGCTTTATACGATCAGGTAATAAAATCTGTCTTTATAAATATACTTGTTAGTATGCATTTAGAAATGTAAGTCCTCACTCTTTTATAGACAGGCACTAATAGGTTACCTACTTTTTTCCCCAAATGATTCTTACTTGAAAATTAAAAGAACATTGCATTTAGTGTTAAAAGCCTTTAACCTCAACATGAGGTCTCAATAACCCAGCTGCTACCTATTTATCTTGGTAGATTCATTTATTCTCTCTTTCCTAAGGTTATTTTAGCAACGTTGTGTTATTTGTAATAAAAGTTGCTTTTGTTTCCACACTGGGCCAGAATGGATTGAGTAATAACATTAACAAATACCTTGAGCTCACATCCGCACCTTTCACCCTGAATTGTTTTCCAATGCTAACTCATTGTCTCCTCAACATTCCAGTGGCTCAGTGACAAGGGGTATTGTTCCCATATTTCAGACAGAAAAAGGAAAGCATGAAAAAGTCAGAGCACACCTGTATCTAGAAATCAGAGCCTTTGATAATGTTACTATACATTTTTTCCTAAGGGCGTACATTATGTTAAGTATCTCTCCTGGTTATTCTGAGTGAGATTGCTGAATATGCCTTGGGCTGCACTGAGGGAGGCATTAGTTGGAGTCCTGTGGTTGTGCTTGATGATTAAAGTGTGACATAAACATTGAAGTACCTACTGTGTGCAGGGCACAGTGTACTTCTACTCTAAATCTTTGGGAATTCCTGAAACCTTGAGGTTTGAATAAGGGTCAAAGTGGGGGGCATTGACTTCCTCTCCTATCCTTGCAAGTTTGCTCAGGTAAGGGAGCATTATAAGACCAAGAAAATAATTATTATGTCATTTTCAACTAAGGTCCGAAACCACAGAATACTGATCATTTTCAAGGGGTTGACCATTTTCAGTTCTCCATGCAATGCTTTCTATCATCCCAATGGGACTTCTTAAAACTGAAACCTTCTCTTTTTGGTGTTATCTAATATTAAAAGACTTCTTATTTTTTCAAGAGCAATTTCTGTGAACTAGAGGAATTGTGAGCCAGCAATACCAATCAGCAAAAGACATTGATGATTCACAGCATTTGATAAAGCACAAAATCTTAATATCGCTGTCTCTAAAAGTACTGAAAGTTCTATCTTAACTTCATGTTTTTAATACATTGGAGTTTCTCAAAAGAAATACATTCTTATCGACTGCATTTTTAAACAAAATATTTTCATAATATTGAGAAAGAAATTTGCTGTGAATCATTCAAAGTTATTCATTCTTTTAAAATTTAGTTAGTGAACAGGTAAAAACCCATTGATGATCTAGTAACATATTATTATTTGGTTGTACTTTTTCTTTGTCTTTAAAGGTAACATACTTTACAGACACAACTTTTCATAATGATTTCCAAAGGAAGATAATTTTTTTTTCAAAAGAAAAAAATCCACTTTGTTTTCCTAATTTAAAATTTGTCATTTATTACACGGGTTAAAAGAGCATAGTTGAGTTCTAAACCCCGTAATGGCCTACAAAGTCAGGAACGGATTGCCTACATCCCAGTAAATGACAGACCTGCATTCTTACTTGCCAATTTGTTCTAGAATGCATCTTCTTATGCAATATTCATAAAATCAATAATATTTTGGAAGAGTCATCTATGGGTCCAGTGCCATCCTAGAAGCCGTGGAATCTTGGAAAAGCAAGCTTCTAACTTTAGAAAGCAAGAAATATAATTGGGAAATTAGGAAACAAACAAACAAAAAAACCCCAAGACAAGAGTAAAGCAATACAGGAAACAGACCTCAGACTGTGTAAATGACAAGGACTTCATGGAAGGTAAAGAAAGACCTTTCTCATTGGATGAGTGTCTTATCTGGGAAGACTTTGTAAAGGAAGTGAATCCTGAAGACATAGTGAAATGTAGATTTCCTGAGAGGGTTATGGGCATATTTCATCCTCATTAATTTTTAAAAATTATGTCATTAATATGTGGGCATTATAGCACATTTGACTATATAGAAAAATATGAAGTAATAAAAAAATACCTAGAGATGACTAATTCAAATCTTCCTGTTTCTCTCTAATATTTGTCATGTGTATTAATATGTATACATATATTTATGTGGTTATAACCATACCATAAATACAGTACACATGTTTAATTATTAAATTTATATAATCAACTCCTTTTACTGATTAAACCTGTTTCTCCAAGATTGACCTCTGGGGAGAAAACATCATAACCATTTTCCTGCCAATCTGTAAGTTTTCCCACAAACACTTAAGCTTCTTGCCTAATCCATATGCTCCTTTCCTATTAGAACAGGGAGTAGTAACCAGGAAAGAAACAGAAAACTTGTATCTTTCTCATGGCTGCATGAAGCTATGTAACTGGCCATATGGAAAAATGGACAATGGAGATTAGACCTTCATTTGTCTGTCTACCATGAATTATTTAGTGGTTGCCATGGTATGTGCCAGGGATGGTGCTAACCTATGGTAAGCGAACAAGACAGACACCATCCAGCTCTCAATGAACTCACAGTATAAAGGAGATATAGACATTGTAGTAGAAAATCCTAGAAAAGTGTGGTAAGTACTATGATAGAGGATATACAGGATGTTATGGTAACCCATAATCTGGGCTTGTTCAGGAAGTCTTTTGAAGGCATTGAATGTAGTAGTGACTAAACAAAGCTGAGTGGTGACTTGGAGTTAGCTGTAGGCCAAGGAGGGAAAGCATGAGTTTCAGGAAGAAATAATAGCATGAGGTTTCTCAGATTATGATACAGCAGCAACCACAATAAAGCCCTCAATATGGTTGGAGCGTGGAGGCAATGGGAGGTGCTGGAATGGGTAACGTGATTGGGGAGGTTAGAACTGGAGCAGGAAGGACCTTGTAAGCTCTATGAGGAAGACTTTAAGAACAAGGGGGGCCAGGCGCGGTGGCTCACGCTTGTAATCCCAGCACTTTGGGAGGCCGAGGCGGGCGGATCACGAGGTCAGGAGATCGAGACCATGGTGAAACCCCGTCTCTACTAAAAATACAAAAAAAAAAATTAGCCGGGCGTGGTGGCGGGCGCCTGTAGTCCCAGCTACTTGGAGAGGCTGAGGCAGGAGAATGGCGTGAACCCGGGAGGTGGAGCTTGCAGTGAGCCGAGATTGCGCCACTGCACTCCAGCCTGGGAGACAGAGCGAGACTCCGTCTCAAAAAAAAAAAAAAAAAAAAAAAAAAAGAACAAGGGGGAATCATTAAAATTTAAAAGGAAAGTGACATGATTAGTTTATAATTTCACTCAAAGATTCCATCAAAGGTAGTTACCTTCTAAATTCTTGCTGTAATTAATTTATAAATACCACTATGATGCCAAATGCTTCACTCACAATATATTACTGATTATTCACAATAATCTTTAGAGAAGATACTGTCAGTATTCCAATTATGTAGCTGGAAAACTGTACTCAGAGACGTTAAGTAATTCGCCCAAAGTCACCTAGCTAGTAAATGGTAGAGAACTCAAGGAAAGATCTATTTTACTACAAAGCTTATGTTCTTTCCAGTGGACCAGGCTGCCTTGCAATTATGTTCAGAACTAGCTGTTGAATGAAAATGCCAAAATATATTTGAAAGTTAACTAGAACCTAAGGAGCTTCAAAAACAGGTGAAAAGGTATGGCAAGCATAGGAAGGGAACAGGGCGGGGGTGAAAGGGTTGAGTGAATCAATTCCTTTTAGTAACAGACTCTACTCTATTTAGGTCTGCTTAAGGGGTTCTCATGCTCAGGAACTTGTCAGCCAACTGATGTAATCCTTTCAGAATAGGCAAGTTTTCTTTTACAAAGGGGAGCTTCATTACATTGGAAACTCCAAGTAGTCCCCTTTACTTAGATTGTTTGAGTTTCTGGGCTCACCTTAGATAGGGGAAATGAAAGTGTTCTATTATCAATAAATGATGATAGTGACTTTTTTTTACAGTAGCCTGCAATTTATATGAGAGCTTCTAAAAGATCAGTAAGTTTTAGTAAAGCATCAAAGGCAGATAGGCAGTGTAGGAGAACTTCACCAAAAGTTTTGTTATCTATCTTTCATTGCTCATTGAACCTCCTGTAGTTCAACCATATACACTTAGTATTTGAAATACCTTATTCCCATGTGTATCCGTAAGCCAAGGATAGGTATTCATAACAGTTTTTAGTGAAATATAAATAACACACTTCAATTGTTTTGTTCACAATGACTAAGTGTATAGTGTATGTTTACAAATTAAGGAATGCCCAAATACAATCAAAGAGTTCTCAGAGCAAGAATTGTTCTTAAAGAACATCTGATCCAGTCCCCTATTTTGTAGATTAAGGAACTGAGACTTAAATTGACCTAGAGACCTGTTGAACATTATTCCCCGTTTCTCTGGACAGTTGGTTCCCCCAAATATGTTTTAGTTGACTTTATACCATTAATGGTTGATAAAGCAATCTGATTTTAAAAAACCAAAACCCCATCATCTATGTTATTTCTTTATTATACTAAGCTTCAAATCTCTACTTCATTGAAGCACAGATAGTGGATCAAAAATAACAAAATATAGTATCTCTTCTGTAGGCAACATAAAATTTCTTTTTGCCATTTTCTTTTTTGGAGGTATTTTGACTGTCTCAATTCTTCTATAATTGGCAGCAGCAATGAAAGCTCCAGTAAGGGCATAAGAATTGTTGAGGAAGTGTTTGATAAAAATGCATTAGCTCTATGGAGAAGCATATCCAGTTATTTCAGCTCACCTGGTTTGACTGCAGAGTGTTACCTCACAGTGAGGAAATGGAGCATTTAATGTCTTGCTCACCTTCTAAGTGACCCCTTCATACCAGGCCTGTGTTGGGAGACAAAAACAAACACAGAGCTGAGAATTCCCAAGGGCTGAGGGCCAGGTAATCCTCTCAGAACTACTCTAACCTGATACTCTCTGACTAAGGTGTGACTCTGATAATCTTTGAGGAAACTAAAATCTCCCTTTCTTTTCTTCTTTGCCTTTCCTATTCATTTTGCTTAAAATAACCATCACGCAATTCCAAATATTGTAAATGCTCTTATAATAACTCTCTCACCTACTTTCTGTTGGTAATTACTATCTAAAAAGAAATGCAAGTGCCAACCAAAGATTTTACGGTGGGACAGGGTTGTTGATCTAGGAATAATCAAACAGCTTTAAGTAAAAGGATTGCCTTCCCTTACAAAGAAGCATTTGACTGAGAACCGCCAAGCACCTCACAAGCACCATGATGCCTTAAAATCCAGCATGTGAATGAGGCCTCCCGGCAGAGGCTTAAACCATCTGGTCTCTCCTACCTGGAGAAGACCATGCAGACGTCGGTCCACTTTTTTGTGCCGGGAACAAGAGGCACTCCAGTCATTATGCAAGTCCCCAACTCTCAGCACTTAATTAAATAGGAGGACTTTGTGGCTCCAGATTGAATATAACTGTCAGGGAGAGCCTAAACTTCTTGGCCCTGGTTTCCCAGAATGCCCAATGCAATGTTAGTTTTTCCAATTTTTCTGAATTTGTTTGGTGAGTGACTTTCTGGAGTATCTATAGCAGCCAGACATCTCCATGGTCTTTTGGAAGGGAGAAGTTTCTTTCTTTCTGCTCTCTAAGATTCTATCAAAAAATCTCACACTCAGTCTACTTAACCAGGAAATGTCGTCATCAAACATAATGGCCATGTATACCATGGTGCCCTGGCATGCTCTAGGGACTGATAAATCCAGAAGTATTGCAGAACCTGAGAAAACCACATGCATTTGAACTCTAGCTCCACTACTTACTACCTGTATAACCTTTGGTGAGTTACTTTTCTAGCTTCAGTTTCCTCATCTATGTAATAAGCATTAGGGTACTTATCTCATAGGGGTTTATAAAATCAAATGAATTAATATATAGAAAATACTTAGAGCAATGCTGGGCGCATAGCAAGTAAGTATGCAAAAAATGTTGGCTCTTATCATTTTAAACATGATCAGCCCCAGATGAACACTGAGGAGCAGAAGAATGAATGAACTATTTCTGACCATAAAGCAAATCACTTAAAATTTTACACATCAAAGGTATTCTTCACAGCTACATTTTGAAGAACTCCAGGGGATGCATCACTTGTTTTGTGCAAATGGTGCACCTGGAGTTCTGCAGCTTGATGATCCTAGTGTGCTTGTACTTGCTCTTTGTGGTTCCCTAGCATTTTGTTTTTTGTTGTTACTGTTTTTTTGGGATTTTTGGGGAGAGGGTTTTTGTATTTGTTTTTGGTTTTTTTGCTTCTTTCTCCTCCACAAATAATGAATATTTTTACAGTTATGCCCTGTATTGATTTTTTCTGTCACCAGTGACTAGAGTACAATTTATCCTGGGATATTTAAAAATAAGAACAAGTATGTTCTTCTCTGGCAGTTTACTCCCAGATCTAAGACTCCTGTGTGGTGGGATGTGCAGCAAATTAACATACGAACCTAAGTGGTTAAGTCCCTCCAGAATTCTATGGAAGACTTCTTTAAGCTGCTGTTATTGCTGCTGCTGCTAAACCTGGATAAAAGTTGCCAATCTTTTAAAACAAGCTACTTGGTGTTATTTTTAAAGGATGGAAAACCAAACCTACCCACAATTATTGAGCATGTACTGTATGCAAAGAAATATATAGATATTAAATTACAAGAGAGGCATTCTTCAGAGAGAAACTGAATTGTGCTAAGTGTAAATAAGCATTCATACTTTTAATTTTTCCTTCCAAGAGATTTTTAAGTACACTTTGCTCAGAAAATGAAAGAATATTCCATTAGAGGAATAGAAATCCACTTCAGTTGAAATTGGGGCCCACTTCTGTGAAAACACCCAAATTCTCTCATATATCAAAGACTTGTTTATTCCGGGGAGGGGGGGCAGCACATGATGTGAAATACTGAGGCGAAGAGACCCCTTGATTTTCTTCAGAATTTCAACCTGCAAAAGTTTAGAGACAAAAGATCTACCAAAAGGACCCATTCCTGAGTGGAGTTTTCCAAGCTCTTGCAATTGTAACATCAACCATCTCTTCTGCCTCCCATGGGGAAAACTTCTGCCAAAAGCATTCCTGTTTGCTGCCTGTCTGTGCTCTACACAGCCCTTCCCCTAGTCTTTTGTTACTTGGCCAAGTTAAAACAAAGCTAGATAACACATATAGGTGCCAAACACTTTTCAAAAGGTTCCATACATATTCAGTCATGTAATCCATCCAAAAACTTTTAAAAGTGTGTTCTACTATTTTCAAGTGAGAAAACTGAGGCACCCAGAGATGAAGGCAATTGCCCAGAGTTGTATAAATGCAAGCACAGAATCGAGATTCAGATATAGGCCATCCAGCTGCAGAGCTTCCAGTCTCTCAACCCTCCTTCCTACACTGCTCCAAGGCAGTGAGTGGTCTCCATGTGGGTAATAGATTCATCCCTGGGGCAAGCTTTCTTATTCTGATTTTCTCATCAAATTCAACAAAGTCCCCAAATTTTACAATAGAAAAATTCCCCCTAATCATGCACCTGAATTTGCTGAATAACTTTTCACAAAGTTGGTCTCTAAGTGACATTGCGTCTGAGAGAGAAGCAGCCCTGATTGGCCTTGGGCAAAATTGTGACATGGATGAAATTCTGTCTGTAAAGAAGTGGCCCCAGAATCCTGCTGTTTACAAAAAACCCATTACATCTAGCAATTGCTTGGGAACAAAAGTGAGAGCCAGAGGTGGCTTTATGGTTCTGCTTAAGAAAGTCAAAAGTAGTTATTATTACTTATGAGAAGGGGCGAGAATAGGATGAGACTAGTGTAAAAACAAAACCAACAACTAGAAACAGTAACATAGTAACAGTCTGGGAACTACATGGCCAAAAGGGCATGTGAAAATGCCGCCATGATTTCAGGGACGCAGTAGGGCAAGGGAGAGGAGGTTATCTACATACAATATAGAATATTTTCAATATTTAAGAATGGGACTTCTTCGGTTTGATTTGAAGGTGTTTGCATTGCTTCAAGGTAAACCCTATTAAGCCACTCCCCCAACCCCACTCCTACACTAGGACCCATCCATACATCTGTTATGACGGAAGGAGGTGTTAGTGGAAATCTGGGAAGGGTTGGTATCACCATTGTGTTCAGCAGCAGGGAAGCAGGAACCCAGAAAACAGAGGGAACGCCTGGGAGCTTTTGCCCAGTGGAAATTTGCAGAAACCACAGAAACAGCTTTGAATGTACCCAAGTCTTGGAATTAGGGCATTTTGCACAAGCAAACACCTACATTCAAGGAGCAGGGTGCCCCTAGCCATCATAGAGATGAAATGTCTCCTAGGCTGGGTACACTCCCTCTCCCTAAGAACCCAGAGTTGTCATGGAGCCACTTATTTAGTGCCCTCGAAATTCAGCTTTACAACTTCCTTGACTGAATGGGAAATGGATTCCTTGTCTGTTTTTCATATTCTATATTCCCTTGACTCCTTCTCATAGTTACTTCTTTTTCTTTGTCACTGATAAAAAGAGAGCTGTCACTTTCATTGCTAAGGCTTTCCTCAGAATGTTTCATTTTTTTTTTTTTTCTGGAAATGACCTCAGGCTCCTTGCACGCAAACACTGAAACCAAATAGTCATATTATCACTGTGTTCCTAACCCTAGAGCCCTAGAGACACTTAGCATGGGTGTGGGTTTGCTTAACAGGGAAACTAGTATTGACTCGGGACAAATGCTAATTTAATGTTTAAAAAATTCAGGGATAATGCTTCAATGATGCCAAGGTAGGGGTGTATGTGTGTGTGTGTGTTTCTATCACCTAAATGTATTTGATGGGGATACAAAGTTCAAGCAAAAGCAGAAAGAAAAAAAGGTTTGCATGAATGGATAGGGAGAATGGGTCCTTTTTCCAGGAAGGTTAGTGACTCACCGTGTGACAATACATAAGTCATCTAGTCTCCATGTTCTATCCTCTACCTTTAAAATGGGGACTGCAACACTTGAGAATGTGAGCACTCAAACAGAGTATCTCCAAGGTACATGAGACTCACTCAGGTACTCAAGTGTATGCATCCTTGGAAGGAAAGATATGAGTTGTGGGGAGAAAGATGTCTATGAAAGTAAGCCTTTCAAGACTTTATGATACTATGATGATATCTGAGAAAGGGGAGGCAAAATCATACTTACCAGAAAAACTAAAAAAGAAACTCAAATTATATGGAAACAGGGAGAGAGTGGAATTGGGGGGAAGGTGTAGAGAAAATGAAAACAAAAATCCCAATATTCACCAAGGAAAGTATTATGAACTTTGTATACTTTTATTTTTGTTTTTTTCAAGAGAACTGTTCAACGACATTCCAGCATCTGCTGCCTAAACTCATTTCTAATTCACATCTTTAGACACCTGTGCAGTTGCAACAGTTCAGCATTCAAAGGACTTGGACTGGCAGATAAACGTGATAAACACAGATAAAACACCTCACTGTCCGTCCATCTTTTTATCGTTGGCAGGTGCTCTTGAAACAGAATACATAAAAGAAAAGTAAAAATAATCAAACCAACTCTTTCTTTTTGCCCTTTTGAATATATTGTAGGAAACAGAAGTTTCTGACGTTAGTCTACTCTGATTCAATTAAACAAATACCTTATGCTTGCTCACCACCAAAATGAGGAAGCTGCTTGCCCACAAATTCTCTAAAGGAAGATTCAGAAGAAAAAGGAATTGCAGTTAATCCTTTCCCAGGTCACACCTAAAATAGGTCTCTGCTAATAGGGAAGTTAGTTGTGTTTAAAATATAAATATACATTTTAGAATATGTCGAAGGAATCATTGATGAAAGAGTAGAGTCAGAACTTCAAGTCCCCATTAAAGGGACTGGAAAATACAAGTACAGTATAGTATTTTCCAAACTGTGTCTTAGGGTCTGAGAACTTCTATTAGATATTCCCAGAAAAAATAAATCTATGAAGAGTGTTCCTTTGGTTAAGTAATTCTGGGGAAGACTGAGTAAAGAAATTATTGCTTTCTGCAACATTTGGCAAATGTATATTATGAGTTTCTGAGAGAGAGATGTATATAGTAAGCAGCAACTCTCAAACGTGAAACTATCTTGGCAATGCCAAATAATATCTCATGTTTTAAGGAAAGCAGTCTAGAAAATGCTAGCATGGAAGAAAATTGTACTTGAAGCTTTGTCTAAGTTTTCTGGGTAGATTATACAATATCAGTAAATAAACATTTTGATATCATACCCGATCCACACTAGCCTTCCCATTTTATTTACTTCTAGTTGTGTACTGATTTACTGTTTATGCTGAGACATCCAGACTTGACACTTGAATGTGAACATTAATGTCTCTTCTGATGTGCAGTGATGGGCAGTAAAACCAAAGAAAAAGATCCAAGTATCACTTAACAGAGGAGGGCAGTCACTGAGCGCTGAAAGCAGTGGCAATAAATCGCAGCTCCATACAAAGTTGGAAAGTGTCCTTTTGTGTTTAAATGGACACATGGTGTTTGAGAAAAGTCACATTATTTTTTCCTCTCAAAGTGTTTACATTTAGAAAAACATGCTTTGTTTTCTCAATGCAAAATCTCAATTGTTTTCCAACTAGCCCTGTTCCTCCTCACCCCTTCTCAATTTGGAGTCCTGTTTTTCTCCAGTCCTGCGGGTCAGCTCCATTGCCCTTTTTTTGAGTGTGGATCTTATAACGATTCCGGTAGAAGGAGAACTTTAGCAAAAACAGAGAGTCATGTAGTTTGATACTGCCTGCTTGTTAAATCTTTGCTGTAATAACATTCTGTTCCTACCTGGTTAAGGTATATTGGAATTTGTCACATGAAAGCACAGCTCCATATCAGCAATAGATGACATTAGAAGAAAGCCATTTGAAGTGACACAGAGACTTTAGTTTAATAGCTGTAATTATTGCCACTGATGAGAATAATGGGGAAAGATATTCATATGTCAAGCAACAGATATTGAAAGAGCCTGAGTCAATCATCTTACATAACTATCCTTAAAAAAATGTATAAGGATGGGAAGAAGATAATAAGCAAAGCATAAGAAAGGAAATGGAGATGTTTTCCCTTAATTATGGTATCCAGAATATGAGGGAAACAGAACAGTCGTGTCTTGTGGCAGGAAGACCTCAAATGAAAGGGGCTCTTTCATCTTTTTAGTCATATATTCCAGGATCAAAATTCAGGGAGAAGGTGTATTCCCACTGTATGGATCTTTTTCCTTCTGTTGACTCTTGTCTTCCCTGATAACCACGCAGAAAGCACTCTGGCATGGGCGGGTGATACAGGCTGCATAATGCAGCCTATCAGTCATGTAGAACACACCCCACGGCGATCACAATTCTGATTCAAGGCGGGATAAAAAGAGTTCAGTGCACAATGTGGTGTTTAGGGAGGTGATCTGGAAGCATTAACCATACAACTTCGGCAGAAACTGCTTTGTGAATGTGTCAGTGATATCTCAAGTACATGAAAAACCAGCTTTACTGTCCCTTGATACAAGATTAATTTTTTTTTATTTCCAGAGCATTTACCATTGTATGGTAGACAAATATTATCCCTGTTTTTCAGCTGCAGAAACTGGAATGCTAAAAGGTTAAGTAACATTTACAAAGTTACACAGTGAGTCATTTCTTGAATCAGGAAATGAACTGGAGGCCATGATTCCCTTTTCTCTGATTTTGCTGGCCCCCAAGTGTCATTTAACACTATTTACAGAAGTGTTTTTCTTTATTGTCTTGCAGTGAGCTCTGAGAAGATTTTCTAAGACCTAAAAATCATGAAATGTGACATGTTTTAGGGAGCAATAAAATTCAGTCAATAACATTAATTCGTCCAACCAGTCTTATTAGCACTGAGTGTGTATAGGAGCCAAAACTTTCCAGTCTTAGTTTTAAATCTACCCATGATTTAAAAATATACACATGACATCTCTTTGCCTTTAGTAAAACAGGGGCAATTATTCCTACTACAGATTTCATAAGAAAATTATGTGATTATATTACATGATATGCTTTGGGTTCAATAAGTGGAATTACTGAATACAATTTTTAAAAATGAGCACATCACTCTTCCTTTACTAGTAAAACTTTGGTAAGTTTCTTATAAAAAAGTTTAAAAAATATTATCTAATTTTAGCATGTGTGTTTGTAGTTGTCAAAATATAAAACAACCCCTTCTGGAGGTATTTTATTGTGGCACAGTTAATATATTGTCATAGTCAGCCCTTGTGCCAACCACTTTGGTACTCTTCCTATGGGGGATTAAGCCTGACCAAATAACTAAACTCTATTTCTCCAAATATCCTGGGTGTTGCTCATTAGTTTTTCTACCCTTGATACTATATTTACGCCCCATCTCTAGCTATACACCTTTTAAAACTAGGGCTAAGACATAGTCAGAAATCCCAAATTGAGTTCCTTAGTACAACTGAACTGTGCTTTTTATAGGTTGCTGCTTTTAAAACGACTTTGTTAAATGATAAAAACACCAAGGATGCAAATATAGGAAAGACAGAAAGAATAACAGAAGTCTAGTTTACACACTGCAGATTTCTGATTCAACTACTCCTGAGTAGAACTCTGCCCTGATAAAATCTGCCTTTCTTACTCCGAATGCTGTTTTGAAGAGTATAGTGCAGGCCCTGCATGCCTATTCTATTTCCCTGGACTTTTTGCATTCTAGTTTCTAGCCTTGTTCCACATGGGAGATGCCATCAAATGAACCACCCCAGAGAGGCTTCCTCCAGAATGTCCTGACACTTTGTCTCCCTTAATAGTTAGTGAAGGCCTCTGGGAGATTTCTGCCTGCCTTGGTTGTGCTAAAGAGAAACAAGGGGGTGTAACTGTCTTTGAATCAGTTAAGGAGAACAGCCAGACTGGAGGACCCCTCACAATGCTAGCACTGGTAATAAAAGTGGGACGGCCCCACAGAAAGATAAAATTGGGGGAAATGCCAAAGAAGCTTGATTTCGCACCTATCTTACTACAAAGCTTTTTCTTTCATGACTAAATTTTGAGTTTCTAGATTTGGTTTTAGTAAAGAAAAAGGTTGCCTTGGTAAGTTAGTATCAGTATCTTCATTTTACAGATTAAGAGAGACAGAAAAGCTCAGAAAGGTAAACAACTCATTCTCAGTTATATAAGCCTGAATTGGTAAAGCTGGAATTTGGATGCATTTACCTTTAAAGGGCATCCTCTTCTTTCTGTGGCATGAAGTTGTGTCGTCATCGGATAAGTCATGAGCCCCACTTGGAGCACTGCAGAGTAGTCGTATGTGGGCAGGTGGGCGCAGCCACCAACTAACTTCCCAGGACTTCTGAGGAAAGCCCCTTTCCTCTGAGATTTATGTTAAGAAATATTGTTAGTGCCACCCTATCAATAGTAAGAAATAATTATTAATACTAACTAAAAAGTCTCGCTAACTAGGAGAAAGATGTTTTTAAAAAAGGAATTAAAAATCATCATAAGAAAAGGATATGGTGAGCATAATATATATGGTAATAATATAGTATTTCATTTTTAAAGAAACCCTACATATTAATGTCTTCTAAACTTTCCATCTGATCCTTTCTGAAGATGATGAAAATATCAAATATGAAATATACAATCAATTCTCATCATTTGCAATTGTTACGTCCTATAAAATTGTTTCAAATACTAAACCATTCCTCCTAAGGGAAATACAGGGTCAGGTTCTTCTGTGCCTTGTCACAATTTCATTAACTGATGAATACATAACCTTCTTTTATGTGTGTTTCCATTTAAAGACACATTTAGTATTATTGTTGATTCATTAACATTGAACTTAGAGCCAACAGCACTGTAATTTATGATTGAAGCTTATCTAATACATATATTTTCTCCCTAGGGCACATCACAGCCTTAGGAACTCTAGACAGCACTCCAGCACTGTGCTTGGGGTTCATTTTAAACTGTGAAACACAACAAAAAGCACAACACAGAAACAAGTGGCAATAAATAGACTGAGAAATGGCCACTTGTTTACAATATGAGAGCTGAACCAGGAAGGCAAACATGGTTTTGTTCTACCTCAGCTGGGATGTGATCAAATATGTCCCTGCTCTATGCATGTTTGTGAAAGAATACAAAACACTGCTAGTATTGATTCTGGGGTTACAAATAAATTTTTGTGAGTAGGTGAATTCACAAACACAGAACCTGCAAATAATGAGAATCAATTATAAACACAATAAACCAGTTGAAATGAGTTTTAATCATGTGGCTACTTACTTTCATATCCACATTGACAAATTAGTGGACTTAATCTTTTTTTTTTCAACTTTCATTTTAGATTCTGGGAGTGCATGTGCAGGTTTGTTACAAAGGTATATTGTGTAATGCGAGCTTTGGAGTGTAATTGAACCCGTCACCCAGGAAGTGAGCGTAGCACCCAGTAGGCAGTTTTTCAACCCTCCCTCTCTGCTCTTGTGTCCCCAGTTTCTCTTGTTCCTGTTTTTCTGTCCTTGTGTACACAATGTTTAGCTCCCATTTATAAGCAGGAACGTGTAGTATTTGGTTTTCTGTTTCTGCATTAGTTCACTTAGGATAATGGCCTCCAGCTGCATCCATGTTGCTGCAAAGAACATGATTTTGTTCTTTTTTATGGCTGCATAGTATTCCATGGTGTATTTGTGCCACATTTTCTTTATCCTTTCCACCATTGATGAGCACCTGGGTTGATTCCATGTCTTCACTTTTGTGAATAGTGCTGCGATGAACATATGGGTGCATGTGTCTTTGTGGCAGAATGATTTATTTTTCTTTGGGCGTATACCCAGTAGTGGGATTGCTGGGTTGAATGGTAGTTCAACTCTTAGTTCTTTGAGAAATCTCTGAACTGCTGTCTACAGTGGCTGAACAAATTTCATCCCCATCAGCAGTGTATAAGCATTCGCTTCTCTCCACAGCCATGCCAATGTCTGTTATTTTTTGACTTTTAAGAAAAGCCATTCTAACTGGCGTGAGATGGTATCTCATTGTGGGTTTTGATTTGCATTTCTCTGGTCAGGACTACACCAGGAAGTCTGTTGACCAGTTCTTACCATAATTATCAACCTTGCTTCAGTGTATGACATTTGAAAGCTGATGATGCATTTCTGACTAAAGTTCTAAGGATAAACCAATTCAAGTATAATAAATTGAAAAATGATTTTGTCTCAAAATTAAATCACTCAGAGGGATAACAACATAAAATAAATATTAGTGATAACATGTGATCGTAGGGCCTAAATTGAAAAAGGGAAAGAATTGAAAGATGGTTTTGCATGTATGCCAGACTTTCATTTCAACATAACTGTTGCTGTAATATCCTCCCACTACCTTTTTCATACCAAGTGCTATAATCCCACACAGTCCACATGATGCTCTGTGCTATTAAGTGAAGTGACAGAAAAATAAGTGACAGAACAGCAGGATTATATCACCCAATGCCTTGGAATTCATACCTAGAATACAAGTAGTAGAAATCACATAATGGAGGAATCACTATCACTGATTAGTGATAAATGGTGGTCTTCACAGTATGGTTTTATTATTAGCAGCTTGTTTTTTCATCAAAAGTCTACGCAAAATGAACAGTGCCACAAATTATACATTTTGGCTCTCTTAGATATTCTATGGATTATAACATACTTGTTTTATTTTGTAGGGTTTTGGTATAAGTTTTAAAAGGGATTAATATGAGTGTGTGTTGAGGGGTTGGGGAATGGTAGTGATAAAATTAAAAATATTGTATAGTTACAGACTGATTGCCATGTATGTGAAGAATATTTGAAACAGTTCAGATTAGTACTGGGATTGTGATCGACTTTGAGTTGCTTCAGGTCTAGTAGAAATCCAGTTATTTCCAAGCCTGTGAAATGTGAAGTTCAAGAAAATTGAATTCGTGTATAGCAAAACCATTTTTCTCACAATTTTTTAACCAACGAACATTGTGTGGGAAATTGATTCCATATGTTTTCAAGTCATTTATGCAACTTGAATAATTAAAATATTCATTGGTAAGAGCTGCCTGATGTCTTTAAAGTCAGGAAATTGTCTTATGCCAAAAGTAGACAAACTCAAACACCAAAAGGTCAAGCTAAGTTTGAAATTTCACAACATCCCAAAATGTAATTATTCTAAAAAAATTTAAGTGTTTGCTAATCTCTCATACTTATTATCACACAGTAGAAAAATAATAAATTCCTTTATCTTCACAGTGTTTATTGTTCCTTTTTTACATTTGAGAAATCTTTGCCTATGTGTCTTTCTCTTGCTAAAGTTACCTCCAAATTATGTTGGGGAAAAGCCTGGACTATTAATGACATTGGCAACAAAATCTTGTCATCTCTTTTTGTAAAAAATAATAACATAAAAATGCTTCCAGTTCTTTTCTAATTAAAAGTAAAGCATAATGATGAAGATACATTTTGCTTCAATTATATCTAAATATTTCTAAGAGTTGTGATTATTATTCCCATTTTTTAGATGTAGAAATTAAGGTCCTGATAGAATAGACAGACTGGGAAACCACATCTTAACTAAATAAGTTAAACTTTGCCTGAAATACTTTAGAAATACTTAATGAGAAGCATGCACAAAGGGGATAACTGATACATTTGGCTCTAGTGAAATACTCAAGATTAATCTGTTTACTTCTATGTAAGAGGATGAGATGAAGAAAATGTGAAAATAAGGAATGCTGAAAATGCTACCATGTTTATAGCATAAGGATGACAAAATTTGGAGCTGAAAGATCTACTTTCAAATTCAGACTCTTCTATTTATTAGCTCTATGAGCTTGGGTAAGTCACTTGATCTCTGAGTCTCTATTCCCTCATCCCTTTAGTGGGAATAATGATACCTTATAGATTTGTGAGAATAAAGTAAGATGTTATTGTATGAGTATTTCATAAATTAAAAATTACTATATATAAAAATAATTATATATATAATATAAAATATTATATATAAATATATAAAAATTATTATATATAAAAATAATAATAGTCACAATAGTATGGAAATATAGGGGTAGTCCCTACCTATAATGAAATTAGAAACATTTAAATTTGACCCATGTTATTTATTTTGTTTCATACTACAGATTTAATTTTCCCTCATCCTTATTGTGAAATAGAATCTTATGAAAACATAACATGTAACTTATTTCAAAAAATTATTGCAAAAAACTTTAAAAACATCTACTTATTTTTCCATCTTTGCATCATTTTTTACAAAAAGAGCCCTTTCTTTGCTTTGTTTATTCTAAATTTAAAGATTCTTTAATGCCTTGGAAAATTAGTCAATTTAATTTAACATGGACATTTAATTTAAGATGGACAATGGCGTTTCAAATAAGACGTTCTTTCAGGAAAAAGAGGATCAGAGGGCCTGGGGCCCAGGATCTGGGTGGCTGGTGGGGTCAGAGAAAGAAAACAAATCATTCAGTTGGAAACAAGCTGATACCTGCCAGAACAATCCATGGAAGTCACCCATTGCTGTACATATTGTGTTTATACTATAATTAAAAATGGATTAAAGAGCTAGAGCATAGCACCTCTGATTGCTGCTCGCCTTCACTCTCAAGAACGAGAAAGCCATAGTGTTAAATTTAGCCAGTGGCACTCAACTAAGCCCAAGCTGTCTAGCCTGGCCTGTGGGCTAGGAGTGCTTTAACAAAGGATGGACAGTTAGTTTTCCTCTCTGAGATGTTTCTAGTAAAATAGCAAAAAAAAAAAAGTTGATTTTTTTTTTTAAGCCAGAAATGCCATGTATAACTAAGGAACATGAGACATTCTCTTCTCTCTCCTTCTCTTAATGTGATTCTTTGAGCTTTAGAATTGGTAATTCTGAATATATTGGGCCTTTTTATGTGCCTTATTGAGGTTTCAGATATGACATTTTTATTCTCTCAAAGAACATATGACTCTATACGGTGGCCTTGCTAACCTGTAAATCCTGGGGAATTTAAAACCTTCTTTTTTGTTTTTTCAGTCTACGAGGTGCTAGTTACCTACCCTTTTCCCTGAATAAGGAAGCTGCTTCCTCTGTTCTTTGCCCTTTCCCTCTCCTCCTTTCAAAATGAGTTTCATTGTGTTTACCCAGAAATGGGGCTTTGTGGCAATTAAAAGATTCCAAAGTGGCAGAGGCTACCATACCAGTAGAGCTGGATTCCAGCTTTCCATGGTAACACCCAGCTTCCCTTCTCTAACCACCTCCTTCTAGTCCACACAGACAATTCTAATCCTACCTCTGTGGTTGCTCTGAAAAGGCATCCAGTTTGGTTATCAGAAAAGATCTTTCTTAAACAAATATTTACCAGCATCTGTTTTACTCTTTGAAGGAGTGAGTAGAGGAAGGGCTTGATTCTCTTAATCCTTTTGAATCACACATTGTGTAGATGATGATAGAATGTAGTCAAGTGTACTAGCACTGGAGCCCAACCTGCAAGGAGAATGACGCTTTATTGCCTGAATGATCACAAACCTTAAGTGGCTTGATTGGCTACTCGTCTCCTGGGTGACTATTATTCCTATCGCCTTCCACTACAAGTCCCTTCCTCTGCATGGCAGAAATCCAGGAACATTCCATGAGGGTTACGATATTTTCCTTTTACAATAATGGGCCTTACCTTTCTCTTGGTTCCATGAACCCTTTAAATGTCAAAGTGATTCACATGGGAGGAACTGATCCTACACTCTTCATTGAAATGCTTAAGGATGTAAGATCTTTTCTCTCATGAAATGGTGTGATGCTTATCTTTTTGCTAATAATGCACTGCAGGTTTGTCATACTGACATTATCAGTCTGCATGTAGCCAGGAAGTCTGTTGGATAAAAAGGCACAAGGAATGTACAGTATTTGGGGAAAAATATTTTCTAGAGACCTCACTTTTCCTACATGCTTTAGGACCTGCTAACTACTGTGAAGATTATCCCAAGAAAGGATTGGTTCTCCATGTCCTTATGTTGTTGGATATTTCATTTTTATTAGCCACGTCTTAGTTTGAGGATGGTTCACATCAGTAGTAACCCAAATTAATTTGTCTTTCATGTAATTTGACTGTATTTCCCACAAATGTTAATAAATGAAAGTTTATTCCTTCAAGTTGTTCATTTACCTCACATTTATTCTGAATTAGATTTCAAGTGCCCCTTTTACAAAAGAACAAGTGAGAAAAAGAAGAGTGAGATATTAAAATCTCAAGAAAGAACACACCAAGCATTTTAAAATTCATTCACAACAATATATTGAGAGCCTTTTCTGCTATAGTTGGACTCTAGCAGGGACCAATTCCTCCACTTAGGACCTAGATCCTATCCACTCCTGCCTACTCAGGGATATCATTGTGGTGGTTTTTTACTCTCCTGTCTACGTCATCAATTGTTTCACCTCTTCTGAATCTTTCTCATCTGCATACAAATGCGCTGGTATACTCCCATCTTAGAAAGCCCTCTTTTGACCTGACTCACCCTCGCTACTTCTTCATTCCTCTCCTTCCCTTTTTAGACAAAGTCCTTGGAGGTGTTGAGTCCACTTACAGTCTCTAAATTCTCTATTTTCTCTTGAACTTACTCCAATAAGGCCCCCAGTACTCCAATGAAATGACTACTCTTGTCAAAGTCATGAATGAGCCTCACAACACCACATATAACAGTCAGTTCTCCATCCTCATGTTACTGAATCTATAGTAGCATTTAACACTATCATATCTAAAATTTATCTAAGTTGACATTACAGTGCACTATTTCTAGGATCCACAGCTTCAACTTTCTCTTATTGGCTGATGACCTTCAAGTTTACTTCTCGAATCCAGACCTGATAATTGTCAGAGGCATGGATGAATGATGAATGAATTTCCTTTACTACACTTTATCTTAGGTGTTCTAACAATAATATTATTAAATGGAATGCTTATTTTAATACCTTCAGAAGTATTAACTTGTTGCAACTTTACTGATAAGACTCTGAAATGTGGTCTTCTTTTTCCAAGGGAAGTTACTTTAGTAACAATCATAAGGCACTACAGCTTTATCCTTATGTTATTTATTTATTATTATTATTATTATTATTATTATTTTGAGATGGAGTCTTGCTCTGTCACCCAGGCTGGAGTGCAGTGGCGTGATCTCGGCTCACCGCAAGCTCCGCCTCCCGGGTTCACGCCATTCTCCTGCCTCAGCCTCCCGAGTAGCTAGGACTACAGGCGCCCGCCAACATGCCCAGCTAATTTTTTGTATTTTTAGTAGAGACGGGGTTTCACTGTGTTAGTCAGGATGGTCTCGATTTCCTGACCTTGTGATCTGCCCGCCTCGGCCTCCCAAAGTGCTGGGATTACAGGCGTGAGCCACTGCACCCGGCCTATCCTTATGTTTTATAAACAGTGAAAGTTGTACATGTATAGATAGTCTGTCATGCCAATTCTGTGATTTTTTTCAGTCTATGAAAAGAATTAACTTTGATGCTAATCCTCACCAATAATTAATTGGAATCTGATCTGTGGCCTTGTAAAAACATCATGGATAAAATACTATTTTCATGCTCTTGTCTTCCAGCTTGGCCCCTGCCTCTACTGCGCATTCATACTGCTCTAGACTCAGCTCTGAGTCCCTATTATTGACCTGTATTCTCACAACCAGGAAGCACAATGCCCAGCAGGTTTCTAGCCTGTCTGATCCTGTCCCAAAGCTTGGTAACCAAGTCCTGTTTTACTGATTGTGGTCTACTTAATTCCATGCTTCCTGGTTCTTGACCTTGGCTACAAACTGGTTTATGAAATATTCCTAATAGAAGTGAACTTCCTGTTAATAAGAGGACCCTTACAGTAAGATTTTAATTTCCTTACTAATGCAGGAATGAAACTGTTGATCAGAGTTGCAGTATTGATTCTTCCTGTGGTCATGGATACACATATGGGTAAGACATACAGTTTCTTATGTATTTTATTATAATAACTCCCTCGCCACCACCTTTACCATGTGGAACTTATACTAGCCTAGAATGACTTAGATTGGCATGGATAATCCCAGCATTATAGAGGAATTTTTATCTGTGTTGTAATGCCCTTTTTTCTTGATTAAGAATGAGACAGCAGAAAGGGTATGAGTAGGGATATGAGGGAAGGAATTTATATTACTCTGTATGGGGCAATTGAGCTAAGCCATAAGGATGCAAAGGCATAAGAATGACACAATGGACTTTGGGGACTCAAGGAGAAAGGGTGGGAAGGGGGTGAGAGATAAAAGACTACAAATAGGGTGCAGTCTCTATTGCTTGGGTGATGGGGGCACCAATATCTTACAAATCACTACTGAAGAACTTACTCATGTAACCAAACACCACTTGTTCCCCAATAACCTATGGAAATAAAAAATAAAATAAAATAATGTAGTTTGATGTGACAATCACTTTTTACAAATGTAACGAGATTCCCCCTCTCAATAAACAATAAACCAAAAAGGAGGAGGAGGAGAAGAAGGAAGGAAGGAAGGAAGGAAGGAAGGAAGGAAGGAAGGAAGGAAGGACCCATAAGATCCACTAATTAAATATGCCAGATAATCTAGAAATTTATTTAGAGAATTTAGTATTCTCCCTACAGTGATGGCTTAATTCCAGGGGTCGTAATGCAGTGTCAACTAAAAGTGAGCTTGTAGTTGTTTCATGGAACATAGAGATGCTTAAACAGGGAGAAACTAAGCTCCAGAGAACTCTTAATAAGATAATCACATCAGACCTTGAGTTCAACTCCTATTTTATAACAGTGTTTTCAAAAAGATGTAGTTTATTGTGGTCAGTTTAGAATAATGGAGTAAGCATTGTTTTCTTTTTGGTTCTTCCTGCCAGTAAACTCTATGACCTTAAGCTATCTATCTATACTCTTATTCCTACTTATTAAAAAAAAGGAATCCCATAATTTATTTTATAAAACCTTGGGGCTACTTTTGAAGCACCACATTATTTCAATTCATAAATATTAATGGCAATGAGACCCAGAAAATTGCTGATTTAAAGAAGAAAATTGAACATTTTCACTGGAACCACTGGCAAGATATGCATCAAAAGCTATCATTGCACGTAGTGCTGGTTGGTGCCCATATATCAGAAACCTCAGAAGAGAAGCCAACATTTGACTCAGCAGAAAGATTGATCCCTATTGCTGGATCCTCCCATTTGGAATAATGTTCCAGGAAGTTTGTACTACCACTCCCTATGCTGAATAAATACACAGATTCTGTTTTAATTATGTATCAATCTCTCCTTCATATGAAATTCCCACATAGGTAGGATGGAAGGTCTTTGATATTTTACAGGAGTCAAGGATTAGTCTCTGTAGTTTAATTCTTAGAAGCCACTCTTGTGCCTGATATTTCATGTGTGCAGCACAGCAAGGTGCCTCTAATGGACAGCTGACGTAGTGAAAGAAAGCGTGACCACAGAAATCATACTCACTAAAACTAGGTCCGAAGGTTACTTCTTTCAGGCCTCAGGCTTCTGCTTGCCAAGTCTGAGGATGGGGAGGAAACATTAGCATGGTGAGAGTTAAGTATTGGCCTTTTCAGGTCTGGCCATGACCCTTCCATTAGGGCCTCTGTATCCCAGGCAATTAATTGTAAAATGTTGAAGGATCAAGGACAAATGAAACTATTTTGTTACTGAATACCGTGTGTGTGTATGTGTAAAAATCCTGACGTGGCATTGGTTACACTTGAATCTTAAGCAGCAGACTTTTTATGTCAGTCGGTAACTAAATTGGTATATTCTGTGAGTTACATTTGTATTCATTCTCCCTCCTTGGTCTTCAAATAATTCCTCATATCTAACACTCAAGTAAAGGAGGTGTGCCTAGACTCTTAATAATGATATAATATCAACTTCTTGATGCCTCTAGAATCTGGTGGCCCTTGTTTTAACACACTCAGATATGTACTACATGGATTTTCATGTCACTGCTGTTTTTCCATGGTGTTTTTTGGATTCCTTACTGAAAAGAATCAGTGCTTTTAATGCAGAGCTTCAGCAATCATGTGCCTGGATTAATCTGTCGTCACAGCATTGACACCCTTTGCAGCAAAAAGTTTAGAAACTCGATTTTCCTGGCTTCTGAACAACGCTTTGGCTAAGGAAGGAAAGACAGGAAAAGTTAGGCCCCTAGTTTACATCTTTCTGAGAAAAGATAAAAGTTTATCAGATAAACTTAAATCATAGAAAGTTAAAATTATTTTAAAAGAAATACATCTTGGAAAGTTTCTGTAAGAATAACACAGAGCTCTGTCATCAACAAGGTGTAAGTCATTCATAATTAGGATTCTGTGAGAGATGACTCATGTCTCTTGGATAAATGAACATAAAAGCAATCAGCAGGGTGTGAATTATTTGGTTTCTAAATGGCCTGACAGTTACGGCAACCAAATTTAGGTTTTTATCTGTCCAACACTGGTTCAATGTATTCAGCATTTAATTAACTCTTTTATTTCTTAGAGTCAGTGAGAAGCTTTCTTCAAAAACTTATTTTTAATATTTATGATTACACTTTCCTGTTGAAGGAAAGGCAACATGACAAAAAGATGTGATTCCAATAAGCAGCCACCAAATTGGATGTGTCATCCCAGTGAGCATGTCCAATATAATGCGGAACTTCAAATCTCATGATGGACAGCCAAGCACCTGTTCAGCGTACACCATGCACATGATAAACTGAGTGAGCTGGTAAACTTAATTGCACTGAATTCTGTAAAGGACGCTTCACATACTCAAGGCTGTCTCATTTCCTTACTCAAGTGAAATTTATAACCTAACATGTACACATTGATATAAGCATAGAGAACTGAGGACCATGAAGAGATTAAGAAATTAATCATATCCCAGTGATTTTTTCCTTGGGTTTATCTGGGTGTTTACATAACAGCATGGGAGGCAGACAGAATACTGCTTAAAAGCAATGTCTTGGGAATATGACAGTCCAAATACTGATTGCAAAAATTTCTAGTAAAATGACTTCATGCAATTTACTCCCTCTATGCCTCATTTTCCTATTTCACAGAACCTACTGTGAGGATTAAATGCAACATGTTTACTAGATCATGAACTTCTTGAAAATAGTGTCTATGTGTCACTTGTTTGTTATTGAATCTCTGGTACCTTGCATACTCTCTAGCATATAGTAGGTGCTCAATAATGTTAGGGGAATAATTATGTAAAATATTTACTGTAGTCTCTGACATATTGAAGGAAATATGATGGTAGTGATAATTTCATTCTTAGGAGATTTAAGTATCCCTTTAGTGGTTTCCCAATACTCTTAGAACAATCTGTAAATTCCCATAAGGCCCTGAATGATCTGACTTGTTTCTGTTGTTCCAATTTTATCTTGAGTGAATCTTCTATTCCTTTTTTCTACCTGCAGCCACACTGCTCTTCTTCACTGTCTCAAATAATCCAAACTATTTCCTTCCTCGGGACCCCTGCACATGCTTCTTTCATTGTATTTTTGCCATTTCACATTCTGCATCCAGTTCTCTTTCCTAACTGCTGGTCCTTCTAACTGAGAGCTATGTCAGGGACACTACCAGATGCTTTGCTGTGAAATCATAGAAGCAATAACCATGAAGGACTACAAACGTCTCATTGATTTCTACACTAGCCTATTTCCTTATACACTCCAGCAGGTGAACAAGCTTAGTCTCCTGAAAACTCAACAGGTTCACTTATGCCATGGCTGGTTAGTAACCTTTTTCTGATCACTTTTAGACCTTTACTTCCTTAGCTTCTTCCACAGTTGTACAAGGTGAAATTCCTACAATAAATTATGTATTCTATAACATTGTAGTTATTCTGCTTTCCTGATTAAACACTGATTGCTAAAGTTATTGGTAATAGAATCTTAAAGATCAGTAACCGTAGTTGGTTCTTATCTTATTGGATTTAAAGGCATCCATGTTCCCATGGCCAGTAGCAAAGGAGGCACCAATAATACACTGACACAACAGTTATTTAAATACTCACATTTTGGCACCTGTAATAAAGTGCCTATAGGAGACAAGGCTTTGGAATGATCAAATTTTTCCACAGAACATCCCAGTAAAAATAAGGTGCATTATGCGGTTGATGGGTTGCTTTTAAATATAATCGAAAACTTGGAAAAATAAAATAATATTTTTGGAATTTCAAAATCCCAGCTAAGTTTATTGGATCAGGGTGGAAGGAAATAAGATTAGATCAAGCTGAATTTGATAAAGGTGCATTATGCAAAGATTCTGGATTCATAATGTCACCTTGAGCAACAAAGAGAGGCTCTAACAGTTTGGTTGGTTGATTGACTGAAGCCTAGACCCAAAGGTAACCTATGCTAAATCAAGCTGTAATGTTAATGCTTTCCTGGTGTACTAAAAAGAAAGACATCTAAAGGCTTAGGGAGATTTGAATGTTGGAGTAAATTTATCCTGTAGGATCTTTTTACCTACTCTTTTTTTTTTTTTTTTTTTGAGACAGAGTCTTGCTCTGTTGCCCAGGCTGGAGTGCAGTGGTGCAATCTCGGCTCACTGAATGCCCCACCTCCTGGGTTCAGGCCATTCTCCTGCCCCAGTCGCCTCAGTAGCTGGGACTACAGGCTTCTGCCACCAGGCCCAGCTAATATTTTTGTATTTTTTAGTAGAGACGGGGTTTCATCGTGTTAGCCAGGATGGTCTCGATCTCCTGACCTCGTGATCCGCCCACCTTGGCCTCCCAAAGTGCTGGGATTACAGGAGTGAGCCACCGCGCCTGGCCCTTTTTACCTACTCATTAATCTTGAGAAGGTCTAGAAGACAACCCATTTACCAAGGCTGTGGAAGGCTGAAAGAAATTCATTCCTGAGGAGAGCTTGTGGCATCTTTGAAGAGCACCGTGGTGGCTAGTTTTATAGGCCAGGAGTGATAGGGAAACTCTTGCCATAAAACGGAACCCCTGGAATTCAGTGGAGATAATGAGAATTGCTAAATGTCAACAGCTAAATGGTAGCATATCATCATCAAAAACAATGTGAACATGATGATCATCATGGGCAGCAGAGCCAAGGCAGTAATTAGGATGACTTGACCAACAGAGATCTGACATTGGCTAGATGATAATGATGTACCCAGAAGTGGAATTGATTGACAGCCTACTAAAATCTTAATTAAGTGGAAAAGCTCTGGGTCTTACGAGCAGGAGTTTACTTGAGTCATCACAATAGAGAGATGTGACCAATCCTTCAACTAATTTTCAGACTTAAGCAAGTGAACAGATTCAGAGTACCTTGAATGAATTGAAGGTCGGATTCCCTTGAGGAAGGACCCCGCTACATAGTCAACAATTGAACATACTCCTCCTATCCTTCCCCAAAGGGACCTGAGGTCACTCACCAGCATGACTATGCATTGGAAAATAGTAAATAATCACATTTTTAAAGGGATTATTAGGCACTGTCTCTAAAATGACATTAAGTCCTGGAGATGCAAACAGCACTGTGGTCTAATACCTGAAATAGGGGCTTTTTAAGGTCAGGTGATTGAAGGACTATTGGCTTGGGTTCTGAGTATCCTCAAATGCTCTTTTTGATTTTTTCCTCCAGTTTTTGAATTATGTAGTTGGAGTAGATAAACTTAGCAATTTTCGTAATCCCCATATTGGCTATTATGATAGGAAAGGCTGTAATATGTGGAAACCACCAGAACTGGCTTTGCATACAAAGATAATAAACCCAAAGTAATACTGCATTCCTGGAGGGATTATAGAGATTAGTAATACCATCAAGTACTTGAAGATGCAGAAGTAGTAATTCCCACCATATGCCTACTTAACTTGTCTATTTCTCTTGTGCAAAAGACAGACGAATCTCAAGAAATGACAGTGGATTACAATAAATTTAATTATCTAGCTACAATTGCAGCTATTGTACCAGACGTGATTTTTGCTGCTGGAGTAAAGAAACACATTACCTGGCACAATACATAGACAGGTAGGTAGGTAGGTAGGTAGGTAGGTAGGTAGGTAGGTAGGTAGATAGATCTCAATAGATAGATATTGACTTAGCAACAGCTGTATTATCTGCAGATATAGTCTGCTATTACCAGAGCAAATAGCAAGGCAGGACCAAAAACATACTATCAATGGGCAGGACCAAAAACATACTATCATTGTATATGAATGGTTATATCAACTCTAAAATTCTTGTTTATAATTTCATCTTCAGGAACTTTGAACACTTTTCCATGCTAGAGAACATCACATTTGTCCATTACATTGATGATATACTGCTTGGACATGGAGAACATGAAACAGGAGCTACTTAATACCCTTTGGTAAGATGCATATGCCAGAAAATGGGAAATTCCACAAAAATTCAGAACCCTGACATCTTGGAGAAATTTCTAGGGATCTTTGGAGAGAGGTTTAGCAAGTTTTTGGTTGTATGAGTGATGGTTGCATTGTGTTAGATGGAAATATAATTTGCTTTTGTCTTTTCTGAGAAATTATTTGTTTAACGTGAATGCTAAATTGACAAGAGGTAGATTGCGGTGCTTTCGTACTGTCGTTTTTAGCTAAATTGAAAGTACATTTCTATATGTTTCAGATTAGGGTTGTTTACTAGAGACATTTTATGTGACATTTGGGAGGCAGAAGTGAAGCAACCATTATACTCTGAAGGCTGTTGTTTAAAGGTGATAAAGAACAAATCCAGAGAGGCCAAGAGGTTCCAACTGGTCCTTATCTTTTTTTTTTTGAGACGGAGTCTTGCTCTGTCGCCCAGGCTGGAGTGCAGTGGCACAATCTCGGCTCACTGCAAGCTCCGCCTCCCGGGTTCACGCCATTCTCCTGCCTCAGCCTCTCCGAGTAGCTGGGACTACAGGCGCCCGCCACCACGCCCGGCTAATTTTTTGTATTTTTTAGTAGAGACAGGGTTTCACCGTGGTCTCGATCTCCTCACCTCGTGATCCGCCCGCCTCGGCCTCCCAAAGTGCTGGGATTACAAGCGTGAGCCACCACGCCCGGCCCCAACTGGTCCTTATCTTGCCCTACTGTGAATGTCTTCTTCTTCCCAAATGCCTATTCTATTTGTGGCTAAGGATTTAAAAATAGGCTAAGTTCTTTGAGGGCAAGATCCAGGTTAAATTCATTGTTAAATCACAGGGACAGGCAGTCAATAAATGCTTGTCGATTTTCTATCAGTCAATCAACCGCCCTTCTGTTTTCCCTGTCATCTTCTATTAATGTGATAAGAATTGCAATTTGAGACCAGAAAAAATCAGATATTTTAATTCTCTTACTTTACATATAAACAAACATTTTGCATTTACCAAAATTTAAATGAGTAGTTTATAGAAGAAAAGTACTAGGATTCCGGTCTCTTGACTCCTAGTCCCCTGCTTTGTCTTCTCCAGTAGATGACTAAATTACAATGAAAACAACTTGCCTTTGTAAAGTAATTTATATATTTCAAAGAGTCATACATGTTATCTTAGTTAATCCTTTTCACTAACTCTCTGAGGTAAACAGGACTTTTTTTTTTTTAATAGAGATGAAAATAAATTAAGCTACTTATATAAGGTCATTTTTAATATAAAACTAAAACAATTTTTTCCTTTTATACTTTTTAAGGGATATTATAAAAACTGATTTGTATTCTGTCTTGCACATGTCTAAATTTCTAGAATCTGTAAATTAGTACATTTGTGGAATATAGACTAAGAATCATTTCTTTCTACTATATTCATGATTAATGTGTATTATCATAATACCCACCTGACTCTGGTGGCTGGGTTGGTGAGAACAGTGACCCAAAAGTTAATATTGTGAAATACATTTGAAATGGGAGCGAAAAAGATCACTGCGTATTCCTTCAATCTGGTTGTAGTCTACCAGACTCTCTGGGGATTGTCTGATTCTATGAGGGTGTGCACATTTGTTTGTCTTTGGTCAGTCTATTTAGCAACTTCGTAGGATGAAAGTTAACTTGTGGAATGGCGTAGATGTTTTCTGTCCGTCGTAAAGCAAATGACTCCTGTTCATCACAAAGCAAATGAATTTTGTCCAGTAGAGAATACAAATCTCATTGCAGTATGCACGTGGTAAGAAGGCAGGGCATCTTTATTAATAGTGCCATCAGACTATCAGATGGGGAGGAGAAAATTATCCAAAAGGAAATTGGGCTGTTCATGTGATGGGACACTTATGTCACTATTAATCAGATGGATGCAAATTATGTGACAATGAAATATTATTTTTTGCCATCAGATTACAAACATTAAAAGGATGGCAATCACGTGCAAGGCTGCTCACAGCGTAAGGTGATAGGGTAAAGCTTTTTGGAGGGTAATTTCAGTACTCAAAAAGCTATTTGTAAAGATATTGACCTGCAGCTTTACTCCTAGGCATCTATTGTGCAGTAATGCTTATATATGTGCACAAAAACATGAGCAGAGATATTTGTTATGACATGGGAAATCAAGAAGCTGTAAAGTGCTGAAAGTACATCAGTGGAAATAGTTAATACAAATTATGGTATATAACTACTATGAAATACTCAATATTTATTAAATAAAATGTGGACAATCTATGTGTATGGACATAAAAATATGTTCACACATACTGTTGGGTGAGCATAGAAAGGCAAATTGGTATCATATATACAGTCATCACCATTGGTTAAAAAATTAGCACATAAAATGAACTTCTGGAATAATCAACACTAAATAGTGTTTACCTGTTTAACAGGATTAACAATGTTTACTTCAGGTGAATTGGGCCAGGTGAAGTAGGCCGGATAAAGAGATACAATCATGTTTTTCTTTTTCTTTCTTTTTTTTTTTTTTTTAAGACAGAGTTTCACTCATCACCTGTCACCCAGGCTGGAGTGCAGTGGCATGATTTTGGCTCACTGCAATTCCACCTTCCAAATTCAAGCGATTCTTGTGCCTCAGCCTCTCAAGTAGCCAGGAATACAGGTGTGTGCCACCATGCCCAACTAATTTTTGTATTTTTAGTAGAGACAGGGTTTCTGTGTGTTGGCCAGACTGGTCTCAAACTCCTGATCTCAAGTGATCCACCTGCCTCAGCCTCCCAAAGTCTTGGAATTACAGGCGTGAGCCAATGCACCTGGCCTCAATCATGTTTTCCCTAGATCACTTTCCATAGTTTGAATGCATTACCAAAAAATCAGGTGTATATTTATTGCTTTTGTAGCATAAGAACTTTAAAATAAGAAAATAACTTCCCATTCCTAGTTCAGATTTGAGGCAATGAAATTCTCTAGTTCTACTTCTAATATTTAATCAACGTGATTATTTCCATGTGTTTCACTGCTGGGAAAGAAAAGAGCAGAATAACTCAGAAGTTATTTCTTGCAAAAGTGTTAGTTATGGAGCTCTCTGAAAATACTGAAACAGGAAGACATTTATACCCAGCTTACCATTATTTTTAGATTGAAAAGAGCGGGGCAACTCTAGGCAAGTGACTCAAATTTTAGAAACCTGTGTTAATGAAGTGCCAGTTTCATTTATGTGCTGAAGACTTGCTGTGTGGGACAACCAACATAATAGACTATTTTTCAAATATTCCACTTTCAAAAGTGGCTGTATTGAAATGTCAGGGGGTATGATATGAGGAAGAGGGAATTGAAAGAAAGACCTGGGTCCTATCCCTGGCACTGTGTCCTACTAGTTATGTGACCTTCATCTATAAAATGATATTAATAACCACTCTTCCTTTTTCACAGGGTTGTCCTTTAAGCTTACTGTACTTTCATGTTATAAAGCATTTCATAAACCAAATAAAAACATAAGGTATTACCATATCAGATCCTGCTTTATAGTTCTGCCTTCCTTTTTATTTTTCATTAGTTTTCAGTTACTTAGCAAAGTACTTGGCACTCAGTATCTGTTCAATAAGTAGTTGAATGAATGAATAAAATCAGGTTAGTTTCACTCCTCTGAGCCCTCATGCTTTTCTGATATTGTACAAGTTAACTGAAACAGGTGAAAGAGTTTGTTTAGGAAATAAAAAATTACCGCATTCCACAGACTTAGAGCAGTTAATTTCTTGGGAGCAGAAAATCGTTCCCCCTCTCCCACTGGGCTCAGAGGAATTCCATTAGGGCAGCCAGACAATAATCCACCAAAGCCACCACATCTCTGCTGGGCAGTAAAACACTCACAGGATTAGCTCAGTCAGTCCTGTCACATAATGGGTTTCTGAAGAGTCAGGAGCATCTCTTTCAGAATTTTTTATTTGGGGTCAGCAGGACAATTTCAAAAAGCTATTGACTTTAAAGGGACAGAACAGGCAAAAAGCCTCTTTTGAAGCACAAAATTCATTGTTCTTTTCTGAAACAGCAAACTAAATGAGATACCCATAGGATGGCAGGACAGTTTGCAGTAACAAACTAAACCAAATCAAAACCAAAAAGCCTTTTCTTGCCCTTGCTTCATATTGATGAAATGGTTTGTGAACGGATCTATACTCTAACCGTGACTGTATTTGGCATCTTTGAAAGTTAGCTTGAGTCTTAGTGGATTCGTCTGGAAGGTTCTTTGGTATAACTAAATTTATCCAATTCCATTGCCTTTCTTTGACTTCCTAGGCATCTTTCTCTGTAATACACGTTAAGGGTTATACAAGCAATTATAAAATTAAATAACAAATAAGTTCTAAAAACAAGTTTTAGCTCCAGTTGGTAAAAATCTTTAAAATATTAGATTTTATTTTCTTTCTCTTAGAAAAAGAGGAAGTATTCTAGAGAATATAAAAAGACTTCTTGAGTCCTAAGAGGTCGTGAAGACAGCTTTGGAAATGTTATAAGCGTCAAGATTCACTCAAGATACACCTGCTTCTCTTGCAAAAGGTAAACAGACCTGATTTTTTTTTCAACTGGAAACAGACCTGATTTTTTTTTCAGTTGGATATTCCAAAATTATGGAGATGTGTAGAAAGTTAATTTGGAAGAGGGTTGTTAGGATTCAATGTGCGTGACAGAGAAATATGAGGGAGTGTACATGCCTTTACCTTGGTTCCCTGACTCCTGCTTCCCCATCTTTGAGTATGGAATTCATGCCGATTTAATCAGCTTTTTGTTTGTGTGTGGTTTTTATTCATTCTGTCACCAGGTGGTGCTGCACTGTATGATGATCCTATGTGTAGCCCTCCTGTTTCAGCAATCAACAAGTTGTGGTCTTACTAGACCTCACAATTAAAAGCATAATAGAGCTGTAAGTGAAAAGCATAAGTAGATGGTGGGCTGTTACTCTCCATAAGCTTGTCTATATTTGTGCTTCTCTTTGCAGTGTAGTGTTGTTTTTTCTTAATCCCCCAAGGCAGTTTCCTTTATTTTGTCCCAATGTATTATTAAACATCATTTTATGATTTTAAAAAGTAGCTTAACTAGTTTTAAAAATCATTCGTTTTACGTTTTTTAAATTGTAATATGTTGCCTTTAATTTTTGCACTCTGGTGAGATATTGTTTATCAGCCAATTCCAAACTAAAACTTCTGCCATGTTGGATGTGTCATGAGAATTCTGTTAGTCTCTACCTCTATAGATATTAAGGATAAATATGGGAAAATGAAACTTGCATGAGATAATAGCATATCAGAGTTGATTAGGGCTATCAAAACTTAAAGTACTCATTATACTGGTAAGTTTTATTGCCACCACAGAATACAGGGCATACTCATGAGAAAAAATTAATACAATTTTAGAAATCAATAAAATTTAATAATTAATTTAAATAAGCTATTATTTAAATAAATTAAATAACTTTTTATTAAACAAAAATTTAAAAAACTGTGTTAGTCTATTCTGTGTTGCTATAAAGAAATACCTGAGGCTGGGTAATTTGTGAAGACAAGAGGTTTATTTGGCTCACAGTTCTGCAGGCTGTACAAGCATGGCATCAGCATCTGCCTAGCTTCTGGTAAGGCCTCAGGAAACGTCTAATCATGGAGGAAGGCAAAAGGGGACCTGGTGTATCACATGGCAAGAGTGAACAAGAGAGAGAAGGGGGAATGTGCCCCACTCTTAAAATACCAGATGTCATGTGAAGTCAGAGTGAGAACTCACTCATTACTGTGAGGAGGGCACCAAGCTGTTCATGAGAGATCTGCCCCGTGGGACCCAATCAGCTCCCACCAGGCCCCACCATCAACACTGGGGATTATATTCAACTTGAGATTTGGAGGGTACAAATACCCAATATATATCAGAAAACAAAATTTATTTTGCTTGTAATTTATTAATAAGGTAAATTTCAAAAAGAACATTCCAGACCAGATAAATTATCAGATTTTGATGTAGATCTCTCTTAAAGTATATTATAAAATACTATGTAAAAGGACACTGGTCTCTGAACTACTGTAGTTTAATATTCTGATATCTCTGTCAAAGCTACATGTTGTAGATAATAACAACAGGTCCCAGAAGTTTTAAGTTAATTCTTATTTTAGATATGCCCATTTTCTCTTAAGCATATACAGTTGTAAACAGTATGCCATCTAGCTACATTTTTTTCTTTTTCATACAAAAGCCTCTTGACAAGCTCTTTTCCTTTCTTGCTTTATATGTTCTCTTGTTCTCCTCTTTCTTTTCTCTGCAAAAATCCCATATGGTAAATTCTACTTACCATTACTGCCTTTTCTGACTATATAGTTTTCTTTTTTTTTTGCTTTGCCTTGCATGGTCTTAAATAATTCTTTTAAGTTTATAGCAATAGCTTAGGTTGTGTTAGTTGAACTTGTTCTTCTAATATTCAGCAATAGCTAGTAAAGCATTCATCAAACCTCCAGTGTGTCTTGATGGGCCACAGTCATTTCCTGTTACTCTTCCTACGTTCCATCAGTTGGACCCTCAAACCTCACTCTAATCCCCCTGCTAAACCCTATCCCAATGGCTCAATTTTTAGGTAATTTTTAATTATAGTAATCAAAGTATCTATGAATTCTAAATTTTCAAAAGATAAGAAGTATCAGTTTGGCCGTTTATTTTCCTGAAAACGTTTATCAGTTGTGTCCTGTAAAGAAAATGGATACATAAAAGAAAGAGTAACTTCTCCTTAATTTTCCTCCTTTGAGGGGAAGGGTGTGGTTCCTGTGATCAACCATTATCTTTTAACATCATGAAATAGTATGTAATGTAAGAGATTCCCCTCCTTAATACAGATTAAATTACATCAATGGCTAGTGAAGGAATCACCAAATTTTGAGTGTACTTTGAATATGTACTAGGTGATGATTATATTGCCAAAGTCTCATTTAGGGATGAGGTTAAAATGAATAACAAATAAAAAAGAACTCTTTTAGGATACATTATTTTTAATCTTTCTAAATAGAATAAAAGGCCAAGAGAAGGCTTTATGAAACTGCCTGTGAATAAATTTAATGAGTGAATATGTTTTTGGTAGTATTGAATAATGTACAGAAATCACTCATTTAGGAAATAATTATAACAAGTAATTTAACAAGGCTTAAAGGATTAAACAGTTTTATGAGCATTAATGACATACCTGTTGCTGATAGAAGAAAAACAAAAGGATATAGAGCACATATGCTCCATCATGAGTTGCTGTCATTCTAACGTATTATTCCAAGGATGTGAGGGTAGGGAGTTGGGAGGGTGTCCTTCTGACAAAGGAAAGAATTTTGACAACCCAAGTTTTATTAAATAGTAGCTGTACTGACAGGCTTTCCAGTAAAGGCCAGTTAGGCCGGTAAGGAGGCCACATGAAGTCACACAATGGGCAAAGGCACAGAAGGATTAAATAAATCCAAATAACCTGCATATTCCTAAACTGTGACTTACAACATGGAGAAACAATGACTAAGATCATGGCCCAACAATAATAATAATAATTAAATTATTATAAATTAAATTAGTTTTTAGTAATATTAATATTAAATTATTATACATAATAATAACCAAATCATTACTCTAGAACAAATGACAGATTCTAACCTCATCTAAATTTTATAAAACTAGATTACTGGGGAAGTGAGAGAGGAAGGAGTTAAAGCTGTTGATAGTATAGTTCAAAATCCAGGTTCAAGATTCCCTAATCACTCAGACTTCAACTGGTGAACATTAAAAAACAAACAAGTTAGCCGGGCGTGGTGGCGGGCGCCTGTAGTCCCAGCTACTCGGAGAGGCTGAGGCAGGAGAATGGCGTGAACCCAGGAGGCGGAGCTTGCAGTGAGCCGAGATTGCGCCACTGCACCCCAGCCTGGGCGACAGAGCGAGACTCCGTCTCAAAAAAAAAAAAAAAAAAAAAAAAAAAAAAAAAAAAAAAAACAAAAAACACAACAAAAACCTAGCATGTTTGCTGATCTAACTTTTGTTGTTGTTACTGTTGTTTGAGACAGGGTCTTGCTCTGTCACCCAAGCTGGAGTGAAGTGGCTTGATTCAGATTCACTGCAACCTCTGCCTCAGGGGCTCAAGTGACCCTCCCACTCCAGCCACTGGAGTAGATGGTACTACAGGCGAATGCCACCAAGCCCAACTACTTGCTTTTTGTGGGTTTATTTTGTAGTTTTTGTAGAGACTTGGTTTCACCATGTTGCCCTGGCTAGTCTCAAACTCCTGGGCTCAAGCCATCTGCCCACCTTGGCACTGCGAAGTACTGGAATTGCAGCTGTGAGCCATCGTGCCTGGCCTGATCTAACTTCTATATGATCACTTTATTTTCAAACATATGTTTCTCTTTCTGACTTTAAGATATAACATAAAAATATTTGTAGTTTAGTGCATCCAAAGGTAAAAATCAAGTTTTCCTGGCATGTAGGCTTGAAGATTCCTTCCATAGATAAATGAAAATTTGTTAAAAGTAAAACATACATGCTAGAAAAGATATTATATATGTATATATGTTTTTAGAAGTCAAAAACAACAGTGAGTTTACTGTAAAAAGCAGCAGAACCCTGACACATCCAATCCCATTTCACTTCCCTATAACCTAAGACAACCATTTGCAACACTTTGAGCTACACATTCTGGTATTTAATTCTATATTTCCAAGTAACATGCTTTATTGCTATGTCTTTGCTCTTTAGTTTTATACATTATCTATAAATTCCTTATTATGAAAGATGAGAATTTATCCTCATCTAGCATCCTTTTTTTAAAAAAATTATCCTTTAGGTTCTGGGATACATGTGCAGAACATGCATGTTTGTTACATAGGTATACACGTGCCATGGTGGTTTGCTGCACCCATCAACCCGTCATCTACATTAACATTTCTCCTAATGCTATCACTTCCCTGTCCCCCCACCCACTGACAGGCCCCGATGTGTGATGTTCCCCTCCCTGTGTCCATGTGTTCTCATTGTTCAACTCCCACTTATGAGTCAGAACATGCAGGGTTTGACTTTCTGTTCCTGTGTTAATTTGCTGAGAATGATGTTTTCCAGCTTTAACCATGTCCCTGCAGAGGACATGAATTCATCCTTTTTTATGCTGCATAGTATTCCATGGTGTATATGTGCCACCTTTTCTTTATCCAGGCTATCATTCATGGGCATTTGGGTTGCTTCCAAGTCTTTGCTATTATGAACAGTGCTGCAATAAATATACGTGTGCATGTGTCTTTATAGTAGAATGATTTATAATCCTTTGGGTATATACCCAGTAATGGGATTGCTGGGTCAAATGGTATTTCTGGTTCTAGATCCTTGAGGAATTGCCACACTGTCCTCCACAATGGTTGAACTAATTTACACTCCCACCAACAGTGTAAAAGCATTCCTATTTCTCCACATCGTCTCCAGCATCTGTTGTTTCCTGACTTTTTAATGATTGCCATTCTAACTGGCATGAGATGGTATCTGATTGTGGCTTTGATTTGCATTTCTCTAATGACTAGTGATGATGAGGTTTTTTTCATATGCATGTGTTGGCTAAATAAATGTCTTCTTTTGGGAAGTGTCTGTTCATATCCTTTGCCCACTTTTTGATGGGGTTGTTTGGTTATTCTTGTAAATTTGTTTAAGTTCCTTGTAGATTCTGGATATTAGCCCTTTGTCAGATGCATAGATTGCAAAAATTTTCTTCCATTCTGTAGGTTGCTTGTTAACTCTGATGATAGTTTCTATTGCTGTGCAGAAGCTCTTTAGTTTAATTAGCTACCATTTGTCAATTTTGGCTTTTGTTGTCTTTGCTTTTGATGTTTTAGTCATGAAGTCTTTGCCCATGCCTACATCCTGAATGGTATTGCCTAGGTTTCTTTCTAGGGTTTTTATGGTTTTAGGTCTTACATTTAAGTCTTAAATCCAAGTTGAGTTAATTTTTGTATAAGGTGTAAGGAAGGGGTCCAGTTTCAGTTTTCTGCATATGACTAGTCAGTTTTCCCAGCACCATTTATTAAATAGGGAATCCTTTCCCCATTGTTTGTTTTTGTCACGTTTGTCAAAGATCAGATAGTTGTAGATGTGTGGCATTATTTCTGAGGCCTCTGTTCTGTTCCAGTGGTCTATATATCTGTTTTGGTACCAGTACCATGCTGTTTTAGTTACTGTAGGCTTGCAGTATTGTTTGAAGTCAGGTAGTGTGATGCCTCCAATTTGTTATTTTTGCTTAGGATTGTCTTGGCTATACAGACTCTTTTCTCGTTCCATATGACATTTAAAGTAGGTTTTACTAATTTTGTGAAGAAAGTCAATGGTAGCTTGATGGGGATATCATTGAATCTATAAATTACTTTGTGCAGTACGGCCATTTTCACAAAATTGATTCTTCCTATCCATGAGCATGAAATGTTTTTCTATTTGTTTGTATTTCCTTGAGCAGTTGTTTGCAGTTCTCCTTGAAGACATCCTTCACATCCCTTGTAAGTTGTATTCCTAGGTATTTTATTCTCTTTGTAGCAATGGTAAATGGGAGTTCACTCATGATTTGGCTCTTGGTTTGTCTATTATTGGTGTATAGGAATGCTTGTGATTTTTGCACATTGATTTTGTATCCTGAGATTTTGCTGAAGTTGCTTATCAGGTTAAGGAGATTTGGGGCTGAGACGATGGGGTTTCTAAATATACAATGATGTCATCTGCAAACAGAAACATTTTGTTTTCCTCTCTTCCTATTTAAATACACTTTATTTCTTTCTCTCGCCTGATAGCCCTGGCCAGAACTTCCAATACTATGTTGAATAGGAGTAGTGAGAGAGGGCATCCTTTTCTTGTGCTGCTTTTCAAAGAGAATGCTTCCAGCTTTTGCCCATTCAGTATGATACTGGCTGTGGGTTTGTCATAAATAGCTCTTATTATTTTGAGATATGTTCCATCAATACCAAGTTTATTGAGTTTTTAGCATAAAGGGCTGTTGAATTTTCTCGAAGGCCTTTTCTGCATCTATTGAGATAATCATGTGGTTTTTTTTTCATCATTGGTTCTGTTTATGTGATGGATTACATTTATTGATTTGTGTATGTTGAATCAGCCTTGCATTCTAGGGATGAAGCTGACTTGATCATGGTGGATAAGCTTTTGATATGCTGCTGGATTCAGTTTGCCAGTATTTTATTGAGGATTTTCACATCGATGTTCATCAGGGATATTGGCCTGAAATTTTCCTTTTTTGTTGCGTCTTTGCCAGGTTTTGGAATCAGGATAATGCTGACCTCATAAAAAGAGTTAGGGAGGAGTCTCTCTTTTTCTTTTGTTTAGAATAGTTTCAGAAGTAATGGTACCATCTCCTCTTTATACCTCTGGTAGAATTTGGCTGTGAATCCGTCTGGTCCTGGGCTTTTTTTGGTTGGTAGGCTATTAATTACTGCCTCAATTTCAGAACTTTTTATTGGTCTATTCAGGGGCTCTACTTCTTTCTGGTTTAGTCTTGGGAGGGTGTTATGTGTCCAGGAATTTGTCCATTTCTTCTAGATTTTCTAAGTTTATTTGTGTAGAGATGTTTATAGTATTCTCTGATGGTAGTTTGTATTTCTGTGGGATCAGTAGTGATATCCCCTTTATCATTTTTTATTGTGTCTATTTTATTCTTCTCTCTTTTCTTCTTTATTAGTCTGGCTAGCAGTCTATTTATTTTATTATGTTTTCAAAACACCAGTTCCAGGATTCATTTATTTTTTTGAAGGGTTTTTCATGTCTCTGTCTCATTCAGCTGTGCTCTGGTCTTAGTTATTTCTTGTCTTCTGCTAACTTTTGAATTAGTTTGCTCTTGCTTCTCTAGTTCTCTTAATTGTGCTTTCAGGATGTCTATTTTAGATCTTTCACACTTTCTCCTGTGGGCATTTAGTGCTATAAATTTCCCTCTACACACTGCTTTAGCTGTGTCCCAGAGATTCTAGTCCATTGTTTCTTTTTTCTTATCGGTTTCAAATAACTTATTCATTTCTGCTATATTTCGTTATTTACCCAGTAGTCATTCAGGAGCAGGTTGTTCAGTTTCCATGTAGTTGTGTGGTTTTGAGTGAGTTTCTTAATCCTGAGTTCTAATTTAATTGCACTGTGGTCTAAGAGACTGTCTGTTATGATTTCCATTATTTGCATTTGCTGAGGAGTGTTTTACTTCCAATTATGTGGTCAGTTTTAGAATAAGTGCAATGTGGTGCTGAGAAGAATGTATATTCTGTTGATTTGGGGTGGAGAGTTCTGTAGATGTCTATTAGGTCTGCTTGGTCCAGAGTTGAGTTCAAGTCCTGATTATCCTTGTTAATTTTCTGTCTCATTGATCTAATATTGACAGTGGGGTGTTAAAGTCTCCCAATATCATTGTGTGGTCTTGTGTAGGTCTCTACACACAAGAGTGTGTAGGTCTCTAAGAACTTGCTTTATGAATCTGGGTGCTCCTGTATTGGGTGCATATATATTTAGGATAGTTAGCTCTTCCTGTTGCATTGATACCTTTACCGTGATGTAATGGCCTTCTTTGTCTCTTTTGATCTTTGTTGGTTTAAAGTCTGTTTTATCAGAGACTAGGACTGTAACCCTTGCTTTTTTTTTGCACTCCACTTGCTTGGTCAATATTCCTCCATCCCTTTATTTTGAGCCTATGTGTGTCTTTGCAACTGAGATGGGTCTCCTGAATACAGCACACCAATGGGTCTTGAATCTTTATCCAATTTGCCAGTCTGTGTCTTTTAATTGGGGCATTTAGCCCATTTACATTTAAGGTTAATATTGTTATGTGTGAATTTGATCCTGTCATTATGATGCTAGCTGGTAATTTTGCCCATTAGTTGATGCAGTTTCTTCCTAGCATCGATGGTCTTTACAATTTGGTATGTTTTTGCAGTGGCTGGTACCGGCTTTTCCTTTCCATGTTTAGTGCTTCCTTCAGGAGCTCTTGTAAGGCAGGCCTGGTGGTGACAAAATCTCATCATTTGCTTGTCTATAAAGGATTTTATTTCTCCTTCACTTACGAAGATTATTTTGGCTGGATATGAAATTCTGGGTTGAAAATTCTATTCTTTCAGAGTGTTGAATATTGACCCCCACTCTCTTCTGGCTTATAGGGTTTCTGCAGAGAGATCTGCTGTTATTCTGATCGGCTTCCCTTTATGGGTAATCCGACCTTTCTCTCTGGCTGAGAGAGAATTTTTCTTTTTACACCCCTTCCCTGTCACCCCCACCAGCCTTTGCCAACACACACACACACACACACACACACACATTGTTTAGCCAGTTCTATTTTTCACTATATCCTGCAGTTTTAGAAGTATTTGGAGTGAGCAATTTCTAAGTCTTTCCAAGGTTGTGCAACGGGTATTAACTTGTTTCTTGTTCCCCTTACCTGCCTCTGCCTAGTATTTTGTTAAGTCAGTTACCATTCATACATCCACTTCCCACTTTCCAACATTTTGACTTCTGTTTTCTGTTGTTTCTCCCCCTGTTATTTTTGTAGTGGTATTTCTTTTTTAAAAAAATTCCTATCTGTTGTGCATTTTGGAGCAAGAGCAGAGAAAAATGCATGTGTTCGATCAATGTTTTCGGATCATTTAGTTTCATTATCCACTTTGTAGGAATACAAAATTCCAGAAAAGTGGTTTGACCAAGACATTTAGGGTTCCATGGTAGAGCCAGGACTAGACTCCATGACCTTGATTCCCAGTGTAATTTTCTGCTGCACCACTATCTCTTATAATAGACTATTATACTTTTCTCTTCATCACACAGATGATTTAATTTTTATGTAAGGAACTTACCTCTACCTGTTTAATAATTTAATATCCACAAGACTACTGCAATTCATTATTTGGCACACTGTTTGTGTAAAGTGCTTTTCTATCATTATCCCAATATATATGTGTGCCACACTAGTGAATGATGAAGTATTTACATTTTCACAAGTAGTGCAGCTAAAAGTAGACAGTCATTACATTTATATATAGAATTAACACTTGAAACCTAGAGAATAGATTTTGGGGGATTGTAGATAACAGGGTTTTTCTTTTTTAAACAATTGTAAGAACAGAATGAATGACCTTCATGATTGGTATGATCTTATAATCCTCATCCCCACTTCAGCATTTTTATTTTATTATAATAATCACTTTGTAGTTTTTTATTGACATGATACATATTCCCTAATTTAAAAATTAATCACTATAGAAAAGTGCAAAGAAAAAATAGCAACAAATTATTCCAAAACAAAAACACTTTCCAGGTATCACTTTCACATATATAGAGAAAGAAATTTGTAGAGGAAAGGAGATTTGTCAAAATAATTTTATAACAATGGACTATTTTAAAAAATCCACTTAATTATACTTCAAGGAAATTTAATAGAAAAAAAGGAAATCAGATTAAAACTGCATGTGTTATTGAACTTCAGATAAACATGGCTTCATCATATAAAGAAAGCATTTAGAAGTAGTCCTTTTAACTTGTTTTTCAGTTTCACTCTGAATAAGTTGACTCCCAGCTATAAAGATTCGTATGTTGTTCAGAGACTAGCTCTCTGGATAATAGTTAAAAGTTGTGGACTCTGAAACATTCAAATCCTATCTCTACCACTCAATAGTGGTATGAAATCAGGCACGTTTCTTAAGCTCTCCATGCCTCAGTCTCCTTATCTATTATGGCAAGAATAATAGCAGATGCCTCAAAAGAGCTCTGTGATGATTAAATGAGTCCTTAAAACACTTAAGAAAAACTAGGAACCTCTACAAGTGTTAGAAATTATTATTCACTCTCCCCTTTCAACCTCCTTCAATGTGGTTTGTATTGACTACATTGTTTTTGTTTTATCATACTGTATAATATTTATATCTTATTTTGTAACCTTAATTTTACCTGTTGTTTAGTTTGTAAACAATAGGTTAGTTTCAATTCCTCTCCAGCCTAAAGAATCTAGTTCAATCTTAGTGAGATAGCTCCTGGCAACATCCTCCACTCCACCTGTCAACCTTCCCTGTCCTCATCTAGTATTCTCCATGTCTTTAATTTCAAACATGTTCTCCTTCCATGGACATGCCAGGCTCCTTAAAACCTTTAGGCCTTGGCTTACGATGGTGGCTTTGGAATACCATTTGTCTCCAGCCAGCTTGGTGGACATCTACTTAGCTTGCAACATAAACTTTCCTCATTTCAATAAGTGACACCAGAGTCCTTCCAGTCACTTTGACCTCAAACCTAGGACTTATCCTCTGCTTCTTTTTCTACCTCATACCCCATATCTCATCTAATAGTGAGTTCTATCAATTTACCTTTGAACTATTTTCCAAATCCAACCACTTTTCATCCTCCTCCCTGCTACCATCCTGATTCAAGCCATCATCATTTCTTGCTTGAATGACCCCAAGCATTTCCTAAACCATCTCCCTTCCTCTACTCTTGTCCCTTTACAGTCTATTCTTTTTTTTCTATTATCATACTTTAAGTTATAGGGTACATGTGCACAGCGTTTGTACATATGCATACATATGCACAAAAAAGGTTTGTTATATATGCATACATGTGCCATGTTGGTGTGCTGCACCCATTAACTCATCATTTGTATTAGGTATATCTCCTAATGCTATCCCTCCCCCCTCCCCCAACCCCACAACAGGCCCCAGTGTGTGATGTTCCCCATCCTGTGTCCAAGTGTTCTCATTGTTCATTTCCCACCTATGAGTGAGAACATGCAGTGTTTGGTTTTCTGCCCTTGTGATAGTTTGTTCAGAATGATGGTTTCCAGCTTCATCCATGTCCCTACAAAGGACATGAACTCATCCTTCTTTATGGCTGCATAGTATTTCATGGTGTATTTGTGCCACATTTTCTTAATCCAGTCTATCATTGATGGACATTTGGCTTGGTTCCAAGTCTTTGCTATTGTGAATACTGCCGCAATAAACATGCGTGTGCATGTGTCTTTATAGCAGCATGATTTATAATCCTTTGGGTATATACCCAGTAATGCGATGGCTGGGTCAAATGGTATTTCTAGTTCTAGATCCTTGAGGAATCACCACACTGTCTTCCACAATGGTTGAACTAGTTTACAGTCCCACCAACAGTGTAAAAGTGTTCCAATTTCTCCACATCCTCTCCAGCACCTGTTGTTTCCTGACTTGTTAATGATTGCCATTCTAACTGGTGTGAGATGGTATCTCATTGTGGTTTTGATTTGCATTTCTCTGATGGCAAATGATGATGAGCATTTTTTTCATGTGTCTGTTGGCTGCATAAATGTCTTCTTTTGAGAAGTGTCTGTTCATATCCTTTGCCCACTTTTTGATGGGGTTGTTTGATTTTTTTCTTGTAAATTTGTTTAAATTCTTTGTAGATTCTGGATATTAGCCCTTTGTCAGACGGGTAGATTGCAAAAATTTTCTCCCATTCTATAGGTTGCTTGTTCACTCTGATGGTAGTTTCTTTTGCTGTGCAGAAGCTCTTTAGTTTAATTAGATCCCATTTGTCAATTTTGGCTTTTTTTGCCATTGCTTTTGGTGTTTTTAGTCATGAAGTCTTTGCCTATGCCAACATCCTGAATGGTATTGCCTAGGTTTTCTTCTAGGCTTTTTATGGTTTTAGGTCTAACATTTAAGTCTTTAATCCATCTTGAATTACTTTTTGTATAAGGTGTAAGGAAGGGATCCAGTTTCAGCTTTCTACATATGGCTAGCCAGTTTTCCCAGCACCATTTATTAAATAGGAAATCCTTTCCCCATGTCTTGTTTTTGTCAGGTTTGTCAAAGATCAGATGGTTGTAGATGTGTGGTATTATTTCTGAGGGCTCTGTTCTGTTCCATTGGTCTAGATCTCTGTTTTGGTACCAGTACCATGCTGTTTTGGTTACTGTAGCCTTGTAGTATAGTTTGAAGTCAGGTAGCATGATGCCTCTAGCTTTATTCTTTTGGCTTAGTATTGTCTTGGCAATGCAGGCTCTGTTTTGGTTCCAAGTGAACTTTAAAGTAGTTTTTTCCAATTCTGTGAAGAAAGTCATTGGTAGCTTGATGGGGATGGCATTGAATCTATAAATTACCTTGGGCAGTATGGCCATTTTCATGATATTGATTCTTCCTATCCATGAGCATGGAATGTTCTAATGTTCTTCCATTTGTTTGTGTCCTCTTTTATTTCATTGAGCAGTGGTTTGTAGTTCTCCTTGAAGAGGTCCTTTACATCCCTTGTAAGTTGGATTCCTAGGTATTTTATTCTCTTTGAAGCAATGGTGAATGGGAGTTCATTCATGATTTGGCTCTCTGTTTGTCTGTTATTGATGTATAGGACTGCTTGTGATTTTTGCATATTGATTTTGTATCCTGAGACTGCTGAAGTTACTTATCAGCTTAAGGAAATTTTGGGCTGAGATGATGGGGTTTTCTAAATATACAATCATGTCATCTGCAAACAAGGACAATTTGACTTCCTCGTTTCCTAATTGAATACTGTTTATTTGTTTTTCCTGCCTGATTGCCCTGGCCAGAACTTCCAACACTATGTTGAATAGGAGTGGTGAGAGAGGGCATCCCTGTCTTGTGCCAGTTTTCAAAGGGAATGCTTCCAGTTTTTGCCCATTCAGTATGATATTGGCTGTGAGTTTGTCATAAATAGCTCTTATTATTGAGATACATCCTATCAAGGACCTAGTTTATTGAGAGTTTTTAGCATGAAGGGCTGTTGAATTTTGTCAAAGGCCCTTTCTTCATCTATTGAGATAATCATGTGTTTTTGTCTTTGGTTCTGTTTATTTGATGGATTACGTTGATTGATCTGGGTATGTTGAACTAGCCTTGCATCCCTGGGATGAAGCCAACTTGATCATGATGGATAAGCTTTTTGATGTGCTGCTGGATTCGGTTTGCCAGTATTTTATTGAGGATTTTTGCATCGATGTTCATCAGGGTTATTGGTCTAAAATTCTCTTTTTTTGCTGTGTCTCTGCCAGACTTTGATATCAGGATGATGCTGGCCTCATAAAATGAGTTAGGGAGGATTCCCTTTTTTCTGTTGATGGAATAGTTTCAGAAGGAATGGTACCAGCTCCTCTTTGTACCTCTGGTAGAATTTGGCTCTGAATCCGTCTGGTCCTGGACTTTTTTTGGTTGGTAGGCTATTAATTATTGCCTCAATTTCAGAGCCTGTTATTGGTCTATTGCGGGATTCAACTTCTTCCTGGTTTAGTCTTGGGAGGGTGTATGTGTCCAGGAATTTGTCCATTTCTTCTAGATTTTCTAGTTTATTTCCATAGAGGTTTTTATAGTATTCTCTGATGGTAGTTTGTATTTCTGTGGGATCGGTGGTGATATCCCCTTTATTGTTTTTTACTACATCTATTTGATTCTTCTCTCTTTTCTTCTTTATTAGTCTTGCTAGTGGTCTATCAATTTTGTTGATCTTTTCAAAAAACCAGCTCCTGGATTCAATGATGTTTTGAAGGGTTTTTTGTGTCTCTATCTCCTTCAGTTCTGCTCTGATCTTAGTTATTTCTTGCCTTCTGCTAGCTTTTGAATGTGTTTGCTCTTGCTTCTTTAGTTCTTTTAATTGTGATATTAGGGTGTCAATTTTAGATCTTTCCTGCTTTCTCTTGTGGGCATTTGGTGCTCTAAATTTCCCTCTACACACTGCTTTAAATGTTTCCCAGAGATTCTGGTATATTATGTCTTTGTTCTCATTGGTTTCAAAGAATATCTTTATTTCTGCCTTCATTTCGTTAGGTACCCAGTAGTCCTTCAGGAGCAGATTGTTCAGTTTCCATCTAGTTGAGCAGTTCTGAGTGAGTTTCATAATCCTGAGTTCTAATTTGATTGCACTGTGGTCTGAGAGACAGTTTGTTATAATTTCTGTTGTTTTGCATTTGCTGAGGAGTGCTTTACTTCCAACTATGTGGTCAATTTTGGAGTAAGTGCAATGTGGTGCTGAGAAGAATGTATATTCTGTTGATTTGGGGTGGAGAGTTCTATAGATGTCAATTAGGGTCACGTGGTGCAGAGCTGAGTTCAAGTCCTGGATATCCTTCTTAATTTTCCATCTCATTGATATAGAAATGTTATAGAAATGTTGACAGTGGGGTGTTAAAGTCTCCCATTATTACTGTGTGGGAGTCTAAGCCTCTTTGTAGGTCTCTAAGAACTTGCTTTATGAATCTGGGTGTTCCTGTATTGGGTGCATATATATTTAGGACAGTTAGCTCTTCTTGTTGAATTGATCCCTTTACTATTATGTAATGACCTTCTTTGTGTCTTTTGATCTTTGTTGGTTTAAAGTCTGTTTTATCAGATATTAGGATTGCAACCCCTGCTTTTTTTTTGTCTTCCATTTGCTTGGTAGATCTTCCTCCATCCCTTTATTTTGAGCCTCTGTGTGTCTCTGCACCTGAGATGGGTTTCCTGAATACAGCACACTGATGGGTTTTGAATCTTTATCCTATTTGCCAGTCTGTGTCTTTTAATTGGAGCATTTAGCCCATTTACATTTAAGGTTAATGTTGTCATATGTGAATGTGATCCTGTCATTATGATGTTCGCTGGTTATTTTGCTCATTAGTTGATGCAGTTTCTTCCTAGCATCGATGGTCTTTACAATTTGGCATGTTTTTGCAGTGGCTCGTACCAGTTATTCCTTTCCATGTTTAGTGCTTCCTTCGGGACCTCTTGTAAGGCAGGCCTGGTGGTGGCAAAATCTCTCAGCATTTGCTTGTCTGTGAAGGATTTTATTTATCCTTCACTTATAAAGCTTAGTTTGGCTGGATATGAAATTCTGGGTTGAAAATTCTTTTCTTTCAGAATGTTGAATATTGGCCCCCACTCTCTTCTGGCTTATAGAGTTTCTGCTGAGAGATCGGCTGTTAGTCTGATGGGCTTCCCTTTGTGGGTAACTCGACCTGTCTCTCTGGCTGCCTTTAACATTTTTTCCTTCATTTCAGCTTTGGTGAATCTGACAATTATGTGTCTTGGAGTTGCTCTTCTTGAGGAGTATCTTTGTGCCATTCTCTGTATTTCCTGAATTTGAATGTTGGCCTGCCTTGCTAGATTGGGGAAGTTCTCCTGGATAATATCCTGAAGAGTGTTTTCCAAATTGGTTCCATTCTCCCCATCACTTTCAGGTACACCAATGAGATGTAGATTTGGTCTTTTCACATAGTCCCATATTTCTTGGAGGCTTTGTTTGTTTCTTTTTACTCTTTTTCCCCTAAACTTCTCTTCTTGCTTCATTTCATTCATTTGATCTTCAATCACTGATACCCTTTCTTCCACTTGATCAAATTGGCTACTGAAGCTTGTGCATACGTCATGAAGCTCTCGTGCCACAGTTTTCAGCTCCGTCAGGTCATTTAAAGTCTTCTCTATGCTGTTTATTCTAGTTAGCCATTCAACTAATCTTTTTTCAAGGTTTTTAGCTTGTTTGTGATGGGTTCAAACACCCTCCTTTAGCTCGGAGAAATTTGTTGTTACTGTTCCTCTGAAGCCTTCTTCTCTCAACTCATCAAAGTCATTCTCCATCCAGCTTTATTCTGTTGCTGGTGAGGAGCTGCATTTCTTTGGAGGAGAAGAGGCGCTTTGATTTTTAGAATTTTCAGCTTTTCTGCTGTGGTTTCTCCCCATCTCTGTGGTTTTATCTACCTTTGGTCTTTGATGATGGTGACGTATAGATGGGGTTTTGGTGTGGATGTTCTTTCTGTTTGTTAGTTTTCCTTCTAACTGTCCGGACCCTCAGCTGCAGGTCTGTTGGAGTTTGCTGGAGGTCCACTCCAGACCCTGTTTGCCTGGCTATCACCAGTGGAGGCTGCAGAACAGCAAATATTGCAGAATGGAAAATGTTGCTGCCTGTTCCTTTCTCTGGAAACTTTGTCTCAGAGGGGTACCCGGCCGTATGAGGTGTCAGTCGGCCCCTACTGGAAAGTACCTCCAAGTTAGGCTACTGGGGGTCAGGGACCCACTTGAGGAGGCAGTCTGTTCATTCTTAGATCTCAAATTCCATGCTGGGAGAACCACTACTCTCTTCAAAGCTGTCAGACAGGGACGTTTAAATCTGCAGAAGTTTCTGCTGCCTTTTGTTCAGCTATGCCCTGCCCCCAAAGGTGGAGTCTACAGAGGCAGGCAGGCCTCCCTGAGCTGCGGTGGGCTCCATGCAGTTCGAGCTTCCCAGCCACTTTATTTACCTACTTAAGCCTCAGCAATGGTGGACGTCCCTCCCCTAACCTCACTGCTGCCTTGCAGTTCGATCTCAGACTGCTGTGCTAGCAGTGACTGAGGCTCCATGGGCATGGGACCCTCCGAGCCAGGTGTGGGGTATAATCTGCTGGTGTGTTGCTTGCTAAGATTGTTGGAAAAGCACAGTGTTAGGGTGGGGGGGGTCCCGATTTTCCAGGTACTGTCTGTCATGGCTTCCTTTGACTAGGAAAGGGAATTCCCTGACCCCTTGTGTTTCCCGTGTGAGACAATGCCCCACCCTGCTTCGGCTCATGCTCCATGGGCTGCACCCACTGTCCGACAAACTCCAGTGAGATGAACCTGGTACCTCAGTTGGAAATGCAGAAATCACCTGTCTTCTGCGTCGCTCACGCTGGGAGCTGTAGACTGGAGCTGTTCCTATTCAGCCATCTTGGAACCTTCTTCCTACAGTCTATTCTTTACACAATCAGAACAATTCTGTCCTTTCTTCTGTTGCAAACTTGTCCTGGTTTTACGAGAACTCTGAGGTCTTGCCAGTGTTATTTTTGTTGGATGCTGCTATAAAATGTTTTTTTTTTTTAAGTTAGAATGTTCAGTAAATATGTAGTAAAAGTTGAAGATAATCCTGAGATATTGCATTTCTTCTTTAACCAAAAATCTTTGTCTTATAGTCCTGAAATACTGTCTTTTGTTAACAGCAGGAAACAACTACCCTTTCCCCCAAAATTTAAGGTCAAATTTAAAACACATTTTTATTTGCTCTTGAATTTTTAAAGATTTTGCATGCTATGAATCAATGACTATGAGGTGATAAATTTACCTTAGGTTTTTAGATGTGTGAGTTATTGTGCACAATTATATTTCTGAAAAAAATCCTTGGGCATTTAAAAGTTGTCTTGTTCCTTGTGAAATAAGGTCATTCTCTTTCTACTAATCTTAAGATTTCTCCTAGAAAAGTTTCATTTTTGGTATTTTCAACTGATAAGAAAAAAAACAAGGACAGAAGGAAGGAAGGCAGGGAGAGAAGGAGGGAGGGAGGGAGGGAGGAAAAAATATAATGCATGCAAAAATTGCACATCACTGAAACAAAAGTGAATGGCTAATATTCTACTAGTACAGGTTGAGTATTCTTTATCTATAATGCTTGGGACCAGAAGTGTTTTCAATTTTGGATTTTGGAATAGTTGCATGTGTAGATAGATAGATAGATAGATAGATAGATAGATAGATAGATATAGAGATAGATAGATAGATAGATAGATAGATAGATAGATAGATAGAGATATATAGCTATATAGATATCTTGGGGATGGGGCCCAAATCTAAACATGAAATTTATTTATGTTTCAGATACACCTTATACACATAGCCTGAAAGTAATCTTAGATAATCATTTAAAATAATTTTTTGTGTGAAACAGTTTGTGTACATTGAACCATCAGAAGCAAAGGTGTCACTATCTCAGCCACCCACATGGGCAATCTGGTTGTCTAGCATGACCATCATTCCTTACTGAATTATATGCTACTGATAAACAATCACTTTTTACACTTATTTACACATAAGTACTTAACAGTAAAAAATATGACACACCACTGATACAGTGAAAAAATAATGTGTTCAGGGAAACTAAGCAGCACAGTAGCATCACCAGAACACCCATCTCAGCTGTTATCAGCAACAATGAACAATAGCAGGCTCTTAGTCTCTACCTGTGATGCTATGTTTTGATTAAAAGGTTAGTGTACAGTGTATTTTATTTTTGTAAGAAAAATCATCAGAAGCAGTGAAGGATCAGGAAGTGGGTCCTCTAGGGATAAGGAGGCTGGATGTTTTCTTTTTTAATGTTTCCTCTGAAGTAATCTGCCTCGTTAACAACAGCTTTTGTCTTACAAGGCTTTCCTTGATTTTATAAACATACATGATTTCTTGTTCTGTTATGAATGCATGCTACTCTAGTCCTTCAAAAAGCTCATCACACATCTTCACCACGTTGTCTTTACATACCTTTTCTGCAGTGCTAATAACGTCATCTTCACTATCACTATTATCAGGATTTCCTTAAATTAGAAACATGTTGGCTATTTTACCATCAGTCAGTGAATGAAAAACTGAAGCCTTACTATCAATGTCAAAAACTTATTTGGTGTCCACTTTTTCCAGCTGACTAATGGACTCTGAAGGTATATTTTTGCATATGTAAGGAGATCACGCATTTTTTTCTCACTTGATATGAGAACACTTCAAAGTCACCATCTTGCTCATCATCATCTATGAACCTAGTTACAGGCCAGAGGTTGCACCATGCATATACAACTGTGTCTGTAGTCACTGTGTTCCAAGTATTGGCAACAGCATATATGGTATCCTTCATGCTAAACTCTGTCGGAAAACCTTCTATGCCACCACCTGTGTTCATTGCTGTTAGCATGCTGTTCAAGAAAGTGTTTTCATATTTACTTTTCATTCATGTAAGGATACCCTGGGCATATGGCTGAATTAATAAAGTCAAATTTGGGAAAAAAATCCATGGCATAAGCATTACTTTGATGATGATTTCAGCTGGAGGATGAGCAGAACCGTTGTCAAGGGATAACAAAATCTTGCAGTTGTCATTTAGTACAACTTCCCTGCAGTGAGTATGAACTGCTGGTAGAAAATGTTTGTGAAACCAATCAGAAAAGGTTTCTCTGGTGATCCATCCCTTTTTGTCAGCATAACAATTAACTGGTAAAAAATATATTCCTTGAAAACAGTAAGGATACAAGCTTTGGCCTGTCACAGCAAGTTTATTCTTAATGCATGCCTGCTGCATTAGCACATCCCAGCACAGTTATTCTGTCCTTGGCATTCTTAATTCCTGTAGGAACTGTCTCATCAGGTGTAATCAGGGCTTTTTTGGGGCAATAACACCAAAACAGTGATGTTTCATCAATATCATAGATTTTTTTTGGTGTCAGATTTTCATCAACGATGACCTCATCAAACTTGTGAATGAATTTCTCTGCTGCTTCATTACCACAAATCCTTAAAAAATTTAATGTTGTGGCTTTTCTTACATTTCTGCAATGAGCCTATTGGATATTAACAGTTCCCTTCAATTTTCAGTTTATCAAGGTAGATCTTTATTTGTTTTATACTCAGCATGCTATTATGTGGCACTGTTCACTGCAATGCTAATGAATCCATTTTTCATTACATGATGGAGATCTTCATTTTTAATTTATAGAGTGTTTTCTACTTTTCATTAATTTCTGTGCATCATTTTCAGCACAGAACTTCAACATTTTATCCTTCTGTCTCTTCAGGTCATATATGTTGGTAATTCCCATACCATCCTCTTCTATAATACATTTCACACTTACACCACTGTGCAGTTTCTCCAACAGCTTAAACTTCTGTGCTACAGATAAACATAAATGCCTCCTTTTTTGCCACTGTTATTCATAGGGGTATTTACAGGTTTTGTTGACATTTTCAACAATATCTTTATACCACAGAGCAGAGAATAAGCAAAAAACAAACAAACAAACAAACATACAAAAACCCACAGTGAGGAATACATTTAGGTCTTGGCCCTATGCGGGGCATTGCTGGTGTGTCCAGCCCACATGCATGCCATTTTATTACCCTTTGTGGGTGTGATTGCATAGGGGAATTTCAGCATGCATAGAAAAGATATAGTACAGCTGAAAGGGGCTAGGAGGCTCTTTTCCCCTTGGAAACACTAAATAAGCTGTGTGTTACACACCTATCACTTGAGGTCAGGTGTGGAATTTCTACTTGTGGCATTATGTCAGCACACAAAATTTCAGATTTTAGAGCATTTCAGATTTTTTTTTTGCATTAAGGATGCTCAATCTATAGTAATACTACTTTTCCTAGCATTACTACCAATGATAGTAATAGCAACAATAGCCATTTGTTGAATATTCTCTATGTTCCAGGCCAGAACAAAACATTTTACAAGCATCATCTCATTTAGTATCCATGCTACAATTTAATAGTGGTGCTACAAGATGTTAAATAACTTACCCCTGGTTACCCAAATAGTGGGTATCATTGCTAAAACTTGAACCCAGGTCTCTTAATCTGATGCTCTGATGCTATCTAACACTACTTTACAATATCCCTCATCATTAAATAACGAATACAAATTTAAAAATATACTTCAATGTTGTGTTAAGAAACTGAAGATATTTGTGGTTAGGGTTTCTGTTTCCTCCATTGAAAAGTAGATTGTGTTTCACAGTTTTAAATCACAACAATTCCATTAGCATTCAGCTTTTGCTGTGAAAGGGTTTGGATCTTTGCCGTAAAATCCTCTTTAAAGTAAAATTTGGCCAAGCTGTAGCCTAGAAGCAATAGTGGGGCACAATTGATCTACTAAAATAAAATTGCCAGACTTGAGTGGTCTAGCAACCATAATGTAGAATGCTGACTACACAGATTTCAAAGGTCCTTTTTTAATGTCAATGAAGTACTAATTTTTCATGTTCCAAGATGTTCACAAGTAGTCTGCATATATATCTATATGTATATAGATAGATAGATAGATAGATAGATAGATAGATAGATTTACTTATTTTGGAATCAGGCAATCAATTATAGAACGGTAATTCTATAAGCCATAGCTAGAAAAAGAGGCTTTCTTCACATTTGCCAATTCTCTACCCAGCTCAAATTTGTGGGAATTTAGTGTAAGGAACATGTAGCCTGCACTACAGCTTACAGGATTGATATTTTACTGGCATTTTAGCACTATTGGTCCTAAGTGACAGAAATTCAAAAGAGCTTTAGCAAAAAATAAATTTTTGATTTCTGTAAATGTGAAGTTTGGGACTGTTTGCCTTCAGATGTGTCTGTCCAGTTGGTCTAACAATGTCATTGTTAGGTGACAACTTTGCTTCCTTTATATATCCTCAATTTCCAGGCAGGCAATATTCGAATGGGGGCAAAGATGGAAAATATTTTGTATTTAGTTTAGTATCATCATAAGAATACAGGTGCCTCTGTCCCTGTCACTTCAGCCAAAGCTCCCGGAATGGCTACCAGTGCCTCCTATTGTGTCATGTACTCACCCCTGAGTAGTTACCAAGGCTAAGTACAATAGAGTGCTCCGAATGACCACTCAAGCTTGGCACTTGTATTGTAATAGATTGATTTTGTTCCATTCTTGATCCTAGGCTACAATTTTGCCGAATTTCACTTTAAAGGACATCTATCCACTCCTGAAGCTGAGGACTCAAGTCAGTCCCACTCAAATGCCACCATGGTGGGAAAAATGGAAGAGAAGCTGTTTCTGTTACTAGAAGAAGGACAAATAGATGTTGGTCAGACAAAACAAAAGTATAGTATACCTGGATATGTTTTTGTCAAGTGACAGAGAAATATAGTAATCTTTCATCAACATCTCATTTTATTGACATGAAATTCTACTTTACCCCAGTTTACTTTAATTTAACCTTTCTATACCCTGGCAGATTTAGGACTTGACATAAACCTGTATTTCCAGTCACTTATCTTGGTGATAATTGGAGAGATAATTAAACACCAGCATAGAAAAATGGGGATAAAGTGTGCTGTACAGCAGGAACTGAACTATTTAGGAAAAACTTATGAAACATAAGAAATGCTAAACCCTACCTTAGAGATCTTCCAACGTCATTAAAAGCAAGTGGTGTATCAAAAAGATTGATGATGTCTGCTTTGGGGTGACTTGGCCTTAGATAAAACCAAAGATTTATGCCTCACTATATATTAACAGGGAGTTTTAAAAATTAGCATCTCAGCTAAGCTGTTTCCACGGTGAGCATCAAAGTTACTGTCTGTCTCCAGGACTGTGGTGAAATGTAGGAGGTGAGAATAAACAAATACAAATAATATCAGAAGGATATTAAACATTTAGTAGAAGAAATAGGTACACAGAATAGATTTTAACATTCCTATTATAAGCAGCAAAGAAAAGCTAATCAGTGAGTATCTGGTTGAAATTGTAGGAAAGAAAACTGTTAAATGTTTATAATGAACAATGAAGTGCAACTACAAATTAATTGTACAGTGCTTATTATTATTAGCTAGGAGTAATAATAGTATCTAACACATAAAGCTATTGTTAGAATTAAATGAGACAATAGTGCACAGTGCTAAGCTCAGATGAACTCCTCAAAAATTGTTAGATATTATATTGAATTTAAATATCCTTCCATATTACTTCATTTAAATTACAGTAAAAACATTGATAACAACTTTCATCATTTCCCTGATGATCTTCTTCCTTGACTTTAATTTTCCCTGAAGCTCTTAAAAGTTTCTTAATCATGCATTTTCCAAGTAGTTTTATGAACCAAGCTAGTAAAGCTACTGTGGATAATACATTGAGTGTATGCCATGGGCTATGTGGGAAAATTGTAGATGAGTGAGATGAAAGGACCTCAGAGGAAACCTTCCCTTCATTGCAGCCACACAGATTTTGGGAAAATGAAAAGAGGGAGGATTTGGGCTCTGTGATGCTGCAGTTTTGCTCAGATGGAAGAGTTACTGGGCCAGCTCCTTTGCAGCATTTACAGAACTACGGCAGGTGCCTAGGGAAGCTTTGGTATTTACAGAAAACACCCTGTTAAGCAACCCTTTATTCTTTCACCCTCTTTTGGTCCCACACCAATCTATTATTAGTTCTGTAGCCAGAGTCATCTTTTTAAGACACATCTGTTAGTCTTGATGAATGTACTGCTTAAGCAAGAAAAGCAGTAATTTGAGGGAGTCCAGGTTTTTCTCTCTCCCTCTTTCTCACCCTTCACAGCCCATCAGACTTGTGAATTCTTCCTCACAAATGTTCTAGGTATCTTCCCCATTTTCTATCCTCACTTCCACGACACAGGTACAGGTTTCTATTGTCAAGTCCTGGAACTATTGTGGGAGTACTTTATTGTCTTTCTCTGCTTCTTGACTTGTTCTTTTCCAAACTTTCCTCCAGAGAATAACCAGAAGGATATTTATCAAATATAAATTTGGCATTTCACTCCCTTATTTAACATTCTACAGGGGCTATCCCCTGACTTACAGGACAAAGCCTAAAATCCTTCATATGGCTTTCAAGGATATCAGTGATGTCTCCTGCCAACTGTCCAGCCTCAATTCTTAGGCCCTGCTCCTCCCAATAGTTGGATCTTTAACTTCCAGCCATTTAAATTATGCAAAGCTCCCTTATTGTGCCATGATTTTTACCCTCTGAAGTTGCATCTGCCTTTCCTTCTACCTAGGACCCTCTCCTCCTGCATTTCCAGAAAATTCATGCTTTTATAAGCTTCAATTCAAAAGTTTTTTCCTATGAAACATTCGTTATCATTGAAGGTCTTTAATTCATTTACTCATTCACTTTTGTTTTTGTTCAATTTTATTGAGTCATTATTATGCACTGGGCCCTTAAATACTCCCTCTGTTCTGTTCCCACTAAACTTTTCTATTCAATTATAACAGTGTTCTTATTATGCCATAATTTGTGTTTTTTTCCTTCTCTTTTTAAAAATACTTAAAGACCTTAAAGGACAAGAGCTATATCTTTTAATCAAATCCTCACAGCTTAGACTAGTGCCTGGCACATAATAGGTACACATTCAATAAGTAATTGAATGTGTGAACTTACCTAGAAGAGTAGGAAAAATTAAAGAGGCACTTGGGTTGGGATTATTCTAATAGGGGTTACCTATGCTATGCTCTTGCCAGGACCCAACCCTGTATACTCTTTGCCTGTTCCTCTGTAGAGAAGCACTGGGCAATCATACTGAGTAGTTGTTGTTTTGTCTTCTTCCTTCCGTGTGAGATAGCTGTTCATTTCATCTGATTGGTACTGCCCACTTAACACTCAGAACAGTAGATGAGCTAGTTGTCTAGAATCCTTATTAGTAATGAGAAACTTGGGATGAAATAATACCAGAAGATACTGAGTAGTAGTTGCGCAGATCCAGATAACTTTTGAGAGCCATTTTTATCTTCCCATTTTTGAGAAAATAAGATTCATGCCACTTTTTGCATTGTTACTTTGCCTTCCCACAGCCAAATGACATATGACATAAAATAGGTAACTGGTTGCCATGAGGAGTAACTATTTTCCTGATTAATTGGATTCATTAGGAGATGCTGATGTGTAGTGGGAATCTTAAAACATACGACATATTCCTGTTGCCAAAATATATTCATGGATGGCTTACTTTCTTTATTTTAAAGGAGTCTCATGGAATGCTGAAGCACATATGGAACTTTACACAGTGCTTTCATTCATTTCCAGCTATGTTTATGCACTTTTGTTTTTGTGGTAACATTTGGGTGGCTCCCAAACATAATTATTATGCCATAGTTTGAAGTTTTCCTTCAAGAATGAATTTGAAAAATAGCTGTAACACCTGGTGCCATTTATATAATATACTAATATGCTCTTATTGTGGCATTCCAGTTAATGAAAAGCATTAAATTAATGTATAAATTAAAGGGAAAAACAAAACTGAAATTACAAGCTCACCATAATGTAATTAAAAGCATTATGTCTCATATCAAGTTATGGTAAATAGCAAAATTTACCAAGAAGACAATTTACAGCCTTAAATGCCTTTATTGTTAATAAAAACATATTAAAGGGTAAGAGATAGTGACCATCTTAAGAAATATGCAGAATAACAACAAAAAAGAACAAAAGAATTTAGAGAAAGAGAATTAGTAATATTAAGGTGAAATTAATTTTAAACACTTTAAAAATTAATAGAAAAGACCAACATATCAAAAAAATATTTATTTCAAGGCTATAAAATAAATTATTTGAGTGTTATTAAAAGTGAAAAACAAAATGAAACAGAAAGTGAAAATAAAATTGAGAAAGGAGACATAACTCTAAGTGCAGAATAAACTTAATTGTACATTACTAAATACAAATTAATATTCAAAGCTTTAAAAGCCAAAGATGTTGATCTTTTAACAAGAAGTAAATGACCAAGACTGATTCAAGAAAAAGTGAAAAAAATGGAATGACCCAAATAAATATAATAGAAGCAATAAAAGATTTGCCATGTAGAAAGGCAACAAAACCAGTTTCACAAATAAGTTCTTTCTGACATTTACAGAAAATAAAATTTCAAAGATTCTTAAATTCTTCCAAGTAATGAGAAGAAAGTGGAAATCTTTCTAATTCATTTTTAAAGCTAGTATAACATATAGTTTGGACATTTGTCCCCACCCAAATCTTATGTTGAATTGTAATCCCCAGTGCTGGAGGTGGGGCCTGGTGGGAGCTGTTTGGATTATGTGGGCAGATCCCCCCCACTTGGTCCTAGCTTCATGATAGTGAGTCCTCATGAGATCTGGTTTTTTAAAACTGTGTGGCACCTCCCCTCCACCCCACTTTCTCTCTCTTGCTCCCACTTTTGCCATGTGATGCACCTGCTCCCCTTCATCTTCCACCATGATTATAAACTTCCTGAGAACTCCCTAAAAGCCAAGCAGATGCCAGAACCATGCTTCCTGTACAGCCTGCAGAACCATGAGTCAATTAAACATATTTTCTTATAAATTACCCAGTCTCAGGTATTTTTTTACAGTAATGTAAGAATGGCCTAATAAAACAGCAACAATGTTAAAGCTGACAAATATACTATAAAAAGAAAAATATAAAATATAGTTTGCAAATATAGATGCAAAAATTCTAAATAGAATCTAGAAATATATTGAAAACTAAGTAGATTTTATTTTAAGAATGCAAGGATGGTTCAATATCTGGAAATCAATCAACATCATTTATTACATAATTTTGTTTAAAGAGAACCATATGACTAAACCAGTAAATGCTAATAAGTATTTCAAACAATTAAATAGCCATTTCTAACAAAAATATAAGTGAAATAAGAAGGAAACTGCATAAATAAGATATTGATTTCCCCAAATCCAACATCTAGTGATTATTCTGAGTTGTTAAACAAGAAAACTATTTCAATTAAAATCAGATATTACACAGTGATACCTGTTATTACCATTGCAACATGGAAGATTTAAGGGAATGCAATAAGTTAATAAAGTGAAGTAATTGATATAAAGGCTATTGGTGGAACAATTGTGCATTTGAAAATTCAAATTATATGTAAAAGCTTCTCAGAAAAAATGTGGCATGGTATCTGCATAAGAAACAAATATAAAAAAAGTGTTTTCTTAGAAATAGAAATATATAATTTCCTCATAATATGACTATTCCTTCACAATAGTAATTAGACCTATAAAAATCTTAAAAATAAACTTAAGATCAACCCCCCAAAATAGAGAAAACTAAAAAAAAATTTGACAAAGGACATAAAAGACAAATGATAACCTTGACTCTATTCTAAGATGAGAAGAGTTAATATCTTTAAAATGTCAATCTCCACAAAAGTGATGCATAAATTTAATGCATTTTCATCCCATCAGAATAACATTAGCATTTGGTTTGTTCATTTTCAAATTGAATACAATGAGCTTAAGATTCCTGTATAACAATACATTTAATGACAGCCAAGAAAAAGTGAAGAATGGTGGGAAAACATTTGATTTACATGAAAATAAAAATATTTTAAAGTAATTAAAATAAAATAAATAATGAATTAGCCTATGACATAAAATCAGGCCAGGAGAAGGGAGGACTCAAAATCCTCCAGAATACACAAACATTAAATAGATGACAATGCTGGTATTTTTCTTCAGTGAGGAAAGCCGGTTTATTTAATAAAGAGTGTAGACAAAACTGGCTATCCTCCTGAAGGAAAACAAAATTAAATTTCTTTGAATTTTTTTATCCAAATGATATAAGAAATAAATTTTAGATAGAACAGAAACCTAAATATAAAACATAAGACAACAAAAAATTAGGAGATTAAATATACCATCTATAGGTAGAAGAAACCCTTATAAATAATGTAAGAAATCTAGAAGCTATACAGAAAAGTATGTATTCGGGTATGGAAAACACATGGCTCATCCAAGGGCTATTCCCCTGTTTTGTAAGGAGAACTTTCTTGGGCAGGGCATGGTGGCTCACATCTGTAATTCCAGCACTTTGGGAGGCCAAGGTGGGCAGATCATTTCAGGCCAGGAGTTTGAGACCAGCTTAGCCAATATGGTGAAATCTCGTCTCTACTAAAAATACAAAAAAAAAAATAGCCAGGCATGGTGGCACATGCCTGTAGTCCCAGCTACTCAGGAGACTGAGGCAGGAGAATCACTGGAACCTGGGAGGAGAAGGTTGCAGTAAGCCGAGATTGTGCCACTGCACTCCAGCCTGGGTGACAGAGCGTGACTCCATCTCAAAAAAAAAAAAAAAAAGCCACATGTGAGGGCACACACCTATGTAATCCCAGCTACTCTAAAAGCTGAGGCGCACAAGAATTGCTCGAACCCAGGAGGTAGAGGTTGCAGTAAGCTGAGATTGCACCACTATACTCTAGGCTGGATAACAGAGAGAGACTCTGACTCAAAAAAAAAAAAATAAAATAAGAGAAAGAGAGGGCTGTCTCACTGCCCCAGTACGTCTGCTTTCTACCTTTGAACACAACCATGAGAAAACACCATGTCTGCATCTTAGAAGCTATCTTATCTCTAACAGTCAATATTTAGGCTTAGGATGAAAAGCTAAAACACTTAGATGAAAGAGCAAAAGGATGAATGGAAAGGGGATGAATCCATGATGTTCCCTCTAAGCCAAGGAACTATCTTAGAATTTCACATCCAAATATCTTGTTGGTAAGATTTTTTTAAAAACTTCTTTTTTGGAAACTGTTATTCAATTACTTGAGTAAGCTTTTTTGTAGTTGATTTGACTAATATAAGCACTTAAAATGTACAGCAAATAGCTTAAAGTCAGTTTTTATTTTCAAAATGGCAGCACAGAATCAATCTGGCTTCACTACCCACCCCCACCCACAACAGAGAAACCAAAACCAAATAAACAGCACTGAGATTATCACCAGCATTATCCCAGAATTCAAATATAAAGATGAGACAGTTTCCAGGGCCACAAGTGAAAAAACGTTGAGCAAATGATAAGGGAATTGGACTTCCATACCTGTGATGCCCCTCCCACCAGCCAGCTTGGCACCAAGCACGTGGGAAGTCTGCCTCTAACTCATGGTTTCTATACTAGAAAAAGTGAGGTCATGGCAGATGGCCAGTTTCCCCATCATCTTGGATTCCCTGGCAGGATATCTGTCCCTGCTTCAACACAGCAAAGCTTTCCTAGTGCCTGAAAGGAAAAATATTCCTTAGGATAGGCAGAGACAAAATGTGGAGATGGGACTACCATCCTCAGCCAGGGAATCTCTGCTCTGTAGCTCAGCCAAAGGAGACGCCAAAGCAGAGTGGTTGTTCAGCAGCATCACCCTGTAGGAAGTACTTTACACAGGTCCTCTGCACATGAACGAGTCTTCCCACACAGGCAGGATACTATCTGTTTGGGACCTCTCCCTCAGGCAGCACTCTGTTTGCTAGAGCACAGGCAAAGCTGGCTTTCAGGCGCCATCTAGTGCCAAAAAAGAGGCAGCAACCTAGTGGGGAAAAAAGAAAAGGAATTCATCAGGTAAATTACAAAGACTCTAACCAAATGTATCCAATTATAAAACAAAACAAGCCAGACAGAAAAGACTGGAATCAATAACTAATCATTCAATGCAAATACATAAATGTACATCCACAAGAAACAACAGCAAACAGGGAGGAACCATGACCTCTCCAAATGGATAAAACAAGGAACCAGTGAATAACCCTAATGAGCACTACGTGAGCTCTCTGAGCAAGAATTCAACATCAAGTAAAAGTCAAGCGATAGATTTGGGAAAATTGAGCCATAATAGAAAAAGAGTTCTTAAAAAGTAATAAAATTGGAAAATATATAAAAAACTAGGTGGAAATATGAGCAAAATATATGACTAGGGTTTTTACAAAAGGGCAAGTGCCAGTGACCTGTTAACATATGAAAAGGTTCCTAGACTTCCAAGTAAACAGGGAAATTAAAATTAAAATGACAATTATATGATTTTATACACAGCCAATTGGAACATTTAAAAATGTATTAGCCATTTTTCATAGAGATTTGCAGAAAAGGATTCTTCTATGCAGTGATAGTGAAAATGCTGCTATAACCACTTTGAAATAATAATCTGGGAAAATCTACAAAAATTTAAAATTCCCTTTGATCCAGTATTATAACCCCTAGGAAACTCACCCATAAATGTGAAAGGGTAGATGTAGAAGAATGCTTAAAACAGCATTATTCAAAATAGTAAAGTTCTCAGACCAAAACTTCACACCTTGGAATATCATGCAGCCACCAAGAGAAATGAATTAGAATGGTTGCAATTTACTCAGAGTTTTCCATGATCAGAGACAAAAGCAAGGTGTCAAGTCACATTACATTATAATGAGTTTGAATTTTATTTTAAACAACACCACAAACAAGTAAATGCCCTGTATTTTCAACTCCAGTATTTAAGATTGTTCTTTACAGACATCCCAGGGCCTGTTCCATCACTCTTAATATATAACTAAATGATTAGAGCATTAATGATATAAAATATACACCTGAATTAACTACTTATCTTGGTTTTGCCAGAGCAGATGCAGATTTGAGGGTATGGCAGTGTACAGGTTGCCAGAAGGATAAGAGGACAGTGGAGTGAGGAATAAAGAAAATTCTACCTTGGAAAAGAATACAATATAATTCTATTTATAGATAACATTATATGTGTGCATATGAGGATATGTTATTTTGTGTTCACATATTATTTATTAGAAAAAACAGAATTTAGTTAATTCCTACATATTTTTGGGTGGCCATAATATATTGTTAACTGAATAAAAGGACACCTAGGGTAATGAGAATATGATGCCATTTTGATGTTTTATTTAAAGGAAATCAAAGCCTTCTGTGTGTACATGTGGCTGTATATGCACAGGTGTATATGGGTGAGTGCGTGTATAGGGTGTGTATGTGTGTGTAGGAGAGGAAATTAAGTGAGAAAAGATAAAAATAATTTTGTAAACCCTCTTTATATTGTTTATCTTGTTACCACAGATATTGGTTTTATAATTTGGAAAACATCAAATGAATAAATTAGAATAAAAAGTTTATTATTTGTCTTTATTATACTTTAAGTTCTAGGGTACATGTGCGCAATGTATAGGTTTCTTACATATGTGTACATGTGCCATGTTGGTGTGCTGCACCCATTAACTCATCATTTACATTAGCTATATCTCCTAATGCTATCCCTCCCCCCTCCTCCGACCCCACAACAGGCCCTGGTGTGTGATGTTCCCCACCCTGTGTCCAAGTGTTCTCACTGTTCAATTCCCACATATGAGTGAGAACACATGGTGTTTGGTTTTCTGTCCTTGTGATAGTTTGCTGAGAAGGATGGTTTCTAACTTCATCCACGTCCCTACAAAGGACATAAACTCATCCTTTTTTATGGCTTCATAGTATTCCATGGTGTATATGTGCCACATTTTCCTAATCCAGTCTATCATTGATGGACATGTGGCTTGGTTCCAAGTCTTTGCTATTGTGAATAGTGCCGCAATAAACATACATGTGCATGTGTCTTTATAGCAGCATGATTTATCATCCTTTGGGTATATACTCAGTAATGAGATGGCTGGGTCAAATGGTATTTCTAGTTCTAGATCCTTGAGGAATCGCCACAGTGTCTTCCATAATGGTTGAACTAGTTTACAGTCCCACCAACGGTGTAAAAGTGTTCCTATTTCTCCACATCCTTTCCAGCACCTGTTGTTTCCTGACTTGTTAATGATCACCATTCTAATTGGTGTGAGATGGTATCTTATTGTGGTTTTGATTTGCATTTCTCTGATGGCAAGTGATGATGAGCATTTTTTCACGTGTCTGTTGGCTGCATAAATGTCTTCTTTTGAGAAGTGTCTGTTCATATCCTTCGCCCACTTTTTGATGGGGTTGTTTGATTTTTTCTTGTAAATTTGTTTGAGTTCTTTGTAGATTATGGATATTAGCCCTTTGTCAGATGGGTAGGTTGTAAAAATTTTCTCCCATTCTGTAGGTTGCCTGTTCACTCTGATGGTAGTTTCTTTTGCTGTGCAGAAGCTCTTTAGTTTAATTAGATCCCATTTGTCAATTTTGGCTTTTGTTGCCGTTGCTTTTGGTGTTTTAGACATGAAGTCTTTGCCTATGCCAACATCCTGAATGGTATTGCCTAGGTTTTCTTCTGGGATTTTTATGGTTTTACGTCTAACTTTAGGTCTTTAATCCATCTTGAATTACTTTTTGTATAAGGTGTAAGGAAGGGATCCAGTTTCAGCTTTCTACATATGGCTAGCCAGTTTTCCCAGCACCATTTATCAAATAGGGAATCCTTTCCCCATGTCTTGTTTTTGTCAGGTTTGTCAAAGATCAGATGGTTGTAGATGTGTGGTATTATTTCTGAGGGCTCTGTTCTGTTCTATTGGTCTAGATCTCTGTTTTGGTACCAGTACCATGCTGTTTTGGTTACTGTAGACTTTAGTGTAGTTTGAAGTCAGGTAGCATGATGCCTCTAGCTTTGTTCTTTTGGCTTACGATTGTCTTGGCAATGCGGGCTCTTTTTTGGTTCCATATGAACTTTAAAGTAGTTTTTTCCAATTCTGTGAAGAAAGTCATTGGTAGCTTGATGGGGATGGCATTGAATCTATAAATTACCTTGGGCAGTATGGCCATTTTCACGATATTGATTCTTCCTATCCATGAGCATGGAATGTTCTAATGTTCTTCCATTTGTTTGTGTCCTCTTTTATTTCGTTGAGCAGTGGTTTGTAGTTCTCCTTGAAGAGGTCCTTTACATCCCTTGTAAGTTGGATTCCTAGGTATTTTATTCTCTTTGAAGCAATGGTGAATGGGAGTTCACTCATGATTTGGCTCTCTGCTTGTCTATTATTGGTGTATAGGAATGCTTGTGATTTTTGCACATTGATTTTGTATCCTGAGACTTTGCTTAAGTTGCTTATCAGCTTCAGGAGATTTGGGGCTGACACAATGGGGTTTTCTAAATATACAATCACGTCATCTGCAAACAGGGACAATTTGACTTCCTCTTTTCCTAATTCAGCACCCTTTGTTTCTCCTGCCTGATTGCCCTGGCCAGAACTTCCAACACTATGTTGAATAGGAGTGGTGAGAGAGGGCATCCCTGTCTTGTGCCAGTTTTCAAAGGGAATGCTTCCACTTTTTGCCCATTCAGTATGATATTGGCTGTGAGTTTGTCATAAATAGCTCTTATTATTTTGAGATACGTCCCATCAATACCTAGTTTATTGAGAGTTTTTAGCATGAAGGGCTGTTGAATTTTGTCATAGGCCTTTTCTGCATCTACTGATATAATCATATTGTTTTTGTCTTTGGTTCTGTTTATATGCTGGATTACGTTTATTGATTTGCATATGTTGAACCTGCCTTGCATCCCAGGGATGAAGCCAACTTGATCATGATGGATAAATGTTTTGATGTGCTGCTGGATTCGGTTTGCCAGTATTTTATTGAGGATTTTTGCACCGATGTTCATCAGGGATATTGGTCTAAAATTCTCTTTTTTTGTTGTGTCTGTTCCAGGCTTTGGTATCAGGATGATGCTGGCCTCATAAAATGAGTTAGGGAGGATTCCTTCTTTTTCTATTGATTGGAATAGTTTCAGAAGGAATGGTACCAGCTCCTCTTTGTACCTCTGGTAGAATTTGGCTGTGAATCTGTCTGGTCCTGGACGTTTTTTGGTTGGCAGGCTATTAATTATTGCCTCATTTTCAGAGCCTGTTATTGGTCTATTGAGGGATTCAACTTCTTCCTGGTTTAGTCAGGAGGGTATATGTGTCCAGGAATTTATGGATTTCTTCTAGATTTTCTAGTTTATTTGCATAGAGGTGTTTATAGTATTCTCTGATGGTAGTTTGAATAGAAAGTTTAAGTGCTAATATCTGAGTAAGTTAGGAGGAATGAGGTTCCTGATGTGTAATAGAGATTATATTTAGGAGATAAGAAGTCAATGTATTTTCAGCCTCAGAAATCCTTAACTGTTGTTGTCCAGAGCCTGGCATCACCAATCGGTTGCATGTCTTCATGAGCATGTTGGGGAAGCTGCCAGTCAGTATCTAGGACAATTCCCACACCCAGCATGACCAGGAGCTAGAGAGCTGGACTGGTGCTAGGAGCCGGATAGGGAGAGAAGCCTGAGGCAGTCGTCCTTCTGCTTCTCCACTTCCTGTCTGAGGGAACATGGAGCTGCTGAGAGAGCCAATGAATTTGCAGAGAGATCTAATGTTAGAGAAAGGAGGGGCAGCAGACAGGAAGTTGAGACACAGACCCCAGCAGCAGGTACCACTCATCACCCCCAGCCAAAGGCAGATGGGCCTTTCAAACTCAACAGTTACCAACCCAAAGAACAGAACAAGGGAGTTACTCTGATGCCAGAAAATGTGAAAATGCAGAAAAAAATGCTAGGATTGGGTTTCTCTTCATCCCTTAGGTCATGGGGTCACAAACACCTCCATGCCAAGGAGGAAGAAAATATGAGACTGGGCACTTTACCTGCAGACACTGAGTATGTATGTGAAATACTACTTAAAGATACTGGATTGGCCTGAGCCTCCTGGGCTAGATTCAGTCTATTCTGCCTTGCTTCAGTGGAAAGATCAAATCAGTTAATTAAAAAAAAAATCTGACATTGTTTTTATTATTTAAATGCAGTAAAAGTGAAATTGAAACCTGGCCACAGAGATAAATATTGTAAAACATGCTTTCTATTTTTGATAGAAGAGAGATTTTAGAGCAGGTGAGTACTGGGCACTAAGGGTGAAGGTGGGTGGGTATCTCTAAGTCAGGAGAGAGCAGGGAAAAGGGAGTGTCCAGACATAAGCCAAGTTTTTCCACTTGACAATTTGCCTTTGGCCTATCCTGTTTGTCTTTATCTGGGCTCAGATAACTAGAAGCTGAAGCTAAGAGGCTTGTCCTTTGTTTTGCATGACAGAGCACAGTCCGGCCCAAGCAAGAATTATATTAGAATCTCTTACGGAGAAAACAGAGGGAGAGAGAAGGTGCACTTTTGTGGAGGTGTTTTCTTTCAAAATTCTTCTGCATGACCTTTTTTTCCCAAATATAGTTCCAAGGTGTTTATGAGTTCCTCTAAAATGTTTTCTTCTTTTATTATCTCTTTTTTTCTACTTTCCTGCTCTAAGCATGCTTATTTTTATTGATTTTGGACTTCAACCACCCTGCATTTTGTGGGAAATGAAGACAGTTAGAAAAGTGAGTCAATAAATTGAGTGCTAGGACAGAGGAAAGACATTCAACAGAGGATTATTGCCAACCTATTTGCCTAAATTCTCAGTTTACTATGCTAGGGATTTGGTTTAAGTAGTAGATCAAAGTGTTCAGTGATTTTAGGAATGCATATGCAGATGCTGCTCACTGGAATGTGGACATTTAAAAGATGGGTTTATTTATTCAACAAATATTTATTGAGCAATAAATATAGCCAGCTACTAGTGAAATAGCAGTGAAAAGAGAAAAACAACAACAAAGAACAGATACTGTGTACCTGGTCCCATGGAGCTTACTTTTATGTGGGGAAGGAAAAGAATAATCAGATAAATGATACATAATGTGGCAGGTGGTATTAACCATTATGAAGCAAAAACAAAGCAGATTAATGGATTAGATAGTGACTACCAAGGAGGAGAGAGAGGCCGTAACCATTTTTAAGAAGTCCTCTTCTGGGCCACGTGCAGTGGCTCACACTTGTAATCCCAGCACTTTGGGAACGAAGAGGGGTAGATCACTTCAGGTCAGGAGTTCGAGACCAGCCCTGGCTAACATGGTGAAACTCCATCTCTACTAAAAATACAAAAATTAGCTGGGCATGGTGGCAGGTGCCTGTAATCCCAGCTACTTGGGAGGCTGAGGCAGGAGAATTATTGAAGCCAGGAGGCGGAGGTTGCAGTGAGCCAAGATGGCACCACTGCACTCTAGCCCAGGTGACGGAGCGAGACTCCACCTCAAAAAACAAAAAAAAAGGTCGTTCTCTTCTGAGAAGGTCACTATTTATTTATTTATTTATTTATTTATTTATTTATTTTTAGAGACGCAGCCTCAAATTCCTGGGCTCAAGTGATCTTCCTGCCTCAGTCTCCTGAGTAGCTGCAGCTACAAGCGGGCACTATCATATGTGGCTAATTTTTTACTGTGTTTTATTTTTACATTTTGCAGAGACAGGATCTCGCTATGTTACCCAGTCTGGGTAGGTGACATTTTAGAAGAGACCAAAATATAGTAGGGAACCAAACACTGTGATGTTTAGAGGAGCACCTTTTCAGGCAGAGAGACCAGCAAGTACAAAGGCCCTGAGGCGAGTGTGCCTGGCAGGAGTGGTTGGAGCAGTGTAATCAGTGGGGAGTGGTGGCTCAGTTGGCCATGGGCAGGTCAGAGCAGAATCTTTGAAGCCACTAAGACTTTTTTTCCCAAGTGATATAGGATGCCATGAAGTTTTGTTGAGCAGAACAGTGAAATAAACTGATCTATGTTTTAACCAAATTGACTTTGCTGTTGTGTTGAGAATAGATTAACAAAAAACCCAGAAATTAGATTTTGAGGAGAAAGGATAAATATTGAAATAGTCTTTTTGGAAAGTGGGGAGGCAAATTGAGTTGCAATGTGTAATAGGATTGTTGGAGCACCATGAACCCACTTCAGGTGGTGGTCACACATTTCAAGTCACAGAAGTCAGGATGGTTACATGTTTTGTGAATTCATGTCCAGCTTCTCAGAGCCAAGCACAAAACAAACAAAAGTTGAATTCAACGAAGGTGGCATTTTGTCAGGCAAGTATACAATAAAAAAGAGAGGCAGCAGTGTTAGGGAACTGTGTGAGGCTGTCAATATCACGATGGATCATATTTTAATACATTGGGTGAGCAGGGAAGTGAGAATGTGAAAAGGATGAAAGACAGGCTAAAGTTGCTAGGATCTCTTTCACCACTAGAATGAAGCATCTTTGGATGGTGTATGAAAGAGATGAAACTGAAAATGAACAAAAAGAAGTGGTCACAAAGTGGGATATTTCAAATGGAGGTTGTTTAGATCTGTACTAGGCAACAGTAGGATCTAGGATATAACCTGGGAGAAGGTGGCCGAAGGAGGTGGAAACAAAATCATTGGACATCAGGAGGTCAAGGCACTGAGATTGAGGATAATAAAAGGATTTTCCACAGTGTCAATCGACATGGATATCACAATCACCAAGAATGATCACAGAGTACTGGTGAAGAGTCAGTGAACTACTTGCTACATTTTCACAGAATGAGGAGGTGTGACCTCAGTGTCTGCAGATGATTTTAATAAGATGGGGGTATTGATAGGAGTTTGCCACATGGCATGAACTTCAAAGAGCTAGGATTTGTGTGTGTGTGTGTAAAGAGGTAATACTAACTCGGAAATATCAACAAGCAACAAAAGAGAGTGTCTACCACATCTTCTGATTTATGAGATAAAAAAAGAAACATTTCACCATGTTTAGAGACTACAAGGAAAGCACTATTGGAAGTGCAACCAGTTTTTAATTATAGCAAGAAGGTAATGGAAACATTTAAAGAAGAATTAAGATGAGTTATCAGGAATTCCAGAGAGCCCATTGGAAGGATTTGAGGGAGAAGGGAGGAGTGGAAGGTGGTTCCAGATTAGGGGATGTTCAAAGCAATATGAAAGAGTTCAGGTTACGAGAGACGATTTGTGGTTCTTGGGAGTGAATGAAGTAAACAGGAATGTCGGGCATGATGGGTTTAGTCCTGAAATAAGATTTTGCTATCTGCAGAAAGGATTACTCAGCCCCCTCACATGTCGGGAAGCCTCCAGGGAAGTATGGAAAGGTGAGAAGGAAGATATAAGAGTTGGTCATAAAAATGCCAAACAGGAAAGGTTTAGATTTACTCAAAATGCCTGATTACTTAACACAGAGCTGCATTTTCAGTACTGCAATTTACTAGTAGAACCCTGGAGTAAATGGTCCAAATAAACTTACCATAATTATGATGACCTTCATATTATTACCAGGTATTGAGTGTTCATCATGCTAAGTTATTTATATCTACTATTTTATTTAATTTCACAAACAGCATTGTAAGTTGGTACAATAATCTCCATTTCATAGTTGAAAACAAAAAGTCAGCCAAGGTTTGAACTTAGAGCTCTCTGACTCCAAAGTTAATGTTGAACAATGGTGAGAGTATGGAATTTTGGAAGAGTTTTGGGTAGAGATGAAGTGAAAGTCTGGTTTTGGCACTAAATTCAACTCCACAAATATCAAGTGTCCATATTTCAGCAGTGCACTGAAGTGAGAAAGATTAAAAAAATCTTGTTCTTAGAGAATCTTGAAATCTATTGGACAGAATGAGTACAACAAAATTACAGTCCATTATGACTTATGCAAAGATAAAAATGCTCCTGTCCAGACAGAGTTAGTACAGAGGAAGAAATGCCTAACCCTGTATCAGGAAGGTTTTGAGGGATGAATCAGAGTTGTCTAGGCAGACAAAGTGTTAACATGATTAAAGACACAGGTGGGTTCCTTAGGCTTGAATAGAAAGAGAGGCCCAACGTTTTCAACATTTCAGAGGGAAAAAGGAAGAATTAGTGAAGATATAGTCATGTGTATGGAGGGGGCAATGAAAAAGCTAAAGAAAAACTATAGCTTGGATTTATATAAATTGTATAATCTTTCACATAAAAGCAGTGACTGATAAGAAAAAAATTAGAACTGTCCAGAGCTTCTCATATCTGTAATCATCACAAGTAGGTCTTATCCTCATTATATAAATGACAAGGAAAGAGACAGATGTCCAAATATATTTGACTCAAAAGTCCATGTGCACTCTGCCTCCCACAAAGAAGAATCACAAATATATAACACATTGCGTATAATTCATTTGACCAAGTTAGGAACAGTATCAACAGAGAAGAAGCTGGAAAAGAAAAAAAAATAAAAACAAAAAATGAGTCACATAAGGACACAGAAGGATTCTATAGGTAAAGACACAGATTGCCAAACATTCTCATTCCTCATCATGAACACTTAGCCTAATTTGATTAAGTGGCAAGAATACAAACAGGCTTAGAACATCCTCTATATCTTGTGTTAGAAATAGGCTATGTATGTGAAAATAATTTGTTTATTCATTATTTCACAAAAATATATATGTATATATTTATTTAGGAGTTAATATGTGCTGGACCAGTTGCTGGTCATTGTGAAATATAAAAATGAGTAAGACAGATTGCCTGCCCTGCAGGAACTCACAGTTAAGTAAAGGAGACAAAAACAAACTAGTCATAGATATATGGAAAATACTCTAAGAAAGTTCTTAGCTTGAGGGACACTTCATACAGGCTTCAGAGAGAGACAAAAAAATGTGAGTTTTCTGGCAAATGGTAGATGCTTCAAAAGGCTATGGCTCTAAGTGTTGCCCAGTGGATGTGAGTAGAAGGGAGAGTGTCTTGTTACTTTTTGGTTTCTGAGTTTTGGCCTAGTCAGCTAGAACATCAAAAAGGAGGGATCTGGGTATGTTTATATTTACCTACCCCAAGTGATTCTTCTAAAGAGACAAACTTGGGAACCATGAGTTAAGACAGTGGCTTTTAACCACAGGTACACATTAGAATCATTCAGGGAGCTTGGAAAAAGTGCTTCCTTGGCTCCATTCCAGTCCCATTCAACTAGAATTTCTGGAGGCGGGTCTCATGCACTAATATTTTTAAAACTCAGCCTAGGTAATTCTAATGGTCAAAATGGAAACCCTTGAGTTAACAGGATTCGCAGGGAAAAGGATAGTCAAAACAGGAGGCTAAGAAACAGCACAAATGAAAGAGGAGCCCTAGACCTGATGGGAGATGCAAGAAAAAATATGTTGTAACACTACAGAGCCCTCTTAAAAACATGTGGTCAACTGTTAAATGTCAGAGAAACATCAACACGGTCACTGGACTTGAGAATCAGAAAGTAGCTAGTGACCCTGATGGAAACAGATTTAAAAGATAGTGGGACAGAAGCCAGATTACAATGGATTGAGACCTGAATGAAGGAGGGAAAGTGAAGAAAGAGTATAGATTATTCTTTCAAGAAACTTGTTTTGAAAGGAAGAAAGAGAAGGTGAAAGTTTGAAATGGATGAAAAGTTGGTTAATAAAAGATAATTGGTAATAGCTGGAGAACCTGAGACCTAGAGCAAGTTAGGAGAAAAGTAAGTTCTCCCCCTAGGAAAAGGCTTATAGAAGGATGTGGATATAGAGAAGTTTATACCTTAGGGGCAGGAGGGAAACCTGAAGGAACCCATGACCTATGAAGCCAAAAAGTGGCTGATAATTCAAAGAAGCGAAGGAGAAGGGAACTGAACTAAAGGGGAGATACAAAGGCCTGCTGAGTGCAATTAAGGACATCACCTTAGTAAGAGACATTAAAATGAACTAATTGTGCATCTTTATTCAATATATTTCTGAAATATGGGTATAGAAGCTAAACACTGGATAAATGAATTGGTTTGAGATAGGTGAATTATGGGATAAGTAGAGCAGACAAAAGTACTATCAGCATTCTTCTCTTGTAATATTAGGTACCATATGAATGACAACAGAAGTAATCTTCCCAGAGCCAGCGCAAGAGGGAAAGTCTTCCTGGGAAAACATGGTATGGAATAAAGGAGAGTTAAAATTTTAGGCTTAAGAGAAAGCAGCTCACCCCTGTAATCCCAGCACTTTGGGAGGCCAAGGCAGGAAGATTGCTTGAGCCCAAGAGGTTGAGGCTGTAGTGAGCCATGTTTGCGTCACTGCACTCCAGCCTGGGTGACAGAGTGAGAGACTCTGTCTCCAAAAAAGAAAGAAAGACATAAAAATTTGTCAACTTCAATGCCAATGGTGGTAGTGCTCAGACCACAAACACATCAGTTAAGCTGGCAACAGTGACCATTTTGATTAGAGCAGTCCACTTATGAGCATAGAAGAGAGGAAATAGGCAAGGCCCAATTGTTGAAGGGCCTTGGGTGATGGAAAAAGGAGATCTACACTGAATTCTACCCTAATGAAGAACCACTGTTTGTTTTTGATAATGGAAGGTGGTGTGCAAAAGTGCATTTTAAGGGGGTTAATTTGGCAGCAACCTGTATTGTGCATCTGCATTTTAGAGTTGGCCTAAGTTTAGTTTTTTGGGATTTTTTTTTTCTGGCTTTCATTATTGAGCTTCTCTTATAATTTATTTCCCCATTTTCCACAATTTTCATTATTTAGCACCTCATAGATTGTTCTCAAACTTAATTCCCTTTGCCTTCTCTACCTCATTCCACAACTATGGAAATTTTCTCCTCCTTAGGCATCAGTCCTGCTTCCATTTCTATTTATCAGCTGGGATTTTTTCTATCCTTTTAAAACTCCCTCTTCCCTCCTTCATCCTCCTAATGCAGGTTTCCACCTGGACCCTCCACTCCTCTTTGTCTTCTTCAGCGAGCATTTTCCCTCTATGACTCAACCACCACCTCTATACAGGTGACCTGCATGTCTATACCTCCAGCCATTACTGCTATCCTCAGTTCCAGACCCAAATTTTCAAATTTCTATGATAAACCTGCACATGCATTCCCCATGTACCTGAAACTCAGTGTTTCAAAAACAGAATTATCATATTACCCACAAAGTAATAGTTTATTTTCATCTCCAGGAAATTTTTCTCTCTTTTTAAAATTTTGTGTCTCCTAATAACATTACATCTGTGTTGTTATAGTAGTCTCTTAATTGACTTTCTTGATTCTGGTTTCTGATTGCTTTGATTTGAGCTATACACCTTTGTATAGGAAAAAAACAACTTTTTCTCTATATTCACACTCCATGCATCAGTGACCAAACATGTGGGATTTTCCCCACACCGAGCAATTCTCCAATTCTCTGGAGACACCAACTCTGTGTCTTATAATCCAATTCAATTCTGACACCAACCAGAGTTAGCATAGACCCTATGGTTTAAGAACTCAGTTTCACAAGACTTTCTTCTACTCTTCAGGTGCCAATTGCAATTAGTAAGTCCCCAGGTTACCTACTACTTCTATCTGACTTGGCTACAAATTGGATGTTCCCATGACCCTCTCCTCAGATCTGATAATTTGCCGGAGCATCATTTCACAGAACCCAGGAAAACAGTTTACTTACTAGTGTTAATTTATTGCAAAGGGTATTTTAAGGATACAGTTAAACAGCCAGAGGAAGAGATATTTAGGTCAAGCTCTGGAAGGTCCCCAAACATAGAAGCCTCTGTGCCATACTCTCCCAGCAGGTAGATGTGTTCTCCAACATGTAAGCTCTCTGAACCCCATAGTTCAGTGATTTCTATGTCGACTTCATCCTATAGGCATGTTTGATTTTTAATCTCCAGCCCTTCTCTTCTTCCCAGAGGTTGGGGTGCAAGAGCTGAATGTTTCAAGCTTCTAATTATAGTTTGGTGTTTCTGGCGATCAGTCCGTATCTTGGAGCCCACAAAAATTGCCTCATTATAATAAATGATGCTCCTATCAGCCAAAAAATCCTAAGGAATAGAAGCTCTGTGTCAGGAACCGGGTCAAAGACCAAATATTAGGACAAAAGATACACCCAGCACTCCTACTGGTCAGGAAATTACAAAGGTTTTAGACACTCTATGCCAGAAGCCAGGGGCAGAGACCAAACATTTAATTTTTGTTATGTCACAACCTTACCAGATAAATCTTCCTGAATCAGAATTTGATTCATATTCTACAGCTGGCCCTATCCTTAGCCTTCCTGGCCTCTCAAGCTTTAATGAACCTTCCATTGCTCATTGATTCAAGTCCAAAAGCTTAAACTTCTTGACCTTTGCAATCTGTCCCCATCTATTCCTCAAATCATTTGTTCTTCAGTAGCAATAATATTTCTGTTGATCTTTATGATTTTCTGCACTGTTTTTGTGTCCTGAATTGAGTTCTATTAACCCCTCATCTTCATTTTATTTGCTTGTTTATTTAGTAAGTAAATAGTTTTCAACATCTCGTGTAATTCTAACAGGAGGTAAGTGATTCTCACTTGATAATTTGCCTTCCTTACAGGTAATGTGTTCTTTGTCTACCCCAAACACACAGTGTTCCATCTCCACACCCAACTCCCAAACATGACGGTTTCCTGAAGGCAAATGTGACCTTGCTCATAAAAGTGCACTTCTTTTTATTTATAAAAATATTTTTTTTATAAGAGACTATGCTCTACTAGTACTTTTTGGTGTACTGGTTTTTTTTTTTTTTTTTTTTTCCTTTCTTTAACATAGGCTTTCTGCACGGGTAATCTGTGAGGCAGACAAGCATGTCACTACCTTCTTACACAAATTACTGCACACATAGTGAATGGTATACTCTGGGGCCTCTCCTGGCTTCTTACCCTTTCTGCTTGCACAATAGTTCAGTCTCTACTTTCCTAAGTACAAAAGAACTTCTTTATGTGTGCATGTATTTGATGCCCAAGGCCCTATTCTTTAGCTAGAATTTTAAAGCTGGCTCATGCTTCTGTATTATGTGAAGAAATAATTAAGGATACACCTACGAGGATCTTGTACTCTGCAGGGTCCGGAAAAAAAGGAAGTGCTCTGATGGAAGCCCTTCTGGGCCTGGACACCTTTCATTGCACCAAGGCTGTTGTCCTCCAAGAGTTTTATATTAGACTTTCTTTTATCCAACTCTGCTGGTTGCTTTTCTAATCATCTGAGTTTTAATAAATATAATTTCCCTTGTTTGTTCTGCCTGTAAAATACATTTTTAACAATTGTTTGAATTTTACACTTAAATATTTATTTTGGCCTATTCTTTCTACTAAATTTTAAACATTGTTTAAATTATTACCTTTTCTAGAAATTACATGTCGCTTCCTGAGAATTTTAAAAGAGAATAAGAACAAAGTAAATATGAACTAATTTGCAAAACACCAGTTGATATTGTAACTTTTTATGCATAAGTGTTTTTTTCTTCCTTTCTAACATGATTGAAAGCTTCATATGGGTAATCACCAATCATATTTTATATATTTTTTTGTATCCATCACTAGCACCTAATAGGGCCATGGAGATAGTAGACACTCAGTAAATATTTGTTGGCTTTTTGGTTCAGAAACACAATCACCCAGTGTTTTGAAAATGGACTTTTCATAACCTTCAGGTTCAAATAAGTCATACTAATTTATTGAACTTAGAATTTAACCAAACCTCATTTTTTTTTATTGCTTCCTAGAACAAACTTTTGGTTCTCTCCAACTCTCCAAATTTGAATGAAATTCTGTAGGTTTGATCTTGACTGTTATCTAGATCTCCACATGTTAATAGGAACGAAGTGTTAACTTGCCCTAATTATGAATGACTTCATCTAGTACCATACAGCTAGGAAATCAGGAATAATCTTGTCCCTTGAATTTATAATAAATACATTTCAACTATCTTCTATATAGAGGCTTATCTGTAATTTTTAGAGATCAGACTAAAGCTACAGGCTCTTTGGGGTGTATCAGTATACTTTTAAAATGTTTGATTAGGGACGTTACTCAAAAAATGTATCTTTTTGCTAATAAATAAAAGTATAATAATGAATCCTGGAAGGAAAAATTGGAGATGAATTTAGAATGTTGTATATGCAATTGAAATTTTGAGTTAACAATTTAGGTAGTATTAAGGCAAATCACTTGAAAAGTCCACATGAAATCCATGTCAAACAATTGTTAGGAAATAGAAAAGATATGTTAATATGCATGACATCTTCATGAAACCAAGTCATTTTTTTTCTGATCTACTCTGAGCTTCAGAATGGGGACAAGATTTAAACTTCAGAATATGAAGAAGCTTTTTAAAAAGCAAAAAAGTTTGCATGAAAATTTCATTTAACTTAAAGTTCAATCAATATGAAATAATATTCATTGCAAGTAAGTCAAATCATAAATATTGTAAAGCCTCTGCTAATCCTGTGCTTGCTGCCATAAAGCAGACATGAAAAATAAAATGAAAAAGCACATATTTGTTCTCATAGTTTATTCCTATTAAAGAAAAATTTTTTTAAACAATAAAAAGTGAAATAATAAAAAAAATCCCTCAAGATTAAAACCAGAAGACATATCACAGGGCAATATTTATTTGCAAACATATTCTTTGATCTAGTCCTGTGTTTAACCATATGTCATTCCCTTCTTTTTTTTACCTCCCTCCCTTCTCTCCCCAAACATGGCTGAGCATCTTCTGCATGTCAGGCTCTGCGCAGGGTATAGGGTGACAAGGAAGAACAAAGCCCAGCTTCTGACCTCAAATGCAAAGCATAATTAAAATCTTCAAGAATCCTCATTTGACAGCTAAAACATCCAAACACCAAGAGCTGGAGGAAGGGGGTTGTCTCTCCTCACTAATGATCTTTGGTTCTTAGAGGACTTTTAGCCCCACCCATGGTGTCTCCCAGTCATAAAACCTGTTGATTATGGGATTGTAGCCTGCCCTATACATCTATACTGGACATCTTCATGGAACCAAGTCAATTTTTCTAATCCAGCTTCAGCTTCAGAATGGGGACAAGATTAAAATGAACTATTTAGGAGGCAATAGGGGCATTATTTATGTAGCACTACCAAATAAGACTAAGGTTAAGTCAGAACTCAAACTTTAGATTATGTTGTCTCAAGGTCATTTTCATTAGTCTAAAATATTCTGAACTTCACCACTCAAGTGTTGTTACTCCTGAAGTCTTGGGAAAAAATGTGGATCAACAAGACTTAGAATTAAATGAAGGAAAATCTACAGTGGGTAAGGAATGTGTATCTCAAGGGAAATAATGGTACTCCGTAAAGTTATCATGACCTACAAGTAAATAAATCATATAATTCCTGGCACATAATAAGTGATCAATAAAAATTATCATTAAGGGAAATATCTATGTCAAAATGATGTATAGCTTTCAGAAGACAGATGTGGGGAACTACCTTCAAAGATATTTCCATGCCAGTGTCTGTGGCCGTCTGAGGAGACAGGTGTCCTCTTATTTCCATGCCCAGGTCAGTGTTCATATGTGGGAGGGGTTTCAAGAGATTATTGTGTTTCCATTTTTTGACTTTTATTTCAGGAATGGTATGTCTGGCTGCCTTGCTCCTCTTGGCCCTTCTGGTTCTGGTATCATAAGTTGTATGAAAGGGAACTGAGGACTCTGCTTCTACTTTCTTCCTTATTGGAAAGATTTACCAGGTTTACTCATTAAGAGGATGGTGATGTTCCAGGTGGGCTGCGAGGCTAAGTTTCTTTTCTTTATCTGAAGTGTTTTCAACCCCTTCCTGAGATCCAGATTGTAAAACCACATCCATGGGAGGTTTGACATTGACACTGGAATCTAGAGTATTGCCATTCTTTTGATTCTACTTCCTGAAATGTTACTAAACAGATGAGATTATATAGTACTTTCTAAGCCTCTCCATAACCATCCTGTGCTGAAATAATTAAGACTTTAAAGCAATGATGCCAGCCTAGTTCAACTCCCAAACATGGCGCTCAGATTAGAGACTGTTTGAAAAGGTGAGTAATCTTAATGCTGGTGACTTTAAATTCTGAAGTTGCCTATGAGGAGTGTCGAGAGTCTGACTAAACCTGACAGTTTGCTTATTCCTTATGAAAATATTAGGTATCAGGGCAATGGCTCAACAGAAATGACTCTCACACATTCCTTCGAATAGGAAGAGGAGAGACATGCTGGTTCCTTTTACGTCTTATTAGGGATATGCCTAAGAGTCCCTGGGTGGCAAAAAGGGGTCACACAGAACAGAGGAGTCTCAGCTCACAGTATTATTAATTTGAGGAAGAATAGGTTGGGAGAAAAAGTTAAAACTTCCAGGAATCAAGAGCCTTAGGGAAAAAAGGCACACATTACCCAGAAAACCGGGGCTTATTGGATGAGTGGTAAAGGGAATTGGCAAGGAAGAGACAGGCTCTGCAGGCAGGGAAGTGGACAATTGTGTATTATTTATGGCCCCAAACCTGGTGAATGACCTTTCTTCTCTCATTCTGTAGTGTTTGTCCCTGATGTACCTTCGGGCTGGCACCAGCCTACTTTAGCAAATTGTGTTAATTCTGGATTTGTGGGGTGGGGCTTACACAATTATTACAGTTTGGGCAGAGCATCTGAGGAAACATGTTCCTTGATTGGAAGTTTTGGAATTCAAGCAATTTAGTTTGTTCTTTCAGCTAGAAACAGAAGTAGGGAATATTTCCTAGGTACTATGTCTTCCTACTATTTTTCACTTCTATTTGTGTTTTTATTTCTATTCCAACTGTTTGACTTTATTTAGGTTTTAATGTTGTAAATGACCTCAACTTCTGTTAGGGAGTGGAGGCTAGATATAATGTGATACAATTTCTTTTTCCTTTTTTGTGTGTGAGAAGTTGTATGGTGTCATAACTAATCTGAAAAGTTAAACAGATGTCTTTGAGGAAAGAAAACTGAGATTATACTATAATCATTTAGTTAATATTCTGGTTGCTCAGGTAAAAATCTTAGTCATGTTTGCGTCCTTTCTTTTCCTCACATCCCATATCCAAATCATCAGCAAAGCTCCAGGCTTTAATCCCAAATATCTCCCAAATCAACCTTTTCTCACCACCTCTAGCAAAATCATCCTTGCCCAAGCCTTGAAAGAAAGTTGGGATTTGCAATGGTCTTCTAACTTACCACCTTCATTTCACTCTGCCTCCTCCCCATTCTCAACCCATAGCCAGAATGGTCCTTTTAAAACCTAAAGGATCATATGATTTTTTCATGTTTCTCATCTCTCTTAGAATAAAAACCGAAATGCTTATTATGGCCTATAAGGCTAAGGATGAAACCTGACTGATGTGAGCTAACCAGCTACCCCTCCCCCAGCTTGATCCTTCTGCTACTTAAAACTCATTGAATATGACAACATACATCTACCTTGAAACATCAGGGTTTCACCCTTTTCCCTAAATATCTTCATGACTTGGTCCTTCACCTCCTTCAGCTCTGTGCTAAATGTAATTTCCACAATGCCTTTCATGATCATCTGATATCTGATATCACCATACTCCTTGCTAAGCCACACTGCCTCCTTTACGTTTCTCCTAGCACTTATTAGTGCTTCACTATATTTGTTAGTCTCCCTTGTTAGCAGTGTTTGTAGAGACCTTTCTCACTAGATTTATCCCCAGATACTAGTCAGTTTCTGACACATTGTATGTTTCAACAAACATTTGTTGACTAAACATTGAATAAGTTAATAATCAGGGTTAGTCTTCTACATAGGAGAAGTAGATCTAACCACTGCGGGGTTCAAAAGTTGGGTCTACTCTCTGTTTACTCACCTATTTTATCCAAGTCTTATTAACATGAGGTTGCATTCCACAGTTAAGAGGAAAAATTAAATACTAGTTAGCTACCATGGTTGCTGTTCAGGAAGGGGTCCTGGACCTCTGTCAGGACAGCCATGGGACTTGTGACCAGTTGGTAAAAGTCATAATTCATATCCAGATCTGATATATAAGCCCATTACTCCATCATAGTCTACAATTTTTCCTAGGGCTAGCCATGGAAAAAAAATTCCCCTTTGTATACAAAATTATTGGCCTATTTCTTTCTCTAGTGCATCAAAAGTTATGAATATATACATACCCTAATCACTGGGAATATACATACTGAGACCATACCCAATAGGACAGATAAAATCTTTCTCCAACTGTGGCTATGGTAATTGTTTCTTTTCCTGGCCACATCATTTTGGACTTCTGGTTTGCTGACTCATTTCCTGTGTTTCATATTGTTCTTCTCTATAATGCTTTCTCACATCATGGAGTTTTACATTAATTGGAGAATATTTTTATTTGTATAATGGTAGACCACTAGAAGTTCAGATTTTAAATACAGAGCTATCTATAGTGACTATTGCTATAAAGTCAGTCATCTGTCTTCTAAATTGCCCAGACTTTGAGGTTTTTCAAAACACTGGTACATGTTTTTCCTTAACTATAATATAAAATGGCAATAGCAATGTCTACCTAAGAGGACTGTAGTTTAAATTAGATAATACCCATAGAGCTTTTGGAAGAGTAGCTGGCACAAGGTAAGCCATCTATTGTTAATTGCTATTGTTTACTTCAGTAGTAAGGTGACATTGTCTGTGTTCTTTGCTTTTCTTCTCTGTATTTGAGGATATATGTGTGTTGGAAGGGCGGGACCCTACTCTGCTTTTTGGCTGGAAAAGCAATTTCTGGATTGAATCCAATCAGTGAAATGATTCCTTTTTTGGGAAATTATGATTTTCGTGGCATTTCTGTTGTAACACTATTGACTAGAGGGCTCATTTTGAGTGCTGCCTCAGCCTTCTTGGATTTTCATTTTAGACAGTTTACATTTTCTGTCTGCTATGCTGCATTTGTTTATGGGATTCACTTTAGCTCCACAGATGTTCACTGATCAACTGCTATTGATTGGATGCTAGGGATACAATGGCAATTGATGCAATACCCCCACCTCAGAGATCTTTGCCAAATTAATTACATATGTGCCTAAATTATAATCTATAGTATCCTGGGGTTTTGCTTTTTGCCACATCTTTCTCAAGTCTGTGAACCAGGAGACAACATCATTCTAACCTGGAAAAATCAGTGCCAGCTCACTGCTGGATTTGACTCAAATCAGCAACCCATACTCATCTAATCCCACATAGTTCCTAATGACATCAGTGGGAATTTTGAGGGTGTATCTGAGAAGAATTTTGTTCACTCTTTGCATTCTTTTTAAGTATAAGCATATGTACCCAGGAAGTTTGATGCTTATCTGTTCTTCCTCAGGCTTCAACATGCCAGCCACCCACTGCTGTGGAACTGTTGAGAACACTTGAAACACATGGTTCTTCAGAATGAGATAAAGAGCTAGAAGAAATTTATAAATTATTAGATCTAAAAGGAACCCATGGAGATTATCCTGCTGCCAGGTTCTGGAATCTAGCTCAAACTATGCATTTGACTGATGAGTTACATTAACGAGGTTATAACAGATTACTCAAGGATGCCCTGTGACATCTCAAGGGTCACCCAGCTGGTTGTGGTTTAGGCAGAACTGAGAGTTGCATCTTCTTTTAACACAGTTTTCCATAACTGTGGAGTATCTGAGTACTTCAGTTCTCAACTTCTGTGATGCTGTCAGCTATTACTCTATTTATCTTAAAAGTCTCAATATTAGCAATATGACTTCCTTAAAGGCTAGAGTTGCTAAAGAATTAGGAAAATGATTTAATTTGCCATGAAAAAGATGTGACTATTAACACCTCTTAGGGAATTTCTTTCCCCTATTAGGCTTTCACAAATGTAAAATGCATTCATTATGCAAATGTACTACGTGAAGGTGCTTGGGAATTAGTACGCTTAAATTCTATGTCATTGCCCTAGGTCTCTCTATGCAGTGCTTGGACTCTATGCAGTCTTTGGTGGATAGAGAAAAGAGATGGGAGTTTGGAATGGTTAGTGGGTGAAGTTCTTTTGCAATTAAGATTCAAAAAAAACCAAGATGGAACTGCTTCCTGATTTATATTTTGTCCAGTTAATTACATATGTGCCAAAATTATAATCTAACATAACCTACAGAATTTTTCAGAAAGGAGGGAGTCTTAGAGACCATTAAGTCAAAAGCTGGAAGAAAGGAGACTAACTGAGTATCATCCCCTGTAGGAAGATAAGATGCTAATTTTTAGAGGCACTCAGCCTCTAAAATCAATTTTTCTTAATATTGAGAATTATTGAGTGGCTGGAAAAGCATCTTACTCTATGAAATATAGTCACTGTTTAGTGCCTTTCCATTTTATTTACTATTTAAAGCATACAACAGCTAGTTAACCAACTACTTATAAAATATATTTAATGTTTAGAGGCACTCAGTGTGGTTATAAAATGATTTTAAGGGTATACAAATATGGTACATTAACCACATTTCATGAACTATGGTTCCCTCTGGAAAAACAAAAACGTTTTCCCTGGCATCCTGCAGCATCTCATCCTGAAGTTTGTAAATGGCCCATACTGCTCAAACTGGCTGCCTCACTGGCTTTTGATGCCAGCCACTTTAGAGCACACACCAGAAAGATCAATATAACCCCTACATAAGTGATAGAGCACCATGCACTCAAAGGCTGTTAGACTCTTCGATAAAGAACGGCTTGACAGATGCAGTGAAATTAAGCAGCATGCACAAAACCCGAGTAAAGAGGTTGTAGGGCTGTAGTCTTTTTTCAGTTCACGGTGGATTGATGGGTACACTGTGACACAAGATGCATTGAGATGAGACTTGGTCCCTGCCATGTGTATGCATTAGTGAGTTTACGGTCTATGAAAACATGGGGAGAGTCTAGTAAAGGATGGGATAAGAATGGAGCCTTTTTCAAAGGAACCTGCTTCAGAGAATTATGATAAGCGAGACATAAGAGGACCTAGCATAAACTTAACAGTGAGGAAATGTTCAACGCTATTTATTTTCAGACAATATCCTAGTTCCCTGAAAACACTCTACATCACAATGTACTAATCTCTATCTTTCATTATTAAAATTCCATGGCATTGATTGATTATTGAGAAAATATGATGGAAATGTTGCTTTCAATTTCCCGTTCATGTAATGAAGCTGAATGTGTGATGATGTTCATTTTGTCTTGTTTACTTTGCATGTACCTCCTGCAGCATGCAGCCTGGCAGAAGGGCTTCTACCCCAGGAATACACCACACTCTAGCTGGGGAAAGGATGTAAAGACAGAGTCAGGGCATCCTGGAGTAAACCCATACTTTGATTTGTCATATAGGGGGGCAGTATTACTAGAAGGGGTAGTCAATGTAAAGTTCTAACCAAAGATAGTTGGATGGGAAAGTAGACCAATTTCTTAACCAAAAGTTTTTTAAAAAGCATAAACTATAAAGAAGTAGATAATGTTAAGGAATAAAAATAGACAATAAAAATTGTTTAGTGGGAGCTGTAGCTTACAGTGCAATGTGTTTCAGTTCTCTGGGCCACTTCAAAACGTGCTAGACGGGAGTTCCAGTTTTGGTTCAGCATGTAAGAAGCTTGGAAGTCATCACTCCATTCTAACAGTTAAAATACCGAATAAACTGAAAGGCAACAAATCTTAGATCCCTCAGAGAATTCAGAACACAGGGCAAACCATTACCTCCCGAATTGGGGACAGACTGGCAAATACAGAGAAGCACAACTTAAAGGAGAATAAACCTTGTGGGAGCTGGTTCAAGAGAGGAAAACTTAAACTGTAATTGACTAATTGCTGAAGGCTCAGTATGAATAAATCTGAATGCTAAAAACTCCAGGAGAGCCCAGTTTTAGGTGAGCCCCATGTTTTCTAGGTTCTACTTTCAGGAGCTCTACCAGGTTCTCACAGTAAAAAGGAAAGAAATATTCCCTATCCTTTCTGCATGGAGAGGGAAAAAGCAGCCATTGTGAAATATGCTCAGAGAATTCTGTTATTCCTAACATGTGCTGCCCTCGAGAGAAACTATTTTGCTGGAACCTAATCTACTGGGGTTTTATCAGAGCCTAACTGACATCAAAGAAGAGAAGTACCCAACTCCAGCCCCCTCTAAGCCATCCTGTCCCACTAAGTGGGGGCAAAAACTTAGAAGCACTTGTGAAGATTAGAGCCCAGCAATACAGCCTCATTATATGACTGAGACCTAATCACAGGACTATAGCATGCTTCTCCTCCCACCATACCTTACTACCATATAACTAAAAGCTTATTTACTACGGTTCCTTTTACCTAGTACATCATGTCCAGCTTTCAACAAAAAACTACAAGGCATACTAAAAGGAAAAAAGAAAAACCCACAGTTTGCAGAGACAGAACAAGCTCAGAACCAGACTCAGATATAGCAGGGATTTTGAAATTATCAAACCAGTAATTTAAATCAACTATTATTAATATGCTACAGATTCTAATAGAAAAAGGTAGACAACACGCAAGAACAGATTAGGTAACTCAGCAGAGAGATGGAATTATAAGAATCAAAAAGAATTGTAGAAGCCAAAAACACTGTAACAGAAATGAAGAATGCCTTTGATGGTGTGGTTAGTAGATTAGACATATCTGAGGAAAGAATTAATGAGCTTGAGGATATGTTCACAGAAACTTCCACAACTAAAAAGCAGACAGTGGAGTGATATATTTAAAGTGTTGAGAAAAAAGGAAAACAAATACCAACCTAGAATTTTGTATCTTTTACATTATTCTTCAAAGTGAAGAAGTACAGATATAGCTGATTGTATTATGCTTCACTTTATAGCACTTTGCAGATATTATGATTCTTACAAATTAAAGGTTTGTGGCAATCCTGCATTGAGCAAGTCTATCCATAGTATTTTCCTAACATGTGCTCAGCTCACTTTGTGTCTCTGTGTGATATATTAGTAATTCTCACAATAATTCATACTTTTATTATTATATCTGTTATGGTGATTTATGGTCAGCAATCTTTGATTTTACTACTGTGATTGTTTTGGGATGCCATGAACTGCACTCATAGAAGAGGGCAAGCTTAACTGATAAATGTCGTGTGTGCTCTGCCTGCTCCACTGACTCGCCATTCCCCCATCCCTCTGCCTTGTCTCAGGCCTCCATTTTCTCTGAAGCACAATATTTAAATTAGGCCAATTAATAACCCTATGATAGCCTCTAAATGTTCAAGTAGAAGGAAGAGTTGCAGGTCTCTCACTTAGAATCAGAAGCTAGAAATAATTAAACTTAGTGAAGAGGGCAGGTCAAAATGCGAGATAAGTTGGAAGATAGGCCTCTTGTGTTAAACAGTTTAGCCAAGTTGTGAATGCAAAAGTTCTTGAAGAAAATAAAAAGTGCTACTCCAGTGAACACATGAATGATAAGAAAGCAAAACAGCCTTATTGCAAATATGGAGAAAGTCTTAGTGATCTGGATAGAAGATCAAACCAGCTACAACATTCCATTAAGCCAAAGCCCAATCCAGAGCAAGGCTGTAACTCTCTTCAATTTTTTGAAGGCCAAGAGAGGTGAGGAAGCTGCAGAAGAAAACTAGAAAGCTAGTGGATCTAGCAAAGACAGTGATGAAGGTGGACATATTAAACAACAGATTTCCATTGTAGAGGTAAGAGCCTTATATTGGAAGATGCCATCTAGGATTTTCATAGCTAGAGAAGTCAATGTCTGGCTTCAAGGCTACAAAGGACAGGGAGAATCTCTTGTTAGGGACTAATGCTGGTGGCCTGAAGTTGAAGCCAACCATTACCATTCTGAAAATCCTAGAGCTCTTAAGAATTATGCTAAATTTACTCTGGCTGTGTTCTGTAAATGGAACAACAAAACCTGGATGACAGTACATCTGTTTACAGCATGGTTTTCTTAATATATATTTTAAGCCCACTGATGAGACCTATTGCTCAGAAAAAAAAGATTCCTGTCAAAATATTACTGCTCATTGACAATGCAACTGATCATCCAAAAGCTACAATGAAGATATATGAACAGATTAATGTTGTTTTCATGACTCCTAACATAACATCCATTCTGCAGCTCATGGATCAAGAAGCAATTTCAACTTTTAATTATTATTTAAGAAATACATTTGATAAAGCTAGAGCTGCCGTACATAGTGATTCCTCTGATGTATCTGGGGAAAATAAATTGAAAATGTTCTGGAAAGAATTCACTTTAGATGTCATTAAGAACATTCTTTATTCATGGGAAGATGTCAAAATATTAACATTAACAGAGGTCTGGAAGAAGCTGATTCTAACCCTCATCGATGACTTTGAGGGGTTTAAAACTTTAGTGGAGGAAGCAACTGCAGATGTGGTCGAAATAGCAAGGGAACTAGAATTAGAAGTGGAGCCTAAAGATGTGACTATAATCTCATGATAAAACTTGAATGAATGAGGAGTTGGTTCTTATAAATGAGCACAGAAAATAGTTTCCTGAGATGGAACCTTCTCTGGTGAAGATGCTCTGAACATTGTTGAAATGACAATAAAAGATCTAAAATGTTACATAAACTTAGTTTATAAAGCAGTATGCAGGGTTTGAGTATTGATTCAATTTTGAAAGAAGTTCTACTGTGAGTAAAATGCTGTCAAACAGCACTGCATGCTACAGATAAGTATTTTGTGAAACAAAGAGTCAATTGACACAGCAACTTCAATGTTATATTTTAAGAAACTGACACAGCCACCTCAACCTTCAGCAACTACTACCCTGATCAGTCAGTAGCCATCAATATGGAGGCAAGACCTTCCACCAACAAAAAGATTACAACTTGCTAAAGGCTCGGATGATAGCTAGCATTTTTTGGCAATAAAAATTTTTTAATTATGTCCATTGGGTTCTTTAGACTTACTTCTATTGCACACTTACTGGACTATAGTAACGTGTAAATCTAACTTTTGTATGCACTGAGAAACCAAAAAATTCATGACTTGCTTTGAGACATTCGCTTTATTGTGGTGGTCTGGAACCAAACCCACAATATCTCTGAGGTATGCCTATTAAGACTTTCCCAAACAAACAAAAATAGAGAAAATTTGTTGCCAGTAAACCTGCCTTGCAAAAAATGTTAAAAGAAGTGTTTCAGAGGATAATAATATAGGTCAGAAATTTTGCTTCACATAAAGAAGAGCATCAGAGAAGGAATAAGTGAAGATTAAGAAAAACCTTATTTTTCTCTACTTAATTGGTTGAATATACAACAGTTTGTTAAAAACAATAATAGCAGGCCGGGCACAGTGGCTCACGCCTGTAATCTCAGCACTTTGGGAGGCCGAGGTGGGCGGATCACGAGGTCAGGAGATTGAGACCATCCTGGCTAACACAGTGAAACCCCATCTCTACTAAAAATACAAAAAATTAGTGGGGCGTGGTGGCGGGTGCCTGTAATCCTAGCTACTCAGGAGGCTGAGGCAGAAGAATGGTGTGAACCTGTGAGGCAGAGGTTGCAGTGAGCTGAGATTGCACCACTGCACTCCAGCCTGGGCTACAGAGCGAGACTCCATCTCAAATAAATAAATAAATAATAATAATAATAATAATGGCAATAATGTATTTAGTGGTTGTAACTTATGGATAACCTTGCACTATCCATGAGGCAGTACAGTGTTATTCAAAAGTAGATTTGGATTAGATGCAAATGTATATTGAAAATGCCAGAGCAACCACTAAAAAAAGTAAGTAAATAAATAAGTATACTATAGTTGATATTGCTAAGGAGAAAAGAAATGGAATCACACAAAATGCTCAGTTAAACCACAAAAGGCAAAAAAGAGTGGAAGAATAAAAAACAATGAATAGAATGCAGTAATAAGGAAGATATTAATCCAACAATATCAATAATTAAACAATTGTCGTTAACACTAACAAAAAGAGATTGTCAAAGTGGATCAAAAGACCCAACTATATATTGTCTACAAGAAACGCACTTTAAATATAAAGACACATCAAGATTAAGCATAAAGGGATGGAGAAAGATATAATAACTCGAATCAGAAGAAAACTCAGTAGCTACATTAATTTTAGATAGAGCAGACTTCAAAGCAAGGAATGTTATCACAGATAAAGACGGACTTTACATAATGATAAAAGGGGTCAATTCTCCAAGAAGACATAATAATCCTTAAAGTGTATGCACCAAACAACAGAGCATTAAAATACACGAGGCACAAACTTATAAAACTCCAAGGAGAAATAGAGGAATACACTATTATAGTTGGAAACTTCAACACTTATCAGTAATGGACAGATTCAGCAGGCAGAAAATCAGTAAAGACATAGTTGAACGCAACAGCACTATCAATCAACTGGATATAAATGACATCTATAAAATACTTCATCCAACAGCAGATGACACATTCTTCTCAAGCTCACATGGAACATTCACCAAGACAGACCACATTCTTGGCCATAAAACACACCTCAACAAATTTAAAAATAAAAATCATACAATGTCTGCTCTCAAATCTCTCAGTGAAATTAAACTAGATACTAGCAACAGAAAGGTAGCTTGAAGATCCCCAAGTACTGGGAGATTAAACAACACACTTGTAAATAACACTTGGATCAAAGAAGAAATCTTGAGAGGTATCTCAAAGACAATATTGTCAATATGTTAGTTCTTCCTAACTTCATCTATAGATTCAATGTAATCTCAAGGGAAATTGTAGCAAACTCTTTGTGAACATTGACAGATTGATTCTAACTTCACATGGGGAGGCAAAAGACCCAGAGTAGCCAACACAATATTGAAGGAAAACTAAGTCAGAGTACTGACACTACTTGACTTCATGCCTTACTATACACTTCCAGTAATCAAGATAGTGTAGTACTGGCAAAAGAATAGACAGGTCAATAGAATGGAATAGTGAACCCAGAAATAGATACCCACAAATATAGTCAACTGATCTTTGACAAAGGAGCAAAGGCAACATAATGGAGAAAAGACAGTCTTTTCAACAAATAGTGCTAAAGCAACTGGACATCTGCATGCAAAAATAATCTGCATGCAAAAATAAATACATAAATCTGGACACTACCTTATACTTTTCAGAAAAACTCCAAAACACTGATAACAGCAAATGATTCTAAGGATGTGGATGGGAATGCAATATGGTATAGCCACATTGAAAGACAGTCTGGCAGTTTCTTACAAAACTAAACATACTCTTACCACATGATCCAGCAGTTATATTCCTTGATAATTATTCAAATTATATTTTATTTACAAAAAAACTGCACACAGATGTTCATAACAGTTTTATTCATAATTGCAAAAACTTGGAAACAACCATAATGTCCTTCAGTAGGTGAATAGATAAACAGTGGTACATCCAGACAATGGAATATTATTCAGCCCTAAAAATAAATGAGTTTCTGGGTACAAAAAACAGAAAGAATGAATAATACCTACTATTTGATAACACAGCAGGGTGACTACAGTCAATAATAACAATTGTACACTTTAAAATAACCAAAAGAGTGTAACTGGATTGTTTGTAACACAAAGCATAAATGCATAAAGGGATGGATACCCCATTCTCCATGATGTGATTATTTCACATTGCGTGCCTGTATAAAAACATCTCATGTACCCCATAAATATATACTCACAAAAATTAAAAATAAAAAAACATAAATGAGTTCTCAAGCCATGAAAAGACATGTTGGTAACTCAAATTCCTAATCAGAAGAGCTCAATTTGAAAAGGCTACATATTGTATGTCTAACTATATAGCATTTTGGAAAAAACAAAACTACAGAGACAGTTATAGATCCATGGTTTCCAGGGGTTGGGGAGCAGGAAGGATGCAGAGACAGAGCAGAGAGGATTTTCAAGACAGTGAAACTATTTTGTATGATACTATAATGATGGATGATACATGCCATTATACATTTGTCAAAACCCATAGAATGGAGAACATCAAGAATGAACTCTAATGAACTATGGTGTTGGGGTGATAATGATGTGTTAACGTAGCTTCATCAAAGATAACAAATGTACCATTTGATGTGGGATGTTGATAGTGGGGGAGGCTTTGCCTGTGTGAAATCAAAAAAGTATATGGAAACTCTCTGTACTGTCCACTCAATTTTGCTGTGAACCTAAAATTGCTCTAAAAATTAAATTCTAGGTCAGGTGTCCTGGCTGTGGGAGGCCAGGCATTCCCAACACTGTGGGAGGCCTAGGCAGGAGGACTGCTTGGGTCCAGGACTTTGACAACAGCCTGGGCAATATGGTGAGACCCCATCTCTACAAAAAATTTAAAAAGTTAGCCAGGCATGGTAGCGCACACCTGTGGTCCCACTTACTTGAGCGGCTGAGGCAACAGGATCGCTTGAGCCAGTGCACTCCAGCCTGGGCAACAGAGTGAGACCCTATCTAAAAAAAAAAAAAAAAAAAAAAAGTAAAAAGTCTATTTTTAAAAATGTGTTAGGCATTCGATGAACTTTAAAGATTATGTTTCTAAGAAAAAATAAACAACCTTGCATTAGTGGATGGAATTTTTTTAGGACAAATGCTATGTTGAAGCACAGAGAAATGTAAAGAATCTGTAAGACAACTTAGGTGAAAGCTTTAGATGTTAGGTTCTATGAACATACTCAAAAACGAACGGTGAAATGGAAATCTTAATTGAAATGTTTAAGTTCTAAGGATCAAAATTTTTACCTTTTTTTGGAAGAATGTCAATGGAAAATACTGCCTGAAGACTTACATTCGGGTATGGCTGTTTTTTGTTTGTTTTTTTAAGGCGAGGGGCACTTTTATGTAGACTTCATTTCTCCCTAAATGCTTAGAGGGGAACGGCCTGGTGATCTGGGTCCCTGCTCCCTTCCCTAAAAGTGGCGTGCAAGCTCTGGCAAAGACAAGTGATGTGGAAAGCGGTTCACTGATTGGAGTAGGAAGCGTAAAAATACCCCCACCTTGGAAGAGTTGCTGAAGGCCAGGCCCGTGTGATAGTGGTCAGGCAGCCCATTGACCATGCTGGGGAAGACAGGACGTTCTCCCAGGTCTGGCTACTGAGGCCTGGATGTTCTCGGTTCCCCTCTGTGTGTGCGTGTGCGGCTTCGCTGGCTTAGGTGTGGCTCGCTGGGGCGCCACGGACGGTAAGGGGAATGCCCCCTCTCTCGGCGCAGAGCAGAGCGTGTGCGGATGGGGCCCGGCCGCGACTCGCGGCCAACCCTGGCGTTTTCTTCGCCGCTGTGTCGGATCTGGCGCGTGGACGAGTCGTTGGAGAAATGCCGGTCAGAGGGCAGATGGGCGACCTGACGGCGGGGAGGGAAAGGCGGTCGAGCCCAGAAGAACGAAGCGAGCGGTCGAGGGGCACGGAGGTCTCCTCGGCCCGCTCGGTCCCCTCGGCCGTGTGGCTCCGCTCGGTCGTCTCGGGGCTGCCTTCTGCCCGCCGGGGCTGCACGTCTGTTGGCGTGGCCATGCCTGACCCACCCGTCCACGGCTTGGCGGCGGGGCAGGTCCACACCCCAGGCGTCTGCCAGGTGGGCCAGCAGCAGCTGGGAAAGGTGGCGGTGCGCGCGCTCGTTCCAGTGCACGCCGTCTGGGAGCCGGTGCCGCGCCGCGTGGCGGAAGTGGAAATGCAGGTCCAGCACGTCGAAGCCGCGCCTCGCCGCCTCGGCGGAGCTGTAGAAGTTGGCCTCCATCACGTCTTCGCGCAGGCGGGCGCGGCGGAGCTGGCGCGCGCATGGGAGGCAGTTTCCCGAGATGGTCTCGGCCACGGGCATGGCAGTGTTCCACAACAGGAGGCAGGACGTGGGTAGCGCCCAGTCCAGCCGCACGAACAGGCTCTCCACGTCACGCCGGTAGCTCCTGGGGAAGCCCCGGCCATCCCTGGCGAGGTCCCAGAGGCAGGAGTTCATGACCACCACGTCCGGGGCGGGCTCGGCCCTACGCAGCTCTTCCACGACGCGCTCCGCGTAGTGCGAGTACACGCGCGAGAGGAAGTAGAAGCGCACCAGGTGGTGGCCCGAGCGGAACTGGCGTACCTCGCGGTAGTGGCTGTCGTAGTGCATGCGGCCGCTGCTGCAGCCCACCAGCAGCATGTCGCGCTCGAAGCTCAGCTCGCCCTTGGCCTTCAGCTGACTGGAGGACAGCAGGCAGTCCTTCTGAAGCAGGAGCACCAGGTCCTTGTACACGGCCAGCTGGACCGAGTCCCCCATGACCACCACGAACTTGTTGTGCAGCAGCTGCCGGACTTCGCAGGCTCGCAGCTGGGCCATGGCGGCGGAGGCAGGGCGCGCGGCTGAGCTCCCGCCTTTCCTCAGCGCTGATCCGAAGAGGATTCAGGGACCTGCAGGACCGCTAGGTGTAGGACCGCTAAGGTCGTCTCTGCTCGGCGCCAGGGCTTGGGCCGAGGAAAAACGCTGGGGTCGCGCCCCTGAAGGCCGCTTGAGCGCAGTTTACTTCAGCGGGATGTGACCTCTGAACCGCGGAGGCTCCCATGTGAGTACTGGCTCCACCTGGTGGAGGGGAGGCGCGGAACCCCCCGGGAACGCCCCGCTAGCCGTGGGGCGGCGAGGGCTCCATTTGGGTGGATCTGTGCTGGCTTTCAAGTACCGCCGCCGCGGACTGCGCTTAGTTTGCACTCAGCGCCGCCTGCCCACGGCCTTGTCTTTGTTTTACCAGCAGCAGCTAGCTAATGGAGGTCGCCGTCCAGTGTGGAGGCCGCTTCTTAGCGTTGGCTCTTGGCATTCCTGTGTCCGGTGGAGAATGTCTTCATCGCCGGCTTGGCTCTCCTTCCATGCCAACTCCTATCCTGGGGCATTTGGGAAATGCTTCCTCTGGAGGAGGGGTGCCATTCCCAGGGGTAGAGCCCGGCCTGGGGACTGACCTGCTAGGTCTGTTGGCAGAATATTCAGGTCAACCTGTACTGACAATACTCAGGTCAGTCTGTGCTGGAGGGCTCAAATCTATTTTAGTTAAAATCTTTTTTACCAGCTCAGGGAGGATTCACATGCACTTATAACAAATAATACAGAGATCGCAGTGTACCCTTTACCTATGTCCCCCGCCGGTGGCGTCTTGGAGAGCTGTAGTACCTCGGCGCACTCAACATACAGACCCTTTCCTCTGCACAAGGATGCCTCCCATTGTCCTTCCAGTGCCAACCACCTTCTTCCCTCTCCATTGCCCTGATGCCTGGCAACCACTAAGCTGTTCCCCACTTACAGAATGTTGCCATTTCAAGAATTCTATTTAAATGGAATGGCATAGTATGTAAGCTTGGGGGACTGGCTTTTTCCCCCTGCAGCATTGTTCTCTGCAAATTCGTTCAGTGTGTTTACTTTGTAAACCCTGACCACCTGTTTTCTGTACTAGGAAGTGAGTTTCCAGTGGTACCAAGGTGTCAATACTTTGTTCTCTTTTTATTGCTGAGTACTATTCAATGGTATGGATGTACCATAGTCAGTTTAACCAATCACCTGTTGAAAGGACTGTAGGGTTGTTTCCACTTTGGGGCTATTTACACGTCACATTGTTACGAGCATTCCTGGGCAGGTTTTTCTACAAACCTAGGTTTTCATTTCTCCAGGATAAAGCCGAAACTGCAATTGCTGGGTGGTATAATGGTTATGTATTTATCTAGGGCTTTAGGAAATGCCCAGACTCTTCTCCAGAGTGGTTGTACCACTTTACATTCCCACTAGTAATGAATTTAGTGGCTAATTTCTTTGTTTCTGAGATGTAGATATGCATATCCTGGATATGTAAAACCTGGAATCCTTTTCTATATGGAGATGGATATGACTTTCCTGGTTTGTATGAACCCTGGTTTCCTTCTTCGTTGGATATGGGTATAAGAGTGTCAAGCTGTGTAACGCAGGCCTCCTCCATCTTTCGGTATGGATGTGAGCTTCTAGCCTGTGTAATCCTAGCGTCTTCGTCCTCAGTTAGGAATGTGAGCTTTCTGCTGAATAAATCTGGACTTCTTTCTCTCCATCCTTGGTTCTGAGTGTAAAATTCTTGAACCTATTTTTAACAGAGGTTAATAAACAATCACCTTTTAAAATATTCCTTATTATTGTCGTATTTATCAGTTAACACCTTTGTGTGAAACAGCTAATTTTGGAGCTAGTTATTGTAATTTTTAGTTACGATGTAAACATTGTGAAAATTGTCAAAATCAAAATGCAGTCACTTGTGTTAAAAATCTCTGACAAATAGAGGTAAGGAAAGCCATGAAGGGAGAATTCTTGTGTATAAATGCCTCATAAGAAGTATCACAAAAGTGTCCACAAAAAACGCAATCTTGAACAAAGGCCATCACAACCTTACAATCTTACACCTCTGTCAGAACATCTGCCCAGCAGCTGCCTGTCCAACCTTGGACTGGCACCACCGTTGTTGTTACTGATCCTTGTAGCCAGAATAATTATCTAAAAACAGTGACACAATTCTCATTTTTCCTTTAAAAACCTCTGTCTCTTCCTTTACTTTCCTGAATACTCACATAGTTGCTATGGCACGTATGTTCTCACTGAATTACCTATTTCTGAATAAACATAATTTTCTTTTGCAGAATCTCCTCCTGTGTTTTCTGTTTAGGTTGACAATATAAACTCATGAAAACCATAAAATTCATAAATAGACCATTATCAAGAATTGTACTTATCTATACATTAAGGGGACTTTATATGCTTTCGTCATTACCTATTTTATATTTTTTATATATATAACTAGATATAAATCAATTGGTTTGGTAATTTCTTCTCATATTTTACATATTTCTAATTAGTGGGAACGTCAAAGCCTTTTGCCTTCACTACAAATGAAAGCATGATTTATATTGGTTTAACAACTACTTTTTTGGCCCCTAAAATCAATTGTTTGTCCTTATTGCCAAGAAAGAAAGTGGAAATTATTCACTAGTGTATGTAAGAATTATCTGAAATTTTATATTATTTTGTGAAAACAAAATGATTTGTATGTTGCATTTTAAAGGTAATAATTGAATAAAACTAAAGTCAGTTTATAATAACCTACACAATCACCTTTTGTTCAGACTACCTTCATGGACATGCTACCCTCTCTTGGGGAGATTTTCTCACTTTCAGGATAAAATGAAGAAAAAGGTTTTAAACCCAAGTTATGGTGATATAGAAGCCTCATACTACATCTTTTTTTTTTTTTTTTTTTTGAGAAGGAGTCTTGCTCTGTCACCCAGTCTGGAGTGCAGTGGCACTATCTCAGTTCACTGCAGCTTCTGCCTCCCAGGTTCAAGCAATGCTTCTGCCTCAGCCTCCCGAGTCACTGAGACTACAGGTGCCCACCACCATGCCTGGCTAATTTTTGTATTTTTAGTAGAGGTAGGGTTTTGCCATGTTGGCCAGGCTGGTCTTGAACTCCTGACCTTAGGTGATCTGCCCGCCTCAGCCTCCCAAAGTGCTGGGATTACACACATGAGCCATCGTGCCCAGCCTCATACTACATCTTAAAAATGGACATGTATGGCTAAAGAAGCATTACATTTATTAGAATACTATTACAATATTGAGGTTGAAACTTCAATATGATTAAAGGAAAGAAACCAATTTTAATTTCTCTTAAGGAGCTATTTTTTTTTTTTTTGCAAAGATAAAGAGGTCTGTCTTGAGAGCACAGTGAATAAATAGTCGTTTAACCAGTTAATTTTTACAGAGTTTTTATCTACTTGTTTATCCATGTTGATTTTTTAAAAAATCAGTTAATTTATAGATTTCTGGGATTTTTTTGTGTGTGTTGTGTAAATACAACCTTAAAAAACATTGTTTTGTGTTGTAATTCCACTCTACGTACAAAGACATTTCACTTTAGGACCAGTAAATGTTAAAGCTAATAGAAAACCACATCAACATTTACTTTAACTCATTTTCCAATATTACCGTTTTTTAATTTTTTATTTCCAATGCCTAAAATTTGTTATTAAGGATATAAAAATATGCAATATGTTCAATTTAAAGTATAGCATAATATGAACTTACTTTATGATATTTTAAAGTATTTTTCAGTAGTTTTTTCAGTATTTTTAAGGTTTTTTTAGTATTTAAAAAAATTGCAAATGTAATACATGACCTTAAAAATTCTAGAGAAGAATAAATACATATTCAATCTTTTATTTACTCCTACCTGTTCTCAAAGATGAGTATCCATCCTGTCCTGTTTTTACAATGTCACAAATAATTAAATGTGTATATGCTTTTATATTTTTATATAAAATTCATTATTTTCCATAGTATTCTGTAACTTACTTTTTCATGTAACATTATATGGCAGACATCTACCTTGAGTCAAGTACCCTAGAAAACAGAGCTTAAAGAAAAAGCTGATATGCTCACTTATTTGCAGGTAAATCCCAGAGAAATAGGAGTAAGGGAAGGAAAGAGAACAAATATGATGGGATGCATTACTGGGCTGACTACTGTGGGTATCATTTGCAACTGACTGCATGATCTCATGGGATCATCTTCCCAGATGTTGAGTAAATTGTTTCATCTCAGGACAGTTAATCTCTGAAATGAAGGGAGAAAAGTGTATCTATTAGCTCAATCTCCCACATGTCAAAAGTTCAGTCACCATACAGGGCATTCAGTTCCCCTGTGATTCCAGATTACCAGTGCGTGAGAACCAAATGGATTCCCCTGCCACTGATAGCTCAGCAGCAACAGAAAAGCCCTGGCGCCTCAGGTGGACAGTATAGTAAGGTCTGAGAAAGTGAATTGTCACCATAACACCTGGGTAAAACTAGTAGCTTGTCTCATTTTTCGCGAGGACACCAGTCATATTGGATAAAGGCCTGGACACAGGTACTGTCAAAAGGATCTGATGTGCTAGTGTGTATTGATGAATGAAACATGCTTTTCCGTGTTTCTTGTGTCTTAACAGGTATAGCTCATACCTTTAAAAGGCTGAATAGTACTTCATTGAAGGAATATACTACAAATTATTTAAATAATCTAATAATATTTGTAATGATAGTAAAGGAAAAAGGAAATAGGGCAAGGAAGGATGGGAAAGGGCAAAATACTGTCTTTGGTCTTTGGTCAGGAGCTTGTCAACGAATTCTTTCATCCAAAACTCCAACCTCCATTTCCTACCTCTAACTCACTCAAGATCCAATCCCATATGCATTCTTCCAATTCCTGCTGATACATATTAGCTAGGTCATGAAATGCCTTTAGCGTGGAAGCTGGGATTTTACTTCCATGCACAAGTTGTGTTAAGACATGATCTGGCTATTGGGCTAGACGCAGTGAGAGAAGATAATGTCACGCCTTGAGATCTTGCAAATTTACAATTTCAGTGTAATCATTACACAGTCTCTAGGCAAGCAGAGACTGTTCTTCGCTGGTGAGGAGGGTGAGGCTGCTTATATCAGCCAGGAAATCTCAGGAGAATCCAGGGGTTCAAGATTACAATGCTCATCCAACTAAATGTCATTATCCAAGATACTAATGGTCTCAATATTTTCTCTCTGGGTTCTGACAATGATTTGGGAGAACACTTGCAACTGTACATTTAGTTTTTACATCTCTAACAATGCCATAAATGGATTCCAGTCTTAATTTTTCACCACAGTCTGTCCTGAGTTTCCATTAATGCTGCCGTAGCAACCCTCTGGGAATCAGAGCATGCCTTAAGTTAGCAATTAACTACTTTGAGCCTATGATTTTCTTTTTTGTTTTGTTTTGTTTTTTTGTTTTTTTGAGACAGAGTCTCGCTCTTTCACCCAGGCTGGAGTGTAGTGGCGCAATCTCGGCTCACTGCAGGCTCCACCCCCCAGGGTTCACGCCATTCTCCTGCCTCAGCCTCCCGCGTAACTGGGACTACAGGCGCCTGCCACCTCGCCCGGCTAATTTTTTGTATTTTTAGTAGAGACAGGGTTTCACCGTGTTAGCCAGGATGGTCTCGATCTCCTGACCTCGTGATCCGCCCGCCTCGGCCTCCCAAAGTGCTGGGATTACAGGCGTGAGCCACCGCGCCCGGCCTGATTTTCTTTTTACAAGTTATCTAGGCCTATCAAAAGTAGCGACCTTACTCCATTATCTTTTTATTTATCATTTACCCATACTGATTAACACAGATACTTGGGCTCCTTCTTTTACCTTTACCTTAAGCTTAATTGTGATACCATTGTGTGCCATGGGTTATTAGCATCCTACTTAACACAGTAATGGTGTCCCTCTTGCCTTCCAACAAGTGGGCATCCAACTCCAAAATCCCATTGTAAAGGTCTGTGTTCTAGAACAATTTCTTGTACCAATTGCTTGACTCCTTTTATTAGTTTCCTGGGGATATCATAATAAATTACCACAAATTGGGTGGCTTAAAACAACAGAAATGTATAGTCTCCTTTTTGGAGAGATGAGAAGTGCAAAATGAAAGTGGGTGTCATCAAGGCCATCTTTCCTCTGAAATCTCTAGGGGAAGATCCTTCCTTGCTTTTTCCAGTATGTGGTAGCTCCATGAGTTCCTTGGTTTATGGCAGCATAAGTCCAATTTCTGTGTCAGTCTTAACATGGTTTTCTCCCTGTATGTTTTTGTCTCTTTTTTCCTGAAGAGGAAACCAGTCATATTGGATAAGGGCCAACCCCACTTCAGTATGACCTCATCTTCACTAATTACATCTATAATGATGCTATTTCCAATAAGATCACACATTCTGAGATATTGAAGGTTAGGACTTAACACATCTTTTGGTGAGGCACAATCTAACTTGTAATGGCCCTCTCTCCTTAGAAAAAGAGCCTGAGCCAAGGATTAAATGTTGACGGAGAAGTGTAATCCCGTTGGTGAGAGAATGAGGGAAATGGGAAATGTTGGAGGGAAGACCAGGAAGCAATTCACAGTGAAATATTATCATTTTAGCCACATTCCTCAACAAGCCACAGCGAAGCACAGTTGTTTACAAAGCAGATGTGCTCATTTATTCATGTATGATATTTTCAGACAAAGAATAAAGAGAAAATCAGGCTCAAGCAAGTCCATCCCAGGGAGTCAGGAATAGAGGATAACTTTTCTGTTTGGTGCTCTTCTGAATCCTGTCTCCCATTGGTTGGAATTTGCCCATTAGGGATTTAACTCCTCTATAACTGGGTTATATTATCTAGACCCTTTAGCAGCAGCTTGGTAAACCCAGCTGTGTGGTACTTTATCTATGTCTGGAAGCAGTGAGAAGAGTGAGAGACTTCAGGTGTGTGACCAGACAGTCATGTGAAGGGGTGTTACGTGTATCTTTAGGTCTACAATTTCAGCTCCCATCACCATTTGCTTGATATTCATGAGGGAGAGCAGTAAGAGAAGTCTTCCCCTTTCAGGTATGTTTCTCTAATTAATTACTCTGATATTTTTGCACAATCTACTCTTGCTCTTTGTACTTACTAACTCTGAGCATGGAAAACCTTTGAGAATTTCTTTAATATTCAGACCTCTTCTACTTAGGGCATTTGGGGCCATAGTTTCCTTGCTCTATTTCCCCCAGTGATCAGACCCTGTCTACTTCTAGTATCTTCTCAAATTGTCATCAGAATCTCTTATTTTCCAAAACTGCAATTTTTATTTAAAAAATTATTTTTCTGTGATTTCAGAGTAACTAGGAACAAGAGGAAAACAGAAAATTGTGCTTGTTCTGCCATCTTAAACTGAATGATACCCACTTAGTTTTTTGATTGTGGAAATAGGTATACCACTGTTCTAGTTTCATTAATATTTCTATTGGATTTATAAGTTAGAGTTATTCTGGGTTTAAGAGTTAAAGAGTAAACCGCATAGATGGTAATTAACATAAGGAGGAAAAATAAGGGCCTTAGGAAGCTACCAGACTGAAAATTTAGAGAAATTTATTATGATAAACAGATGAGCTCATTGGCCCAAGAGGCTTTTCTGACCATTCTGTTCATGTCTCTTCCCTTTCTCCATCACTTAAGATCCATACCCTGCTTGATTTTTCTTGACAATCTTTATTGCTGCTTGAGATTTTATTAATTATTTGTTTATTTTCTACCTATTCCATCAGATTTCATGAGGAAATGGCTTTTTTCTGTTTGGTGCAGTATCCTCAGTTCTTAGGATGATATTGGGTACATGTCTGGTTCCCAATAAATATGTACTTAATGAAAGAAAGAATGAGCCATGGAAGTTCATTATTGGAAGAGATCTTTAAAAACTACTTTAAATACCCATCTAAAGCTTGAATTGCTTAAATAACATGTCAACTAAGCAGTAATTCAGACATGATACTATATTTGTTTATGCTTGGTTTTGGGAAACTTTCTACTTTCCATGACAGTCTGTTAGTCCTCAGAAAGTTGGACCATAACGAAGTATATCTCTGATATTTTTAAGGATCCTTTTTTATTCCTTGAGATAACAGAGGACAGTGATAATTATTCTTCCATGTGGTAGCATTTAATATATTTGGATACCATTTGGATGCCATGGTTCTCCTGAGTAGTCTCTTATACTGGCCCCAGATCTCTTCAATTATTACTACCTAGGCATGATTTCTATTCTGTGTTACTGCATAGCTCTATATACAAATAGGTATAATGATAGAATAAGAAAGAGAATTCACAAGTATGTGACCATGACACAGGAAGAATTTCTTTATATGGTGATAAAGTGGATTCCTGTGGGATAATGTCCCCCTTCCCTTCCAAAAGGTAGTGAGATTTGGTTCTAGGATCCTCTGTCCTGGTGAATTCTTAACTCTGCAAGTTTCAGGGGAAGAACTAGGGAAGCAAGAGTTACCTCTTCCACTCATAAGTCTCTCTGTTTCTTTTATCTCATGTATATCCTATGCTCTTCTTTGGTTTGCTGACTGAGCAGTAATCTCAACACTGTCATGTTCACATTGTCGTTTACATCAGTTATTAAAGCTAGACCAGCTTTTGTGGTTGGTCCTAGTCTATAAGTGTCTTCTCCAATCCTGGTTATTCTTTTCAGAATGCATTGCATGTCAGATATGGCATTCAAAGTAACCCAAATTTTCCAGGTATGGTCTGGATCAACACAACCTAGGTTTGGATTATTACCTCCTTTGTTCAATTAATACTGCCTAAAACCTAATCTGCTTTTTTGGAGGATCTGCCATGCTCATGACTCACATTGCCTTTACCTTCCACTAAACTCCCTGAGTCATTTTAATAGCTGATAAGTATGGTCTTCCCTGTCTGAAACTTATGCCTCTGGCTTTTTGAATTTGAGAACAATTCTCAAGACTTATTACTGCTAGATTTATTCTATTGTTCCAGTTGGCCAAGATCTTTTTATTCCATTGCTATAGCCTGTCAAGGTCTTTCTGGATTCTAATTCTTTCATCCCAGTTAGACAATGTCCTTCTCAGCAATCTGCAAACCATACTTTAATACGTGTTCCTTTTATGTCTGCAAGTCAATAATAAAAATTCTGAACTAGCAGGACAGGGTAAAGGAATTGAGATATATACGCAACTCCCTTCAGTTTTACATTGATCCAGTTTTCAGTAGACTTTGAATACAGTTGTTTAACCTATTATTGATCCACATAATTATTTTGCTTCTGGTACATATTTATCCATCTTATACAAAGGAAAATTGTGAAATTGTGTCAAACATCTTTCTGAATTCCTTATAGATTAGGTTTACTAGGTTTCACAGATTTAACAGCATAACCTCACAAAGATGTGCAGGATGATGTCCGTTATCTTCTTCCTGCTTCTTTTAATCCACTATCCACCCTCATTTGTGTCCCTGGAATCTGTCCTCCATGCATTGCATTAACTTGATTCCTTTGTCCTGCACTGGCAGGAGATTGCAGGAGGGCATGAGGAGAATGAGATCACAATATGTATTTCCCCAGATTGCTCTCTTCATAGCCAGAGATAATCAGTAGTTTAGTGTAAGTGGCTTGGTTTTTCTACCAAAGTCCACAATGTCCCTCCAATGGACTCTCCTTCAGCTGAAGATACAGCTACAACCCTCTCCAGGTTCCCATACATATTTTCCTCCTTGCCCCTTCAAACCTAAAGGCCAGGGCAGGTTGCATGGTCTTGCAACTTGTGTGATCATATAGGGTCTCATGCTTGGTTTAGTGCTAGGCTATCCCTATCGTGAAATTCTTAATCATTTTTTTAGTGGGGTGGGGGGACCTGCAAATTATGCAGACAGTCCTTCTGTGGTCGGTACTGGTTCTCCCCAGTTGCTTCAGTGTCCCTCTAAGTTTCCTTTAACCTTGACCCATGTTTTTATGAGGATTCTCTTTTCTAAACTCTCCTCTAATACATTAATTTGTTATGTGTGCATCTGTTCCCTGCCTGGACCTTGACTAATACAGAAAGAAATGAGGTGAGTCTAATATTTTTTATGGAAGTCTTTGTTGGCTCCTAGTGATCATTGCTTCTTTAGGTTCTCTACACCTATTCCTTTATATAAAAGATTCTAAAATGTTAGCTGAAATCAATGTAACTTTTACTAGTCTTAATTTACCAAATCTTTCTTTGTCCCGTTTTTCAAAGACTGGCTGATATTTGCCTGTCTCCAGTTTTATTCCTCTTTACTGTTGTTGATCGTCCCTCAAAGGTCACTGGCAATGTTTGGTTTAATGATTTAATTTGAAGATTCTTTAGAGACCTTTAGAAATAGTTCAGGACCAGAAGTTTAACTATGCTTCCCCAGCTAAAGCTACAGTTTCCACTTATCAACATGTTTTGTCTTTTTTTCAGTCCAGAGAGGTTTGCTTTTTCCTTGCCATTAGTCAATATATCATTGGCCCCCAACAGAGAACATTCCCTTCCTTTCCTTCTACTTGCACTCATAAAAGACTTAAAATACTTTTTTTAAAAAAAGCCTTCCTTTATTTGGTGCTACAAACATCCTGAAACTTAATTCTGTGCCACCATCTAATATTAATTATTTCCTCACTGTTTCTTTCATCAGATAGATCTTTTGAACCTATAGAGAGGATATAGATATTAACATACAAATTCAGAGACTGAAGTCAACCTCCACTCCCTTCCAGCTCTAAGAAGGAAGGATTCTTTATTGTTTCTGCGTCCTTAGGGCTGGAATCCTGTCATTCTGATTGGAATCCTCAGAACAGGGAAATGTCAGATTGATTTTCACAGAAAAGGCCTGGAAATAACAATCATTATGGGGATTAAAGTTTGGACTACAAAGCAGAAAGGTTTCAGGTAAGAGTTGTAAGGAAGAATCCAGAAAGATGGTAGGTGTTAGGGAGGTACTGTCATGAGGATGGCTGAGGCCTAAAGAGAAGGCACATTTTGTTTTGCTACAAAGTGTCTATTCAAGAGACTTCCATAAGGATCTGAGTACTTTTCAATGCTTTCTTGGTGATTGCTGTGTTACACCATGCTCAGACCAGCCATGAGAAGGGCCCTTCAAAATCTGAGCTGAGGAACCACACTGGTTTCTTTAAGATACCTGGTCTTTTTCTCCCTCTGTGGCTTCATTATTTGCAATTGCACAGTTTAGAATTACATTTATGTGAACTCTTGAAGTCATCTTCCATCTCAGTATTTCCTGGCATAAAAATCAGGCTTATCTAATTTTTAAAAAATGAATATCCTAAAATCTTGGTCACTATTTCTGCAACTATATTCCATGCTGTAATGGTCCTGGCAGATTTTATTTACAATAGAGTAAAATAAAAATATTCTGTGGGAAATGTTTAGAAAATGCTATTTAGCATATATTCCTTCCTTGATGAGTATAGGCACATTCACATATTAAGGATTCTGAAAAGTCTTGCTATAAAGGCATTTGCTTAACTTGGTTTAGCCAAGGAATTCCCCAAACCATTTATACCTATAAGTTTATTGTCTATACTCTGCACTAACAGGACTTTACTATTTGGTTGTCTTGTTTTACGTGATTTTACTATTCAAGAAACTTAGGAAGCTAAAGTTGTAAATATCTTTATTGATAATTTCAGAACCTCACAGAAAATCTATTTATCTAAACAGTCCATTTACCGTTGTAGGGGCCATAGAAAAAATTTCTTTTCCTCTGAAATTTTGCAGAAAATCAACTTAGAAATGCAGATGAATAGGAGAAAGCATATAAAATTTACTTTACTGTGCATAAGGAAATCACAGGAGAATGATTACCCAATGACCCAATGTGGTACAGATGCTTATATACCCTTCTTCATAGGGCAAAGGGAGATGGGGGGAGTGTGGCAATTTGAGACACAACAAATGATTTTTAGGGGAAAATAAGTGGATTTGAAGAAGATACAATGGCCTAGGACAAAGTCTTTTGATCCCACAGAACAGACAGTGACTGGTAAATGATTCCCTTTCAAATACTGAAGGGACCAAAAAGGAAGACAATGGTTTGGACAAAAGTCTGTCCAGGTCTTTTAGTCTTTGTTCCTGCCATATGTATTAAGTTAATGCAAATTCAAGGAAGGGAATAATGGTAATTGTTTTCTTCTTTGGTGGGTCTGGACTTCAGGCACATAAAGGAACTTCAGAGACCAGCTTCATCAAGTGCTTTGGTAGAGACAGAGGATTGAGACACAGGAAGGGGTAGGGGAAGGTCAAAGAGACCTTGAGGTTGCTTCTTTAGTTCAGTATGTCAAAGCTGCTGGGGTACCAGTTTCTGAGCCCCAATAACTTCATCAGAGTAAATACCTTTTCTCAGGGCAATATAGCATGAAAAGAGTGTTTCCTCTTCAAAAATTCTCTTTGAAACCATATCCATGCCATGTTCACCAATCCTAAACAATAATTTTGTGAATCTTCTGCAGTCCTAGTCTAGCTCCCACTTTGAAGGATCCGCTGACCACCCCCCACATCTTATTAATACCTTCACTTTTTTCTCTCGAATTCAGATGCTACTAAGACTGTCAAAATAGCAATCTCCCTCAGCACAGTAAGCAATAAAATTAGCTTTGCTTTATCAACAGATTATTTTCAGGCTGGTATCAGCATTTAAGGATCTGATCACAGAACACTCTTTTCACATAAACTTATTTACATCCTGGAGAACAAGTGTTTGAAGGAATACACTTGAGGGGATACAGGCTCACAGGATTGTGCAGGAGGATTCTGTCCCTAAGAAGACCTGGATTCAAGCTATCAAAAATCATCTTTTCAGCCTGGCACAGTGGCTCACGCCTATAATCCCAGCACTTTGGGAGGCCAAGGTGGGTGGATCACGATGTCAGGAGATGGAGACCATCCTGTCTAACATGGTGAAACCCCGTCTCTACTAAAAATACAAAAAATTAGCCGGGCTTGGTGGCACGCGCCTATAGTCCCAGCTACTCAGGAGGCTGAGGCAGAATTGCTTGAACCCGGGAGGCAGAGGTGGCAGTGAACCGAGATCGTGCCACTGCACTTTAGCCTGGGTGACAGAGTGTGACTCCGTCTCAAAAAAAAAAAGAAAAAGAAAAAGAAAAAATCATCTTATCTTCGAATTACATGATATTTGTTAAGGAAAGCATCTCTGTCAACATGTTTGTATACACTAAGAGGAGTTAGTCCTTCCTTCATGTATTTCTTCTATGGATAATTTAATACCAGGTGTTATGGTCTGAATGTTTTCCCTAAAATTCATGCATTGAAATTTAATCGCCAATATGATAAGAGGTGGGGTCTTTAGGAGGTGTGAAGTCATAAGGGTAGAGCCCTCAGGGATGAGATTGGGGCCCTTATAAAAGAACTTGAGGGAGTAGGTTCGTTCTGTCTCACTCTTCTGCTCTGTGAGAACACAGTGTTCATCTCTTTTTCTCTTTCTGTCTCTTCCACCATATGAGAACACCTAGACAGTACTATCTATGAGGAACAGGCTCTCACCAGACAGCATACTTGCAGCACCTTAATCTTAGACTTCCCAGGCTCCAGAACTGTGAAAAATAAATTTCTATTGTTTATAAATTAGGCAGCCTCAGGTATTTTGTTATAGTAACACAAATGAACTAAGACACCAGTATGAAGAATTTTGTTTTCAATTTTCATGAAATGAAATCCAATTTGTCTTTCTTCTGCATTTTTTTCTTACGAAGGGTGGGTCTCAAAAGTTTATATCTGGAATTTTAAAGAGAATGGACTGAGATAAAGAGCTCTTAAAATGTCCTTCAGATGGAACTTTAAAATTTCCATTAACTAATGCGATCTAGTACGCCTCATCTCAGTAAGTACAAGTCTTTGTCCCACAGCTGTCTGGGGTTTCTAGGAAAGCTACCCAGTTTTAGGAATCTCTCAGTAATCTGTTCAGTAGGCTTTATACAGGGAGATGAATCTGGGAGAATATAGCCGATGAGGAATATTCCCTGTGTCTTATACCCTCATCTATCCAGATAGCATTACCTGTCGTCTGCTGTTTTGTCACCTGCTCATGTCCTCTCCTCTCTGCCATTTCCTTTTCCACTGCACCTCCTACCCCAAGCTGACCCCACCAGGTGAGGTAGGCAGAAAACAGAAGCCTAATTCAAACCATTGCATAATGTTTCTGTATCTCATAACTAAAAATATTAACATTAAAAAAGTTAGACATCTTTAACTACCCGAACCTCACATTTTTCATTTGACTGATGACTATTATAGCAACAATCCTTAGTCCCTCAAAGGTTGTTATCATGACTAGAACATGAAAGAACTAAAAAGGTAAAACTTTAAATGAATGTAAACCATTATTGAGATGTAAAGGTGGTAATAGATATAGGTACTATTTCACGTTAAAGTAAAAGTACAGTAATAGGAAAAATGATGTACTATCCTGGCCACTCTAAATATTTTTACTATATTAATATGGTTTTCAGAAAAATTTTAGTATAAGATAACGGCTGTCATTTTTGCCTATCAGCTCAGCTTTAGTTTTGAATTTAATTCATTCAGGCTAGAAAACCACAGCAGTGATCAAAGGCATAATTATAACATATTTATAGCCTATTATTATTGTAACATTCTGAAGTAAAGGGCAAAAATTCCACCCGGTGAACTTGTTCTTCCTGTTACTGACACAAGATTGAGACATTTAAATGCTAAGACATGGATCCCTGAGGCAGAACATAAAATATTTATAATGAAGGGAGTATGAGCCAATAAATTTCAGTTATGAATGTTTTTAGCTAGAAGAAATAATAAATAACTTTCCACAGGCAATATTTCAGTTTGCATTTATTGTACCTCGTCATACCAGATTTTCAGGAAACAATAATGATTGCATAGTAGGACACTAAATTACTCTCATGTTTAATGAACGATTAAACTGTTAAGCTTTGATTAAGATATAAGAGCCTCCCTAATTTGACTGTGAGCTGTGGTTTCCTTGGAAAGGTATAGATCATGATAATACCAATAAAGAGATTGTAATTTATATACTTTCTATTGAATAAAAGTAATTTCAGATATAAGTAAGCCTTGTAAAACGATTACCAAACTCATAGGTTTAGGGAAGAAGGGAAAGGAGAGCATTTAAGTAATAGGGAAATGAATTATGTACTTGGGATGTCTTATCTCTAATCCATTTAAACAGTTCTAAAATTTGGTAGTGAAAATGGCCTAAATTACATATAATGATGCATAAAAATTGCTAGGACAAGTGAGACGCAGTGGCTCTTGCTTGTAAACCTAGCACTTTGGAAGGCTGAGGTAGGAGGATCACTTGAGCTCAAGAGTTTGAGACTAGCCTGGGCAACATAGTGAGCCCTTGTCTCTACAAAAAATTTTAAAGTTAGCTGGGCATGCTTACACGCGCCTGTAGTCCCAGTGACTCCGGAGGCTGACGTGGGAGGATTGCTTGATCCTGGGAGGTAGAGGCTGAAGTGAGCCATGATTGCATCATTGCATTCCAACCTGGGTGACAGAGAAAGACACTGTTTCAAAAAATTAAAATTAAAAAAATAAAAATTGCTAGGTGATATTGTGGTACCTGGGAAATAATGCAAGATGAGAGGCAGAAGACTTAAATCAGTGTTCTGCCTTTGTAACTTACTACCTGTGTGACTCTGTACAAGTCAGTTATCTTGTTGGACTCTCCTGTTTCTTTATTTATGAGGCAACAACAAGAAGACATATCTTGCATAGTTGTTGTAAATATGAAGTGAGGTAACAGCCTGGGCTCTCCAGGAAGCAGAACCTAAGTGTAAGCTTGCTATCGGCTTTTGTGATCCTGGAAAAAGGTAGGAATGAGGGACAGGGAAACCAGGCCAAGAAGGAGAGAGAGCCAATGAGTTGCCAGTAGGCCATGGTTATAAGTGCCACCTTGCCGATCACTAAGAGATTGATAACTGTCACATGAAATGTCAATCAGGATCATCCATCTAGGGGAATAATAAGAGAATTTAACAACTCTATTTCCTTCCCCCATTGATCACCCATGCGGTGTGTATGGGCTGAATTGTTTCTGTCCCTGTCCTTGATTTATATGTTGAAGTCTTAACTTTCAATACCTCACAATGTAAATCTATAGGGTAACTATATTGGATATAAGGTCTTTAAAGTGGTGATTAAATTAACATGAGGCCCTTAGGGTAAGCCCTAATCTAATCTGACTGGTGTCCCTATATAAGAAGAGGAAATGTGGACACACAGAGAGACACCATGGGGTTTGTATGCAAGAGGGAAAGACCAGGTGGCCATCTTCAAACTAAGGAGAGAAACCTCAGAAGAAACCAAACCTGCTGACACCTTAATCTTGGACTTCTCGCCTCTAAAACTGTGAGAAAATACATTTCTGTTAGTGAAGCCACCCAGCCTGTGGTCTTTTGTTACAGCAGCCTTAACAAACTGATAGAGGGTGTTGACTTTCCCACACTCTGGGTGGTACATGTGTAAATGGAGAGTGGGTTTCATTCCTGGTCCCAAGCTGAGGTGTCAACAGAATAGCCCCAAGTGGGAAATGAGAGGTAGACTCTTGGAGTGAAGTGCTGTCATGCTGCACCTGAGCCCTCACAGATCAAGTGGTCAAGATGGTGTCTGGAACAGGACAGATGCAACTAAGAAAACCTGAAAAGGCACACAAAAGGTATTAATACAATATACAACAGTATCTTTAAATGGCAAGTTTGTTACTAATAATCAAAACTACCTTTTACTACTTTATGGATTTATGTAGGATTCTTTAGAAATGCGTATGGCTCATGAACTCATAATTACATGACTCAATTTCATTTTAAATCATGTTCATGTACAACTTTCTGAGAACAGAGAGTTGTACCAAATAGCTACATGTTTATTTCAAAGAGCAAGCAAAATTTAGAGTCTTTATAAAAAAGTAAACTATATGTACCTGAAAAGATAAAGCATTAGATAAAATATAGCATTGCTTTCATTGTTTTTGTATATGTGCCTGCTTCCCTTGAAATCCATAGCACCAGGATTTGGCCTTCAAATTCCATGTACCATGGTCTATTGCAAAGAATCCTGAATTGGACACACTAGAAAGATGAGTGATTTTCTTGGTCGCAGAAGGCGTGCATATGGTTGTAAGTTTGGTTACATGAGACCACAAAAGCTTTCTGTTATATTTGTGGAGATGTCGGGAAATATCTCCATATTTCAGGGGTAGTTAAAGGGTTTGTGGATTGGTGAAGTGAGAAGGAGTGAGAGGAAATGTGGTTTCTGTGGGTGCAGAAATGGAGTCAGGAGTCCTGAGTGCTATGACATGAACAAGTGAGGAGGGATGTGCCCACGCAGAAATATCAGCGACTGAAAACTTACCAATGACAAATTTTACATTTCAACAAACTCAACATCTGACATGCTTCTTATGTACATTCTAGTCTAAGAAGACAACAGGCTGAAATCCCTCCTCAAAGATGGCACTGAGTAGGAAGTCAAACTGGTTTTCATACAGATGCTATAAAAATTTTGCTTGCTGAGAAGCCTGATCAATGTTGGTAAGATGAAATGTGAACACGAAAATTGCAGGCTTTGCATAAGTCATCATTTAATAACTACCTTATTTACCTAATAGTTGAAAACAGGAAAATAAGGGGAGACATATGTACTTGCTCACCCACTGTTTAGCTCTGTGTTCATCTCTGCTGGATGCCATTTCCAGGTGTTTGGCATTGAGCCAAAGACTAAAATTAGACATTTGGTACAGCTCTGGGTGAGACACAGGGGTGATGTAGGAAAGCTTGTTCAATTCTTGGCCCCTGACACTACCGTTAGTGCCTCACTTTGCAGGGCTGTCAAGTGTATCTACCCATTTAAAGGAAAATGGAATAAGATAGAAATGTGATTAGAAAAAATTTATTAACCCCCATATATTAAAGCAAAGTCTCCCTTATAGTACACTGTTTACTTAAAAATTTTAAGTACATTTTCATTTCTTTGGAAAAAACACATAGGATGAGTAATGCCTTTATTCTTTTCAGGGGTTGGTGCAAAGCATATTCTAACAGTGCTCATAGATATATGAAGTGTGAAAATGAAATTTGGAAAAGCAAAAACCAGAAATTGAGACATCAAAAAATATATAGGAGTTTTCCTATAGATGAATTCATCAGGTTGTATAATTTAATTCTCAGTTTTATAGATATGAAAACTCTATTTCAGTAGTACTACAGAGGGGACTACAGATTGGTGCCACAATCAAAGGCACAATAGAATGATATCTAATGTAAGTTAGAATGAATCTGGATTAATTTATCACTAACATGGAGAGGTCTGCTTGATTTGCTGTCCATATATTATAGGACAGTAGGGCCTTAGCAAGTGCTTATCTTCTGGATAGATGTACTTCATTGCTTTGAATGCTTTGTTGTGTATTGAGGAAAAAAAAAGAAAGGTTGAGAAATGACATAAACATAACATTAAAGAAAAGTGAAAATAGTTCAAAAGTAAAGGATCAGTGGATTTCTAATCGTGGCTGACCATCCCTTCATTTTTGTTATCAGAAAGTAGAGAGTACAGATCTTTGTAAATCAGATAAGTGAAGCCATACTGACTGGCCTCTCTCCATGACTACAGAGACCCCAGGGACAGACCTGACATGGTTTTCTATGCTAACATTCTATATAAAAGCTGTAAGAGCTCAGCAATAGCCATCAGGTGTACTGGTCATGGGTGGAATGGTCAGAGAAGCATTTGCCCCAGTATAGCTAACTTTTCTTGCATCAGAGATGAAGCCTGGGTACTGCCTACTTACTCTTTTTAATCTCCAATGTTTATAAAATGCCCAATGTCTAGGGTTCAAAGAAAGGAAAAGGGTACAGGAGGATATGCATGTTTAACATTTTGATACCTGTGTCACAATTAATGGTGGCTCTGCTTTAAGATCCTCAATATGGACTGTGCTTCCTTTGGTCTCACACACATTAGAAAGGAAAATTGAAGGGCTGAGAGACATAAATCCTTTCTGTGGATTTATGGCCTAAAATTATAATCAAAGTATGCCCCTTCCCTGGCTTGAGATACCTGGAAAGCAGGAATTTGCAATCATGAAGGTTCCTCAAAGAGCAAGGACTTAAGGCAAGGGAAGATGGTTCACCTTGACACAGGTGATGTTTTTGTCTCAGCCATGGGGGAGCCTGATAATGCACTTGACCCAATATGCCCATAGAGTGAACAGAATTCCCATCCCTAAATTCATCTCTCAAGCTCCATACAGTCACTTTTTTTACTTTATTGATTACTATGTTACTCTCCTATAATCACACCTTCCGTTCTTTTCACACACACAGCCCTCTTCTGTAGCTTTGTTAAAATAATTGATTGAATCTAGTTAAGCCTTTTCTTTTGTTTTTTTGGCAAGAGCAACATTGGATCATTCACTATTCTACACGTTGTCCAAAAAAGTCTGGAATCATTGTCAAACAGTATGTTGGTTATATTTTCAAACAATATATGAAATATGTTTTCTTTCAACCTCCTGACACATTTTCAGATGAAATGTTTTAAAATTTAAAGCATATACCTAAATACTGAGGTATTTGTTTTAAAAAATACAGTAAGTACAGTACTTTGTTTAGGTTTCTAGACTTTTTGGATACTCAGTTCTATATTCATTGTATTTTTCCAGAGTAAAAATTAAACCCATTGCTTGATATATCAACAGATCATACCCAACAATATTTTGAACATGTAATTTTGAAAATATAATTACCAAACAATTTAAAAACAGGTTTATCCATGTTTCCCAACTTTTTAGATACCTTCTGATTCTTTTAGACAAACACTCAGGGTCACACTGTTTGAAGCTTCAAATAGAACAGGACTTAATGGTATTTACTGTCACTTAATCTTAGCTACTGACTGATTTATTACTGAGGCTCTGTCTTTTTTATTTTTTCCATGTCACATAATCAGATTTTTTAGATAGGAATTTCAGAATTCTATTCCCTGAATAAATAACGAATGCTCACCAAGAATCCCAAATGTTCTGCCCTTGACTTTGTATAGTTTGCTCCAGAACAATTATTGTAGCACCTAAATCAGCAGGAACTGTTCATTAAAGATGTGAACTCTGGAAAAGAAATCCACCATGCCTCACTTGGCAAGGCTGTTGTCAGCCTTGCGTGCAGCTTGTGCTTATAGTAAATAAAGAAGTAGGTAATAATAATGGCACAAGTTAAATTTATGCCCCACAAAGTTAAAAATATTGCCAACATTACTCACAACATCTGGGTGCAGAGAAAGACTTACTATGACAAGAGAAATTAACAATAATAATAATCAGAAGAAGAAGAAATAATAATAAGGGGGAACAGATAGTATGTAGCGTTTGGAACCACTCCAAAAGTATTTTAACACCTCAGCTGAATTCATACTTGCAGCTTCTCTCAAGTGTGACATTAAATCTTAACCAGAGTCTGGCTAGATCTGTAGGCCTCTAGGGCAAGCCTTGGAGCTTCAGTGACTTGTGCAGGGACAACGTGGTTGAAAGCCATGGTAATCTCTGTCTGGGAATCAGGGTCAGACAGTCTCCCGAAGCTGGTGAGCTGCTTCTGTTTGAAATCTCCTTTCTGAATGTTCTTGGGCCTGTGATGCTTACCTTCTGAAACCTGAATCCAGGGTCTGACAAGTCCTAACATACTGTAGCTCCTGATACCTACAAAGTCTTTACTCAGTCTAGCCTATTGATTCCCTGAACTTGTTGCCTGAGGCAGAGAGGGAGCTAATTAAAAGAAAATGGAGCTTTGAAAATCTCTCAGAATCTCTCTGAGATGCTGCCACAAACCTTGGGAATTTGAATCACTGCCCTACCTAGGAGCTGACAACAAATCTTTCTCCATGCTGCTGAACTAGGAGTAAGATGCCTTTAAAATGGGGAAAAAAAATTACAAACCTCCCTGTTCCCATCTTATTTTCTGCCTAAGATTTTAAATGAAGTAAAAGATATTTTAGAATAAAAAAAAGATATGTGCATGCGTGTGTGTGTGTGTGTGTGTGTGTGTATTTTGGATCACCATAGAATATATTTCCTGGCTATTTATAAATATCAGTTAAATTTCTAAAACATTCTTTCTGTGCCATAAGGGTGGTTTATTTCATTGTATAGGTAGGAAAAATGAGACAGAGAGAAGTTAGGTAATTTTTCTTAAGTAATCTGAGTCAGCCAGAAAGACAGTTGGATGAGATTACAACTCAGAGTTGCTGACACTGAAATACATGTGCAAACCACTAGACCACATCGTTATCTTTCTTTTTTGAATTGACTATAACAAAACAGCACTTCTGTGCTTACAAAATCCTTGACTGTTTGTTTTTCTGAAGCAGTTTCTAGGTAGACAGAACAAATAAATCATAAAATTGTCACTTACCACCAGCTGTAATGACCCATCCCTTCCTTTTTGAACATATTATGACCATCAGAGAGTGGAGAAAATATTTAAAGTAACACTGAGACCCTAATATTCGTTGTTTACACTTATGGCCATGTTCAGATTGTATCACTTCCAAAAAGCTGCAAAGGCATTTTGCCAGGATGGCTCCTTCTTCCTAGGCAAGGGCCAGAAAGATGAAAATAGACCACAAGGCTATCATTAGATGAAAACAATAGACTGGGACTCACTGTTCAGAAATCCTGAACCTGCTTCCCACATCAGATAATTTGCTAGTTGCCCATGGGAATTCATCATCCTACATTTTGAATAAAATTACAGGTAAAGAAAAATCAGAAGACAGAAGTTTACTCCTGAACAACCAAAATAGGCCTTTTCTAATGGCCAAGAATGATTCACATTCAAGATTCAAAACTCAAAATACAGAGTACATGTCTTGGTAGCATAGGGTAGGCCCGTAAAAGTTAACAACTATGGATCAATCCAGGTTCAGACTCTTGTATTCTCATTTTCTCCAGAACTAGAGAGGTGAGAAGCATAAGCTACTATTCCAGATATAGCAGAAAACCAGAACCACCTGGAGGAAACGGGACTTTCATGTAAGATATACCAGTTATCTACAGCTGTGTGACAAATCATCCCCACACTTGCTTTGTGAAAACAAACAAATTTATTATTTATCATGGTTCCGTGGGTTGGCAGGGTGGTTTGTCTGCTGCTTTGCCTTCTTGGCTCATTCAGGCAGCCGCATTCTACTAGCTGGTCAGCTGGACTGTCCAAGGTGGTCTCATTATCGTGTTGGTGTTGGCTGTCAGCTAGGTCACATCAGGTCTCCATGTCTTCTGCTTCTTCAGTAGGGTAGATTGGCTTTCTTACCTGGAGGTTTTAGGGCAGTTTTCCAACAGGGCAATAATAGTGCTTAAAAGTTCCAAACAGAAACTCTAAATAGTGTTTTTTAAGGAGTCACTTTTAATTAGTACATGACAAAAGAGAGGAGAGTATGATGACAATTTTTAAAAAGTACAATTAATAAAGCTGTCGTTTTAGGGCTACAACTTGTCTCAGTGCTTTTGGGAGAGACTAATTCTGTGGTGATTGAGGCTTTACATTTCTACGCAGTTTCCGTTTAAAGAATACTTGAGAAAAACATGCTAAGACATATACTTTTGTTTTTAGAAACTTCATTGGTGAATTCCAGTTATTGGACTAATGTCATTAGAGAACTTTTCAATGTGACCCTTCTGTTTGAGTGATTCAATTCATATCTGTATCAATTTCTTTTTCTAAATCTTGGATTTATGCAACCTAAAACACTGCTGGAAGGAATAAAAATGGTGGTGAAACAAGGAATACAATCTAATATAATGGTTTTGTCAGGGAAAAAAATACAGGTTGTTTCTGTGAGAGTTCCTATGTGTCCATAGTTAGATACATTATTATCTGGGAAAGAGAGTGATGGGCAGGGGGGCTGGGGTGCTGGATAACATGGAGAATTGGAAAAAATAGTGCTTGTTTCCAGACCAAACTTCAGCGGTTAGCCTTAGTGAAATGTTTAGTTTTTCTTTATGGGGCAGACAGGCTCTTGTGAAATGAATGAGAATTTAGAACTTTGCTATGCCTTCTTATGGCTTTAAAACTTCCTTTTCTCTAGCATCTCTCCACCTGTGCCCATGGAAGTCTAAATGGCAATATTATGACCCTCCAGTATGTGTTATCTAGACCAGCGGTCCCCAACCTTTTTGACACCAGGGACTGGTTTTGTTCAATTTTTCCATGGCCAGGGTTGGGGGATGGTTTCAGGATAAAATTATTCCACTTCAGATCATCAGGCATTAGTTAGATTCTCATAAGGAGCACACAACCTATATCCCTCATGTGCACAGTTCACAATAGGGTTTGCACTCCTATGAGAATCTAATACCACTGCTGATCTGATAGGAGGCAGAGCCAGATGATAATGCTTGCTTGCCTGCCACTTACCTCCTGCTGTGTGGCCCAGTTCCTAACAGGCCACTGACCAGTACCGGTACCATGGCCTGGGGGTTGTGGACCCCTGATCTAGATCATGAAGCTCAGGAATGGTCTCAGCTGAGGAATAATATTGGCAGTAAGAAAGTTTGTGCGTGTGTTCTAACTGTTATGGTGCTAGCCAGCCTTTACTAATGTCTTCTTCAGCTGAATAATTGTTTGTTATCTAGTTGGAGGAGAGACTAAAGAAAGCGTTAAAGATAAAAGTTTTCATTCTCTTTCATTTCATTTAGTTTCCTACTTCTGGAAGGGAAAAAAGGTTAAATTTTAAGGGATTTGATGTTGTTAAATAAAGACATGATATACATATTGGCATGTGCTACCACAATGTGGTGCTGGAGTAGTCATGGAATCAGAATATATTAGAATTTTTAAAAAATCTCGACTACATTCCAGTGTAGATAACCACTGCTTGGTTGGATGGTTTGACTTCTAGTAGTATAATGTTTACTATTGTGAGACAGCTAGTTTCACTGTTGGATAGCATAAATTGTCAAAAGTAATTTTCATATTGAATCAAAATATGCTAACACTTTCATTCGTTGGACCTGCTTTGGCCTAGTGGGTTGAATAAAACGGCTGTATTATAATGATCATCTGTGTAGCACGTATTGTTTTAAATGTTTTACATATGATAATTTATTTAACCCTCACAACCCTGTAAGGTAGATACTTTTATTAAACCCACTTTATGGATGTGAAAACTGAGGCATTGAAATATTACTTTGAATTTCCCAAGGTTGTGTAGCTATTAAAAAGCAGGATTGGTATTTGAACCCAGGCAGCTAGATCCCAAAGCCTTTGCTATTAACAAGTACAGATACATATCAAACTGCTAATAACTGCCAACAGCAATATTTAGTAATTGATATAAGAAACTACACACATCAGCAGCTGTTGCAACCAATAAGCATTTTGTTTTACATTCCCAAGCATCTAATTCTGCAAACTCAGAAAGCAATTAACCATAATACGTTGAGAAAAGCACCAAAGTTTTTAATGCTTATTCCTGTAGGTAGCCCTTGAATACTTGAGACAAATGCCCTGCATTTCTTAAGACTTCTTTCCAGGCTAAACGTCACTAGTTCTTAATAATATTAATACTTCATACTTCATGTTCATCTTCAGCCAGAAAATACTTGTTGAGCACATAATTTTCCCCCAGACACTGTACTAGGCACTATATAAAAATAAAACACCTGCGAATTCATTTCTTGAACAGCTTATGGGTTTGGGAGAAAGGAAAAATAAGTTTCAATTGTTTTAAAATGTTGAAAAGAATTGTAATAGAATTATGCTCAAGGTTCTTTGGGAACAGAAAGACCTCTGAATATTACTGAGGTATTAAGGAAGGATTTCCAGAGATGGTTATACTTTAATTGAGACTTGAAGGATTGGTAGGAATAAGATAGGAGGGAAATACTATAACAGCAGAAGAAACAAATGGGAAAAGCCTTGGCAATATGACAATATGATTTGTGCAGAGAACGGCAGTTTAATAAATAAAATAAAATGTACATCTAGGGAGATGGCTGGAGATGAGAGGACAACTGGGTTTTCTATTCTAAACTGAGATGGAAGGAAGCCATTGTGGTAAGTTTAGTTTGCAAGTGATTTCATTCAACAAATATTTGTTGGGTTTATACTATATTTAAGCTGTGCTAGACATTTGGTATTTGTTATGAGCAGGATAGAAATCATCCCTGTCTTCTTAATACTTATAGTCAATTGGAAAATGACAAGTGATAACAATAAATTTGGTGCTATGACAAGGGACATATAGAAAGCGATAAGAATATACATTTCCAGAATCTAATTTGTCCTGGGATAAGGATCCCTCTTCCTAAGGGAGTGAAAGTAGTTAATTTGGAAGGTGATTAGGGAAGAGTGGAAAAAAAGATTAAGAAAGTAGGGAACCCAATATGGAATGCATTAATGACCAGGTCACTTATTTGAACAATGGGGGATCAGTCCCACTGTGGAACTCTGGAAGACTGTGTAGAGCATGCCTCAGAATTTTTGTATCTGAGGGGTGAAGAAGCCAGGATATTTATCTATCAAATCCAAACTATAATTGATTGAAGATCGTTCTTAAAGATGTCAACTCCCCAACATTTCCAGGTTTGCCAGCACGTAGGATGAGTGTAGGTTTGCAAGCTCCTATAGCCAGAGAAAGCTCTCATGCAGAGTCATGGTGCTTGCAGTAAAATGTATTCAGGTATAGTGTCCCCTACAGAGTCTTTTGTTTTGTCAATGGCTAGGTTGTTGGTTACAATCTAATAAAATATAATGAGATTGATAATGAGATGAGCTATTATCTCTGTTGCTCTAAGTGGTTCCAAGGCCAAATTTGAAACATATCATTTGTGTTTTCTACCAATCATTCTGGATTTCCCTCACTTTGTCAACACTTTCACTGATCTAAATTGTTTGCCTGGTGAGATTACTCAGAACATCATCTTTTCATCCCTGAGTGGTCTGAACTTTTAGTTCTCCCTTCACAGGAAGCTGATGACCAGGTGCACTGTTCAGTTTGCCCTTGCCATCATCTTTCATGGCCACCCATGAGTTGGGCTGTAGTGAAAGAGCAGTCACCTGATTAACGGCTTGCCCCAACATATAGAACAAACCTATCAGGATATAAGAAATGCACCATGGGACTATATGTGTGACCTGAAGAAGAAAGGTTGATGACTTGGGGGTCTGGGCCACCTCTTCACATTAACTTATCTGATCTGGACATTTTAGAACACAATCCCCATTTCCACTGTACTCTGAATTTTTACTGTTTTAGGGTAGAGAGGATCTGAAGGTGGCTATTTCCTGATGGGCATTTTCAGTTTCATTGTCATTTGATATCTCATGGCCTTGCATTTAGCATCTACCAGGGCCCATGCAACTAGTTTCTACTGGTAGCTTGCTAGAATTTCTCTTTTATTTATTTTCTTCTGCACGTGAGATGGCCTTGCTCAGAAATCTTAGATTCCGCCAAGCATTTTAATCTGCCTTATGTATCTCTACCTAAATGAAATTTGATGGGTCAGATGGCCAAATGGCAGATCTTTAATCTGCTGCAGAGTCCTCTCTTTATCTAGTCTCTAACAAATTTGGGAGCTGTCAGTATTATCCTATAAATGTGTAAAAGCAGTAGTTCCAAGTATAGTATATGCTATATCTAAACTATAAGGAGGTCTATTAAGGGCTATGCTTTTTTTCTTAGTGGCAGAAGGGGCAAGGTATGTGAATTTGTCCTGTAACTTTGAGGGTATATCCAAGCATTCCTCCAGGCAATAAACCTCTAAAACTTTACCAATATGGCAGGATTTTGATTTATTTTTGGGGTTATTTGTCACCAGTGTACATATGGATATTACTAGTGGCACATGTGTTTGCATTTCGTGCTCTCCAACAATATCAATATGATGCAGAAGTGTGATGTTTGTGAAAATTTTAAGATTATCCAGAACTATATTATGACAGAGGGCAGAAGAATTCTCTTAGCTAGAAGCAAAACTGTAAATATGTACTGATGTCCATCCCAGGTAAAAGCAAACTGCTCTTAATCCCTCTTTTTTTGATGGAGATGGAAAAGAATGCTATCTCTAGATGAGTAATCTCATATTAAGTTCTAGAGCCCATGCTGATCTGTTCTAGTTAAGATACTTCATCTGACCAAATGTCTGCAGTTCAGTCTTTTACCTTCAGACCTTCTTACGTCCATCTGGTTGTGTAGGCTAATGCCAGTGAATTAAATGGAGATAAGGTGAGCACCATTATGTCTGCATTGTTTAATCTTTGAGAGTGCTACAATTCTTTGCTATTCTGTCCAGAATGTAATATTGCTTTTAATTTACTATCTTGACCTGGAGCATGAATAGTTTCAAGGGTTTTCCCTAGGCCTTTATTATCCAAAATAGCTCTAACTCCATATGTCAGGGAACTATTGTGAGGATTCTGCCAGCAATCAAATATATCCAAAAAGATTATGCACACAAGATTCTAGTAAATGATCACAGGGTCAATGGGCTCACAGTGAGATGGACTTTGACCAGGACTCTACTTATTGCCTGACCTCTGTATGCTTTCACGTTAACAGGGGACCATGAAGGCATGTTGGGTCCTGTATTAGTCTATTTTCATGCTGCTAATAAAGACATACTCAAGATTGGGTAATTTATAAAGGAAAGGGGTTTAATTCAGCATGGCTGGAAAGGCCTCAGGAAACTTACAATCATGGTGAGAAGGGAAGCAAACACATCCTTCTTCACATGGCAGCATCAAGGAGAAGGGCCAAGCAAAGGAGGAAAATCCCCTTATAAAACTGTCAGATCTTGTGAGAACTCACTTTCATGAGAACAGTATGAGGGTAACCACCCCCACGATTCAGTTATCTCCCACTGGGTTCCTCCTGCGACACATGGGGATTATGGGAACTACAGTTCAAGATGAGATTTGGGTGGGGACACAGACAAACCATGTCAGGTTACCTCATATCAGTATCAGTTTAGACCTGATATTCAGTGGCTCTCATAAAATTTAAGTATTTTCCTTTCCCAAACATACAGAGGCTTTGGTAAATGGCCTTAGGTCATTGTGAGAAAGAATTAGGGTGATGGCTATTGTATATATTTGCTGTAACCTTCTGGAGTCCTTCTTCAAGGCAACAATCATGTCATTCATTTAAGGAGTGCTGTGTCTGAAAACTGACTCAATCATAGAAACTGCATGAGAGATTATAATCTTCCATTGCAGTAATTGATATTAGCTTTTCCCTTATGAGTTCTAGATCTTTTTGTTGTTGTTGTGATCATGTTACATACTCATTGGCTAACCATTAATGTCCTCCCTAGAAACACCAATAATCTATTTGCCATTACCTCAAATATCTGTAGGTCAAGCCCCATGGTTGTTGATATGATTTGACTCCGTGTCCCCACCCAAATCTCATCTTGTAGCACCCATAATTCCCACATGTCAGAGGGGCCCAGTGGGAGATAATTGAATCATGGGAGTGGGTCTTTTCTGTGCTGTTCTGTGATAGTGAATACATCTCACAACATCTGATGGCTTTAAAAATGGGAGTTTGCCTGCACAAGCTCTCTCTTTGCCTGCCACCACCCAGGTAAGATGTAACTTGCCCCTCCTTGCCTTCCCCCATGATTGTGAGGCTTCCCTAGCCATGTGGAACTGTGAGTTTTCCGTTAAACATCTTTCGTTTGTAAATTGCCCAGTCCTGGGTATGTCTTTATCAGCAGCATGAAAACAGCCTTGGTGTTATTCACTGTAACTGTCAATATCTGACTTGCTATTACAGAATCCTAACGTCTCCATGGACACTCAGTCCAGCTCCATTGCAATATCTCCTTCCTTTATAAACACTGCACTATAGAGAACAGCCATCCGTGAGCTTTTCAATGATGCTGGTGCCCCATTCACTACCGCATTTCCTATTCACTACTGTTTCAATGAAAAGAGTGTCTTCTGCTCTACTTCTGCCCTCAGTGGGGAACACAGAAAACTGCTGGGCTTTCTCATGTTATGCAGTAAATTCATCCCAGCACATGCACATCTTTAAGACCTTTGACATCCTCCTCAGTACTTTATCAAGGCTGTTTTAGCAACTCTACTTCATTTACTATAGTCCATTGTTATTTCTTAGCTTCAAACAGACATTGTGGTGCAATATTTACACTGTCTTCAGGCACTCTTATCAGGATATTAAACTAGAGGCACAGAAGGGTTCTCTATTATTCAGCTTATCCTTCCCCCAATTCCCATCATTACCCTCAATATCCATCCAGGTATGTTCTCCTAGTTCCTGCTTTAGCCAGATCCTCCCATTCTTTTGGTGAATACTTGCTTTGTTCCTGTGGTAGGAACAGTATTTCCCTGCTCTGATGATACTGAGATGTGACTCTAATTGCTTGTCCAGAAATGGTGAGTTGAGGCAAATATAGCTCCTGAGAAATGAGCATTCTCTTGCAAATCCTTTGCCTTACAGCAGGGAAGAGTTTTTCATAGACTTCAGGTAATAGGAACCTTCCCTCCTATAACAAGTGAAGTCACTTTTGCCATCCCACAGGATTCTAGAGGCTCAAAATTCTCAAACATATTTACTCAGATGTCTGCATCCTACATCATATAATCGAATTCCTTTCCTGACAGAGGCTTTTAATTCAGCCTCCTTTGTAACTCTTTCACCCCTCCAATCAAATTTTGGGGCTGATTTAAAGCAATGTGTGCTCCCTGGCAAAAAATGATAAAGATTTTTTTTAATGTTGCCATGAAGACATTCTGGCTGTCACCCTGAGCCCTGTTGACAATTGTTGACCTAAGAGTGTCATTTTCTTCCTTCAGGGGTTTTATGGCTGTTAACCATACCCAACCAATTTCACGGACTTTAAGATCATGTGTTGCCTTCTTACTTCTACCTGATCCCAGTTCATCAAAGATGAAATCTAAGAATTTGCTTAGTAATAGTGATGCTATTACCTACAGCATGCTACAACTTATCACCAGCCCATGTGTTGCCAGCAATGGGACCTTGTTGCTATCTGACTGGTGAATAATCAATTCAACAATACAGTCCGAAGTTTTGTTTTTTAGGTCTATTTTAGCACTAATTGTCTTAAGTTCAGTTCTTTCAAAAGCAGAACTTGAGATAAAAGATTTGAGTGAAAGCAAATTGAGAGGTGGGTCTGAAAAAACTTTTGTAGGTAAGGGAGGAAGAAAGACAGAAGATAACAAAGTCAACACTGGGTACATTAACAGAGCAAATTACAACTTAGGAAACTAGTGCCTAATCCCACCAGAGACCTCTGAAAGACTGTGCAAAGCATTCTTCAAAATTGTTCCCCTCAAAGTTTGAGGAAACTGGAAGTTTATTTACAAATTCCCATTCATAGTTTGTCAATTGCTGCTCCTGAGTATGCTAACCCCCCAGCATGTCTGGCCTGCCCTACACGCTAGCCAGGCATACTCTTGTAACTAGAGAAGGTGATTGGGCATAGTCACAGGTGTTTACACTATGAATATGTCAGCCTGTACAGAAATGGTGAAAACTGACCAGACATGGAAGAGGAGCAAGCATCTGCTATAATGCATCAAATGTTAGTAGCAGTATGGGGAAAGATGAGACAGAATAGGTAAATATTAATAGTTACACAAGGCCAGTTATAAACTATTTTAAAAATGGATACTTTTTAATGTTTTTAAAGAACATAAGTGTTTTCTTCTCCTTTTTCTGGAATCAAGTATATTCCAACTAGGACAAAGAAAAGAGACAGACACTCTTAAAATAATAAAAGATAATGAAAGTCCACAGTACTATGAAAATTCTGATGATTTTGCAGGTACCGTTCAAGGAGAATTGGCCAGTGTGAGATTGCCTTCCCCTGTATCTCTTCTCCATCTCCATCTAGAAAAAACTTAACAGAACTGACAACTAACATGAGAAGAGGTATGACCCTGAGAATGAGGAAAAAGGGGCAAAAAAATACTTGTTAAGGGAAAAGAGGACGCAATATTAAAGAGCTAAACATTCCTGAGGCTGGCTATTTTGATGGTGAAGAGGCTAGTAGAATGGAATAAAGGGGCTTCTCTTGAATTTCCACACCTCCCTTGTGGACCTTCTAATGCTTTTGAGTAACTACAACTTTAGCCTGAAGTAAAAGACTGTTTTATAAAGGCTCCTGGATCCTTTTGTGTTCTTGACCCAGAAAAATAAGAGCTTTGGGGATCATGAAGTCTACTCCTCCTTCCCACTCCCATTTTATTTCATATTAGGGAAGTAGTACTGAGGTTACCAAGGGATTCCAACAGGGGACATGAACAGATTTGCATGTCTGGAAAATGACTCCTTGCTACCATGCCTTGTGACACTATGTTAAAAAAAGAAAGAAAAAATGGAGAAAGGGAAATTCATCCGAAGGCTGTCACTATAGATCAGGCAAGGAAGTATAATGGTTTGATTTAGGATGGTGGCATGAGGACAAAAGTAAGGGTGGCGTTTTGAGATATATTTGGGAGGTGGTGACTCAATGATTGATTTAATTTGAAGCAAATAGGAGGAAATAATGGCTCCTTTGGCAACTGGGTAGATACTAGTGCTATTTCATGAGATATTACGTAATTTGAGGAAGAGAAGGATAATTGGAGATAGATGCATATAATGAATTTAGTTTTGAGTTCAAAGTGTTTAGGACACATTCAAATGGAGATGTCTAGTAGGAGTTAGATGCGGAGCTCAAGATATGAGTTTAGCTGGAGACAGAGTTTTGGTAGGAAGTATAAGATAGAAAGTACTTGGGGTCATGTAAGAGCACGAGATGGCTTGGAAGTAAAATGTAGTGGGAGGAGTAGGAGATCTAACTTGGAGGTTACTAGGGATTAGGTCAAGCAATGAGCAGCCAAGATTTGCATGTTTTGTCTTGAAACACTGCGACAAATAAATATTATTTGGTAAAGAATTTAGAATTTCCAAAATATTTTGTTGTGGAAAGAGATATTCAGACATCATAGCTGAAGGCCAAGAAGGGATTTCAAATGTGGTCATTTGGATGAAGGAAAAAGGGGTTGAGGTAAGAATTCATACTCTGGTGGTAGCTGGGTGGACTAAGAACTAACTAAAGTAACAACTGGTGGGTGGCAAAGCATTCCCCTTAATCTAAAGGTGGCGGCTCAGTGGAAATTCTGCATTGGTAACTGCAGGAGGATTGGCGACCATCTCTGAGTAGAGTAATGGGCCTGGCACTGTGGCCTGGAGCAGTATGAGGGTTGAGAAGTGTAGGAATATTGTGTACATGAGGATAGCACCCTACCTGTCTTATGATGATATTTGCATTTTATAAAGATTATTCTGAAAGGTGCAGATGATAGATTCTGGAGGTGCATCCTGGCTTCAGGGGGACAATTTAAAAGGCTACTGCAAATGCCCAACAAAAAAATAACGGGTCCTTGAACTAAGGCAGCAGCAGAGGGAGTGAAGAGGAATCTGCACACATGAGAGATACTCATATAAAGTAATCTCTATGACAAACTGGCTGATGAGATGCAGAGGATGAAGGGCAGTGATGGCAAGGGAGGAGTGTAGGATGGCTATTTCTGACTTGCTGACCAAGTAGAGCATGGTGTCAACATCTGGGGTAAGTCATGAAGCAAGGGGAGCAGATTTTGGAAGGGAGGGAGTAGAAGGAAGATTCTCTTCTAAAGTTGTTGATTTTGAGATGCCCTTAGGAAATCTTGCCAACAATGCCAAGTAGTCATTTGGCTCCAGAGATCTAGTATTATAGCTAGAGATGTGGGTTTGAGTTAATGGATGTACAAATCGTTAGCATATAGATGTCTACTAAACAATGGGTATGGGAAGGATACTGGGTAAGACTAAGTATACGAGAAGAGGAGTGGTTGAAGATGAAGCACTGGGTCACATCAGCATTATGGGGACAGATGGAGGAGGCAATGAAAGCTAGAGAGATCAGAGCAAAAGGTAAAAGGAAAATCAAGAGAGTAATGTCACAGATGAAATGAAAGACAGTTTCAAGAAGGGAAGAGTTGTGTAGATTCTCAAATACTGCCAAAAAAAATCATGAAATCGCTCATTGAATTTGATAACATGAAGCTCAGTCATGACCTGAAGCAGAACAAATTTTGAGAACTGCAACACAATTAAAAATGCGTAGATTGAAAAGTGATAGGAGGACCATATTGTGCTCAGAAATCAATTCCAGATGTATTAAGGGATTAAATGTGAAATCTTTAAAACTTTTAGAAAAAAAATATAGGAGACTATCTCAGGTCTTTTGGGTAATGAAGAACTCCTTCAAAAAAGAAATGAATAGTGTTAACATAGAACAAAAGTCTTAAATTTAACTACTTTGGATTGAAAAGCTTCTGTTCATCAAAAGGTACATAAATAAAGTTAAAAGTTTCCAAGTAACTGAGACAAAATTTGCAACACATTTAACTAATAAAGGGTTAGTTTCATAAACACACACACACAAACACACACACACACACACTTTTAAAACCCTTATAAATCATTAAGAAAAACAAGTAACAAAATAGAAAAATAAACAAATAACATGAATACACATAAAACCAAATGAGAAATAAATGGGGAAGAAAAGGTATTTAATCTCTTTAATAATCAGAAAAATGTAGATTAAAAGCATAATTTCATATAATTTTATAGCCACAAAAATCAAGAAATCTGACTATATCAAGTGTAGAGAAAGATGAGGAACTATGTTAAAGTTTATACATTGCCGGTGGGGTGATAAATTTGTACAATAACTTCAGAAGACAATTTGACATTTCCTTGAAAAGTTGGGCATTTGCATTTCTTTCTGTTCTTTTTTGTTTCCTTCCTTCCTTCCTTCCTTCCTTCCTTCCTTCCTTCCTTCCTTCCTTCCTTCCTTCCTTCCTTCCCTTCTTTCTCTCTTTCCTTCTTTCTTTCTTCTTTTTTTCTGAGACAGACTCTCACTTTATCACCCAGGCTGGAGTGCAACAGCATGATCTCTGCTCACTGCAACCTCCACCTCCCGGGTTCAAGCAATTCCCCTGCCTCAGCCTCCTGAGTAGCTGGGATTACAGGTGGCGACCACCACGCCTGGCCAATTTTTTTGTTTTTAGCAGAGACGGGATTTCACCATGTTGGCCAGGCTGGTTTCGAATGCCTGACCTCAGGTGATCCACCCGCCTCGGCCTCCCAAAGTGCTGAGATTACAGGCGTGAGCCTCCATGCCCGGCCTGCATTTCTTATAATGAAACAATTGCGGTTTTCAATGTATACTCTGGTTTGTGGTATTTCCAAACTGATAATTTCCTTTTATACGTACCTAATGTTGTAATACATTTTTCAGTGAATAGGAGGATTGTCGACCAATGTAAACTATGCCTTTTAAATGCTTAAGTATGAAGGGAAAGAAATAGATAACTTGTGGGTTTCTAGTTGTATTTCTCTGGTCTTTCTTGAACATATTCCTTTTCAACCATGACCCCAGAATTGGTACATGGCTCTCTTGCTCCCAGTTTATTTTCACTCTTGTATAGTGTTCATTGTCAATGCAGTCAGTAATTACCTTGGCTTTCTGAGCAGCCCCTTCCTATTTGTCTCATATTGAATTTGCGGTCAGTTTTTGGGCCAGCCCTAGAATCTGATCAGCATAGAAAGTGTAGTTTCTATGGATAACAGGAATTCTGGACTTTCATAGCAACTGACAATTGCAATAATAGAATAGTGAGTAGTGAGGCCCAATTTACTGATTTCTAGAGCTTTCTGACATTCCTAGAAAATAGCTCAGTTTATTTAAGGCCTTATGGAATTAGAAAAATAATCCTAGATAAGGATGATGCTGTTATTTATAGAACTTTATAGGCAGCATTCCAAGTGTTTCTCAGATGTTACAGCTGTCTGGAAGAGACTCCACAAAGAGTATTGCCAACATTATTTTTTATTTTTAGTAAATAAAATTCAGTATAGGCCGAATCAATGTCCCATTAAAAACACTTTCAGAATTGGGTCTGAGTCATCTTGGTTTTTTCTTCTCTAATTCATTTGTTTTCTAGACAGGGTGATTGAGTGGTTTCTTGATTGAGTGACTTCTGAACTTGACTCAAACTAACTATCATATGCTAAGCCTGTAGCTTGATTCTATCAAGTACAGTGAGCAAAGTGAGCACAGCTCTAGAGATGGGAATCCTTCAAAGCTCATCATCATCAAAAGGCTCAGGTTGAATCTATGGCCATCCATGGCACTATGCTATGTTAGTAGTGTGCAGTTTCAGAAAGGCTGCTGATTCTTCAGAATAGGTAATGAGTAAATATCCTAAGGAAAAATAAAGAACGTGTTACAGAATATGCAGTCTGAAGTTTCCACCATTTGTGTTCACTGAAATTTTTATTATTTTCCTTTCATGTATGCTGCATATTTCAATGCATAAAAGGCTTTTGTATATAGTCTGACTTTAGGATTAATCTGTGAGATACGCAAAGGGCTAAATTATCACTCCCATTTTAAAGATAAAAAGATTGAGATTTAGAGGCAGTAAATGACTTGCACAAAGTACAGACATAATGAATAATGGAGAAGGGGCTTGATCTCAGCTACATCTTTTGATTCCAAATTTAATGTTTTCTCAATTATACAACACTACAGAGTTGTCAACCAGATATGGTAAAATGCAGTGAGATGACCATGTTCTTAAATTCTAACTAGATATGTTTTCCTTTCTTTCTCCATGTAGCTGTGTTTACTTAGCTGGTCATTAATTCCAAATGATGGTTATCATAAATTTAATGACATAAAGTTATTATATTTAGCTTTTTAAAAGTAACTCATAAGAAGGTCACTTATATATTTAGCTCTGAGCTATTTTTTTGAATTGCAGGTTTTCTATGCTCAATGGCAGGTGTATTACAAAATTTCATTTCTGCAATCTCTTATAGTCCTAAAATTCTGTGATATGATTTTTAAAGCTTGACTGTATATTTTGCACTAGCATCATTAATATAAATAAAACACAGTTGTTATATGACTAAGCTGTGTTGGTATTTGTTAAATTTTGTACAATTTGTGAATAGGTACTATTATTGCCTTTTACAAATACTAATACAGAATTTAGGATCTGAGTAATCTTAGTTCACCAAACTAATAAATGGGCTAAGGTTTGAACAATCTGCCTTATTTTGCAATTTTTACTCATACTCCCATGTTCTACTGCAGAACTTTGAAATTCGTAAAAGTTCGAAGTCTGGGAAACAGGTATCAGTCAAAACTAGATGCAACGCTTGATGATACATATGAAAATTTTGGGTCAAGGCTTCCGACCTCATGGGGGAAAATTCAGGCTTTTTGAGTTCTACTCCTCTTTAAATGGAGCTCAAATATGAACTTCATAAGGTGATTATAAACATTAAGCCAAATAATGGATGCAAAATATTTGATATGTAGTATGACCTCAATAAAGTCAGTTTTTCTCAGCCTTTTCTTCTACAATATGTCACTTAGAATCTTTTTTATTTTAAGAAACAGAAAGCCCAGTGAAACATATTTGAGAAAACAACTTACATGACAAGAAAACCAAAGGTAGGCAATTCTGGGTGCCACTAACTAACACAGTGGTTCGACAATATTCCATGCACCCAGGTTCTCTCCTTTTTGCTCAGCAGCTCTGTCTTGTTCTTTCGTGGTTGCTGGATGAGTCCATTTGCCAGGTATTCCATGTAGACACAGCTATATCCAGTAGAAAAAGTGGAAATCTTTCTTCCAGGACTTTAGACTGCCATCAGATAAGAATTTTGACACATCCTTTTCCAGAACCAATCACTGTCCAGTGAAATAGAATTTATATAACTAGCTTTGACTAAGTAAATTCCCCTCCTAGGGTGGGAAGGAGCTGACCATCCCTTAAAGTATATTGTCACTGGAGATCTGAACAGAATTGGGGTTATATTAACCAGGAAGAAGAAGGTAGGAAATGGCGGTGACGTAGGCAGTTATAAGTGTATAATACCATACCTAAGAGGAAAGTGAAGTGTGAGGCAAAAACCTCATTTCTAGAGAGATCAACAAGAATTCTCAGAAATGAATCAAAGTGAGAACTTGAAATAGAATAGTTGGAATGAATTGAGGCTTAAGTCAAGGGCTTGGCCACAAGGAATAGAGCCACAACCCAAGAACTAGGACCTGTAACAAAGTCAGCAAGTAGCAGAAAGCAATGAGGGTGACTTGAGGCTCCAACAGTAGCCTAGAGCTTTTAGCATTTTCTTCAGACAAAGAATTAGTCGAAGAATCTAGGGTGATAACTGAACATATAGACAGGATCCAAAATGGACCCAGCACTCAGCTCTCTCAGCTATGCCTTCAATCTGTTTTCTTCTACTGGTTCCTTCCTTTCAGACAATGAATATGCTCCTTTCTCCAACCCTTAAAAAAATCTTTCTTTACCTTATTTCAGTAGAATTCTTCTCTTGACTGCCCCTATCAATATCCTGGCTACTCATACCCCCGTTTCTACTTAGAATTCATATTTTCATTATCCATACTGCCTCACAATGTACTTTATCTACCTTCACAACTCTGTCATAGTTGCTCTGTGAAGTAATTAATGTCATCCTAATTGTCAATGCCAATGGTCACTTTCAGGCCTTTTTCATATTCAACTTCTTTATTGAGCAAGTTCTCTCAACCTTATTTAATATACTTTATAAGGGAAAAATCCACAACCCTTTGGCTTCCATGACAAGGCTCTCTATGGCTCTCTCTGAGCGTTTCAGACCAACCTTTCTCTATGCCTTTGTGAGCCCCTCTTCCTTAGCTCACCCTGTGATGTTTCTGAAGTTTCTGATCCTAAATCCCTTAAAAATTATTTTTTACTTAATATGATAGAGAAAACCGTCTGTTAAAGTTAATAGAGCAAGATAAGGGGATAGAACTAAATTGTTGAAGCAAGAAAAGCTATCCTTCCCCCAGCTTTTTTTTTTTTTATTTTGCCAACGTAGAAATGACTGTCTTATCTTGTGTCAGCCCAGCATCTATCATTTTATATTGAGTGCCAACTTAAATCAATTGAAACTCATCAAACTCCTGTGGTAGTGTGGTGATGTAACATGCAGGAGTAATATGCCAGAAGGCTCCTCTTTGTTAAAACAAAAAATGAAACAAGCAATGATTGTTGGCTGTCAACCTGACATATTCTGGCACCAAACCAAACCAACCCTGAGGCCTTTAGAGGATTTCAAGGCTGTGAAAATTATCTTAATTATAATATGCTGTGCTTCCATAGATATGTTTTTAAGAGGCTCTCATGTAGCTTAATCCACAATCTCATGATTAGCTCCTGCATGGTTATGTAGTATAGAAGAGTCAACATTAGGGCAGAGTGACAAAATAAGGTCATCTAACATACTCGGAAGCAACAATGCTAGCAAAAATGAGGGAAAAAAATCTGCATTCTTCACTCTAACTGTGGTGCAATAGTGGAGTCAATCATTTCTTTCCCTTAACCCTCCTACCTACTCATCCCTGACCCCAACACTAGGTTATAAAATAGGCATTTCTTGTGGCAGATGATAGCATTCAATGCTTTGCTTTGTGAAAAATTACTCAGAAAAATTTAACTGACAAAGTTCTTTGTTGTAGAGGAAATAATTACTATTCAGTTCATACTGGATTATGGATGATTTCTAAGTGAGAAGACATTTATATACAAAGATGCTCGCATGCTTTAGGGGGAGAAACTTTTAGCAGGGAAATAAGGCAAATACTATATATATATAGAGAGAGAGGCAGCAATATTCATTCTATATATATTTATATATAGAACATATATATTTATATATAGAACATATATATTTATAGACTACATATTCTATATATAAATATATATATTTATATATAGTATATATAGTGTGTATATATATATAAATATATATATATTTTATTTTTTTGAGATGAAGTTTTGTCCCTGTTTCCCAGGCTGGTGTGCAATGGTGTGATCTTGGTTCACGGTAGCCTCTGCCTCCTGTGTTCAAGCAATTTTCACGTCTCAGCCTCCTGAGTAGCTGGGATTACAGGTGCCTGCTACCAGGCCCAGCTAATTTTTTTGTATTTTTAGTAGAGACGGGGTTTCACCATGTTGGCCAGGGGGTTCTTGAACTCCTGACCTCAGGTGTTCCACCTGCCTCAGCCTCCCAAAGTGCTGGTATTACAGGTATGAACCACCATGCCCGGCCAAGGCAAATACATTATATATTTAAGGACATAATGGTTGTGAAAGTTAATGGTGAGTGTTAAGTAAAAGTTTGTAGCTCTCTGCCTGTTATAACTATTGACAAAAATGTCTTTATAATGTGGATTAATTTTGCAAAGCAGTCAAGGTTACCTTCATCAAGAAGGACATTTAAACTGGCATATGAGATACCCTGTTCTTGCCCTAGGATCATTCACATATTCAGTTTATTTCTCTTTGGGTTTTTTGTTTATACCATACAAATATGACTTTTTAGATTTTTACTTTATTTCATTTTATCTTTGTTTTCTTGCTCTACATCCTATCCAGCACTCCATCCTGCCCATACTATGTATTTTAATCTGGATCTCTGACCACTTCTAGCCTTTTTCAACATGCCTTACTTGCATCTGTGTCCATAGTTAACCTCAGCCTGCTGACTTAAACTCTTTCATATATGAGTCTCTTCTGGCTGGATCTAAGGCCCTCAGATTCTTCCTGAATGAATTAATGGAATTAATGCATGCGAGCATCTTTGTATATAATGGCTCCTGTCTATGTGGACCTCTCAGGACATGACCTCTTATGCCACATTTGCCCTCACAACCTGTAGCCTAGCCTTCCTCACTTCTTTTGTGACTCAGCAGTGAAGTGACAGGAGAGTTGAGGGAGGGGTTGGTTTGGGGAATGGAACATTAGAAATAGAGTAAGATTGTTCTGAAGTCTAAAGGAAGGGAGCCATAACTAGCCAAGAGATGGATGAACAAAACCAGGCAAATCTCAGCCTGATAGTCAAGACAGTGCCCAAAAAGGAGAGTAAGGTCAGGGAGAGGTTATCTAAGAAATTACTCAGGAGCTCACATCTATAATGAGTTTATGCTTAGAGATTAATCCATGGGAAAAGGGAGATCAGGATATTATTATGTTTAGTAATATTTGTTAGAGATTTTATCTTACATGCCTTTTCTTAAACCTTTGCTAGAGTATAGGTTCTAGTCTAAGAATCTGAATCCATTGTTGATGGTAATTATGGCAAAACCCGAGCAAAGAGAAGAAAGCTAGCTCCTTAGGAAATGAGACGTAAAGAAATAAAATTTGGTTCCTAAAATATGAAGGCAGAGGAGAATCAGAAACAACTTTGGTTTTTCCCTAGAGCCATAGATCTAGTATTTCTTACATGCATTCTAAATAAGGGCAGACTTAGAACTAAAATTTGGGGGATGGTGGGGAGGGAGATTGAAAGTAAGACTATGGAACCTGAGGCAGGCAACTTTTTCTGAGACTGCCATTCTCAATCCTCAATTTCCCATTTCTACAATTTTCCTCCTCTGTGGATTATTTATATTGTTTAAAAACCATCATGGTAGATTATTCTAAATGCTTGTGGCATGCTCCATGAAAGTTAGATTCAACTGCGTTCCTGCTAATTATACCTCCACCACATTGTCCCCCCCTTAAAAATTAGGATTGCAGAACTTGAATGAGTATTATTATAAGGATATTCATGAATCTGATATAATTTGCAAATAAAAGGAAATTTATTTTTAAACTTTAGTATTTTAATGATTAATAGAAACAGACTGAATGGACCATATCTCAGAATTGGCATGACATATACTTCAGCATGTATATAAAACATTGAGGCTGATTTGTCTAAGCATATCCTAACTAGCAAGGCAGTGCATCTGTAGTTAAGAAAAATTCAATTTCCCAAAGTCTTTAAATGTAATGTGTTCCTTCCCTAAATGTTTCTTGAGAACATTAAAGGTGGGATTACACAGCACATCACAGAGCAAAATTTCTTTAAATTTTTCTCCTGAGCGTCTCTCCTTCCGCAAAGTGCCTCTTCTCCATCAGCATAAATGGCCTGATCTGTCCTCTCTTCTTGCGAAGGTTCCAGCATGTATCAACTCTGTTCTCAGTCCTTACTCACTTCTCCATTCCAGCCCTCAGAGACCTGTTTCTTCTTCAGTGGGCAGCTCCATGCCACTTCCTGTGTAGAATGAGTTTGCCTCAGTGCTGTCCAATTCTTCTCTCTACCCGCTTCCCCTAATCAGCACAAAGAGTCTAAGTAGCTGAGCAGTAGGAATGAAAAATTTCTCTGGATGTTTATATGTTTTTCTTTGTCTCTGTCCTGTAGAATTTCATACCTAAAAATCCAGTGTCTAAGCATCTAACGCAGAGGTTGGCACGTGGTAGATGCTCAGTAGATATTAATCATATCTGAATAAAAGATTTGAAGATTTCATTTGGATAAGTAGGTAGGTGGTCTTCAGGATGAAGTAATTATGATTATTTCACATGTGATTTTGACTAGTCATGCTACAAACTCTGACATGCTGCAAAGTTGAGTTCAAATTCTGGCTTAATACTGCTTAAGTGATCTAATTTTCAATTTTCTCACTTGTAAAAGGGGGATAATAACTATACATATCTATAGATTTTTTATAGGTTTTAATTAGATAATAAATGTAATACATAAACTCTTTAACATGTTATCTGGTAAGTGCTCAATAAATGTTAGTTTATTATTCAAATAACTGCAAGAAATATATATGTATTGTTTGGCAGATTAGTTTATAATATTTTATTAGTAAGAATAAATATTAACATTTCCAAGAGATGCAACTCTATCTAGAGACTGTCTTAGGTGAGGAAATTTTTCAAAATCTTGTATTGATTCATCATATCAGAAACTTTAGTGAGATCAATTCTAAAAAAATATGTTTGTTAGCAATTTCTTTTGAGCTCAAATTCATTCTGTTTCCCAGTGCTGTTGATTCTCTTTTTGCAGCATCTTCTCTGACCTGAGCATTATTATTTCCATCCCTCTAGTTCAAGGCTTCGTTGGATTTAACATTTATCCCCTTCTTTAGCCTCTCTCATTTTCTGCCTCTTCTTCCCTTCCCTCAATGCATTCTCTATTTCATTGACAGATTAATCTTTCAACAACCCAATTTTCATTGTGTTATTCTTCTTCATATGAAATGTAGACTCCTGGAATTTGTTGAAGAGACTATAATTTCTCCATTGTGTCTTCTTGGCACCTTTGCCAAAGACAAGTTGGCTGTATATGCATGCGTTTTTTTTCTGAGCTCTGTATTCTGTTCCATTGGTCTATATAGTGTATTTATGTTGGTGCCATACTTTTTTGATTACTGTAGTTTTTTAATATATGTTAAAATCAGAAAGTGTGAATCTTCCAGCTTTATTCTTCCCTCTCCAGATTGTTAGGTCTATTTGTGATCTTTCTGGTTTCACATTAATTTTAGGATTTTTTTTTCTGTTTCTGTAAAAACTGCTGTTGGGATTTTGATGGAGATAGCATTGAATCTGCAGGTCATATTGGGTGTATGGACATTTTAACAGTAGTAAGTCTTCTAATCCAGAAACACTGGTATCTTTCCACTTATTTGTGTCTTTTTTAGTTTCTTTCATGAATGCTTTATAGTTTTGAGTGCATATGTCTTTCACCTTCAGTTAAGTTTATTCCTAAGCATTTTATAATTTTGATGCTCTTGTAAATAGAATGGTTTCATTTATTTCCTTTTTTGATAGTTTGGTGTTAGAGTATAGAAGTTCAACTGTTTTTTGTATATTTTCTTTGTATCCTGCAATTTTACTGAATTCACTTATTAGTTCTGTCAGGTTTTGGTGGAGTCTGTAAGGTTTTCTACATAAGATCCTCTCATCTGTAAACACTGATAATTTTACTTCTTCCTTTCTTATTTGTTTGCTTTTTATTTTTATTGCCTAATTGCTTTGTCTAGGATTTCCAGTACTATGTTGATTAGAAGTGGTGAGAGTGGATATCCTTGTCTCTTTTTTTATCTTAGAGAAAAAGCTTTCAGATTTTCATCATTGAGTATGATGTTAGCTGTGGGCTTATCATATATAGCCTTTATTATGTTAAGGTAAATTACTTCTATAACTAATTTGTTGATAGTTTTTATCATGAACAGATATGAGTTTTGTCAAATGCTTTTTTCTGCATCTATTGAGAAGACCATGTAATTTTTATCCTTCTGTTCATGTGGTGTATTACATTTATTGATGTGTACATGTTTAACTATCCTTGAATCCGAGTGGGATTTATCCCACTTGGTCATAGTGTATGATACATAAGACCAGGAACTAAAACTCATAGTTTCTAATTTTGGTCTTAGCAATGATTTTTTGGATGTGACACAGAAAGCACAAACAACAAAAACAAAAATAGACAAGTGAGACTATATCAAACCAAAAGACTTCTGCCCAGCAAAGGAAATAATCAACAGAATGAAAATGCAAGTTATATTTTGGGAAAAATATTTGTAAACCGTATGTCTGATAAGGGGTTCATATCCAAAATATAAAGGAACTGCTACAACTCAATAGTTTTAAAAAAGAAACAAAAACAATTTTTAAAGGGACAAAGGAAAAAAGACATAGAAATGGCCGACAGGTATATGAAAAGGCACTCAACATTACTAACCATCAGAGAAATGCTAATCAATACCACAATGAGATATCACCTCATACCTGTTAGGATAGTTATTGTTTTTTTCAACTTTATTTTACATTCAGGGATTACATGTACAGGTTTAGCCCCTACTTACAAATGAGAACATGCAGGACTTTATTTTCTGTTTCTGCATTAATTTGCTTAGCATAATGGCCTCCAGCAGCATCCATATTGCTACAAAGGATATGATTTCATTCCTTGTATGACTGTGTAGTATTTCATGGTGTATATGTACCAAATTTTAATTGTTATTAAAAATACAAAAGATAACAAGTATTGGTAAGGATTTGGAGAAATTGGAACCTTTGTAAGCTATTGATGGGAATGTAAAATGGTGCAGCCACTATGAATAATGGTATGGGACTCCTCAAAAACTTAAAGATAGAACTACCATAAGATTCAGCAATCTCACTTTTGGATCTATATCCAAAATAAATTGAAATCAGGATCTCAAAGAAATATTTACATTCCTATGTTTATTGCAGCATCATTCACAATAGCCAAGGTATAGAAGGAATCTGAATGTCTATTGACAGATGAAAGAATAAAGAAAATGTGTTATATACATACAATGAAACACTATTTAGTCTTAAAAACAAAGGAAATCTTGTCATTTGTGACATCATGAATGAAACTGGAAGACATCGTGCTAAGTGAAATAAATTAAGCACAGAAAGACAAATAGTGCATGATTTCACTTATACATGGAGTCTAGAATAGTCAAATTAAGCAAAGCAGAGAGTAGAGTGGTGGCTTCTAGGGACTGAGACAAGGGGGAAATGGGGAGAGGTTCAATGAGTATAAAGTTTCAGGTATGCAAGATGAATAAATTCTAAAGATCTGCTGTACAACATCATGCCTATCGTTAACAATATAGTATTGTGCACTTAAAACATCTGTTAAGAAAGTAGATCTCATGTTAAGTGTTCTTATCCCAAAATAAAGCAAACAAACCAAAACACCAAATGGACACAGGAAATTGTTGGGAGAGATGGATATATATATATTACCTTGATTGTGATGTTGGTTTCATGGGTGTATGCATCTGTCCAAACTCATCAAATTGTGTATGTTAAATATTTTCAGTTTTTGGTATATCAGTTTTACCTCAATGAAGTTGAAAAAGATTGAAATGAGTTTTTTTTTTTTAATAACTGTAAACTCCTTGACCTTCCTGGCACTGCTGTCAACACTCCTGCCATGCTGTGATTTCAGTATTATCTCCCACTTTTCTTCTTCACTACCATTATGCCCTAACCAATTGGAATTAGCTTCTCTGCTGGGCATCTGGACTCCTTGCCACAGCTCTTATGGTTCCTTCTGCCTGGAATACCATGATTTTTGGTTCAAAAATCAACCCACCTCTCTGCCTTTCATCCCAAACATATCTAAACCATGGCCCAAAAGATGAAAAGAATTTCTTTTTAAAAAACACCATAGAAATAAATTTCCAATTTGCTTCAGTAATTTAGCAAAATATTGAGCAACCTATATATATATCCTGTATAATATATCCTATATTAGCATAGTTATTGTTTTTTCAACAATAGTTACTGTTTTTATCATTCATAGGCACAGGTATTTGAATAGCTAATGTATATGCATTTTATATATTTTTAAGTGGCACTCTAGTTAATGGAGAGAATTGATTTAACCTTCAAAGCACTACATCATTTCCTTTAACTGTAGGACCTGGCCTTGTGTGTAATATATACAAAGAAGTCTTGACTATTCATTCAAGTTTATAATGATGGCATTCAAAAATGCCTTTGCAAATTGTTTTTCTGTATCTGTGTTTTTTCCACTGTACTCCCAGTGCATGCACAAAGCTTGAATATAATAGACTCTCAGTAAATATTTGTTTAGTAAATGAATAAATATGTGAATGAAAGTACCTCACAATGACAAGTTCTATGAATAAAACTATATAAATGACCTGTGTATTAGTCCATTTACACACTGCTGATAAAGACATACCGGAGACTAGACTTTTACAAAGGAAGGAGGTTTAGTTGGACTTACATTTCCACATGGCTGGGAAGGCCTCACAATCATGGCGGAAGACAAGGAGACATCTTACGTGGATGGCGGCAGGCAAAGAGAGAGCTTGTGCAGGGAGACTCTCATTTTTCAAAACCATCAGATCTTGTGAGACTTATTCACTGTCACGAGAACAGCACGGGAAAGACCTGCCCTCATGATTCAATTACTTCCCACTGGATCCCTCCCACAACTCGTGGGAATTCAAGATGAGATTTGGGTGGGGACACAGCCAAACCATATCAACCTGATAACAAAAAGTTAAGAAAACTTCAAAAATAAAGATTCTGAGGAAGGGACTTTTAATTTGACATATAGCCACTATTTATATAACACTTTATCTTTGCCAAAGACCATACAGATATTAAGTAATAAACTAATGACCCTTTCTAACCCATGCAAATTAATATTGCCTGCAAGCACAGTATGAGACTAAATTATACCGGAGCTGAAGAACATTGGGCAATGAGTCTTAAAAAATGAGTTAAGGTGTTTGACCTGATACTCTATAACAATATGTTAACAGAATCCTGTACAAGGAATAGTTCACAGTCTAATTTTTGTCCCTTTTCAAATTCAAATACATCTACTCAATGTCAGCTGCCTATTGATTTAGAAAGGTGATATAGAGTAACAAAATACATGTGATGAGTTGGAATGAATTAAACTCTAGCTATATATCACTTGTTCTTTACAGGAGAGAAATTCATAAATCATAGAAGTGCCTTGAAATGCAGGTTTTACTAAAGTATGGTAACATTTATTTTGTCTTTTAAATAGGCATAGGAGACTCATGAAATTTAAATTCTACCACCCCAAGGACAACATTAACCTTTGTTAATCTATTCCCCCTTTTGGGGAGGTACACATTTATTATTTAAAATATTTTAAGAGTTTGGTATCCAAACAAAACTTTGCAATATATTAAGTTTTAAATTTAGTGATATTAACTTGATTGTTAAAAGAGAGAAATGGGCAATGATATTAATGATAAAAGGCAATGGGGAAAATTATATTTGAAATACAAGAAGGTCAGTCTAAAGAGTAGGACTCCAAGAGAGAGTGGTTACTCTGACTGGGGTTGAAGTCCTGGCACTTATTAGCTTTGTAATTCTGGGCCAGATTCTTAACAAGTGTTTTCCTCAGGTTTCCCACCTGTAAGTTAAGAATAATAATAATGGGACACTTCTTGATGTATATTGAAAATTGCACAATATAAAGTCAGTGCTTGATACTTTTCATTAATGGCTGAGACAAAGATATCTGTTACTGGACTTCTTACATCATAGCATTACCGTAATGTGTTTACTTTTGGAAATACACTATGATTCTCAATTTTTAAAAAAACTTCCAAAGGTCACTATTTAGTAATTTTTGTTCATTTTTAACATTTTTGTTTGCTAGACAAATATTTTCTTAAGACCCATAGGGTGCCAGATGCTTTAGTCAAAGATGAAGACCCCTTACTACTTAAAGGAATTGACAAACTAAGGGTGGCACCAGGTCATAGAAATTCATAATTACTATACAATATGAAACTAGATCGAATAAAATGTGGTGGCAACACAGACATTCAGCTACCTTCCCACCATTCATTCAACAAATAGGTGTACCAAGTCACTGTTATGTGCCAGAGACTTCTGGGCACTGGGGATAGAACAGGGAAGAAAATAAACTCCTGGCCTCCCTGAGCTAAAATTCCAGTGGGATAACAGAGAGTATATTTATGAGCAAATAAATAATGTAAACGGAGGTCCAATGAGGGCTACGAAAAAAATAAAGCAGCATTAAAAACCAGAGAGTGACTGGAGTTGGAGTTTTAGAAAGGGCGGTCAGCAAAGGCCTTTGTGAGGGGTAAAATATGAGCAGGGACCTGAAGGAAGTGGGGTGAGGAAGCAAGCCTTGTAGATGTCAGAGGAATAGACTTCCTGACAGCTAATAGTAGGTAGAAATGCTTCAGGCTATTGTCAAAAGATGGCAGTGAGGCCAATATGGTCTCAGTGGAGCGTGTCAAGGGAAGAGTGCTTTGAAATAAATTAAGAGAAGTAGAGAGGTCAATCATAGCAGGGTTACAGGAGGTTTTAGAGAAGGGGAGCAACAAAATCCAAGTTGCATTTTGGCTGATGTGTGAACAGTCTCTATGGGTAGTCAAATGGAAGCTAAAGGCAGAGAGCCTTTGTTTTTCCCTGGCTTTGAACTTGCTGTTGAAGCTATTTCACATAAACCTAGGAGATGGTGGCTGGCTTTTTCTTAAATCTATTTCCCGGCCATCCCCCTGGCTATGGGGTTTTCCCATCCCATCTCCTTTGGCATATTGCACCTCAGATGTAATTCCTTTGTGCTTTTCTTGCCACTTTGATATAATAACAGGCCCTTCCACAGACTTGACTTTCAATCAGAACCTTCCTTTATTTTTCCCTCATCTTCAAGGCTATTTTTATTATTGTCTAAGACTTGAACTTTCCTGCCACTATTGCCATTTAACTATGTCAAATGATGAGACATGTGACATCACAGGTGTAAGCTCCATCTAAGCTATTATACATAGAAATTACTGTTCTTTGGTTTCAAAGTTTAATTTATTGAAAATATTGAATAGAAAAACACACTACTTTAAAATATTGTCAATATTTTTGGCTAATTTTATATATTCAGTGATTTTCTTCCCCTAGTCTGTTATGTTTATTTCATTCAACAAATATTATTAAGCACTTGGGGCCCTGTGTTAGCTGCTGGACATGGTTTTGTTACTGAGATCAGTGGATAGTCATTTTAAGGAAAAAATTTGTAACAATATATGTTTCCTGAGTTTTTGGTTAATTTTTTTTACTGACTTGTATATATGAACATATATATGTGAACATATATATGAACATATATATATGAACATATATATGAACATATATATGAACATATATATATGAACATATATATATGAACATATATATGAACATATATATATGAACATATATATGAACATATATATATAGCCTGCATGTGTGTATATACAATATTTTGTATATATACCTATATGTGTCTGTCTCACGTAATAATATTTACTATTTATTTAGCTACCTCTTTGTACCAAGCATTTTCCCAACATGACTTAAGCCCCTCAGTAACCATGCAATATGTATTATTAATATTTTAAAGATTAGGAAATTGTGGAGCTAACTTGCCCAAGATCAAGAAGACAAAAAGGATGAAGAACCAGAATTCAAGTCTGAGTCAGTGTGACTCTAATGCTCACAGTGGTTCCCCAAAAGAGTGTTGTCGTAGCAAAATGAAGAATGTGTTCAATGGCAAAGAAATTTACTTCTAAGAAAAGCAAAACTGGGCTTAGAAGTCTTTGCCTTCAAAATCACGTTTCTGTTAAGTCGAGATTCCCAGTAAAGAGAGAGATATTTCATTTTCAGTGAACACATATGGATATTTACATCACTGACTTCATCTTTTGAGCCTTGTACAATACTAATCTGCATTTTCCTCTTTTTGTTAGTCTATTGCTTCCCTATAAATAAAAGATTGCAAAAAACTCTTAAATCACATTCAATGAAACACTAAATCCTTAGGCTTTTACAAGCTTTTGTAAAACTGTAGTGATCTTGGTGAAAAATGTCCTGGCTGGTTATATAGTGAACAGATGAGCTCACCCCTGGTATGCCAAGCTGCCGAATTAGCTGGTTAAACAGGCTGCTGAGATAATTACATTGTCTGTTTTGTGACACATTACACCGGTGCACTTGGGATTAACCTGTTCTCTTGTGTCTACTTCTGATCAGTTTTTTAGACAGTCTTTTATCTGATGAAGGAGCACAGACATCAAAAGAGAAAGGGGCGTGTGTGAAAAGAAAGGGCTCACATAAAGCTGAAGAGTTAAATTTTCTATTTAAATTACTGAACATATATCCCTTATTTCCATAACTTTAGTTGCTCTCTAGAGACCTCTGCTGGAAGTGATAGGTATAGATGAACATTCTATTTTCCCTCCTAATTCATTGTTTGCATTTTTACTGTGGCTATTATATCATAAACTCAGTAACTAATTTAAGAATGAAATTCCAACATTATGTCATATACATAACACATTATCTACAAAGACGTACTTAAGACAGAAAACTTATGAGTTTTAAAAGTTGTGCAGGGCTTTCTAATGCTAGAAATCAACTATGTAGTCAATCAGCACATATTTATATATTTATTAGGCACCTACTATAGGCTTAGTAATTATAACTTTCTGTTCATTTATTATTTCCATATTTTGTTAATGCTGCCAAGGTTCAAGTGGAATTGTTTAATTTGCAATTAAATGTTGCACATATAAAAACACGAACTATCCCTAAAGATTTTTATGAGCCTTTAGTTCCATATCATTATCCTGAAGGGGAAAAATTATTTAGACCTTCTGATCATGTGGGAATGTAGTGCACATAAGATTTCATCATCAGTGATAATTTAGATAAAGAACAATTAAGAGAATAAATAGAAAACCTACCCATTAACAGCCTGTGGCAACTCAAATTGAATTTAACCAACTATTGAGCCTCTGGCTACAGGAAGATGCAATTTAAAGCAGGTATAATAGATTTTAACAACTAAAATTTGTTTGTCACACTGTACCAACTAAAATATTAGTTAAATGGGGCAAGAAATTTCCTTTCATGTTAATGAACAGCAGATTTAACTCCTGCTGTCCTTTTTATTTTCCCTCGAAATAGCTGTGCTTGACTTGATAGGCCAGCATTCAAATGAGGTTCTTGCAAAAAAGTATACAAGCTTTTGGGATGAGATTTAAGTCAGTCGAATTTGCATCCTTTAGGTACTTCTGATTTGTTTAAGCAATCTTTAAAAATATTGATGTATTTCTTTCCTGGAGAAGAGTCCACAATACAATGTCATATGCAAGGGCTCTGACAACTTCAACTGTAAATCTCTGTAGAAATGTTAGAGCACATGTTGACATGGGAACATCTCTAAAAATAATGTGTTTTCTTTTAGCATACTGCTGGCCCACAGTAAGTGCTTTATAAAACTATCATCTATACTCATTCTTACTGGATTAGTAGAAAACAGGGATCTATGCTGTAAGTTCGCTAATAATTGTGCATAAACAATTATGCACACAATATAAATAATTATGCACAAATATAAATAATTTTTTAAAAATATTCTTTTCAAGACAGATAAAGTCTATGTTCATCATTTTTACCTGAGTCAGTTCTACTGAGATTAGATCTGTCTAACTTTATTATTATTGCTTAAATGCAGACAAAAGAGAAAATAAATCATCATAATTGTGTTTTTATTATTTTGACTAATATACAGAAATCTTAAAATGTGTGTGTGTTTATTACTTGAGTTTCAGTGCCCCTTACAAATAATTTTACTAAATTTTGTGATGAAACAAAAACAAGTGACTGAGATAACTTTATAAGGTAAACATATTTCTAGTCAATTCAGGAAAAGGTGATTTTTTTTCTTTTAAACTTTCAAAAATATTTTTGGCTGCATAGCTGTGTATTATAGTATCACCTAATAGTACTCTGGCATTGGACCTGCTGAATATCAGATACCAAGACTAAAGGACATTAAAGTAATATTTTTATATTTTCTAAACTTTTGGTTTTGATTTAATCAGTTTTTATGTTTATTCACAATTATTAGTGTACTTTTAGCATATATGCCTAATTTCTATTAATCCAGTGGGAATGAGTACAAATGATAGTTTGATGAAGCACTTACTATGGACCAGAAATGTGCTAAAAGCTTTTCATATTTAGCCTCATTTAATCCTTCTAATGATCCATTGAGGTGGTGATTATTAAACACATTTTACAGCTGGGGATATGTGTTTTAGAGAAATTAAATAACTTGCTGATGTTAGCATGGCCCAGGAGTTGCAGATCCTATCTTCAAAACCAGATTTTACTCTAAAGCCCAACGTGAGTACTATGTTAAGAGCACTTCTGCAAATGCATGCATTAATGCGCTTCTTCCAGACTGGTGCCTCTTTTGGTTGTTGGATAGGCTTTGTATGTATTCCGCAAAAAAGAGAAGAGACTGGTGTTTAGTGTGGTGGAACCAGGATTAGAGCTCTAGTTTTCTTTCCCTGAAGCCCATGATCTTTCCTTCTGCTTTAGTGGTGACAATGGTGCTGATATCACAGATTCAAATGCCTAATTGCAATTTCTGTAACACAAAATGCACACAGAGCAGTCTTTGGAAAGATACTATGATGAGTAACTTCGAAATAAAATTAACTTGAGCTTGAATCCCAGGATACCACTTAAGTAGCTGTGTAATAAAGCAAGGCATATAATATCTCTGGAATTCTATTTTCTCATCTGAAAAATGGAAATAAGAATACATACTATAGGGAATACCTGTGAAGATTAAATATGATGCAAAAGTGCATAGCACATAAAAAGTGCAAGGGAGGTTCCCATCTCATCCCTCTCTCATAGCAAATTTTTGAAAACTACATGTGCATGTACATGTCACAATTAGATGTGGAAAAAGTGGAAGAAAACTGTACTGAAAGTGCAACCATGAATTGTAAGAACAATTCTGACAATATGGAATGGAATTTCAAGGGGAGTATTTGAGGAGAAAATGGAACTGGAGATGAACTTTGAAAGATGAGGAAGAGAATTTGTATAGTTTGAGAAAGGGAGTTATTTGATACAAGGGAGACAATGCTAGCTGAACTGCTTGGGTGTAATAAAAGTCCAATCCAGTTACAAAAATACCATTCCAGTGAAAAGCTTTAATGAGATTTCTGTACCCCAGCAGATGACGCACTTATTTAAATACCATGCAATATCCAATACTACAGAATTCCTTGATCACATGACAATTTAGTCAGTCTCTGGCAATTGGGTATAATTTAATCAGCATAGAAATTGAGAACATTTTACTCCTAGTCAGCATATTGCCTCTTGAGTTAGCATTTTCCGCGGAGCCCAAGTCTGGCTTCTGGTCCAGTGGCCTTCTTCTTTACCCGAAGAGTGTTTCTGTGCTTTCACTGTTCCTACTCTGAGACACTTTTGCATGCAGATCATAGAGTGGCTTACCCTGTTTGCTCCATGAGCCCTTACTTTAATCTCTGCAGAAGAGGCATTACTTTCATTGTAACTTATTGGTGGTTAGTGTGATTAAATTTGTTCTCAAAGGCCTTTGCAAATCATGAACGGTAAAAGGAGAACGAATAGGCCTGGCATGGTGGCTCGTGCCTGTAATCCCAGTACTTTGGGAGGCCGAGGCAGGCAGATCACTTGAGGTCAGTTCGAGACCAGCCTGGCCAACGTGGTGAAACCCATGTCTATTAAAAATATGAAAAAATCAGCTGGGCGTGGTGGCGTGCACCTGTAATCCCAGCTACTTGGGAGGCTGAGGCAGGAGAAACTCTTGAGCCTGGGAGGAGGAGGTTGCAAGATCACGCCATTGCACTCCAGCCTTGGAAACAAGAGTGAAACTCCATCTCATAAAAATAAAAAATAAAAAAGTGGAATAAATATGGAACATCTGTCATTTATGTTGCACTCTGGGCACTTTTCATGAACTCTTGGTAAAAGCATACTTAGCAGTGGCCTTTTTTGAAGGGAAATATGTTAATTACTTTAAATTCACACACAACTTTTGATGTAGCATTCTATTTCTAGAATATTATATGATAGATATACTTCCAAAAGTATCCACAGGGGCAAAAAACTGGAAAAAAGCTAAATATTAACCAAGACAGGAATGAGTGAATGTGTTGAGATATATTTATCCTGTGACCTATTCTATGGCTGTTAAAAATGAGTTATTTGTTGAAGACAGAGGGGACAGTGAAAACAAAGATAAATTTGATTTACATGTGTTGATATGGAAAGTCTGCTAAAGTACACTGTTAAATAGAAAGAAAGGAAAATTCAGAAGAACGAGTACGCATTTGGATAACCAGTTGAACAGGCATTATTTATTGAAAAAACATTCCTGTCTCAGATACTCTACAGTGCTACCTTTGTCGTAATCAAGGCTCTCTCTCTCTCTCCATTGGACTATTTGTCTATCCCTGTGCCAATGCTGTATTATATTAAATATTTTAGCTTTATGGATAAGTCTCGATATACAGTCTCAACTTTTCTCTATTCCTTCAAGTTTACCCTGGATGTTCTTGGCTCTTTGTATTTCCATACCAGTTTCTAAATCAGCCAATTTCAACCTCATACATAAGACTTACTCATTTTAAAATTTAGATTGCACTAATTTATGTGACAATTGGGGGAAGTGACACTTTAACAATATTGAACCTTCAAGTACGATGAGTGCAGCATGTCTTTGTATTTATTTAGGTCTTTAAAAATTTCTTTCAATACTATTTTAGAGTTTTCTGAGAATGGATCTTGTATAGTTTTCATTAGACTTATTCCTGGTTAGCTTATATCATTGATGCAATTTATAAATGATATTGTTTTAATGTAGTTCAATTAAGCCATTCTTTACCAATTTATGGAGAAATTTCTGATCATCAAAAGACACCATTAAAAGAACAATAAGAAAAGCCACATCATTTCTTACATGTAACAATAAAAATGTATACACAATCCTGCAAAACAAGAACAAAACGATAGACAACACATTTTTTTAAAATGGGCAAAATACATGAACTGGTATTTCCCGAGAAGATATACAAAGGGTCAATAAACATTTAAAAATTAGTCATTAGAGAAGTAAACATAAAAATCACAATGAAATACCACTATAAACCCACCCAAATGGGCCAATTTTTAAAAAAACAACCATGATAATACTGTAAGGGAGTAAAACAACTGGAACTTTCACATTCATAGCTGAGGGGAGACAACATTTGAAAAACTGGCACTGTTTATTAAAGTTGAGCATAACAAATATAACCTAACAATTACACCCCTATATGAATACCTAATGGTAATTCAAACATATGTGCAGGAAAACATTTGAACCAAATGTTTATTGCAGCATTATTCACAATAGCCCCAAACTGGAAACAACGCAAATATCTTTCAACAGTAGAATGGATCAACCGTGATTTTTATATATTAGAATATTATATTCTATATGCATGTCACTTCTATGTTCCTCTTATTAGAAGTTTCATGGTAATAAAGCAAGAAAACAAACACCTTCTACCATGGATAAATTTTGCAAACATAATGTTGAGAGTAAGCAGTTTGACACAGAAGAACACAGTTGGTACAATCCTACTTATCCAGGCAAACTAATTTATGGTTTTAGGATTCAGGATAAGAGTTATATCTCTGGGGAGGAAGGAGAGAGTGGTGATTGGGAGAGGGCAGGAAAAAGGCTTATATTAAAAGCCCTTCCCAATGCTATCATAAGCTGATAATATTTAATTTCTGAATCTTAGTGATAATTACATGGGTGTGTTCAATTTATAATTCATCAGCAATCTATTTACTAATTGTGTACTTAATATATTCTCATATAGTTCAATAAAAGCTTTCTAAACATACCATGGCAAATTGAACTTTTCTGGACACACACATTAAACACTTTACTGTTTTCTTGATGAGTAGGACTATGTATTTGGAGAGAAGAAATCTAAGTTTTTACTTTATAACTTCTTTATTATTTATTATTATCCATATATACATTTAGCATATATTGTTTGTATAATTGTTATCCATAGGTCCATTTAGCATACATTGTTTGTATAATTTTTTGACATTAAAAAGTTAAAATTGGCCGGGTGCAGTCCCAGCACTTTGGGAGGCTGAGGTGGGAGAATCACTCGAGCCCAGGAGTTCGAGACCAGCCTGAGCAACATGGCGAAATGCTGTCTCTAATTAAAAAAAAAAAAAAACAGTTAAATCTGTGAAAAGATATCTAGGAAATCACTTGTATGTGATAGAACTTAACACTTAGATAGATGGAACTAGATTGTTATTATTAAGTTTTCTTCTCAAGTTAATTGCCTTGCTGAAATTTACACAGTCAATAATAAATATGACAATAATTTCATGACCTCGTACATTTTTTATTAGAACCAGTTTCTGGATTCAGAGTCTACTTTTCATTTCATTACAATATAGAATTTTCCTGTGATGCCACAGTATACTTAATTCTTTCATAGTTATGATTTTGTGGCCATAACTTAAGATCTTATTTACCAAAACACTGAAAAATTATGACTCTGGTCCTTATCCTGGAGGCAGAAAAAGCTTGAATTTTGGAATTAGAAAAATCTGAATTTATACTTGATTTCATCTGTTACTAGCTGTGTGATCTCACACAAATTTCTTAAACTCCTTGAGTTTCAGTTTATCTGTAAAATGAGGATATTGTCTTAGTCCATTTAGTATTGCTATAAAGGAATGCCTGAGGCTGGGTAATTTATAAAGAAAAGAGGTTTATTTGGCTCATGGTTCTTCAGGATGTACAAGAAGCATGATGCCAGCATCTGCTTCTGGCGAAGGCTTCAGGCTCATGGCAGAAGATGAAGGGAAGCTGCTACATGCAGAGATCATATGGTCAGTGCAGAAGCAAGAGAGGCAGGGTGGGAGGTGCCGGGTCACAACCAGCTTTCACGGAAACTAACAGAGCAAGGACTCACTCTTCCTCCCCAACTCCACCTGAGGGAGGACATAAATCTATTCATGAGGAATTCAACTCCATGACCCAAACACCTCCCCCTAGGCCCTATCCCTAACATTGGAGATCAAATTTAAACATGAGATTCGGAGAGGTCAAACAAACCAAACTATAGCAGTCATATAAGGGATATAATAAATAGCAATCTTTGGAAGTCAATAGATCTTTTGGACTGCAGCTAATATTTCATGATCTCTAATATGCAAATGTTTATTTTTATTTTAGGTTTATAAGAAAAAAACACTTCAATAAAAATTATTTTTCTCATCTCCTTATGATTTAAACTCAAGTTTCTTCTATGAAATTATCATAAAGTTTATAAATATAGGTAATTTTATGGGTTCACTTTTATATTAAAATCTCCCTATGGGTATGAGGGATCTTAGTTAGATCCAAATGAAGTAAAAAACAAATAAAACATTTGTGACTTCCAACAAAGTCACAAATCTTTACAAGTATTTTTTTTTAGTAGATTATCATGATACTCTTTGGTGGTATACATAGTAATCCTCTACAGATTTTCAACTATTAAACTTTTGGTGAATACCAGTAAAGCTGTAGCCTCAGGTAACCCTGACACAAATAACAGCCACCAATAGAAGGCAATGGTGATTACAGCAAAGTGTACTTTTGAAGTTCCAGAATCCAATTAAGCCTATGTGTGTAGAAAAGGGATTTCTGTGTAGCTAAATGTAAGTATATTTAAAGTTATATCTCTGTGAAAATATTTGAGGAAAATATAATGACTCTGTTGTTTTAATCCTAAAATTTGATCTTAGAAAACTCATCATCCTTCATATGCTGAATTGAAAAAAAAAGCAAAATTTGAATGCTCACAAAAATGTCAAGTACTCCTTCAATTTATCAACTGTCTCCTAATAAATGTTGGTTTGAACAGAGTCAATGAAGGATAGGTTTCATGAAATAATAAGATTTTAAAATTAATAATTGGGATTAATTCAATTAGGAAGGGATTAAGTATTTTTATAATGTGGTTCTTAGAAATATGTTAATTTCACCATCTCGGTAGTAGATTTTGCTTTCATTAAATTAATTCTACCTAACATTTTAGGTAAAGGGAGAGGAAAAAGAATTAATGTTTATTGCCCAAAGTTGTACAGGTGCTTTGTGTAATTTTTTTTTTTTTTTTTTTGAGACGAAGTCTCGCTCTGTTGCCCAGGCTGGAGTGCAGTGGCGCGATCTCGGCTCGCTGCAAGCTCTGCCTCCTGGGTTCACGCCATTCTCCTGCCTCAGCCTCCTGAGTAGCTGGGACTACAGGCACCCGCCACCGTGCCCGGCTAATTTTTTGTATTTTTAATAGAGACGGGGTTTCACCATGTTAGCCAGGATGGTCTCGATCTCCTGACCTCGCGATCCACCTGCCTCGGCCTCCCAAAGTGCTGGGATTACAGGCGTAAGCCACCGCGCCCATTGTCTAATACTAAAAGAAAATCTTACAGGTTAGAGATTATTTCCTTCATATTACAGATTAAGTAACAAAAATCCAAAGAGTTCAGGAAACTTGCCCAACATTCCAAAGATAGGTGTAGCAGAGATTCAAAGCCAATTATCTCTCAATCCATAGCCAGTGTTTTGTTAAAATGATTTGGTTGTATTAGATTGATTGTGTTTATTTTTATTTATCATTAATTGTAAGCTTGTTCATATTTATACATATATTGTTTGTTAATTTATATTAACAACAAGGGCTGAATATTTTTAAATTACATTTCACTTTATGTTTTTCCTAATTTTGTAGTTATAATGATTGTAAGTGTTATAATGTGGCAAAATTTTAAATGATTTATTTTCTAATAATTAAGGTCTTCTTCCTTGGGCAAAAATATCAGATTCACATTTGTTAATGTAGGTTGTACCTTAACATTGTACATTATAGAGACACATATATAGATGTCATTCAGAACAGACAGCAACTCAAAAGGCTTTTGGATGGTCTAGAATCCTTTTGTATAGTGACCTGAACCATATAAAAGCAACTGAAATCACACTAAAATTCTAGAATTCCTAGCTGCTGTTTACTTTTGATGGTATATAGAAATGTCTGTCAATTCTTCCCAGAGCTTTAGAATTGTGTTCATTAAGCCAGAGGCTATGAATATTAGAAGTCACTGGAAACATTTTCCTTGGGTGAAGATAGTAGTTTTATCCTATTCTTTTTCTTGTCATTTGGGGATGATTTTAGTCTTTGGGTGAGAAAAGTGACCAAGTGTAAAGAAGAAAATTCTCCAGGTGATTAGTATCATTTTCAAAGGGCCATCAAAACATTTCTTCCTTTTGAAATAATTTCCCCCAATTTTTGGACTGGTTAGTTTATTCTCATGTGTCTCACACATTCAAGATTATTTGAAGATTTTAAGTTTTACAATATTATTTTAATTAATGGAACTATATATTTTATATTTATAATACATCTTTTTTTAAAAGAATGGAAGATTGTGGGAATAATATCTATCTCCTGCACCTACTCATTCTGCTTCCTTCTTCCTCTTTCTCTGAATTGCTCCCACTCATCCTATAGAACTCAGCTGAAAAGTCACTTTCTGGGGCGGTGCCTTGTTTGATTTCCTAGACAAGACTAAGCTTCCTTTGTGTGTAGCCCTTCTCACCCTATGTTTTTATTCTAAAATTTTTTTATTTGTCAAATAATGAATGAATATAATCAATGGTTTTCCCACATAGCCTCTAAATTTTCTAAAGGTTTGTTTTTTATGCTTGTTTCTATATTGTTTTGCTTTTCTTGAAAGTAGACCGGCCGAGCATGGTGGCTCAAGCCTGTAATCCCGGCACTTTGGGAGGCGGAGGTGGGCGGATCGCTTGAGTTCAGGAGTTTGAGACCAGCCTGGCCAACGTGGTGAAACCCCATCTCTAAAAGTACAAAATTAGCTGGGCATGGTGGTGGGCGCCTGTAATCCCAGCTACTCGGGAGGCTGGGGCAGGAGAATTGCTTGAACCTGGGAGGCAGAAGTTGTAGTGAGCCGAGATCGTGCCATTGCACTCCAGCCTGGGCAACAAAGCGAGACTCTGTCTCAAAAAATAATAATAATAATAAAAATAAAATAAATAGAGTAGACCATGGCCACCCAGATCCATTTCATTTATGGTACTGTTGAGCTGGGTCCTTAATTAAAATGAAGTTATGCTAAATGTAAAAATGCACATATAAGTATGCATTAAACATAGAGCAGTATAATAATTTAAATCATCCTGGCACAACGTCACAGAAATATGTAGATCTCATTTGCCTTTAGCAAAAACAGAGCCCTTTACCTTTCTTATCTTTCTTAAAATGCTATGCTCCTCAGGTTCAACATCAAAAGCAACCATCAGTCCAAGAGTGTATGCTACAAAGTCTCAGTTGCTTTTGTAGTACTCGTTAAACCTGAAAGACACTCTTAATTGCCTAAAATGTATGTAAACAACTATATATTAATGGGTTATATGGGTTATGTTACTACAGTTTAACTGGGCTATGTTCCAAAATAGACAAACTTTGCATGTACATTTCCACAGTATAAAAATACTTTTCTGTTCGTCAGAGTAATTAGGAGATTGTAAAAAGAAGTTGACAAATTATGTGAATTCACTACCATAGCCTTATGAATAAAAAGTTTATTTACAATGAAAGCTTGGAAGAGAGACCTGGTGCAAATTGGCCAAACATTGACCAGGGATGGGGCTGGGGGAAGTGAAGAGGATATAATTATAGACCGACAATATTTGAAGGTACTGATGCCCACGAAAAGAAAAAAATCCTCATATTTGATGTTTTCCTTTTTGTTTTTTTTATTCATTTATACACATTCAATTGTTATTTGTGTACTCTTTATCCCATAATGCCAACATAAGGCTCTTAATATAGGAGGCATCCGATTTTACTGTTTTACTGATGTGAAACAGTAAAATTGTATAGAATATATGGTAGTAGCAGATTGAAGTGAGCAAAATAAAAACTCGTGTGTGTGTTTCTGTGTACACATACACACTCTTATGAAAGTGGATTCCTTGAAAGGTAGTGACAGCTAAGAAATAAAACCATGAAATACCTAAACAGTAGACTTTTTAACAATTTGCAAATTGCAAGGAAGGAAAAGAGGTAAGTTATTGTAAACTTTAGGTATGGTAAAAGTTGTGTTAATCTATAGCAGTGCTGACCAGTGGAACTTTCCAGTGATGAAAATGTCCAAACAGTAGTCCTAGACCTGTGATTATTGAGCACTTGAAATGTGTCGAGTGTAACTGAGAAACTGAATTTTAAATTTTTTATTTAATTTCAATTAAATGGTTAAAGGCTACCATATTGGACAGTACAGATCTACAGTCAGAAGCTTTCTCAAAGCTCACCAACTTTCTTTAAGCTTTATTTATGGTTTTTGTTTCAATCTCCCACAAGTCTCAAGTAGTTTAGCTTCTAGATAGCAACATACAGGGACCATGTTGATCTCAGTAAAGAAACATAGCCTGACTCTGTAAACATCTTATATCTATGTGATATAATCACATTTCTCTTGTTCATTAATTTCAAAAATATTTAGGGAATATAAACTATATCACAGAGAGGAGAGGGGTCAGCACTGGCCAAGTTCCTGAGAAGACAGTATTCTTAGTATGTTTAAGGAGAATCAAGGATGACTCCAAGGTTTTTAGACTAAGCAACTAGATGAGTAAAGTTCATCTAGTTCCTTATGATGGGAAAGCCTGGAGGAGGACTGGTGTGTGGGGGGAAAAATCAAGAGTTTAGTTTTGGATAAGTTCCATTTAAAATATCCATTAGATATCCAAGTGCAAATGTTGAGTGACAGTGCAAGTTCTGGGCTAAAGATATGAACTTGTCAACTACCATCACTAAGATGATATTTAAAACTGTGAGTCTGGATATAATTTCTTTGGGAGTGAGTATAGATATAGAGGAGGACTGGGTCACTGTAACATGTTGAGCTTGAGAATGTATGGCAGAATCAATAAAGAATTTGGCCCAGAAAAGCTGGAGAGCAGCAGAGAATGAGTAGGGACTTAGAGGTCAAGTAAGTAGAGGGTATTTAATGGTAGGGAGTGATTACCTACACAAATGCTTCAGAGAAGTCAGGCGAGATGGGAGCTGAGAATTGGCCATTAGATGTGGTGACTTGGAGGTCATTAGGCACCTTGACAAATAAGGTAAGAAAAGATGACATGGTTCTTTTCCAGAAAAATCTTACTAGTAGGCAATCAAGCAGGCTGTTGGATTCTAGGGAATGGTGCCAAAGAAGTCTGTCGTTTCTCTCTTGGGATACCAAGCAATTCTGAGTTCACCTTGGATGGCAGGAGGGAATTCCTCCTCCAAGGATGTCTCTTCCTCATCTCTTCCTCGTCTACAATTCCCTAAGCCTCCTTAACCCTGTGCTATCTCTGCAAGGTTTTACTGATTGCTTTGCTCTAGCCCTGGCTCAGTTCCTTTCATTTTTCCCTCCCTGGGCCTAGGGAGGCTCTGGGGATGGAGTACAAACCAACTTTTATATTTAAATCTACTATTTCTTTTTACAATGTCATATATTACTATAATTTGAAAATATGTCTATTGGTCTCTGTATTTTCATGACAAAATAAAACTCACTTTTGTTATTAGTTTGATTTTTAAGTGGTAATTTGCATGTCTCAAACCCAGTAATTCCAATTCCCCTTAGCCTGACCGTTTTTTTTCTTTTTTTGCTATAGCATGTATCACCTTCCTGCATAATTGCTTGTTAATTGTGTTCATTGATTATTAATTGTTTCTTATGCTAGATATAGACACCAAGTGGGCAGTTATTATTCCTGTTGTTGCTCACTGGTACATCCTAAGTCCTTAGTGTATTGCTGAGCTTGTAGTAGGTGCTCAGGAAATTGTTGCTGAAGAAATGAATGCTGTGGTCTCCAGGAGTGGATATGTGTTGTGCTATGTTACAGGAAGTGGGTATGTGTAACAGTGAAAGCATTATGCTGTCACAATTAATATATGATATTAATTGCTGTGCAGAAATTCCTTTACCTTGATCAATTCCATCTGCTCCGAAAATTAAGTCCAGGCCATTGGAGTAGAAGGCCTGGCTTATAATATTTTAATATCTCTGGAAAGAGTTAAGATTTTTGCTGATCGTCAGGCATATAAGGTATAGGAAGGGATGGTGATACAGAGAAACGCATTCTAGAAAACTAGTACAGGAGCTTGTTACCTTGTTCAGATAAAACCAAGAGCAAAACAATCTAAATGTAGGCTTGTCTCAAATATCAAAGCCCAGAGAGATGCCAGGCCTTCCTCAGTTCAGGAATCGGTGAAAATCAGCCTACTGGCAAATCTTTTTCCAGTACTTTTTAATGATCCAACTAAGGGAAAAGCAGTGGGAAGATTGGTGGGAAATTCATAGCCAGACTGTAGTCACAGCTAATTTGCAACCCTGGAAATACAGGGCTGGGATGGTGAAAGAGAGATTGGCTCTGTCCACATAAGAAAAGAAGAATCTCATGGTGACAAGGAAGTGGTGGGATCTTGTCTGTATTCCTAAACTTCCTTGAGGTTTACACCTGCTTCTCACTTTGTCCCTTTCTTTTGCCTACTTTTGGGTGGAATGAAGCAGTTTATCCTATTTTGGGCTACTAACTTTTGAGGTGTTTATCCTGAGCAGCCTGAGTCTTGGTTAGCATTTCTACCTGGCTGAGATCCAGCCATCCACACTCTCTTAACTTGTTTCCCTGTCATTGCACACTGGAAACTGAAGCACCTGTAGTCATGCTATAAAACAAATGTGATAATATGTGTGAAGCAGTGGTAAATAATAAAAACTCAAGGTTCAAGATATGACTTATAAGAATATTTACTAAATTTATATACTGGTTTAATATTTCTTTACTCATATTTTCTTTTGAAAATTTTTAACACTTGCAGAAGAGTTGCAAGCACATTACAAAAAAATCCCCTGGGACGATTTTTTTTTTATATTTTTAATTTTTTGAGATGGAATCTCACTTTGTCACCCAGGCTGGAGTGCAGTGGTGCAATTTTGGCTCACTGCAAACTCTGCCTTCCGGGTTCAAGAGATGCTTTCCTCAGCCTCCTGAGTAGCTGGTATTACAAGCATGAGCCACCATGCCCAGCTAATTTTTGTAATTTTAGTAGAGACAGGGTTTTGCCATGTTGGCCAGGCTGGTCTCTCAAAATCCTGACCTCAGGTGATCCACCCACCTCGGCCTCCCAAAGTGTTGGGATTACAGGCGTGAGCCACTGCGCCCAGCCCCCATAAACAATTTAATCTCCTGAAAACAAGGGTATTCTTCTATATAAGCACAATACAGCCATAAAAATCAGAAACTGATAACCTGCTACCATATAATGCTCACACCCCATTCAGATGTCATCAATTTTTCCAGTATGTCCTTTACAAAAAGGATCTACTTCACACATTGCATTTAATTGTCAGTTTTTTTTTTTCCCTTCAATCTGGAACAGTTTCTACATATTCCTGTGACCTTCATAATCTTAACAATTTGAGTATTTTTAAAAATGTTTCTCAATTCCAGTTTGTCTGAATCTCTGTGTTAACAATATTTTCTTATTTTGTGTATTCTTGATGCTCTGGCATCTGGGGCCTTGCTGACTGGGCAGAAACTGCCTGTCTCAAAACTGGCCAATTCTTAGACATAGCAAGCTACTCTCCCTGAGAGAATGCATTTATTTCTTGCTTTTTTTAAAAAAAATTTTACTTTAAGTTCTGGGATACATGTGCAGAACGTGCACGTTTGTTACATAGGTATACACGTGCCATGGTGGTTTGCTGCACCCGTCATCTACATTAGGTATTTCTTCTAGCGCTATCCCTCCCATAGCCCCTAACCCACTGACAGGCCCGGTGTGTGATGTTCCCCTCCCTGTGTCCATGTGTTCTCATTGTTCAGCTCCCACTTATGAGTGAGAACATGCAGTGTTTGGTTTTCTGTTCCTGTGTTAGTTTGCTGAGAATGATGATTTCCAGCTTCATCCATGTCCCAGCAAAGGACATGAACTCATCCTTTTTTAGGGCTGCATAGTATCCCATGATGTATCTGTGCCACGTTATTTTTTTTAATCCAGTCTGTCATTGTTGGGCATTTGGGTTGGTTCCAAGTCTTTGCTATTATGAACAGTGCTGCAGTAAACGTACATGTGCATGTGTCTTTATAGTAGCATAATTTATAATCCTTTGGGTATATACCCAGTAATGGGATTGCTGGGTCAAATGGTATTTCTGGTTCTAGATCCTTGAGAAATGGCCACACTGTCTTCCACAATGGTTGAACTAATTTACACTCCCACCAACAGTGTAAAAGCATTCCTATTTCTCCACATCCTCTCCAACACCTGTTGTTTCCTGACTTTTTAATGATCACCATTCTAACTGGCATGAGATGGTATCTCATTGTGGTTTTGATTTGCATTTCTCTAATGAACAGTGATGATGAGCTTTTTTTCATATGTTTGTTGGCCACATAAATGTCTTCTTTCAAGAAGTGTCTGTTCATATCCTTCGCCTACTTTTTGATGGGGTTGATTTTTTTTCTTGTAAATTTGTTTAAGTTCTTCGTAGATTCTGGATATTAGCCCTTTGTCAGATGGATAGATTGCAAAAAATTTTCTCCCATTCTGTAGGTTGCCTGTTCACTCTGATGATAGTTTCTTTTGGTGTACAGAAGCTCTTTAGTTTAATTAGATACCATTTGTCAATTTTGGCTTTTGTTGCCATTGGTTTTGGTATTTTAGTCATGAAGTCTTTGCCCATGCTTATGTCCTGAATGTTATTGCCCAGGTTTTCTTCTAGGGTTTTTATGGTTTTAGGTCTTACATTTAAGTCTTTAATCCATCTTGAGTTAATTTTTGTATAAGGTGTTAGGAAGGGGTCCAGTTTCAGTTTTCTGCATATGGCTAGCCTGTTTTCCCAACACCATTTATTAAATAGGGAATCCTCTTCCCATTGCTTGTTTTTGTCAGGTTTGTCAAAGATCAAATGGTTGTAGATGTGTGGCATTATTTCTGAGGCCTCTGTTCTGTTCCATTGGTCTATATATCTGTTTGAGTACCAGTACCATGCTGTTTTGGTTACTGTAGACTTGTAGTATAGTTTGAAGTGAGGTAGTGTGATGCCTCCAACTTTGATCTTTTTGCTTAAGATTCTCTTGGCTATACAGGCTCTTTTTTGGTTCCATATGAAATCTAAGGTAGTTTTTTCTAAATCTGTGAAGAAAGTCAATGGTAGATTGATGGGGATAGCATTTAATCTATACATTACTTTGGGCAGTATGGCCATTTTCACGATACTGATTCTTCCTATCCATGAAGGTGGAATGTTTTTTCATTTGTTTATGTTCTCTCTTAATTCCTTCAACAGTGGTTTGTAGTTCTTCTTGAAGAGGTGCTTCATATCTCTTGTAAGTTGTATTCCTAGGTATTTTATTATCTTTGTAGCAATTGTGAATGGCAGTTCACTCATGATTTGGCTCTCGGTTTGTCTATTATTGGTGTATAGGAATGCTTGTGATTTTTGCACATTGATTTTGTATCCTGAGACTTTGCTGAAGTTGCTTTTCAGCTTAAGGAGATTTTGGGCTGAGACAATGGGGCTTTCCAAATATACAATCACATCATCTGCAAACAGAGACAATTTGACTTCCTCTTTTCCTATTTGAATACCCTTTATTTCTTTCTCTTGTCTGATTGCCCTGGCCAGAACTTCCAATACTATGTTGAATAGGAGTGATGAGAGAGGACATCCTTGTCTTGTGCCAGTTTGCAAAGGGAATGCTTCCAGCTTTTGCCCAGTCAGTGTGATATTTGCTGTGGGACTGTCAGAAATAGCTCTTATTATTTTGAGATACATCCCATCAATACCTAGTTCATTGAGAGTTTTTAGCATGAAAGGGTGTTGAATTTTATCGAAGGCCTTTTCTGCATCTATTGAGATAATCATGTGGTTTTTTGTCATTGATTCTGTTTATGTGATGGATTATGTTTATTGATATGCCTATCTTGAACCAGCCTTGCACCCCAGTGATGAAGCTGACTTGATCGTGGTGGATAAACTTTTCGATGTGCTGCTAGATTTGGTTTGCCAGTATCTTACTGAGGATTTTTGCATCGATGTTTATCAGGGATATTGGCCTGAAATTTGTGTGTGTGTGTGTGTCTCTGCCAGGTTGTGGTATCAGAAAAATGCTGGCCTCATAAAATGAGTTAGGGAGAAGTTGCTGTTTTTCTGTAGTTTGGAATAGTTTCAGAAGGAATGGTACCAGCTCCTCTTTGTACCTCTGGTAGAATTCGGCTGTGAATCCATCTGGTCCTGGGCTTTTTTTGGTTGGTAGGCTATTAATTACTGCCTCAATTTCAGAACTTATTATTGGTCTATTCATGGATTCGATTTATTCCTGGTTTAGTCTTTGGAGGATGTATTTGTCCAGGAATTTATCCATTTCTTCTAGATTTTCTAGTTTATTTTTGTAGAGGTGTTTATAGTATTCTGTGATGGTAGTGTGTATTTCTGTGGGATCAGTGGGGATACCCCCTTTATCATTTTTTATTCTCCCTATTTTATTCTTCTCTCTTTTCTTCTTTATTAGTCTGGCTAGTGGTCTATCTATTTTGTTAATGTTTTCAAAAAACCTGTTCCTAGATTCATTGATTTTTTGAAGGGTTTTTCATGTCTCTATCTCCTTCAGTTCTGCTCTGATCTTAATTATTTCTTGTCTTCTGCTAGCTTTTGAATTTGTTTGCTCTTGCTTCCCTAGTTTTTTTAATTGTGATGTTAGGGTGTCAATTTTAGATCTTTCCTGCTTTCTCTTGTGGGCACTTAGTGCTATAAATTTCTCTCTTAACTCTGCTTTAGTGGTCTCACAGAGATTCTGGTACATTGTGTGTTTGTTCTCATTGGTTTCAAAGAACTTATTTATTTCTGCCTTAATTTTGTTATTTACCCAGTAGTCATTCAGGAGCAGGTTGTTCAGTTTCCATGTAGTTCTGTGGTTTTGAGTAAGTTTCTTAATTCTGAGTTCTAATTTGATTGCACTATGGTCTGAGAGACTGTTTGTTATGGTTTCTGTTCTTTTGCATTTTCTGAGGAGTGTTTTGCTTCCAATTATGTGGTCAAGTTTAGAATAAGTGTGATGCGGTGCTGAGAAGAATGTACATTCTGTTGATTTGGGGTGGAGAGTTCTGCAGATATCTATTAGGTCCACTCATTCCAGAGCTGAGTTGAAATCCTGAATATCCATGTTAATTTTCAGTGTCTTTGACCTAATATTGACAGTCGGGTGTTAAAGTTCCCCACTATTATTGTGTGGGAGTCTAAGTCTCTTTGTAAGTCTCTAAGAACTTGCTTTATTAATCTGGGTGTCCCTGTATTGGATGAATATATATTTAGGATAGTTAGCTCTTCTTGTTGCATTGATCCCTTTACCATCATGTGATGCCCTTCTTTGTCTTTTTTGATCTTTGTTGGTTTAAAGTCTGTTTTATCAGAGACTAGGATTGCAACTCCTGCTTTTTTTGCCTTCCATTTGCTTGATAAATATTCCTCCATCCCTTTATTTTGAGTCTATGTGTGTTTTTGCATGTGAGATGGGTCTCCTGAATACAGCACATCAACCGGTCTTGACTCTTTATCCAATTTGCCAGTCTGTGTCTTTTAATTGGGGCATTTAGCCTGTTTACATTTAAGGTTAGCATTGTTATGTGTGAATTTGATCTCGTCATTATGATGTTAGCTGGTTATTTTGCCCATTAGTTGATGCAGTTTTTTCATAGTGTCAATGGTCTTTACAATTTGCTATGTTTTTGCAGTGGCTGGTACTGGTTTTTCCATTCCATATTTAGTGCTTCTTTCAGGAGCTCTTGTAAGGCAGGCCTGGTGGTGACAAAATCTCTCAGCATTTGCTTGTCCGTAAAGGATTTTATTTCTCCTTTGCTTATGAAGCTTAGTTTGGCTGGATATGAAATCCTGGATTGAAAATTATTTTCTTTCAGAATGTTGAATATTGCCCCCCACTCTCTTCTGGCTTATGGAGTTTCTGCAGAGTGATCTGCTGTTAGTCTGATGGGCTTCCCACAGGGTAATCTGACCTTTCTCTCTGGTTGCCCTTAACATTTTTTCCTTCATTTCAACCTTGGTGAATCTGATGATTATGTGTCTTGGGGTTGCTCTTCTCGAGGAGTATCTTTGTGGTGTTCTCTGTATTTCCTGAATTTGAATGTTGGCCTGTCTTGCTAGGTTGGGGAAGTTCTCCTGGATAATATCCTGAAGAGTGTTTTCCAACTTGGTTCCATTCTGTCTGTCACTTTCAGGTACACCGATCAAACATAGGTTTGTTTGGTCTTTTCATATAGTCCCATATATCTTGGAGGCTTTGTTCATTCCTTTTCATTCTTTTTTCTCTAATCTTGTCTTCAAGCTTTATTTCATTAAGTTGCTCTTCAATCTCTGATCTCCTTTCCTCCACTGATCAATTCAGCTATTGATACTTGTGTATGCTTCACGAAGTTCTCATGCTGTGTTTTTCAGCTTCATCAGGTCATTTATGTTCTTCTCTAAACTGGTTATTCTAGTTAGCAATTCATCTAACCTTTTTTCAAGGTTCTTAGCTATTTTTGCATTGGGTTAGAACATGCTACTTTAGCCTGGAGGAGTTTGTTATTACCCACCTTCTGAAGCCTTCTTCTGTCAATTCGTCAAACTCAATTCTCTGTCCAGTTTTATTCCCTTGCTGGTGATGAGTTGTGATCCTTTGGAGAAGAGTCGTTCTGTTTTTTGGAATTTTCAGCCTTTTCGCGCTGGTTTTTCCTCATTTTCGTGGATTTATCTACCTTTGGTCTTTGATGTAGGTGACCTTCAAATGGGGTTTCTGTGTGGACATCCTTTTTGTTGATGTCGATGCCATTCCTTTCTGTTTGTTAGTTTTCCTTCTAACAGTCAGGCCCCTCTGCTGCAGGTCTGCTGGAGTTTGCTGGAGGTCCACTCCAGACCTTGCTTGAGTGGGTAACCCCAGCGGAGGCTGCAGAACAGCAACGATTGCTGCCTATTCCTTCCTGTAGAAGCTTTGTTCCAGAAGGACACCCGCTAGATGCCAGCTGGAGCTCTCCTGTATGAGGTGTCTGTTGACCCCTATTGAGAGGTGTCTCCCAGTCAGGAGGCACGGGAGTCAGGGACCCACTTGAGGAGGCAGTCTGTCCCTTATCAGAGCTCGAGCACTGTGCTGGGACAGCCACTGCTCTCTTCAGAGCTGGCAGGCAGGAACGTTTAAGTCTGCTGAAGCTGTGCCCACAGCCGCCCCTTCCCTCAGGTGCTCTGTCCCAGGGAGATGGGAGTTTTATCTATAAGCCCCTGACTGGGGCTGTTGCCTTTCTTTCAGAGATGCTTTGCCCAGAAAGGAGGAATCTAGAGAGCAAGAGAATGCATTTCATATGCAAATAAGCCTATCCAGAACAAAGACCCTCAGGCACCTCCTTTCTCTGCTCTTACATGCCAGGAAGCAATATTCCTTTGCAGGAATCATGCCAGGGCCAGGTATCAGAAAACTAGAGATGCCCCTATGTCTCTGAGCCTACTGAAATTCTTCAAATTAGCCAATCCTAAACCTGCCTACTCTGCCTTGCTTTGCCTCTTCCAAGGAAACTACAATAAAGGCTCCTGCTCATGCTTTTCCCTTGCTCTTTCTCTCTCTTGATCAACCCTGGTGTGGCCCTGCAAAACATGGTGTGCTCCTTCCTCTTGGGAACTGTAATAAACTGTGTATTCAATGATGATTTGTCTCTTAATCTGTTGGCCTCACCATACCTAAATACAGGTGTACCACAGAGATATTGTGGATTTGGTCCAGACAACCACAATAAAGCAAATATCACAATAAAGCAATTCACATGATTTTTTTGGTTTCCCAGTGCATATAAAAGTAATGTTTACACTGTACTGTAGTCTATTGTGTGATAGCATTATGTATTTTTAAAAAAGTATATACCTTAATTTAAAAATACATAATTGCGGCCGGGCGCAGTGGCTCACGCTTGTAATCCCAGCACTTTGGGAGGCCGAGGCGGGCGGATCACAAGGTCAGGAGATCGAGACCACGGTGAAACCCCGTCTCTACTAAAAATACAAAAAATTAGCCGGGCGTAGTGGCGGGCGCCTGTAGTGCCAGCTACTTGGAGAGGCTGAGGCAGGAGAATGGCGTGAACCCGGGAGGCGGAGCTTGCAGTGAGCTGAGATCACGCCACTGCACTCCAGCCTGGGTGACAGAGCGAGACTCCGTCTCAAAAAAAAAAAAAAAAAAAAAAAAAAACATAATTGCTAAAAAGTACTGATGACCATCTGAGCCTTTAGTTAATCCTAATTGTTTTGCTGGTGGAGAATCTGGCCTTGATGTCCATGGCTGCTGATGGATCAGGATGGTGGTTGCTGAAAGTTGGGGTGGCTGCAGCAGTTTCTTAAAAAAGACAATAAAGTGTGCCATATCAATTGACTCTTCCTTTCATGAAAGGTTTTTCTGTAGCATCTGATGCTATTTGATAGCATTTTTCACATCATATGAACTTCTTTCAAAATTGGAGCCATCTTATCAAACCCTGCTGCTGTTTTATCAACTAAGTTTATGAAATATTCTATATCTTTTCTTGTCATTTCAAGAATGTTCATAGCATCTTTACCAGGGGTAGATTTCATTCCCAAAAATCCGACTGTATTTGCTCATCCATAAGACGCAATTCACTATTCATTAATATTTTATCATGAGATTACAGCAATTCAGTCACATCTTCAGGCATCACTTCTAATTCTGGGTCTCTTTTTGTCTCTGCCACATCTGCAATAACTTTCTATATTAAAGTCTTGAACTCCTCAAAGTCATCCATGAAAGATGAGATCAACTTCTTTCAAACTCCTGTTAATATTGATATTTTGATGTCCTCCCATGAATAAAGAATGTTCTCAATGGTTTCTAGACTGGTGAATCCTTTACAGAAGGTTCTCAATTTCCTTTGCCCAGATCCATCAGAGGAATCCCTATGTATGGCAGCTCTAGCCTTATGAAATATATTTCTTAAATAATAAGAGTTGAAGGTTGAAATTAATCCTTGATCTCTGGGCTGCAGGCATGAAACAACATTAATCTGCTTGTACATGTCCATTATAGCTTTTGGATAACCAAGTGCACTGTCAACAAGCAGTCATATTATTAAAGAAATCTGTTTTTCTGAGCAATGGGTCTCAATAGTGGGCTCAAAATTTCAGTAAACCATGCTATAACCAGATGTACTATCATCCAGGTTTTTTTGTTCCATTTATGGATCACAGGCAGAGTAGATTTAGGATAATTTTTTTTTTTTTGAGATGGAGTTTCACTCTTATTGCCCAGCTGGAGTGCAATGGCACGGTGATCTCCACTCACTGCAACCTCTGCCTCCCGGGTTCAAGTGATTCTCCTGCCTCAGCCTCCCAAGTAGCTGGGATTACAGATGCCCACCACCACGCCCAGCTAATTTTTTGTATTTTTAGTAGAGATGGGGTTTCATCATGTTGGCCAGGCAAGTCTTGAACTCCTGACCTCAGGTGATCCGCCTGCCTCGGCCTCCCAAAGTGCTGGGATTACAGGTGTGAGCCACCATGCCCAGCCCAATTTAGGATAATTTTTAAGTGCTCTAGCATTTTTGGAATGATAAATGAGCATTGGCTTCAACTTCAAGTCACCAGGTACATTATCTCCTGAGAGTCAGCCTTTCCTTTGAAGCTAGGCATTGACTTCCTCTATCTATGAAAGTCATAGATGGCATCTTCTTCCAACATAAGGCTCTTCCATCTACATTGAAAATCTGTTGTTTAGTGTAGTTGCCTTCATCAATAATCTTAGCTAGATCTTCTGGATAACTTGTTTTAGCTTCTACATCAGTACTTACTGATTTACCCTGTAATTTTATTTTATGGAGATGTATTTTTTCCTTAAACCTCCCAAACTAGTCGTTGCTAGCTTCCAACTTTTCTTCTGCAGCTTCCTCACCTCTCAGCTTTCAAAAAATTGGAAGACTTTGGGCCTTGCTTTGGATTAGGTTTTGGCTTAAGGAATGCTGTGGCTAATTTGAGGTTCTATCCACTTTCTCCATGTCAGCAATAAAGCTGATTTTTTTTGTTTTCTTGTCATTTGTGTGCTCCCTGTAGTAGCACTTTTAATTTCCCTCAAAAACTTTTCGTTTGCATTCATAACTTCATTAACTGGCATGAAAGGCCTAATTTTTCACCTATGCTGGCTTTTGACATGACTTTCTCACAAAGCTTAATCATTTCTAGCTTTTAATTGAAAGTGAGACATGTGCGTCTCTTTTATTCTACTTGAGCATGTGAGGCCATTGTATGGTTATTAATTGGCACATATTTGGCACATATTTCAATATTGTTGTGCCGCAAGGATAGGGAGACCTAAAGAGAGAGAGAGAGAAAAGGGAATGGCTGGTGGGTGGAACGGTCAGAACACATAATATTTTTCACTGAAGTTTGCTGACTTGCAACTGCTGTGATGCCCCATGACAATTACAATAATAAAGTCAAAGATCACTGATCACAGATTATCACAACAGATATAATAATAATAAATTTTTGAAATATTGCAAGAATTATCAAAATGTGACACAGAGACAGGAAGTGAGCACATGCTGTTGGAAAAATGGCACCAAAAGAATTGCTTGATGCAGGCTTGCTGCAAACCTTCAGTTTGTAAAACATTGCAATATCTGCAAAGTACAGTAAAGCAAGGTGCAATTAAATGAGGTATGGCTGTAATTATGGAACTTAAATTTAAAAACAGTCTCCTCATATTTAGATTCAGGTTATGCATTTTTCATAGGCATGTGACAGGAATAACACTGTTATTCTCATTGCATTTTATCAGTTGGGGCACAATTTTGATTTGTTCCATTATTGATGATGTTGACTTTGCTTGATTAAGTTGATGTCTTCCAGTGTTCTCCAATGTGAAGTTATTTGTTTCTTATTTGTAATTGTTAAGTCTTTTGTGGGATAGTACAATGTAACTATGTAAATATTATGTTCCTCATCAAATTTTCCATTTCTTCCTTATTTATTAATATCAATATGGAATAAGTTTCTTGTTTATTCAGTTATTTATTTTGATGCTCAAATTTCCAAGGATTGACTAGTGGGATGCCCTAAAACCAGTCCTTAGGCCTTTTTGACGTCCTCATAGTTCTCTGAGCATTTTCTTACTTTTTGGCACAATAAGATATTCCAGGTTTATCTTATACTTTCCTTGGCCCAGCACTGATATCAACCATTTCTTCAAGGAGTCCTGCTTCTATGATCTGGGTGCTAGGTGTACTCAGTGCAATTGGGGTGTGACTGCTCCAGACCCTCTCAGTAGATGAGCTAGGAGGTATGCCATATGGTTATGCACACTTATGTATATGTGTGTGTATTTATGTGTGTATGTAAATATGTATACAAACATATGTGTTTACATACATTTACATGTATACCTGTTTTCATTTCTACCTATGTGTATACTAAAAACCAATAGCTCCAATTCCAATCTAACATTGCCACAAGGTTTTTTCTTGTTTTCTCCTTTTCCAGGTTTGTAATTCTCTTCTCCTCCTGCTAGAAGCCTGATACCCATTATCTTTAACATATTACTTATCTGATCAATTTTCCTGTATGTAATTAGTCTCCTATGGCCAGTTATGCCCATCCCCCCTTGCATGTCTTTTGCATCATATTTGGTCTGTGATTCCCAATAAGCATCGTTCCACATTAACATCCCACTCACTCTACTCAGATTTTGACACCACATGCCAGTCCATCCATGTAATAAATTTTGCTTTGCAATTTACACCTATTGGAACATTTTGTTTACTTTAAAATACTCTTGAATATTGACTGTGATTTTTAAGCATCAATTGATGTGTATCAAACCGTACAAGAAATCTATGAAAACATGGTTTTCATTAGAGGGATAGTACATTAGAAGGATCAAGAATCACTCTGAAAATTTTTTAGAATTAAAATAAACTTGCTTTCAAATCTCCAAATTATTAGAGTTCAAGGAATTACCTTTGCTGGCTGACGTGATAAAAAGCAGCACATGGCTTCACCGGGTTACATGCAATATGCATCAGAAATTATTCTATGGCAACTTATATCTTGGTTTTAGTACATAATAATCATATGCACTTCTGGTTAATCTGTAAGCACTCTAGTAGGCCATAATGGAAACGTGGGAATGGTACTTTCCAAACCATGACAAAGGATCAGGAATACAGGGTTGCTTCCTCAATGCAGCACGGTCAGGTTAGCATGGGTGCAGAGCAGCCATCTCAAATCTGATGATCATTGATCAGGAGATTGGCTACTAAGATTACTAGGTATAGCTAATTGTTTAACATATGACAGACCTCTGTGACTCTCAGGGTCTCTATTAGTACTTCATCTGTAAATTAAAAGTGTTTGTATTTGTTAGGATGCATTTGGCTGTAATGAGCAGACAACTCTGACTCATATTAACCATATAGACAATTCCTTATCTATCACACCAAGAAGTTAGTGTTTTAAAGACATCATTAGGAGCTGGTGTGTGTGTGTATGTGTGTGTGTATTTTCCTTTCCCTACCATTCTCAGCATGTTTACACATCTACTAGTTCCTAGGCTAGCAGCCTTAATAACCATAAAATGGCAAGAGCAGAACCAGATATCCTATCATGACATACAACATGCAATGGAATAGGGGAACTTCCTCTGTTTCTATCATTATTATTGTGGAGGAAGCATTTTCCCAAAGACCGTAGCAGAATTTTTCTATTTTAATGGATAAAATTGTATTACATGCCCATTTGGAAACCAGTATGTAATGACTGACATCTACCAATCATTATTCACTTTGTAATTGGGGCTAAGCCTCATACCCCTTAAAGTTGTGGCAAGAAATAGGAGAACAGATATCTCAGGGGAGAAAAGGTGGGCGGGTTTAAAAGGTGGTAACAATTGGGTAGGCGGCCACACCATGCCTCCTGATGTGTTGTATTATGCCAAAGTCCTTTTCAACTTTCTTTCTTTCTTTTTAAATTCAGTTCTCCCACTTGGTGTTCTTATAATGTTCTCATGGGCAGGACCATGACTATTTCTCCTAGTGCCTAGCACTAAGATTAGACTCTTAGCACATATCCATTGAAATAATGAGCAACTAACAATTTCTTAAATCATTGTCTCTTGCCTTTTTTGTTGTGGTGATGACTATTGATTTTTAAGTTATCCTTAGCTGTGGACTTATATGGTTCATCTACCTACTCATTTCATATACTGATGGTAGGATGATAAGATTTATTTTATTTCTGTATTCAGTTGAATAAAACATGTGGACTTTTAAGCAATAAAATCTACCTTCCCTTATGTACAGATTTCTTCTAGTTGCTCAGGCCTAAATGTGGCATATGAGAGCACTTTGTTGACTATGCCTTGTATTTATCTTCCGCTGGATGTGGTGAGTAAGCCTTTGACAACATATAGCCAATATCCGCAGCAGTTGTGGGAGTCAATTTGGTTGGCATGTCTACCATTGCTATCCACCCACTGAAAGAGTACAGTGTGGTTAAACACAGTGATATTATAGTGCAGAAGGAATTAGGAAATTCCCTCTCTGCTTTGTACTTAGAAAGTATCAAAAGCCCTCAGGATGTATAATAACTAGTTTATAATTCTGAGAGTTGGGGAAAAGACAATTCTTTAAGGTATTTACTTTTATTTATGTAAGAGGAATTTTATTAGGAACATCAGCTTCCAGGCATAACTAGAATAAATAAGGTTTTTAATTTGTTAATTGACAAACTGATTAAGGCTTTAAAGAATCGCACATGAGGAGAAAATTATATGAAATGATAAAGTTGTTTCTTTCTATTTAAAAATAAAAGCTGAATAATATGATATTTTTTAAATGTTCTAAAGGAAATTAACAAGATTATTTTCTTTGTCTGCATGGATTTTAGAGTTTTGTACATAGGAATACGTAAGAATGTATTCCTTTGTTTCAGAATACGTAAAACCCTGTAGATTTCCTATCCTTTAAGACACCTTGGGAGATCACTAAATGTCTCTGTGCTTCAGTTTAACTATTTTCAAAGTAGGAACTTGTGACAAATTAATAATTACTAAACTAAATGTGTTTTGATAATAATTACAGAAGCAATTTTAGAAAAAATTTGTGTTACATAGTGCTGTTCTAATAGAAAGGTTTTGAATGGCATAAATATAATTCTTTAAAAAACCCTACTTGTCTCAAATGTCCCTGTATTTATGATTCCTATAGTTTAACAGGTTCTCAAACAGAAATTACTGGAAACCTGGGGACATAGATGGGGCAAATCATATTGAACGTTTGTGACTAGCAAAAATAAAGTCTAAATTTAATGGAAATTTTCTAGTGTTCATTTTGCTTACTTCTCTGCAGCATTTGAACTGTTGACACATTCTTCTTTTTAAATAAACACTTCTATTTTCTTTGCTTCTGTGATTCCACTCCCTTTTGAACTTCCTCTTACCTATATGATTTTTCTTTTTTAGCCACTTTCTCAATGTTTTCCTTTCTTTCTTTACCTATAAATAACATTGGTTTCACATAGTTAATCCTCTATATATCCTCTGTATATCTCACTTGATACACTCTCTGAAGTTAATTTCACTTCCTCACCATCTAGAAACTATTGTTCTTCAACCGTTAGCTCTAAAATGAATCGTTTCCCTGAGTTCCAGATGAGTCTCTTTAGCTCTCCACCTGGGTGTTCCATTGGCATCTGAAAGTCAACATCAATCGATGTCTCTCTTAACCTCATCGTAATCAAACATTCTGCTTATATTTCTTGTTTCCAAAATTGGCATCACCATGATCTTAGTTGTTCAAGTCAGACATTCTGGTACATTCTCAATTCCAATACGTTTTCTCAGGTTTATGAACAATAAATCAACAAATTTCATTGATGGTGCTACCTTAACATCACTCAAATCTATCTGTCCACTTATCTCCAATTCCTTTGTCCCTATTTATTTGAGGCCTCTACTGTCTTTTCCTTTGATTAATAGAAAGTAACTTCTAATTGATTATTTTGCTCCTTTTTATCCTTTTGCTTCCATTGAGAGAGATCTTTACGAAAGAAATCTCATCATAACACTCTCTTATGCAAAACACTTCAAAGTCATAGCATGAAACCTGAATAGAAAATCATGTGTGGGGTACATCACATTCTGTCCCTACTTCCCTGTTTAGTCTCTTTACTCTCATCTACTGCCACTCTCCACCTAATAGCCTCAGCTCCATTCAAACTGAATTACTTGGAGTTCCCTAAATATGTCATACTCTTCTTCTCCTCTAAGCTTTTGTGTAGGTTGCAACTCTGCCTAGAACATCTTACCACTTGTCTCTATCTGATGCAGTTTTATTTGCTATTCAGGAGCCAGCCACCTTTTTTGGGAACCTAACTTAAACCTTTCCCTCCTACTCCTAACCTAAGGCTTTGTTAGATGTGTCTTAGCACCCTATATTTACTCTTTAGTAAATATCCTACTGTGTGAATGAATGATTTAATTACCTTTTTAGCTTAAAACTCTATGCAGAAAATAATTATTTAATTAGTCTCATCTACTACCTGTGATGTTTATGTGTCTAGGTGTGACAACAACCACAAACCCAAAGGAACAAGTAAATTACACTCAGATCATATCAGACAGTATAAAATGGCACACATTCATAGCAAAGGATATGCTTGTTCTGTATTAATCTGATGGATGCTAAGTTATTAGTTAAAACAATTCCTTACTACAGTAGTACTAAAAAACGTTGCATTTTATCCACCTTGTGACTCTGGTGACTTATCAGAAATGTAGCTTAAAGTTATATTCAAAAGTGTTTTGTTTTCCTTTTTAAAATTGATTTCCAGCCTCAAAAATTTTTGTTTTATTCCATGGTAGCAATTTCTTTTGTACTGCTATACATATTCTCAAAGTAAAAATGTATCTTTTCCACTTTCTCCTATTTTGTTAGTCTTTGCTTTGGATAACTGAGGCTGACATCAAGGTTTTCAACCATTAGAGTGAAATTGGGTGATTTCCCTTTTGCAGTAAAGAATTTGCTACATATTCAATATTTTCTAAAAATTCAGTTTTGATTCTAAGCATTTAAGGCAAGATGATTTGATTCTCTTTTAACACAGTTTTATTTTTATTAACTCAATTATTTTTGCAAACTTTTTATTTGCTTTCTTTGGCATTGGGACAGCCGATTATCTTACTGATTTTTTATTTCTTCTCTTCTGGTGGAAAGTGACTGTTTCTCTCTTGGGGAGGCATGTGTTCCAAATATTTATTGATGTAAAAGAAACCACTCCATCTTAGTGGTATAAACAATAATCATTTTATGGTCACAGATTACATGTTTCAGAAATTCAGAAAGGGTACAGTGAGTGTCTTAATAGGTCCTATGCTGCCATAATAGAGTACCACAAACTGGATAAATTTTTTTTTAAAAAAAGAAATGTATTTGGCTCATGATTCTGAAGGCTGGGAAGTCTAAGATCAAGGGCCCATAGCTGGTAAGGGCCTTCTTGTTATGTCATAACATGGCAGAAGGGGAAGTGAGCATTGTAGACAGAAAGAGGAAATCAGGCCAAACTCATCCTTTTAAGCCACTCTAGAGATAATGGCATTAATCCATTCATGAGGGCAGAGGCCTCATGACCTAATCACCTCTTAAAGACCCTACCTTTTAGTACTGTTACAATTGTAATTAAATTTCAACATGAATTATGTAGGAGACAATCAAACTGTAGCTATAAGTATGGCTTGTTTGGGGCTTCAAATGAGAAAATTCAGAGAAGATTCGATAGCTGGGGAATGGATTAATTTTTAGACTTCTTTACTCACATTTCTGGGGGTTGATGTTGACTATTTGGAGGACTATAGCTGGTAGTGTTTGTCAGAACGAGATGAGGTAACCCCAACATGGGTAAGATTGGACCTCTTCACACTGTAGTGGCAGTGTTCAAAGAAATAATGTTTCAAAAATACTAACCAACCAACCAACCAACCAAACAAAACACAAATAAACAAACAAAAAACCAAGATGGAAATGCATGGCATTTTTATGATCTGATCATGGCAATCATTTCAACATACTCTTTTAGGGGATGTGCTCACAAATGTCAGCTGAAATTCAAAGGGAGGAGACTTAGACCTCACCATTAGCTGTCACATTGTAAGAAAAGTCTATGAGATGAGTTCTATTGCAGTGGCCCTCTTTGGAAATTACAATGTCTCAGCATACATTCAATACAACATAGCTTCTGGCAATGCAAATGTATCATTGTGAATCTCTTTAATTTCAGCTTTAATTTCAGACATTTAAAAAGCGTTTCTAAAGCTTTTATTTAGGATGATAAAAGTAATAGGTATTCATTTAAAAAAAACTTGAAAAATACACAGAAGGAATAAAGTAGAACTATTTGCCACGATTTACTTGCTAACAATTTTCTAATGTCAATGATTTTTTTTATGTGTCAGTTACTTTAGATAATGCCATAATAAACAATTTTTTCACAAATCTTTGACTACTTCTTGATTTCCATAATATGTATTTCTAGAGGTGCAATTACTACAACAATGGTGTTTATAATCATTGTACAGAAAAACAACCCTCAACCACAGCCAGCGTATGTTTTCATTAATAGTTTAATAATTTGTTGGCAGTATATTATAGGTGTCTTACCTTGGATATTTTATCAAATCTCAGAGTGATTGTTAAAGTACAGTCTTGAGAATAGGAATAGAATAGAGATACCTAATTACTATATAAGTAATCATTCCAGTAGATATCAGTGACTGCTATATGGGAAAATAGTATTGGTCTAAAGGAATAATTAAACATTAATTCTGAGCATAGCATACCTTAACTCAATTCTGAACTAATTGCAACTAAAGAGCTGTCTTTAAAAATACTATTTAGACCTTACTAATAACTGTAGAAAAATAATGCACTAGTAGAAGCACCATAACTGTGTTAAAAGTTATAGAATATTCTCTAAAAACCTTTTCAATGTATTTTATGACTGTTACTTATGTTCTTATTATTATATTTTCATATATATCTTCAACTATTCCATATATTATGTTATAGAAGGCTTTACATTTTGAGAAAAAAAGAAATGGTTCATATACAGTACAGATACTTCCTGACATGATGATAGATTCGTTTACGGATTTTTCAAATTTATGATGGTGGAAGAGCCATGTGCATGCAGTAGAAATATCCTTTGAGTACTCATATGACTATTCTATTTTTCACTGTCAGTAATGTATTTAATAAGTTCCGTGAGATGTTCAACATTTTATTATAAAACAGGCTTTGTGTTTGATGTTTTTGTGCAACTGTAGGCTAACATAAATGTTTGAGCATGTTTAAGGTAGGCTAGGCTAAGCTATGATGTTCTCTAGGTTAGGTGTATTAAACGCATTTTTAACTAAATGCAGTTTGTTTTTTTTTTTTTTTTTTTGAGACGGAGTCTTCGCACTTTGCCCAGGCTGGAGTGCAGTGGCACTAAATGCATTTTTAATGTAGGGTATTTTCAACTTACAACGTGTTTATCAGGATATAACCCGAGCATAAATCAAGAAGCATCTATATGCATAGTTCAACTTCAATTTTTTGGATTTGATAAATTATATAAGAAAAATGTAAGACAAAACTGCTCTAAAATTGTAAGTTATAAGAACAATTTTAATAATGCTGAAACTTCATTGGCTTACTTCTTCCATATCTGAAAATATTCTGAAACCTTCTATATAATTAAAATGTCTCATTGTAGGAAAATTATTTTATGCAATTATAGCTACTCTATTGTGGGTCAAATAAAAATCATTATCAAATTTAGGACATACTATGTGGATATAAGAATATGCTTTAATCTACCAAGTACCATTCCTAGAAACAGTAATAAACAGTGCCCAGAGCTTCTTTGGTAAGTCATGTGCCCCTCCCCTCCACCCCATGTACTGCAGTGATAAAAGTTCCAGATGAGGTGTCATAAGATCTAGATCTTCACTATGTGACCTTGAGCAAGTCATTTAACCTTTTTAAATTTTAGTTTCTTATCTGCAACATGAGGAAGGGGACCAGAGTGATCTCAACCTTGTAACAGGTTTTGTAATCATGGCTTAATTTGTGGTTTAATGAGAAAGCTGAAAGCTGACAATCTGAAATTCGTTAAGAGATATTAATTGTATATGCACAGAGGAAGGCAATGAAACATTTGACCCACATTCTTCTGTAGCTTGTCTCAGAGGTTTCTACCTGAGAAGTGGTTTATGTAATCTTCTGATCATTCCACCCAATTAGCTATTTATGTGGCACTTAATACTAGTGCCTAGTTTCCTGACAAGGAAAGAAAAAAAGTTGTATCACTTACATTACAAAAAGTCAGGCAAATTCTAAAGAGATGCTTATTTGCACATAACTTTTGAACTCTTTACTGCTGTGTGCATGATACACTGAAAACTCAGTTCTATAACAGTAAAACTACAGCTGATATTTAGTGGATAAATCAAGTATCTTATAATTTCTATCTGAACTTAGAAAAAGATTCTCTAGTTTCCTTGGAAGAACTGATGTTACGAATGACAAATTCTGTGCCTGCCTTTAGTCATTTATGATTCTTTAGGAAAAGGGAAAGGAAACAGGTAGAAAATTTAAATCTCAAAAGAAATGCAAATAGAAATTGTTTTAAAATTGGGGATGGGGTATAAAACCTATTGAATTATCAATATATTTTTCTTTTTAAACCGAATTTTTCTTATTTATGGGACAAATTGCTAACATTTGCATTTGGCTTGTATAACAAAAATGTACAAAAGGTATTTTCAAACTGGTAAAATTTAGATATATAAATTGATTAGAAAATTTTGAAATTATTTGTGTATGTTAAGTATTAAGATATACTTCTCATATATATATATCTGGATATGTTGGTGTCATTTAGGGGAGGTATCACATAAAGCCCTCATGTATCTTCTCATATATCTTCATATAAGGTATATACCTTTTATATATTTTGTAATTTTTAAAAATTAAAATGGTTATAGCTAATTTTTGATATTTAAAATTTTTCAGTATAGGGGCTGGGCGCAGTGGTTCACACCTGTATTCCCAGCAATTTGGGAGGCTGAGGTGGGCAGATCACTTGATGTCAGGAGTTCAGTCTGGGCAACATGATGAAACCCAGTCTCTACTAAAAATACAAAAAGATTAGCCAGGCGTGGTGGTGCGTGCTTATAATCCCAGCTACCCTGGAGGCTGAGGCAGGAGAATCACTTGAACCTGGGAGACGGAGGTTGCGGTGAGCCGAGATTGCGTCACTGCAATCCAGGCTGGGCAATAGAGTGAGTGAAACTCCATCTTAAAGAAAAAAAAAAATTCAGTGTAGGAAAGAAAGCAGGAGCAAAAACTAGTAAAGGAATTATTTAGTAATTTAAGTTTAATTAAAAATTTCTAGAAATACATTTGTCAGCTTTCTCACACCTAACTTCAAATCCAAAAGAAACTCTGTGGTCATAAAAGAGACATCTTCAGTTTACTATTTTCCTCCCTGTGACTGCTTGTACAATCAGCATTACTAAGACAGATATAAAATCATCTCTGTATTGCTTTAAAAAATTTAATTGTTTTCAGAAATTTCCATAGCCTACAGTGAGTGTATCAAGTATTGTACTAAAGAAGTATTGCAAAGTACTGAGCCATGACTAATTTATTACCTATAGAAATGCCTTAATGCTTAATAAGGTGTTAATTGCATTCAGGTGACACAACTGTAGTTGGAAAGATAATTTGGTGCACCTTATCTGAGCTGATGGAAGTGTAGAAAGCATTCAGGTTACACTGCAGTAGGAAGGGCAATTTCTTGCAGCTCATCAGCACTTGATAATGGACATTTAGCAGTCTAAATAGTAAATGCCAATTATTCTATCACCATTAATGAAAGCATTTCAATTAATAATAAGAGAAAATGGAAGTTTTGATTTTTAAGGTTTTGAGTTGCTGTCTTTTAAAAAGGCATTGGTGTGACTAACAGGAATATAAATTGTTTATTAAATGCTTATTATCCCCATCAGTAAGTCATTTAGGAGCTTTATGAGATACCTACCCTGAACACCACCAACATATTCAGAGAGAAGGTGAAAAACTCAGTGGATCATCCGTAGGGCTGCAAGTTTCCACAAATGAGGATATGAACTAGGGTTAATGTTTGTAGCTGAAAGAACTGAGTGCAAGATCATAGCATTTTGAGTTGTTGTTAAAATCTACTGTCACACGTTAGTTTGATTTGTCACAGGTGTACCACAGACGCAGTTTGCTAAAACTTTACTCGCTGTGGAAATTTCAAATATTATTTCCTTAGCTGGGGCTCAGGATCACTCACATGTTTTACACACCGAACTTATTCAAGATAACAAATGATTAGCTTTTACAGTAGACCCATATGTTCTAAACCAAAATAAGCCAATATGAAATTGAAAATGTTTAGAGTTTTTCATATATATCTTGTACTTAAAAATTTTTTTTCTTTAAGTTGGTTTTCACCTTTCTCTGGTACCTCCTTGAGTAGCTTAATAATCAACCTTCTGAATTCTTTATCTGGCAATACAGAGAGTCCTAGAAAATCATTGCAGATTATTAAGCCCATGCTGGCTTTATCTTTTTATTTCTCACAGATCAGTCTCTGGAATAAAATTTATAGTTGATATTTGTACTTGCATTAGTTTCATTTTGGTTTTGTATACACACAGATTGGCATAAACCCAATAGTTATCACATGAAAATAATAGCTGACTTTATTTAGCACAAGCTGTGGTCTGAACACTGTTTTTGTTTAATGTGCATTATTTTATTTAATTCCCATAATAGCTCTATGAAGCAAGGATTAGTTTTAATCCCCATTTTCCAGATGAGGAAACCAGAGCTCACTATATTGAGACTATTGTTATATGCCTGGTAAACAATGCTTACTAGTAACTGGAGTGAGGCCAGCTTAGACTTTTTTGATGTCTTAGGCTCAAGTATCATATAAATTGGGTGAATGAAACTTGAATGAGAGTTGTTTTATTCCAGAGTGCATGCCTATGAGGTATATTTTTCTTTTATGAAATCAGTTTAACTTGATTTTCTTTATTTTTCTTTCCTCCTCCTCCTCCTCCTTCTCCTTCTCCTCCTTCTTCTTCCTCTTTTTTGGCTTCTTAAAGTGTAGAATGGAATTTGGCAAGATTGTAGAATTCGTGCATGCACAAACAGCCATGGAATGTTTTGTGGCATAGCTGCCCCTGCCTATTGAAAGACCATAAAGTTTGGCCCTTTTAAAAGTTATACCTCTTAGCGATGGTTAAGTTAACTAATTGGTGCTAAAAGAAATTGTTAGGTGATAGCATAATTTGCAACACTGAAGTTGAAGCATGACTCCTTTAGCTTTTATTTATTTATTTGATTGATGCTGAATTATATGCTTGTGAGTCATCAACATGGTGCTTGTAAAATATTATTTCAATAGTGAAAAAACTCTAGCTAAAAAGGGAATCATATGAGAAACAGTAGGAAAACTTATTTATCTTCATTATATTTCACTATTTTATATTTTCTGCTTATGGATAATGTAGAAGATTTGAAAAGAGTTGAAAAGGTTATTACAATTTAGGGAATTTGAAAAGACAAATACATTTCTGAGTGAGACAATATATGTTTTAGTGCAAATCAAATCTTTTCCCCTTTCAAGCCTCCCATGATTTTATGCATGTGACATCTAGCTTACATAGGCATTAGGAATCATGAGAGAGAGAAAAAAAAGCAATAAAAATTCAACAGACAGCCTCAGATGTGTAGAGAATAGGCTAGGAGGGAAGGTTAATGTGAGCAAGGGACACTGTGCTAGGATCTGAAGATGTGGTCCTTGTCCTTAGGAACTTTCCAAATAATTAATGAGTATATATAACATACACACACCCTCGCACACACACACACAAACACACATACACCACACATACACAAACTGCCACAGAAGGAGGTAAAGAAGCCCCATTTGTGTAATATGAATAAACTTCTATAAGACTTCCTGGAAGAAGTAGTTAATTTGTGAGTAGGTGATGTGGAAATTTTTCATGCAGAAAGTAATATTTGAGCTGGATCTTGCAATATGGGTAAGTTTTAGAGACATTCTAGATAGAAGTAATGGAATTAGAAAAGGCATAATGGAAGCAGTGTGTAAGATTCATTAGATGGAGAAATGAAAGTTAATTAGGGCCTGGATCATGATTATGACAGTAGGAAATGGAGAAAATGAATTAAAGGGAAATTGTGAAAGAAGACTCACTAGATATCTCATGCCCATGATGTGAATGTTCCTTGGTTTACAATGACTTTAGATTTGGATCGTCAGCCTGGAAAGTCCAAATAGCAATGATTTTACTAGTTTAACCAAAGGTAGCCCCACTCAGGGAAACTGATAACCAAACACACACACATACACACACACACACACACACGAGAGACAGAGACACACACACACACAGAGAGACACACACACATACACACACAGAGGGCAATTTATTTATTTATTTTGACAAGTTGCAAGGAAAAACATAATAGGAAGTAAAGAAATGAAAGTTTGCTTAACTTTTGCTATGACAGAGATATTTAAATATGTAGCAATTATCTCATCAGACTTCACCTGTTTGTAAGTTCAAACAAAATATCTTTTTTTTGTATTTCAAAACTGCCATCTTAATCTTATCCCATACCTTAAGGATACTAAGACCTCAAACACTTGCTCTTTCTCCTCTTTTCTAGCTTTCTCTTGAAGAGCCCACGGTGTATTTAATGACTCATTTATCAGGTACCTTTATCTTGGTTTTCAATTGGATGGCCTCGGAGAGACTCTTAGGTTGCTGCTGTGGAGCGAATTACTCAAGCTATCACCTCCGGTTTCCCTGCACTGTTGGCTTTGCCCAGTTGGCTGCTGAGTTCGCTAACCCATCATTTGGAGCTCCCTTAGGCAATAACCCACTAGCTCTTGGTGCACCACTCTTGGCTTACCTCTGCCCCTTTTGTTCCACTATCAATGGCTGTATATTACTAAACCTTCATGGATGTCCTGATCTGTACTCTATCCTCACTCCTGCTGTAGGAAAATGCTGTCTTTCTCTGTTTCATTCCTATCTGAGTGCTTTTCAGGCCTGATGGGTAAAGCTCTTTTTAGTTCTGTTAGCACTGTTCAATGTACACACACACACACACACACACACACACACGCACACAGACACACACACACACACACACACACACACACACACACACACACACAGATCTTTTTCCTCCCTGGGGTGCAGAGCCACTATGTTGATCAACATTAACACCAAACCATAGTAATTCCCCCTTATCTGCAGCTTTGCTTTCCATAGTTGCAGTTATCCACAGTCAACTGTGGCCCAAAAGTATTAAATGGAAAATTGAAGAAATAAACAATTGATAAGTGTTAAATTGCAGGCCGTTCTGAGTAGCATGATGAAATCTCACACCATCCTGCTCTGTCCTGCATAGAACATGAATCACACTTGTCCAGTGTATCTTCTACCTGCCCATTAGTCACTTAGCTGCCATCTCAGTTATCGGATTGTCGCCTTATTTTACTTAATAATAGCTCCAAAGTGCAAGAGTAGTGAGACCGGCAATTCAGATATGTCAAAGAAGAGCTGTCAAGTGCTTTCTTTAAGTGAAAAGGTGAAAGTGCTCGACTTAATAAGGAAAGAAAAAAAATAATATGCTGAGGTTGCTAAAATCTACAGATCTATGGTAAGAATCAATTTTCCATCCTTGACATTGTGAATAAAGAAGAAGAAATAGTGCTAGTTTTGCTGCCTCATATCAAATCCCAAAAGTTATGGCCATGGTGCGTGATAAGTGCTTAGTTAGATGGAAAAGGCATGAAAGTTTTGGTTAGAGACATGAACAGAAATGTGTTCCAATTGACGGCCGTTGGGTTTAGTACTATCTGTGGTTTCAGGCATTCACTGGGGGGCCTTGAACATATCCCCTGAAGATAATGTGGGATTACCAATCTTCTCTGACTCTTCAGCCTTGTTGCTGAGTCTAGATCTTCTGCCTGGACTCTTTTATCCATGGTGAAGTATCTTCAAATACCTAACCTCTATCCTTGCAATTTAGCTTCTGTTACTTGCCCCAGGTTTGTCACATATCTTTTAACTCAGTAGCAGCATGACCCACTTAGAAATTAACATTAGATACTCTTATATCTCTGTAGAAGGGTGACCCACTTTGAAATTACCTTGCTTTTTTTGTTGTCATTTTGTATTGTTGTTGCTGCTGTTGTTTTTCCACTGCTGTGGGGAGAAGACCTCCAATCTGTTCCTGGGACAGGGTTGCACATTTAGAAAGAATGAAAATTATCCAATATGGCAAGGTAAGCAGAAATGTTTGTGTCTAAGATCTTAGTTCTTTCTATTCCTAAAGAAGACATTGAGGCTCTTTTGAGTTTCTTTTTTTTTTTTTTTTTTTTTTGAGATGGAGTTTCGCTCTGTCACCCAGGCTGGAGTGCAGTGGCGCAATCTCGGCTCACTGCAAGCTCTGTCTCCTGGGTTCACGCCATTCTCTTGCCTCAGCCTCTCCAAGTAGCTGGGACTACAGGCGCCCGCCACCACGCCTGGCTAATTTTTTTGTATTTTTAGTAGAGACGGGGTTTCACCATGGTCTCGATCTCCTGACCTCATGATCCGCCCGCCTCGGCCTCCCAAAATGCTGGGATTACAAGCGTGAGCCACCGCGCCCGGCCGTTCTTTTGAGTTTCTGAAGGATACAATCTTGAGATTCTGATAGGTGGTTAAGGACCATCACCCACAGAAAGAGGAAGAGTGGGATAAGAAGGAAAGTAGAGTTATGCGGGATGGGAAACACACACTTGAGAAGACAGATACTGGTTTGGGGTCCTTCAGGGTAGAAGTCTGAACCTACTCCTGGGTGAGTGGTGGCACTGAGATGAGAAAGGCTCTGTATGAACTGAAAGGATAGGGTGCCATGACCTGCAGCCGTGGGAGCCTGGGCATAGGGCGTGCACAGCCAAACTTGCCCCAGAGAAAGTATACCTGCTGGGCAATAGTCCTTCCATGAAGTTGACTCTTAGCGTCAACTCATTCATGATCCCTGATTGAATTCTCACAATATCTGCAGTAGATGACATTATCTTCATTTTTATCGATTCCTGTCTGTTATGATAAGTTTATGTGGTAATAATTAGCAAAGAGTTAACTAATTGGAGGAGAAGTTTTGATAGTCTAAATTGCTAGTATAATAATTATGACAGATTAATGCATTTGTTGCTATCAGAGAATGTCTGCCAAAATATTTAAAACATAAATATTCACTGTCAGGCATCTTTTTCCAAAACACTGTTGGGAAATTTTGGCAAATTTTTACTCTTTGATGCCCATATTTCTATATTCTGTCAACCTTCTACTTTACCAGCACTGCAAATACTCAGATATTTGAGAAACCAAAGACTGTTTCTAGAATTACCTTTACCTTCATAACTAAATTTGAGGTATTGTCTGTGTGAACAACACATTTACATTAAATTTATTGGGCAGAGTAAAATTAAGGAAGACCCCTACATTTTGTGTTGACTTCCACTTCAAATTTCTTTTGGGAGTTTTTCCTGACTGTCCCACTGAATTAATTCCCTTTATTCTGTCAAAATCATTTTGAAGGCTCATGTCAGAGTGGCTGTATGTATGGTCCAAAAATTAAAATAAGTATAGAAGTCAGGAAAAAGGGCTGGATTTTCAGGGAAAGTTCAATTTAGATATATTGAGACTGAGATTCTGGTGGGACAGCCAGGTAGAATTACTCAGGAAGAATCAAGAAATGTTGAGGTAAGTACCTGTTCATTTAGGAGACATTCAATTAGGACTCTGAATTGAAGACTGCAGAATACAGCACAGCCAAGGAGGAGGGGAATTAAAGAGAATAGAAACAGGCAGAGCATTTTAAAGGGTATCTTGGGCAGCAGGAAGGTGGCACTCAGGCAGCATTGATTTCTTCTCCCAGTTGGTTTCTTCTCTAACTCACTAGCCAAATTTCTGCAAGCACAGCAGCACCAGGAAAATGAAACTTGACAACTTTCACATTAAACAATTACTGCTTCTGGTAAATCAGTCGAACCACATGTCATGATTCCTGCCCAGGAGGAGCAATAATCTCAGTCAGAGAACAATTCAGAAGCCTGTTAGAGCAACATTGCTACCTCATTTCCAGAACAACCCTGGCTCCAAATGACAAAATCCATGACCAAAACCGAAAAAGCCACATTATCTCATCCAAAGTACCAGAGCAGGCCCTACAGATGATTGAGAAGGAAGCGAGGAGGAGATCCTATGCAAGGAGAGCCCATAATGTATAATTTTCTAAATGATGATATATTTTTGTCCCTTTTGGTAGAACTGTGTTAAAATTCATAATGACGTTATTAAATTTCACATGCACACATACACACAATTTATCAGCCAGTCTCAGGAATAAATCTTACCAAAGGGACCTGTCTGTCAACAAGACAGGACTTCCAAAGGATTCCCCTCATGAACAGTGCCTTTCTATCTTAACAACTAGGGAGAACTTGCAAGTGTTGCAATTTTCCTCAGCAAGTTTTTAAAAGACTCCCTCTGTGTGTCATGCTTTATGGTTGATAGAGTCCATAACTATTTCATAACCTAAACTAAAACCTCAGTGCTCACATCAGAGTTACTGTGTCACCAACCTTACTAAGACTTCTTAAGTTTTCTTTATTATTTTTTGTTTTTGAAAGTATATCCTCTGTCCCAGGAGTGAGTTAAGGAAATTCTCCTGAATTTCTTGCATGCCTGCCTAATCTATAAAAACTTAGTTTTTCGGCCAGGCACAGTGGCTTACGCCTATAATCCCAGCACTTTGGGAGGCCAAGATGGGCGGATCACCTGAGGTCAGGAGTTCGAGACTAGCCTCGCCAGTGTGGTGAAACCCCATCTCTACTAAAAATACAAAAATTACCTGGGCATGGTGGCATGTGCCTGTAATCCCAGCTACTTGGGAGGCTGAGGCAGGAGAATTGCTTGAACCTGGGAGGCAGAGGTTGCATTGAGCCGAGATCACACTATTGCACTCCAGCCTGGGGGACAAGAGCGAGACTTTGTCTAAATAAATAAATAAAAATAAAAAATAAATAAAAACAGTTTTTCTGCATCACTCTGTACTGATTATTTCTTTGCTCACATTCTCTCAGGTACACCGCTTGTTCTTCATTATCTTAAGTATATCCATGTCCTTTACTTGGCATGCATATTTTCTATAGTTTTCTCAATCAGATTTAAGTTCTTTAAGAACTAACAGATTGAAGAATCTTCTTTTTAAAATAGTCCTTATTGTTTCTAGCTGTTTGCTAAGCCTGAGCAAAAGTTCACTAAAGGTTAGATTAAACTAAATCAAAATAGGTTTATAAGACATAAGCTTGGTTGACTTGCATTCACATGAGTATATTTTAAGCTAATAGTTGACCTAAGTATATTTTTAATAAACAATCTCACTACTCTAAATACAAATCTGAAATGGTATAGGAATAGTCACTGTAAGATTAGAAAGAATCACACATATAGTTGCTAACACATTAGGCACTCTTGGTGTGTGTGTGTCTGTATGTGCGTGTGTGCACATGTGTGTGTAATAGTGACAATAACGATAAAACAAGATGTTGTGACTTATTTACTTGCCTTATAGAAATAAAAATAACTACAGAAAAGAAAATATTATGAACCACTGAGTAAAAGACTAAATCAAATTTTTAAAAAAGAAGTGATAGGTAAATTATTTTCTACAAGTAGTGTTTGATTTGTATATAGGCAAAATTTCCAACTAGGTATTTTGTAATTAAGAACCTATCCACACTTTCCTATTCATTTTAAAGTAAGGATTTCTTGACACAGTCAAATTGCTATAGTTTATTCTAACTTGGTACAAAATAACTAATAACTTGGGTTGAATACAAGTCAAAATTATCTGCTAAGAAGAACACAATATAAAGCGGATACTTTCAAACTTCAGTATTGAACTATAAGATTTGTCTCAAGATGCTTCTACAAAATGAAACTCTGGCAGACTTGTGAAATTTGTGCCTATCTCAACACTTCTAAATTCATATGATTCTAAGACATGAAAAAAAAGAGTAGGGAATGTTGTAAAGTCAATATCAAATCAAATATCAGTATCAAAGCCTGTCAGTATCTACACTAGACTCTCATTATTTGGCATCAAAACCTCTATTGAAGGCGAAAGATAATTAAAATGTGAACTTGCTTTGAGAATTTCATCAGAATAAATATTCTTGGAAATTGTCTCATTCTCTGAAAAAAAAGTTTGATTTTCCTCAATCACTTCTGATTAAGCTAGGAGCAAGGCAAATCAGATTGAGGTGCTATTTGTTTTCAACTCACAGGCTACTCAAGTAAGGAGTGAAAGCTTGAAATGACTCAACAAAGCCCTTATTGCAGCTCTTTCATGTGAATATAGGTTTTCACATGCCATGAAATTTGACAATCTATTTTCAACCTGTTAGTTCCAGATATCTGAGTGCATGGGATAGTCGAATCGGGTAGAGGAGCTAGATCTCTTAATAGATGGGTAATACTGTGAGAGAGGTAGAATGATAGTCAACTTTTACAGATGGGAGGATAAGCTGTTATGGATTTTTAAAGGATTTCTTATAATCTGTGGTATTATAAGAAGTATAATGTGTTATTACAACAAATGCATATATATGTTTCCTTGTGGTTGTCATATTACTACTTGTGTTTGTAAGAAACAGGCCCTTATATTTGAGGTTTTATAGAACCCTGAGCTAACTCTGTACACATCAAGTAAGTAGTCACATATATTGTATGATTTTAAAAGGCTTAGGAAAGTTCCTCTCTTAAATATGTTTTTATAACCAAAGAGCTTTCTCTTTCACATGATTTCCTGAGATAATGTCCTAGAAATCATCTCTACCTTTTCCTTTTTCATTCTCCATGCTTCTTCCACACAACCACCTTGCCTATCCATCCCAAGTATTACCACTTTCTGTTCTACTCCAGCCCTTGTCATGTCTTGTACAAACTTTTCCTATAGCTTTTTTCTAATTCTTTCCAGCCAACTTTCCTTCTTATTGTCTTTTAAGAACCTGATGATTGATCCATACAAAATACACTATGTAACATGTATTGAAGTCTAAAGCTTAATCGTATCATGAATACCACCCAACCCAAGAAAAGAACAGTGATCTAATTCTAGCTCTGCATCATCCACCTATGTGCCCCTCTCCTAGCCTATACTCTCCTTCTACTTCTCCCTAGAGGTAAGGACGAATGTTGTATTTGTTATTCCCTTGATCTTTTTAAAAATAATTTAATTATATGTAGTGTTTTCATGAGTCTTCCTGCTACTAGAGCTAATTATACCATTTCTCTTCCCCCGTTTTTAACTGTCTATGTGATCAGTTGAAATGCTTTGCATACAATGTCATTCGTATTATTGCCCCCTTACCTATCTAGTCTCAACTTCTGTCACTCTCCCTGACCACAGAAAATATTCTATATACTTTTATGTCTACATGCTTTTTTACATACTATATTTTGTATTTGGAATGTTCACTTAGTCATTCTACAAATTCTATTTAAAATCTGGATCAAACTTTATTTCTGTAAATCTGTTCTTTGTCCTCCCCACCTCTTCCTCTCTTCCAGGTCTTAAACTCAGGCAAAATTAATGAATTGCTCCATTTTGTTCACATAGTGTTTTGTATATATCTTTGCTGTGCCTCTCATCATGTTGTAAATTGGTTGCTTATTTACATATTTACCTCCTTAGTCAGAATGAGGATTCCACCAAGACAGTGGTCAGTATATGTGAAAGTGAAAAAAAAATTGCTCAACTGAGGCTTATGAAGACTTTACCATGTATGTTATTTGATACATTTTATAATTTTAAGCTGGGCATTATGGCATGTGCCTATAGTCCCAGCTACTCAGGAGGCTGAGGTAAGAGGATTGCCTAAGATGAGAGGATCACTTGAGCCAAAGCGTTTGAGGCCAACTTGGGCAACATTAGTAAGACACTGACCCTAAGATAAAAAAAAGTTTTCTAGCTTAGTTTTTACATTTAGATCTAGCATACAAGTGCTGGGCATAGTGGCATATGCCTGTAATCCCAGCATTTTGGGAGGCTGAGGCAGGAAGATTGCTCAAAGCCCAGAGTTCAAGACTAGCCTGGGCAACAAAGCAAGACCCCTGTCTCTACCAAAAAATAAAAAAAAAAAAATTAAAAAATCCAGGTGTGGTGCATACACCTGTAGTCTCATCTACTCAGGAGGCTGAGGCAGGAGGATCCCTTGAGCCCAAAAGTTAACGGCTGCAGTGAGCTATGATGGCACCACTGTACTCCAACCTGGATAACAGAGTGAGACCCTGCCTCTAAAAAAGTAAAAAAATAAAAAACTAGGATTTATTTAATTTTTGTTTATAATATGAGGTAAGAGTCAATGGGTTTTTGGTTTGTTTGTTTTCTATACAGATATCCAGTTGTTCTATTTTATTGAAAAGACTTGGCTTTTCCTGTTGAATCTCTTTTGGACTTTTGTTTAAAATAAAATTACCAGGCTCCCATATATATTACATTATTATTTACAATAGCCAAGATAAGTGTCTTTCAATGGATGAATGAATAAAGAAAATGTGGTATAATCTACACAATGGAATAGCATTCAGTCTTCTAAAAAGAAGGACATATTGTCATCTGTGACAACATGAATGAACCTGGATGACATCACATTAAGTGAAATAAGTCAGGAATAGGAAGACAAATACCTCATGATCTCACTTATGTGCATAATGTAAAACCACTTGAACTGATAGAAGCACAGAAAAGACAGCTGAAAGTTGTATATATTTATGGTATACAACTTTTATTTATCAATTTAAGAATATTAGAATTTTTATTTAAAAAAGAAAAATAAAATAAAATGACTATATATGTGTGGCTCGAATTCTGGAATTTCTGTTCCTTTTCCTATATGTCTAATTTTTACTACTACCAAACTGATTATGAAGCTTTAGAGTAAATCTTCAAATCAGGTAGCTAATTATTTCAACTTTGTTCTTTTTAAGAAATTGCTTTGGCAACACTAGCTTATTTGCATTTCCATATAACTTTGAGAATCAGCTTGTCAGTTTTGACAAAAAAAGCCTTTTGGAAATTTTCATCAGGATTGCATTGAATCTCTAGGTCAATTTGGAGCTAGGATACTCCTTTACAATTTAAATGCTTCTGCAAATGGTAACAACAAATTATTGGCATCATAGTGATTATGTGAATGAGAGAGATTTAGCAATAAAAGCAGAAAAGATCTAGCAAGGATTTCATCTACTGCCATATCTCCATAATTTCACTTAGAGGTAGCCTCAATTAAACCTTGAATAAGATTTTTCTCTAAAATAAGGAAAACAAAAAACTTATCTATACCTAAGATCCCAGCTTAGAATGAAATATGTTTTGCAGTCTTTTTCCCCCATTCTACAGAAAAACCGCACAAGATATCCTTTTACACAAAATACCTATGCTTGTTTTAAAAACTACTGTTTCAACATGCAAACAGCCCAGTATTGAGAAATACAGGTTACTGGGTGTTGGGGAAGTACCGTCCACTTGGAACCTTGTCCTTTCTGCATACTTAAGCACCTACTGATGAGCAAAGGAAGGAAATGTTTTCATGATTTAGACAGTAATGCATCAGAAGAGTGAAAACCACTTTCAAAACTAGTTCACTTGGAGAGGCATTTTGCCCCTAAAGAAGTTTTCAGAAAGCCTCAGAGGACAAATGCACAGAATTCTAGCTGCTTGAATTTTTTCTTTGACCTTTTAAGGGACTCATATTTTCCTCCATCTGCTTTTGTTTGTTAATCACCGAGTTATTTCTGTTGCTTTTTGGTGTTTAGTATGTTCACATGGGCACTTCTTATTTTGAACAAAACTTTGTAACACTTTTAGAATATATTGAAAGTAGAAAAGTACTACTTAAAACTATTATTAATAGAAGAATCCAGAATGTATTTTATCATGGAATTGAGATAATTGCTGAATGGAAAAGGCAGTTTCCTACTCATTAAATATATAAAATTTGGACTCTATACCTAGAAACATGGACTTTATTTTTTAAGATTTACTCATTTTACTCTGTGCTCTTGGAAACCTTCTTTTTGCCCTAGGAAGGGTACTTGGTTCCCGTTCCTAAGATGAAGGAGATTAATTTGTAAAGTCTCCAGCTCTAACTTAACTGGGAGACAGGAATTATACAAACACTGTCTCTCAGGACTGGTTTATATTCCTAATATTTCAAACATTATTTCCATAATTATTGTCACAATATTTTCTGTTTTAACTATGGTAGCAGTACTAATGTATTCATTCAAGAAAATATTTTCTAGACTATAGAAGGTAAATTGATTCAGATGCTTAGAAAACTTTGGTTTTGTGTATCTGTTTGATTCTTGTGCAATTATCATCCATGAAATTCAAGAAAGTCTGAGAAAAATGAAGATCAATCCTCCCCCCCAATCACTACGAAATTACTTAACTCGATCTAAACTCAGATAAAAAAAAAAATTGGATTTTTGTAACAAACTTCTAGAGGAGTTCCACAACTTCTTGTATTATATTTGTTTTGATCTTAGTTACGTATGTTACATATACATGCTCCATACATATAAACACAGAGAGAGGGAGAAAGAGACCCTGATTTGTTATGTTACTCCTCCTTTTTGTAAAAGATCTAGCTACTTTTTTACTTTCAGACTTGATAAATCATGCTCATTCATTAATATACCCAAATTACCCAGTGTCCAATGCGTGTCTTTTTCTGATACTAGCATGGGAGGATACCAGGACATGAGGGATCAACAACTACAGGTATTGCTCTCCTTACGTTCTGTCTTCCCACAGTGTATGTCCCCTCCCTACAGCTCTCTGGAGCCTCTGGAGCTGTTAGGACCATGATTACCATTTCATATGCACTCCTGGGAAGGAAGAAACTCTCATGGCTGAGTGCTTCCCACGTGCCAGGTGCTCTGTTAGGCACATAATACATGTGAGTCAGTGTTTCCCCATGGTATGTGCACCCCTGGGGGTACGCAAATCATTTTAGATAGGGTGATCACATCACTGATTGTCTAGACTGGGACATTTTGTGAGTCAAAACAATGTTATTAATAATTACACCAGGACAACAGAAATAAACAACAGAAAGGATCCCAATGGGATTCCCCTAGTTTTAGGCGATTCATATTTATCTTTTGTGATGCTTTCCATAAATGGTAAGTGATAATGTTGATAATGACAGAAAGTTTTCTTTTGAAATGTGTTTAAGGTAAAAATCATAGTAAATAATATAACTGGTCTTAGCTAGACTCAATACAATTTGTGAAACATTATAAGGAATAAGAAATACTGAGGTTTGGGAAATGCTCCATTAATCTCAGCAAACCTGTGGGAAATGTTAGTGTCTTTTGTTTTTAGTTAATGTGCATAGTGAAGCTAGAAGAGTTAAGAAATTTGCTCAAGATTATACAGATAATAAATAGGTGAACTGGTATTTAAACCTAGTACCATATGGCTCACAAATCCATGGTTTTTTCTTAGTAGGAGCTCTGAGTTTTATTTTTATTTTAACCAGGGTCTTAGATTTTCCCTGTTTCTCTTAAATTGAGAAAAGGTAGGAAAATTTCTGCTCCAGTTTAGGTAGACTCCATGTAGTTTAGTATAGTTTGGTGTCTTTTTGGCTGAGGCAGCTGGGACTTGGACCAGTCTTGGGTCTTATAGAATCTGCAGGCTCTCAGAGACCTTCCTCTGTTACCATAGCCTCTCCAGTCTTCCCTAGTGTCCAATTCCATTTAAAAGAAGATGCTTTTCTCTCTGGCCCACAGAGAGGCCTATTTGGGGCCTGACATCATTTTGTTTAATCCTTCTGTTATCCAGAGGACATGCTATCTGATGGATGCCATTGATGGGTGCTACAGACTGAATGTATATGTTCTCCTTTCTCCCCCAAATTCATATGTTGAAACTTGATCCCCAACGTGATGGAATTTGGAGATGCGATCTTTGGGAAGCGACTAGGTCATTAGGGTGGCGTCTTCATGAACAAGATTTGTGCTCTTATAAAAGAGACTGCAGAGAAGTACCCTGTCCCTTCTGATATGCGAGAAAACAGGAAAAAGCCATCTATGAACCAGGAAGCAGGCCCTCATCAGACACTGAAACTGTTAGCACCTCAATTTAGGACTTCCTAGCCTCTAGAACTGTGAGAAATAAATGTTTGTGGTTTATGAGCCACCCTATCTATGGTATTTTTGCTATAGCAGCTCTAACAGACTAAGATAATGGATATCTTGCTGATCTATACGGTTTGACCAAAACATAGGCACTATTTGATCTTCGAAGTTGGTTTTATCATTTTTCTAAAACTTCACCTTTATTACATTCATTTTAAGCCTGTAGTCTCCAATCTTTGTGATCAAACGCATTCTAATTCACTCAAAAGCAATTTTTAAAAATGCTTCCATATCCCAGCATTCTTCTAAAACTTGGGAAACTTCAATAAACAAAACAGACAAAAAGATACAAAGTCAGTGAGAAACAAAAACTGAAAGACACTTGAACACAAAGCCCACAAATACGCACATATTTAGTAGATATGTACTCTTTTGAGTCTATACATTAAATATTAGTAATGTTTAATTCTTTTCTTAGGCAAATATATATAAATGTTAACTTTTTTTCATCATTCATGTGAATGATCCTGCACATTCTTTGGGTAAGTGCATCCCAATTTGGGAATCACATTTAAGTAACTCTCTGCAGAAACCAAGTAGCCTCAAGGTTGATATCATTTGTTCTTAAAATGTATATACCTGTATTAGTCTGTTCTCACACTGCTAATAAAGACATACCCAAGACTGGATAATTTATAAAGAAAAAGAAGTTTAATGGACTCACAGTTCCACATGGCTGGGGAGACCTCACAATCATGGCAGAAGGTGAAGGAGGAGAAAGGCATGTCTTACATGGTGGCGGGCAAGAGAGCTTGTGCAGGGGAACTCCCATTTATAAAACCATCAGATCTTGTGAGACTTATTCACTATCACGAGAACAGTATGGGGGAAACTGCCCCCACGATTCAGTTATCTCCACCTAGCCCTGCCCTTGACACATAGGGATTATTACAATTCAAGGTGAGATATAGATAGGGACACAGAGCCAAACTATATCGTTCTGCCCCTGGCTCCTCCCAAATTTCGTGTCCTCACATTTCAAAAGTATATACCTTCACTCCATCTCTTCACTACTACCTAACTTTTCTTGTTTCAAAGGAACTGCCTTTTGGGTTTTCACTAGGTTCCTGTTTCCTACCTGAGGAATCTACTCTGGGAAGCAGATCACAAGTGACTGAGCAGTTCTGAGCTCCTAAAATGAGGAAACTTTTTCCAGCTCAAGTTACTACTTGGTAACTTAAGTTACCAGTTTAACAGGTGATTTTGGGGAGGCCAGGAGATTCATTATTCAGTGTATTACTCCTAGCTTTTCTCTGCTCATATAATACCCAATGTAGTAGTCCAATCATTACATTTTATAAAAATAAATTTAATATGCAGTAAATATTAAAGGAAAACAGTCAAAGGGAATATAATTCCTATTTGCCATGCATAGTTCAAATTGCAATGTGAAATAGATACATGAAACCGATGCGAGCCAACTTGTTCTTCGACAATCATTGCTAGTTATTCCACAACAGATTTTATTGATCATCTTTCAAGTGCAAGCCACTATGGAAGAATCTTGTGGACTAGACAGGGTACTCAGCCAGAATCCCTATCTTTTGAATGAACTCTTTTATTCTAGCAGTTTTTTGAACTTAGCCTACTCTCTAATAATAGCAGCATTTCTAATTTTCAAACATTCTTTTAGCTATTCTCTTTGGTCCTTCTGAGACTCTAAAAAGGCAATAACTGCTTTTATGTATTTATTTATTTATTTATTTATTTTTTTAAATGGATTGTCTATAAATACACCTGGTAATATGACTCACCAACCACCAAGCCATCCCACACAAAGAGGCAGAATTGTTTTGGGGCCACAGAAATCTGGTTTTGAGGGGGTGCTGTCTGGTTTCACAGCCTTGACTCCCATCTCTCTTCATTGGAGTCTTTCAAGGATGTCTCTGAATGGCTTTGCACAATACAGTGAGATGTGGTTTTGTGCAGAACTTTGGGCAAGGGGGAAAAAAAAAGAAAAGAGAAAGAAAGCTTCCCTCTAGTAAATTGGCAGAAAAACATTTCTAAAGGTTACACACCACCCACACATTCCTTTCAAATGATCAAAGTCTTACAAGAGGTCACAGAAGGAGAAAACAGGAGAGAGGGAGCCTGAAATACTTTTTTTAAAGTGCTCTGTATTGCAAGTCTTGCTGAATAAGGAACAAATTAGGACTCTTGTTAATCTTTTGGAAAATTTTTGGATTGAAAGAACCAAACATTAAATTGAATCAGTAAACTGATATCTCTAGAATGAACAATGCCTATCTCTTTCTACATCTCATTCCAAATTCAACACTGTTTTTGTCCATCACATTTTTAAGTATTTTATTTATTTATTTAATTTTAGTTTTAATTTTCATAGTCCTCTAACTTCCTGGTTTCAGCAGAATTCACTAAACTAGTCATCTTGATATGCCAGTCCATCCCCACATGGGAAATACTTAACATTTAAAAGAAATCTATTTGGACATGATTTTCTTACCTATCGGTAGTTTCTAAACTCACACCTTGTCTTTCAAATCGGACATAGTTTTGCACATATCTTGGGTCATTCCTTATAGCTTGGTTGTGGCTCTCTACTCATTTTCATCAGGTAGAGTGAAATGGTCCCTTGTCTATATTTTCATAGAAATATACACCTCGGTTAGAACTTGTAAGTTTTGTTTGCTGGCCTCATCCTCATAGTGTAATCTGCTCAAGGGAAAAGACTGTTTTCTATGCATTTGTATCCCTAACTCCTAGCAAACTGTCTGACAGGTAATGGATACTCAATAAGTATTTGTTGAAAGAATTAATATATCTTTTTTAATTTGCAAAGCTCCAGGTATAAATCTGTGGTTTTTCTTGACACTCTCCACCAGGTGCAAGTGGCTAGGGACCAGAAATTTTTGTTGTTGTTGTTTAATCCCTCTTTGCCATTTGTTGCCCTACCTTCCTTCCCAGGTTCCCTGTTGCCTTGGTCCGTACACAAACAGATTCTATCACAATACAGAAGAAAAGATATAAGAAAAACCTCTAGAAGGTACTTTAGGTTTTCAATGAAAGGAAATTTTACAACAGGTTTGTGCTTGATTCTAATAAATACTCTGTTTGCTTAATGCCTATGGTGACTTGCTCATCTCTAGTATTGTATGAGTGAAATTCTAAACACGACACTCTCTTCTCTTACTCTCCAGTTACAGGTTCTGTTAGCTGCTTTCTCCATTGACTTCTAATGTCTAAGCAAGCTGTCCCTAACTCCAGGTCACTTATTTGACGACTGCAGTGCCTTTCCTTGACCTCTGGCTTTAAGATGTACCTTGGTTTTGAAAAATATTTTACTTATGCCTTCTTCTGTCCTGAAGTCTAGAATAAACTTAAGGCCAGTACTTGCTTTCTGGAGCACGGTCTGGTCAAAGTCCCCATGGCTGCTGTAAGCAATCTGAGAAATCTGGAAGATCATGAATGCCTATGTAGATCTTTTAATTTGACAACTCTCGACACAGCTCAAGTTGGATTTACTGAGCCCCCACTTTTTTTTTCCTTTATTTTATTTGCTGTCCTCATCCTGATAATGTAATCTCCTCAAGGGAAAAGACTGCCTTCTACATCTTTGCATCCCTAACTGCTAGCAAACTGTCTGACAGGTAATGGATACTCAATAAATTACATGTTGAAAGAATTAACAGATTTTGTTAAATTTGAATTCAGTTGGAATACTATAGAATATTATCTTTTCCAAAATATTATTAAGCAGATTTTTAAAAAAGAAACTACCAATTGTTTTATTAAGTAAAGTTTAAAGATATATTCTTATCTTTCCACCATATGTAAATCTTTTTCTGTCTTTGCAAAGATCATATATGATATGGTTTGGCAGTGTCCCCACCCAAATCTCATCTTGAATTGAAGCTCCCGTAATCCCTGTGTGTCATGGGAGGGACCTGGTGGGAAGTAATTGAGTCATGGGGGTGGCTTTTCCCGTGCTGTTCTAGTGATAGTGAATAAGTCTCATGAGATCTGATGGTTTTATAAAGGGCAGTTCCCCTGCACATGCTCTCTTACCTGCCCCCATGTAAGATGTGTGTTTGCTCCTCCTTTGCTTTCTGCCATGATTATGAGACCTTCCCAGCCATGTGGAACTGTGGGTCCATTAAACCTATTTTTCTTTATAAATTACCCAGTCTGAGGTATTTCTTAGTAATAGTATGAAAATGGACTAATACAATATATATATGCAGTTTTTTTATTGGTATGTAGACTTAAATAAGTAAAAAGGACATGTTTGGTGTCATTGCATTGTTAATTGTAAATACTTTGGGAATAGATATTTACTGTTTGGCTCAGAAAAATTGGTCAGCTCTGAGCATGCTGTGCAGTTCTGAGGGTGGCTGCCAATCACAATCACCTCTTCCCCTGGCCATAGGGGAGAGCTGTTATTCTGGCTGGGCCATACAGAGGATGCCATGGCAATTGGTCCAGGCATAAATATGTGACCCAATCTGAGTCGCCTAGAGTCCTTCCCTGAACTTTGTCTAACCAGAACTAGAGACGAAGACTTTCTGCTCTGGTTGTAAGCTCTTGGGCCATAAGCTCTGAGCTGCAGACAGACAAGTTCCACGTAGAGCCAAGATGAGAGATGAAGGCTGACACAGGGAGCAAGGCATGTATGTGGGAGAGAATGTAGAAGGCACTCTGTTATCTCCAAGCTATGCTCCCAGTTTTATCTGTGGTTTCATAACACAAGCCTATGGATTCACTTTTCTTTTGTTTTAGTATTCTTCTTTTTTGTAGTTTCAAAAACTCTACCACTGATGTGTCTTAATTTACAATAAGAAAGAAAAGATTCTTAAATTTATATCTTCCTGAGAAAAATTCTCAGAAAAAGGAATACATATTTACTATTTTATTCTCAACCTATATAAAATAATAAGCTCTATCTTTAAGGGAATTGTTTCAGTTTTGTTCTGTTTTTTTAAGCTCAATTCCTTGTTTTAGACTCTGAGGTACAACTTGGTTTTTAACACACTCAAGGCTATTATATTCAGAAGTTTACTTCCATCAGAAAGATTCTAGTTCTGCTTTGAAGAGTTCTGGTTCATGGAAGAAACATGATCATACTTATATTTCTGAGAGACCCTTTTGGATAACACCCACGCTACGTACGTTTTACACGTGGAAGACTTTTTCCTACAAAGATGATTTCCAAAATGTCATCTCAGTCTCTGTAAACATTGGAACCACTCATCCTTATGGGTGTTGATGAAGTCTCTTGAACACATATGTAATTAGAGTTTAGTCTTTGGGTCAGATTAAGTTTGCCAAACTTTTAATGACATATCAGGTTTAAACTCCCTTTGGACAATATACTCTTCAAATATCTCTTCAGAATGACTCAATTTTTATAGGATGACTCAATTTTATAGGACTGGTAATCAATAGTCTACTGGGTCCATATTCCTAAATTATCCTTCTTTGGTACTTGATATTGGTTTGTCCACATTTACCAATAGACCAACATAAATTTCGTATCTAATTTCTCAGCTAAACAAGTGTGGAGGCTGAATACCTCTGGCATTGTCCATTCATCAGCCATACTCCTCTGATGCAGAACTCCCAAAGACTGCCTGTGAAATTCTGGGTGTTTCACAACTGTCAATGCAAGTCACTTTTGTATTGTACATAGACATAATTTAAAACATGATGGAATGAAAATTGCAGTCTGGTGGGGAAAATTCTCCTTTCTTTTACTGAAATATAGCTGCCTGCAGGGCATCAAGCAGGTTTACTGGGCAAATTTTTTGTGGATATGTAGGTGGAGGTGACATCTGACTGGCCTTCACCTATTCTTATTTCTCCAGATTTTTAAAAATGCCTATATTAAGTTGCATATGTGGTACCATTTTTAATAATGGTGGATAAAGATGATAAAATCAAAAGGTATATTAAAAATTCTAACTTTAAAGTAGCTTCTACATTATTATTTATAAGGCTCCTACTTTCTAGTTGTTTGGATTATAAGGTTAAAAAAAAGAATATGCCTGAGTTAATGCTTCCAAATTGTTGATTACTAATACACCCCTACTTTGCAAAACAATGCTAGAAACTACATGGAAAATGCTACAAAAATGATTTAGCCAATTAAATGATGATAAATAATTAAATGAGAAATTCACCTAAAATAAGCTATGGTATTCGAGTCAATAATTTCCTAGGAGACATGGAAAAAAGGAAATCTAGTAGGTTCACATGATTTTCACGATTGACAAGGAAAAATGAAACGTTTTGTCAAGAGAGGCAATGGGAAAGTAGAGTGGACTCTTAGGGCAGACAGAAGTGGGTTCTGATCTCTGTTCTGCCTGTCACTCACAATCTACTTTAGGCAAATGTAACTTCTCTGAGCTGTGCCATACTTACCTGTAAGTTTGGTTAAAACAACAACAACAACAACAACAAAAAAAAACCCACTTATCTCCTGAGCATCTGGTGAGGAGTAAAATGAAACAAAAAGGTATGGCACATAGATGTTTTCAGCAAACTTACTTATCTCCTGCCATTGTTCTAAACTATAAGATAAATTATTGCAAAGGTTTTATACAACGGTGAGTAACCAGCATTTTAGTAGGCATGCTGTCATTAAGAAGAAAGAAGTAAGAGTACAACATCAAAGTAATTTTTTGTGAAGTCATTTCTGTGGAGGAATTAGAGTAAGTCCAAGTTGCAACTCTGGTTATCTCAAAGATAAAACTTTGAGACAGGATGGGAGCAAATGTTTAGCATACGCCTTAGACTATTCCTCACTAATATCAGTTGCATCAGGTCAACTTTTGATGGGCACTGAAAGGTTGAGACCAGTCAGTTAAAGAAACTTTTCTTTTCAGTGAGATGAGTTTTACAGAGTATTCACTGATTTTATTTTCATTGTACAATTCTCATAATTGGTAAATATATGCAAATTAGACTGTTACCATGGACATAAACACCTTGATGTTTATGTCGTTCACTTTGTGCTCCCATTGGTGTGAGAGGACTCAGCTTTGTGTCTCCAATGTGCATAAAAGTAAGTCTCTTCATGTCCTTTGAGTCAGGCCATGCATGCTGTTAGGGCTCATCACCAAGGTATCTGAAGATATTTGGTGCCTATCACTACTACTCAAAGAGTGTGCCTTACCTAGTGTCTTCTACAGCTCCCAAAGCTGAAAATCCCCGAGATGTTAAAAACTTGCTATATTGTTTTCAGGTGTCATTGCAGAATCATAGTGTGATCCGAACAGAAATAGGAAGAATGCTGTCTCTATCAACAGGACTCAGGTCCAGGGCTGAGTCATGCTATTCCACCAAATTCCACTGTTGATTCCCTTCCCAAGTACACTGTCCCATTATTTCCATCTTGTACCCTTTCATACTTTCACTCCAACCCCAGAAATTAAGTTAATAACAAGCCATTTGGCCACCATGGTAGTGTTGGTAGTGGTGATGGGAGAACCATCCTGCCATATTCATTGAACCACTCAGTCTTAAGTCCAGCCAACACACCCTGCTATATTTCTAATGAATTGGCAAAATTGTTCCAATCTAGCAATCTTCTAACAATCATTTGATTTGTTAAGCCTCAGATAATTATGCTCTTATGGAGTCTAAGATGGAGAGAAGTCTATGAAGAGCTATCTAGAGGGATAAACAGTGTTACATCTTTAGGGAACAGAGCACATTGTGATTCTTTCCAGTCCACTCCTCTTCTTTCTCTCAAGATTGATGAATGGTGAGGTAAGAGGGATCATAAAATCTGACGTAGTTAGGTGGAAGGGTGAGGTCAGTAATGCAATTTTGTACTGGAGATTGAAAAAGGAGTACTAAGAAGGCTTAAGTAGTCTATGAATCACCTGCAACAGATTAACCTGGAATGCTTCTTTAAAATGTGAATTAGTGGTCTTGGGCCTAGTCCTCCAACCCCCTTATTTACTGAATCAGGATCTTTGGCATCTGTTCCAGTGTTTGGTGTGGGCATCTAGAATTCCCTGCTGGATGCTGAGTAATCCCCATCTCAGGAATTTGTGGATGTTGAGATGATGGACACATAGGTACCATGGATATGAAGTGAAGTGTACATAGTAAATAGAAGAGGGAGTCTAAAAGAAGAAAGCCTATAAATTTGGTCAGGAGGTAAACAAGAGCCAAGGAGAGAGAGTGGACTGTGCCCTTATAATAGCTATTAAGAGGTGACAACGTGCTATCAGCCCTCGATCGCTCTCGGCACCTCCTCAGGCCACGGGGTCCACTCTGGCCGTGCTTCAGGAACCCTTCAGCCCGCCACGGCACTGTGGGAGAACCTCTCTGGGCTGGCCAAGGCCGGAGCCGGCTCCCTTTGCTTGCAGGTAGGTGTGGAGGGAAAGGCGCTGGCAGAACCGGGCTGCGCGAGCTGGCAGGCCAGCTCGAGTTCCGGGTGGGCGCGAGCTCAGCGGCCCTGCACTTCGAGCGGCGGGCAGGCGCCACTGGCCCGGTGCAGTGAGAGGTTTAGCACCCAGGCCAGCAACTACGGAGGGTGCACCAGGCCCCCAGCAGTGCTGGCCCGCTGGCACTGCGCTCAAATTCTCGCTGGGCCTCAGCTGCCTCCCCGCGGGGCAGGGCTCCGGACCTGCAGCCCGCCATGCCCGAGCCTCCCCCGCCCCGTCGTGGGCTCCAGCAGGGCCCGAGCCTCCCCCATGGGCGCCTCCCCTGGCTCCGCGGGGCCCAGTCCCATCCACCGCCCAAGGGCTGACGAGTCGAGTGCGGGCACGTGGTGCCGGACTGGCGGGCAGCTCAGTCCGTGGCCCCAGCCCAGGATCCACTAGGGGAAGCCAGCTGGGCTCCTGAGTGGGATGGGGACTTGGAGAACTTTTATGTCTAGCTGGAGGATTGTATATGTGCCAATCAGCACTCTGCGTTTAGCTCGGGGTTTGTGGATGCACCAATCAGCACTCTGTATCTAGCTAATCTGGTGGGGACTTGGAGAACTTTTATGTCTAACTAAAGGATTGTAAACGCACCCATCAGTGCTCTGTGTCTAGCTAATCTGGTGGGGACTTGAAGAACTTTTATGTCTAGCTGGAGGATTGTAAATGCACCAATCAGCACTCTGTGTCTAGCTCAAGGTTTGTAAATGCACCAATCAGCACCCTGCGTCTAGCTCAAGGTTTGTAAAGGCACCAATCAGTGCTCTATGTCTAGCTAATTTAGTGGGGACTTAGAGAACTTTTGTGTGTAGCTAAAGGATTGTAAATGCACCAATCAGCACTCTGTGTCCAGCTCAAGGTTTGTAAATGCACCAATCAGCCCCTTGTCAAAACAGAGCAATCAGCTCTCTGTAAAACGGACCAATCAGCAGGATGTGGGTGGGGTCAGATAAGGGAATAAAAGCAGGCTGCCCAAGCCAGCAGCAGCAACACGCTCTGCTCAGCGGGAGCTTTATTCTTTTGCTCTTTGCAATAAATCTTGCTGCTGCTCACTCTTTGGGTCCACACTGCCTTTATGAGCTGTAACACTCACTGCGAAGGTTTGCAGTTTCACTCCTGAAGCCAGTGAGACCACAAACCCACCAGAAGGAAGAAACTTCAGACACATCTGAACATCTGAAGGAACAAACTCTGGACACACCATCTTTAAGAACTGTAACACTGACCGCGAGGGTCCACAGCTTCATCCTTGAAGTCAGCAAGACCAAGAACCCACCAATTCCAGACACATTATGAAGTGGGTTAGGGAAGAATTTGGAGCAAGGGCTAGGGATTTGCAAAATGTGAACTCCCCTCCAGCACCAAATGATGATTGGCACATGCGGGTCCTCTAAATTTGGTTGCTCAAATATGGGGCAGGCGGGGAGGTTGGGGATCTAAAAGCTGTCAAGTGTCAAACATTAAAAAGAGGTCACTCCCTTTATTCCGACACAGATAATGCATTTTAATAAACTACTGAGGCAACTCCTTTGCATTTTTATATTTGAGAACCACTGGTTTGTGGGCTCCTCTGAGGGATGTGAGCCTCTGGTTGTCTTAATTGATCTGCTAGAAGAGGCTTTCATCTCCTAATTCCAAACTTGGTCCACAATTGTTTGGGTCACCTAAAGGCACTCCAGAAGGGCAATCTGCTCTGACTTCTCACACTCTCAGGACTGTGCTGAGCCTCTGCAGTGAGTCTGGGCATTAGGGACAGCAAGGACTTTACATCAGCTCTGCAGAAACATCTGGTGGCCCAATTGGCCACTATGGAATGGGATTCTGAAATGGGCAATGGTGACCACCATCTAATCACTTCCCTTTATTTTTTTATGCATGTTTGCACTTTGCTGTTCCAGTTCAGTGAAATAATTTAATAGGCAGCCCTAAAATAACTTTTTACTTGTCTTCACAATGACAAGGTCACCAGGATGTTTTATTTTCAGATTACCTTACCAGGAGTAAGTTTCCTGTCCTGCCCATTTCAGGTTTTTCTTTTTTTTTTTTTTTGGTCAATGTAGATTTTTTTTGTTTGTTTTTTTATTATACTTTAGGTTTTAGGGTGCATGTGCACAATGTGCAGGTTTGTTACATATGTATCCATGTGCCATGCTGTTTTGCTGCACCCATTAACTTGTTATTTAGCATTAGGTATATCTCCTAATGCTGTCCCTCCCGCCTCACCCCACCCCACAACAGTCCCCGGAGTGTGATGTTCCCGTTCCTGTGTCCATGAGTTCTCATTGTTCAGTTCCCACCTATGAGTGAGAACATGCGGTGTTTGGTTTTTTGTCCTTGCGATAGTTTACTGAGAATGATGGTTTCCAGCTTCATCCATGTCCCTACAAAGGACATGAACTCATCATTTTTTATGGCTGCATAGTATTCCATGGTGTATATGTGCCACATTTTCTTAATCTAGTCTATCGTTGTCGGACATTTGGGTTGGTTCCAAGTCTTTGCTATTGTGAATAGTGCCGCAATAAACATACGTGTGCATGTGTCTTTATAGCAGCATGATTTATACTCCTTTGGGTATATACCCAGTAATGGGATGGCTGGGTCAAATGGTATTTCTAGTTCTAGATCCCTGAGGAATCGCCACACTGACTTCCACAATGGTTGAACTAGTTTACAGTCCCACCAACAGTGTAAAAGTGTTCCTATTTCTCCAAATCCTCTCCAGCACCTGTTGTTTCCTGACTTTTTAATGATGGCCATTCTAACTGGTGTGAGATGGTATCTCACTGTGGTTTTGATTTGCATTTCTCTGATGGCCAGTGATGATGAGCATTTTTTCACATGTTTTTTGGCTGCATAAATGTCTTCTTTTGAGAAGTGTCTGTTCATGTCCTTGGCCCACTTTTTGATGGGGTTGTTTGTTTTTTTCTTGTAAATTTGTTTGAGTTCATTGTAGATTCTGGATATTAGCCCTTTGTCAGATGAGTAGGTTGCAAAAATTTTCTCCCATTCTGTAGGTTGTCTGTTCACTCTGATGGTGGTTTCTTTTGCTGTGCAGAAGCTCTTTAGTTTAATTAGATCCCATTTGTCAATTTTGGCTTTTGTTGCCATTGCTTTTGGTGTTTTAGACATGAAGTCCTTGCCCATGCCTATGTCCTGAATGGTATTGCCTAGGTTTTCTTGTAGGATTTTAATGGTTTTAGGACTAACATTTAAGTCTTTAATCCATCTTGAATTAATTTTTGTATAAGGTGTAAGGAAGGGATCCAGTTTCAGCTTTCTACATATGGCTAGCCAGTTTTCCCAGCACCATTTATTAAATAGGGAATCCTTTTCCCATTGCTTGTTTTTGTCAGGTTTGTCAAAGATCAGATAGTTGTAGATATGCGGCATTGTTTCTGAGGGCTCTGTTCTGATCCATTGATCTATGTCTCTGTTGTGGTACCAGTACCATGCTGTTTTGATTACTGTAGCCTTGTAGTATAGTTTGAAGTCAGGTAGCGTGATGCCTCCAGCTTTGTTCTTTTGGCTTAGGATTGACTTGGCAATGCGGGCTCTTTTTTGGTTCCATATGAACTTTAAAGTAGTTTTTTCCAATTCTGTGAAGAAAGTCATTGGTAGCTTGATGGGGATGGCATTGAATCTATAAATTACCTTGGGCAGTATGGCCATTTTCACAATATTGATTCTTCCAACCCATGAGCATGGAATGTTCTTCCATTTGTTTGTATCCTCTTTTATTTCATTGAGCAGTGGTTTGTAGTTCTCCTTGAAGAGGTCCTTCACATCCCTTGTAAGATGTATTCCTAGGTATTTTATTCTCTTTGAAGCAATTGTGAATGGGAGTTCACTCATGATTTGGCTCTCTGTTTGTCTGTGATTGGTGTACAAGAATGCTTGTGATTTTTGTACACTGATTTTGTATCCTGAGACTTTGCTGAAGTTGCTAATCAGCTTAAGAAGATTTAGGGCTGAGGCAATGGGGTTTTCTAGATATACAATCATGTCATCTGCAAACAGGGACAATTTGACTTCCTCTTTTCCTAATTGAATACCCTTTATTTCCTTCTCCTGCCTGATTGCCCTGGCCAGAACTTCCAGCACTATGTTGAATAGGAGTGGTGAGAGAGGGCATCCCTGTCTTGTGCCAGTTTTCAAAGGGAATGCTTCCAGTTTTTGCCCATTCAGTATGATATTGGCTGTGAGTTTGTCATAGATAGCTCTTATTATTTTAAGGTACGTCCCATCCAGCATTAGGAGTTATACCTAATGCTAAATGACTAGTTAATGGGTGCAGGAAATCAACATGGCACATGGATACATATATAACAAACTTGCATATTGTGCACATGTACCCTAAAACCTAAAGTATAATAAAAAATAAATAAATAAATAAATAAATAAATAAAATAAAAATAAAAAATAAAAAAATAAAAAAATAAAAAAAAGAATATACATGTAACAGCTAAAACTATAAAACTCTCAGAAGAAAATATAAAGGAAATATCTTCATGCCTTGGATTTTGAAATGGATATGACAGCAAAAGCATGAGCAAGAAATGAAAAATTAGATAAGTTGGCTTTCATTAAAATAAAAAACTTTTGTGCATCAAAGAAACTATCAACAAGGTAAAAGAAAACCCATAGAATTAGAGGAAATATTTGCAAATCATATGTCTGCTAAGGGCATAGTATACAGAATATATAAGAATTCTTACAACTCAACAATTCAACAATAAGAAGACAATTTTAAAATGAGCAATCTCAGAAAACATTTATCCACAGAAAATATACAAATGGCCAATAAACACAAGAAAAAATGCTTGACATCATTAAAAAAAAAAAAAAGATACATCCCATCAATACCTAATTTATTGAGAGTTTTTAGCATGAAGTGTTGTTGAATTTTGTCAAAGGCCTTTTCTGCATCTATTGAGATAATCATGTGGTTTTTGTCTTTGCTTCTGTTTATATGCTGGATTACATTTATTGATTTGCATATGTTGAACCAGCCTTGCATCCCAGGGATGAAGCCCACTTGAACATGGTGTATAAGCCTTTTGATGTGCTGCTGGATTCGGTTTGCCAGTATTTTATTGAGGATTTTTGCATCAATGTTCATCAAGGATGTTGGTCTGAAATTCTCTTTTTTGGTTATGTCTCTGCCAGGCTTTGGTATCAGGACGATGCTGGCCTCATAAAATGTGTTAGGGAGGATTCCCTCTTTTTCTATTGTTTGGAATAGTTTCAGAAGGAATGGTACCAGTTCCTCCTTGTACCTCTGGTAGAATTCAGCTGTGAATCCATCAGGTCCTGGACTCTTTTTGGTTGGTAAGCTATTGATTATTGCCACAATTTCAGAGCCTGTTATTGGTCTATTCAGAGATTCAACTTCTTCCTGGTTTAGTCTTGGGAGGGTGTATTTGTCGAGGAATTTATCCATTTCTTCTAGATTTTCTAGTTTATTTGCATAGAGATGTTTGTAGAATTCTCTGATGGTAGATTGTATTTCTGTGGGATCGGTGGTGATATCCCCTTTTTCATTGTTTATTACATCTATTTGATTCTTCTCTCTTTTCTTCTTTATTAGTCTTGCTAGTGGTCTATCAATTTTGTTGATCTTTTCAAAAAACCAGCTCCTGGATTCATTAATTTTTTGAAGGGTTTTTTATGTCTCTATTTCCTTCAGTTCTGCTCTGATTTTAGTCATTTCTAGCCTTCTGCTAGCTTTTGAATGTGTTTGCTCTTGCTTTTCTAGTTCTTTTAGTTGTGATGTTAGGGTGTCAATTTTGGATCTTTCCTGCTTTCTCTTGTGGGCATTTAGTGCTATAAATTTCCCTCTACACACTGCTTTGAATGTGTCCCAGAGATTCTGGTATGTTGTGTCTTTGTTCTCGTTGGTTTCAAAGAACATCTTTATTTCTGCCTTCATTTCATTATGTACCAATAGTCATTCAGGAGCAGGTTGTTCAGTTTCCATGTAGTTGAGCGGTTTTGAGTGAGTTTCTTAATCCTGAGTTCTAGTTTGATTGCACTGTGGTCTGAGAGACAGTTTGTTATAATTTCTGTTCTTTTACATTTGCTGAGGAGAGCTTTACTTCCAACTATGTGGTCAATTTTGGAATAGGTGTGGTGTGGTGCTGAAAAAAATGTATATTCTGTTGATTTGGGGTGGAGAGTTCTGTAGATGTCTATTAGTTCCACTTTGTGCAGAGCTGAGTTCAATTCCTGGATATCCTTGTTAACTTTCTGTCTCGTTGATCTGTCTAATGTTGACAGTGGGGTGTTAAAATCTCCCATTATTATTGTGTGCGAGTTTAAGTCCCTTTGTAGGTCACTCAGGACTTGCTTTATGAATCTGGGTGCTCCTGTGTTGGGTGCATATATATTTAGGATAGTTAGCTCTTCTTGTTGAATTGACCCCTTTACCATTATGTAATGGCCTTCTTTGTCTCTTTTGATCTTTGTTGGTTTAAAGTCTTTTTTATCAGAGACTAGGATTGCAACCCCTGCCTTTTTTTGTTTTCCATTTGCTTGGTAGATCTTCCTCCATTCCTTTAAGGTTTTTCTTTAAGATTTCTACTTTTTCCTGGTAGATGTTTGTTTTTCTGTGTTCTAGGGACTGATTTTGGAGTGATACAAAGTAGCTCAGCTAGTGTTTAGGAACAGGCAGAATAGTTCTACCTAAAAGACAGGTAAGGTTTCCTGACAGAAAGAAATCTCCATGGTTAGAGAACAAAAGCATTTAATGAATGCTTGGATAACTATGTTGTTACTTAGCAAGACTGCTAGCATTTTAAGTGTGCTTATATGCATTAAAGTTTTGTAGTATTATTTGAGATTTTACTTTGAACAGAAGAGAATAAACCAGTTGGCAAATTCCTTGGATTAGTAAAATGGGCAATGCACACTTTAAATAGAAGGCCAATATCTGCAATCTAAATGGGTACACCATATTTTTCATTTGAGAAGCACCAAATTCAGCTAGTGGCACCTGTGATATTTTCCATTTGCCTTTCTCATCATGGCCCTTAACGAATCTCAGTATATTAACTGAATATTTACTATAGTAGCTGTTTTAAGTTCATGCTTGTATTACCTTATTGAATACTTACCAAAAACCTGTGAAGTCGGTACAATTATTGCCCAATTTTATAAAGGAGGAGATTGAGAAGAAGAGAGCCTAAGTAACTTGTCATACAGCTAGTAAGTGGTAGAGCTGAAAGCTGGTAGAACCAGGCAACCTGACTCCAAAGCTGGGCACATAAACATTGCAATGCATTACCTATAAGCAAGTCACTCTCTAGAATAATTTTTTAATAAGACTATTAGAGACTGGCAGTTGTTAGAAATCATCTAATTAGCTCCTGACAAGTCACAAGATAGTTCACATAATCCCAGAACTCATTTCACTTGACAATACATAGTACTCACTGTCTGCTTCTGGTAAAACTTAGGAATAGCATGATGTCTGAGTATTATCTTCTTCCCCTGTATTTTTTAGTTTTTGTAAAGTGATTTTGAATTGTGTTTTTCCGAGGCCCTATAATGGCAGGGGAAGGGGTTTGGAAGCACATAGCTGGGCTCCCCCAGCTTGAACGTGAACGGTGTTTATATGCTCCACATCTTGGGCTTTCAAATAAACTCCTTGTTGAAAACAGGATTGTTTTACCAAAAAAAGAAAGGAAAACAAAACAAAACAAAACAAAAGTTTGAAAAGCATTAGACTGGATGGTCTTCAAGAGCTGTTCTATGGGAACCTCCTGTGACTATAAATTAGCTTGAATTGATCATCTTGCCAATGCAGATGTTTTCACATCAATACAATCCAACAAATACTTGAGTGTCGAACCTGTGCAAGCACTGGGGTTTACACAGAAGGAATGAATTTCATTTCAAGGATCAGAGAGCCTTCCTGGAGGACATGAGGTAGGTAGAAATAAGGTAAAAAAAAAAAAAAAAAAAAAGAAACTTACATAATGTGCCTTAAGTAAGATCTCCAGAAGGGTATTTTGCAGCGTCTTATTATGTGGCACACTGGGAATAAAGGTTTACTTGGCATGTCCCCAACAACAAAAAACAAACATTTAAAGACGAAGTACACAAAAGGGAATGACATATTAAAGGCTCTGAGGATGAGAGAGGAGGTACAGAAATTCTGTTTGTGAAGGAGGAGTAAGGTTTTGACAGGTGCAGGTGAGGAGAGGGATATTCCAGGCAAAGGGAATGGAAGAGCAGATGCTCCAGCATTTGGAAGCAAGTGGAGTGTTCAAGAGGGTTGATTGGCAGAGACGCAAATGGTGGATAGCAGGTGAGGTAGGTAGGGGTAACTTTGTAGTACGCAGGTATGTGATGGTTATACTGGAGTTAGATTTCATCTTCTGCCATCAATAGGGAAAAAAAATTGTTTGAGACAAAGTCTTGTTCTGTCACCCAGGCTAGAGTGCCGTGGCATGACCACAGCTCATAGCAGCCTCAAAATCCAGGGCTCAAGGCAACCCCTGCCTCAACCTCCAGAGTAGCTGTGACTATAAGCACGTGCCACCATGCCCAGCTATGTTTTTCTATCTTTATTTTTGTAGAGACAGAGTTTCAATTTGTTGCCCAGGCTAGTCTCAAACTTCTGGCCTCAAGTAATCCTCCTGCCTTGGCCTCCCAACGTGCTGGGATTACAGGTGTAAGCTACCACACCCAGCCCAAGCAAAAAATTCTTTGTTGAGACAGTTTCACTCTTGTTTCCCAGGCTGGAGTGCAATGGTGTGATTTCGGCTCACCACAACCTCCGCCTCCGAGGTTCAAGCAACTTAGCCTCCTGAGTAGCTGGGATTACAGGTTTGTGCCATCACGCCCAGCTGATTTTCTGTATTTTAATAGAGACAGGATTTCTCCATGTTGGTCAGGCTGGCCTCAAACTCCCGACCTCAGGTGATCCACCCGCCTTGGCCTCCGAAAGTGCTGGGATTATAGGCGTGAGTTACCCCACCCGGCCCAGAAAATTCTTAAATTACATTTGTGTTTTGGGAAACTAGATACTCTGACACTGTGAAGCATGGATTAAGGAGAAAAAGATTGGAGAAAGATAAATAAATTAGGACATTATTTAGATTGTCTAAATCAGAGAGAATAAAGCCTGGAATTGGGGAATGGCAGTGGGCTTTTTTGTTTGGAGAAGTCAGCATTTGATGAGAAAGACCAGGAAGATACTTCATCAATAATAAATAACTATAGATTTTTTTAAATTTTTCAATTATAATATTGAGTTGAATGGGTAATTTGATGATGTGGGGGGAAATTGTCACACAATTGCTCTCCGTTTTCTAAATACATCTGGTTGATAGGTAAATACCTTTAGCAAAGTTTCATGCCTATTGCCATGGTTTGAATGTTCCCTGCAGAACTCATGTTGCAAATTAGTTGCCATTGTGATGGTATTAAGAGATAAAACTATTAAGAGGTGATTAGGCCAAGAGGGCTTTATCCTTGTAAATGAATTAATGCTGTTTTGGGTGAGAATAGGTTATTCATCCCAGGAATGAGTTCCTGATAAAAAGGATGAATTTTGCCCTTATTTCTCTTTTTCCCTCTCCTGCCCTTCCTCCTTTCACCATGGCATGACCCAGCATGAAGACCCTTACTAGATTTGGGCACCTCAGCCTTGGACTTCTCAGCCTCCAGAACTGTGAGAAATAATGTATCTATAAATTACCCAGTCTGCAGCATTCTGTTATAAGAACCCCCAAACAGACTAAGTTGCTTTTATTGTCTTTGCATAAGGGAACCATTTATACATATAAGTAATTTTTCTTCTATCACAATCCACAGCTACCTAGACCTAGCACTTAAGACTGCTTTACAGGCATATCTGACAGTGATTCCTCAAGTCTATAATTAGGCGAGGAGACAAAATGAGCCTTTAAATATGAAACAGTTTGCCCTTTAAATTTTTCTACTTTTACAAAGGAACCTTTTTACTTAACTACTGGCTTTTCCACTTAGATAAATATTTAACATGAGTCCAGAGGAGACTGACAGTGACCATTCTCTTTTAGTAGTAAGGACTTTAGGCTTTTCCCATTGCTTTAATCTCATTTTAACATTGACCTGGTGTATTCGTCAATTTTCACAGTGCTATAAAGAAATACCTGAGACTGGGTAATTTATAAAGGAAAGAGATTTAATTTGCTCACAGTTCAGCATGGCTGGGAGGCCTCAGGAAACTTACAATCATAGCAGAAGGGGAAGGGGAAGCAAGCTTGGACCTTCTCATATCGCAGTAGGAGTGAGTGAGAGTGTGAAGAGGAGCTGTCAGACACATAAAACCAGCAGATCTTGTGAGAACTCACTATCATGAGAACAGCGTGGGGGAACCACCCCCATGATCCGATAACCTCCCATCAGGTTTCACCCTCAACATGTGGGGATTATGGGGATTACAATCCAAGAGGAGATTCAGGTGGGGACACAGAGCCAAACCATATCTCCTGGTAAATTTTACTGAAAGCATTTTTGACACAAGTGGTGGGTGCGGTGGTAATGGTGGTGGTGGTTGTTTTCAGGGAACATTTAGTCTAATTTTTAAGCTAATTTTAATTAGTCAGTATTATAATTTGGAACAAATAGTGAAATGAATATAATTGAGTCCTCAGCACCATTTATATTGGTTGTATAAAAAAAAGAGCAATGGATAACTAATATATATAAAAAAAAGGCAAAGCAAAGGAGAAATCGGGGGGGGTAGAACTGTTGGTTTTTTTCTTAGATTTCCTATTTTAAACAACTTTACAGAGCTTAGGAAAGGAGCTCTATAAAGTATGTGTGAGGTGTTTATTTGTAATAGCCTTTTTATGTCTCCTTTAGAAACTTATTTTACAGTATTATTACTAAATTTCTATTTCTTTTTCTGTTTATATCATATGGAATATAAAACTATCCCTTTTTTAAGAGCCCAGACTGGTCTTAAATTCTGACCTCAAGTGATCCTCCCACTGTGGCCTCATAATGTGCTGAGTTTACAGGCAGGTGTGAGCTACTGCCCCCAAACCAAGAAAAAGTTTCTTAAATTAAACTTGTGTCAAGAGCTTAGCTCTTAGCTCTTGACATTCCTCTTTAACAGTTCTTTGTTAATTTTCATGCTTCATGTTATTGTTTATTTTTCTTTATGGAAAAAAATACAGCAAATGACTGATTCTATATGTAGCCAGTATTCCACCCATTAATTCCAGAATCATGTATGTACAAAAACTGGCTGATAAAGTGCAATGATACCTTATGTGAAAAAATGTTTTAAATTCTGAAAAGTTTTTCTGCAATTTATTAACTATTCTAAATCTCTATGTTTCTTGTTGTTTTCTAGACAGTTCAATTGAAAAGTCAGCTTTACCATCTACAGCCAAAATCCAAAATATTTTATATTCATCCTCTAGAAACAGCATCTCATTCCCAATTTCCCTCAGCCACATTAATGGTAATTCGTCTGTCCTTCATTCCATATCTTTTCTTATGTGGAACTTTTCTAAAGTACTCCTTTTATCCTGTTTCTCATTGCAACCATTGCCTATTTAATAATACCTCGTTGTGCATCACTGTCGGCTCAGTTTCCCCAAGGTATTCAGTGTTTGGGAGACAGAAGACAAAATGGTTTGGAGACAGTACTTATTGAAGTAGGCATAAGCTTTATTGATGACTTTGGTTTAAGGTTCTCTTCCAAGCAAGGCTATCTCCTGATACACTCTTCGGAGAAGAGAAGTGAGCTCATGTCTACATTCACTGTCCATGTACACTGTCTTCGGTGTACCCTGTGTGTCCATCCGGCTCACCTCTCCCCCATGCCAATGTCCTATTGCTCCCCTCTGGCCTCTCTCTTTCTTTCTTGCTCTTTCTCATTCCTTCCTTCTTGAACATTGACTCTTAAACTTTTTTATTGCCAGATAGCCAGTTCCTGGGCCATGTCCAGAAAGCTGGAATCTGAAACATCCTTATAGGTTAACAACACATTTATGTAAAAAAAAACAAAAAAGATCAGATGATAATTTAAATGGGAATCTGCCCCATGTCCTTTGTTCCTCTGGATACTTGTCAAACTAAATCAGTCTAATAAACATGAGTCTGTGGAATTCCTGTGGTAAACATCTGCAGGGATAGGTATTCCTATCCTGAATACCTGCAGGTATTCAGTAAATATTTGCTTACTGAATGAGTGAATAAACGAGCTAGCAAATGAATAAATGAGTGAGCAAATTTCTCTCACATTCTGTTTTTAAAACGTCACTGGAAAATAAGTGGCAGAAGTGAAGGAAACAGTGGGTAGAGGGAGGGTCTAGCTTTTTTCCATTTGTTTTCCAATGTGGCGCTGTGTGTCACAGATAGAAATATAAAGAAATCCTGGCTTTTCAGGTCCCAGATTTTTTGTTCCTTAGACATAAAAAAGCTTCAGTAATATCGTGTTCTGGCTTTCAAGAAGCCCAGTTTGGCATATGAAGGAGAAATAATAAGGTCTTACTTTAAGACTTCTGGCGTCAATGCAAATTGAAAATCTTTGGTTGATAACAAAGATGAGAAAAATAGTCAATTTAGGAAGGGTGGAATAAGAAGTAAAACCTGTGTTCAAGTGTTTGTTTTTTTTTTTTTTTCTTTTTGACCTGCTTTTTCTGCCAAGGGCAGGACGCCTGAAATCCCGATGACTGTTAATTCTCACAGTGGTACAGGGCTTTGTACTGTGAAAAGCATGTTCATACACATTTCTCCTTTAATTCTTGTAATAACACTATGAGCCTTATCTCCTGCCACTCTCCCCCTCAATGTAGCCACTTAAGACTTCTTGCTGTTCTTGGACCACATCAGACTCCTCCTTGCCTTGGGGCCTCACACATGCTGTGGCCTTGGAATGTTCTCCCCACCCTGTACCTTCTCACCCCTTTTGCTTGCATGTCATTCTCTAATGGGATGTTCTTTGACCTCCCAGATTAAGTTACATCTTTCTGTTATCCTTTTTAATTTGTTGTCCATACTTTATGGTGATTTCTGTAAAGTACTTACATGTTGTTTGCATATCCAGTTGTTTATCTTCGTCTCCAAAGAAATGATAAGCTGCCTGGAAATAGGGATTGTGCCTAGCATAACATCCGCGACTGTCCTGGCACATAGTAAGTGCTAACGAATGTTGAATGGGTTGTGGCAAAGCAATCGTTTGAGTCCCTGCTTTACCAGTGGGGAGAATGAGACTCAAATTGGTAATGTGATTTGTCCACTTCTTTCATAGGCATTATAAGTGGTAGAAGTGGAAGTGAAAGCCAGGACTTCTGTTTACAATTTAGTGACAAGGGGCCTTCCCTCATCCTTTCTTCAACTTCAGTCTCTGTTATCTCTGTGTCGTAGTCAGTAATTTGGACCAAATGTCCAGAGTAGAAGTGATCAGAAGTACTGGGGCAGACTCCAGCTTGTAGCTACTTTCTCATTTGCTGATATTTTTCACAGCAGTGGATATCCTCTTTCCACAGACAAATTCCAGTTGCCGTGGCATAGGCTTTAATGCACCAAACCAAGAAATTCCCACTGCTAAAGGCTGTTCACATACCGTAAAGAAGAGAGTCCAAGAATTTTAAAAAATACAATTTGAACTCCCAGAGCTTGTTTGGGCAAAATTCCCAAGGATCACAAAGGGAGAGTGGCTTGGATGACACCTGTAGAATCCAACTTGTCTTGCTAGATCTATTTTTGTTTGTATACCTGGAATTACTTCAAAATACCAAATCATATTGGTTTTTACAATTTCCAAATTCTCATCTGTGGGTTTGTATTTTATTCATTAGCGGTTGCTAAGGGTGAGCATTTTTTTCTAAGTGTGAGCATTCTCCACGGCAGCTCTCAACAAATACCCTCCAGCTGAAAGTGGATGTGTCTGGCATTAAAATCACTAACATTCAGGCTGAATCAGAGCCCTGTGTTTATGGGTAGATCACCTCATCTCTCATGCTGCCATTAATGACTTGCATTCCTGAGAGATGGAATAAGCCATCTGAATCAACAGAATCCTAGCGATTTCTGAGTGTTGGTGTGGCCCTTTTGATGAACTTTCATAAGGTTTCTGCTAAATTAAATAACATAATTCTAATACTTCTTTAACTTTTAGCAAAAAGGTCTAAACATGTTCTCTTTTTTAACTTTAGGTTTTTTTTTTTTTTGGTCTTTTGATTTTTAATTTTATTTAAAAAAATCTTACTGAGACTATTTACCCAACATCAGAAGCCTTAAATTTTCAAGATTTATGTATTTTTGTTGTTGTTATTTTTTTGGTGAGGTTTTGAAGTTTGTCTGTTAAACTTTGAACCCTCAATTTAAACTTTAATTATTAAAATAGATATTAAGCAATTTTAGGTATTATAAAATTTTTAGATAATCTCTGTTTGGAATCTTGAAAATATGGGGCTTGCGATGAAATGTGAATAATAGGTAGGCTTCACAAATAAAAAGAGAAAGGAAGAGGGAGGTCCGGGCTGGCACCATATGGCTTCAGCCATAGAAATGGGTTTGACTTGTTCAGGAGTCTAGGAGGAATTAACCTAGGCTGCAGCAAATCTGAGATTGGTTGAACAAGTAAAGTGGTGGCCAGATTATAGGAGAACTTGTATAAGTGTTATTCATTTAAAAATATTAGGTTTGGCTGAATGTGATGGCTCAAGCCTGTAATCCCAGCATTTTGGGAGGCTGAGGCGGGCTAATGATTTCAGGTCAGGAGTTCAAGACCAGCCTGGCCAACATGGTGAAATCCCGTCTCTACTAAAAACACAAACAAATTAGTTGGGCATGGTCACACACACCTGTAATCTCAGCCACTTGAGAGGCTGAGGCAGGAGAACCTCTTGAACTTGGGAGATGAAGGTTGCAGTGAGCCGAGATCATGCCACTGCGCTCCAGACTGGGCAACAAAGTGAGATTCCACCTCAAAGTAAATAAATAAATAAACAAAATGAATAAAATAGATAAAAATAAAAATAAAATGAAATAAAATAAAATATTAGATGGTTGCAAAAGTAATCACAGTTTTTGCCACCCAAGTAATATATATTATATTGGAGTATAATGTGCATACTTATGATTTACTTTGATGAACTGAGTATTGTTATTATAATTTAGTTTAGATATCTATCTTAGGACATTATGAGATAATCTTTGTTCCTCATCCTAGGGTGACATATACCTAGAGGTCCTTGTGCCCTGTGGAGACGGTAGGAGGCATAGGTCTATAAATGAGTAATAGGAATATTTTGCAAAATCTTCAAACAACACAAGCTCATGTAATGAGAGACTTGTGGATTTCATACAAAAAATCCCTGGCATGGAACTTGCATAAAATATAAGAGGCCACCCTGAGCAAGGAAAGGTCACTTGCCATAGCCTTATTTCTGACCAGAGCTAGAAGAAAGAAAGTGAGGTAGCTGGGATGTTTGGATACTGTGGATCTTGCACAGTCAGCTCCTCCAATTCAAATCCTGGGGATGTTTAACAAGTTGATGCCTGGTTGTCTTTGTAATGCTGGAAATAAATATAGTGCCTGGTACTGTGTTGGACTCAATGTATTTATCAAATGGTTAACTAAATGCCACCACTTGATCTGGTGGCACTGTAAATCCTGTTTGAATGTCTCAAATCGGCTTCCTTTCCCATTTGCATCAGCAGACCTTATTGACCTTCCTCATTCTTCTGAGGCCCTGGGCCTTGCCATTTTGACACACGTTCTTATTTCGTACTTCACTGAAGAGAGAGAGGTTATCAGCTGGGATTCCTTTATAAGATTCTCCTCCCTTTCTCCAACACCTCCACTGACAGACATATTTACATCTCAACTACCATGTTTCCTTTTCCTTTATTCATGACAAAGAACTCTTCTGGTGCTGTCACCTTTCAGGGACATTCCTCTATCAGTGGGTAATCCCTGACAGTCTCTCCTTCCTGTATTTTCAAACTCAACAATCTTCAATTTAATTTAACCTTTATTAGGGATGAGAAAAAAAAGCTGAGCAAATAAGTATATATTCTAATATTCAAGTCAAAACAATGCCCAGTAATATGAACATCTCCCTGCCTGCCACTATTGCCAGGATGTTATGGAAGAAAATAGCAGGAAGCGTTTACTTTAGATTTGTTTGTCAAGGACACTCTCTCTAAAGAGATGACTCTTAACTAAGACATGCCAAAAGAGGAGTCAGTCATGCAGAGAGAGAAGAATGGAAGAAACTGACTGAACAAAGGCTCTGAAGTAAGAAAGTCTTTCCCATTTGACAGCAACTCAAAGAATAAAATTGTAGCTGGAACATAGCAGGGAGGTCAGAGGTATGAGAAGAGTTAGAGATTCACGCAATAAGCCATTTGGTCTAGGAGGTGAAGTCAGAGGGGAAGGCAGAGGCCAGACCATAATAGGGATTATAAGGAAAGTTAGGATTTTGGATTTTAGTCTAAGTAAAAGGATAGGATCCATTTTATGTTGTAAGAAAATTACTTTTGCTGCAATATGGAGAGGATGTGGAGGACAGAGGGCAAGATTAGAAGTAGAAAGACTTCTTGGAAACTGCTGAGAACTCCAGGTGACAGATGATGATGGTCGAGATGAAGGTGGAGCTGCATACAAGTGGACTCATTCAGGGACTAGTTTTGCATCTGTGATCTCAAGAAGCTGAAGGAGGTCATACTGAATTATCTCATAGTCAACCTATGCATGGGTTTTGGCACCATTAAACAGAAGTGCCAGAGAATATGAAAGAGAAAAAAAGAAAAATGGAGAATAATAGAAAAATATAGAGAATAAACCTTTGAAAATGTAGATGAAAGTGTTGCTTGGTCTATTGGTTCCAATTCCTCTTGCTACTCAAATGCGGTGAAGCCAAAGGAACTGCTGCCTTCTAAGAGTTAAAGACAAGTGAAATGAAGTTCAGGATTACTTATTTTCTTCACAAGTACACCATGTCATGGGACTTCTTTTCTTCTCCAGGCTACTCCAGCAAGCCTGTTCTCTTTGGAAATCTCCAGAGGAGACAGAGGTGTCAGTGTCTATGGAAATGTACAACTCACACATTTGGGAATCTGACATGCCCTTCCAAGAACTCCCTCTTCTACTCTGTTCTACTCCACTATGAGGTCAGTTCCTGGAAAGCTGCCAGCAATCATTTGGTTGGAGAAGAAGATGCAATCTCCTATTCTTGCAGGTCTCTAAAGCCCAGACACTAAAATTTTCCCTTTGGAGGCTGCTACTTCACTTGGCCTCTAACCATGATTGCTGCATTCTGTAGTAACCTAATAACTTCTTCCATCATTCATGTCTCAGTTCCCTTTCTCATCCTTTCTTGCATGTTATTGATGGAGTGAGGGAGGAGACAGCAGTAGTTCATTCAAGTAAGGACAACTGTGCTCTTTCCTAGTATGGCTTCAGTGGAGGTAACTAGAATCCAAGTGCTCACAGTCAACTGCTTTCTTTAGAATGTGGGGTACATAGAATGTATTGCCCTCAAATGTAGGTCTTGGCTAATTGCTGGACAGCAGGAATATTTCCACACAACCTCCTCTTAGATTTGTTTTGTTTATTTGATTTTGTGACTATCAAAGTTGACATCAAGAACTGGACAAGAGTTCAAAATTCTCTTGCTACCTTCATTGCCTCTTGAATATTTTATGGCTCATGATTGGACACTTACTGGGTCTTAATGCTTCATGTGTTTGTTCTGATATGTCTTCTGGCCATGAGCATTAATTGGATGGTCCTCCATAATTTTTGATTTGCTAATAGGTCTCTCTGTTCATTCTTGGCTTTATTTTTACAGATCTGTCACTTTCTCTGGTGGTTCTGGGTACCACTGGTGTGTATCAAGATATTTATAGCCACTGACAGTAGTGGCTTTAGGGATGGATATTGTTATCAGTTTCTTTCCCTTTTTTGGTCCAGTTTTATAAAGTTTGTGATGCACAATTGGAATAATAGGTAGAGGGAAAGAACTGGTGAAGCAGGATAATAGAAAAATAGAAAGAAAGCTACAGAAAGTTTATCAGGAATGGGGATTTTTGGAGACATTTTGGACTTCAAATTGTGAAAGTCCCAAGGACATCTCTGTGGTACAACAGACTTGAGGAAAAGAAAAGGAGATTTGGTGAGACAGTGCTGTGGGTTATGAGTGTATTCACAATGATGGTTTCTATGTGGTGAAGATAAATGTAGTGCTTTTACAATTACTTTTTGATGCTGCTCTTCAATTCTTGAAACTTAAGTTTGTCCTAGGCTACGCTATGTGACTTTCTGATTTTATTCTGGTTCTACAAAGAAAACATAGCCTGATAATTTCAAAATATCCAATATTTCCTTAAATTAAAATAGGAGAGACCTGGAATCAATGACTTTGTGTTTAGTAGAGCAACTGAATGAGGTTTTAAATCTGCAGATATAGATTACGATAGGCTTTCCCCACCCCATGCCCCACCCCCTCACAAGAGGGCAGGGAGCAAAAGATAAATTATTTTGCATAAGAAAGTAAAAGAAATAGGGAGGCAGAAGCAAATAGTAAGAAAAGGGGGCAAGGGTTCAGAGAGCCAAAGAGAAGAGGACAATGAGCAAGGAAGGAAGGCAGACAAGTCAGAAAGAGATGTCTCTACCCTTAGAGTATAACTGATGAAATTTTAGCACAATGTTGTATAATATTATGTTTTAAGATAGTATCTTACTTGCTGCACTCTAATTCTCTTTCTTATTCCAAATCATTGGAAAATTTGTTTACTGATAACAGTAAACAAATTTCTTATTCCAAATCATTGGAAAATTTGTTTACTGATAACAGTACTTTGTAAATAGTACTTTGGAGGAATTAAGATACAGAGGCACATGGGGAAAGCTGCAAAGGAAGGAGACAGAAGACGCAGAAGACAGGGAGCAGAGAGAACACTGATAATTCAGTGAAAGCAAAAAAAAAAAAAAAAAAAAATCCAGACCAGGATATAATGAGCACTCCACCCATCTTTGTGTATTTGGGGATGGAGTATAGGGAGGCTGAATTTCCCACAGAATCTGAGACAGGTAGTCATACATTCTATTTAAATATTAAAGGAAATGGTGATATCAGAAGACAAGAGATCTTAGGGACACCCAGGTGGTGAGAACATGAGGTTCATAAATATATGACTTTAACTCAAAGGTAAAACCTTGGCTTTTCAAAATTGCCATGTACAAATATTTTCAAAATTGCCATGTACAAATAAGGGATATTCACTAGCAGTGTTTACAGTATATTTGCTTTCTGTCGTAACCTATTAGTGTTCAGGACAGTTTAGAAAGCAGCAATCTTTGGTCTATGGGCAAAGCTGATTACTCGTAAGGAGGGAAAAGTCCTCTATCAGGAGGTGGAATGTGATACGTGGTTTTTTTGGATTAAAACTTAGAGTAAAGCGGACTTATTTTCCATAATTCAGTAATTTAAGGGGCTAATGTTTCAAAGAAGACATTGGAAAACAATTAGTATCTATTTTGTTATGCGTGGGGTTCCATGTCGAGCTAGAGTCACAAACTTGTAGAGCTAGGAAGAACTTCTGTGACTTTGGCAATGACTTCTAGTGACCCAGCCAATAGCTATTCTCCCCTTTTGCCTTACTAACATAACCTGGTTTTATTCATGGTGGGAGCAACCCATTTAGAAGAGTGTACTGCCTAGCTTTCCCTTCCTCAAAGGTACGACCAAGGAATCATAAGTACAAGTCATTGGGAAGGGCTTTGGAGGTGATTTGAAAGGGTACTGCCTCCTTTCTCCCTGGCATATAGATGTGCTGGCCAGAATCTCAGGAAGTATGTAATAGCCATGAAGATCCAGGCCACACAAGAAGGGTGATGAAGCAGAATAATAAGGGCCATGAAACACCAGTAACATTGTAAGATGGTAATACTTGCACTAGACTCCTTTTACCTCTGAGAAAATAAATCTCTGTTTCGGTTACTTCTTTGATATTAACAATTGAACACAATCCCTAATTGATGTGGTGATTATTTTGTAAGCTTCCTGCATTTTTCATTAAAGGAGGCACGGAGAAGTCAGCTCAGAACCTCTTCAATGTTATTCTTGTTACATTATGTGCATCCAATATGAAATGATAACATAATTCATTATAACATAAAATGTTATAGGCAGTTCTGTCTTTAAGACATGTTTGTGAACTGAAGACAACACTTCAAATTAAAAACCTTCAGTCCAAAGTCTCATAGAATTTTCAATTTATAATTATGAAATGGAAAACATAGATCAAGTATATTCTCCTGGATTTAAATTATGAATATGGAATCTCATTTGTTTCATTCTTTTATTCATTGATTATCAGTTTCTATTACTATGGTTCACGTATGGCTCTTATTTCCTTGGATAAATGTAACAGCCTCTTGGCTTTAAACTTGTCCCTGCTGATTCACGCTATATACCTTCTACAAATTAATTTACACTGAAATATATGTTCTCCTTTGTTTAGAAACTTTCAATAGCACCCCATTACTGACTGATTAAAATTCAGACTCTTTAGCCTAGAAATTCTTGAATTTTCTATAGACTACTCTGGCTTGTACACCTTCAAACCTTTGCTCAGACTCTCCCTTTTACCTCTTACTTACCTCTCTGTTCCACCTGTTTCTCAAAGTTAAGCTCCATAACCAATCCAAAGCCAAGTCTCCTTTCTTTGAATTAGGTGATTAAGGCACTTACCATATTTAGCCATTTAGCTCCTGGAGGTCAATTCATTTGGCATCACCTTCTCGGAGTTCCTCTCATCCGTCTGCAGTTTCCTTTCAGCTTTTGTTTTTAAGCATTTGTGTAAACATTGCATTCATTAAAAGTTATAAACTGGATGACTTGGACAGATCTATCATTCTCGCTGCCCAACTTGCTTTAGTCCTAAGTGGAGAATCAGATTTCCTTGCACAGGAAAACGAACAAACAAACAAAAAAACCAACCTATCCATTAACACAATATGATGGACCCAGCTGAAATATGGGTAGAATTAGACTAAACTGGCCATTTTGTATAATTTAAGTTATATATGCAATAAAAAAGTATCTGAGAGGCTTACATAATTCTTATTGAACTGATGTCATTTTGATTCTTTTTTTCCAATGTGATCTTAAATTAAACCCAATAATGAATTAGTCTTGTAGAAGGTTGACAAAAAATGGGCACACCGACACTTAACACATTTCATACAAGTTATATGTTATTGTGAGAAGTTTAGGGAATACAAAGGATATGAGGCTAGGGAAGTTTAGAGACTAAGAATCCCACATGCGCGTACTCTCCTTGGAAAACTGGGCTTGGATGGTGGGAGATCATTTTTCCTCTCTGGGGTGAAGTCCTGCTAGGTCTTGCATAGCCCACATGGGAATTATTAAGGTTCTTATACCCCAACCATATCACCCCAAAACTCCAGGAGTTACTTTACATCATTGCCACAATTACCTTTAAGACACCATGTCACCTGGCCCTCACATCTCAGTTTTTGGTACAATTAGAATTGAGTAACAAAATGGACTGCAACTATGTTACAATGGGTAAGAGAGTGGTAATGACTTATTCTGTGTTACAGGATTAGGAATTGAGTACTATCAGTTGGCCTAGGGTTTATCACAGTTTAAAACTCAAGTTTTCTTTCTGGCTGGTGATGTGGGTTTGTGTATATATCTTATTACGTATATATCCACATATGCATGCATATGTAGAGAGATTTATACTCTGAAGAGGATAATGCATGCAAATCCAAATATATCCATATGTATATGTGTGTGTCTATATCTAATCTACATCTATATATGTTAAAAAAAACCCACAAATTACCTGTGTGTGCATAGGCATCTACACACATATCTTAATAACTTATTAGTTTATCTCCATTGTTGTTTGATCTTCTAGAAGAATATAATAACAAAACAGCTACTTTTGAATGGGGCAGCTTTTTGAGTCATAGGCTGTTTCTATTTCAAAATGACATTGAGGATTAATTTCTCTCATGATCACCTGTTATTATTTTGCTCAGGCTCCTATATGACAGAAAAACACAATAACTTAGATTTGATTTAAAGACTCTGATATCTAGTGAACTGAAAATCAATGTGTCCTGAGGGAAAGTCATAAATTTGTGAAACAGATTTAGAAAGCATGAGACTTTGTTTCCTTTGCTAAATCTAAAGATCTTAAAGGGTTCCTCTTGGTCTCTTGGCGAATAAGTGGGCCAATTTGTTTATTTATAGTGCTCATCTCACCCAGTAGCTTTTCCTTATTGGATTCTGCTACGCTCTTATTGGAATAAGAACCATATTGTCTCCTCTAGTGTATGCTGCCTTTAAAAGAGGGAAAATCATGTCCTCTTGAAGACTATGCACATAATAGTCATCTATTATCAAGGAAAGAGTGTGGGCCTTTTTAGGTAATAAGGGCTTCATATAAGGTTCACTAAAATAAAGTACTATATAAGATAGGGCATTACAGAACTGACTGAGTGGTAATACCAGATTTTGCCTAGAACTTTGTGTAGGAATTGAGTGAAGTAAAGGCGCCTTTTTGGGTGGAACATGTCAATTGGAAGAAACCACAATGCAGTGTGTGGGAAACAAAGTGAAAATAGAGTGAACCAAGTTTATGTTTGCTATGTGCATGACTTGTTAGCAGATATTCATATGTGAAAACCTATACATGGATGAGACACTGAGAGCATGGATTGTAATTTACTCTGGGGGTAGGGAGTAGAATAATTTTCTATTCATATTTGGTCTATAAGAATGAACAGGAAATAGTTTCCCTTTTCATTGTTGGGTGGAACTCAGAGCCATTTGGTTGTAACCTTTGTTTTGCTATACATATTTATCAAGGTGAAGAGCCATATGACAGCTTCCCATAATAGAACCACATAGGTTAATTATCAGATCTGTAGAATTAGGCTTTTCCTCTATTTAAAGTTTTAAAGGTCTGAAATACTCTTACAATTTTTTTTAAAAACCCCTGTCTCTAAGTTCTAATCTTTATCAAGTTTTTATCTTTATCTTCATACGGTTTTTTTACATATGAATTCTTTGACCCCATCTATTGTATTTGTCATTATTATCTATTGATAATCAAGCTTCATATAGAATACAGAATGGAAGATGGGACATCAGGTACTTGGAGAAACCTGGGGAAGTTTACCTTCTTTGCTGGAGTAAAAGAGGAATGGTGTTATATAAGCAATTCAAATTTCACAGCTGGAAGGAAGTTTAGAGAACAGTAAGTTTAGACCCTCAATACAGATAAGAAAATTAAATAAAATACTTAGCCACATAGATAATAAGTGGCAAAGTCAACATTTAGACTTATAAAAACAAGATTATATTTGCTTAAAAGGAAAATATCTAAGGGCATTTTCTTTTCCAGTTAAACAGCATCATTGTTTTGTGGACAGGGACTTGGACCAAGTCCAAGTACCCAAGCTCTAGCATTCCCTGACCACTCACTGGCTCTGTGACCTTGTATCTCTCCCTCTCTCAACCTCACATTCTTCATCAGTAAAATGAGAACTGACCTCTCATCATAATCTGAATCATCTGAAAAATTAATGACCCTGTATTCATTTATTCTTTCATTCATTTCTTCAGCAAATACTTGTTGAATATCATGGTGTGTAAAACTACGCTAGGAATATATGGAAGAGAAAAATAAATAAAACCCAACCCTTGCCTTTAAGGAATGTACAATCTAATATAAAATATAAACTATGACTTTTTTAATATTAACATTTGAGTGCTCTGTTCTTTTAAGTATAAAGTCCTCAGAATTGTACAAAGAGTTTAGAGAAGAAAGGGATTATTTCTCACAGGGAGAGAGCACTTAGAAGGCTTTATGAAGAAACATTTGTTTTAGCTTTGAAGGATAGATAAGGTTTCATCAGGTAGAAATGGTCTGGGTGAGGAGAGGTCAGGAAGGCACCCCAAACACACAGAAGAAACTTTGAGGAAAGATGCAAAGAAAGAAAGAAAACACAGATTGTATCTGGAGAACTGGCAGAAGGTCAAATTATTGGATTGGTTGGAGCATATAATCTGTGAAAGGAAATTAAGACAGATACCTGGAAGGATAGGTTGGAGCTGGGACCCAGAAACTTTCCGACATCAAGATTGTATTGGTCTGTTCTCATGCTGCCATGAAGAAATACCCGAGACTGGGTAATTTATAAAGGACAGAGGTTTAATTGACTCACAGTTCTGCATGGCTGGGGAGGCCTCAGGAAACTTAAAATCATGGTGGAAGGGGAAGCAAACACATCCTTCTTCACGACGCGGCAGGAAGGTGAAGTGCAGAGTGAAGTGAGGAGCAACTCCTTATAAAATCATCAGATCTCATAAGAACTCACTTACTATCACTAGGTCAGCATGGGGGGACCACCTTCATGATGTAATCACCCCCCACAAGGTCTCTCTCCCAACATGTGGGGATTACAATTCAGATTACAATTCAAGATGAGATTTGGGTGGGGACACAGAGCCAGACTATATCAAGGATCAAAAGCTAGAAGACTCTCTGAGCTAGGTAGATATTGAGGACACAAACACGAATAAGACATGGTGTCTGCACCCAGGGAATTTGGACTTTATTCAGTGGCAATAGAGGAGCCCTGAAAGTTAGTGACCAGGAGAGTGTCATGGCTGCTCATGCGCTTCAGGAAGATGACTTTGACAACTCCATGTGGGATAGACTAAGATGACAAGAAACTAGAGCCAGGAGACTGGATGTAAGGAAATGTAATGTTCAACAGAAAGACCACTGGACCTGGGCTTGCTTGGTGGCAGTGAAATTGAAAAAAGAAGAAATAGTTCAGCTTAGTGGCTCTTAAACATTTTGGGTGTTAGTCTTATTTGAGAAGCTGATAAGAGCAATAAACCCTTTCCTCAGAAAGAGAATCTATACATGAGGTATGCAATTTTACATGTAATTTCAGGAGGTTTACATATTCTGTAAGGTCATCCAGGTACCCCAAGTTAAGAAATACTGGTCTAAAAAGAAACTATGGCAGCTGAATGGATAGAATGTGTTCCATACAATAGGAAGCTGAAAATACTTCTGGGATTGTAAACCTGGATGCTTGGGAGAACTGCAGGAATAGGGATGTCTAGAAGAAGAGTTGCTTAAGGAAAAAAGTATTACTCTATATTCTCTACCCTCTGCTAGGAGCCTTTTTATAATTTGGCTCTTGCCTTCTTCCACTTTTCTGAACCCTCTACTAAGAGACAACTGGATTAATTTTAGTGAATGGAGAACAAGTGCTCTAGATTTAGTGCAGTTGAGCACATATGGACATATTACTTGCGACATAGGACTCGGGAATCTGCATATCTCTTTCTTATATTCATATGAGTCTTGCATATTTTAATAGCTGGAAATTAATTTCCTTCATTGGTATTCTAAACATGATGAATGTATTCAGTATTCATGTGGCTCTGATATAAAATTATATGGAAATTCTACTACAATTTTAGTAATTAATGTCTGCCAATTATAAAGGGTTACAATTATAGCACTCACAGGGAATTATGTAGTATATGAGAAATATACAAATAATCAGAGAAATTAATTTCTGATACCCAACCCTTCTGATAAATCAAGAAAACTAATTAGTAGGTAATCATAATGTGAAGAATGCTAATAAATGGTCAAGACAGAGGAATACTTTATTTTTAGATAAAAAGAAATATGAAAACAGTTTGAGACTAAATAAGAATAAAATCATTTATAATATCAAATAAATATTAAATGTGCATTATAATAAAATCTTTGACATGATAAACATTTGGATCAATTTTATAGTTCTAAATAATATAAAAAATTTGGAAGGGAAGTGACCTCTTCTTAGTACTCATCTAATCCAACAACATTCTCACTTAGCACATGAAGAACTGAAACACAGAAAATGTTATTTTCTCTATGTTCGGGGACTTACCAGAAGAACTAGTGCTCTGAATTTGGAAGGAAACCTTTATTTTACCATTAAGTCAAAAACTAATTAGTCCATTTTCACACTGCTATAAAGCTAATACCTGTGACTGGGTAATTCATAAATAAAAGAGATCACAGTCCCACATGGCTGGGGAGGCCTCAGGAAACTTAACAATTGTGCAGAAGGTGAAGGAAAAGAAAGCATCTTCTTCACATGGTGGCAGGAGAGATTGTGCGCACAAAGGAAACTGCCACTTTTAAAACCATCAGGTCTTGTGAGAACTCCCTCACTATCATCAGAACAGCATGGGGGAACCGCCCCCACAATCCAATCACCTCTCACCAGTACCCTCCTTGAACTCGTCAGGATTACAATTTGAGATGAGATTTCAGTGGGGACCTAGAGCCAAACCATATCATTATGGTTCTTACAAATGGTGTTCTTTTGAAGAACTGAGGGGGCCAAGGGTGTGGTTGAGTGGTTCTCTTGACAGCCTAGGGAGGCAAAGGGCACATTCTCATGCAGATCAACTTTTCCCAAAGCAATTGATAATAAATTAGAAACATTGGACTCTATAATCCTAACATGTATATAGAATCTTGTTAATAAATTAATAGCTGTGCTACACCTTGCCAAGTAAAGACTTAATCAAAATACTTCAAAGTAATTTTATAAACTCTACTGAATTCTCCATCTATAGGATTTCTCTATATAGTAGGAAGGAAGGAGTCTACTGTTCCTATGCCAAAGAAAGGAGCTCCAACTCAAATGTGTTACATACATCAGACCTGATAGTCAGATATAAAGGTGAATTTTAAAAATGATGAAACTCAGTTATCTTATTGTGTATTGACAAAATAGGCATTATATATATTATTACAATTAAGCAAAAATAAAAATCATATAATTACAAATACACAAAATGCTACAAAGGATTTATCTAGGATGTTAGGTGATCTGGTCACTGGTTCTTGCCAGAATCTAAAAAGTTATCTGTCTAGGGCCGCTTTTTGCATTACCTCTAAGATGTCTTTGCCCCTGGTGTCTGATTTCTGTCCCTAGGCTGTTAGCCTTCTTCATTTTACTCATAAAAAAGGAATCATAGTGTTTCACAGCTAGATGGGACTCAGGAGTATTTTTTTTTCTCCAAGAGTGTATTATGACCAACTGCATCAGAATTACCTGTGATGTTTATTAAAAAGAGAATGCCCAAGCCCTACCCCAGACCTGCTTAATTTAAATTAGGGCTGTGGGAAGATGGGTGACACAATTTTAAAAGCTTCCCAGGTGATTCTTACACCTGCTGAAGTTTGAGATATGTTGATCAGTGTTTCTTAACATCTGGTCCTAGACCAGCAGTATCAGCATCACCTGGAAACTTGTTAGAAATGAAAAATTTCAGTGCTTGCCCCAGACCTACTGAATCAGAAACTTTGGCGGTAGAGCCTAACAACCTGCATTTTAACAAGCCCTCTAGATGATTCTACAGTGAGCTAAAACTTGAAAACCACTGAGCCCAGACAACTCCCCAAGTTGGCCTAGAAGGAAACCAAGGCCAAGGCTTGTTCACTTTAAACATGAGTTAATATTATGAGCAGCAAAATTAAACACAGCGATCCTTTAAAAAACTAATACCTGACTTACTTAAAACTTGAAGTAGCCCAAACACATATTGTAACTTTCTATTTTCTTCATATTTATGGGTTAAAGGAGCAGGGATATAACAGTGATGGTAAAAGAGGAATGAATTTAAGTATGTTTTCATGTTTGCATTTTTTTTAAAGTCTTTGAAAACTATGTTGAAGAACATTTGCAAAAATGGAAGAATTACCTGTAATATGCCCCAAATGCTTTGCATTCACTGGAAGACTCAATTTAAATCTAAATGATGATTTCTAAAAATTTTTGGCATGGCAGAACAATTTACACAGTTTATTAGAAATTAGACTATAAAATGTTCAATATTATTCATGTTTTGAGTAGAAAGTACACTTTGTAAAATATTTTATGGTTGCCAATTCAGACATTATAGCTGGAAAAAGAGCTCATTTGGTTTGGAAGATGGTGTCTTTGCCAAAACAGAAGTGATTAAAAGGGCCTGTTCTCTTGCATAGTAAGAGATGAAATTCTAGTCAAGCACATCACTGGTGAAATTGGAAATTTCACAATCCCACCACCTCCTTTTAAAAACACAATTTCCATCCAACCCACCATAAACTTTGCCAGAACCCAGGAGCTCATTGTGCAGATGCTTTCTGTATCTTGTTTCTTGTAATACCCTCAAATTTCTGAGTGTCAATGAAAAAAGGTTCCAGGGGAGAGATGGTCCAGCCTTGAGGTCCATATCCTGTCATTGATTTCTATACAACACTCTCATCGACTTCAATGGGAGTTCCGCACTTGGATCAATGTCAGGATATGGGCCTTTACATTTAGAAGTGAAAGTGTTTTAATAGTGGTTGGCAAACTAGTGATGAATTAGAGTGAAAGACACAAAGAATTGGCTGAAAACTTTCAGACCTATAAGCTACCCTTAACCATTAGCAGAGTTATTATTTTTTAAAGCGTTGAAAAATTTGTATATGTTGATTTTGGACAGTAAGTGTCCCAGTATACTAATTATATTATTCGAGTCTATTCTGGGTTTCTTATAAAAATGGGGAAAGTAACTCCATAAGTGGCTAAGCAATTTGAGTCAAATTGTCCTCTGGACCAACGTGTAACAAAAGCATTTGCCTTCCTCTCTTGACTAGAGGCTTGCGATAAGATCAACCATCAGGATTTCATGATTTAGGACATTATTATATCCCTAAAAACTTAACTGGAAGCACTAAAGTTTAGCTATTTAATCCCTCTCTTGGGATCTAAATCTCTTCAGGCAAATATGAAACTAAAAAATGAATTCTAAAAATGAATTTTCACGACCTCTTCTGGTAATCCATTCTAAGTGCTTAGCAGTCATAACCATTACATGTTTTCTTTTAGCAAAGTACATATATATATACACATATAGAACACATTCTAAGGTGTGTGTGTATATACACATACATGTATATATTATAGTAAGTATTTACAGTCATGTGCTGCATAACAATGTTTCGGTCAAGAACAGACCATGTATATGACAGTGGTTCCATAAGATTATAATGTTACATGTTTACCATACCTCGTCTATGTTTAGATATGCAAATACTTACCATTGTGTTACAATTGCTTACAGTATTCAGTACAGTAACATGCTATACAAGCTTGTAGCCTAAGAGCAATAGGCTAACCCTATAGCCTAGGTGTGGTGTAAGTCATACCACCTATGTTTGTAAAAGTATACTCTATAATGTTTGCACAATGACCAAATTGCTTAACAATGCCTTTATCAGAACATATCCCTGTTGTTAAGCAACACACAATTGTATGTATATATGTATGTGTGTGTTTATATGTGTGTGTAAATGTATGTACTATGGTATAATATGTATGTGTGTGTAAGGTTTTTTTTATTTCTAAAGAAATGCAAAGAGTATGTGGCCATAATCTCAATCTAGATGAAAAGATTAATTAAAATTTTCAAATCCCTGTCTTCTAGGCCAAATGCTACATGTCAGTTGAAGCTTTCTTCACTTGCCTCATTTACTAATTATTTTATGTCTTTGCTATCCCATTTCTTCTGTTAAAAAGTTATGTGACTATTCGTGTTTATTATGGAATTTTACCGAAGTCTTAGTTTTCCACTATAAACCCTCCCAGAGCTTCCTGTAATCGTAAAAGGAAAACACTTAATGCTGAATTGGGAGACAAACATGGCTGAAATTCCCAGATTCTCCACTGGATTTATTTACTCATTTAAGTCACTGTTCTTCAGACTTTAGTGTAAAGAGTATTGGGTGTAAATGTTTCCCCCTTCAATCTAAATAAACATTCAGTTATAAATCTCTGTTTTCCTCTCTGACCTTCATCATAATCTCCTCTTGCGTGATCATCAGTTTGAGAGAGGGGCAAAAGTTCAAGGTTTTTATTTCAATTGCATCAAAACATCCATCCCTATAATGCTCCCATTCATAGAGCAGTCTGCAGTTTAAGTTATTGCTGAAGTTACACAAGTCTGCTCTTCAAATCTCATCTATATTCTAATGTGTAGCAACGTGGTTATTTCTCGTAGATAGTTATGTTTAAAATAAACCTAATGAGGAAAGACTTTTGTAGAAAGGAGTGATGTATGATTAAATTCTGTACTTTAGAGCAAAAGGACTGGCACTTATGCTTCCATCTTTCTTTTAACTCTCACACTAAACATTGCATATTCTTACTGCCAGGGTTGCAGAGATTAGTTACTGGAAAAGCACATATGTGGGAAGGAAGGAGGAAGAAAACCTGTGCCAGGAAAAAGCAGGAAAGAGAATATTTTTGTTAATGGAATAACTGATGAACTCATAATGACAACATTACATAAATGTGTGTACAGAATAGAGAAAAAATGCTAATGTCAATTGAGACATATAAAATGTGGGCATCGCAAATGAATGTTTTCTCTGTATATATAACTGAATATTTTACTAGTTACTGTCAATCTGTTTTTAAATTGATTTGATTTTAAAGCAAGACTCCCTGAACAACTCATGGCACAGAGATTGATAGATAAATTCTGACACAGGCCTCTTCTGTAGTTTGATATAGCCAGCTCCCTACCCAGCACATTTATGCACCTCAAATAAAAACCAAATGGGGCATTAGTACATAGGACAGAAAGATAAATCCAGGAATTGTCACACCACCAATCGCAGGCAAAACCAAACAGCACTCTACGAAACAATAAGGGAATAGTTACCATAAAGAAAAAAGTCAGGCCGGGCACAGTGTCTCACGCCTGTAATCTCAGCACTTCGGGAGGCCAACGCAGGTAGATCAGGAGGTTAGGAGTTCAAGACCAGCCTGGCCAACATGGTGGAACCTCATCTCTACTAAAAATACAAAAATTAGCTGGGCATGGTGACATGCACCTGTAATCCCAGCTACTCGGAAGGCTGAGGCAGGAGAATTGCTTGAACCCAGGAGGAGGAGGTTGCAGTGAGCCAAGATTGCATCATTGCACTCCAGGCTGGGTGATAGAGCAAGACTCCATCTCAAACAAACAAACAAAAAAAAAAAAAAAAGAAAAGAAAAGAAAAAAGTCAAATATTCTTTGGCTTTTACTGTATTTTCAGACTCTTACCAACCTAGTATCTCCATTCACCATTTCAACATTTGTGTCATTTGACTTATAGGTATCATTTTACCCATATATTAAATAGTTATTGTATTTGTCACTTCAAATAGATTTTGAGAAAGATAATTGTAATTTGTGATGTGTTTGGGATTCTCTAATGATGGAAACAAACCTAAGTAAAATACTGTGATTTAATTGCTCTTTTGAATGCAAACTTCAGAATAAATTAAATCTGTAAGCATTTTTTAAAAAAACTTTCCAAAGCATCAGGTACACCATATATGATTTTAAAAAACCCTGGTAGCAGCATATATATGGACTAAAAACTTGCTAACTTAAAACCTCTTATTTGTTTAAAACATATAAAAATGTATCTGGAAGGCATCTTTCACAAAGTTACACAGACTATGCTTTTAAATTCATTAATATAAGAAGTATTTTTACCAACATTCTTTTTAATGCTTTTTTCTTTATCAATGGATGAAACCTAAGATTTGTTGCTTAATTGCCTTGCATATTGTAGACATGTCATATTTTGCTGAATGAATGTTGGCTCAGTAGCTATCCAAGTTAGTTGTTACTTAAAGACTGAGTTAGTGGTTGTTATCTGTGCAATTTTAGTTTGTGCTTTCTTGGCTCCATACATGGAAAGTTTAAGCTTTCTTTACTCTTGCTTTTTTTTTTTTTCTTTTGGTGTAGCTGATCAGTGTGTAAAGCTTCCTTCAGGGTCAATGCAGACTCAAACTAGTGTCATTTAAAGTGATAATCCAGTGAGATTAACTCCACAAAGAAACAGAACAAAATAGAGCATGTGTGTGTGTCTCTGTGTGTGTGTGCGTATTGTGTGGGAAAGACAGAAAATGAACTCAATTTTCCATTCTGAAACTGGACAACAGCTCCTAATACAACTTTGTGGATTTATGTCCTCTGCTACTAACCTCAAAGGTACTATGCTCATGCAAACCAAGTTCCTAGTTTCCATTAGTTTGGGCCTGTAACAATGGGTGGCATTTGCTAAGTATAGCCCCACCCAGTAATTTTTCTGGTATGCAGCTGTGTCTGGGAGCACAGCTGTGCTTCCATGAGCCCTCCAACATTTTACTATGCAGCTGTGAGAGTTACTTAGGAAATTGTTAAGAGGCAGCTGCAGAAGCTGATGGTTGTAGCAATCTGCTGGAAACTGACCTGAGTCAGGATTCAGTGGTGAATGTGAGAGACTCTTTTTACCTTCGTATTCTGAACACACACTGATATGTGCTCTGGAATCTGAAGGCAACAAGTTGGGCTTCGATGTCTTGTGATATTTTAGCTACTTTCATTATGGATCTCACTTGACTCTCAAATCATGACTCTATTCAATAGCCTCCAGATATATTAGTCAATTTTCATGTGAATAGTAACATCATGGTAAGGTGTTTGGTTCTGTTTGCGTTTGAGGGCTGAAAAATTTCCCTGTATTAAGTACGTTAAACAAAGTACCACCTCATGTATTGTTGAAAATCAAATAATATATTTAATATACTGTACTAAGTCAGATTTATCCCCCAAATTGTCTTATAAATGCTGATTTATTTTTGTAAGGTTAACATGTTCTATTCATATATTACTTTATATATTAGCTAAATTCTTTATTTTGTTGGCTTAAAAGGTATTTGTGAACACAAATGTATGCTCAGTACCATGCCAAATTTGGTAAAAAATATTAAAAATATAAGATCCATTCTCTGACCTCAAGGACACTCAGGATATAAGTATGAAATTTGACACTGAACTTGACTGAAGCCCCAAAGGATAAAAATGAAAAATACAAGAGAAAAACCATCAATGTGTGTTCAAAACTTGAAAGAGTAAGCAGAAACAGAGTAGGATTTCCAACATTAGGTCATACATCAAGAGTGAAAAAAAAAGAAAACTTGTAAAACTAGGAGGCCAGGCATGGTGGCTCATGCCTACAATCTCAGCTCTTTGGGAGGCCGGTATAGGAGGATTGTTTGAGGCCAGGAGCTTGAGACCAGCCTGGTCAACATAGTGAGACCCCATCTCTATTAAAAAAAAACAAAACAAAAAAAACTTGTAAAACTGTCCTAGAAAGTGGAAAGAGCACTTCATGAGCAATGATAGGAAGGTGGGGAGAAAATCTGGCGTATTCAATAGACATGAACTCTGTGAGGCAGGAGGTACACATTAAGGGAATTAGAGATTCAGGTTAGATAGATAAGGAAGAAGTAGATTATAAGGAGTTTTAAATACCTGGTAAGTCATCACATTTGATATTGTGTAAATTGGAAAATGTTAGGGGTTTTAACAAAAGGAAAAATCTGCTTATGTTAGGAAGGGTGAATTATTTACCCCCAGAACCTACCATTGGGCCAGATTTAAAGTAAATACTTGGCTAATGTTGAATAATACAATGTTCATTTCTGAATCAAATATCAAGGGCAGTCTTAAATGTAGAGTGAAAGTAATTGGTGTATTTTTCAGGGTTCCAGCAAAAACCAAGTACATTTGCTGATACTTTGAAGAAATGTTTTAATGAGGTACTATTTACAGAGATACAACCAGATTGAAGATAACTAACAAGGATTGTAGAGGCACCTGTGGACTAAAAGGCATTAGCACTGGAGACCAAGTTCTGGAGACCAAGTGGTCTGGAGGAAGAAGCAAGAGTAGTTGAGCCCAGTTGAGAGTTGGAACCATGAAAGGGAGACTCCTAAACAGAAGCTGCAGTTCAGTAACCATGGCAATAACGAATGAAAGCAGAAAAGGAATAGAGGACCACATACTTCCACTCTTTCCTTCTGCAGTATGATCACCTACTGATAACCCTCATTGGCCAAACCCAGCCAGGAGCCAGAAAGCAAGGGAGAGTAGCTGATGCATTTGGTAGAGTTTGGCCTCCCAGAGCACAGAGCGGGACTAAGATGAACAGAGAAAGGATCTAGAGGGAAATGGTGAATAATCAGCTTTTTCAATGGGTTTTTAAAGATTTTTTAAACTATATTTCTTAAATGCGAAGACAAACATTTTATCTAAAATTGGGTAAGATAACTGTATTGATTTTTTTAACTTATATATGGCTACTTGAAAAGCAATTATGCTTCTCTTTAATACAGCAAGATTCTCTGGTTATAAAACTGTTTTGACCTATCATGTTAAGAGTAACATGGGTCTAAGTCATGTACAGAGAGTTCATAAGAGAAATTTAGATAACCAATAAAAATATGACAAAATCGTTGACCTCGTTATTAATCAAAGAAACAAAGAGTAAATTAATCAAAGAAAAAATGAAAAAAAATGTGATTCCATGATTTTCTGATCAAACTGGAATGACAAGAAGACAGATGAATTCTCAGAGTTGTTTAGAGTGTAGTCTGACAATCTTCTCATATTGATTGTGAGAATGTAAAATTGGTACAACCTTTCTGGAAATCAATTTTGTAATTTACATCAAGAAACTTAACTGAATTCATTTCCTTTGCCCTAAAAAAAAAAAATCTATCTAGTAGAATTTATCCTAGAGAAATAGCCATGCAAATTTGCTTTACTGTTAATTAAATAGCAAACATTAGCAACAACTTAAATAATTACCAGTTTTGAAACGGTTTCAAATGATATATCTCATTATAAAATAAGTGATTGAGATAGCTTTAAAGGAAATTTATAAAGACAAATGTTAATTACAGTACAAAAAATTACAGAATGAAATGTATTATTTAGCAGGAAAACAATGGAGAAAGGCAGAAGATTGTAATGATGATCATCCAAATGTTAATAGTGGTAATCTCTGAATGGTGGGTTACTGATAATTTTTTCCTTCTAGTTTTCTTTTCTTTTCTTTTTAATATTACTTAGCAGTAGATATATTAGGTTGGTGCAAAAGTAATTGCGGTTTTTGCCATTATACTATTTTTCATTTAGGTAAATGACATTGTTCTGTAGATTTCATTTTTCTCTTACTTTTAAAAAATTTCAGCAATTTGTTTTTAAGATCTATTTACATTGTTGGGCTTACATCTAGTCCTCCGTGTCTTACTTCAGTTTAATATTTCACCTAGAAACAATAGAAATTATTTTTATAGCAGAAAAATATAGTAAAATAAAAATATCTTTCTAAAATGCTAGATTGGCATTATATAATCCTGCAGTTAATCCTTAACTTGAAGGAAAGCTTTATTAGCATACAGTGGTCTCTAAGACCTCGCTGAGTATAAGTACAATTTTTTGTTACTAGAAACTTAGACTGTGTTTTCTTTGATAATTCAGCAGGCAGAATTCTAAGCTGTAGCTCTTGAATATTTTATTTTTTGGACAAAGTAACCAAAGTTACTACTGCTGCACAAGCTAGTTAAACATGGTCTAGAGTAGCAGCTTTCAGACATTTTGATCTCAGCAACATTTTTCACCATGTAAAAAATTATTGAAGAACTCAAAGACCTTTTTTTTTATGTAAACCACCATGCCTGGCTAATTTTTCATATTTTATGAAGGCAGTGTCTCATCATGTTGCCCAGGTTGGTCTCTGTCTTTAACTCCTGGACTCAAGCAACCCTCCTGCCTCAGCCTCCCAAAGTGCTGGAATTACAGGCATGAAACCCTGTACCTGGTCCCAAGAACTTTTTAAAATATGAGAATACAGAAGCACATCCATTAGCTGGTAGAGTGATGATGTTATCACATGTCATATGGCTATGACATGTGAAACGTGGAAAATTCCACAGTCTGCTTGTGACAGAAAGGGAATGAAAAAGTCAAACAACATCTTACTATTATTATAAAAATAATTTTCATCTCATGGACTCCTTAAAAAGGTCTTGGGGACTCCAGGGGTTCCTGGATCATCCTGTGAGCCGTGAAGGCTTAGATTTTTTCATTCTCTCGCATTGACACCACCCTCACTAGTTCCCAATCCAGAACCCTGAAATAGCATATGCAAGGGCCTAATCTCACTCAGGAGGTTTAGTCTCAGGATTATATCTTCACCACCCTGATTATGTCAAATTTCTTCTACCATTGCACTTACATATTTCTTACAAAAATTATTGGGCAAAAATAACCTTGATGTAAAAGTGACTAATGTATTTTCTTAATCAAAAATGAAGAAGCTGGGTCTGACATATGTTTTGTTCTTTCCACTTATTTTGTTAACTTAATGATATACCTTACCAAGACATAAACATGAAATCATTTTCCCTGGTACTTTAACACAATGTCCTTATTAAAAAAGAATAGCAGTATATGAAATTCAATTTCCAACTTATTGTACCTCTGAAGATTACATCTGGCTTCTTAAACAGGCTAGTCAGTGTGGCACCTATTAGATAATCCTAACAACACCCAGAAAGACAGAACTCCAATACTGAGAGGTGGGAATGCAGACTATCTGCTTGTATGGACGTCATGTGCCCATCTGGCTATATGAAGAGACTGGGAGAAAACAAGGGTTATAAGCTGTTGATACATGTTGAGTAGAGATCCTCGAGCTTATAGGCACTACTGAGTGCCTACAGAATATAGAGAACTGTGAGTTAAATCAGTGACTGGGGAGTGAGGGCTGTAGAAAGAATAGAAAGACAAGGCTCTTCAGGAAGAAGTAGGCCATCTTGTTGAGTCGCTGCAGGTAGAATAAAGAGAAGAAACCCAAAAGAGCTCAAAATGGAAGTTTAAGAGGGACTTAACTGTGAAGCTGCACAGCTATACAGTGCAGAAATATCACTGCAGAAACACAGGTCACCACTGAACGAAACTGCCATGCGGAATCTGTTTTGAAGTCCTCCATTGCCGCTTACTCTTCTTCCATTGTCTTGTTGCAGTCACAGAACAGTATTCTCCTAAGAAACTTGCTAAGTTGTTCACCATGATTATTACAATAGCCACCATTTGTTAGGCCCTTGCTATGTGCCAGGTCCAAGCAAGGTGTTTATTTGAATTATCTTAGTTATGTGAATTCTCAGAACAACTAAGTAAGGTAGGTCCTACTATTTCCTCTATTTCACCCATGGAAAAATTGAAGTACCGAAAGTTGGAGTAATTTGGCCAGGCGCGGTGACTCACGCCTGTGATCCCAGCACTTTGGGAGGCTGAGGCAGGCAGATCACGAGGTCAGGAGATCAAGACCATCCTGGCTAATGCAGTGAAACCCTGTCTCTACTAAAAATACAAAAATTAGCCAGGCGTGGTGGCGGGCGCCTGTAGTCCCAGCTACTCGGGAGGCTGAGGCAGGAGAATTGCGTGAACCCGGGAGGCGGAGCTTGCAGTGAGCCGAGATCGCGCCACTGCACTCCAGCCTGGGCGACAGAGTGAAACTCTGTCTCAAAAAAAAAAAGTTGGAGTAATTTACCGAAGGTCACAAAGCCAATGATGGAGCCACTAGAAATTTAATGTTACTCCAGCAGAAGAATTTGTGTTTTCGAAGACAAAGTACAGAAGACAACATTTTACCCAAAAGAATAACTCTCTGAAAGTGGAGTTTTAGGTACTTTATCCTCCTGAGATAGGACAAGACTGAATTTTTTCTTTCTTTCTTTCTTTTTTTTTTTTTTGACGGAGTCTCATTCTGTCACCAGGCTGGAGTGCAGAGTGGCGCGATCTCGGCTCACTGCAACCTCTGCCTCCTGGGTTCAAGTGATTCTCCTGCCTCAGCCTCTCAAGTAGCTGGGACTACAGGCACACGCCACCACGCCCAGCTAAATTTTGTATTTTTGATAGAGACGGGGTTTCACCATGTTGGCCAGGAATGAATTTTTTTTTTTTCACAGTGATAAAAAGTGGTTTACTTCTGGTCACTGCAAACCACAAAGCCTTTAAGGACCTCTAGTTTGCACTTATTATGAGGAGGTATCATCAGTACTATTCTGGGACACAGATGAAGGAGAATTTTCTAAAGATATTTTGTAAAATATATTTTAAAACTAGAAATGAAAAAACTTTCCATACCCTGGGATTCAGAGAGTCCAGAACAATAAAGGCAAAGCTATAACTAGTCTCTCAGGAAAGGTTACTGAATATGTTTTAAATTGTATTTGCTTAGGATTGTCCTGATTCTATTGAACTTTGCATGTAACATACATAGCTTGTGTACCAGCAAGCACTGCCTAAGAAAAAGATGGCTCTGTGAAGCATGAACTCTTATGGTAGAAAACAGCACTATGACCACCGAATAAAGAGGATTAAACAGTAAAACACATTTTGAGCCAGCACAAAAGAACGATGCATGGCACGCTTCCGCCACCTTGTGGAGTGACATATATTCGCATGTCTTTTAGGAACCCAAAGCAATTTTTTCATAAACTTTGTTTAAAGGAATTAAAGAAATGGCAATATTATTTTCAAACAAGTTGCCCATTATTCTGTGTCCTTAATGATTACAGTGTAATTAAGGCACATTTCTGGTGCCCAAAAGGAACGTTATATGTTTATATACTTTATTTTGGTGATCTAAATACCTGTTATTTAAAAAAAAAAAAAGTAGTAATGAAATAATCTTCCCTCCCATCTTTTCCCTAATTTACACCTGTGAAGGCGATATTAAATCAAATCTAATTTAAGATAATACAAACATAAATTGTTTCACATATAATCTTAGATTTGGTGAATAATGCGTATCATGATCAGTATCCAGGGTTCTATGTTTTTTGTTTTAACATGCATTTGTAAAATTAATGAATATAGGCAGGGCACGGTGGTTGACACCTGTAATCCCAGCACTTTGGGGGGCCAAGGCAGGTGGATTACGAGGTCAAGAGATGGAGACCATCCTGGCCAACATGATGAAACCCCGTCTCTACTAAAAATAGAGGCACACGCCTGTAGTCCCAACACCTTGGGAGACTCAGGCAGTAGAATCGCTTGAACCCAGGAGGCGGAGGTTGCAGTGAGCCGAGATCATGCCACGGCACCCCAGCCTGATGACAGAGTGAGACTCTGTCTCAAAAAAAAGTAATGGATATAGGTGTTAGCGTGCTATATAATACTCATAATAGGGGCATGTAAAAAGAAGAAAAAGTGTCAACCGATTGGTGGAACTTTCAAATTTAAAGACAGCCCAAGCCACAGTTTTCTGTTAATTTTGCTTCATTTTGGTAGACTGAAAATTTATATGCTTTAGGTAAAGAAGTCCATATATAGGCAATGTCACTATACCACCTGTTTTGAATTTGAAAATTTTTCATTTAGATTAAAAAGATAAAATTGGGTCACCCTATATCCCAGTTAAATGATGAAAAAAACTATTTCTTCCTTTCCTTTATGTATGTAATCTCTAGTACTCCTATGAACAGTGAATATTCCTGACACTGAGAGCTATTATATTCCAATCAGATATCTTTTGACAGACATTTAGAATTTAGAGATGAAAATACGGTGATAAAATATCGTATGTCCATAACTAAAGTGCCCTTGTTTAAATGAAAATGGAGATTTTCTGTTCTATAAACAGATTATGGTAAAAAATTTATAAGATGAATCTATCTTACATGATTTGTTTAATCAAAAACAATCTGCTATGGATTTTTTAAAAAAGAATTATCATCATCATGGCCAGTCTTGAATCCTGGGCTAGGTTTATCCGTAGTGTTTCTCTCATTCCACTTTGTCTAGATAACCTTCCCTTGGGAAGAAAATAATACCTATTTTAGTATAGTTTAAATAAAAGTACGTGGGCTATAAAAGTAATACATTTGAAGGTAAACATGGCAGGAATGTGGGGACTGTCTACCGTTTTGGATTTTGAATCATTGAAACTATCAGAAGAAGGATGGTATTAAAGAATAAGCAGTCTGGAAATGAACAGGCCTGGGTTTGAATCCTAGCTTGAACACTTATTAGCTCAGTGATATTTGGCAAAATGTTCAACCTCTTAGAGCCTTGGTTTTCTCATACTAAATAGCAGTACAGACACTATAGGATTGCTGAGAAAGAAGAATGCAATAGCAACAGTAAAGCAATGATGCATACAAATGGAAGGAGAAGAAGGAGCAAGAAACATATTGAGCATTTAATTTTTCCCTTTAATAGAATAAAAGACATTGACAGACTAGAATGTATGGGCTACAAGCTTAAACTCAATGAAGTCTTTGGATTAAAATAGAAAGGCAAGTTAACCTGTACTCAGACTTAATGGAGTTACACAGTAGATTCAAAGACATTCGATAAATTCAACAAATGGTTTATCTCATTTACGTCTCTTTCATTTTACAATACAGTGAGGAATTTATTCTTTTTGGAAGTCCTAGATGCTTTTGCCGAAATTCAATGCTTAAGCTACAAACTTAGGAATCTACTTCCATTTCATACTCACCTTCATGCCCCAAAAGAATCCACCAGCAAATGTGGTCAATTATCTCTCCAAAATATTACTTGCATTCTTTGAATTCTCTCATCTCCGTTGGTGTGCCCTTGTCCAGGTTACCTTCACCTTCAGCTTGGAACATTTAAACAGTCTCCTAACTGGCCCTCTACCCTTTTGTTCTTGCCACCTCCAATCTGTGCTTTTATAGAACAGCCAGGGTTTATGTACTTCCCCAACTTAAAATTCCCTTTGACTTCTCTTTGCACGTACAAAAAAGTCCATATTTCATATTCTGACTTACAAGACACTACATGATCCGTCCCGTGCTTACTTCTAGGACCCTTTCCCCAGGCCACCAGCACCCAACCCATTATGCCTTTTCACACAAGCCCTCTTCCATAGTCCGGGCCCCTGTTGGTCCCTTCCTGCCTGCCTCAGGGTGTTTGCCTTGCACACGCTTCTGCTTCTACGCTTCTACTTCCTTTTGTATGGCTACATGGCTAGCTCTTTTTCATGCTTTATATCACTTCCTCAGCAAGTCCCGATTCCCTTTCCCCAATCTGAAATAGACTTTCTTTCCTTACTTCCTCTTTATATATCTTAGAAAGAATATCAACTACAGACCAGGAACTATTCTAGACACAGGATAAATTAATTAACATAAAGACAAATATCTCAAGTAGCTTATATTCTAGTAGAGAAAGTAAAATAAATAGCTAAACTGTACAATATGATACTAAGTGCTTTGGAGAAAGAGAAAATGAGAAATGGGGATGAGAAGTTGCTGGGTTAAAAGGAACATTTTATGTTGTACAGTAAGCAAAGTCCTCCCTGAGATGGTGACATTTGCATAAAGACTTAGAGGAAGCAAGGGGTGAGTCATGCAGATACAGGGGGAAGATCATTCCAGACAGAGGGGAGCAGTAAATGGAAAGGCCATAAGGTGGGAATATGCCTGGCATGTTTGAAAAACAGCAAAAGGTCAGCAAATTTGGAGTAGATTCAATTTTTGTCAAACTTACCATAATACGCAAGTTAACTAATCCTTTTGTTTGTTTCTCCTTTCTCTGTGATCTCCACCAGAGAGGAGTACTTTCTCTTTTATTCTTTGATGTATTCAATATACAAGGCACTCAGTACAATGCCTAACACATAGTAGGTGGTCAATAAAATTGAGAAATGAGTGCTCCTTTCACCTACTGATGTTGAGAGCAAATGACTCAACTAGGACATGAGTTGTATAGTGTGGCAGCTCCTGGATTTGTGCATTCCTGTGGAGAGATAGTAATGTTAGAGGAGGAGATGCTGGCTGGCTGTGCAGCAGCTCCCCACACATGGGCAGGTCCTTCCAGAAACACTTACAGGTAAAGAGCTTGGCTGGAGGCCATGAAATAATAAAGGAAATTGCATGATCCCAAGAGGTAATTTTCCAAGTAATTGCAGGTATAGTGATGAATTATTCTTCCCCACTTTATAGGATGAGCATGGACACTTAGAATCAGAGCACTTTACCAAAAGCATGGACTAAAGATTAGCTGGAACTTCCTTGTCCTTAGGTCTTCCCTTTGCTAGATCGCACTCTCTGAAAACATCTCTATCACATTAAATTAAAACATGAATGCATACACAATGTGTTTCTTTGTCTTAGTTATATTCTTGTGTCTGTGGACGCATACTGGTCATTAGTATAAAGAGGCTGATCTTTGTACTATATTGTTTACTGCCTTATCATGAAAATCTCAGAAAAACAATGCCTGATAGGAAGAAATATTTTCTGGTCATTTAAAAATGGGTTTTGCATTAATATAAGGCCAAGAAGATTATCATGTGGGGAAAAAAATCTAACAGTCTATCTGAGCATGCTCCTAAGGGTGGTTCAGAGCTTATTGGATGAGTTCTCTTATCCAAGAAGCAGATTAATTCCAGTGTTTGATGATAAGTTGTCATGATTGGAATAATAACTATATGGATCCATGTTTCTCCTGCCATCTAGGTTTTGAGTAGATATGGAGACTCCCTCTTAATTTTGCATTCAGGATTAGAAATTCAAATATTAATACTCTTCTCAATCTTGACATCTCTCACTAATTCTGTGAGTGTTCTTCTGCAATTTGCCTTGGTTTCTGTTCCTTTCCTCAGATTTTCAGGCTACGAGCCCTGTTATTCTTTTCCTATTCACAGAAGATTTAACTAATTGGAGCTCATTCATTCTCACAGTTTTTGAAATCATCTATACCTCAAGGGGTCCTAAAATCTGAATCTACCAGCCCTCCTTTCTCTCTGGAGCCTCAGGCCTGTATTTCCAGTTAGTTGCATGTACATTTTTACTAATTTCTTATCATCAGGTACTTCGATCCCAACCTGTAAAACCAAACTAACTTTTTCCCTTTGATCTATTTCTTGCAATCTTCATTCTCATTTAAAAATATTATTACCAGCCGGGCACGGTAGATCACGCCTATAATCCCAGCACTTTGGGAGGCCGAGGTGGGTGGATCACGAGGTCAGGAGATCAAGACCATCCTGGCTAACACGATGAAACCCCGTCTCTACTAAAAAAAAAAAAAAAAAAAAAAAAAAATTAGCTGGGTGTGGTGGCGGGCGCCTGTAGTCCCAGCTACTCGGGAGGCTGAGGCAGGAGATTTGCTTGAACCCGCGAGGCAGAGGTTGCAGTGAGCCGAGATTGCACCACTGCACTCCAGCCTGGCCGACAGCGTGACTCTGTCTCAAAAAAAAAAAAAAAAGTTATTACCAAACATAGAAATAATGTTAGAAAATTTAAAATTATAATAAGGTCATTCTTCTTCCTCCCTCCATACATTCAGCATTAATTTACTCAACAAATATCAAACACTAGCTGTGCATCCGGGATATGAGTAGGCTTTGGGGACAAAATTGTGAGCAAACCCACCTGCCTCATGATGTTTACCCTCTATTCCCATCACTAAGCTCTTTTTATTCTCTGTAAAGATATCAATGCATCCCCTCTTCTCCATCTTCATAGTAGTGCGTGGTTTAAGTTTCAGTATTTCCTGCTTTAATAGTGAATAACTATCAAGTTGGTTTCAGTGCCTCCATCATTTTGCCCCTCCAATCAATCCACATTGCCAACAGTCCTCTCTTTTAAACACAAGCAAATTTGCAACAGTACTTGATCCTCACTTAAGCATCTTTGTTGGATCTCCAAGGTTGACAGAATAACATGTGTACTCAGACAGGTTTGCCCTGACTTACCTTTCTATTTGCATCTCCTTCTTTCCTTCCCTGCACCTTATATTCCAGGCACACAGAGCTTTTTGCCACATCCTGATTATGTTGCTTTCATGCTACTTCTGTTTAAAAAAACATCTGGTGCCGGGCATGGTGGCTCATGCCTGTAATCCCAGCACTTTGGGAGGCTGAGACGGGCAGATCATGAGGTGAGGAGTTCGAGACCAGCCTGGCCAACATGGTGAAACCCCGGCTCTACTAAAAATACAAAAATTAGCTGGGCAAGGTGGTGCGTGCCTGTAATCCCTGCTACTCAAGGGGCTGAGGCAGGAGCATCGCTTGAACCCAGGAGGTGGAGGTTGCAGTGAGCCGAGATTGTGCCACTGTACTACCGCCTGGGTGACAGAGCAAGACTCCGTCTCAAAAAAAAAAAAAAAAAAAAAGCACAAATAAAAATAAAAATAAAGAAGGAGGGGCGGGGGAAAGCTGTGCTTTTCAGGTTAAGTGAGCTCCTTATAAACATGTAGTAAACAACTCAAGTTTACCTCTTTCTTTGAAGACTTCCCTGATCTCCCTGCTTCTCTGTTGCTACATAGAAAAGTTTATTTGATTTATGAATTTTCTTTCTTTTATTACCCCCACCAATAATACATCATTTATGATTTCCAGGTTTAGCTTCTTACAAATGAAGCAAGAACAAGAGCACTTTTGAAATATTCAAAGCATAGAATCATTATAGATTTTTATGTTTTTTTCCCCTAGTGTTTTTCCATTGTCTTTCTGTCTTCTAGCAGGCCATCGTTACTGAATCTTTCCAAAGGGATGAGTCTAATTGGTTTTCTCCTAACTATACTATTTTAAAGTATTTTCACAGAGTTCGACAACCATTGCCAAAATAAATTTTAGAACACATTTATTACTCCTCCAAAATGCCTATACTCATTACCAGTCACTCCTTATTTGTCCCTAAACCCGCAGCTCTAGGCAACCAGCAATTTACTTTCTGTCTGTATGAATTTGTCTATTCTGGATATTTCATGTAAATGAAATCATAAGTCATGTGGCCTTTTGTGTCTGGATATTTCACTTAGCATAATGTTTTCAAGGCTCATGGATATTGTAACATGTATTTGTACTGTATTCATTTTTATGGCTGAACAATATTTCATTGTACTGATATACCATATTTTCTTTATCCATGTATTAGTTGATAGATATTTGTGTTGTTTCTATTTTTGATAATTATGAATAATTTTGCTATAGATGTTTGTGTATAAATTGGTGTGATTAATTTACTTTTCATAGAAATAACTTTCTTTTTTCACTATTATTTGTGTAGTGGTTAAGAGCATGGATTCTAAAGTTAGACTGTGTTCAAATTCTGCAACCTACCATCTATGTGACTTTGGACTAATGTCTGACTTTCTTTTGACCTCAGTTTTCTCACCACTAAAAGGAGTATAATAGTATCTTCCTCATAGGATTGTTATTAAATGAGTAAATTTATAGAAAGGGTATAGAACAGTGCCAGGAACATAGTAACTGCTCTATCAATATTTACTATTAACATAATTATTCATGTAATATTTATTAAATTATGTAATTCCAATAACAGGTGGAGCTATTATAGCAATATTAGGAACCAACATAACTCATTCCTGATAAACTTAACTTGTGGAATGCCTAGTCTCTGGGTGAGGTCATTCAATGTGCAATTCACAGTAGTCACTAATTTACAGAGAAAATTAAAATTATTGAAGTTAACCCGTTTGATTACCTAAAGGAAGTTCAGTTAGGAGGACTTCTACCATATTGAGATTGCTCATAAGGACAAGGTTAAAATTAGATAACATAGATCAAAGGTTAAAACAGATAAAATTACAGACAGTTTTCTGCATTGCATCTTTTTATAGTATATTATTTAATTTGAGACTGCATTTAAAAAAGGAAAGAAATATGGATTTGGAAAGAAGTTGTATCTATAAGTTTCCAAGTTTCAGGATAAATATGACCACTAATGCCAACTACATCTATTTCATAAAATTGTCATACTTAACATCATATTGTTTGTGATGTTCAAAGGTGTATTGTGAAATCTGTCTGTGAACTGAAAATTATTGTCTGAATTGTTTGAATGTATGAGGATTTGTATCATGTATAAGTTAAATTTGGTCAGCAAAGTGGAAGATATGGTCTGGCTCCGCATCCCCACCCAAATCTCATCTTGAATTGTAATCCCAATTGTAATCCCCATGTGTTGGGGGAGGAACCTCATGGGAGGCGATAGATCATGGCAGCAGTTCCCTCATGCTGTTCTCATGATAGTTAAGTGAGTTCTCATGAGGTCTGATGGTTTTATACATGGCAACAGGAAGGAGAAGTGCAGTGCAAATGGCCCCCATGCCCCTCCATTTGCACTGCACATCTCCTTCCTGTTGCCATGTGAAGAAGGACGTGTTTGCTTCCCCTTCCACCATGATTGTAAGTTTCCTGAGGCTTCCCTAACCCTGCAGAACTGTGAGTCCATTTAACTTCTTTTCTTTATGAATTACCCAGTCTTGGGAAGTTGTTTTATAGCAGATAAGAACGGACTATTACACCACCCTAGTTATTTATAGTAAAAAGGAAGTTAGATGTAGGGAATCTGGTAGGATGAAACTTTGCAAGGGTTGGACCAATAGTTTCAGCTGCCTGCAGTGATCAAAATGGTTACTTCTCAGGAAACTACCCAAAGCCTCAGGCAAAATCTCATGTGAACTCTTGGTCTGGCACACACACCTCTGCAACTGCTACCTCGAAATAGTGGCTTTTCTTTATCTTCTGCCTTCCAAATCCCATACAAGCTTCTCTCACTGAAGGACTTTAGCCCAGTCCTTACTGGCATAATAATTTGGAAATGCAGTTTGTAGGCTTTACACCCTTGCCACATCAGAAGGAGATCTCAGAAAGCAGGAATGATACAGAGGGCCAAGAAATTTCCAGCAGTGTTTGGTAGATTGATATTGAAAATATTTCCACTGATACTTAGCACTTGATTGAGCATTATGCAAACACTTTTATTTTCCTAAAAATAAATGGCTGGTTCAGAGTGCTAAAATGATGAGCGGGAAAAAAAGGAATGACTTCTACAACTGCATGCACATTTGAAAATTTCATTTGAATATTTTCCTTACAAGATAAATGGCTGCCCCTGGGTCTTAGGGTAGCCCCCTCTGATCACCAGTGCCACACCCATGTTTCTCTTTCTTTCCTTCTTTTCTTTTCTCTCTTCCTTTCCTTCTTTTCTTTTCTCTCTTCCTTTCTTTTCTTTCTTTCTTTCTTTCTTTCTTTCTTTCTTTCTTTCTTTCTTTCTTTCTTTCTCTTTCTCTTTTTCTTTCTTTCTTTCATTCTTCTTTCTTTTTTTATTTTATTTTATTATTATTATACTTTAAGTTTTAGGGTACATGTGCACAATGTGCAGGTTTGTTACATATGTATCTATGTGCCATGTTGGTGTGCTGCACCCATTAACTCGTCATTTAGCATTAGGCATATCTCCTAATGCTATCCCTCCTCCCTCTTCCCACCTCACAACAGTCCCCGGAGTGTGATGTTCCCCTTCCTGTGTCCATGTGTTCTGATTGTTCAATTCCCACCTATGAGTGAGAACATATGGTGTTTGGTTTTTTTGTCCTTGTGATAGTTTACTGAGAATGATGATTTCCAGTTTCATCCATGTCCCTACAAAGGACATGAACTCATCATTTTTTATGGCTGCATAGTATTCCACGGTGTATATGTGCCACATTTTCTTAATACACTCTATCATTGTTGGACATTTGGGTTGGTTCCAAGTCTTTGCTATTGTGAATAGTGCCGCAATAAACATACGTGTGCATGTGTCTTTATAGCAGCATGATTTATAATCCTTTGGGTATATAACTAGTAATGGGATGGCTGGGTCAAATGGTATTTCTAGATCTAGATCACTGAGGAATCGACACACTGACTTCCATAATGGTTGAACTAGTTTACAGTCCCAGCAACAGTATAAAAGTGTTCCTATTTCTCCACATCCTCTCCAGCTCCTGTTGTTTCCTGACTTTGTAATGATCGCCATTCTAACTGGTGTGAGGTGGTATCTCACTGTGGTTTTGATTTGCATTTCTCTGATGGCCAGTGATGATGAGCATTTTTCCATGTGTTTTTTGGCTGCATAAATGTCTTCTTTTGGAAAGTGTCTGTTCATGTCCTTTGCCCACTTTTTGATGGGGTTGTTTGTTTTTTTCTTGTAAATTTGTTTGAGTTCATTGTAGTTTCTGGATATTAGCCCTTTGTCAGATGAGTAGGTTGCGAAATTTTCTCCCATTCTGTAGGTTGCCTGTTCACTCTGATGGTAGTTTCTTTTGCTGTGCAGAAGCTCTTTAGTTTAATTAGATCCCGTTTGTTAATTTTGGCTTTTGTTGCCATTGCTTTTGGTGTTTTAGACATGAAGTCCTTGCCCATGCCTATGTCCTGAATGGTATTGCCTAGGTTTTCTTCTAGGGTTTCTATGGTTTTAGGTCTAACATTTAAGTCTTGAATCCATCTTGAATTAATTTTTGTATAAAGTGTAAGGAAGGGATCCAGTTTCAACTTTCTACATATGGCTAGCCAGTTTTCCCAGCACCATTTATTAAATAGGGAATCCTTCCCTCATTGCTTGTTTTTGTCAGGTTAGTCAAAGATCAGATAGTTGTAGATACGTGGCGTTATTTCTGAGGGCTCTGTTCTGTTCCATTGATCTATATCTCTGTTGTGGTACCAGTACCATGCTGTTTTGGTTACTATAGCCTTGTAGTATAGTTTGAAGTCAGGTAGCGTGATGCCTCCAGCTTTGTTCTTTTGGCTTAGGATTGACTTGGTGATGAGGGCTCTTTTTTGGTTCCATATGAACTTTGAAGTAGATTTTTCCAATTCTGTGAAGAAAGTCATTGGTACCTTGATGGGGATGCCATTGAATCTATAAATTACCTTGAGCAGTATGGCCATTTTCACGATATTGATTCTTCCAACCCATGAAAGATACTCATGATTACTAATCCTTTGGGAAATAAAAATTAAAACCATAGTGAGATATCACAGCATACCTGTTACATTGGCTTTTATTAAAATGATGAATGATAACTTTGGCAAGGATACGGAGGCAAGTGAAATGTAATCCAATTAATGTAATGTAAATTAGTACAACCCTTATGGAAAACGGTATGGAAGTTCCTCAAAAAACCAACAATAGAACTACCATGTGATTCAGCAATCCCACTTCTGGTAATATACCAAAGGAATTAAATAAATATTTTGAAGAGATATTTGCATCCCATGTTCGCTGCAGCATTATTCACAGCAGTCAACATATGAAATCAATCTAAGTGTTCATCAGCAGATGAATGAATAAAGAAATGTGGTGTACAAACACAATGGAATGCTGCTCAGCTTTAAAAATGAATGAAATTCTGTCATTTGTGGCAACATTGATGACTCTAGAGGATATTATGCTAAGTGAAACAGCCAGGCACAAAAAGGCAAATACTTCATGATCTTACTTATATGTGGAATCTACAAAAAGTTGAACTCATAAAAGTAGAGAGTGGATTGATGGTTACCAGAAGTTGAAGAAGAAGAAAGGAGAGAGTGAGGGAATTGGGAATGACTGGTCAGAGCGTACAAAGTTCAGCTATTAATACATAGGAGGAATAAGTTTTGATGTCTATTGCACAGGAGGGGAACTATTGTCAGTAATAATGTATAGCATATTTCAAAATAACAAAGAGAGTGAATTTAAAATGTATCACCACGAAGTATTAAGTGAGGTGATAGATATGTTAGCTTGTATACCTAGAATACAAACTACATGTAATAGAATTATAATTTTTGTCAATTAAAATAATATTAAGTTTAAAAAGAAAATAAATAAATTCCAAGAGAAAGGAGAGTTGGAGGAGGAATCTAGAGATTAAAATGTCTTAAAATGTCATCCGAGAACAATGTAAACCTTATTTCAAAATTACTTCAAACAAGTATAAAAAGATAATGACCTTTATGGGGCAATTGAAATTTGAACACTTACAGAATATTTGATATTAAGGATTTATTGTTAATTTTTAGGTATGAGAATAATGTTGTAGTTAAGTTAAAAATAGTCTTTATCTTTTAGAGTAAATACTGGAAATTTATTATTTTTTCTTATATATGTATATATGGTAAAGCAAAAAGAAATCTTACACATATCAGAAAATTTAAAAGCAGAATAATTGTAATAATTATTCTTAGTTAATATTGATGTACTTTTTTTTTTTTTTTTGAGACAGAGTCTTGCTCTCTTCCCCATGCTGGAGTGCAGTGGTGCAATCTTGGCTCACTGCAGCCTCCACCTCCTGGGTTCAAGCAATTCTCCTGTCTTAGCCTCCTGAGTAGCTGGGACTACAGGCATGAGCCACCACGCCAGACTAAGTTTTGTATTTTTGGTAGAGGCTGAGTTTCGCCATGTTGGCCAGAGTGGTCTGGAACTCCTGACCTCAAGTGATCCACCAGCCTCGGCCTCCCAAAGTACTGGGATTACAGTCATGAGCCACCGTGCCCAGTCCATATTCATGTACTTTAGTTAGCTCCTTAGTCATAGCTGTCTAATACATGGAACACCATGTATTAATAGAATCTTTTATGCATTTTTCATGTATATCACATACTGCAACTTGTTGGTATAGAACATGGCCAGTAGCCATAGCAGTCATATTCATCCTATAATTCCAGATGAAGAGTAGCTTTTTCTAATCATTAGTGTCCAAGGGACCTACATTACAGGCAGTGAATGGAAGGCATTAGTTATGTTGAGTCTAGGTAGGTTTAGAAAAGCGACATCAGTTATTGCTGGTTGTCTTTCAGATTTGTCATGTCTTAAAATAAGAACTCTTTTCACTGCCTGTGAATGTCATACATTACTAGATAAGACCATAACTAGCTGGAAGTACAAAGTAAAAATCTTAATCCCAATTCTGACTAAATCTCAACTGTGTTCAAATACTGGTTCCATATTAATTTGTGCAAATTTGATATTTGTAATTTTCAAATTTATATGGCTCAATTCTCTCATCTGTAAAATTGGAATTCTGTGGGAATTGTTGGGAGGCCTAAATATGTTAATAAATGCAAAGCACTTGTTACAGTGTCTGACACATATAAAAAATACTAGCAATTACTTTAGTATTCTATAGAGATTTTCCCCCTCCAATACATAGAATTATATTGAAGACTGATTATCCTAAACTTTCAGAGTGTTATTAAATATCTTCAGACATCCCTTTTGACATTTCAGAGACTATGCCATTTCATCAAATGACTTATTAATCATTTAAGTATATTTTAATTTCATTTATTTTATACAGATCATATGTATTGTTACATCTTATTAATTTTTTTCTTCATGGCTTATTTTTACTATTATAAATAAACTTTGTATTCTAGTTGTAGGGGAAACTTACTATCTCTTTTTATATTGATTATAGTGTCACCTTTTTGATTCAAAAAGGAAGAATGTTAGATAATGTAGCGCTATGAGGTAGAATAGCATAAACGTTAAGGCTATGGACTTTTCTGTCATTAAAATCTAGGTTGAATTTTAGTTTTTCCATTTCCAAACTAAATAATATCAGGTAAAATTTATGAAAGATATAACCTTTCTGAGACTGTCTTCTTCTTGTTGGTGGGCTGGTTCAAGTTCTTGACTTGGTCACACAAAAGAATTTGAGAGAGATTCCAAAGTGTAAGTAGACAAAGAAGTTTATTGCAAAGCAACAGTACACTCTGAGAGGCAGAGCGGACTGCTCAAAGTGGCCGACAGCACCTTGTGCCTTAAGGGGAATTCCCTAGCTGTACATACATATTCATAAAATACTGATGAGGTCAAGTCTGCACAGGCAGACTTGTGGTTGGCACATGCACTCAGCATATACATGCCCTAACATGCATCACATTATATCATTAGCATATAAAATTTCCACCTAGGGGTATGTTTTTTACTATTAAAATGAGGAAAAGGTTACTGTAAGCTAAACCTTGAGCCTAGCTGTGCGTGTGGGACCCCAGAGAAGTCTCCAGCTCCCCTAAGGCAGGAATTTGTAGCTAGTAGCTTCTTGGGCTTTGGTGCAGATTGGATGGAGAGAAGTTACAAAATGAATAAGGGACTTTTTTTTTTCTCTTTCCTGGGGGCCTATCAGGTATCAAGAATTATCTGGAAGTCAGCTGGTATCCTATAGGATTGCTTAACTTGCAAAAGCATTAAGTGCTGACACAAGGTGGGGTGCAAATGATGCAAAAGGAGACTGCAGGGCTTCACGCAAGGGGACAAGTCAGTATGGCCTCTTAACCTTACTTATCCTGCCTCATTTTCACCATCCAAATGGAGATCTGATTTTTTTCTCAGGGTTATTGTAAGGCTTAAGTAAGCCTACATACCTAAAACAATGAATACACTACCCAGGATGTTATAAATGTCATATGTTCCAGAAACCATTAGTAGAGTTTTACATTCATTTTTAATTCAGTCCTTCCAACAACCTTATACATAAGACATATAATGTTATCACTGGTATTCAAACAGCAAACTGAGGTCCAGAGAAGTCAAGCTATTTATTAGAAGACATGAATTTATACCTGCATATATTTCACAATAGTGGCCAAATTCTTCTTCTTCTTTTTCTTTTTTTTTTTTTTTTTTGGTTAAGTATAGCTTACATAATAAAATGTGGAAATCTTATGAATACAACTTGAACATTTTTTACATTCATATAAACTCTTATAATTACCATGCAGATCAAGGTATGAATTATTTCCATCACATCAGAAGACTCCCTGCATGGGCCATCCAGTCAGTGTCCTCCCTTGCCCTTCCAACATGACCTGTAGTCTGACTTTTAACACTAGAGATTCTTTTTTTTTTATTTTTTGAGACGGAGTCTGCCTCTGCCCCAGGCTGGAGTGCAGTGGCACAATCTCAGCTCACTGCAACCTCCAACTCCCTGGTTCAAGCGATTCTCCTACCTCAGCCTCTGAAGTAGCTGGGATTACAGGCACGCACCACCTTGCCTGGCTAATTTTTGTATTTTTAGTAGAGACGGGGTTTCACCATGTTGGCCTAGAGGGTCTCGATCTCCTGACCTTGTGATCCGCCCGCCTTGGCCTTCCAAAATGCTGGGATTACAGGTGTGAGCCACCGCACCAGGCCGAGGTTAGTTTTACTGTTTTTGAACTTCATACAAATTCAATCCAATGTGCAATCGTTTGTGTCTGGCTTCTTCCACTCATCCTTTTATTTGTGAACTTGATCTCATGTTGTTGTATACATGAGTAGTTTATTCTTCTCAATTGCTGTGTCCCGTTCCATAGTATGATTACATTACAATTTACCCATTTTATTGTTGAAGGACATTTGGGTTGTTTCCAGGTTTTATCTTTTCTAAATAAAGCTGTTATAAATATTATTGTTTAGGTCTTTTTGTAGGCATATACATTCCTTTGTTTTGTATAAAAACTTAGGAGTTAGATTGCAGGGTCATGGGGTATAGGTTTGCAAATTCTCAAACAGTGCTTGAATTCTTAAACATGTCGTTTTCAACATCATCATCAGCAACAACACTACCATTACTGTTGACAGTTTTAGTAAGTCTGCCTTGCCAATAAGTTATTTGCTCTCTCTGAACAAGAGGGATATCATGTATCTGTGTGAAACCACACTTCCTCTTTTCAGCCCATAGTCTGTTGTCATAGAGGTGGACATCACACTCAAGATGGAATGACCATATTCTCTCTCAGAAATCTGATTGAGACTAAAAGCCATTTACTCTTTGTGGATCTGGAACATGGAAACTTGGAAGTGTAATACAGACATTATGCCAAATAGAGAGGCAAAGACAGCCAAGGTGTACAGAGAGAAGAATTACCCAGTTACACTGAAAGTAAAAGAGAAATACTTCCTGGATTCCTGAGAGTTTTCCAGTTTCTTATTCAAGTATCTAATTAAAGCTTGGTCCTTTATACTATTTATAGATTCTCTGAAACACTCCTATGTTCACTGAATACATTCTTCTCTTTTCCATAAGCTTGCTAGAGTGAGTGTTTGATACCAGTATTCAAAACATGTTTCTAATACAGTTTTTTTTTTACCATATTATTCCTGGAGTTAATTGTGACAATAATTTGGAAAATTATTTCTATTGTATCAATTCACATTTCTCTAATTACAAGCATATATAGCAAATGGTACAGCCAATAAATAATAGGAAGGTGATAAATGTTCTGATTTGTGCAGCACTGAAAGTAAAATGTTATCCTTACAATGTCACTGGCAACATCGTTTGACAGATATCAGAGGAGGTCTTGATTTCTTCACAAGGCCTCATGCTCTGTCTGCTGTCTTCAGCTCAAATGGCAACTTTGGTGAGCCCTAAAGGCCCCTCCGTTTTCTCAGTGGGTTTTACCACCCTATCCCCATAAACCAATACACCTACATCTCCTCACATACAATTCTGTAGCAGAACATTTACATATGCTTTACTTACACATACCCAGAGTCAAGATGTTTCCTCCTAAGATACACAGATGTTTACACATCTTTCAACACACATGCAAACAAGGGGGACCCTTAGGAGTTTGTTCTATTGATCCATCACTCCCATGAGTTAGAGCTCTTGGGAGCAAGAGGTATTTGGAGTTGGTGCATTGAGAAATATTTTGGAAGGACACTGTTAGAGGTCAGAATGCCTCATCTGGAGAGCTGGTGAAGAAGCTATGTAATTTGATTGCTCATTCACCTTCTACCCTCACTGGTCTATTGACCTGATTCAAAAATGAACTTGAGTGCCAAAGATTGTTTGCCAATTCAACCTTGGAGAAGCTAAAGGAAGCTTCTTACTCTTTCCATTCTTTTCTCCCACTCTAATCTATTTCTGATTTATATCCAAATGCCATGGAGGATAGGGGTTCATAATTCTGCCAGATGGATTAAACAGATGAATGGAACAAGCTAGCATCTTTCATTCTAACCTTCTTGCTTACTTTAACCTTTTCCCTCACCACCAGTGATATTTCATTCCTTTATAAGAATTTGTTCCAGAGCTTGAGTGATTAGAATCCTGTTGAGGGTTTGGAATCTAAGGAACTGAATTTCAGAATGACTATGAAAAGTTATGTGAGACTCTCAACCCCATTTCAAGGACAAGTCTTGAAAGTCTTTATTATTTTCTCACCTACTGATTCTCTTCATCTTGAGATAGTGTTGACCTCAACCTACTCCCATCTTGTTTCACTTCCTACTCTCTCTTTTAGTCCACTGAAATATGGTGATCATGATTCCTCCACAGGCCCAGGGTGTCTGTGTCTCAAAGTCTTCAGCCACTAGATCATCACCTGAGGCCGGATGGCTACATGTGGAAGTTGTACTCCAGGTGGATTATAGGCAGGCCAAGCACCTTGGTTAGAGACATGGGAAAAGCAGGGGCCCCCAAACATAAGATAAAATGTAAATATTCATAGTAATAACAAATGTTTATTCAAGACTTACTATGTGCCTGGTACTAGTCTAAGCACTGGACATACAGAAGAACTTGGTTAACTTTCACAGCAGTCCTGTGACGGATATACTACTATTATCCTCAGGAGAAAAAGGCACAAAGAGGCTAATTACTGTCCAAGTCAGAGAGTGAGTAAGTGGCTCAGCAGGAATTTGGACTCAAGCCATCTGAATCCAGAGTCCAGACTCTTAAGCTCACCTTCCAAATAAAAGAATTAGATATTTCAGGGGGAAAAGTATTGAGTAAAATAAGATCTTGGTGGGCCTAGCCATTATTTTCAAGCCTGGAATTATTTTAATTTTTAGTTTATCATGGAAGCATATCAGGAAAGCACTAAACTCTCTTCTGTGTTTGGGTTCTAGTGTTTTTAATCTAACCTTGGACTATTATGCTGTAAGGCCGTGGGCAATTTCTCTGAGCCTCAGTTTCTTGTTTTGTATAAAAGGGCATTAAAATATTCATTCTACAAGGATGTTTGGGAGAACAAAGGTAAAATATTTGCATCATACTGTAGTGCGGTAGCACATTATAAATACTCAGCAAATTATAAGGATAATAAATAATAGCTGTCATTTAATAAGTGGTTATTAGGTGACAGGCAATGCCCATATATTATCTCAAGTAATCATATGGAGGCACACTTATGGAAAAGCACTATCAAGTTAATAATATTTAAATCCCTATGGTAGGACTTATATTCCTTTCTGTTTCCTGTTTTTTTGTTAGCAAGGCTTATTACAGGAGTACTGAGTATCCCCCAAATATTTGACTTTGTATACTTCTCTAAAAGAATTATTCCTGGATCACTAACCTTTAAGAAAACAGAAGAGAGTACCATCTGCATATCAGCGTTATAGAATAGAAACTTTGTACTAGAAAGTATGACTGGCTAATTTAATTCTCTCAGAATGTTTATTCAGATTTTCTTATAGCTCAGTTTCAAAAGGATTCTATGGTCTAAGAATGAATATGTAGAAGGTGTTTGGATTGTTTGTTTTTAGAGTGGTTTCTGTTTACAATAAGATGAAAATTTAATGAAAAGAAATGTGATTTTTCTGAAGCACTACTGACATGCTTTATCTCTAACTGGTAGGTATAAATTAATGTGAAAAAGGGCAATACATTTTTAAATCTTACATAAAATGGAGGTATCTAAACTTTATTTCTTCTTTGAGTGCTAGGAAAGCTATAGACAGTAATGAAAATAGTGCTACTGTTCCCTCTGCCAGCATCATTCTTGGAGCTTCGACATTTGAATTCACAAGTTAGCTTTTATTTTTAACAGTTGTTGAAAATATATATTTTTAAACTCAGAAGTAATTCCCTTTTTCCTAGCAATTTACTTGTGGCATTTAGTCGCATGATTTTTACCTTCATTGAATTTTACCTAGAATTATTTGGAAATGTTAACTATTGGGAAAAAAGCATTCCATAATTTCTAATGGGTTATGCCACTAAGTGATCCAATCTAGAACATGTGTGTATGTGTGTGTATTTCTGTGTATATATGTGTGTGTGTGTGTGTGTGTGTGTGTATGTTGACATAGTTGTTCTAATTGAGGTAGCTAATTTATTGTTCAGTATCTAAGGGAAAAAGGTATAAATGCAGAAAATGTTCACTATGAACTTGCCGATAATTCAGATATAAATTATTTCATATAGCAGAAGTTCATAAAAATATAGATGGTACAGAATAAAAACCAGTGGAGAAAAAAAATTGAATTAAATTAAACACTAGCAGCAGCACATTAAATTGCATTAGGATTGACAAGAGAGTTATTTTTGTATGGTGTAATAAAGTACTTTCCAAGGTTCTGTGACCTCCTGGATGTACTTGTACAACGACCACAGAACAGGCACGGAAGTGTGACTATCCTTCATATTTGCATTAATGCCAAAGACCATCGTAGAAGTTAATGAAAAGGAAATGTTAGAAAAGATTTCAAGGGTATTCTCACATATTTATCAGAATATTTGTGCACGAGGTTATTTATTTAGAATGGGATTGTATCTTAACAACCATAAAACAAGAATACATATGACCTTGGTTGATCCTTTTTTCCACTTCTCAGGCTTCCATTAGTCTTTCTTTTTATTTGTAGTACATCAGAATCTCCATGAATACAGAGTCTTATTTTCCCCCGGTATTATTTTAAATTGGAAAAGGGAAATACATATATTTTCCCCTCTCTGAGTTTCCACTAGGTGATAAGGCCTTGGATAACGAGGATAAAAATGAACAAATACTATCAACTGTCCTTAAGGAATTTTCCATCACATATATGTGTGAATGTATCTCATGTTTAGGCAGTGTCATTCTATTTCTATTTTACTTAAAGTCAGTAGCCTACTGAATTTATCAAATTTCAGTATCTGTTGATATATTCATTTTTTTTTAATATGCTGACTTAATAAATCACCTTAATAGATTTACTAATATTAAAATTAAAATATTCCTACATTCCCAGGAAAGCTTCCTTGGTCATGGGACCTGGTTGTATCAATACACCACTATATTTAGTTTATGGAGTAGCTATTCAAAATTTTTCATTAGTAGTGATAAGTGAAATCGATTTATAGCTTCCCTTTCTGTCATATTTTAAAACTAAATTTAGGTTCTAAGCTTTGTAAACTTAAATGTGGAGAGGCTTTCAACATTCTTCTGTACGAATACTCTAATAATTCTCTCTTCTCTGAAAGACAGGCAGAACTTAACAGAATTCATCTAGACACAGCATATTTTTTAATGCTAAATAATTCAGTCTATTTTTTCCATAATTAACTTACGTTCAATTTTCTACTTCTCTTGGTATAATTGTGGTAACCTATATTTTTCAGAATATATTCCATTTTCTCTAGATTTAAGACTTCTTCCATAGACCTCCAAATTATATACTTTAATCTCTTCCTCATTTGTGGTTTTTATCTATTTTTAAATTTCCAAATGAATACCTTTGTTTTTCTCTCTTCTTTCTTTATTATCAAGCCTATGTTTCCTTTTATTGGTCTTTTCAAAGAAACTATTTTTAATTTTAATTATTATTTCTATTAATTTTGTTTTCTATTTCCTATACAGTCACATTTTTCTAGAGTCATTCCTACTTTTTAATTTATTTTGCTTTTCTTTTTCTTGTTTTCAAAGTTACATAACTGGTTTACTTGTAAATTATTTATTAATGATGGAAATTATTTAAGGCTATGCATTTTTCTCTAAACAGAGAATTCACTGATCTCATGAGTTTTATGATGATGTTGTCCTATTTATGCTAATTTCTAGACAAGTTGCCATTTTAATTTTTATTTCCTTTAATAGTTATTTAGAATAGTATTTCTTAATTTTAAAATATTTTATTGTTTGGGAGGTCTTATATTTTTATTGTTGTTTTCTAAAATTTTAGACTAATACAGAATACGGAACATAAAAACTTTGATTTTGCAACTAATCTTGATCAGTACTGATGGAATTTTTAAACGTTTTATGAATGAAAAGAGAAAGTGGATATTCTATTTATGAAACCAAAATTCTAGACATAGCTATTAATCTGAAATTAGCAATTAAATGATTTCAGTATTTTGTCTCCTGGTTTATTTTTTTCAAATTCTGAAAAAATGTATTAAAATGTGTCATTGTCAGGTTTGATTAACTTTAACTTCAATTGATAGCATTTTATCTTATATGAAGCAATATTTTTATGACTATTGAGGATTCTCCATGTATTATTTATTTCACCATTGTAAATCTATTCTTTCTTGTTCTATTAATGCTTTCTACCTTAAATCTTGTTATATCTATTATTAACATCTCTCTCCTCGTGTTTTTTCTGGTTTCTTAATTTGCTTTATATAATTTTCCTATTTATTTTTAACACATTTTATTGTTTCATATGTTTATTTCTTGTAAGTAGCATATATCTGAGATTTCTTTTTAAATGTAATCTTGAAATCTTTGTCAGTGCTGTATTGGCATTCTCAAGGGCAATGATGGTGTTTAATTAATTTTTATCCTCATTAGGCAAGGTCTTCGTCACCTGTGGATATTTACAAAGGGAAAAATGTAATCACATTTACTTCTGCATATTAATTATTTTTTCCTCCACAATCTGTTCCCTTCTCCTCCTTCTTATCATTATTGTTCACATGCTTTATCTCCCAGCTCTAACTTTCTCATGTCTCTTTTTGCTCATATTTTTAAATTTCTTTAATATTTTCTGGTTTATGATGATTCTTCCCTTTACGTTCCCAGTGTTATAATTTAGTGATGACCAATTTTCTTTTCAATTCCTCTATTAAAATATAAATTCAGAAATCATGCTCTTTGATCAATCTCAGAAATTTTTTAGCCTCTAACCATATCTAAGAACATCAAGATCTCATTGAGATACCATTTCACACAGTTTTGATTGGCAAAAATTAAGAAGTTTCCCTCAAATTTCAGATAATGGAGGTCTCTTATTCATTGCTGGCAGTAATGTAAAATGCATCTACTTTGGAAAACAATTTGACATTATTTTTTAAGATGAATATTTCCACAAATTGGACTCACAAATTCCCAAGAGGATCTATAAATATGTGCACTAAAAGACATAAGAAAGAATGTTTGTAGCATCACTGTTGGTAACAGCAAAAACCAGCACAACCCAAATATACAATAATTGTTGAATAAATTGTAGTAATCCAGTTTTGTTATATAAAAGTGAAAATAAATTAATGCATGGATTTTTTTTGCATCAATCTTAGTAACATCAAGTTGAGTCAGAAAGCAAGTACCAGATTCCCTTTTTTAAAAGTTCACAAGACAAGTAAAAGTAGAAATATTTAGGCATACCGATGTAAGTAATAAATCTCTAAATAAAATGAAAGAACAAATTTAGAATGCTGGTCACTTCTCTTTTTTTTTTGACAGAGTCTCGCTCTGTCTCCCAGGCTGGAGTGCAGTGGCGCAGCCTTGGCTCACTGCAAGCTCCGCCTCCTGGGTTCACGTCATTCTCCTGCCTCAGCCTCCTGAGTAGCTGGGACTACAGGCGCCTGCCACCACGCCTGGCTAATTTTTTTATATTTTTAGTAGAGACGGGGTTTCACTGTGTTAGCCAAGATGGTCTCAATCTCCTGACCTTGAGATCCACCTGCGTCAGCCTCCCATAGTGCTGGGATTACAGGTATGAGCCACTGTGCCCCGCCCAGTGGTCACTTCTATGTAGGGGACCAGAAGAGTGACATCCAAATAAATGTAAGTAATTGGTAGTATCCTAGATCTTGGGTTAGGTAGTGAGTTTATGAGTCTTCATTTTATTTATTAAAACCAAGTAAAGTGTGTGTGGTAGCTCCCACCTGTAATCCCAACACTTTGGGAAGCTGAGGCATGAGGACTGCTTAAGCCTAGGAGTTTGAGACCAGCCTGGGCAAGATACCATCTCTAAAAAGAATTTTTCCCATCCATAGATCTGAAGATCCATGTTAAAATTAGCTATAGCTGAAATCTAGCTACTACCTGCCTCATCTTCTCAAATCAAGCATTTACTATCAGCTGATCTCTTAGGTTTCCTTGTTATTTAATTTTACTTTGCTGAAATGTCTCAATCAGTATTTTTAGAATGGTTTTTTAACATCAGTGTATTGAGTGCTTGCTTTGTTGCCTTCTTTGTAACTATTTTCCTTGTGGTATTTAATAAAGAAAGTGTTTTTCCTTCATATTTCCTGTACATCGGATCACTGTATCTCTCCTCTCCCAAACTGCACTACAATCTTTTTAATCTGAGAAGAGAATGATTTTTTTATCTCAGATAAAATCAGATAAAAAATCTGAGAGAAAAAAGAAAAATTTAAAAAGATGATCAAAATTGATATACAACAATAAAATGATTTCTTGTTAAAATAAGATTCTCATAAAAATTGAAAATTATCTTGCTATCACTACACTACTATTCTTTGTAGTTAATTTCTGGCTGAAAGAATCTTAGTGTGCTGGTTCCACATTGTTTCACACTGGTTTGGTTCATCTGATTATCTTATCAAGAAAACTAATGGAATCTGACCAAGATCAGTGATTAGAAATTTCAGAAACTGGGACAAGATTTCTGACTAGAGACAGCCAAAAAGAGCTTCTCCCACTGAAAAAGACCAGAATATTGAGTAGACCAGCATACTGTAAACAGAACTTCTAAGAGAATGCACTGGGAATAGATGGAGAGGACTGATGTTCATTTATCTGACACAGACACCAGGATTGAAAGGGGAGAAAGCTGGGAACCCTGCACGAAGTTTCCGAGTGCCAGGACTTGTTCCTGGCCTTGAAATGGCTCCTAAGAAAGGGGTGAGTAAAGTACATAGCAGCCCACTCTCAATGTGGATATCTGGGATCCTAGCTGCAGGAGATCCCATGACCCCCGTGGACATTTGAATTGACATGGGCTGTTCAACCTGAGAGTCAGCAGAGACAGAGCCTGAGTCTGCACAGAGCCCAAGGGGTTTGGCGCGGGGAAAGCTCTGAAAGAACACAGCCGTAGGCACCCATCCCCTAAGGCTCTCCATGTTCCTCTTGGTGGCTCTGACATTCATTAACTGCTGGACCTGGAAAGAGCAGGGCTGTCTTTCCCACAGGACCAGGGTGAGTCTGATCTGTTTGTCCCTGTGTCTGCTGGCCCCTCTCTGTCCCTGCCTGGCCAGTCCTGTGGGAGCAGGCACACAGCACACTCTCCAGTGTTCTGCTGGAACACACTGACTGGAAACCATCATCATAGCCCTTTTACCAATGGCTCCCACCATCCCACCAGAATGCTTTCAATGGTGGTACCTGCCACCCTGCCAGAGCACTTTTACCAGCATCCTAGGAGCACCTCGCCCCCTAGCACAGCTGGTTCTCAATATTGAGAAGCCAGAGGACAAAGCTGTGGGCCCAGTCCCAGAACCCTAGGGTTAGAGCACACAACTCAGGAGTGCTGAGCTGAGAATGGGCCCTCTGAAAGCATCCAGAAATGAACCCAATCAACTACACCCAACTTACACCACAGTCAAACTCCGAAGGGAAATGAAGAATATAAAAACAAGAAACTACATCCAAAGTACAGCAACTTCAAAGATAAATGAACATCAATCCTAACAGATGAGAGAGAACCAGTGCAAGAACTCTGGCAATTGTAAAAGCCAGAGTGTCTCTTTACCTTTAAATGATCACACCAAGCTCCCTAACAATGATTTTAAATGGCTAAAATGACAGACACAGATTTCAGAATCTGGATGGCAAGGAAGCTCAATGAGGTACAAGAGAAAGTGGAAACTCAATCCAAGGAAAACATTAAACTGATCCAAGTGTTGAAATATGGCATAGCCATTTTAAGAAAGAACCAAACTAAACTGTTGGAAATGAAAAATTTATTACAGGAATTTCATAATACAATTGGAAGCATTTACAACAGAACAGGCCAATATGAGGAAAGAATTTCAGAGCTTAAAGATTGTTTCTTTGAACCAACACAGGCAACAAAATTAAAGAAAAAAGGAATTTTTGAAAAGTGAACAAAATCTCTTAAGAAATATGGGATTGTGTAAAAAGACCAAACCTGTGACTCATTGGCATTTCTGAGAGAGAAGGAGAGAGAATAAGCAACTTGAAAAATACATTTGAGGATATAGTCTGAAAATTTTCCTAATATTTCTAGAGAAGTTAACATGCAAACCCAAAAAATACACACAACCTTGGCTGGATATGATACAAGACAACCATCCCCAAGACACATAATTAGATTCACCAAGATCAGTGCAAAAGAACAAATCTTAAAAGCAGCTATAGAAAAGGTACAAGTTATGTACAGAGGGAACCCCATTGGGCTAACAGCAGACCTCTCAGCAGAAACTTTACAAGCCAGAAGAAATGGCAGGCTTATGTTCAGCACCCTTAAATAAAATAAATTACAATCAATAATTTCACATCCCACCAGAATAAGTTTTATAAGTGAGGAGAAATAAAATCCTTTTCAGATAAGCAAATACTAAGGGAATTTGCTACCACTACACCAGCCTTACTTACTCAGAGGTCCTTAAGTGAATGCCAAACATGGAAACAAAAAAAGATAGCTGCCACCACAAAAACACACAAGTATATAGCCCACTGATGCTATAAAGCAATTACACAACCAAGTCTACATGACAGCCAGTTAACAACATGATGAGAAGATTAAAATCACACACGTCAATACTAACCTTGGATGTAAATGCGATAAATGTCTCCAGTTAAAGGCATAGAACGGCAAGTTGGATAAAGATGCAAGACCCAACTGTATGATGTCTTCAAGAAATCCTTATCATAAGTAATGACACTCATAAGTCAAAGTAAAGGGATGGAGAAAGATCTATCATGCAAATGGAATAAAAGAGCAAGATTTTCTATTCATATATCAGAAAAAGTAGACTTTAAACCAACAATGATCAAAAATTACAAAGAAGGGCATTATCTAACGATAAAGGGTACAATCCAATAAGAAGACTTAACTATCTAAAATATATACACACCGAAAGTTGGAGCACCCAGAATCATGAAACAAGTTCTTAGAGACCTACAAAAGGACGTAGATAACCACACAATAATTGTGGGAGACTTCATTACCCCACTAACAACTTTAGACAACATACTAACAAGGATATTTTGGACTTAACACTAGACCAAGTAGACCTAATAAACATCTACAGACTACACACTGAACAACAACAGAGTATACATTCTTCTCATCTGCATGTGGCACATTCTCTAAGACTGACCACATTCTTGGCCATAAAGCAAGTCTCAACAAATTCAAAAAAGTCAAAATCATACCAATCATACTCTTGGACCACAATTCAAGAAAAATAGAAATCAATACCAAGAAGATTTCTCAAAACCACACAATAAAATGGAAATTAAACAACTTGCCTGTGAATGACTTTTGGGTAAAGGACAAAATTAAGGCATAAATCAATACATTCTTTGAAACAAATGGAAACAAAGACAAAATGTTCCAGAATTTTTGGGACACAGCTAAAGCAGTGTTAAGAGGAAAGCTTATAGCACTTAACACCTACACCAAGAAGTTGGAAAGATCTGAAATTAACAACTTAACATTGAACCTGGAGAAACTGGAAAAACAAGATCAAATCAACCTCAAAGCTGGCAAAAAAAGAAAAATAATTAAAGTCAGAGCAGATGTGAACACAATTTAGAAGTAAAAATCCATACAAATATCAACAAAACCAAATGTTTGTACTTTGAAGGAAGAAACAAGATTGGTAGACCACTAGCTAAGTTAACAAAGAAAAAAAAAGAGAAGATCCAAATAAGCACAAAAGAAATGACAGAGATGACATTATAACCAACCCCATAGAAAGGCAAAAACAACTTTAGAAACTATTATGAACACATCTATGCACACAAACTAGAAATCCTAGAAATGGAGTAATTCCTGGAAACACATAACCCCCCAAGATTGAACTAGGAAGAAACTGAATTCCTGAACAGACCAATAATGAGTTCCAAAATTGTATCTGTAATAAAAATAACTACCAACCAAAAAAGGCTTTTGACAAGACAGATGGGTTCATTGCCAAATTCTACCAGATGTAAAAGAAAAGCTAGTACACCCTACGGAAATTATTACAAAAAAAATCATTGAGGAGGGATGCCTTCGTAACTCACTGTACAAAGGCAGCATCATTCTGATCCCAAAATCTGGCAGTGACACAAGGAAAAAAGAAAACATCAGGCAAATATCTTTGATAAACATAGACACAAAAATCCTCAACAAAATATGAGCAAACCAAATCCAGCAGCACATAAAAGAGTTATTTCACCACAATCAAGTAGGTTTTATTCCTGGGACTTAAGGTTGGTTCAACATATGCAAGTCAATAAATGTGATTCACCACATAAATAGAATTAAAAACAAAAACTATATGATCATTTCAATAGATACAGAGAAGGTTTTTGATAAAATCCAACATTCCTTCATGTTTTTTTAAAAAAATCAACAAATTAGGCATTGAAGAAACATAGGTCAAAATAATAAGAGCCATCTTTGACAAACCAACAGCCAACATCCTATTGAATAGGCAAAAGCTGGAAGCATTCCCCTTGGGAAGTGGAACAAGACAAGGATGTCCACTCCCACCACATCTGTTTAACATAGTAATGAAAGTCCTAGCCAGAGCAATTAGGCAAGAGAAAGAAATTAAAAGCATCCAAATAGAAACAGAGGAAGTCAAATTATCTCCTTTTACAGATGATACGATTCTATCTAGAAAACTCTGAAGACTCTGCCAAAAAGCTATTAGAACTTATAAATGACTTCAGTAAAGTTTTAGAATAGAAAATCATCATATGAAAATGAGTAGCATTTCTATGCAGCAGTAAAATTGAAGCTGAGAACCAAATCAAGAATGCAATCCCATTACAGCAGTCACAAAAAATAATAAAATACCTAGGAATACAGCTAACCAAGGAGGTAAATGATCTCTACAGTAAAAGTCACAAAATATGGTTGAAAAAATCAGAGACAATATGCACAAATGGGAAAACATTCCATGCTCGTCGATAGGAAGAATCAATATTGTTAAAATGGCCATACTGCCCAAAGTGAATCAATATTGTTAAAATGGTCATACTCCCCAAAGTAGTTTACAGATTCAATGCTATTCCTATCAAACTGCCAACATCATTTTTCATGGAATTAGAAAAGGTTATTCTAAAATTCATATGGAACAACAACAACAAAAAAGACCCCAAATAGTCAAAGCAGTCCTAAGCAAAAAGAATAAAGCTGGAAGGATCACACTATGCAACTTCAAACTATACTACAAAGCTACAGTAACAAAAACAGCATGGTATGGTACAAAAACAGACACACAGACTAATGGAACAGATAGAAAACCCAGAAATGAAGCCCCACATTTGATGTTTGACAAAATCAACAATAATAAGTGATGGGGAAAGGACTCCCTATTCAATAAATGGTGCTTGAATAAATGGCTAGCCAAATACAGAAAAATGAAATGGGACCCCTACATTTCACCATATACAAAAATTAACTCATGATGATTAAAGACTTAAATGTAAGACCTCAAACTATAAAAAGCATAGAAGAAAACCTAGGAAATACCATTCTGGACATTGGCCATGGCAAACAATGTATGACTGGGTCCCCCAAAGCAATTTCAATAAAAACAAAAGTTGACAAGAAGGAGTTAATAAACTAAAGAAATTTTGCACAGCAAAAGAAACTATCAACTGGGTAAACAGACAGTTTCCAGAATGGGAGAAAATACTCACAAACTATCTATCTGACAAAGGTCTAATATCAAGAATCTATAAAGAATTTAAACAATTCAACAGGCAAAAAACAAGAAATCCCATTAAAAAATGGACAAAGGACATGAACAAACACTTCTCAAAAGAAGACATACAAACAGCCAACAAATATATGAAAAAGTGCTCAACATCACTGATCATTACAGAAATGCAAATTCAAACCACAATGAGATACCGTCTCACACCAGTCACAATGATTACTATTAAAAAGGCAAAAAACAACAGATGTTGGTGAGGTTGTGCAGAAAAGTTAATGCTTATACATTGTTGTTGGAAATTTAAACTAGTTTAGCCACTATGGAAAGTAGTTTGGAGATTCTCAAAGAACTTAACACAGACTACCATTTGACTCAGCAATCCCATTACTGAGTATATACCCAAAAGAAAAAAAAAAAAATCATTCTACCAAAAAGACGTGTGTATGTGTGTCTGTGTGTGTGTGTGTGTGTGTGTGTGTGTTCATCACAGCACTATTCAAAATAGCAAAGAGATGGAATCGACTTAGATGCCCACTAATGGTGGACTGGATAAAGAAAATGTGGTACAAGGCCAGGCATAGTAGCTCACGTGTATAATCCCATCCCTTTGGAAGGCCAAGGCAGTGGGTGGATCACATGAGCCCAGGAGTTTGAGACCAGCCCAGGGAACATGGAGAAACCCCATCTCTGCCCCACAAAATACAGGTGTGGTGGTGTGCACTTGTAGTCTCAGCTACTTGGGCAGTTAGAGTGGGAGGATTGCTTGAGCCCAGGAGGCAGAGGTTGCAGTGAGTCAAGATCACACTGCTGCATTCCAGCCTGAGTGACAGTGAGACCCTATCTCAAAAATGAAAATGTAGTTCATGTACTCCATGGAGTATTACACAACTATAAAAAAGAACAAAATAATGTCCTTTCCAGCAACATGGATGCAGCTGGAGGCCCTTATCCTAAGTGAATTAATGCAAGAACAGAAAACCAAGTACTGCACATTCTCACTTATACGTGAGGGCTATACATTAAGTACATACAGACACAGAGATGGGAACAATAGACACCAGGGACTAATAGACGAGGGAGGCTGAGAGGGGAGCAAGGGTTGAAAAACTACCATATTTTATGCTCACTTCCCGGGTGATTGGATAATTAATACATTAAATCTCAGCAACACACAATTTACCCATGTAAGAAACCTACACAGCTACTCCCTGGACCTAAAATAAAAGTTAAAAAAAGAAAAATGTTCGTATAGGGCTCTCTTGTCTTCTGTATTGTTTCTCTTTCTTCTCTCTTCCCTTCATCTGCGCCAATCTTTTGTCAAGTTCAACTCATCTTGAAACAGAAACTCTGAAGTCACTAAAATAAGTTCATAAAATTTCTTGTTTGTGGACAAAGTTTAAGCAATATGTAATCCATGGAATTGCATTAACACCAGCTGTCAATTATTGATGCTCACTGTTTGTCAGGTACTGTACTTATCACGTTATCTACATTGTCTCTCATAATCTTATAGACAAACTGGTGAGGTTGATACCATTCTCTTCAGGGAAAAAGAAAAGGACACTGGTGCCTAGAAAAATTATGCAACTTGATCAAAATCAAACAGTTGGTATTGGATGGACTACATATGATTTAAATCCAGGTTACCTTGACCTGACTTCCTTGTTCTTAAATACTTCACTTTACTCCTTGCACTCTATATATAGAATTAGAATCTTTAAAGTGGAAGGGAGCTTAGAAATTTTCTCATCTGATCTAATGCATGACTACTCTGTATGTCTCTCAGATATTCTTGAACCTTCTAAATGACGGAAACCTCCCTTCAGCCTGAGGCAGCATCTTCTATTTTCAGAAAAGTTTGCAAAGAGTTACATTTATCCAAAACTGGCCTTCACCTGTAATGCTCTGACAAAGTTCATCTCACAGGTGTCATACATAATCATTTAATGCTGTGTAGAGGGCCAGTATAATGTATCTATAAAATGAGAACAACAATCAGAACAATATGTGCAACTTTAAAACAGTGGTAAGAGTTAAATGAGGTAATACATGTAAAGTGCCTGGTTCTTAGTAACTTATAAAAAGTGTTAAATTACTTCCATCACAGCTCAAGCATTCCTTTAAGGCTCTGGGGAGTTCCTTTACCTCCTCTTTCTGGAAGCAAAAAAAAAAAATGAAATTTCAGCAAAGTGATAATTGGTTCTACATAATGAACTTATTTTAAGCCAGGATTCTACTACAGTCTTATCTTTAATCTTTGACTTTATTTGATATCTGACATTTCTGTTTATTCTTATTCATGTTTTGGCTTAGCCTCTTCAGATTAATAAATTCTGTGACCTAGCAGTATTAGTCCAAGCTTTGACAAGTTTTTGTGCCTATTAGCTCCAAATGCTGCAATCTGAAGGTGACCGTTTCCAGGATCGAAGGGCCCTAATAGTATACTCTAGCTTCACCACCCTGGACACTTGGCTGTGGGCAGAAGATGGGCAACCTTCATGTGATGGCCTCTCAAAGGTTTGAGGGTAGTTTTTAATGCCATTTCTAGGCTAAATGATACCTGTTGGATCAATTATATAACATAGCCCTTCTTCATCCATGTGTATTTTGTCAATATCTGCCAAAATTTTGTTTTCCAGAACTGGGCAACATATTCCAAGTTTGGTCTGATCTTGACAAAGTACCACTCTTACCTTCTATGTTCCAGCAACCTAATTTTTTGAATTAAAGTGACAGGAAGGTTGGACTGTTCATAATCTTTTTTGAGCATAACTTTGAAAGAGTATAGATGAGAGAGAGAGAGAGAGAGAGAGAGAGAGAGCGTGTTTGCATTCAGGCAGAATATAATACAGTGGTAAATTTTTCAACCACTTTATCAGTTTTTATTCTGTTCTAAAACTACACAAGAAACACTCTTTGATTCAGTTACTCATAACCCCCCTTTTTTGGTATCATCAAAGGAACTCACACAAAAATGTTATTCTATTTTGTCCATTCTTATTTATAGATGTGCCTTTATTTTGACCAAAATGCCACAAAACAAGAGTAAGAGGAGACAGTTCAGATTTAAAATGTTTCTTTCCATTTCAATTAAAATTTAAACTAGTGGTGGCATGTATCAAAAAGTTAGTATGCAAGTTAACTCTATTGAAGGAAGTGGAATAGTGGAATACGAATTTATCATCTTTACCAAACCAATTCATTCTCAGTGTCACCTCAGTCCCTGGTCAATTTCTCATGCTATTCATTTGGTATGGTCATGTATGAAAAATTTTAAAATAACTCAAATGCTGTCACTTTACTCGGTATGTTAGGCTTCTTTTTATTTTCCAGAGACTATTTAAAAAATGATGGCTTTCCATGTTCCTTTTTTTTTTTTTTTGACTACTTTTAGAAACAAGAAGCATTGGTTTAATTTCTTGGGGGGGGGTGGTATAAGTAACCATCTTGAGCTAGCTTATGAGAAAAAAATAGGGGATACAATTGAGGAAAAGGATAGCTAGAAGAAAAGATAGGAACCAGAGCATCTTCAAAAACCCTAGCAGTGGAAATTTGTGGCATTTCCTCCAGAATTAGATTTCCCAACCCTCTATTGAACTATTCCATGATAATATAAATTTTGTAAACTCCCTGTAGAATTTTGAAATAGTTTCATTATTTTTCTATTTTAATTATAAGCAAATGGTTTTAAATGAGATATATTTTATTTTTACCTCAGTATGTTAGTTGCAGTAGTTTAAGCTCCTGTAGCAAAATCTCAAATATTCAAGTTTACTTCTCAGTATGTGATGATCTAAGTAAGACAAGCTCTCCCAAGCAGCCAGGTGGCTGCCATTGCTCCACACAGTCATTCTATGTGTGTTCCTCCATCTCCTAAGGATTTTATCGTTGTCAACATGACACAGCATCCAAAATAGACAAAAATAGCATTCATGATTTGATTTTTAAAATTTTTTTCTTTTTTAGAACATAAATATATTTTAATGTTTTTCTGAACTTTGTGCTTAAATAATGAAATAAGAATGGTTTTTAGATGTGAATAACCTTGCTTCCCGATAGATGAAAAGCTACACATAAATCATTCTTGTACTGTCTCTTATTAACTTTGTTTTTTGTTTGTTTGTTTGTTTGAGATGGAGTCTTGCTCTGTCGCTCAGGCCGGAGTGCAATGGCGCCATCTAGGCTCACTGCAACCTCTGCCTCCCGGGTTCAAGTTATTATCCTGCCTCAGCCTCCCGAGTAGCTGGTATTACAGGTGCATGCCACCACGCCTGGCTAATTCTTGTATTTTTAGTAGAGATGGGGTTTCACTATGTTGGCCAGGCTGGTCTCCAACTCAAGTAATCCACCCGCCTCGGCCTCCCAAAGTGCTGGGATTACAGGTGTAAGCCACTGCACCCGGCCGTTGTATCCTATTAATATTTAATTTCTAGAGTTTTAAAAACATTTATATAGGCAAGATAAGAATTTCAATCAGATAACTTCAACTTATAATTGTGTTATCCACATATATAGTTTTCACTTCCTCACCCTTCCTTCACTATTCAGCCCATGTCCATTTTATTATCAGCCTCTGTTATTCTATAAATCCTGCTCTGCCAAAGGTCACCAATGATCTCAGTGTTATAAATCTAATGGATTTAAAATTTTTCACTATTGACTGTCTTTTTAAAGCACTCTTTACGTTAGTGTCTTTGATGTCGCACTGTCTCAGATGTCAACTTCCTCCTTGGGTACTCCTTATCAGTCTTCTTTATTAATTCCTCTTTTTTTTACCTATACCTAAAGTATTATGTCTTCTCATGGCTCAGCCTGGAGTCCTGTTTTTTTCTCATTCTATGTGTTCAATGGCTTTAGATACCATCTTTATGTCTGTAACTCATGAATTCATATTTTGGATTCTTGCCTCTTTTCTGAGCTCCAGATTCATTTCTAATGGTCTACTCTGAGTTCTAACAGGCATATCAAACTGAATATCTGTCAAAATGTAATGCCTCCAGTTTTCCTCATCTTGGTGAATGATACCTGCATTAATTTAGTTATATAGACCAAGAATTTCACTCATTCATTCAAAAAATATTTATTGAGTATCTATTTTGTGCTGAAGGTTATTCCAAGTGTTAGGCCTACAAAAAGAAAAAGCCCAAACATTACTTTTTATTTCTCTCATTCTGTATATCCAATTTATGAGCAAATCTTAATCTTATCCAGTTCACTGCCAAAACTTTCTCAATCACATCCAATTCTCTCCATTACCACTGCCCCCATCATAGTCCAAGTCAGTTTGTAGACGTGCTTACAGCATTTGCCAAGGTAAATTTTTTCCTGGATTACAGCCATAGCCTCCTGCTGTTCCTTCTTCCATCTTTGTCACCTTATTAGCATTTCCACATAGAAGTTGTCATAATCATTGAAAGTGTAAACCATTTTATTCCACTGTTCAGTAGTTCCAACTGCAAGTAGAATAAAAGTCTAATTTCTTACTAGGTACAACAATGGTCTGTCACTGCCCACCTCTCTAAATGCAAGTTTCCTCTGGATGCCAAGTTTTAGACACAATGACCTTGTTCTGTTTCCCAATGGCACCAAACTATTTTTCATTTCTTTTCCTGGAATGCTTCATAATTTTTAATCACTCTAATCTCATGTTAAATATTTATTTTTCCAGAGATGAATTCTAATTTAAATTTTGCTCTTATTTTCTCTTAATCATTTTCCTCATAGGGATCACAGAGTTTATAATTATATGTTTATTTGTATATTGAGTTGCTATCTCACCAACTAGATTCTAAAATCCATGAGATTAGGAATACTGTCTGTTTTGTTCATTTTAGACCAAATACTTAGCGTAGCATCTGATATATAGTAGTCATTTACTGTATATTTGTTGAATAAATGAATGAATTCTCTTGAGTAAATTTGTGAAAATGTCAACTTTTCTACAGTTATCCTAAAGTGGTTATCTTTTAACATCCATGCTTCCTGTTTTTGATCAACAGTTCATCATGGATATAAAATAAATATGGCCAAGAATAAAGTAATTTAAAAGCTAAAATAGTCAACCTGACTGCTACGGTTTGAATATACCCCCTTCAAAATTCAAATGTTGAAACTTAATGGCCAAAGTGATGGTATAAAGAGGTGAGAACTTTAAGAGGTGATTAGGTTATGAGGGCTCCTCATCCTCATGAATGGGATTAAGGCCATTATAAAAGAGTCTTCACCATTAGCTTGCACTTTCCACCTTCCTTCCAGAGAATGCAACAAAGAGGCACCATCTTGGAAAAAGAAAGCAGCCCTTACCAGACAACCAAACCTGCCAGAACCTTGATCTTGAACTTCGTAACCTCCAAAACTATGAGAAATAAATTTCTGTCTTTTATAAATTACCCAGTCATAGGTATTAGGTTGGTGCAAAGGCAATTGCAGTTTTTGCCATTGAAAGTAATGTCAAGACCTCAATTGCTTTTGCACCAATCTAATATTTTGTTATACCAGTGAAAAATGTACTAAGATACTGACCATGCAAGGGGTTGATGAACTGTCCATATGAAGACTCATGAGCATGGTGTTTGTCCTCCACTGAGAGCCACAGGAGCTCACTTGACAATTCTTGAACTTCTCAGTCACTGTGGTTGGCATGGTTTGTAACTCTTCTTCTTTTTTATTTAATCCACAGTTTTTCGGTTGATTTTTTTGAATATTTTAGGCATATAATTAAGTACTCTAAAATAATTTTGCTTTCTTTCCAATTTTCATAATTCTTTATTACCACACTCATCATTTCTCTTTCATCAGAAAGTATTTTCTTTTTCGAATAACTGAACTCAAAGTCTCTTGAGATTCTGTGGTGAAACCAATTCCTTTAGGACATACTTCAGAATAAGTTAATTGGAAATTTAAAAAATATCACATTTGCCAAGTTGTCACTCTATTTGGTAGTATATGTTAACTAGTGCAGTCTAAACAAGTGGGAAAGTACAATTTGTGTTTAGAAATTATAATTTATTTATGCACAATTTTTTAATGTGTAAATGGTCTATTTGAGTTTACTTGGCATTTTTTATATGCTACTTATTTAAGAAGTTTGGTGAAAGGGAAGAATGGTAAGGAATAATACTAATCTGTGAATACTGAAGTTAAATTTTTTCCACTCCAGAAAAAAGAAATAAAAGTAATTGGAAGTAAATATATAACAAATGGCATATTCTTTTTAAAATTAGAGGTTAAAAAACCTCTTTTGAATGATGAGACTAGGAATGGAGGTATTTAAGAAAAACTGTCAGTTTTCAGGAATATGCACACACATACACAAGTATACTCACACTTTGTACCTAGGTGTCTTTTTTTGGCGGGGGTGGAGTGCAGGTGTGGCTAAAGTGATATGTCAACAACAGTGGTTTCCCTACCACTTGACTAAATGGGTGATCTTTTTAGATCTTCATCTGTTATTGGCAGGAATTTTAATTCCCAGAAAGAAATATTTGCTTGAGATGATTAACCTTGTATTTAAGTACTGTTTGCCAGTGTGATTTAAGTGCTACCATAGTTCCCTAGCAGTTCACCGCCCTGTCATTTTAGACTTGCCCTCACACTTACTTCCACTCACCTTCCACTTACCCTTTAAAACTGCGAACTTAGTCTTCATATGTATCCTTTTATTAGTCTATAAAATCCTGAAGGGCTGCTACTATGTTAGTCTCATCCTTGCATCCTCTAGAAGGTTTAGCACAATAGCTTATATGCAGTACAAACACAGTAACATTTTTTTATTTGGACTTTTATGCGTATATCTTGTCTCTAAAACTAGTTTCATGATGGCAAGGGCTGTGACAGTTAGAAATTTGTCTAAAAGCCCCACTCATCTTTGTAAAGTGGTTCCTTTAAGACAAAGGAGGCTTCTATTGGGTATCTTATTCCTCTTCAAAAATACTGCATGGAATGTTAGTTAACCTCAAGCCTTAATACAGAAACCTACCTTCACTTGCCCTGGTAACTGAACAGCTGCCCTCTGCTCTTATTCCTTGGTCTGCTCTGCTGTGATTTTCTCACTTTCCAAAGCAGTCCACTTGATCAAGCAGGTATTTATCTATCTTAGCCAGGCTAAGTTGAATTGTCATGCCTGAGCTGGAACACTCTGGCAACATTACCATGTTTTTTCTCAATTTTACTCCTCTTCAGAGTGAGAGCTAATTTAGTCTGATTCAGTCCCTGAGTCAACCACCCAATATGTGCTGGCTGCCACAAGGTCAATATCCTTGCTTAAACCTAGTTAGTAAATTGTGTTCTCATTGCTTCCCAACTCTGGGTCACGCTGATTATTGTGACACAGCTGGCAACTGTTTATATCATCAGCCTCTAAGACAGTACTATATGTAGAGGGCATCAAATACCTTTTAGGGACAAATTCTTACAGCAAATGGTGTGAACGGCATTCAGAAAGTCCTCTTCGACTCCCACCACCAAGCCTCAAATAATTTTAATCATTTGGCTGTGCTTGAAACCCCTACATGCTTGTGAGATAGTTGACTGGAATCCATGCAACTTGAGACAAGGGAAAAAAGTCTACTGGCAAACTAACTTATTTGGGTGGATTTCTACAATGTTAGATTAAGTGCATAAACATTAGCTTAACCTCTAATAAATACAATTTTGCAGGAGTATTTATTTTATATTTGTAAATGTATTTATATTACATTTACTTGGTTTTCATCTTGATTTATCACTATCTTAGGCATACCTTTTTTCCTTTAGCAAATCTATTGCTTCTTCCATGCTTAACTTATCCATAGAGACCCCCCCCCACTGAATTTAGGGGATGGTGTTTCCTTTGGTTTGATGCCTGTTTATAATACTCCTGAAGTAATTTGTTACAAAGTTTTCAACTGTTTTTGTTTTCTCTACCTAAAACTCATTTTCTATCTTTACCTAAATAGAAGTTGTTTTCATATGCAGGAGAAGTTGTTCATGTAGGGAGACAACACCTAATTTGATTTTAAAGATCACATAGGAAATTCATCATGTCCATTGATTTCTTGAGAACCTGCTAAATCCAATCACTGTTAGTCACACATTGTAGTAAAAGATGTTTGTTAAAGTTTTCCATTTCAAGGAATTTATAACCTAGAGACAATAACTTATCCAAATATCTATAACACAAACTGTATTATGTGATTCATTTCTTTCTAGATCTCATTTTCCTTTTCTTTCTATTTCTGCCATTTGGAAACAATACTTCCCTTTTAAAAACATCTTCCTTGTCAGTTCTTACAGGAATATTATGTGGATATTAATTTATATCAATGATAAACCCTAAATTGAATTGCTGTTAATTATTTTGCCCGCATTTAGTTTTTAATTTCCTGTAATAGGACTTCACTGTTTTCCCGTATTATCAATCAATGGCATATTCAAACTTTTCAGTAGGATATGTAATTCCTATATATTTCTCATATGTGTTTTATTAATGGTGACAACTTGGAATATAAAATCAGCTCTTCTGACTCACAATCAGCTTTTTCCACCTCATTATGAATGCTCTGCAGTGCCACATTGTGCCCTAAAGTGGTAGTTCTTGATCATTTTTGGTAATACCTTCTTTGTGATGCAAATTATGAGCTCTTTTCCTAGTAAAAATGCACATATGAACATACAGTTCAGATTTTGCACACAATTTCAGGTATGTTTTTGGACACTCTGAAGCTAATCCATGAACTCTCTCATAGCTCTGCTCTAAATTTATGTAATTGGGATCCTGGGAACACAAGGTTGAGCTTGCTATTAAGAGAATATTTTGGATATTATTTGACTCACAATTCTTCCATATTAGTGGCACATAAATGATGCCACAGACTCGGAGAGGCTGAGGCAGGAGAATGGCATGAACCCGGGAGGTGGAGCTTGCAGTGAGCCGAGATTGCGCCACTGCACTCCAGCCTGGGCGACACAGCGAGACTCCGTCTCAAAAAAAAAAAAAAAAAAAAAAAAAAATGATGCCACAGATCAGAAATGGGATTGAGTTGAGATTTGTAGAACAGGAAAAAAGGAAGGTAATAGTCAAAATCATACCAGGATTATTTGTAAAAAATGCATTACATATAATAGATTCTAAAGATGATAAACAAATTAATAAATTGATTTTAAGAGAAAACAATACAGTTTTTGCTTTGTCAGCAAGCAATTCAGTATTCAGTGTAAATAGTAGCAATAGAGAAATGAATAAAGTGAACAGAGAAGATTTTCAGATCACAAAATTGGGCATGTAAAGCTTTCTGAATCAATAAATCATTGAAACTTTTTAAAAAACAAATACACAATGAGTAAAGAAGCAATAAAATGACAAAGAAAAAGGCCTATAGGAGCACAACTAACTTGCAGCTCCCACTTGGAGCTGTGAACACAGCAGCGTGTGGAGACTCACTCTGAACTTTTGCTCCAAGAACTACTGCAGGAACATACCAGGAAAGCTGAGAGAATCCACAGACCCTTTGAAGGAGGTGGACTGCCGATGCAGGCTACATGGGACAGCCAAGGAACTCCTGCTTGCTTTCTCAGCTGGGAGGCTGGTAGCTGGGGGCAAGTTCTCAGTCCTGCTCACTGGCTGCCTACAAATAAACTCGGTGCTGCTGGGGAAGTGTGGTAAAAGTGAGACTGGCCTTTTGGGCTGCAGGCTGTGTGGCAGCTGGGTGAGGCCTGTAGCTGCCAGCTTTCCCCCACTTCCCTAGTGACATGTGTGATGTAGCAGAGACAGCCATCATTCCCCTGGGAACATAACTCCATTGGCCTGGGAACCACATCCCCATCCCCTACAGCAGCCACAGCAAGCCCTGCCCAAGGAGAGCCTGGGCTCAGACATGCTGAACGCTGCCCCCACCTGAGGGTCTTTCTCTACCTGCCCTGGTAGCTGAAGACAAAAGACATAATCTCTTAGGAGCTCTATGACCCCACCCACAGCTTGACCCTAGGGCAAGCTTGTATCTTCCCTATACTACTGTAGCTGATGTGCTCTTAAAAGTGCCATCTCCTGGCTGGAAGCCAAACAACACAAAACCAGTGCACTTAACAGTACAACCAAGGACGCTCACAGAGTCCACTATACTCCACTGCTACCTCCACCAGAGCAGGTGCTGGTATTCACGGCTGAGAGACCTGAAGACAGATCACATCACAGGACTCTTTGTAGACACTCCCCAGTACCAGCCTAGAGGCCAGTAGCTCCCCTGGGTGGCTAGATCCACAAGAGAAATAATCACTGCAGTCTGGCTCTCAGGAAGCCCCATCATGCCTTGGGGAACGGGGAGAGCACCAAATCAAGGGAGCACTCCAAGGGACAGGAATCTGAACAGCAGCCCTTGAGTGCCAGAATGAAATGGTAATTAAAAAGTTGCCAACAAGAACAAAAAAAAGTCCAGGACCAGACAGATTCACAGCTGAATTATATCAGACATTCCAAGAAGAATTGGTACCAATTCTATTGACACTATTCCAAAAGATAGAGAAAGAGGGAATCTTCTCTAAATCATTCTGTGAAGCCAGTATCACCCTAATACCAAAACCAAGAAAGGACATAATAAAAAAATAAAACTACACACCAATATTTCTGATGAACATAGATGCAAAAATCCTCAACAAAATACTAGCTAACTAAATCCAACAGCATATCAAAAAGATAAGCCACACGATAGTTTGCTCAGAATGATGCACACCAACATGGCACATGTATACATATGTAACAAACCTGCACGTTGTGCACATGTACCCTAGAACTTAAAGTATAATAATAATAATAAAAAAAGATAAGCCACAATAATCAAGTGGGTTTCATGCCAGGGATGCAGGGATGGTTTAACATACGCAAGTCAATGAATGTGATACACCACATAAACAGAATTAAAAACAAAAACCACATGATCATCTCAATAGACGAAAAACGAGTATTTGACGAAATCCAGCATTTCTTTATGATTAAAACCCCCAGCAAAATTGGCACAGAAAGGACATACCTTAAGGTAATAAAAACCGTCTATGACAAACTCACAGCCAACATTATACTGAATGGGGAAAAGTTGAAAGCATTCCCCCTGAGAAGTGAAACAAAATAAGGATGCCCACTTTTACCACTTCTATTCAACATAGTGGTGGAAGTCCTAGCCAGAGCAATCAGACCAGAGAATGAAATAAAGGGCATCCAAATCAGTAAAGAGGAAGTCAAACTGTCACAATTTGCTGATGACATAATCATAGAAAGCCCTAAAGATTCATCCAAAAAGCTCCTAGAACTGATAAATGAATTCAACAAAGTTTCAGGATAGAAAATTAATGTACAGAAATCAGTAGCTCTGCATACACTAACAGCAACCAAGCTGAGAATCAAATCAAGAACTCAACCCCTTTAACAGTAGCTGCAAAAACAAAAAATAAAATACTTGCGAATATACCTAACCAAGGAGATGAAAAACCTCTACCGGGAAAACTACAAAGCCCTGCTGAAAGAAATCATAGACAACACAAACAAATGGAAACACAACCCATGTAGAATCAATATTGTGAAAATGACCATACTCCCAAAAGCAATCTACAAATTCATTGCAATTCCCATCAAAATATCACCGTCATTCTTTACAGAACTGGAAAAAAATCCCAAAATTCATATGGAATCAAAAAAGAGCCCACATAGCCAAAGCAAGACTAAGCAGGAAGATCAAATCTGGAGACATCACATTATCTGACTTCAAACTATACTATAAGGACATATTCACCCAAACAGCACGGTACTGGTATAAAAATAGCATATAGACAAATGAACAGAATAGAGAACCCAGAAATAAAGCCAAATACTTACAGCCAACTGATCTTTGACAAAGCATACAAAAACTTAAAGTGGGGAAAGGACACCCTATTCAACAAATGGTGCTGGGATACTTGACAAATCAATGTTGAAGAATGGAACTGGATCCTCATCTCTCACCTTATACAAAAATCAACTCCAGGTGGATCAAAGGCTTAAATCTAAGAAGTGAAACCATAAAAATTCTAGAAGGTGACATTGGAAAAACTCTTCTAGAGATTGGCTTAGGCAAAGACTTCATGACCAGGAACCCAAAAGCAAATGTAACAAAACCAAAGATAAATAGTTGGAACTTAATTAAACTAAAAAGCTTCGCACAACAACAACAAAATAATCAGCAAACAGACAACCCACAGAATGGGAGAAAATCTTAGCAATATATACTTCTGACAAAGGACTAATATTTAGAATCTACAAGGAACTCAAACCAATCAACAAGATAAAAACACAATCCCATCAAAAAGGGGACTAAAGACATGAATAGACAATTCTCAAAAGAAGATATACAAATGGCCAACAAACCAACAAACATGAAAAAATGCTCAGTATCACTAATGATAGGGGAAATGCAAATCAAAACCACAATGTGATATCACCTCCCTTCTGCAAAAATGGCCATAATCAAAAAACAATAGATGTTGGGATGGATATGGTAAAAAAGGGAAGACTTTTACACTGCTGATGGGAATGTAAACTAGTACAGCCACTATAGAGAACAGTGTAGAGATTCCATAAAGAACTAAAAGTAGGTCTACCATTTGATCCAGCAATCCCACTCCTGGGTATCTACCCAGAGGAAAAGAAGTTATTATATGAAAATGATTCTTGCAAATGCATGTTTATAGCAGCACAATTCACAATTGCAAAAATGTGGAACCAGCCCAAATGTCTGTCAGACAATGATTGGAGAAAGAAAATGGTATATATACATACACCATGGAATACTAGTCAGACATAAAAAAAAAGAAATAATGGCATTCACAGTAATCTGGATGGAATTGGAAACAATTATTCTAAGTGAAATAACTTAGGAATGGAAAATCAAACATCTTATGTTATGTTCTTACTCCTAAGTGGGAGCTAAGCTATAGGATGCAAAGGCATAAGAATGATACAATGGACTTTGGGAACTCATGGAAATGGTGGGAGTGGGGGAAAGGATAAAATACTATGCATTGGGTACAGTGTACACTGCTTGGGTGATGGGTGCACCAAAATCTCAGAAATCACCACTAAAGAACTTATTCATGTACAAAAATAAATAAATTTTCAAAAGACATAAAATTTTACTCCAATCAAAAATTCCTTTAACATTTAATATACATCATGTATGACTATTTGAAGGATTATTGGATTTACTTAATCAATAAATCCCATTAATTCAGAACTTACTCTACTACTATCTCCATAGTTACATAGATCTCTTCATTACTCATCTAAATTTCAAATGTTAATCAGGTGAAAACAATTGACAAGTTACGAGGTAGCTTTTAAAATATCACTAGTAAGTCAATTTCCATTGCCATATATCTTTGCTATCAACCAGGTAATTTTTTTTCAGTAGGATGATAAAATGCTCATGCTTTAAATTGCTATCACGTTTGATTACTTTTAGTTTAGAAGCTTGAAGTTCATTTGAAGTGTGGAAATCTACAGAAATTTATCAATTGTTCCTGATTTTAACCAAGTACTTTAAGATCTTCCATGTAGGAATGACACTTAAACTAAGTCTTACAGGTTGTCATGACAACATGGGTAGTGTTCCATGAAAAGGGATTTGAGTTTGATCATATTTGAGGTTGTCCTGGCAACATGACAACTGACTTCATGAATGAGGTGTCACTTTATCGGTTAAACTGGTTTTAGGATGATTGGACGTCTCCTGAAAAACATATATATATATATATATATATATCTTCAGAATATATACATATAATATCAGAAAAATTCTTGCTGTTTTGAAAAAGACAAAAGAAATAACACTTGAGGCTGAGAAGTGAGGCAAATACATATTAAAGTTGGAAAAGAGATGTGTGAGAATGAGATGGGGAAATGGAAAGACAGAGAATAACAGGGAAAAGGTATGAAGACAATAAAACAAATAAGGAAAGGGAGAATGACATTAATAAGTCAAAGAATTTCATTTTACCATTACTGAGTTAGGAAGGTTGAACAAGGGAAAAAGTCACTATGGAAACATTAGGGCACTTTGACAACAGGAGTGCCCTATCACGTTGTAGCTATGTTGTTGTTACTATTGTTATTATCAGGGTGTCAGATGCAGTATCAATCTAGCATACCAGAAGCATTTATTTACAGGTATCTGACGAAGGAGTTTTGAAGGAAACAGCTTCAAGCTAAATGAGCTCAGCACAACAGAAAACAGCTCTTTATCCCATATCACTTTCATACACTGACAAATAAATCTTACATCAATCAGAGCAGCTGTGAATGCAAATTTTAACAGTAAATATTAACAGTTATGCTTCTAACATGTTTAGATATCTAAGTTGAAATATAAATTGAGTGATTTTACTTTCTTCAAGGAGAAAACCTAGTTCTATTACTCAGTAAAAGGAGAAGTTTGGTAAAATGAGATGAAAGTTAATAACATACAGTAGATTTCTAGTGTGTGTATATATTTGCACGCGTGCATAAGACTCTAATGTCTTTATGTCTCTTTATTTATTCTATGCCACATTTTTAAACAAGACTTTTAAACCTTGGTTCCATGGTCCAGAGGCTTTGGGGATTCAATGGAACCCCTGAAATCAATTGCCAAATTTGTGTGCATGTGCATTTTCTGGGGAAGATGATCCAAAATTTTAATCAGATGAATAATGACCCTCAAAATATAAAGAATCGTTTACTAATGAAAAATGTTGATTCTGTGGAAAAGTCATGAAGAGGAAGGAAAAGAGATAAATAGCCAGGAATTTTTCACTGTGTGCAAGGCAGTCATTGGAAAGGGCTCTTGTCTCTGTATGCTATTAAGTACCCTGAAGCTATTGGTGTGATGTTTAACCACCCTCAATATTGCCAGAAAAAGAGACTAATGCAGAAGTTAGTTTATAGCACTTATTTAAGAAATAAGTCACTAAAGCACAGTATAAAGGCATCACCAATGATCATCTGTCAACAAAACAAAGATCCCTGCCTTCCTGAAGTTTACATTCTAGCAGGAAGGAAGAGAAGTACAGATACAAGCACAAGATATGATGAGATTTAACTACCTAAGAATTTCCAGAGATTTGTAAGTGTCTGCTACTGAGTAGATGCTTAACTAATATTGATGGAAGAAAGAAAGGAAGAGAGGGAGATAAGGCGGGAAGATAGTAATGAAATAGAGCTTAATCAATTAAATATTGTTCTTGTTTTGCATATCCTAACATATTCCCTACATTCTTGTTGTTAAAAGAAAAACTAATTAATCTTTAATCAGACAAATTAAATTCAGCAGTTTATTTGAGCAAACAACAGTTCATGAATTCGGTAGCACTCAGAATCAAAAGTTCAGAGAGCTCCACAAAGCAGTGTGAGCAAATTAGGTGATATTCCTGGTTCTCAGTTTCTTCTTTTACAAAATACAGGAAATTCTGCTGATTCTTACTACTGTCTTATGGATTAAATAAGATAAGGTAATGTAGTGTGGCCGTACAATACATGCTCCATAAAATTTCTCTTCTTTTCTGAATAGGAAAAAAGTTTCTCTAGGTTAGATTGCATACTCAACTTACAAAATAAACTCTAATTAAATAAAGCAAACTCTAAATTTGAAGCAGTTTACTAAAACCACTGAAATAAGTGCTTTAAGAATCCATGTAAAACAACCTCTTATTGAGGGGCCATCACAGAAGACAATTTCGACATCTTTTTTAAATCACATTTAAATTAAAATGTACTTTCTTTGTGATTTATAGATATACCAGTTGAAATCAATTTGTTTATCTTCTGGAAGGACCCATAATATGGTTTGTATTCTTTTATGAGATAATCAGATGTGGCTGCAAAAAGAGGCAGAAGGAGAGGCTCAGGAAAACAAAGGTTATTATACCTACAGGAGGAGGGCATGTCATGTGGGGCTACATGGGAAAGACACAAGGGTGGTCAGAGGACAGAAGTAAGTGGAAGGGTTAGACCACTACCGGTATGGAAGTTTCCTGGGGAAGGCAAGGTGAGGCAAGGCTGGACAAACAGCTTGGGATTAGCTGGTTTGAATAATTTTGGTGTGCTTTGGATGATAGACGTGGTCCCTGCTTGCCTGGCATCCAGCCCTGGGATTATTAAGGCAGAGAAAATATTTCCTCTTGGGGTATAAGGGCCAGATAAAGAAAGTATAGTTCAGAATTGGTTTGCATGCATATCAAAGAGATGGTTCTGACTAGGTTCTTTGTTATCTTTAAAAATTGTCTAGATCTGAGAGCAATCTCCTTGCCAGAAAGGATTTTTTTAAAGTTGTCAAAACATCACAGTACACAGAAAATTTAAAAATATTTACAACACATAGTGTAGTGATTATAAGCACAAACTCTAGGCTCCAATTCTAATACTTATATTTACTTAGCTTGAGAGCATAATTTAACCCCATCAGTGCCTCGGTTTCTTCGTCTATAAAATTGCAATAGTTGGAGTATATGCTTCATAGGACTTTGTGGGGATTAAGAGAGTTAATACATGTACAGTGTATAAAACAATGCCCACTATACATATGTTAATGTATAATGGTAATTAAATATCATATGTTTTAACAATTATAATATTTAAATTCATTGGTGACTATGTAAATTTTGGTTTCAAATGGTTATCACCTTTAAGTTAAATAGGAAAGTTTATTTTAACCTTCTCACATTTGTCTGATTTCATGCATTTTGTTTAGTGACAAATTTTAATTTTCATTTAGCAGAATTTTTGGCATCTAGATAAATTACACTAAAGAAAGTAGTAGTTGAAAGGTTTACTTATTTATGTAGCTATCTGAGGGTAAATTATCTTAGCTGATTAAACAAGTAGGCATTCTGCTCAAAATTAAATAGTAGAGTTAGGAATTTGGAGAAATCTTTTGAGAAACAATCTTCCAGACAAAACTTAATTCTTTCATAATTATAGTGCAGAAAGCTGGGTCTTGAACAGGTCTCAATCTACCTTCTGGGAAAAGTTTTGGGCCCACTTACAGGGTCTTGAGATACCCACTTATTTAGGAAACATTGATTATTTGTCTTTGTCTTCTAGAATAGGAGCTGTATGGCAGAATTTTCTGCTTTTATGTACTGGGGTATCTTCAGCATCTAGAGCAGTGCCTGGAACTTAGCATGCATTCAATAATATTTGTTCCATGAATAAATGGTTAAATTCTAAAAGTCAATGTTAGGTGTTAAGGATATAACAATCAGTTAGAGGCTCATAATATGTAAGCAAAAATTGTTAACTTTAAATTTGCCGTTTTTTAAAGCAAATGGATATCCTTTTATTAAACATACACACAGACACACGCGCGCGCGCACACACACACACACACACTCCTAAAACAAAATCTTTGCCTTATAGCTCCATGGCATTCCAAGAGAGGTATCATCTTCCACACAGCCCTTGCTTAATCTGGCTAAATCAGTTAACAGCCGAGAGGTATAGATCAAGAGAGAAGTCCGTTATTCAAAGTAAGGCTTTGCCTCTTTTCTACTTAACCAAACCATTCAAAAGCTGCTTATGCAGATAATATCATTATGGCCAGCTCTGAACTTGCCTGCTTGAACCTCAAGTTAACTTGCTTCTCTCAGGTGTTACTGAAGGGATGATTGGAATTTGTGCACGTTGTAGGAAAAGCATGTCTTCTTTCCTATCACTTGCATCCAGTGATGTCTTAGAATCAGAACTTAGCTCCTTAGAACTTGGTTTATTTCAAGTATAGTGGCATATAGTTCACGTTAGGATAAATTATTACCATCTGCTATATGTTCAATATGTTCCAGAAATGTTACATCTGTAAATCTTTTTCAACCTTTACAATACCTCTTGGAGATATATGTTACCATTTCAGTTTTACAAATATAAAAAAAGAAAACAGAAACCAACAAAAACAAGAGGTGGGAAGGAAAGTAAGTTATCCCTGGAGACACAGCAAGTAAGAAGTAGACAAGGAATTCAAACACAGGCCTCATGACTCTAAAGTTTGTATGTGTCATGCTTTGATATCTATGAAAGCTCTGTGATTTCATTCAGTTGTTGATTTCATTGGTGTATTTCTCTCTCAAAAATTTAACTTTGTCTTATTAGACCATTTTTATACCCAGTCACCCCTGGTCTGATGCAGTACCTTTGCAGAAGGCAAAAACCCAGGCTAGATCTAAATTGTTGCCCATAGTAACAGGCTGTACTTGAAGCTGGGTTCATTTCAGATATCAAATCACTCCAAAAACACCCTGGAGAGACTTTGGAATTATTCATAATTACCACAAATTGAAAGTGATGAGAAAATTGGTGCTATTTTTCTATCAATCTCTAGAAAGATTATTATGCTATCTACTCACTACTAGATTTTTAAAAAATTCTTAGCTGTGGAAATTTGTTTCACAAGCTTCAATATTAATTCTGAATCTTTGTTTTTCAACACTCCAGCATGCCTCCAATTTCTTCAAGGACTGCAATAAAATTCTTGATATCCACATAAATTAAATGTAATTAAGTTTGTTTTAAATTTTTTATTGTAAAATTTTAAAACATATTCAATAATCATAGATGAGTAACAAACCTCCATGCATCCATCAATTCAGGTTCAATAGTTATCAATAAATGTCAAATCTTATTTCATTTATATCCTCTGATTCCTCCCCCATACCCGCCACTGGAGTATTTAATAGCAAATTTCAACTATCATGTCATGCCATCCTGATTAAACTGTATTTTAAATTCAAATGTCATTGAAAAAAATGGACAAAGACAAAGAAAAGGATGGGAACACAGGAACAATGTAAAACAAAATCCAGAAAAAAATGCAGTGAAAACTCCTCACATTAATTTTACTGCAAGAAGACAAAAATCATGCCTCTTTTGTTCATTTTTATACAAATTCATATTTAATACATGTTTAAGATGATGGTTTCTCTAAAATGGCAAATAATTCCTGAGTGGACATCACACACTGAGAGAGACAGACTAGATTGCACAACCCCAAAATGTTAAGAAATTGATGACCTTGTAAACTTAAGCACTATTTTTTTCATTACTGACCAAATCAAGCTTGCATTTCATTTTAGTATACTGTGAGAGATGCTCTTGTAGAAATCTTTTTTTTTTTTTTTTTTGAGGCATGGTCTCTCTCTGTCACCAGGCTGGAGTGCAGTGGGTAGGATCTCAACTCACTGCAACTTCCACTTCGGGGACTCAGATGATCCCCCAACCTCAGCCTCGGACTACAAGCGCATGCCACCAAGCCTGGTTAATTTTTGTATTTTTTGTAGAGACAGAGTTTCGCCATTTTGCCCAGTCTGGTCTGGAACTCCTGGGATCAAGTGATCCTCCCACCTTGGCCTCCCAAAGTGCTGGGATTACGGGTGTGAGCCACTGTACCCGGCCTAGAATTCTTCTTTGTGCTCTATCAAGATAATATATGTAGCATCCAAACAACTCCCACATTTAAACTGCTTTTCTGAGACTAATAAAAGAGGCATTTTAGAGTTATAAGTTTTGTACTGCTCATCGATAACTACCAATAATAGAGCTGTAGAGTTATACCTTTATTAGCTCTTTAAGTCATTGAAATAAAGATTTCTTTTTAACATGCATTTTGATGGTGATAAAAAATATCCTACCTACATTATGGTTCTTTCTGTTGTTTTTAGAATGTCTAGTTATTCAAAATAATTTTCTGTTTGTAGTCATATCAATGGCATTGGAAAGGCATATAAAGTGATTAGTAGTTTATCAAAAAGTCAAATGATGAAATAAAATATTCGATATTGTTATGTTTTATAAATTCATTTCAATTCCAACCTAAAATATCAATGCTTTGGCCAGGCATGGTGGCTCATACCTGTAATCCCAACACTTTGGGAGACTGAGGTGGGAGAATCACCTGAGCCTAGGAGTTCAAGATCAGCATGGGCAACTCCCATCTCAACAAAAAATAAAAAAATTAGCTGGGTGTAGTGGTACATATCTGTGGTCCCAGCTACTCAGGAGGCTGAGGTGGGAGGATCTCTTGAGCCCAGGAGGTCAATGCTCCATGGAGCTGTGTTTATACTACTGCACTCCAGCCTGGGTGACAAAGCAAGACTCTGTCTCAAAAAGTATATGATATATAAAATAAAATATCGATGCTAAATCTGGACAAACTTATGCTTCATTAACAACTAATATTAATTTCCATGTTGTAATCTAATGTGAACCAACAGCTGTCAGTTCTTAAAAATGCAATTTAAAAAATTAGACTGCATCAGAGAAATGCATATCAAAACCACAATGAGATACCATCTCACACCAGTTAGAATGGCGATCATTAACAAGTCAGGAAACAACAGGTGCTGGAGAGGATGTGGAGGAATAGGAACACTTTTACACTGTTGGTGGGACTTTAAACTAGTTCAACCATTGTGGAAGTCAGTGTGGTGATTCCTCAGGGATCTAGAACTAGAAATACCATTTGACCCAGCCATCCCATTACTGGGTATATACCCAAAGGATTATAAATCATGCTGCTATAAAGACACATGCACACGTATGTTTATTGTGGCACTATTCACAATAGCAAAGACTTGGAACCAACTCAAATGTCCAACAATGATAGACTGGATTAAGAAAATGTGGCACATATACACCATGGAATACTATGCAGCCATAAAAATGATGATTTCATGTCCTTTGTAGGGACATGGATGAAGCTGAAAACCATCACTCTCAGCAAACTATCACAAGGACAAAAAACCAAACCCGCATGTTCTCACTCATAGGTGGGAACTGAACAATGAGAACACATGGACACAGGAAGGGGAACATCACACACCGGGGCCTGTTGTGAGGTAGGGGGAGAGGGGAGGGATAGCATTAGGAGATATACCTAATGTTAAATGACGAGTTAATGGGTGCAGCACACCAACATGGCACATGTATACATATGTAACAAACCTGCACGTTGTGCACATGTACCCTAAAACTTAAAGTATAATAAAAAAAAGTTACTCGAGTAACTAGATACTACCTGTTTGCCAAAAATTTATGAAAAGAAAAATTAAAAATTTTTTTAATTGTGAAAAAATAAAAATAAAAAATTAGACTGCACATCAGTTAACACATATAGAAATTTTTGTACATTTTATAGAAAACTTTGTAGTCCCTCAAACTCAAATCATAATAATTATAATGGCTTTGGTTGAAAAGTAGTGTAATTGGTGTTTTAGTAAATATTTTGACTTAGTCATTTAAAGAAAATGGCTGCTTCTAGATACTAGTGTACTTAAAATGAAAGCTTATGTTCACCTTATAGCATTTTATTTGAAAAGATAATTTTATGAATCAAATGTGCCCAGACAATTTGTGTAAAGGTAAATTAGATAAAGACACACAGTAATCCCATGGATGGCAACCTATAATTCACATAAGAATCACCTGGAGGATTTCTTAAGGCAGATTGCCTAACCCTGCCCCAACAGCTTCTGATTCAGGAGGTCTGGGGAAGGCCCCAAGATTTTCATTTTTAACAAGCAAGTGAGATTGATGTTGCTTGTCTAGGGACCAAACTTTGAGAACCACTACAGTAGACTGATGTGTTCAAAGAATTCAGGTTTTAGGACTGTAATAATTATGGAAAAGTCTGTTTTAAATTGGATCATGCATGGGGAAAGATAAAAATAAGGAGACAAGGGTTGCCACCACTAATTCTAAAACTTTCCTTAGTCATCTGACTACATCACTCTCAGGATTTCTATTTCCCTTCAACTATTACACATTTCTTCTCTTTTCAAACATTCAAAACACACCTTACCTTTCCTTACCCCTTAGCCGATAACATTGCTTTAAATTTATCAGAGTTAATTAAAGAAATTAGAAGAGAACCTTATCCTTCCACTGCCATATTTACCAGGTGGCTGACTCTTGTACTCATATGCTTTAACATTCATCTTGGTGCAATGGATGCAGGTTCCCTGATTCAGCTGTGGCTCTCCCCTCCACTCACTTACTGGATCTCACTCCCATTCCCTTAAGAATTTGTCCCCTCAATTATTTCATCCCTTTTCTGGTTTTCTTAGCTTCTCATTTGCATCTCCTTTGTAGTCTGCTTTGCTGAATTCTCCTTCTTTTATCCACCTTAGTGATCAGATTGATTCCTAGAATATTATTCCACCTGGAGAAAGAAAGGGAGAAGAATTTATCCATTGGATCCCATCATCATTGCTCAAGGGCTGTCCCATGATTCATCAACTTCCCTGCACTCCAAGGTGCAAGTTCATGAGGGAGGGGTGGGTTCCCTCAGGGGTCTAACAATTTGATGTAAGACGAGGCCCTGGCTGAACAGGACATAGAAGTCTCCCACCCAGGCCTCGTGTAAGGTGTGGTCGGGGTGCACCTAAGTTACAGACCTGGTCTCTGCAGCAGTGTTGGGAATAAGAGGCAAATCTAAGAGGATTTTGAATTGTTACCATGACTCTTATATACAGACATGTTTTACTAGCTTTAATACAAAGAGATTTTTTCAAAATGGATCTGAGGCTGAGGCAGGGGCATTGATGTGATATACAGAAACAGCCTAATTTGTGCCAAGCCTAATTTGTGCTAAACTGTAAACAACCCACTAGTGTTGTCTTCAAGTATCTCTCTAGCTAACATTACGTTTGTTGTCACCCACAACTAGCTGAGTTAATTATTATTCTTCATTTTATCAGTCAATGCAAGACAAGCCTAATATTCTTCTCTTTACAACATGGAAGTAGAGAATTTCTAGGAAATTTATTAAAGACCATTCACACTGTCATGCAAATGCTTTAAGGTTGTTAGGGAAGTTGAAGGAATCTTCACAACTGTAATTTCATTCCTTTCTTCAGCTTCTCACTTAGTCAATCTTCCCCAAGACTTGCTGTTCCAGCTTGAAGTTCAAAGACTACAATCTTCTCTTTCCTCCACCTGCAATCATTATTAGTGCTCACATACTGAACCATAATACACTGATATGCCAGCCTGTGCAATTATTATGTAGAATTGCTTAATACATCACTTATGTAAAAGTAATGCTGGATATCACACTAACAGCCAAGGGGATGCAATGTAAAATGACAATGTGGTACCTTTTTTTTTTTTTTTTTTTGAGACGGAGTCTCGCTCTGTCACCCAGGCTGGAGTGCAGTGGCGCAATCTCGGCTCACTGCAAGCTCCGCCTCCTGGGTTCACGCCATTCTCCTGCCTCAGCCTCTCCGAGTAGCTGGGACTACAGGCGCCCGCCACCACGCCCAGCTAATTTTTTGTATTTTTAGTAGAGACAGGGTTTCACCGTGGTCTTGATCTCCTGACCTCGGGATCCGCCCACCTCGGCCTCCCAAAGTGCTGGGATTACAAGCGTGAGCCACCGCGTCCGGCTGTGGTACCTTTTAATACCCTACAGAATGGCAAATTTAATAATCATAATAATATTACTAAGTATTGGTGAAGATGTGGGGGAAATTGGAACACTTGGCTATTGCCATTAGCATAAAAATTATAAGCATGTTGGAGAGCAATTTTATGATACCTAGCATAAGAAAATGTTCATATACTTAAATTGAGCAATTATCTTTCTAGTGTCTACTTTCAAGGAACTCATTCATGGGCGCAAAGTTCACAGAGCAATACTTGTAAGAGTAAAAATGTGGAAATGACATAACTGTCCGAAAGAGGTAGGATTACTGAATCTGGCAACTCAGAAAGGAATGACCAAATATAGGTGACTTATTTATAAAGTTGAATATTATACTGTAGCAATTAAATGAATGGATTAGATAGAAATGTGTTCCTCTCTGTAGATGTATTTCAAAAATAATATCTCTCTATATTTCAAAAATAATGTGTTGTTTCAAAAGGATACGTACAACATGATATAATTTTCATATATCTTAAAAACACATAAAGCAACAGGGTACATTGTTTATGGAGGTCTTTATTTTTAGTAATTGAGTGAAAACATACATGGAGATAATGAATAATAACTTCAGGATGGAGGAGACTATTTCTGAGTATGGAAACAGAGGGAAAGAGAAAGGATGGCTATATATGTAATAGTTTAGTTTTAGAGAAAGAAAGAGGAGGGAGAAAGGAGTGAGAGATAAGGGGAGAGTGAGAGACTGAGAGTGAGAGAGAGCAAGAACAGGAGAAAGGGAATGGGAAAGAGAATGTGACGGACAGGAGGAGTAAAAAAAGTAATGTTAATCGTGATGGGTATATAAATGCCTACTGCATGATTTCAAGTTATCTTGAGTTTTTTAAATAATATAAATATTTTATGAAAACATACTAAGTTTACCTTTGTAAAAATGGAAAAAGCTTAATTTACTGGCTGGCTGCTTCATTGCTACAAAAGTGCAAACACTTTTCATAAAAGGTGAAAGAGATCACCATTGCAACTATATACAAAGGTATTTGGAGCCTCAATTCTTTTATGTTATATGTGTGTTTGTCTTCAGTGTTCCCTTTCAATGTTCAGGATAATTTTCTGCTATTTTGCTGTCAGATATTGCAACAAGGGGAGGAATCACAGCTGAGAATCTGCTTCCTTTTTTCAAGGTGCTATAGTATACTACTCTGTTGCATAGCTTTTCTTTAGGCATGAAACAGCATACTGATTAGATCTCACCTTTCTTGGCCATAATTATATCATGCTTTCTGATGAGACATAAGCCACTGTGATTGGAGGTCTTGGAACTCTGCACTCATATGCTCAATTAGTCCATTTATTACATACAGATTACTAGTCCAATTTTCAGAAGACCATCTTATTTCAAACTTATATTCTTGGGTGGTGAGGAGAGGTGGTCAGTTTCCTCTCTGTCACTCCAATGTACTTAATAATCATATCTCACCAAATTTGAGTAGTGAGCATGTGTATATAAGGTTTTATATTCATAATCTTAAAGGTAATCATATGTAATTTTTATTCATTAGTTGTAGGGTCATTCCACCACCTGCTAAAAAAAAAAACTTAGATGCTGAAATTATCTTTCAAAACATGTAATTTGAGAAGAGACTTAAAATGAACAAGAAGGAAAAGAAGGGAGAGAAAAGAAACCACCATTGTTAAGATTCAATAATCACAGAAAAAGAGAACTTTGCTAAGTACTATAGAACAAACGGTGATCTTTTAGCCTGGCTAAGAAATTTCAGTCATCAGGAATAAGAAAAAATCTGTGATCCACCGAGGACAATTATCTGTTTTGCAAATGTGGAAAAGAGAATATTTTACAGCTTGTTCAATGTTGAAAGCAATTTTCACCAGGAAATCAAGAGAAGTGTAAAATTTTGTTTTCATTCTAGCAGCACTATGCTGTTATATATTTTAAAACTCACTGACATCAGCCATGAAGGGACAGAAAAAGCAGTGGAAATGATTGTATTTATTGGAGTAAAGCAACTTTTTTTTGCTTTACGGTTTATTTCCTTTTTTTTTTGCTTATTTCTTCTGAGTGCTTGACTGGGGATTCAGAAGAAAGACTTTATTACCATATTTACTCAGCATTTTTGAATGAGTTTTGAACCTTCTTGTGAGAAATGAGAAAGTTCTTCAAAGATCATAAAATGTCACAATTTCTTACTATAAGATTGCTATCCACTATTAGTGTATATATATATATATATGTATATATTCCAAATCAGCTGTCCTAGCTTGCTCCGGCATGCCTGGACAGAACTAGACAAGCCCCAGCCCATACTGCATGCCATTCTTTATTTGGAGATGCTTCTTAAACTATCCCTGGGCAACTTCTTTTTCTTTCCTTGTTCTATTCCGCTTACCTAATTAAGAAAGTTTTGAACTAATAGCCAGTTGGGTAAAGTGTAAAATGTGAGGTCCTATTCTAGCCAATGGAAACTGGTCTCACCAGTAGGGTAGACATGTCAGGCTATAAATAACTCTGTCTCCTTTGTTCGGTGTGCTCTCGTGGCTGGACAGCTGAGTAGCACCCTTTCTGCAGAAAGTAAAGCTCACCTTGCTGAGAGATCATTTGTTCCCGCGTTAATTCTTTTTTTTTTTTTTTTTTTTTTTGTGATACCAAAAACTTCATTTCCAACATTCTCAAGGCCTATTATTAACTTTCTGGTGCAGAATTCAAGTCATCTTTCCACTCTTTAGGGAATGATCCAAGTTCACTTGAACTGTGCCAGGATTTCCAGTCCATTACCCAATCTCCTTTTCATCAGCCATCCCACCATGGCATCCCCATTTCACTATCTTACATTCTCTGATTCGCCATTATAATCACCATCAGTTTCTTTGGTCCTTTCTCCTGAAGTTCTTGCCCCAAGCCTTAAAACTAATTAAACCCATCTTTCTACTCCTTCTTCCCCTGCAGCTGTGCAGCCTATGTGGGGGGAAAACAATCCACAGCCACACTAATGGGTAACAGTTTAAACTTATCACCAACACGAGGCAGGCTCTCAGTGTGGTCCAGCTGCCTTCCTGCTTCCCCTAGGTCATTTCAGTCCCCTAGATAGCTATTTTATACGTTTTCCTTGATCTTCAAACTCCCCAAATTTCCTCTCCTCTGCTCATTCTCAGCTGATCACGTTGCTTTTATTTCTCTGAGAAAATACAGCAATGAAAAGTAAGCTCCTAATTTTCCAATGTCTGTCTATAGTTTGCCTTTTTCTGCAAGAGTGGATGAACTGCCCCTGTTTCTAGTTGAGGCCACCCCTCAACTAGATGCTGATGTGGTGGCTTCAGACTTGCTGAAACAACCTACTGATTAGAGCTCACCAGACTTGCCAGTCTCTCTAGTATAGTCATTTTTTCCTGTTAAGTTATTTGCATCAACGAACAGTCATGCTTTACTATCTCAACAAATCTTTTTCATCCCACATATGTCCTACTATACTTACTGCCCTTTCTCTGCTCCCATTTTGAGCAAAATTTCTTTAAAATTTTGCTGGAATGTAAAGCACTGTGTCACTGCCTGGCTCATAACCCTCCAATGCTCTCTATCACACTTAGAAAAAAAAAAAATCTAGGGGCCTTCCCTTCCCAGCATTACATAAGGACTCCCTGCTCCTCCCCACCGTTGCTACTCTGCTGTTCTTCCCACTCTTGACGCTCCAGTTACATTGACCTCCTCCTTGTCCCACTAACAAGCCAGTGCTTTCTCCTCTCAGGTCCTTTGTACTGATTCCCATTGCCTGAAATTCACTTTCCCTAGAGTTATATGGCATTCACTGGGGGCTCTCTGTTCGTACATCACAGGCTTAATGGTGTCTTCCTTGGCAACGCTATCCAAAATTGCACCTTAACCCATCATTCTATCCCCTTGCCTTACTTTATTTGTCTTCATCAGCTGACAGGTCATATATTTAGGATCCAAACTCCCTGAGGGCAGAAACTATTTCCCCTTTTTAACCTTATTAAAGTATAACAGAAAAAAATTAGAGATATTCAAGGTGTACTACATGATGTTTTGATATATGTATACATTGTGAAATGATATAATTATCACAATCAAGATAATTAACATATTCATCACCTCACTTAAGTACCTTTGTGTGTGTTTGTGTGTGTGTGTGTGATGAGAATACTTAAGATCTACTCTCTTAGCAAATTTCAAGAATATAATACATTACTTTTTAATTATAGTTACCATGCTGGACTTTAGGTTTCCAGTTCTTATTAATCCTATAACTGTGAGTTTGTCACCCTTTGATCAACATCTCCCCTTTTCCTCTTAACTGTTGGTAACCACCTTTCTACTCTGTGTCTAAGAGTCTAACCTTTCTAGATTCCACATGTAAGTGAGATCATACAGTGTTTGTTTTCTGTTTCAGAAACAGAAACAGAAAACACTTCGCATGATGTCGTCCAGGTTCATCTATGTTGCGACAAATGGCCAGATTTTCTTCCTTTTTAAGACCGAATAATACCCATTGTGTTTATATGACTCATACTCTTCATCCATTCATCTGTCTATGGATACATAGGTTGTTTCCATAACTTGGCTATTGTGAATAATGCTGCAGTGAACATGGGGGTCTAGATATCTCTTCAAGATCCTGATTTCATTTCCTTTGGATATATATCCAGCAGTGAGATTAAATAATTCCATTTTTAATTTTTTGAGGCATCTTTGTACTATTTTCCTTAATAGCTGTATCAATTTACATTCCCACCAACAATATATAAAATTTCCCTTTCTCCACATTTTTTCCAACATTTTATTATCTTTTGATTTTTTGATAATAGCCATTCTTACAAGCGTGAGGTGATATCTCATTCATTGTGGTTTGATTTGCATTTCCTTGATGATTACTGATGTTGTTCATCTTTTCATATACCTGTTGGCCATCTGTATGTTGCCTTTGAAAAAAATGTCTATCCAAGGCCTTTGGCCATCTTTTAACAGGGTTATTTTATGTTTTATTTTTTATGTTTTACCATTGAGTTGCATGACTGCCTTGTATATTTTGAATATTAAATCCTTATAGGATAAATGGTTTGCAAATATTTTCTCCTATTGTGAAAGTTGCCTTTTCATTTTGTTGATGGTCTCTTTTGCTGTGCAGAAACATTTTAATTTATTGTAGTACCACTTATTTTTGCTTTTGTTGCCCATGTTTTTGGTATCATATCCAAAAAATCATTGCCAAGACCAGTGTCATGGAGCTTTTCACCTGTTTTCTTCAAGGAGTTTTATGGTTTCAGATCTTATGTTTAAGTCTTTAATCCATTTTGAGTTGAGTTTTGGATATGGTGTAAGATAAGAATTCATTTTTTTGTTTTTTTTCATGTGGATATCCAGTTTTCCCAATAGCATTTATTGAAGAGACTGTTATTTCCCCATCATGTCTTTGTAGCTTAGTTGGCCATATGTGCGTGGGTTTATTTCTCAGCTTTCTATTCTGCTCATTCCATTGGTCTATGTGTCTGGTTTTTTTGTTGCTGTTGTTGTTTGTGTGTTTGTTTTTGAGACGGAATCTCGCTCTGTCACCCAGGTTGGAGTGCAGTGGCGCAATCTCAGATCACTGTAACCTCCGCCTCCCAGGTTCACACCATTCTCCTGCCTCAGCCTCCCAAGTAGCTGAGACTACAGGCGCCCATCACCACACCTGGCTAATTTTTTTGTATTTTTAGTAGAGACGGGGTTTGACCGTGTTAGCCAGGATGGTCTCGATCTCCTGACCTGGTGATCCACCTGGCTTGGCCTCCCAAAGTACTTGGATTACAGGCATCAGCTACCATGCCTGGCCCTATGTGTCTGTTTTATGCCCTGTTTTATACTCTTTTTTTTTGGAGGGGCAGGATCTCACCCTGTTACCCAGGCTGGAGTACAGTGGCTTGATCATTTGTCACTGCAGACTTGAACTCTTGGGCTCAAAGGATTCTCCTGCCTCAGCTTCCTGAGTAAATGGGACTACAGGCATGGGCCACCACACCCAGGTACTTTCTTTTAAATTTTATGTGGGGATGAGGTCTTGCTTTGTTGCCCAGGCTGGTCTTGAATCTCTGGGCTGAAGGTGATCCTTCCATCTCAGTGTCGTACTCTTTTGATTACTGTACCTTTGTAATATAATTTGTCATCAGAAAGTATCCCATCTCCAGTTGTGCTCATCTTGCTCAAGATTGCTTTAGTTTTTGGGATCGTTTGTGGTTCCATGCAAATTTTAGATTTTTTTTTTCTAGTTCTGTGAAAAGTGCCATTGGAATTTTGATAAGAATTGGGTTGAATCAGCAACTCACTTTTAGTATGGACAATTTAACACTATTGATTATTCTGACCCATAAACGCAGAATATCTTTTCATATATCTGTGTCTTCAGTTTCTTTCGTTGAAGTTCTATAGTTTTTAGTGTACAAATCTTTCATCTCCTTGGTTAAATTTATTCCTAAGTATTTTATTATTTTTGATGCTATCACAAATGAGATTTTCTTAATTTTTTTCAGATAGTTTATTTTTAGTGTATAGAAATGCCACTGATTTTATGCTGATTTTGTACCTGCAACTTTACTGATTTTTAAAAAATTAGTTCTAACAGTTTTTGGGTGGAGGCTTTGAGTTTTTCTATGTATAAGATTATGTCACCTGCAAATAGAGACAATTTTAATTTTCCTTTTTCTATTTGGATGCTTTTTATATTTTTCTCTTGCCTAATTGCTCTGGATAAGACTACCAGTACTATGCTGAATAGAGATGGCAAGCATGGTCATTTTTGCCTTTTTTCCTGTTTTAAAAAAAAAAAACCAACGTTCAACTTTTCACCATTGAATACAATGTCAGCTGTGGGCTTATGGCATATGACTTTTTTGTGTTGCAGTCTAGTCCTGCTATAGCTAATAGTTCATGAGTTTTTATCATGCGAAGTTCTTGACTTTTTTCTGTATCTAATGAGATCATTATATATTTGTCCTTTGATCTGTTAATGTGGTTTATCACATTGATTTCTCTGTTTAGGGATAAATTCCACTTTATTACAGTGTATGATCCTTTTAATGTGCTGCTGAATTGGTATGCTGGTATTGTGTTGAGGTGCAACACAATGCAATTATGTTCATCAGGAATATTGCCCTTTAATGTGCTTTTCTTGTGTTCTTGCTTGGCTTTGGTATTGGGGTAATACTGGCCTTGTAAAACTAGTTTTGAAGTGTTCCTTCCTCTTCTGTTTTTTTGGAAAAAAGGACTTTGAGAAAGACTTCTATTAATTCTTTAAAAAAATTTGGTAGAATTCACCAGTGAAGACATCAGTTCCTGGACTTTTCTTTGGTGGGAGACATTTAATTACTAATTTTGTCTCCTTATTCATTATTGGTCTGTTCAGATTTTCTGTGTCTTCATGATTTAAGTTGGTAGTTTGCGTGGTTCCAGGAATTTACCAGTTTCTTCTAGGGTATCCAATTTGTTGACATTTCACTACCAGCTAGTCCTCTTATGATCCTTTGTATTTCTGTGGTATCAGTTGTAATGTCTCTTATTTCTGATTTTATCTATTTGTGTCATCTCTTTTATTTTCTTAATTAACCTAGCTAAAGGTTTATCAATTTTGTTTATTTTTTTCAAAAACCATCTTAAGTTTCGTGATTTTTTCTGTTGTTTATCTATTGTCTATTCCATTTATTTCTGCTCCAATCTTTGCTACTTACTTCCTTCTGCTAATTTTAGGCATAGTTTTTTCCTTTTTGTTTTTATTTGCTTTAGGTGTAAAGTTAGGTTATTTGAAAGCTTTTTGTTTTGTTTTGTTTTATCTATGTAGGTATTTATCCAATAAACTTTCCCCTTTTGCTGCATCCTATAAGATTTGATATGTTGTTTTTCCATTCTTATTTGTCTCAAAAATGTTTTTAAATTTCTCTTTTGACTTCTTATTGATCAATTGACCCCTTTATCATTATATAATGACTTTCTTTTCATTTTATCAGTTTTGACTTAGTGCCTATTTTTCTTTTTTTTTTTTTTTTTTTGAGACAGGGTCTCGCTGTCACCCAGGCTGGAGCGCAGTGGCACGATCTCGGCTCACTGCAGGCTCCGCCCCCAGGGGTTCACGCCATTCTCCTGCCTCAGCCTCCCGAGTAGCTGGGACTACAGGCACCCGCTGCCTCGCCCAGCTAATTTTTTGTATTTTTAGTAGAGACGGGGTTTCACTGTGTTAGCCAGGATGGTCTCGATTTCCTGACCTCGTGATCCACCTGCCTCGGCCTCTCAAAGTGCTGGGATTACAGGCGTGAGTCACCGTGCCCGGCCTCTTAGTGTCTATTTTTCTGATGTAAGTATACCTACCTCTTCTCTTTTGGTTTCTATTTGCATTGAATGTATTTTTCCATTCCTTCAATTTATGTGTGTCCTTAAAGCTGAAAGAGTGTCTTATTGGCAGCATATAGTTGGGTCCTTTTAAAATTGTTAATTCATTCAGCCACTCTGTCTCTTGTAATTGGAGAATTTAATCCATTTACATTAAAGGTAATTATTGACAATTAAGAACTTATTATTGCCATTTTGTTCATTGTTTTCTGGCTGCCTTATAGATATTTTGTTTCTTTCTTCCTCTCTTGATGTCTTCCTTTGTGATTGGATAATTTTTCTATGATGGTATACTTTGATTTATTTCTCATCGTTTGTGTATCTGTTATAGGTTTTTGCTCAGTGGTCACCATGAGGCTTACCTGAAACAGACTATAGTTACAACAGTCTATTTTAAGCTAATAACAACTTAACTTCAGTCATATATAAAAACTCTACACTTTACTTCCTCTCATATATTATATGTTTTCGATGCCACAATTTACATCATTTTTGTATCATATATCCTTTAACAAGTTATCGTAGTTATTTTTAAATATTTTATCTTTAACCTCTATACTAGAGATATAAGTTATTTACATGCTACCGCTACAGCATTAGAGTATTCTGAATTTAACTGTATTTTTATTTAACCAGTGAGTATTATATTTTCATATGCTTTCATGTTACTGATTAACATCTTTTCATTTCAGCTTGAACAATTCCCTTTTTTTCCTATAAGGCAAATCTAATGGTGATGAACTCTGTTAGCTTTTGTTTTACAGGGGAAGTATTTATCTCTCCTTCATTTCTGAAGGACAGTTTTTCCAGGTAAAGTGTACTTGGTTGGCAGGTTTTCTCTTTCAGCACTTTGAATACATCATCACTCTGGCCTGAAAAAAATTCTGCTGACAAATCTTCTAATAGCTTTGTAGAGTTTCCCTTGTGTGTGAGCAACTTCTTTTCTCTTGATGCTTTCCAAATTCTTTCTGTCTTTGACTTTTGGCAATATGATTGTAATATGTTTTGGTGAAATCTCTTTTGGATTGAAATTGATTGGAGGGTTTCGAGCTTCAGGTATGTGCATGTCGATAGCTCTCCCCAGATTTGGGAATATTTTAGCCATTTTTATTTAAATAAGCTTTCTCCTCTTTTGTCTTTCTTCTCCTCCTGGCTATCACATGATGAGAAAGTCAGCTCTAATGATAGTGTCACATACATCCCATAGACTTTCTTCATTTCTTTTCATTCTTTTATCTTTTTTCTCACTTAACTTAATATTTTCATATTACTTATCTCTGAGTACACAGATTCCTTCTTTTGATTGATAAAATCTACTGTTGGCACTTTCTCTTGAATTTTTAAAATTTCCTTCATTGTTATTCAGTTCCAGAATTTCTGATTGGTTCATTTTTTATGATTCTATCTGTTTATTGAACTTGCTGTTTTGTTTTGTATTTTTTTCTGATTTTGCTGTTTTCTATCTGTGTTCTTTTATAGCTTGCTGAGCTTCCTTAAAAAATTATATTGAACTCTTTTCATACAATCTATAGATTTCCATTTCTTTGGGGTTGGCTACTGGAATATTACTGTGTTCCTTTGGGTGTCATATTTACGTTTTTTGTGTGTTTTTTGAAGTGTTGTGCTTTTGTTTTCAGAATTAAAGAATTTAATTCTTTACTGACTATCTTAAGGAGAGAAACATTTTCACTACACAGGCCATTCAGTAATTCTGAGGCTCTCTTAGACCTTTTTTATAGATGTGCCCACTTTTTTTAAGTTTCCTTCTCTCAAAGGAACTCTTAAGATTGTATACTTTCTCTTTATCCTGAAAAGCCAGGTCAAACGCTGAGAGCCTGTTGTTTGTTTTCCCTAAGATAGTGCCCTGAAATGTTCATTTGTACCTTCTCCCAATCCTGAATAGTTGAGCTAGTGGTCTATGCAAGATGATTGCATTTGCTGTCCATGAAGGCACACTAGGGGAGCTGGCCCAGCTTTGGGTGGAGTGAGGTGCCTAAAGTAATTTGAATGTCCATGGGCCAGTTGGGGAGAGTTCACCAGCCAGGCATCCCAAGCAGCTTTTGGGCAGGCTTCTTGATGAAGTCCTTGAAGTAGTTAGTAGGTTCTGTGGCCTCTATTTCCACCTCCCAGCCTTTCCCAATCTCTCAGTCATGACAATCACATCAGTATTCTGATGGGATAAGAAAAATTTGGGCTGCTTGGGTAGCATCCTGCACAGCTCAGGGACACAGTGCTCACTCCCTATGTTCTTACTTTCTCCAGTGGGAGAAATTGCTGGCCAAGGGGACTTCTCTTGGCACTGAGATGTGCCACCTTGAGAAATGGGTAGTTTGGGTAAAATGGAAATGTTCTTTTACTCCCTTCAATGAGTCTATTCTTGGATTTTATGATCTAATATTGTCCTAGAACTTCTCCACCGGACTCTCAAACTTCCACAAAGGCACTCTTGTTCATAGATGGGATATGGGAGTAGAAATCTTCTATTTTGCTATCTTGCTAATGTCACTCCTTTGTCTGTTTTCTTTAGTAGCCTCTGAAATGCACAGAAGATGTCCAAAATATTGCACATTGAATTCAGTATTGAATATAAAATACTCTATTAACTCCTTGAAATATCTGCTCCTATCTGATTACTACTGACACAGGGAGAAGGGTGTAGTGTGAGAATTAGGAAATTCTCTTTTGCAACAAGAGTCAGAACTTTGCTTGTTCAGGATGTTCCACTTAATGAATTTATTTTCCCCTCATCAGTTAGTTCATATTCACTTTATTCCCACCCTTGCCACAATATTCTGATGTTACTGTTGATAGATTAGCTGCTGTTATATAAGTGCTCTACTCCTTACATGCACACATAATTCACAATTAGTCAGCAAACTTGGCAGCATTTCTGGGGCTGATTTTTGTCTTTGATGATTCTATTAAGGAAGTGAGTTATTTAAATGTTAACATAGTAAGGAAACACGCCTATGTTAAAAGTCATTTTAGGGTGCTAATGACTTAGGACTTGTTCATCAATAAAGTTAGATGAATATTAACCAGGGACAGGGTGGCAGGGCGAGGGGTGCTTATTTTGCTGATAAACTGATGTTTCTGATAATTGGACAAAAATATTCCAATGAGAACATAAGATATTTCAGTCCAATATTATGACCCTAAAGAGATGTTTTATCCTTAATAGAGTGAAAAGGATACAAGATAAAAAGCACCAATGCTGCTTGGCATTCCAAAAGTGATTTTTTTTTTCCCGCTCGCTTAGGGCCTTTCTTTCCTTTGTATAGCCAGTTAGAATCCAAAATTTAGCAGTAACAAAGTCATGGGGCACGGAATGAATTATCTAATCTGGTTAAGTATATAAGGTTTTCAAAATAGTGGTGGGGTGTGAGTTGAATCTCATCTAATATCTAGGGTTAAAATAGATACGCAGAAGCCAATCAGTAACCAGATCCTCCTAGTATACTGAGGCATCAAAGGCAGTAGGTAGCCACAAGTAAGTTCCCAAAATACTTCTGACTTAATGTTATTGCTGCATATATATTTGGGTATAAGTAAGAGTCTTTTTTACAGGAAAACAACACAAGGATACAACTTTGAAAATACTAATTAGTTTGTTTAAAAAATACACTGTATCCTAATGTTTGTGATAAAATTTTCTTTAGAACAAATTCAGAGCTAGGCTTTAGAGCTTTAAACTCTTTTGGAAGTGGCATTATTTTTTTTTCTGGATAACTGATATGTGTGTCTTTCAATGGATCTCTGCAGCTGGGGTTCAGAAGATTTGGCTTTCAGTCCCTTTTCTGCTACTGAATAGCTAGAGAAGTTTGTATAAATCATTCAATTACTCCGATCTTGTTTTCTCATATATAAACTGAATGTATCACACATATACACATTTGCTGGAGTGACACAAATATTTAATAATATTGGTTTCATTTATAAAACCATTGATTTATGAAAGGAATATATAGGTACTAGGTGATTGTAGAAGTGGTCATAGCTCCGTATCAGAAGCCCAATGCAAACCATGGATGCTTACTGCTATTTCAGGCTCTCCATCTCACATGTGTAAGCTGCTTGGAAGGAAAGGAATGCAGAATCTTTGCTGCACATGATGAAACATCTGCCCTAGTTGATGCAGATGATTCACTCTTCCTTTATTTCAACATGAATCAAGGTGATACTGGTTTCCCAGCTTCTAGTTTCCACCTGACCCATAAAATAGCTTTGTACAAAGAGCAGATGTGTTTTCTACTTGTTATGCCAATGAGTTTCAGGTGTGTCAAGGTAGTGACGGTTTCAGCCCTCGAGGTAGCAGGACGGGGTCTGGACCAGTGACCTCTGGTCATGAGTGTCCTCCTATATTTATCCAAGATTGCTATGTAAAATGATCTTTTTTCCCTGTTTTCCATGGCATGAAAGAGGTTGGGAAACACTTGACTAGATTTATTAGTTAATATATTTACCCACAGACATGCTTTGGATGCCTCCTCTGGGGATCTGAATACATCCTGGGAATATAGAGATGATTAAAATTTATAACTTGATTGCATGCCATCTCTAAAATTCTATAATGTATATTTATTATTTCCAAATGGCTAATTTGTAATAAGAAAATAAATATGTCAAAGGACAGAGTAGAGAAAACTGAGGATGAAAACTATACAATCTTGGGTGTTAAAAATATTGGAGTTCTTACTACAACTGACTATAATCTTTTACCTCTTGAGAGTATTCGTTATTTTTCAACCTGCGTTTCTTCACACTATTTTCAAAAGGGTTTTAAGTAAATAATGTCATTTTTATGATGAGGAAAATGTGATTATTATTTAAAATAATTAGAAATTAATGTTATATAGCATAACTAAAAACGTAATCACATTTCCATAATACCAATATTATTTAACATCACAATGAATTAAATATCACAAAATGTTTGTTAAGGCAATCATAAATAAGTGAATGGGTTAAAACATAAATGATAGTGTTATCTTGAACATCTCTACAAAAATAAAAACCCACTTCCATTCAGTTGTAGCCTTAGAGCCTCTATTTAACTTATTATATTTAGCTGTTTTTTAGTGCCGTATGGTTCTAAGAGAGAGTTCAGTTTATTGATATGACGCCTAGCACTCATAGAAGATGCACAATAATAATAAAAATTGGCAACAGATTCCATAGTCTTAAAAATGTGCAGCTCTTCATGGGCACAATCTATTTCCAGACATGAAAAGAGCATGTTTGCATATTATACACATCCATTATAATGATATCGAAAATAGTTTCTTGACAAAATAGACTTTAAATATGCATATTTCGTTTTTAAATGTAATTCTGAGATTGGATTTCTCTTAATGACAGTTCTGGGAGGTGAATATTCTATCATACTATGCTTAGCAACAACATTCTCCAAAATAGCGATGAAAGATATGTTTTCTCTTTTTTGTCATGGTTTGCTTTAAGAGTCCTTACATATTTTGACCGCTTACTATTTTGATTGCACGCCATCTCTAAAATTCTATAATGAATTTTGGATATATAGGCATCGCATCGCCTGCTTGATGACAGTGGCACACGAAAATCTGCACAAAATACTAACTGGAAAATTATTTCCTCTTTTTTTATAATGTGAAATATTTTAATGTATTTTTTGTCAACTCAGAGCTCCCAGTCAATCTTCTAAAAGGTAAATAAGACAAAGTAAATTGTCTATGTGTAAGTAACACACAAGCAAAGTGATTAAACCATAAATTATTGATCACTAATAAATATATTTGTTTTCATATATTTGTTTATGTGTGTGAAAACATACTGCATATTCCCTTTGTTTGATATTTGGCTGGTTTCGAAGTGTCTGCATGTAATTCTAATGGTCTAACAGTTGTATTCAGAAGATAATTTAAGATTTTTCCCACACATCATTTTGTTAAAATTTTAGTGAGTCTTGTGCATGTAAATATTTTCTTTGTAAACCTTAGCCAAAAAGGGCCGAGTGCAATGGCTCATGCCTGTAATTCCAGCACTTTGGGAGGCCGAGGCGAGTGGATCATTTGAAGCCAGAAGTTGGAGACCAGCCTGACCAACATGGTGAAACCCCATCTCTACTACAAATACAAAAATTAGCCGGGTGTGGTGGCATGCACCTGTAATCTCAGCTACTCCAGAGGCTGAGACAGGAGAATCACTTGAATCTGGGAGGTGGAGGTTGTAGTGAGCCCAGATGACGCCACTGCACTCCATCCTGGGCGACAGAGCAAGACTCCATGTTGGGGAAAAAAAAAAAAAAGGAAAAAAAGAAACAAAGGGAAACGAAAAGAAAGGAAGGTGAGGGGAGCAGAGGGGAGGGGAGGGGAGAAAGGAAAGGAAGGAAGGAAGGGATAGAGGAAGGGAGGAAGGAAGGAAGGAAGGAAGGAAGGAAGGAAGGAAGGAAGGAAGGAGGGAAGGAAGGAAGGAGCCCATAAGTATTATTTTGAGAGATATATACTTCTATGAAGTTTGGGCCCTATACTCCAAAAAGAAATCTACATGGTGAAACCCCATCTCTATTAAACAAAACAAAACAAAACAAAATATTAGCTGGGCATGGTGGCGGGCACCTGTGGTCCCAGCTACTCAGGAGGTTGAGTTGGGAGGATTGCCTGAGCCTGGGAGGCAGAGATTGTAGTGAGCTGAGATGGCACCACTGCACTCCAGCCTGGGCGACAGTGAGAACCTGTCTCAAAAAAACAAACAAAAAAAAAACGTATTTTGGAAAATGTGCCTATATTCTCTCCTATACTTACGTAAATTATCCATTATTTTCCCCTTCCACAGATAGGAAAGTCAAGGTTCAAATAGCCCAAGTGACTTACTCAAAGTCACGTGCATGTAAAAAGTGTCCATAAATATTTTTATTGAATTTTACTAAAATTCATTATTTAGATAATTGGTGTTGATATCATCAAGAATCTATAAGCAGCTACTTCCTTTCATAAAGAATCTTTCTTCTTCAAAACCTCTGCTGGCATTTTACTTCTTGTGAATACTGAATAAATATTTTCTAACTACTATATACTCACCTTCCCTCCCTTTCACTTCAGAAACAGAAGAAGTGGTAGCCCTGGTTAACAGAAATAACAGTAACTTTGCTATTCAGACACAATATTGTCTTTTCCATGTCTAAATTAGATCTGGTGCATTTAAATCCATGCAATTTTGATGTATTACATTCCATTTTCTACCTTCTCCATATTAATATCTTACATTCTGATTTTTTTTTCTGTTTTTGTACCACATACCCCTTATTTTGGGGCTATCATCACAATAATATCACCTTATATTGTGGCAAATGAATTTTTTTAAGTTAGTTGGGGTGCAATTCAATAGTTTCATCAGAATTGTTACTTGGAAAATCATTCCATTGACCATTATCTATGTGAACAGAAGGCATCATTCTGTTATTCTATTTTCAGAAACTCAATTTCCTAGATTTGTGTTGAAAACCATGATTACATAGTGCAAGGCCAATGTGAGTCTTCTAATTAGTACTGCTTTTTAGCAGAAAATAAGGAAAAAATGTCTTATGTTAGCAGTATTATGGACCATTTCAACCATACTTCTCTTTCTAAGTACCTGGAATACTCAAAACTAATGGCTGAATTAGGCTGACCTGCCAGCAACTCACCATGTAAGTGTTTATTAGAATGGTGTCCCCAAATTCCCTGGAAATGCAAGGGTTCAAATCGGTTTGTACTTCAATCATTTCTCATCATGCAGAAGGCTGGGAAACTCTAAAAGGTGTTTTTGATATGCCAGTTTATGGAGAGACACAATGTTTTTCCCTTTGCTAGAATTTCTGAATTTTTTTTTTCAAATAGGACTAAAATGTAAGCCTATCCTTCTCATATAGAAAAGAGTGTTTTTAGTAACTTTTAAAGCACTTCTCAATATAAAACTCTTATTAATGACTGATAGTTTATTTACTTATCGATTAACTGATTGATTGAACTGACTGATTGACTGATTGAGATAGGGTCTCACTCTACCTCCCAGGTGGGGGTGCATTGGTGCCGCCACTGCTCACTGCAGCTTCAGCCTCCCCAGCTCAGGTGATCCTCCCACCTCAGCTTCCCAAGTAGCTGGGACTACAGGCACCCACTGATTTTTTGTATTTCTCATAGAGATAGGCTGTTGCCCAGGTTGGTCTTGAACTCCTAGACTCAAGTGATCCTCCCGCCTCTGCCTCCCAGAGTACTGGGATTACAGGCGTGAACCATTGCGCTCAGCCTGACAGTTTATTTTTCAGTTCTGAAACGAGTCCAGTTTAGACCTTACTTTTTTCTTCAGGAAATTATACCAGCACTTTCCTACAGATGTCCAAATGTCCATTGGACTACTTTTTATTTTAACTTTGGTATAAAGGAAATAGAATGAAAGAAAACAAAAATAAAATTTAAAAAATTAAAAGTTTAAATTTTATTTTAAAAATCAGAGGATGGAAATTTATCCTCTGATCCCTTGGCTTATATTCTTTGACTTTGGATTATGTGTATGTGTCTGATCCCTCTTTCAGTGTTAAGTATTGCAAACTAATATATTAGCTGTGTAGCCTAGTAGACAGATGAAATTATTTAATTTTCCTCAGACCTCTTTCTTTCTTAAAAATGTTTTATTAAGGTATATTTAATACTGAGAAATTATATATATTTAAAATGCACAATTTGATGATTTGATATACATATACATTGTGAAATAATCACCACAAACAAATTAACATATTCATAACCTCAGATAGTTACCACCACTTTACTTTTTCTATTCTAGTCTATCTGTTCCATTCTTTTTTCTTTTTTTTATGGTAACATCACTTAAGATCTACCCCACATTGTTGTATATTAAATCTTCAGAACTACTTAGTCTTGTATAACTGAAACTTGCATCCCTTGACCAATATCTCTTCATTTCGCCCTCCCCCCAGATCCTGGTAACCACTATACTATTCTCTGTCTCTATGAGCTTGACCATTTTGGATTCCACATATAAGCACAATATTATGCAACATTTGCCTTTCTGAGTCTGGCTTACTTCATTTGGAATCATGTCTTCTAGGTTCATCTATGCTTTCATAAATGGCAGGATTGCCTTCTTTTATAAGGCTAAATAATATTCCATTGTATAAAAAATGTATAATATTCCAACATATAAAAATGTTGTATATCCATTCTATCATATTTTCTTTATTCATTAATCTGACAATAGGCATTTAGATTGCTTCCAGGTCTTGGCTATTATGAATAATGCTGGAATGAAAATGGGGGGTGCAGATACCTCTTTGAGATATGTATCTAGAAGTAGGATTGTTGATTCATGAGGTAGTTCTGTTTTTAACTTTTGTAGAAACTCTATACTTTTTTTCATAATGACTGTATTAATTTACATTCCCACTAACAGTGTATAAGGATTCCTTTTGCCAACACTTATCTTTTGTCTTTCTGATAATAGCCACTCTAACAGATGTGAGATGATAACTCCTTGTGGTTTTGATTTGCATTTCTCTGATAATTAGTGTATTTGTATAAAGTACTATCACAGAAGTACAGACAAAAGTATAGGTGGAATTGTGATACCCTTTTTAAGTGTATGAGCATTGCTTTTAACTATGTAGTTGATTTAGTTAAGGTAATGCTAGCTGCTGTGACACATAGATGCAGTCTGTGTCTTAACATAGTAGATGTTTTCATGTTGCTTACAAAGAGTACGATCAGTGTAAGCATGTGGTGGTGTTTAGGATTCTGCTTTCTATACCATTTAGGGTTCCAGGCTTCTTTAGCATTCATATTTCAAGGTCTTTGGGGCTTGACATCCAAGAAGAAGGCAGAAAAAAGTGCATATGATAACATGGATGTTTTATGGTTCAGACCTTGAAGTGGCATATATGCCACTAAATTCTTTTGAACAGGGCTATTCTTTTCTCCAGGATTCATATAGTGAAGTCCTGAGCCCCAGTATCTCAGAATGTAATCTTATTTTGAAATAGCATTTATATATGCAATTATTAATAGTTAAGATGAGGTCACACTGGAGTAGGGTTGGCTCCTAATTCCGTATGATTGGTATCTTTATAAAAAGGGGAAATCTGGAGATAGACATATATACAGGAAAAGCACCAAGTGAACATGAATTCAGAGATCAGGGTGATGCATCTCCAAGCCAAGGAACAGCAAAGATTACTAGCAGCTACCAGGTAGGAGAGAAGCATGGAGCATTTCTCCATCACATCTCTCAGAAGGAACCAACCCTGCCAACACCTTGATCTTAGATTTCTCCAAGGTGGATAACAGGAAGTCTCTTCCAATCACTGCAGCGGGTGGATAGTCCAGGATCTTTAGGTGATGGAGTCTTCTTGATTAACTCCAGAATGGGGATTTCAGGTCATGTGAACTATAAGTCAAACTGTCATTACCCTTACTTTTGGCCTTCCCCACCCATACAGAGTCAAGATTCAATCAGGAGTCGAATCACACCAGCCATTTTAAAGGTGAGAATTCAATACGAAATGTTAATAACTAGTCTTTGAAGAACTAAGGGTCAAAAAAGAATTCCTAAGGTGTTACAGAGCTAGCAACTGCGGGAAAAAGCTACCACCACTAGGGCTGAAGGGGTGAGGAGAAAAAAAATGAATTATTAAAATTTAGAAGCTTGGAGGAGAGGCTCTGTGATGTTGAAATTCAGAATTCAAAAAAGAGAAGCTGATCAGCTGATGCTGGTCCCCGTGAGTTGGAAGGAAGGGGCTCTGTAGGGTTAGGACCCTGACTTTTCAGAAAGGGATATAACTCAGCTGGTAACAATAATTTGGAGAAATTGCAATGAAGCTTGTTTTGCAAGCATTGGAAAAATCGCAAACTTGATTAGTCTGCTGTCGCTGGAATGGACTGCCATTTCCAGGGTAAAGAAGTGAGGCTGGAGTGGCACAGACAGAAACAAGAAACGAACAAGAAATATAGTGTCCCTTTCATCACTTCAAGCCTTTTTGTCTCCTGATAGTATTGTCTTTTGACTTAGCTTACCAGGGAACCAGTTGGCAAAGCAAAAATGTGGTTTGCAGAATCTCAACAACAACATCACAAAACAGCATACAGGGAGAGGGTTAGAACCTGAAAGACAAGACACTTAGTTTTCAATGATGGAACAGACACAGGATAAGTGCAATAAAACTCCCCATTCAGAAAAGAGAATGTGAGACACAGAGTAGTCACTGGTCCATAACCAACGAGAGTTATTCAGTCAGCTGGGCAGGATGCATGAAGACTTTCTTCTGACAGAGTGGGTGAAATTCTTTAATTATACCTCAGTTCAACAGTCTGAGAGAAATTTGATTGCCCACTTGTGTTAGTGATCTGCAAGACCATCCCCAGCTTAGATGATTTGCTAGGAACATTCGTAGGACTCAGGATATAATCATACTTAGGATATAGTCAGCTATGATTTATTACAGTGAGATCATACGAAGCAAAATCAGCAAAATGTAAGGCACATGGGGTGACGTCTGGAGGGAAGCAGGTGCAAGCTTCCAAGAGTTCTTTCCCAGTGGATTCACACCAGACATGCTTAGTCCCCCCAGCAAGTTGTGGCAACCCATGTGAAGTGTTGTCTAGCAGGGAAGTTCATCTGAGATTAAATAGTTGTGTTGTTAATGAGGGCTGGTCATGGAGGCACCCTCTGCCTAGCACATACCAAAATTACAATCTCCCTGAAGGAAAGCAAAACCATATGGTTTCATGAATATTTTAGGCACAAGCGAGCCATTCTTATCAGGAAATGGTGAGAACCCTCCTGAAAACTGTTCCCAGACACCAGGCAAGGGCCAAAATTTCAGTCAGGACTTGCTAAAGATAGCAATCTCAGCTCTGCTATGTTAATTTTTCTGCATACTATTGCTCTTTGAGACTCATGTTCTACTCTGTAGAGTTATCATATGTGAAAGTTTCCTAAAGGTTTTTCCATTGCGTATCCATATTTCCAGCCTCTCCCAAAACAATTTCCTTACATCTCATCACTTAGCCATTTGGCAGCGTCACATATTTTAGGTTTTTGTTTGGCAGTACCTCCCCTCATTGCCTTTTTAAATCAAGTTTTGTGTTGGTTTAGGTTTGGTCAGGAAAACAGAAACATCTTAAAGTGTTCAAGCACGAAGGTATATTTATAGGACAGCATTTAATACAGTAAGGTAGATGCCCACAAATCCATAAGAAAAGAAGGACAACTGAGTCAGAAAGTCCTCTTCTAGACCATGGGGTCATTTCTAGTTTCCAAGGAGCCCAGAAGTTGCAGGAACCACTGGAAGCACCAGTGATGCTCCAGGCTGCCTCCACCACTAGGGTGGATAATTTTTTAGACAATACTTCTGCAAAACCTCCCATCTGTCAAAATCCCCATCTCTCTCAGGTACTACTGAAGAAGCAATAATTTCACAAAAGCTTCTCTTTTACCTTCAAAGTCCAAAGCAAGAGTCTCTCATTGTGGATTCCAATAGCAGAGTTTCTTGGAAATTTAGTTTCAATCATTTAGCTCCTGCAATACAGGCCCTACAAGGGAGAAAATTACAAGTTACCAAAGACAATTCAAATAGTAGTTTTATTTTTAAGTATATGTGCATTCACTATACTTTTATCAACATATTTTTTAAAATGAAGTTTGTGTGGTAGTAAAACTAACAGAATAAACGGCTTTTAAGAGTAATTAAAATCATCAACAAGTTAAGGGATTCTTAACAGGTTGACAAATAAAACATAAAATTCTGATGATTATGAGGACATAAAAAGGTTTTATATCACACAAAATAAAATTAAAATACATCAATGTATTTCACAAAAAAAATGGGTTCTGCCAATGGAAACCATTATAAAGCAACATATTAGTGGAACTACAGTTGTAAAATTAGCCCTAAAAATATTCATATTATAGTAATGGAAAATGGAGTTTGTATAAATACAAAGTAGTAAGCAATTCATGGAAGGAGGTTTTTCATAATCTATTTCTAGTATAAAATGTTTTTAAAGATTCTTTCGCTTGGCTTTCAATTGATCATTTTTTATCTATTTCTATGCTCTTTTTATCATCCTTGTAAAAAACAATTTAATATAATTTATGTGTACATAAAAGTTTCTAGGAACTCTGCACACACATTGACATTGAGTCAAGGTCCATTTGTCTATGTCAAGGAAACATTATTTTAATCTACTGTATTCAAAGATCTAGGAATTGCTATAACACAGCTTCTCACCATCTTTAGCAAAAGGAGTGATTCTTCCCTGTGCTGGGTGTTTTCCATTTGCCTATTCAAATGATGTTTTTATCTTCTCCTCCCTGTCTTGTGCCCTGGAAGGTGGACTTCCACAGACCACATCAATGGGTTTTCTTGCCCTTGGCTTCCAGCTGTATTTAGCCAATGGGAGGCACTGGTGGTAGCAGATGGGAATGTGTAAAAAAAGTCCACAGTATTTATTCCTCCAGGCAATTTGCCACAACTCCTGCCAAGCAGCCTTCTCCATATAATTTTTTTCTCCAGGTTTCAGTAACTATTCTTTCCTCATGTTCTTCAGACCCACGGGTAATAACAGCTCCCCAGCAATGCTGTCCTTGGGGAATTGCACTATATCTCACAGTTTCTCTTTCATAAACCCTGTACACACCTTCATACTTTGTCCTTTCTATTAAATTGTCTTCTGTTAGCAAGTTTCAGTGTGTCATGTGTGTTCTTCTAGGGCTTTGATTAATATAATGTCCTTTGCAAGCTATGCTATGGAAAGAATTGCCATGACTAATAAAAAACATGCTAATAAACTGGACTCCAGCAGGTTTCTAGATTTGTGATTTAACTGGCCTCTCTGAGAATATCTGGCCTTGAAGTCAAGTCTGCAATATAGCTATATCTAAAATGCAATTAATTCATTTCTAATCTACCAATAAATACTTTCTAATCTCTTACCCTGCATGCTGTCACATGTTTGGTGCTAATGGGAGTAAAATAGTACAAGGCATGACCACAGACTTCAAGGTGCTTTCTCTAACTTTTTTTTGAGATGCAGTTTAGCTCTTGTTGCCCAGGCTGGAGTGCAATGGTGCAACCTCAGCTCACAGCAACCTTCACCTCCCGGGTTCAAGCGATTCTCCTGCCTCAGCTTCCCAAGTACCTGGGATTACAGGTGCACACCACCATGCCCGGCTAATTTTGTATTTTTAGTAGAGACAAGGTTTCTCCATGTTGGTCAGGCTGGTTTCGAACTCCTGACCTCAGGTGATCCGCCCACCTCAGCCTCCCAAAGTGCTGGGATTACAGGTGTGAGCCACCATGCCCGGCTGGTGCTTTCTCTCTTAACTGAGTGTTCTAGACCTTTTCTTAAAATCTTTATCTGTCACCGGTCTAATGAGCCATATTATATGTAATAATTAAATTTAATGTACTAATTACATAGTTATATTATTATAAATAATAATACAATAAAATTATATAATAACTCATGCGTTTTCTATATAGCCAATTAGTGATTAGGACAGCACATTTATTCCTCCTACCTTTCTTCACAATAATATTAAGCTAACATGTCCATTCTGGAAGAGGAAAAGCATGGGAAGGGAAGCAGATATGATATTTTATTATTTAAAAGTGTACTGTGACATTTTTCTACCTCTTTCTAAGGCTGAGTGGAGCACAAACTGAGGGGGGGAAAGAGTTAAATATTATTCTACATGAGTTTTTATAGTGATCTCCTCTAAGTTTTCTTTTAATACCTAGGAAGAGATTTGTCTGTCTTTTCTAGATGTAAACTGACTAGTTTAGTTATAAAATTCAAGTTTATTGAGTAACATTCCATTAGGCATGAACTTGAATGTTGAGTCACAAAATTCAAACATGTATAGGTATTGTTTCAGTGGATTTCTATACCAATGACTTTTTTTCAGAAGAAAAGATGGGACAAACCTTCAGGCTAAAAACTTAACTTTGGAGTTGTTCATTTTCTTCCTTTCTTTCCTACAATTTATGCTACCTCCACTCTACCATATCCAGTCACTCACCAAATTTTTTTAGTTATTACCTCCACAATATTATATTCGTTAATCAAGAAAGTGTTTACTAAGTGATATGCTCTTGCAGGTGCTTGAGAAACATTTGTGAACAAAACACAGCTCTTTGCACTTATAGAACAAGTATTCTGAAGAGAGGATAGACAATAAACAATGGACATGGCAAATAACTATATTATCCAGTACATCGGGAGGTGAAATGTGCCATGAAAAATGACAAAGTATAAAAAGTGAGGGAGGACTTCCCTGGGTAGTTTGGGGTCACAGGAGGTCTTAATGAGATGATGGCATTCAAGCAAAGGTATAAGGAGGTGAAGGTGTTAGCTATCTGTGCATTTCAGGCACAGGGAGTGGCCACAGCAATGACCCAAAGGTTGGAATATGCTTCGCACATTCAAAGGACAGCAAGAATGGCTGAAGCATGGAAGGGTTCAGAGGGTGAACAAAGTGAAGAGAGTAAGAAATTGAGCCAGAGAGATAATGAATCAGATTACATAGGATGTTAGACATCAATTAAAGGATTTTGGGATTTACTCTGTGTGCAGTAGAGAATCATTGAAGGGTTTTTGAGCAAAAAGTGACATGCTTGGACTAGATATTTTAAAGAAAATTTCGCGGACATTGAGAATACAATGTGGAGAACTAAAGTAGGGAGAATATTTTGAAGGCAATTGCAGCAATGTAGGCAGATGTTTTGATGACTCTGGCTAGGGTTGTAGCAGTGGAGGTGGTAAGAAATGGCTGAGTCCTGAATATGTTTCCAGTCTAGAGCTGACAGAATTTACTGATAGATTGGGTATGAGACTTAAGAAAAGGAGAAGTTAGTGATGATTGCCAAGATTCAGCCTGAGGAACTGAAAGCATGAACTTGCCATCCACTGAGATGGGGAGACTGCAGATGGAAGAAGCTTGGAAGCAAAAGTCAAAAAGTTCAGTCTCACACGTATTTAGTTTAGATGCTTACTTACCTCCTCCTTCATTTGACTTCCCGTGAATCTACAAAATCAAGTGGTAAGAACCAATATTCATTGAATATTTAGTAAGTTTTAGTTTCATTTCCTCTTTAAAATAATCATGCCCATTTTGCAGGTACAGAAACCAAAGAATGACACCTAGCATTTTGCATTGTATATCCTGTCCTCTGGTTGTAGACTTCTTCAAAAACCCCGAAGCACACTTATTTCTTCTTCCATGGGATAGACTGTTACTCTTCAAATATCTGTGGTCCCTACCTGTAGGAGGAGTACACATCTGTGCCACATTTGGTACCTATCACTTAGGTACCTTGTATCTCATTAACCATAGCCAGTTGTTTGCCAAACCATATCAGGTTTTCATGGCTAATGAAATATAAGTGAAAGTGGTAGGTACCAGTTCTGAGCAGAAGCTTTAAAGCCATTACTTTCCCTCTTCCCTCTTCCAAGAGATCTGCAATGTACCAGATCAGCTTGAATTTCAGAATAAAGATGAAATTGAACCTAGCTGAAGCATATCCTGATGAACATGTGGTATGAGTGAATAATGACCTTTTTTGTTTGTGAGCCATTAAAAAATTGAAGTAGTTGGTTATGACAGCATAAGTTAACTTAAATTGTCTGATATGTTTCTGTAATGCTTGTATTACTTCCATTTATTTATTTATTAATATCACCTTCTTTGTTTCAATTTATATTATAATACATAATTTACATACAGTAAAATTCTCACTTTTAATACACAATCATGTGATTTTTGACAAACACATATACTTATGTAACCATAGTTACAGTCAAGATATAGAATAATTCCATCACCCCCCAAAATTCTCCCACACCCCTATCTAATAAGCCTCTCCCCAACCCTAGACTCTGGTAACCATAGATCTGTTTCTTTCTCTGTAGTTTTTCCTTTTCCAGAATGTAATCACATAAGTAGTCAAAAAAGGAGAATTGTATAATAGATAGCTTTTCCCATTACTTCTTTTTCAATTATTTGTCTTCAAAGATACCTTAAGTTTCTCCTTCTTCTTTTTTTTTTTTTGGAAACACACATTCTTATTTTTTACTTTTATAAATTCAGGGGCTACAGATGAAGATTTGTTACATGGATATATTGTGTACTGGTGAGGTTTGGACTTCTAGTATACCCATCACCTAAGTAGTGAACATTGTAGCCAATAGGTAATTTCTCAACCCTCACCCTTCTCCAGTTTCTTCCCTTTTGGAGTCCACAGTGTCTATTATTTCTTTCTAGACGTCCATGTGATCCCACTGTTTAGATCCCACTTATAAGAGAGAACATGCAGTAATTGACTTGGGGGTTTTCTAGGTATAACATCATGTCATCAGCCAACACAGACAGTGACTGGGTGACAGTGATGGTGGATTAGGTTTGGCATTTCTCCAATCCACAGGTCCCTACATGGCTCTCTGGATGGCATGCATGCACCCTAGAGGGTCTGGACCAGGGCTGGATCAACAGACATCTCAGCTCCCTAGGGTTCAAGTGCTGGCTATGATAGGGAGGAGCAGGCTGGCCCAGAAGCCGCCAGCAGAATACTCAGATGGCTGCAGGCTGAATGCTCAGGCAGCTGCAGAACCCTCAGGTGGCAGCAGCCTGGGACAGACCACAGGCCTCTACTGGCTAGGCTCTTAGGAGGGTTCCAGGACACAGCTGAAATAATCAGGTGGGGGTAGGGTGGCTGTGCTGCAGGCCTGTCACCTGGGAAGATCAGCAGGAGCAGTGGAGGCATGCAGCTGTGCCCATGCCTCCCTCTCACAGGAGCAGACAGTATCTTTTGTCTGGCACGGGAAGATGTCCAGTCTCCATGCTACCTTCCTGGTTTGGCAGTGGTGGCAGCGGCTGTGGTGATGGTAGCAGGATGCCCAGGGCAGATCACAGGCCTCTGCAGGCTGGGCTCTCACAAAAGCACTGGGTTATAGCCAGAATGGCCCCTGTAGAAGGCAGGTTCCCCTAGCAGGAGCAGCAGAGGCAAGCAACTGTGAGGCACACAGTCGGCTTGCTACTCTACATCGTGACGGTGGCAGTGGTGACTGTCTTCGGGGCATGCAAAAGTGCCTGCCTACCCCTCACCCTGAGATCCCTCCCTAGCAAGGTGGCAGCAGCTCTCATAGGTCTGCAGCTGTTCAGGCATCAAAGGCCTGTGGAATGACATACACATGGGCTCAGGCAAAGCCTCTGCATGATCTCCAGGCAGATCCCTGTGTTAGACTGGAGGCCCAGGAGCATCCAAGAGGCTCCTGTAGCTAGGATTCTGAAAGTCCATGGTGGGAGCGTGGAGGGCTCATTTACTCCTTCCCTGTGTCAGGGAGCTTCTTCCCACTCTATGCAGATCCCAGATCAGCAGGCTGTTTGGCTTCATTCTGCTTTTTGTGATTCCCGTTAACTTCTCTGATGAATTCCAGTGTCCTTTCAGGCTATCTCTTCAAACTGCGAATATTTACTCATTATTTTGATTCATCTTCGTGGAAGAGACATCCCCTAGCTGCTTCTAGTCATCCATCTTGAATAAGTACCACAATATTATATTCTTTAGGAAGGAATTAGTGTGGTTTATAAAGACACATAAAATAAAGAAGGGAGCCCAATTTAAACTTGAGGCAAATTAATGGAAACAGAGCTGGCAGCCAAAAGAGTTGAACAAAAGTTGAAGCAAAAATACATGCCTATACTTGACACAGCCACTGGAGCAGGCCACAAATATAGCTGTAAATTTTTCAGTAACTAAAAAAGGGACTTTTTTAAAAAATCAATTTTGCAGTTTAAAATATTTTTGAGATTAAAAACCCACCAATTACTGGTGGAATGGATAAGTATTTATGGTAGTTGGATCTGACAGAAGTTTTTTCCACAGAAAATCGTCTTAAGAGAAGTAACAACATGTGTTCTGAGGCTAATTTTAAAAGGCATACGAGTTACCTGCATCATGTGAAAATACATTATTTGGGGGTAAAGTAAAAGTTGTAATGTACCACTCATTTGAAACCTACCATGTTATTTTCTGAATTGTAAATCCTACCTCTCTAACATAAATAAGAGTACTATGGGGCAGGGAATGGGGGTCTGAACCAGGATTTCATATCTCTTACTAATCCAAATACCTTGTATTTAGTCCTTCAATACAGGACTATTTAGAAATGATTTGTTGATAAGGAGAATTTTAAAGGCAGGGAAAAGAAGAAAAGGTTCTACTCATGAACGTGTTAGAGAAAATAGGTCCTTAACATTTTTCAGTGACAAAGTGCTGTAAGAAGAAAGTGGGTGAGCGCTGTTAAGCTCAAATACTAGTAGTGATTTTAGAGTTGGCAAGTTTCTGTTTCTTTTTTCTCCAACTTGGAAAAAAATATCTTCAACCCCATTACTTTATAGGACAAAACGTAGAAGCCTAATTGCCTTTAAAACACTGGGTTTTGTTTACTTTTAACTACAAATTATGTAAGTACCCATTGTAGAGAATTTGGAAAATATGGAAATGTACACAAAGGAAAATAATAGGCATCTAAAATTCTAAAACCTACAGATCTCCACTGATACCACTGTCAAAAGGTGACACTTCTTATATTCCAAGCTAATTTTTTTCTTTCTTTTTTTCTTTTCTTTTTTTTTTTCTTTGAGACGGAGTCTTACTCCGTTGCCCAGGCTGGAGTGCAGTGGCGCATTCTCAGCTCACTGCAACCTCCACCTCCCAGGCTCAAGCGATTCTTCTGCCTCAGCCTCCCGAGCAGCTAGGAGTACAGGCACGCACCACCACACCTGGCTAATTTTTGTATTTTTTTTCTTTTAGTAGACATGGAGTTTCACCATGTTGGCCAGACTGGTCTTGAAATCCTGGCCTCAGGTGATCCGCCCACCTCGGCCTCCCAAAGTGCTGGGATTACAGGCATGAGCCACCGCATCCAGCCTAAACTTTCTTCTTAAAAAGATGTGGCAATTTACTCTTTCTAGTAGTGTTGAGGGTACTGCTTTAATCAGACCAATATTATCACATTTATGCATTCAGTAAATTCAATAATATTATTCTTAAAATCTGTTGATTTGACAGGTGAAAGGATATCTTGCTTTAAGCCTAATTTCGTTGATTAGAAAGTTTGGGCTTTTAGAAATTAATCATTTAGTATATGTACATTTTCTTAGATCTGTTGCAAATATCTCAATCCTTATTTGCTGTTCAACTTTTAAAACTTTTCAAACTATTGATGGACCCGGATACTACTTTAGATAATTCAACACTAGAGTTTACCATCATACTACCAATAATATCATGTAATTATGTTGAAAAAAGTCTCAAACTCAATATGCATGTTATCTTGTAAGATTTACTCTAAAGAAATAGTTACATTAACAATTTGATGTTTACACTTTAACTCTTGCATTGGCGACAGAATAACAAAAAATTTAGCTTATCATCTAACTTTCATTTAATTACTTATAATATAAATAAACATTACTTCCTTGCTGTTTTAATTGTTTGGCAAAATTAATAGCTTTCTCGTATTCCTTGAAAAAAATTGTTATTCATTTACCGTCATCATTATGATGAAAATTTCAGCAGATAATTAATGACGTTTTTGTGGTAACAAATATGATACTAAAAGAAACCATCTGGGAAAACTGCCACCATCCCCATTCAGCCATTTAAACTGAAATTATAATTTTAATAAGCCTTAAAATTATCCATTTGGCTGCAGAGGAAATAAACCATACCTCACTTGCTATTCCTTTACGGCTGATGAACTCACTATTATGTAGGCAAGAAAGAGCACATCATTTGTCTCTGGGATACAGATTGAATGCATGTAGATTTCAAGGAGAATTGAAATAGATTTAAACTATTCAAAAGTATCAGTAAAACTGAAAGAAGAATCTTTTCTGATATGTGACCCTTCTAATCAATTGGTGACACTTCTGATCTTTAGTGACACACAAAACACACACACACACAATAAACATCAACCAAATAAAAAATATAATTTCTGAAAATATGAATTTTTTTAATAAATTGAATAAGTCTTAGTCTTTGGGGAAAAGCTAACATTGAAAATTATCTTGGTTTCTGAATTAACTCATTAATTATAATACATAATCTTATTTGCATCACTGACTCACTGTCTGATTTTGGACGAATCAGACAAACTCTTTGGGCTTTAGTTTTCTGATCTTTAAAATGAAAGCATCATATTAGATGATCTCTCAGATTCCTTGCTACTTTGGGATTGATCTACCACAAGGCCCTTTGTGGTTTGCAATGACCTAGTTTTATTATTCTACTGTGGTACAGAGCGTCTACATGGGTATAGCTGAATGACACCAATTAGCAATTGGCATGGCAAGATTACCATTTTTTAAAATATTTCTGTTGGCCTCTCACTGAAAATTGAAAATTAAATTAACTATTTCATTGTAACTTTCTTAGAGGGGGGTAGGGTGAAAATTAACAAGATAATGAGACAAATACATGTGTAAAGTGCCCGGGACTTTCTATGATGTAGGTATTCACTAAATGGTACCTATTATCATCATTAATAATGACTACTTAGAGTGCTGAGGAAGCTTCCTGGTTATTCTTCAAATACTGACATAGAATATATGAATCATTTCTTTATAAATTAACTGTTTGCTATGTTCAAATGGTGGGCTATGCTCTTTAGATTGCTCTGGAAAAAGATGAGGACAATGCTTATTCCTTCCTCGTATTTCTTTTGCCATACTTCATAATAACTGTTCACCAGCTGTTTATAAACAATATTTGTTTATGTCAAAAAACTCAACATGGTATTTGAACTCCAAGATTTCCTGGATTTTTTTGAGTGTTTGATGTGTTCAACATGTTTATGAAACATGAAGTCATCCACGTGGGTGCACATATTGAACAATTTTGTAGGTAAATTTATGCAATAGGTTAGTACCCTAGTGCCTATATAAATTAAGCAGTAAGATTACAGTCAGGAAATGCCAACTAGTTCTGTTTTTTGTTTCTTTCTTCTTAGAAAACTTGTCTAAAATTATTTCACAATCAGTTTTAAAACTTTGAAGCTGCACTTCCATTTCATATTTTGAAAGAAAGAAATATAAAGTCCCTTTCACTGAGTTAAAATAAATTATATTCTTCACATACTAGCTCACCAGGTAATCTTACACGGTCTTTCAGGGATTTTCCCAATGTGGATGAACATGTACACAGTTATAGGTAAAGAATTTCACATAGGATGGGAAGAATAGATTACCATAGAAAAATGTAGCAGGTGTATTCTCAAGAACCCAGCATTGTTTTTCACTGTCTTCTCCCCTGCTGTATTCCTGACCGTTCTTTTGTGGGCTTTGAGAAGGAATTGTTTTATAACCAAGTGTCTTGGCCCATTGCAACATATCTGTAATTCCAGTGGTGGGCAGAAGCAATTTGGGCTAAGTGAAGAGTCACTAAAATAAATCCATCACAAATGATCAGTGTTGCTGTGTTTGATATCATTGGTTGAAAGGCAGAGGATGGAAGAATAATTGAAAAACTAAGGGCTACAGCCTTCCATGAGAAAATGTGTATGATGTAATCCCCAAAAGAAGCATACACATTTCTATTCCTTTCCCTCACCACAATCAATTTAGATGATTAATCATTGTATTTTTATTTTTAATTAGAAACTTTTAAATATTAATTATAAATGTAGCTTGTGAATGAGAAGAATGTCAGAATTGTATTCTTTATCCCACATCCATTCCAAGGCCAAACTTCAATTCCCAATGGAACTTTTTGTGGCCTCTTTTAACTAAATCATTTTCTAATGATTTGAGTTTTGTGCATGGAAAGCACAGTAATACATTTCTATTCTTTGCAATAAATTTATCATAAACATCAAGAGTTTTAGAAACATGTACAGAAAATTGGATTTTGTGGGATTCTGTGGCTACTATTTAAAAAAAAAATTAAACGAGGTACCTGAGAAAGCAAAACCAATTCTTCAGCTATATTCAACCTTACACAGGCACACAAATACACACACTAGCAGAACATATAAAAGTCTTCAGCATTACCTTATATTTAATTTTTTTAAATAAGTATTGGCCTTGCCCTTCCAAGAAATTTTTAAGATATTCTGCCTTGGATGAGAATCTATATGACCTTTGTGCCACAGTGTGCTGAGGAATGCCATAACATTGTTAACATTGATCTTTTTTTCTGCAAATGTTCTATCAGCTTCCTTCTGAGGCTTTCTCTTCCTTGTGGGCAGAGTTAGGACAAGCTACTGTACTTGAAAATCTATACTAAGTTTGCTATCTATAGCAATTAATAAATGATTTTCCCCATTCAGTTGTTAGTCTTTATACCATTAATCAAAAAAGGCTAGATGTTCTGTTTGTTCTCCAATACAGTATAATAAATGATAGGACACATAAAAACAGAAAAGAAGAAATTTCATTTGATGAAATGAGAGAAACAGTATAGAGTTGCCGATCATTTCAAATTGATTCCTGGCCATAGATTTTAAAGTGTTTCAATAACATTTTATGATATAAAACACATGGAAATACAACAAATATCTCTTTAAGATTTTTCCTATTAGGCACTGTGTGAAAATTAAGAAACTTGTGTATTTTATCTCATTTCATTGTCAGCCAACCTATATTGACCAGTAGGGAAAACTATAGGTAAATTATAAGGTAAGTAAGTATTTGTTTTATAACCTTTGATCTTCCCTCTTTACGCTTATTACTCTCTTAGGTGTCTCTACCCCATCAACGCAGTATTTTATCCAGCTTTTCCTTATCATAGATTTAGAATCTCACTTAGCATATGTAGTTCCAACCAGATTTCCCTCGAAGTCCTGGATCCATTTCTTTAATATAAATTTAAATCTATTATGCATTAAGAATCCCGACAATCCAGTCATGAAGTCCCAGCATGAAGTTAAAATCAGGGAAGGGTCCATTAATGGGAAGCAAAATGAGAAATTTGCCGGCCAGATGTTAAAAGCTGAGTCTTTTCTAAATAGCTTCATTATTTACTTTCAAAGGTATATTTCTCAGAACGTCAGACATATTTTTAATTGGTGATTCTGCTCTTTGAAGGCAGAAACAGTGTCTGGTTTTCCTTTGCATACGGCATAATGCATTGTAGAAAGTGGGATTTCTAAAAATATTGTAAGTGTATGTTCATTAATTGATGCATAATTTTAAAAAATTAAAATTAATTTTAGTGTCATAAATATACTATTTTTGGAATAGACTATTTGAGTTACTTCTATTCTTCTTAATTTGTGAAAATATTATGAGATGAATATATTTGTTAAACATATTTAAGCAGCTCCTTTGTTGCAGGAAAGTGCTAAGTATTAGAGACATTCAAAGGTATAAGCATTCGAGATACACCAGTATACCAGACAAATGTGGCTGCCGGCTTCATTGAATATACACACTTTAAAAAAATTTTTAAAAAGGCAACGCTGAAGACTAATTAACTCCTGTCATCAAACATACACATTATTTTAACATCTAAAGTGTATTCGTGTCTATCTTTGAATTTCACTCTTTCTCTTTTACTTACCCTTTATATTTCTAGACTAATATGCATAGAAGATTTAAAATTTCTTTGCCTTTTTGGAACTATTAATATTACTTTACTATAGATATTTGATGCCACGTTTGTGCTACATAGTGAGACATCAAGGCTGCATGGCATTATACGTTCTGTTTCCCTACTTGTCACCTTTTATCTGACATAATGTAAGTTTTTTTTTCCTTGTGAAACCAATATTTATTGGGAGGAACATTTTACTTTTTCATATAAAGTGCAAAGACTCGCTCTCCATTGTGCTAGTATTTTCTTCTCTATAATGATCCTGTTGGATAAAAGGAGGGACTTGTGCTTATTGATGTAACTCCACCCTTTTCTAAAAAAAATATAATTTGCTGCCTTCCCTCTCAAAGACCTATGGTTAAAAACTATAAATTAGCTAATGTACCAGAAATTACTTTATAAACTAGGAAATACAGTGAATTTTCTGGTTATTACTCGCTTCAAATTAACCCTGCCTTGAATCTGGCCTAAGTATGAAGGGTTATGAAGCATATGCAATGCGTAATCACATTTTTGTGAAATATTCATAGAGCAAGAGCGAGAGAAAACAGCCGGGCATGATGGCTCACATCTGTAATCCCAGAACTTTGGGAGGCCGAGGCGGGCGGATCACTTTAGGCCAGGAGTTTGAGACCAACCTGGCCAACATGGTGAAACCTCATCTCTACTAAAAATACAAAAATTAGCTGAGCGTGGTGGTGCATGCTTGTAATCCCAGCTACTCTGCAGGCTGAGGCAGGAGAATTGCTTGAACCCTGGAGGCGGAGGTTGCAGTGAGCTGAGATTGAGCCACTGCACTCTAGCCTGGGTGACAGAACAAGACTGTGTCTCCAAAAAAGAAAAATAAAAAAAGAGGGAGAGAGAGAGAAAAACAAGAAAAAGTGAAAAAGTGGGAGGACAAGATGAAGCAATAATTTAACAGTTTATTTCTAGTTGGTCAAATTAGAAAGACTTTTATTTTCTTCTTTATAATTTTCTGTATTTTCTAATTTTCAAAATTGAAAAAATATAAAAAAGAAAAGAAATGAACCTTCAAATATTTCTGCCTTTCCAATCTCTGCCGACTCCAGTTGTTACACCTGTTCAGATAGGTGGACAGCTGCATTATGTTATTTGAAGATAGCTAGGAATGCCCCCTGTGTAAAAAAACACCACCCAAATAATATTCTGTATTCATCTGCCTGTCAGTACTTTATGTCACAAAAATCTTTTTAATGGATCGCATTTTCAGATCATAATTTTTAGTAATATAAAAACAGACTGGAAATTTGTATGAAATAAGGCGCTTGTTAAATACATGCTTCTGGTTATTAATTAGCTTGGAAAATACCCTAAAATTTCTCAGCTTTGGTTCCTTCCTCAAATGTATGAGATCAGTAAGATTCTCTCAGGCTCTAAAAATTAGTACTGTAATCCTATGACTGTCCCAGAGTGCTGCACGTGTGATTCCTTTTCACAATCCATTCACTATCAGTCACCTGTTTGGCTTACCCACATTTGACATCTCCAGACCAGGTTCCTTGGAGTGGGCAAAAGTGGGGCAAGAGACAGAGAAGAGGGAATGAAATACCATTTCCACGTACGTCTCGCAATTCCATGAGAAATGGCATTATTTTCAAGAAAAAAAATTGGGAATCAGAGAACTAGTACATTGTTTTAAGTTAGTATGACTAACAACTAGCTGAGTTGGGCATAGAAACCTGGTGTGCCTGTGGCCAAAGTCCCTTACCTTCCTACCTCTCAGAAAAAATCATAACAGCCACAATTCTGGCAGGAAGCTGTACCCAAGTCAGTTTTCTTTCCATGCTGCTGGGCCCTGTGTCAGTTGTAAAATTCCAGCCTGTGTCCTGCAGTTTCCATGGATCCTCTGACAGCTGCCTCTATTATCAGTAATTTTCACAATACTGTTGTTTTCTTTTTCATTTCCTTCAGATCTCCCAAGATGATGCCAAGTAGAGTATACAAAGACTGGTGTCCAAAAACTAGAATCTTAGAGATTCGGGATAATTAACTGCCTGGATACTTCCAGGAAAAAACATCTGCTAGAGTTTAGAATCAAGGTCTTACATGACCAGGTATATGTTTTGTAAATTTCTTTCTTGAGAACCTATTCCTTTATGCTTCTTCCAACCCCAGAAGTTCAGCAAGTGTGAGCTTGACAAGGCAAAGCTGATAGTTTTATATCACAAAGAACTTGTATTGTTTTTTAAGATGTGGATTTATGTTTTTGTTTTGTTTTGTGTAGTTGCAAGCAACGAAATCTGACCTGGCTACCATAAGGAAAAGGTGATAGGAGATTTATTGTAAGGCTATCATGTGTGTTGGGGTTGTGGTGGTGTTAGGGTAGGTGGGTCATAGACTCAACAAGAAGCTGAGGCCCAGGTTTAGAAACACCTGGGAATCAAGGGGGCTCTAGACCAATCAGCCACAAGAAGTACGGTGAGAGTCCCCTAGCAAGAACAGTCAGTCTGACCAGTCTAGCACCCCACACGGCTCCTAAAAAAAAAAAATCCACCTCCAACGGTCCTATGTCCTTGCACCATTCACTAAAGATTCAAAGTCCCAAAGAGTGTTCAGCTGAGCAAACTTAACTCAGCAGGCAGAGAGAAGACAGATTAGTCCCTTAGGATTTTAGCATGAAACTGACAATATGGTATCTTCACGATTAGCCCCAGTTGGGAATTTCAAAATAGAGTTCAAAGGTGCAACTATGGATCCTGGACAGATAAAAATAAAAAATTATACATTGTTCTCTATAGATGGTTTAACAAGACAAATAGGTTATAGACAAATTCTGAAGAAGGGATTCTAGTTTTATTTTGTTCTAATTTTTCTGTAGAATTAAATTTTTTATTTTACTTGTTCTTTGCAAAAAAGACTTTTAGAAATTGTCAGAGAACTACAGAACTGGTTCTTCTTCGGATTGCGGTAGGTACAAATCCCTAGTGATTTATGAGATTATCTGAAACAAAGCAGTCTCAGATTTACATACAGGTAGATGCAGTTACGACTTGAGAATGGCTAGATTTTATTTTGCTTAAGTAGAACAGTGACATCTAGTGCCTGCAAAATTATGTCACTGGATCTGAAGGATGATAAGAATAGACATGTTTTTAGGTTGATTAGAGAGAAATGAGGGATCATATATTAGTTATATCTGCAGGATTGGTCTCTTATAATATCCCTTTTAGGATCCCACGAGTGCCACATTAATGAGTGCAACTCCCTCCTAGCTGTTCTCCTTAACTCTGGCCTCGCTGCATGCCGATATGTTATTCCTGTTTACAATTTTTCAAGCAATTATTATATTCTATTTTCCCCAACAATTCTGTTTCCCATTATTTCCTAAAACGTATGCTCAGTTTTTGTCAAACACGATTTCTTCACTTTCAAAAGCAAATCAGACTATTTTTATCTCATTGTCAATGATTAAAAAAGTTTTTGACAGATGTCTTGAAATTTTGGCTTTGTATAATTTTTGAATATTTTTTGCATAAATGTTGGTAGTTTTTAGAATTTTGGGTTTTGATAGGTTTATTGTAATTTTTGTTTCTATATTATAATAAATCAAGTATTCCATGAGATAAAAAATAGTCATGCAACATTTATGTTTACTTAAAAATACTATTTAGGTGAAACAACATTCTAATTTACCTAATATTTAATCTATTTATGTAATAAATTCATTTAATATTTATATAAAATATTATATCACAAATTATCTATAAAAGATACAACTAGAATAGATTATTGAAGATAATTAACACAAGGCCTTAATTTACAGGTGAGGACATGAAAGCTTAGATAAATTGATAATATGTATGTATATGTAACATTAAATATACGTACTGAGAATATATTTAAAAAATAAATTGTGGCTCTTTACAAAACTTTATGCAATGTAAAATACATTTTGTTAGTCATGAGATAACATTGAAATATTTTATATGTTTATATGTTTATTTACATATGAAATGTTCCAGATTTAAAAATCATTGCATCTGATTGCTTTCATTTGATCTTTATACCGATGGTGCAAAGTGATTTCATGCCCATTTTACAAATTTATTTTTTAATATACTTATTAAACATTGTTTATGTTTCTGGTATTCTGTTAGGTGCTGGGAATACAAAGGTATCAGTTGGCTCTATCTTTTAACATCTTTTATGTTTTTCTTCCCCCCATTTGGTATAGTAGGAGAAACTGAAGCTGACGAAGTTAAGTCGTAAGATGAAAATCACACAATACTAGGCAGAGATCCAGCAAGGGAACCAAAATCTTTAGTCTCAAAGTCCAGAATTATTTCCATATTATTTTGCTATTTTTGTTTTAATTTATTCAGAGTTATCCAATGACAATACATATAAACTTGGAAGGAAAGAATAGTTCTCATTCATGAGAAAATGATTTTCCTATTTAATTTCCTGAAACAGAATATAAAAGTAACTTAGCTTTATCATTTTTAAACTTAGGCTAATTTATCAATGTTTAATGGGTGATAGGTTATCATTTTCCCCCAAGAAATATAATTTGTAGTCTAGTGAACACTCTTCTGGTTGTTAAGTAGAGAGATTTGTGCTTTCTCAGGTAACTCTTTTATTCCTCCAATACCATATTACCATTCCTTCCTAAAATTATCTGTCTTATAAACCACATAGTTAGTTCATTAGCTGCTACTATTGTTTTCCCTTAGTTATTTCTTTTCATTTCTCCTTCCTTATATTGTATTGTCTATATTATACTACTCAGTGTTACTCAATCCTTTGTGCTCTTTGCACCACAGGCACCTACAACATCAAGAAGAGAAAATTTTGCAAAAATAAAAGATTCAAAAAGAAATCACCTACTTTAAAATAACAATTGCAACATTTTTTGATCCCTAAATTTTTTTTTATAATATACATGTAAAAAAGCTATTACTTTCTTAAAAGAGATATGATTTCACCCTTTAAGGGTCCAGTAATTTCAATGAAAAGTAGTGAATGGATTATGCAATCAAAACCCTTTTCTAGGCCACATGCGGTGGCACTCATCTGTAATCCTGGCATTTTGGGAGTTGGAGGTGGGAGGATCCCTGGAGGCCAGGAGTTCATGACCAGCCTGGGTAACATAGTGAGACCCTATCTCCAAAAAGAACCCCAGAAATTTTCTATAATTAAAATGCGAAGACTTTTCTTCTAGACCACTCATTACTATTAGATTAGAATTGTTAAATGTGTATTTTTGAAGGCAAGATAGCAGATTTAACTAATGAGTATACAAAGAGAATACCTCATTCAGCACAAAGACAGAACCCAAAAAGTTCATATGGTATGTTGGGAGGTAAGGGATACTCTAGATATAAATGCCAAGATGAATCAAGTTTCACAAAAGATGCATCAGGTTTATTTGAACCAGGAGTGGCTGAGTAAGCAGCTGAACCTGTTGGTTGATTTGTTGGTTGATTTCTGTCCAAGCAACTCAACAATTATGTCAAAGCAAAATTGTGTTTTTTGGCAAGTGTATTAACTTTCATATAGAAATCAATGTAAGTATGTATTTGTACATTCTAGCCACCATCCCTGTGTCTTCTCTCCATTGCTGCTTCTGTCACCCTGGATTGTATTCCTGTTGGTCTATTACAACAGCTTCCAAATTGACTTCTTTCCTTTCAATTCAGCCTTCCAATCCAATTTACATACTGCTGCTAATTTCAACTTTCTTAAGCATTGTTTTAGTAATTTCATTTCATGCCTCTGTTAACAACCCCTCAGTGGTTCCCATTTCCTACTCTATTAAGGATAATATCCTATATCCTAAATGCAGGAAAACTTTCCACAATCTGATCCCAAATCCTGTGTTGCTGCTTCTTATGGTACTTCCAGATATAGTCTCTGTCGTGTCACACACAGAGTACCTTGATGGTTACTGGGCCAAATTCAGCCCATATACTTGTTTGACTACATCTTGATTTTTAAAGACAAATTTCCAACATTAACAAAGGATTTTCTACATAAAAATCCTGATTTCCAGCCCTCATGTAAAATTGAAGGTCATCCAAGCTTCATACTGTTGATAAATCCTGCTCTCTTTGCCTTCAACAGATGTACTCTCTTCCTCCTTTGAACACTTAATTAACTTATTAGTTTCTTCCTTAGGGTATTTATCATAGTCTATCTTTAGTTAGTCACTTGTTTATCCCACTACAGAATTGTAATCTATTTTGAAAGTAGAAGATATTTTATATTTTTTAATGTTTCCCTTATCGCACCGTGAATACCCACTGCCTCTCTGGGTTCCTGGTAGATTCAGTTTACAATAATGGTTATTGACTATTTAATCTTTTTCTATGTCCTGTGTTGAGCAAAACATAAGAACATCTGAGCACTAGTACTTCTCATTCCCTTTGCAGTTTGGTGTTATAGATTGTGGACTTCAGAGCAAGAGATCGATTATTATAGCCACTGTCCTACTAGCTATAGCCTCAAAAGACGTGATTCAATGAGCATCACCTACACGATGGACTATTTATGGTACTGCTATGGTTAAATGTGGTAATTGAATCAACATTTATATGGGGAAAAATTAAAGGAGATTTAAGGAGAAAACTTGTGTTTATAAGAAAGACCTTCGTGAGACAAATATTATAAGGAACACTTGGGCTTTGTCAGTACTTAGTGAGTTGTTTGACAAATAGTCAAGACCACAATAACCATTTAAAATATATAAAACTATATCATAAAAGGTAGTAGCTGCATGTTAAAAATAGATTTAGGATCTTGGGAAGAATACCAAAGCCTTTTTTTATTCAGTGTAATTTAGAGACATTAAAATGAAATATTCACACTGGGATTTTGAAGAGGATAAGAAAAGCTATTTCTTTATTTTAAGAGGCACAATACAACAATAACAAGAAAATACTACCCAGTTATATACCCTTGTTAGATAAAATAACAAGGAAATACTACCCTGTACTTGCTCTCTGCTCATGAAACTTAAATCTATTTCATGGGGACTTGAATGACAGGAGTGAAGATAACTTCCAACAATGTGCAGGTAAGGGCAGAGATAGGACTTGGAAACAGGTCAGGAAACATATTGCCCTTATGAGGTGTATCTCTGAAACTAAGTTGATGACGTTTGCTTATGCGTTCCTTTGATCAGTGAGGAAAGGATCAACTGATCTTTCACTCTCCCTTCCTTTCTTCCTTTCTCCCTTTCTTCATCAATCTTCCTCTCTCCCTAATTTTTCCCTAAACAAACTATAAAAAAAAGAGAAATCTTGAAGGAAAATCACAAAGCATGTTAATTTAACCTAACATCCTGTATAGGATTTTTAGTTTGCAGTTCTTGAATTGGCAGTGACTTTGATGTAGGAAATCATTTGAGGTGGCGTTATTTATATTTATTGAATACTTATTAAATGTCAGGTCATGTTCTTAGTGCTATATATGAGTTAGTGGAAAACACACTGATCTTGCACTTTCCCTTTGCCAGATACGCTTCTACATGTGTCACAGATAATAACTCATTTACACCTCATAGCAACTCTATGAGGTAGGTATGTTATTATCATGCTCATTTTATATATTAAAAAAATGAAGCACAGGGAGATTAAGAATATGGACAAATTCATACCAGTAGGTACCAGAACCAGGATTCACACCCAGGCAACCAGGCTAAGGATGCCTTGCTTTTAACCACTCTGTTACGGTGCTGTCTCTGATAAAACTTGGCTCATGTAGGTTACAGTTATTACTCCAAATTTCAAGTGAAAGAAACAAGGCCCAGAGAGCTTCAATAATTTGCAGAATATTTCACATTTATTAAGATGTGCTTTGCACTGAACTTACTGTCAAAAGATCAGATTTGCATGCTTACTGTACCACTTGCTAGCTTTGTTAATTAACTTCTTTCAACTTTAGCAATCAGTAATAATACATAATTCTTAAGATATGTCTTAAATACAATGATCACTTGATAACCTGTGGGTAGCACAGACATCTTACCGTAAGAAAGTATTGTAAGTCACATGGCCCAAGATACATAGGCAAGTGCAGGAATTCACCACTATCATTGGCAAAAGGTTAACATTTAGTTTTCATCAAAATTATAATGTGTAGGACTTGAAAAAGAAAAATGATTAACACTTATTCAACCATGATTTGAAAATGGTGTTTCAAAATATGATAGAATACATAAAGAAAAACAAATGTGATTGATTCAAATACATAAACTTTAAGTTGCATAGTTTGTTATGTATATTTGTGTGTGTATACATTTAAAAGCTGAGAAAATGTTTACAACATATATGAGAAATCAGTAAAACACAAACATCAAAAAATCAAAAATTATATAAAAAGGATGTTTTAAAAATACCAATAAGAATATGAAAAAATGTCCAACTTTATTAGTAATCAAATTAAATGTAAGCATATAATTCATCTCAAATTTTAAAAAATAATTAAAATATGTTAATATATAGCATTGGCATAGTAGAGTAGAAATGAGGGCTTCCAGGTATGGCTGGTAGGTATAATGTTAATATGTATTTCCAAAAAAAACACATTAGCAGATCATATCGAAGTCTTCAAAATATGCATGTGTTTGACTCAGCAATTCTACTGCTAGGAATATATCTGGTAGTATAATTTGTGCAAAGATTTAGTTACAAGAATGATCATACCAGCACTGTCTATAATATCAGCTCCCATTAGTTCAAGTTCTTTGGTTATGCTTCAAATAACCCAATCTTGACTACATTAAGCAGGAAATAAATATATTTGAAAGATATTGAGAGGTTTACAGCATTGACAGGAAGGCTAATGAACCTGGCACAGGAAGAGAAACAAGGTATCACTGGGAGTTGAGTTGCAAAAACAACTCAGTCTTATCAAGGCCCTACAGCTGCTAGAATAAACACACTACAGTAAGATATTTTATTCTATTTTCCTATTGTGATACTAAAAATGTAAAAAAAAAAAAAAAACAAAAACCTCTCTGATTCAGAGGTTGTGTGGGCAGGACTCTTCATTTATACTCTCAATAAGCTTATAAAACCTGGGGGAGAAGAAATTCTACAAAAGACAATATGCAGGCTGTTACAAAAAGAAGACAGAATTGATGGGTGATAGCAAAAAGGCAAGTATCCATTTCACATCCTTAATATCTAAGGACCTGAGGTCATGGTTAAATATATGATGATAGTCCGTACAATGGAATTATGTTGAAAACAACACTGTAAGTATTATTCATTAACAGAAAGATATATATTTCGGGACAGGTTAGAATATAGTTTGTGGAAACGAACAAAGACTCCTCTTCCTGCATATTTCTCCTCTTTCTGGTTCTCCGTGAAGAGGTCCCTCACATCCCTTCTAAGTGTGATTCCTAGGTATTTTATTCTCTTTGAAGCAATGTGAATGGGAGTTCACTCATGATTTAGCTCTCTGTTTGGCTGTTATTAGTGTATAAGAATGCTTGTGATTTTTTCACATTGATTTTGTATACTGAGACTTTGCTGAAGTTGCTTATCAGCTTAAGGAGATTTTGGGCTGACACGATGGGGTTTTCTAAATATACAATCATGTCATCTTCAAAGAGGGACATTTTGACTTCCTCTTTTCCTAATTGAATACCTTTTATTTCTTTCTCCTGCCTCATTGCCTTGGCCAGAACTTCCAACACTATGTTGAATAGGAGTGGTGAGAGAGGGCATCCCTGTCTTGTGCCAGTTTTCAAAGGGAATGCTTCCATCTTTTGCCCATTTAGTATGACATTGGCTGTGGGTTTGTCATAAGTAGCTCTTATTATTTTGAGATAACGTCGCATCAATCCTAAATTATTGAGAGCTTTTAGCATGAAGGGCTGTTTTCTGCATCTATTGAGATAATCTTGTGTTTTTTGTCTTTGTTTCTGTTTATATGCTGGATTATGTTTATTGATTTGCATATGTTGAACCAGCCTTGCATCCCAGGGATGAAGCCCACTTGATCATGGTGGATAAGCTTTTTGATGTGCTGCTGGATTCAGTTTGCCAGTATTTTATTGAGGATTTTTGCATCGATGTTCATCAGGGATATTGGTCTAAAATTCTCTATTTTTGTTGTGTCTCTGCCAGGCTTTGGTATCAGGATGATGCTGGCCTCATAAAATGAGTTAGGGAGAATTCCCTCTTTTTCTATTGATTGGAATAGTTTCAGAAGGAATGGTACCAGCTCCTCCTTGTACCTCTGGTAGAATTTGGCTGTGAATCCATCTGGTCCTGGACTTCTTTTGATTGGTAGGCTATTAATTATTTTTGTGGACATGGGGTCTCCAGGCTGGTCTCAAACTCCTGACCTCAGATGATTCTCTCACCTCATCCTCACAAATCACTGCCATTACAGGCATAAGCCACGGTGCCTAGCCATTATTTTTATTTTTTGTAGGGATGGGGTCTTGCTATGTTGTCCCAGCTGGTCTTGAACTCCTGATCCTCAAGCACTCCTCCTACCTCAGCCTCCCAAGTAGCTGGGATTATAGGTGTGAGCCAGGTTCCAAGATGGCCAAATAGGAACAGCTTCAGTCTACAGCCCCCAGCATGAGCGACGCAGAAGACGGGTGATTTCTGCATTTCCAACTGAGGAACACAGCTCCTTGCCAGCAATGGAACACAGCTGGATGGAGAATGACTTTGACAAGTTAAGAGGAGAAGGCTTCAGACGATCCAACTTCTCCGAGCTAAAGGAGGAAGTTTGAACCCATCACAAAGAAGTTAAAAACCTTGAAAAAAGATTAGACAAAAGGCTAACTACAATAACCAGTGTAAAGAAGTCCTTATATCAGCTGATGGAGCTGAAAACCATGGCATAAGAACTACATGATGAATGCACAAGCTTCAGTAGCCAATTCGATCAATTGGAAGAAAACGTATCAGTGATTGAAGATTGAATGAATGAAATGAAGCGAGAAGAGAAGTTTAGAGAAAAAAGGGTAAAAAGAAATGAACAAAGCCTCCAAGAAATATGGGACCGTATGAAAAGACCAAATCTACATCTGATTGGTGTACCTGAAAGTGACGGGGAGAATGGAAGCAAGGTGGAAAACACTCTGCAGGATATTATCCAGGAAAACTTCCCCAATCTAGCAAGGCAGGCCAACATTCAAATTCAGGAAATACTGAGAATGCCACAAAGATACTCCTCAAGAAGAGCAACTCCAAGACACATAATTGTCAGATTCATCAAAGTTGAAATAAAGGAAAATATGTTAAGGGCAGCCAGAGAGAGAGGTCGGGTTACCCACAAAGGGAAGCCCATCAGACTAACAGCTGATCTCTCAACAGAAACTCTACAAGCCAGAAGAGAGTGGGGGCCAATATTCAACATTCTTAAAGAAAAGAATTTTCAACCCAGAATTTCATATCCAGCCAAACTAAGCTTCATAAGTGAAGGAGAAATAAAATACTTTACAGACAAGCAAATGCTGAGAGATTTCGTCACCACCAGGCCTGCCCCTAAAAGAGCTCCTGAAGGAAGCACTAAACATGGAAAGGAACAACCAGTCCCAGCCACTACAAAAACATGCCAAATTGTAAAGACCATCGATGCTAGGAAGAAACTGCATCAACTAACGAGCAAAATTAACCAGCTAACATCATAATGATGGAATCAAATTCACACATAATAATATTAACCTTAAATGTAGATGGGCTAAATGCTGCAATTAAAAGACACAAACTGGCAAATTGGCAAATAAAGAGTCAAGACCCATCAGTGTGCTGTATCCAGGAGTCCCATCTCATGTGCAGGGACACACATAGGCTCAAAATAAAGGGATGGAGGAAGATCTATCAAGCAAATGGAAAACAAAAAAAGGCAGGGGTTGCAATCCTAGCCTCTGATAAAATAGACTTTAAACCAACAAAGATCAAAAGAGACAAAGAAGGCCATTACATAATGGTAAAGGGATCAATTCAACAAGAAGAGCTAACTATCCTAAAAACATATGCACCCAATACAGGAGCACCCAGATTCATAAAGCAAGTCCTTAGAGGCCTACAAAGAGACTTAGACTCCCACACAATAATAATGGGAGACTTTAACACCCCACTGTCTACATTAGACAGATCAATGAGGCAGAAAGTTGACAAGGATATCCAGAAATTGAACTCAGCTCTGCATCAAGCAGACCTAATAGACATCTACAGAACTCTCCACCCTGAATCAACAGAATATACATTCTTCTCAGCACCACGTCACACTTATTCCGAAATTGACCACATAGTTGGAAGTAAAGCACTCCTCAGCAAATGTAAAAGAACAGAAATTATAACAAACTATCTCTCAGACCACAGTGCAATCAAACTAGAACTCAGGATTAAGAAACTCACTCAAAACCACTCAACTACATGGAAACTGAACAACCTGCTCCTAAAAGACTACTGGATACATAACAAAATGAAGGCAGAAATAAAGATGTTCTTTGAAACCAAGGAGGACAAAGACACAACATACCAGAATCTCTGGGACACATTTAAAGCAGTGTGTAGAGGGAAATTTATAGCACTAAATGCCCACAAGAAAAAGCAGGAAAGATCTAAAATTGACACCCTAACATCACAATTAAAAGAACTAGAGAAGCAAGAGCAAACACATTAAAGCTAGCAGAAGGCAAGAAATAACTAAGATCAGAGCAGAACTGAAGGAGATAGAGACACAAAAAACCCTTCAAAAAATCAATGAATCCAGGAGCTGGTTTTTTTGTAAAGATCAACAAAATTGATAGACCGCTAGCAAGACTGATAAAGAAGAAAAGAGAGAAAAATCAAATAGTTGCAATAAAAAATGGTAAAGAGGATCTCACCACCGATCCCACAGAAATACAAACTACCTTCAGAGAATACTATAAACACCACTACACATATAAACTAGAAAATCTAGAAGAAATGGATAAATTCCTGGACACATACACCCTCCCAAGAATAATATGCATCTTAATTCATGTAGTGGCCATTCAGAAGAGTGAGACAAGTGGAGAATCAAGGACAAGTGGAGGCAGTAAAGAGTTGAGGAGGGAAGATAAAGATCAGCATCTCAAAGCCCAATTCTCTGTTTTCTGCCCTGTTGATAAATTTTCTTTCATTCAGCATCTAGCCCTCACAAAATCCCTGGATCTTAAGAAATTTACTCTTTTTAAATATGAAAATATTTTAAGGTATATAAAGTAGAAAAGTATCCAAACACCTTACTCAATAAAATCAATATTATTTATTTGTAAGGAGAATTTATATTTGAAAAGTATAATGCTTTATACCCATAAATGCTATTTTTCCTAGTTTAACTTTTTTTTTTTTTTTTTACTTCACATACAGGGTCTTTTGTCATAGGGAAGTCTTAAAAGTCTTATTTTTTCAAATCTGGTATTTCTCTACTTTATGATTTCTAGCTTTGGTGTCATGATTAGAAAAAAAATGTAATTCCTAGAATGGCAAAAATAGTATATGTCTTATTCTATTATTTTAAAGATTTAAAACTTTTTATCTTTGAATCTTCGTGGAATTTATTATGTTGAAAGGTAGTACTTTAAATCTTTTTTTATATGAATAGTCCATGTCCTGATAGCATATGCAATATTCAATGATTTCTCCTTTCCTCATAGTTTTTGACTGTTCACTTTGTTTTATTGTCATATTTTTACATTATTGTGCTATTGCTACTTTTAATAACTATTTTAATATGATGTAATATACTTGGACAAATCTCTTAATAATGCTATTATAATTTAATGATGTCTTCTTTTCAACTTTTAGCAAAGCTTTAGTGTTCTTCATATAGACTCTTTCAGATTGCTTATTCATTCCTCGGCTTTGTATATTGCTGATTCATTGCTACTGTGATAGCAACTTTTTTATTCTGTATTTTAACTTGTTATTACTGATATTAGGAAAACATTTACATGCAAACACATATGTATGGGATTTTGTATGTTGATTAATTGATTTTGAATATCTTATTAGACTTTCTTATTGCTTCAGAAAGGTTTTCAATTCATTTTTGGAATTTCTCAATAAAACATATGTCCAAAACAATAACAGTTTTGTCCCATCCTTTATAAAATATTCCTTTTGGGTTTTTTCTTTTCTTATTATATTGTTTAGAATCCTCAAAATAGTTTTATTGCCACAAAAATATTTTTGTAATACCTGATATGCTTCTCTTATTCTTTAATAATTTTGTATTAATATAATGCCTTTAATGCATTATTTAATACTAAATATTAGTCAGTATAACTTTATTATTATTGAGAATGATCATTGTTAATCATATTAAGGCAATTTTCTTCTATTCTTACTTTACCACAAGCTTTTCCAAAAAGTCAAGAACAAATATTAAATTTATATTAATCTCCAATAATTCAGTGAATCAAAGAAAACGATTGAAATGGATTGCCAAAAAGATTTAAATGTTTTAAATTTCCTTTGCTGTGCTTCTTTAGAAGATTATTTTACTCTCCACACAGCAGCTTTGACTAAAGTTTATGAAGTCACCACACATAGATTATCAGTATGCTAGAACAGATAGTTTGTTCTCACATGTACAAGCTTAGCAAATTTGCCTAACAAGAGTTTTAGGGTCGACGTATTTTTGTTTGGGTCTCTAAAGTTCCCTCCCACTATCCGCTCTTTTCCATTGCAGCATTATTCAAAATAGCCAAGGTATGGAAGCAACTGAAGTGCTCATCAACAGGTGAGTGGATTTTTAACAAGTAGTATATGTACGCGATGGAATGTTATTTGGCCTTAGAAATGAAAGAAATTCTGTCATTTGTGACCACATGGATGAATCTAGAGGACATTATGCTATGTGAAATAAGCCAGGCACAGAAAGACAAATATCACATGATCTCACTTCTGTGTGGAATCTAAAAAAGTCAAACTCTTAGAGAAGTAGAGAACAGAATAGTGGTTACCAGAAGCAGAGGGGAGGGGAGGAGACTGCATGGTGAAAGAGATGTTGGTCAAAGGTACAAAGATTAGTTAGACATGAGGAATAAGTTCTGGTGATCTGTACAGCATGGTGACTATAGTGAATAATGTATTGTAGATTTCAAAATTACTATAAAAGAGTGGATTTTTAATATTCTCACTATAGGGAAATGATAAGTGTGTGAGGTGATGGATATGTTAATTAGCCTGATTCCATCCTTCCACAAATGCATACATGTATCAAAAGATCACATTGTACTCCATAAATATATATATTTATTATTTGTCAACCAAAAAGAAAATAAAAAATTTTAACAACACAGTATTTCTGCTTTGTAACCAGTTGAATAAGCTGTATAACATTTTATTTTCTTTCTGGTGGCTTATTTGGTGTAGGAATGAAGAAATAGGGCTTGGACATCTAATCATCCAGTCCCATCCTCATTAGTAAACAAAAACAAGCACAATGGCTTTGGTTGGAGAAGGTTCACAGGTATGTGTCTGCCTGTGACCAGGTGTTAGAAGTATCGTTTCTGGTACTTCTTATTCTCTGATAGTTAAAAATGAAACAAAAAAAAATCATAATGGCTCAAGTTTAAGATATACTCTTTTATCTCTCTTCCTAGATTTTGTAAGTCCTGTGTTAAATAGTTTCTAAAAGGGAATACATGCTGAAGGGCTGTCTCGTAATTATAATAGATACACATTCCCAAATCTGTTTTTCTCATTTTAAGGGTAGATTTCTCAAAACCCATACACATATAGCTTTAGGAATGCCTGGTGTACAGCAGCCCACTTAAGAATTTGGCTCATTACATCATAATGTAATGATGAACAATGTTACATTTTACTCACTAATTGTTCATAAGTGTTAATCATTCCAACTAGATTTTTGTTTATAAATCTAAGCCATTGTGAAGACTCAATAAAATCAGACTCCCTGTGAGACCCAGGAATGCAGAGCAGAGAGCAGTTGCCCAGAGACAAGAATTACAGATTTTTAACGATCCCCAAGGGGTTTTAGAGATTATCTTCATCCTTTCATGTTATAGATGAAGATGGATGGCCTTACTGATTAATTATGCTCTAAATAGGAATTCTGCTTCAAATGTCTTTTCTTATTCAAATGCTAATGTCAATAATTGAAAATTGGCAAAGATTATCAAATATACATAACGATTGTTATACCAACAGATTATTATGATTTACTGATAGTGATTCTCCTCACATATCATGTAGAACAATATAGGAAAATTGGTTCTTATAGATCAAATAGTAATAATCATTGAAGGCTTCTCTTTGCTTTCACTTTCAGTGCATAACTTTCAGTGACAATAAACCAGGTAAGAGTCATTTTCCTATTTACTCTAAAACCTATTTTCTGTACAAACTTCAGAAAAAACTTGCCTCTGTCACTTTAAAGATTCATATTTGGAAAGATGTATTTGGTTTCATGTTACAAAAAGGTTTTAGGTTAGCTTTTTGAATTATCAAAGTGATTTACTTATAAAATTAAATTGACATAGTATAACAAATTTTTCTTCTAGAAAAGAAATTTCAATTTGTAAAAAAAAATGGAACAGCATTTTCCATTTCCTATTAATCTAAAAAATCTGCATTTAGAATACTAAATCCATTGTTTGGTCTCTTATTACTGATCCTTCTGATTTCTCAATAAACCTAAAATATAAACCGTATGTGGAGGAAAGCAAAGGAGGTCATATTTTGGGCCTGAAAATGGAAAATTGGGAACAAATCAAAGTTTTCTCATTAAAATTAAGTCTACATTAGAAGGGTTGCATACAAAATAAGAATAGAACCCTATATAGCCATTGCAGGAAAACAAAAGAAGGGATTTGTTTATAATAATGATAAAATTTGTTACAAAAACCGTACAAAAGCAGAAAAATACAAATAGAAGTTATCTACAATTAACATGAAAAAAAATTGACACAGTGGATGGGTATCATCAACAAGGCCATTATCACCAGCAGTTATTACTTGGGTAAATAAAGCTACACATAAGGTGATTTTGTCTTACCAAGTCTTGCAACCCAGTTGCAAGAGAGTTCCAACCCAGTTGGAAAGAGAGAGCTTATATGTAAATAACAGAAGAAACAATGATTTCTAAGTTAAGCAAATTATTCTGTAGTCTTTTTTTCTGAACTATGTGTTGCTGCAACCGAATAATTTTTCCTGCATCTAACAACAATATTAAAATGTCTACTGAATTGTTTTTCCTGGAGACCTTGTTTCCCAAACATTGGTGGCGAGCTGAAATAAATTATCTTGCAAAATTTAGCTCATTTTATACTGTGTTGGAAGAAGTTAAATAATTTCAGGAAAAAAAGCTTATTTTTCAAAAGAAAAAATTATAGCTTAAAATACACATACTAAATTGGTTGGATCTCAAGGCAGGAAATGCAGTGTTTTATACATCTGAATTCTTAAGTATTTAGCTGTGCTCAGTTTTACTGAGCAGTTGCCCTACTCTTGACAGACACTAAGAAAGCATCAGTGCTGTTTGAGATAATTACATAGTATAGGCATACCTCATTTTATTGCACTTTGAGGATTGCTTTTTATAAATTGAATGTCTGTGGTGACCCTGCATGGAACAACTCTATCAATGCGATTTTTCCAACAACAGGTATTCACTTTGTGTCTCTGTGTGACATTTTGCTAATTCTCATGATATTTCAATATTTTTCATTGTTATTATGTCTGTTATGACAATCTGTGATCAGTGATCTTTAATGTTACTATTAATTTTTTGGGGGTAACTCTACAATGGCATCTAAGTGTTCGAGACAGGAAGATTTGCATGTCTCTGACTTGAAATCACAAGATAGAAATAATTAACCTTAGTGGAGGAAGGCACATAAAAAGCAAGATAGGCCAAAAGCTAGGCCTTGTGTGCCAAACAGTTAACCAACTTGTGAATGCAAAGGAACAATTCTTGAAGAAAATTAAAAATGCTACTCCAGTGAACATACAAATAATAAGTAAGTAAAACAGCCCTATTGCTCATATAGAGAAAGTTTTAATGGTTTAGATAGAAGATCAAATCAGCCATAACATTCACTTAAGCCAAAGGCTAGTGGAGAACAAGGCCCTAATTCTCTTCAATTCCATGAAGGCTGAGAGAGATGAGGAAGCTGCTGAAGAAAAGTAGGAAGCTAGCAGACATTGGTTCACGAGGTTAAAGGAAAGAAGCTGTCTCCATAACATAAAAATGCAAGGTGAAGCAGCAAATGTTGATATCGAAGCTGCAACAAATTATCTAGGAGATCTAGCTAAGATCATTGGTGAAGGTGGTTACACTAAAAAACCCATTTTCAATGTATACAAAACAGTCTTCTATTGGAAAGAGATGCCATCTGGGACTTTCATAGCTAGAGAGGAGAAATCAATGCCTGGCGTCAAAGCTTCACAGGAAAGACTGACTCTCTTGTTAGGGGATAATGCAGCTGGTGACTTTAAGTTGAAGCCAGTGCTCATTTATCATTCTGAAGAATCCTAGGACCTTCAATAACTATGCTAAATCTGCTACCTGGGCTCTATAAATGTAACAACAAAGTCTGGATGACAGACACATCTGTTGACAGCATGATTTATTGAATATTTTAAGCCCACTGTTGAGAACTCCTGCTCAGGAAAAACAAAGATTCCTTTTGAAGTATCACTGCACATTGACAATGCGCCTGATCACCCAAGAGCTCAGATGAATACGTACAAGGAGAATAATGTTATTTTCATGCCTCATAACACAACATCCTTTCTGAAGCTTATAGATCAAGGAGAAATTTTGACTTCCAAGTTTTATTCTTTAAAAAATACATTTTGTAAGGCTGTAGCTGCCATAGATAGTGATTCCTTGGATGGATCTGGGCAAAGTAAATTGACCTGAAATCAATTTTATCTAATATAAGTATAGATAATCATTCTCTTTTTTGGCTTCCATTTGTGTGGAATAACTTTCTTCATCCCCTTATCTATTGTGTCTTTGTCTATTTGTGTCGTTACAGGGGGATTGAGTTTCTTGTAGGTAGCACATAGTTGGGTCTTTTTAAAAAATCAATTCATCTGCTCTAGGTTTTTTGATTGGAGAATTTAGTTCATTTACATTCAATGTTATTATTGATAGGTAAGTTCTTACTACTGCCATTTTGTTATTTGTTTTCTGGTTTCTTTCTTTCTTTCTTTCTTTCTTTCTTTCTTTCTTTCTTTCTTTCTTCCTTTCTTTCTTTCTTTCTTTCTTTCTCTTTCTTTTCCCTCCCTCCCTCCCTCCCTCCCTTCCTTCCTTCTTTCCTTCCTTCTTGTATTCCTTTGTATATAAGTGATTTTCTGATAGTATGTTTTAATTTCTTGCTTTTTATTTTTTGTTGATCTACTATAGGTTTTTGCTTTATGGTTACCATAAGGCTTACAAATAACATCTTGCAACAAATTGTTTCAAACTGATGATAACTTATCTCTGATCACAAAGAAAAGAAAAAAATAAGCAAAGAGAAAAGTAAAAACTTTACACTTTAACTCCATCCCACCCTGCTGAAAGACATACCATACTCAGGAATTGGAAGAATCAATATTGTTAAAATGTTCATACTATCAAAACGATTTAGAGATTCAGTGCAATTCTTATCAAAATACCAATGACAGTCTTCGCAGAAATAGAATAAATAAACCTAAAATTTATGTGGAATCACAAAAGACTCAGAATAGCCAAGGCAATACTGAGCAAAAAGAACAAGCTGGAGACATTACCTGACTTCAAATTATACTACAAAACTATAGTAACCATAACAGCATGGTACTGGCAGAAAAACAGACACATAGACCAATGGATCAGAACAGACGTCCCAGAAATGAATCCACACATTTACAACAAACTCATTTTCGACAAAGGTGCCAAGACCATACACTGGAGAAAGACAACCTCTTCAATAAATAGTGCTGGGAAAACTGAACATACGGATACAGAAGAATGAAACTAGATTCCTATCACTCATATACAAAAAGCAAATACAAATGGATTAAAGTCTTAAATCTAAGACCTTAAACTATGAAACTACTAGGAGAAAACATTGGGGAAACCCTCCAGGATATGGGTTTGGACAAAGGTTTCTTGAGTAAGACCTAAAAACCAAAGGCAACCCAAGCAAAAACGGGCAAATGGAACCACACCGAGCTAAAAAGCTTCTGCACAGCAAAGGAAATAATCAACAAAGTGAAGTGACAACACCCAGAAAGGGAGAAAATATTTGCAAACTCACGCCTGTAATCCCAGCACTTTGGGAGGCCGAGACGGGTGAATCACAAGGTCAGGGGTTCGAGACCAGCCTGACCAACTGGTGAAACCCCATCTCTACTAAAAATACAAAAATTAGCTGGGCATGCTGGTGGGCGCCTGTAATCCCAGCTACTCAGGAGGCTGAGGCAGGAGAATTGCATGAACCCAGGAGGCGGAGGTTGCAGTGAGCAGAGATTGTGCCACTGCACTACAGCTTGGGTGACAGAGCGAGACTCTGTCTCAAAAAAAAAAAAAAAGAAAATATTTGCAAACTACCCATCTGACAAGTAATTAGTAACCAGAATGTATAAGGAGCTCAAGCAACTCAATAGGAAAAAAAATCTCATTAAAAATAGGAAAAAGATTTGAATAGACATTTCTCAAAAGAAGACATACAAGTTGCCAATAGGTGCATGAAAAAATGGTCAACATCACTAATCATCAGAGAAATGCAAATCAAATCTACAATAAGATATCATCTTACCCCAGTTAAAATGGCTTTTATAAAAAAGACGGGCGATAGTGGAAGCCAGTGAGGATGTAGAGAAAGGGAAACCCTTGTACACCGTTGGTGGGAATGTAAATTAGTACAGCCACTATGAAAAACAGTGTGGATGTTCCCCAAAAAATTAAAAATGGAACTACCATGCGGCAATCCCACCTCTGGCTGTATATCCAAAAGAAAGGAAATCTGCATATTGAAGAGAGATCTGCACTACTATGTATATTGCAGCACTATTCACAATAGCCATTGTATAGAAGCAACCTAAGGGTCCATCAGTGGATAAATGGATAATGTGATACATGTATACAATGGAACATTATCCAGCCATTAAAAAGAATAAATTTCTGTTATTTGCAGCAACATGGATAGAACTGGAGGACATTATGTTTTTTAAAATATAAAATATAAAAGCCCAGAAAGATAAATATTGCATGTACTCACTCATTTGTGAGGGCAAAAAAATGAACTCATGGATATAGAGGGTAGAATGATAGTTATCTGAGGCTGGGATGGGTAGTGCAGAAAGAGGGATACAGAGAAGACGGTTAATGTGTATACAAAAATACAGTTAGAAGGAGTAGAATTTAGTGCTTGTTAGAGCAACTATAGTTAACAATAATGTATTATATATTTCAAAATAACTAAAAGAATGGAATTGGAATATTCCTAACACAAAGAACTGATGAATGCTTAAGGTAATGTATATCCCAATTACTCTGATTTAATCATTACACACTGTATACTTGTATCAAAATATCACATGTATCCCATAAATATGTACAACTATTATGTATCAATAACTAAAAATTTAAAAAATTAAAAATTAAAAAAATTAATTGAAAACTTTCTTGAAAGGATTACCATTCCAGATACTATTGAGAACAATCATGACTCAGGAGAGAAGGTGAAAATATCAACATCGAAGTTTGGAAGAAGTTGATTTCAGTTGTCATGGGGGACTTTGAGGGGTCAAGACTTCAGTGGAGGAAGTAACTGCAGATGGGGTGGAAATGGCAAGAAAACCAGAATTTGAAGTAGAGCCTGGAGATGTGACTGAATTACTATAATCTCATAATAAAACTTAAATAGATAAGGAGTTGCCTCTTATGGAAGAACAAAGAAAGTGGTTTCTTGAGATGGAATCTTCTTGTAGTGAAGATGGTATGAACATTGTTAAAATGACAGTAAGTGATTTAGAATATTACATAAGCTTAGTTGATAAAGTAATGGTAGGGTTTAAGAGGATTGACTTCCATTTTGAAAGAAGTTCTTCTGTGGATAAAATGCTATCAAATAGCATTGCATGCTACAGAGAAATCTTTCCTGAAAGGAAGAGTCGATCAGTGCAGCACATTTCATTGTTGTCTTATTTTAATAAATTGCAACAGCACCTTCAGCCTTCAGTAACCAGCAGTCTAATCAGTTAGCAGCCGTCAACACTGAGGCAAGGCTCTCCATCAATAAAAAGATTATGACTCATTTAAAGTTCGGATGATTTCTAGCATTTTTTAGTAATAAAGTATTTTTAAATTAAGGTGTGCATATTGTTTTTTAAACATAAAGCTATCACACTCTTGACTACATTATAATGTAAACATAAGTTTAGATGCACAAAAAAATCATGTGACTTGCTTTATTGTGATATTCACTTTATTGAGGTGCTCTGGACACAGACCCTCAGTGTCTCCAAGGTATACTTCAAACTCAACTCCAATTAGTATACAGCTATTAAGTTTCATAGATTCCTATTTGCGATTCTATAGCTAAGGAGTATATTACAGTTTCAGGTTAAATCCCAATCGTTAGGGGAGTACAATTCAGTTACAAAATTTTTTTCTGAGACGTAAACTTGTTATACAACATCTTGGCTAGAGTAAAACATTATTTGGTATTTTCATAACATCACTTACCTCTCACCATGAAAATTTATTTTGTAAAATAATAAAATTATATTTTTAGAACATATTCAAATTATACCTGTGGTTTCGTGTTTATCTCCGTGTTATTTGTTTGTGAACAAATGTGACCATTAAAACTTATTTCGTAAAATAATAAAATCACATTTTTAGAACACATTCAAATTATACTTGTGGTTTCATGTTTGTTATTGTTATCATTTGTGAACAAATGTGGCCACTGAGTTTTTAAAAATTGTTTTTGAATATATATTTAGATTATAAGTTTTAATATCAAAACATTCAATTTTGTTTGCAATACTTAAGTATCAAACTATAACATGTAAATATAACAAAATTTAATGCAAAGTTGATTGCAAGGAAATAGCATATTTTATATAATCAAATATGTTTTTTCAACATGTATGCACTTGTGGTTTATGTAAACACATATGTGTTACTATTATTTTGTCCAAGATTCCTTCTTGCCATGCCATTGCTATCGTCTACATTTGAGAAAATAAAATATATATTTTAGCTCAATTTTCAAAGGAATCAAACATTTGTGGCCTACATATTTTAATAGGGATATTCAAAAGAAGCAATTCTTAGGTCAATATCTATAATAAATATAAGAATATTTTAAAATAAGAAAATTTACAGAAAATGTATCTAAGGTATTATTCAGCCTATATTACAGTTTGATATGTAATTTGTGGGTAATATGCCTTTTCTTTCTTTCTTTCTTTCTTTCTTTCTTTCTTTCTTTCTTTCTTTCTTTCTTTCTTTTTTTTTTTTGAGACAGGGTCTCATTCTGTCACCCAGGCTGGAGTGCAGTGGCACAATCTCAGCTCACTGCAACCTCTTCCTCCTAGGCTCAAGTGATCCTTTCACCTCAGCCTCCCTAGTAGCTGGGACTACAGGTGCACGCTACCATGCCCAGGTAATTTTTGTATTTTTTGTAGAGACGGGGTTTCGCCATGTTGCCTAGTCTGGTCTTCAACTCCTAGACTCAAGCAACCTGCCCACCTCAGCCTCCCAGAGTGTTAGGATTACAGGCATGAGCCACTGCAGCCGGCCGGTAATATGCCTTTTCATCATGTGGTACTTTATGGTCCTCTAGGAACCAAATTTCTTTTAGGATTTGTATAAAGTAGGATTGGATTAGCTATTCTGTGTTTTAAACAAGATCTATTGAACCCAAGAGAAAATTCTGACTAACCAACATAAATCAAACAACTTTAAACAGACGAACAAACCACTTTGGTCACTCTTTTAGTTTACTTGCTAAAATTGAATGGGCAAGACATCGTATGTTTTGAGATTGGTAGGAGTTATCAGTTTTTATGAATAATAAATAGCCAATATTTTGTAAAATAATTCTGAGTCTATGTGTTGATAAAACAGTGTGAATCCAATTAACTTTAGAGCTCATCTTATGTCTCCTTACTGGCATCTGTTTTGCCCCCTCTTCACAGAGTTGTGTGCCAATCTTGATTCCCAAATTGACCCTGTAGACTAGATCAATGATCGCAATGCAGTTATACTGATGAGAATCAAGAGAATTGAAAAAAAAATACGTCTAACGTCTAACTTTGTTTTTTTCTATACAAGAATAGATTTCTATTGCATATCAAATATAGTTTCTTTTCCATCCAGACTTTCTCAGCTAATATTTTTAAAGTAGTCTGAAATGATACTTTCTTCATTTAACAATGGCGTCTAATTTTAAAAACATATTTTCTTGCTGTAAAATTGCATTTGTTGAATTTTCTATTCTTTAGTGACAGAATACGTATTTATAAAACCAGAGTCACACACAAAATGGCAAGATGAATATGGTCAATTACTATACTTTCATACTTCAAAGCATTGAGTACAAAGTATTCAGTGAATAATCTAATCTGCAAAACAGACATATTTGAAGAAGCAATAAAGCCCATGAAATAAAAACTCTCTCTCTAGAGGTCTGTATTCTTTTCCTGATATATTATCTTCTGTAATATAATATGTAATATAACATAATATAATAACAATTAATCCCCAGAGAAAGGCACATTCCAATATCCACTTCCTATATTAAGTGATGATCTGTTAAAGGGACAGTAAAGATGACAAAATTGGGCTAATTACTGATAAAATGACTGTATTCTATTTCTTTGTAAACCACAGAAGCAGAATTGGAAAGAAAAAACTATTTTAAGGTGTATTTACATGATATATGTAATTATAAATGTTTTATAAATATTAGTTCACTTAATCTTCGTGATATTACTTTTAGGTAGCAACCATTATCACCCTCAGCTTGAGGTCAGCCAGTTAATAGGCAGTAAAGCTGGGATCTGAATCTTGGCAGCTGGGCACCAGAATCTGTACTCTTAATCCCTATACTATGCTACGTTTGTGGAATATTAGCTTAAGAGGGAATTCAGTGCCTTCTAAAATTTGTAGCAATATTTGTACATGCATTAACAATTCTCTGGTGTTCAACACCAAATTATTTAGAATGATTATTTGGGGGTGTTTCCAGAGAAGGTTATGGAGGTCTTTAACTTTCCCAGAATCATTGCTTTCTTTCATTGGCAAAGTGTCTTTGAACAAGCAATGTAACACCCTAAGACTTCTGAAGGCATTTCTGAATCTAAACAACCCGTTTGATATCATCCCTAATGAATCTTGTGACAAGAGTTTTAAGTCATCAATAGTAGTGAGATTTTATTTGTACAATAGAATTCCCAAATATTATCATCTTCTTTCTTGCAATATTCATGACTTTCTATGAAAGAAACACAAATACTAATTTGAAGAAATATCATAAAGGATTTTTACTAGATGCAAAAGATGTAGTGCAATATGGCCTATTCAGATGTGAGGAATTATGTTACCTAGAGGACCTCTTTCATAAAGATGATGCACGTACATTCTCATTCTTACTAATATTGAGTGTCTTAAGAAATCTCAAATCAATGAAAATATGGTTTAAAAAAACATTTTTTTCAAAAATAAAAACAATCTGAAGTCCTCAGAGAGTATTAGTTTATCTCAATTACATTTAGAAAATAAAATAAATTTGTAAATCATAGAATCTTTGACTTGAAAGATACTTTAGAAATAAAAATATCTTTACTTTGATTTAGAAATCAAAGTCCCACTGTAAACCATTCTTATGTTTTTGACTGCCCAACCTCCATTTTTCCCTTTGCTAATGATACTCTGGTTTGGGGGGAACTTTCCTGCTCCTCACTCTCAGTCCTTGTGATTTGGGTGGGACTGATTGCTGTAAACTCTTGGTCCGAAAGGTTAATCAAAATATTTTTCCTTGCCATATAATTCATTCTGGTCACTATATATACCAAGCCAAGAAGATCCATTTCAGAACTGTTGCTGGGAAAATAAAGCTCTATCTCAAATGGAATGGCTGTTAAGATTGGATGTTAAACTCATACTGTTGGTGCCTATCTTGCCAACCTAAGTTTAAGAGAGTTTACCTGAATAAAATGAACACTTTTGATAGCAGAACCAAGAAGTAGAAAGAGACTAAGTCTAGATGAACTTATCTGAGCCCCTTAATAGAGCGCAATGGACTCTATTCATAAAATCTACTAAAACCAGGAATAAGTTCTACAATATTTATTCCTGCGAAATGACCATCTGATGTCTAATTAAACAACTTACACTGCAGGAGTATCATGCCTCATACACAAATCAATGTCTTTTCAACATCAACATGTTTTAGAAATTTTATTATATTGAACATAGATTTGCTTTCCTTTGTTTTCTCCTTCGATCCTAGGTCTGCCTTCTGGTGATAAGCAGGTAAGTCTAATTATCTCTTTATCAAAAATATATGTATCTATCATCTAGGCCATCAGAGACATGTAGTATCTACCCTGTACATCTTTTATTTTACAGGAAAACAGCTACAATTAAGGAGATTATAGATAAGTATGTATTCAAGTCTTTTATCATCAAAGAAAAGCCATGATAGTAGTACTTTCTTGTAGTAACAACAAACTTCACTAATCATCATGTTAATAATCCAGTTTTAAAAAGAGAAAAAAATATATGCTACTAATTAGCTGGGGTTAAACAGTGATTTTGTTGGTTGCTTGGGACCCAGCCTTAGAATTAAGATTGAGCACATGTGATTTCAAAGATGAAAAATCTCACCTGCTCAATATTATCTATTTCTGTAAGGTCATGTCAATTACTGTCAGGCTTTAAGTGATTATCCCCTGAAGGATCTAGTTAAAATTAAATTATTTAACTTAAGGGAAATATATAATCTCCCACTAAATCATTAAATGCAATTAATTTGTCATCAGGGGTAGGAGGCAAAGTAATAGAAGACCAGGAAGTTTGTAAGGAAATCGAGGTATGGAGAGTCCTTTCACACAAGAGATGATGCCGTAAACGGAGTTAGGTGGGTCATGATATGGGGCCCTCCATGCAGATGTCAGGGTATGGGCTGGTGATGATAGCACTACTAAGACTATAAGCCGGATACTCATTTCTTTCTGGTAAAGGATCCATTGCTAAATCATAATGCCATGTTGAAGAAAAAGGATATTAAAAACAACAGGGAGAAGCAGATTGTGAGAGCTGAAAACTGGAAGGGTTGTAAAGACAGAACTGCCAGTGTGTTGATTTTATTTTTGTGTTTCGTTGTTAGTGGCATGGCTACAGGAGCACCTTATTAAGTGGAAATTAGCATGAAACTATTAAACTTTTAGAGTATACCTCAACTCCACTTTTATTCTCAGTAAATTATTTCCTGGCATATTTATTAATTCATCAGATGTATCCAGTGTCCCTCTGTTGTGCCAAGTACAGTGCTAAGTGGTCAGGATATCATGGTGAACATAAGAGGTAGTTTCTGTCTTCACATGTTTAGTGAGTAAAACAGATATTAAGCAAATTATCACACCATAGAATTGCAAACTGTGACAAATACTGTGAAGGAAAAGGAATGATACTGTAAGAACTTACAAGGACACATGACGTAGTGGGGGGTATAGGACTGGATATTTGAGTTTACTTTTAAATGGTTATCACAAAACTGTGGGCCTTGGGAATGCGAATGACTTCTGGTGCTCACTGCAATGGCAACAGCAACATAGTATTTTATATTTCTACTGAAGTTGAAACAATTTCATTATGCCTTTGATTTCATTTGCTTTAACAAATCATGGCTGACTGCCAACATCATATGCAGACCATTACTGTTTGAAAAATGGATGGTATACAGGCACAAATCTAAAAACAGACACATGGGTTGGGTGTGATGGCTCAGGCCTGTAATCCCAGCACTTTGAGAGGCCGAGGTGGGTGGATCACTTGAGACCGGGAGTTCAAGACCAGGCTGGCCAACATGGTGAAACCCCGTCTCTACTAAAAATACAAAAAAAAAAAAAAAAAAAAAAAAAAATTAACCAGAGGTAGTGGCGCATGCCTGTAATCCCAGCTTCTCAGGAGGCTGAGGCAGGAGAATTGCTTGAAACCAGAAGGTTGCTGTGAGTCGAGATCATGCCACCACACTCCAGCCTGTGCGACAGAGTGAGACTCTGTCTCAAAAATAAAAAAAAGAAAAAAGATAAACATAAAAAGCAGACACAGCAATACATTCAAATTCTTGCTATTGAATTGTTCTATTTAAAATTTTACGGTATTTCTCCTTTTTGTGCAATTATTTTGGTATATTGTATGTCCACTAGGGGACAGTGCTACCCTTTCTTGGAAAGGAATTAGCTTTGGCAAGCCCAGAGCTTTCATGCTAGATGTTGGGGGCAGGGAAGAAGGAAGAGCTTTCTCTAGTTTGGAAAGGAAAGACAAAAAATAGAGACTTTTAAGATAAAAGAAAATGGGATTGTATATCATTTCAAAAGCCAGCTTCAGAAAAAGATTTATTAACTGTTTGTTTTTAATCACTCTTAGTAGAACAGCTACACAGAAATACAAATGAAGAATACCCAATGAAGGAGTTATTCTTGACTGTGTGCCACACTATAAGTTTAATTTAAAATCTGTATTGTTTTTAATCTATGTCTCTAAAAAATATTTCAAGACCTATTTTCCTCATACAAACCTACAGATATTGAATTTACTTATTGTAAATTGTATAATAAATTTGTATAAAGGACTTTGTAAACATTAATGTAAATTATCACTCATCAAAGAACAGTAATATTTGAGAACTAATTTTATTACACAGACTATTTTCATTAATTTGAAATAATACTGTAGGAAATATAGGTTGATTTTTATAAAGTATAAACATGAAGAAACAACTACAAATTCTGCTGTGTGAACAATTAATAAATATAATACTTGGCTCTTAGCCTTAATAATTATGCATTCATCTAAGCAAAAGCATCATTTGGTAAATTATATAAGCACTTTTATTTTATTTTCCTGATGTGTTCTGCTACATATATTTGTGTCTTAGCTGATCAGCTTAACATAGGAAGTTGCAAAAATATTTCTTATGGTAGGTAAAAGAATGAAAATATACCTTTCCTGCATTTCTGATTCAAGTCTTCTCACAGCGATTGACATGAGATTTGTTGGTGTTGCACTTCCTTTACCTATATTATTATTATAATTTCATAGCACTTGAGCATTTGCAAAAGAAAGCACAATTATTTTATAGTTGATTTTAGATTTCTTTTAATCATGAAAATTTAGAATAAGATTTATTTAGGCCATGGGAATTATCGGGTAAACAACATACCTGAAAACAAAGTGTAGTTAATTTAAACCAATTGCTTTTGATTATATGTTTGGTAAATGCCCTATTGTCCACCAATGAGGTTAATATTTTCTTGGTTTCTTCCCTTAGATAAAGTGTAGGTTTTACTTTTTTTGTGATGGTCATTAGACTGACCTTGAATATAGCAATAGTTACTATAAGTTCAATTCTTTAGTATCTCCATCTGGGAAACTTCCAGTAAAAATACTTGCGTAGATCTTTATGTATTAATGCTGCTTAAAATAAACTGAACGTAGAAATGACAAAGTGCTTAAATTATTGCAGGAGCAGGAATAAGTACCGTATGCTGGTGATAAAGCACACAGAAGTCGTTGCTGCCCTTCCACCGTGGCTCTATTTTTCTTTTCACGTTGACCTTCTGATTATAGCCACGAGAAATCAAAACATATAATTTAAAATTACCTTCCGTTGATTTGATCAATAAAATGTATTTAACTATATAACATTGGCATACTCTGGAATGTCTGGCATTCTGATGGCGAATTATCTACTTCTATAAATGTTTATAGTGAGAAGTATTGTGAACCACAGTAATGTCTGCCTCTTGCTATTACAGACGTATACGCACTGCTGAAAATACTTTGAATTTTCTGAGGCTCTAAAGGAACATCCAGCATTCTCTCTCTTCTCTGAAGTTGAAGCATGTTCCTATTAGTAAAAGGCTAAATGAATATGTAGTAAAAATAAAGTATATAAAAGATGAACTTGTCCATCATATTTGAAAAGCTCAGGGAAATAAAGGGTGGGTGACTGAGATTAGATTTTCAATTTCTTTTGTTAAAGGAACTGGCTCCCTAGAAGGCTGAGGTTTAAGAAAAAAAATAAGATAGCTTTTAATGTTAGAGACTTAAAACAAAAACACAAGGCAGCTGGCATAAGAAAAATTAGCTGCCCTGAGGATGTGTGAATTGAAATGTCAGAAAACAGAAAGGGTGACAAAGTTCATTTCCATATGACCCCTACAAAGGCTTAGCAAGTTGTTAGCCCCTTTGGGAAAATGCACTCCATACAAACGCAACAGTAAATAATTCTTAAACCTTTTTTTTTAAATTTTAGTTTTTAAGATTATAATCATTTTCACTACTTCTGCAAATCTCAGTTTCATGTAAACATTTACTAGATGTCTTCTCATACCAGACACTTCGGCAGGTGCTTTGTAATCAGGAGCAGGAATACTGATAAAATAAATCTCATCAAAAAGCCAGACTCCCCTGCTTTTAAATCTGCCTGTTTGAGATGCCAGTCATTTACAGTATCTCTTAGATGGATGATATCTAGTCATTTTTATATATTTTACTCATATCAAGCAACCGGTGCCTAAATTATTTCACTGTATTTATATGTTTGTTTTTCACTTTTGGGGTCTGTAGAACAGGGTGGGGCATTTACTTCTATATTCCAGCAGTATGTAGACAATCTGTCACATCTGTTGTACTGAAATCCATGGCAAACTTGGGCCTTGAGCAAGTTTAATACAAGAAATTTCTAATTTGTGTAATCTTTTAAATTACACCCAAAGAAAAGCCATTTTTAAAAATCTATTCAAATTTAGATGGCCTGCTAAAGCTTAACTAGTTACACTGGGTTTTGGAACTAATATAACATATGCTCTTCTATAATATCTTATCAATAGTTACTGACTAAATCTGATTGCCTTTACTCGATGTGTTTAACTCCTGTCCCCAGTACCTTGTCTTGGGTTTTATACTTATTTCCTGAGTTCTGCTCTTTTGCATTTGTTTGAGCTTGCTGATTGTTCACATCTGGTATTGTTAGGTGATCGATCTTAGGGCATTAGACTCTTTAAATCTCAAATCATTCTTTCCTTTCTTCAATATTCTCTATCCTTCTTGATCATTGTCCTAGAGTTATTTTATTTCTCCCTGAATGTTTGACAAGGATTCCCTGTAAGTCTCAGAAATCTTAATTATAGCTCAGCCATCATTATATTTTTTAAACTTTCAAATCTTGAAGTACTCCAAAGTGTTAAAATTACACAATTAAGTAAACTCTCAGAAATACCTAGAGCACTTATATTAGGTTGGTGCAAAAGTAATTGCGGTTTTTGCCATTAAAAGTAATGAGAAAAGTATAAATACTTTTATACTTTTCTTAAAAAATTCAATATGAGTGCACAAGTTTGGCATTACATGTATAAATTATAAATTTAATCACAAGAGGGCTAAGTAAACGCATGCTCAGAAATACAACTCACATATGCTGTCACTGGGTTCCTGATGACCATCGTTGAAAACTTTGTGTATTAACAATTGTTTCACATAATTACAGGTGTGACTATAGTAATTCTTACACTGTGATTTTTCACTGAGTTTTCTCTTATAAACTTCTGTTAGGTATATGTTGGGGGAAATATTCTTCTTCTTATTTTTATTATTTATTTTATTTTATTTTATTTTTTTGAGACAGAGTTTTGCTCTTTTTGCCCATGCTGGAGTGCAATGGGGCAATCTCGGCTCACTGTAACTTCTGCCTCCCAGGTTCAAGTGATTCTCCTGGCTCAGCCTCCCGAGTAGCTGGGATTACAGGCTCCCGCCACCTCGCCCAGCTAATTTTTTGTATTTTTAGTAAAGACGGGGTTTCACTATGTTGGCCAGGCTGGTCTCAAACTCCTAACCTCAGATGATCCTCCCATCTCGGTTTCCCAAAGTGCTGTGCTGGGATTACAGGCATGAGTCACCGAGCCCAGCCCTTAGTATTTTTTATAAAGGAGATAAGATGTCATTATTTTCCCAGTCACCCACTCTTAAAATCTTAGTGTCATTTTGACTTTCTTTATTCATTATCCTCTCCTTCAGTTGCTAAATCTTGTAAATTATTCCTTGAAAAATGATCTTGTTCTCCTTCAATCTGTTTAAATTCACAGTGAAATCATCAGGTAGTCATATCCCAATTCCCAGACAACATGCTTCTCTTTCCTGGGTTGGACATTCAAGACTCCAAAATCTGGCTCAAGTAAAGCGTCCACACTAAGCTCCACTGGCCCCTTGTTTGAATTGTCTACTCCATTTCTGGTGTCCACTTGTCATTATCTTAACATGTCAGATACATTTCCAGTGCTGCATCTTTTCCTGCCTAGAATTTTTGTCCATTTCCCTCCTTTTCAAAGGGCTCTTAGAATAGTTGCTCTGACTCACAAACATCTCATAATTGACTACCTTGTTGTTACTTATCTTTGTATGTGTAAAATCTGCCTCTTCAAAGAGATTACAGAAATGAAATAGATATATCCCATATTTATATCCCCAATTTATGAAGAAGGTCTTTTATTTAGTAATAGTCTTACTGATTACTTTAACTCTTCCCTACAAAGTGCCTAGATAGTGATTACATATGTGTTATTATGTCATTATGTCTCAGTGAAATGTTATTAAATTTTCATGGATATTGCTGTTATTATAGCAATATTATTTTCCTCCGTGGAACATTGCCATCACCTGGCCCTTTGAATGTAAGTACAATAATAACACAAATTTAATTAAAAAATGTTATGTACTCCCAAACCAAGTGGATTCCCTTTTCATCAATAAGACAAAACCTCTGTTGAATGTGTTATTGCACTGATAAAGTAATTTCAAAATTAGATTATGATGCAAATGAGTTGGCTAGGTTTTATTTTTGTTCTTAGAAGAAAGGCGAGACCAGAGTTGTGATTTTGGTAGGCTTCTAGTTAAAATGTACTATTTCTAACTTTTATATGTATGCTCTAAAAAATGCAAATTGACCTTTAATCAGTCAGTGTTGACTATAGTATTTTTCTGTGTGGTAGATTACTAACATATTTAATGTCATGGATGAAGTGAAAAAAAAATAAAACCAGCAGCCTTGAAATGTACATGTTTTACAAATGTTGGCACCAGTTATTCTCATTGATATTACAATATCATATTTCATTTTGTCTTAGATTTTTTAAATGAAGAGGCACACAAGGAAGGAGTCAGTAGATAGATAAAAGCTAAGAGTACAGGCAGATATGTCTCTCAAAATTATTTTCGGTTCTTTAAAAATAATTTGGTTTTATATGTTATATTATTTTTGCTATTTTCCTTCAAGGACAAAAATATATATGTATATTAGAAACTGAAGATATTATACTTTCCATAGACTCCTTACAATAATCTCTTTATAACAAACAGAGTTATTATCAAGCCAAAGTAGCTTCAGCACACAGTCATTTTCAGCAATTTACCAGGTCAGAGTATACCAAAAGCTTTTGTCTTCCCTTCTGTTTTAGATTAAGTTGTTGATTGAAACTTTTGTACCTAATTTTAAACAGAAGAAATTGTAGCTTTCTATTTTAAAGATTGACATAATAATATTTAAATATTCAAGTTTTTCAAATATATGGCACAAGGCAATGACCTCAACTATTTTTTAAGACTACAAGTGATTATTTGAATGTGGCATTCTTCTTTATAACCATAAATAAGTAGTATGTTTACAAAACATAATGATAGTCTGTAACAACAAATAGAACATGATTTGTCTAAAACTGTATGTGCAGATGAAAATATCTTATGGCTGCAACATCAGTTTAGCATATTTGTTTTTAAAAAATATTTTTTAATTGAATTAAATTACATAACCACACACATATGAGAAAAATATCTCATAAAGTACATTGAGTAGGTGCAGATAATATGCCAGTTTCTAGACCTTATGTGTTTTTAATATCATAATATCACAGCTCTGAATACATCCCAGAGACAATTCTATTTCCGAATTATTGAAGGAGGCGTAGATATAAACCAGGACGAATTCATATCTTAAAAGAATTTACAATACATTTTGAAGCACACTTTATGTAATAAATTGATACAATGATGACAAAAATCTTCCAAGCTATATATCATGTGGGTGTAATTATTAGGATACAATTGTGAGAAAAACAGAAAATACAAAAACAAAGACATATAAAGATTTTATGGAAAGTGGCAAAGTATCAGTTGGTTTATAAGACTGGCACATAGTGAAGTTTGTATTTAAGACTCAGATCCTTGAGAGCAAGCTCTTGTCTTATAACTCTTTTAAACCTGAGGGTAGAACACAGCACCTAGCCTATAGCAGATGTGTTGGGTTCAGTTGAATCCACAGTAGAAGGGTTTGTAATATGTTCAGTCACATGAAACAGAAATACATGACCCATTTCTGCATGGAAAAGGGCTAGAAATATCGGTTCTACTCTTTCAGGGGCCATCTTAATAAACACGGGATGAATTTGATTTGTGACATGAATCCCATGTGATGTTCCTGTGCATATATTTTAAAAAATTCATTTTAGTTTTTATCTAAAATACAGATTTTGGGAGTGCAAGAATTTTATTTATTTTTATTCAACCCAAGTGCTTAGTAGAGCTTCACACATAGTAGTAATGAAATAAATGTCTATTAAATTTGCATTCTATCAAATCCCCTGAATACAGATCAAAAACATTTTCTGGAACATGGTTTGCATATTTTTACCAAATAATTATATCCATCCATACATATATAACATTGTATACATATACACATTCATATGTATGTATTTATTAATATTATTTATGTAGGCATGAAACATGTTTCAGTATTAGTGTCTTCTAATTTGGACAGTTAATTTTTAGTCATTATGTATTTTTTGTGTTTTCCTTAAAGTATCCATTACAATTTTTATTTACGTATAATTTTGAAAAAAGGAAAGACTGGGTATTCAAGATTTAAAAAATCTATTTCACAGTGCAACATCAAGTGTTCTTCCAATTGTGTGTTTTCCTATATTGAGTGTGGGAAGGGACTTTGAAGAGATCTCTTGGAACTTTTTGATATTTAGCAAGCATACATTAAATGCAATACATTTTTACCTGTATCTTGAGCCTCGTCAATTTGATTCTTTCTTTTATTAGTTGTCTAGAGGGAGACTGGGGAAATATTTATCAAACATGCAAATGATTTTAAGCTCATTGGATTAAGTTATATTTTAGGGTAGAAAAGGAGTAAAATTCAACAAATTACCTTTATAAATCATCTCACAAAAACTACATGAACAACAATGGAAACATGTAAAAAAAAAAAAAGGCAGGGGGAATATGAAAGAGAAATGCTCCTCTACTTCCACTTCTCCCATCCTCCTTAACTCAAGTTTGCTTCTGGACTTCAGTACACTGCTGAAGTTACTCTCAGCATCACCCCACAACTGACTTGTAATTGGCAAGTATATTAGTTTCCTATTGCTGTCCTAAACAATTATCACAAACTTAGTGGCTTAAAACAACACAAATTTATCATCTTATAATTGTGTGGTTCAGAAATCCACACACAACACTGCTCAACTGTGTCCTCTGCTGAAATCAAGGAGTCAACTGGGCCAGGTTCTTATCTGGAAGCTCTGCAGAAGATTCTACTTCCAAGTTCATTCAGGTTACTGAAAGAATTCAGCTCCTTATTGTAGGACCCAGGTCCCTGATTTTTTGACACTGTCTCCTTTTATCTCATGCCAACAACAATATAGAACATTGAATCCTTTGCTTGGAATCTCTGCTGCTCTTTCTGCCTCCAGTTGAAGAAAGATCTCTGCTTCACAGGGGTAATGTGATTAGAATAGGCTCACACAGGTAATCCAAGATAAAGTCATTGGATATAATCTTAATTATATCCCTTACATAACTTATCATGCAAGTAACGCCAGGGGTAAATGAAGGTTATGTGGACCAAATTTTGCTTACCACACCAGATCTAATTGTTATTCTTAAGGCTTAACCTTCACTGACCTCTCTGCAGCATTTGACATGAAATTATTCACTTATTGAAGCTCTAATTCCTTGAATTAAAAAAAATCTTATTTATTTTTATTTTTTTAATTGTGTTGCCAACACTTCCCACAGATCCATCCCTTTAACAGATGTTTAAATGTACAATACAGCATTAACTGAAAACACAATGCTGTACAGAAGATCTCAAGAACTTACTCATGTTGCATAACTGAGACTTTAAGCCTGTTGATTAGCAACTCCGCATTTCTCCCTCCCCATACACCCTGGAAACCACCATTCTACTCTCTGCTTTTATGAATTTCACTATTTTATGTACCTCATATAAGTAGAATCATGCATAAGCATTAATTGAAATAAGACTAATACTAACTATGAATGCTTGGGGCATTATTAGTGCAAATTTTGAAAGGGACTCCGAATAACAAAAAGTATCATAATGGTTGAAAACATGATTATTGAGTAACAAAGTTTTGCAGATAATATCTGATGGTTAAAAAAAGTAATTTTGTCCAGGTGCAGTGGCTCATGCCTGTAATCCCAGCACTTTGGGAGTCCGAGGTGGGCAGACCACAAGGTCAGGAGATGGAGACCATCCTGGCCAACATGGTGAAACCCCGTCTCTACTAAAGATAAAAAAATAAAAAATAGCTGGGCATGGTGGCGCATGCCTGTAATCCTAGTTACTCAGGAGGCTGAGGCTGGAGAATCGCTTGAACCAGGGAGTCGGAGGTTGCAGTTAGCTGAGATCGTGCCACTGCACTCCAGCCTGGTAACAGAGTGAGACTCCGTCTCAAAAAAAAAAAAAAAAGTAATTTTATGTTGTTTCTTCCAGTGGATCCAGCTTTCCTTTACACTTTCCTTTTCCTGAGTTTGTTCACCTCTTAAATATTGGGGTTTCCCAGCCTCACTCAGCATGTTTCTTTTTACATTTACTTACTAGAAAGGTTTTATCCATGTTCAAAATTTCAACAACCCCTGTATTTGTGATCCTCAAATCTGTCTCATCAATTTAACAAGCATTTGTCGAGGATCTGTTTTTTTCCTGTTAGACCAAATGTTCTGGAAGGACAAGGATCATAATGATACTGTTCTCTGGGGATTCCCAACATTTAACTGGTGTGTTGCATGGAGAATGGCTTTTAAAATGTTTGTTAAATGAATAAATGAGCCAGTGAAAAAAGATACAGATATAAACATAAAATTGCAATACAGTGTGACAAATGATCCAATTAAAGGTGCTATAGAATCCTGTACAGAAAGAGAACATTTAGACCAATCTGAAAATTTAAGGAAGATTCTTGGAAAGGATAATGCCTGGATTGGATCTTGAACACAAATTAAGATTGGAATTATTTACTAACTCCAAACAATTTTCTTTCATCTCTTTTGACTTCCCTTGATTATGTCATTATCCTTGACTATGATAACAACAACTGAGCTCTAGATTTCTATCTTACTCACCTCTAGTCCATTCTTAGCTCTGCTGCTCCCGTAATGTTTTTAGAAATGTAAACATTACCATAATACCCCTGGTTTATAAACCTTTAAATTCACCCTCATCCTACATGATCAAGTCCAAGCTTCCTAATAAGGTGCCAGTCGGCCTTTCCATCCTTATGCTGTCCAGGGTACTTTATAGCCCACTCATACCAACTCTTTTCCAAGACTTCAATATGCCACACATGGCTATGGCACATGCTGGTCCTTCTACTTTAAATCCTCAAACCAGCCCCCTATCATTATCTAGGAACTCAAGTTATCCTGCAAGTCTTGTATTAAAGCTTGACCTTCTCCATGAAATCTTTTTGAACACACGGCATCTCCATCAGCTTAATTTAGTTGGGTACATCTCTGCTTTGTGTACCAGGGCACCTTATGCATAGCCTGGACATTGCAATTATCCACATTTTTGATTTTTTTTTAAATTACTAATCTGTCTTCTCCTGTGTAGGCAATGAACTCCATGAGGGCAGAGGCTAGACTTTTATTTATCATGCCCCTGTATGTCTCCCAAAGCCATGATTAAATATGTTATTATTTTAATATTTGCTCTATTTAAAGCATTTTACAAATATTTATTTAGTTCTCAGACACAACTGGATACCATTATTCCGCTCATTTTGCAGAGGAGGACACTGAGGTACAGAGAAGTTAACTTAGTCCAGATTGTGCACCTAATCAGTAGCAGTACAAGGACTGGCCCTAGGAAGTCTGGCTCTTGTATCTCTGTTCTTTTTTATTTTTTTGAGACCGAGTCTTGCTCTGTCACCCAGGCTGGAGTGCAGTGGCGTGATTTCGACTCACTGCAAGCTCCGCCTCCTGGGTTCATGCCATTTTCCTGCCTCAGCCTACCGAGTAGCTGGGACTACAGGCGACCACGCCCAGCTAATTTTTTGTATTTTTAGTAGAGACGGGGTTTCACCGTGTTAGCCAGGATGGTCTCGATGTCCTGACCTCATGATCCGCCCGCCTCGGCCTCCCAAAGTGCTGGCATTACAGGCGTGAGCCACCGCGCCCGGCCTTGTATCTCTGTTCTTAATCTCTGTTCTGTGGCCTCTTCTGGGGAATTTGTGATTTGTGAGTTACCTCAATATCATGTGAGCACTTTGTAAACAAACAGTGACAAGTTCTCTGTACCATCTGCCTCTCCTGTCCATCCACACACACATACATACGAACTCACAGTGGCCAACAACTGATACTAAAATAACTTTGTTACTTAAACGTAAATATATTCCAAAAATTGACTTATGTTTCTTTCAATGGTCTCTAGGACCTAAAATTTCCAGCAAGTCAATTTAGCATTTATTTTGTTGTTGAAGTCTCATTCAAAATATTCCTTAAGCCACATCCACTTCTTAACGTTTTGGTTTTTTTTCATGTTTTGGCAGATTTTCCTGGTACTTGCATATTTTATCAATTAATTTTTTAAAAGTTCAGAAAATGTTTCCTACTCTTTTTTACCCATTGTTTTACCAGTGGTTCAAGAACTGAAGCGTAACTCCTCCTGTGTGCTTCTTTACTGTGAAGGCAAAAAGGACTGGCTTGAGTCACCTGCTCAAACCAATAAAATCTGTCAATTGGAAGTGCTTTTCCAAGAGTAGAAAAAAAGATCCCAATGTGTAAATATTCATTATATAGCTTTGAGGAGGGAACTAGCAGAAAATATTTATAGCTTTTTTGTTCCCAAGGGGGTGTGAGAATCCTAGTATGAAGGGGACCTTCCTGTAGCCAGAGGCCGTGACTCTGTGTTCGGAATGACTCTGCAACATTAGCTCCTAGTTAATGGGAACTGTCAGCTACAGTGCACCAAACTGTCACGTTTATAGTGTACGTGTTAAAGCCAAAATGATGAAATTTAATTTATCCTTGATATGCCACCATTCCCACCTCTAAAAGTATCAGAAATTATGGAGGGATTCAACATCCAAGGTAACAGTTTCAAAGAAAAAGGAAAATGACCAAGGTCTTGTTATTGCTGCTGGTGATTCTATTATCATTCTACTATATTCGTTTTAGAAGCATCACTGGAGTATACCAATGTTTAAATATTTGTTTTTACACAGACACAGGTAAGCGTTTTTTTTTTTTAATAAGAAAAGGAAAAAGGGAAAGGGAAAAGGCAAAAAAATAAAATAGAACACGTTGATGGTTAGCAAAGTAAATGTCTATTGTTGAGTTTTTAAAAGCATATCTTGCCTTTGTCTGGCAAAGAGGAAACATTTCACTGGTCATTCCCAGAGGTTTTACTCATAAATACTGTATTTTAAGCAGATAAAGTACAAGCTTCTGGCAGTGTTGACCTTGTGTAATGTGAGAACACATGCAATAGTGTGCATATTTTGTAAGTGTGCTTCAGGTTGGAAATAAATTTCATTTATTAATTTCACTCGTTTTTAATATTTTAGCTAGTGTTTTTCATATTTCATATGTCAAAAATTAGAACATTTCACTAACAAATCATCTAAGAATAGTGAATAATGCTTTTGCTTTGAATCACAAATTTATTATATTTTAGAATCTTCAAGATAATTTACTTAGTTGGTTTGGATGAGGTGTCACAGGATTTTTGTATGGTGGTTAAATGGGAAAGAGATAGATTCAAGCAGTCCCTATTATTGCATTTTTAAAAATAGACTTCAAACATTTGTTGACAATAACATTGGAAGATACTTTAGAAATAAAACTTATCAAGTAATGAGTAAAATATATTTCTTATAAATGTTTTTCCATTATAACCTCTATATTTTATGTTGTATCTCTTTTGCTCAAGAAGGAAGCAAAAATTATAAATGTTAACATTCATTCTGAGCCTATCTGTATTTTATAGATTATAAAAATTGATATACAGGAAATCTTAAGCTTCCTGGTACTTTATGTAGATCAATAATAAATCAGACATAATGGAGTTTTCAGGTTTCTTACCAGCTAATTAATAAGAAATTAGGTAAATTTCATATTAATGACTATGTGTGATAAAAATCAAACTAAATAAAGGAAATTCAGATTGTAAAGACTTACGCTTTGATTTTGTGACCAATTTATTTTTCCTGTTGGTTATAAAATATTAAATTTAAAATAGCTATTCTATCAGTCATTCTCAGCTCTTGATTCACTTTTACTCTTGGGAGATCATCTGGTTCTTTATTTTGTTCATTCCAGGTAGTATTTTAGTTGCTTTGAGGAGTGGAGAGGGGGTTATTGAGTTGGTTGGTTGATTCGTTTCAGGACATTTGATGTATATTACGGTAGCTTTGTTTTGTGCATGTGGATATAGAGTGGATTGGTTGGGTAGTTTAGAGCCATTTAATAAGGGTTGAGATAGCTTTGTTTTGTGTACAGGATATTGGGTGAGTTGTTTGGTTGTTTGGTTGATTTGAGGGCATTTGATGTGGGTTGGGGTAGCTTTGGAGCAGAGGATTGAGAAGCAGTTTGGTAAGATCACTTTTAGTAGAATAAGGGAGACCTTTCTTCCAGTTCAACATAACTTAAGGCAAGACATAAAATCTTCTCTTGATAGTAATGAACTGAAGATATTGTAGCTCTAAATGATGATAAACTTCTTCTATTTGTAAAGTAAGGTATAAATGCATAAAGTAAGATAATTGAAAATGTTTCAACAATTTGAATAACTTAATTTTCACTTAATTAAGTGGTTATTCAAAGACATTAAAGAAATTATCCTCTTTGGGCATTTTTAGATGGCTTGTAGTTGTGAAACAGCGAAAATCAAGACAGCATTTATAATTCACATTGTGCAAAGCTTCAGGTCAGGCACCCATTTTCCGGGTGCACGCTTGCTGAGTATGCAAAATTCCTCTCCATCCTACCTCTCCAGATTCATTACATCCCAGCTCTCATGAGCCAAAGGGCCACATCTGTTGCTACTATTTAGGAAGACAGCAACACCTAGAACCACAAAAAGGTTCATATGGCTGTTTCCCTTTCAAATAGGCAACTCAGAAGAGCTGTTATATAATGTGTTTAGTTATGCAAAGTCATTTCAGTCTTAAGCTGTTTATATACAGAAACACTGCCAATGTTATGAATTTAGCTTACTATGTTTTCAACCAAAAAAATCAAGCAATGAACATATTTACATGTTGTGAAAATAAGTAATTTTGTTGTAGTTGACATCCAAAAGAAGGTCTTCTCCAAGTCTCTTTTCTCATGGCTACTTCCACATCAGGGTGGAGATAATTTTTTTTTTATCAAAAGACTATATCCCTTTATTATATCTTTCTAGGTACCAAAATTTTATTTTTTATTTGTATAAATGTAAGGGGTACAAGTGCAGTTTGATTACATGAGTATATTGTATAGTGATGAAATTTGGGCTTTTAGTGTAATCACTACCTGAATAGTCTACATTGTACCCATTATACAATTTCTTATCCCTAACTTCCTTCCCACCGTCCTACCCTCCCAAGTCATCAATGTCAATTTTTCCACACTCTATGTCCATGTATATACATTATTTAGCACCCCCTTCTAAGTGAGAACATGTGGTATTTGACTTTCTGATTCTGAGTTGTTTCACTTAAGATAATTGCCTCTAAGTCCACCAATGTTGCTGCAAAAGACATGATTTCATTCTTCTTTATGGCTGAATAGTATTCCACTGTGTATATATACACATATCACATTTTCTTTAGCTGATCATCCATTGATAGACACTTTGATTAATTGCATGTCTTTGCTATTTTAAGTAGTGCTTCAATAAACATACAAGCACAGATGTATTTTTGATATAATGATTTATTTTCCTTTGGGTAGATACTCAGTAATGGGATTGCTGGATTGAATGACAGTCCTATGTTTAGTTCTTTGAAAAACGTCCATACTGTTTTCCATAGAGGTTGTATTAATTTGCATTCCCGGAAAGAGTGTATAAGAGTTCCCTTTCTTCTCTATACTCACCAACATCTGTTATTTTTTTGACTTTTTAATAATAGCCATTCAGACTGGTGTAAGATGATATCTCATTGTGGTTTTAACTTGTATTTCTCTGATGATTAGTGATATTGAGTATTTTTCATATATACTGTTGGTCATTTGTGTATCTTATTTTGAAAAATGGCTATTCATGTCCTTTGCCCAAGTTTTTTATGTTTTTTTTTCTTTTTTTTTATTGAGTTGTTTGAGTTCCTTGTAAATTCTGGGTATCTGTCCCCTGTCAGATTCATAGTTTGCAAATATTTTTCTTCCATTTTTCAGGTTGTCTGTTCACTCTTTTAATTATTATTTTTGAGATAACATTTATTGAACCAGGTTTCACATCTTGCTTAAGGCCAGCCTTTTTAATTTGGGAGATGTCAAGCCATGAGAAAGGTGTCTTTTATAAGAAATGAAGGACTGATCTTGATGACTGTGGTACTTGTTGCACATAAGCTTTCAATAATTTGTATTTGGCAGAATCATAGTCTTGATTTTATGAAAGCCTTACATAAACCAACTGAGTTAATTAGGCATTACACAGCATTTCTATGTCATAGTCATCCATTGGAAATCATAGGTGTCCACAATGGTGCAATACTTTAGTTGTTCATCTTATCATGTCTGTCCTATGGGACAGTTTAACAAAGCACCTAGCATAGCAGCTCCCCAAGAAAAATGATCAGTAGTAACAATGCATTATAATATCATGGTCACAAAATTATGGTGGTATGGTTTCATTAAAATCCATGTGATTATTTATTTGAAAAAGTAAGTATACAGATTCTGCTGATACAAGTGATGTTTTAACATACAAAGCTATTACTTGGGCCTTGCAAGCTCTACAAAGTCAAAAAAATTGTGTGTCAAGTCCATCCTAACTGGGATATGGATCAAGACAAACTATACGTTGATTATATTTTCTACCCACATAGACCTGTTGGTCAAGGTATAGCTGTACTGGCTGTAGATACAGTACATGTTATGTATACATTTGGGCAACAGACTTCTTAAAGATTTGTTTAGGAAGGTATATAAACAATCTCACCTCCGTCTGTTAATGATTGTGTTGTATATCTGTAGGTAAGAGCCTTTACGTCTTTTATAGTTGACTTTGGCAGGCAAAATTGATTCCTCCCTTACCCCTACTTCAGGAAAGTTGTTCTGGTTTTGTTGCTTAGGAACCCATTTGAGGGCTTGAGATTGAAAAATAGCTGTAGAGAGCCATGAAATTGAGTAATTAGAATACTGAAGAGCACAAGCCTGTGTGATACAGTATAAAGAACATTTGTCTTGTTATCTAAAGACTTAAGTTCAAGTCAGCCCTTGCTAGCTGCCGTCACTGAAGCACACCTATTTTTGATTTCTTCATGTCTAAAAGGGATGATAATCCGTAGTGTGATTGTAAAATGCCCTATTTATGTTTTAGATGAGACGTTCCCCAGCTCTGTAATTTCTGGTGTCAATCTTTGACAACAGAGACTATCTATCTATCTCTCTTGGTCTAAATGTTTGTGTCTCCCCCAAATTCATATGCTGAAACCTAATCATCTACATTATGGTATTAGGAGATGGGGCTTTTGGGAAATAATTAGGTTATGTGGCCTTCATGAATGGAATTAGTGTTCTTATGAAAGCCCCAGAGAGTTGCCTTGCCCCTTCTATCATGAGAGGTTATAACAGGAAGGTGCCATTTATAAGCCAGAAAGTGGACCTTCACCAGAATCTGGCTGAATCTGTCAGTGCCTTAATCTTGAACTTCCCAGTCTCCACAACTATGAGAAATTAACTTCTGTTGTTTATAAGCTACCCAGTTTAAGGTGTTTTGTTATTGCAGCCTGAAAATACTAATATATCGTCCATATATCACTCAATCTACCTATCCATTCATCCATGTGTTTGTGTGAGTGACATACACACAGTAATATACCTGCCTAATGTTTAATATTGGATATCAGTTTAAGAAATAAGCAAATTCCTTGACAATCTGGTTTCTAGTTGCATCAAGACATTGTCTTAAATCCAAGACCTCTTTCATTAGGATGAAACATTTTTGGAATATAATGTAATATCCCTGGGCTGAAGACAACTTCCACAGTGGCAAATGCCATACTACCACAAATAAAAAGAATCCCCGTTACCTCTCCTGTTAATAACAAAAAATTTTATAATTATTCTCAGAAATAACCCCTCAAAAAGATACTATCAGAGACTATCAGTTTATAACATTAAACTTTTGAGACATCCTTTAACATAAGGCCATCTCCCTGTTGTTTATCAGTTTTTTTTTTTTTTTTTTTTTTTTTTTTTTATTGAGACGGAGTCTCTCTCTGTTGCCCAGGCTGGAGTGCAGTGGCACAATCTCGGCTCACTGCAACCTCCACCCCCTAGGTTCCAGCACTTGTCATCCCTCAGCCTCCCGAGTAGCTGGGACTACAGGCGCACATCACCACGCCCCACTAGTTTTTTTGTATTTTTAATAGAGACAGGGTTTTGCCATGTTGTCCAGGCTGGTCTCGAACTCCTGACCTCAGGTGATCCGCCCACCTCGGCCTCCCAAAGTGCTGAGATTACAGGTGTGAGCCACCGCACCCAGCCCTATCAGTTATTCTTTAAATGAATGATAATGTGGCAGTACAAAAGAGTACTAAATAATATTGTTTCCTCTGCACAAGGTATACACTCATATTTATATGGTGTACACACATATATATTTATATATATGAGTGTGTATACCATTTGTGTACACCATATAAATATATTTACAGTCTACACACATATATTTATATGGTGTACACAAATGGTATACATACTCATATATATAAATATATATGTGTGTACACCATATAAATATGAGTGTGTAGACTGTAAATATATGAGTGTGTACACCATGTGTATTCATTCATCCTTCACTAAGTAATTCTTACTATGTGGAAAATATGTCCTATACCAATGAAACAACAAATAAATATACATACACAGAAACACATATTCTTGTTCCTGAAATAGGCAACCCATTGTATTGTAAACAAAGTGACAATAGGTGCTATGAGGACAAGCTGACTTCACAACCCACTTGTTGGCCCATGTGGCTATGCCACTTGTTCTGACATCATCTCTTAAATCCTGAAAATAAATCCAATATCAACACTGTATCCATTGTAGATCCTCTCTAGTAACCAGAGAGTGCAGGGAAACAAATTATACATCAAGGCCTTTTGCTGTGCTGTTTGGATGAAACAAAAAAGGAACATCCAGACTCATAATTTTAACCATAGTCTCTTTCCCCTTGCTCTTTCACAAAAAGACAGCAGAATTTGTTCCTGTGTAACAAATGTGTTTCTCATGTTTTGAAAATATTTACTGAGGATTTTTACATCCCAGTTTTTCTTCCAAGAGTGCTGAATCATGATTGCTTTAATAGGACAAAGCAAGCTGACAGCCCACATACAACCTGTTATCAAGACACTCTTGAAAATATGTTCTATTTCTAAATAGTTGAGAAACTTGTGTTGTTTTTGTTTTAATTCTTTACCATAAAGCTCTCTCCAATTGAATTGCCCTATTCAACACAGTGCATACTTAATAACAACCACTTTCCCTTCAAGAGAGACTACAAGGGAAGTGCCTGTTTATTTAGCTGATCACTTAGTTCTTTGTTGCCTGGCATAGGGTTCCATTGTACATGAAAGGCACAGAAGCAGCACCCCCATCCTGAATGATTTGTGCAGTGTTTTTAAAAACATAGTGCCATGGAGTGAATTTCTATTTTGAATTTTCTGCTTTGTAGCCTTTTACATTATGTCTTAAGCTTGCATTACTTCCTAAAACTGAAGTTGAAATAAAGAATAAAGAAGATGGCATACATCTTAGAAGGTTTTTATACTGCTATTCTGTGTTAGGTTAAAAGTAGCCACTATTGGTGACAAGTTTTCTTTACAGGTGACATGGACAAATTAATCAGATTACTTCACTTGTAATCTCTATGATGCTGGGAACCATTTTATCATTGCACTTTCTCACTCTGCTCTGTAGGACAGGATTAGTAGTGTAGAATCAGTACTTAATGTGCCTATATTAGAGCTCTTGTAAGAAAACGTGAGTCCAATCTTCAGGGGAAAAATGTATATACATGAATATGTATATTCATATATTATGAATATAAATATATGAATTTAGGGTATCTGTTAACCATTTGCTGTGTCTATTGATATTCCACATGAATATACACAATAGATGGTTAACAGGTACTGTAAATTGAAGTTATTAAGGGGTGTTGGAGAGATTGCCAGTAGTCATCAGGACCAAATCTCATGACCTAGATTTGATCCAGGGTTGCTTTGGAAACAGAGGCTTTTGATTTGCTTTTCCTAGTTAAATTCCTTTGCTCAGGCTAAATATATCTGAAGCATTTAGTGTTAGTCCGAACTTCTGAGGATACTTTAATCGTGAAAACAATTATCTGGCCACTGGATGCCACTGTTGCTCAACCAGAAATCAGAAAGTGGGAATTCCTGTGGCAATATAATATTAGACAGTTAAAGAGCATTATTGCTATTAATGACTGTGGATTTATGCTCCTGAACTATTTCTCTTGATGAATGCACTTTTTTGTAGATGAGTTGCACTTGGCGAGGGCAGGTAAAGTTGAGAAAATATGTAAATGGTTAGCAATGAATTTTTTGGTATATTTTACTTTCACTATCCTGCTACAAAAATACTTTTTTTTCCTGCTTAGTGTACTGTAGCTGACAGTCTCCATTAGTTATCAGCTAATGTTGCAGAGTAAGACCAAACAGGGTGTCATGGCCTCAAGCTATTAGAAGGGCCTCTTCATCCTAACAAAGACCCTGGGGTGAAAATAGTTTGCATGAACAGTCACTGGAATATTATTCAGACTCACTAAGCACTGCATTGCAGATTGAGAGAGTTACATAGCTTCTTCATTTATACTAGGCACAAATAAATTAAAAATAGCTGTATTTTGTACCTTTAAAAAGTAATATAAAAATTGTTTGTATTTGAAAAGTTCATACAAGATTTGGGAGTAAAATGCTGAAGTAATAAATAAACATGAGGTCAGTTTAGGAACAACCATAATTGCTTTGTATGACAAGATTTGCATAGCAAACATTTTTGATTAATGTACAGTGAAGGCCACTGGAATGAGTACCAACCTCAGTATCTTTGCAGTATCTGTGCCTTCCTATCTTGAAGGTATAGATTTAGCTAGGACAATTAGTCATTATTTACTGAAAGGCAGATAGAGCCACAGTTCCTATTTAAATATTTGAAATTATTTTTATCTTGCTAGCTATGTTGATTTTAGTTATGTGGTTAAAAAAATAAAAGTGCTAATTTTACATTAGCAGTAAATTTCCACTATTCATTTCAACCATCTTTAGAAAACAGGTAGGTGAGTTTTATCAGGAAGACCCTTTCTAGTCATAAATTTGAATTTATAATACCTTTGCATACATGTATGAAAGGTTTTAATGACCTGAAACATCTACTTTTTCTTGTTATTTTAAAATATAATACCTTTATAGTCTGTCTCTTGATTGGCTTTGTAATTAACACTTTGGTATCATTGATATTTTCTGGCTTTCACATACTGTAATGAAATTCTGTACTCAATACATTTTTTAAAAGGTACTCATTTTAAATACTTATTTAAAAATACTTGTGTTTACTTTCTTCCTCATTTAAAAATATAATGTAACATAATTATTTTATTTCAAAAACATAAATACTTCAGGAGGTAAGTGTGTGAAAGAGTAATGAGAAGAGGTCATATTACCTCGAGAAATATTTACTTTGGGATTTTTAAAATGTCAGTGCCATACCAAACTGGCAGAAAGCTTTGGAATGAATGCCAATTAATTAGAAGAAAGTAGAAAGTAATTTTTCCATTTTATGGCAAAATATTGGGTAAAATTGTAACTATTACATATAAGTACATATATGTTACTAACATCTCACAGCAAATACAAAGAGATAAGGTTATTCTTAAATGTAGTCATGTTAAGACATAAATCATTTTATTTTATTTTATTTATTTTATTTATTTACTTTTTAGTGGTAAATACTGACGTTGATTCACTCTCTTTAAGTAATATTCTGTGAGAGTCATGATGCAAAAAACATGACATTATCCTGAAAAGAATACTGGAGAGACAGAAAACATCTACAATTACCATATTTTCAGTATCATACATAACATCTTCTCCAATGTGTTTGGAAGTTACTAAATGGAATGAAAAGTAAACGCAGTCAGACAATTAGTAATTCTATTTGCCTAAAAGTATTCATTTAGCAAAGTCACATTAAACTCCATAAAGCAGATCTCTCCTACTCTCCCATTCTAATAAACAATAAATTATTGCGATTGTTTTCTTTTCTTCCAGTATTTGATTAGACAAGGAAAATTTTTCTTTCTCTATCAGTGTTTACCCAAAATGACTACATAGAAAGAATGTGAAGTCAGTATGCATGTATTACTATAACTATTAATAACTTACATTGTAATAAAACCTGATAATATAATTTTCTTAAAAATATACGTAAAAGTCACAGGTTTGTTAATGGCAATACTTTATACAATGTAGATAAATATTACAAAAAAGGATCTAGTGGAAGGTTTCTTCATGCCACAATTACACAAAGCAATATCAATTGTTTATAAATTGGGTTTATCTTAAAAGTAAGTTAGGCTCATCATAGAACACCAGAAATGATCAGTACATAAAATGGCATTACCTACTATTAGTACAATGATTTTAAATAGACTTGGTATTTGAGAAAGTATTACTTAAAAATTGTTTAATAAATGGTCCCAATTATAGCTCGTTAATTGAGCAAAAATGTCTTTAATTTTATATAGCTTTAGACTTTTTTCCTTACTAAACTTATTTTTGTAAATGTAGATATTCTTACCTCATATTCAAAATATTGCCCAGCCTGGCCTTTTCCTCTCTTAATAAAAGTATTTTCAGGTTTTGGGATATTTGTATCTTTCACTGCCATATTGCTTTGATAGAGTAGCACATTACTAAGATATTTGTTGTATTAGCAATTTAAATATTCAAAGCTGAATGTGAATCAAACTATAGTCATGGATGGATTTCCTAAATGATAATCTATGACATCTGATATGGTTTAGCTGTGTCTCCACCCAAATCTCATCTTGAATTGTAGTTCCCACAATCCCCAGATGTCATGGGAGGACCTGGTGGGAGGTAATTGAATCATGGGGACAGTTACCTCTATGCTGTTCTCGTGACAGTGCGTGAGTTCTCACGAGATCTGATGGTTTTATAAGGGTCTTTTCCCTGCCTTTACTCTGCACTTCTCTCTGCTGCTGCCATGTGAAGCAGGATGTGTTCGTTTTCCCTTCCACCATGATTGTAAGTTTCCTGAGGTCTTCCCAGCCCTGTAGAACTGTGAGTCAATTAAACCTCTTTCCTTTATAAATTACCCAGTCTTGGGCAGTTATTTATAGCAGTGTGAAAACAGACTAATACAACATCAGAGAAAAGATATGCCAACCAGTGTTTGTTTTTCTAGTCCTATGGACCTTTATGACAAGTCAAAAGGGAAAACGTGTATCAGTCTATCAACATAAATTAATAACTATCCTTCTGAAGAAAATACATAAATACCTCCACACATCATTTATTATTAGTGTTTTCTCTCATCAAATATAATCAGTTTAACTTCTGACTTTAAAAAATTATCTTATATTGCTTTGTGAGATTTAATAATTCTAGCAGCTTTTCTTCTGGGCCCTCTCCCCTGGTGAATTGCAGTATTAAATGTTTTAGAACATGAAATATTCTCTGAAGTGTATAACCCTGGAATGTAGAAAATTGTGATTTACTTGGGGCCAGGACCAAGAAGAGAATCTTCCAGATGTCTTGGACCTCATGACAGATTTTTCAGAGACAAGGAGAGGCTTGATAAGGGTAGATGCCAAAAAATTGGAGAACTGCAGCAAAGAAAAGAGAACTGGATTATACTAAGAGGTAATTGATCAAGCAAGGAGGAAATACAATTAAAATGTGAAAAGAAAAGGACTTGACAAGTTTAGGATACTTTCTGAACTCTTAAGAATCGTTTTTCTGAAACTTCGAAGATTCATCCATTCCTATGCAAACCTGAGAAGAAAATACATGGTTTCTAAAGGATTACTCTGGTTGACCATTTGGCAGGAGTTCAAGAAAAATTCTAAGAGCTCTTTGTGACCCTAGTCAAAATAACATCCATTTTAAGGTGCATAGTAAATTTAATTTTAGACTCTTTTGATCAATTGATGTATTAATTATAACATGATTAGACCCTTTGCAGAGTTAAGAATATAAAAGGAAAGAAGTGGAACATAAGATGCTACCTGAGAAAGAAACTAGTAAACTTTATCTTGATATAGATTTCAGGCCAGACCTTAAAAAGTAACCTCAACTCTCATAGCCTCAGTAAGTAACCTCCTGTGTAGCTTAGTTTTAAATATACAGAAAAGCAAAAAGGAGAAATGTCTCTTTTCTTTCTAGTTTTTAATTGGCAACTGCTATTGGAGGTTTTCTTTCTCTTTAAGCTTACATAGCAGTACAAAAAGCTACATGGATCACAATATCTTGGTTTTAAGAAAACATATAAAACAGATATACAACAGAATAATATTTTACTAGAAAAATCTTTCTGCGTAATCTTTTTGGAAAACATTACTCTTTCCGTAGGTCTTAAGTTGTTTTATAGTTTCAACCACAAATCAAAAATGTCCATAAGAACTTGGACGGGCATTGGTAAATGGACATAAAAGCAAAACAGATTTGATTGATTTATGTTCAGTCACTCCTCCTTAGCACTTAAAAAATTAAGGCTCAATCATGCACATAGAAGAAAACAACGCTTACTAACCAAAAGTAAAATAATCTTGGGAACACCCTCCTTGAATATTAAATTAAGGCAACAAAAGGATTTTTTAAGTTAACCTGTATTTGTGCATTTAAGACGTATTTGTGCATTTAAGACATATTTGAATTTTTCAGTGGTTGTTTTCGGCCTTGAAACATTGAATGTCACAAAAATATCAGAGAATTCCAGAACTCAGAGGGTTAAGAGGAAAGGTGTTATTTCAAATGCTAAGTCAACAAACTATTAATAACAAGCAAAATCTACCACCACTCTCTGTCATCTGCTTGATTATCATAATGCTGAAACTGGTTGGTATTTACCAGTTTCTCCTTGGCTGAAAGAGTGGTAAAGAGCCCAATTCTTGATCAATTCTCAGTAATACAGAAGTGAGCTTATCTGCACATTTTCCTAAGGCCTTGCTATGAACTGAATATTTGTGTATCCCGAAATTCACATCTTGAAGTCCTAATCCTCCATCTGATAGTATTTGGACATAGGGTTTTGGCTAATTATATCATGAGGGTGGAACCTTCATGAATGGGATTAGTGATCTTAAACAAAGAAGAAACAGGGGAGTGATTCTCATTCTCTCTCTCTCTCTGTCTCTCTCTGCCATGTGAAGATATAGCAAGAAGGAGCCTATCTGCAAACCAGAAGAGGGTCCTCACCAGGAACCAAATCAGCTAGCAACTTGATCTTGGACTTCTCAGCCTCCAGAATTGTGAGAAATAAATGTTTGCTGTTTAAGCCACCCAGTCAATGGTATTTGATATAGCAGCCTATATCAAATGATATTTGATATATTATATCAAGTGATATTTGATATATCAAGTGATATTTGATATAATATATCAAGTGATATTTGATATAATATATCAAGTGATATTTGATATATTATATCAAGTGATATTTGATGTAATATATCAAGTGATATTTGATATATTATATCAAGTGATATTTGATATATCAAGTGATATTTGATATATCAAGTGATATTTGATATATCAAGTGATATTTGATATATTATATCAAGTGATATTTGATATAATATATCAAATGATGTAGTATATGATTGATAGATAGTTTAAGAATGATAGTTTAAGGTGTGTTCATCTGATCTCCCACATGAAGATGTGTGTGGGGGTGAGTGGGAGTAAAGAAGAAGGAATGTAAAAGAAAATTAAAGAATATGGGAATTTTGACAAGCACTTAGTAGATGAAGAGTAAATCAGAGACTCATAAAGTATTAGATTTGGGATGTAACAAGCCCTTCCTTTAAAGGTGAGGAAATGGGCACAGGTATATGAATTGAATTGCTCATGATCATAAGATGACTTAGAAAGATGAGGAGGAAGATAAGACACAAGAAGTGAAATTATAATTATATATTTTTAAATGTTGAGAAGATAAATGATTTGTAATAGAGTCTTGTTTTCTTTTCTTACTTGACATTTGTCCCAAATTTATATTTATGGCCGATGGCAAAATATTTACAGCAGCAAGCTCTAATATGACCTTTAGGGAAGTCTTAGAATCAAGCTGAAGATTGGAATGAACTATAAGACTCTGGGACAAAGTCAGGGATGTATAATAATTTTACACTGAATTCTGAGTTCAATGTGTTCCTTTCTCCAAACAGCAGCATTCTGTCACTCATTATGTCAAGACTCTCCTTGAATTCTGTTAATAATGGAAGAAATGAAGAGGAGAAGGGGATATGAAAGAGCATCACAGGACAAAGCCATCTCTATATTGGAGTTACAGCTTCAACCAAGGGAAAGTGTGAGAGATCTGGAAGGAAAACAAAAGAATATGGGCCATAGCAAGATATGGTTCTCAAGGGCATAATGACCTCTATGATCTCTCTCAAGTTGGAGAAGTTCTAGTCCCATTTCACATTGTTCTGATTTCAGGTAACAAAAATGAAAATTGAACTAGCTTAAGGCAAAAGGGGACATGAACAACCAACCCACAGGAAGAGCTTGAATATTCTCCAGATCCATCTGAGATTTTGATTCTTTCAAACAGTAGTTTCATTCTTACCATGGCCTGGTTATTCCCATATAGAAGGAAAGAAAAACTAGATGTGGAGTTTTAGATCTCAAAAGCTATCCATGAAAGACTGGATATAAACTCTTTATTTCATTCACAAAAACACCAGATAAAGGACTCAGTGGAAGTCCCATCCAAATTAACAGTGAGCAAGGCATTTTACTTGGTTCAACTTGGTGTTTTGAGTGATCCAACTTAGAGCCAGGGAGTGGGGGTTGTTGTAGCATGGAGGTAGATCCAAGTTAAACATGTAGAACTGAGGAAAGGGCTGTTTCTAGAAAACGGGCAGTCAGCAGGTAATTCCAGGTATTCATCCATGGCTTGCTAAGTAACACATTGTGTTCCCCATATAATTTTTATGCAGGTTGTGAGTAACAGCAACACATTCTAGTTAGGTCCCCTAATCGGGATTTATTATCAAGCTACATGGAAAAGTAAAGAAATACAGAGATCCATCTTGGCCTCTAACAATCCAAGTACTATGTCCTTTCTACATCCTACATCAGCTAGTAAATATTCCCTACTCTGGTATTTGTTTCTTATAATGACTTAGATGAGATGGGAAGCAAATGAGGGTAGACACTGAAATAACTGATTCTTGACTCTAGCTCGTGGCTTCTTTCTCATCCTTTGGCTTGCCCATACAGGGCACTACCTTTCTGTCTACATTTCAAATTATCTGAGCTGGAATCTGATTGGGTAGACAAGGCACCATCAAATATATCATGCTTTTTTTGGTGAAAGCTTTGATGTCAAATCATTTTATAGGCTGCTGTTCAGATACCCATCTGTGGCCACATATCTAAAATTGTTGTTTCAATGTTAGAATGAGTAAAATGGGGACCAAGGCAGAACAAACAGAATTAGAGGGAAACTGTGGGTATGTTGAGTAATTTAATAGGTGAATACTTTGTATGGGCTGTTTAATATCCGCAAAAATATATACTAAGTGTTTTTTTAAACCAATGAATATTAATGGAAAATCCTCATTTGTCAAGAATTATTATAGAAGATATGGGTGAGACCAGGGCATATAGAAGATATTCTGTTATAGAAAAGCTATAAAATTGACAGGGGAACAAAAACTAACATAATTGGCACAACTATAAAAAAATCCAAAATATTCAGGCCATGAAGTTTTTGCCCTACAATTTAAGCGACAATATGCAATTCATTTATTCACTTTGTCTTTGTTTTCTTTTTCTTTTCTTTTTTTTTTTTAGAGATAGGGTCTTGCTCTATCTCCCAGGTTGGAGTGCAGTGGCATGATCATAGCTCACTGTAAATACTAACTCCTGGGCTCAAGCAATTCTATCCCATCTCAGCCTCCCAATAGCTAAGACTACAGGTATGCACCACCATACCCAGCTCATTAAAAAAGAAAAAAAAATGGTAGCGACGAGGTCTCACTATGTTGCCCAGGTTGGTCTGGAACTTCTGGCCTCAAGGGATCCTCCCACTTCAGCCTCCCAAAATGCTAGAATTACAAGCATGAGCCACCACACCTGGCCCATTCCTTCACTTAGTGCAAGATAATTGGCATCAGAAACCAGACTTTTTTTTTTTTTTTTTTTTTTTTTTTTAACTGCAGAGACTTAAACTTTTACAAAAGCAAGATGTTTTTCTCATTTAAATTGTCATTCTAGGGACAGAAAGTAAGTTTTGAAAAGAAGTAGCTTTTATGGAAGAGAGGTGCCTGAGAATTTCAAAAGGATTTAAGACAAGGAGAATGAGAAGAGATTGACTGAAAGAAGAGAAAACAGAGAGAAAGAGTAATAAAAAAAGAAAAAAAGATAATCCCAAAGAGCAGTGTGCACAGTTCTGCTGCAATCAGTACCATTCTGGTCAAATCTCCGTCATCTGCTCTAGGCTTGATTCCTCCCTGCCCTAGGCTGCTTCTGGTAAAACCGCATGCTCAGCTTGTTTGGCGTCTTCATGGAGCCTGTTATTTGCTGTGGGTCTAAGAAAGGGAAAGCTTCAGGCTTCAGGCACCTGTACTTACTATCGTTCTCAGCTCCATGGAAATTCTTAAGGAATGGGGCTATAGATAAGAGACTGGGAAATGGAGATCAAGGTCCCAAATGAAAGGCAGGGTGGTTTGATTTTTAAGCTCCCCTGATACTTTTTATTTATATATTTGCTGCTTCTAGAAAAACCAAAAAAGGAAAGTGATTCATACATAGAATGCCTGTACAAATAGCAAACCAATAACTACCCCCAGGAGATTCTGGCCCTTGTCAGGGTGCGGTTTCAGAGCTGTAAAAGGCAAGGGATATGTACATTGAAATGACCCAGTCCCAGAATATTTTAGATTCAGAAAAGGTCAGAGACTTTCGTAACTAGCAATGACCTCCGGGTTAGGGACCATGAATGTGCAGAGTGAGGACAAGGAAGGGGCCTAAAGCTGGGTCTACTGTAGAATAAACAGAATCATTTAAGGTTAATTATGCTCTGATGTGGCCTCTTGAAATTCTTTCAGGCTGGGGACAATTTCTGGCCCTTTAAGATCAAATCAGTGGCTTTGGACTAGAATCTGCTTAATAAGAATGAACTCCAAAGGTGAAAAAAACCATAAAATCTAAAAATCAAAGGATATGGCTTTATAAATGTGAAATTTTAGTTTGGCTCAATATTGGTCAGTTTGGAAATGTAGGAGTAACCGGAGAGATGGCATAACTGGGGGCGGGAGGCGGGCGGTGATTATACCCTACCACTACCTAATCCGCAGGGGCTACCAGTTACTTACTGTACACATTTTTAAAGTACTTTCTAATCGTGGACCATGAGTGGCAGAGTGCTGCGGGCGGAGGCTTTTTGCTGAAAGCAACATTGACTTTTCTTTTATTTCTAGGGAAAGTCCTGTCTGTAGATGAGCATCGTGGGGCAACGGAGAAAATGCTGACTTTCTTGTTCAAAAAAAAAAAAAAAATCTTTTCCTTAAGCGGCCCTCCGATGGTCTCTCCACGCAGCAGGCCAGCTGTCCCAGGCCTCTGCCAGGGAGGGAAGACGAGTGCTTCAGTGCATGGCTTCGGTGAGCCCTTTAAATCCAGCTTCCCCTGCCCCCACCAAGAGCCTCCCTTTCCCTGACAGGTGTTTTCCCAACTCCGGAGGCCCACGATTTTGGGGAGTGGCTGAGCCAATAAGATTTCCCTTTGGGGGGGGGAAGGGCGTGGCTAGTTGGGTCAGAGCATGGGCGGGGTTTGCGCGGCTGAGCAGAGCCGGCCTGGTTGCGTGGAGGGTTGTTTTATTCCCACCGCCCCCCGCACCTTTTTTTTTTTTTTTTTTTCTGGAGTCTTATTAATTTCTCTGTGGGCTGCAGCTGGAGACCGCGGAGCGCTGGAAATGACGCTCGGAGCTTTAATTACCGCAGCCGCCGGACAAGTGTGAGGAAAGCTGACAGGAAAAAGAAGAACGGGATCCGGGGAGAAGCGAGAAGCTCCCCCCGCCCCGCTCCCCTCCCGATTTGGACTGGAGGTGCAAGGAAACTGAAGAAGGAGCAGAACATAGCCCGGCTGCGGGGAGAGGCCGGAAACCTACCGCCTCTTTGCAATCAACTTTTTTTGGAAACCTTTCGCCCCCCTTCCTTTTTTATTGTTGACCAACCAGTGAGAGAGAGAGAAAGTGAGGAGGGAGCGAGCAAGCGAAGGCTCACGCGGGGAAATAGCTGCACAGTCCGGCCCAGAGCGCCAAGCGCACACACCGAGCACACTCCCACACGCGCACACACGCGCTCACACTCGCCCCCTCCTCGGGCCCTGGCCCTGGACCCGCGGGCGCGGACGCGGTTGCCCGCTCTGGGAGTCGCTACACCGCGCGCGCCGCGCCCGCCCCCCTCGCACCCCCACGCGCGCCCGGCTGGGGGATCTCCTCCGCGTGCCCGAAAGGGGGATATGCCATTTGGACATGTAATTTTCAGCACAGCGTCTGAGACTTCCAAAAAATGAAGCCAGCGACAGGACTTTGGGTCTGGGTGAGCCTTCTCGTGGCGGCGGGGACCGTCCAGCCCAGCGATTCTCAGTCAGGTGGGTTACTTCTGGCACTCCGGTCGCCGAACCTGCAGCCGCCGGCGGGGCTGCCTCGAGTGGCTCCCCTGCCCTTTTCACCCATCCCGGGAGGCGTGGAGGGACCGCTTGACCGGGGCCTCTTCCCTGGGCTTTCGGTCGCCCCTCTTTCCATTTGAAACTTACCCTGTATGTGTGCATGTGCTTTATTTATCGTGAAAAATCACTCTGAGCCCCTCTTTTCTCTCAACCCCGTTTTTCTTTCCCGAGGGTTTTGTGTGGGAGCCTAAGCGGGATCCCTTCTGGTGGCGCCTGTTTTTCGGGACATGGGAGACCCAAATCCCCAGTCAGAGGAGACTCTTCTGTCCCTGTCTGGGTCCTCGAGGGAAGAACCCGCACCGCCGGGGCTGCGGTCCTGGGGCGGTGCTGGCTGGGCCTCTCCCGAGCCGAGCCCGAAGGGCGGTGGAGAGTGGCGCTCAGAGAGCCGGGCTTTGCACCTGTGTGTGCTGCTGGCGACCGCTGCGCCCCCAGTCGCCCGAACCTTGTGGGGTCAGACGCAACTCGCGCCCAGCCCGGGCAGCCGGAGTGCAGCAGGCGGGCGCGCCTCGGTCCGGGGCCCGGAGCTCTGGGCCTCTTCGGCCGGCTTCCCGGAGCCCTCTCCCCATTGACTTGAGGGGCGCTTGCTCGCCTGCCTGACCTCTAAAAAAAAAAAAAAAAAAAAAAAAAAAAGGCTTGGCATACTTGAGCTAGAAGCCCGGCCTTCCCGTCGGTTGCCGTGTTTGGCTCCGGGAAGAGTTCTTCCTGTAGTTCAACTTGCTATTGGCCGGAGTCCTTCAAACTTGTCTGTTTACTGCCTGGCCGGGCTGCCGAGCCTGCGGGTCACTAGATCCACCCGAGGAGCAAGCGGCGGCGGCGGCGATGGGTGCGCGGCCACTGCTTGCTGGAGAGCTCGAGCCCCAGGTACCTGGGCAGGCAAAGGGCTAATTGAGCCCGAGAGGCAGCGCGGCGGGGCTGGCGCGCCACGGCTTGCAGGACTAATGACAGCACCTGCAGTTCAATGGAGCTCAAAGTTTCTGACACTTGAGTTTCCTGGGGATGAAAGTGGGACGGGAGAGGTCTGAGGAGCACCGATGTCTGACGCGGCCAAGGGGTGCCTTTTGGAGAGCCTGGGAGATTTCCGAAACCATCCGGGGATGGTGACTGGAGCGTGGGAAGTAGCTTGAGGTGATAAAGCCCCCGGGAGTGGCGATAGGGAGCGCTTTAGGCCCCCGGAGGGTGTCCTTCTGACCTCACCAAGAAAACAGCGAGCTGTAGTTTTCCCGCTCCGCCCCCGCCGCCGCCGCCGCCTCCTTTGCCTAGTAAATAACAAGTTACAATTATCGAGCCTTTAAAAATGACCTTCGAATGGCACATTGCGGCGTTTGTGCTGGCCGTTTGCACCCTACCAATTACTCCGAAATTCTTCACGCATACCAGGTCCCGCGCTCCAGCCACCTCTGGAATCACACCAACACGGACTTGACATTCCAAGCAGCCTCTTAGATACATCTCTTTTTATCTCCCTCCCCACTTCGAGTCACTTCATATTTTTCCCTCAATGGGTTGATTATGCACATTGACCCATTCAAAGGCATTGGCGACCGACATGCAGGCTTAGCCGAGAGGAATTTCTACAAGGCGACCTACTGGGGGCTGTCTGGTTCAGCCTCTGCCACTGGGGGACCCCGCTCCGAGTCCGCAGCAATTTGGTATTAACTGTGAGGCTCCGGGTTGAGCTATGCCGAAAAGCCCTTTTCAGAATTTCTGCAAGGAATGTAATCCAAATTAGTTCTGCAGCTGTCCTCTTCCTCGTCTCAGGCGACACCAGCTCGCGCCCTCGCTCGTCTCTTCTCGTTTGCCTGGGCGAATTGTCAGACCCACAAGTGAGCCCATTTAGAGCGCGAGGATTAGCGTGCCATTGTTGTTCCGTGTGTGACTCTGTACTTGAAATTCTGGGGGCACAAAGGCGAGCCTCACTTGTTCAAAACACAAAGTGATCCAGATGAAAGGGCCGCACAAAGAAAAGCTCTCGGGTGCATCCCTGGTATAATTGCAACACGCATACTAAGGTGATCCATTGGAAACTGTAAATGCCCCGGGGGACTTCTTTTTTCATCCTCCCCCACGCCCCACGCTGCCGCACCTGGCAGGGAAAGTTCAGCTGGTTTTAATGCAGCGCTATTATGAAAACAAGCTACTGTCTGGAGTATGAGTGAGGCTGTGTGTGTTTGTGCCTATGTATGTGTATGGCTGTGTGTTCCCAACTAAATACATATTGCTCATCTCCCCTCTCGCGGTTAGCAGTCAGTAGCAGTTTGGAGGAGTTTGTTTTGGTCCAAATGAGAAATTAAGTGCGGATAAGTAAACTAAGCTGCCAGAGGGCGACAAGATGTTGAGTGAATTGCTTTTAGATGAAACAAATTAAGGAAACGAGGGAAGACAATCTGCTTCTCGCATTATTAGACACGCTTGGAGTTCAGGGGAAAGTGGCATATTTTTGAAATGCTAATTTCTTAAGAAGCAGAAGGAATGCACCTTATTTACTGCTCTATGTGAACAGAATAAAAATATAGGGCGGGAGGATGCTGTTGCATAGATCTTTAAGATATTTCTTAATTGTAACAGAAGAGAACCTCTTTTTTTTCTTTTGCTTGGAAAAAATTCAGCTTTAGAGAGGATGATTTTTTTAGAAATTACAAAGGACTTTGTCTCATTTTCAATTATGCATTTTATTTAGATATATCTAGATATAGCCAAAGTCCCTTTATATGGCAATTATAAAGCCTTTGCTAACCAAAGGAATGATTCTAAAATTTGTCTTCCTTGTATAATGGAAAATTATCAATATTGCCTTTGTATTGAAGAAAATGTATAGTAACATTGAGGTGGTACTCTTATATACCTTAATAGATAAACGATGAACAAGTTCAGTTCCCATTTCTTTTTTGCAGGTAACTCAGTCTTTTCATTCTGTAAAAGTACATATAGCTTTCTTACATATTTAAGATACATCATTATATCTCCAAAATCGTGGGGTTATTTTTCATTTGAGAAGAAAAATGTTAATAAAACTTAGTTAAGTGGTGAAAAAGGTGTTAAATATATTTTCAAAAAAGCATCAATTCTCTTTCTTACAAGTGTTTACTGTAAGCACGTCTATTGGTACAATGTTTTCTTTTTAATTTGAAATTCTCATATATATATATAAATGGGGGCTTTTTAGAAGAAGGTGTTTTTTTCTTCACAATATGTCTAAATATCTATTAGTATAACTGAAAATCGCTTGGAAATACTATAACTGTTCTGTTGTGATAAAATGACTCCAGTTATATCAGTATTCCTTTTTTTTTTTTTTGCTCTTAAACTCAACTGCTTTTATTTATTTTAATCATGTATGCATAGAAAGTGAAATTTTGTTGAAAATCAAGGCACTTACTGCTTTATATATATTTTTTCATTTAGTCACTGGAAATGTATCTTAATTAAGAAATTACATTAGAATATTTATCAGAGCATGAATTTTGTGGAAGATTTATGCATTTTTTTCTTCTAACCTGAACACAGTAAGTTTGCATTGGCTGATTTTTAGAGTTTGCATTTATTTGATGGAAAATCATATTTCCTCCTCAAAGTGGATTCAAATATTTAGTATTCATGAGCTTTCATCCCTTTGGTTTTTAAATAGAAGTACTATTTATCATCTGTCTTATGCATTCACCCTTTCTGTTACTATAGATTCTCTCTTTACATCTTAGTATTTATTGAGTCTACATGTGTTAATATATGTTTTCCCTTCCGCCACTTAGTATATTGTTTTTGTTTGTGTCTTTCCCAGCAACCTGCCACTCAGCCACTGCAGGAGTCCTCTGAGCCAGTTTTCATTCTTTCTGATAAATCTGATATGGCTGGTTGGCCAGACAATCACAAGCCATTCCATTGCTCAGATTTATTCCTGAAAGAAAATAAAAAGGCATCGATCCAAGATCACTGGCACATCTTAAAAGCTTTGACTCCAAGGCCAAAGCTTTCCACAGAGAAGTCCCTCTTACCCTTTTTCTTTCTTTCTTTTCCCCTCTTGACCAAGGAAGGAAGGTGGACCACTGCCATTTAAAAAATGCTAGTGAGGCAATGAATTGTGCTCTTTCTAAGTACTCTCAAAAGCTTGATTAGAGCCACCTTGAGATTAATGGCTATGAACAGTGCATATTTTAGACAATAAATTGAATTAGGATGGCTTAAACATTGCAATGATTTAAAATGGTATTATTTTTGTATTATATCAAGCTGGTTATTAGGAAAAGTTAACATGTTCTTAAAAATAGCCATAAGTTTTGGCTTTATATTATAGTGTTCTGCTACTTTTGGATATCCATGTATAGCTTGTAAGTGCCTAAAACATAAATGAAATAAATGATCAAAATGGATTTTCTGATACCTACAAACTTGTTGGTACTTGCTCTGTTTAATTTTACCAGTTTTGAGAGACACTGCTTTGTAGAGATGCTGATATTTATACTGAAATTAGTTTTTACAGGTTCAAGCCTACATCTGTTCTACAGAAATTAATCACCAAGCATATTCAACTGTTGTCTTTTATAGTGATCTACTGAGTATCCTGTGCAGGGTAGAATTTAATCATATTACCAACTTTTCTCCAGGTTGTATCATTTTAGAGATGCTCTATTATGTTACATTTCACCATATGGAACCAAATTACGTGTTTTATCTAATACTCATTTTCTGAAGTATTATAAATATTGGCAGTCAGAGATAAAACCTTACTTTTCATGATTTCTAATACAGCTATTGACTGGAGTTTTCAGTTTATAATGAAAAATAACCCCTTTTTATGAAAAAATTATAGGTCAATGTTTCCTGAAACTGTATGTCTTCAACATAATTTGAGGGAGACGTTAATTGCCTATGTTGTGGTTAAATGGGACATGGGACATAGTCACATGGTTTAAATCAGGATTTCTACCTTGCAGGGACAATTCTTGAGTTTCTTAATACCTTCAGCAACTCACTGCATCTCTTTGTAACTTGGCTTCTCTGCCTGGGAGAGAAATGCATATAATGCACTATTTCTGCACTGTACAGTTTTCTGAAAATAACTTTAAAGTCTTTGATATTGAGACACATTCCAGTAAATTGTTTTTATAGATGTAATTTAAATTGCACATGTAATCTAAAACGTGTGTACCTATATTAAGAAACATAATGTAAACTTTCTAGCAAACTGTCTCTATCAAAAGAGTACCTGTCTAATGAAATAAAGAGGTTATTAACTCAAAGGCATTTGTATTTGAGAGCAATTTCCCCAAAATATTATTTTCAGAATTGTTCTATAGTCTCTTTTATTTTTTCTGAGTTGTTGGTGATTCTGAAATATTTATTAAATAAATTGCCATATTTTCCAATTCTGTAATCAAACTTTAAGGCCACTTCCTTGTTTTCACATTTGATACTTAAACTAGTGCTTTATAGTTGTACAAACTTTTCAAGAGAGGAAAGCTGTCCCTTTTACAATATGGAATTGAAATATGTGGATGTTTTGGTAACTAATTCTAAAGAGGCTATGTAGCATGTAATAATTGTTTTAGAGTTATTTCCATTTTGAATTGTTCTGCAGGCCTGTCACTTTGCACAACTCCAGGGGGCAGCAGCCACATAGACTTTAATAGGAATAGTGCATGCCTTAGCTGTGGGTAGTACAGCAACAGCCTTGCTATTGTGTGATGCTAGCGAATAAAGCACTAAAAGTTAGGAGGTTTGGATTCTGGTCATACAATCATTTGTTATGTGATCTTGGATTAGACTACTTGCTTCTGTCTCAATCTCCTTACCTTTATTAGTGTAGCTAAAAGTCATGCCTAAGCTATTAACATCTTGAATGTTTTTAATAATTCAATTAATTAGAAATGGAAAGTTTAGACTTTTTAGAAAAAAATTCATTGGTTTTTAATTATTTTTGTAAGTGGACCTCTTTTTTTTCTTGTTGTTCCAAGTGAAGTCATAGGCATAGCCCTAGTTTCTAAAACAGCTGAAAGGGTAAAATAAAAAGAGAGCTGTGTAGTTAAGCTGCAGGGAGGAGCCAGCTTTGAGGCCCCTGCGGTTGACATTCCCTCACTTTGCATCCACTGTTGCCTCTGCTCTCCTGCACTGGTGTCATAGAAGTCCAGCACTAGAAACCACTGATGTAATACAGTCATCTTATGTTTTAGGTAAGGAAACTGACAAGGCAAGGAAGTTAGATGATATAAGCTAGTGGCAGCTCCTGACACCAATATCATTTTCTGTAGCACACATAGAAGTATTTGAAAAACCACTGACACATACAAAAATAAGGAAACAAATAAAAGGCTATGTTGCATTAAAGAGAATTGAGAAACTGAAGTGAAGACAAATGGATTGGATCCACACTCCTAATTATCATATTGTGTAGTTCTTTCTAAAAGAAAGACAATGGGGTCCTCATTATCATGTTTAATTTATATTTGGAGAGTAATCATTGATTGCATTGTTAAGTTATGGCACATTAGGAATAAAGAAATAAAGCAACTTTTTAAAGACATTGTTCTATAAGAAGATTTCTTTACCTGGTTAGGCCTATGGAGACATAGAATCTTGAATTCCCTAAAAGTCACACAGGAGCCCACAGTACTATCTGTATATAATAGCACTTTTAAGAGTTTTTTTTTTTTTTTTTTAACCTGGGCTTTATGAAGATGTCCAATCATCAGAAAATGGTTATTTTTTCCGTTTTTAAAATAAGTACTATGAATGCTGAAATAAGATGGATTGTAAAGGATAAACAGTGGGTTTCTCATCACCAGTTAGTTAGTGGAGACCTTTAACCAGGAAATCCATGAGAATACTTCAGATTCATCCAGGCCCGTCCTTGGACCTAAGATATGATATGAAACGATAATTTCTACAGTCTTTGTTGGGCCATCCTCTTTCATCATGGCCCTAAGACATAGTTCTATTCTTTGAGCAAGGGCATAAGCAAAGCTTTAAGTACTGACTATGAATTTATTTCCATAGCACCTTTGCCTCCCTCTAGTTGGCTTCTGTAAGATGCTACCTCTGGGCCTTTTGACTGCAATATTTTTGACCTAACCTTAATGCTGTCTGGTTGTAGCTGAGTTCCCTCATGTGCCTCAGCGGTCTTGGGCATGATAAGTGTTCTCACGGGCCCATGTGACAGAAGGGAGGTTTGAAACTTGTTTTGGCAGGAAGAGTCATTTCCTGTTAGAAACTGGAGATGAAAGTGGACCCCCGTAAAAGATTAACATAAACACCATGAAACTTCCTGTGCAGTATCATTAAACCTCTCCCATGAGAAGTAACACAGGATCATTACTATTAATCACATTATTTCCAATATTGTAGGGGTTACTGAAGCATACTAAACACCAATAGGAATATGCAAGATCCAGTTTCTGAGTCCTGAGAGTTAAACTAAAAGGACTCAAGACCGATTGAAGATTTATAATATATTTTATTTGGAACATAGTTTAAATGTGTTAGAAGTGAATGGTACAATAAACACTCTTATTTTCCACAAAGATTAGACTTGTAAACAATCGGTTTCACCTGCTAAATCTTTACTGCTCTGCTGACCTTTACTTACACCTGGTCCCATGTGCTTCTAGGATAGGTGGATATCCAAGTGTTAATCTTTCGAATACAAGTGGGGATCGTAAACCTGCTTTCAAAAAATGCGTGTGCTTGTTTTCTCTTCTCTGCTGGGGTTGTCTCATGGCTGGTTAGGACTGAAAATAATTGACAACAGATTTTCCAGGCTCTGTGACTATATCAAGTATAGCTGTGACTTGAGCAATAAGTGGCACAGACTTCTATTTCAGGATGGGTCCCCATCACTATCAAGGGGATGCCTAATAGAGATCATGGGTGGCAGTGACTATTTTGCTCTAGGCAAACTCTTACTGAAATCTTTGTCATTATTTCCTGTCCTTCTCTGTAGGCTTAAAGAATGTGAGAATATGGGTTTCTATAGGGACCTATGAAAACCAAATAAAAATACAACAGAATAATATTTCTTTTCTGCACATACTTTCATGTTCAGGAATCCTTTTGTCTGGTAATTTTGTCTAGAACAAAGCAGTTAAATAAGTTTGTTTTAAAGGAAAGTTGACAGCATGCGTATGTTAAAAGCTACTCCCTGAGATTTTTACAAGCATCATCTGGTCCTTAGAAACCTCAGGCAGGGTTATTGCAAGATCCTCTTTATGGGTCTTCTTCTTCCATGTCCTCATACCTCTAAAATCTCCTTCCTGTCACTGTCAGATTACTATTTCTAATATTAGTTTTTATTCTGAAACTTTTCATGGATCCCTCTTGTAATGTTCAAAGCCTGCTAAAACTGTCTTCAATTTCCTTTTAAATCCATCATAGAGTCTGTTAACATGTACTCTGTCTAAAAACCCGACTGACCTAGTCAATATCTCATGACTATGCCTTGCTTATTGTCCTTACTTTTGCTGATCCCTTTTCCTGGAATTTGTGGCTTACTTGGTGCTTCTACTTGGCCAAACTTTTGAATCTTTTAAATTTTACTTTATACGTCTTTGTTACATCTTCCTTCACTGGCTACCCTAGCCAGTAGTCCTTATCAATATCACTTACCTGGCATTTAATCAAACCAGCCAATAGTTTTGACTTTTTAAGTACCAATGTTTTTATACTCTGCAGAGACTAATGTGGTGCCACATACATATAAGCTCTTTAAAAATATTATTTACATGAATGAATAGCATACATTTGCAAGAACAATTTTAAGCTCATTCATGAATAGTTATTATTTGTAATTAAACCGTATAGTGCACAAAGTAAGCTGTTTGAATAACATAATTATAGAATTCTTAATAATAGCTATTGGGCATGTTTACCCTGCAAATTTCTTTAGTTGCTTTCTTGAGCTTCCTAGGATATTTCTTCAAGTGGAGTGTTTCTAAGACGCTATCACTCATCCCTATACCCATTTTTAGAGTCTACCCATAATGTGGTACAATTTCTGTTGGTTTTATTTTTGGCAAGTTAAATAGATGTGGAATGTGGATACCATTTTTAAACATGTAAATATTTTATAGTTCAGTATTTTAATGTTAATGGCTATTATTTTGCTATTTCTTACTTATCTGCCATTTAAACATTTAATCAATTTAAGCAATAAGCATGTACTGATCCACCAGTGTATTTCAGGACCATGTTAGGAACTGAAGAGGAAATATAAGAAGCTCAAGATGCCAGCTTTTTCTTTTTTTAAAGAAGAATAGAGGCCAATAAAACACAATATAAAAATATGTTATTAAGTGATTTTGCAGACTCTTGGGAGGAATATTTGCCTCCAGATAAATGTTGATAAGTATTTCACGAAAAAGGGTTCCAGATAGAATCTGGCATTTTCTATTCCTAGATATATGTGATAATACAACTTTGTTATAACTAGGATTTCTCAGTATCTTAAAATAAACATCTAGACATATGCTTACCATTTTAAAAGGATCCTATAAAGGAAGCACTTGCAGTATAACTGAACTGAGAGGTGATGGGGATTCTCTTAGTTGCTCTTTTAGATGATTCACTCTTTGTTCTGAAAATGGGTGAAATAATTATATTATTTATAGAGTCAGAGTCTACCAGGGAAAATGCGCTTCTAGACATTTCTTCTCAGGTTACCAGATTCTAAGGAACTGTCAACATTTCTAGGCCACTAGGGTGCACTAATTGTACCTTAATTTATATTTGCCTAAAAGAGTTAATGTAACTTTCAAAATTACCTAACAGTCTGCTGAGTAATCTATTAATGAGAAAATTGGGAATGGAGATATTAGAAACTTTGTCTGAAGTTCTTTTAGAACTTTCCTGACCTTTTTTACTTTAAGAATCCGTGAGAAGAAAGTTTGAGTCAGGGATTATTTTGTAGATGCTCCTATTTTGTAGATGAGGGACTAGAGATATAAAGTAGTATATAACGGTGAAGCCTAACTGGTGCACTAGTCGGGTCCAGTTATATGTCTGCCCTGTCCTGAGAGCCAGCTGGCTCTGCCTTCTGCTTCTCAGCCTCTTGCATGCCTTTCTCATGGCGGCAGAGGCTAGTTATGCTTCTCAAAGGCATGATTTCTCCACTCTACCTGCCCACTGTGCAAGAAAGCGTTGCTTAGCATGCCAGATCTTGGTGCCTTCAGGTCAGCAGCTCTTTTTGCTTTCCCTATAGCTACATGAAGAAACTCGTCTAATAAGTTTATCAGTTAAGGAGTGCTACTTTAGGTTACTCTGTAGTTTCCCTCCTCCATTGTATTCTTCAGATTTCTTTCTTTGCCATATAAGCCTTGTCTTGAGAAAACTTTGAATCGGGGCATATGCAAGATTTGGGGATCTGCATTTATACAATTTGGGGAACCTGTTTAAAAATAATATTGAAATAGAAATACAAATTAAGTACAGGGTCTTGTGAAGCACCAGTACAATAGAGGGGTTCTGAAGCTGAAGCTGTTTTAGAAACTTTGTGGTAAATCCGCCTATGGTTGAAAATTATACATTTTAGGAATATTGCTCTTCCATTAATTGTGAATTTTAGGTGTCATTATACAATTTTTTTGAAATTTTTTCTAGTGCATGTAGTTAGTGTCCATTATTAATGAGGAAGAATGGATTGCTCTGAGAAGAAAATTATTAAGTTGGTGCAAAAGTAGTGGCAAAAATCACAATTACTTTTGCACCAACCTAATATTATGTAGTGTAAAATCACACTGTAAAGTACCTGGGTATACATCTTTGGATGAAATAATGTACTATATAGAGATAATTTTTAGAATATTTTCTCTCTAAATATGAGTATGCCTAATCCAGGTATATATCTATTTTCTTGACATCATGTTTTTAAGATGGTTTATTTACTACTCTCCCTTACACAGTACTGTAGTTTATAATGGTTGGATGTAATTTAAAGGAACCCTGCCAGTTTGGATATACAAGAGCTATATTATTAAGGTCCTACCCCTTGAAATATAGCTTACTGGACTCACTGGATTTTTAATCATTTGTTATTTAGAGTGGATAAAAGTCAACTTTTGACTTTTGCCCTCAGGCTAAGTTAAATGTGACCATTTTTTTAAATAAGAAAATGGCTTTATTCCTAATTTTTAGTTCCCATACAGTTTACAAATACACGTTTACTCTGATAATACAGCTGTGCAACTAGCAAAGCAGTTACGCTAACACCCATAAATATAGGTGGAGAGACAATTAACATCCACTAATGTTTTACTACCTAAACTATTCTTTTAATGTCATTTTTAAAATTTTAACTAGAATAGATATCATTACTAGCCATGAATGAAACAATGCATTTCAGTTAAAATAATAAAGAGTGTAGATCTTTGGTAATATTTTTAACTAATATGTTAACAAATTTAAGAAACAATAAAAAGATTAGTATTTCAAGTCACAGTTTTAAAAAATATCAGCTAAACAGTTAATAATATTTCCCAGTTGTTAACTTCAAATTTAGCAGCCCATTGTCCCTGGTGATATATTGAAACCTTTAAAAATGTATTTGGAATTAATGGAAATTGAAGTGATTGGTATTGAGATATAATTCTTTAGTGGCCCTTTTCTTTCTTCTAAATACAGGATGAAAATTGAAAGTATAAAAAGCTTCAAGATAAATTGAAATAGACAAAACATTTTATGCAACTGTTGGTAAAAGGGGCATTCATTATTTTTTTCTGTGCTTACTGTATTGCTTGTGGCCAGAATTAGCACACCATGAGCCAGAGAAAAAGATAAGACAAATAGAATGGCATGCAGCTAATTTTGTTTGGCAAATTTAGATCTGATACATGCTATTTCACTCCTACAAACTGACTCAGTCACTCTTTGAGAGGTACAGACGAAGTTTGTCTCCCACAGTTTAACAGCTTTCACTCAATATTTATAGGCTATATAAAAATAAATTTCTGTAAGTAACATATTTCTTACTGGCAGGATGAGCTCTGTGAAGGCAGATTTATTAATGAGGAAAAAAAAATGAGAACCAAAAACATTTCAATCGTTCCAGATCTGCAGAAAATAAAATACCTGTATGTCAAACTATCAACAGTAGCTTTGTTTCAAGGACATATGTAGTGGACTTTTGGTATTCAAGAGTTTTACTACTTGTGAGTCAGTCAGAAATCCCATTATTTTATGATAATTTTGTGATTTGAATCTGGTAGAATTTCATATTCTGAAAGTAGTCATTCACCTGCCAGATAAGCCAACAGAATAGAATCTGCTGTAATAATCAGGAAGTTGCTTAAAACAAAACAAACAAAACTCAAAACCTTATTTTTATGGAAAAGTATTATCCAACAGAGTAAACTTCAGTGAAATTTCTTAATGAGGCTTAACGTGTGTAAGAAAATGTTCACCAGTTGTGTAACATTTGTGGAAATGTGGTTCTAGAGAAAAACTGGAATTTGTACAATAATATCTATATTGGGGAATGTCAAGATGCATTCCTAACAGCCTTTTGTAGCACAGTGAATTGTAGAGTATTCAGAGTTGTAATGTTATTTATATATCTGTTAAGGATTTGTCATGACATCAGACTATATTCTCCATAATCAAGTTCACTGTAGAGAATAATTCTCATTCATGAATTGTTCATCTCATCATATTACCAGTGGTTATTTCAAGGTTAATTTTTTTCAGATAGCTTCTCTGTTGATTAAGGTTTTCAGTAATTGTACGTGTGCTGATAGCACATGTATGCTTTAAACTTGAAGACATCTTTGATTTTATAACCAGTCAAGGTCAAATGTTTTCCAAGGCTTTTCTACTCAAATACATGAAAAAAATAACTTTACTGTTTATTTTTTTCTTTCTACTAGGAATATGGAGCCTCTTTTTGACATTTTCAAATTTCCATAAACCCTTGTGTAGGATATGATGAACACAGTATATTCCATACCAGGATTAATATTCAAGTAGTGTATTTCTTACAACTTTACTGATTGTTAAAACATTGAAATGCTGTTTTACCTAGTTGAGTTTCCCTGGTACCTTCCCTGGAACCCCTTTCTCTGACTTAACCCAATCAAACAAGTAAAGAGTTAATACGTGGCACAATGATGGACCTTCATATCTCTTCTCTGGCATATGCCATGATCCATTTTAATGTGCCTTTGACATTACAGTCACTAAATACTGTAAATATTACTGTTACATATAAAAATAATTTTTCCATAAGTGTTTTAAAATAATAGAAATATGAATAGTGTCACAGTAACTTTGCCACAATTAAGTATTAGCCAGTTTGAGAAATGCATTTTTCTGAGATAAGTGTATCACAGCATAGACACCTGTTTTATGTGAGTTGAAGTTAAAAAAAAAAATGACTTAAACACAATAGACAGGATGCCACTGCCCACATTTTGAATTAGCCTAGGAGAAAATCACATGAGTGAGGCCCAGGAGAAAATCACCCATGTAATTTAGTATGTGGACAGGGGCATTCTGTCCACATTTAAAGCAAACGCTATACATTTTCCCAAGAGTGAGTATGAGTGCTGGTGGGTCATTTGTGTCTATAAATTGGGCTGCAAGTACTCACAATAGTTTGAATATGTGATGACTATCATCTATGTGGTAATAACCATATCACATGCTCATATTATTAGAATGAATAATCTGGCAAGGTATTAGCTGCTGCAGGTGTGTGTATTAGATATGGGACTATCCCTGGAGGTCACTACATCTACAATTTTCATTTGTGGTAGATAAGGAGAGGAAAAAATTAAAATTAAAACTTTTATTTTTACAAAGTTAAAATACAATATTATGGTAGAAATTATGAATGTCAGCTTAATTATAATTTTGGTACCTTAGATTTGGACATGTGTTTTTTAAATTTCATATTCCAACAGAATAATAGCATACTATTTAATTTGAAGAATGATTAAAGAAATAAGGAGATGCCAGGCATGGAAAAGAGGAGGCTTTGGAAGGGGACATGATAACTGTCTTCAATAGCTAGGGAGGGCTGTTACATATAAGAGGGATTAGCAATGTTCTGTATAGCCTTGGAGAACAGAAACATTAACAGCTGTTTGAAATTGTAAGGCATCAGATTTCAGCTAAGCACCATCAAGGAGTTTCTCATAGAGCTAACCAAAGTTGGAATGGTCTGTCCCAGGAGTTAGTGAGTTCCTTCATGTGTGGGGTGGTAAGCTCTGATCTAACCTCTTCTATGATGATAAGAAATGAGTGAGGCAGCTGAGGAGCAACTGGTCCACAATGTTGGGGGTGAGGATTGAGTTCTGTGATTTCTGAGAACCTGTCATAAGCACACTGTGCCCAAGTATCTTTTCATAGCCTCTAAAAATTAGAGCAGATGAAACCCATCTTTCAAGTCTCTATTCCCACCCATCTGCTCCTCATCATCCTACCTGCTCTTCATAGATTAGTAGATTTGTGAAGGATTTTTTTAAAATTGTCATTCTTAAGTAAATATTTTGCTTTTTTCTTAACAGTCTTCATATTAGATATTCACACTTCTGATCCATTATACGATCACCAATTAATCATTCTCAATTTAAAAAACAATAGAGAATATAAGCATACAAGCTTAAAATATATACACTTTACTTTGCTCTTCAGTTTATGCCAGCAGGTATTTATAACTAAATACTGATTTAACTAAACTGGAAGGAGAAATATATAAGAAGGTGGGGACATAGTTAGGCGCAGCAGGAATTTAGAAAACTGGGCCTGCATTTGTGGCTGGGAGATAAAATGTTAAGAAATAACAGCAAAAGAGAAGCACTTTCCTAGGGAAACTGAAAATCAGAAGGAGATAAAAAGACAGATGTACATATGCATGCCTGACCTAATTACAAATAAAGTAGACCTTTATTAGGCAGCTTTGGAAATATTTTAAGGCCTTTGACATTTCTATTTCTTTTACTACCACTTTTGGATCTACACTATAAACCTTCTAAATAAAATGTTTTGCGTTTTCCATTTGTGGTCATTCTTTGAACATTGTTTTTGGTTCCTCTGTATGAAGACTGCATTTCTGTGATACCTACATTCTGTTTTAGGCTTTCTGATCTATCACCTCTACAGTCTATATCCACTTTAATGCCAGGAGGCACCAAGCCTGGTGCTGGTACTTTTATGCATTACCTCTGGTGCCTCCTTAAACCTGCATGGTAGATGGTATTAATCCTTTGTCATAGATAAAGAAAATGAGACTCAGTTACATAATTGGACAAATCACACAGCTATTTCTCAACAGAAGTGATATTCTAACAATCAATTTGGCTATTATTGGGTGTATATTAGACTTAGATTTTAATTGTCTATTTTTAAGGAGGCAATGAATAAAGATAATGCACTCAACAAGAAGTAAGTCTATTCAATGCTTCTGTCTGGCTGTGGTCCTCTTCATCTTTTTCTTACTGTCCAGATGCCCTCCCCTGTCTTACCTCTGTGTAGGTTATTCTAAGCTCTTACCCCTATACAGAGCTCTAAACCTTCCTGTTTCTACTGCCTGCTGGATATCTCCACTTGGATATGTTACAGTGTCTCCGACTCAAGCTATTCAACGTTTTACTTATGGCTTTTCATAATTTAATGTGCTTTTCCTATCTTAATTGTCATAAACTTCGGTACATCACACATTGACTCTTCATTGGTAAAAAGCCAAGAAATCATAATATCTAGTACTTATTAAAGGCCAACTGTATCAGGAAGTGTGCTAAGCACTTCTCATACAATATCTCACCTGATCTTAACAATATGGACACTACCATCCTTATTTTACAGACAAGGAAACAGAAGCTTGGAGAAATTAAATAACTTGCAAATGACCACACTTGTGCAGGTGGCTGATCAGCAATGCCTAGGCTCCTATTAAATTCACATAGTCTAAATATCAACATTTTATATATGATGAGAAATGAAAACTCCTAAGAAGTACGCTGGCAACATAGATACATATCTTAAGTATTTTAGGCCATTGACAGTGATTTTGCTTGATACTCATAATAATTCTAAATAACTAGGAATATTTGTGAATATATCAAATATGGAAATGGGATCAAGTATATTAACAATAGGTGCCACTCTTCTAACTTAACATTGTGGTTTCATTACATTTATAATAACTCAAATAGAGTAACCATTGCAGTAACTTTTTGAAATTGATCATGTGAAGTAAAACTTTGCAAGGAGTAAGATAGAGGAATCCGAGAATTTAAATAGTGCAGGTTTGAGTCAACCATGTGAGTATAGGTAAATTACTTAATCTTTTTAATCTTCAATCATTCCATCTAAAAAGGGAATCGAATATTAATATTAACCTCATCGTTGTGAAGGTTAAATGAAATGCATATAAATGCATATAAAATAGCATCAGGTACATAGTAAGTACCCAATAAATGTTAATGATATTTTGTATGCTATAGTAGTAGTAGGAGAGAACTAGGGCAGTTAAAAGCAAAATAGAAGCATCATAAATTTAAAGTTAGAAAACGTTAAATATGAGAAGAGCATGAACTTTCTCTTTTTCATAATTTGAACTTGAGTCTTGTGTGTCCTATGAATATAAACAGGTGATACAATAATGGTTTATAGAATTATTGTACACATGGACTGTCATGAGCACTTTAAGTAGACTGTTTGAGGAAGAATTTGTCTCTCTTTGAGGGGTGGTTTTCTTAAACCCTTTTTTTCTTCATATTCTGTTTTTATAGTTTTGGTATTAAAAAAAGAGCTTAGAGAGACAGTTTTGTTCCAAAGATTTATGTTTACCTGGCAAACTCAAATCCTCTGTCCTTTCATCCTTATTGTTTTTAAAAGTGCCTTCAAGAGAAAATGGTTTTTAATCAAATTCATGAGATAACTTTTTATGTTACATTTTATAGGCATTTAAACTTTTCAAGATAGGACACAACTAAAATAATGTATGACTGAATGTATTTTTGGAAAAATTTCTGCATGCTAGAGCAGAATCATCCACATCTATACACAAACACTGACAGAATTTGTCACATAGAAGATAATCTGTAAATTGTTGTGATTATTAAGTGCTTTCCCTATATTACAGTTTTTCACATTTATTAAGGAATCAGGTAAAGGCTATGCATGACATCATAAACTTTTAAATTCACAGAGCTATGCCAGTGGTGTCTACTTGCTAATTAACATTGGTGTGCCACAAAACCGTACATGCTTAAAAAAGGTATTACTAATGGCAAGGGCGATTTCTGCTCTTCTACAGTTGAGTGCTTGCTTTTTTGCAACAACCTCAAACTCCCTACAGTCAGTGGGTTAGAATTTCTAAAAAGTTATTTCTCCTATCAACCAATGTGGGAACTTTCAAGGATGCTGTGAATTCTTCATTTTTGCAAAAGATAAGAACAAATTTAACAATGAGGGCTATTATTTTTAGGCTGAGAGATAGGTAGAAATTTTGTATACAAGCTCCACCACATGTCATTATCTTACTCAGCTGACAGGTGGTGCTCCAGAACAATATGGGCAGTGGGGATGTGTGATTAGATTTCCATCAGAGTTTCTGGGACAAACCATGAGCTATACCTTTAAGATAAAAACCTTTTAATGTAGTAGTTGAATTACCAAAATTTTTATGTGCAAGAATCGTAACCCAATGAAATAATTTTTACATGCAAATAACCTTACAAATTTTAAATGTGTTTTAGATGCAGGCATTGAACTAGACTGGGATGAAGTTTTCATGTAGTTTCAACTCAACTTTTTACTTTACTGCAAACCAATAAATTGGAATATTAAACTATAATTAAAATTAATACAACTGATTTTCCTCCATCTGTTATATTATTTAGCATTATTATGACATTCTTTTTAACCAATGATTGATCATAAATAGAAGACAGAAGTGTTAACAACATATTTTAAGACAAATATGTTTAAATTATATTTTTCCAATTAAGATGTCCTGATGTATTTTTCTTTTGTTTTTGGTTGATAAATAATAATTGTCCATATTTATGGGATACAGAGTGATTTTTCAGTACATGCATATGTTGTATAATAATTAAATTAGAATAATTAACCTATCCATCAACTCAAACATTTATCATTTCCTTGAATTGTGAATACTCAAAATTTTCTCTTTTAGCTTTTTGAAAATATACAATAAATTATTAAACATATTTACTCTGCATTGCTGCAGAAAACTAGAACTTTATTCCTATCCAGCTATAATTCTGTATTCTTTAACCAACCTCTCTCTATATTCCCCTCTGCCTTATCCTTCCCAGCCTCCAATAACCAAAATTCTACTCTCCACTATTATGAGCTCATTTTTTTAGCTCCTTTATCTTTCTGTGCCTAAGTTATTTCTCTTAACATAATGTCCGACAGATTCACCCACATTGCCCCAAATGAAACAATTTCATTATTTTCTTAATGGCTGAATAGTCATCTACATCAGGTATTTCTCCTAATGCTATCCCTCCTCTAGCCCCCTGCCCCCTGATAGGCCCCGGTGTGTGATATTCCCCTCCCTGTGTTCATGACTAACAGCCATTTTATTTATCCTTTATCATTTTGTGCAGTAGCTTTAATATTACCCCGACCACTGTAGCCATCAATACATTCTTGAAAAAGAATATGATGATTTGCAATTTTTCCAGGAAGATAATTGGGAAATTGTATATATTGCTTGATTAAATTTTAGTGTATTTATATCATATAAAACTTGTAACTCAAAGTTGAATCATGTCTCTCACTTTTCTAATGGTAATAAGATTTTTTTAAGCATTCAAATTAAATAGAATTTGTTGTACTTTTAAGAAACAATTCAGGGATGATTGAGATCTATACTACATCCTATTTCTGAGAAGGCTAGTAAGCCTCTCTGGATTTATTTGTGCTTTGAGAAAAAGAGTATATAAAAGCAGTTTAGGTTTTGTAAGTTTTTCATTTTTCTCAATCAGAAGTCTTGATTAGAACACCAGTGCCTGTGATTCTGGGTACACACAGGATGGCATTAATAATAGTCCCATATAATATTTTTTCAGGAGAGATGATATAACAGCTGTCCTTTTTGCCTGTGATCCCTATTTGGAGTCGTCTCAGGACTGTGAAAAAGATCTTCTCTAGGATTATTGCCTGACATGAAACTATTCAGGTCCCCAGGCCTAACATTTACTCCCTGCCCTATTTTCTCCCTGGAATTACCGTTTGTCCAGAAGGAGTTAGATATTGGATGGAGATACTGTGTTAGCAGATATTATCTCAACACAGTACTTATTCCTCCCCTCTCGTTCCTATATTTTAACTCTAAACAAGTGCATTTAACAACTTGGGCTCTCTATTTTCTAAACTCTTTGGAAATTATTAAGTATAAGTAGATTGTCAAGATTGATCTTCACAAAAAAAGATCACATTTTTTTCTAACAGGGCTTATGGTACCATAAATGGTTAATTTTTACACAAATATTTTGATTCTTAGTGGTTTCATGCATCATGGCAATTCTGTTGGTACCTTTTGCTATGCTATATAGTTTTTACAAGTATGCAAATGTTGAAGGATATTTAATAACCCTGACGTTATTAAATGTTCAGTTATCTCCCAAGGTTTTTAAATGGGTCTTGGGAAATTTTGAGATTAAGTTATATAATTTGTAACTGAGACATAACATTCATTCTTGAATATAGTTTGCAGTGACGGCTTTATGAAGGAAGAACTAATTACTCTCATGATTGAGATCAGAGATAATTATTAGAATTATGTTTTCTAAGGTTATTTTTCTATGTACAAACTGTCTATGTCCCTTGAAAACTTCAAGCTGATGTGTGCTTATTGTGCTTATCTAGAAAATCAGTTCCTTATCAACTAGCTTGTAGTGTTTTAGACTGATTTATGGTCAAATTAAATAGATTTATTGACATTTTCACCAGAAACTATAAAATATGTATCTTGTAGCTGAGAACAATGAAAACTAGGTAGCCTTAACGAGTGATATTAATAACACTTTGAAGTTTTCTAAGTTTTTCTAAAATAGAATAATGTATTTTTACAGGTTGAAAATCAGCACAGCTCTACTCTGAAGGATTGTTTAGTATTTTCTTTCATACAGTGTACAGCGTTTAATTCTTATAATAACAAGGTTGCTCACTTTGCCAGCAGGAGGCCCCTCAAAGCAAGATGATGCCTCTCAGTTGGCAGATTTCTGTATAAATAAATAATACTCCACACATTCCTTTCAGATACCCAAGTAAGTGAGATAATGCTATATAACTTTTTTCATTAAAAAATAGCTGTATTATGTCAGTGACCTGTAATCAATAGCACTGCAAGGAGAAGCAACAGCCTCATTCACCTTGCATCCATGCAGAAATAACTGAACTCTATTTCCATGGCTGGAAGGAGAAGAAGGAAGAAAAGAATTAAAGAAAAGAGCAATCTTGGAATGTAGTCACTCTCATGCTAACAAGGGGGAGTTTAAACTGACTATTTTTACTACACTGAACTTACTACTCAACACATTGCAAATAACCCTTGTACTCTAAGTATTGAGATAATCATTGATAATAATGGTGTGGTGGGAATATAGTAAACAGTCTTTTGCCATGTCCCTTAATTCTATATAATTTTCTATTAATGTTTCATCAGTTGCCCAAATATTGTACTGAAAAGGTTTTACTGTTTGAATATAAAGATGCAGTCATTACAAATACCATTTCTGGGCAAGAATGGAAATGTATGTTTAAACTTCTGTAATTCAGGATAAGACAATATCATCTACTTCACATTGCTGTCTACTCTTTCTGACACAGGCCATTAATTGTAAACATGGAAATGTTGGATATAAAAAGGAAGAATAAGAAATATGCTGTTGAGCAAACCAAAGTTAAGACCTTTAAATTCTTTCTCAATGAAAATTTCAAAATGTTTGGTAATTTCGAATTTCAACTGTAATTCACAAACTCTTAATTTTATTCTAAGACTTTGAACAGATGTTGTGGAGAGAATATAGAAAACTTTTGCAGTGATTGTGGGCCTGAAATTAAAGCCTTTACTAAGAGTTATCTCACTTTGAAATTTGTGGAAGTCATGCAAACATAGTTCAATGGAATTCAGTTCATTCTGCCTAGACATTCGACACATTCTGCCTGGACATTCATTTGTTCAATACCTCACAGGCCTTGCATAGCAGTGAAATCAGACAGCCTGATGTACAAAGACAAAGACAAAGAATATTTGGCCCTGGCTCCTTAATTCAATTATTTAACTCTATATGGGACGTCAAGAGTATACAGTTTAATACATTTGCTATTCACAAAACAACATCAGCAACAACTCTTTAAATATCCACAACATCTGGGTGATTTTAAACATAAACACATATAAATTCAACACACTATAATGAGGTTGCAGATTATTTTGTCACTTTGTTAAATACATTTTAACATTAGCTCTGTTTCTAATATGTATGAGACATGGGACTGTTTGCTGGAAGAGCTCTTAATATGATCATCTTTTCCAGTTATTTTACAGAAAATAAGTTTAAGATTTAGAGATGTTATTTGCCTAAGAATAGGTTGCCAGTCAGTGGCAGAGACTGAAACTCATGTTGTCTAACATTTTTCTACTGCCCAAAGAATTACTCCATACAAATGGAGGAGAAATAATAGATTACTTTAGAGTTCTTATACTGGATTTATTTTGTACATTTAGTAGGTAAGTTTTATGTTATTATTAAAATAATATATTTATTTCAGAAATATTGAGAAATACATGTAGCAAAAATGAAGAAAATATTATTTGTAATCTTATCACTTAGAAATAATCACTACTAACATTTTGTACTAATAACATTTTGCAGATGTTTGTAAATACTTTCTTGATGTGCAAAGAGTGTATGTGTCTGTGTGTGTGTCTATAGTACTTCTTACAAAATGATATGCTTTCTATTATGTTTAATAACCAGGTTTTGTACTTACTTTGTACCCCAAATTTTAATTTCTGAAATTCTTATTTGGACCAACACATTTAGTGATACAATTTTTAGAATTATTATATGAAATGAGTTTATTTACTCCTTTTAATTTGCCCTTTATGCTTTTATTGTTTTATTTTTCATTTTTAATTACTCTTATGTTTAAACAGCTGGAGATAACTCTTTTGAGTTACATCTTTACACATAATTATGTTTTCCTCAGAATAAATATTTGCAAGGTCAAAAATTAAGAATTTAAGCTTTTGGTATTTAATGGTTCATTACCCTGAAGAAAGTTTGCACAAATTTACTCTGCTGCTACCCATTTAACAATTGATTTCAAAATTTCTTCTGATTTTTTTAAAATTTAAGTTTTCTTAGGTGAATACAAATATCAATGAATAATTTGAATATCAATATACTAGTGGACCTTTTATTTTTTATCTTCATATAGAGATATGTGAAATATAAACGTTATTTCCTGGATATAGTAGTCTTAAGAATTATATATACTGAGGGTTATCTTTAATTTAATTGATTTTAAAATATTTGTTTTATAGTATTGTTATATATGATGGCATGAATTCTGAGATTCTATTAAAACATATTTATATTTCCTAAGTTTATTATGTCTTTTTTAAATTTAACACTGAAAAGGAAATAAAAAGATTTTCTTTCCTTTTTCCTCAAATTTGTAAACTTGAATGTTCAATTAATCTGTGGACTACAAACCAGTTATGTGAGGATTAAGTATTTTTAAAAATCCAACCTGCTCTGTTGTACAAATTGCTAAATATGATAATTTATTTAACTGAATAGTGATGAACTGATATTGAAAATGTTTTTCATAAATTAATACTTTCACCATTACAAGTAATCTCTGTGTTCAGTGTAGAGTCAAAGCACTGAGCCATATGCACACATAACCAAAAGTGTTTCAGCTTTCTTTTCCTTCATACTCAGATTTTGACATTTATGAAGTTGCAGTCATTTCTGTTTTATTATTTTATATTTCCTATTATATAAATCAGTGAATATTTACTACTGTGTTTAGAAATTAAATATTATATGCTCCTTTTAAAAATATCTTCACATTTTTCCCTCATACAAGAAGCTGTTAATCTTTCAAAATTAATGAAATGTTTGCAATAATATGTATTTGTGACTGACTCCATGTTGTTGCTTTCTCCCTGTTCTGTTGTTTTTCCTTTTGCATCAGTTTACTTCTCAATGTAGCAATGAATTGATTGATTGATTGATTGATTGAGATGGAGTCTTGCTCTGTCACCGGGCTGGAGTGCAGCGGTGTGATCTCTGCTCACTGCAACCTCTGCCTCCTGAGTTCAAAAGATTCTCTTGCCTCAGCCTCCAGAGTAGCTGAGACTACAGGTGCACGCCACCACGCCCAGCTAATTTTTGTATTTTTAGTAGAGACGGGGTTTCACCATGTTGGCCAGGATGGTCTTGATCTCTTGACCTCATGATCCGCCCGCCTCAGCCTCCTAAAGTGCTGGGATTACAGGCATGAGCCACCGTGCCCAGCCTAGCAATGAATTTACTTCAACACACATTACTAGAGTTGATGTATGTATATAATATTTCATGGGTATACATGACAACTAATGCATTTGAATAATGCTGAAAAATTATGTAAATACAGGATAATATTTAAACAATAAAGTGTAACTTTTATAGACATTTATATCATTACTTTTAAGTACCTTGTTAACTTTCTTTGTAACAAATGTAATCATTGACATTCTACTTTTAAGGGGGAAGGAGAAAAGTACCATTTTACGATGTGAAAAAATTGGGCATTTTGTTTAAGGAAATATGTCGTCAGTAGTTTTTTGGGAAGTTTTATCATAGTACAGCAAAGCATTTTTTTTTTTCAAACAATTTCAGTGCAATGCATTGACACAGTTACTGTTGATAGTGGGCAAACAAGAATTAAAATAAAGTGAGGAAAAAGTAAATTGCAACAAAATGCTATTATGTCTTCTCCTGTCTATAGAAGTGTTTTTTTCCTTTGTTTTGTTATGAAATTTAAATGACTTGGAGCTATTTAAGACCACTTCTTATTAAGAATGGGTAAAAAATAAAGTAGCATGTGGAAAATGGTCTCTATTTTGGTTATAGTAACTAAAACATACACTTTAGAGTCGACAAACCTGAGTTCAAGTTTCAGATTTGGGACTTGGTAGCTGTATGGTCTTTGAAAACTTAAATTGTTCTTTTCTTTTTTTTTTTTTTTGAGACGGAGTCTAGCTGTGTCGCCCAGGCTGGAGTGCAGTGGCGGGATCTCGGCTCACTGCAAGCTCTGCCTCCTGGGTTCATGCCATTCTCCTGCCTCAGCCTCCCGGAGTAGCTGGGGCTACAGGCGCCGGCCACTACGCCTGCCTAATTTTTTGTATTTTTAGTAGAGACGGGGTTTCACCGTGTTAGCCAGGATGGTCTCGGTCTCTTGACCTCTTGATCCACCCACCTCGGCCTCCCAAAGTGCTGCGATTATAGGCGTGAGCCACCACTCCAGGCCTTGAAAACTTACTTCTTTGTGTCTTACTCTTATATTTAAAATGGGGAAGATACTTTTACTTCTCAGGGTTGTTCTGATGGCTAAATTGAAAAATATGTAAAAGGTATTTAGCATGACATTTCACTCACTGTAAATACTTGTGAAATGTTACTGTATTTTTCTATAAAGGTGGTAACTTTTTAATGCTATTTTTTTTTTTTTTTTTTTTTTTTTTTTTTTTTTTTTTTTTTTTTTTTTTTGAGACGGAGTCTTTCTCTGTCCCCCAGGCTGGAGTGCAGTGGCGCGATCTCGGCTCACTGCAAGCTCCGCCTCCCGGGTTCACGCCATTCTCCTGCCTCAGCCTCCCGAGTAGCTGGGACTACAGGCGCCCGCCAACACGCCTGGCTAATTTTTTGTATTTTTTAGTAGAGACGGGGTTTCACCGTGTTAGCCAGGATGGTCTCGATCTCCTGACCTCGTGATCCGCCCGCCTCGGCCTCCCAAAGTGCTGGGATTACAGGCTTGAGCCACCGCGCCCGGCCGGTTTTAATGCTATTTTTTATCACAGTATTTTAGGAGATTTGTCTTTAGTATTCAATTTTAGAGTGCTGAGTATACAAATCAATTTATTTCCTTTCATTCAGCACATACTTATTGCATGGCTACTTCCATACCGGTAAAGGCATCAGGAGTTTATTAAACAATCTAGTGAGGAAGACAGATGCAAAAATAGATACTTTCCAAATTTTATGGTAAATGGTAAGCAAAAGTTACTCTGGAATAACTTAGTATAACTAAAGTCTGGAAAACTATTCTGGGAAAGACAGTTTCTGAAATGAGTTATGAAGGTGATAAGAATTAGATGAAGAGTGGAAGAGTGGTGTGGAGGATGTTCCAGATAGGGGAAACTGCAACAATAGTTTTGAAAGAAATAATCTCAGGATGTAATTTGGACAATTTATTTAGAGTGATTAAAGCATAAAGATGTCAAAGGAAGAGAGTGAAATGTAGAAACAGGCCATGGGAACTTTCATGTTCTGCTAGGGGCTTTTTTTTTTTCCTCTTTCATTTTTTTCTTAAAATAATTGATGGTATTTTGTATGCTGATTTGATTTATGGAATTATCGGATAAGGAAAATTTATGTGTGTTATACTCAGGGTGCATGATTGATACCGTATCAAACTAGTACTTGACAACCCTAATAGTCAATGATATATGCAGAATGAAATAGGAAAATATCAAGTAAAATACTTTTTAAAATTGAGAATTTTGCAGAGAGAATTCACGTTGGGCCATACTCCTCAGAAGGTATTGGGCTTTGTTGTGAGAGGGCAAGAAATGAGGAGGGCCTAGAAATGGAAACAAACAAACAAATAAAAACCATTCAAACAGTTTTAAATACTATTTATTGGGTTCTGCCATGTATCAGGTTCTGTGCTAGGTATTTCTGCATAAATTACACATTCCCGACAACACAGACCTGTTTAAAATACCTATATCATATTTGTTTATTTGTGTATATATATATGTGTGTGTATATGTGTGTGTGTGTGTGTGTGTGTATATATATATATATATACTCAATATGTATATTTTTCTCCCAATAAAAAGAGACGTTAAGTACTTATATAAAGAGTTCTAAAGGTATGAAGTCAGGATTTAAGTCAACTTTCCCCTGACTCCAAAGGTGTAGTGTAGAAACTATTAGAGGGTGTTTCAGTGATTACTTCCTTTACCTTTTCCTTGCTGGCAGAATAAACATTAGTTCAATTGTCCCCCATCCCTGGGGAGAGAATCATTATTGCTCTAAGCCTATTATCATCATTTCATTTCTCATGCCAGTTCAGTAGTGAAAATGGGATAGAATTCTGATCAATGAAAGGGGAAATCTGGCAGACTTCCAGAGAAACTCTAATGAAAAGAGAAACACTACCCATTTTAGCTAAAGATCATTATGTCTGCATATGACACCTGGAACTGGCAGCCCATCCTTTGGTACTGGATGGTGACATGAATGCCATCCCCAAAAACGCAAAATGGATTCTTCATGACATTGTTGAGCTTCTGAATCAACCCTGCAATATCTCTTATCTCTAGTCTTTTTACATGCAAGACATTAAATCTCTAATTTTTAAGCCACGTTTGTAGCCAAATTATTTTACTTAATACAGCCCTAAATGTTCAATTACAATACCTTGGCTTACTTGTTCAGTTACCTAAGTGGCAGATTCATTCAAATGTATTCTTCCTCCTTTAAGTTGACTCCCCCTTCTTGGTCATTAGAAAAAAATAGATAAGTTTGAAAAAAAATGAGTATCTATTCGTTTCACAGAATCTTGGTCTGAAAGAGATGTGAAAATAAAGAGTGAAGACTGGTAGGTTACCTAGGATTATAAGGAACACAGTTATAAATTACCAAGTTCTTGTACAATAATATAATTTCATTGTGCTTTAAAATTGTCCTAAATTTTGATAGTTACAAGAGAAATAATAAACTAAGTGACTCTTTCTTTGGATGTGCCCATTTTTAAGTGTTGATTATCCACTGAACACTACACTTGAATTTTAGGTAAAGCTATTTGATTCTCCTAAAAACTGTGTGGTTAGGATGGAAGGTGTTTTGTGCCCACAGAATGTTTCCTTTGGAAGCCTAATAGGGAATGCTCATCAGCTTTCAATGAAAAGATAGGCTGTTTGCAAAAGGTCTGAAATGAGGTAAGACAAGACAAAAAAGTTAAAGTGGCATCTTCGATTCTTCTATACATCTATATTATGTCAATCTTTTCAATATATTTGCAGGTAAAATAACTTAGAGAAAGAATATTAACTTTTTCCTTCCTTGTCTAAAATATCCGTTTTTTGAGTACATGCCATATATAAGAAACTGGCTAGTCATTTATATATGTCATTGCATTCCATTTTTGGGGTCATATATTCTTGTTAGTATTTTGTTATTATAATTTTACTGGCTATAAATCAAATAGTCATGAAAATAATGTCATTGGACATTCCTGGGGATCCCACATGTACTTGGAAAATAATCTTTCTTTAGTTGTCTATTTATTAACGGGCACTTGAACTACAAAATGGCTATTACTTTATTTCATAGATTATTTTTCCAGATAGACATTTTATTGGTGGAATATGAATGAAATATTATGTTAACAGATGTCCCACTTATATGTTGAAAATTGATAGGATGTTAGGCTTTTCAATCAGTTAAGTATAATGTACAAATTTTGAAGTGCCCTGTTATTCTATCTACTCACAATTATGTGGTCTCCTATTAGTTAAGGATTTTCATAGCCTGATAATTCATTCTGATCCTACCGTGACATGTTTTATTTAAAGTTTAATTGTTTTTCCTATAACTTTTTAAATGCCCAGTAAAATCATATCATTGGATTATGGAAAACCCTTTAGCCAAATCCTATTTAAAACAGAATAGTGGGATGTGAGGTGACAAGGTCAGTAAGGTCTTAGTCTCCAAGTGTTTTAAAATGCTTTACCTACCTGTAGACATTTTCCCCTTTCTTCTGCACCTTGTCAAACCAGTTTATTACTTCTATAGTTTATATAAACATGTAGCCTTATGTACACTTGTTTTATTTATATTGTGCAATAGTATTGGAAATCACTCGAGTTGTTGTATGAATACATTGGATGGGAGTAGATATATATATATATATGTATACATATATATATACATATATATATGTATACATATATATATATATACACATATATATATATATATACACTGTGTGGTTAGGATAGAAGGTGTTTTTAGGCTTTTATATATGTGTGTGTGTGTATATATATATGTATATATATATATATATATACACACACACACATCTTACCTTTCTGTGTCATGTCTAGTAGTTAAACGTTCTGTATGTAACTATTTATGTCAGTGTATACATTTGACTGCAAGGTGAACTGAAATAGTTGTGGTATATCTTTTCAGGCTTAAAATGTTTCTAATTGATAAATACATGCTACATGTTGACATTTTACAACAAAATTTTGGGATATTTCATCGTTAACTATTAATTAAGCATTGAAAGTAGTCTGAAGACTACAAATTTAATAAAATATTTCATAAGGATTAGATAAGCACTAATGAAAATGAAACTCAAAACAATACATATAAACTAATTGACTGTAAGTTTAACAGCTTTACATACATCTAATAATTTAATCAGTCAACAGTATCAACTGTTAACGATGGTGGTTTTTCCTACAATTTCTGGAGCAGAGGCTCTGTTATAGATGCTTCATACACAAGAATTCATTTGAATCTGAACAGGAAGCAGAATTGAAATTTGTGTGACTCCAAAGCTAGGTATAGTTATTCCCATTTTCATATTCTATATTAGGAATATGGAACATAAACTTATTTAAATTAAATTATAGGTAATTCTTAATAGCAACAATTTGTGATGTAGGATCACCGAACAACATGTAATAATTTTTATACAAAATTAAATAAATATGTTAAGATTGTTAACCTATCGTGATAACAGGCTGAGGAGGATATTTGAAGGTTGCCCAATAATAACACCAACAGAATTTGACCGCATTACTATTAATTAAGACCTTAGTATCACTTATGTAAGGAAGCAATCTTATGAAAAACACATACCAAATGGACACAAGAGTCATAATAGGAAAACAATTGTACAACATATCATTTAAAAACTTCTGAATCTCATTTACTCTCGTATATTTTCACTCTGAGATTTTTAAAAAGTTTGCAATTATTTGCTTTGGCCTTATCCATGAATAACAGGGTTTTTAATTACTTACACATCGACAATTCCAAATGGATTGACAAAATACTGGAAGCAAAGTTTTATTTAGGCTATTCTCAGCTTCTACTTTTAGGGGAATATTCTGGAAAGAGAAACTTTAAGAAGAAGGAACTAAAATTTCAGCATGTACGGAAAGGTGTAACAAGAAATGGTATAAGTCTTAAGGACATTAGAAGATAAATAATTACCACATTAATTCAAAGCCTTACAGTTTTTCAGAGGTTCTTGGCAGACATGAAAGTACAGAAGTAATCAATTATTGAAATTGGCAGATGACAATGACAAATTTGGAGAGGCAATAAAAGCAATAGTGGAAAAATGTCAAAAATATACTCGTTTTTAGAGCTTAAGAGAAATGCTAGAAGGAAGATTACATAACTGCTATTGTGATTATTAAGATTCTTTTAGAAAGACTACTAAAGAAAATGTTCCAGAATGCTGAAATTAGGATAATTACCCACTACTGCTATTTATATTCTGAAGATATATATTTAGATGCCCCTGGATTCTGTACACCATTTGAAAAATTAAATTTAAGGTAGGCTTGTGTTCTCTAACTGTATTTCAACTGTTGATTCTTATATAAGTTTTTCCTAAGTATATAAAGAAACTTACGCCTTTAAATATGAGTTTAGCTTCTTTTTTAGACATGTGTCTGAAAAATCAGAAGTTTAAAAATTATCTCAAGATAATTGATTCATAAAATGTGACCTCTAAATTACAACACAATGCATAAGCCCATAAGTAATTTATATTTATTAGTTTGTTTTTGTGTATGGCCTGGTCAGTTTGATCAGTTTAAAACTGATCCAACTTTATTTCTATATAATAATATGAAGGCATACCTAAGAGATATTGCAGATTCAGTTTCAGACCACCACAATAAGCTGAATATCACAATAAGCAAGTCAACAGTTTTGTCTCCACACATGTAAAAGTTATGTTTCTACTATACTGTTATCTGTAAAGTGTACAATTATGTCCAAAAAGACAATGTGAATACCTTAATTTAAAAATAGTTACTGCTAAAAAATGCTATCCTCTGAGCCTTCAATGGGTTGTAATCATTTTGCTGGGGGAGGGTCTTGCTTGGCTGTTGATGGTTGCTGACCAATCAGGGTGGCAGTTGCTGAAGGGTTGTGGTGGCTGTGGCAATTTCTTAATATAAGAAAACAATAAAATTTGCCACATTTGTTGACTCTTCCTGTCATGAAAAACGTCGCTCCAGCATGCGATGCTGTTTTGTAGCATTTTACACAATATAACTCTTTTCAAAGTTGGAATCAATTATTTCAAACCCTGCTGCTGCTTTTTCTTTTATTATTATTATTATTATTATACTTTAAGTTTTAAGGTACATGTGCACAATGTGCAGGTTTGTTACATATGTATCCATGTGCCATGTTGGTGTGCTGCACCCATTAACTCGTCATTTAGCATTAGGTATATCTCCTAATGCTGTCCCTCCCCCCTCCCCCCACCCCACAACAGTCCCCAGAGTGTGTTGTTCCCCTTCCTGTGTCCATGTGTTCTCATTGTTCAATTCCCACCTATGAGTAGAACATGCGGTGTTTGGTTTTTTGTCCTTGTGATAGTTTGCTGAGAATGATGGTTTCCAGTTTCATCCATGTCCCTACAAAGGACATGAACTCATCATTTTTTATGTCTGCATAGTATTCCATGGTGTATATGTGCCACATTTTCTTAATCCAGTCTATCGTTGTTGGACATTTGGGTTGGTTCCAAGTCTTTGCTATTGTGAATAGTGCCGCAATAAGCATACGTGTGCATGTGTCTTTATAGCAGCATGATTTATAGTCCTTTGGGTATATACCCAGTAATGGGATGGCTGGGTCAAATGGTATTTCTAGTTCTAGATCCCTGAGGAATCGCCACATTGACTTCCACAATGGTTGAACTAGTTTACAGTCCCACCAACAGTGTAAAAGTGTTCCTATTTCTCCACATCCTCTCCAGCACCTGTTGTTTCCTGACTTCTTAATGATGGCCATTGTAACTGGTGTGAGATGGTATCTCATTGTGGTTTTGATTTGCATTTCTCTGATGGCCAGTGATGATGAGCATTTTTTCATGTGTTTTTTGGCTGCATAAATGTCTTCTTTTGAGGAGTGTCTGTTCATGTCCTTTGCCCACTTTTTGATGGGGTTGTTTGTTTTTTTCTTGTAAATTTGTTTGAGTTCATTGTAGATTCTGGAAATTAGCCCTTTGTCAGATAAGTAGGTTGCAAAAATTTTCTCCCATTCTGTAGGTTGCCTGTTCACTCTGATGGTAGTTTCTTTTGCTGTACAGAAGCTCTTTAGTTTAGTTAGATCCCATTTGTCAATTTTGGCTTTTGTTGCCATTGCTTTTGGTGTTTTAGACATGAAGTCCTTGCCCATGCCTGTGTCCTGAATAGTATTGCCTAGGTTTTCTTCTAGGGTTTTTATGGTTTTAAGTCTAACATGTAAGTATTTAATCCATCTTGAATTAATTTTTGTATAAGGTGTAAGGAAGGGATCCAGTCTCAGCTTTCTATATATGGCTAGCCAGTTTTCCCAGCACCATTTATTAAATAGGGAATCCTTATCCCATTGCTTGTTTTTATCAGGTTTGTCAAAGATCAGATAGTTGTAGATATGTGGCATTATTTCTGAGGACTCTGTTCTGTTCCATTGATCTATATCTCTGTTTTGCTACCAGTACCATGCTGTGTTGGTTACTGTAGCCTTGTAGTATAGTTTGAAGTCAGGTAACGTGATGCCTCCAGCTTTGTTGTTTTGGCTTAGGATTGACTTGGCAATGTGGGCTCTTTTTTGGTTCCATATGAACTTTAAAGTAGTTTTTTGCAATTCTGTGAAGAAAGTCATTGGTAGCTTGATGGGGATGGCATTGAATCTATAAATTACCTTGGGCACTATGGCCATTTTCACGATATTGATTCTTCCAACCCATGAGCATGGAATGTTCTTCCATTTGTTTGTATCCTCTTTTATTTCATTGAGCAGTGGTTTGTAGTTCTCCTTGAAGAGGTCCTTCACATCCCTTTAAGTTGGATTCCTAGGTATTTTATTCTCTTTGAAGCAATTGTGAATGGGAGTTCACTCATGATTTGGCTCTCTGTCTGTTATTGATGTACAAGAATGCCTGTGATTTTTATACATTGATTTTGTATCCAGAGACTTTGCTGAAGTTGCTTATCAGCTTAAGGAGATTTTGGGCTGAGACAGTGGGGTTTTCTAGATATACAATCATGTCATCTGCAAACAGGGACAATTTGACTTCCTCTTTTCCTAATCGAATACCCTTTATTTCCTTCTCCTGCCTGATTGCCCTGGCCAGAACTTCCAACACTATGTTGAATAGGAGTGGTGAGAGAGGGCATCCCTGTCTTGTGCCAGTTTTCAAAGGGAATTCTTCCAGTTTTTGCCCATTCAGTATGATATTGGCTGTGGGTTTGTCATAGATAGCTCTTATTATTTTGAGATACGTCCCATCAAAACCTAATGTATTGAGAGTTTTTAGCATGAAGGGTTGCTGAATTTTGTCAAAGGCCTTTTCCGCGTCTATTGAGATAATCATATGGTTTTTGTCTTTGGTTCTGTTTATATGCTGGATTACATTTATTGATTTGCATATGTTGAATCAGCCTTGCATCCCAGGGATGAAGCCCACTTGATCATGGTGGATAAGCTTTTTGATGTGCTGCTGGATTCGGTTTGCCAGTATTTTATTGAGGATTTTTGCATCAATGTTCATCAAGGATATTGATCTGAAATTCTCTTTTTTGGTTGTGTCTCTGCGAGGCTTTGGTATTAGGATGATGCTGGCCTCATAAAATGTGTTAGGGAGGAATCCCTCTTTTTCTGTTGATTGGAATAGTTTCAGAAGGAATGGTACCAGTTCCTCCTTGTACCTCTGGTAGAATTCGGCTGTGAATCCATCAGGTCTTGGACTCTTTTTGGTTGGTAAGCTATTGATTATTGCCACAATTTCAGAGCGTGTTATTGGTCTATTCAGAGATTCAACTTCTTCCTGGTTTAGTCTTGGGAGGGTGTGTGTGTCGAGAAATTTATCCGTTTCTTCTAGATTTTCTAGTTTATTTACAGAGAAGTGTTTGTAGTATTCTCTGATGGTAGATTGTATTTCTGTGGGATTGGTGGTGGTATCCCCTTTATCATTTTTTATTGCATCTATTTGATTCTTCTCTCTTTTCTTTTTTATTAGTCTTGCTAGCGGTCTATAAATTTTGTTGATCTTTTCAAAAAACCAGCTCCTGGATTCATTAATTTTTGAAGGGTTTTTTGTGTCTCTGTTTCCTTCAGTTCTGCTCTGATTTTAGTTATTTCTTGCCTTCTGCTAGCTTTTGAATGTGTTTGCTCTTGCTTTTCTAGTTCTTTTAATTGTGATGTTAGGGTGTCAATTCTGGATCTTCCCTGCTTTCTCTTGTGGGCATTTAGTGCTATAAATTTCCCTCTACACACTGCTTTGAATGTGTCCCAGAGATTCTGGTATGTTGTGTCTTTGTTCTTACTGGTTTCAAAGAACATGTTTATTTCTGCCTTTATTTCGTTGTGTACCCAGTAGTCATTCAGGAGCAGGTTGTTCTGTTTCCATGTAGTTGTGTGGTTTTGAGTGAGTTTCCTAATCCTGAGTTCTAGTTTGATTGCACTGTGGTGTGAGAGACAGTTTGTTATAATTTCTGTTCTTTTACATTTGCTGAGGAGAGCTTTACTTCCAACTATGTGGTCAATTTTGGAATAGGTGTGGTGTAGTGCTGAAAAAATGTATATTTTGTTGATTTGGGTTGGAGAGTTCTGTAGATGTCTATTAGGTCCACTTGGTGCAGAGCTGAGTTCGATTCCTAGGTATCCTTGTTAACTTTCTTTCTCGTTGATCTGTCTAATGTTGACAGTGGGGTGTTAAAATCTCCTATTATTATTGTGTGGGAGTCTAAGTCTCTTTGTAGGTCACTCAGGACTTGCTTTATGAATCTGGGTGCTTCTGTATTGGGTGCATATATATTTAGGATAGTTAGCTCTTCTTGTTGAATTGATCTCTTTACCATTATGTAATGGCCTTCTTTGTCTGTTTTGATCTTTGTTGGTTTAAAGTCTGTTTTATCAGAGACTAGGATTGCAACCCCTGCCTTTTTTTGTTTTCCATTTGCTTGGTAGATCTTCCTCCATCCCTTTATTTTGAGTCTATGTGTCTCTGCACATGAGACGGGTTTCCTGAATATAGCATACTGATGGGTCTTGACTCCTTATCCAATTTGCCAGTCTGTGTCTTTTAATTGTAGCATTTAGCCCATTTGCATTTAAAGTTAATATTGTTATGTGTGAATTTGATCCTGTCATTATGATGTTAGCTGGTTATTTTGCTCATTAGTTGATGCAGTTTCTTCCTAGCATTGATAGTCTTTACAATTTGGCATGTTTTTGCAGTGGCTGGTACCAGTTGTTCCTTTCCATGTTTAGAGCTTCCTTCAGGAGCTCTTTTAGGGCAGGCCTGGTGGTGACAAAATCTCTCGGCATTTGCTTGTCTGTAAAGTATTTTATTTCTCCTTCACTTATGAAGCTTAGTTTGGCTGGATATGAAATTCTGGGTTGAAAATTCTTTTCTTTAAGAATGTTGAATATTGGCCCCCACTATCTTCTGGCTTGTAGAGTTTCTGTTGAGAGATCAGCTGTTATTCTGATGGGCTTCCCTTTGTGGGTAAACTGACCTTTCTCTCTGGCTGCCTTAACATTTTTTCCTTCATTTCAACTTCAGTGAATCTGACAATTATGTGTCTTGGGGTTGCTCTTCTCAAGTATCTTTGTGGCGTTCTCTGTATTTCCTGAATCTGAATGTTGGCCTGCCTTGCTAGATTGGGGAAGTTCTACTGGATAATATCTTGCGGAGTGTTTTCCAACTTGGTTCCATTCTCGCCATCACTTTCAGGTACACCAATCAGACATAGATTTGGTCTTTTCACATAGTCCCATGTTTCTTGGAGGCTTTGTTCATTTCTTTTTATTCTTTTTTCTCTAAACTTCCCTTCTCGCTTCATTTCATTCATCTTCCATCACTGATACCCTTTCTTCCAGTTGATCGCATCGGCTACTGAGGCTTCTGTATTCTTCACGTATTTCTCGAAACTTGGCTTTCAGCTCTATCAGCTCCTTTAAGCACTTCTCTGCATTGGTCATTTTAGTTATATATTCGTCTAATTTTTTTTCAAAGTTTTTAACTTCTTTGCCATTGGTTTGAATTTCCTCCTGTAGCTTGGAGTAGTTTGATTGTCTGAAGCCTTCTTCTCTCAGCTGGTCAAAGTCATTCTCCATCCAGCTTTGTTCCGTTGCTGGTCAGGAACTGCTTTCCTTTGGAGGAGGAGAGGTGCTCTGCTTTTTAGAGTTTCCAGTTTTTCTGCTCTGTTTTCTCCCTATCTTGTAGTTTTTTCTACTTTTGGTCTTTGATGATGGTGATGTACAGATGGGTTTTTGGTGTGGGTGTCCTTTCTGTTTGTTAGTTTTCCTTCTAACAGACAGGACCCTCAGCTGCAGGTCTGTTGGAGTTTGCCGGAGGTCCATTCCAGACCCTGTTTGCCTGGGTGTCAGCAGCGGTGGCTGCAGAACTGCGGATTCTCGTGAACTGCAAATTCAGCTGTCTGATCGTTCCTCTGGAAGTTTTGTCTCAGAGGAGTATCCAGCCGAGTGAGGTGTAGTCTGTCCCTACTGAGGGGTGCCTCCCAGTTAGGCTGCTTGGGGGTCAGGGACCCACTTTAGGAGACAGTCTGCCTGTTCTCAGATCTCCGGCTGCATGCTGGGAGAACCACTACTCTCTTCAAAGCTGTCAGACAGGGACATTTAAGTCTGCAGAGGTTACTGCTGACTTTTTGTTTGTCTGTGCCCTGCCCCCAGAGGTGGAGCCTACAGAGGCAGGCAGGCCTCCTTGAGCTGTGATGGGCTACACCCAGTTTGAGCTTCCTGGCTGCTTTGTTTACCTAAGCAAGCCTGGACAATGGTGGGCGCCCCTCCCCCAGCCTGGCTGCCACCTTGCAGTTTGATCTCAGACTGCTGTGCTAGCAATCAGTGAGACTCCCTGGGTGTAGGACCCTCTGAGCCAGGTGCAGGATATAATCTCCTGGTGTGCCGTTTTTTAAGCCCGTAGAAAAGCACAGTATTAGGGTGGGAGTGACCTGATTTTCCAGGTGCCATCTGTCACTCCTTTCTTTGACTAGGAATGGGAACTCCCTGACCCCTTGCACTTCCCAAGTGAGACAATGCCTCACCCTGCTTTGGCTCGGCTCTTGCATGCTGCACTAAACCTACTGTCCTGCACCCACTGTTTGGCACTCCCTAGTGAGATGAACCCGGTACCTCAGATGGGAAATGCAGAAATCACCCGTCTTCTGTGTCGCTCATGCTGGGAGCTGTAGACCGTAGCTGTTCCTATTCGGCCATCTTGGCTCCACCCCCCTGCTTTTTCAACTGAGTTTATGTATCTTTCGTTGTCATTTCAACCATGTTTGTAGTATATTCACCAGGAATGGTTTCTATCTCAAAAAACAACTTTCTTTGTTCATCCATAAGAAGCAATTCCTCATCTGTTCATTTGATCATGAGATTGCAGTAATTCAGTCACATATTTAGGCTCTATATCTACTTCTCTTTCTACCTCATCTGCAGCTGTTTCCTCCACTGTAGTTTTGAATTCCTCCAAGTCATCCATAGGGATTGAAATGAACTTCTTCCAAACTCCTATAAATGTTGATATTTTAACCTTCACCAATGAATCATTAATATTTTTAATGGTATCTAGAATGGTGAATTCTTTCTAGAAAGTTTTAATTTTACTTTGCTCAGTTCCATCAGAGGAATCCTGTCTCTGGCAGGTACAGCCTTATGAAGTATATTTCATAAATAATAAGAACTGAAAGTTAAAGTTACTTCTTGATTCAAAGTAATGAGCTGCAGAATAGATGTTGTATTACCAGGCATGAAAACAGCATTATTCTCCTTGTACATCTCCATGAGAACTCTTGGGTTAGTAGGTTCATTGCCAATGAGCAGTAATATTTTGAAAGGAATCTGTTTTTTTTTTTTCTGAGCAATAGGTCTCAGTAGTAGGTTTAAAATATTCATGCTGTCATAACAATGCTGTCAACAGATGTGTTGTCAACTAGGCTAGTTGTTCCATATGGAGCACAGGCAGAGTAGATTTAGAATAATTATTAAGTGCTCTAGGATTTTGGAATGGTATATGAGCATTGGCTTCAACTTCAAGTCCTGTCTGCATTAGTCCCTGAAAAACAGTCAGCCTGTCCTTTGAAACTTTGAAGCCAGGCATTGACTTCTTTCTATGAAAGTGGTAGATGGCATTTTCTTTTAATAGAAGGCTGTCTTATCTCCATGGAAAATCTGTTGTTTAGTGTATCTACCTTCATTAATAATATTAACTAGATCTTCCAGATAACTTGCTGCAGCTTCTACATCAGCACTTGTTAGTTCACCTTGCTTTTTGTTATGGAGACAGCTTCTATCCTTAAACCTCATGACCAGCTTCTATCCTTAAACCTCATGAACCAATCTCTGCTAGCTTCCAACTCTTCTTTTACAGCTGCCTCACCTCTCTCAGCCTTCATGGAATTGAGGAGGCTTGGGGCCTTTCTCTGGATTAGGCTTTAGCTTAAGGGAAAGTTGTGGCTGGTTTGATCTTCTGTCCAGACTATTAAAACTTTTCTCCATATCAGCAATAAGGCTGTTTGACTTTTTTTTTTTTTATCATTTGTGTGTTCATTGGAGCAGCACTTTTAATTTTCTTCAATAACTTTTCCTTTGCATTCACAATTTGGCTGTTTGACACACAAGGCCTAGCTTTTGCCTGTCTTGGCTCTCTTGATATGCTTTCCTTGCTAAACTTAATCATTTCTAGCATTTGATTTCAAGTGAGAGACATGGAATTCTTTTTACTTGAACACTTAAAGACCATTGTAGGTTATTAATTGGACTAATTTATAATTATTTCATCTCAGGGAATTGGGAAACCCAAGGAGTGGGAGAGAGATGGGGAAATGGCCTAGTGAAGCACTAAGAACACACACCTATTTATTAATTAAGTTTGCTGTCTTATATGGGTATGATTTGTGGCTCCTCAAAACAATTACAATAGTAACATCAAAGATCACTGATTACAGATCACCATAATAGATATAATAATAAAGTTTGAAATATTGTGAGAATTTCCAAAATTCACAAAATTCTCTGTGTCCAGAGACACAGAATGAACATATGTTGTTGGAAAAATGGTGCTGACAAACTTGTTCCATGCAGGGTTGCCACAAGCCCTGAATCTGTAAAAAACAGTATCTGCAAAGCACAATACAGTGAAGCACAATAAAATGAGATATGCCTAAATGTTTGGTCTGGGATTTTATTTTACCCTATATACTTCCTACTAAGTAGCCTTGTATCATAGATGGTGTCAGAAGATATGAGAGTACTGAGTCAGAAACAAAGGACTTTTATTACTCATGTTGCAGCAAGCAAGATAAGCATTGGCATGCTTGCATGAGTTTTTCTTGCCTAATTGTATTATAGGCAACGCTGACTTTGGCGTATCCCCTACTTTTATAGCAGTCAAACAAGCCTGCCGTTTGTCCCTGTAGGAGACATTATGTCATCCCTCAAGGTTTCTCACTGCAAACACAACTCAGAAATAGCTCAGATAAAGAGGCAGCGCATTTTTGGCATAGCCAGCAAGATGTGGAGATGCACAGGAGACCCTTTGGAAGACTGTCTTTCTCAATGATACTTTCCAATTTTATAACATTTTCCTGCTTACAAAGAGTTTTTATACATATGACCTCATTTTGTCCTCACTTGATGTTTAATACTCTCTTCAAGAGTAAGAAACAGGCCGGGTATGATGGCTCACGTCTGTAGTCCCAGCACTTTGGGAGGCCGATGGGGATGGATCACCTGTGGTCAGGAGTTTGAGACCACCCTGGCCAACACAGTGAAACCCTGTCTCTACTAAAAATACAAAAATTAGCCAGGCATGGTGGTGTGTGCCTCTAATCCCAGCTACTCGGGAGGGTGAGGCAGGAGAATCGCTTGAACCCGGGAGGCAGAGGTTGCAGTGAGCTTCGATTGTGCCACTGCACTCCAGCCTGGGCAACAGAGCAAGAGTCTGTCTCAAAAACAACCAACCAACCAACCAAACAAAAACAAAACAAGAGCAAGAAACAAATAGTTGTATATTTGTTTAATGGAGTTATCTGGTAATGTTTCAAATGCCTTTCTAAGAATGCATCATATTACTATTAGTTATAATTACAAAAATCTACAACCTTTACATATATATTTAGGTTTTCAGTTTTTTAATTAAAGTATTACAATTACAGTATTACTTTCCTTGCACACATGTACCAACTTCATTGATACTATCCATATTTTATTCCCTATTCAAATAGCTTGGAGAGAGGGTGGTACTATATGTCATCAAATTATAATCAAACTTTATTGTACATAAAAAACTATCTAATATATTTGTTAAAATTTTAAATCCCTGGGCTCAGCTGCAGAAACAGATTCCATTCTATAGGTTATGGTTCAGACTATGTATCTTCAATTTTATTTGGGAGTTTGGTTCGTTTACATTTTTTTTTTTTTTTTTTTTTTTTTTTTTTTTTTTTTTTTGAGACAGAGTCTCGCTGTGTCACCCGGGCTGGAGTGCAGTGGCGCAATCTCGGCTCACTGCAAGCTCCGCCTCCCGGGTTCACGCCATTCTCCTGCCTCAGCCTCCGAGTAGCTGGGACTACAGGCGCCCGCCACCGCGCCCGGCTAATTTTTTGTATTTTTTAGTAGAGACGGGGTTTCACCGTGGTCTCGATCTCCTGACCTCGTGATCCGCCCGCCTCGGCCTCCCAAAGTGCTGGGATTACAAGCGTGAGCCACCGCGCCCGGCCGTTTACATTTAATATACGTTGACATTGTTAATTATTTTCTCTTTGTTCCATTGGTTCTTTATTCGTTTATTCATGGTTTTCTTCCTTCTTTGAGATTAATGAAATTTTTTTTTTCTATTTCTCTATAGGTTTTTTCAGGATCTCTTTTTGTATTATTTTTTAATGGTTACTCTAGAGTTTAAGACATATATATTTAAGTAAGTCCAGTGTGATTGTCTATAAACTTCCTTTAAGGAATACTAATTTAGGGGGCTGAAATCTTTCTTTACTAGTTATTCCTTTGAGTTAAGGACTTAATGTAGAAGAAAATAAATACAATTTAATAAATAATTAAAAATGCAGCTATGGTTTTGAGGAGTAGTGATGGATGTCTAAAAATAAGATTTAATAGCAATCTATGGCTTATGTATACCACCTTCTAATATCTGAGGACTCTGCATTATGCTAAAGTTTAATACAACTAGAATGCAGGGAAGTTGCAGTAGTAGTCTCTAATCAGTATGTAAGAGCATAAAATTAGTCAATACTCATCTCTCTATGGTCTCAGGCCAACTATGGCCCATATACATCCATTTAGGCTAATTTTGGAACTGGATATTAAATAGATGGACATTTTCAAGGTGTCAACAAACATATAGATACTTAACAAATAGTTTTGTTTTCTACTAGGAGTGAATTTTCCTCCTAGTATTTCACCTTACTCTTACACATGTTTAATGCATCAGCATTTTTTTTTTCTCTTTATGTTTGAGATCCCTTAAGACATAACTCTGGCTGTAACTGGCAAAAGACAGGACCTTCAAAAATTCAAAAACACCCGTGGTAAATACCACAAAGTAAGCTACTTTTGACTGTTCCTCTAAAGGTCACATAATGCTTTGTGTTTTCTACAACATGACACAGCATGACAGAACAAAGTAGTTATCTTTTGTACTTGTCAGCATTGTTATGTCAACTTCAAATGATGATATGCTCCTGAGTATGCTGTTGCTTTTTTCCTTTGGGGGCTTGCACTGATTTCTTTAAAGTATTATATGCATCAAGTAAACGATTCCTTTATTATTCCTGACACCTGGATTTGGTAACAAAAAGTATCTAGATATCACTTCAAAACTGCATTGAGATGCTATTTGCAGTTGAAGTGACATAAATGCAGTTCATTTGGATTTTCTGTCTTTATGTTACCATTTTTACCTAATACCTGTGTTTGCCAGTAGGAAAAGAGGCTATATTATTACTGGATGTTGTGGAGGACAACATTTAGACTGGCAGGGAAATATATTTTAAGTTTTAACCGAGAGATTTTAATTAAAAACCTTAACTTATAGTCATATTTTGATTTGGTAACTCTAAAATGATATAACTTGTAGTAGTTAAGAGTAATACCAGCTGATAGAACAAAACAACAACAAAAACCCTGTATTACAGTAGCTTAACCCACTAAGAGTTTATTTCTCATTACATAACAGTTCAATGCAGATGTTTCTGGCTGAATTTCTCCCTAGGACCATTTTCACCAGATTCTCAGCATAGCCTGGTGAAAGTCTGAGGCCAAATGGGGGAAAAAGAATGGAAGGTTACCTTTGTTATCGCAGCATTTTGGGAGGTTGAGGTGGGTGGATCACATGAGCCCAGGAGTTAGAGACCAGCTTGGGCAACATGCCAAAACCCTGTCTCTATGAAAAATTAGCTGGGCATGGTGGCATGTTCCTGTAGTCCCAGCTACTCAGGAGGCTGAGGTAGGAGGATCACCTGAGCTCAGGAGGTTGAGGCTGCACTGAGTCTTGATGGTACCACTATACCTGGGCAGGGTGACAGAGTGAGACCCTGTTTCAAACAAAAAAAAGAATGGAAGATGGCATGTGGGAAGTTTTTAAGAGCTAAGGTTGGCTTTTAGACAAAAATGACATGTTATTTTTTTCCCATATTCTCTTGGCTAGAATTTAGTTCACTGACATACCCAACTCTAAGAGAAATATGGTCAAGCTGTGTGCTTTCAATTGGGTTTGGTTAACAGCCAGCAGTCTCTGCTATAGGAAATTTAACAAGGGGAGGTTCTGTTGTAGCAGAGAGATTTTGATTTGAGGTCAGTCAGCCTTAAGGTAAAAATAGAGCTCGGTCATTTTTGAGCCAAGTGACACTAAGTTAATGATTAATCTTCTGTTTGCCATAGTATGCTAAGTTATAGAGCAGGAAAATAATACCTACCTCACAGGAGTAATATAAAGATTAAATGATATAATTTGTATAAATTGCCCAGCACAATACAGGGCAAGTTTTAAACATTTGAAAGTGATAGTTTTAATTTTTATTGTTAAGTAATACACTTTTTTCTATGATGATTCATAATATAATTTAATTTGACATTAGCTTAGTTCAACACCAGAGCAGTTTTTAAAAAAGAGAATTATTTTATGCATAATAAGCTATAGCTTATTATATAGTTATACATTAATAAAGGAGAAAAATGTCTTCTGTACTTTAATGTCATGGGATTTATAGTGTAAACAATCTATGAGAATTTACTTATAGGAAAAGCACAACTTTTCATTAATTAACAGAAATAAGGTGATTTTTATACTACTTGTTTTTGTATATAAAATAATCTTGAGAAAAAGACATTAAAACTAAGTATAAAAATATAAAATATTTATTTTAATAACAATAAAATTCAGATTTTTGTTTAACTTTCAGAAACCCCAGGTTTTTGGCCATGTATAAATTTTGATCATTTCATTTGTAGTTTTATATTTCAATGGCTTTCTCCATCTTAATTGATAAAATGATTTATTATGGAGTTTGTCTTTGTCTTGAAACATAACATCTTATCATCGCCAAGTCCCTAGAGTACACTAAAGTTTATGTCAGAGTCTGTGAAGGAAGTCCAAGATGGAGCTCAGTCTTTTCATTGCAGTGGGCAGTGAATGGTAGGTAGCAGAGTGATTATTCTGTGCTTAGACTGGAGCAAATATTTCAAGACAGGTATGATTTTCAGGGTACATACTTAATCCTTGTTACAAATATTTGTGTTTTAAATAAACAATCCTGAAAATTTCTTTTCTGTGGTTGGTCAACGAAGTCTGTGGTTGGGAGTCTTTCTCACTTTCACTGCTGTTCTGTTTTCCCTGGATTTGTTATGCAGCTCTTGAGCTATTGTTTGACTTATCCAGTGGCTTAAATTTCTGCCTAATCAATTGATGAGTATTTACATGGATCAGGGTTTGATCTTGTCTGAAGCATCATCAGTTTACATTCTAATTCTGTTATACATTTCACAAGGCTGTCTCCTTGCCAGCAAACAGACAAATCAGGCATCCTAAGATGTCAGCAGAAAGTCAACACAGAGAACTTTTGGGGAAACATTCTTTTCATGCTAGAATTGGCTATGACCAGGAAAGGAAAATATATCCATGCTGCTTTGGTGTACTTTGTGTCATTAGATGTGTGGCTGTGTATCTTTGTCCTCTCTAATTAAAGACTCTGCTACTGATGTTATTTGCTGTGTACAAATGTGTCTGAAGAGAGAGTTGTGCAGCTTACCCGTGTCTTCAGAGAACACAGAATCAGGTTGTTCCTTCGATAATGTCTATTGTTCTCTTGAGAGTCTTTTGATATTTATGAATTTTCCCCCTTTTCTCATTCAAATAAAATCACCTCTTATGGAAGAACAGAGTTAGTGTATTGAAGAGTTAGAATATTTTCTCAATATTTGCCAGGTGTATTCCAAGAATTTTCTGAACTACTGGACATTTTCTAAGATTAGCAGGTTGCTTTTTTAAATCTCCTTCTTTTCCTCTTTTACTTCCACTGAGAGTAAATGTGTAGTATTATGTGAAGAATTTGGGATTTGTCAGCTGTATATTAATAGATGGATTGTATATTTTTGTGTAATTTGTTCTATCTTCTTGGTTCAATGTTCGTGTTATTCACTAAAGAGCAAATACTTTGTGTAGCAAGGTTAGATATTCTACATATTCTTAACATGTCTGCATTGTGGGACAAAAGTTATTGTCCTTTCCTGCCATCAACCCTTGAACATATTTCCTTATTGTTCCCTAGAAAGAAATGGGTGAGTCAACAAAATGAAAAAAAAATTAAATGTTAGGGCCACTTTAAGAATAGCCCTATAGTAGTCATTTATATGTTAATATTTTACAATGACTAATTTAATGGACAGATGGTAATTCATATTACAGTATGAGAGTAGGGCATTTCCCTAGGCCAAATTATTGTCTACCCAGTTTTCAATTAGACAAAACTGCCAATTATCTAGAGTGGGTTTTATTTTAATTACCGGGTGATTAGGACAGCTAGGTAACTAGCCCGAAGGAGGGAGAGCTCAACTGTGTATGTGAATCCTTATTATGCAAACCTATAAAATAAATACAGAAAGGCCATGCGAAGAAACTGCTTCAGTGAAATGGTAGATAATTTACTTGAGGCAGTCTGTATCCTTTTACTCATTTGATCAATAAAAAGTAAGTTTGAAATGCTAAAGTCACCATTTATTTGTGAACTACACTTTATCGTTTCTATGAGAAAAAAATAAATTCCAGGGAAAGGGATTATATGTTAGCAATCAGTGTTCAACATGTTTTGTATTTAACATGTGTGTTAATGTATGGTGTCATCTCATGAGAAATCACTTATCAGGTGACTTTTGTCATATGAAATATGGCTGAGACTTGAGGCACAGAGACAGGATGAATAAATCCCTATTCTTTTCTGTGTCTTCAGTTTTTTTACCTGAGCTCCTTTTCAACATCTGCAGTTATCCTCTGAATATTTCCAGTTAAGTGTGTCCCATCACCTTAACTTCAACGGTTCTAAACCAATCCAATTTCCTCACCAGACCAGCTTCTTTACCAAATTTCTATGTTCTCCTCTCTGCCAAGGGAACCACCACTTCAACATTCCTTCAAACATGGATGGTTATAGTTATTGATTTTATGCTATCATCCTCCTCTTTCTGTCAGTCATCTTTTGGCAAATTTCTTATACCAGTACCTTTATCTCCATTTGGGCTATCATTCCTATCCAGATTCTCACAGGCTCACAGCTAAGCTATTGCAACAGCTGTTGCTGATTAAATATTCTCATGTCTCTAAATAATTATTTAAATAGGGAACACTGGGTTTATACCTGATTCCTCCACATTGAAAAATATTTCTTTGATTATTACATCAAGGGTAAAATTTATAAAACATTCTGCCTCAATTTCAAGGTCTTCATTAAGTTGGTACTACCTAACCACTATGAAACAAGAAAGGATTCACAGAGAAACAAGAAAGGATTCATTTCATTACTGAAATGAACTTTGTAATACTATTTAATGCATAGTAAGTCTCACCACTTCCCGTTTTAGACTGTAGAGTCCCTCAAGGATGGGAACGACTTCTTAGGAACCTACTGTAGCATTTAACGCGGTTTCAACAAAACCAATTAACAACTGATTACTTGAACTAAGAACTTTCATTTTATGAATATAATCTGAATAATTCAGGAAAGGAATTTTCATATTATTGCTTTTATCTAGTCCAGCGACCCCTACTGAAATTGTAATTATATGAAGATGTTTAAATAAAATACTGTTGCCACGACCCTGCTGTGGGTTATTCTGATTTATTGACTTACTCAGATCCACTTGTCCAGAATCTTCAAAGATAGGGCTTAGGAGTATATTTTTGTAGTTACTCAAGAATATTCTGATGCTCAGCTAGTTTAGAGATGTACTGCCCCTGTATACTTCTCCTTCATTAGACCACTATTAATTAATTATTACTTGTAGTTAGCGTCTTTCAAGCTGAAGAAAGACACGTTTTTGTTGATGGACTGGTAGGGAATGTAAAGATTATGAAACATTTCTTGTAGAATTCTCAAATATCCTGATGTATTTCCCAAAATGTCTAAATATTAATATATTTTCATAAAAACATTTCACTGCATTTTAGGTGACTCCAAGAATGAAAGAATATAATTAATCATAATTGCTTGGACTAAAAGTATTAATCATGATGAAAATCCTGTCCCTAGGTGGAATATATATGAAAATGAAAATAATAGAAGTTAACTGAAAATACTTGAACTGTTTTTGCAATAGGAAGGTATCTCAATCCTTTGGATAGTCTTCTAGAGATTGAGAGGAGTTTCTAATTCTTTATTCTACATTGGCTAAAGCATATTCTAATAGATTTTAGGATTTAAATAGCTTAAATATAATGGTAAGTTAGTCAAGTTGGGAAATGGTAAGTCACTCTCCAACATTAAAAACCAAGAAAAATTAATCCCCGTCTTTGTTTAGTAAAGCTGTAGCCTCTTTGATCCTTGGATACTTTCAGTTGAAAGACTGGAGGTTCAAAAAGGGAATTTGCAGGAAGTTGGGGAAGGGGTTATTACAAAATCTTTGCACTCATCAAAATCCCATTGTGTACATGGCTGTGTGCGCGCGCACACACACACACACACACAGATATGCACACATACACAATAGAAAGGCTTTTGTTTCCCTGTAGGATGAAAATGTAAATAATGATTGGCTAAATAAAATATATTAGGGAAGCAATAAAAGTGGTAGGAACTGAGTGCTGGTCCTATCTAAAGGGAAGGACTCTATACAGTGCCAATTAATTATTACAAATTTAGTAATTTTTCAAAAAATACATTTGGAAATATGAAATTTTATGTAAATATACCCAAGTTTAAAATGTCCACAGCTTTATTCAATTTTTACTTTTTATTCAGGAAAAGCAGCACATTAACTGGCTGAATTTGGTCACTGGCTTCCAATGTTCCACCTGCTGTATTGTGCCCTTAGGTATTCTTGGAATTGTGTACATGTGAAGATCTTTTTTTATTTCTTTCACAGATCTTGTAGTCATTTATTTGACTAATTGATACTTTAGATAAGCTGTGAAGGGAAGAGTAATATTTCCTTCATGAAACGAAACTAGAATGTAGGACTTGCCTGTTCCAAAAGGAGATTGAAAGTAAAGGTGGTTGGCTTTCTAGACCTTCATCCAGATAACTTATATCATTAACAAAGGTATTTGGCTAAAAGTTTATTCAGTTCAATCTATCAATACTATTCACATTGCTTATATCATTGCACTGTCATGTCTTCAGCAGGTAGTGTCTAAGTTAATGAATGGACAGAAAACTTAGGATTCAAATATGAGAATTCTCAATTAAGATTGAATCTCATTTTGATAAAGAAAAACAGAATAAAACCAGTATTTCAAATAGAAAGATCTCACCACTGGACTCCAACCTGGGCAACAGAGTGAGAGCCTGTCTCAAAATAAACATAATTAAATAAAAATTAGTATTCAAATAGTTGACTATAAATATTGTTTTTTAAAATTTGTTTAACTTTTAAAAATACAGTTTTTTTTTTTTTCTGAGATGGATTTTTGCTCTTGTCACCCAGGCTGGAGTGCAATGGTGTGACATCGGCTCACTGCAACCTCCGCCTCCTGGGTTGAAGTGATTCTCTTGCCTCAACCTTCCGAGTAGCTGGGATTACAGGCGCATGCCACAATGTCCAGCTAATTTTCGTATTTTTTAGTAGAGACAGGATTTCACCATGTTGGCCAGGCTGATCTCGAACTCTTGACCTCAGGTGATCCACCCCCATCCGCCTTCCAAAGTGCTGGGATTACAGGAGTGAGCCACCTCACCTGGCTAAAAATACAGTTATTTTTAAAAAGCAAATAAAGTATTGACTGTGGTCCAAGAAACAGAAGAGAAAATACAGGATATAGAACATAAGCAGGATTAGGAAAAAACATTAGTAACTGTTTAAACCATATTATTTTCCATCAAAGTAATTTTATGAAGTCAGCATAGAGATAGACTTACTCTTGACGACTCATGGAGACTGACAAATTTTCTAAAACTTGGGAAAATGAAGCTTGTATATCAAATGCTTATTTACCAGTATCTTCAAATAATGTATCATGAATGTTACACAAGGACAAAATTTTATCTTATAGTAGTCTCTCTTTATAATATGTGTGTTAGGGAAGGTTAAAAAATAACTATTGTGAACTCTAGTTCATCAGAATTTTGGGTTGCCAGATGTTTCTGTTCAATTTTTATGATGCCCGTAAGTTTTTATCAGAGTCTACTTTTTTAATACTTTGTCCAATTAGCAACAATAATATTTGCAAGTAATGGTGTGATCCATTGAAGATCCATGAATGACTTAAATTGATTATATATGTGTATGTGTGTGCATGCATGCACATGCACATGAAGAATATAATCTACATGATGTATGTCTGTTTTTTTTTTTTTTACCAGGTGAATCAACAATCGATATACTTTGTCTTTTCCATTTTTAGACTGATTCTTTATTCTGGTTTTCTGCTTGAAAATTTTTCATTCATCCTAAAATATTTAAAGTGAAATGTTTTAAACAAATTATAAAGATTTCTCTAAGACAACCTCTGAAAGTTTGGTAACTGCAATTTGATCATTACTACAATTGGATAACTATTATTCAACCAAAATACAAAGATTTATCTAAGAGAATCTTTGAAAATTTGATAAAAACTTCTACTTGATGCCGTATCAAGTAATACCAAATATAGTGAAATAGCACTTTATATAATTACAAAAATCACAAATCTCTGGTTGTTATTTTTGTGACGGAGAATCAGCAAAGTAAGTAATCATGGAGAGCTGTATAAATTATTAAGCACCATAAATAGTAACTACATATTACACTGTTATCTTTGCCGTCCATATGCTTAATAGGTAAAAATGGAATCCTGACTTTCCAATTCTGTACCTGTATGACATTCATCTATGCAATTTAAGGGATCTTGATTTTGTAGGAAAGATAATGTATTCTGGAGCTGATCTTTCCTGAAGGCTATAATTATGTGCCAGGGCTAATTTTAGGCATCAATGGGGCTCTCACAAATGCTGTCAGGTGAGACATAGCACGTGCCTCGTCAGGTACATTTCTACTGGGGCCAAGTATTTATTAACTGAAAAAGTTTCAGCTACATATACTTTTTTTTGTCAATACAAACTTGGGGACCAGATGGTTTAAGACACATGCAGTGTTCCTTTAATTAGTTGCTAGTAGGGTTGAAAATGCCCTTTTAATAGGCAAATAAAATAATAGGTTCATAATTTAAAGCAATTTCTTTTTTTCATTTGAGGAAGAATGGGTGCTAAAACTTAACAAGTTTAAACTACTCTGACACAAGTAAGTGATTCCCACTCCTGGAATTGTTTGCAAACTCTGAATCACAGGGCACAGAGGAAAAGCACATGGGTGAGAGACAGGGGATTTTATTACATAAGAACAGTACTATTTCTTTTTTATTTCAACAAGGTTTTAATGAGGAAAAAACAATCTTGACAAACATGATGACGTTAAATAACAATAGAAATAAGTAACTAAGGGAAATAGGATAATATTTTACCATGGGCTAGAAGAATCTCCTTCCTTGAAGGTAGTTGAGGTCGTCTGAAGTGCAGTCTTAAATACATTATCTCCCATGGTCCTTCCCCTTCTTAATTTTCAATGTAAGTTTAAGAAATATGAAACTAATTTTTATAAGTATTTTTGGAGTTGAAGGTTTATTTTTCTTTAGAAGCTTATAAATAAAAATCTTGCCATTGTGTCATATCTGCATTAACTGCATTGTAAAGTTAATTAAGCAATAGCTGGGCATTTCATAGGGATTAATGACTAACAGGGAGTAGTAGATGGCTCAAGGTACAGCCAAGGGCCATTAACATCTGCTGGCCATTAATTTCTAGAAAATGCCCAGCATTGAAGTCATTATTGCTATTATAAACTAAAAATAGAAAAGAAATACAGGCATGTGGATTTTTTTAAGGGTGATGCAATTTTAATTGATATGTACAAAGCAGTCATGGAGAACTTAATTCTTGTACATCAGCCAATCCACATTGCCAGTCTCATCTCTTATGGTTCCATTTGGGTTATAATTAAGCAGTAACAGTTGTAGACCTGGGCATTTCCTGGGGATTAATGAATAGCTGGGCGGAGTTAATTGCCTAAAGTATAGTCTCAGGCCATTAACCTCAGTTGGTCACTAATCTCTAGGAATTTCTTCTAACTGAGGTCATTTTTTTATGGTAAGAAGAAAAATATTCAACTATTTTAATATTAATCCCAGGTCATTTTTATTATCTTGAAACATACCCAATAATGAGAAATATCTATGGAGTCTTTCTGTATGCACATTTCAAAGTTACCTCTTTTTAATATAAGCACTCAATTAGTGTGGAACATACATACGATACTTAGAATAAAACCTGTTTGATGAGAAGGACATGTTCAAATAGTAAAATCAATACGCAGAGGCATTGATTTTCTTGGGGTTTGTCAGTTAATACATTTGATAGACGTGTGTTGTTGATTCTTTATTACTAATTTTTACCTTGGTTCAGTATGGAAAAAGATTGCCTTTGTTATCAGCTATGTGTAATATTTGTATCCAGTATACACATAATAGTTATATTGGCCACTATTCTTTGTGATGCAAAGAATAAAAATTTAATAAGAATTTAAATTAGAAGAATTCTTAATAAGAATTTTAATCCTTAATAAAAATAAGAATTTTCCTTGTGTTTCTCTTAGTGGTATATTCTAATACTCATTTCTTTCTTTTTATTAATGTGCTACTAATTTCTACTGTAAAAAGTCCAAAGTTAAATGGGCTTATTCAGACTGAAGAGAGTAATCGATTAACAAAAATTCTGAGATTACTACTTAAAATCACATTTTGTAATGAAGACATTACATAAAGAAGCTAAAAGGCAAAGTTACATAAAAGTTTTAATTTAATGAATGTTAGCACATAAATTGCTACTGTCAAGACAGAAGATATTGTGTTGATTCGATTTTAGTGAATTCTAATGTTAATGCTTGACTAAATTCAAAGAACATAAAAATTGCTAAAGTTAAATTTGCTTTATGAAATTTGAACTATGTACTGAGAAGTAAGCTGCATCCTAAATATGACTGATACTGAGCTAAGTTTTTTAGTATGTGGAATAATTGTTATATTTGCAGAGTAATGAAGTTTAAACATACACAATATTAGCAATATTTACCATATCATAATAAATATGTTTGTAAGTACTGGAAATGTTTGTATTTTTATTTAAAAATACTTGATGATGTTAATATTATCTCTCCATAACACTTCTATACTTGTCTATTTCTTTGCATTAAATATTAATAAAATTTGAATATATATGATTTTTAATTAGTGGAAGTTACTACAGAAAATAAAGTACATTTATTTATATGTGTGCTGTATATACATAGTGACACATTTATAAAAGCAGCTTTCAATAAATAACTAAAGTCATTTTAAGCATAAAATTTAGCCTTTTTGCTATTATTTAGATAATAACTTTGGTTATTATTTGTAAGTGTAGGTATGCCTAGATTTCAAGAAATGTGAACCAAATAATCAGAATGTATTTAACACCATACATTCACTGAAGAATTTAACATAAGAAATCAACATTGACAAAAGTTAGCAGACTTCTAAACACCAAAACCCCCACAAAATTCAATGATTATAATTGAAACTGATTCTTCTGTAAAATATTTAATAAATGACTACTGTATGGAGTAAAAAATTAATTACCTCTACTTTTACTATAACAGCTTGTTTCCTTAACATTTACCATGTGTTGTGGAATCTATAAAGTACTTTTAACTTCTTTCTGCCAAAGAAACATATTCTCTTTTAGTAAATGGATGACTGAAATTGAGAAATTAAATGGCTTATTCAAAGTTCAAAAATTATAGATCTAGTGCTAAAACTGAAGCATAGGGTTTTTTTCTCCATACCTGACACCTTTATCCTATACCTGAGTTTTATAGTTGAAGCATATTAGATCTGATCATTTTAAAGGCATGTTAATTCGGGATGCCTTCTTTATTTTGCTTACGATTTATCATTTTTGTACATAAAGACATAGGCCATACTATTTTCAATTACATTTAAATCAACATGTACTTAGTAATCCAGTCCTAATATTAAATGTAAGCAGTTAATTCTTTCTTTTACATAGAATAATTTATTGCTACATGTATGAAATTACATATTATGGAGTTTGAAAATTATTTTTTTAATTTATTTTAGATTAATGACCAGATTCCAGGTAGTGCTATAATTTTTTAATTCCAATAAAATTAATCTAATTTTGGTCATCAAGCACTGTATCGTATAATCTGGTCTATTTCTTTGAAAATTCTATTATTTTAAAATTCAATATATGTTGCTCTTCGTTAGATATTCACATTTCAGTGAAGATATAGATAATCTTGTTTGGGTACACAGCTTTCAACATCCTATCCAATTTCATATTTTACCTAAGTAAATTGCATTATTTCTTCAGAGTTTTATATTTATTTTTATAAGATGTATTTTCTGATTCCACAGAATTTACATTATATTTGTTCTCTGCTACTGAATCCTCCTGACAAAATATCTGTTTTGTCTCTGCTTAAAAGAGCATGCCAAAATTGGTATTTTTTAAAGTAGTATTATAAGAATCTGCTTATAAATGTCTTTGTATGGAACATTGTTTACAACAAAGAATGTCTGTTCTTAGGGAGAGTATTCAGGAACATTGTGAAATGGAGACCAGCGTTAGAAAATTCATATAATGCAGATTTTTATGTGATCTTTGGAATGTCAATAGTTTTGAATGTTCATATTGCTTAGGGTGATAAAATAAGTAACTGCATTGCACCTAAGTTTGTAAATTAGAAGAAATCATAGAAACTGAGGGATAAGCATGCCAAAAATGATAGATTTTAAATAGTAGGAATAAAAATAACTTACTAGACTAAAATTTTCAAAGAAGAAAATTCTAGACGGTGAATCAATGGAATGCGGTAATCTATTTCTCCATATACTCTGTAGAGAAATTTAAATGTTCCACTGAAATTATATCTACCAAGATAGACCTAGTTCAAGCATAATGTTTTTCAAAGTCCACCTCCCTTAAAGCAGTGAATTCAATCAATAACCTCTGTGAAATGAGTTCCTTTCCTTTTATGGTACAAAGGGAAAAACACAAATTGAGCAACATGTTATTATACTTGTAAGAAGAATCTATTGCCTTCAAAATGGTGGGGATCCTGAGTTATAAAGGTCTTGTGTTGACCCTAACTTTGATTCTGTAATGTTAAATATTAATGAAATAAAGGGAATCTAGGAACCAAAATGAATTCTTACTATTGCTTTTTAAAAAAGTTTATACATAATAGGTTCTCTATGCAAATATATCAGGTTCTAGAAATACTTGACAATAAACTGATTTGCAAAACTCACAAGTTCTAGGGCTAAAACAATGCAGACGTTTGGGTCCTTTCTTATGCTCATTCAGTCCATTTGGCTTAGTTGACAGAGACAGCCTCAGATGCTAGAATACCTTGAAACACTGCTCTTTAATAGTTGATTATCTTACTTTTAAAAGAGAGAAAGATATTAATAACAGCATCTGTGAAAAGGAGAAGACTGAAAAAAATCAAGTTTAGACTGACTCAAAAGAATAAGAAATTGGATTGATTTCAAAACAAAAATAATATTCACTTTCAAGGGTATCAGTAATTTCCAAATGTTTTAAAAACTGTAGTAGAGGGTTATTTAGTTTATGGAGGCCTTAAAGTCATTTACTAAACACTGCTAAAGATACTGTTTGATTGCTCTTAACATAAACTATGCAAGGGCTATTAAAGCCCGTAGTTAATTACACAAGAAAAGATTTTACATGGAAATCTTGAATATTATTGAACTTCACCATATTTCCAAGACCTTTAGGATACCTTTTGTGTTTGACAACACTACCAAATGTGCAGATCAAATTTACTTATAGAAAATGTCTTTCACACGCTATTCAGATTGTATAGAGAATATAATTTATTCAAAAATTCACTTTGAATTTGATTCAAAACACTTTCTCAAACTGTCATTAAATAGTGAGGACTCTGGTTTTTTAACTCTAGAGTTAAAAATAATATACTAATCAGATACAGAGATGTAAAACTTCAGATATAATTTTCTGGGTAGAATACAAGGGGAAAGAACTAGACAGTGAGGGCATGAAAATATCAAAGTGAAATTAATAAAAGGAACGAAAAGCAGAGGGAAAGAGAAACAGTGGCAATGCTGTCAAACAGTTATTTGATCTGTTTGTTGTGTATTTGACAGTTCACCATGTGCAAGGCATTGTGCTAGAAGCTGGAGATGAAACAATGGATAAGATGTAGACTTCAGTTATGACAAACTATAGTATATAGATTAATAGAAATACGTGTGTGAAACAGAGATAGAACAAAGAAAATGATTAGTCATCCCACACCCAGGAGACAAGAAAGAGAAGGCTTTACAAAGGTGCTTTTGCAAGATATTTATGAATTAGACAGAAGGTCTAATTAGCCCAGATCATTCTAGGTAGTGGTAAGAGATGGGGCTAGAAAGAGTATAATGGGTTTGGGAAACTACAAGTAGTTCAATATTCTTAGAACATAATGTTGTTAGAAACACACTGAAAGAAAAATGAAGGAAGTGGTAAAAGACAACTCTAGATGTTAGACCAGGAGGTTTCTGTGACCATAAAAAGGAGCATGGCCCTTTAAGCAATGGGGAGACTTGGTTTTAAGTCACAGAGGAAGTCGTATATTATTAGAGAGTTTCTTGAAGTTCATATTTACACTTGAGAATGTGAATTTTAAAAATACAGCATGTTAACTCTGCTGAACTGTTCTTCTATAGAATTACATATATATATTTCCCTCAATTCCCAAAAAGAGAAGTCCTAGCTCCACTGATATTTGAGGTTCAGATAATTGTTTTTATTTAAATATACCATACATTAGAGTTAATTTTTATTGGCTATCAGGATCTAGCAAGATAAATATTTTTATTACTTACGTTGGTGAATCTGATGACCCAAAGAAATACAAACATCCTCTACTTAATACTTCATTTCTGATTTAATAGACTTGAGGAAGAATGTCCCATAGAATGTTGATTTTAATTTTATGGCTCAGAGTTTGGGGGAGTGAGCAATAGAAAAAGTGCTATAAGGACTTGAGTCTTGGTTAGTAGGGTTCTCTTGGTAAGTATCCTTCTTATTTAGTGAGGTTTTGAGTCTTAATTGAGCCTCAAGCCTTGTTAGCTATGAGGACAAGAAAACAACTAAGAATGAGCTGACAGGGAAAAGCAAGTCATGTTGGGTTGGTAATACGATATCTCTCACAAGTTCCATCTACTCTTAAGAAAATATCTTCATAGGCGTCAGATCTATGTGTGAGATATAAGGGGAAAAGATCCTTTGTGCCAATTCTATCTTATTTTATACTTAACAATTATTTCTTTAAACTTCTTAATGCCTTTTCTTTTTTCTTTAGCTTTAGAGAACTTAATTTGGTTGAGCCATATGGGAATGTGCAATTAACTTTTATCAATTGCCTACCATACAAATGCAATTCTTCTTTGGGGGGTATCCTAAAAAAGGTAGGTGGCAGATACTGGCCATCTAGTATGAATGGCGAATTGGGAAGTTATTCCCTCTCTCTGTTGCTGACCTGTGTGTGACCAGTTAGATCCTTCTGCTGAGACTTACAATTTGAGGGAGTGACCACAAGTGGGAAGGTTCAGTAGAGATTTTTCAATATATTTGCAATGAACTCAAGAGTTTAGAAACAAGGTAGTGAACAGCTGTTCATGAGGTCATTGGTGTCCAGTGACCATTGTAACAATGGGGTAATTGTAAGCAGAGAGTATTTCTGTGGTAGGAATTTTGGCCTTGCCTCCTTTGATTCTTGTTGGAGCTTGGTTGTCCAAACTTACTGTTCATTTGGTGAGATACCTGGTAACATTCTAATAAATTTTTTTGACTGCTCAAGTTAACCAGAGTCAGTCTCTATCCTTTGTAACCCAAATCTTGACTGCAATTTGCTAGGGTGACTTGAAGTTTAGTGTCTACAAATTATTTCCATTAGATCACAAACTATTCCCAGGCATTAGTGAAGAAGTGACCTGATGAGATTTGTGATTTAGAAAATCATTTTTACAACAATATAGATGATGGACTATAGAGGTTAAAACTAGAGGGATGACTATAATTAAAAGGCCATTGTTATTTTTAGCATATGGCGAGAGAGAGGAGAGAGAGAGAGAAAGAGAGAGAGAGGAGTGAGGAAACTTAGTAAAAAGTGAAAATAGGTAGGAATAAAAGCAAAGCAGAGTGGTATTCAAGAAGCCAAGAGAGGAGTTGCAAAGGGTGATTCCAAGGGTCAAATATTCAAAGGGATAAAAGGAGTGATTCAAAGGGTTAAATAGCACAGAGAGGTTAAGAATAATTAAAATTAGATATCATCCATAGAGTTTGGAGGTTTGGAGGTTATCAGTGAACTGAGAGCAATTCAGGTGAAATGGTAGGGTCAGAAGCCACATTTCAGAGGACTGATTTGGAGGTGAGCAACTTGACAAAATGCAGGTTTCTTTTCCAATGAATTTGGCTGAGAAGATAAGACAGCACATGTTATTGAGCAAAGTGAAAAATATAAAAGCCACTAATTAGAGACGCAAAGTATGGAAAATTTGAGGAAGCTAGAAAGTAAGTAGAGCAAAGTCATGATTTAAGACAAATACATCATAATTTTCTCATCAGTAAAACTGGAATAACAGTATCCACATCACAAGGTGTTTGTGAGGATAGAAAATAAGGTAGGCTAAGCTCGATGCTTGGTATTTTAGACTGCACTTTTTGGTGCTCCTCTTTTATGCTATTATAGCAAATAGACATTTGTTATTTCTCTCGTTCTTCCTTTAGCCTCTCATTTCTTTGATGACATGTAATATGGATTATATTCACAGTTGCATTCTTAGTTCTTGGAATATTGCAGCCACATATAGGTTCTTAACACATATTTGCTGAATTTTTGAAAAAAAAATACATGCCTAACCTGGTGGGAGTGTAGGAAATGTTAATCCCTTCTTCTCTACAGTGTTTCATCTCTGTCTGTACAGAACTTTTAAAACTTTATTTTTTATTTGTTGCACCTCCCCATTTTAAGTTTCCTTCCTATAAAAAAAGTTTGCTAAAGTGAATTATATATTCTGATAAGGATTTTATAGTGTTTTTCTATGAGAGAAGACATAAAAGTTATTTTTTATTTATTCTAAACCTAAGGGAAATAGAAAAGCAATAAGATATTTGGTATATAAAATATTACAATATATAATTAGGACTTGTTTTATATTACTGAATTACAGCTTTAAACAGAATATTTAATGCTGTTACAATCCCTTGCCTCCCTCTCCCCAATCAAAGCAAACCAAGCATTTCTGGCACAGTACTGTCTTTATAGAATCAGAGAATTATAAGACATATCAAGGGATTATCTAATTTAGTAGTTGCCTCTATCCCCATGGTATTTAAAAAAAATGCTTAATAAATATTTTTCACAAACATGAGTAACAGTAAAAACTTTAGAAGGAAAATGCAAAACCAAATTGAGGAATTATTTCTTCTCTGTACTATTGTTCTAAGATCTTGTGTTTTAAAATGTTATTTTTAATGTAGTAGTATAACTTAAAAAGCTAATTATAAATGTGTTATAGCTTTCAAATAAAATAATAAAACCAACACAATACAAAAGAACATCTGTACTTTAAAGCAGTAGTGTTATTTTTCTGAAACCAAATTGCTGCTTACAAGGTGACTGTGGTCCTGACTGCCATAGACCCAGAGTCTTTGGATTTCACTCTGTTGTGTTTATATTTCTGTCTGCCCTGAGATGATTCATTTTCCCACCACTTTCTCCATCCAGAATACTACACGTTTTTTTATAATGTGCTTTTCATCCCCATTTTACTTGGTTCAAATTTATCTGTGTCTTAGAGCTCCTACTTTTCTTTTATCATTAATACATTACAGTAAAAAAGGTACTACATAGAGGCAATGGGAGCTGCAAATTCAGTCCCTGAAGGGTGGGGCAAACTTAATTAAAACTTATAGTAATGATGCTCTTATTGATTATTCAGATTACCCTGAAAATGAAAACAAATACATTATTTATATTGAAAACTCATAGATGCCGCCTCCCCCTGCGTTATTTGAGAAATATTGATTTTCTGTGCATTATGACCTAAAGATTTTACTTTTTAATTCTGAAAAAATCTTGCATTAAGGTTATCTGCCTTTTTACTGTAGATATTTTAGCTTCGTGTGTTTTATGTTTTTTGTAATCTCTCCTTCTCCCCTCATTTTACCAAGTTATACACCCCCAGTTACTTTATTGTTCTAAAAGTTTTGTTTTTATCTCTTTATTATTATTATTATACCTCCCTTATTTTGTTTGCATGTTTTTTTCTTAATATTTGCTTTTGTTTTTCCACCATCCCCATAAAGTTTCCAAACTGCCAAACTGTTGTGCAATTTTAAAGGCCAGTGTTTCTCGAGTAGTAGTGTGATTACTGGCATGGTCTTTCTCATCACGTATGCTGTGGCCTTAATGTTGAGGTCCCCAACCCCAATTCATACGTTGAAAACCTAATTCCTGAGGCAGTGGTATTAGGAGATGGGGCCTTTTGAGAGCTGGTTTGGTCATGAGCATGGAGCCCTCATGAATAGAATTAGTGCCCTTATAAAAGAGGCCCCAGAGAGGTACCTTGCACGTTTCAGCATGTGAGGACACAGTGAGAAGGTGCCATCTATGAGAAAGCCCTTACTAGACCCTAAATCTGCAGGTGCCTTGACCTTGAACTTCCCGGCATCCACAGCTCTGAGAAATAATAATAAACTTATTTGTATGTAAACCACCCAGTTTATGGTATTTTTGTTATAGCAGCCTGACTGGGCTAAGATAATGTACTGGTTAAATGAAAGCTATTTTAGTTTTTATAATACTTAATTTTTTAACAGCACCGTGTTATTGCCGACATATTCATCTTGGAGTACTTGAAATTTCCCTGCTGTCTTCATTTACTGCTGCTGTCATCCAGTTTCTATATTCTCTTTCTGGTTAGTTCGTTTTTATAATTCATTCCGTAGCTGTTCAGCCTTCTCTTCTGTGCTAAGCACAAAGGATACATTAGGCTTCACATAAATGCGTGCCTTCCAAGAGTTTATATTTCTAGTTGAGAATGTAGAAAAGTAAAACAAATAACTTTAGTTTTGTGTTATTTATGAGAGAGGCCTAGTGATACAGAGCAGGAACTGACTCTACCTTTGTAAAGAACTGGAGATAAAGATGGTAAGAGAGGGCTTCCCAGGGCAGGTGATGTGGAGCTAATAGAATTGAAGAAAAAAACTGTAGAAAATAGGGTATTTCCTGGAACTCCGGTGACTGGAATCAAAGTCTTGCTGCTACTAAAATGGTCGCTGTTTCTTTCTCTGCTGCTTTCTGGCTCATCTTTATTCTCTGGTTTTACTGTTAATGAAATCGTAATCTTATAGCTTTCCTGTTCCCTCCAGGATAAAATATTGGAGAAGGACCTCAGAAGGCTGCACTTTGATGATGTGTACATCTCTGGAATTGTCACTGGCCAGAGAAAGGGAGCACTATGTGGTTACTTGGTCCGACGAGTCATGTTCTAAGAGTTGTGGGTGGAAGGAACCCTGGGAAAAGGCAGGGGCCACCACACCATTCCAGGCAGCAGGGGAAGCATGTGAAAGAAATGGAGTCCAGGAAGGGTGAAAATGAAGTTTTAGAAACAGTAAATGGTTTAGTGTTACCAGAATACTTGATGCGTGTGGGTCGTGTGAGTGGGAAGGAGACAGAGATAAAGATGGAAAGGGTGAGGTAGGCCTAACCTTAAAAAGCCTTTGAAGCAATGCCAAGGCAGTTTTCTTTTTTATCTTCCAGTCAAAGGAGACACTGAGGTTTTTGTTTGTTTTAATCAAATAACTTTTATTACGTACACTATTTTAAAAACCTTTTTACCTTATTAAAAATGATTTTCTCTGAGGAATCAAGAGAATTTGAGTAGCTGATTTGAAAAATTAAGATAGCAACAAAAGATACATTTCTTTCATTTAAAGAGTAACCTCAAAATATTGATGCTTTCTGACAATCTTATATGTTCACCTTACAATAAATGTTCTATTTTTTCTAGATTCTATTATATATGTGAACAAGTAATTCATAAAAAGATTAGAGAAAATACAAGCAACTTGGTTCATGCAAGGAGAGGAAGTAACTACTATCCACAAGCAAATCTTACTTTGAGTTTGGGGAAGACTGAGCTTTAGATTACATTTTATTATTGTCCCTTCACTTAGTTAAATGAAACAAGTATTTTATAGAAAGTTTCAAGTGTTGGTCCAGAAGTCACAACTGGGATTTAGAGCACTGAGTTTTTATTTTTAGCTTTTTTTTTTTCATTGAAATACAGCATATGTATACAAAAATGTAAAAGAACATTAATACCTCTTCAGAAGCAACTGAAAAGTGTTTAAAGAACATGATGACAGGCCAGGCACGGTGGCTCACGCCTGTAATCCCAACACTTTGGGAGGCCGAGGTGGGCGGATCACAAGGTCAGGAGATCGAGACCATGCTGGTTAACACGGTGAAACCCTGCCTCTACTAAAAATTCAAAAAATTAGACGGGCATGGTTGCAGGCGCCTATAGTCCCAGCTACTTGGGAGGCTGAGGCAGGAGAATGGCGTGAACCCTGGAGGCGGAGCTTGCAGTGAGCTGAGATCACGCCACTACGCTCCAGTCTGGGCAATAGAGCAAGACTCAGTCTCAAAAAAAAAAAAAAAAAAAAAAAGAACGTGATGACAAGATTAGATTCTGTGCTTTTCAAATTAATAGCAGATTTAGAAAGAGTCAATAGGTGAGGCTTCTTGAAAGAGTTCCAGAAGGAGTTAATGGCCTAAATCAAGATATTCTCTTTAGACAAAGAGAAGAGAAAACACTTAGCTTCTGAACTATATAGATACTTTCTATGGAGAAATATGGAGCATTGGCTATTGGGTCTGAAATATTTTAGTTAAGAACTTCATTTACTAGGTACAAATACATAAGAAATTTAGAAAGCATCCTTAGCACTTATGAGGTTTTTAAAAACTTAATGTCAAAGAAGTCTAACATTAGGAAAAGACACTCCAAATAACTTTTCTTTAGATAAAAAGAAGTATTGTAACAAGGGAAATTCAGTGAGAATTACCTCTGATTGATGTGGATTCACCTCTAAAATGTAATCAACAATACTTATGAATCCTGAATGCTCTTTACTTAATTATCTGTTTAATTTTCCTCCTGCAAAAATTATGAGCACTGAGAGCATCATGTCAGTCATCTGTTCTAGTGAATTTCACAGGAAGACAGGGATAGAAGCTCAGCAGATGGTACGACCTTTGATTTGAGAGTCGAGTGGGTTAAGTGGTCACTCTGTGGGTACCTGTCTTTTTGTTTTAAGCTCACTGAGAGTAGGGAAATGATTGGCCTCTCTGGCCATTCATCCTGTTCTATCTATCTACTCACAAGGCAGAACTATATGGTGGCAAGAATGCTAGGCTGGGAAACAGAAGGTACTTATTCTAGTACCTATCTAATCCTAATCAAATTTTTAAGTTGTCAAAAAATAACAAGGGACCAGGCACAGTGGCTCACGCCTGTAGTCCCAGCACTTTGGGAGGCCGAGGTGGGCAGATCACTAGGTCAGGAGATCGAGGCCATCCTGGCCAACATAGTGAAACCCCATTTCTATTAAAATACAAAAAAAGAAAAATTTGCTGGGCGTGGTGACACACGCCTATAGTCCCAGCTACTCAAGAGGCTGAGGCAGGGGAATCCCTTGAACCTGGGAGACAGAGGTTGCAGTGAGCTGAGATAGCACCACTGCACTCCAGCCTGGCAACAGAGCAAGTCTCTGTCTCAAAAAACAAACAAACAAACAAAACAAAGAAGTTGAGTTAAATATTTTACTTCCTTCTAACTACAAGTATCTTGTTAAATTTCTCCTAAGGTTTATTTGCCTTGTGTAATCCCCAAAGTATTACTAAACCTTTTGGAGTCTCAGGTTTTCATTTGTAAAATAATAAAATTCATCTCAGGATATTGGCAAGAATCAAACGAAATTAAAGATTTTAAAATAATTCTAAAATACTATCCAAATTATGAAAGTTATTCCTGATTGCTAGACCACATTTCCTCTTATTTCAAACCCTTATTCATATTCTCCCAGTAGCTGAAGAAGTATTCTATTTCCTAAGAAAACTCAGTTGTGGATTTATTTCTGCAGACTTTAACACATTCAATCAGAGTCATGGTGGGAGTTTTTGTTTGTTTGTTTTTGATTTGGGTTTTTAAATTTAGCTCAGCCAGCATTCAATCATTTGCAAGTGAAGCACATCTTATTTACCAACATGCTTATGAATTGAAAGTCTGTAGTGTGGTCAGTGTCAACACAGTTTGAAATTTACTCTAAGTGTTCAAAGAAATGTACCTAAACTTAAGAGTAAATCTCCAGACTGTTTATGGAGAAATGGGATGTGTGCCATTACCTTATTAACTTAGGTTTAAATTTTGGGTTCACAAGACTCAATTGCTGCCACCATCACCAGGCCTGCTGTATAGAGAAGACTTAAAACCAGTAACTCTCTAAATAGCTAAGTGTAATTTGCTGGTGCTGAACTCTTTTGAACATGCAATATGTTAATCTGGAAATATATGGATGAAAATGTAATTTTTTCAGCTTTCTTTAAATACTTTACAGCTCTGTAACGGTTTGCAGGTATTGTTTGTGGGTACTTCATCTTTGAGAAACATTGCTATGAATACTTTTTCGTGGAATGCTGCTGAAGACATTTTCCAAACTAGATGAGCAGAAAATTAGTATTTGTTGTGCTGCTTCTGGGTGTCAGGCATTATCTCCTTTAATGTTACTGCAGCTTTGCAAATATATTGTTGTTTTAGCGTTGAAAAGATTGGAGCGCAAGGGGTACATTTCGCATTGGTCACATACTTGATATTAGAGAAACTGGAATTTGATTCAAGGGTCAGTGACTTCTTTTAGAGTTTCTCACTTGTTTTATTTGGCAAAGAAAGAAAGAAATGTTCTACTAGAATCTCTTCATGCTAGGATTGAAAAGTACCCCTCTTTGTACTTTCTGTGTTAGAATTTATCCTTTGGTGTAAAATTTGCATAGAGTGATTTTTTTAAATAAAATAATGAGCAAATTGTACCTTTGGAAGATGTTTAACATACTAATGCATTAAAAGCTGCTTTCAAAAAGCATTCATATATATGGGTATACAAAGTCGTGTGTGTGTGTGTATGAGATATATATCTACAACTTAAAGATGTATATATAACTTACATATATAACATATATGATATAATTTGTTGTATGTAATTTACAGATATATTCTATAGCATAAATGTGATATACAGAGATATATAATACAATACCTATAACTTACATATGTGTATTTATATGTATATATGTGTTATATGCACACATGTACACTTAATCCAACATTAGTCAAGGTTTTAGAATAGATGTTTAAAGTGACTTTACATCAGCATACTAAATTTTGTTCAAAATAACAAAATTTTAAAGGCTTTAAAATTGAGAGGGCATTTATGTTTATGTAAATTAAAAAGCTAATTCAGGAAACTTGTCTACAAACATATATTCCTTCCAGCAAGTAGCACATTGTTATTAGCTGCTAAGTGCATAATCATAAGATTAGTAGTGTGAAATCATTTCCTTTTAAAAACCTCCAAATAAACTTAAATATATAATCAAATATAGCAATGAAACTACCAACAACATAATTTTGAGATACTCAAGGCATATGCCATAACTGTACAGTGTGTCAGTGTTGCCAACAGCACATATGGCTTGCTTGTTTGCCTCACTGTGGTGTCTCCCTGCTATTGGCACAAGCAACAAGCACACTACAATTCAATTCACAGACATGATACATACTGCATGACACACATTATATAGGGAGGCATTATCTTTGAATGGTTGGGATAAGGATAGAGTAGCTCTTTAGTTCTCATTTCAAGACTCAAGGAAAATACTATCAAGCTATCTTTAGAAGTTTTGTATTTTTTTCTTTAAGCAGTATCCAAGATCTCCATCATGGCCGAGAAAGCCTTGCATCCATAATCTGGTGCCTTCTTATCTTTCTTTTGCTCCTCTTTCTTGTGCTACAGCCACACTGGCCTCTTTTTGGTTTTTTCAATGTGCCAAGCTTTTTATATACTGTTTCTTTCCAGTAAAGTGTACTTGATAGTATACATATATTAATAAGGTCCAATTTCACAAGTAACAGGAGTCTTTGTTTTACATAGATGTTCAATGAAATGTCATATTTTATTGAATAGATAAAATTTTTTTTTATAAATTGTTATCAGGTATTTTAAGTACCATCTTCCTTTGAGGTTGTTCACTTGCCTAGAGACAGAGTTGAAAATAAGTTATTCATCTAAGTAATAATTAATTCCCACAAGAGTTAAAAGTGAGAATTTAATGGTGCTTTAATTGAGAAGTTCAAATATGCAGAAATACCTATAGGACTTTTTTTTGCTTGTCAACATAACAGAAAAAAGTAGAATTATCATAAATGCAGGAATGTACATTGGAGATTTTCTTTGTGAGGCCATGACCTACTATTAGGCAGCAATCATCATGAAGTCCTCTGTTAAAATGACATTCACTTTCATCAGAACCTCTCTGTGTGCTACCTCTTTCAATTCTAGTCTCTTGCCAGTTTTAGAGCTAATGGTTTCCACAGAACATATATCTCAGATAAATTTTAAATGTATTTTCTATCATCAGCACACAGCTTTGTTGTGATATGACATGTAGGGCAACCAGACAGGCAGAATTATGGTGATTGTGAGTGGATATTTTGGTTCTAGTTCAGATGCTGTTACTTCCTAATATTGTGAGCCTCACACAAATTTTAATCATTAAAGTAGGGATGTTAATAGAACCTTCAAACTAAGAGTGAGAGAGGAATTTAATGAGTTAATAACTTTTAAGCGTAGTGCTCGGCACACAGTAAGTACTCAATATTGGGTGCTCTTGTGTTTATAAAAAGTTGCTTTTCTTAAATTGCAACTTAAGAATTCCTCTTGGGGATACAAGGTACTATGGTTCAGAGCATGGTTTATAGATCTCTAAGAGATCTATAAGGAATTGGGGTCTTTAAAGAGGCAATCAGGGGCGATAAAGGGAGTCTGTCAACATGGCAGGAAGATGGGGCTTAAGAAGAGAAGATAATGAATAGAAGTTCCTTTACAATAAGAATGACTGAGAAATTTTAAGAATAGAGATGCTTGGCATTTAAGTTATTGGCTGTAATGTAACAATCATTATGGTTCCAGATTGTAATAGAGTCAGCCATACAAACATCCCTGAATATATGACACTTTGGGGAATGAAGGGCTTGGTATAATGCCCAGTGGGGCAATCATGATACAACAAAAGCATAGCAATGCTGTAAGGGAAATTTAGGGTGCAGTTAGAGAATGTAGGAAAAGTGGGAACCCAAAGCCAGAGCTGAAGAGGACAAGCTATATCATCATTCCTACCCACAAACTCATCTTTGGAGATTTGGGGAGAGATGCAGGGTCTCTGACAATATTTGAGATGAAGGTATGTCAGCCAACTTTTACTTATCTCTTGAGAAACTGGTGACCTTATCCAGTTGGAGGTCTTGGTGGCATTTAGGTTATGATATTATTAATAAGAGAGATAGTGGTCTCTGGAAAATTCAAAGATAGGGCATCCAGAATGGTCAGGCCCATTGGAACTGATATTTATAGGCTTCCTGGCATTAGGGACCTGGAACTTTCAGGACAATGGGAACCTAAAGCTTTCAGAAATAGGAATTGTTCTTTCCCTTTCCTCATCTCTCTCTCTCTCTGTCTCAGAATGTTTCTGCTTATTTCTGTGCATCTGTTCTAGACTTCTATCTCTATCACCGAGCTACTCTCACTCACTTATATTTTATATCTATTCATAACTTTTGCTTGTGCTTGCTTATGAAACTCTCAGTGCATATTTTCAACTTTCTTTGGGATTTCCTAGTTCAAATAGCTGAAAGAGAACCTAGTTGTACTAATTCACCTTTCCAAGCCAGGCCTGGGAAAGGCTGTCCTTGAGTCTGAATTCTCCCTGTTATAAATGACTGAGGACAGACTGGTACCAGAAAACATGCCTGGTACAAGCTCTGTAATTAATCTCGTATTTTCAAATGTTAATTTTTTTCTTACTAAATCTATTTAGGTAAATTAGACTTTCTGAAATTAGGGAACATTTACTTGTGTTTGGACAAAATTTTTCTGGCCCATAGACTGTTACAGAATAATGAACTTGAATGAATTGAACTGAACTCAAGTTAGTTGTTTGGGTTCTTGCATTCTCTTTGGACGTTAGTGGCCGTGGTCCAAGCTTTCTAATAAAGATTATTCTTGTAAAGACAAAATGAATGACACATCCCAGTAAGATTATTTCTAGGATGAAGGTGAAAAATAAGCAGGTAAACATCTGAACACTTCCCTGTTCTTTCTTTTCACACATTGCAAGAGAGATGCCAGAGAATCATTATCTGTTTCCTGTCCTCAAAACAGAGCCCACATATTGAATAACTGAGTGACAAGCAATCTGGCCTATCCATATGACCATATTGTTTTCATCCCCTAATTAGCCTAGTCCTCACTGTGCTGATGGGGAAACAGATGCATGAAGCAGCAAATTACCTTCATCTTGCCTCTGAACAAAAAAAGACCCAGCATTTAATTGTCTCATTTGAACTTGAGCGATTCAAAAGCAATAAAGTGGAAATATTCAAGAAGGGAACACTGCTTTTAAAAACATGTTTTCTTTTCATTTAAAAGTCACCAGAAAATATAAATTTGAATTATAGGAATTTGTCAACTTTAGTTGGAAATGAATACTTCTTATTAAAAGACTTATAGCAAGTTGTTTCCTTAATTGACATGTGGATAAATAGAGATAAATGTAAAGTGTTTGTGGTCCTGAGGGTGTACTGCAGATTTATCGTCCATTTCTACTTCTCAGTCAGATTAATTGTAACAGTTCCTTTCACATTCCTTATCTGATTACATTGGAGGTGTAATTTTGCCTGGCTATCAAAGTGGCAGAAGTATAGGAAGAAAAATAAGTGCCAGAGAGTAGCTAATGAGAACCAGTCAAACTGCCTGACAGACACAGACACTCTTTAAGCTTTGAGTTTTGCCTTCCAGCTAGACCTTTGTACTGCTTTGTCATTTTTATTTCTATTTCTGTGATTTCTAGACCCTAATGAAGTTTTGAGTAGTTATTATTGTTCAGATTTATTGGATACTCACAAGTTGGCAAACATTATGCTCAGTGTTTGACATAGATCATTTCATTTAATCTTTTTAATTACACTATGATGTGGGTACCATTACTATACCATTTTATAGATGAGAAAACTGAGGCTTAGGGAGTTAGAATGTGAAAGAATCAATGTTCCAGAGGCCATTATGAAAAAAACAGAAGCTAAAAATAGTTAATAAGATCTTCATAATTCTATATAGACTACTAAAGTGGTATTGTCTTTAGGTTTTGCTTCACGATGATGCAAGAGTTATTGTATGCTTAAGTGACTGTCTTGAGCTTATATACTTAAAAATAATGTTTGAAGCCCAGTGAGTTTGATATAGGAAAATATTTTTATGGCTCCCAGTTACATAGTTATAAAACTTTTTGTGTTAATGTATATATGAGGAAAGTAGTATTTACTCTTCATAAAGTTTTGTTTGGTACCTTTTGCATTATTTCCCTTAAATTCTCATATGCTCAATAGGGTCTTCAGGGAAAAACTGAGACATACAATCTAAACAAAGACACTACCGAATAATTTTTAGAAATCTTCAGAAATACCTAAAATAGTTGCAGTTTCATTCAATGCAATATGAAGTACCATGAATCAGTATAACCAATATAAACCATTACATTGAAGAGGGTAGAGAGAATGAGAATAATATTTTGACATCAGGATATGTACATTTTTGAGTTTTTTAAAATTCCTATGCCGTGTGTTTACCTAATACTGCTATGTACATGAATTTGACAAAAAGTTTTTTGACACCTACTATCTGCTAGGTATACTAGTGATAGAATAGCAAGCCAAGTAGACATAATTCCTAACTTAAAGCTTTTGCTCTAGTGAGGGAGACAAACTTTATTAAGTTATAAAATTTATAAATTACAAAGTCAGCTAAATGTTAAAAAGAGAAAATGCAATGAAACTCATTAAAGGTGTGTGTGTGTGTGTGTGTGAGAGAGAGAGAGAGAGAGTGTGTGTGTTTGGTGGGGATGTGGCATGTTTTAATTTATGGGGCTAAGTAACTTTTCCAGGCATCACTGAGGAAGTAATATTTAAGCTGAAATATGGAGGATATAGGCAAAGAATAATTACTATGGGTACACAGTCTGATTTGTATTTCAAAAGATCCCTCTGGCTGTATTGTGCGGAAAGGACTGGGGGAAGGCAAGAGAGTCCATTACAATGATACAGTTCAGAGATGAAAGTGATTGGACTGAGTGAGGGTAAAGAAGGAACTAGGGAGAAGTGGATAGATACCACAACTGTTTAGGATATAGAATTGGTAATACAAATATTATTATTATTTTCTTTTAAATAAAAAAAACCCAATAACTTTTTGTTCTAATTCATAAGACTTAATAGCAGAGTTATATTATTTTTTCATCATGGTATCCATTCATACAATAACACATAATTGTGTGTTTTTCGCATGTCACTAGCTTAGTTGTGAAATAATTCCTACTTTTTCCCCTCATAGAATAAAAGAGATTCATGAGTAGGTAATAATAGCATATTCTTATAATTGAAATGATAGGATTATTATGGGAGTGCTTAACCTAGCTTAATTATGCAGGGAAGGCTTGCTGGAGGAGGTGGCACCAGAAATATGTATTTGAGTATTTGATCAGCAAATGGAACATTCTCAGCAGAGGGAAAATGAACACAAAGATAGGGAAGTGAGAAATTTAATGGCATGATTAGAGGCTAACACATGTTTTACAGAGGATGAAGGACATGGGAGACGGGACTGGCTATGTAATTTGCATGGCCTGGTGCAAGAAAATGCAGAGCTTCTTGTTCAGAAGTGATTCATGATGACTGCAGAGCAGAGAACAGCTGAGAGCACAGAGAAGCATTGGACCCTTCCAAGCAAGGGACTCTGTGTGACCGCACAGGTCGCCTGTCCGTAAAGCCAGCATAGCGAGAGGTGCTAGTAGTAAGTTGGAGATGTAGACTATGAAGAAAGAAGAGTTAAGAAGATTTGTAAGCTTTCTACTTTGAGGGCTTAGGTGATATTGATGCAACCAACAGAAATGGAGGCTATAAGATGGAGAATGGTCCCATTGTGGTGGCTCAAACCTGTAATTCCAGCAGTTAGAGAAGCCTAAGCGGGAGAACTTTTTAAGGCCAGGAGTTTGGCCTTAGCTGGGCATGGAGGTGTGAGCCAGTGGTCCCTGCTACTCTGGAGGCTGAGCTGCTAGGAACCCTTGAGCCCATCAGGAGGTTGAAGGACAACAGAGCAAGACCTTGTTTTGACAAAAAAAAAAAAAAAAAAAAAAAAGAATGGCCAGGTGTCAGGAAATGGTGATTAGTTTATGTTTTGACAAGTTTATTTTAAGATGTCTCTGGAGTATTCTATTGGAAATGCCTACCCAACGCAAGAACTTGACTGTATTAGGAGAGACTAAGGCTAGAGAGTTTTGTGGATGTGGAAATTATAAAGTAGATGAGTGGGTCAAAAAGACTGAGAAGAGGAGAAAAACAAGGACAAAACCTTCAGGAACCTCAAGACACTCAGAAAGCTTATTCATAGAAGCCTTTAATACAGAATACAGGTCTCCAGAGCCCATGCCCCCCTTGAAGCTTGGGACAAGTTGTTGCTGTGCCACATGTTACTTTTTTGGCTGCTGAGACATACTAATACCATACCATGCTGGCCATTCCAGTAATACTAACATCAGTTAAAGCTTTTCTCTGCCAACACAATATGAAGTTAATACCAGTGTGAGACGGGCACAGTCAGTGTCACTTCAGTAACCAGAAAATAGCTACTTTGAACCTTATTACTCATTTATGCCTCCTATATTAAAATATTTCAATTAAACAATCATTTACTGAACCCCTATTTGCAAAGTACCATATTTGTGACATCACTGAGCAAATACTAAAAAAAAAAAAAATCACTATTTTGACTGTATTTTTTGAGGCATATTGGTCCATTAATTGGCTTCTGTATCACCTCAAATTTGCTGTTTTCTTTATTTGGGACGATCAAATGGAAATAGTGTCGTCTACAAAATAACTGAAAAAAGTGTTTGTTATCTATTTTATGATTTTCAAACTTTAATATTGTATTTCACTATCAAAGTATAATTTTAAGGAATTTTCTACAATTGGTTGAATTTTATTAGCTATTATGAAGTACTTATCAAAGCCACCATTTTTCCTATTCAGGATTAATGTGAATATTAAAACATATAATGGTTAAATTTCATGTTGTCATGAAAGATTATTTTCATAATATAGCTCTGCCTAGATTTTGATGGATGCTATTTGGTTAATTCAAAACTTTACCATAAACTCATATTAGATACCTTATGAACTCTGAGAAAAAGAAAATATGAAATAAATGAGGATTCCAATATCAGTAAGCTGTAGTTTTATCCATATACCAAAATTAATAAGCTAGTTTTATTCCAAAGTTATAAAAAATGGATAATTATTTAAAGTAACCAGTAAATACTGATCTCATTACCATATGCATTGTTGTTAAGTATACTCTATGGTTAGTAACATTTGAAAAAGAAAATTAAAAATTGAATCACAGTGTTGTTATGTAGTGTGATATACAAAGCTACTTACTATGCTATGGGAAAAATCTATTTCATGTTTTTCTGTTTTCTTCATTTAATTGGCACATTTTTCTAGAATCATTGCCCAGATCTTATGATGTAAAACAAATTTTCACTTTGTCAAAATGCAGTTAGGGATGTATTATGAACTGCTGCCATGTTTTGGAAAATGGCAAGTGTGGAAACCTCTTTTTATGTGCCAGCTTTGACAGAAAGGATAAAGACAACATTAGTCATCTTATTTTCCCATTGCAGTGATTGTCAATATATTCAGTAAGAATAATTCACACCCCCAAGCCTGTCAGAAAGATGAAATGATTTTAACTACAGAATAATAGTTACCATATTCAAAATTAATTAGAATGTTAATGCTTATTAACAATAATATATATAAAATCAAAACAAAAATGAACATCATCGGAATTGACAGGTCTCCATTTTTTCTCTCTACCTGGTTTATTAAGACAGTATACATTTTATTCTATATTCAACTTTCTTAAACAGACCTTTGTGTTTTTTTCATGCTAAATTAGCATGAACAGCAGCTTAATGAAGTAAGAAGAATTTGCAACAATCGCTTGGGGGATAGGAATCACTTTTTATTTCAATAAAAGCTAGATGCATAATCTACTTTTAATATACAAGCTAATATACATTAACATTATTGGCTTATTCTCATTCATCATATAGCTCAGTATTACTGAAAGTATGGGCCATAGATTGGTGCTGCTCTTCTATTATATAAGTACTAAAATTGAGACGGAGTATTTAGGAAATTTTATATAAGTTTGACATTGTTATAACATGCAAACACATGACATTTTTTCTAGTAATTTATTTTTACTATATTTAACAAGTGTTGTAGAGTAGCAGTTTCAAACTAAAACAAACTATTCCTTTATATGTAGATAGTTTGAGAAGTACTGCTCTTTCCAATTATATACTTTCTACCTCTCTGCATTTGCCTTCATTAAGAATTACTTAAGGTAGGTTTTTTTTTATATGGAACTCAAAACATCTCAAATTGCTTAATAACTTTTTATTATCTGCCTATTTGTTTGTAAGGAGTATGGGAAGTCAGGAAGCAATAGCAAAAAAGAAAAGAAAGGCTTAAGAGCCACGTACATCTGGATTCAAATAAGCTATATTACTTTCTAGCTGTGCAATGGGGGGCAATTTATTTACATTTCCTGAGCCTCTATTTCCCTAATTGTAAATGGAGATAACGTCTATGATAAAAGGTTGTTGTGCCAATATATTTTAGGTTTCAGTGCATTTTAGCGTCCTCTCTCTCCTGGGTCTCTTCCTTTTAATAGGAAAGTTGAATAATAAAGAACATTTATAGATACACATTTTATAATGTACTATACCTGTTTATTGAACAAACCACAATTGATAAGCGTGAACACTATTAATTTATTTTGAACATATTTGATTGATGACATGTTGGATTTTGCATGATTAAATATTTAATAAGTTACAACTAGTTATAAAATGATAGTTGATTTACAAATGGATTTCCTAATTTTTATTACAGAAAATATATGTTACTCACTTAAGTATGAGAGAGTTTCAAGTACTTGTGACATTGCCCCTAATTTGAGTCAGAGGAGGTGGCAAACAACAGGTGTTAAAACCTTTCATTTTCTTGTTAACTGACTGGATAATTTGGTAAATATAATCTAGATTTGCTTTTGGCTGTCATCAAAACAGAAAATTATTATTAAATATACTATAGCAGTGTTATTAGCATTAACAAATTACCTGAAAAATAATTTACATACGCAAAATGTAACTTTGAGTCTTTTTTATGACTTTTGTTCCAGAACTAATAACAGCAATAAGTGGAAAAAGAAATAGATTATTTTTAGAAAGTTGTACATTTTCCTTTATTATTATAGTAACAGATTTTAAAAACAATCTGGTCTTATCCACTAAAATAAGCTAGGTTGTTTCTTCGCAGAGATAGATAAGAAAGGACTGCTCTAGAAAGTAAAATTGAAGGCATTGGATAGATCATACTTAATTTTCAGTGTTGCAGAGATCTCGATTTATTGGTTGTAGTAATCATAATAATAGCGATTGCAAGAATATTTTGAACAATTTCTTAATTATAGTAGATTATTGTATTTCTGTATTAATGGATTTCTATTTGTCTAGTTGACAGTGATATTTTAAGATTAAAGGCTAAAGACTCTGCAAAGAGTCTCTTTCTTAGAATTTTGTTGATGAACATAGACAATGAGCACAATACTATTTAAGTAATAAAATATTTCTAAAAACAAGTTAGAAAATTTCTCCAATGTGAAATGGATTATAAGATATTAATTTTGATTCAAGAATGAAGGTTACTGTTGCAGACAAAGGCACCACTTCCATCATATTTTCTTTGTGAAATATGTCTCTAGTCAAAACATTGGGTTGAAGGCAAAGTAGCTGCCCTCATTCTCTCATGTTTGAGTTATTTTAATCATACCAAAGATTCACATGAACGTTGTTATTCTTGTCTAGGTCCTGTGTAGTATTTTCTTGTCTTTCCATACTTTATAAAACATCTAGGTTAGTTGTAGGAAAGAGTATTAGTTTGATCTATTACATTATTTTACTTATAAATAGTAATGTAATTTACATGTTAATTGATAGCTTTTATTTGTATCTGCTTCTTTTTACAGAAATGTTTCTTGAATTAAATTTAGGAAAAGTCCACAATAAAAAAGAAATACATTGAGATAATCCATATCTCTTCTTTTAGATTGTTGGCCTTTGAGTGTATATTCTCCCAAAGGGTTGAAGTTACCCAGCTAAAAATGGGCAAAGACATTTTGAGACCTCAGAAATAACTGAAACAGGAACTAGAAAATCCAGAAACCACTCTTCTTCCTTCTCATCTATCTATGCTTTTCACCATGTGTTAGTGTTATTCTCACAGATTAACTCTACAAAGTTGGACAATAGCTGCCAACATCTTCCACTCTCATATCTTCTTAACTTTGCCATTCAAAGAATAAGGTTCTCTTCTTCCCTTAATTCCAATTTGGAAAACCTCAGAGAAGGTCTCTGATTGGCTCAGGTCTCATTGTAAAACTGTATGTGTGGCTGGGAGGAGTTGGTCCTATGATAGGCAATCCTTATTTTAATCACATAGTTGGAGTAAGCAGAAAATAGATTCCTCAAATAAGGCACGTATTTTTTTTTCACCTCAAAGCTAATGATGATAGGCCAGTAACTGGGTGAAGCACAGAGAGGCTGGCACTATTTTCCAGATAGATGTGTTGTAAGAACATAATCTTTACTTTATTTGAAGCAGTATGAGGGCTTACAGCTAATTATATCTTGGTTGGGTATGGGTGACAACAAATAATGAATTAGCAGTCTTTGCCTTTATTCACCAGAAATTTATAATCTACTTGTAGATGTATAACAGACAAATCTGACATTTAAAAAAAAGTATTGTGAACTTATGTGATATTGAAGACTGTATGTACAATAGAATTTTCAGAGAATTTCAAGATCACTATGTGCTATAGTCTTCTGAAGGTTTTGAAAAGTTCAGTTTGACTTAACTTAGAATAATACAGTATTAATAATTAGAGCTAAAGAGCTAAAGAAAACTGATGTTCCATCTGAAAAGAGGAGCATAAGGAATATATTAGAAACAGGAATAGGTGCAGGATGTGCCAAAAGCCATGAGACTGGTCCATTGTAGTGTTGGAAATAGTTGTGAAAAAAAAGATTGAGTATGCATGATCACACTAGAATTTTGGAAGGCATTGAAAAATCTGATTGTGTGCATATTGTTAAAAAATATATACTGTTTGGTCTCAAATTTGAGGTAGTACTCTCCACAAAATTAAAAAAACAGTAATATCATTAATATCATGAATAGCTGTAAGAGATTTACCTGTGCAGTTATTGAGGAAATAAGAGAATTCAAAAAGCTTTTTATGGTGCTAAACATACTGTTGGAACGCAAGACATAATATCTTTTTAGAACAGCCACTAAAAAGTGACAATCACATTTCTCTGAACTAGCAATGACATTCAAAGAGTGCCAGTAATATATATGTAGCAGATGCATCATTATCAGGACATAGACTGAAAAGGAAGTTTACAATTAGTATAGAAATATAAATCCATTTAAATTTGTCCTGAGTGGTTCCAAGTGCCTAATCTTATAAAATTATGTTTTTGAAAGAGACATTCAAATGTAGAAATTTCATAATGGTTTCATTATGTGAGAAACTTTGAAGTATTTTTGGCCCTAAACATTTAAAAGATTATTTTATGTTATATCTATAAATAATGAAAGGATCCTATTTTTAGCAATCAGATTATTCAGATGTTTAGTAGTTGAAAAATACCATCACTGTATTATATGTAGATTTTGAAAAGCACGTCTTTTTAGTGAGTTAAATGATATAAAGAAAGAAATCTATTTCTTGGATATTTGATTTCTTTTGATTCACCTTTTGAAATATTAAATAGTGAAACACAGTTAACATTTTAGAAAAATAAGATTTGATTGATCCCCATAGCAGTCTACAAATCAACAATGGCCTACTGATACAGAGAGAAGATAATTTTTTTCCTAATAAGGGAAAAATTTATATCCATTGAATAATTTTATTTGTAAATTGGTAATGTGGCAGATAACTTATAAAGGAAATATATCCTGTCCTGTTCAAATGGTTGTGTTGAATTTTGAATTCTGCTGGATGTTTATAATTCTCTTTTGAACTGATAGTTTTCAGTCTTGCCCACAAAAAAAGTACAGTTCTCGTAGGATATACTCCCAGCATTGATTCTACCACTCTCGTGAAATACCAAAATGTGCATATACCAGGTCCTGAAGTCAGCCTTGAGAAACTGAGTGTATTAGTCTGTTTTCACACTGCTGATAAAGACATACCTGAGACGGGACAATTTACAAAATAAAGAAGTTTATTGGACTTACAGTTCCACATGGCTGGGGAGGCCTCACAATCATGGTGGAAAGCAAGGAGAAGGAGGAGCAAGTCATATCTTATGTGGATGGCAGCAGACTCAGAGAGAGCTTGTGTGGAGAAACTCTCATTTTTAAAACCATCAGATTGTGTGAGACCCATTTGCTATCACAAGAACAGCCCACCCTATGATTCAATCATCTTCCACCGGTCCCTCCCACAGTACATGGGAATTATGGGAGGTACAAAATGAGATTTGGGTGGGGACACAGAGCCAAACCATATCATTCCACCCCTGCCTCCCCCCAAATCTCATGTCCTCACATTTCAAAACCATTCATGTTTTCCCAACAGTCCCCGAAAGCCTTAACTCGTCTCAGCCTTAACTCAAAAGTTCACAGTCTCACCTGAGACAAGGCAAGTACCTTCTGCCTATGAGCCTGTAAAATCAAAAGCAAGTTAGTCACTTCCTAAATACAATAGGGGTACAGGAATTGGGTAAATACAGCCATCCCAAATGGGGGAAATTGGCCAAAACAAAGGGGCTACAGGACCCAAGCATATCCAGAATCCAGCAGGGCAGTCAAATCTTACAGCTTTAAAATGTTCACCTTTGACTCCATATCTCACATCCAGGTCATGCTGATGCAAGAGGTAGATTCCAATGGTCTTGAACAGCTCTGCCCTTATGGCTTTGCAGGATACAGTCTCCCTCCAGCTGCTTTCACGGGTGGGTGTTGAGCGTCTGCAGCTTTTCCAGATGCACTGTGCAAGCTGTCAGTGGATCTACCATTCTGGGGTCTGGAGGACGGTGGCCCTCTTCTCACAGCTCGCCTAGGCAATGCCTCAGTAGGAACTCTGTGTGGAGGATTCCACCCCACATTTCTCTTCTGCATTGCCCTAGCAGAGGTTCTCCATGAGCACCACACGTCTACAGCAAACTTCTGGTGGGCATCCAGGCATTTCCATACATCTTCTGAAATCTCTGCAGAGGTTCCCCAATCTCAATTCTTGACTTATGTGCACTGGCAGGCTCAACATCACATGGAAGGTGCCAAGGCCTAAGGCTTGCACCCTCTGAAGTCACAGCCTGAGCTCTATGTTGGCCCTTCAGCCACATCTGGAACAGCTGAAAGGGGCCAACCTGGGATACAGGGCATCAAGTCTCTAGGCTGTACACAGCATAGGGACTCTGGGCCTGGCCCATGAAACCACTTTTTCCTCTTAAGCTTCTGGGCCTGTGATGGAAGGGGCTGCTGCAGAGGTCTCTGACTTGCACTGGAGACATTTTCCCCATTGTCTTGGTGATTAACATTTGGCTCCTCATTACTTATGCAAATTTCTGCAGCCAGCTTGAATTTCTCTTCAGAATATGGGATTTTCTTTTCTACTGCATTGTCAGGTTGCAAATTTTCCAAACTTTTATACTCTGTTTTCCTTTTGAAACTGAATGCTCTTGACAACACCCAAGTCACATTTTGAATGTTTTGTTGCTTAGATACGTCTTCCGCCAGATACCCTAAGTCATTTCTCCCAAGTTCAAAGTTCCACAAATCTCTGGGGCAGGGGCAAAATGCTGCCAGTCTCTTTGCTAAAACATATCAAGAGTCACCTTTGATACAGTTCTGAACAAGTTCCTCATCTCCATCTGAAACCACCTCAGCCTGAACTTTACTGTTCATATCACTATCAGCATTTTTGTCAAAGCCATTCAACAATTCTCTAGGAAGTTCCAAACTTTCCCACATTTTCCTGTCTTTTCAGCCCTCTAAACTGTTCAAACCTCTGCCTGTTGCCTGGTTCCAAATTGGCTTCCACATTTTGGGGTATCTTTTCCGCAGTGCCCCACTCTACTGGTACCAATGTACTGCATTAGTCCATTTTCACCTGCTGATAAAGACATAATTGAGACTGGGCAATTTACAAAAGAAAGAGGTTTATTGGACTTACAGTTCCACATGGCTGTGGAGGCCTCACAATCATGGCAGAAGGCAAGGAGGAGCAAGTCATACCTTACTTGGATGGCAGCAGGCTAAGAGAGCTAGTGCGGAGAAACTCTCATTTTTAATACCACCAGATCTCATGAGACCCATTCACTATCATGAGAACAGCACAGGAAAGACCCACCCCCATGATTCAATCATCTCCCACCAGGTCCCTTCCACAACATGGGAATTTTTAAAGCTACAAGAAGAAATTTTGGTGGGGACACAGAGCCAAACCATATCACCAAGTATATACAAAAGTTGGTCCCTCATATATTTGGGTTTCAAATCTTGCAAATACAGTATTTTCAATCCACATTTGGTTGAGGAGAATCCACATATAAGTGGACCCATGCAGTTCAAACCTGTGTTGTTCAAAGGTCAACAGTAATTTTATGTTTAATGAAGATGGAATAATACAACAAAAGTCACTACTGTTGGAATTATAATTATGATTTTAAGCTTTTAAAGTTGAATAATAATAGTTTCTTCAATATTGGTGTAAAACAGATTGATTTAAAACAGTAAAGTCTCTTGCAGACTTTTAAGATACTTTCAGGATGTGTAGAAATTGGTGGCTCTGGTTCTTATATCTAGTCTCACTTAAAATTTGTTATTATTTGCTGTCAGAACACAGAGCTTAACTTATTAGCTATTGTATTACTTTTGAATGTCAAATAGAATTTCAAATAGAAGAACTTCAAGTATTTCTTCTATTTGAAATTCCACTTGACATTCAAAGTTTTTTTGTAGCAAACTAGGTTAGAAAATAGACCGTAGATGGGGAAAAGAGGACAATAAAATGGATGTATATCAATATTTGAGACACATAGCCAGGGGATGACTACTTTAGGTATAAATGATGAAAAGCACAAGAATATATTGGTTAGGGAGGTAATGAAGCCTTGAGGAGCAAGAAAATAGGAAGTGGAGAAAAAGGTACTGATTTGAGTCACAGCTGTGATTAACAGCAAGGCTAGACTATAAACACTTTGCTTTGAAATTTGGCTCCAATTTTCATATGCTTTAGTGATCCTGCGTAATTTGCTTACTAAGTTTTTTAAAGAGTTATTTTAGGCTAAGATAGGTGTGTGTATATTTTGTAGGAAAACACTTTGTAAATCATACAGAGATATAAAAATATAGATTATCATTGCCATTGTGGTTCTGCTTCCTCATCCATTCAGCAAAGAGGTGTGCTGTGACCATGACTGTTTTCTTTCCCTTTCATTTATTCATATTTGCCTTCTTCAGCAAATTTTAAGTAAAATCAAACTTAGGAAGTTGTCAGGGCTTAACTTTAGCAATTTTGATTATGCCATTGGTTTTGGTCTCTTCATGAAAATTTATCATTCTTGAGATGGAAAAGACCTAGGAGGTCATTTTGTTCAACTCTCCTTTTAAAATCCGGAAACAAGTCTAGAGAGAATTATATAAATGCTGGATTGCTAACCAAGGTATCTTATTTCCTAGCCTCCTGGGCTAATTCTTCAACATTGTAATTCTCTCCGCTTCACTTTACATTTATTTCAAGTGTGTGGCTTGGAAAATCTCACATAGGTAGATGTTGGCAGAACTAGGCAAGAACAGAGTTTTACTATCGTTCTATTACAATATTTCTGATTGACTGTCAATTTGTATTAAGTGTTAGTTTCTAAGGGGTGTGTGTGTGTGTGTGTTGTGTGTGTGTGTGTGTGATGTTTCCCTTTCTAAGTAGATTGCAAAACCTTTATGATCTTTGATTAAAACAAATAGTTTTGAGTGCCGACTATATGTAAATCATTGTTACTGTTTTCAAAAGTCATTATTAATTGAACACCATTTGTTTTGTGGGAAAGAAACAGTTTAAACTTTGTAGGTAACAAAACTTATTTGGGGCCAATAGGCTCAAAGTTTCACTCTAGAAAACTGACATAGTTGCTTAAAATATATAATGTACTTCTAGCTATGTCAAATTGAATTACTAATTGACAGACGTTGGTACTCTTATAATTAGAACTCCTTTGAAACTACGATCCATGAAATGTGAAAATTAGAATAGGAAATTAAATTCCTTATCGGTTTTCAGGCAGCTAAACTGGCACTCCTGTGTTAAAATGTGTAAGTATATTTCATAATTGCTATGAAAAAAATCTGTTCTTACCTGTTTACAAATGTATAAAACAATAATGAACAACAAACAAAACAAATGGCTGCAAAATGATTCTACTGGAATAGAACCATGCTTGCAAACATTTACTTACCCGTAAAAAAGAGAGCTGCTGGTCTCAGAAATAAATCTGTTTACAGTATATATGGAATTATACTCATATTTTCTGTGAGGTTCTTAAAATTATACTTAAAAATATGACACAGTAGTGAAAAAAAGTAGAACCAAATAACGTACTCGATTTCAAAGCAATAATTAAATATTTTTAATCATTCCCAGCTAAGATGATTTGATTTCAGGGTAAGAAGGAGAGTCATTATTTTGAGACCACATGGGTCTACTGATACCCTCTCATGCATAACTAATCCTTGTCACATCACTCCAACTAGTTAAGCAGAAGTGGCAGTTTCTATATTCCACTTGCAGAGGTGTTGACTGCTGATATTATATATTATGTACAAAATGTATCACTGGGTAAGAGCAAGTAGGAAATTGTTCTAGCTAAGAGAAGGTCTGCATGTCAGTTACCCTTCCTCTTATTTCCCTTTAATATTTAGACAAGGTGATTAAACTTAAAGTTTCTCAATGTCTTTCCATGTATCCTAAATAGGATGGTAATTCTGTAGTATGAAACAGGGCCAATTAATCACCTTTTGAACTGATTCATGGAGCTAATTGAATGAAACTAGCTGGGGATACGCACAAAATAATTAGTTTGTGCCTCTCAGATTGTCAGTATTGGGGCATTGTAATGTATCATTTTACCACATAGAAGAACACTAATACAGAATAATAATTTCAGTCTTTTGAGGTTTTTTTCTTTTACTATCAAATAAGCCTTCTCAGGTATAAATAAAGTTTAACATGTAAAAATGATTCAGAAATGTTATGGTAGATGAAATAATTTTAATGTTTATAATCAGAAAAGCATGCCAATAATGAGATTAGTATATGGCCCAGTGAGATAGAGATAGAGATATAGAGATGATAGATAGATATATCTTAATCTAAAGCATATATACATATATGTGTTTTTAATTATTATTTTTAATTGACACAAATGTTCATATTCTGGAGCACATTGTGCTATTTTACATTTACATAATATGTAGTGATCAAACCAGGATAATTAGCATATTCATCACCTCAAACATTTACCATTTCTTTGTGTTGGGAAAATTCAAAATCCTCTCATCTCGCTCTTTGAAAATATATAATTGTTGTTAACTATAGTCACCTTACAGTGCTATATAACACTAGAACTTATGTTTCCTATTTAGCTGTAATTTTGCATCCCTTAACCAACCTCTACCCATACCTCCTTCCATGATCTTCTCCAGCCTTTCAAACCACTGTTCTACTCTATACTTAACATAAGATCAACTTTTTCAATTTTGACATGAATGAGAACATGCAGTATTTATTTTGTGTGTGTGCCTAGCTTATTTAATTTAACATAATTTCTTCCTGGCTCATCCTTGTTGCCATAAATGACAGATTTCATTTTTTTATGGCTGAAGAGTATTATATTGTGTATAAATACCATATTCCCTTTATTTATTTATCTGTTAATAGATACTTAGTTAGATTCCATATCTTGGCAATTGTGAATAGTGCTGCAATAAACATGGCAGTGCACATATGTTTTTGGCTTACTGATTTCCCTTCCTTTAGATATATACCCAGTAGTGGAATTGCTTAATCGTATGGTAGTTATATCTTTACTTTTCTGAGGAGCATCCATGCTGTTTTCCATAATGGCTGTACTAATTTGTATTTCCATTCACACTGTATAAGAATTCTCCTTTTTTGGCATCCCTGTCATTATTTCTTATTTTTTGTCTTTTTGAGAATACCCATTCTAACTGGAGTGTGATGATATCTCATTGGGGTTTTGATTTTCATTTATCTAATAAGTAGTGATATTGAACATATTTATATGCTTGTTTGCCATTTGTATGTCATCTCTTGAGAAATGTCTGTTCATATACTTTACCCATTTTGAAATTGGATTATTTATTTTTTTGCTGTTGAGTTGTTTGGGCTCATTGTATATTCTGCATATTAGTCCCTGACAGATGAATAATTTGCAAATGTTTTCTCCCATTCTGCCAGTTGTCTCTTCAATTTGTTGTTACTTTTACTATGCAGAAACTTTTTAGTTTGATGTAGTTTCATTTGTCTATTTTTGCTTTTGTTGCCTGTGTTTTTGAGATCTTAACTATAAGATCTTTGCCCAGACCAGTGTCCTGAAGTGTTGTTTCTCCAATGTTTTCTTCTAATAGTGTCATTGTTTTGGGTCTTACATTTATGTCTTTATTCCAGATAAAGTTGGTTTTGTATATGGTAGATGTATTATTCCATTTTCACACTGCTGATAAAGACATACCTGACATTGGGCAATTTGAAAAAGAAAGAAGTTTAATTGGACTTACAGTTCCACACGGCTGGGGAAGCCTCACAATCATGGCAGAAAGCAAGGAAGAGCAAGTCACGTCTTACATGGATGGCAGCAGTCAAAGAGAGAGAGCTTGTGCACAGGAACTACTCTTTTTAAAACCATCAGATCTCATGAGACTTATTCACGTTCATGAGAACAACATGGGGAAGACTTGCCCCCATGACTCAGTTATCTCCCACTGGGTCCCTCCCACAACATGTGGGAATTCAAGATGAGATTTGGGTGGGGACACAGAGCCAAACCATATCATTCTGCCCCTGACCCCTCCCCAATCTCACATCCTCACATTTTGGAACCAATTATGCCTCCCCAGCAGTCCCCCAAAGTCTTAACTCATTTCAGCACTGACTCAGAGTCCACAGTCCAATGTCTCATCTAAGACAAGGCAAGTCCCTTCCACCTATGAGCATGTGAAACCAAAAGCAGGTTAGTTTACTTCCTAAATACCATGGGGGTACAGACATTGGGTATATACAGCCATTCCAAATGGAGAAATTGGCCAAAACAAAGGGGCTACAGGTCTCATGCATGTCTGAAATCCAGTGGGGCAGACAAATCCTAAAGCTCCAAAATGATCTTTTATGACCCCTTGTCTTACATCCAAGTCATGCTGGGATGCAAGAGGTGGGTTCCATGGTCTTGGGCAGCTCTGTCCCTGTGGCTTTTCAGGGTACAGCTTCCCTCCTGGCTGCTTTCACAGGCTGGCTTTGAGTGTCTGCTGCTTTTCCAGGCACATGGTGCAAGCCGCCACTGGGTCTACCATTCTAAGGTCTGGTGGATGGTGACCCTCTTCTCACAGCTCCACTAGGTGGTGCCCCAGTAGGGACTCTGTGTGGGGGCAGACAGAGTCTGCCCTAGCAGATGTTCTTTATGAGAGCCCTTCCCCTGCAGCAAACTTCTACCTCGACATCCAGGAGTTTCCATACATCTTCTGAAATCTAGCAGCTTTCAGCCACGATTGTAGCAGCTGGAATGCAGGGCACCAACTCCCTAGGCTGCAAACAGCATGGGGACCCTGGTTCCTGCCCAAGAAACCACTTTTTCCTCTTAGGCCTCTGGGCCTGTGATAGGAGGGGCTGCCATGAAGACCTCTTGACATTTCCTGGAGACATTTTCCTCATTGTCTTGGTGATTAATATTCGACTCCTTGTTACTTATGGAAATTTCTGCAGCCAGCTTGAATTTCTCCTCAGAAACTGGGACTTTCTTTTCTATTGCATTGTCCAGTTGGAAATTTTCTGAAATTTTATGCTCTTCTCCATTTATAAAACTGAATGCTTTAACAGCACCCAAGTCACTTCTTGAATGCTTTGCTGCTTAGAAATGTCTTCCACCAGATACCCTAAATCATCTCTCTCAAGTTCAAAGTTTCACAAATCTCTAGGGCAGGGGCAAAATGATGCCAGCCTCTTTGCTAAAATATAACAAGAATCACCTTGGCTCCAGTTCCCAAGAAGTTCCTCATCTCCATCAGAGACCACCTCAGCCTGGACCTTATTATTCATATCACTATCAGCATTTTTGTCAAAGCCATTCAAGAAGTCTCTAGGAAGCTCCAAACTTTCCCACATTTTTCCTATCTTCTCAGCCCTCCAAACTGTTCCAAACTCTGCCTGTAACTCAGTTCCAAATTGGCTTCCACATTTTGGGTTATCTTTTCAGCAATGCCCCACTCTACTGTTACCAGTTTGCTGTATTCGTCCATTTTCATGCTGCTAATAAAGACATACCTCACACTGGGCAATTTACAAAGGAAAGAGGTTTAATTGGACTTACAGTTCCACATGCCTGGGGGAGCCTCACAATCATGGTGGAAGGCCAGGGAGAGCAAATCATGTCTTATATGGATGGCAGCAGGCAAGGAGAGAGAGCTTGTGCAGGGGAATTACTCTTTTTGAAACCATCAGATCTCGTGAGAATTATTCAGTATCAGAGAACAGCATGAGAAAGACTTGCCCTCATGATTCAATTACTTCCTGTCAGGTTCCTCCCACAACACATGTGAATTCAAGATGAGATTTGGGTGGGGACACAGCCAAATCATATCAGTAGGGGTCTAGTTTTATTATTTTCCATGTGAGTATCCAGTTTTTCCAGCAAAATTTATTGAAAAGATTGTCCTTTCTCCTATGGATGTTCTGGTGCCTTTGTTGAACATTAGTAGGCTGTAAATACATGGATTTATTTCTGTGTTCTCTATTCTGTTGTATTGGGTTATGTATCTGTTTTTATGCCATTTCCATGCTATATTGGATACTACAGCTTTGTATTAAATTGAAGTAAGGTAGTATAATGCTTCCAGCACTGTTCTTTTTTGGTCAAGATAGCTTTGGCTATTTGAGGTCTTTTGTGGTTCCATTCAAAATGGTTTAGAAATTTTTGTGAAGAATGTCATTGGTATTTTGAGAGAGAGTGTATTGAACATGTAGACTGCTTTTGGTAGTATGGTCATTTTCACAATATTATTACTTCCAATTCATGAATATGGTATGTCTTTTCATTATTTTTGTCCTCTTCAATTTTTTTCATCAGTGCTGTATAGTTTTAGAGATCTTTCACCTTCTTTAAAGGTGAAATTTATTCCTTTTAATATTTTATTTTATTTGTATTTTACATTAGTGTGGCTAGTGTAAATTATGTGTAGTTTTGATTACCAAAGATTGTCATCCTGACTTTCCTTAATAAATTGACAGTTGTGTATGGGGAAATAATTAACTTGATGAGATTATGGGAATATTCTGTGTACATCTAATACTGTAAAAAAAAAAAAAAAGCAACTCAAAGAGTACAAACTAATTATGTTTTCATATATGAAAGTTAAAGTTTTCTTATATATAAAACCCAAAAGCCTTCAGATATATAGCCTCAGAAATCACCCTGTACAAATTTACTTGTCAAACATTTGATTATACTTAAATCCCTTTTCTATTTTGGTTATCCAGAGGAGCTACTTAGTGAATGAAAATATGGAGCTTTTAATAAATGTCTGATGGCAAGAATGAATGTAACTCATTCATTCATTCTCAGCCATTTAAATGCCTATAATGTGTCTGTGCTACACAATGGGTCCAAACATGAACAAGATATATTCTTCTCTTTAAGACTCTCGTGAAATTATTCTCTTCTTTTCCTACCCAAATATATCTACAAAGTTTATTAATTTTTGTTTCTAAACATTTTCCTCATCTGTTCACCTCCTTCCCTCCTTCTTAACTTATACTGCCTTATTTGTTGCCCACAGTAGTTTCTATGTGGAACCCTTATAATAATCCATTGTTTCCAAATCGGTCCCTCCAGCATCTCCCCATTAAATCTGTCTTACACTGTGCTTGAATGATTTTTTTTTTTTTCAGTAGAGACCTGATTGCGTGACTCTTGCACCTAAAACTTTCACTGCCCAGAGAATCAAGTCCAAATTTCTAGGCACAACCTACAGGTCTTTCACAGCCTCTTGGCATTCTGCCTTTCAAGACTCATCTTCCTCTCTCTATATGCCTGATTCATTCCTTATTGCAAAATTGGGTTTCTCAGTTTTCTTTAACAAATGATACACTTTCTCAGGTGTGTACCTTTCTCTACCTGAATGCTGTAATCCACTGTTCCTCACCATGTGTACCTTACAGACTTCTATGTATCTTTCAGAGCCTAACTAAAAAGAGAATTCTTACCATTTTTTTTTTTCCTGACTCCCTACTCCCTAAAAAAAAATGAAATTATCCCCTTGGCTGCCTTTGCATGGTCTTTTCAAAAGATATTACAGTTTTTTTGTTGTAATCATTCTCTCCTGCTCCACTCATTTGCTTTCCAATGTTTCTGCTTTGTTTTTGCATGCTCAGCAAATGGCAAGGTATATGACACATAGTAGGTATCTAATAATATTTGTTGACATGAATTATTTTAAAAAAAAAAGTTGGGAATCAAGGCAGGCAGAACAATAGCTGATTATTTCCTGTTAAATCAGAACATACAATGGAAGAACATTATTTTGTGAATACTTTGTATATCATAAATAATATTAAATCTGAATAATAAATGATAAATAATATTTACCTTAGCAAAGAAAAATCCTTGTAAATATTAGGGTGCATATGGATATTGCCAGTATCCTATTTTTAAAAATGATCTTTAAGATCAAGACTTTACTCTGATTCCAGGTGCAAATTAAAAAGAATATTGTGTTTGGATTTCACATATAGGCCTAATTCTAGTCGATACTCTTTACCAGGAAGTTATCTCAATCATCCTTTCAAATGGTTCTAGCGAAAGAGAAAGGAATTCATGGAGAAATTTGTCTGAGTTGCTTAAACAATGTTGAATACATTTTAATGCGAGTATTAAAGATCATAGATGTAGAAGTAATTAAGCCAAATTATGCCAATAGACTGATAGGTAGTGATTTAATGGTATTAATTCTAGAGATATCACAGGACAATCAGCAAGAAAGCAATTAACATGAAATGAAGCTTATTATCACCTTTGTAGAAAGCTTGGGGGTATCCATTTCTGAGAGGATACTCTGTGTGATAACAGTGCAAGTAATATATAACAAAATTTGGAATAGTCTGTAAAGAAGGGGTTGGAAATATCTGAAAGATAGTGTAGATGGTTGGATACAGAAAATTAAACCAGCAAACATTCATGTAGGAAGGAAGAGAACAGAAATGTGCTATGATTGGGAATCTCAAAAATCCTGTAGTATTTTGTTTATAATATTTCTGGCTTTGGGCTTAAAATATGTATATATTTGGAGCAAAAACATACATACAACACCTGTCTCTATTAGCCTGAAATGGTTCGTAGGTGTAGGAATGATTTATACAAACATTTAAAAATATTTATTTTGTGATGCATCATTAAATTTTACTAGGATATTTTTTAGGTACCCCTACCGTTTTACCATTTCAAGTTGGCATAATGAAAGTTATTACACATTTCTGTGAAAAAAAATCCTTTGGGGCACCTGTAGAGTAAATACTGTGGTAGATGAGCTGTGCAGACTTTGGGGCAAAGTTATAAAGAAAACCTTAAGTATAACAGAACATGTAAAATATGGAATATTTAGGGGAGAAAAAAGGCCATTATAATCAATTTTGTCTGTCGACTTAATGGGAAAATTACAGTTTACAATTACTATTTGATAACATATTGTTGAACACACCACCAATAATTATTTTTTAATTTTCTGAATGAATATATGTTGTTTTTATATGTTTTTATATAAATTGATAAAAAACATTTCTTGCTCTTATAAGCTCTGCAAAAATTGTATCCTTTAAATATAAATGACACTATACTTTTTCTGTTATTTTAATCATGAGTTGGTTCCACCTTTAAAAACTCCTAGAAGAATATTTGTTTCCTAACTTTTACGATTAATCAACCTCATATTCTATTTTTTTTAAGAGAGGAAGATAACTAATGAAGGAAGCATTGTGGTATTTATAAACAGCAGACTCAGTCTTTTTATACTTAAGAACAATCAGTTCAGAATATAATTCTGTAATAATCATCTCTTACAGATTTCTATTTCTTCTACTTGTCACTTAATCTTGTACTCTATTTATCCCATCAGATTTGGGCTCCAAAAATATTTTACACTTATTTAAGGTATGCAATATTTTCTGATGACTGAAATATAGTTTTGTTGTAGTGATTTTGATAAAAGTGAAATACATCAATTCAGATTTTTCTTAATCTACATATTATTGTCATTCTTTATAGCAATTTTATTTTATGTTAGGGATTTAGAAGAATTATTTTGAAGCTGTTTTTGAAATCGCATTTTCTTCATTGCAAAATGTTGCTATAAAAAATCAGATTTAATTTAAAAACTGCTCTAGAGGAAGTGTATACTATAGTTTACTTGATAAACCATTATTTCCTTAAGATAAAAATATTTATGCTTTTTTTTTCTTAATTTTGTTTTCAATTCTCCTTCAAGGGTGAAATAAACCTGAAATTTTAAACCGTTAAAGAAAGACAGCTGGGGGAAAAAGCCATTACATTAAAGATGTTGAGGTCAGGGATGATCATTTATTTTTCTGAGGATGCCCAGCACCTGGCATGGTCCCTTGAATATAGTAAGTGCTCAATAAATATTTTTTAAACAAATAAATGAATAAATGTTATACTTTTAACAATAATTTTTTTCATACTTATTTTATTCTTACAGGATAAAATGGAAACTTATTACCTATTGCTTTGTAACTAAAATTTTAAGAAGTAACACTTTTAAAACTCATTTTTCTATCCAGTAAAGTAAAAAAATAGAGTTTGCATTTGAGGTTTAGAATTTTCTTTCTTTACTTTAGTAAGAGTAAGTTTTATTCAAAATCTCTCCTTCTTCTATCTTTGGTGATGGAAAGCAGCAGGAGCTGAGTACACAGCAAAACTTTTTTTTTAAGGTGAAGGAATTTAGAGTGTCAAAATAAAATATTCAGTTTCTCATTCAGTTTTTTACTTGCCACATTTTACATGCTCAACAGCCATGTGGCTAGTGGCTACCATATTGGACAATACAGAGACAGAATTTTCATCATTGCAGAAAGTTCTACTGGCTGGCTTAGGGCTAGAGGCTGCTACTGACACTGAGAAAATGATAAGATTAGGAGGGTGATGCATATTCATACATGAGATCACCTAATGAGAGAATGGAAAGAAGCATAATGGGTGATTGAATGATTGAAGCCTTACATCCTGGGAGGCACCTAGGTGTTAAAAATAACCCCTTGAAGGTGATCAGGTTGTTGGAAAGGTGGGAGAAAAATGAGAAAATAGCATCATGTAAACAAAAGTCTCTACTTTTTCTTGAATGGAAAAAGGTAATGAAGTCCTCAATTCAAATATAGCAGCAAGGTCCATTAAGTTATGACTTATAGCCCCCAAAGGTGGGAAGATCGAGAATTTCTCATGACCTATTTGATTTGGATCAAATTCGTCATGCTAAATGAATATTACATCTTAATATTGTAATAATGTTGACACTTTGCATTCTGTTTTATAATGTATGTCACACATTGTTTTCCCTAAGATGAAGTGAGGTGGAGGTCATTTTTCCTGAGTTTTATTAAAAGAAGAAGAAGAAAAAAAAAAAAAAAAACTTGAACTGTAGAATCAAGCTGGTTTTCACAAAAATTGAGTCCAACTGCTTCATTTTGTTGTTGTGGAAACAGACCAAGAGTGAAAGTGATTTAACTACCTATACAGTTGATGTGCTCTCTATAATACTTGATTACATTGGTCCTATTTGCTGCTCTTATTCCTAGCACTGGAGGAAATATAAATTTAATAGATTGTGATTATATCTACTAGAAGTGAAAATTTTGATTAATGAAGAGTTCTCATAATAGACTTATGGGAATCATTAAGCTGTTTTAGAACCGATAAAATATTATTTATTGCAGAAATAATTTTCATTTTTCCACAAGAGCTCACAAATCAAAAGTTTTCATATTCTTTTTTTTTTTTTTTTTTTGAGACAGAGTCTCGCTCTGTCGCCCGGGCTGGAGTGCAGTGGCGCAATCTCGGCTCACTGCAAGCTCCGCCTCCCGGGTTCACGCCATTCTCCTGCCTCAGCCTCCGAGTGGCTGGGACTACAGGCGCCCGCCACCGCGCCCGGCTAATTTTTTGTATTTTTTAGTAGAGACGGGGTTTCACCGTGGTCTCGATCTCGTGACCTCGTGATCCGCCCGCCTCGGCCTCCCAAAGTGCTGGGATTACAAGCGTGAGCCACCGCGCCCGGCTAAAAGTTTTCATATTCTTCTAGAGATTCTAACAAAGTCTGTGGTTTATGCATAAATACTCTCCTCTGAAATATATCAAGTGCAGAGGTGGGAAAACCCACAGATAATAGCTAGCTTTTAAAATTGGCATTTTCATGCTAAGCATTCATTGAGTCTTTCAATATGACAGCATGTTTTGGGTTGTGTGAAAGAGAAATCGTCTTAAATTAGTCTGTCTTCTCAGTGGAAAAGAAGACAAATTGCCAACTTCCTAGTGCGTCACCACAGTAAGTTATAGAAGTTAAGGAATATAGCCAGGCATGGTGGCTCATGCCTGTAATTCCAACACTTTGGGAGGCTGAGGCGGGTGGACCACGAGGTCAGGAGTTCAAGACCAGCCTGGCCAACATAGTGAAACCCCATCTCTACTAAAAATACAAAAATTATCTGGGCATGGTGGTGCATGCCTGTAGTCCCAGCTACTAGGGAGGCTGAGGCAGGAGAATCACTTGAACCTGGGAGGTGAAGGTTGCAGTGAGCCAAGATCGCACCACTGCATTCCAGCCTGGGCAACAGAGTGAGACTTTGTCTAAAAAAAAAAATAAATAAATAAAGGAGAAGTTAAAGAATATAGTATTGTTTCTGTTGATATATAGAAGATTTGCAATTCATGCACCCAGTGATTCTGAAAAGAAGGGAGAAAATACCTTTTCTAGTACTGTTTGTCAAAGATGTCTGACAGGTTGATAAAATTATGTTTAAATATACTAAACATGATTAAAATCTGTAGTCCTACATTCTCATTTAATGATTTCTTTTAGCAATGTGTAAATAACATTTCTATGATAACTAGGTAAAATTATTTAAAAATTTTAAAATAACAACAATAACAGAAGACCCTGGTGTAATAATCATATGGAAACATTAAAAAGCATACCTCGTTTGCTATACAAAGAGATGACAAGTTGCTTAACACAAATCTCACAAAAACAAAAGAAATTAAGCTAATATCAAATTTGGTAGATATCAATGCAATATATTTAAATAAGAACCCTATTTAAACACAAAACAAAACACTGAACATAACAATTGCAATGTTAATCATGTGTTATTTGCTTTTGGAAATTCTCTTGCTTCTTCTATCAATTACTACAATTGCTAGATATAGCTTGGGTGCATTCTTTTTTTTTTTTTTTTTTTTTTGAGATGGAGTCTCGCTCTGTCTCCCAGGCTGGAGTGCAGTGGCGCGATCTCGGCTCACTGCAAGCTCCGCCTCCCGGGTTCACTCCATTCTCCTGCCTCAGCCTCCCGAGTAGCTGGGACTACAAGCGCCCGCCAACACGCCCGGCTAATTTTTTGTATTTTTAGTAGAGATGGGGTTTCACCGTGTTAGCCAGGATGGTCTCGATCTCCTGACCTCATGATCCGCCCGCCTCGGCCTCCCAAAGTGCTGGGATTACAGGCTTGAGCCACCGCGCCTGGCCAGGTGCATTCTTGAATATCTCAATTTTTGAAGGCAGAAGGAGTTTGTATCACTTCTGTCTGCCTTTTAGCATCTCTTTTTGTCCCATGGGCCTTAAATGGGAAATCAATGTAGGTCTTTCTTTAAAAAGTAGACTTGCAAGGGTTAGAGTCTATATGCGGAGACGGTAAGGGGAAGATATAAGAAGCAACAGCTATAGAGTTATATGCTTGATACTTGATTATCATCATATAACATTTTTATAGTCAGAAAATCCTCATAATAATCCTGTGGGTATGTAGATATAATCCCTGTTTTCTAGTTGAAGACAAGTATTTGACTAGTTGAGTGATTTGCCCCAAGTTATACAACTTTAAAATGTCAGAGCAAGAGTTTGAACATGATTTTATCTCATGGTAGGGTCTATTTGTTCCAGTAAGATAAATTAACAAATGTAACAGAGAACTAAATTTTTCTATTAGAAATTATACAGTTTTGAGAGCTATGTTAGCAATGCTACCTTTTACATTTCCTTGATTGGAAATAATTGTAGTATGTCTTAAAATATTTATGTTTTAAAAACAAATTTTAACTTTTTATCTCTCATTTTAATATTTCTAGTATGTAGATAAGCACTGTGGAGAGGAATTAATTGGTCATATGAATTTTAAACTTAGAGTCAGTTTCTTCTATTCTTATATAGGGTAAGCAAATTGTAAGATGCAGTTTTAAATGCTGATTCTAAGCTCTATTTTTATACATATTGTTTGTGTATATATGTTAAAATTATTTTCCAATATGTAGGTCTGAGTGCATTAAAATGATAACAGATTCTATTCTCTCCAAATAAATACTAATTTTCCTACTCATTCCTGTAAAGATGTCCTGAGCTACCATTAAATTTCACTGACTTATATATTGGCCAGGAAAGCTAAATTTGTTTTTGGTTTCTAGGTCATATTGCCTTGTACATTTGGGTGTGTGTAGTAGTTTAAAACATTTGTAATTTGTAAACTGATCAAAATTGTAGACACAAATGTTTTCATATACAAAGGTGTCAAAAAACTTAAATGTTATTTTTACTTATTTTAAAATGTTAAGTTTAAAAGAATTATAGTTTAATCTTTTCAGAAGACTGACATTGTCACAAGCCTTTAAGTTTCTCTGGGGGTTGGAAAGTGTATGTGTTAATAAAATATGCAAGGTCATTAAGCTGGCATGATTTAAAGAACCTTGGTAAGTTATTCCCTCCCGTCATCCTCCCCCTTCATTCCACACATAACTTTCTGCTCTACTCATGACATTTTTCCCACCCATCCATTTATTTTCTACAACAAAAAGAATGATAGTAACTGCCTCTGATAAATATCTGAAAAAAAAAAAAAAAAAAAAAAAAAACCTGCACACTCACAAGCCATGCAATGTAGGAAAGAGGTGCCTGAGACAATCCTTCTCTTGTTCTATTGTGCTACATGCTTTCTCTGGTGGTGCAACCTTCATTTCAACCCAGTTGCCCCTCACATGTAAATCTAACTGGCTTTGTAGATATGAATAGCTGTGCCCTGTAGCAACTAGACAGAAATGAAAGGAATGTACGCTTAAGTCTGCAGTATGGTATTTTACTACATGGTTGATGTTCGGCTATACTTAAATGTTGGAAAATATTGGTACATTATTTCAGACACTAGAGTTAATAATATTTGAAGTGGTGAAATTTTAAAAATATATGTTCTCTAGTTTTGCTATAATTGTGTAGCACTGTTAGGTTATTAAAAAACAGTATTAGAGATAAACTAGGTGTGTGTCAATTTTAATACTAAGTTAAAATTTAATAACTAATGAAAATAGAGCTACTCTTTTAATCCACAGCAACTTACTCATGACTATATAATTTGATTTTCATTGCATCAAAACATGTGAGGACAGGTGGTCATAGCTGATTATAAAGAGGCCCTTACATAGGTCAAAGACATGATTATATCAATTTGGTCAGTTCTATTTGAGGATATTTTCAATCGGTAAATTCTATGTAATATGATTTTTCCAACATTATGATACATGGCTATAAATTCTTCTCGTACTTTTATTTTGTATACACAGCGCAAATATCAACTTTTCTTTGAAATACTCTCCAGCTTCACAGAAAATTTGTGGTTTATTCATATACCAAGTCTTTGTCATAATCCTCAACAATTCTATAGAAACATTTATTTTCATGGCCTTCTCCCCAACTGGACTGAGATAAAAAGGCTGCCTCCTTCTCTGATTCTTCTTGAAATATTCTTTATTCTCTACTTTCTACTTCATAATAGGGAGCCTAGTATATAGTCATCACCTTTACAAAAAAATAAAAAAATTAGCCAGGACTAAAGGGATGTGACACTACACCTGGCTAATTTTTTGTTTTATTTTTTTGTAAAGGTGGGATCTTGCCATGTTGCCCAGGCTGGTCTCAAAGTCCTGGGCTCAAGAGCTCCTCCTGTCTTGGCCTCCCAAACTGCTGGGATTATGGGCATGAGCCACCATGCCTGGCCTTGTTTTTTTTTTTTTTTTTTCTTGGCTGAAATCTTCCTGCATTAAGTCTGTAATGGAGTCAATATCAACAAAATTCTTATTAGGCAGTAAGTCATTCAGAAGATAGAGTCAGTATATAGTAATATGCTTTTACTGGTTTGAAGACTGTACGAGTTTCTTATTGCTGCTTTAACAAATTACTAAGAACAGAGTGGCTCAAACAACACACGTTGTTATCTGGAAGTCAGAAGTCCAAAATGGGTTTCATTAGACTAAAATCAAGGAGTCAGCAGAATTGTATTTTTTGGAGCCTCTAGAAAAGAATCAAGTTTCTTCTTTCTCAGCTTCTGGTGCGTATCTATCTATGTTCCTTGGCTTATGGCCTCCAGTCAGCAATCTCATCACTCCAGTCTGCGTCTGTCCTCACATCTCCTCTTTACGCTGAACTTTGTCTTTTTCTTTCCCAAAAAAGGACCCAAAAAAGGATTACACTGGGCTCACTTAGATAATCCAGGACAATTTCCCATCTCAGGCACCCTACATTTATTGTATCTGTAAAACCCCTATTGCCATGTAAGTTAATATAGTCACATATCACAAGGATTGAGGTGTGCCCATTTTGGAGGGCCGTTATTCTGCCTATCACAAGGACATTGATATAGTCATACTTTTTCTCCCCATTCTGTTGCCATTTAGGTTATTATTGCCATTGCTATTCTTCTGTTGTGTTTGAAATAAAATTCTGGTTTAGTGGTTCTTAGGATCATGAGGCACACCAGCATGTCAATATCACCTCTGAAGTGCAAGCAAGTAATTTGTAACCAGGCTTTTTAAACGATTCATTCCTTTTTAAACGCATTAGTGTATAGGCAAGGTCATTCCCCTAACTTATGCTCTTTCTGCTAATGCCTTGAATGAGAGAAAAAGGAATGGATATTACAATAATCTTACAAAAATTACATATATCCCAAACCTACAATAAGTGTCTATTGTGGCTGTATTAATATTAATTATAGCTATATCAATAGCTATAATTATAAATTATAATTTTAAAATTTGTGATAGTAGGGGGTGTTTATCCAAGTCTGGTACCTGGATAAAGAATATTTTATGCCTATGAATGTCATTTTTCATGCTGGTCATGGATCAGTGAACAGAATTTGATACTTTTTGCCCTTGTGGGTCAAAAGTTAATGCACTGTGAATAGCTAATATAGTCTACAAAGAAGCTTAGGTAAATACAAATAATGATAATGATGATAAAAGCAATAATAAAAATTGTGAAATGTAGTCAAACCAGATTGGAAAAAGTATGGTAGCAATTGTAATTTAGAATAATATCTATCATTATCATCTTATTGAGGAACGCGATATGTAATTAAATACAGCCTGCAATGTTTTAACAGAAATGCACATTTGATTTAATTAGCTTTTTCTTTCAATAAAATTTACTTGCTATTATATAAATTGCTTTTTAAAATCACAAATTACCAAAAGCAGCTAGTGTCTAGTAAATTTTGTACCTCTTCCTATCAATAAAATTTCAGAAGTCTGCTGATATTTATCATTGGCAATAAAATAATTCTGCTGATGTATTTTAGTTGATTAATGTGCATTTGATTTTATAACAAACTGGAAATACATTTCTAAGATACAATAAATTGATGGCTAAATCTATTTCAAAGTAATACATAGTGGTGATGTTTTGTGCTATTCTATGATAAAGAAGAAATAAGCACTAGTAAAAGAAATCTGGATATTTTAATGAGCTAGGAAAGAATGAGAGAAGCCACACTTCTATTAAAAGAAACAAGCAACAAAACACACACACATACAATCTGTGCTTAGACTGAATAGGAATATGAAGAGATAAATGACCTCATATGCATTCAGTGGAAAGAAAAGTTTGAGGCAATGAAGCTAAACATAAAAAAGGAAAAGCAAATGTAACCTCAGTGACCACAAGCTACAAAGTCCAAATAGAAAACCTGGGAGTATGAGAGGATGAAGCTATAAAACCTCCAGCAAAGAGCTTAACAACAATTAAAATAAAGACAAATTTCTGGGATGGATAAACAAAGTAGCATATATTACAAAGGAAAATATACTAGTATCACGTAAGAGTTTTTTTTTTAGTAACTGCTTTCAAATAATTGAATCATAAACAATGATTTCTGAGGTTTTAAGCTCATTATTTTGGTTCCCTGGTTTCTCCTAGGATGCAGTATAGAATCTCCATGCCTGGTGTTTATGTACAAACAGAAGCTGCTGCTGCTTTCTTTCATTATTTCCTTTTTAAGTGAAAGTTAATACCTTTTATATGTTACAGAGAAGAGGCAGAAAAAGCCACACTCCCACTATGCTACAATGCACTGAGGATCAACGGAGGGAGGATTATACACATGGCTGAATACAGTTTATTCATTTGTTCTTTGGATTTGTAGACAACAAATGGTGGTATTCTGTAACATCTTGTGTGATTAGCAAATGTAAGGCCGAAATGAATCTTTCAAACAGTTTAGAAAAAGTTTGATTTTCAAAATTATATAGACATTTCATTCTGATGTACCCAATTCATGTGTGTACCTCTTCCAGTCTTCTTCCTTGGAAGTTACCTCTGTTGGGTACACAAAACAGTAGGGACAAAGATTTAGACTTGACACATGCATTAAAATCATTACTGTTTGTTTGTGTGCAAGTATACCTTAAAAGAGTGCCTGCACCCTGACATGTCATCATAATATTATCTTAGAGATTACAGTTAAAGAGACCATATTAAGTACCTTCTCATAATGGAATATTTTGAAAAACTTAATTGTGAATACTGCTGAAACCACTGGTTTTGGGTCTGAAACAGGACAGGTTAACATGACATTCTGTGTGATACTGAATTCTACTTCATGACAAATAATAGTGTGATTTGATTCAATTCCATATGATGACTATTTTTGAAGAGCTTTTTTTGTGAAGGTCTCAGCTAAGCATATGAGAATAATTAGGACACAGTCTAAGGGTTTTGGCAGTTTGAAGACCAATGTTGAAGAAAGAAATGTTAGTTGCACCTGTTTACACACACACACACACACAGTCTTTTATGAAGAGTTATATTTTAGTGTACTATGTAAGTGACAGAAAATTAGCTTTATACTTATATTGGCCCATACTGGAATGTGTATTAGAATATCCATACACTTACTTAAAATTTCTTAAACCTCTATCATAGTGCTTATTATGTTGATTACTTATTTGAAAATGATTAATTGAATACAGATGAAAGGTAAAATGTTCAGGATGGACACTAACTATTAACTTTTAAGGATACCCAAGAATGTTTATGAAAAACATGTTCCATGCTTCAAATACTAGCTCATAATAAAAGAGAGGGTGGAAATCTTGACTTTTTTTTCTGGAAAAATGTAATTATTAGTTCTCATTAGCTTAATAAGTCACATTTTTTTAAAATAGAAAAAATAGCTTTTTGTAGGACAAAGTGGAGGAGTTGACTGGAAATGTTAAGTGGAATGGATTTTTTCAACTTTTGAAAAATTTGGTATTGGCCGGGCGCAGTGGCTCACGCCTGTAATCCCAGCACTTTGAGAGGCCGAGGTGCGTGGATCACAAGGTCAGGAGATCGAGACCATCCTGGCTAACATGGTGAAACCCCGTCTCTACTAAAAAATACAAAAAATTAGCCAGGCATCGTGGCGGGTGCCTGTAGTCCCAGCTACTTGGGAGGCCAAGGCAGGAGAATGACGTGAACCCAGGAGGCAGAGCTTGCAGTGAGCCGAGATGGCGCCACTGCACTCCAGCCTAGGTGACACAATGAGACTCCATCAAAATAAAAAAAAAAAAAAAAAGATAGAAAAATTTGATATTAATTAGTATTTTTTCTTTCCATTGACTTCCTTTCCTTACAAAATAATTGATCATATTATTTCCTCCTATTAACTTCCAATGACACTTTTCAAATATATTGAATACAGTCATATGGGTTAGGCTTATTACTTATCAGTTCCATTTGATATTTGAACTTCAGCTTTACCTAACTAAGTTACATTTCATCCATTGGTAAAATTACCAGATTTTAGAAAAACTAGTGAAGCACATGGAGCCTAAATATGCTGAATTTTGCTTTTCCTTTATAATAAAGGCTATGCTAAGTTTTCACATACCCTGGTGTATTAGGGTTCTCTAGAGGGACAGAACTAATAGGATATATATATATGGGAGTTTATTAAGTATTAACTTACATGATCACAAGATCCTGCAATAGGCTGTCTGCAAGCTGAAGTGCAAGGAGAGCCAGTCTGAGTCCCAAAACTGAAGAACTTGGAGTCCGATGTCTGAGGGCAGAAAGCATCCAGCTCAGGAGAAAGATGTAGGCTGAGAGGCTAGGCCAGTCTCTCCTTTTCACATTTTTCTGCCTGCTTTATATTTGCTGGCAGCTGATTAGATTGTGCCCACCAGATTAAGGGTGGATCTGCCTTCCCCAGCCCAGTGACTCAAATGTTAATCTCTTCTGGCAACACCCTCACAGACACACCCTAGATCAACACTTTGTATCCTTCAATCCAATCAAGTTGACACTCAGTATTAACCGTCACAAGTCCAACCCTTTCAGCTTGAACCCATACAGATCTGCTGAGATCATACATGATATCCAAGTAAAGACAATAAGGTCATAATTATGCCTAACAACTATCCTTCATACAACTGGAAAAGCACCAATCCCCAACTCAAATACTATTACATAAAGTTAACAATACTTAAATGCTGATATGAAGTCAATAAATCTTATGTCACATGATAAAGGAAAAGGAAATAAAATGAAGATATTTTCTTAGTACAAGTGTATACATACACAAACATGATTTTAGCAAAAGAAAGAGGAAATAATCATGACAATTACAGTCCTCATTTCTGCAGCTGGTCATGTGGTTGTAGCTGGTATTGATGACTACCTTCTTCTACCATCCATTCTGTATTCTCTTTGATTTCAGCAAGCACCTCAGCAGGTTGTGGTTTTTTCCCCTGGTGGAGTGACCCAAACCTTCATTCCTGAGGGGTCTGGACCATTTGTAGTCCTGCCTGGATTGGGCTGTTGTAATTTCCCATTGACCCCAATCACAGGGCATGGTATTACTAAGCTATGCCCTAATGGATCTCCTGTATTCCATGCATATGCTTCCTTACTTCCGTTATGGAGTAGTAGTCTTTTTTCATCTTGATAGTCTGGGTCAGTCACCCCAGCCAACACTGTAACTCTCTTCTTAGCCTGTTGACTTAAAGGTAGGAGGAGCCTAAAGTGTCTAGGTGGCAGTCTTAACTTCCAGTTTAATTGAATCATTGTTGTGTCTCCTGGTGACAGCATTCCTCCCTCTGGATGGAAGACCTCTAGGCCAGGAGAATGTAATGCCGCAGGAACAGGAAGCAAAAATTTTGCTAGTGGATCACTGGGGTTAATGGTGAGTGGTGCCACTTTTACTTCCACCCCTTGATTTCTGGACCTGTGAATCCTGCCTATGGGAGAAACAGTACCATATATTGGATGCTGATTCAGATCATACACGGCGTTCTGGAGAACACTGCCCCAGCCCTGCAAAATATTCTCACCTAGTTAGCATTGTAATTGTGACTTCAAAAGCCCATTCCACCATTCTATCAATCCAACTACCTCAGGATGCTGGGGAACATGGTAAGACCAGTGAATTCCATGAGCATGAGCCCACTGCCACACTTCTTTAGCTATAAAGTGAGTGTCTTGGTCAGAGTCAATGCTTTGTGGAATACCATGATGGTGGATAAGGCATTCTGTGAGTCCACAGATGTTAGTCTTGGCAGAAGAATGGCATGCAGGTAGGCAAACCCTTATCTGGAGTAAGTGTCTATTCCAGTTAGGACAAACCTCTTCCCTCTCCATGATGGAAGAGGTCTAATATAATCAACCTGCCACCAGGTAGCTGGCTGATCACCCTGAGGAATGATGCCTTATAGAGGGCTCAGCCTTGGTTTCTGCTGCTGACAAATTGGGCACTCAGCAGTGGCTGTAGCCAGGTCAGCCTTGGTGAGTGGAAGTCCTTGTTGTTGAGCCCATGCATAACCTCCATCCCCGCACCATGGCCACTTTGTTCATTGGCCTATTGGGCAACGACAGAGGTGGCTGGGGAAAGAGGCTGAGGTGTATCCATAGAATGGATCATCATACCCACTTGATTATTAAAATCCTCCTCTGCCGAGGTCACCCATTGGTGAGCACTCACATGGGAAACAAATATCTTCACAGTTTTTGACCACTCAGTGAGGTCCACCCACATACCTCTTCCCCAGATTTCTTTGTCACCAATTTTCTAATCATGCTTCGTCTAAGTCCCTGACAATCCAGCCAAACCATTGGCTATGGCCATGAACAGTATATAATCACACATCTGGCCATTTCTCCTCCCATGCAAGGTGCACAACCAGGTGCACTGCTCAAAGTTCTGCCCACTGGGAAAATTTTCCTTCACTGCTGTCCTTCAGGGGTATCCTAGAAAGGAGCTGTAGTGTTACAGCTGTCCACTTTCAGGTAATGCTTGCATATTGTGCAGAACCATCTGTGAACCAAGCCCTAGTCTTTTCTTCCTCTGTCAACTGATCATAGGGAACTCCCCATGAAGCCATTGGTGCAGGTTGGGGAAGAGAAGGAGGGTAGCAGGAGTGGAGACCATGGGCATTTGAACCACTTCCTCGTGTAACTTACTTGTGCCTTCAGGACCTGCTCGAGCCCAGTCACGTATATACCACTTCCATTTGATGATGGAATGCTGATTTTCATGACCCATTTTATGGCTAGATGGGTCAGAAAGCACCCAGTTCATGATAGGCAATTCAGGTCGCATGGTGACTTGATGACCTATGGTCAAATGTTCAGTTTCCACCAAAGCCCAGTAATAGTCCAAGAGCTGTCTCTCAAAAGGAGAGTACTTATTTGCAGAACATGGCATGGCCTTGTTCCAAAATTCTAGAGGTCTCTGCTGTGATTCACCTATGGGGTCCTGCCAAAGGCTTCATACAGCATCCCTGTTTGCCACTGATACTTCAAGCACCATTGGATCTGCTGGGTCACAGGGCCCAAGTGGCAGAGCAGTTTGCACAGCAGCCTTAACCTGTTGCAGAGCCTTCTCCTGTTCTGGATCCCAGTCAAAACTGGCAGCCTTTTGGTCATTCGATAAATGGGCCGGAGTAATGCACCCAAATGAGGAATGTGTTGCCTCCAAAATCCAAATAGGCCTATCAGGTGTTGTGCCTCTTTCTGGGTTGTAGGAGGGGCCAAGTGCAGCAACTTATGCTTCACCTTGGCAGGAATATCTCAACAGGACCCCCAGACTACTGGACTCCTGGAAATTTTACGAAGTTGGAAGGTCCCTGAATTTTAGTTGCATTTATTTCCCATCCTCTGGTATGCAAACATCTCACCAATAAGTTCAGTGTGTTTGCTATTTTCTGCTCACTGGATCTAATCAGCATAATGTCATGAATGTAATGGACCAGTATGATATCTTGTGGAGGTGAAAAGTGATCAAGGTCTCTCAGAATAAGATTATGACACAAAGCTGGAGAGTCGATATGCCCTTGAGGTAGGACAGTAACGGTACATTGCTGGCCTTGCCAGCTGAAAGCAAATTGCTTCTGGTGGGCCTTATGGACAGGAATGGAGAAAAAGGCATTTGCCAAGTCAATGGCTGCATACCAGGTACCAGGAGATGTGTTAATTTGCTCAAGCAATGAAACCACAACATCTGGCACAAGAGCTGCAATTGGAGTCACAATTTGGTTAAGCTTACAGTAATCCATTGTCATTCTCCAAGATCCATCTGTCTTCTGCACTGGTCAAATGGGAGAGCTGAACATGGAATCACTACCCCTGCAACTTCAAGTCCTTGATGGTGGCACTAATCTCTGAAGTCTTCCAGGGATGTGATATTGTCTTTGATTTATTATTTTTCTAGGTAGAGGCAGCTCTAATGGTTTCCATTTGGCCTTTCCCACCATAATGGCCCTCACCCTACCAGTCAGGGAGCCAGTGTGGGGGTTCTGCCAACTGCTAAATATGTCTATGCCAATTATGCATTCTGGCACTGGGGAAATTGACTGCAGGATGAGTCTGGGGACCCCCTGGACCCACTGTAAGTTGGACCTAAGCTAAAATTCCATTAATTACCTGACCTCCATAAGCCCTTTAACCGGAGGACCACAATGATCTTTTGGGTCTCCTGGAATCAACATCAGCTCAGAGCCAGTGCCCAGTAGTCCCCAAAATATCTGACCATTTCCCTTTCCCCTGTGCACAGTTACCCTGGTAAAAGGCCTTAAGTTTCCTTGGGGAAGGATGGGAGAAAGATGCACTGCATAAATTGTCAGTAATGTAGTGGGGTCCTTCCTCAAAGGGACCCAGCCTCCCCTTCATTCAAGGGGTTCTGGGACTGTAAACTGACTGAAGTATGGAAATTGGTTGAGGGGCCATGATTCTCTGTTTTTGTAATTCAAATTAGTCTTTTGTCCATTCAACGTAGAAGTTTTCTCCTTACATAAATTAAGTAGGAATGCAGTAGACTTCCTATCAATTTCAATTCTAGGAACATGGTGATTAATTAGCCAATGCCAGAGTTCTACACAAGTCAGACTATTATTGCAGCTTTGTCTCTGCTGTCCATTATGGTAGCCATGCCCACCTTGCCTTTGATGGTTGAGTGCTGCAACTTGGCCCCTGCCACCTCTGGATCCAATTATCTCCAATACATTTAAATTTTGTAGTTGAGTGACTGTGGTTCCCACTCTTAGATCTGACATACAGAGAAGAGCAATTACAGGGCTCTTCAAAGATGCAGGTGCTGCCCTCCCCGATCTGTTTCACAAGGCATTTGTCAAGGATATATCTTCTGGACCCTCCCAGCTGGGATGAGTAGGTCTAAAGTGATTAATCCACGCCACCATCCCAATCTCCCTAAACCTTTGGATCCTTTTCTCTACATTAAACCAAGGGAGATCAGGCATTTCCAGCTCACTCACAGTGGGCCATCTTTTAATCCATATTTCAGCTAACCAAGCAAATAAACTATTAGAACCTTTTTTTTTTTTTTTAACTCCCCAAGCTGCAACATTAAAAGCAGAGCCCCTATTTAGTGGGCTAAAATAAATAAGTTCAGCCTGATCCAACTCTATGTTCCTTCCGTCATTATCTAATTCCTTTAATATCCATTCCTATGCCTGTTCTCCAGATTTCTACTTATATAGATTAGAAAACTCAAACAGTTCTTTTTGAGTGTAGCTCACCTCATGAGTCACATTCTCAACCTCACCTCTAGGGACCTACTGGAACTTAGTCTAGTCATAGGTCCAGAAGCAAACAGAGGTGATGGGGGTGGCTCCTGAGGAGAATCAACATGATTGTGCCTGGCAACTGCCTCAGGGGAGGCTATCACCATTGCCTCAGGCAGTGCAGGGATGCTATCACTGTTGCCTCAGGCAGCACAGGGTTTATCTCCTCAGACAAAGGTGGAAAAGCTGATGGCAGTATGGGTTGGGAGGGGATGTTGCCACTACTCGGGATGGGGAAGCTGTTCCTTTTGACAAAAAAGGTTTGTCAGAGTTTACAAACTCAGTATCCCCAGCTTCATCAGAGTCCTCCCACATTTGCCTATTCCAAGATGCAGGGTCTCATTCTTTTCCAATCAATGCCCTCCCTTTAACAATAAACACTTGGTGAGGCTGTGCATGCATCTTTCCTTGCAGATCAGCCACTCACATGATAGCATGTCTATTTTTCTACAATTTCAGTTCTTTCTCTAGAGGAGATAAGACTCTCCCTCAGGGCAATCTTAGGAGATCTGAGGCTCAGTATCTGCTTCTAAAGCCCAGAGACAGAATCCCTGAGTTCATCATTTTCTTTCATCACTTTGTCCACTAAACTTAGGAGCAAGCAACCAATTTCATTGTGTTCCTTGGTTCTCCACATATGGTCAAAGGTGTTGTGTATAGAGTCACTAAACTCCTTGCCTCTCATGAGCGGTGAATCAGGAGTGTTAAATGCATTTATTTTGTATAACTCTCTAAACAGTTCATGTCAAGTACTATCGGTGTTCTCCATATGATTAGAAGTAGATTCCATAGCATTTTGGGGCCTACTCATATTAAGCAGCCAACTCTAGAAACCCCAAAACTGATGAAAGAACTCCATCCTTAATATTCTGTTCCTCCAGAACCGCTCCTGGTACCAAAATCTGTATTAGTCAGGGTTCTCTAGAGGGATAGAACTAATAGGATATATATGAGTTTATTAAGTATTAACTTACATGATCACAAGGTCCCACAACAGGCTGCCTGCAAGATGAGGAGCAAGGAGAGCCAGTCCGAGTACCAAAACTGAAGAACTTGGAGTCCAATGTTTGAGGGCAGGAAGCATCCAGCATGGGAGAAAGTTGTAGCCTGGGATGCTAGGCCAGTCTCTCCTTTTCACATTTTTCTGCCTGCTTTATATTTGCTGGCAGCTGATTAGATTGTTCCCACCAGATTAAGAGTGGATCTGCCTTCCCCAGGCCACTGAAACAAATGTTAACCTCTTTTGGCAACACCCTCACAGACACATCCAGGATCAATACTTTGTATCCTTCAATCCAATCAAGTTGACACTCAGTATTAAGTGTCACACCTGGCTAATTAAGGACATCTACTTTTCTTTGGATAAGTTAGTGATGGTATTGTTACTGTCTTTCTACTAAATGTGTTGCACACAAATCCTCGTTTGAACTTTTGGATTTTATTTGAGTTGCAAACTCATTATTATATCCTACAGGGCACCAAATTCCCATACTTGAATATCTCTCTAATAGTATACTCAAGTACATCTCCCCACCCCTGATTTACCATGCTACTATACTAGCCTTCTTTTTGTCCTTCAAATGTAAAATAAGCTCATTTTCAATAAATTTCAGGGCCATTTATACAGTGCTGTTTTTATTTTTTTATTGGTAAATACTTTCCTCAGGTGTTGGAATGACAACCTGCATCTATTAGAATAAATTCTAATGTTACTTCCTCAAGAAGGCTGTTTCTGGTTATTTTTATTAAACCAAAAACTTTCTTATCCTATCTCCACCAGAAACTTTCTATCACATTATTGTTTTCTTCATAATAGTACATGACTAGTATTTTGTAAGTTTCATACCTGCAGAATTAATGCATTTCAACAATAGAGAACAGTGTTAAATTAAAATACCAAAGCTATAGCAGCAGAATTTCATACCTTAGTAACCCGAATGGGTAGATTTTTTTTCTTGGGCAGAAAGGTATATCCTAGAATCCATGAATTCATAACCAATGGATGTCTTCTAGATAGTAAGTCTGGAGAAGGTACATTTGTCATAGCTGAATTTGTGTATTAAAGATCAAGTCTTTATAATTTGGTTGAGTTAATGGAAAACCTGATGAAGTTAGAGATACATTTTATTGCAAATGTAGAAGTGAGGCAGAATATTTAATTTTGTATGCTGATGAGCTAGGTATTCCAGCTGTATTTCTTGCAACATAACCACTAGCAGAATAATCTTGAGGCAGTCTTTTACCTGTTCTGGCCTCATTTTACTCATCTGTAAATTTGAGCCTATCTCAGCAAGGACTTGTACACACTTTCTAAGGCACATCTTGAGAAGTAGTGAAACTGTTGAAAGTGTGTTTCTTTCAAAGCTAGTGCTTACTTTCTAACAGTGTGATTATTGGAGAGTTACTTGGTCTGTCTGAATATTGAAAGGGCATCCAGTTTTTCTAACACAATTTATTGCAAAACCCACCATGTCTCACTGATTTGGTATGCTACTTTTATCATGTTTAATTTACATCAATATATAAATCTGTTTTTGGATTCTCTGTTTTGCTTCTTTATTCTGTTTGTCTGTCTTTGAGCCAGTATCATAATGTTTAACTTTTAAAATATGTAATGGCTCTTGCTATACATTCATTCTTCTAGTTTAATGACAATATCCCTCAAATTTCATCCCTTCTCCAAAACCACCATCTTAACAAATTGTGATTTTGATTGAAATCACATTAAAAGTACAGATTAACAGGAAGCTAAGGAAAGTGTTTATATTATCATTAACAGTTTGATGTGCATTTACTCAGTTCTTCCATCATTCAATACAATTTATATTTTCAAAAGTTAGGATTATTAGAAATTTAACTTGTAATTGTTTTATGTATGTGTTTATTCATAATTATTTACTCATTCACAAACACTTATAGGGTACCCATATTATATCACACAATGTGTGCTTACTAATTGTTGAAGATATTAAAATTCATACACACACAGCACACACAGCATTATGCTCTACCTTCAAGGAGCTTATAGTTTAAAGGAAATGATGGATATTTGTTCACCAGGAATTTTGCCAGTAGCTTTTCATAAGACATCTTATAAGAACCAACATTTAATGGTATTTTTCTCCTGGTTTTTATAAATGTGAAGACAACTGAAAGTGGATAGTAACTTACTAGAATTTATATAGTAAGCACTAATTAAAGCTAGGAGTACTATCTAAGTCTGGCTCCAAGACACATTTTTTTCTTCCCGTTATAGAATGTTATATCACATCTGTCCTTACAGTTATAAAAATGTATTAAATTTACCTGGTAGATGTTATCTGAATTATGAGCACTAGTCTAGAAACAAACAAAAAAAGCAGCTACCATAGGGCTAGCCTCATAAATATAAAACTCACTCTAAACATGTGCAAACAGATACTCATGAGATAACATGGTACATAGGGCTACATTTATGCCCAGGATACTATGTAAGCAGAACTAGAGAATGAGTAGGTACTCTGAGGAACCAGAGAGTGGCTGTGATGAAATATCAGGGTGGTTTTCTTAAGGAGTTGTTTTTTTTAAGGTAAGTCTTAAAGAAAAGATAGATGAAAAGGAAGATGAGGTATTCCAATTAGAGGAAGTCATTGAATAAAAGTCATGGAGAAAAGAAACAGAATAGTGTGGACAAAAACTACTCTATAGACAGAACAGTGTTTCTAAGGCATAAAGAGCAAGGCAGAAAGTCACTACAGAATCAGGCCTAGGGGGTAGACATTAACCTGATTATGGAGTTCCTTTTGTGACCTACAAAGGCATTTGAACATTATTCTGTAGCATGTACAATAGAGAATGCTTAAGAGCTTTTAGTGGGAAGAGGAGGCATAATTAGGCAGACAGGGCCAGACAAATGAGTTTATCCTAAAAATTTACTTTTGACCAATCTTTTTTTTTTTTTTTTGTATCAGAACATGAATATAAGTAGCATAGGTTAAAAGGCTTATCACTTCCTAGAGTTTTCTATTTATAATATACAGTATAGGAGAATTCTAGTTATTACAGCTCTTTAGAACTCAAAAATTGCTACATAAGCCATCTGATTTTACTGCCAAGTTCATTCTCCAGCTGAGAACTTTACCAATAATGTGAAATCCTTTAGCTTGAGAGCAGGTAGGAGTAAGGGAAATCCTTGTATCCCAGGGAGCTGGAATAAGTTCTAGCCGACTGCTTTGTTTAGTAATCTCTCTGTATTCTCTAAGCCAAACTTATTTAGGAGCAGTTCTTAATGGGGTGAATGCAGAAAAAAGACCACCAAGGATGGGCACAATGCAAGTGTTCTTTTACCTTACATTTGGTCTTTGCTAGGTTTTGTGAATGTCTTTATTGTAGGTAATTTACCTTGCCCTGAGATTATAAGCTTTGCTTTACAACCAGTCTTTGGCATTTACATGGACCTGGGATCTCTAGCCTTACTCTCTTGCTTGTACTAAAACCCTCTGGTTTACCTAGTCTCCAACCCACTCTTTTCTAGCCTCTAGTGCTTCCATTTATAACCTCTAGTTTGCCTGGCCTCCAACCTATTCTTGTCTCTGGTGTGCTCTACCCACTTCCATTCTTTGCCTGCTGGAATTAATGATGGAGCATTTAACTTAAGTCTAACCTGCAAAAGTCTCTTTTGTTTGAGAAAGGTTCGGCCATTCTAGTTATATTCATGGGATTACTGTTTGAAGGTTTACTGGCAAATATAGTTTGAGTTTTATTGTGTCAACCTTAACTTTTGTTACTTGAGCTGAATACATATAGAATTCATTCATATATTTTCTTCCCATGTGTCAAAAATGGCAAATAATATTCTATAAAACTGTTGTATTTAAAACTTGAATGTAGAGAAGCTGAGACTTAGAAAGGAGAAATGAAATCTCTCAGAGATTGACACAAGATCATATAGCTACTTAGTAAGTATTTATCTTATTCTTTTTCCTCTTGAGGAGATATCGGTGCATTTCTCCTGGAAATTGAATCACCTATCAATGTAAACTGGCTAAGTCTTTTAATTATTGTAGTATATTTTCTTATCATATTTGGTAGATGTCAGTCATGCCTCCTTGGAGAAAATGTGCCTTTCTAAATTTTTTGTTTTTCGTTTGTAGAATGATGTCATATTTATTTCTTTTAATATGTGATTTATAACTGATATAAACTTTTTAGTTTCTAAATGAATTGATTCAGTTCAGTTTTAAGATCTTACTGATTGCTTTTTCTGAGGTTTTTTATTTACCATGTCCTGTTTATATGGCTGATAGTGTTGACTAGAAACTTACTCTAGAGATTACATTTACTCATTTATTCATCAATTTCTGGTTTTCTCTGTGTTATATACAATGATTGACAAATTTTTCTGGCACATTTTCCTGCTTTTATGGCTATAATTACTCTGTTGTCTTGGGCCACCTACTGAATTTTCTATTCATTGAGGATGCTTCTGAATAGAGAATCATTTTTAACCCCTGGCATATCTGGGAACTTTCTGGGACACACCAAAGGATAATTATTTCTTTTTTTTCTTTCACCAAAATATTTAAATATAAATTTATAAGTGCTAAGTCAATTTACATAGTATTAAAATATAATTTTTAAAAGCTGGAGCTTTGGGTTCAGAGAACCCTGGGATCAAATCCTAGGTGTGGAGCTTGAGCCACGTATAATTTTAAGACTATGTTTTCTTATCTAAATAATATTAACATTTATCTCAGGGCAAATATGAGTAAATTAGGAAATACATGGAAAAGACTTCATCTAGAACCTGGGATTTAGTGTGTGCATGATAAAGTTTAGCTTTTATCATTGGCTTTATTCATGTTTTTATTCTTGCACTGTAGATTTCCTCTAATTATGCCATTTATTCCGTTTTCCTCTGATAGAAAAATTAACAAGAATTTACGTTAGTTTCTTATAAACAGAAGTCTTTTGATATCACCATTTAGAATTCCAGAGAAAGGCAATATTATGTGATCAAAATAAATAGGTGTTCACACTGTATAGAATTCTCCTTCTCTCTACAAGTGTTGCCCAGAATTATTTATGTTGTCCAAAATTTAACATCAAGTCTATAGTTTGCAAGTCTTGGAGGATACTCAGAGAGTGACAACAACTCTGTTGATATTCCCTTAGCTAGAAAAGAAATACTTGGAGATCAAGGTGTGTGGTAATAGGCCTAGAGAAGGTTTCTCCTGGGGATTAGGTAGTACAGTAGGAGATGGGCACTGAAAACAGGAGGGCACCAGGAGGAATATCAACATCATCTTTTTTTGTAATTTCCTCTGGTCATGTCTGGATTTCAGATCTTCTAAACTCAAGGCTTTGAAAACAATTTCCTATGAGACTTAGAAATGAAATTGTTTCTTTCCTATAAGAAATATGAATGAATGCCTAAAAAATTATTTCAGTTATTTGATAAATATGCTTGTAAGTAGAAAAAAGTTTTGAGTTCAGCTTCAGATCAAAGAAATCTGGACTTTAAATCATTTGTTTCTTGAAAGTTTTCTTCTTTTCTTCGGCAAATGGATAAAAGATGGAAAATCTTGAGCAGCAAACTTGTTGATATTTTACATTTTTATCCAATAGACAGGTTAGAATAGCTGCATATTTACATTGCTCTTCTCAGTTGTATGTAATAAGAATACAACTTATCTACGTAATAGAAGAATGTGAAACCTTGTTGTTCTGATTCCATAGTATAAGATTACAAAAGAAGTCTCTGCTGGAACATTAAAGGAGAATGGAACATCTTCTGATTCTTAAAATTAGGCCTGCCACAAGAGAGGATTCCCTTTGAGAATTTGAAGTTTACTAAGATGAATGTGTCTCTGTGTGTGTATATAAATGGGTGATATCTCTTGACTCCGTGGATTCCAAGTCATGGCAAAAAGCAGTGTAGTTATTTTCCCCCCCACACTCCTCCTGCTCTTACCCCAAAGACGACCTGAGAGTCTATGTGAGAAAAATGTGTTATTTAATTCTTCGATGTTCCAAATTATATAGGGAAAATATGAATTCTAGTAATTTTACTTAATGTTTTAAGGTGTAGAAGACTTGTAGTATCCATAAGCACCATCTACATACTTTAGGGAAAAATATTTTCACTTAACCGTATCTCTGGCTTTCTTGCAGCTCTGTAATTCAAACAGTGTCCAGTCATATGAAATCATATTTGTATTCATTCATTCATGGGATTTCAGAATTTACTATATCCACTATGCTTTAACTGTTAGTGGTCTCTAAAACTCCAGAGGACACAATTTAGATTACATGCATGTGAATTTGCACTATGAAATTCTACTTTAGATTGGTTATTCTCTTGCTGACCCCTAAGGGGTAAAATGATCTGAAACATGCTTTTTAAAAGCATGTACAGGAACTGGAACATAAAGTCACATAATTGAGTCACCTTGCTTAATTTCACTTTTTGAATTATTGGTTTCCTGAGAGGTAGTTTCACAGCTGAACAGAGGAAAATAATTCTCAAACTTAAAGTATCTCCTTGGGCATCCCTCTTCCATGTAATGACACTATTAGAGTGCGTGACAAAAATCGTTGGTAAACAAGGCTTTGAATTTGAATGCACACTGCCATGCATAGAATACATTCATCACAACAGAGAGTTCAATGTGTTTGATTTGTTATGTTGAAGATTATTGTGTCTTTCTACTGATTTACTGTAGAATTAAGATACAATAGATGATATTTTCTAATGTTTCAAGATATTAATGTATATATATTTTACTACCAATGATGTGTATATAGTTATAGCTTTTCTAAGAAAGAACTTTTGTGAAGGACCTATTTTTTTCTTGAATCAGCTGTTCTTGTTGAGAACCTGGTATGCGAGTGAGGAATAAATGAAGCCTGAAAGTTGTATTAAAGGAATACCATTTGCAACTTTTTGTAATTTGGCAACTTTTAAATGTGAATATTTTTCTCTCTATAAAAATACAGGTGATTGAACATGTTGGCCTTTTCAAAATCATATATAATTTTTGCAGGGGTGAGAAATTTGAAATTAACCAATGATTTCTGCATTTATTAAAGGAATATTTTAGTCAGTAGAAGAAAAAGTTCTACATGTAATAGGAAGGTAAAAAGAAAATTTTATCTTCTTTTATACAGATTCCATATGAATTCTCACACTTATAATTGATGTAAACTGAAATTTAAATAACAAAATCCATTGTAAAAATGTCAGTGGAAGTTTTTAGAAAATATTAATTATCCTATGAAGGCTACTCTATCTACAAATGAAGTATTTAGCTAAATGCAGTATAAAATTTCTAAAATATTGTGCTTTAAGAATGTATAATATGTAATTCTCTATACTGTAGTATCGGATTTATATGTTATAAGTAACTTTTCCACCACACCAAAGCTCTGGAACATATGAAGAGGTACATATAACCCTTCGATGTTACAAATGTAAGCACTAGATACCCCTTCATATATTCCAGAGCTTTGATTATGTGGTTGAAAATACCACGTAACACTGTATCATCAGACTTGGAGATGATTCCAGAAGTTTGTGGCTGCCATTACTCTTCTCACCAACCATCTGAATAACTCAGGGAAGAGATGAGGCAAGTTAATTACATGAGTGATTCTTCAGTGAATGGGTAAACTAAAGGATTGTCTCCCAGAAGTCATTCTTTAAAAGAATTTTCACCTTTCACAACTTCTTTGGGTTATTAATGATATAAAATGTGTTTCTTGAAAATAGAGCTTCATAATTTGCAATGATGATTTAAAAATCTAATTTAATCCTTATCAACTAATTTGTAGTGAGCTAATATAACTGCTAATTAGTGCTGTTGGTGATGTTTAGACATACTGAAATCTAATTTTGCCTTAAAATTAGAAAATTTAAGGCTATATTTGCAGAAGTCAAGTTATTTAACACTTAGCAGAATGCACCTCTGATCACATTATATATAGAGAGAGCACCCAATAAATTTTTAGACATAAACTGATTCACAGTTGGCTGGAAAAGTTGTATAGCACCATGATCCTAACTATTTACTATTGAATCATATTACAAGTAACTTAAAAGCAAATTGCAACCAGTAATATATTTCACAGAAACATAAAATTGCTGACTGTTTTTTAATATTACACTCTGAAAGAAAAGGCATTTACAATTATTGTCTAAAATGGCATTTATTAATTATAAAATTCTGTTTAAACAAGCATAAAAAATTAGTATTTTATTATGACCATTGAAATTTTGATTCCACCTCCTTTCAGGAAAGGCCATCCCTCTAGGTGATAGCAACAGAGATAGATAATCTAAGAACAGACAACCTGGGTTACAAAATGATAGTGAGGTCCTGTCTTTCATTTGCCTTTTAATTGATTCCAATACATGCTCTAATCATTGGAAAACAATCATGGGCAAAGTCCTTGATTTGGTAGAGATTATATTTTCTTAAATGTTGACAAAATAAATAAAACATATGGAAGCCTAGACTATAAGTATTATGGAGAATAATAAATTAGGAAAGAGGACAATGAATGTTGGGAGATTATAGTTTCACGTAGGGTGCCCCAGGGAGAGATTTACTGAAGAAGTGGCATTTGAGTAAAGATCTGAGGGAAGTGAAGATGCTGGTGAAAGCGTGGTGCAGACTAATCAAGCAGCAAGTATGAAGTCCCTGTGATGACAGTTCAAGGAAATAGTTAACACTATATGTTGATGGGATAAGAAAATGCAAGGGTCATGAGAAATGTCATCATAGAATAATAGGGGAAGGAAAGGTATGTAGTAGACTTTGGCTTTTATTCTCAGACATAGGAGAAGCCATTGAGGAGTGCTAAGAAGTGGAGTGACCTGATCTGATACACATTCAGTGAGGATTACTCTTGCTCTTTGGTTAAGAATACACTGAACAGAGTCAAAGGCAAATGCAATATTCCAAGTAAGAGATTGTGTTGACTTTATCCAGAGTAGAAGCAGTGGGGATGGTGAGAAGCAATGAGATTCTGTATACGTTTTAAAGGGAGAGGGAGCCTGCAGGAGTTACTGAGAGATATGATATGAAATTTCAAAGAAAACAAGAATAAAAATAGTTACAAAGGTTTTTTATTTTTTTATATGAGCAATTGGAAGGATGGAGTTGCCATCAACTGAGATGAGATGAAGAAGACCATGAAAGGAGCTGTTTAGATGAGAATGTAGACCAAGAGATCAGGAGTTCATGTGACATATGCTTATTTTGCCACCTGCCATCCAAACAGAGAGGCTGAGTAGCATTCCTTCTCCTGCATATAGGAGTGTGAGGTTCTGGAGAGAGGTCTGTCAAAGAGGGAATCAGTGTCAATCAGTCTGAATAAAAAATTCAGAAAACATCAAGGATATGAGAAGAGATACAGGAGTAAGTCTATGTTTCCTTCTAAGGAAAAGCAGTGCAACCACGTATTTATTATTTACATCAATGTGACCAGGTTTGGGGTCAGAAGGTCATTAAAACTCAGCACCACAATCTCAATCTTTGTCTCTGTCTCTCCTTGTCTTTGTGTCACTGTCTCTGTCTCTCCCTCTCACTCTCTCTTGCTTCCCCCATCCCCCATCTCCCACCTCGTCTTTCCTCTTGCTTTCTCAACATGAGATTGAATACTTTTGGAAAATAACCGTACTCAATGACTTAGCTGCCTCATGCTAAACAAGATTGGTAATGGGATCTCAATATGTATACAACATAATATTCTTCGAATATAAAAACAGCATGCAGTTTGAGACCAGCCTGGCCAACATGGTGAAACCCCATCTCTACTAAAAATACAAAAAATTAGCTAGGTGTCGTGGTAGGCACCTGTAATCCCAGCTACTTGGGAGGCTGAGGCAGGAGAATCGCTTGAACCCAGGAGGCGGAGGCTGCAGTGAGCCAACATCATGCCACTGCACTCCAGCCTGGGCAACAAAGTGAGACTTCATTTCAAAAAAAAAAAAAACCAACGTTCAAAGTAATTGCAACCTGCAAAGAGACATAACTGACTGTGGGTAGAAAGCAATTTTTCATTTTAAGGAATTTCTCTTTATTAACAGATTTTATGTTTTAAAAATGTTCTTCTGGCTTAAATAAGATGTTTGATATAGACATGGTGTAGATTTTAATAATATGACTGCTAGTTATATTTTACTTAAACATTTTTAACACGTGGTTCCTACTTAAATAAAGCACATCCTATGTATGTATATAAAACACAAGTATAAGAGGAAAAACAATTAATATTCAAAGCCGAGCTAAATAATAGACCTGAATCTAGTTCCTTTCATAAGCATTATTTATTTTCTTTACCAGTTGCATTTTAGCGAAGTGGATTATTTAATCTGTCCAACAACTATAATGTCTATTTAAGTGGTTCTCTCATCTTTATTTCATTTTAAAGCAATGGTGCAATTCTGCGTATGTATGAATCCCATTACTTCTGCCTCTCTTCCAACTTAATGTTTCAGTGTAGAAGGCAAACCATAACAAATATTAATTAAAAGAACCTATTAATTCAAATTATGAATAGTTTTAAGTATTTTCTCATTTTATTTTAATTACTTTCCACAATTGGGAATCTTATCAGCATATTTATGTCAAATATAGGGAAGCATTATATGAGGTCATTAGGTGAACAGGCTCTGGGGTCAGACCTAAACAGGTTTGAATCTAACTGCCATGATTTTGTCATGTGTTCATCATGTGTTATTTAGGAAGATAATTACCTCTCTGTGCCTCAGTTTCTTATTTTGTCAAATAAGAATAATAATAGGACCTACCTCAAAATACTGTAAGGGAGAAGAAAATTTATATAAAGTGCTTAGCATAATCCATGGGCATAAGAACTTAGTAAATGTAGTAAATTTTGGTAAATGTCATATGAAATTTTAGAGGGGGATTCTTAGTTTTTGGTTTATGACAGCCTCCTCTTTTGATATGCTCAGCTATCCACGCTTGTATAATCCCTTGAAGACAGAAAGCTCCACTGTGTCCTCAGAAATCCTGGCTTTGTGTTCTGATTGTTGGAAGCTGGCCTGTGTGGATGATTATCAGTAGACTCCTGTGCTTTCTGGGTTTTGTTTAGGATTGTCCAATGACCCATTTGGAAAGCCCCAGCAGGAAATCAGAGAGAGAGAAAGGACAGTGAAACTAAGTATTTGTTCTCCTGGTTCCCTCTCTGTGAGATCTTCTTAATCTGTGTCTTTCAAGGGAAGGTCATTGCTGCTGTGAAGGAAGCTGCATTTGTAAGTTTCTCTTTGTTCTATAATCTCTCTCTTCCCTGCTTTAGTCTTGCTGGGCCTGGGGCTAATGCCAGCTCAAATAAACTGCTCTCATTCCTGCACTGTTCTTAGTAATTCCTTTACATTGCTCAAACCCTTAAAATTAATAACTTTTATATTAACATTATTTAAATTATCCTAATTTGAATGTCTCATCAACTAGTTGCTGGGAATCTGACTGATACACTGGGGAATACATAACCCCTCCCCTGAAGTCAGTTGATTTCCTGAGTGCTGCCTGGGAGTGCACTTGTATCCCTCTATCTGTTATGTCTACAGATGTCCCTTCCTTTCCCAGACTTAGTGAGTATGCACTTGTCTCTTCTCTTCTTGATAACAAATGCATGGGCTCAACCCAAAACCATCCACCTTTCCTCTAGCTTAAACTTCTCACTGGACTTAAGGTTTTATTTTACTTTATTTATTTAAATTTTATTTTATTGTGATAAGAACACAACGTGAAATCTATTTTCTGACATTTTTAGTATACAATACAGTATTGTTAGCTATAGGCACAATGTTTTGCACCAGATCTGTAGACTTTCTTATTAGTCTTGCTTTACTGAAACTTCATGCTCATTGATTAGCCATTTCCCATTTTCTCCTCTCCAGTCCTGGACAACTATCATTTCACCCTTTGGTTCTATGAATTTGACTTTTTCAGATTCCTCATATAATCTTTCTTCCTGGTTTAGGTTTCAAAAACAAAAGCCAAGAAGGAAGATTATCTTTGGAAAAACCAGTGAGGCAAGGAAATACAATGGCCTAGCTATCTCCATGGAATTAAAGAAAAATATAATATTTACAAAACATAAGCTGATAAGAAAGATGAATTAAAGCATTGTTCCAACCACTCTGTACATATAATTTAAGAAAAAATGTTGGTATAAGAAAAAGTATTTTCTACTGTTTAAATAGTATTATTATTTCCTGTATATAAAATTCGTGCCCAATTTGTATGTCATTCTTGAATCCACAGCTTAATAAAAATAGCAACAAACAAAAATAAGGTTTCATAAGTGATTTGCCAGTTTTATTTATATATTTGCAAAGATGGAGATAATTTAATCTATGTGAGATTGAGATCCTTTCTACTATGTACACCTTCCATATAAAGACATTATTATTCTTTCTCAGTTCTGTATTTCTGAAAGTCTGTCACATACTTTAAAAAATGATCAGATCTATGCAAGTGAAACTTGCAGAATTTGCATTTGCCCTCAATCCCTCTTCTTCCTCTAGCTTTTCATGTGTCTTGCCTTTGTTCCCATTTCACTAAGCAAGCATTGGCCTGCTGCTAACGCACTCAAGTTTCCCCACAAGCTCTCACATTCCCTGGAATATTAAACAAAAAGAGAGCAACCAGGATAGGAAGACCAATTTCTTTCAGGTATACTGAATAGTTTCCAGTAAGGCTCACTGATATTTCCTTTATTCTCTAACTACTCAAATTATTGCTAGTTTCTCTCCTTACAAGAAAATAACATTTATTTGTAGGAAAAGGAAGTGAATTATATGACCAATGATGCTATTTTATTTCATAATAGTGAATTTTTATTGTGTTTTTCCCATGTGGCATAAAAACTATCTCATACAGTGCAAAACACTTACAAGCACTCTCACAATTACTTCCACTTCCAATGTGCAAATTACGGGGAACCCAAAATAAGTTTGAAGGTGCTGTAAGAATAGGTTCTAGGCAGAATATACAGTAGAGAAGGGGTAACTTTTAAAACTAGCATAATGATTGGTGTGTCTTGGTTTTCTTAAGTCCAAATACCAGGACTGACAATATGATAAACTGTCATCTCTACCTTAAACTCTCACCCTTGCCTTTCATTTGCAAATGAGCAAGCAAGTGGCCTGTTTTTAACACATGGACCATTAACTGCCTTCTTCTATTTGCATAGTAATGATAGTGAGCCAATGGTGATTTACTGCTCTGACTTGTATCATAAATAACAGATCATTTACGCTGCTAATTACACTCATTTCCATATCAATAATGCATTCTGGGTTGGGTTGGACTACTGCATTAGAAAATGGAATTGAATGACAAATTGATTTCCTACTAAAATGGTGTAAAACAGTTGTCTATTAGAAGAAGATACTATTAAGTAATGTAGATAAGTGCAAAAGACATTTTTACAACTTATCCTGTAGCTTCAATCATCAAAAGTATAGTTTGGTCAGGAAAATATTTATCCCGTGTGCAAACACAAATGTGTAACATTGGATTGTATCTGTTGGTATCTGTCAGCACTAATTGGCTAGAGTATGGCTACCCTGAGCCCTCTGACTCACATTTACTTTGTGGGTGGGCCAGCTAGCTTTTAGTTCTGCTATGTGATCCTAGACTGCACTCACAATCTGTAATAGTTATTTTTAAAATATAGGCTTTACTTCAAAAGGGGTGATTGTGTGAGAGTGTGGATAGGTGGTGGTACAAGTGCATCATTATTACTAAAGAAACATTAAAGTTTAATATATGCCTTATAGATCTGTGATGTTAGATATAAACACACAGGAACCTTGAGGAACTTTTATATTCACAATAAATATATGTATGGTGCATACAGATGTATGTTTAGAGAAAGCCAAAGAGCAGAGGTAGAGATAAAGAAAGAGATCGAGGTTTTCTGAAAACTTTTTAATAAAAATATCAGCTTCTGTATTTCAGCTGCAAGAAATTACTAAGACACTTGAAAATATACATTTAGAAAAAAATGTGTGGTGAAAGAGATCTAATTTTTATAACCACCATCTTTCTAATAACTATTAGGTTGGTACAAACATAATTGCAGTTTTTGTCATTACTTTTAATGGCAAAAACTGTAATTACTTTTGCACCAACCTAATATTTGAATGTACATTTGGAAATAAATGCATGTAAGAAGTAACTAAAACAATTCAAAACTTATTCTGAGGTTGGCTTTGAGCCTTCTATAAAGAGTGATACCACATTCAAAGTTAAAAGTAGAGAACAATGACAAGTAATATATTTACAAAGTTGTTAGGGTCTAAAATAGATTATAAAGAAGTTCAGACATTGTAAAATATAAAAGACGAAATCTCAGATTTGAATTTTTAATATAAGAAGACATTTCTGAAGATAAATGATTGAATACGTGAACATTGATTCAGAAGAAAAATTTATGATTATAATTAAACCAAGAAGCTGCTAATTCACGTGATTAGGTGACTTATCCTGCATGTTAATAATTTGATTTTTAAGGCATTAGGTGGATAGGTACAACAAAATGAGGAATACATAAACTTTTCTATCTCCCCAAATGTGGGTTAGAATGATGGATACCAACTAGCAAGGAAATGTTAGGAAAAAGAATGAAGCAAGGACAGTGATTTAAAAAATGTTATTCATTGATAGATCAGTCTATAAATAGTGAAGTGATAAAGATACAAACAGTGTAACCAAGAAAGGAAGAGGGAGATGGAGGAATGATGAATTTGTTACATGTAATTTTCCTAAGATCTGAAAAATATGTCCTTCTAAATCAATATTACGTTTATACTGTAACCAATATGACCAAATTGCAATTATGTTAAAATATGGATGTGTTTTATTTTGAGGAGAATTTTTGATATTATTGTTTTAAATAACCACTGCCTCATTATTTTTGGAGAAATACACAATTACTTTGTAATAATCTACTGATTATTATATAAATATATAAGGATAGATATGTGTATATATACATATATATCTATAGGTATACATATATGTTCATATATATGTATCCTTATATAGTTATCCAACACATATGATATATATTATATATATTATATGTAAAATATGTATCTGTTGTATATTATATATCACACATGTTAAAGTTCTAAATAATTTTTATGTGAGCAAATATTGTCAGACTAAAGTTTATTAAATTTGATTTACTTTCACTTCAAAAGAGTTAATGAGTTAGATCTATGATACTAAATTAAATTCTTGACTTTAGTATTACAAATATTTTATAATGAGAGTTTTAAGAAAGCTTAGAAAAATCTGCTAGCATCTATAAAATGCCATATATAAAAGATAAATCTGATTAGTTGTGTTCATATTTCTGTGCAGTACTTTTTCTTCATGGATAATGGATAACATTAGGTATCACCTACACCATTATTTTTCTTTATGTATAACTAAAATGACATGGGTCATCATCTCCAATAGAATACCACAATTAACAATTTGATCAATTGTCTTTCTGCTTATACTTTCATTTCTGAAGATAAGTTAAAGTTTTTTTCTTTGTTTATAGACATAAACTAAGTATTTGTGGATTTGTATATTTTTGGATTTTCCAATCTCCTCTTTTACAACATTCCCCTTCTACACCAAAAACAAACAAAAAAAGAAAACAAATCATTTGCTAATCCAGAGCAATCTAGTTTTATCTGATTACTATAGGTGAGCTGTAGCTGTTATTAGAGGTCAATTCATTGCTCCAGTAAGAAATCAACTTGATTTGTTTAGCAAAGTTTTAGTAAATGTGTTATGTACTTGTCTGTAAAAATACGTGTTAGAAAATAGCAAGGCTGTCTTTTTTATATAGCCTTGAAAAGTTGTTCTCTTCTAATTGGGAGAAAAAATAAGTGGGCTTTTATATGCATAGATGGACTTTACTTGTTTCTTTTGGATATATGTGGATATATGTGCATTGGGAATAGCTTGAAGGGGAGTCAACAGCAATGGCACAGAATTTCACTCATTCTGTAGGCTCCCTAGTGGCAGGGAAAGTCCTACCGTTGTAAGGTCCAGGCACAGTACCAGACACAGAGTAGGTAGGCATTCAGTACATATTTGTTTAATGACTAATCAGTCTGAAATCTTGAAAGTAAAACAAAGGTAGTCTCTTTAGTTCCAATAGCTAAGTAGGTGGGTGATTACAGGATGACTTGATGTATCCTAAACATCAACTTTGTATTAGCCCCAAGGAGACTCAGACACCAAAATGAATTTTAAGATGAATTGCTAAACAACATCTAATAAGAAATAGCTTATATTAAGCCGTGATTGCCAATGATTATGATTAATTAATAATTGTAGATTGTATTTTATAATTTATTACTTTTAAAAGCTTATGATTAAACATAAAATTCCAAAATGTTATTTAGATTTTAATGATAAACTTTTGCGAATTTGGGGAAAAATACCTCATGGACAAAACTGGGCCATAGGCACACTTTCCTATAGCATTGGTTCAGTAATTCAAATCATAAAGTCAAGTGAGTATCTACTCTCATCTAGTGAAAGTATACCTTAATGAAGGTTTCTCTTTGCATGGTGTATCACCTTCCTTAAATTTGAATATACAAACACAAAGCTATCAAGAGACAGCATCAAATGCACAGACTTCAATTAAAGAAATTTAGAAATATGCATGCAGTATTACAATTATTTTTATTTTGATTATGCTATATGGGTAGCAATTAGCATTTAATCATTTTCATATATATGTTTGTACACTAACCCAGAAGCTTTATACAGCAGACAACTTATATGTAGATAAAAATAAGGCACATGCATGTCATACTTAGTTGCTGCTTTTCTACTTATAGTATGAACTGAAATGATCAATATGGCATTTTCTCCCTGAAGATGCATGTTATTTTGCCAGTGGTTACCAACTCTTGACATTACTAGTTGAACCTCTATACATGGTCTTCTCCTTTCAGCTCAAAGGTGACACCTCTTTTTTCTGTGATTCAGATAATCACTGTAGCTTTTGGCATCTTCTGCTGTGACTTTTTAGAAAGATAGTGGCTGCGTTACAAAGCTTTTCTTTGTGCTGTGTGTGGTGACTGTAACATGTTTTCAGCCCATATGACTAATTGTTCCTCTACGTATGCTGATCATTCTGAATTTGCTTATAATTGTATTTTTTTTGCCCCCTTCACTTACCTAAACCCTATATACTTAAGTGTCATAGATATGGTTATGTTACTAGCTTTACTCATAGTATTTATTTACACAGATTATTTTACATTTTTCATCTTTTATCCTCTTACTCAAGTTACTATTTTGGTTTCTTCTAAAAATATGGAATATAGAATTCATATATTAAGAATAAAATATTCTTTAAAGCTATTGTACTCTATGGTATTTCACATAATATTAACCAGCTATTAGCAATGACTGGTATATACTTCCCATTGAAAATGATGTAAGGTGTGAAAGGATTGGTTTTGACAATTTTATATCACATATTTATATTTACCTTAGGTGATTCTTTTTAATGTTTTAATTTGGGACCACACTAATTTCTAACTTGGTAACTCATCTCCTACCAAAATTAATACCAAGCAAAGAAAAATGGTTTTCTGAATAGAATCTACTAGTCTTTTATGTCTTATAATGGTAGACCACTGATGAGGTAGAACTCCGTAAGAGCTTTGCTCTCACAGTAAAAGGTTTTGGTTGTGCATGGATTACACCTAGTGAAAGTTGGTTAGTATTGTCTAAGTGGCTTAAGACAAATTTATTTTGATTTGTATTGTGATGACTTCGCGAAGCACCAGATTTTTTCCCGCTTCGTGTGTGTGTGTGTGTGTGTGTGTGTGTGTCTGTTTTGAGTCCAAGTCTCACACTGTTGCCCAGCCTGGAGTGCAGTGGCATGATCTCAGCTCACTGTAACCTCTGCCTCCCGGGTTCAAGCAGTTCTCCTACCATAGCCTCCTGAGTAGCTGGGACTACAGGCATGTACCACCACTAATTTTTGTATTTTTAGTAGAGAGAGGGTTTCAGCATATTGGCCAGACTGGTCTCGAGCTACTGACCTCCAGTGATCCACCCGCCTTGGCCTCCCAAAGTGCTGTGATTAAAGCATGAACCACTGCTCCCAGGCTTCCCTGTTGTTTCTTAATCATGAATGCTTTTGTGACAATTCACCAGCATTCAGGAAATATTAAGGACAGATGATGTATTATCCCATTGAGCAATTAGAAATCTGCTATTTAGTCATATTAGAAGATTCTAAATCTGGGATACATTTCAATGGTGCATTATCACTGTGGACATCTTTAAAACTGCATGTTTCCCTTATGACACCACACCATCATATTTGCCTTCCCTGAAGTAATAACTCTTTTCTGCATGTTTGTTCCTTAGATATCTTCTTGATGCAAACTTTGAATTAGAGTTGGGTAGATAATATACTTTTCATTTGAAATTATTTAGACTTTTTCAACAGTATTCCTAAACACATTTATTCACTTTAGTGGTTGAATTTTTAATCTCTTTTGATTACACAGATGACTCCAATACATTATTATCCAGAGCTATGCAATCAGGTCAAAATTCTGTGTTTTCAAACAGAGAACCCTACAGAAAACCACACCATTTTTCATGTCTTCAAATTTTCCTAGTGTAATGATGTGGATAGTTTTGACAATCTTCCATCTTCTTTCACTTAGTGGTTCTTAAAGACATTTTTGAAAAACACTGATTTTCAGTTGAACGGTGTAAGAAACAAGGCATGATGGAGAATTCCTCATTCTTATTGACAATATCCCAGAGTGACAGCTCCCAAGGAAAGTGGTTTCTCATATACTATAATGTTGAACATTTTGTACTACTTGTAACACTGGATATAGAAAACAAGACTAGATGACATAAGAAAAGTGTTAAGTCAATTGAAATTGTGGAATTGTTGGTTCAATATATGTATGCAGTTTATCAGCATGAAGAGCCTTTAGTCTGATAACTGGCAGCTGTCGATGTGACCCTAAAAAGGGTTTCCAGAAGGAACAATGTGGAATACAAACCAATAAGTTTTAATTCATCTGATTGTAAGTAAGCAAAATTTCTAGAAAAGTGTAGAATGTCCAATTAAACAAATAACCAGGCATAGGGAAGGCAATATTGTCTTTGTAAGGACCTTCTTAAAAATATTTTGACCCATAATTTCCACTGAAATTCTTTGAAATATCTCATCTTTTAAGATTTCAATTTTATTTGTATGGCGGGGCCATTCGTGAGCATAACTGTGGGCTGGCTATAGCATGTCATTTCTTATATGCCTAACATTAGTCTCCTAAGTGGAAAATAAATCGTGCAGTCTTGAATTTACTTCTTGGAACAGTTTTCAGAAATATATTAATGTATAAGAAGACATAATTGGCTGTACTTTTGGTGAATATTGTATATAACATTGCTGAAATTTGGATTTAGGAATGAATGCTATAAAATGAAAATACATATCACAACGATCTATGTATGTATTAAAGAAAGGTATGAATGTGTCATATTCTCAGCACCTTTTATGAAAGCTAAGCAGATGTTTCAGTTTTCATAATGTATGCAGTAACATAGTTTTTATAACTTTGCACTTAGAATGAATTCATTTTAGTATAGCACAAGATACTTAAGAAATACATTGAGGAAAATAGTGTAAACAAGTAGAGATTATATTTTAAAGTAGAAAATATCATCTACCAGAGCAGATAACAGTGTTTCAATGCAAGAAGGTTTAAAGAATCTCAGACATAAAAAATATTTTGGATACTATTAACTATTGAATAGGACGTTAATTCAGTTCTAGGTATGGATTGATTGCCTAATATATTCAGATGTCTTAAACATAAAATATATAAAAGCCAATGAAATACATTTAATTCCTCACAGCAGTAAGTCCTCAAAATGATTATTAAATGAAATATTATAAAAATAATAAGTGAATCAATTAAATTACTACATTAATGACATTGAACTCTTGAAAACAGGGAATATAATAATATGCATTAAAGGCAAATATATGCATATACATTTATATGTATCTGTATACAAACACACACATACATAGTATCTTAACACAGGTAGTATGTCTAATTTAGGATGAAGAATCATTCAAAGTCAAATCCGTCTCTTTTTGTTTGGGCTTGTTTCCATGTTTAGTATGATTCTGAAAATGTCAGTCTATTGGAACTCACATACATACACAATTTAATAGATGTCTGCAAATTTTCATATTTAATATGTTTGTCTTCAATACTTTCAAATGCAGGCAACTCTTTGCCTCCCCCTTCCAAATCTAGTGATTGCATGTTACAGCATTTAGTGTCATTCATAGATTGACTTGAAAACCACATTATCTGTCTGGTCTGAAAAACACTAATTTTGAACGTTCAGTTCAACAGTTTTTCTATAGCAATTTGGGGGTAGAAACAGAGTGAATTTTGAATGTGCTGAGATTGCGCCACTGCACTCCAGCCTGGGCGACAGAGCGAGACTCCGTCTCAAAAAAAAAATAAAAAATAAAATTAAAAAAAAAAAAAATGAAGGAAGAGTACTGTATACATAGTAAGAAGTTAGCAAATACTGTGCGAATATGAATAAAGTATAGGCAGAGTATAGGATATGGCTCTTTTCACACGTATGAAAATACATTTTAAGGAAAGCCTAAATGCTCTGCTTCTTTGAAGCTTTCATATTTGCGTTGAAATTCAGTATTTAATAAACTTAATTATAGTAAAATATGAACTCTGTAGGACCATGTCAGTGGGATTTAATGAAAGGTTAAAACACTTCAGAAACACCTATTTTCCAGATACATCTTGCCTTACATTAAAATCTAGTGTTTAAAATTTGCTGTTATGAAGATTTTGTGGTAAATCATTTATGCCTCTTAAAGAGGAATTTTTTCTAATTATAGTTATTTAATTGACAATCTAGGGGGGCACAATTACTTTTGTTAAGAAGCATTTCTCAAGTTATTAATTTAACATTTTCAAAAAGTGTATTTAATTTCTCTCCTTAATTTTTTTTTGTTTTTATAATGGTTCTTATGATTGAAGGGAACTAAAGTATTTTATTTTATGGACTTCAAATATACATATATATGTTTATTTTATTTTATTTTATTTTGTTTTAGCAAGGCAGACTCTATTGATTGAAAATTACAATAAAACTAGTGTGAAAATTTAGACTCTTAGCAGGTGGAGAATACACAATTTTGGATTACTCTAAGCAATACTCTTTAAACTACTCTAAAGGATATATTTAGGCATTATATTGTAATTGCTGAATATGGAAAACACTAGAAAATGTTATTAACTAAGTGAATTAGACTGGAAATTACCAAGAACTAGATTTTACAATATTAATAAGTATTTCTTCACAGATCGTTGATATTTTTACTTAGTATTAATATGGTGGGAATTTGTCAGCATACTTTCTAAATTTTTTTTGGAGTACTGTCTTGGTCTGCTCAGGCTGCTCTATCAAAATGCCATAGACTGAATGGCTGACAATACAGTTATTTCTCACAGTTCAGAAGACTGGAAAGTCCAAGACCAAGACGTTAGTAGATTCAGTTATTCATAAGGGCCTTCTTCCTGACTTGCTGATGGCTGCCTTTTTGTTGTATCCTTACAGGGAAGCTCTGGTGTCTCTTTCTCTTTTTATAAAGGCATTAATTTCATCATGAGAGCTTCACCCTTATGACTGCATCTAAACCTAATTATTTCTAAAAGGCCCCATCTCTTAATACTATCCCATGGGAGTTAGAGCTTCAGTATATGAATATTGGGAGAATACAAATATTAATAGTTAGCTGAAAAGGAGTAGTGATTTAAAGTGTAGCTTATTTCTGTGTCATTAAAGCAAATTATTTCTTATGAAGGATCTGTTATAGTACATAGATACTAATTGATAAAGTAGTTTATCAGGTTTCAAAGATACTGAGGAACTCATAGTTTTCATTGAGAACCATTACAATTCTAATATAGCTTAGCCTTGGCTGCATAAGTTAATTGTTATGCTTCAGACTGACATTACAGGTTGAATATCCCTTATCCAAAATGCTTGGGACAAGATGTGTTTTAGATTTGGGATTTTTTTGGTAAAAATGATTCAGTAGACAATTTTACTGGCTCACCACCCCTAATCTGAAAGTCCAAAGACTGAAATGCTTTAATGGGCATTTGTTATTAGTGTAATGTCGGCACTCAAAAAAATGTGGATGTTGTAGCATTTCAGATTTTAGATTTTTGGATTAGGAATACTCAATGCGTAGTTACTTTTTCTGGTCACTATTTAGTTCTTGTTAATTTAAGACAGTATAAGTGAAGAAGTGGACAATCTTGATTTTTTTTTTTTCTTTTAAGAAACTGATAGATATTGCTTCATCTGCCACAAATACTTATGGCTAAGAAGTATAAAATAAATTACAAAATAAATATCTACCATTTGCTTTAACTGATGATGTATAAGGTAAAACTAAAATGAACTTTCAAATTGGACTGATAGTATGTCGTTCAAAACTTAGGAAGATAAAACCCATCTCTTGATCTTTCTATCTTGAACGCTAATTTTTCAAAATTTCTTTTAAAGTATAAATCCATTTTCCCTCTCCTTTAGTTAGTATACTTTTTCTTAGAAACATATTCCCTGTAGGAAAGTAATTTATGATACTATCTTATCAAAGCCCTTATCATGAGAGTTTGGATGAAAGGAAGTGGAAATCATCCTTATTTACCAAATAAAGTTGGATTTGATCAGATTAAGGATTTAAATATGCTGATGTTATCTTGTGGATTAGTCAAGCTTTGAAACACTGAATAAAACTTGCCAATAAGTGAAAGATAAAGGGTGTCATTGTTACTGAGGTGTGCCTGTAGACTGCATTAAGGGAGTAATTTCCTTTGCCAATCTCTGAAGTGACCCCAGACTACATATATATGTCAGTAATATACCGCAATGCTAATAATGATGTAATTTGGAAAAGTCTATTGTTTAGCATATATTTCTTCCATCCAAATAACTTTGTGTGTCATGTTCTTTATTTACTAATATTTTCCAATGATTTCTAAATGCTATTTCCTTTAACTGTATTGAATAAAAGATCTGCAAATACAGGTATACAGATATTGAACTTGGTGTTTCATGAAATTAATATATATGAGTTAAATTAATCTTGTCATAGTCTTAAAGGCTTTATTCATATTTTATATGAATGTATTATGTGAGGTTGAAGATTTAAGAATGAGGCAGTTTGAAACTCAAGAGTTTTAATTCAGATTTATAGATCTTTACTCTATTTTTTTAATATAAAAAGAAAAGATATTGAAAACGAACAAACATGTCTGACCCCTTTCCTAAGTACGGGTTGCATCTTTTCACAAGGCTCCAGTGGGTGTGAGCCAGAACTCTCTAGCAGAGGAATGAAAGGATGTTGCAAACAGTACACTATTGTACATTTCTATCAAAGGCAGGAAGCTGCAGGGCTTGATGTGTATCTTAATTCCTCTACTTCTTGCCCTTGCTACCATGTTTTCAACAGCTTGTTCATTTGGATATGGTAGATAAATAGGTATGGGTGGACTCATTTGGAGGGTAACTTTCCGTTGATTTAGTTTGTACAGAAAGATGCTTTAGTAACTACCTCTCATGTCTTTTCAATCCCACTAGCAATACAAATGCGAGTCAATAGAAAGTTTTGTTGATGGTCCCATTCATGGCTAGCCTTGTGGGTATGTAATTACACAGGCCCCTGTGTTAAGAAGAGATCCGTGCTTTGTTGCTGCTGTCTTGAAATTCTTAGTTCAAGAAATAAGGGGCTTCATGTTTTTATTTTGCACTAAGTTCCACAAATTTTGTAGCTTGCCCTGGACCCATGAATGGTATCATAATTTGAATGGAAAAATAAAACTTTCTATTCGTTGTATGTTCCAAATAAGCCATTCCACATTTGGATATCAACATAGAAAACTAGCACTTTGTAAATTATTTTAAAGAGGAGAATGATAAATAGCATTAGAAACTCAGTTAAGAAAATATTGTGGTGATATTTAACTAGACACTCATTTTCATATTTAACTTGGTATTTTCTCTTTATTTTGTCATAAAATATTATAGTATATCAATGTCTTCTAAATAAATACGTTTATTCTTGGTTATACATATATATCCTTTTAGTCTTCAAGTAATTTGGAAAAGTCTCTTGTTTAGCATATTTTTCTTCCATCCAAATATCTTTGTGTGTCATGTTCTTTATTTACTAATATTTTCCAATGATTTCTAAATGCTATTTTCTTTAACTGTATTGAATAAAAGATCTGCAAATACAAGTATACAGCGTGCCAAAATAAGTGACACACACAAACGGAGCCCTGTTTAAATTATTTTTAGTTACGCTACTATTTTTCATTAATAGTATTTTCTTTTCTAAGTATCTAATAGTATCTGCTTTTCTTAAGGCTTTAGGATGGTGGAGTAGAGCTAATTTCAGACAAGGAATAATCTCTAAACTTGTAAAACAGGCATTCACAAAGTAAGTGGTTAAACAGGCCTTTTTTGTGAATCAAATTACAGACCCAAAGTATTTCCTTTCCCAGTTCTTGAATCATTCCTTTCACTTCTAGGATACCAAAGTACGTAAGTGATGTTTGACAAGAAAATTAGGTTCCAGACCTACTGCAATGAGATTATGACCTCATCAAACATGTTTCTGAAATCATCATCAGTTTCAGTTTAATAGATTCAAGGACTCATTTGTTACAAACAAAAAAGCATGTTACTCCTAGTTGAATTAGCATCAGGTTGGCAGAGTTTAAGGCAACTTTTGGCCTTAAAGTCGATGTTTGGATTCAATTCTCTGAATGTTTATTTCAAGCCAAATGTCTAACCAGACAGAAATCTGTGCATGTAGCCGTTTACTGTGACAACAACTACATCATTAGACAAACCAGTCTGGTCACAGACTGTGAGTTAGCCTCCATGTCTTTAGCCAGCTTCTTTCTGTGGGTTCCAGTTTAAATCGATTCAATATGCTTTCTAGTTCAGATTCATATGAAACAGAAAGAAAGCTAGGAAATAAAGTCTGTACTCATTTATAATTTCTGCATATTGCAGGACTGGGAAGGAATTGCTAAACCTCGTATTTTTATTAGGATTAGAAATTTTAAAGTTAAGGGTCCAATTTATCAATTTAGTTTAAAATACTAAGATTGGAACCTTGGAATTTCGTTAAACCTGTCACGTTAGAAAAGCCCTGAGGTTTTAGAATGAAACAATTCAGAGTCATATAAAGTTATTACAGCATTTCAGAATTCTTGGAGAAAGATCACCTTTCAAATTGTAGATGAACTTCTGGTACGCAAGACACCTCTTCCGACTAAAGGCATTCAGGCTGCTAAATTGCAAATATTAAATCATTTTGATTTTTAAAAGTCCTTAGTTAAAAGAATATAGAATGAAAACATAAATTTTATAGCCTTTCACTAATAGAGCAATGAATCTGCCAGTTGAGAAGTTTTACAAAACATTCCTCTATATAAAGTACTCTAAGTGGTGCTATTTAGTGGTAAGGCATGTAACTATTGAAATTTAAAGGATTTTTAATAGCAGTCAGGTATTTTCAGAGATGAATTCCCATGAGATATGCAAAGTTGTTTTTGAGTATTTTTGTTTGTGTGCATGTGTGCATGTTTAAGAGTTCAGTATAACCACTTTATATATATGTACCCCTTAATGGGGCATTTTTACTGTCAACTCATGAGATCTCAATAACTCTGGAAAGTTGTAAACCAGCATTTTATCACTATTTTACAGATGAATAAAACTGAGAATCTGAAGATTAAGTAAATATACCTGATTTCTATAGCTATGACTTGAGTAGGCTGTACTCTTGTTTTATCATTTTGAAGATTTATTTTCTGTAACAATCACTATAGATAATATATCATCAGCAGAAGATAATTGATGTATTGTGTGGCTTTTTATAATGCACATGTGTGTGTACATGTCATATAAAAATAAATGCTTTTTAAAATAATTTTGATAATACCTATTAAATAGTCTAAATTATAAGAGAAGTAGGAATACAAACATGAACTGAATAATGATTTCAAGCCCAGGGCCCTTTCTGCTGTAACATACTGTTCCCATATTGTATTACTAGTTTTGAAATTACTGAGATGTTTTCTGTTAACACATATAAGACAAATAAGGTATACAAACCATAGAACTGTTTTACAGTTGTATTCATCCAGTCACTATTAATTATGATCACCATAATTAAATTAAACTTGGTTAAAAATGGCTTATCCAATTAAATAAATGAAATATAACAGAGGAGAAATTTTAATATTCTGTGTTATTTTAATGATACAGCCAGGTGTATATGTGGCTATTTAGCTTTTCCACTGATTTGAAATCACTCACAAGTAAATAAAAGAGTAGAAGTACAAGGACTTTGCCTACAGTAAAACACTATAAAAATACTGTACATAGGCCGGGCACGGTGGCTCATGCCTGTAATCCCAGCACTTTGGGAGGCCGAGTCGGGCAGATCACGAGGTCAGGAGTTCGAGACCAGTCTGGCCAACATAGTGAAACCCGGTCTCTACTAAAATAATAAAAAAAAAAAAAATTAGCCCGCGCATGGTGGTGTGTGCCTGTAATCCCAGCTACTCAGGAGGCTGAGGCAGGAGAATTGCGTGATCCTGGGAGGCAGAGGTTGCAGTGAGCCGAGATCATGCCACTGCCCCCCAGTCTGGGTGACAGAATGAGACTCTGTCTCAAAAAAAAAACAAAAAAACAAAAAAAAGAAAAAAATACTCTACATATCACAAACCAGTACAGAGGGAATTATTCTGTTCATCAGGCTGATGTAGATTAACAAACTTGGGTAATTAGTGAATGAACATGTTATAATTTGTTTTTAAATATGCTAACGTTGTACACAAATGCATTTAATCTGCTTTGTGAGACAAGAGTGTCCTCACTTCAAATTATATACATAATTGAGTAATTTAGAATGGAAGTCTTAGCTGAGATCTAAAGACAACAGGAAGTTCATTCCAAGGTACAAGGCTGTCATGCTTAACTTGAAATATCCAAGATATGTTGGTGTTAGGCTGTTCTTGAGTTACTGTGAAGGAATACCTGAGAATGGGAAATTTATAAAGAAAAGAGGTTTAATTGGTTCACGGTTCTGCAGGCTGTATAAGCATAGCACTGGCATCTGCTCAGCTTCTGGAGAGGCCTCAGGGAGCTTTTACTCATGGCAGAGGGTGAAGCAGGAATAGGCACGTCATATGGCCAGAGCAGGAGCAAAAGAGAAGGGGTCGTGGGGAGGTACCACATACTTTCAGATCTTGAGAGAACTCACTCATCACCAAAGGGAGGGCACTAAGCCGTTCATGAGGGAAACACCTTCCTTATCCAAACACCTGCCATCAGGCCCCACCTCCAACACAGGAAATTACCTTTCAACATGAGATTTGGTGGGGACACAGATCCAAACCATATCACAGAGAAAAAAATAGTTTACCAAAATTGGTAAATACTTTACCAAAATTGAGGGGGAGATTTAAGATTTATGAAGCGAGATTCTTGTAGGCTTTGATTTCTATTCTCACACCCTCAAGAAGGGGATGGGTATGGGCATGATTCTCTCCATGAGTGTGTCTTTAAGAAAATTAAAGAGAGGGTTTGCAGGATATGGTGGACTGACATGTGAGAAACAAGCTGACTAATTGCCTTTATTTTGGAGCAAAACTGTGTTGAACTCCCAGAGTTGATCTTAAAAGAATAAGTCTTTCCCATAGACCAGATGTGGGCTACAGGAAAGAACTGGCATGGTGTTATCTTGGGTCCTGTCTGAGAGGATGGTCTGGAGGGTCTAAGTGACCTTATAGCATAGCATAGCATAGCATAGCACAGCACAGCACAGCACAGCACAGCACAGCACAGCACAGCACAGCACAGCACAGCATAGCATAGCATATACTATAATTAGGGACCAAGTAAGACTGCTGCATTTACCCTTGTTAGGGGAACTTCAGGAAGAAATATTCCAAGAAAGGTGCAAAGGAAAGAGAGAATGTTGACTTCCCCACAGAGATCACAAAACTACCTAGGGGAGAAGAATCACTTTAAACAAGTGTTTAGTTCTGAGAGCTCCAACACGAGATCCTCACCAATCAAGTGACTTTTCTATTCCTCTATGATCCAAAATCAGAGGATTTTAAAAATTGGCATTAGCAAGCTGAGGGAGAAGAGGTAGAAGCATATTCTAGGCAGGGAGAGAAGCTGTCACATCCCCTTCCTGGTAGCAGTGTTCGTTCATCAGAATAGATATCACCATAAATATTTATCTACATGTATTGACTATTTTGATGTAGTTTCCTTATATGTTAAAATATTTTTTCTAACTTTAGGTTCGGTTTTACAAATATACACTGTGGGAATTTCTAAAATTTATAGGAGGTCTCTGGGTAGAAAAAAGTTATTAAGATGATGTAGTTGAAGTTGATAAGAGGCATTTAAGGACTGCTTGTAGCCTGTTTCTTGGTTATGGCACTGAAAAATGTAACTTTGAAACCAACAGAGTAGGTATAAATGCAAAATTCTCCATATCTGATCAATTAATTTATTTTTAAAATATAAATAATGACATATTTGTTTGTTTTCTAGTTATTTAGACATTGTATTACTTCAACTTGAGCTATGTTTATTTTATTACAATGAAATAGTTTAAGCCATTTTACTTAAAGTTTTAACATTATACCTTTAAGACTGAAATGTTTATTGTGTAAACAGAATTGTAAACCTTTTGCTAACCTAGTTTTTAAAAGGTCATATATCAAAAAGTGTAGCTGTAGTTCATTATTTTGAGGCTACAAATTAACAATAAATCATCTTTGAGAAATTATCTGAATGTGTGTGTATAAAAATAGATGTGTGTATTTGTGTACATGTTAGAGTCTTAAATGGTGAATAGTCAATACGAAAGCAGTTTAATTCAACAGCATTTTAAACAATCAAATGAAACAAGTGTGAAGGGGGAAGTAATGTAACTGTTTATAATACATATTTATATTTAATTTCATGTTTTTGTTTTTAAGCGAATATGTACCACTGTTTTATTATTTGAAAAACGTACACAAAATTGTTGCCTTAAGTTAATCTTAGACTTAGGTGAGAACATGAGAGGAGAATATTATTCAGTGAGACCACACATGCATTTCATGCTGTAGATAAGCCTTATGCATAATTTAAAAACAAATATTTAATGCCTTTCAAGATTTTCCAAACTACACAGAAAACTTAAATGAGACACTAAAAAGTATGATTTCCTCAAAAGAAATCCATATTTATACATACGTATGTTCCATATATTTTAGCTTAAATTTGTCTTCAGAATGATAGTTTCTTTACAAAAATAAAACAACTTATTTGTGATGATTTGTATATAATGAAATTTCACTTATATTATTTTGTGCACTAGAATATGTTTACTATTTTTCTTTACTCTCTAATTCTAACTCACACTAGCACCAATAAACCTATCAATAAATACATTACAGAGTTGTCACCATTAACGACAGTAACAGGTATCATACTTTTCTTAATAAAAAGTCATCCCAATATGATCTTTTGGTGATTACATTGTATAGCTGTATAAAATGTGTCACTTCTATCTTTAAAATACTTCAAAATACAGATGATTAAAGAGAAACACTGTTACTTCTATTTTTTTAATCCAGGCAGTTTCTTTAATATCTAACAATCTTTGAGTTTATTTTTTAGATTTATTGTTTTCTGAAGATGAAGCCTGGATTTATTTTGGAGTTTATGGTAATAACTAGAATACACGAATTTAGATTTCAAAGTGCTTCACTATTTAGCCTGAAGAACCATTCCACCCTAAAATTTCTGTTTGATGTGATATATTACGAAAGCACAGATTTAGTCATACATTTGTTACAACTGAACCATAATGATCAACATTTTCATTGAATCATTCAGTCTTTTGTCATCCTGTTGGAGACTGATGAATGTGACTCATGGTGTCAGTAAAGTGGAGACAACAACTCATTCTGCAAATTTAACAGTGAAAGTACTTAATGAATTCTCAGCATGAGTATGTGATAAACAAAACTCTTTGATCATCATGCATTATAGATAGACCAGACATCACTGTTTGAACTTGCATATAGTTTTACAAACATCGTAAAGAACATGCACTTTGAATAGAGTAGGACAGACCAATTCTTAATCTAAAAAATTCACTTACACATGTGATATATTTTTTCTGAAATAGACATATATATACATATACAATTATACTTACATATAGAATTTAAAGATTGGGTAGATTACACTGCAATACAAAATAACCCACAAATCTCAAGGACTTTAAAATATTAAAGACTTATTTCACATATAAAATCTCCACCTCTCCATATCGCCACATCAGCATAAACATTAGTATTATTTATTTACTGTTTTTAAATTGAGCCGATACCTAAGATTATAAACAGGGATTAAAATGGACAAGTAGGTAGAGAAGGGTGTGCAAGGTGTGTCTTTCCATGTATTTTTACCCTTATTTAAATCTCCCTTTTTATAAATAACCTGTTCCCTGTCCAAGCTATATTCATTTCTGTTTTAAGCACATGAAAATGGATACTTAATTAAAATGAAGTAAAATTCTGCCTAATTAAGTTTGGTGATTAGGTTGCGAATTTGTCTGTGTTCTTGAATAAATGGTTTAGTAAAGAAATGATTTGTATTACCTGTAAAGAGAATTAGCCAAGAGGAAAGGAATTCTATTTGAAGAATGTAGTAGCCAGGTGATACAGCTGATATGAGAAACTACATGTTGATTTCTGGCATTGCTGCTGCTGATCACTTGAAATAATGTTTTTGTCAGGATTGCTTTTAAATGTCATAATGGAAGAAATTCCAGTAAAATTTAGAGTGAATTTAGGGAAACTAGTAAAATTCTGGTTCCCAATCTGTGCTGCATATTGGAATCATCTGGGAAGCTTTGAAAAAATCCTAATATTCATGACTCAGCCCATCATTAATTAAATCAGAATGTCTGGTTAAGAGGGCGGTGGTAGTGTCAGCATCAGTATTGTTTTTTTTGTTTTTAAGGAGATGAAGTCTCACTGTATTGCCCAGGCTAGAGTGCAATGGCTATTCACAGGTGCGATCATAGTTCACTACGGCTTTGAACTCCTGGGCTCAAGGGATCCCCTGCTTCAGCCTCCGAAGTAACTGCAACTACAGGCATGTGCCACCATGCCTGGCCTCAGGAATCAGTATTTTTAAAAGATCCTCAAGTGATTCCAGTATATGGCAATGTTTGGGAACCCATTGTATTAAAAATGTTGGATTTAAAACTTTGGAATATAAAATAATAGCCATTATCCTCAGGAAACTAACATAGGAACAGAAAACCAAACACCACACGTTCTCACTTGTAAGTGAGAGCTGAACAATGAGAACACATGGACACAGGGAGGGGAACAACACACACTGGGACCTGTTGGGGGAGGGTGGGGATAGGGGAGAGCATTAGAGAAAAGAGCTAATGCATGCTGGGCTTAATACCTAGGTGATGGGTTGATAGGTGCAGCAAACCACCATGGCACACATTTACCTATGTAACAAACCTGCACATCTTGCACATGCACCTCAGAACTTAAAAAATATATAAAATAATTAAAAATAAATAAGTTACTGAGAAACAAATATTTTAGTGTATTTATAAATGTAGATTTTTATTCTCCTAAATAAAACACTTACTCAGTAATTGTCCATACATGCCAAAGTACTTCGCAGAACTAATCTTGTAATGATTACCTTATGCCTAAATTTTCAAATTTTTACTAAGCTACCTAGTAGTACATAATAAGTACATATTCTCAATACAAAGCATATCTACTTAATGCATTTAAAATCTGAGTACATTGATATTATATTTTATAAATTATTAACTAGAGTACTATAATATGTCAGTGGAAAAGAAGACAATTTCTAGGACATCAGATGGTCTTTTGTCAAAACTTCTATTTCATTGAAGTAACTTTGTACTGCTGTTTAGAGTTCATTCTTAAAAGCCAAAGTTTTTCATGTATATACCCAAGTAAATGCATATATACATACATATATATTACACATACTCTTGAATTGTATATATATGCCTACTTATTTACTTAAAAGCACTTAAATACATATATATACATATGAAGTAGCTATAGTACAGTGGTGAAGAACATGCATTTTGAAGTCAGAGTGCTTGGGATCAAACCCTGGCTTTGTCGTTTACTAGCTTTGTAACCTTAGACAGGTTACTAAACTTACCTTGCCTCAATTTCTTTATCTGTAAAATAGGAATAATGTTAGTTATGTATTGATTAGATTGTTATGACAATAAATGAATTAAAACCTCAGAAGGGTGTCTGACAATTATTAAGCACTCAGTAAATATTAGTTACCACTATTTTAGTTTTACTTTCAGGTATTCTATAATATTGCTTATTAAAACATGAATAAAACTTGCTCAGAAGTTTTGTCCAGTGAAGGTGACATACATACATATATGTATTTATATATGTTATATCATATAGATAATGTATATTTATATATTATATATATAATCTTTTAATACTGTGTGATAAGCTTAACAGTCGTATTTAGAAGGGGAAGAGATACCTAACACAGGGAGTATGGGCAGTGGGGTTCGGGAAAGGCTTCCAAATGAAGATAACACTTAAGCTATTTTAAGGGAATTCACCCTGCTGGGAGGTGAGGGAGAGAGGATTTGTGCAGAGAGAAGAGTATGTGCAAAGAGACTGAAGTAGGTGTTGAAAGCATGGCATGTTCAGAGACCTAAGAATGGAAGGGTGTGGAATGTGTGGAGAGGAAGAGGAGAGCCACCTCATGAAGACATTTGTATCTTATACTTAGGGGTTTGGGCTTTTTCTTGATGGTAATGGAGAATCACTGAAGGACTCATAATGCAAGTATTGGTATTTTTGAACCATTAATCAATTCACTCACAAATACATTATCCCAAATGACAACCAGAGTCAGTTCCCAGTCAATGATGAGTCTCTGAGAGCTTTTTAACAGTGAGCAACAAAGGCGAATGTTTCATTAATGTACCCATCCTGTACTCTTCGTTCAGTCTGGCTTTTCTGTAATCTTAAATCATTTAGTCCTTATAATGAAAACTAGATAACTATAATATGTGTAATCATCTTTTATCTGCAATTTGTAACAGCACATAAGTAGTAGTAATTTTGCCTCTAATATGGCTTTCAGCCATATGTGCTGTTCTCATTTTATACCAAGAAATTGGCCATTTCATCATCCCAGACTGAGTGGTCATACTAGTTCTAGATCTGTGGTCATATTATCTGTCCAAAGTGAACTGATTTTTGTAGTTTCCTTTAGACTCTCAAAGAGTTCTTCTTTGTATATCAATTTACTGGGACATAAGGTATCACTGCCAGCAGGTATTTGGAGGCACACATGTCTTAAACTTAGCCTATAGTCACAGGTACAACGTGCATGAAACTTCTCAGACTCCTATTGGTGATGGTAGTAGTGCTAAATATAAAACTGACCATACTATGGGAACAAAATCAGAAATAGAGACAAAAATTGATCAAATGTATTACTTAGCACTTCATTCTTTTTCATGTTGTGAAATGTAGGTTTAGGAGGTTTATTAGTTCACACTGTGGATGGTTTTGGGCTTGTCCCTCAATATTCTTAGGATTCAGTTTCCTTCATGTTTCCTGGATGTGTTGGGCTACAACATTTAGAAAATCATACCCCTATTAAATTAAATTGTTGAGCAGCGAGAGTGTAGAAGTTCTAGGTGTGCTGTTGATTTACATCAGGGTTGTATTCAAATTCATCAATTTTCTGAAGTAGAAAGCCTGGTGTAGTTGAAAAACAACTGAAATTTAAGTTCAGAACCCTGAGATTTTTCATCCAACATATGTGTACTTACTAAGTGTGGCTGCTCCCTAGGAGCCAGCATACAAAAGTGATTGAAGTATGTTCATAACTTTGAAGATCTAAGGGAAACAGATGTGCATGATTAATTGTGAAAATATATCCTCACCTCTTTCAGATCTTTTATTAAGTGTTATTCTTTCTACTGAGGGCTTTCCAGGCTGTCCTATTTAGAATTGTATTCATCTGCAAATGCGCCATGCTGCCATGAACATTAGTGTGTATGTGTCTTTATGGTAGAATGATTTAAATTCCTCTGAGTATGTACTCAGTAATGGGATTGCTGAGTCCAATGGTAGTTCTGCTTTTAGTTCTCTGAGGAATCACTGTACTGCTTTCCACATAGTTGAACTAGTTTACACACCTGCTAACAGTATACAAGTGTTCCCTTTTTTCTGCAATCTCACCAGCCTCTGTTATTTTTTGACCTTTTAATAACAGCCATTCTGACTGGTGTGAGATGGTATCTCATTGTGGTTTTGATTTGCATTTCTCTAATAATAAGTGATATCAAATTTTTTTCATGTGCTTGTTGGCCACATGTATGTCTTCTTTGGAAAAGTGTCTTTTCATGTCCTTTGCCCAATTTTTAGTGGATTTGTTTTTCCCTTGTAAATTTAAGTTCCTTATGGATGCTGGATATTTAACCTTTGTCGGATGCATACTTTGCAAAGACATGGAATCAACCTAAATGCCGATTAATGATAGATTGGATAAAGAAAATGTGGTACATATATGCCAAGGAATACTATGCAGCCATAAAAAAGAGTGAGATCATGTATTTTGTGGGGACTTGGATGGAGCTGGAGGCTATTATCCTTAGCAAACTAATGCAGGAACAGAAAGCCAAATACCACGTTTTCTCTTATAAGTGGGAGATAAATGATGAGAACTCATGAGCTCAAAGAAGGGGAACAAGAGATACTGGGGTCTACTTGAGAGTGGAGAGTGGGAGGAGGGAGAGGAGTAGAAAAGATAACTGTTAGGTACTGGGTTTAACACCTGGGTGATGAAATAATCTGTACAACAAACACCTGTGACATGAGTTGACTTATGTAACAAACCTTCACATGTACCACTGAACCTAAAACAAAAGTTAAAAAAAATCCCTCTCCAACAAATGCCCACTTTCCAGCTGTTTTCCCTGCTGATTTTCTTTTACTTGTCATCCTCTAACATGCTATAACTGACATGTTCTGTATTTTACTTTTTAAAAACTTATTATCTGTTTTCCCCTTCACTACTACCAGTTTCATAAGGACAGAGGTTTTTTTCTTGGCACTAGGTGTTGGGCACATAGTCATTGCTCAAAAATATTTGTTGAATGAAAGAACAAATGGATAAATGAGTGAATCAATAATGAGGGACACTATGGGAACAACGGGAAGAGTGATTATTTCTGCCTGGGGTCCAGGTGGGATTAACAGAATTTGATCTACGTTTTGAAAAATAAGTAGTTTATTGACTATTGAAGAAAGAGGAGGAAAAAGGATGACTTGAGAAAGTAATTCTAGTCTTGACTTGGCCATTGACTTGTGGCATGATTTGCTATCTTTGAGCTTCTGCTGGAACTGAGGGTGTATTAGAGTTTTCACTTCCACTTTAGGATTCTGCTTTTCTCTCTTCCCTCATGGCTTGTGTGAATAAACTTTGCATCTCAACTAATCAGACTCTAAAACCTATTATTTAGGGGGTTACTTAAAAGTGATGGCTCTTATTAAGTAGTTTGAAGCCATCTGAAACGTTCAGTCTACAATGCCTTTCCCTGCCTTCTTAAACTTCAGGAAGATCTCAGGAGCAAGTATCAGAGAAGTTATGGCCAGCAGGCCTGCCTAAAGAAGATGTGAGAGAGAACTCAAGTTCAAATTTGGTTTATTTTATTTTATTGTAGTAAGAACACAACATGAGATGTATCCTCAACAGATTAAGTGCATAATGCATTATTATTAACTTTAGAATTTATTCATCTTACATAAATGAAACTTTGTACCTGTTGATTAGCAACTTCCCATTTCCCCAAGCCCCTAGTCCCTGGCAGTCACCATTCTACTCTGTGCTTCTATGAGTTTCATTACTTTAGTATCTCATATAAATTGTCCCATGCAGTAGTTATTTTTCTGTGACAGGCTTATTTAACTTGGTATAATGTCCTCAGTGTTCATTCTTGTTGTCACATATTGCAAGATTTCCTTCTTTTTTAAGGTTGAATAATATTCCAGTTTATGTATATGCCACATTTTACTTGCCAATGTATATTTAGGTTGTTTTCATATCTTGGATATTGCAAATAGTGCTACAATGAATATGGGAGTACAAATACCTCTCTAAGATTCTGATTATAATTCTTTTGGATTGATATGCAGCAGTGAGACTGCTGGTATGTAGTTCTATTTTTAATTGTTTGAAGAACCTTTATACTGCTTTTCATAGTAGCTGCATTTGCTTTTAAATTGAGAAATCTCCCAAAATTTCTGAGGATCCAAGCAGGACACTTACATTAAAATATTTACTTTTTGCAGCCAGAGAAATGAAACCTAGGAGAAAAGAAGTACATTTAACATTTTTTTTTTTGAAATTTCTAAGGGCTTCACAAAATCTATTTGACCTATTTTACTAACTACAGTAATAAAAACCAAGTTCATCAATGTTCTGTTTTGAAATTTGACTTTCTTGAGATAATTTAATTCTAATAGTATATAAAATAATTGTTTTACAAAGTCAATAAATGACTCAGTAGATATAATTAGTCTTATTTCTGAACTGAATAAACAACAGGTCTTCCAACCCTGACATTTATTTGCATATGGGAACCAATTATAACAAAGTACATATGCTAGTATCACGTAAAAGTTGAATGAAACAAAAGATATCATGATGAAAAACTAATGAGCTGTGTTTCATTAATTATTTTTGGTATGATATTTATTGATAAAACTATATAAAAGTGTTTATATTTCTTTTTGTACAAAATAAAACAAAAATAAGTTTTTAGAGTTTATTAATTTACAAACCCCTGTATTTATACACATGCAGTTGTTTTCTTAATACTACTTATGCAAATTATTGACTTTTAATTGAACATTTTAAGAGATAATTGCAGATTCACATGCAGTTGTAATAAATAATACACAGAAGCCCTTGTACATTTTGCTCAGTTAACCCAGTAGTTACATTTTACAAAACTATAGTATAATATTATAATCAAACAGTTGACATTGACACCATCTACTGGTCTTATTCGGGTTTCTCCAGTTTTCTTTGAACTCATGTGTGTATAAGTTCTACATGGTTTTATCACCTGGGTAGGTTCTTGTGTTCACCACCACCGTGAGGATACTGAAAGGATTGATTTATTCACCTTTTATAACCACATCCACCTTCCTCCAAAGTCCACCCAATCCCTAACCTGTGGCAATCACTAATCTGTCCTCCATTTCTAAAATTTTATCATATAAAAAATTTTATATAAATAGATAATAAAGTATGGAATCTTTGAGATTGACTTTTTTTTCACTCAGCATAAAGCCTCTGGAGTTTCATCCCAGGTTATATGTGTAACAAGACATTCCTTTTTTATGCTGAGTTTTCTGAAGTGTGTATGCACCAGTGTTTATTAAACCATTCACCTGTTAAAGAATATTGGGGCTGATTTCAGTTTCTGAGTATTACAAATAAAGTTGCTGTGAACTTTAGTACAAAGGGTTTTGTGTAAATGTAAATTTTCATAACTCAGGAATAAATGGCTAAGAATACAATTAATGGATTGTATATAAAATATATGAGAAACCTCAAACTATTTTCCAGAGTAGCCATACTATTTTATATTCCCAGTAGTAATATATGTTTGTTCCAGTCACTCTACATCCCTGTCAGTATTTGGTGTCACTGTTGTTTTATTTTACCCATTCCGATAGGTATGTAATGGCATCCCGAGTTTTCAATAATTATGTTTATGGCCTTTTAGTTTTACTGAGAGCCTTACTCTGTACTCTAAACCACAGTAATAGATTGCCAAGGAGAATAAAAAAAATTATAACACAATCCTTGTACAAAAATAAGATTATAATTTTATCATCATGTTTAATAAACATAATGGTTCATTTCTTCTCTGATATGAGAACATTTATTATTATAAATACTTCATAAGCTAAGCTTATTTCATTTATTTATTTTGGTGTATGTTCAGTCATTTCTTGGTACACTTGCAAAAACTGTTATACCACATATTGTGCAGATATATTTTAATAGTGTAAATATATTAACAAATATAAAAACTTTTTCAAAGCACTTGTATTTCAAATCAATATGAGCTTTCAAACCAGCTTTTGTAGAGAAGGCATATCTAATCAAAACACTTATTTAGAGGCCAGTCATGAAGTAAGCTAATATTCTATTTATATTGGGTTTTATCTTTCCATATATATTATCTTACTTGATCTTCACAATAACTCTGTAAGGAAGTCATGGTATTTTACAAATGAAGAAATTCTGACTACATTGCTAGTTAAGTCTTGTTCAAGACTGCAGAGCTAATAATGGCCTAACGGTAGAACTGTGACTGGGATCCATGTCTAATCTGGATCCATGTGTTCTGCCTAGTGAACGCAGAAATGAATACACAGACATTGGGTAAATAATAAAGCCCATGACTAATTTTTAAGGCTAATGCTTACCATATAAACACTCTTTTATAGCTAACTTAAAATTGGCATTAAGTGCTGTATCGTTATGAACCAAAACATAGCATTCTCTAGCAATTTACTTCAGATTCAGCTAGCATTTATTGAGCTACTAATAGGAGAGGTGCTCTTTTAGGTTGTACTATATACATCCAAATATTAATTAATTTTGAGAAGAGTTTGCTAAGAGTTGTAACAAAAAAATTGTTGCCCCAGACCCAAGTAGCCAGTTTATCTTTCAAGAGTTATATCTTTTTATTAAAGTTCAGAGACAGAGTGGGTAAATTATTGTTCAAATAATCATCAGTTGAAAATATCTTGTTCTTACACAGATAATCAGAAAAAGTGGATTTATGAAATTTCATTTCTCTTTGCTCAGTATTGCTCTCTTCTATAGCTTCAGTTTCAGAGACCAAATCCCATAGTTTTGTTAATGTATACTAAAATACATAATAAGAAAAATCTATTCAATGTAAAGTTTTGATGATCTATCTAAACTGTTTGTCTTTGCTGACTAAAAGGGAACTATATAAGATTTTATCAAGAGAACTCTTTTAGGTATCAGGTTATATTTTAGTGATCACTGATTTGAAGTTATTTGTATTCTACAAAAATAAAGATATAGGGCTCCAAGCCTGGCAGTCTGTCAATCTTGACACCTCCTGTCTTTCACTGTCATGGTCAGTTATTCACTAAGTCCTGTTGATTCTTACTAAATGTCTCCCCAGGTCTGCTAGGTCCTAGGTGCTTCACCACCTCCCCATTAGGCCACAGCGTAACTGCAGTAGCCTCTTGGCCGGTTCCCTTCCAAATCCTCTTCCCCACTCCATCAAGAGTGTTTTGAAATGCAAAAATAATCATGTCCCTTCTCTACTTGCAATCTTTCAAAGGTTTCCTATTGTCCTTGGTATAAAGTCCAAACTCTGGCACTGACTGAGAGTTTTGTCATCTTTCTAACCACATATCTTCCCGCTTTTACTTCACTATAACTTTTAGCTTCGCTTTTTGCAGGTTTTCTCATGGCACTTCCCCTTCCTGAATCACAGTCCTTTCAGCCTGCCTAACATATCATTTGATTTCATTCAAGTTTTTCTCCACCCCCGTAGACTCTCAAAGCACTCTGAACTTTTGTCGTGATGTTCATATACTATACCGTGTTTGTGTTTTTTTTTTGTTTGTGTTTGTTTTTGAGACAGAATCTTGCTCTATCACCAGGCTGGAGTGCAGTGGCACGATCTCGGCTCACTGCAACCTCCACCTCCTGGATTGAAGTAATTCTCCTGCCTCAGCCTCCTGAGCAGCTGGGACTACAGGCACATGCCACCGTGCCAGCAGGCTAATTTTTTTTTTTTTTTTTTTTTTGTATTTTTAGTAGAGATGGGGTTTCACAATGTTGGCCAGGCTAGACTCGAACTCCTGACCTCAGGTTATCCACCCGCCTCGGCCTCCCAAAGTGCTGGGATTACAGGCATAAGACACCACGGCCAATATATATATATATTTATATATAAAATATAGTGTATGTATATAGTGTATATATATATACTATATACTATGAATTAAATTAATTGAATTGAATTAAATTAATATAGTATATAGTATATGTATATACTATATACTATGCTATGTTTACTTGCATTTTGGTCTTCCTCCACTGTCCTGTAAGGTCTCTCAGTGGGAACTAGCTCTGTTTGTTTAGTGTTGCAGCTTCTATGTCTAGTGCAGTGACTGGAGTATAATCAGTGTTCAATAAATAGCAATTAAATGAATAAATGAGGGAATAAAATCTGCATTTACATAATTTTTTCTATCTCTTTGTTGTATATCAGAGGAGGCATGACTTATTAATAGCAGCCCTTAGATTGAAGGTGAATAGATTGACAAAATCTGATCACCATTGTGCAGAATCACGTTTCATCATAAACAAGTGTTAAAGTAAATAACCCCTGAATACTTTTGTATCATTTGGACTGTAGAACAATAATAAACCATTTTAATTTCAAGATATGTCTGAAAATATTTGCCTCATATCCTTTCTTTCTATAGGTAGGATTGGTAAATAATATAGATCTTAATATAGAATGTTTAGAATGAACAATATGGGCCAGGTGCAGTGGCTCACACCTATAATTCCAGCACTTTCTGAGGCCGAGGTGGGTAGATCATTTGAGGTCAGGAGTTTGAGATTAGTCTGGCCAACATGGTGAAACCCTGTCTCTACTAAAAATACAAAAATTAGGCGTGGTGGTGGGCACCTTTAGTCCCAGCTACTTGGGAGGCTGAGGTAAGAGAATCGCTTGAACCCAGGAGGCAGAGGTTGCAGTCAGCCAAGATCACGCCACTGCACTCCAACCTGGGCAACAGAGCGAGACTCCATATCAAAAATAATAATAATAATAATAAATAAAATAGAATGAACAATATAAATATTTTCAGACATATCTTGAAATAGAAGTTGTTTTCAGAAAACATATTTATACACTAATAAATTAATATGGTATCTGCTTTGGTCTTTTAAGCCTTGAAAAATCTTGAATAAGAATCAATGAGTTGGGGTAATCACTTTTTTTTTTAACATGAGTTTCATCATTAAATGCTTTCATGAATTATTGTCATAACTTGATCAAATTGTAGAGGCATGTAAAATTATCCTTTTTTTAAACCACTGTCTTTTACAAATACAATTGTTTTAGTAACAAAATCATGTAAATGTAATTTAACTAATTAGCTCTGTCTATAAGCAAATCTAGCAATAAAACATTTAGCTCCATCTTTAAATCAACATCTCAGCCTGCAGTCTTGCCATTCTTAACTTACTGTGACAATACAATTTAATTAACATTACAATGATCATGTTGGCATTTTGGATGAGCGTGTTTGTTAGGATGAACTATTGATCTTGTATAGCCATAAAATTTTATTATGTTTTCAGAGAAGTGTGGAAATCTTTAAGTGACATCAGCTTTTCTTGTGTTGGATATTTGGTTCAAGCTGCCACTGAATAAAGTTTTGTTTTACTAATACATTTTCCTGATTTTAAAAACCACATATATGTGCTCCAGAGAAAAGAATAAAGAGAAGAAAACAAAACAAACACCCATAACCCCATTACCCAGAGATAATGAATATTTTACTATATAGCTTTACTGCCTTAAATATACATTCTCTTTTCCAACTTTGGGGTTATAATATACATATATGTATCAGGTTATATTTCAGTGATCATTAATTTATATATATATGAGTTTATTTCCTGATTATTCTTTTCAGATATTATCACTATTCACATTTTTCGTTTTCATGTAACATTTCTCAAAAATGACACTTTTGAAATGGCTGTATGATGCTTCATAGTCCTAATTTTGGTAAGTAAAGAGTTATCAGTTTCTCCCATTTTCAAATAACACTATAGATATTATAAAATTAAAATAAGTCTGGAAACATTAATTGATACATTTGACAAATGATTAATATCCTTAATAGATTACAACCTTTCCAGGAACTAAGATAAATAGATGCCCTGATAGAAAAATGAACAAAATATAAAAACAACAAACAATTGAAAATGTGAGAAATGTTCATATTTAGTCAAATATATCCACGTAGAATTAACATTTTTCCATAATCCTTGACCATAAGCTTGGCAGAATTTAAAAATCATGTTGTTAAGATATAGGAAAGAGAGCAGTGTAATAACAAGGTATGAATGCAACCTAGTAAAATCCCATTGATTTGGAAGACAAAGTTGCAACCTCCCTCCCTCCCTTCCCCCCTTCCCCCCTTCCCCCTTCCCTGCTTCCCCCCTCCCCCCTTCCTCCCTTCCTTCCTTCCTTCCTTCCTTCCTTCCTTTTTTTCTTTCTTTTCTTTGTTTTGACAGGGGCTTGCTCTGTCACCTAGGCTGAGTGCGGTATCAAGATCATGGCTCACCATAGCCTTGACCTCTAAGGCTCAACTGATACTCTCGCCTCAGCCTCTTGAGTAGCTGGGACTACAGGAGCGTGCCACCATGCCTGGCTGTTTTGTATTTTTTGTAGAGAGTGGGTTTCACCATGTTGCCCAGGCTGGTTTCAAATTCCTGGGCTCAAGTGATCCTCCCGCCTCAGTCTCTGGAAGTGCTGAGATTACATGCATAAGCCACCATGCCCTGCCTAGCAATATGTATTTTAAAAGGCCATTCTGATATTTTATAACTATATTACAGGAAAATATTCTGACATCTGGAAAAATAAGACATTTATATATTTTTTAACAATAGAAAAAAAACATGCTAAAGATTATTTAAAATATCTAAAATATGGGATTAAATGGTTACATAAATAATGATACCAATTGATTAATATGCAGTCATTAAAATGGAGTAATATACATTTATTGTTCTTTGAAAACAATCAGATTATACATCAGAATGATTTTATTTTTTGTTTTTATGTATAAACACATTCTTATTTGTTTAAAATGTAGGAGGTTATTATGATGAAAACTTTGAAAAAATTCTTAAACTTTATCTTCCTCTGTGGATTGAGGAGTAAAAATCACAATTAGAGATGTTTAAAGAACTTCTTTTAAGAAATAATTCAAAAAAACTGCTCATGTCATTAAATAAAAAATATAATACATATTAGAATAATTGGTTTGGGTCTGCTATGGCTTAAGTAGGTATTATGAACCAGTCCCATCTAAATATCGGCCACATTAAAACAATTGAAACCCCTTTTTTGGAGATCTCTGTAGGCCATGAAATTTCTGTAAGGGTAATAATAGCTAATATCTAGGGGTTCTTACTATATGTGGGGCATTAATTTCTAAGAACTTTATATTAACTTAAATCTCACAGTAATTCTGTATCATAGGTATCTTGATTATCCTCCTTTTTCAGAGGAGGAAACCAAACCAGAGAGAATGTTTGTATCTTGCTCTGGCCACGGAGTCAGTGAGTGGCTAAACTTGGGTCTGAATCCAGACAATCTAGCATTAGAATCACTGAACTATATGGCTTCTTAAGTTAGGCTTTTAAAAAGCTTTGAGAAGCTTAAGTAACTGTAGAGGATCATCTCTGGATTCATTCTGAATTTTGGGTTAGAATGTGCTAATAGACTCCAGCAAAATACACATTTGTCCCAGATCTTTTAAGGACTCCTCTGGAGTTCATTAAAGCATTTTAAAGGAGAATATTGCTAAAATATTTCATTCTTTTCAATGTTTTCCAGACAAGTAGTTTCCCAACTGTTTCTATTTGAGCACATGCTTAAAAATCAGAATTTTTGGCAGAATATCTTAAAAGTGTTAAAAAGATCCTAAAGCACATAAAACCATCAGTTATAATTAACACACAATCACCACTCCTATATAAGACTCTCATAGTATCTCTAAAAGATTCAATAGTTGTAGACTGGGTTGATCTTCATGCTGTGTAAAAAAGTAAAGCTGGCTGGGCGCGGTGGCTCATGCCTGTAATCCCATCACTTTGGGAGGCCGAGGCAGGCAGATCACGAGGTCAAGAGATTGAGACCATCCTGGCCAATGTGGTGAAACCCTGTCTCTACTAAAAATACAAAAATTAGCTGGGTGTGGTGGCACGTGTCTGTAGTCGCAGCTACTCAGGAGGCTGAGGCAGGAGAATCGCTTGAACCTGGGAGGCAGAGGTTGCAGTGAGGTGAGATTGTGCCACTGCGCTCCAGCTTGGTGACAGAGCGAGACTCCATCTCAAAAAAAAAAAAAAAGAGTGTAACTGTTTGCTATTCTGTCGTGTCATTAATACTCCCAAGCCAAAGATGCTCACACATAGCAGTAAGCGTAAAGGTATGATCTTTCCTTAGCATAGGCTTAATTCTTTTTTATTTTAGGACATTAGGTCAACAGGTGAATTCATCATCATGATTCAGTATCAGTATCCTTTAAGTGACACACCTCTATTTTCTGTTATATTTATTTATTTATTTGATAATATAATCAATGCTTATAAGCCCACAGCCAATTGTAAAATATTATTATAATATATAAAGCTTTATGTTCCTCCCTATTCTTTCACCTGCCTTTCTCTCCTCTCCTCCACAAAGGTAATCACCATTTGAAGTATTATTCAAAATCTGATAAAAAATTAAGAATAATACGAGGATTCTACCTTGACTTTTTAGTAGATAACATATCAATTAAGGAGGAGACCAAAGAATCCTACTCTATACTGCATTAGATAACTCAAGAATATATGTATATATACATATATATAGCAGACACTGCCATTTCGGTATGGATACTCAGTTGTTAAGAATAGTGACTTTTAGATATTATTTACAATTTGGCAGCAAACCTGTGAAAGTTTTATGTTTTACTAATGTATTCACATTATGCTTATTGATAATCACTACTTGGATCTGGAAGTTGACGTTTAAGGCCAGTTGATCTTAACTTAAATTTGATACAATTCCTCTCCTTCAGGTCAGTGTATCCCAAAGTCAAAATATGACTAGGACAATGATTATTACATTACAAATTGTATTTCCAAATGCAGCATCATTTCCTAAAGTTGCTTTGCGTATTTGTTCAATTCAGTTTTCTCTATGTCTTCATTCATGTTACAAGGCTTTCACAATCAAAATACCTTAGTTTTATAAATTTTCTAGTGCTTGAGTGAGACAATAAACAAGGTAAGTATAGAGAAAATTATGGAAATATACGAAATAAACAAGCACATGGAAGCATGTGGAAGAAAATATTTAACATAAGTAGTGAAGGGATAGTAAACATCTTTTTTGATCTCTAATTCAAAATGAATATTAATGGTCTATAAATTAAATTATGTTTCTAAAATCACATTTTAAAAATGAATATTGGTAGAATAATATTAACAGGAAGATATAAATGGTCAAGATGGTGGTCCAGTTTTATTATTATATCTGAGGCCTTGCTGAATTTTCATGTTGACAAAATGGTTAATAATTCCTAGGCAAGAGATTAACATTATATTAGCAAGAGTACAATTATAATATTAACCCAAAATAATTTTCTCATTGTAAGTTTAATATTTTTGATGCCACATTTAAAGTATTAAATGAATTTCTTTTATTATTTTAACTTATCCAAACTTTGGAAAACATAATTGTAAGTATAATTTAGCATAGAGTTTATTTCCTCAGGGAAGTCCTTTGAGACTACATTTGTACATGAGACCGTTTTAGTTAGGGTGGGCTAGATACTGTAACAAATAGAATTTAAAAATGTATAAGGACTCAAGCACAATAGAAAATAATATTTTAATCATTCACTAGTTTAAGGCAGATCCAGTGGCATTAAAGGTAAAGGGTATACAAGTGGATTCTATACCACATAGTCATTCAACAACTCAGACTAATAGAAATTTTGCCATATTTAGCATTTGACTTTCAAGGTTGCCTTACTTATCAGTCTCCAACTGGCAGAGGGGAAATGGGAGGCATTTTTGCATCTGGCCTAGAAGTGAAACAGATGACTTCTATTACTATTTCACTGGCTAGTACTCAGGCACATGTTCACACCTTATTGCAAAGGAAGCTAAGAAATGTAAACAAAAAGAACTATTTTTAATATATGACCAACAGAATCTGCCACAGCAACATTTTTAGGGAAATTTTTGAAAAAGATATTTTATTTCGGCATCTGGCAGATCTAAGATCAAATCCTGATCTTTCTTGTACCAGCTGAGTAATCCTGGAAAAAGTATTTACCGTCTCTTTGTCATAATATGTACATATGTATCATAGAGACAAGAACATCCACATACCCTACTCTCACAAGGATTATTGTGTGAATAGAATGAAGTAATGTAAATAAGGTGCCTAGAGTGTCTGACTGTGTGCAGCCAAAGGTGGTATGTTTTATTATTGTTGAGTAATGATATTATTTCATATATTATCATATCATAAATTAATCCTCTCACCTATTTGCCAGCAAAGAATGCTCCCTCTTCACTGGTTTTGATTCATATAGGTAGAGTTTGCTTTATGGATAGAAAGCTTTTATAAAAAGCTCCCTTAAAAATGATTGTGGGATAGCCCATAAGGGTAATTTATTCTTCCTTATTGAAATAGGCACTATAATTTTTGGTTTAAAGATTGGAACTTTCAAAAAACAGATTCTTGAGGAAATGGGACCCAAAGACACTTTAGTTTGTAGGTAAGCAAGGTCTGCCACATGGGACGGAATAATTTGAACAGGCCCAAGTAGGTTCATGTTTGGAGAGAGCAGAGAGGCATACTTAATGGTAGAAAAAAGAAAATGCAAGGGATTTGAGCCATGCCAATTTGCCCAGGGCTTGCCTTGGTGGCTATTGTAGTTCCCCTGGTTATCTTAGTGCTTTCTCTGTCAGTCCTGGAAGACCTTAAAGCATGAAAATGAAAGGTAGGGTGATTGCTGGGGAACAAGAGTGGCACAAGCAGAAAATGATAGGGGAGCAGCCACCTAATAAATCTCTGATGCCATCCTAAATCAATCTGTCTTAGTTAGAGAATATCATCTTAGCAGAGAATATAATCTCTGCTCACAACTCATAGTTTATTGAAGTATATAGGTTGACCAATAATGTAATATGATATAAAACACTTATAATGCAAGCAATATGTGATTATTGCACAAAAAAGATTTGCACAGAAAAAGGAGGGATTCATAAAGCATTTGAGCTGGGTCTTAAAGGATGATCGGGAACTCATTCTCGGTGCTATTTTAGATTAGCTTAATATCGAATGACATTTTAATTTACTTGCTTGCATTAAATATCTCTTTGTCCAGATAACGCATCTGTTTGCTGTATTGAGTTCTGTATATCTTTGTTATCTAAAAGAATTTATTACCTAACAGGTCTCAGCAGAGAGGTAGATTTTAATAATGTTTGTTGAATGAGTTAAGACATACAATTCCTAAGTAATTTCGAAAATTTGTCTCTTCCTTTCTTGTATGCCTTTTCTTAAATTTTAATTTTAGGAATACTGGCTTCTATTCTTTTCTGTGTTACATTTCCCTCTTGCCATTTTCCTGACAAATTTTTTTAAAGATTTATTTTATGTAATAGGAAACATATTTTTGAGTTACTGACCATGTAACGGAGGCATGACTCAATAATTTAAATGGCTTAGATTTCTGTGAAGGGACTAAGGACATTGGTCTGAGTGATCCACAGTCACTCTGAGTAGTCTTATGGATTAGGAGAAACAAAGATGCCTTTCCTTTTTTATCACTGATGTATATTTTACAGACCCTCTTAAAAGCCTTCTTTTTATATTCATTTTGATGGTTATGTGTCTATAGTAACCAATAAAATGTGCCAATAAAAACTGTAAAGATGGTGAATATTTCAAGTTCTATTCAGTCATCCTAAATAGCTAAAAACTGTCATTTACCTATAATCCTTTTAAATTAAAAATTTTGCATTGCTTATTTTATTTATTTTGTCAATTTTGAGGGGTCTTGTTTCTGACTATGAAATAGAACAGACAATCATGTAGATACTTTAAATTTACATATAACATATGTAAATTTACATATAACATATATAATTTCTTATATATAATCCACATATTATATGTCAATATTGACATATAATATTCACATTGCTGTACAGGAGAGGCTTTGAAGAATCCATAATTTTATAGACAATGCTGTTGGCGATATATCTATGAGGGCATACAATGCAAAATGTCTAAATATTTTAGTTTAGGGGTTAAAATTCAATTTGGGAGCTGATAAGGTTTTACTTCGATGAGAGAACATAATTTATTTTAATTAAAGTCTGCTCATTAAACAAACATATTAAACATCAGCTATGAATCAAGCATTGTACTAGGCACTGCTGACAGAAAGGTGATGAAAATAAATCTTACCTTTAAAGATATCGTTTACTATTGATAATGATTCAGACTTCCGTTAATCATATAGACAATCAGAAAATTTCATAAAACTTATTGTTCTAATTGTTGCACACTAAATTTAGCTGGAGTTTTAAGTAGAACGCCTAAAAGAAACAATTTTATTGGTGCATTTTAGGACTTCTCTTTTCTATTGATAAGGCATAAGATCTTGATGAGTTTGAAGTTGTCTGTGTTAAAGTAATAGAAATATTAGTTCATGGATGGTGGTCATTTATTAAGATGTAAACACAGCAGTGAAAGGGAACTGATGAGGTTATATGCTATCTCACTTTCACATATTTTAGGAATCTCATCAGAGGGCTAAATGTGTCTACATGAAAGGAATTGAGCATTTTTAGATTTGTTATAAAACCATGAAAATAACTATTTTTAACCAATTCTGCATAGAATATTCACAATAAAACTGTGCTATATATAAAGTAAGATCTTTGGATCATGAAAACAATTAATGTAGTCCCTTTTTTGAACTTTAGCCTTCCCTCTATCTGAAAGTATTAAGCTTAAAGAAGAAAAAATAAAAAGACGTGTGGAAGACATCTAGCACCAATAAAGAAATTAAGGAAATATGATGTCTTTTGAGCAGTGTCTTAGAGAAAGTGTTCATAAATCCATTTGAATAAAAATGCATATGTATTAGATATTATAATCTTCTGTTTCAGTGAATTACATTTTGTAATCCCTCATTATATATTGAAGGACATAGCATAGCTTTCCTTTCTAGCATCTAGGTCACCAGTGGTATTTGAGCAATATAAATGAAGAAAAGAAAAAAGAATAGATGTTCTGAACATATTCTTTTGGCAGAATTGTTAGCTGAGAAAGACTTTATATATTGATTTTTTTAATGTGTGTAAATTCCCCCAGAGATAACAGGTGAAAAATGATTTTATTATTTAAAATAATAACGAGAAAAACAAAATTAAATAAAACTTCATATTTAGAATGTTTCTTAGTCTACCTAAATGGATTTACATACTCTTTAATAATACTTAAAATACTAATAAATGAAGTCCCTGCCCTGAAGAGGTACAATGTACAAATCCTTAATAAACTCACTTAACAGTGAAAATTTCTTTTGTGGTATGACTGCATTTTCAATATGTTCTAAATGAAAATTCCTGAGATGTTATGTTTTAATTTACAGATACATAAGTCATTTAAGATTTTGCATTTCAGCTTTTCCTCATTTAAAGTAACACATTTCTCTTTCCAGCCTCTTCAACTTGGCCATTATATTACTAAGGAGAAAATCATTTACTCTCTCTGAACCATTCATTTTTCATTGGTGAATGAGGGCTATTTCTTTTATTCTAGAGAGCACAGCAGAGTTTAGAGCAGAGTTTTTTTTAATAAGACATACCTGGGTTTGAGTTATAACTCTGCACATGAGTTATTATACCATTTTAATAACATTTGCTGAATTTCACCTGTCTTATGTAAAATTATTTGTTGTATGTTTTTGAAAATTAGCAATCACATGAAGCTCTGAATATAATTTAGAATTATACACACAAAAGAGAGCTAAATTTTAATATAATGCCAAGTGCACAATATATGCTCAACAAATGGTTACTAAAATAATTTTAGTAATATTAATATACTGTGCACTAGAACACAAATTCCATGGAGACTTGTAAGTTTTGCTCACTGTTATATTTTCAGTGCCTGGGAGAGTGCTTAGCAAATACAAAGTGTTCCATATTTGCTAAAGTATTGTATAAAGGAATGAGTGGAGTGAGTGAATTCTTTTATCCCATAGAGTGCTGATTGCCCAGAGAGTTGAATTTTTCAGGCTTTCTTACGGTAACTGTAAGCACAACAAGAAAATAAGGAAAATATTAGATGTAGTTTTGCTTTTGATATCATGTTTTCAGGCTTTACCAATGTATACTTTGAACTCGAAGTAAAATAGGCAACTTTTGAACACTGATCTCTACTTCCGACACAATATGCCTATATGTATATATGGTCTATACTTGTTTTAGAGGTAGGATAATATTTTAGTGAATACTCATTTTCAATATATGTATTTATTTTTAAATCATACTTTTTGTCTCCTCTTTTAGCTTATTGGATAATCATTATGTAACTACATCACATTTACCAAAATGTAAGAGGGGTTTGCTAATGTTATGCTGGAACATCAGACTTAGGCACTTGCTTGTGAAACTGCCACCTGAAATTTTGAGATTTTGCCCCATAAAGGTGGTTCTGACCAAACTGCCTAACCTGTAGTCTATACACTTTCTCACCAGTTTCTCAGATCACATAAAAGCTGCTTATTGACTTGTAAAGCAGGTACAAATTGCAGCATATAAGTTGAATTATATTTAGAGATGCCTTGTTCAGTTACTTAGGTTGGTCCATTCCTGGTTCAGATTCTTCTTTGTTAGAGAAATCCAGCAGCCATCTAATATTTTGAAATTAGAAAATAAAATTCTTTTCATCAACAAATTTATGGTACAAAGTAAATCAAGGCTCTCAAGATTGGCCCTAAGAACCGTCTGTTATTCTTAGGCATTGTGTTTTAATGTTCCATAATACCTAAGAGTATATGTACATGTATGCCCACAATGACAACATTTCTCAAAAAAGGAAATGAGAAAAATATCCCATGAAATATGGCATTTCTTCTGCTTCTAGGTTCAGTCCATTTTTTTGATGCCTGACTTTGTCCATTCCAGTCTACCCTTGACATCCCTCTGGAGGAAAATGCTCATGACTTCTTTAACCCTAGTGTTTACCCTCTGTATTCTGGCTGCTCAAAATTCTTCTCTGCCCAGTTCCAGGTATAACATCAGGAAGAACTCTGAGAAGAATAGAACCATTCTTGAAGCATTTAGCCTGTATGTGTTTAATGCTGGCTTTAAGATCCTCCTATTTAGCAATTCTTCCCTTTCAAATCTAATTATTTGAAAGCATATGCTTTGCCCTATTCTGACCACTTCAAATAAAATGCTTTAGGAAGAAAGTCTTTTCTGATATCCATTTTATCTATTTCAAATCATGCAACAACCAGTTAGTACTTCTGAGTTACAGCTACTTCCAACTGAACTAGAAAATGATTTACTTCTTCCTATTTTAATAAATTCTCTCTCTTTTTATAAAACTCTAGTTAGTACAATCAGATTAGTCATGAGCTTACTGATTACTCCTCAACTGAGTACTTAACACCCATTTCAGATATCAAGGGATCTATATAGAAGCATTATATTCTCTCTAACGGCATATCCAAGAAGGTATTTGCTTGCATTATGTTATAATATTTCAGAAAATTCTAATATTGATATTACTTCTAGGTGATGAGCCTCAAGAGATCAGAAAACCTTGTCTTGAGCATGGTTTCTATACACACCTAGTTAATTATACAGTGCTCTGAATATAGTATGTATGCAACCATCTTTGCTGTTAATCATCTTTGTTGCTGAGTTGTTCACATTAACCAAAACAAGTGTACTCTTGAGAAATCAAAGCATATACAAAGGGATATAACACTTAATTCTCTCACAGAAATTTCAGAATAAAGTGAATTCAGAATGTTCAAGATTCAAATGTGTTCTAATTGGCAGGATGTGGTGGCTCACACCTGTAGTCCCAGCACTTTGGGAGGCCAAGATGGATGGATCACTAGAGGTCAGGAGTTTGAAACAAGCCTGACCCAAATGACAAAACCCCGTCTCTACTAAAATACAAAAATTAGCTGGGCGTGGTAGTGTGTGCCTGTAATCCCAGCTACTCAGGAGGCTGAGGTGGGAGAATTGCTTGAGCCCAGGAGGCAGAGGTTTCAGTGAGCTGAGATGGCACCACTGCACTCCAGCCTGGGAGACAGCGAGACTTTGTCTCAAAAAAAGAAAAAAAAAAATGTGTTCTAACTGCAAGAGGCAGATTGTATCAAAGTAAGACTTCAGCTGAGATAGAAAGTACCAAAGCCTTATTATGGTGAATTCCAGACATGAGGCCCAAATTCTTGAACACTGCTGTATGCATTCTTGCTTTTTGCTTCTTGTGGCTTTTGGCACTTTAAAACTATGCTTGATATTAGCTAAAATTCAGCAAAAGGCTAGGGGTTTATTTATAGTTAGCTTTGTATCCAGAAAATAAGATATTATCATGTTCCATACACCAAAGAGATACAAATAACCATACTCCTTTGTAGATAGATACATATAATATCTACCTTCAGAAGTATTTCTAAACTGGATGAATTCAGGTTATTTTACTTGCTTGATTTTTAATACTAGAAGGAAAAGAAAAGATGATTATGTATAGTTAGAGTATCCCACTTTCTTCCAAAATGAGTGGTCAGCTTCATTCATTCAGTCATTTACTATTTACTTAAGGGTTCATTCAAAATGTATTAAGAACCTATTACAGCCATGCCACTATGTAAGAAATATACAGATGAATAAGACAAAATCATTGCTCTAAAGGAACAGTAGGAAGACAATCAGGGAGATACACAATTTCAAGACAATTTAATGACCTCTATATTAAAATATATGGTTAGTATTATGGAAACAAGGAAACACATTTGAATAAGGGGTGGTAACTTAATTCTAAAGGAACAAAGAGAGTAGTGAGCTTATTCCAGGTATAGGAAGTAGTGTTGCATGCAATAACAAGGCAAATTAGGATGAATGGTACAAGATAAAGTGTAGTTGGGCCTAGATCTGTTCATTTTATGCTAGGAAATTTGTCCCATAGGAGAAGGTAATGAAACTTATTAATGGATTTTTTTTTTTTTTAGAAAGGAAGTAGTATATTTGCTTTTACAAAACAGAACTCTCTCTTGGTAGTGTGGAGAATGAATAGGTGGCTTTCTAATTGTTCATATATAGAGAGGGAAATAAGTTTAAGATCTATTTGGCAGCTTTGATTAACAGGGTATCTTAACTCCTGGTGTTTGCCTTAAGGACATAAGTAGATGATTGTGCCATTCCCCACCCAAACCTGGAGAAAGAATGAGAGATTCTAGGATGTATGTGATAAGCTAGTATTTGATGTGCCTATGAGACATCATGGAGAGATAATACAAATATCTTATTGCAACTGAATTTAAGAAAGAGGTGTGGGCCAAATATAGAAGTTTGGCAATAAGTGTTTACCTGGAAGGTGAATCCTTGGGAGTTGATAAAAAATATTCAGTTCTAAAAATATAAAAAAGTGTATTATTTTTTGTATTTTAAAAGCTATCAAGTGATAAAGGATGAGAGACACATAAATAAACTTAAGGATCAAGATTGGAAGACCTAGGGAGAGGAAGACACAGAGGGAGTGACTGGTCTTAGCTAGTAAGATAGAGACTGATTGTCTTACCCTTTTGGCAAATATGGAAAATAGGGATATTAGACAAAGTTACTTTTATAAAAAGAAATATTAGTAACTCAGAGGTTGTTTCTTAATGTGGATAAAACAATGGTCTGCCTATATGTAAGACTGTGAAATTTTGGATATGGAATAATTTAAAATAAAAATTTTCAATGTATAAATTCTGTTTGGGTGTTTTATCTCTTAATTGCTTTTACCTCAAATATAGGATTACTGTTTTCCCCATTCTTTCTGCTTGAAGTTTATATGAGTATTATAGGTTTTTTGAAAAAAGCAAAACAAAACAGAAACCCACATAACTAACTTTTTCTCTGGTGATTGAGGGATTGGCATCTATACTATTAACAGCAACCAGAAAGGTGAAAATAAGAATAATCAAAATTTCAGTTCTCAAAATTATTTCATGAGTATAAACTTGATTTTGAAAATAAACTAGGTTTCCTTTTGGTTTATATCAAGAAGAGAGTTGCTTAATTTGTACAGATAAATGTGATCATGTATGGGCTTGTTTTAATCTTTGAATGGGATGCTGACTCACATAGATAGACAGATAGGATTTTCATAGCTTATTTAGAAAGGAAAACGTGGTTTGTCCATGAGTGAGGAGTACATTCAACATTGTTGTCCACTGATTTCCTCCTGGGAATCCTTTGTTAAAAGCACTGTATTCTATATATTTGAATACCTTTATCAAAACCCCACACCATCCAGGATTTATTTTAAATATAGAATTAAGACTAACAGGTATAATATATTTATTCAACATGCTGAAGTAAATCTTGCAGAAAAAGCATTTTTACAGCCATTGCCTGCAGTTTTTTAGTTTGTCAGCCCTTGATCCATCACAGCTGAATTAGGTTACTTAAGCCGTTTATTTGCATTAAAGTGTAATCTTCCAGTTAGTTTGCAAACACTGTTGAATTTTTCTGTCATAGACATGAAGATTGCAGCTACACAAACAATTCTCTTATCTCTCTTTTAAAAATTATATATTGTGGAACATCTTGTAGGGTAGTAGTTATAATGTGTGTGTGTGTGTGTGTGTATATATATATGTATATATATTTCACAAACATGGAATTTAACAACAACAATTCTATTCTTCCTTTGCATTTACAACATTCTCTCATATTGAAATTCACTCCTGAAATTTAACTGCCAGATGTTTTCTTAGGAAAATCCATATTGGTTCCCATTACCTTTAGAAAACTAACTTTAGGTGGAAATGAATGGTGAAAATGAGTGCTGTAATTATGTCATTACACCAGCATAAATTATTGCCATTTTGTGCTAAATATGGTTAATTTTTTGCACATATATTGCTATTTGAAATAGTTATAAAACTAAAATGTAGCTATTAAATGGCTTCAGGCTGATAAGAGGAAATCAAATGAAGTCTTTGGACATGACCTTTTCATAAGTTTCTCTGCTAATGTAATGTCACAGTAGTTTCAGGAATTTGTCTCTTTGGCAGCAGAATAGTAGAAAAGATGTCACAGCCCTTTGCCTTTTGCCCTAGGCAGCCAAAGAGCCCCTTTTCTTATATACTCCCTCCATCACAACAAGGAGAAAAATAACTGGGGTTAACTGAAAAGGGTAATTTGGTGCTCTGGGTAGGATGCCGGCAGTGATCCCAGCAGTAACAGGCCAGTCTACTTGTCTTAAGTCACTGCTAAAAATCTGGACAAGAATTTTGATGAGGTGTTACAATAATACTGTAACTCAATCTGTCCTCAAATTGGTCTCATAAACTTCTACAAATAGGGCCACAATTGCTGTCACTTACTTTTTATGATGTTTTGCTTGGAGGAAGGAAAAGCAGCTTCTGTGCTTATTAAGAGTTTGTAGCCACTGGGTCTGGAAAGTATTAATAGTACTCTCATAACCTTTAGGACACCTTTATTCTAAAATACAACATAGAGATACTGGTAAAATATATACTAGCCCCTCAGGAGTAGTATTTATAGAAATTCGTGCACAAGATCAAAAGCAATTTAATTGAACAAATGCCAAGCAAGCAATGACAATGGGTAATGCACTGTGTTCAGAGTTCTGTAGGACATTGGAAATGTAAAACTGTGGTCCTTAATTAATCCGTGATCAACTAGGAAGCCTGACATGTGCCTAATTAATCATAATAAATGTAGAAATAATTGTCTTCGATAACACAGATAAATAAAGGTACTTTGTACTTGCTGTGACTTCAACCTGAATTGTGCTTCCCAACTACTGGAAAAGCTCTAACCTTTCACAAAACTTTCTTCAGTTTTGTTCTCATCATTCTTTTTTCCCTTCCTTGAATTCCTGAAAGCTAGCAGATTTAACATCTAAATGTTTGGTATGTTTTGTCTCTTGAGGTGAATTTTAGCTTCCTGAGGTTAAACATTGCATGTTAAAGTTATCTTTGTATCCACCACAATATCTGCTAAAGTGTCAAGCATAAAATAATTGTTTAAAAGATTTACTAGTTAATAGACTGTACTAAAACTTTCAGTCATATTTTTCACAAATTAGGGAAAAGTTTGATAATCTTGTTTCTTTCCTTCTTTCTTTTGAATAAGTGGAAACTTCTAAGAAATATGAATAAGTACAAACTTCTAAGAAATAGGAAAGAAGTAAATATGTGCCCATATTCTTAGAATTAATCAGTATATTTTTAATAAATACAAGATTTTCTTCATAAACTAGTTGTAGGGTGTAGGTAGACCAATTGATGGTTAATTTTTAAGTCATCTGGGAAAAAGAAATATGTTAGGTCTTTATTACATTGCATATAGTAATATAAATTCCATGCAAAATCGTGGCTATTGAAAATATCAAACTATAGAAAAAGGTAAACACACTTGGTTTATTATTTTTGAGTATCTGAATGGGTAAAGACTTTCTAAGCTTAAAAACAATTGAAAAAGTTGTTAGTTTTTATTAACTACATAAAAGTCAAAAGCACCATATCACAAAATAGAAAACAGTAAGGTAGAAAAAAAATGCCACTTGTTAACAGAAAGAGACATAACACCCTCAATATTTAAAAGGGTTATAATATTGTAAGTAAAATACCAAGTCCTGAATGTATTGGGAAATAAAATGTACAGAAAAATTCACAAAAGAAGAGTACAAAAAGAAAAAACATGATAAATTGTTTAACTTCTCTAGCAGTAAAATATTTTTCCTGCTATTAAACATCTATATTGAACAAGTAATAATGTAGGTGTTAGTGCAGAAAAAATACTGCTGTTATTCATGTAATCTAGAAAACACTTTGGAAGTGTCTGTCTCAAGTGTTACAATGTAGAGTTCTTTATTCAAGTATTTTCATTTTCATGAATCATTCTCAAGGAAAGATTCAGAAATTAAGGGAAAATATACATATAAATTAAAATATTCATTGAAGAGTTCCTAATACTAGATACATTTACAAACAACCTGAACTTATAGTAGGACAATGTGAACTATATAAATATATACGCAGTTGTATACTACATATTGTCATATTGTAAAGTTATTTTATTGCAGGAAAAAAATACACACATTTTTACATAGAGTTCATAAAAATATTTCTCAAACTTTAATAAGTGTATATGCACATATGTGTTTTTATAGAGTGTATATACATGTGTGTATAATGTGAATATTTATATATACATGTGTGTATGAATATATGTGTATAGTATAAATATATAGTAAATATATAATGTCTATATATGTGTACATGTATGTGTATGTATGTGTATAATATATATTTATATGTTTAGATGTATGTGTGCATGTGTATAATATATATTGTATGTGTATAATATATATGTGTGTATATGTATGTGCATGTGTATGTGTATAATATATATTTATGTGTTTATATGTATGTGTGCATGTGTATAATATATATAGTATGTGTATAGTATATATGTGTGTATATGTATGTGTGTGTATGTGTATAATAATATATTTTTATAGGGAAATGCAGAATTTGATTTAGTAGGCCTGAGGAGGTGTCTAAAATTCTGTATTTCTAACAGACTCCTAAGTGATGCTGTTGCTTCTGGTCCATAAACAACACTTTGAGTAGTGAGGATCTACAGAATATCACACAGGCACTGGAGTTTATATGGGAAACTGTTTTTAATGTTAAGGGGAGAAAAAGAATGACATCATATAAAGTTATATAAAACAGATTTAACATAGGTTAGTTCTGGGTAGTTGAAATATCAAAAAATAATTACAATTCTGAGCTTTGACTTTATCAAGACTTGGTTATCTGTGAGGGTATATAATGCATTTATGAATAAATTTATTTTTGTTGCATTAATTTTAAGTGATGCCTAGACAGCTCAACTGGATTTTTATTTGGGCTCTGATTTCATTTTTCTGGTCATAATATGATTCCATCATGAATAAATCTAATAAGGCAATTGGAGACATGACTAATTACTTGGCAGAGAGCCCAATTTTAACTCAAAATGGTTGATTTGGTGGCATTTGAAGACAGGCTGCAATTGCTTGGAGAGTTAAGAAAGTTTTAGGTTGGAGGCGAAAACATGGAAAAAGTAATGTCTTTCTCACCAGACATATAAATGTAATAGTGTCACTTATATTTGTTTATGGTTTTCCAAGCAACAAGTAAATTATACCACACAAGACAGTCTGGAAACTGGTATACAGATGAAAAAGGCTACATTTAGATTGACTTTAGTGCACCTTTCCAATGCAGAGTGAAAAATACCTCTGTAGAAGTGGTTACTTAATCATTTAGGTACAACTGCTTCTTTTGAGCTAATCTTTGACTTTTTATCTAACTTTTTGAACTGACTCATCTACTTTTTGTAAGACTTTGGTTTGGTAATTTTGAATTAATTAGGATAATTTGAAACATTTTTCCTGTGAAATATAAATATGTTTTAAGCTTGTTAGCATTTTTAACAGGAAAAAATAAGCAATAATTAATTTAAATCTTTTATGTGATGTGGGAAGACATTTAACTATGACATTTTTCGGTTAAGATACTATTGTTTTCTAAATTATGGAAAAACAATCATTTTACTTGAAACAATGAAAACAAAAAAAGAAACCTTCTATCTCCTTTGCTTTAGGAAATTTAGATTGCTTTAATTCTGACTACCCAATATATGATTTTGTGTTGTGAAATAAATAATGGGCCTTTCTTTAACTTTGAAAATATTATTTGAATAAACTTTAAGTAAATACAATATATTTGATTCAATCTCTAATTATAACCAAATGTCATCAATTGCTATGGGATTCCAGATGTGATTTTAACAATTATTGAAAAAGGGTGCAAGGTAGCAATTATAAATGACAAAGATGTATGATACATTTTCAAAGAGCCTAAATTCTTGTGAGAAAATACTCTATATACATAAATACTCTTAATACATTAAAATAAAATATATGTAATATAAATGAAATATGTTTAAGTATAACTTAAATGTATTTTTTTTATCAAGTATACTATCTTAAAATAAATGAGCTGCATTCCTGATGTCAGTTTCCTAAAAAATACATCAATCTGTTGTAAATCTGTTTTTATCACTTCGCATAACATCATACACACACACACACACACACACACACACACACACACACACACAGTCATTCCTCAGTATCTGAGGTATTGATAAATCCATGGCTACTCAAGTCCCTGGTATAAAATGGTAGTATTTGCATATAACCTATGCACATCATCCCATATACTTTAAATCATCTCTAAATTACTAGTAATACCTAATACAATGTAATTGCTATGTAAATAGTTTTTTTACTTTATTAGATGTAGAATAGTGGCAAGAAATAGAAGACGGTACATATTCAGTACAGACACATTTTTTCCCCGGAATATTTTCTATTTACTAATCGTTGAGTCCACAGATGTGGAACCCATGGACATAGAAGACCAACTGTGTATGTGTAGATGTGTGTCTGTTTGTGTGTGTGTATAATCATGCAGCAGAGTAGCAGAAAAATATAAAATTTAAAAAACCTTATTAGATGGCAGCTATAAAGAGACTTACTGTCCTTAGCCCTACTACTTGAACAACTCTTTAGCGTTTTCTATATCTTCAAAGTAGAACTGAAACAGGTGCCTGGTAGGTGTGACTTTGCCGTACATTTATTTTGTATTTTATTTTGAATATTTAAAAATGCTTACAATGTTTTGTCTTTCAGTGCTTTCAACCTCCCATTGGTGGTATGGAAAACACACACACACAGACACACACACACACACACACACACAGAGGAGAGAGAGAAAAGAAAAATATATATGATAGAAAAATTGAGTGTTTTTTCCCCAAAATATCAGGGTAGGGGGATTAATTTTTTAGATTGTTTCTCATTGTGTCACTTTTATTTTGTTACTTTTATTTTGTTATGATAATTTCCACTTGATTTCTTTTTTCATTATCTTTTTTCTCATTGCCAAAAATAGTTTATTAAAGATAAAGAGCTGTGGAAATGGACTTCTTGGCAATAGACTGACAAAGAATTTTTAAAAAGATCTTTCTGGCTCAAGATAATACTCAGTGATCATTCCTGATTAGACATTAGTAAAGGTAGTCTACACAAATATTGACTCTATTTCCATATTTTTTATTGATAACTTTTCATCATACTGCATTTATATATGGTACATTACATTTGTTTCTTATTTCATAGATATTTGAATAAATGAGCTGTTCTGAACTTCACATAGCTGTGCTATTTCTTATCGCTGTGTAGTTACTGGCATATTGACAACTACTTTGTTGCTGTGTGCAAATGGAAAATCTTGTTTAAACATGAGCAAATGAGCACAAGATAACTTAATAATGACTTTGAGGATAACTGTTACATGAGCTTCACTTATCTTTACTAATGCTTTGCTACAATTAGAATTTGTTCCCCTTCTTTAGATAATCAAATAAAATATATTGCTGGAAAATTTCAGCTAATGTTTGAAGGTTTCAATTGTGAATTCACAAAAATTGAACATTTCACTTGAACTTTTTACTCATGAAACTAAGTGGTAAATGAAAGTGGACTTTGATTATTTCTACTATAAATGTAATGACATTTAAAATTTTTCAAAATTACAAAAGAAAAAACAACTGGGTGCCATATGATGAATATTAAAATATTTTAGAACTTCACCTGAATTCTGCATTTTAATGGAACTAAAATCATCGGTTTTAAATAGTTTATTAGTGTCAGAAATTTAGCATAAATGGCAATGCCTACTACTGCATGTCTGTGCAGAAGTTTATAAATTGTTAACTCGAACATTGGTAATGCATATGATATAATTTTGATCTGGTGTAGACCATGTGTTAGTATAAATGTACAGCACTGTACTGAGTTAATAGTGACCAAACTTCAGAGAAATATTAATCATGTAGCCACAAAGATAATACAAAGATAAAGAAGATTGAATAAAAATATTTAGTTCTGAGTGAATTTGACCAGGGAAGGAAAAAAAAAAATGAGTGCTTTGAATGATGGCCTTCAATTTTTAGGTGAAAATAACTCTCTCAAGGCTGATTTCCCAGAAGATGGTACCCCAATATCTTTGCTGGAGACAAAAGGCCAATGGAGGATTATATCATACATAAGAAAGTATTTCTCACTGTTAATAATTGCTAAACATCTCAATGTTTCCTGATAGTGTGAGTACCTCCATCTCTAAAACAGGATTGTCAGATATTTTAATGCTCAATGCAGGGCTCTTTACCTTATCAACTTGGACAAAGAACATTGGTTCTATTGAGACTTTTGAAGTTCTATATGCAGATGGCATATAGAACAGTATTCTGTTCAAAGCAGCTCTTCTCTCTGTCTTTCTCAGAGAAAGAGAAGTACATAATAACATTTCAGCCAACAATGCTGAATTAATGACGGTAGTCCCATAATATTATAATGGAGCCAAACAATTTCTATTGCCTAGTGTCATTGTAACCATTATAATGTTGTGGCAACTCCATGCGTGCTATTACCCATGAAGACCTTCCAATGGGACAAGATGTGGGGGTAGAAAACAGTGATATTGATGATCCTGATCCTGTGTAGGCCTAGGCTAATGTGTGTTTGTGTCTCAGTTTTTAACAAAAAAATTAAAAATTAAAAAATAGAAATAGGAAAAAGCTTACAGAAGAAGGATATAAAGAAAGAAAATATTTTTGTACAGCTGTACAATGTGCTTGTGTTTTAAAGTAGGTATTATTATAAGAGAGACCAAAAGTTTTAAAAAAAGCTTATAAAGTAAGAAACAAAGGATTTTTAAAACTTAACCTTAAGGTAAGCTATGGTTATATTATTGAAGAAAGGAAAATATTTCTTATAAATTTAGTGTAGCCTAAGTGTAAAGCATTTACAAAGTCTACTGTAGTAGCTGTAGTGCCCTAGGCCTTCACATTTACTTACCACCCGTTCATTGACTCACCTAGAGCAACTCCTAGTCCTGGAAGCTCTGTTCAAGGTAGTCCCCTAGACAGGTGTATCATTTTTTTTTATCATCTTTGCTGCATTTTTATTGTACTTTTTCTATGTTTAAATACACAAACATTTACCATTGTGCTAAAATTGGCTACAGTATTCAGTACAATAATGTGCAGTGCAGGTTTGTAGCTTGGGAGCAATAGACTATACCATACAGCCTAGGTGCGTAGAAGGCTATGCCACCTAAATTTGTGTAAGTAAACTCTCTAATATTTGCACAACGGTGAGATTGCCTAATGACACATTTATCAGAACATATCTCTATAGAAGAGCTGTGCATGAGTATGTGTGTGTATATACATATATATTAAATATTTTTGTATATATATTTTATATAACTTTATTTTATATATATTCATATATATATATATATATATATATATATATTTGCCAGGAATATTTAAGTGCTTCCCAAACTTCAGTCATTTTAGTACTACCTCTATGATTTTACAGTATCACATAAGATCTATATATTACTACGTGCCTTAAGCAGTGGCATCAAAGGCAATGTCAACAAAACAATATCCATGTGCAATGAGTTAAGCAGGGGAGAAGATATAGTGAAGTTTCTTTCATCTCTCTCCCAACAATTCTGTGTCTACAGCCCAGAAGTTAGGTATAGACAGATGAAATAAAGACAATGAAATAGAGATGAAATTAAATTGTGTTTTCTCAATAGTTTGCCTGCTTCTTATTCATTCTTTGAACATATGAGAAGGGACTTCAAAATTTTCGTGGAAAAATGAAATTAGAAGATAAAAATAAAAGCTTTGCTTCTTGATAATCTCCATCAAGGTCAAGACACATTTGTAAATGATGATACCAGACATTTAGTCTATCCCTAAAGAACTGAGGGTCCTAGGAATTTAATAATGTCAATGCAGTCTTTCTTACATCATTAACTGAAGAAAATGAGTGTCCTTTAAAGATATTTTAAATTGGTAAACAAAAAGAAGTCCGAAGGAGCCAAATTAGGACTGTAAGTTGGATGCCTAATGATTTCCCATTGAAACGCTCACAAAATTGCCCTTGTTTGGTGAGAGGAATGAGCAGAAGCATGGTTGTGGTAGAGAAGGACTCCCTGGCGAAGCTTTCCTAGATGTTTTTCTGCTCAAGCTTTGGCTAACCTTCTCAAGACATTCTTATAATAAGCAGAAGGTCAAGAAGCAAAATGCCTTCCCGAAAGTCAAGAAGCAAAATGCCTGGAGCATCCCAAAAAACTGTTGCCATGACCTTTGCTCTTGACTGGTCCACTTTTGTTTTGACTGGAGCACTTCCACCTCTTGGTAGCCATTGCATTGAATGTGCTTTGTCTTCTGGGTCATACTGGAAAATATATGTTTCATTTCCTGTTGTAAGTGCTTAAAATTTCCATTAATGCTCTGATCAGTTCCATTCTGCAACTGATCTGGGCACAATGGTTTTGGCACCCATTGAGTGGAAAGTTGCTCCACTTTAATTTTTTGGTCAGAATTGAGTAAGCTCAACCAGTTGAGATAACTATGATGTTGGCTGTTGTTTCTACTGTCAGTCATTGGTCTTCTTCAATTAGGGCATGAACAAGAGGAATTTTTTTTTTTCACAAATTGATATGGATGTGTCTGCCACTGCAGGCTGCATCTTCAACATGGTCTTCTCCCTTCTTGAAACAAGTTATCCATTTGTAAACTGCTGATTTCTTTGGGGCATTGTGCAAACTTTTCATAAAGCATCAGTGATTTCATCATTCCTTCACCAATGCTTCACCCTAAATTTTATGTTTGTTCTTGCTTCAACTTTAGCAGAATTCATGTTGCTCTGATAGGGGCTCTTTTCAAACTGATGTCTAATCCTTCTTAATGCCTCAAACTATTTCCTGTTCAGACATGATATATCAAGTTAGTATGAGTTTATTTTGGTACAAAAATTGAAATACATCAATAGCTTTTTCATAATATTCATTTTCCATGAAGTTTTTGAAGTCCCCCTTATAAGAAAAAATGTAGGCTGCTTTCTTCTAAGAACTGTAACATCAAGAATCAGGTAATAATCCACATTTACACTCTCAGAGATGTAGTTGCCCAGCAACTTGCTATTGATGTAACTTCTAAACACGAACCACACATACAAGTGGCATTAGTGAGAAAAGTTGTATTAATGGTAGAATTGTTGCATTAAAATTTTATTTGTTGTTAAAAGATCAGGCAAGATTAGGTATCAAGTAACTGTTCTTCTTTAGATGAATTTCACATTGATTTAGTTATACATGTAACTCTTTGAGTCTAAGCCAATTGTTTACAACAAAACAGCCTAATAGTATTTATTGCCATTAAAATATTCAGCAGTATTATATTACTGTGGTAGTACCATACCTAAACTTTGGGAGATTTCTCTCCATAATCTGAGACTTCTGTAAGACTTGTCATATACGTGATATTTATCTGGCTTGGTTATGAGGTATGTGTTTTATTAGAGTAAGTTAATAATTGATTCATATGAGGCCTTCTGACCTATAGTTAGGTTTATGTTGCAGGTCAATATATTCCTCTAACCCAGACTTATTACATAATCATTGACAAATACCTTTAATCATGTATTTATTAATCTGGAAAGAACATCACTTCTTCACTCCTTTTTTCCGCATATTTAATTCTAAAAATCTTCTCAATAATATCAAAATTAACAGCCCTCTTACTTTCCCCTTTCAATCTGGGCACTAACTGCTATGATTGTGCCACAGAGTAACTCAGTGACTAAAGAAAATTTTCTTGCCCCAAATCATATGCAATTTTATTTATTTGTTAGTTTCCAAAGCCGAGGACAAACTAATAGGAACCTTTCTGGAGGCCAAGAATGGAACTGACGCCATTCTTGTCATTTATCTCACTTGTCTTGTGGTGCTGTAGTTCTCCTTCTTTACAAATATGTGTGTGTGTGTCTATATTTGTAACATTTTTAGTTAGACTGACTCATTAAAACTTGAAGCCTTCTAAAAACACGAATGATATGTGGAAAATGATAACTTTGAAAGAAATGAAGGCATATGTGTGGTGTACACACACACATCACTTGCTTTTATGCAAGTTCACACTTGGTCACAGAGAAATGATGGGAAGAGATGCCCATTCACCTTTTAGATTTTTGGAGGTTTTGTTGTTATTGTTGCTGTACCATAATGTGCTGTTCCCTTAATCTTTTTGTTACTTATTATTTCTATATTTGTTTTATGGATTTTTAATTCATCACCAACTTCCTTCAAAGTCAAAATAGTCGCTGTTAAGGTCTTTGAAATGTTTTAGCCATGAATATAATATAATATACAGCATTATTATTGGTATTTTAAAAATTAGCCACTGAATAATGTCTATCTGCCTATTTTTATGTATAAACACGTGTTTGCAGTAATTACATGTTTTATGTCAAATCACAGTAGCTATATATATATATATATATATCCATTGATTTTATTACCTTTCAACCATCTCATATAAAATAGAACTATAACTTGATACCTTAATACTTCCAATTTTGTATCCTTTTCACTTTTAAAGTTATTTAAACTGCTACAACATTATTCTTAGTACTTTCATTATTAATTACTTTGCTTAACAAGCTATAGTAAATGCTCTAAAAATTCTGAAATAATCCTTGAGTAAATGGAAAACCACACAATAATAATGAAAACTGTAACTATTATTATCATTATTATGATTTTATCCCCAGTTTCACTGACTGCAAAAAAGGCTCCTAAAAATAGTCATTGCTATAATCTGATTAATAATTTAACAAGAGGTATTATAGAAGTTTATTATACTCCCCTCACAAATCAGTTGCAACTGAGTTCAAATTAGGCTCTGTCAACTTAGCTAGCTGTACAATGTTGGACAAGTTGCTAAAACTCTGTACTCTCTACCTAATCTCTAAAATGTGGATAATATAATGCATACTTTCTTGGGCTCATTTTAATTTTATTTTTGGTGTTATATTAGATAAAGTATATAACGATTTACATAGAATCTGAGATATACTAACCACTTAATAAATGTTATTTAGTGTTGTCATTAACCTGATCATTATCATTTCTATTATTGTAATAGTTAAGTACAAAAACTATTGTTTTAATAGATTAACTTTGGAAGTTTCTTCTATTTTCTATACCAATTTACTGCTTTTTGTTTTTGCTCTTCAGTACAGTCTTAAATTTGTCCTGTTACATATAGTTTTAATCTTGTCTTGAGAGATGATGATTGGGTGAATAAGGCTGTTCCAGGCATGGGATGAGCATGAACAGTGGCATGGGAGAAGAAAGTAAAATGTACTGTATAAAGAACTACAGACAGCTGGACGTAGCTCAAAAGATGTGGTCCCACTTTTGTTTTGTTTTGTTTTGGTTTTGTTTTGAGATGGAGTCTCACTCTGTCACCCAGGCTGGAGTGCAGTGGTGCAATCTCAGCTCACTGCAACCTCCGCCTCCCGAGTTCAAGCGATTCTCCTGCCTCAGCCTCCCGAGTACCTGGGACTACAGGCATGCACCACCATATTCAGCTAATTTTTCGTGTTTTTACTAGAGACGGGGTTTTACCATGTTGGCCAGGATGATCTTGATCTCTTGAATTTGTGATCCGCCCACCTCAGCCTCCCAAAGTGCTGGGATTACAGGCGTGAGCCACTGCGCCTGGCCAGGCATCTTTTTAAGATGGGCTTTCAGAGCTAGGCAAAGGAAGCTTGGATCTGTGTAGGATTTAAGGTCAACAAGGGGTTAATTGTCTTAGGCCAATAGAGGTCCTCATTTTGAATCAAATCAAATGTGCTATAGTTCCATATTTTGAGTTGTGATGAAGACAAGCAATAGAGGGAGTCTGCTTGTGAATTTAAATTCAGTTTGCATCCATGAGCCTGGGAAAGCCTTAAGTAACTATTGACAAAAAATAGAGAACATAGCTATACTTTGTGTCTGGTGTCCTTGCTTTGAACCTAATATATTATCAACTAAGTAAGGAAAAGGGGGCTATGAGATTCAGGACTGGTTGGTGTGGGACTCAGTTCAAACTTGGCCTATTGCCATCCAGCCTCTTCAACATTGTAAATAAGGCCCAGGTCTTCTTGTTTATGCTAATATCAGATTTTAAAAGTTTTAAAAGTAACATATTTTTACACAAATTTAAAATATTTTATGTACTATTGCCATCTTTACAAAGTAGAACAATATTTATAGTAAAATGAACTTGCTACTAAATTGCAATTGTCCTTTGGGTCACACAAACCAAATTCTTGCTTATGTAACACTTCATCACTTCCATGCATTTTTTTCTTTAAGTGGGAAGGAGAGAATGAGCTTCTCAGCTCAAAGTAAGACTTTTCATGGTTTGGAGTAAGTGCCAAGATTGCGCTGATCCTCAGGTTCCTCATCTATGGTATGGGAGTTGTAATACTTACTTCACAGAGATGTCAAGAGGAACAAAAGAGATGATGTACATAAATTGCTTAACTGACCATTTGGCAGTGGTAAGCATTCCATAAAGGGTAGATATTAAAATTATCAGTAATGATGGCCACAAATAAATGAGTGCTGACAGAGGAAAGGCTTCCTAAATACAATAGAACTTGCATTGGATTTTAAAAGACAGTACGTACTGGGTAATAAATACGTATTTGTTTAATTCAAAATGAGAAAGAAAGAAACCAGAATGTAGGAGATGGAAACAAGCGTGCAAATTTTAAAAACCTCTCTTTTGAACATGGCATGTATTTGACGTTGTAAAGAAACCGAATTGACTAGAGCAGAGGATATGTTTAGATAGAGTATTGTCAGATTTTGAAAGTTTTTAAAGTGAACAAGAATTTAGATTCCATTTGTTATAATGTAATAATGGAGCAATTGATGCTTAAATATGAAAGTATTATGCTAGTGATATTTAATGATTAATCTAAAAATGGTAGATGAGAGGACTGGAAGAGGCAGGTCCCAATGGAACCCATAGTCTGGGGAAAATCCAAGAACACCTTTCCCAACGTGGTTGGGCAGTAAAAATCTGGAGGATGGTACACACAAGAAACAGGCTTTCACTGAAAAACTGCTGAGATTTGTGGACATGTTTTACTCATATCTCTAGTTCATGTCCAGTTAGTCATCTTGAGATTCTTCAAATAATAGCTTTTTACATCAACAGTCAGTTAAGGGAAAATAATGTTTATGTGGGAGAAATTAGGTACTAGATATATTGAGTATGATGTGACTTTAATTTATTCAGATAAAATTTTAGGTATTTGAAAAGAGGTAAAGAATGAGAAGTGGGATAAATATAACTAAAGGTAAAGAGTTATCATTTATTGCTATTGACATTATGGTTAAAACTATGTGGATACATTCATTGTTTAAGGGAATCAGTGTTTTAGGGTTATATAAAAACAGAAGGGTAAATGGCTTTTAAGATTCTGAACAATAAACTAGTAATAAGACTTGAGATTTGAGATAAGAAGATAAAATTCCTAATAAAATTGGAATTAAAATGAAAATAATACTATGTTACATATTTTCCTAATTTCCTTTAATTTTAATGAAAATTATCACTCTGGAAATTTTTAAATTCAAGCCCCAAATAGCTAAGAATGTATCAGTTTTCATAACTTCTATAAAAATATGTTTGGGGCAGTGTGTTCCCTTATATATCCAAGTAGCTACCAGAGGCAGTTATTGTAATTAGATTTTTGGCTGGTGCCTTCCACGTTTCTGAATTTAGTGTTTGGTCAGTGTATTAATCCATTATCATGCTGCTATGAAGAAATACCTGAGACTGGGTAATTTATGAAGAAAATAAGTTTAATTGACTCACAGTTCCACATGGCTGGGGAGGCCTCAGGAAACATACAGTCATGGCAGAAGGCACCTCTTCAGAGGGCAGCAGGAGAGAGAATGGATTCTGAGTGAAGGAGGAAGCCCCTTATAAAGCCATCAGATCTTGTGAGAATTCACCATTGTGAGAACAGCATGGAGGAAACCACCCCCATGATTCAATTATCTCTACCTGGACCTGCCCTTGACACGTGGGGGCATTATTACAATTCAAGGTGAGATTTGGGTGGGGACAGAGCCAAACCGTGTCAATCAGCTAATCACCAATTTATTAATTTACTATTTCTCTCTCTATCTCCCTTTAATTTCTCTTTTTTTTTTTTTTTTTCTAAATTTTCCCTGGATCCTAAAAACATTTGAAGACATGAAATTTTTTTCACAATGATTTTACAAGACGTGAAGCAAAAGAGATAACTTGCTTTAAACGAAATTAGTATATTCCAACCAGATGCAGTGGCTCATGCCTGTAAGCCTAGCTATTGGGAGGCCGAGGCAGGAGAATTTCTTGAGCCCAAAAGTTCCAGGCTGCTTTGAGCTATGATCTTACACTGCAGTCCAGCCAGGCATCAGAGTGAGACCCTGTCCCCACAAAATAAAAAAAGGTAGTGTATTCCTTTACAAAATTATTTATTACTAAGCTGCTAGAGTGCTAGGTTAAATGACAAAATCTCTAATGGATTAAAGTAAGCAAATGCCATAATATATAGGCATTAAAACAAGCAATGGTAAGATTCAGATAAAAGAAAATTTAAAATTAAAAAAGAAAGTAAGTAGAGGTGAGTGAAGAAAAATAGAAAACTAAAAATGATAATGGGAATTATTAATTTTGGACAGATACTTATATATTTAAAAATCTTTTATTGTTACTTTTTTTAATTCAATGCTACATGTAAGAAAAGGAAATTTGACAGCAGAGATTAGAAAGTCAAATGCTTACCAGGGTCAGGTAGATTACATAAGTAAATGAAGAGGACCTGTCACAGGGAACATGTAGCATTCTGTTGTAAAAGAAGCAGTGCCGCTCAGCTCCACTGTTGTCATACAGAAATGTTAGCCTATTTTTATATAATCATGCAATTTATCAATAAATTAATCTCTTTTTATGAACTTTTCCTTCTTTTAATTTTGGCAAATAATTAAAGAATTTTAAACAGTGTAGAGACCAAACAAAAAATGTAATAGACCACATTTAGTTTGTGGCTTGCCACTTTTTGCAACCTTTGTTTTAGAAACTTAATGAGTCCTAGATCAGTTCTTCTCAAACGTGCACTGGGGATAGTGTTACAAGGTAGATTCTAATTCAGAAGGTTGGCCTACGGCCTGAGATTCTGCATTCCTTGCGAGTTCCAGGGGATGCCAATGCTGCTGGTCCATGGGCCGCACTTGTAGTAGTAGGGACCTACGGTGCTATTAATAGTACTAAAACCGAGCTCATATGTCTTCCAACTCGGGTGTGGAGAATAGGCCATATCTCCCAAGATAATTCCCACTGATTGGTTATGATTACCAAAAATAGTATGGTTTCTCTGGGCATGGGAAAAAAGAGTGGTGGTATATGTGTCTTATATTTAGCTAGCCTAGCTTGATCATTTTACAAATGAAGAAACAGATTCAGAGAAATTAAATGACTTCCTCTGCCTTAAACAGCTATGTAGTTACAGAACAAAAGCTAATATTGATGGACACCATTAAGAGTCTTTTTTTACCGTAAGTTATTGGGGGTAAAGGTGGGATTTGGTTACATGAGTAAGTTCTTTAATAGTGATTTGTGAGATTTCGTTGCACCCATCACCCAAGCAGTATATACTGCACCATATTTGTAGCCTTTCATCCCTCGCCCCCCCGTCTCACTCCTCCCCTCAAATCCCCAAAGTCCATTGTGTCATTCTTATGCCTTTACGTCCTCATAGTTTAGCTTCCACATATCTGTGAGAACATAAAATGTTTGATTTTCCATTCCTGAGTTACTTCACTTAGAATAATAGTCTCCAATCTCATCCAGGTCACTGCAAATGCTTCTAATTCATTCCTTTTTTATGGCTCTGTAGTATTCCATTGTATGTATACAATTTCATTGTCTATTCATTGATTGATGGGCATTTGGGTTGCTTCCACGATTTTGCTATTGTGAATTGTGCCTCTGTAAACGTGTGTACAAGTATCTTTTTCGAATGACTTCTTTTCCTCTGGGTAGATATCCAATAGTGGGATTGCTGGATCAAATGGTAGTTCTACTTTTACTTCTTTAAGGAATCTCCACGTTGTTTTTATAGTGGCTGTACTAGTTTACATTTCCAGCAGCAGTGTAGAAGTGTTCCCTGATCACCACATCCACGCCAACATCTACTGTTGTTTGATTTTTTGATTATGGCCATTCTTGCAGGAGAAAGTTGGTATCACATTGTGGTTTTGATTTGCATTTCCTTGATCATTATTGATGTTGAGCATTTTTTCACATGTTTGTTGGCCATTTGTATCTCTTCTTTTGAAAATTGTCTATTCATGCCCTTAGCTCACTTTTTGATGGGAATGTTTACTTTTTTCTTACTGATTTGAGTTTGTTGTAGATTCTGGGTATTAGTCCTTTTTCAGATGTACAGATTGTGAAGATTTTCTCCCACTCTATGGGTTGTCTGTTTTCTCTGCTGACTATTCCTTTTTGCTGTGCAAAAGCTCTTTTGTTTAATTAAGTCCAGGTATTTATCTTTGTTTTTATTGCATTTGCTTTGGGTTCTTGGTCATGAAATCCTTGACTAAGCCAATGTCTAGAAGGGTTTTTCCAATGTTATCTTCTAGAATTTGAATAGTTTCAGGTCTTAGGTTTAAGTCCTTAATCCATCTTGAGCTGATTTTCATATAAGATGAGAGATGAGGATCCAGTATCATTCTCCTACGTGTGGCTAGCCAATTATCCCAGCACCATTTGTTGAAAAGGGTGTCCTTTCCCCACTTTATGTTTTTGTTTGCTTGGACACCATTAAGAGTTTTCTAGGGCTGCCACATAAAAATACCACGGATGGGTGGATTAAACAACAGAAATGTATTTTCTCAGAGTTCTGGAGGCCAGAGTTAAAGATCAAGATGCTGGCAAGATGGGTTTTGTTGTGAGGACTCTCCTTTGACTTGTAGATGGCTGTCTTTGCACTGTGTCCACACACGATCTCTTCTCTGCATGCTGGGACAGGGTTTGGGGGGTGTAGTTATCTAGTGTCTCTACTTTTTATAAGGACACCAGTCCTATCAGATTAAGGCCTCACTCTTCTGACCTTATGACCTTGTTTAACCTTCCTGAAAAGCCCTGTCTTCAAATACAGTCACACTGGGGGTTAGGGCTTCAACATATAAATTTGGAAGAGACACAATTCAGTCCACAGAGAGATCATTTATCAATTTTGGATTTGTTTATACAACTATAGTAATCATTAATTATTTAAAAATGTAATAATTTTATAATTTTGTTAACATTTTATTAAAATAATGGTTAAAATCATATAAATAAATCTATGCTTTATAAATTCATTTAATCCATAGAGTTAAAAGTAGAGACATTTTTAAAAGCTATTTTTGATAATATTATTCAAAAGGTAGTATTAAGTGTTCTAAGTTATATATCTTATGTTTTATTGGTGATTGTCTTATGGGAAAAAATATATTATTAATGAGAAAATCACCTGGAAATATTTCAGAAATCTGTTAACAATCACAGTTTTTTATAACAATACTTTCCAATAGCTGGACAGTGTGGTTTGTGGTAGCCATAGATCTCCCTGAATTCATGTGTTGTATGATCTGGTTTCCCTTTAAGGAATTTTTGTATCCTTAACACTGAAAGGTGTAATTTGTAACATGGAGCTGGTTAAAGTCACTGTTCTTTTTTCCCCATAATTTTTATATCCTCTGTGATGTGTAAGCAGTCCAATGAGGTTTGGATAATAACCAAATTGTCATTTTAATTCACTGTAGTTTTTGGAGAAAACAATATTTGGAATCATATCTTGCACAAACCAGGCCACACAGTGAAAACTGCCAGGCTTCTTAATATAATCATAATTTATATCAGACATGCAGTAGTGAGCATCACAGAACATACTCTAATACTTGTTTCAACTTCATTCTTATTCCATGAATAGCATGTAAATGGCCTCTGAGCAGATATTGCCAATCATATTTATATTTCTTCGGAGGCTAGCACCTTGAGATGATGATTCCTGTCTTTGCCTCACTGCCACTGAGTGACATATCAAAATTTTTAGGGCATTTTCTTAGATTTGAAGGTATTTATCTGCTATATTCCTAATTGTCATTGTTCATATTTGATATTTTTCTACTATATGCTTAATTGTCATTGTTGATTTAGCTGGTCTGATTGTGGAGGATTTTCCCTTCAAGGTATACTTTCTGAATACTAAAGACAGTTTTCCTCAATAGAAACCTGTTCTCCTCAGTATGTACTTATAGTTATTTGTGAGTCCTTGTAAATTTGAACTTTTGTAGTTCTTGTGTGCTAGTTAGCTTAAAAACATTATCATGATTTGTAGAAAAACAAATATAAAGCATATGTATAAACCGAAACAAGGATATCAGGTTATATATCATTGATTATGGAAGAGACGGATTTACTGACTTATCAAAGATAATATTTCCTACATATACTTATTCTTTTTTTATACCTCGTGAAGCTATTTGTAGCTAAGGAAATATTTTTATTAAAATTAAGCTTGAAATGAAGTTGTAAAGTTTTTCTTAGTACTTACAGTCCATTTAGTTTGAGTGGTAATGCTGAATTTGCAATAGATTGTCACTATTTTTAAAGACACTTGGTTTATGGTCCTTAATACTGTTTCACTTTCTATAATTTCATTTTAGAATTGTTATAATTTTCTTTACTTGCTTCATATTTTCCCATCAGTCTTATGACAGATATATTCTTATTTCTCTTCTAAATGGGGATATATTATTCCAAAACAACTGTAAAGAACTTTAGTCAATTTAAAAAGAAAACACCATTTAATCAAGAAAACCAAAGAGTTCACAAGATAATTTGAGCATTTTATTCTTATATAGGTTATATATCTTTGAGAACTTTAGTTTGACTGATTTAATTACATGTCTTTGCAAACCTTATTTTGTGTTCCTAAAAGAAAGGATTTTAGTCATGTATTGTGAATGGCAGAAAGGCTAATTTCTGTTTTAAGCATTTTTTTTTTCAAAAATTAAATGACCAGAAATTTTTATAAATATTTTGTAAAATATTTGACTTTATATAAGATTTAAATATTTTGTCTATTTTATAAAATACTTGACTTATTTAAACTTGAAGCAGAGACTATAATTCATTCAGTTAGCAGTCTGATAAACACACACACACTCACACACACACACACGCACGCACACACAAATAATCTGTTACAGCTTCCTAACTCAGAAGACTACCCTCCCTGTCTCCCACTGAAATAAGTGATCCTGAATGGATAGTGTACTGGCATGCATAAAATGCAAGTCAGTCTTAATAGCCAGAATAGTTTATTTTGGGGATGGGGGAGAATGGAATTTATTTAGAGTCTGCTCACAGCTTAATCTGCCACCACAAATGTCAGTGGCCTTGGCTCTCATTCCTTGCTTCTTTTGATGAGCCACAAAACTTTTTTGCCCTCTCTTGAATAGCAAAGGTATAATTTGCCATAATAATCAAAACTTTGCATCATTATGGTCACAGCTTATTCAGCTTCTTTAATATTACATTTTAGAGGGGGAAAAATAATTGTGAGCCTTCTGGGAGAGCTTACATTGTTGTCAGTCTTTTTATTCCCTTTCTTTGGTGTTTTGTTTTGCTTGTAAAGGCTGCCCAGTTGCATTATCCCTGGCTTCCCTACTCTGCAAATTGCTGACTGAGAATTCTTTATTAGCGGTAGTAGGAGTCAAGGGGCTTTAGATAGAAATTCATTTTTTTGAAAGAAAAAAATTCAGGTTCTAATTGGGCACAGGACAACTTGGAAAAGCAAAGCATGCACAGTGTAAAAATTTTGGCAATATATGCTCTGAATCACTTCCCGGGTATTCTCCCATCTCCCTTTCCTCCCATTTCCCTAAACAATCAACTAGCTGTATGCTAGGTTGATTCAAAAGAATGGCTAATTGCATAAGAAACTAGAACTACTTAAGAAAGGAAAGTTGCAGCTCAGAATTGAGATATGAAATATTCTATATTTGAAGTAAATTTTAAACATTCCTCAGTTAACTAACCAGTTTACCAGAGATATGTAGAATTGTGTCATTCCACAGTGTACACTAGATGTGTTTCACAGTTCTTATTATATTCAAAATATTGGCATCTAGAAGCACAATTTCTCTGATCCTTGATCCTCTTTCCATTAGCTGGTTGGTATCTATGAGTTGTAAGTTCAAATCTATAGTGGAATTCATGGACAATAATGAATTGGTAGTTCTTAAAAGTTTTGTAAATGTGTATATAATCATGTATAGAGGCTGGTTTAGTTGTCACACTACCAATTGTGAAGTAGTGTAAATCCATTTGTAAATCCAATTAATTTTCCAGTATAAATCCATATTTAAAATGAATTATCTAACAAAAATTTATGTAACTCATTCCCAAATATTTCAGTATTTTTTTATGTAAGCAACAAACATAGGTGTCTTAGGTATATTTGCTGTCAGATGTAAATTATTTTCATTTATCTTTTTCATAGATATCTGGCTGTAGTTTATTCTTATCTAAGTGTCTAAGTTGGACATGAAGTTCAGATTAAATGTGAATATTACATTTTGAAATATTAAGAATTCAGTGTAATGATGATTATAATAGCATGTTCTCTGATTTTTAAGCATCCATGTCTTTTTTCAATGAATAAATCTATTTATCTAGGTATTATCTGTAGCTATGATTCTGTTATCAATGATAATGAAGTAAAATAAATATCAGTTAAAAGTCTACTTATTTTCATGTTCTATCTTTTAGTTATACAAAAGTGATCATTTCCTTAATAATGGCTTAACAAGATATGACGAAAATAAATTGATTTTATATTGTATATTTTGCAAATACAAGTCTGCATGGTCTACTTAGTCTGATCACACAATTACAACCATAGGATACCTTTAAAAGCTATACTATCCAACAACATTTAAATTTAAAAATTGTGTAATATTACATCATGTAAATAGGAATCTGATACTTGTCTGATATTATAGTGGGATATATACCAAACTGCTAAATTTAATCTCTGCTGTTTTTTAAATCAATGTATGTTGTATACAATCAGTAAATATATTTTTTCATGTTTTTAATTTATGTTTTTATAGGCAGTAAAATGACCATATTTTTATCTTCATGGCACGAATTTTAAAAATTAGACTGTAAGTAATATTTGACAACTGCCTATCCCCTTTAAATTTCAATTGTTTTATAATTAAAACTTAATAGCTCTTTTAAAAAGTGTATTTTTTATGAAAGAAGTATTTAGGTATACAATTGTAAGTGTGTTTTAAATTATATTTTTGCTACTCTGAGATCAAAATTACTAAATTTTATTCAATATTTCTATTGAATTATTTATTTTTTATAAAGATAGTGCTGGCATTGCCTGTGTTGGCATTGGTAAAATGAAGTTTTATATTCTGAAATATGGCAATTTATAAACCATTTTTTAATTGAAGAACTGAGAAATAGCATTCTTTGGATCTCATAACCCATCAGCATCTAAGCAGATTTGGCATGAATGTCAGGAAGAAAACAAGTCACACTAGATAGCTTACATGACATTTTTTTTCTTTTACCAATTAGAGAGTACATTAATTTTTAAAGAGCTAGATTAAATTCTTAGGACATCAAAATGGGCTTGCAGTTGCTAAGAAAATATAATGTGTGAGTATATGTTTAAAAGATAAAACAGGTGGTAGATAACCTAAAAGCATGTATTGTAAGCCCTATTTGTGTTTTCTTTAAAATTAGCTGCTAATTTGGCCATTCCTTTTTTAATTTATTTCTCCATTATATTGAGTTACTAAGTCTTTATTTTAATGTAGTGATGGAAGTATCTGGCTACAGATTTGAAAGTCATACTTTTACCAGATCTGCCAGTACAGAAAATAAAAAATGATAGCCACTGAATTTAAAACATTATAATAACAAAGTAGAAAATCTTTATAGATTAAAACTAAATATTTATTATAAACTCTTTGAAAGTTTCAATTATACAATTTGTCTCATTTTTATAACCTAACCTCAGTAAAAAAAACTTTCTATGTGAAACTTTTAAAATGTTATGTATACACAAAATTATATGCTTTAAATGGATACTTATTTTACATATTCATCAAATTTTGTTATTATATTGTCTATTAAAATGTCATATGAGTTAGAAACCTCGTTACCCTGTTCTACTTTTCAAATGCAGAGTGAAACTCACACTTCCCGCTGTTTTTCATATTAATCAAATGATAACATGACAACCACATGCCAGACATTGTCGGATAGATGTTATTATTATCATTTTATTGTAGATGAATCCGTTGAGGATTGTGGAGGTTAAATAATTTGCCTAAGGCCGTATAGATAACATTCACCAAAAGTGGGTTTCAAAATGGCAGTAGTTCAGCTACAAGCCCCTTGCCCTAACTATTGTTCTACTTTGTTAAGGAAAAGCTTTCTTCTAACCATGCACTCTCACACATTGTGAATTTTGTCTTCTACTATAGAAAGTCTGGCACATATTTCTGAGTAGTAAGAGTGCCAGTAAAAGAGTTAAATCTGTCATAACATTACTTTTACAGAGTAAAATGCTTTTTGAAGGTCAAAATTGCAGTTATGATGTTATTTATTTTACGGACAGCCTATATGCAAAACCTTCCCTCTTTGATATACTAACTCCAGAAAGAGCCACTCTGTCTTGGTGTCAGCTTTCAAAGATGTCACTGCTTCATCAGTATGAGATATTTATCTAGGCTATTTGACTGGTGGTGACTAGACAAAGAAGGCATGGAGGCACATATGGTTTGATTCAAATAATGTAGAGTCTTCCTGAAAGCCTCAGATCAGAATAATTAAGGAAGGCTTTATCAATTAAATTGTATGAACCAAATTGAAATGTTGTTACACAAAAGTTGCCTTATCCTGAAACTTTAATTAAAGTATGGGTTCAAATTCTTTATGGACCTTGGGGATAGACTTGGGATAATACTGAGACTCTACATTTGTAAAACATAGAATTAAAAAAATAACTTTCAGTAACTTTTGTTTGGATGTTGAACTCACTTGTTTAGAATCCATGTTGAGTTGGCTGTAAACTAAAAATTTAAACTAAAAATTTCCTCTGAGAAAAATCTGTTAAGAAGATGGGACTGTATCATATCCGACAGTAGAAAAATCTGGGCTTATTAATACCTAATTGAGACATCTCTGTTTCAGCCTGATTAACTCACAAATAGTTAAGTAAGTCTCAGTCTAAACCACTGAATTTTTCATCAAGGAAAAAAGTGAAGAATTTAGATAATTTTAGACACACACTGAAACAGAGTAGCATGAGTTAGTAATCTTATGCAGATTTTAAAGATTTTTCAGTATGGTCACTGAAAGTGACCATGCTTTCTGTGGTAGAAAGGCTCATTTTATTTTCCTTAAAATCTTGGTAAATATCCATACATAATCATTAATAAAAATCAGCAGTTGCTACTAAGTTTGGTCATTTAGCAGCATTTACTGAGAGCCTATGATATGCCAAACATTAGATTAGGCATTATTCTAATAAAAAAGTTGCTACAAGAGTCCCGAGGAAAAAAGAGATTACTTCCAGTTACATGAGGGAAGCAACAGATTGTTTTGAATTCAGATATGAGACTTGGAGCTTCCAGGAAAGGTGAACCTGTAGAGAGGGGGCTAGCAAATAGACATCCAATCAGAAGAAATAGTGCTAATTAAGGCAAGGATGGGGGAAAGGGCAAGGAGTATTTGATGCTGAAGTTTTCTTTGGCTTGCACACAGTGACAGAAGGGCTGAGAGAGAGTGGAAGTTAACTCTGGACTCATACTAGGAAGGTTTTGGAAACCTCTAAGATTCTCTGATATGGGACTATGAGAAGTCTATTAGATGTGAAGAATAGTAGGTCATTGTGGATGCCTTCATTTTGAAGTGATAGAAAGGTTCTTTGTTAGAGACTGTGAGGTGTCAGTTTTCCACAAATAGATCCCTTTACAAACACAGTACTGATATGGAAGAATAACATTGTTTTGCTTCTAGTGTTGTGATAAAATAAGGTTATGTGATATTCTCTGATTCTGATCAATGCTTTTAGATACAAAGATGCAAATTTCTCTTTAGACAAAAGTTACACGTTTGACTTCAGTGGAAAGCTTTTTCCCCAGTGGGCACATTTAAAAAATAAAAAGCAATAATGACTTATTCTTTCTTGAAAAAAAAATGTAGAACATTCTTTGTTTCTGTGGTAAATGTGCGAATGTAATTATTATCTTTTATTTTCTGGTTTAACATTTGTTTTCTTACCTTTAAGAAAACACAGACAATCTTCACAATAGAATATTGGGTTCTGTTTCCTTTGATGTAGTAATGCATATACAATATTGCACTAATGATTAACTGGTGTGCCCCTGAGGTTTCCCAGACAAAACTGCCTTTCAGCAGATTCCTTATCTGCTATCAGGGGAGTGTTTACAGCAGCTAAAACTCTTAAGCGCCTTGTCTCTGAGACTGATGGGGATAATTAAGCCAGTGTTTGCCAGCCCTCTGCTCTTCTTTGTGAGGTTGGAAACTAGGAAAAAACAGATACATTAGCCCAAAACAAAACCCTGCAAATTCATGTTCAGCAATTTGATATAGATTTTATTGGTTGATATTCTTCTAAACCTTCCCCTTTATTTCTGATAGAAACCTATCTGAACCTTCAGGCAGAATAGAAAACTGCCTTCTCAATACAGATCATCAAATTTTCTATCAAAAGGATATAGATTGATGGAGATATATATGTGTATATATATATATATATGTTTTTAAAATATGTAAATATTTCTGACTTCCTTTTATATATCACATTTAGAACAAGTTTAGATATATACAATAGTATTTAATAAGATATTGCACAGTATTCTGAGTCAAGACATTTTAAAGTGGGCTTGTTGTTGAAGATTTCATGATTTTTTAAGAACAATATCTGTTGTGAAATTATGTAGCAAAATATGATGTTGCATTGGTTTATTTTCCCTCATCCTCTGCATTTCTAGAAGAAGAGTTCTCATAATCAGTTTTAAATGAATTGTGCAGAGATGTAGCTGAAATAGAATAATTTATACCAGTTACTCATGCAATAAATTAGGATAATATACTTTTCTAAACTTAATATATATTCAGTGAATGTATTCATCTTTTTTCACATATTGTATATATCTTTTGACATCCAAGGTTTCATAATGAAGGTTAGATTTTGAATCCAATATTTAAGACTGGTGAGTTATTGCTAAGAAATTATTAAAGTATGAGAATTTCTATACCTCTTTAATTCACTTGGAATGAATTGGTGAAAATGACAACATTTAGCCTTTGTGATGGTAGATAGTTAAGTATGCTGCTATTCTATCATTTTTCATGTTACTTAAATCATTGATTCATAATTTAAACAGGGTAAATATATACACCAAAAATTCCAGGAATGGAAAACATATATAACCTCATTAATCAAGAAATTTAAATTTAAAACTCCAATCATAAATTAGCTAAGATGTCATATAAGATGATTTAATCAAGGAATAAGAATTTACTCCCATATGAACATTTATAATCTTCAGCTATTTGAATGGCACACTTTTTGGACAAATTATTTGTCTATCGTACAAGTGTACCTTCCTTGTCCATGTTTTATGAGATAAACATAATACTGTTTTTTTAAAAAAAAGTGCTAAGAACTGACTGTGTTATTTGGTACAAAATGCTGTTTGCTGATTACCAAATGTAAAATTGTAGGAAAAGACGTGATCTTAAAATATTTAAGCATATGAAGTTGTTAAAAATATTAATCTGATAATATTATCAGCACAGGTCACTTAAGTATTTTATGAATTCTCCTTCAGGAAAGATTTAAATAGTTCTTTTTTAAAAAAAATATATTCATGTATGAGAAAACAGGTGTCCGTTCTTTTAGAAATGAGGTTATAAATAATAGTTTGAATATTTTCCCTGTCAAGCAAATTTGTCTCAGAAACGTGAAGACATCTATGGGGAGTCATTTAGAAATGCTCTGAAAAGCAAAATTTGGCCTAGAAAATGTACTTTGACGAATAGGAGAGCGATGAATACACTATGTTCAAAAGTAATCTAATGATGATTCTGGGTGAGGCCAGTGGAAATCAAATGCATCCGACACCATGAAATCCATTATTGTTTGACCATTATCTAAACCTCCCTGCTCAGAAAGGATACTTTGTCCCCCCACACCACACTGTGTTTACCTACTATATTCTTGCAGTGTAGTGTAGTAACCAAGTGACCGTGGGGCTGAACCATTTCAAGTCTCCCACACAGTGGAGGGCAGCACACTGTCCCTTTGATAGAAAGCTACATTTCTGCACTATACAGTGTTAAACAGTTCGAAGGAGGTTAGTCAAAGGAAAATGTTGGTTGTGTTGATGAGACCATTTTCAGTGTCTGGGCTTCTCTGTGGGCAAACATACATTTTCATAAAATGAATATGGGAAAAAGAAAGGTGACATGTTTTTAAATATTGAGCTTGATAAAACAAGCTTATTTTTATTGTACATTTCTGCTGAATTACCTTTTGCCTATTTACCATAATTTACCTATAATAATTTAATATATTTAAATAACTTTGTATACCACTTATACTTCGAATCTATTTTTAAAGTCGTATTCTCACAGCATTCATGCTTCACAGATGGACAGATAGATCCACTTGAGCACTTTTCTTTGATAAATTGGCCTAATTTATCTTAATAATATGAGGGCACCATCTAAAGGAACTTTATAATTTATCATAATAAGGAGGTAACCATACAATATTTAAAAGAAAATGAATCCTTTTTTTTATTTTAAAGCTCATTGTTCTGAATGAAATAGAGACCTGTATTGTAAACAAAAAGAAAATGGGGAAAAAAGCAAAAGCTGAGAGACATATGATATTGAGGAATAGCAAATTTGCTCACATAATTTTTGAAAGATAAGACACTTATGTATAAGACACTATTATGTATCTTATGATTTTATTTACATTTGTTAAAATTCAAATGGTCATGTTTAAAATAATTTTTTCTTAGGCCACAAAAATCCTTTAAAATGATAATGAGAGGAAAATATACTTATATTTGATTGATATGATCTAGAATTTAATAATGCATTTTAATCAATAGGGTGTTTCTGTGTATAAGTTTCTAAGGTAGCAAAACCAAGAAATTTATTTTTACTTTATTTCACATAAAAATAGCATCATAGGTGATGTTCAAGTAATTTGACTCAATATGAGCATTCATACTATTAGGATAAAAGTTGGAAAGATCAATTTATCAAGGAATGGTTTTTTTACATGGGTCCATCTGTCCATCTGTGACTCAGGAGTGATTATGAATTAAAAATAGAGTGCATGTATAGACAGTTGCAAAAAGAGGATACTTAAATGTATTGACTTATTTTTAGATAAGCAGGTAAAATAACAAAATAACCTCCTTTAGGAGACAAATATTATGTGATAAATTATGAAGATCATGCTTTTGTGAAATGTATTTTTGATACTTACTTTTAAAAGTAATTTGGGAGGAGGAGGAGTAGCTGAGAAAAACAAATTATGCCTTTAGTAGAGCCATCAGATTTATTTTTTACAACGCTTTATTCTCTATAAACTGAAGTGAACAAATACAGAATTTAGGGTTGGACATCCGGGACAGAGAAAAACAAATTATGCCATTAGTAGAGCCTTCAGATTTACTTTTACAAGGCTTTATTCTCGATAAACTAAAGTGAACAAATACAGAATTTAGGGTGGGACATCTGAGACAGACCCATTGGCTCTGCCTATGGCTGATGGAAGTGTGTACAACTTGATTAATGAGGTCTTGCTGCTCCTGTGAAAAATATTTGTAATTTCTGTAGTTGTGTGAGGATCAGTACAGCAACATGGTTGACTGCGTCCTCTGATGTACTGGCTGAAGCAGTCTACAAAAAGCAGTTTGGAACAGCGAGTAATATTTAAAGGTGGATTTGTTAATAGAATCAGCTTTTTACAGAAAAGATCAATTGCTTTTATGTTCAGACTTGAATATATAATAATTGTTTTATACCCTCTGGGAGTTTATTTGAAATGTATTACTATATATAAAGAAGAATTAATTTAATTTGTTTAGTGCTTTTTTCCTTAGTGTCAGTGGGACTGAATTGCTCATTTCAAATTTACCCTTACAATTGACATGACTAACTTCCTTAGCAAAGGTTGGCAGTGAGGTGGGAACAGATAGGTGATGCCGTAGGTTGGAATATATTAGATGTATGCATACACATATATACACACACACACACACACACACACACATGCATATACATATATACATAAATACACACATGCATATATATATCTATCACAGTTAATATAACATATACCCTTTAAAGGATATGTTTTAGTTACAACCTATAATAAACTCCATACTGACAAGATGACTACCTGTTTATTTATGAGCATATTGCAATGATATGCAAGGTTTTAAAATGTCTTTTATTGAGAAGCTGGGAAAAATAGGCTCATAACTATGACAATAACCAGCAGCCTTGCTATGTCTTAAAGTTTTAGCGGGGTGATTTCTTATCTCTCCTGGATTTTTCCATAGCTGTTAAGCCAAAGCTGGGCCAAGTGCCACTCAACATACAATGACTATTTAAAGACTTCAATAGGTTTGTAGATCAAGACCCTTTTATTTCCAAAGGGAGCAAACTTCATAATTTACTTCGAACCATGTTTCCCCTTACCATGCAGAAGCTCATTCTAAAGTTTATTATGGAGCTGATAGTTTGCTTATAGCCCAATACTGTAGTACAAAACCCTAGGATCTAGATAATAATAAACTGTTATTATTCTTCATAATTTTACCAAAGATGTAGTAGTCTTAGTTATAAAATACAAGGTAAAATTATACACAAAGTGCTTAAGTGCAATGGAGTTTATGTGCTATGAAGTATAGATAGCATAAATAGTTGAAGTTGAAAATATAACTTGTATTATTTAAATACTGACTGGTCACATTTTACTTTAAAACTCTTCAGGATAACTATAATAGATATAATAGACAATAATCTTAAAGTATGCAATTTAAATTAAATATCAAGGTCACATGTGCCCTCTTACATTGTTCCCCCAGGACAGGGACTTGGGCCTTATTTAACATTGTAGCACTCACAAGCCTAACACAAGTATTTATATTTAACATATAGCTAATAGGGGCCTCCTGAAAATAAAACAAAGAAAAAGAAAAAAAAGAAAACTAGCGGATATATAAGTATTTCCAAACCCAACTAAAGTTGGTAAAAGCCACTTGGAAACTTCAAGAGATTTTTACCTACTTTCTCTTCAATTACCTTTTTTGCTTCTCTTTCTGTAAATGAAAGCTACCATGAAAGGGTCTGTTGGTCCCAGAAATACTTCACAATGGCAGTGTCAGTTTTCAAACACAATAGCTCACCTCACTCTCTGTCTGTAAACAGATTTGGAAGTCAGGTCTAAAGATAAAAAGCATTTCTTCTTTTGAAATTGCTGATGTAAGAATGAGATACCCAGGAATATCCAAGTCATTTCCTAGTGTGTATGTGTAAATACGTCAACATGGACTTTATGTGTACACCTTTGTATTGCATGTAAATATATTGCTGAGATTATGTAGTACCAGTTGGTAGGCCACCTCATGAGATCTAGAAATTTACATTTGCTACTGTTCTCTCATGTGGCACCCCTCATGCTCAGGCTTTGGCCACCTTTCCTTATGACCTATTAATAATTGCAAAGCACCTCAGGAGTCTCACAGCTCTTCAATCATTCAAAAATATCACATGACCTAGATTCAAACTTGCTGCCAGCTCCTGACTATAGACATTTACCTGTATGAAGCTGCTTAGGGACAGTTGCTTTAAACCTCACTTATACAATAATTATGTACAATTTTGATTAATCAAGTGCATGTGAAAAAAGACTAATTACAAATATCTCAGTAGAATAAAAAATATGAAGAGCCTTCATTGGTAAGGATGAGCCAGGTAAGAGATCAATCCTGTAGCGATGGAAATATTCTGAAATGGAACAGAAGCTTAACATAGCACAGGTTTATTTTTCACTCATTGAAAGGTTCAGTATAGGTCAGCTACTCTTCTCAATCCTGTGGCTACACCATCTAGCACATGTGGACTCCCAAGTCCCTGTATAAGAAGAAGAAAGGAATTAAGGATGTGCACTGCTTCTTAACTGCACTGGTCCAGAAGTTACAACAGTTATTTCTGCTTGTAGTTGAGTGGCCAGATTTAGTTACATGGTTTCAGTGTAATAGGGGACATTTATTTAGTCTATCCCACAAGTCTTATGATCTGATGCCCACTTAACTCTACAGTCTGATGTTTCATAATTTATTTCCCCATACACACACTTTTATACACTATACTACTAAATGTATTTGAGTGTAGATTTCTTTCCTCTTTTTTTCAACATTTATCAGCTTTGTGTTCTAGTGAGCGCTTTCAGACCTATCACATAGATTTTTAGAGTACAAATTTTTGGAAAGAAAATTTAGAGTACAAATTTTCAGAAGGTACAGAGGAAACTAATAGGAAAAGCTAGTATAGATTATATCTTTCTAGGAAATAATTTGTATTATATATGTATATATTATAAAATTTGTTTATATTATATACTTTTATTTATATAATATTTTATACAAATTTTATTTGTATATATTATATATAGCACATATATGTATAATACATACATTTTTACATATTACATATATACATATTTGCATATATTATATATTTTTGTATATCTGATAATAATTTATATAATGTTATCTCTACTAATTTGTATAACACTTCATGATTTTTAGTGGGCCCCAAATCATTAAAGTTTAAGGACATGAATTTATTGCCAGAGAATTCAAAGCCTAACAGAAACAATTATACCCTAGAACTGGTCCTGATGGCTGCATTTGACACAGAAAAACATGAAATTAGAATTGTGAGGTGGGGGTAGGGAAAGTTTCCAGTATTCCAGGCAACTCACCGCAGTAAAAGGATTTTTAACAGATATTTTACTAAGGAAGGATGTTTTCATTTTCATTTCATTGGTTTAGAGTGATTTAATTTGCCCATGAAAAAAGACTGTGCTACTGTTAAAGTGAATTATAATTCAATTTATTTCTTTATTTTTTTTAATTTTTTTGAGACAGAGTTCTGCTTTTGTCGCCCAGGCTGGAGTGCAATGCCATGATCTCAGCTCACTGCAACCTCTGCCTCCGAGGTTCAAATGATTCTCCTGCTTCAGCCTCCCAAGTAGCTGGGATTACAGGTGCCCACAACCACACCCAGCTAATTTTTGTATTTTTAGTAGAGATGGGGTTTCACCATGTTGGTCAGGTTGGTGTTGAGCTCCTAACCTCCTGTGATCCTCCCACCTCAGCCTCCCAAAGTGCTGGGATTACAGATGTGAGCCACCACACCTGGCCAGCTCATTAAATTCATTTTATTTCTATGGTTTTATATGTATACATTTGCATACTTCATTTAATGCATCTAAGCATATATCAAATATTAAGATTTTTTAAACTTGAAATTTCAACTAGCTTGATAAATATTTTGTAATAAATTATTAGTTTTATTTCCCCAAAGAAGAACTTCTGGTCTGTTGGTCAAGATTTATGTCTTGATTTCTTTTTCTTTTCTTTGTTTTTTTCAATCTAAAATAAAGTGTTTCTTTTTTTTTTTAACTTTTATTTTAGGTTCAGGGGTGCATGTGCAGGTTTGTTATACTGGTATACTCACGTCCTGGGATGTCGATGTACAGATTATTTTATCACCCAGGTACAAAGGATAGTACCTAGTAGGTACTTTTCTGATCCTCTCCCTCCTCCTACCCTCCATTTTCAAGGAGGCCACAGTATTTGTTGTCTTCCTCTTTTTGTCTATATGTTCTCATTGTTTAGTTCCCAATTATAAATGAGGACATGTGCTATTTGGTTTACTTTTCCAGCATTAGTTTGCTTAAGATAATGACCTCCAGCTCCATTCATCTTGCCACAAAGGATAAGATCTCCTTCTTTTTTATGGTTGCATAGTATTCCACAGTGTATATGTATCGCATTTTCTTTATCCAGTCTACCACTAATAGACATTTAGGTTGATTTATTACTATTGTTTTATAAAGTCTTTCTGTGTCTGAAAAGATGACACTGTGCTAATTCATTTATGTGAGGGTCATTTGCTATGTATGACCTTAGCAACATGATTATCTCAGTATAATCCATAGCAGCGAAGATGTTCATACATGCTTTGATTATATGCTCCATGAGTGGAAAAAGTGTAGAAAGACAAAAAAATGACTATCTTCTTGCCAGTAGCCATTGTGGTTATTAAACACTTGAAATGTGGTTAGCATGATTACAGAACTGATTTTTTTATTTAATTTAATTTAATTAACCTGAATTTACCCAGCTACACATGGCCAATGGCAAAATATTTCACAGCACTGCTTAAAAACTTGTGGGGAATGATCAACTCAGTTTATATTATAAATCAAATCAAATTAATGTCATCAGCTCTGAAAGACACACTATTTGAAGCACCTCAGAAATTCATTCTGTTTTCTGTCATTCTCACTGTTTTAGTTTGCTAAAGCTGCCATAACAACAGCTGGGTAGCTTAACCATGGACTGGGTAGCTTAAACAACATAAATTTATTTTACCATAGTTCTGGAGGCTACAAGTCCAAGATCAAGGCATTGGCAGTTTTGATTTCTGCTTAGGCCCCTCTTGTGTCTTGTGGATAGCTACCTTCTTTCTGTGTCTTCCTGTGGTCTTTCCTTTGTGCCTGCACATCCCTAGAGTCTCTGCCCCAATTTCTTCTCCATATAAGGACACCTGTCAGATTTGATTAGGACCCACCCTACTGGCCTCATTTTAACCTAATCACCTCTTTAAAGGCTCCAAGTACATTCTCCAAGTAGAATCTCCAAGTACAATCACATTCTGAGGTATTGGGGATTAGGGCTTCAATACATGAGTTTGGAGGGGGATATGATTCAGCCAGTAATACCCACTAGCTGATAATACGAGCCCTTCCCTGCTCCATGGAGATATGTATGCAGGTCATTTTCTATTTGCACCTTGCTTGCTTTTTATTTCAAAGTGGGATCATATTTTTACTCATTAGAGCACAGTGTCAGTGCAGATTATCTAAAGTCAGCCTTATTGCAAGTCTTGACAATGTGCATTTTTTATTATTTTATATTCTTTATTTTGAATTTGTCACCTTATTTATGGTTTACTTAATATTCTTCTTTATGATGTGTATTTCTTGAAAATTAGTGTTATTCTGAGAATAGTAGGCAATTTTATAAACTCATGACATAAATATTTGTGTTTTACTGATCATAGAACTCATGAAAGATTTGAATGATTCAATATCGTTTCACAATTTTCTAATATTAATAGGGAAAATGGCTGATTTGAAGGGAATATAATTTTAATATCTTTGTCTTATTACTTTTGAGCCATTCAAGATCTCTTTTAGTTGGCACATGTTTTAAATATTTTTTATGCAGAACTTTCTAGAATAGTTGCTATATCTTTCCATGTTAGTATTAAAGACAGCAAAACATTTGCTTATGTTCTTGGAATTCATCTCATGTAATACTTATTCCATAGTAAACATACTAAGGGAAAGAAGGAAAACCTCGTATTTTTCCTCTTAAGGAAACTATTCTTGTGTAAATGGATAGCTTTACACTCTAAGGTCTTAGCCCAAATTCTTTAACTAAATAGTTATGTTGTCTGCTAGGAAAATTCATTTCTGTATTAATACCACATAAAGAATATATCATACATGATTATCCAAAACATGAGAGCATATTTGAAGTATTTATCTACTTTGATTAAATTATAGCGCTTTTTGTTGGAATGCCTTACACTAACTAATAACTTGGAAGTTCTTTGCATTTAGAAATTGTAATTCTTCACATGGCAGAAAAAAAAAGAGGCTAATCTTTAAGCATTGATTTTAAAATTCCTCTTTAAAAGTTTTCTCTGTGGAAGGAACTATATTTACCTTTGTTCATTTTTTCATCAAGATGTTTTTTTCAAGGACAAATCTTGAGGAAATCTGTGATGAGCATGGTGGGTTGCCTTTCAAAATCTGTTTTCCCCTTCTTCCTTATTAACAGAACCTGGATTTTGCTGGGATTGCTTTCCCAGTCTTCTTGGGAACATTTCTTAGAGCAACTATAAGATATAGTTTTGGCCAAGGAGATGTAAGTGGAAGTTTATGGGATATTTTTAGGAAAGCAATTGCTTTACTAAGGGATAACTGCAACTTCTACTCCCTTTTCTACTTTTCCTCTGGTTTTGAATGTACAAGGATGTCTGTATCTGCAGCAGCCTTCTTGCATCCAGGAAGTAAAAAGCATAAGGGCAGACTTCACAGCACTAAGGATAATACAGGAGGAATACTAAAAGAATCTGCTTTCTTGGGGACATCAGTTCCCATCTAGGTCAATATCAATAAGTGCTAACCCTTGCACTTACTATGACAGAAAATGTAACTCTTATTTTAATCTGTTAGGTTTTCTGTTACTTTTAGCCAAATGTATTCCTAATTGTTAATAATTGTATTCATTTTAGGACAACTATTGTTCAATAAACTTTTCCAATATGTGGAAATGTCCAATATGTACACTGTCCAATATGGTAGTCGCTAGTCACATCAGGGCTGTCAAACACTTGAAGGAAGTGTGTGTGTGTGTGTGTGTGTGTGTGTGTGATTAAGAAGTAGAACTCTTAGTTTTATATTGTTTATTTAACTTAAATTTGAATTTAAATATCATATGTGACTAGTGATTAACAGCCCAGGTATAAAACCTGGTGAACAATTACAACTGTTCTATTCTAAAAAATGTAAATTAATGTCTCCATCTTCAGAAGACATTTTGTGACATATCACTTCATGATACCTATATTTGTGTCACCACTTTTGAGACACAAATCATTTTATCCTTTTCTAAATAAAATAATTGACAATCATATCATGTTTGTGAAAGCAGAGGTCCACCTATAGGACCACCACACACAGACTGGCTTTCTTCATAGATTCTGCTCTCTTTCTTTATGTGAATTTAGTGGAGTTTTGGTTAAAAACTTCACTGAATACTCCAGTTATAGTTCCTACTTACTTGCCTAAGACTTGGATTATCATTACAGAAGTTTCATTGCCTGTCATTAATTTTATTATGAGCAGGTTTTGAATCGTTTTTTAAAAGCAGGTTTTGCTTAGGAGAGAACTGAATATTGTGTGATTGAAATGGCAGACTGTGCACGCTGAAGGAAAACATAGACTGTCAGTAATGCCACCAGTTCCTGCAGTACATGGTGGCCCTAGGCATTGAAACTATTTCCGACCAAGTCTGCCCACTGAATTTAGATGTTTACTTTCTTCTATTTTTACATTTTTATTTTTAGAAATAATTTATTCACATTCTGTAACAGATGTACCTTGCCTCTCAAAATGTGATGATGTGTTACGGATTTGAGTTTTAAAACAATAGTTTATTTTCTTTTTTGATACACAATTAACTCTTTCTCATTATTAGCTGTAAGTAATAACACGAATCCCTTTCTTTTCTTTTCAGTCTTCTTTAATGAATATGTGTTTAACTTCACTCTCATCTTCCTGTGCTGATTTTGAGGAAACTTTTTAACTTATGGCAAGTGATAATATTTGAGGTATTGTGGCCACAGTTTCCAGCAGCTGTATGTGATAATATCTGACTCTTTAAGTAGGTGCCTTACCAAAATAGGTGAGCTTCTTGGAGGATGTTTCTCAGAATAAGAAAGATATGAAATTGGTAATGAAGCACCCAGGTATTTCACTTGAGGATGTGAGCTCAGTTTCAATGACAGAATATCATGATCTTTCTTTTCCCGTGACATTTTTGGATTAAAGTTACTTGATTATAAAATAAAAATGTATTTTTTTGAGTTCTAAACTGTTTCTTGACACTAAGCATTATAGTTCATTGGTTTATAAAGAAAATGACAAAATACCCCTTCATCCATCCAACATATATAAAAATAGGAATTGAATGCTATTTCACCTAAAAATAGCTGTATGGACTGGAGGTGCCTTTAAGCTCTATTTTAAAATATCTATATTATAAAACGTTACTGATTCTTGAACTTTCTCCCCTTAAAAGACCACTAAAACTGATTCATGTTTTATATCCTGAATTAATTAAAATGTTGAAATTAATAAATGGACAGTTATTTCTCTCATATTCAGGTTGAGAATGCAAAATCCAAAATCTAAAATGCTCCCAAACCCAAAACTTATTGAGTACCAATATGACACTCAAAGGAAATGATCATTCAATTTTTGGATTTGCGATCCTCAGCTGGTAAAAATATACTGCAAATATTCCAAAATTTGAGAATCAAATGTCTGCAACACTTCTAGTCTCAAGCATTTTGAATAAGGGATGCTCAACCTGGATTAGTTTTTCACATCTGAAAGGAAAGAGTTGTATAAGGAAGTCTAACAATTAAATAAAGTCACACTATTTCTATTCCATCCGACACTCCAATATCTGTCATTTCTTCAGAGTTCATTTTGGGTGTATTAGTGATTCCCAATGCCCTTTTTTTTGAAATTGCGAAGTTAGGAATATTTTGAAATTATTTATCAAAGTTGTAATTATTTACTAAAAGCAGCAGAGAATAATGGAAGTCTTAGAAAACATGGACACTTCTGAAATAACTATAATCAATTATATAGGTCATAATTTATATGTTGAAGATTTGGTAAATTAAAGGCAAAATATAACTGCATTTTTCTTCCTTTGGCATTTATCTGCATATCAAATCTCTACAAAAATGAAATGTGTTATTATTTCCATGAGGAGAGAGTCAAGTCTTTTGGAAAGATTGCCAAAGCATTTTTCCCAACACTGTAACTTACAATGTTAGCACTTAGGCCTATCTGATATGACTCTTTTAGATAAGGCAGTGCCAGACAAGTTCATGTTCTGCCAACTCCAAAGACAAGCTAATTCATATATCAGAAACCACACGGTTTTATTTTCAATAAGTACAATAAAAAGAATGTTGTTGCAAAAGTGCCTAGAAAAATATTTATTTTAATGTAAATGTGGCTTAGTATTCATAATTTTGAGGTCTATTAATTATTTCTTTCCTTCTGTCCCTAATTATTTTCCTTCTTTCCTAATTACCTTGGCCCTCAGAATTACAAATGGTAGGCTCTTTCCTGTGCATTAAAGTTTCAACACATATTGTGTGATAGATCTAGAAAAGTTACGAAACATTGCAATAGTGCTGTAACAGAAATACATACTATGTCTCATAACCAGTAAACCTCTATCAAATATAACTTGACAATATTTTTTCACATGATGGTTGTTGGTGTTTTGAATCATTGTTTCAGGAAAAGTTTATGCAAACTTTCATTTAAATATATTTTAAAACATGTTTTAGTGCTTGGTATGAAGGAAGATAGCAAAGTTTAGTGTGAATTTATTTTGAAAATTGAGTCACCTTAAACTAGATTAAACACATACACATAAACACAAAATCCGGACATTATGTATTTGGCTTTAAGATAATATGTTTTTACTTCACATTCTTTGTTAATTTGTGGCTTTTTTGGGGGGGCCATCGAGTAAATATAAAAATAGATATCAAATACTTAGAAAACATAGATACAGCAGATCTGTTAAATGTTTTGCTGGCCCAGGGTGACAACATAAATGTTGATATGCACCTGACAAAAATAGTGCTCTGGTATTCTTGGCTGTGAGCTTTTTATCTGCTGTGACAAAGAACTGGTTATCTCTACTTCTGAGAGTGTGTTTCTAAAATGGAAGTTAAACTGTCTAGACAATTAATATTAGCAAAAAGCTTACTGATTATCACCTTAAATAAGCTTTCTAGTATGTGGACTTCTGATAGAATACGCATTTTAAAATGTAGTTGCAAACTTAAATTTCTTAATAGATACATAATATAAAATATACATTGTATTTATCTCTGTATCTTTTTCAGAGAATTAAAATATATTTTCTGACCTTCATTTTCCATATATATTGGTCTCAGAACTGGACAATTACTTACCTTGAACCCAAATTAATAGGTTGATTGGGGAAATTCTAGCTGAAAAAGTAATTATTTTAGGATTTACATTTTAAATTTACATATAATGATTTAAATTAGGCAGTTAAAATCAGCTTTGATAAAGTTTTTATTTTACCTAATTTCTTAACTCCCCTTATGTGATTTTAGTATATCATTTCAAATTTAGCTGTTAATAGAGAATAACTATATACTTGTTATTTACTCAGGAATATATTTTTAAATTTCATGCCACTTTCAAAACTAAAAACTTACCATCTGAGAGAAATGACATTTATGGCAAGTTAGCTAAAGTCTAGGTAGTTTGTCCATTTTTTAAAGCTTTGCCCAAATTAAGCCACAGTATCAGAGAGCTATGTATCTGAGCTAGCACCTCTCCATCTGTTGTGACAGCCAAATATGTTTCCAGACATTGCTAAATGTCTCCTGTGGGAGCACAATTGCTCCACTTTGAAAACCATAGAATAAAATAGAAAACTCTATTAGGAATAGCAATAATAACAAAATAGCTAAATTTGATTACTCACTACATGCTAGGCAATGTGTTTAGTGCTTTTTTTTTTTTTTTTTTGAGACAGAGTCTTACTCTGTCCCCCAGGCTGGAGTGCAGTGGCACAATCTCGGCTCACTGCAAGCTCTGCCTCCTGGGTTCACGCCATTCTCCTGTCTCAGCCTCCCGAGTAGCTGGGATTACAGGCGCCCGCCACCACGCCCAGCTAATTTTTTTGTATTTTCAGTAGAGACGGGGTTTCACCGTGTTAGCCAGGATGGTCTCGATCTCCTGACCTCATGATCCACCCACCTCGGCCTCCCAAAGTGCTGGGATTACAGGCGTGAGCCACCGTGCCCGACCTGTGTTTAGTACTTTTATAAACATTATTTTATTTGACTTTTGCAACAACCCTATGAGAGATGTACTACCATTATCTTATTTTGAAGGTAACAAAAGTCTCAGAGTTTAATTAACTGCCCATTGAAATTTAACAACTGGTAATTGCCAAAATTAGATTTGTTCTAGGTCTTTCTGATTGAAAGCCAGGGCTCTTAGACTCTTAGACACTTTACTATTCTGTCTGTACTTGATCATGAGACAATAAATTAAATGATACAATACATTTTAACTGCATTGTTATATACCATGAAAGGAGGACTTTTAGAGTTGAAATAAGGTGTGGTTTCTGCTACCTGATGCATTGATAGAAAAGAAAAAAACATTTTTCTTTGTATTACAAAATTACCAAGACTTTTCTGGTTTAGGATTTCTTGCACTTGCTTATACTTCGCTATGTAGATATATATATCTACATAGCTATGTAATATACACATACATAGCTATGTAGATATATATACATACATATATATACACACACATACACACACACACACACATATATATATATGTACACACACGTATATAGTTGCTATCTTTGTGTTTAACAGCTCTTTTATCCTGTGGTTCTCAATCTGGAGCAATTATGTGCCTTAGGGGACATTTAGCAAGGTCTGGAGACATTTTTGGTTGTCGCAACTGGGTAGAGGAGGGGTGCTACTGGGATCTACTGGTATGCCAGCCAGGAGTCTGCTAAATATTCTACAATACACAGGACAGTCCCCACAACAAAGAATTATCCAGCCCTATGATGTCAGTAGTTCAGAGGCCAATAAACTTGCTTTAACTCTTTATTTTTGAGCACTAAGCTTAGAGACATTAATTCCTTTGTATTTCATTAATAACTACCTGTATGTAATGCTTTGTTTGGTAGCACCATCTATATAACTATATTTTTCCCCTAAATTTTTCCCATTAACAACAAATTATGTAAAATAAATTTAAAATGATTTCTTATTGTTTATTCTCTGGAAGACAGAATATGCAGGGTTTGCTTTTAAGATAAAGCAATTATATACAAATGGAAAAAAATTTGCATTGGAATCATCTTAGTCCTTATATATTATTTATTGTAAGAAATGAGTTCCTATGTGATATGAAAAACAGTATGAGGCTTTGGTAAAAGTAAATATAACTAGAAAAATAAAATATGAGATAAACATGAAAAATTCATAAAATTAAATTTAGCCTAGTCAACCAGTGAAATGTTTGCAGCTGTTTATTGAATCAGGTTAGGTACTATTTCAGTATTTATGGGAAAAGACATTAATCTGTTAAAACTTTGCAAATAACTATGAATAATACTAATGTTTTGATTTGTTTTTGTGATGAATTCTGCTGAAGTGATGTGTTTAGAATAAGATGACTGGGATTTCTTTCTCTAGGTGTTTTACTTATTCAAGTCAGAATCTGTGCTTTCTTGGCCCTCTTTCCTGTTCAGTAAATCTCGTTATAAATTTATGTTCTATTCAATGCATTTAGAGTTGTATGTTGTAGTGTGTAGTGATTTATAGCATCCTTTCGACTCTAATAGGGAAATCACGTGTTATTCCTATCATTTTAGCATCAAAATGACTGAGCAAAATTAGCAATTTAATTTCACCTGAATACTCTGGACTGTGACACAATGACAAGCATAGATTAAAGCAATAGACACTTTGTTTCTCTTTCTCAGCATTGACTTCATTTTCACATGATATGGAGGTGTGTGTGGTTGAAATTATTTGAGACTTAGATCCACATAGAATAAAAAGTTTCAAGAGTATTATTAGTGGTTTAATGTTAGCTTGGGCCTGAGCAGCAGGTCAAGGAAATGTTGAATGATGTTCCAAAGGCATATACAGTTGTTAAATATGTTCATTGATGACCTGGCTGATGAAATAAAAAACGACTCTATCAAATTATTCAGACCATAATCCTAGGTGAGCACTGTGAGGTTTAGTGGGATTTATTGTTGATCATTTGAATTGAGAGTTGCTTGACAAGGAGAAAAAAATAGAAATTCTTGAGTTAAATATTAATGGAAAAATTCAACTAGTTTAGATTAAAAGAGAACACATAAAAGGAAGATGTAAAAGTTTGGGCCTATTTATTCATAGATCAGAAGTTAGATATGAATAAGAAGAATAGTACTTTTAAAATGTGTTTACAAAGTTCCAGTATTGTATAATGGGAAGTAATTGTTTAGAAACTACAATATAGTTGATTTGTGATTTATTAAAGAGATGAGAAGTCTAGTAAACTTGTAAAAAATGGAGTATAATGCTTGTTATAATAATATTTGGGATAATCAGGTATGAGTAATTACTGTTGGTGCATTACTTTCCCCTTTATAATTGAAAACCCAGTTATATGGCTTTGTTTTCATGAATGTGAGGGTAAAAATTCACACTTCCAGCATCATTGTTGTATTATTCCATTTTCATACTGCTATGAAGGAATACCTGAGACTGGGAAATTTATAAAGAAAAAGAGGTTTAATGGACTCACAGTTCCACATGGCTAGAGAGGCATCACAATCATGATGGAAGGCAAAGGAGGAGTGAAGGCGCATCTTACATGGTGGCAGGCAAGAGAGTGTGTGCAGGGGAACTGCCCTTTATGGAACCATCATATCTCATGAGACTCATTCACTATCATGAGAACAGCATGGGAAAAACCCACCCCCATGATTCAATTATCTCCTACCAGGTCCCTCCCATGACACGTGGGGATTATGGGAGCTACAATTCAGGATGAGATTTGGGTGGGGACACAGCAAAATCGTATCATTTATGTTGCTTGTATTAAATTTGTGTGGTTCTTAATTCTTTAATATAAGCAACACCTCAGCCCCCCACATAGCTGGGACCACAAATGCATGTCAACATGCCTGGATGTTTTGTTTTTCATTTTTTGTAGAGATGAGATCTCCCTATGTTGCCCAGGTTGGTCTCGAACTTCTGGGCTCAAGTGAGCCTCCTGCCTTGACCTCCCAACGTGTTGGGATTACAGGTCTGAACCACCATGTCCAGCCCTCAAGCCACTTTAGTTTTCTATTATATATTTGGTCAACATATTATTTCTAAAAAATATAATCTTGATTATTTAATAACAGTGCTATAGTTGCTCTTCTAAGAGGATTCACAGTATCTTCTAGATTGTCTATACCTACTGGTTCCCTTGCATTTAGCTCCATGCTGGTCCTTTGAAACCCAGGGTAAACTCAGAGATCAAGCTGATAAGAATTAAGATAGATTCTGACCCGTTTGATTTCTCTGTTTATTCATGTTCTACAATATAATTTGAAATAACTAAATAAAGAAATTGCAAAATGCCTTATATTAATATTTTTATGGGACATATATTAGGTTTTTAATATGTCATTTAGTCAAACAAAGAAAGTCTATACTTTTATAATATGATGGATGGAGTTCTTATCTATCCCTCATATTATTGAATAATCAACAACTATTATAATCAGTGAATAAGTTCACATTGAATAATTACCCACGGACTGAAATTTGTTCCTGGAACATAGCCAATCTAATATTGTTAAATAGTAAGAAAAATAAAAGGAAGCTAAAACAGTTCAGAATTTGAACAACACTGTAGGGGCTATACGTATGCAAATAATACAACTTACGAAAAAAATTTAAGACATTTCTGGATATTTTCAAAATTGTTAGTTACTAGATTTCTAAGAAAACCATGTTTAAAGTCAACTTCACTTCTAAGATAATATTTAGTACCATATTTTGGGACAAAAAAATCTTATATAATAATACTTATATTTTTATATAATAGCAAATATTTTGGCATATACATTTCAAATTCTTTTAGCAAATATTAGCCTTTATTTTATTTATAATTCCCACAAAGAGTTCTGTTTCGTATTTATTATCAGCTCTTTGTCCTTTGTGGAGAAAAAAATATAAAAGGATTTCCAATAAGATCAAATATTTTATTAAATAACACACATGGAGCCATAGTTGTGAGGCAGTGATTATTTATTTCTCAAATAAAGCAAAGAGCCCTACATATACCTTTTAAGATCTTGATAAATCCTGTGAGTTAAATCAATTGTGATTATCTAAAAATCTTAACTGAGATAGATGATAAAAATAAATGGTCACCTAGGAAAATATTAGTAGCATCGAATAGACAAATATGTATTTATATTTAAATCATTGGATTTTAGCTATAGAACAGAGGTCCTCAACCCCCAGGCCATGGACCAGTCCATGGTCTGTTAGGAACCAGGCTGCACCGCAGGTAGGTGAGCAGCGGGTGAGCAAAGCTTCATCTGTATTTACAGCCAGCTGCTTCCCATAGCTTGCATTACCTGGGACCAGCCTGGACAACATAGTGAGACTGCCTACCTGTCAGATCAGCAGTGGTATTAGATTCTCATAGGAGTGCAGACCCTTTTGTGAACTGCACATGCAAGGAATCTGGGTGGCATGCTCCTTATGGGAATCTAATGCCTGATGATCTGCCACTGTCTATCATCACCCCCAGATGGGACCATGCAGTTGCAGGAAAACAAGTTCAGGGCTCCCACTGATTCTACATTATGGTGAGTTGTATAATGATTTCATTCTATGGTATGATATAATGGTAATAATAGAAATAAAGTACACAGTGTCTGTAATGCGCTTAACTCATCCTGAAACTATCTTACCTATTCCGTCCGTGGAAAAATTGTCTTCCACGAAACCAGTTCCTGATGCTCGAAAGGTTGGGGACCGTTGCTATAGAAGAAAGAAGGGCCTGAAAATAATCTGAGATCATGGAGTATTTGGAATATGAATTTGGGCTGGGTGTGGTGACTCTCAACGATAATCCCAGCACTTTGGGAGGCTGAGGCGGGAGGATCACTTGAGGCTGGGAGGTTGAAGATTCAGTGAGTCTTGGTCACTCCACTGCACTTCAGCCCAGAGTGAGACCTTGTCTTAAAAAAAAAAAAAAAAAAGAATATTAATTTGAACTAGGAATATGAAAGTGTTAATGCATCTTGAAGAGAGTAAAAGCTCTGCTCTGTCATTTCTAGTAGAACAGCATCATCTTTTTTTTGTATTTCAACAATTTTTAAAAATTTGTATCATAACTGTGGGAATTATAGGTATTTTGACACTAATAATTTTCTCTTTTTCCCTAGGGATTATAGGATACACATTTTCTGGACTACAATAATATTATAGTGTATCCTATCTCAAAATTTTAAAAAAGCATATTTTTAATGTGATTTCTTTTTCTAAACATGAAAATCAGAAATTACTATAAAACTCCAAGTTTTTAGAAATTTGCTCTCCCCTGTTATTTCCTCAAATGAAAAAAAAATTAATCTTTCTCACAGGTTAGCTGCATTTTAATAAGTTGAGCTCACTCAGTGAAAGAAACAGAGGGAAAATTCTCTGACCTTGGTCAGGTACACAATTATTTTGCAAATGAAGTGGTGGGATGCGTGACTTTTTTAATGAGACAAAATTTGCATCAAGTTGTAATCTGATTGCTGGTGTACACTACTTGAACCTGACCCTAGGGTTAAACCAGTTCTAGTTAATTTATAAAAACAACACATACCTGTAAGGTTAGCCAAGAGTATATGATTTACTAATACTATACTACATTTTAAAACGTTCTTAGTTTATTGTACTCTTTTAAATAATGAACAAGATTATGTCCTTTGCAGGGACATGGATGGAGCTGGAAGCCATTATCCTCAGCAAACTAATGCAGGAACAGAAAGCCACACACTGCGTGTTCTCACTTATAAGTGGGAGCTGAACAATGAGAACACATGGACACAGGGAGGGGAACAACACACACTGGGCCTGATGGGGCGGGGGGTTGGAGAGGGAGAGAATTAGGAAAGATAGCTAATCCATGCTGAACTTAATATGTAAGTGATGGGTTGACAGGTACAGCAAACTACCACGGCACACGTTTACCTATGTAACAAACCTGCGCATCCTGCACATGTACCCCGGAACTTAAAAATTAAGAAAATAATAATAATAATGCACTAGGAACATTTTTTGAAAGTGGTATTTTCATCTTAATTATCTTTAAAAAACCCAATTGAACATAGTAGGTAGGGGAATGAGGTGGTTTTGAGAATGGATGAGTCTATTTTCCTTCATGCTTTGTATAATTAATTTCATGTTACTGTGTATGCGTTGTCCTGAATTTCTCCATATGAATGTTTGAAGCATCAATTTAAATGTACTTTAATTCTTTTAAAATTGGGAAGAGTTATTTCTCTGAATTTTCTTTTATGAATAATTAGATAATTCAATACTTGGAGGAGAGGGACATGACTCAATGTTGATGCAATGCCTAAATAAATGTCCAGTTGCTTGATTTTACTTGTCAATGAGTTGTGTAGGTATATCTAGAAAAATATTATACATTCTAGTGCATATCTCTTTTCTCTGAATTGTATCACTTATTTCACATGTGACGACATTAAGAGAAAGATGACAAAATAGGTAAAACATTTATCTGGTGAAGTCTTTTTATACTTTGAACTGTTATTTTTCATCATAATGAGACATTAAATATATGGATCTTTCAAATATGGATAATTAAAACAGCCACCTCAAATTAGTGTTGCCTTGTATATGCATATGGTCTTTCATATCCCAATTATCTGTAGCTTGAGGAACCACTTTGGGATGATTTGGGAAAAAACTTACTGCCACAGTAGTGCTGGGTCTTAGAAGACAGACTCATTTTCACCGCCAGACACTAAGAGTATCATGTCTGCTAGAAAATAGAATGATGGAAGGGTGTGGAATGAAGGTAGTAAAGCATAGCAGTGACAGCTAGAGAACTGATTTGAAACTCCTGTAGGAGTTTTCTATCTGAGAATAGTACTGGGATGGAGAATTCAGAAGTGGATAACCATCTGCCACCATTCTGAAGTGGGGTTAAGATTTTTTCCTGGATTGGGATTCAAGATCAGTATGACATAAAGTCTGTCCTGGACAGTTTCAGCTGATGTCAATTATCCTGGCACAGTTATTAATGGCATTCAATATTACTCTCAAAAGTGTCTGCTTTGAAAGATAAGCTATAGTTCCCAGAGAAGATTTATGAATTAAGGTCCTTCATCCAAGGAACAATGGCAAAACCAGGCAGATTATCAAGACAAGACCCAAACAAAGGGAGCAATTGTAGATTAGGAGCATATTTGAAAACAAAACCTTTGAAACAGTGTAAAAACTCAGTTACAAAGATGGAATAATATCAGGCTTTAAGTAGCAAGAGTGGATTGATGTTGAAACTTCTTGCTTAAGGTCTGGACTGATCTTAAGGCAGTGTTTCCCAAACTCAGATTGCATTAGATATGAGAGAGGTATTTGCCAAAACGCAGATTCTCAGACTTTACTCTAGACATACAGAATGTGACTCTTCTGGGGTGAGCATGGAATGAGCAATTTTAGTAAGCCCCCTAGTGATTCTTACTCACACTAAAGTATAATCGACATTGTAATAGAGATGGGAGAGGGGCTGAGCCAGCAGTTTGAAAGAAACAGGTGCCATCTACAATTTTGTGAAAGAAGATTTGTTGCATAGAAAATACAAATAAATACACAAATTTAAAGGACTCGAAAGCTATCCTCGTTAGTCCCAAGTGATTTTAATAATCTTTGCATTGAATTATATAAATTTGTTCATTATGTCCTGAGTACAAGAGAAAGGTTATTATAGATCAAGAACACAGCTTATTAGTTTGCTAAATCCTATTGTATGAGTTTCCCTTACCAAATGATGTAAAAGGAAGAATGCCTTAGGGAAAAACAGCATTCCGAAAGAATAACTCCAAACTATTTGTAGTTCTTGTGAAAGCATTGGACCAGATCTAACTCTTAAAATAGAAATCTAAGCAAATCTATTGGAAAAGAAGATAATAAATATATTCACAATTGTTAAGTTATGATATGCTGGATATTAGGCAATCAACTTCTTAGAAACTGATGGAATTAGCTTCTAAGTCAACAGTGATATTTTATGCACTTCTATCTTGCTACTCAAAATGAGATCCATAGACCAACAGTACTGACTTATAAGAAGTGCAGTATTACAGGACCTCAGAACTATTTAATCAAAATCTGTATTTTAATAGAACCTTCAAGTCATTCACAGTTGCATTAGAGCTTGAGAGACATTGCTTTACAGGTAGAAGTGTCTGACCTGAGGAAAACTTTGTTTCTATTTGGGAAGCCTAATCTCAGTGGAAAGTGAAGAGTTAGAATGAGTCCACGAAAATGTTGTTATTCAAATTTCAGCCCTACTATGATTCTGAAGTACTTACAAGAACATCTTTTACAAAAGCAAAGAACATTTCACTGGCGGTTCAGGGAGTTCAGTGCATTGTGGTACCCTCAGAGTAGACTAAAATTTTGTCTGTGATTTTGGGCTATCACAATAAAATAGAAATGTCATAAATGACTTTTTAGTGTAGTAAACAATATTGTATCATTGGCATCAAATACCTACAAACCATTATTGGTTGAGAGTGCATTTTGTGCTTATGAGCTTTCAATATATAATTGGCAGAGTTTTTTTTCTGGAAGAAAAATATAGAACTCATGTAAATGCTAAAAGTAAAGGCAAAGTAAAGAAAAATCAAGGAGACAAATTTCCTTAAATCCGAAGGGAGATGGTGTATTTATAAGACTGTCTTCAGTCTATAATAATGACTTCTTAATGAAAAGATGGCAGAAAGATTATTTAAATGCTGTAAGTTAGAAACCAAGTCAAGTCCTCAATTAAAGGAAGCTGATGGAAAAGCTGTCACAGATAAGCCAAAAACACAATGAAAACAAATTGAAGTATGGTAAAACAAGAATTTAATGCTATTTTAATTTTTTCCTTTGGAACATTAGTACGCCCCTTGCCCATGTATCCCCCAGTTCCCCCAGTGCTTGCTTAAAAACTGGAGCAGTATGAGAAACCCTGCATACTTTATTCCCCTTTCATTGAGTAAATGTTTATTTAGTAACTTAGAACTAATTGTATATTAGGCATTGTACAATAAAGACTGTGAGTAGACTTGAATTAGGGATACCTTTTTAATTTTGCTCAATTTGGAGTTTTCAAAAAAATTAACAGTGGGACTTCTTTTTTCATGAAATGCCTATTAAAACTAATTCCTGAACACATTAGGAAAGGAGGACTAGGTAACAAAAGGGAGCGCCATACGCCTGCTCTCCTTTGTTCATCCTTCCACTCATGCATTTCATAGTATCTTGTTCTTTACATTTTAAATTATTGGCTCACAGTGCCATGATTAATCTGAACCCAAAGAAAAGTCTGATTGCTGTAGTTACTTTGTCTCCTACGAAATTTTAAGTAAAATTTTTCTTGTTTATTCCATATTAATTCATAAAATGGCATTCCTTATAACAGTTATTAATTGAATCAAGCCAAAATTCATCTTCTTATGGGTATCTTAACAAGGTTTTTCATACATAATTTTTATTTCACTTTTCCTGAATGACTTGACATACATGTAATTTTCTAAAATTTTAAATTTAAAAAAAATTACCCTAATTTTCTTTTCTAAATTACAAATCATTAGTTTCTTTATTCCATATCGTATTGTAACCCACTACTACTTTCATGAGTAAAATCAGGAATCTGTTCCCAAATGTATTATTTGTTAAAACATATCAATTTTCTATTGTTAAGATCAATCTTATGTATTATATAATATGGATTTTCAATTACTCTATGCCTTATGTTGAGACCCTCCAAATATTTAGCTCCTCTTTATACAATTTTAGAACCTTTATCATTTAAATATAACCTCTGACTATACCGATAGTAATTGAAACGTTAAAAAAGGTTACAGAGGCATATATATCACTGTAGAGAATATTTGGATTTTATGTTTTACAGAATAGCTCTCATTCAGGATTCAAAAATGTAATGGTAAAAAGTAGTAAGCAGTAAGTTAAATTAAAAGACAGTATTTTCTTTAAAAATATTTTTTCAAGAATTTATCCAAATATAAACCCTGATAAAGTGATCTGATCTATTTAGGAACTGTTTGCTTGCTTGATTATGAAATATGAGCACTGAAATGAATGATGGTCCCTAGACATATTTATAATGTCCCTTTGGAATTTATGTTTTCTCAACCAGTAGAAAATGTTGTCATGAAATGAAATGAGCACTTAAATTACTGTATCTGGATCATGTGTAAATTATCTAAATTCATTGGCATCAGATTTTTAATAAATTAAATATGAATCTTGAGAGGTAGCTTTTTATATTCATTCATTCATGTACCATTATTGAATGTCTGCCATATGTGATACAGTGAATGAGACTGATATAATCCTTATAAAAACAAGACATAGCTTGATCCAGTCAAGGAAACAAATAATTATAATGCAATATGATGAGTGCTAAAATAAATTCTATATTAGCTACAATGAGCTGCTGCCAAATAACAAATAAATACATTTTAATTAACAATTCCTTGATGCTATAGGAATAGAAATTATAGGATTTATTTATCCATGCATATATACATGTATTCACTCATTCACTTATTCAACAATTAATTATTCATTACCTTCTTTGTACAGAGCAAGGCACTGTTCTTGCTCTGGGAATATATCAATGAACAAAATTTCAAATATATCTTGTGCTATAGAGATTACAATTTAGTGGTATAAAGAAAATCTTCCTTGTAAGTAAATTGAGTATTGAAGCATAAGTAGGAATTCAGTAGTTAAAGGAAAATAGTGGAGGAAGAGAGAGACGAAGAGAGCAAAGGAGAGAGGAATTAAGAGTGACAAATAATTAATATAATTCGACTCTAGCTAATGTTATCAATTCACTGAGAGAACCTCAAAAAGCTAAATCATCTATATGTCTTTTTCCTATTTGTGCAATATCTGCACGTACCAATATTTGAAGATTTTTTAGAATTATAAATTGAAAGATGGTATAATTTTAAATGAATGGAATATTAAGAAATTTTAATTTTTACATTGAGCCTCCAGTCCAGTGTGCTTGTAATGTTAATGTACATAGCAGTGACACTCCATGTGGAGCAGAAACTAATAGGTTTCTGTATCAGGTGACTTGGCTGAATTAGTCAAGAAGGTTTTTTTCTTAGGAATTATTATTGTGAACCCAAGATCAGTAGTTCCAAAATTCTGGTTCACAAACAAGCTTCATCATAATGACCAGAGGGCTTTTTCCTCCATTCCTGCAAACTGGGGTTCTGACTTAGTAGATATACAAGTGGGCCAAGGAAGGAATTTTTTTTTTTTTTTTTTTTTTGATACAGAATCTCACTCTATCACCCAGGCTGGATTGCAATGACAAGATCGTGGCTCACTGGAGCCTCGATATCCTGGGCTCAAGCAATCCTCCCACCTCAGCTTCCCCAGTAGCTGGGACCGCTTAGGTGCATGACACCATGTCTGGTTAATTTTTTTTTTTTTTTTTTTTGTATTTTTTTGTACAGACTGGGTTTCACCATATCGCTCAGGCTGGTCTCAAACTCCTGAGCTCAAGCAATTCTCCTGTCTTGGCCTCCCAAAGTGTTGAAATTATATACATTAGCCACTATGCCCAGCCTGGAATATATGTATTTTTAAACCTACCGAGATTATGCTGTTGTGTGGACAGGTTTTAGATCTATTTCTGGAGGATTAGTTATGGCCACCCGGATTCAGGAATTTCAGATCAAATAAGAAATGAAGAGGATGATCAACTGGGAATCCAAACACTGGCAACTAGAATGAGGGTTCTTAACCGGGAAGTTTTTCCCAGGGCTCAATCTGGTAGATGTAGGCACTTAGAAATTATTTTTTGAATGAGTGAGTAAATTCTGATATTTCATACCTCTCTACTGAATTTAAGTGTATGTGTGCAAGTAGACACGTGCATGCTTTTCATTTTAACCACCTAACACAAATCCTCTCTAGGGATTGTTAGAATTTCTTTATCCAAAGAAGCTAGAGTCATGATCTTAGTTCCATTTCTGATCATTACTATTAAATTCTATATCCATTTCTTTTATACCCATGTTCTCCTCTTTGCAGAATTCCTAAGAAGGGGAAAAAATTACTACTCACCTTTTCAGTGGTTTACATCACAGCTTATAGTAATTTTTGGCAGAAAAAAACCCTCAGATTTTCTTTTGGACTGTACCACAAAGAAATCCAAATAGCCATTCTTTTTATTGACTGAATTCTTTTAAACTTTAACTTATTACTCTAAGTTTCAAGATCAAAAAGACCACCAATCTTTGGAACTGAAGAGGCTGACTGAGTTACAACCCAGGAAAGAAATGAACTCTTTTCATCCCTATCTGTGTGGCTCATAAGAACAATGCCAGAACGCTTGGAAAGAGTCTCAGAATAATAAAATAATAATGAAAGCATTACTGATATTAATTAATTATAGATTTTAAAAGTAGGACAAATAAAATAAATTTAGAATAATCTGTATTTGATTTGCAAGAGTGGAGGCAGAGTAGTGGCATGATTACTGCCCTCAAGCTTATAGAGGCATTTTTCAGAATAATTTAAGTAGTTACTACTGTATTCATCCATTTTCTTGCTGCTGCTAAAGACATACTCAAGATTGGACAAGTTACAAAAGAAAAAGGTTTAATGGATTTACAGTTCCACATGGCTAGGGAGCCCTCACAACCATGGCAGAAGGCAAAAGGCACCTCTTTCCATGGCAGCATCAGGAGAGAGAATGAGAGCCAAGCAAAATGGGTTTCCCCCTTATAAAACCATCAGATCTTGTGAGCCTTACTCACTACCATGAGAACAGTATGGGAGAGACTTGCCCTCATATTTCAACTACCTCCCACTGGGTCCTTCCCAGTCCCTCATGTTGAATTCTCACAACATATGGGAATTCAAGATGAGATTTGGGTAGGGACACAGCCAAACCATATCACTACTGAGGAGACAAACTATACTTATCTTATTAATTACTTTTTCTGGAAAAAGCCATAGGTAGTTTAATCCTAATTTATATATGGGTGACCTGAGACAGCAATAGGAGGTATGATTGGGGGAGTCTTCTGGAGCAGTTCTGCGGCAGAATATAGAATTAATTCTGCTTAAATATTGAATTACAGCCTGTACTTTGGTTTAAGATTCTGTTATTAGTCAAATAAATTCCTATTTAATACCGCATGTAAATTACTGTGTAAAAATGACCAAAAAAACTATGTAACATGAATCTTTGCCCTCAAAGAGCTTATAGTTAACAAAAGAAGATTTGTATTTAAAATCTGTACTTCTCTGGGAGAGTTAGGTTCTTATCAGTTATACACACTAATTTGATTGAGTTTGGTAATATTATCTCTAGCTACAGTGTATGATAGAAAGATGCTTTAGATTGGGATCTGTTATTTCCTTTAAAAATGCATTTTTTCTATCTCCCTGGGTTCTAGTTTTATGATATGAAAACTGAAGGCGAGGGAATAGATTTCTCTAAGTTGCCTTCTTATTTAAAAATTTTTATTACTGTTTGTTAATATTTTGTGTGTGTACAGTTTTGGTTTGCGAGATTCCCCCAACACAGCAATGTCAGCATTGAGACATTCTCGGTTTTATATACTAATTAGTTGTATGATTATGCTTAAGTCAACAAAAGTATTATTCATACTAGTTATATTATAATGACTTATTTCTGTTATAGAAATAGGTTATTTCAAGATTTAACTGTTCCCTTTGGTTCAAGAGATGGAAAAGCTACATAATTAGGAAAAACATACAAGCAAACACACAAGATCCTGAAAAGTAAAAGTACAAAGATTCTGGCCTTTCCTTTGCTATGTGGAGAAGAATACACACACACACACACACACACACACACACCCCTCATGCACACCATTAGTTACAGATATCTCATAATGAGAGAGAGTGGCAAGATGGAAGCCTTAGGGCTAACTATACTTTTCCATCCCCACTTTCTCCAAACACTGCTCACTGCACCATATCCTTGGAATGCGGGGCACTTGATCCTCAGTTTTGATATCATTCCCAGTTAAGCATCAGGAAGCAAACCACAACTCACTCTTCTCCCTACTTACAAATATGGGAAACTTACTGACACAATAGGAGGTATTTTAATATTGCAGGAAAAAGCACATACTTTGGCTTCAGATCCTTCTGGTTTCAAATGCTGTATCTACCACTTGCTACTTGTTGACCCCAGGCAAATTAATAAACCTCACTGAGCCTGTGCTTCCTAACGTAAAATGAAAGAAACTAGAAATTATATTTCAGGTTGCTTTGAGATGGTAGATAGTACATATGCAGCATATACATCAATATGTGGTCTGTCAATAAGTGTTACACATAAAATTATATATGCCCATGCAAAATTAAATGCATAAACTCATATACTGATTAAGTATTATGGGCATTCTTATTATATATATATATATATATATACAAATTACAAATATGGGAAACTTACTGATACAATAGGAGGTATTTTAATATTGCAGGAAAAAGCACATACTTTGGCTTCAGATCCTTCTGGTTTCAAATACTGCATATACCACTTGCTACTTGTTGACCCCAGGCAAATTAATAAACCTCACTGAGCCATATATATGTATATGAATCATATATATATATATATATATGATTCTACCCATTAGGGTAATCTCACTTGTGGTAAAATCTACCCAGTAGGAACTCCTAGTTCCCAGGAATATTTGCACTTTAAGAGGTCATTAGGAACCATGTCTAAAACATAAGGTTTGAAAATAAGATTACACAGCAGTTATCTCTAAAAATGCAATTAGTGTAGGAATACAGAGGCAGAGCAGCTGGTGAGTGGGGAAGGTTGATAGGTGGGTCTCCACATGCCCCCACCTACTTATCAACCAGAACAACTCTAATCTTGTATTTTGTTTTGATTTGTTTTTGAGACAGAGTCTTACTCTGTCACCCAGGTTGGAGTGCAGTGGTGTGATCTCATTTCACCGCGACCTCTACCTCTTGGGCTCAAGCAATCCTCCCACCACAGGCTCCTGAGTAACTGGGACTACAAGCACCCGCCACCATGCCTGCTTTGTTTTATTTTTTTATAGAGCCAGTGTCTCACTTTGTTGCCCAGGCTGGTTTCCAGCTTCTAGGCTCAAACAATTGGCAAGCCTCGGGCTTCCAAAGTGCTGTTGATTACAGGCGTGAGCCACCACGGCTAGCCCCCTAATCTTGTATGTTGTTTTTAATGTATTTTGTTTGGAAAGTGTTTTCTACTGCTTAACTCATAACACTTTCACCATTACCAACAGAAAACAAAACAAACAAACAAAAAACATAGATACAGCCCAACCCCTCATTTTTCAGAGGAATATAGTATCCAGCAAGCCCTGAGTAGCCCATGGATGGTCACACAATGGTTGTTAGTGGCCAAATCAAAGCTTAAACTCCCTCTTTTCTCCCTTGTTGAAATGTTTGTCTTTCAGTTTGTTTTCTCCACCATGACTGTTAACTTCCTTCATCTAACTCACTTTTTGGAAAAGGTTACTGGGGTGGAACTTCAGAGACTGATCTACAGCCAGGTGGTTTTTGATTTCAGTGTACTCTTTTAGAACATCCCCAGTAACACTGGAAAAGTTGGTGAATTTTAAAGTAACTTAAAGTTAGTTGTCATCTGAGCATACTGACTGATAGATTTTTCTCTTTCTAAAGGGATTGGAGGCACTTCAGGAACCTTTTTCTGATTGGGTTAGATTCAAGATTTTATAAATTATCTTGATAAATATTTAGACAACATGCTTTTCTCAGAAGTAAGTGACACTAGGCCAGCAGAAACAATAATAGGTTAAATCACTGTTTTACAAACCTGGCTGCCCACTTTTATCATGTAAGGAGGTTTTTAAACTTTAAGACGCATCCTACACCTGATGAATCTAATCTCTAGGGCTGGAGCCTGACATTGCTATTTCTTAAAAGTCCAGTTTGATTCTCATTTAGCCAGGGTGGAGAACTGCTGGGTTATATGAGTAAAAATTCAAAGTATTTTCAACTGGTGGGAACAGAACAGAAATTTTTCTTTAAAAATTAAATCAAACCTCAGTAGGCTATGACCATGTAATCAATGAACTTTCATACTTTATCATACTCTTTTTCCATTACAGTGTTCTCTGGCACTATAAATTGCTAATGACTGTGTGTAAAAGCGAAAAAAGCAATTCTATAGTCTCAAGTTGCTGTGAGAAAATCCTATAAATGACATTCTTTAAGTAAGTGTGAATTATCCTGTCCTTCAGGCAAGAGGCCTAGTTTTTTTTTTCTTCCTCTCTTCTTTTTAATACTTTGTTATTCATTGCAGATGGCAAAATAAGATCTAAACTCACATGACACTGAGTTACTCCTTCATTATTAAGTTGTCTGGTACCTTTAAAGTGAAAAAATGAAATAACAAGCTCTCAGTAAACTGAAGTGGTTTTAAATTAAACAAGTTCTTAGTACAATGTGTTTCTCTCACATGCTCCAAAATGTTCACTAAAATGGGATAAACATAAGGCATTTACAATTGTAATTTAAATTTTTGTTATTTGGGGCAAAAGTTATCAAATATCATGTTCAGTTCAGAAAATGCATGTCCAAAAACGGTCCTAGTCAGCACTAAATGTTTTATAAGGAGAGAATTCACAGCTGTATTCAGCTGCCACGTTAGAATCACAAACCAAAAGGAAATTAAACTAAATTTTTATGTAAAACTAAATGTTTCCATATAAAATAGCACAAGGGAAATTAGTGTTTAATTATTCTTATACCCTAAAAGTTTAGATTTGTCTCTAAAGGAAGTTTCTTGCATAAATTTCTTGAAGTGTATCAGAATATCAGTATGAATTTCCCGCAAATTCCTCCTAGCCTACATACTATATGGTATAAGAAATCCTCAGTGTTTCAGATATTTGAGTTTTAAAGAATTATAGACCTTTCTGAATCCTCTGTTAATGGTGATTATTATAATAAACTATTATGACACATATTTTCAAATGATGACCATAATATCTCCAGCTTCATATGCTACTCTGTAGTGTGACCTTGTTATTCCCCAACAAGATGAAGTCAAAATTCCTTAATTATAGAATCTAGGAGGGCTGTGATTTCTTTGAGTAATGGATTATAGCACAAGCGGTGCTAAGTCATATACAAGCCTGGGTCATAAAAGATGATGCAACTTCCACTTTGTTCACTAAAACATTTACACTTGGAGCTCTGAGCCACTGCATTAGTAGTTTGACTACTATGAGGCCATAGCCTTCTGGCAATGCGAAGCTGCACAGAAAGGCCTCAGGTACATGCTCCTTGCTAGTAGTCGTAGTCTTTGAACCCTTGGAGCACGGGTTCCAAACATGATTGAAGCCATCTTGAATCCACCAAACCAACCCGTCTGCCAGATGAGTACCACTGAGTTTCCTAAATGACTTGAGAAATGGAAGAAATGCCCAGTGTAGCCCTGTACAAATTGTGAATTGTGACTTTTTTTTTTTTAAAGTTGTTTTAAGACACTAGATTTTAGGGTCATTTGTTAACTGGAAAACTGTTTTGGATTTAGATGACAAATACTAAATCATTAGGCCCAATTTGAGAACGAAAGGGGTGATTAAAGCAGAAACAGTATCTATGCCTTATTTTTTTTTTTCAAAAATTAAAAAATAACTTTTTGGAGGAATACTTTACATATAAAATCTACGCTTTTTAAGTGTACAATCCAATAATTTTTATGACTTAATTGTGCAGTTAACATCAGAATCTAATTTTAGAACATTTCTCCCCCCTGCAAAAAAAAAAAGAAAAAAAAAAAACCGTTAAAGGGGGTTTTAGACTATTTTCCCAAAACAGATCCCTTGTGCCCACTTGCAGTTACTTCCTCTTCCCCGGAGCCACTTAATGTTTAACTTTATTATATCTTTTATATAAACAATGACGTAACTTTGGTTTGGTTTTAGAATCATAGGGAATTCAAGACCAGGAGATCAAGCAAAACATGTAGATCTGGAGCTGCCTTGAGCACTAACTGAGTCTGGGTTCTTTCCTTGTTAATGCTTAGCTTCTGCTTTGGTCTCCTAGAGTATCCTTAGTCTCTGAGTCCATAACTCATTATTTGAGAGAACAGGCCTTGGATTGCATCTATTGAAGTTCTATTTCCAGCACGTACACACTATGTGTCATTGGACAAGTTACCTAACTTTGTAATTCATAATTTACTCATCTATAAAATTAGAATAGTATTACCTACCACATAAGGCTATCATGAAGATCAAGTTAAATAATATACTTAACGTACTTAGAATGGGGTGCTCAGTGTTAATAATAGTAACAATAATAATAGCCGTTATTTAATGAGTGTTTATCATGTAGCCAGAAGTATACTTCACATGTACGAACTCATTTAATTGTCTCAAAAACTTTATGAAGCAAGTGGTAGTATCATCAGTATTTACAAATGAGAAACTGTGTACCCATGAGCTAATTGCTTAATCTCTCTTTTTCCATTATAAGGTACCAAGGCTATTAATATCTCAATGAATAGTTGTTTTACTTGGCATGGAACTTATTAGAATCTTGTTTTGAGTCTTAGCTGTTAGAATTCCTTCGTTCCTGTTTTTAAGAATTTAAAAACCTGTGAATTTCCAGCCATTCTGTATCCTGACAGACATACACACACATGTGCACATGCACACACAGCAAACACATGCATTTTTCTTTTGGATCTAGAATACCAATCTTAAATATGGTAGTTTCTTATCAAAAGGTTGCTGAACAAGATGAAGGAACAAACGCAGCTGTGTCATGAACACGTCTGCAACTTTGGGATAGCATGAAAATCAAAGCCCTTGTTGGTACAAAGGTTATGCATTAGGGACTGAGGGCATCTATGTTTATATAAAATAGCATTTCTATAGAAATTAAAAAGCATACCCATCACTGTGATTTGAGATGCTCTGTCTCCATGTGATGCGAAAATAATGTAAGGAGCTTTTGGGCTAAAGCGTATTCAAGTGAATTTTATTTAAGCTAAGGAATCTAATCATTGAAAGTATCTTTGTAAGTAATTCACCAAATATTTGGCCAGGAGAAAGATAAACTTTTATTTAAATGAGCATTTTTTTAAAGTTTATTATTAAACTTCTTGTATTTGCTTGAAGACGAGGTCTTTAAAATCCTGCATAACTTTAAAATGTATTGTATTTCAGAATTATTTGTCAGAGAAAGATAACAGTGATACAAATATAAATAATATAGGATGATAATTATGATCTAAAACCAGTAGGGATCATGTTATGTAAACTTTTTCTTGATACACTTTTGCTTTTTGACCTGAAGTGTTTTATGGATACATTTCTTCAACAGCATTTTTCTTCAAATGCGTATACAGAACTACTTTGAATTTTAAAAGCATCCTAATTTGGGGTCCACAGTCTCTGGATTATATTATGGTGGATAAAATACAGCAAGATTTGGCTGGCTGTTTGGGCCTCCAGCTCTGTACTTAAGGACTTATTGGACCTTTGTCATCTTGTATAATGTATACAGGCAGAACTCTGAATCTGGCATGTCTTGGTAATAGGTGTAGTTTGTTGCCAAATACTTAGACTGATAAAATTATGAACAAACAATTTCATTTGGAAAATAATATGGAAAAAATGTTTCCTATATTTGTTTGTCAGTATACACTCCTCCCCTAACCCAAAAGTGCACCTTTGGTTAGTAATGATACTCCATTTCACACCTTTATATCTGTGCTGCATTTTAACCCAGTTTTCATAACATGGCTATTGCTTACATCCTCTCCTAAGCATCTCATAAAACTTTAATACACTGGAATGATAAATTCTAAACTCTCTGATAAACTTAGCACCAAACAAGCAGCTGGTACTTTATTGCCTACAACTTCCTATGCGTTTCCCCACAGTTCGAACTAAACAAGAATGCATTTATGTTTTATTTTTTTCTAATTAAGTAGAAAAGAAAAACAGAGCCTAGAATTGATGAGTTTCAGATTTAAAGCATTTCTGTTATAACTGTCAGGCAATCAATTAACCAATTTCAGAAGATTTTAATCTCTCTTTCTTATTATATTTCTCATTTCCCTCAGTTTTATCCTCCTAAATGAGAAAGCTTCCCCATCCTCTTCAGAGAAACAATTTATTCACTGTAGAGATAAGCAAATCAAATAGAACAGTGAGAAAATTTATAGTGCATATGAGAATGTTTTTCAGATTTAAAATCTACAAATCACGTTTTATGGGCTACCTTTATATTCATGAATTTCACTCTCCTAAGAGTCACTACAGTTTAAGGTTTATAAGAGATTAAACAGGAGAAAGTATATTAAGAATGATTAACATGCATGCTTCAAAAAATAAAATTTCTAACATGTAATACACATACATTAATGATTCATTACTTTTAGTAATTTTGGAACTACAATAGTCTTAAATACTGCAAATGCATTCTAAAGGTAGAGGCCTAGACTGTTTTTTGGTTGCTTGTAATATTTTACTTATTGGCCTGGGCAATGGTTTATATGGGTGTGATCAGTGTTTACTCATTAAACTGTATAATCGTGACTTGTGTACTTTTCTTTATGAATGTTATACCAGAACTTAAGAGGAAAAAATTTTTGAGCCATACTGAATATTAGGAATTGGATATCTCCCCAAATTATTAAAGTTCATCTTCCATAAACTCTGTAAAACTAAATGTAGTATTTCCCCCTCTTCCCATGCAAGTAACTGGTATCACTTTGGAAAACCTGGTGTGAACATTATTTGCTATTGTGCTTTTATGAAGAATTCTGTCTAATCTTCTCATAACAAGAAAGAATTAGAACCAAAAATCTATCAGATTCAGTAAGATGTAGACAAGATCCACTTATTTTTTTCATTTATGTCTTTCAAAATCAATCACATTCTATTATTCACTGATCCACTAAACAGATGTAGAATTCCTATTATGTAGCAGGCATTGTTCTGTTAATGCAATAAATAGTGAACTAAAGGAAAAAAAAAAAACAAAAGAAAACACTTCTGCCCCTAAACTGTTCATGGTTTCATTATACTCTCAATGTTAAACACAATGATTGGGTTAAATAATAAAGCTCTATATACATTGGATGTTTTCAAAGTGAGAGGCCGACAGACTATTTCCTCTTGGTTCAGTCCATGACATCATCACCAAGTGAGTGATGTCTGAACTGAGACTTCAAGGATGTATAAAGGTAATTTCTTATTTAATGTAACAGGAAGTTTAGAGTAATATGGGTTACTTTTCTAGAGGCTTAACTATATTACCTGCTATTAACACTTTTGGCGTCACCTTAGGTCTTGTTATTCGTGTGGTCATAAGACGGCTGCCGAAAGCAATTGTGACAGCATGCTGCCTTTTTCACATCCAGCAGGAGAGGGAAAAAAGTCACAGTTTACCTGTTCGCTGAGGAGTGTCATACACATGTTGACTTACGATATTCTGGAAATTCGTATGAGTTGATGGATACTGGAACACTTCAGGATTTAGTGATGAAGGCAGAGCAAACTAAGGCGAGGGGTGTGGTGGGCATGGCTCTGGACTGGGCAACCAGTGACTTCTACCATGATGTAGTTCTTCAACACATCAGTCAATGAAGAGGTGTCAGAAAAGCCATGGATTTCTGAGATTTTATTAATGTTTTCGATCTGCATATATATTCATTTTTCTGGGGAAAGGGACCAAATCTTTCAGCATATTTTCAGTGTGGTACATGGCTCCAAAAGATAAATAACCAATATTCTAAAAAATATAACCGACTATAATCATAATAATCTCTTTGAAGCACTTTTATACTTCGTTTACTTAGTGTTTATAATATTTTTGGAATGCTGGCAGTATCTACATTATTACTACCACCATTAATCATTGTCATTATTATGTTATATTATTACACCTTGAGAGGTGATGTCACTTCCTCAAGGCCACACAGCTGATGACTGCTGGATTTCTTAGAAAGTATCATGATAAAGATGATTTTTCTTTACGGTTTGCCTCAGTAGAGAGCAAAAAGCAATAAGCATAGCAAGCTCATGCCCTTCCCTATGCTACCTTTCCTAACTCTCGTGCTTTTTAAAAAAGATATAGCAGCATTCTGAAAATAGTCTTTGCTTTCAATCTTAGATAAAAATCAGAATTAGAAAAATAATTTTCATCAAAAGCAACTGGGCTTAGATAGGATGATGGCTAATATGGAGAAAATAAGGGCCTGATTAAAAATTATTAAATGAGTAAAAACATGGTACATGAATCTCATAATAATTTAGTCAAAAGAGGTTCTTTTGGTGATGAAATAATTAAAATGCAATGAGGAAAGGATTTAAGCAGTTTTGTGATATGGAAATACAATGACAAAAATTCTTAAATTTGCTTTCATTCGATAGATATTTCTAGTGTATAAAGGATTACTCTATCTGAAGTAGAAAAGTTAGTTTATTTTAAATGTGAGTTAACAATCCAATTTTTATTCAATAAAGCAATCAGCTCCCTATTTTTTTTTAAGTACTGATTTCAAGATTGATTTTTTTCCAGCTAGGCAGAATAACATTTAGCAGAAATATTAACAAGGAGTTAGTTCTGTTTACCATATGTATATAAAATGAAACACTATTCTGGTGCTACATGTCCAAATGTTTGTACTGAATGCTTCCATAATATCAATAATGATCCACTATTCAAAATTATATGTAGCCCCAATTTCTCAAATGCTTGAGTGATCATTTTCTTTAGTAATTGAGCTCCTCATAGAATTCCACTGCTCTGATTACTGGCTCAGTAATCTAGGCATATTAATTTGAAAAGCTGCATGAGCGTGTGGCCAGGATAATGGCAGTGAAGTAATTGCAAGGAAATCTTTTACAACAGACTTATTTTCATCTAATAACCTCTTCCCCAACGGTTACTTGGCATGCAGTGAATGTGATAGGAGTTCTAAAATGTATATGCATTAAAATATCTTTTAAATAAAGATTAGATATTCTGGAAGACGTTTAGTAATCACATAAAAAAGTTGTTTTTAAAATAGTGGATTTTTTTATAGCTTTTAAAGAGGTTTGGATTTTAAGAGAAAGGCAATTAATTTTTTGAGTGTTTACCAGGTGACAGAAATTGGGCACCTTTCCTGTTGTCATAGGCAATCCTCACAGCAGCATTGTTTAAGAGATCTTACTATCCCTATTATGCACATAAGGAAAAGAGAGATCAAGTTGGTGAAGTTATTTGCCCAAAGTCGCATGTCTAGAACCCAGGCGAATTCTGTCTTCTCCTAAGCCAGTTCACTCTTCAGTTCCAGCCTCATCAGAAAAGCCTAACTATATTTTTAGGGTTATATTTCAGCATTTTACCTACATGTATAGAGGCTCAATTTTCAAAGTTTAGAGTTATATAAGATAATGACTCCTAAGATGAAAGAAGGGCCATAAATATTGTATCCACTCTGTGAAATCCATAAACTTGCATTGTACCAAAAAAGTCATATTATTCTCTATTAATTATTCTTCTTAAACTATCAACCACAAGAAGGCAACATTCCATCTTTGTAGCCATTTTAATAACACATACAAAGTCAACTTATTAACATTTTGAAGAAATTATGAAGAATGTATGTCTTGGTGGGTATTCCATGAATGATACCAACACATCTAAGTCACTGTGCATAATTCCAGGGGTGTTTTTAATGCCTAATTGCACTTCAAAGATTCTCAAATTTACATCTAGCTATTAGCAAAGATACAGGTTTTGTTGTGGTTTTATTTATTTTCTTGTTTTATTTTTTTGAGAAAGAATCTTGCTCTCTTGCCCAGGCTGGAGTGCAATGGTACAATCCTAGTTTATTGCATCCTTGAACACCTTGGTGCAAGTGATTTCACCTTCCAGTAGCTGGAAGTATAGGAATGTGCCACAATGCCCAGCTAATCAAAATTTTTTGTTGTATTTTTAATACAGATGAGGTCTTGCTATGTTGCCCAGGATGGTCTTGAACTCTTGGGATCCCAAAATGCCACTATTATTGGCATGAGGCACCATGCCCAGTCTGTTGTTTTATTTTTAATTCTGCCATATAAACAGTTCAATGTCTTAAATTATATTAGATTCTAATTAAGTTAAGCTCTTGTCAACTTCTACAAAAACATGTATTTGGTAGGAATTTGCTTACCTTTATTACCTTAATGAATCTATAGTCCCTCAATCTGTTAATAAACATAGTTGTTCTTTAATTACTTTACACTTTATAAGGCATTAATATATCATAATTACACGATGGCAAAATATAAAACTTAAAATTGTAATAACATAGTGCATGTTACAGTGTTAGTAAAAGAGCACCTTTTTGTAGTAGCCCACAAACTTTATTTAATGTAGATGATCACCATCGGTTTCCTTTTCCACTCTGATTATCTCATATTAAAACTCTACAGTGAGAGTTTTTCATTTAATTTCTGGTAATAGGGTCTATTTCTGCTTTTCATATCTGTGTTTTAAAAATAAAAATGTGAAAACAACAAAAAGAAACAGTTTTTTCAGGTTTTATTTTGTTTCGTTTTCTTAGCAAACAAGACTTTGGAGTCAAGTAATAATAATAATATATTGATGTCATGCTTTACAGTTTTCAAGGCACTTTATTGTAATTGTTTAATTTGATTCTCACAACAACACGGGGAGGTTATATAGGGCAGGTAATCATGATCCTCCTGTTACTAAAACAAAACAAAACAACAAAGAGAGAGAAAAAGAGTAAAGTATAAGAATGATAGCTTCTTTGTTTTTCTTTAGCCCTGGCTTTCTGTGTCCCAATGCTTGTCTCTTTGGTAGCACCCTCAAGCCTTTCCCCTATCTTCACTCCTACCCTCAGAGACTTTCAACCTTTCCTCCTCTCCAGTTCTGACAACTCAGAGTATAATAGCCGGAATCTTGTGTTTGTTTTTTTTTTTTTCCTGTCATGTAAATACATTTTCCTTTAGTCTTTTTAGTGAGAAAATCTGTAGTTAATGTTTATTTCACTTTTCTCTTGCCTGTGGAGTGTTAAGAAGCAAAGTGATCAGGAACTGGAGGATCAGAGTACATTTTTTCTAAATGCTTTATTTCTTATTTGTTCACTATTACCAAGAAGAAGAAAAAAAAAGACTGTACTTGAAACTGCATTTCATTCCCCTAAGAAAGTGGGTAAGGAATTTGGTAGGCTATATGCTGACAGCCACAGAAAAAAAGAAAAGTATGACTGGGTAAATCTGCCTGGTAGATGTACCCAGTAATCGGCCTGGTAGATTTACCAATCAGAACATATCAGACTTTCTCCATCCCGCAAACCTGGAACCCTAATCCCTAATTTTCTCTTACCTCAATACAATGTCATCACTTTTACTTGCTTAGATTTGTCCACTGGTTGCTTTAAGATGCAGAAACAACTGCTTTGGGGCTGTGTGGAGGCAAATTCCACCCACTTATCTGGAGTGGGATTTTTGGGGAAGGAATGGAAGATGCTTGGATTCCTATTCAGATCTTGAAAAGACAAGAGCATATTGTGTTCTTGGCCCCTAGCTTTGGAACCACATGAAGTTATCTTGGTAATGTAGTCCATTAATGCCCTTACGGAACAAATATGTGTTAAATGATGTGCCTTGAGAAAGGGGCTGGCATTGTTTACATAAAGAGATACATTCTAATTGCTTACTAACTTGGAAATCAGCCTTTAGAAGAAAACAGGAGGCATATGACTTGAGCTATAACCTGTAGCCATTGGAGCTTCTGTCTACTCAATCATAAACTGAGAAGTTAGATAAAAATACATGCAATTCAAAATTTCCTGTAACAAATAATATTTCACTTATGCAAAGTTTCTTCACCATTTGGCCATGATATATTAAGTGATAGCTAGATTCAATTTTACATGGATTTAAATGCTTATGCTTGCTACAGAAATATCATTAAGAAAGGTTACATATTAAACTAATTTGAATGTTTTGAGAAACCTGGGCCAAGTACTTGTGTAAAACAAACAAATTTAACCTCAAAGCAAAAAGATAAACAAACACAAAAATAACAACAGCAATCATAAAAAAAACAACAAACAAACCAGAACAGTTAAACTAAGCCCAGGAAAAGTGAATCAGAATGTCTGAGGATGTTTAAAATTTAGACTGCTGCGGGAAGGGGGTGAGTGTATTTGTTCCTTACTATCAAACATTTGAAGGCTGTGATGTATGAAAACTGTTAGACATATTTTGTTTGTCTACGTACAAGTAAAAACAATAGGTAGAAGTTATTATATGTTGACCCATTTTTGACCCTAAAAGAGGAATAAATTTTGAGCAGTTTGACTTGTGCCACAAAATGAGCTTCCCGGAGTGGTAGTAAGTTCACAGTCCTGAGATATTGGAGGTGACACAGACTTCAGTGATGTCATAGCTGGGATCACTGAGTTTGGATTGAAAGTGTGGTATATCTATTATCCCAAGAACCTGAAGCAAAGGGAACACTGAAAAATGGTGGGGATCGGTCTGCACTGGCTCTCTGTAGCCATGGCATGTAGCAAAATGCCATTGGCCAGTAATGCTGTGAAAATCTTTCACCTTCTCTGTCTCCTTCATCATGTGCTGTTGTAGGTAAGAAGACCGGAAGTTTCAGCTTCGGGCAAGACTTACATGATAAAAAATAAGAAGCCTTTTAAGCAAAACCACAGGAAACATAATTCTGTTCAGTAGATTTACTTGTTATTAATATAACTTAGTAACAATCTACTTGGGTTTTAGGCAACTCTCTCAACTCCGATCAACTGAGTCAGCTTCAGTTTACCCACAAAACATAAAACAACTATTAAAGCTGGTAAACTGTTCTAGATAAAATAAAATTTGCAACAAGACGGATGTATTATTACACTTTTTTTTCTGAATTTTTTTTGTCTTTTTCTCTTTCTCTCTATAGAGACTAACCCAATTTATTTGTAACAACTTTTATTTTGAGCAAAAGAAACAACTAATTCAAAACAATCCCTTTGAGGAGGAAAGAAATCAAAGACATAAAACAATAGACTGGGAAAAAGTTCTTTCCTCATTGTGCTATTTTGTGTTCCTAATTTTGCAAAACAAGCAAATGAAAGAAATGCTGATTACGAGAGTAATTATACCAGGTAACTTTAAATACCCCCAATTTAACAATATAACCCAAACTAAGCAGGTATGTTTATAGACAATACATACTGAACCCTTAAGCACAAAGACTTTTTCATTTAGACCTTCATTTGAGGGCTGCCTTTCCCTCTTACCAGCTGTGTGACTCTTGACAATTTATATAATACTTCTAGACTCAGTTTACTGAATTTGTAAACTAGGGATAATAAATGTACCTACTTCATAGGATTATAAGAATAAAACACTTAGCCTATGGCTACCTGGATCAAGTATAAGTATTCAATGAAAGTTTGCCTTTATTTTAATTTACTTAAGGAAGGATAAAGCATACAGTTTTGCTGTCTCTTTTTTAACTTCTTTTGTGTGGATTTTGAAAGATAACTTTTGAGCATTATTTTGAAGTGATTCTGTAGTTTGTATTTGTTAAACTTCTTTTTCCATGGGTTAATTTATTTAAAGAATTTTTTATTTCATCGTAGAGAGGCACAGGAAGAAACTAAACAGGAAAATTTGAAACCCAGTGAGTAAGTTCTAGTCCTAGCCTTACCACTTTATATCTGTATGCTTCGAGGCATGACATTTATCCTTTTTGATCTTAAGTCCTTCATCTGTAAAGCATGGGACTGGACTGGATACTTTCCTGAAGTTCTCTTTATTTAGAAACTTCTGTAATTCTAAGAATTCTGTGAAATTAAATGTTTAGGGTGAAAAACATATTTTGGCTATATAGTATAATACAAAAATGATTGATTTCTCAAAATATAGTTTAAGGATCACTTGAGTTAAAAATCACCTGAGGTGGTAGTTAGAATGCTGATTGTGGGTACTCACTTCAGCTTCAAAGTATCAGAGTCTTAGCCATGTGATCTGGAATCTTGTTTTTAACCAGCTGTTCAAGTGATTCCTAGTTTAGGTAACTATGTGATTCAAGTGATTCCTAGTTTAGGTGACCATTGGAATTTAAGAACTATTGCTGTGGAATCAAGGATAAAATATGATTCTTTAATCTATGCAATATCTTGGGGTAAAAGTTTTTAAACTATCACAAAGCTCTTTTACTGTCCTACCTGAATGAAGATTCCGAAAAGATCAAGGAATTTCCAGGGGTTCCTTTTAGCCTATGTTTTCGATTGTGAATGCTGTTTTTCTATTAGTTGGAAAAAAAAAATCTGAACTTACTGGAAACAAAAGTAAAGAGATGGCTGAAATACTGCATTGGGACATTGCGAATTTTTCTCAGACACTCAACAATTTTACATTTTTAGATGGAAAGTTCATTACGGGGTTTTGAAAATATCGAATAAAGAACATATCACAAATGGGCAGGGGAAGAAAAGCATCTAGATTTTAATCTAGTTATCTTTAATGTAATCACTTCAGAATAGCTCCTGTGACTTGCAGCTGAGTACATAAAATCGATTAATGATAAACTAACATTTATTCACAGAAATATAAGCAAGTAGTTTTTTAAATAGTTTTATTGAAACACATAATTCTCATATCATACAATGCACCTGTTTAGAGTGTACACGTCAGTGGTTTTTAGTGTATACACATAGTTTTGCAACCATCACAAGCAAGTGTTTTTTAACCACTCAAAAATCTCTCCATTTTTTTTTTAGGAAGATGCTTGCTCAGCTACTAGTCTCTCAACTGACACCATACATTCTAAACAAGCAATTTCACTCAGCATTTTATTGACAAACCACTTTTATCAGAATGCCAGGGGCTATCTGGGTGCAAATCTGTGAAAGAATGATTTGGACCTTTACACTGGATCATTTGGGATTCCAAAGTAAATTCACCTGAAAGCTTATTTAATGTGAATGCGAGTTTCCATGCAGCTTGATGAATGCCAGGCTGAAGAAGATTGATGATGGAAAAAAGGGGGAACTTCAGATTCACTTTCTGCAAGAGCATAGCCATCAGATTTGATTAAAGACTACTTGGGGGTCAGATGCTCTTTAATGCTCAATTGTCAAGTGATTCCCACCTCTGTAAAAGGAAACACACATTTCTATGGCATCCAAAAGGGCACCCTTGCAGTGTGTGTGTATACTTGCATGTGGGCGTGTGTGACTCTTACAGTGCACCATACTACTCCAAGTAACGGAAAAAAAAAATCATCCAAAAAGTAGTTATTGTTTTTGAGGATAGTATTAGGAGAAAAATAGTAAAAGATACATAGGAAAAAAAGATGGTCTGGGAATCATTGATAGTTTTCTCAGGGATAATCGTTTTATTTAAAGCCATGAGCATGCTATTTATGCTTCCAGTCACTCACATAGTTATTTGGAACTTTCTTTTTTTTTCATTTGTCTGTTAGGAATCAATATTTAGCTTTTTACTTCCTCATCTAATATTTGGTGAGATATATCTATTAATAGATTAAGATGAATCTAATAATGCAGCTGACTGTGAATTTATATTTAGCTTCATATTGTAATGTACATACGTCTTCTGTGAGTTCAATTGTTGCTTTTAGAAAATAATTGGCTCTCTGTTGTGTCAGAAAGTTTGTTGTATAATATGCAGCTCTCCTTTGGCACCAGAATTCAAAACTGAAAATCCGTGTATTAACAAAATGCCTGGAATCTGACATTGTATTTGGTGATGAGGAAAGCTAAGTACCACTTTGTGTGAACTGGAAAAGTGACACAGACCATGTGAAAAACCAAAACAACTGTGCCTTCTACCCAGATATGGCAGGATATTTGTATAGCTCTGGAAAAGTTGCAAACAAGAAACTGTAGCTATAATAGGAAACATCAAATTCTTTAGCGTTCTTGCACAGTATTATTACTATTTTGCCAGCATAGAATCAGTATCAAATCAAAGTTATTTGTTGCTATATACCTGTTTTAAAAGTAATTTTAAGGAAAGTTAGAAGTGAAAAATAGTAATTACGTGTGTGATATATGTATAAACGTTTGTGTATACTTGTGTATGTGTGTCTACGTGTATGTTATTTAGAATTTCCTCACAAACCACCTGTTGGATTCTCATTTTGAATTGCTGCAGTCTTTCTGAGACTAATTTAATTAAGAGAAAGCAAATCTCTAGCCTGGATACTCAAAATGATGTGTTACTTGCTCATTGTCATTTCTTGAGTTATTATAAAATCAGAGGAGCAAAATAATATTATACTTTTATGTTTTTGCAGTGTTATGTGCAACAGCAGTAAAGTAGAATCAAATATTTTAAAAAAATTGAAAGGCTTGTAGCTAATACCCATTTTCTGAAATCCTTGCTTACAATACTTAAAACTTATCTATTTTGGTGTGTAATAATGCTCAAAGCTCCTGTTCCTTCATGACTTCAATAATCTCAAAGTACAGAAAGATACCTCAAGCTGTGACTAGCCTTTTAAAAAACCAAATAAATTAGCTTAATTTCTCCCACAAGCTTGGGATTGTTAATTAATTCAGCCTCAGTCCATTATACAATTATAATTTAAGCTGTTGGTCCCTACATCTGTTAGCAATGGAAAGTAATGAAAGAAATAATGTTGATGATGATTTATCGTGACTTGCCAAGAGTAAAATAGTAAATGAAAGAGAAAGGCTCTTTCTGGATTAAAAGACCTGGATGGAGATCACAATTAAGCAGTTGGCTCTAATACTTTTCATTATTAATTGATATTTTCCTTTAATTTCTCTCTTAGTAACTTAAGCAATGAGTAAATTCACGTGCTAATTAGTTTTTTATTCTAAATATCTTTTGAAGCTTCAAAATTTGATTCTTCTTTAAAAAAATCACCAAAATATGGTTATTTTGGATATTTCTTTTTTTAAAAAAATTCTATACTTCTTAGTAGAATTGAAAATTTGTTGAGGCTTGATAAGAACTTTCAAGATAACCAAATAACTAATTTTTTTCTAATGAATTAATTTAACTGTTTTCTTTTTCTTTTTTGTTTTTAATGCAATACCACAGACTTTGATCTAAACTTCTTGCCATCCACTTTGGGATGCTGTAAACTCACCAGAGGTGATTGTTTGAATCATCAGTTCTTGGGAATGTGTTCAGAAAAAAAGTGCTTGAAAAAAATTAATGTAAAAATGTCAACCAAGTTGAGGAAGGGATAGACAAAGTCTGAGAAACTATGTACTCATACAAACTTGAACACAAGATTTTCAGTTCAATGCTTTTAAAAATATTTTTGCCAAAACTGATCTCAGTTAACTTTGAAAATAATTTAATAATATGCTTTCATAACTCAGTGTCTTAGTGAATTCAGCATTTCAGGGAAAGATAAATGTAGCCAACTCAAAGCGGGATCTTACTTTATTTGAGGGAGAAGACCTCTGGTCTTATAACTGATTTAACTATATTTCTCACTGTTCAGCTAGTATCTGGAAGTGTATTTTGAAAGTTTGTAGATTGTTTAAATTGTGGGATGAAGGGGAGATAATCACAAATGAAAATTTATTCATGCTTGAAAATGCCTCAAGAACTTTGAGATTCAATCTCATTTAACACCTTGATGATTCAGGAGATTGAACAGTAGTTAATGAAAGTTGCAAGTGGGTCCAAATTAATAGATGTTATCCAAGGAAATTAAGAATAAAGAAAAATTTTTAAATGAAGAAACAAATATAGTTTAAAAATTCACTCAATAATTCTGGAAAACAAAACTGAATTGTGACTTGTGGGAATAGTGTTAAAATGCCATTCTAAGAGATTTCATGATATTCATAAAATGGCATGTTAATTGTGCTTCTACATAGATGGGATAGACGAGCATAGCATTGAATTACATCTATTATTTTAAGTTGAGACATTTTAATATCAAAGTATGCATATTATATGATATTAATAAACTAGAATCATTAACAGTAAAAAAGAAGAGCTACCGTAGAGTTAGTTATATACTGGAGTTAGTTATATATATACTAGAGTTAGTTATACACTTGGCATATTCTGAGATATATAAAATATATGAAAATCAAATTATGTAAATGAAAATACTGTCACAAAATAAGCCCATATAGGCAGAATATATTTATTAATTTTTCAAAAGTTGTAAGACCTTTAGTTTGATATCTTTTATTTACCTAATTTGATAGTAAAGTTATATTGTGTTGATATTCTCTGGAATGTTTATTGGCTCTTTTCAATTTCTAATTTGTGTCAGTAATAATATGCATAACAAAAATATGTTATAGACTGGTTTGTAAATGGAAGAACACTTTGGTATATAAAATTGATTACTGTATAGTATCCAAATGGTATATATTTACCTTAATATGTTTTCATTAATTTCTAAATTGTCTACATGTTCCACTGTCCTTACCATATGAAAAGAAACTTGCCAAAAATATTTCCAGTATTATTCAGTGTACTTTGAAAGTTAAAAAAAAGACATTAATTTTTCTTTAGTGGATGAAGTTTATAAGCGCTTACTACTGATTTAGCTCATAGTAACTTTAAAAAATTTACTGATTTCTCTGAAAATTTACAATCGAAATGATTTTATTTTTTTTCTTATTAATACTATATTGTTCAGTTCTGCTTTTGCTTCTAAAATAAGGAAGAAGAGGAGGAAGAGAAGCAAAATAAAGAAAAGAAGAAAGATAAAGCCAAACTGCTTCACTCTACTCTAAAGCTGTTCAATTTAATATATTCAGATATATACTTGCTGTTTTCCATCTTGATCAATCACTTCAGTAGAAAACAATATAATTTTTTTTCTGAATATATTTGGGTTCTATATTAATTTTTAAAGAACTATATATATTGCTTGTGTGCTTAAAATAGTTTAATTACAATGTTTGCTTTTTAATTTGACAATTTAGTCTTATGTAATTTGGAAAGAGTACTTGCCAACAATATCAGTAGCAAGAAAGAGAAAAAAATATTTTAGTGCACTAAATTAATGAATTTTAGGCTAAAATAGACATTATATTAGAATGTATAATCAGAAGATGGTTAATACACAATTTCATGGACAAACTGCATAATTTCTAATTCAGTGAGTCTTGGAAGTTTTACCAACCAACAACTCACACAATTTAAATTAAAAAAAATTCACGTATATATGGCAGCAAACGAGTAGTCTCACTTTACAACGTTCATATTGAGAAGGCAGGTGAGTTAGGAATTCCCCAGTTTCACCAAAAAAAAAACAGGGTCTTTTTCTGACCAGGGCCATCCTAGAGTAGTTCCTTGAAGGAGAAGTCATTTCATTTGCTTTCTCCCCCTGCAATTACAGTGTGAAACATAGGATTATGAGAGAGATTTCAGGACTCTATGCCTATCCAGGAAAAATCTTCACTTTCTTCAGAGTACAACTGGGTGGCTTTATCTCAAGGCAAAATCTACTTGTATATGGGGTGAAGAGTTGAACTGTTTTCAGTGTTGGATTGAAAATCTTTAAATCATGATCTTAACAGTTGCCCCGGGCATCCTCTCCCTTTCTGTATTTATTCACCAGGAGTTAAGTTTATGTGTCTTTATGTTTGCTCTAATAGATTTCTCTTGCGCACATTTTAGGATGTAGATGTGGCTTTCTCTGCATTTGTCAGTTTGATGTCATCTAATTTCTTCCATCTGGGAAACGTCATTGCTTCTGGTTAACTGATAGAAACTTTTTGCTTCTGGTTTATGGACAGAAGCTTTTTTATTTCCAAAATTGTTATGAATATATTCTGCAAAATGGTCCCATTTGTGGTTTTTAAAAAATTTAGGACTTGAGGAGAGGTGGATGCATGTGATCAGTCTACTTTGTTCATATAGTTTTGATTCTCTCCAGACAATAGTCTGAAAGTAGACATTTAAAGAAACAAATTCATTTTATCTTTACAAACTGGTATTAAAAATAATCAGTGCTAAACACAGTGAGGTATTGGGATATATAGCTTTAACGGGCAGTCAATAGCCTGTTCTTTTCTAAATTGCAACTCTGTGATGATAGGATTTATTTTAAAACTGAGGATGGGTGTGTTAGCAGTTGGTGGGATTCTCCCTCATTCTTCCCTGTTTCTTTTTTGTCCCATTCTATACCTCCTTTGTTTCTCTCTTTTTCACTTTTATCTCATTCTATATTATTTTTCTTTTTCTCTATTTTCCTATTCATTTATTACATATTCTGCCAGTAGTATTAAGGCATATATTGTTAGTCCCTCTGATTGGATATAAAAATTTGATGACCCCCATCTCTAACCTAAGTTACTAATTTGACAAATTCATTTAATAAATGTTGGATTTCTACTGTGTATCAAGTAGTGTCCCAGCCATTGGAAATAGGTAAACAAAGTCCTTGTCTCAAGGAAGTTTATACTGTCAACATCTGTCCTGGTACAGAAGTCACTGTGACTATGGAGCACTCGAAATGTGACTAGTGCAAACAGGCTGTGCTTTACATGTAAAATAGATGCCAGATTTAAAGGATTACTACATGGAAAAGAATGTAAAATAGCTCATTGATAATTTTATGTGGATATATTAAATATATGATGTAAAAGAATTTCATCTATTTTTTTTTTTTTTTACTTTTTTAATGGTGACCGCTAGAACATTTTACATTCTACTTTTACCAGACACTGGTGCTGTATGAACTGGATAGCTCATGAATATTTCCTGATTTTCATGGTAAAGTAGCAATCATTAAATTTCTTTTTTTTGAAATAAAATATTTTTCAGTTAATTTTTCCCCCAATTTTTAGTTTAGTTTGTACTATAAACTTCTGGAATATGTATCTATATCTATATCTATATCTATATCTATATCTATATCTATATCTATATCTATATCTATCTATCTATCAATCTATCTATCTATCTATCTATCTATCTATCTATCTATGAAGCTCAAAACAGAGAGATTAGATGGTTCACACCAAATTACTCAGGGAACAGCTGCCAGGCAAAGTAAATTGAAATCTCATAGCTTTCAAACACATGCCTATGTATAATAAGCTGTAAGGAGTAACAAATATTGGTGGCATGAAAAAGAAAAACAAATATTCACTAATAATTTCAGAGAAGTAACATGGGTTAATCAGGTTAATGTTTTCGCCTTGTTCCCCAATAGAGGGAGACTGAATATCATCTGTCAATGTCTCTACTGATGCCGCTATAAAGAGACATAAATGTGATGTCTTGAACAATAGAGTATAATTAACAGTGTTCAATGTGATGATATTTGAATAAATGAAAATGCAAATTGAAAGATATTAAAATAGTGTTAATTTTAATAATTATAGTTATAACATGGAGAATGGTGAATTTCTAATTTTAGATGTGATAAAATAATTAAAAATAGAATAGTCCCTATATTAGACTTTATTAAAATAAACTGACTTTTAACTGAGGGGCAGTTTATTACAGAAACCTGTTTACTTACTTAGAAAAAATGCATCTATTTCTACAGAATCAGTTACATTATACCTTAACATTTGGGGAGTTACAGCCTTAAAATTTTACTTCAAGGGTTGAACTCCAGCACTAAAAACATGGCCCAACATGTTGATATACAATTTTAGTATTTTAAAAGTTTTTTTTCTTTTTATTATATAGGATGATAACATCCCCTGAGTTTAAATATAATACAGTTTAAAATTTGTCACTTGTCATTAATAAGAACACAACTGTCATAATTTTATTCTGAAAAACAAATCTTTGAAAGTCTCTGATTGCTTGAAAAAAAAATACCCTCGAAGCTTACCATGGCATTGAAAACCATGACACAGATTTGCAGCAGAGAGCTGCAAATACATATGTAACTAATGACCTGAAGAGTCTGTGATTGTTATTTGGTTATTGAATTAGTTACATCATCTTAAAATTACTATTTAAAGAGTGCTTATTTGCTTTCTATGCTAGGGAATGATAACAAATACTGATTGAGTGCCTGCTATTCACCAGTCACTCTGCTAGATACTTTTTATAAACATCTCATTCTAGTCTTTCAGTCTCATTATAATCTCACCAGGTAATTCTCATTTTGTCTTTATTTTAAACATGAAAAAGGACTAAAACTAAAACTGTTTCATTCATCTTTGCTGAAGTACCTAACCAAACATTTATTTTATAATAAGTATTCAATGAATATTTGTTGGATAAATATGTTAATCAGTGTATATTATAAATTCATTAAGGATTATGTCCTGGATGTGCTTGCAGGTTTAAATGAGTGGAAAATGAGAACAGACTAAAAATGTTGATTGGTCATATTTTTCTTTGGATTATGTAAATAGTCTAGTTCTCAAATCAGAGGGTGTTAACTTATCAAGATATTTAAATAGTTACTTTTCTCCGTATTTTTTCATAAACTGTGGTTGTTCCCGTTTTAAAATTTGCACTGATGGTAGGTGAGCTTGCTTCTAATTTAGTGTGTTCTGTGATGCTCATTCTGAATTTGATAAACCCGAGTATCCTCCCTCAGATTAAGTTACTGTAGCAACTTTATACACTTTAAATTGAAAAGAACCTCCTCAAGGGAGATTACTTTTTCTTCAGCTGGGGTTATTTTTATCCAATATTGGGTTATGGACCCAAATCCTACAGAAATATTTCCCCTAGTTAACTATTCTAATATAGTTTCCCCAGTATGCTTGCAAATTTTAATTTACTTTGACTACCAAAAGGATGATCTTATAGCTTGGCCAAATTATAGAACGTTAAGCCTATTGAATATTGCTTCAACACATTTAATCAACTTTACCCTCAAGGAAATACATGCCTGGGTTTCATTACCTAGTATCCTGCATAGAGAGCTCACAGGATTTAGGCACACAGCCTTTTTTCTAGTGATCATTGCTAACTTTTTTCTCTTTAGTTGAGGGGAAAAGATGTTGAGGGCAAGACATTTTAGCAAAATATATTGATCAACCTTTAATACTTTAAACAGAAGATGTCTAGAGGTCAAACTATATAACTTCAAATAAATTCTGGTCTTTTAAAACTTCTTCAGAACCTTTTAAGGAAATACCACTTGGAGAATGGATTTAGGTAGGAATGAGACATTTCGTAGAGAAAATGCCAGTTCTAAATGTTAAAAACAAAATTGTTTCCTCTGACTCATTCATTTATAACTAGTATCTAAATAATATGAAGTGTTATACATTCAGGATTCTTGCTGTCCTCTCCAAAGAATGTATGAATGAGAAAAACTGTTTTTGTGAATAGTTCCGAATATACTATAATTTGGCTGGTAATATTCAGAAAAATGAGATCCATATTAATTCAGATTCAGTTAAAATTTAATACCTATTACATGCCAGATGGTGTGCCTATGTTTTTTCAGTGATTGGCATTTATGTCAAAATCAACAACCAAGTATTTTCATTAGACAACTCTCATCTGAGCTCGTTGAGCTCTGTATCAATTTTTCTATAAAATTATGGAGGAATTTTCTTTGGAGAGAGTTAAGGTAGAGATAGAAAATACAACAACTCCTTTCTCAAAAATTCAGAATAACGTTGTCTCTTGGTTATAATGCATGGGTCAGGAACTTCAATCTAGTATTCCGTTAAACACGTGAGAAGATGCAATGCTGCTGTTCAAAAACATTAGTCTACCTTTGGCTGCTCCTAGAGAACTCTTTGAAATAAAGTGTGGTGGCCTATTCTGGGGCAAAGAAAATCAAATATTTTAATTTTCGAAATAAAATATTAATTTGCATCATGTTACCTGCTATTTAAAGCAACTACATGAAATTTCTGTATTTTAAACACTAGACTGCAATCTCAACCTCATATGGCGTATGTGGTAGTAAAAGACACAAAATAATTCTTATTTGAAAGGACCAGTCCTAGAAACATACTAAACATTTATTCTCCTCGATTCTCTATGCTTTTCATGTAGATAAATGATTAGAAATCGAAAACCCAGTCTGTATTACATAAAAACTGCTGAAATGCATTTCAGAACAGCAATCTAATATTGTGTTCTTGGTGGACATAAGAAAGGGCAAAGTGGTAGCTATTTCTGCATACTTTTTGTAAATAGTATTGAATAATTTTATTATGCAATTCAAAGTACCATTGCAATATATTTTTAAAGCATTAGTTAAAATTTCCTTTTTTTTTTTTTTTTTTTTTTTTTGCCAATAGCATGATTTCTTTTTGCCTGGGGATCCAAGAGCTAATATTTGTATTTAGTCAGAGGAACTACCCTGCTGTCAGATTAACTCTTTGCTCTCCTCATCTCTTCTTCCTCTATTATGAGAACGATAGCTTTTAGAGCTAATGGGGATCTGAAAGGTCATCTGATCCAGTTCTTTGGTTAACATAGGGGGAAACTGAGGCTTTGAGAGACTAAATGACTGAGCCAAGGCTACACAGATAATGAGTGACTGAGGTCTGATTGGAATGTAGGCCTTCTGACTTCAAGTTTGATGTATTTTTTATCTTGAAGTCTGTTCTCTTACTCTTATCATTAAATTATCATTATTTAATGATAATTTGGCCTTTCATTTTATACTATCTCAAATGATTTTTGGAAGTATTTCAGGAATAATGTGTTATGGGAAGTAAAATATTTTTTGGTCAATTAAAAATGGCATCCAGAAATCTTACAATTAAATCTTATATTAACAGAAGACATAAGTAATTTTAATTGCTTTTTATTTAAATTATTATATTTTCTAAGTGTCAAATAACTTTGTGTAACTAAATTTGTAAGTAACTCTTCATAATAAACATTTCCAAAAACAATATGAATAAATGCATCCAAACTTTAAGAAGTAAATTAGAACGCTAGTAAAAAAAATAAGTGACAGCACCAAATGTTAGGATATAAATTTATTCAGAAACTGGACTGCTTTTACCAGGCAGGCATGTTAGGACATGCAGTTTAATAAATATTGAATAAAATGAGGAAGAAATGTGAATTTGATGAAGTTTTCTGGCAATTAGAGCAATTTATTTCACTATTAACATGACAAGCTCTAAATGGAAATCAGCTATGGATGAAAATGCAATTTCATTGCTTGGTATTCCCAGTGCCATGTAATCAAATAAAGAAATGGGGCAGAGGGGCAAAAGAGTGTCCATGGCTGACTGTTCTAGCAAAGCAACCATCCATCATGCAGGAGTTTCCTGCCTCACAGTGCTAAGATGGGGTTTGTGAGTTTGTGTATACTCAGAGAGGCTTTCATTTATAGAGTTTGTTTGTTTTCTTCTTGAAATACTGCATCTCAAATGGAAGGAAAACAATAGTCTTGCTGAATTAGAAATGTCAAGTGCAACTAAATATTGTATTTTTTGGGGGGTGGTCAGACATAGAGTTTTTACTTCTTTATATGAAAAGCAAATAAAAGAAGAATACTACTATATATTATCTACTGTTGCACATAAACAGGAATCTTATGTCATATTTTTAAAGCATTCAACTGGGAATATTTATCTATATATGTATATGTGCATGTTTGAATATAATATTAACAACTTAATTAGCTGTTTGTGCATAAACCACCAAAGTAAATATTTCACATGTTTAGCAGATTTACTTATACAGATATCATCGGCTTCAAATAAATTATTTTAGCATGTCTAAAAAACATTGAGGCTATTTTTACAATCATATTTTCTCAGAATAACCACCTTGATTTTTGAATATGTTTCTTTTTAAAATTCATTAAGTTTGTGTACTTAACAGATACATTTCTTTTAATGTACAGGGACATGATTAGGAACATAATCTATAATTATGTAAATGTAATTGCATGTGTTTTATTTGTATTTACTTTTAAAATTTATTTTTATCAAGTGTTGCCATGTAGTTGTTTTGTGGTGATATTTTAATCTGTAAAAACTATCAAATGAAGTCATAATATTTTACATTCCAATTTCTACTATAGTGAGGCATACTGGAAATGTTTTCAAAATGTTAAGGAGTCAGGGTTTTTTTGTTTTTGCTTTGATTCATCTCATGGTAGTTTCCCTTGATAGAGAAAATGCATGACTCTAATATTAAGAAGGTGAGAAGTTATACAACCATCATATAGGTAGTAGAAACAGAATTACAGAAATATGGAGTGTATTTTTCTGTACAATCTTGACCAATTAAATACTATTTATTTTTAGAAGAACACTCATGAAATCACTATTAGTGGAATAAAAATCATTAATGTATTAATCAAGGTAATTTATACACAGTATTTCACAAAGTGTCTTGTTTAGAGTACGTCCTCACTAAACAGCCTACATTAATACTGGTAATAGACCAATTAGTTTTTCTTTATTTTGGGAGTACTGGCTCTCCGACAAGAGTAATGACTTAGGGAATAGATTTGGTTCTGCTAAATGTACAAAAATCAAGAAGTCTTAGTTATTATTGTATCTGGTTTCAAAAGAAAGGAGACTGGATCAACCATTATAAAATAATAAAATGTTTGGCATTTATAAGTTGGGCATTCATAAGTTTCAATAAATATTTTTCTTTTTTATATGAAGAAAATATTTTAAGTGCCTTTTTAGTATTTTCATGTTAAATTTATATTTCTCTCTTGTTATTGGCTAATTACATATATATATACACACACACACAGACATGTACGCATACACACATATATACTAACATATACACACAATGCTAAAATTAAGTTAATATTTAGAATTGTTATGGATTCGAATCTTTCTCTGATACATATAAATTAGGTTTCTAGACACTGCTTTTTTATTGTAGGTTTCAATATTTCTTCTCTATTGACATTGCTCTAAAGAACTTTAGCTTTTTTAGTTACTAAAAGGGCTCAGGTTCTTGAGGACTAAATATGGAAACCTTATACGGTGGAATATGGCCATGTGAATTTTGTGTCAACCTTCCACCCTTGTGGCATCATTAGATTCTGGTCCAGTTCTGATTTATGTTTTGTATGAGAAATCAAATGTTCACTGATGCTTTTTCAATAACTTGGCACATTTTGGGCAATTTCTGTGGGGGTGGCTAAGAATACATTTGGACACCTAGATTGATTGGTGGAAATAAGTCCCTGGATATGCTACAAATAAAAAAAAGTGTGTTCTTTATCAAGCCAGTACCATTTGCCCAGGCCAGCCCAGACACAGGCCAAACGTGTTCTCATGCATGTTGACTTTAGTGTGTGGAATAAATTTTCCAAGACATTGAACGAAGTATTTTTGTTACTAGTTTATTAGAATGTTTCCATATTCAGGTATAGTTTGGAATGGCAGGGGAAATTGGGAGAGAATTAGTTTCACCAGCTTTCCATGATTGGTTTTAAAATATACATTGCCAAACACCTCTACCACCACCGGTTGTACAGAAATATTTTATAATTTCTTCTTCCACATTCTTCTTGAATTTCTGAACATCCCTTAGTTTTGATTCTGCTGAAAGCATTTTGACCAAATCACATTCTCCACAACAATATTGCTGGTATACGTATAGTTTGAAATCTCCAGTATCTGATATTGCTTATCATGTCTCTGTAGAAATCAAAGCATAAGTATAAAAGAAGAAAGATATTATATTTTCTACTTTTTGAGTTGAAAAATTAGGAAAGTTATCTGTTTTTTAAATCATTTGTCTTTAGTTGGTTTCCCCCTGTTTCCATTGTTCCTACTTTAAATTTTGTTATAGAGTCCATTTCAAAAGATATTTCTTCTTCCCTGCTCTTCTACCCTGCATTAAATATTTATAAGATCAGCTAAGTGTCTCAGGGAAAACATGGCTTTGTGAAAACAAGAACATGGCTAGTAGCAAAAGCTGACTCTGATTTCAAATACTTGTCTTTATTTTAAAACTACTCAATTCTGAGTTCTTGATCAATAATACTTGATTTGGACTCATCAAAACTAACTATACTTTTGGGAAATGTAGTCACATATTAAAAATATAGTGGCTTGAATAAGTAATCTATTATGAAATTAAACTGTAATTCTAAAATGTGTTTAACATTCAGGAAGACTTCCATAAGACTACTTCCAATTTTTACAACTTTCAGGGCTTAAGCAGTATTAAACATTTGTTAGATAAATAGAGTCTGTTCTCAGGATTTACAAGGATCAAATATCGGTAGAACGAAGTTCCTCCCAATTTGTGAACTTAAGCCTGTTTTAAAGTAATAAATGTCTTTATAGCTGTGGATAAAGATCCATTCCTATACTGACATAATCTAGCAGAGGGTATAATCAAATATACATAATTGGAGTGTTTTGTCAATAAAGTGAAATAGGGAGAAATCCTGAACATCCCTCCTGTCTGAAGCTCCCTAATCCATTAAGCACTGAAGGTGACAGAAATACGGAGAAATGCTCACTTTTGCTGAAAGGCACTGCTTTTCCTGCCCTTCCTATAAATGACAGTTAAGTGATGATGGGATAATTCAGGGTGGTTTTCTGCCTCCTTTTGGTCCGCTTACCCCTGGAATGCAAATGTGAATCTTCCTCCACCTAAGAAAATAATAAACTTAGGTCTTTCTTTCTCCCTCCACTCCTCTTCTTTCCCCATTTTTCCCTCATCCTCTCTTCTTTCTCTTCTGCTTCCTTTATTCTTCTTTCTCCTCCCCCCCTTCATCTTTTCTTCCTAAATACCTTTTCAGGAGTGAATCTCCTCTATTACTTGTTGGGCTAAACAATTGTTTATGACTATACATAGAAATGATAGCTTCAGAATTAAGGAAAGATAATTCATGTAAATGGAAATGAAATACATGCTCATGTGTGTTTTCTTAACAATCACAATAAGTACTATCTTAAAATCCCACTAATTTCTTAGGTAAATCTAAAATATTTATTCATGTTTTACAGAAGGTCATAATATTTTATCCTTTTGGAGGTTCACAAGAGCCATTCATCTCTTTCTTCAATTACAGAAATTATTTGACTTTTGAGATACTGCTTCCCTAATAAAAATAGAGAAGGTGATTGCTTAGAAAATTCTGAAACTCATATTTTGCTTATGTTTTATCATACTGCAATTGTATGAGGTAATAAAAAGGACTCTAATTCACCCCTTGTTTTGATGGCTCGTAAATGCAAACACATGCAGAATCAACACAAGATTGATTCTGTTATACTGAACAGTGCTAAAGTAGATATTATACAACAAGGAGATTTTATACAAATAGCTTATGTCTACTCTATAGCTTATGTCAAGCAATTATTAAACATTTGTATTAAATACATTGTCTTCTTATCAGTACATATCTAATAACTCCAGGGAAAGATGTAAAGAACTGATGACTTTTCTCAATTTCCTGTGTACCAGGTGATCTAGATATAAAACCCCAGTGAACAATTTATTGAAGAAGGTAGTGTTGGTTTCATAATACAAATGGTAAACTGAAGTTCACAACATTTAAGTAACTTGCCCAAGATCACATGTCTAGTAAATGGCATAATCAATCTGCCCAAATTTAAATCAGATGATATTCCAACTACCCCCACATTAGCTAATGGTTATAATGAGAGTGTATCAAAAGCAACAAGGCACAGTATTGGTCAAATATGTCTTATGTCCTTAGTGACATAGGATACCCCTGCCAATGCTACCCTTGTCGATAGCACTGCATTTCTTGAAAGTCTTTTATCTTAAAAGTTGTATGTGGATTTTTAACTTTATGCTTTTATTTTAAAAAATAAGATGTGATGTTATTTTTCAAATCTCAAAACTATGTTTACCCTATAAGTTACATGCCTCCTGGGCCACATATTCATTTTTAAGAAGCAGAGAATTATGATGACATATGGATTCCAGGACCTCTGAGGGAACTTGCATGGGGGGACCATTAATATTGTTTGTGCAAATGGTAATGCCTAGAAGTGTGTGGTGTGTAATCTATGAATCTGTATGCATCAGCACTGACAATATTAGATCCTGTTACAAAAGTTACTGCACTGAAGAGAGTTCCAGATTTGTCATGTTTATCAAGATATGTCCAACACCTAGCAGGATGACCGGTCAAATTAAATGCTTAATTAATATTAGTTGATTGAATAAACCATTTCAGAGTCACATGATATAACACAGATTAAGACAAATTTGTGAGATATATTACAGTGCTTGTATTTTGTTCAGTGAGATATATTGGTCTCTAATCTTTAATTCAATTCATTTTACCCTATTTAAAATGTTCAGGTTATACACTACAGGGAAGTGGGATACACCTAATGAATACATGGGATATTTAAGTTTTTTTTTAATTTAACATTGTAAGAAAAAAACAAAGAAAAGGAAAAATAGTAGCGATAATATAATATCTGGGGATTTTCAGATATTAGAGCATAACTGTTACAGAGGAAGACATGGTAAGATGAGGGCAGATCCTTGAATCAGGAAAGGAAAGGTTTATAATGTTTTGAAAGTGCTAAAAAAAAGTATATCAATGCAAACTATCTAACAATAATGATCCAGCTAAGTACTAGCTACTTAACTGTACAAATCTTTTAACATAGTTTATGGGAAACACTTTTAATGGAAGCATATTCTTGTTCAATAAAGGACATCAATGAAGAAATATTTTGCTTTCCAGACATCCTTTTTGAATCAAAACTGTTACCTATAAAGGGTCTTTACTTTGTAGAGACCTGAGTGAAGCACATGCAGAGGTATTCCTGTATTTTTCTAAAATTTATCTTTAGAATGTCTGAGAAACAGACAGAAGTAGTGATATTTGCACATTAAAGGGATACATTTACACAAGAGTCAAAAACATTAAGATTCGAACCCAGGTTCTCTTAGTCCGTTGATAATGGTTCATCTAAAAATCGAGGTAGTTCTATCTCCCTTAATGTTTTGAGCATCTCATGAGATAATATAGTAGATATATTTAACTCTGGCACCTTGTTTGCAGTGAATAAGTGGTTCCCATCACCCACTCCTCTTATCACATCTCAATTTACTGCTTTCTTAGTTTTTAATCATTATTCAAAACAGTTTTCTTAATATTTTTTGTAGGCTGGGATATTTTAAAAATCTAATCAAAGTTATGGACATTCTCACAAGAAAAATTCAGATATACTACTCTACTTAAAATTTTATGGTCACATTTGTGAAGCTCTTGGTTAAAAAACATGCGACCCCTGTATAACAACATATATATTCTATTTAATAGTCCTATTTATATTTGACTGCTTAGATTGGTTTTACATAATTGAGAGTGTTTTAAAATGTTAAAATCAAGAGCATGTGAATATGGGTCACACACACAAAATGAAAGAAAACATAGTGTGCAAGTTGATATTCTCAGGGAACTGTTCAGCAGAAGGGCACAGTGTTAGATGTAATTTGTTTATTGATGATCTCCAACAATGGTGCAGTGAACCAGCAAACACCACAAAAGTAATGAATCCTTTCCTCTTTTAAGTAATTATATTTGAACAGTTCAAATTAACCTGTGGTTTGAGGCTACTGCATGGGTGAACTAATTCGCTGATGTAATGACTTTTCTCATTTTTGCTCCAATGATTTAGGTAACAAGGGAGGGGGAAATGAAAATGTGGGGCTATGAGTTTATATTTTAGTGAAAAGATTTGCTGTTTTCTGTGAGTCACATTGGAAGACTATCTCCAACTGATTTAATGTATGACAGGGTAGTTAAAATGTCAAACTTGAAACAAACAAAATTTCTGCCATGCTATGCAGCAGTATTATGCACAAAAGAAACTGAATTGAAAGAGGTAGATAGTTTGTGAAAAACTATTATAAAGATTCACCAATCTTTTTCAAACAACAGACTGCTGTTTGGTTGGCTATCACTGCTCATTAGTGCTTGAAATCTGTTTCCAGGGGCCTGCTGCTTATTCTGATGCCTAAGATGGTGATACCATGCTGGCATTATTTGGGCTATTATTTCTAAATAATGCTACGTCATTACCTCTGTGTCCCTGCCATTATTATATATAGATATTCAGTAATGAGACTCAAAGGAAAATCTCAGGGGAAGGTTTCACAGCACCTAGGACAGTTCCTTTTACATGGTCGACACTCAAATATTCGTGGAAGAAATACATGCATTTAATGAGAATGTATGCCTTTTTATATGGTTTCTAAAACAATGAGTACTTTACATACTTTTTTGTATTACATATTAGTAAACAAACCTTCCCATAAATTGTTTCTTAAAATTGAGAAGATAATTATTGCATTCTTCAAAAAGGGATTGGCCAGCATTAATACCAATATTAGGATTTAATGAACCATAATGGTTCCAAAATGTATGGCAAAAGTAATTGATGTCATTATGACCTATGAGTTCCTGCCTTATTTATAATGTAGGGAAGCAGTGTAGCATGTTGGTCTGATTTGTTAGTCATTTCTTGTATTATTAGCTGTGTGTGATCTGATACATGCCTCACTCTTTTGGTCTGTGAGATGGTATCAGTAATTATAATACCTAGCTCACAAACTATAATAAGGGTTAAATGAGATAATTTATATAAAGCCTTTAACTCAGTGACTGACACTTTGAAAACTGAGCTCACAATAAATATTAGCTATTATTATGATAATAATTATCATGTAAAGTATTTCACAATGAAAGAGAACTTGCTATAGAATACATTAGACTATTAAGTTATTTCCAGATGAAGAAAATGACATATAACTATTTGAGGTAATTATTCCTCCCAGTTTTGAGGGCTTCTTTAAACTTTGGTTTGTCTGATATTTACTATATCCATTAAAATGCTACTCACCTAATTTCTGTCTCAACAAAAAAATCATTTTACTATTGCGTCTGATTTTGTTGTATCTTGTGGAGGCAGCTCTGCAAAAAGCATGTTATTTAATTCCTTTGTTGAAGCTCTTAATAAATGTTTTGCATATAGAAAGGTTCTAAGTGAGGACAATGAGAAAGATTAAAGATGGTAGTATCCTAGACATGAGAGGCAGTGAGTTCCTCAGGTAGTGTAAAATAGGGAAGAAGTACTCTTGTCTTGTCTACACTGAACTTCTTGAAAGGACTCTGCAGACTTGACAGGGGCTGAGGACTATTTATGACAGTTCCTCAGGGAAAACTATTTTCCAGTAAGAAAAGCTACTCTGGAGTTTTTTTTTCTCTGAAAGAAAAATTTTCATAGCCATAGAATATTGTTTTTTTAATTCCTAACAGCAAAGTTAGAATGTAGCAAATACGCAATTTTTATCTTCTGAATTAGATGATACAGAAAGATAAACAAATCTGTGATTGTATTGATTCATGATGTAAAGCACATACAAAGCATTTCACTCCATGTAGAAACTGAACTTTTTTTACTAGATGGTATAGAATGTGATTGATCTTCAAGCAGCATAAAAGAGCATTAATGAAAATTGACAATGTTCTACCTAGAGCAGTCCAATGGTCTTTTATGTTCTTTATGATTTGTTCAGTTTCCAAAAGATTCTCATTAAAAAGAACTATTAGTGAAAACAAATTGTAGTAAGATAACAATACATTTTCCTCAATATTTTACATTTGAAACAAAACATAATTAAAACATCAGATTTCAGCACTGTCTTCCATCTTCAAATAAGAAAATGTTTTTACTTATTTGCTATCTCATTATTTTTATGACTATATTGAACCTACTTTATTTCAAAATTCAAATATTTTTACATTGAATTTGCATTTGTCAGTTTTTCATGTAGTATTTTAAGGAAGTTTGGTCAAAAATATCTTTATAATAAATAATAGACTCATTGCTATTGGTCATTTGATATATGCAATTACATTAACTTAAAATTAGATTTGAGTATGCATTATATACACCCTTTTTCATCATCTTTCTAGTTTTTCTGGAAATATTTACTTTATTTGAGATTATTAAAATATTAGACATGTTTATCTAAAAACTGTAAGTAAAAGTTTATTTTTTAGTAGCCAGTGATCATATGTTTTGTTTGATCTTTCAAGTCTTTCTGTGTCTTTCAGGTTTATCCTTTGCAAAATGAAAATATTAACTTTAGATATATTATCCCTTTATAAAAAGCTTATGTGTCTTTTAATGTTATAACATTTATGACCAAATGAATTATGAATTGTTAGCTTTAAGAAACAGGCAAAACTGGATCACATATATATACCATCGATTTAATCTGCTTTTATCACAAAGGTTACATTAATGTTTAAAAATGTCATTTTGGCTAGGGATGAAGAACTAGAAATGTAATCCAACAACAAATCGTTCTTTGTTCCAATGAAGTGGTTTTTGTGCAAACATGTACCATACGCATACATTAATTTTAATTGAAAGCCAAAACTGTTTTATTGGATAATCTAAAGTGGATTATGCATTGCTACCAATTAATTTTAAGGCCACTTCTTATACAAAAATAGTGATCTTTATAAATATTTGTATACTCAATAAATGATAGTAGTCCTAAATTTGTACTCAGATGTGAATAATACCACATTTGTAAGTTGACTTAAAATTCTGAGATGATGCTTCATCAGACAGGGTTCTTGTATAAAAGAGAGTTTAACCTCAAGAGTTATGAGCCTGGGAGGGAAAAAAATAAGGGACAGTGAAGAAGGATTAGTAGCGTTGGTGAGTCATTACCACCCTTCAGGCTGACCAGTCCAAGGAGAGTTGAAATCATGAAGGAGAGTCTATCTGGAGAGAGCTGTAGTTTTGAGGGTTGCAAAGACTTAGGATGAAGTTGGTGGGTGTGGTTAGTCTCTAAGGTTGATTTTGTCCATAAATTTCATGCCCTGGATGCCTTGCTTGCCTCACCCTGGTCCAAGCCTTAGTGAACACCTAAAAGTCTCTGTCTTCTTGCTCTCCAAACTTCTCCTGAGGATTTCCTCAGATTGTCTACATTCAGATGGAAGCCAGTTGGCAAACAAGATGCAGTCCAGAGGGTCAGCCTGCAGAGTTATAGCGCAAGGCAGATAATGCACTGGGGAAGGGTGTGTGCAAATTATCTGTTATAGAGGCAGAGAGAGAAGAGGATGGAGAGGGTATACTGATTTAATTATGTTATCTTGAATATATTTATTTTGATATTCCTCCAAATGTTAATATATTACCTTGAAATAGTTCTTTACATTTCTGAAGAACTGTTATATATGACACTACAAATTGAATATGTCAATGTCTTTTTATTTAGATTAGAAGCAGATGAAATTCTCTCATTGGAAACCACCCTCTACTTTCTCCTTGATTAGTTTCCTTGTTCCCTTATATAATTCTCCTATATTATCCCAGGCATATTTATTGGTAAATAGAAATTGGTAGAAAGCTGCAAGGACTCTACAATATCTGTCTGGCCCTCTCTCATGCATCAGTCTTCATCATGTCTGAACACTGACCATCATGGTGTTCCCTATGATTGCTAATACATCATTATAGCTTAAATTTATAAAGTACCTAATATAGTGCTGCTTCAACTACCGAATGCTCAATGAATTAGGTATTGATTGAGTTGTCAAGTGATTATCGAAGAAGTTCTTACAGATAGACAACAGAGCTTGATCAATCCTAGGATCATCTAATTGAGATAACCTCAAAAAATAAAAGCAAAAAAAAAGCACAACAAAACATTAAGAGTTAACTGCATGAAATCTCGCTTTGATGAATGGCTGGCAAAAACTTTATTACTAAGCAATTTAAGTTTTATGCTCTCTGCTTTCTGGCTAAAATTCACATATTTATTCTGATTAGAAACAATGCATATAACATTTAAATCAAAGAATCAGATTGTCCAAATGTATCATTTGCCTACATCACAGTAATGCAGCTGTGGTTTATTGTGCAACTACTATGTACTTGTTACTTTACATATATTATTGCTAATCCTTCTAACATCACTGCAGCATCACTGTGATTCACAAATATTAAGTAACTGGTACAATACCCTAGAACTAGTAAGCAACAGAACAGGAATATGAGCTCAGGTTTACTTGACTCTAAAACCCCGCTCTTTCCACTGTGTCATGATGTCAGTAATTTGGCAGCATAGTGTACAATAATTTGTGTATGTGTATGAAAGAATAAGTGCATGTGTATACATTTTCTATTCATTTGAAACAGAAACATGAAGGTAATAGAATCAGTGAAAATTCTTTGAGTTGAAGTTTTAAATTTTGAGGTTAAAAAATCTGTGTCATTTGAACACAGAAATTCCACTATACCTGTGTGATCAACATATATGTCTTCCCTTCATTTTCTGTGGTTTTGTGAGTCACATTTCTTAATGTGCTGAATTTGTTTCTTATGGGTGCTTTGAGTAATTTTTTTATTAGGTAGAGATTGATATTTAAAAGAGTTCTATTATGTAAATAGCAATATTTTAAAAGCAAGAAGTCACCCATGCATTGAGGACATCAATATATCAGACTTTTAATTGACAACTTGCAAGACCTGCTTGTGATTTATAGCTCGATTACAAACTCTGTTTCTGCTCTGCCAATGGAATTGGCAATATTTTTTCAGTCCAGATGGTGCATTAGCCTTGGCCAGCTGGTTCTCCCTATGCTACCTCATCACAAGACCATACAGCAAATATTACCACGTATGACCCAGTTCAGTAGGTAATATGGCAAAGGCTTCATGCCTGGCTTTGCCCTCAGGGCATATGGAAGTGAACCTGAATGAGATTTATGCATCCAAGATTTTACACTCTATCAAACCCCCTATAGTCATTTGCTTTCCTGACTTGACTTTAGAAGCTGTTTTGAGTAGGCAAATACAGCTGTATTATTTATATGTAAGCTGTTTTAAAATTTGGTTATAGTATACTCTTTTTCATTATCATATTTTAATCATTTTTCTAACTTTAAGACAATTTTAAAATTCTAGGCAGTATTAAACATTTTAGAATTTTAAAAGGTAAATTTTTAAAGAGTTTTTTTATAAGTATAGTTTTGATAGAAGACATTTATAAAATAAGCTGTTTCTGACAAATTTTAAAGTGATACAACTTTTCATAGAGTGATTGACGATAGCTAGTATGAATTATAATTTACAGGTTGAATACAGTTTTGTATATATAATTTCAATATAATTACTATAATTTTAAGATTTAAGACAAAAATATTATTAGACAAAGTGAGATGAAACAAGAACAACAACAACAAAAATCAGATGATTTACTCCAAATAAAGTCCCTCTTTGAATATATTTAAGATTATTTGGGTAGAAATATAGACACGAATTTCTCAATTTTAGTGTACTTTTTGTTTTATCTCTAATATTTACTATTTCAAATAAAATAAATAGGCAATCCATAAAATGTTTTGCATATTAGATGCTTCTACATAGTTTTTCCATTGGATTGAATTGTGTAATAAAACCTTGTATTTGTTCCATATTTGTATATTCCTAACAGCAAAATAAAAGTAGAACAGAAATGATATCCTTGGAAATGTAGCTTTATTTTATTTCTGTAATGGTATAGTAACAGTAAATGCAAGAGATTATCATCTTATTACTTGGTAAATTTAATACTGTTGAAGAAAATATAAATTTTCGTATTTAGTGTCAATTCTGATTCTGATTTTCTAAGGGAACTGGTGTAGAAAAATACTTTGTTGAATCTGGAGAGAGTTCATATTCTCTCTACACACGCATATCCATCATCATCTTATACACATCATACACTTACATATGTATTTTTTTTTTTTTTTTTTTTTTAGACAGAGTCTTCCTCTGTCACCCAGGCTGGAGTGCAGTGACTCAACCTTGACTCACTGCAACCTCCACCTCCTGGGTTCAAGCAATTCCCCTGCCTCAGCCTCCTGAATACCTGGGATTACAAGCATGTGCCACCATGCCCAGCTAATTTTTGTAATTTTAGTAGAGACAAGGTTTCACCATTTTGACCAGGCTGGTCTTGATCTCCTGGCCTTAAGCAATCTATCTGCCTCAGCCTCCCAAAATGCTGGGATTACAGGCGTGAGCCACCATGCCCGGCCAATATGTATGACTTTCACTCAACTGCATCAGTTAATGTTTATTGAGATGTGAAGAAAATTGTATATGATGATGGTTGTTTTGTATAAATTTTTAATAAGGTTTGTTGTCTGTGTCAGTTTAATGAAGGTTTTTAGAAGGTGATTTGGAGCTATTTTTATATTATTAAAAGCTACATTAAATTATGAGATCAGATTTTTATTATGGAATTTTTTAATATATGCTACATTAAATTATGAGATGAGATTTTTATTATGGAATTTTTAAAATATGATTAATATTTATGATTTTTCAAGTAAATATTTTTCTGAAATCCTTTTTATTAATCTTACACAATGGGCAGCTCCCACATCATAACTCAAAAAAATACTTAGATGCTTGGAAATATATTTAAGTAGATTTTTTTACTTCTTAGGTCTTCATTCATAATTTTTGTCAGCTAATGCTTGAGTTTTATTTATTTAAAAACTGTTCTAGATTATTATGTGGAGCTACTGTCAGTAGATTAGGCTTTATTTGTAGTTTAGATTGCTTTGTTTTTATAGCTTCTTCTCATTTATACCCATTTATATTTTCATTTCCTGGGAGTTACACATTTGTATACTTATAATAAGAGTCCTTGGGCCCATTTATTTTGTTGATTTGATTTCAGTTCACTACCTTGCATTTAAAAACTGAAATAGAAAACAATCTCTTCTTGTTGAATTTTAGATACATTTTTACTTGACCTATTTATTGATACATGAACTTTCAATGGTTCTCTGATTTATCTTTCAATTTCATGCAGAAAGGGTCGAAATGTCTACTAGGCTAAACAACTTTTCACTAATATTTTGTCTATTCATAATACAGTGCCATAATCCATAATACTTTTGCATTAATGGTCATCAAAAGCATCAACAATCTGAACTGTTTGCTACTGTGTACTTATAATTAAATATAACTGTGTTTTTTTCCTATTACCCAATTTACTTTGTATTTTTCATAATTTTTGGTATTGGTTGATTTTAGGTCTAAACTAATTTTAATAGGGATATTAAGGCATATTTGATTATGTCATTACTATTTTTATCTATAATTATATCACTAAAGGTACTAGAAATTAACATCGAAATATTAATTCTGGAAATTGGTAGAAGTGGAGCATTCATTGAACTAGTAGTGAGGATTCAATTCTTGTTACACATCTGCCAGTGTTAAATTCTGATGTTTAGCAAAATATTTAACTTCTCTGAGCCTCATTTTTTATTTATAAGATGAAAAGGTTGGGAAAGATCTTTTTTAAGCATCTTTCCAATTATCAAATAAAAGTATGATTTAAAATTATACTTTAAAAACATATACAAAAATATTTATGCCAGAGGCATTTTTGGCGGCTAGAAATCTTAAGTAGAAGTCAGAAGAGCTGTCTGATAATGGAGAAAGTTGGATTTTCTGACTTAAAAATTGTTTCAGTTTTTCAGAAAAAAATTTAAAAAACGCAAAATTAGCTTTTTTTCAGAAATGTTTTTCCAGAATTATAACGAAAGGCATTAAGGATTATAGTCATTCAACCTCAGTTCTTTCATCTGTATAACAGATATGATCTAATTCATAGTGTAATGATTAATTGTAACAGTCCACAAACTACAAACTGTTCCTTTTTCTGAAATTTATTTTCTTTGCTACAATTGCTCTGAAAGAGCCTAATAAAATATTTTTGAAAAATAGAGTTAAACATCCTGCAGCATTTAAGATGTTGAGTACAGTGCTATCAGGAATTTGCTATATAGTCTGTTAAATTTGATTTCTCTGGCTAAGTATTAAATTTAAATTAGTATATGGTTATAAATATTCAGACTTTGTAACTCAGAAAACCCCCAAAAATGTCTAATGTTTATCAAATGAGTATTTTGAGCACCTGCTTTGTGTCCAGCATTGTGTTACAGATGACATCTAATTAATTTACTTCCATATAAAAGAAAGAAAAAATATGAATATGTACAAGAGATAATGTTTGAAAGAACAAACTAAATGGCACCTGTGATGCAACCACACAATTAAAGCATGTTTTATCATCCTTGCCCAAATGGGTCTAATTTAGCATTAACAAGGAAATCAACTTAATTTTAATGCAAATTGTTCACTTTTCATTAAAAATATCTAGTAAAAAGACTTTTTAAAATACATGATAGGATTATGCTAAAGCTGATTAAAATATATTCAGAACTATCAACTTATAACTGTTCGTTAGAATCATTTGTACTTCTTCTTCTTTGTTATTTAGTATAGTCTATGGGAAGTATTGTTGTCATGGGCTATAGGAACACTTGCCATGAGTCTATAGGAAGTGTTGTTGCCTTAAACTTGTCATGGGCTGTGTAAAAGTTATTTCAATGTTAAATATGCTTAGAGAGATATGGGTGTTATGACTCGACCTTCACATACTCATGCCTACATTGCTGAGGCACAGCTCCTTTTCCCATAGTAAGTTCCCTACTTTATTGGGCAATGTGTGTTGGTAGAGACCATATTTGGAAGAAGTAGCCATAGAAAACATACATAGGTGTGGAAACAGTTGCCTTTTCTCTGAGGTCTTGTGTAACTTTTAACTAGATTAATATTTTTTACACACTGAAACACTCACAATCATTGTGGCTGTGTTTTTCAATCTTGTTCCATGAAACTATAAGCCCAGTGAGAATAGACATTTTTTTTTCTTCTTTGATGTTCTTTGCTCTTACACTGGCTGGCATAATGTCTACTGCATGGTATATGTTCGTTATTTGTTTTTTACATTGAACAGAATGTCACATATTTTCTTTTTTAACTTAAGTAATCCATTATGTGATTTCTCTACTCACATATCACTTGCGTGCGTATGTGCATACACACACGCACACGAAAAGAAATATAGTATAGTATGTGATATGTGACTTAGCGATTATTGGCCTGTTACTATGGAAAATGCATTGCACTAGAAAATAAGAGATCTTTGTTAGATGAGTAGGTTGCAAAAATATTCTCCCATTTTGTAGGTTGCCTGTTCATTCTGATGGTAGTTTCTTTTGCTGTGCAGAAGCTCTTTTGTTTAATTAGATCCCATTCATCAATTTTGGCTTTTGTTGCCATTGCTTTTGGTGTTTTAGACATGAAGTCCTTGCCCATGCCTATGTCCTGAATGGTAATGCCTAGGTTTTCTTCTAGGGTTTTTATGGTTTTAGGTCTAACATGTAAGTCTTTAATCCATCTTGAATTAATTTTTGTATAAGGTGTAAGGAAGGGATCCAGTTTCAGCTTTCTACATATGACTAGCCAGTTTTCCCAGCACAATTTATTAAATAGGGAATCCTTTCCCCATTGCTTGTTTTTGTCAGGTTTGTCAAAGATCAGATAGTTGTAGATATGTGGTGTTATTTCTGAGGGCTCTGTTCTGTTCCATTGATCTATATCTCTGTTTTGGCACCAGTACCATGCTGTTTTGGTTACTGTAGCCTTGTAGTATAGTTTGAAGTCAGGTAGCGTGATGCCTCCAGCTTTGTTCTTTTGGGTTAGGATTGACTTGGCGATGCGGGCTCTTTTTTGGTTCCATATGAACTTTAAAGTAGTTTTTTCCAATTCTGTGAATAAAGTCATTGGTAGCTTGATGGGGATGGCATTGAATCTATAAATTACCTTGGGCAGTATGGCCATTTTCACGATGTTTTGCAACCTACTCAACTGATAAAAGGCTAATATCCAGAATCTACAATGAACTCAAACAAATTTACAAGAAAAAAACAAACAACCCCATCAAAAAGTGGGCGAAGGACATGAACAGACACTTCTCAAAAGAAGACATTTATGCAGCCAGAAAACACATGAAAAAATGCTCATGATCACTGGCCATCAGAGAAATGCAAATCAAAACCACAATGAGATACCATCTCACACCAGTTAGAATGGCCATCATTAAAAAGTCAGTAAACAACAGGTGCTGGAGAGGATGTGGAGAAATAAGAACACTTTTACACTGTTGGTGGGACTGTGAACTAGTTCAACCATGTGGAAGTCAGTGTGGTGATTCCTCAGGGATCTAGAACTAGAAATACCATTTGACCCAGCCATCCCATTACTGGGTATATACCCAAAGGACTATAAATCATGCTGCTATAAAGACACATGCACACGTATGTTTATTTCGGCACTATTCACAATAGCAAAGAGTTGGAACCAACCCAAATGTCCAACAACGAGACTGGATTAAGAGAATGTGGCACATATACACCATGGAATACTATGCAGACATAAAAATGATGAGTTCACGTCCTTTGTAGGGACATGGATGAAACTGGAAATCATCATTCTCAGTAAACTATCGCAAGGACAAAAAACCAAACACCACATGTTCTCACTCATAGGTGGGAATTGAACAATGAAAACACATGGATACAGGAAGGGGAACATCACACTCTGGGCACTGTTGTGGGGTGGGGGGACGGGGGAGGGAGAGCATTAGGAGATACACCTAATGCTAAATGATGAGTTAATGGGTGCAGCACACCAACATGGCACATGGATACATATGTGACAAACCTGCACATTGTGCACATATACCCTAAAACTTAAAATACATAATAAAAAAAAAAAGAGATCTTGTCCCATTGGAACTCTCACTAATTAGCTATGTGCCCTAAGGAGCTTCCCTTCCCTAGGGCACAGAATCTATTGCTATTAAACAAGAGAGATTATTTCTTCCTTCCACTGAAGTCTGAGTCTAGAATTTTTAGTTTACATTCTGGATTTTAAATTTGTAATTTCTTTCACTTTATCTTTTAATGTGGTAAAGAGTACTCCATATATATCACACAATGTTATGTACTACTATGCGTATACGTATATATCTGTGCACGAAGCAGTTGTTGGAACGATACTGGTCAGACTTACAGTGGTGGCTTTGTGGACGGGAAAAGAAGGAAACAGAACAATCTATAGATGTCAAAAAGAACTTTGTTTTATTCCCCATTCTTTGCCTTTAAAACATATAAAACTACATATATGATTTCTGTAATTAAAAAAATACAAATATGAGAATATTAAGGCTGAAACATGCTAATTTAATGCTGGGGAAATAAGTGTGTGTTATATTTCTTTTTTCTGCTGAAAAATACTAGGAATTTTACTATATAAATTATTGGCTCTTAAACTTAAATATGACATTTTTATAATAAAGTATTTAGACATATGCTACAAATAGAGGAGTTGTTTTCCTTATATTTTCATATTACTTTTGCAAGGCTGAAAGATTTGGTATCAGTTAAATCTATAAAAGCTGTACTATAGAGAATCTGAATGACATTCAAGACATAGATTTCAGGATGACATAATTTGAGAATACTCTGTGAAGTTAAGTTTTTTTGTTTTTTCAAAATAACTCTACTTGGGAAAAGTAAGGGAACAAAAAAGCCCCAATAATATTGCCACCTCTTTTCTTCCTTAAAACTTTGTTGTAGTGGTTTAAATCCCTAGCTACTAGCTGTCCTTCCAGTAGCCTAAATTCTGCCCTCAGATACTCATATAGAATTCCCATTGGGCCCAATTCTGCTATTCTCCTTCAGGCAAAAACTTCCTTTGAATTTAAACGGTCTCATTCAGGTACTATATTAATAGGCAACAGAGATACACAAAGAAACACAGTAAATAAAAGTTTGCTTGTATAAGCATGGCTGACTCAGGATCTTGAAATATTGCAAGAAATAACCTATAAAGAGATTTAGGCAATTATAAAATCTGGATCAAATATTTACTAACCAAAAATTTCTCATGAATCATTCTAATCTGCTGAATGTAACTTCTTTTAGTGAGAGTAACTGCCAAAATATCAAAAGATCCTCTAGTTATCAGGTATTTGAATCCCGGAGTTATCTGCTTAAAAAGAATACCAGTTATCAGACTATTGTATGAGTATTTAAAAAATCAGGAAAAGAAGCAAAAACAGATTTCAAAGTTATTCATTTAAAAAAAATAGATTCTTGAAATTAATATTAGTGGAAAGCAATATTTCAAACTACCCCCATTTCATTTATAGTATATGACAAATTATGTGGCCAGGGCTGGCCTTAGGGAAACTTGGGGTGTAGGCAGTTCTTGTCTTCAGTTTCTTTCCTTCTGGTGTTCTGCTTGGCTGTGTTGTCAGGAGGTTTCTTTTTCTCAGTCTCCTAGGGTTGCCCACAGCTGTCTGTCAGTCTAGTGGCTCACTAGGCTTCATACTCTCTAACCTTTTCCAGAACCAAGCCTTTCTCTTTCCTCCCTTTCTATTAATATATAACATCTGCATATAGAAAATGTCCTTGCATTTGATAGCACAATAGATTAAATGAGACACAATTTGGAAATAAACAGGTAGTCTTGGTGGGAAACTCTTTTTAGGTAGGAGTATCATTCCCAGGGCCTTAGACCAAGATCTAGAAGCTGTAAAGGGTTATAGTGGTGTTGTAGAAACTTCTCTTTAGTTGAGCTAAAAACGGGGTTCTCGTCACACAACCATGACAAATTAGGCTCACAGACACTTTGAAGGGTGAGCAGGGCAGGGTTTATTGGATGAAAAGGGAAAGAAGGACTATCAGCAAAGCAAGAAGCCCGCTAGCCAGTTTCCCACCTCTCACACTGAATTCCAGGTTATTATGCTGGAACAGGAGAGGCCAGGCTCCTCCCCACTGCAAAAGGCGTGAACTTCCTGAGGCTCTACCCCAGTACGCAATCCTCCCAGTGCTCAGGCCGGTGGGAGCTTCTGCCAGGGAGCCCTTTTTACTTGGCTGTCTCAGTAGTAGTGACAGTGATGTTAATAGTGTGTCCGTGGTTCCTCAAGCACACTAACGTTTTCCTTTGATAGAGCCCTCATAGTATTTTCTCTCCTTGAAACACTAACCTATTCCCATTTTGCCATTGTCCCCTGTGCCTCGTGATATTAGCATTGTGGACACTGAAACCGAGTCTAAACTAGCACAAGCAAAGGGATTTTCTTGACTCACAAAATGAAAGTCCAGGAGCATATTAGGCCTTAAGCACACATAGATCCAGGGCTGAAACCATGTCTCATGTCAGCAGGACACTCTCTTACTATCTTAAAATCTCAGCTCTGATTTTCTCTTTTCATCTCATTCCTTTTCTTTTTCTAACATTTATTTTAAGTTCTGGGGTACAAGTGCAGTTTGTTACACAGGTAAACTTTTTTAACGGAGGTTTGTTGTACAGATTATTTCATAGCCCAGGTATTAAGCCTCGTGCCCATTAGGTGTTTTTACTGATCCTCTCCCTCCTTCCATGCTCCACCCTCCAAAAGGCCCCAGTGCATGTTGTTGCCCTTTATGTGTCCGTGTGTTTTCATCATTTAACTCCCACTTATAAGTGAAAACATGCAGTATTTCATGTTAGTTTGCTCAGGATAATGGCTTCCAGCTCCATCCATGTCCCTGCAAAGGACATAATGTCGTTCTTTTTTATTGACCTCATTCTTAGGCAGTCTTTTCTGGAATTGTGACAGAAAAGTTTCAAAGCAGTTATTTTTTTTCATATTATATCCATAGTTGTGTTTTTATTGCAAAGAGCATGCCTCTTACTGGATACCTCCTATCACTATTGATAGGGAAATAAGGTCATCTCATTGACTAGCGATGAAGCCTGTGGTTACCCCCTGTTTGGGGTAGGCAGAGGGATCGGTTCACAAGAATCTTTTGGAGCAGATTCATTTTAAAACGTAAAAAAATAATGTTAATAGAAAGGTGAACAAAAAGCATGTTTGAGAGGCAAAACTATGGCTACTACTGCTTGTGACAAAAATTATAAAAAGTTATACTTACATATGGGTTTCTGTCTGTCTTCTCACCTATAGCTCTGTGAGAAATAAGTATTGCTCACTGCTCAATACTCTTACAAGTGTGACTGGCTGGGGCTGGTGTTGCCGGTGGTAAAGGAATTTATCAAGACAGTTGTAGGGGAAGAAAAATAAAGGCACATTTATTAGAGAAAGTATGAAAATGCATTGCAAGGGTGCAATATGTAGCACTACAGAGAAGGGGCTGTCTGCAAAGAGGCAGGGGCTGGAGAGAAGTTTTATAAGGTCTTCCGGAGTGGTCTACATGCTGATCAAGGTTGTGCCATTTGGGCTACCTGTGGAGCAAGGTCGTTGTGTCAGCGGGTGGGTTGTTTATGGTTAGTTGTCTCTCAGAACAATTGTTCTCTCCTACCTGGGGCCCCTCCCTGGTGGTTATCAAGACTCCACAAATATCCAGTGCCTCTTGCAATTTAGGATATGTATTAAGAAGTCACTGGCTGGGCACGGTGGCTCACGCCTGTAATCCCAATACTTTGGGAGGCAGAGGCGGGCGGATCGCTTGAGTTCCGAAGTTGGAGACCAGCCTGGACAAAATGGCAGAAACCCCGTCTCTACAAAAAAAAAAGAAAAAAAAAAAACACCACACACAAAAATTAGCCTGCATGGTGCCACCTGGCTAGAGTCCCAGCTATTTGGGGAGCTGAGGCCGGAGGATTGTGTGAACTTAGGAGGTCAAGGCTGCAGTGCGTTGAAATTGCCCCACTGCACTCCAGCTACGTGGCAAAGCAAGACCCTGTCTCAAAAAAAAAAAAAAAAAAAAAAAAAAAGGCTCAGAGAGGTTATGCAACCCATCTATATTTATACATTATATGTATTGTGTCTGATATAATACAGAGATATCTTTTTTAAAAAGTTACTGAAGTTGCTTTTATAAATGTTATAGGTAGTACAGAAACTTACGTGGGTCTAGAAACTTTCATGTGTTCACTGAATTTCAAATTCCTTCAATATACTTATTATGAATCACTAAGATTTCTTGTAGGCCCACTTAAAATATTTGTATTGTTTTAAAAAATAATTTCCTTCTGATGTTGGTTGTATTTCACAATAATAATGTTAATGTTTTAGAAAAGCTTCAGTAAACCGTAAGAACCAATGTAATAGTAGTTACCTGCCTGTTTTGGAAACAAATAACCCTAAATTAATATGTACCTCTTGCTTTGAAATCTTGGCCTCAGTTAGATTTGAAGTGATTATGAGGAGACACTCAAGGGAGCCAATGTGTAACTCATGTTGTCTATTATGACATTTGAATATATCTATGTCAAGTAAATGTCCTTAATGCTATGTAAAGGGCAGAAAGATAAACAATCATGTCAAACTCATACATATAATATCTAGCCAACCATTGACCCAAGTCAAAACATATGTAGAAAGAAATAAGGGGCCTATCATCCAAGAGATTTGTTTTGATATCTATTACTGGGTACTTTTGAGCCTGAATATTAAAGAGTCTAGAGTTATATAAAATCTATTCTACTCGAATACCAACCTGTATATTGTAGGTATGGCTGGGTATTGATGCAAATTCTTACTTTATAAATCAATTTTTGATACTCAATTGTTTTATAATTTTTCCTCCTCTTAAAATATCATAAGCCCTCAGTTTTAACAAACTGAATGTCTGTTATTGACTTTGCATTCCATATATTTGTCATAATCATTGTTTAGGTTTTTAATCCAGGTTGACTTCGTAACTAGCATTTGGGACCATATGTATTTTCGTTCCTCCTCAAATAACTGGCTTACCACCTAACCCACTACTCTATTCAGTCTTCCCTTGAATTTTGTCATTATGGCAAAAGAACTGTGTGAAGTTATTAGCAATTTTGGCTACAGTCTCTCTTAGAATGTTTGTTGTCCTTAGGGACTCACAGCAGGCAAAAAAAAAATCAGAGTCCCCTTCAGCAACCTGTGCTTTCCTGAAATATTGGCTTTGACAAGCCTGCAGGGGTGAGAAATAATTTTGTGTGTGAGGGTTTGCACTTCATGGATGTCTTTCTGAGTTTATTACCAGGAGGAAATGGAAAGAGAGCCATTCTCACCCTTACCTTCAACCACGTGATTATGTGACCAGATTAGCTCTGTTTTGGGGAAAGTCTGTAACTGAGCCTTCATTTAAAACTGGTACCAGGCACTAATCTGATTGAGTATATTGATTATATTGATGTAAATTTCCAAGGCTTCTAATGAGATCTTACACCTTGTTTTTATTCGTTTTGAGCTATCAAATTACATTAAGGTTATGAGAGAAACCTGTCTGTCTCTGATGCCCGTAGCTACTTGCCATCTGAAGGGCTGCATGTCAAGATGCTATGTCTTACGTCTCTCCAGAAAGTTCATCTTAAAACACTGAGGCTTACTGAACTTCTGGACAATTATTTAGTGTTCATAAAGAGCGTTTCTGAGAAGATTCTGCCAGCCATCCTGTTATTTGTAAACACCTTTATGCGATGTTCAGAAATAATGTGGTCAGGTCACAAAGGAAAAATAAAATAACTAAAGAGGAAGAAATACATATTTAACTTATGTTTAGGTATAAGTAAACTTCCAAAGACAGCAAGCAAATGATGATTATGTATTTCATGCTATGGAATACACAGGCAAAAAGATACTCAAATAGTCTGTCAAATACTTTGAAAACATTAGCTAAGTTTAAAGCAGACAGAATATTTGAAGTAGACCACAAATGGAAATGCCCCAGAAATCTTTTATCAATTGGGCCTTATGTTCACTCTTGTAATAAAGAGGCTTTTGGAGTTTATATGCCACAGTCTAATAGGTGACTGCTTAATGGGATTTACATTCACTCAAACAAAATTAGGCTGGTAAAAGACAATGAAACATGCTGTAATGTAAATGGGACTGACGGCAGAATTAAATGTTTGTGGAAACAGGGCAGCAGATCTATCAGGAGCTAATTAGACAGAGTTCAGAGGCAGGCTTGGGAGTAAATAGTATCAACAAAGAAAGAAGGAGGGCAAGAATGGACAGAAAAAAGATCTTTTGTGCAGAGAAGAAAAGGAACTATACAAAAGTTATTTAATTAGAGACTCAGATGGAGTTTCTCCCATGAGAAAAACTTATATTCTTATCTGAACCTGTTGATAATATTATGTTGAATAAAAACTTCGATAAATTATTGTGTGTCTAAGTGCTTCTTTGTAATAATTGACTTTAATAGCGTTCTCTTCACATAGTAACTGTTCTAGCTATGTTCACTGTACCCAGAAAAAAAATTTTGGAAGTTTATTTGAAGTCTTTCTCACAGAAAGAATAACACAGAAGTTTTGCCAAAATTTAGAGAGTTTGAGGCTTTAGGAAAGAGAAAGGGTAAAAATGTCAATAAACAATAACAATGAGGAATAACAACTTTGGATTCATTTTAATTAGCATGTGAATAGATATATTAATTTTTGAAAACTTCAACTTTTCAACTCTTCACTATGGTATGTCACTATAGTAACTATTTTTCAGCTGAGCCATTGTACAGGGAAAAGGATCTAGCCTTTCGTATAGCTAGGAAATCATTTTGATTAAATAAATCGGGATCTGTATGCTTGATATTCAAAGTAGTAAATGCTGACTACTTGATACATTTTCTTTTTTAACCTCAAATTCAGCATTTAAACTAGCATTGCATGAATCATTTTCCATTAAAAAAACTTAATGAATATTTTAGGGTTTAAAATTATTTTAACCATCTATAAGGGGTGATACATATCTTATTTTGCATGTAACCAAGAGTATATCAGATACATTTCAGGATATTTGCATTCTGCCAATAATAAACTTAATTATAACAAACCCTTTCAGTTTGTCAAGAATTACTGTCTACCTCACTGGGCTATTGTTGTAAGGATAAGGTGCGCTAATATATGTGAAAGTGCTTGGGAAACGTGGGATTACTGTACAAATTGTGCCATATCATACCAGAATCTTTATGAGAGACTGTTGCCATGCTGATGGGCATTTGGATTTTTAAATGGCAAGTGTTATATTGAGTAATTAAACCCAGCAGTTCAAGTCAGACTGATTGCTTTTTTGCCTCCTGTACTACACAAAGAATTGTTCTGTGGGCATGTTCTAGATTGTTTGTGGTTTGGTTAATCCGTGAAATCCATGGTCTGCATTACTGTCAGCAGTTAATGCCCTGAGATTGCTTTATTCTTTAATGAAAAGATCAGTAAGGTTAGAATTGTTTTGTCCCTGCCATGGAAATAGACCAAGCATGAATGCCCAGTTTCTCTTGGTGGAGTTCCAATCTGTCTCTGACCCAAAAATATAGGTGGTATTTGGCAGTTTGTCTACCCACTTGTGACAAAGACATCTGTCTTTCCCCATTTGTAAAAGAGAGAAACTGGATTGGGTTAATTTTACAATAGGTACATTTTGCTTCTGAACATTCTGAACACGTAAGGCAGCATCCTGTTACTTCCAGTGATATTGTCAAGGTTTCCTAAACTTGGCTAATTACCAAAGTCACCTGGGGGAGCCACTTAAAAATACAAATTCCCAGGCGCTTTCCCTGGAGATTCTGCTTCAGTGGGTTTGGGGCAAAGCCAGAAGATTTCAAGTGACTCTAATGATTATGGAGGTTAGCCAAGCTGGAAAACCACTCATGAAGTGGTATAAAATATATCCCATTATTTTTTGTCCATAATAAGTAACAAATATATTCTTTGTCCTTATTAGCCTTGAAATGTTTATGAAATAAATATGATGGACACACTCGAGGTCACTGGGTTACTTCATACAAGTCAAATAATCCAATAGAGCTTGTATCTTCCCATAGTAAATCAGGGCGATAACACCTAAGTTACCCCACGTGCAGTTGTGATAAAGAGAAATATTTTTGAAAAAGTGTTTTCCAGAGTTCAAAGGTGAAAGTAGCCTGATTGTAATTAACAACTCAGAAACTTGGGTTTTACTCCCAGCTCTGTTGCCAAGTCACTTTGTAACCAAGTTTACAATTATCTTAGCTTTCTGAATTTTATTTGCCTTGCCTATAAAATGAGGGAATTGAAAAAATACATATCCCTGTGGTGCCTGCCAGGTTAATCTTTTCTATGGGCAGCATCGGGCTATGTAACAAAGTCCAGATGGTAGAATTGTTCACTTCATGGTTATTTAGTGACCATCAGAGAACATTATGATAACCTGAGAGTTTTGGCATTCTCTCAAATATAACTTCTAAATGATCAAATTGTTCATTACAATGTTGGGCATGTTATCAAATGATTTTTAAAATATATTTTTACACTCTGGCACACAATGCATACTTTTTTTTGACTTTTAGTTTTATAAACATATCGTATATTGAGTGGCATTAAGTTTTGCAGTCTGGGTTAGACAATTGATTTTTACACTTTATAACACATTGAAGCAGAGTTGCATAAATTACCCTTATTACTATTTTGAAAGGTAAATAGCCCTAAAATTCTACTATGTCACACATATAGGCTCAGAATTTAAATAGATGGAAAGATGTTATTTGGTAAATTATGGAAAAATAATATACTAATTTAAGCTCCAGGTTATTTAATGAACCACATAATGTGCCATAGAGACTTCAAGGCTTTCAATGCAGAAATTTTCTAGAAACAATACACTTCAGCTATTTAAATGCTTGCCTTGTAAGGAGAGAACAAGATGGAAAGAACTGAAAGAAACCAGAGTGACCCAAATGGCTGGAACACAGAGAGCTAGAGCAACTGATATAAATGAAATGGGTATTCCTGACTACTACAAATAGAAATTTTAAAAATGCGAACTCCCAGAGGAATCAACAGTTCTGTGGATGATTTCTGTTTCTCAAATATCCCTATGTGACTGGGTGTGGCATTTGTTTAGAAGGAAGTCTCAGTCTTGTAAGATTTTACATCTTGAGGGAAAACTTTTTACCTACTGCACACCTTTAAAATTTTACACTAATTCCCGTAACATCTCACTTCTACATTTGACAAATAAAGTAATTCACATAGTGCTTTAAACATCTTGGAAAGAGGTAGGCAAATTCATCAGACTCTTTTAAAGAAAATCAGTTAAATTATATTAATGAAATTAGTAGACTAATGATAATAGAAGAGTAAATTGAGATCTGTGACAGTTTCAGAAGATTTCTTAAATTGCAAATGTTTTTTAGAAAAAAAAAAGAAGGGCTTTCAGTATTTCTTAGGGGGAGATGTGAAGAAGAATTTTAGTAAGTAATTCCTGGAGGAATGTGACTTTACAAAAAAATTTTCTTATCTTTTCCCTGCTTAATTTCATTAAGTGTCAAAAGATGAAGAGTATAGACAGTGCAAAACCAAGTGTGTCAAGTCCACGGATCTAGGTCTGGTTCTTCTGATCATGAGAAAGCCACACACTTTCTCTGATCCTCAGTTTCTGATTCCTAAAATGAGAGCTTTGAGTGAGAACATCTCTAGGATCCTCCTGGTTTTAACAGTTTCTATGACTTTAGTCCGTCTTTAGTTTCATTCAATTCATGATGCTTTCACTTCATGCCCTGCATCTTTTTCCACTGTGGTTTGCTTCTTTCTGCCAATGATTTCGTTATTCTGGAATCTACTTCAGCGTGAATAAAGTTATCTAACTGTAATACTCCTGATAAAAAATGTTGCCTACTTCAGGAAAACAACAACAACAACAACAGAAATGCAGAGAAGACATTTGAGGCATGTTCAGGAGCAACTCTTTTTATGTCTAAAAGGTGACTGGCCCAACTTTGGCTTAATTTGTATATAAAAAATTTAAGATGTAGAATATTGATTTTTACATACTTGACTTTGGGGAAAACTGTTTATGAATCACTTCATTTTTCATTAACCTTTCAGCAAGTGTTAAAGATTTTTGGCTTTTTTCTCTCAGACATTTTTGGTGAATTAACCATTCCAAGGGGGAAGATCAGGTGCCCTGACCCAAGGCATTGACAGATAAATTAAATAATGGATTTTCGTGTCTTGCCTTAAAAATATGTTGGTTGCTACATGAAAAAATTAATGAGTATGTTCTACTAGCAAAAATTGCCTATGTGTCTAACAACTACTATATTTTTGAGAGCAACTGGGTGGCTGGTTGTTCAAACAGGTGATGAGGCACCACCTTTTATTATTTACTCAGTCTGTGTTGGTATCACACTGTGATTTAGGATTTTATTTTATTTTTCAAATAATTTATTTCCCATCTTTTGAGGCAGATTTTCAAGTTCCTTTTGAAGAAAATTTCTGTACATTGCAATTCAGTTGCAGATATCAAAATTATTCTAGATGTTGTTTGATTATTGTTTGAAATGAATGAGTTTTGTTAGGAGAAATAATTATTTTCTAAAACTTTATAATGTAATTACATTTCTCTTTCACACTTAAACATTTTTGGCCTACATGCAACAACTTTTTTTATCCTTTTCTAGATTAAAATATTGTCCTTAAAGACTTTCTCTAGAAACCAATGACCTATATATTCATGATGTTGCAATTTAATTTTAAAAAGAAATGTCTGTTTCGTCACAAGCAATAAAAAAGATCAAGATTCACCACCTTCTTGAAAGAAAAGTAAGACTCATATTGGCATATTTTTTGAAGAAGGATGATCCCACATGTCTTTTGATTAATTAAAAAAGCAAAAGCTATCTTATAAAATTAATCTGAAGACAAAGTTAGCAAAAATTGTAAGATGAGGATAAATAGAAACAAGATACAATGGTCATAGAATTAGCCTTTGAATCATAATGAAAACTTATTGCTTTGATGATAATTATGAGGTAACTATATGGTAGATTTTCTTTAATTAAGATAGGATTGCTAAGTTATAGAATTATGAATATAAATCTCATCTCCCCTTTTACCCTCTTTCAGTATTCTCATTACAAATAGAAATCAGCAGCATTCTATTATTTGTAAGAAGTTTTAAATTTTCATTATGGCATTCCAATCATTAAAATAAGTAAATTTCAGTAGAGATCTGCCAGAGTTAGGTTAGATCAGCAGCAAATATTAAATCTGATATTTTATGCACCTTTTAATTTTATTCTGCAAAAGTTCTAGAAAGCAAGAGAAATTCAGTTCAAATGGAGACAGTGTAGAGAAATTTCATTAATTCTTCCACTCTCTTCTATACTCATAACTCATTATTTATACAATATTTATTTTAAAATTAAGCAAATTTTGTTGCATTAAAAATACACACAAATTCACAGTAAAAGAGAAAGATTTAATTATTCTGATATATTTTATTTTAAAATCCTTTCCTTACAAAGGTGTGAAATTTATAATCTGCAACATACATGCAAAGGAAACCATCCAAAACTTTTATGATCCCTGAAGTACCATTGTATACTTTACCTCTGACACAGATCCAAAACAGAGCTAACCAAATGTTATTAGTGATTAATTTTCTGTGTGGGAATGAATGTTAATTGGGATTATAAAGTGACCGATTATGCTAGGAATTGAGGCAAGTTAACCTTTTCTTTCAAGTATCGATATATTCATTTTATTAATTTTAGCTTTTTTTAAAGCGAAGATGGCTTTTCTACCTTCATTCTAAAATACTGGCTACCAAATGTGCCTTACTTTTAATACAGATTTTAAGATATAATGAAAGATCATAAATATTATTTTTTGTGACTTGCTGATTTCAGCTAGTCTGTGCTTTTGCATAGAAGAGTTACCAAATACACAATGGTGAAGAAGTAGAATTTAAATGTTAAAAGCCATTTTCTTGCTGGTGTGGCCTAAAATCATTCAGGTCTGCTTGGCCCAATGTGATTTTTCTATGTGACATTCCAAATCTGTGCTGCTGTTTCCCCTCACTGAAAAGACCATAAGCCTTTCATTGTATAAAGATAGAATTTTACCCATCCATCTCCATTTTAGTAGAAGTATAAATTCAATTATGTTTGATAAAGTCAAAAGGAAATCTTCAAATTGTCTGTTACACAAAAAATAAAATAAAGGACCCTTGTGCTGACGAGTTGGCCCATGAACAGAAGTAAAATGTCACTTATATTATGGCAATTTCTACAGATTGCAGCTACCAATATTTTATGTGTACATTTTATATGGAAGTAAAGCAAACAAAACTTCAACCAAAAACAAACCACTTTGTTTCCCTTCATATTTCTTATTGAAACATTTCAAGTACAAAACTGTTTATGTCCTAAAAAGCCTAGTTCTATTTAACAATATTAGTGGCAACTGCTGAAAAAAAATGAGATATTTTTTCAATCAACAATCGATAATGAATTATTGTGATACAAATTTTATCCCAGTGAAGTCCGGAGTGAAGAAAGGCCATTGTCTGATTTTTTTCAAATTGTTCCTACTGATATTGCAATGGTTTAAAATAAAAAGTATATAATTTTAAAAATATAACCTGAAACATAATCACACTCCTCTGTTTACTGATTTCCACAATTTATTTAATAAGCATCCTTTCTTCTATTCATTTGGCAAGCATTAAGCACCTACCACGTCCTGTTCTATTAATGAATCTGTGTCAGCATATAAAGATGAACAAGAAAGGGAATCTTAGAGTCCAGGGAGGAAAAGCAAATAATAAGCATGCAGGCGATACATAAGAGAGTTTAACACAGTGGTAAGTCTTTTCGATGAGGTGGCCAGGGGACACTTTGTGGTCTTCCTCTGTGGCTAGGAGACTCTCTGTGGTGTGAGCTGAGACCTGAAGAACAGGAAGCAGTTAGCCATTGAAAAGATCTTGGTATTTATTGGGATTAAACTGTTTCAGACTCTACACTAGGCCCTTGAAATGAAATGATGAATAAAATGAGACAGTGCCCCAAGGAACTCACAGTGAATATGTTGTGCTTATTTATTCGGGGGTGAAATCACGTAGAATCCATTGTGGTTGCAAGTTCCATTATATTAGCTCAATAAACACACATTAAAAAATATTAAATGAATGAACTAGCATCAGTTTAAAACTTGACATTTACTATTACCCCTTCTCATATATATTGTTTATTAACATTATGTATGATTTTATATTTTACTTGTCAAGGATGTTTAAGATTGATAGTACTGGAAATTCTTCTCTAGATCTTTTCAATCAATGTGTATTGCAGCCCACTGCCCTTAAATCTCTCTGTCAACTTATTTCTAATATACCTCATTCCCCCTAGCTTGCTGACTATTCTCTCACGTGATAAATAACTCTGCCTTATCAAGGTCAGTTGGAAAGGCCCTTTTTACATATCTCATAAATTTTAGCCAGATGTCACTGATGTGAGATTAATGTAATGGCACCATGGCAAGCACTCAGGCTTGTCTTAATTATGCTAAGGTTGCCCGTTCACCGTTTCTCTTCATCTGTCTCCTGCTTTAGGGAACACTAAACACTATGTCATTAGGTTGTCTGTTCCACAACATTGGCCCTTTGCATTTACAAAGTCATCAGATGGCTTATGACATAGCTTTTCTAAGGAATTAAATTAAACAAATAGTGAAAACAAATTTAGGGGTAAAGTGCCTGAAAAGTAAAGGTTTAAAATTGTAATCAGAGAGAAAAATAATTATCTTTGTTTCATAGTAATTTTCTTCTGAACTATGAGTTACTCATCTGATAGCAGAGCACATTTTGGCCCTGGATGATCTCAGAAATGAGTATGAATAGTTAAAGGGTTTCTTTACTTTTGAGAATGAAGTCTTCTCATGTATACTATTGACCATAATCTCTGTGCACATTTGCAAAAAACTTTCTTCTCATTGCTCCTTCCCTTTGTGAATGACCGGTTTCCATAGGGAAGCTGTGTCTAAGCCATGTGTCTTACATGACTGTTTAATTACCTAATCTATTTTTGCTTAAGGTCCTCACTTACTTTCCAAAAGGCACACCAGCTTAGTCTCTTGACTAAGTCATTAGAGAAATGCACATCAAAACCACAATGAGATACCATCTCACACCAGTTAGAATGGCAATCAATAAAATGTCAGGAAATAACAGGTGCTGGAGAGGATGTGGAGAAATAGGAATGCTTTTACACTGTTGGTGGGAGTGTAAATGAGCTCAACCATTGTGGCAGACAGTGTGGCGATTCCTCAAGGATCTAGAACTAGAAATATCATTTGACCCAGCCATCCCATTACTGCGTATATACCCAAAGGATTATAAATCATGCTACTATAAAGAGACATACACACGTACGTTTACTGCAGCACTGTTCACAATAGCAAAGACTTGGAACCAACCCATATGCCCATCAATGATAGACTGGATAAAGAAAATTTGGCACATATACACCATGGAATACTATGCAGCCATAAAAAAGGATGAGTTCATATCCTTTGCAGGGACATGGATGAAGCTGGAAACCATCATTCTCAGCAAACTAACAAGGGAACAGAAAACCAAACACCGCATGTTCTCACTCATAAATGGGAGCTGAACAATGAGAACACATGGACACAGGGAGGGGAACATCACACAGTGGGGCCTGCTGGTGGGTAGGGGTCTAGGGGAGGGATAGCATTAGGAGAAATACCTAATGTAGATGACGGGTTGATGGGTGCAGCAAACCACCATGGCACGTGTATACCTAGGTAACAAACCTGCATGTTCTGCACATGTATCCCAGACTTATAATAAAAAAATTAAGAAAAAAGTATGTCATAGATACATTAAATATTGTAGATACTAGTCTATTTTCTCATTTATGGCCATAAAATATACACAAACCTATTATAAGAAGTTAAAATTTATTAAAACTTATGCACAGTAACACTTGCAGACCATACATGGTGTCATTTGCAGTTGAGAGAAATATAAACTAATGTTAAGGTGCCATATTAGATCATAATTGCATAAAATTAACTGTATTACATACTGAATTACTGTATTAATTTTCTAGCCACCACTAGTTGCTATTGTGGTGAGCTTAAGTGATGTGAATAGCCACCTAACATGCCATGTGATGCTAATCATCTCAGCATGAGCAGTTCCTCTCCCAATAAATTGTGGATGTCAGTAAAAAGTGATCTGTCACAGTTCTCCTGTATTGTTCATTGTGTTTAGTGCAATACCGTAAACCTTGAATAACACCATGGGACCCATATGAAGTGTCACTAGTGATGCTGGAAGTGCTCCCAAGAAGCAGAGAAATGTCTTAACGTTACAAGAAAAAGTTGAACTGCTTGATATGTGCTGTAGATTGAGGTTTGCAACCGCAGTTGCCTGACCTTTCAGACAGGATTCATCTTGTAAAGAGATAATATACAGTTATAGTATTGATACAGTACAGTACTGTAAATCTATTTTCCCCTCGTGATTTTCTTAATAACATTTTCTTTTCTCTAGCTTACTTTAATAATATAGTATATAGCACATGTAACATGCAAAATATATGTTAATCTACTGTTTATGTTATCAATAAGGCTTCCAGTGAACAGTAGGATATTAATTAAGTTTTGGGGGAGTCAAAAGTTATACTCAGATTTTCCAGTGCACAGGGGTCAGCACCCCTAACTCCCATGTTGTTCAAAGATATATTATACGTAGGTTTAAATCCTGCCTCCACCACTTACTCACTATGTGACCTCTGACAAGTGAGTGAACCTTTTTCGTGGCTCATTTCTTCATTTGATTTTAAAATCCTTTCCTTACAAAGGTGTGAAGTTAATAATCTGCAACATATATGTGAAGGAAACCATCCAAAACTTTTATGATCCCTGAAGTATTATAATACTTTACCTCTGACACGGATCCAAAATAGAGCTAACTAAATGTTATTAGTGATTACTTTTGTGTGGGGATGAATGTTACTTTATGATGAGAATTTCTTCATCTTTAAAATATGAGTAATAATATTATGGCCTGCTAACGTGATTTTACGGACATTGGAAGGATGTAAACCACATGGATCCATGAATGGCTGGCTTGTAGTAAGTGCTATTAGCATATTTGCTATTACTATTTGGACTTTTCTTAAGCCATGAGTTCAAAAATAACTCTGGAGTGCTTCTGCAAGCATTTTTAACATTATCAATTAGTCAGAAGTGAAGAAAACTCAATGTATTGAATAGATAATATTATTGACTTGCTATTTATCAGTGAATTGGGCTAACTGAAATTATATATGATTTAAGTATATAATTGGATAATAAAAAACATAGTTTGAGTACTTCATATGAAACTCTTGCGTGTGAAGATACTCTTTTCTGGATGAAAAACATTCTCATGTTACTGTAATGTTAGCCACTAAGCAATATATCTGGAGTGGCAAATTATGTTCTTTCTTTTTCCAGAAATGGTGAAAGAAAGAATGCTGTGTTGGTCAGAAAATCCACTTACTCAAAGTCGTAATAGTGGCCCTCCCTAGTGAGTAAACATATGTAAATATTTCAATAAACAATGTGTACCCTTATAGAAATACGTTGGCCATCCTAACTTGCCAAGTAAGTAAAATGTAGTGGTTTTTATAGTAGGGATATTTATATAATAATAGAAATAATTAAATTATATTTAACAGCTGATTTTTAAAGTAAAACATACTGTGTTCAAATACTTAATCTATTCAAAATAATGAAATCTAAGTTCAATTGATTTTTTCTTAATTTCATATACAGAAATAGAAAATATTAATCTGTAATTTTAAAAAACAGTAGAGTCTTTATACCCAAAGAAAAAAAGCATTTGATCTCATAATTTTATGGATTATTGAATCGAATCTTGAAACTTGCATTATCAGTGTGGCTCATGGTAATTACTGCAAGCTGGCGCATCAGTCAAACTATGTATTTCTAATAGCTTAACCCATAGAGTTTTTTTCTCTTGCTTACATTATAGTCTGATGCTGGTCAGGTGACTCTCCTCTAGCCTGGGGCTATTTCATATGGAACAAATAACTGCAGGTCACTGCAAGAGAGAAAACCTGTGGGTATGGGGACCCCCTTCTCTGGGCCTGGAAATGCCACATTATTCCTTTTCACAATTCAATGGCCACGACCTACTCGTATTGCCCCACCTGACTATAGGGAAGAGTGAAAAGCAAAATCTGTTTATGTGTTCAGAAAGAGGAAAAATAAATGGGAATTGTTGAGCACTTGGCTTTGTGTCTGCTTCTGGACTGTTTAACTTTTGTGCGTTGCTTTTTAAAATATTATTTTAAAATGATCCATATATTTAGCTATATGTCAGGATTAAATTAAACACCTTTTTGGCAAAATGTGTGTGTATGTTACAATATATAGGCAGATATAAATATATATATATTTAAATATATATATAAAATATATATTATATTTATAAGGCAAATCTTAGATTTGCCTTATAAACAGGTAGTGTTAAATCAATGGTATATTGGCAAATACGGATGTTGAATGCTATGAAAACTGGGAGAGGCTCTGCTTTCACATTCTAAAGTTTCTGCCTCAGGCATAGGTCTTTAGAAAAAAATGTTAATTGGTAACCAGTTAATTTTAATCCTTATAAAAGAACCGGACTCTTAAGTTTGCTAGAGAACCTCATTTTAAAATATGAAAAATACTAATATTTATCTTTGCTAAATGTCTAGAGCATCTTGCCTTTGCATCTCCTAACTTGGCTTCTGCTCCCTCTGAAGCAGAACGTAGATATGTATCAACCTGGCAACCGTCTCCTTAAACTTCCTGGGGTATTATTACCAACTCTGTCTGGAGGAATTCCAGCTCTAAATGTGGAGTTCATATTTGTGAGATAAAGAGCAGGCTTTTATCAGAAGTCTACTGGGAAGTGACCTCTTGATTTCCACTTGCTGTTCGGAACGAGAACGATGCATTGACAATTGTAAACAAAAATCATTTTAGAAGGTATACATAGCCCATAGTAATGTTTTTCAATCACTGGTGTTATTTTGCTTTGTGATTTTGAAAGATTAATTTTAACAGGTAAGAAAATTATTAACGATACTGATACATCTTTAAATTTATTAACATAAAATGAAATTTACCTTTCTGATAACTTTTGGCATTTTCCAGAGAGACATTCTGAAAGTTGTAGATAAAAGTACTATACACATGGTTTAGAAAAATACTACATATGAAAAAATACTTTCCTAACCTATTTTCTAACCTAAGTGTCACTTTTATATAAGCATGGTAAGACGTTGAAGTAATAAAAAGGAGGTAGTATTATTAGCAGTCAGATCACCTTCCTCTCTTCCTTTCTTTAACAAATATTTACTTGCTCTGTCAGGCATTATAACAATGCTGAAAGTCTAACTCAGGTATTGCCTCTGTCATCATACATTTTCCATTCTGTAATCAAAAGACATTAGATAAGTAAATTCACAAGTTTTGAAATATTATGTATTATATGATAACTACTCGATGAAATAAATAAGATACTAGAATATGGAGATAATTGTAGTTGTCAATTACTACATAGCAGTGCACTGCAAAACTCATTGGCTAAAAACATTTTATAATAACAGAATTTTATCTCATTCTCTGGGACAGATATTGGGCAGGACATAGTGTGGATGACATGCTTCCGCTCCACAATGTCTAGGGTTTCCATTTAAATGATTGAATGTCCAGGGTCTGGAAAGTTGGGAAGTAGTCCGGTCTCTCTCTCTCTCTATTTCTCTCCTCCTCTCCCAATAGCTCCCTCTCAATCATTCTCTCTTTCTTCATTTTCCTCCCTTTCTCTCTCCCTGAACAGACCTTTCCAAAGAGCTAGCTTGAGCTTTCTTACAACGTAAGAACCTCAGGGAAATCAGACTTCTTACATGATGGTTTAGGGCTCCGAGAGTAAATATTTCAAGGCCAAAAAACGTAGAAAGTTCCAGGCCTCTTAAAGATTAGACCAGAACTGGCACAGTGTCGTTTCTGGCAATTCACTTTTGGTCAAGGTGCAGCCCAGATTCAAATATTGACTCCTTAAATATTTTTCAATGGGAGAAGTATCAAAGAATTACCAACGATGTTGAATCTGCCATAGAAAATAAACGATGGGAGGAGGAATCACTGAGAGAATGCGAGGTAAAAAAGATATGTTCACTGAGGAGTAAAGAATGAAAAAGAACCAGCCATGGGAAGAGCTTGGAGAAAGCTGTTCAAGTGCAAAGATCTTGTGACTTGAGCTAAGTGACAATTTCAGTACAGACATCCAAACTGCATAAATCCCTCCATTTTAAGTTTTTTTTTTTTTAGCATTTACTAACATTTTTTCCTCTAATGTCATAATCTATTTTGTTTTTCAATACTTTCTCACCATGTCTACTCTTGTGGTCATCAGAAGTGGCAACAATATTATCTTTTAAGTGTATATTGCATATTATTAATGACAGTTCTGACACGGATTATAAAAATTCTATTTAATTTACCATCCCAGTTAAAATCTGATAAATGCAGCTTCAGAGGAGCAAATGACAAAACTCCTTAGTCACTTTATGGAATTTCTGATACAGAATAGTTTTCTTAGTCTCTGTGCTCTAGTCACTAAGCACACACAACAGTAAAGAAAAAAAAAAAAACCACAGAGGAAGCAGGCAGAAATATTGAATTTCTTTGATATGATACTTAGAGGCACTTGGTGTTACAGAGCCTAATTATGGACAGAGAATAAAGGAGTGTACATACCAGCAGGAAACAAGGCAAAGAGTAGAGTATGAATCAGTGAACACTCAATTGGGCTTAGCATGTAAAAGTTGTGATATTTCTTCCTCACACTTCCGTGACTATTTATTCATAAAGTAGAAAGAAACTAAGACTTGAATATTACAATTCTTGACTCTGGGTCTTTGAATCTCATTGTATCAACACTTGAGACACAAAAACTTGTAATTCTTCATCCCATGTTTATTTGTATGGCCATAGCTATCTCTAAGTATTTAACCTTATTACATTGAATTTTAAATTGAGTACATATAATTAATTGCACAAATAATATCTGAGGGCAAAAGTCTACACTGTAAGTATTGCAAGACTCCTTTCTATCAGTTGATGGCATATCCACGTGCTTTTGAGGGATGTGGATCATGCCAATCAGCTAGCTTTCCCCACACATGAATAAGTATGAACACACATGGGTAGAGCTGCATCCTGATTTTGTATGTTGTTGAGGTATGAATTGAGCATACTCAACACAAAAGATGTTCATTGATCTACTCTCCTATATTTCTGATTTCTCACTGGCATATAGCTTCCTGGGGATGTGAATAAATGGCATTAAGGTGGACATGTAGTCAGTATTACTCTCATCTGTACAATTGAATCACAGCAACATTAAAAGAGCAAGTAACCTTTTTGAACTATAGAAATTTATGTAGCTGTATGGTGACAGGTCTCCATTGTCTTCTGGGAATTTCTGCTCTCTCGAGTACCCATTTGTGTTGATTTTCCATTGCACATCATGTGCATTATATAACTGAAAGGATTTTAAAACTACATTTTTTTCTTTTTGCCTATATGTTAAATCATTTTATTATTGCAAAAGAGTGAAAGTGCTGATGGTTTTTTGAATAGACAGAAGTTAAACTCCCTAGAATGATTTTGAGTACTACTAGTGTTTCTTTCTGGTATGATAATTCAATAAAAAAGGAACAAAATGTGACAATGTGAATAATTTATAATGCTATACAGAAAAAATTTCAGCTCAGCATCCCTCCTAGTCCATGAGACTAGAGCAGGATTTGGCAAACTATTACCCAAGGATCGAATCTGCCTCACCAGCTGTTTTTTATAAATAAAGTTTTATTGGAAAACAGCCCCAATCATTTGTTTATCTATTATCTATGACTACTTTCCTCCTACAACATAGATTTGAGTACTTACGACAGACATTATATGGCCTGGTAAGCCTAAAGTACTTGCTATCTAACCCTTTGCAGAAGTTTCTTGACCCTTGAAATAGAGAATGAAATGCATATGTGAATTAACTTAGATAATGTTTGTACTTTATTCTTTCAAAAATGCAATTTTTTCATTATGTCCCTGATAGAAATGCTAATATATAGATATTTATATATTTATATTGAATCGTGTACCAAAGCATGTTAGCACAGCACATACTGAAATTAATGTTTCAAAGAGCTGCAAGGAACTTTAAGTGATTTTGTTCCCACTAAGATCTTTATTTTTGTGCTATTACATTTTTTTATCTCACTTTTCTTAAAATCTGTCATTTCTGTCTCATGAAATCAGAAGATCTAAATTGAAAGTAATAAAACAATTTCTATTCTTGAAAATTTCAGGCTATCATACAGCGAATTGCAGTGAAATATCTTGGCCACATGCTAACTTCAGGCAAACTTTTCTGCTCCCCCTCCCAAACTGCCTCAGCTTTTGCGAGATAGCATTTATGGTTCCTACACTCTTCTAGAGAATGCTAACTAGAAATTGCATCAGGCATTTGATATAGTGGTGATGTTTAAGCCTTCTCTTCTAAAAAGATTTGTTCTGTATTGGGCATAGCACTCGGTTGATATGTAGATATTGTAATTAAGATTGCCCTGTCTTGTGATATGATCATCTGCCAAAATATCCCTGATTTACTAAGAATTACCTAATATGATAAATAGATTGCTGTTGGACTATATAATTGTCTCTGGTGCCAGATCTAATAGTGCCAGGTATAGAAATTGTGAAGTCTGGCCATCATAAAGAAATGAGAACAGGAAGGGGAACATCACACACCTGGGCCTGTTGTGGGGGAGGGGGTGGGGGGTGGGGGGAGGGGGTGGGGGGAGGGATAGCATTAGGAGATATACCTAATGTTAAATGAAGAGTTAATGGGTGCATCACACCAACATGGCACATGTATACATATGTAACAAACCTGCATGTTGTGCACATGTACCCTAAAACTTAAAGTATAATTAAAAAAATTTAAAAAAAAGAAATGAGAACTATGATTTTTAGGGAGTAGGGGGTGTTGTATTTTATTAATGTAAACCAGGGAAAATACCTTATTTCAATGCTGAGTTTCTCTACTAAAGCAGTCACCTGAAAAGTATACATTAAAATAAGCTAAGGTAAACTGTTAACCTAGACCTATTCAAATATAAGTCACAGAAGTTTTTTGTTCTTGTTTTTAACTTGTATATAGATTCTGGAATCTTTTTTTTATCTATGAGCTCCCTCTAACACTATGCATCAGTATGCAGTAATATTCCCTAAATTTGTACTTGAAAAATGGTAAATGGTAATTTTCATGGGGAATTATTTTCTTTCTATTGATAATTCTCTTTTTCCATGTTCTGATTTTACAAACATTATGGTTTATTGAAATGCATGTTCACAAAGCAGCTCTTCAATTTAGCTTTTCCCATTTGATTAAGGCTTGTTGAGCAAGAGGCAACTGAATTTGGTGGTGTGTAGTATTTTGGCATTTTTATACTCTGTGTGTGCACAGCTGTAATTTAGAATAGCTCCGAGTAGCATTTAATCATCTACACTACATATTTAGGCATTTGTTTATCTTCTCAATTCAGATTTCAAAGTCCCAAACTTTAGGTATACACTAGTTACATAACTATGGATTAGCATAAGTTCTCTTTGTTAAGTCCGATGCAAATAAATCAAAATTAAGAATATTGTGTGGGTAATGTCTGATACTGTGTGGACAAAACTGAATAGAACTTCTCATTTAATTTGTTGTGTTTTTTTAACCTTTTTATTTAATCTAAAAACCTAATTTATAATCAGCTTTAATTTAGCTGTCATTCTAATTTCAAACTTAGTTGGCAATATTTTCTTTATTTTGAAATCTTTTGTCAGCCTGAAGAAATAGTCTGAGAATATTCCACTAATAATAATAATAATCCTGTCACCAATTCTTCTCTTCAGGTGAAATATGAGGGTTTTTCTTTACCAGCACTTCATTCATCTGTAGGATGATCTCCTAGAGAGGAGGCTGTGCAGTTCCATTTGAAAGCATTCTCCTTAGCAGCAGTAGTGAAAGATTAGTAGTTTCAGGAGGTAACTGCCTTGAGATTCTGCTTTAAAAAACTCGAAAGCCTCTTTAGAGCCCACTAAGAAAGATCCAAGAAAGAACCATCGAGTTACCCTGAAACTGCTGGCAGAGTTCTCTTTTGTAACAACAGTCCTTGTTTGATTTTTGATGCAGACTTTCCTCATAGAATGATTTTCCATTCAAAAAGAAAAGCTCTTCTGCCTCAGGATAGAAATATCTGATTAGAAGTCCTTCTTTTGGGATGGTTATATCTTATTTTGAAAGAAAAGATATTTGAGAAAAAAATTATTTAATATCTAGTATAACAATATCCCGCCTCCTTGTATTAGTTTTCAGGAAAAGAAAATGAAAGGAATTTCATCTCTAGGCATAAAGTTAAGGGCAAAGGAAGGGGGAAGGAGACACAGAATAGGAGAGGGGGCATGCAATTGAGACAGAGGCTCTGGTCACTCAAACCGTGATATGATTATTTTTGAAGGGTTCTCTTAAAGGGTATTGGAGTTCAAAATGAAAATTGCTTTTGCAGCAGAGTGCACCATCAGGTCTGTGGGGACCGATTAGCGAGGTGGCTCTCTGTGTCCTATATACTATATGCCGCTTCAGTGGTTACAGTAACACATAGGACATGGAGAAGTGAAAACTTTGATTCATAAAAGGACCACATGTGACTCTCTGCTGGCTTTATATTTAAAATGTGTTTGATCATTTACCACCCACTTGTAAGCTAATTCACAAAGACAAAGTAATTGATGGATTAGACACAGTCTGTTGGTTTACAGTCTAAGCAGAGAAGGGTTTTATTGTATCATGGAGTATGTTTTGCAAATTCAGCTTTCAATCTCCCTTTCTTGTCTTTTAAGTTACATTAATAAGTTTTGGGATCTGTATATTGTAATTTTTTATGCTGAATGGAACTGAGAGGACAGTGTCATCTTTGGCAGTGAAGAAAAAAACTGAAAGATATGATTATATTTTAAAGAAACATTAGAGACCCCCAAAGCCAATGAGATAGACTCCACTTCTCTCTTATTCTATCTGGCAGTTCTTAGGATAGGAGCTATAAATGTGTTTCTTAGGAAATGGATTCTTTCTTTTAGTAACTTAAATCTATAAAGAAATCTAATAATTGATATCTCATTATCAACTCATATCTACACATGTACAATAATTCACCTTCTTGATGAAAGCTTTTATGACCTTTCAGACAGCATAAAATGATTGCTTCATTTTGTTTATCTCTATCAGTCTCCTAGGGTGTCATGTGTATATATACACGTACCATGGCATTGAGACCCATAGAAAATAAGTATAATATATATTCAGTTTTATGCTATAGATTGTGAGCTTCTCAAGGGCAGGGGCCTGGTCCTATTTGTCTTTGCTTTGTTAAGTATAGTGTCCTGAGCACTGAATATCTGTTGATAGAAGAAACAAGTGATAGCACATATCTACCCTTGTGCCTCTCCTGCAGCGTGTTAGAATGGACCCCAGTGGGACCCTCCCCACATGGGGGATTTTCCAGGGGAAAATAGAGACAGTAGGAGGCAGCCAACTAGTCTAATTCCACTTCCATTCCTACATGAAAATATGATGAAGGAAACACTGCCACCAGTAGCTATCCGGAGTTTATTTATTTCAGATGACTTTATAGTGAGCCTGTAGACAGCATTTTGTTGTTCATTCACGGGATCATTTACTCAGGTTACTTTTCTGTTACCTTTTCATTTAGTAGACTAAAGATTTAAATGTGAACCTTTTCTACACATAATATTCATGGTGCTTTTTTTCTGATCTCAGATTTAGATATAAAATATGAGAGAAACTTAATTCCCATTTTATAATATTTATGAACTTAATAATTTAAAATCATTTTAATTGAAATAACATCCTTAATGTAATCATGATAGTTTAAAGCAGAATGACAATGCCTAGTAGTAAACCTGTCTCGATAATTTTGACCAGGACCTCTGTAAAAACTGTCCACAGGAAGTTTGCTAGGTACACAGAGAGAGTTCTTGTCTGTAGAGCACACTGTGTGATTCTTCTTCCAGGAATATACAGTGCAAGTGCTTGGGACAGTTCCACTTGGCCCAATCCCATTTTCCAGGCCAGTGAGCATAATGGCAGGGTAGAAATGAGACGTGTCTATGTGCCTTTGGTAATTACTGAGTATATGTTAATGAAGAGCTTTTCTTTGGCCTTCCACCAGCACAGTTAAATATGACCAACGATAGCTTTTCCTTAGTGAAAGGAAAGCCAGACGCATAGCTACAGAGCACTGTCTAAATACATTGGATATGGGTTTAATTTTGTGCTAACAGGAATGCAAATATTCTCACATAGATTGCTTGGTAGTCCATTACAGTTGAAGAGATTTTGAAACTTTCTGTGGAGCCATCCACATTGTAGTTGATGTAACAAATTCAACCAAGGCAATAAGCATACAACATATATCTAAGAGATTTCCAGCACTATTCCAGGCATAGTAAGCAAAGAAAAAGTTGTACACAACATGACCACAGCAATCTAGGAGCTTACCATTTAGTAGGACAGACAAGCCATAGATATTATAAAGGGTCTAACAGTGGCATCTGAGAAGTGATAATTAATATTTAATATTATTGTTATTAGAATCTTGCAATCCAAAGTGAAAACAGAGAACATGAGAGAATCTAATTATGAAAAAAAAGGAAAAATGGAAAGTTGATTCTGGTGGTCAAGTATTACTTTTACTGTTTTTTCTCCCCGGGATGGTTTATTAACATAGTTTTCGGAACTCATTTATTATGGGACCAATACAAATTTTGAAAATTAGAGAAAAATATATTAAGCATAAGATTATATTATAATGTATTAATACAGTTTTTATTAAAAAGCAATTTACTTTATAGAATTATTAATTTTTTCCAGAAATGAAGGATCATTTATTTTCCCATGTTGACATCTCAGATGTTTAAACATTTAACACACTATTTGCTGTAGAGGGGCTGCAAAAATGCAATTTGGTGCATAGAAGTCCGCTGTGAAAATATTTTTGCTGTAATCCAAGAGGAATCCCTTTATTTCATGGGTTTTTAGGCATGCATATAAAAAGACAGTTTACAAATCCACTGTCATGCTAACCAATTTGGTAATGTTTCTATATAGAAAGTGCATTAATTTCCTGGGGCTGCTGTAAGAAATTATCACAAACTGGGTGGATAAAACAACAGAAATTTGTTCTCTCACAGTTCTGGAAGCCAGAAGTCCCAAACTGAGTTGTCAGCAGGGTTGGTTCCTTTGGAAGCTCTCAAGCAGAACCTGTCACACGTTTCTCTCCTCGCTTCTGGTGGTGGCTGGCAATCCTTGCAATTCCTTGCTTGTAGACACACCGTTGAAACTTCTGCTTCCATCTTCATGCAGCTTTCTCCTTGTCTTCTTCTTTCTTGTAAGACATTTCAAAAGATTTAGGGTCCACCCTAATTCACTATGGTCTTATCTTGATCTTTGCCTTAATCACATCTGCAAATTGACCTTATTCCAAATAAGGTCAAATGAATTTGAGGAGACACTCTTCAACCCAATACAAATAACTACAAATGAACATGAATGTATCAGGAGATTCCTGAGTATTAATTTGTTTCTTGTTTGATAAGAATGTATAGTTCCAGACATATATTTACATGTAATTAATGATTTAAAATTATAGTTTTTGTTATATGTGTTTCATAAAGTTACAGAGAGAAAATAAAGAGAAGGCTAACATATGAGCCTATGGGTTCCAGTTGGTCAAACCCATTGCACTTCACAGATACCCTTATATGGCTGTAAATTGGATTTGTTCCTTACTCCTTCTTGTTCTTCTTCTAAATAAAGCCACTTTTGTGTAGAGCCATATCCCCTGTGAGACGAAATTTTGCAAGCTACCTTTATTCAAAGCGTTGGAAGGGAGCATAAGAATGGGTTTACATAATTGTTATGTTTTCTAAAATTATAATATAAATATATTTTAACCATAGTTGGTTAACATTGCTCTCTTTTCATTCTGATTTTTCTTTCATAGTACTTCTCTTCATAATATTTAAAAAAAAAAACAGGGCCGAAGACAGGAGAGTGTCACTCATATGCACAAAGATGCCTGGCTATAGATATATATATGTGGATAATGGAGGAGAAACAAGACTTGCAATGTGTGGAGCCAGAAAATTATTCTGAATCATACAGCTCATATAGAATAAACCTGATGAATGTTTTCCCAAGTTTGGCAGGTGTTCTAAGAATTTACACACAATAACCAATAATAGGTTGTGAAGTTGAAAGAAACATAAAAGCTATCTACTTTTATGATTTGAATGATTTTCCTATTCTCGCTACAGAAAATGATTTTGCAAAATCTTCATCATGTAAAGAGGTGATCAGAGTACACAGCCAAAAAGTGGGAAAAATAGAATAAGGATATATCAGTTAATCAATAATTTAAAATATGATGTTTCTAATTGAATATGTGATAATGTTGGTATTTGTTGGATTTATAGAAAGAAATCTGAGGTGATTTACTTTCGCGGTAAAAATAAATTTTTACATTTGTACCTGTTTGTAAATTTAATTTTATATTTTTTTATAAGGAGATTCATCACATTTTGTAAGCATCAAAACCCATAAAAACAGAGTCCAGGCCGGGCGCGGTGGCTCACGCCTGTAATCCCAGCACTTTGGGAGGCTGAGGCGGGCGGATCATGAGGTCAGGAGATCGAGACCATCTTGGCTAACGCGGTGAAACCCCGTCTCTACTAAAAATACAAAAAATTAGCTGGGCGCGGTGGCAGGCGCCTGTAGTCCCAGCTACTCGGGAGGCTGAGGCAGGAGACTGGCGTGAACCCGAGAGGCAGAGCTTGCAGTGAGCCGAGATAGCTCCACTGCAGTCCGGCCTGGGCAAAAGAGCGAGACTCTGTCTCAAAAAAAAAAAAAAAAAAAAAAAAAGAGTCCACTTTTACTTTAACCTTTTCTTTTGTAATACAAACTGAAACAAAAATGCCACATATATAACACAGGTACAATTCTTTTTTCATAATTTTTTTCTTGAAAAATAAGATTATAAAACAAAGCTCTTACAAAGATATCCTTTATATTATTACCTATCTTAACTTCTCTAGGTCATTAAAACATCTGAGCACTGAATAGCTTTTTATCCCTCATGAATTGTCATCATATGTGGATTGTCTTGGCCTTTATCTCTTATTTCTTCGTTTCCTTTGATTATCTTTGACCAAAATTATTGTGGATACTATTTTAATTTTTATGAAAAAGATGTTAATTTGGCTTCTATTTTGGGATTTGTTTTTGTCAAGGACCTTATCTACTTAGTCCCTAAATCCTCATATTTTTGTAGATTTTTTTTTTTTTTTTAGGGATGCAGAGGTGACACAGTTGTTAACTTTTTTATCCTTACCTTTCTGTTCAAGCTTTATTCAGTCCTACCTAAGATTGATCCTCATAAGTTGTTCATCGTCATCTGAATTTTAAACCACTGAGCATTCTTCATTTCTTCTCAATCTGATTTCCTATTTTTTTCCACATGTCCCTGTATATAATCAAATATATCCTTTGTGTAACCTTGTATATAATCAAACGGTATCTTGGTCATGAATTAAAAATGTTCCAGATATTTTGATGCCATAGAAACATGAAATTTTACATGCAGAAAAACTTTTTGAGAAGATTCGGGTAGGACTTCTCATTTTGCAAGGAGCAAGCTGCTTCAAAGGGGAGATGTGCTTTGTTGGAGCAAAGTCCGGATTATTATAGAACCCAGGTTTTCTCATTCTGGGTCCAGATTGAGTCCACTGTCATTTGTATTACTTATGCCTGTAATACATACTTTACTTATATCTATATCTAGGCCTTTATGCACAACTTGCATTTCTATCAGAGTAATAACTTCTGATTTTCCTGTCACGCTTTTCTTCAAATAACCATTTAAAACCATTAAAGAAACAGTTAAGAGCACCTACTTTTTTTTTTTTTTTTTTTTTTTTTTTTTTTTTTTGAGACAGAGTCTCACTCTGTTGCCTAGGCTGGAGTGCAGTGGCGCTGTCTCGGCTCACTGCAAGCTCTGTCTTCTGGGTTTAAGCAATTCTTCTGCCTCAGCCTCCCGAGTAGCTTGGATTGCAGGCATCCGCCACCATGACCAGCTAATTTTTGTATTTTTAGTAGAGATGGAGTTTCACCATGTTTTCCAGGCTGGTCTTGAACTCCTGACCTCAAGTGATCTGCCCGCCTCGGCCTCCCAAAGTGCTGGGATTACAGGCATGAGCCACTGCACAGAGGGCCTACTTTCTTAACTACCATCGCTATTACTTACAATCTGCTCATGGCATTTTGAAAACGCTGAAGTAAGCTAATGCTATAGACCAAATGTTTGTCCTCTATGAATTTGTAGAAAATTTGGTCATTATATTTTTCTTAACTCCAATAATCAAGCATAAAACCTAATTTCAAGTAGCAGGACCAAATTAAGCCTATCTTTTATATTCCCAGCTCTCTACTCTTTTGTTTCTTTTCCTCCTCTGCAAATATCCTTTTGGACTCTGAATTTTCTAGTTCTTTTTAGCATACCATATCCCCACACTCTGTTTGCCAGACAGTTTCATTTAAAAACAAGTAAAAATTTTATTCTCTCATATCTCCTTTAAGGTGGATATTTCATAAAGCAGAGTTTGTTTCATATATCTGTACAAGTAGTACATTTCTTTTCTTTCTTTCTTTTTTTTTTTTTTTTTTTTTTCGAGAGAGAGTTTCGCTCTGTCACCCAGGCTGGAGTGCAATGGCACGATCTCGGTTCACTGCAACCTCTGCCTCCCGGGTTCAACCGATTCTCCTGCCTCAGCCTCTTGAGTAGCTGGGATTACAGGATGCACCACCATGTCCAGCTAATTTTTGTATTTTTAGTAGAGACGGGGTTTCACCATGTTGGCCAGGCTGGGCTCTAACTCCTGACCTCAGGTGATCTACCTGCCTCGGTCTTCCAAAGTGATGGAATTACAGGTGTGAGCCACCACACCGGGCCCAAGTAGTATATTTCTTATTCTCTGTTATTCTTTCCATCAGTAGAAATCGTACCATTTAAAAATAAATAATCAAAATAGAGGAATAGTATTACTATTGTATAATTGAACAAAGGGAGCTTACATTAAAAATCCCAGAATATTGTTTGCCTTTATTTTTGTGTGATTTTTAGAAATTGGAACTTATTAAATGTTTAGATTGTTATTCAGAGGAAACATTTTAAGTGAATTTATTTTGCTTTAGTTATAATATATATTGTATTATTTGAAACAACAGATCCGTATTTGTGTCCTTGTTTCTTCTTACCAATAAATGTATTCACATGGTTGACTCATTAATTTCAGGGATAGGAAGAGAAGTCATTGTTTAAACAAGTGTTGCTTTCTTAGGTTTGGGTCAGAGCGTTTAATGGGCTTTACCTGGAATTTCTTAACTTAAGTGTGTATGTTGGGGGGGCACTCATTGGCTTTTCAAGTAGTTGTCCCAGAATAGATTTTAAAGTATAATTTATGAGATGGAAAGAGGAAGTGTTGGTTAATAAATTTCTTAAATCATTTTATTAGACTTATTTTAATATTGCATGTTCAAAGAAAAGGACAAATACTAAAGAAAATATTGACATTCATATCTCACCTTTGGAACTTAATGCTCTGATGAAGAACGTTAATTGGATTCTATTTTTCTAATATTTTGTGAAAAAAATTTCAGATATATTTAAAAGTTGGAAGAATTTTATACCCACCTCCTAGATGCTCCAATTAGTATTTTCCTATCCATCCATAAGTCAATCTTTTTTAAAAAATGTATTTCACAGCATGGGGAGCACCAGTAGACTTCACTTTTATCCTATTTTATTTCTTGATTTTCTTGATGACTTTCCTTATTACTTTCCTCTAAGATGATCATTGTTTGAGACATAGGAAAGTTGTGTAATAAATTTAATGGAAGATACAAAAGCTTTTAGTATTTACCAAAATCATATATGCTAACTCATGAGTTTTGTATGCACTGAAAAAGAAAAGAGGTGCTTGTAATGCATGTTGTACTATTATTTGAATACTAGCTAAATAATTTCCAGAAACACATTTCCGAGACTAGATTTTGTTATTTAGGCAGCTTTAACTAGACTGCCTCAATGTTCTACTAAAAATTATTTTTAAAGAGAAATTGGCAAGTATGTTCCTGGCTTGTTGGAATGAAAATCTTTTTAAAATTTACCTTTTATTACCAATATATTTTTAAAAACATATTATTTTAGCATAACTATTTTAGGGTCAATATTTTTATTTATTATTTGGAATGTAAACTGTTTATCATTTGATGCGCAGTTCTAACTGAGACAGTGGACGGTATTTTTTGTTATTGTTGTTAAAATTCTATGATACAGTTTTGTTTAGGTAAACCAAGTTTGAATTTTTAAAAGATCATTATAGATTCAGATTATTTTCTTTGATTTTTGTTAATGTCACTAAAATGTAGTCTTTATTTTATTTTATTTTTTTTTTTTGAGACGGAGTCTCGCTCTGTCGCCCAGGCTGGAGTGCAGTGGCGCAATCTCGGCTCACTGCAAGCTCCGCCTCCCGGGTAAACGCCATTCTCCTGCCTCAGCCTCTCCGAGTAGCTGGGACTACAGGCGCCCACCACCACGCCCGGCTAATTTTTTTTTTTTTGTATTTTTAGTAGAGACGGGGTTTCACCGTGGTCTCGATCTCCTGACCTTCTGATCTGCCCGCCTCGGCCTTCCAAAGTGCTGGGATTACAAGCGTGAGCCACCGCGCCCGGCCTAAAATGTAGTCTTTAATGAGAGGTTTTGAAAACAAATAAAATGCATGAAAATATTATTTTGCAAATAACATATGAAATTAATACTTTTAGGGTATTCAGAACCTTGAAATTTTTTTAAAAATCTAATTTTTACTAAAAATAGGGAATTATAACTGTATATTTAATTTTTAATTTTGTTGAAACTGACATTCCTATAAATAGTTTTGTACACAAGTAATAATTCATACACTGGGGTTTTGAAATATTGTTAAGCACATTATAAATGCTAAAATACTTCATAAACACTTTTATAAACAGGATGAATGGAGAGCTGTGAAAAAGTCAGGATATTTTCCCAAGGACAAATACTGGAGTCAGTGACAGATTGGGGACCATTTTTATTGACTGACAATCACAGTCACTTTACCATTACACCATGCTTTTTTTCACATTTCTTCCACATATTCATGCATTTAATGAGGTTCTGTTTACAAGTGGGAACTGAATTTATTTCTTCTTAGATTACCACAGTAGATAGTATATACATATTACAAAGTGCAAAGAAGTTTGTTTGCTTGCTTCATTAAGAGAGTTGAATTTTATGTTCAACACATGACATCGCATTTAGAGTGAATTCTTAACAATTCTTGATTGTTTATGCAACATTGAGCAGGGTGGTTAAAGTTTTTGGTCTTACTGCTTAGGGTATTAACATTTTAGTAAACTTTATTTCTTGGATAAAAGCTGTCTTTCAGGAATACAGAAATAAATGCACTTAAACACCTTGAAGATAGGAGTTGAAGTTTTGTTTCTAAAATAATAGAAACTGAATATTAAATAAGTGAAGTACTAGGTAACGAAAGAGTTAGGTTGCTGATTATTAATGATTGTTTGTCAGAGTTATCTTAACTGTTGAAAAATCTTGGACTTGATTAGGAAAAAGTGAACTCTAATTACTTCAGAATTATGAAACATGGAAAACGTGATCATGAAGTTCAAGCTTGTTTAAGATTCCATATCACCTAAAGCATAGTGAAAATTGATCTATTAATATATCTTTAGTTAAATTGTAAGTAAAATTGTCTTGTTTCAGTCTTTTTGGAATCTCCAAGTTTTGGATTTAAGTTATTAGAATACTGGTTCTCAAATACTGCATGTTCTCACTTATAAGTGGGACCTAAACATTGGGAACACTTGAACAGAAAGTTGGGAACAATAAACACTGGGGACTGCTGGGTGGAGGAGGGCTGGAAAACTACCTATTGGGTACTATGCTTACTACCTGGGTGATGGGATCATTCGCACCCTAAACGTCAGCATCATGCAATATATCCATGTAAGAAACCTGCACATGCACCCCCTAAATCTAAAATAAATGTTGAAATTATTTAAATAACACAAATGCTGGTTCTAACAGGTCCCGTTCCATCACACATTAAAATATTCTTGATATTTGCTTAGATTATGACAAAGAAAAATATTTTATCTCAGAAATGTACTAACTTTATTAGTTCCGTCATTTTATCCAGTTGAGAAAAATGTTTAGGTTTTAAAATCATGTAGATCCAGGTTGGAGTCTTGGTTCTGTTCCTCACTGGCCCAGAGATGCGAGGCTACTGACTTATCCTCTGTGTTTGTTTTTACCTACAACTTGAGGATAACAATAACTATCTCAGGGCATTATTAGGTAAATAAAGCACATAGCATAGTGCTTAATATGTGTAGATCCTTAATAAACGTTTTAATAACATCACCTCCCTTCCATCTGTGGAAGAGGTTTCCAAAAGAACGCATGTAACTTTCTTATTTTTCCCATTTCCATTTTGGTAATGCAGATCTACAATCCCTTGTTTCTGACTATCAAACTCACTTTCTTTTGACCTAACTCTTTACAGTCCAACAAGAGGCAATTGATATGATTCCTTAAATAATAAAATGATGACGATGATAAGGCAAATTATCTGACTCATCAAACCAAAAATAATAAATACTAGTGCTTTATGTTAATAAAAATTAATGTTCATAAAAATTGCTAGTTAACAAAGCAATATTTTCATTTACTATTTTATTAAAGTGCTTGTGAGAATCAGATGAGAAATATATGGCAAAAATCAATGCTGTCTTTGGCAGAATAAATTAATGTAATCTATATTAAAAAACACAAAAGCTGAGCACAGTGGCTCACACCTGTAATCCCAGCACTTTGGGAGGCCAAGATGGGAGGACTGCTTGAGGCCAGGAGTTCAAGAACAACCTGGGCAGCAGAGTGAGACCCCCATTTGTAAAAAAAAAAAAAAAAAAAAAAATTAAAACTTAGCCAGGAATGGTGGCATGCTTCTGTAATCCCAGGTACTCAGGAGGCTAAGGTGGGAGGATCCCTTGAGCCTAGGAGTTCAAGGCTGCAGTGACCTATGATCGTGCCACTGCACTCCAGCTTGGGCAACAGAGGAAGACCCAGGCCCTCAAAAAAATGACACGAAGTATTCTATGTGCACCTACTCAGTGATTTGAAAGAGTTAATATATTTTTAAATTCAAGTTTAGCATCCCACGTCCAAAAATTTGAAACCCAAACTTTTTGAGCAGCAATGTGACATTCAAAGGAAATGATCATTGCAGCATTTCGGATTTCAAATCTTCAGATTAGGGATGCTCTACCAGTAAGTGTATATAATGCAAATATTAAAAAAAAAAAAAAAAAAAAAAAAAACCAAAAACCTAAACTCTGAAGCTCTGAAGTACTTCCAGCCCCAAGCATTTTGGATAAGGTACAGTAAACCTGTACCTCTTACACCAAGAACCGATAGACTATTTGAGCTTAAAAATACAAATTGTTTTATTTATATATTTGCCCTGGGTTTCTCTTTTCTACAACAAACATAATTGGCAGATTAGGTCAACTGTGCCCTTGTAGTATAATATTATGGATTTTAAAATTGGAGTTACATTAGTTAGATAATGAAATTTTGCTGAATTAGCCACTTAAAGAAGGGTTGAATGATTCTTTCCCCCAGCACACTTACTGTCTTTCATATACACCCACATATATTTTTCAAATTTAAAAAAATTGCTATTATGCATAGTCATTGTGGTAAAATATTATTCTTATTTTTTCCTCTTAATAGTATAGTATTCAGTAATATGAAGATTTTCAGGTATACAGCATAATGCAAAACAGCGAGAAGGATGCCATTGATGTAAAGTATTATAAAATGTTGAACTCTCTTCTACCTCCTTTGATGGTCTAAACAATATGGATGATGCATAAGTAGATGTGTGTGCACATTGTATAAAGGTGGATTAAGATATAGCACTCTACCTGTGAAATAATGTAATGTAGAATGAATTACTCCTTACTCGGCTCTTAGGTGACATCTGAATGTTTTGAAAAAGAGACTTTCTCAGAGAGTATCTCTCGCACTATAACAAAGTATTTACTGTATATGTGTTATTTAAATCTTAAACTGCAAGAGTGGTTTGTATAACTATCTGTCTAGAATGACTCTTGTGAAATCAGACCTTTACAACATATCCCTTATCCTCTTTTAATGCATAAACACTGCACATCCTGAATATTCATAATATTTCAGAGAGATCTTAGTGCTTTGTGAAAGCAGGTTAGAAAGTTTTCCCATCAGTGGCATGCTGTCTTTTTTCCTATGCCATGCTTTTACTATACATAAACAAAATTACAGATCCGTGGGGAATGGTGTCAGGAGCTCTTCTGAGACAACACTGGCTGCCTGGATATTACTGCCCTGAGGGGGTTTGTTCAAATGATTGTGATCCCACCATAGAGCAGATTGAGCCAGTCTAACCTGGCAAGTGGGAGCAGGTGTGGGGAAAACAGCACAGCATAGTCATAGCAAAATGTTCATTGCCGCTTACAGGATTGCAATTTTAAATAACACTATTTGAGTTGTTTGTTTCCTCTGTGGTGTGATCAGTGTGTCAGATTCAACATAGCTGTCCGCATTTTAACTTGATCTTCATTCCTTTGATTTTGTTATTTAGTGAGTGGACTGGTATGAAATTAGGCACTGGGTTGGTAAATAAAATAACGAGCAAATACGTTTGGACTGAGGAATTGTTATAAAATGTATTTATTTGTTTTTAGTTAGAGGCCGTAATATTTTAAGTAGGATTGAAATTATATGTATTTATATGATCTTCTAGGAATATACATATTGATAATCAACTAAAATTTTTGAAAAAATTTTACAGTCATGTGTGGCATAATAACAGTCAATGACCAACCACCTCTACCACAGTGGTCTCCTGAGATTATAATACTGAATTTTTACTGTGCCTTTTCTGTGTTTAGTTAGATACATTTAGATACACAAATACCATTGTATTACAATTGCCTACAGTATTCAGTACAGTAACATACTATATAGGTGTGCAGGCTAGGAGTGATAGGTTATACCAGATAGCCTATGTGTGTAGTAGGCTACACCATGTGGACTTGTGTAAATACACTCTGTGATGTTCCCACAATGACCAAAATGCCTAACGATACATTTTTCAGAACATATCGCCTTCATTAACTGGCGTATGACTTGACTTAACTACTTAACTAACTTTTTAATGGCAACCCAAAAACTAGGCATAAAATGATTAATTTATCTCAACCTCTGTACAAATGCCAAGAACAGAGTGGTCTAGACCCTTGTTTTCCAAGTGTGTTCTGCTAACCAGCAGCATGGGCAAAACCTGAAATCTAGTTAGAAATGCAAAAGTATGGGCCGCACTCTAGACTACGGAATCAGAACCTACATTTTAACAAGATCTTAAGTGATTCCTATGAACATGAAATTCTGAGAAGAACTGGCTTTGATGAAGAAGAGAAGCAAATTTACTTATTATAAGTGTTTTTAATATAATGGAAAAAATGGAAAACTGATGAGATCGAGAAAAATGCACTAAAATGTAGTCATATAATAACTACCTGAGATGTTCACTCAATTTTCATTTACTTCAGCATTATTAAATATTCCATTTTTATTTGTAGTTACAGCTTCAATCCCATCTCACTTTTATTGCTTTCTTAAATTCGTATACAAAATAAGAGGGTTACCGGGAAATTTGTAACAACTTTTAATTAACATATTAGTCAATGGGCCCTAGAACTATTACAGATTATGTGGTATCACTTTGGCAAATGCTACTCATGATGTTTATTCACATTTAATAGAATAAATCTACAGACATTTGATTCTAAGAAAAGTAAGCTAATGAAGCATGTAATATATAACTGATGACTTTTCTCAATGTAAACATAGGATGTAGATGTCAAACTGTCATGAATATTAGAAGAAATGCAAATGATGTTATGCAAATTTTCCCACAAGATGCTCACTCATTTTTATGTATCTTTTGATTATGTGTCTGAGCGTCTAATGTCTGTAGATGATACCCTAAAGATATGTGTCACTTTTCAACTTTTAATTTTTACAATACATATGTCTGCATTGGAATAGAAGCTTCTGCCATCACACCTACATGTGTAAGTAATAGCATCTGTGACCCTATACACCATCTTCTCTCCTTTTATTATAGATGACCTGTCCATCTAAAAGTCTCATAATTCTTTCCTCTACGATCATCAGCATAAAAGGATGATATCCAATATTTAAAAAACTTTCTTTGGACCCCAGTTTTTCCCCTGGCTACCATCCTGATTTCTTTCCTTTCCAAGAAAAAACAAGTCTTAGAAGTCTAGCTGAATTTCACTATCTCTAATTTTGCTCCTCCATCTTTTCTTGAAATCACTCCAGTCAGTCATTGGACCTTACCATTTTACCAAAATGACTCTTACCAAAGTCCTACGGCATGCTTACATTTTAGTCTTAGTCTTCGTTGATCTATCAGCAGCATTTGATATAGAGGGTCATTCTCTTCTTTTTGAAACACTTTCTTAACATGGCTTTCAGGACACCAAAATTTCTTCTACCTTTCTGCTCTTCTCAATCTCTTTCATTCATTTGTGTTTACCTCCTCTACCTCTAAATGTCGGAGTTCCCCACAGGGATTAATTCTAGGATACCTTTTTTCTATCTGCAGTCATATCCATCATCGTGATTTATTTAATGCTGTATATAAATGACCCCTCAAATTTATATGATATCTCAGTAAATTGCAAATAGATTCTTTCAGTTGCTTAAGTCAGACACCTGGAAGTTATCTTTGGCCTTTTCTCATCACTGCCCTTATCCACATGCCAAACATTTTGAGGTTCTACTTCAAAAATATATCTAGAATCCAACCACATTTCAACACCTCCATTGTCATTACTCTTGTAAAAGCTACCTTTCTCACTTGCTTGGATTATTGCAGTGGCTTTCTGTCTAGTCTTATTTTTACCCTTGTGATCCATTCTCAGTATAAAAGCTAGAGTGCTAAAATGTAAATCAGACCATGGCACTCCTCTGGTTAATGGTTAACTTCCCATGGCTTCCTATATCTTTTTGACTAACACCCAGCAATGGATCTTCAAATAACTACATGGTCTGACCACCTATCACCTTTCTAAACTCATTTCCTACCATTTCACCCTTGCTTGCTTTCCTTCTGAAATATTAACCTTTTTTTGATACCTAAAATATATTGGGCACACCCCTACCTCAGGATATCTGCATTTGCTATTCCTTTTACCTGTATAGTTTTCTATCATATGTCTGCATGGCTTCCTCTCTCACTTTCTTCATGTAGTTTCCCAAAATTCCTCCAATCAAAACTTATAAGTTCCTGAAAGCTACTGATCCTCATTTTTGCTTTTTATTTTTTCCTTATTCCTTACTACTGTCAAGAGCATGTTATGTTTTACTTATCGTGTCTGTTTTCTCTTCTCACTATGACATGAGGTACTTGAGGACAGGGATTATGTTTTAGTTTATTCCCTGCTGTTTTTCAAGTGCCTAGAATGATGCCTGCTACATATTAAGTATGAATAAATGTTTATCAAATAAATGAATGAAAAAACGAATGTATACATGCTGGATGCTTTTAACTTCTTAGGCTAATATGGCATTTTTCAATAAGCTTCTAATAAAAGCATTTTTGCAAATAAAAGGCAAACTGTATATATAATTCTTCCTAATAGAAATTTTGTGTCTGACTGGTATTCAGGATGTAAAGACATTTTAGATTGAGTCAAGCATATCCTCAGTAGAATAACAAGTTTTCAACTCAGAAAATCTGAAATAATTTTGTACCCATCAACTTGAAGCTTAATTGCTATTGCCAGCCCTAGACTATTTGACAAACAAACTAGCTCCATAATTGTGTGCCAGAGTTTTAAAACTTCCCCTTGTTGCAAAATCTCTCAGTCAATATCAGAAATTCACACCACTATTTATTTGTGAAAATCTTTTTAAAAATACATTTGTGTTAGTAGTATTTAATTTTGACAAATGGAAATAAGGAAACAGGGGAGCAGGGCTTTTCCTCTTTTACTTTTTACCCTTGTGAACTGATAGCATGTTTTTTTTTTCACCATAATCTTATTTATTTATTTATTTATTTTTGACTAAAAACAGAAAACAACAGGGCTGTGTGTGGGCTGGCTAGAACACGAAGGGAAGATGATTGAATTCATTCGTTCAAAAATTGTTTGTCTAACATGGAAGAATAAGTGAATGCATGAATTTAGATTGAATGTTATTGGAATATTATGAGTTCAGATGGTATCATTTTACATTTGTCTGATGTTTCCTTTTATTAATCCTGTGTCCCAAATTTAAAATATAATTTCATTACTCAATGAAGTTAAATATCTCGCAATCTCATTTATCTAGAACAGAGTATATATGAGGAAGCAAATAAGGAGGTTTCTGAGCAGCCAAAAGTACCATAAAAAGTCATTGAGAGAAATTTCAAACACCTTATACTTCTAACAGTTTTCTTAGTGCTAATTTACAGATTTGCTCACAATTACATAAGGTTTGAAACTCCACACCCAGTTGGAAGTGTAAATTAATAGACATTTAAGGAGATTATCTTTCATAGGTAAAAACATTCACAGCTGAGACAAATGTCAGCAGGTAGCAATGAATGAAATAGAAACCCATAACAAATATAATTGTGAGACATGAAAATAAAAAGAAAACTAAAGCTTAGAGACATTACAGCTGATACAACAAAGGAGGAAACATCTAAAATATTTTTCTTAAAAGAAGTGATGTTGAAAGAATTAAGCCCCAATAAATTTAATTAGTTATTGTGTGTACAGAAGTTAGATTTAAGTTCAATGATTAAATTGATAATGGTATGCATATTTATCTTGAAATACATATACACGGTATCAGGTGGGTATCTACAACTCAAACCTTTACATTGTGCAACTGACTTTGGTTCCCTTGCCAACTGCATATAAGCTCTTTGACATTGTCAAGCTTCTTTACTATGTTCATATACATAAGTCAGTATTTGATTTGCCATAAATAAGAAAAAATGTTGGCTGACTGATTTCTTTTCATATACAGTGATTCTGAGGTCATATTTGTTGACAAGCATAATACAATGTTTGCTTCCTATTAGTTTGTGGCTTAACCCATAAATGAGAAATCTTAGAATTTTACAAATATAGAGAAAGCTGTAAGTTGTGAAGTTTTTGTTGTTTAATGCCCAGGTGGGGGCAGCAGCTTTCAGCAGCTCAGTAACTTTTCTCTGCTTAAAACATCCTTGTTTTAATTCTGTGGTGTTTTTAATAAATTTCTATGGTGTTTTTAATAAACTTTTCTCCCTTGCGATGTCATCAGTTTAGTTTATTGCCTTACTGTTCTCCCACTAAAATGACATGAAGCTAAAAAGATAGACAAAAACTGCTTGCTTTTCCCTGTAGCTAATTGTATGTTTCAACCTATCTTTTCTATATCATGAATGATATTTTTCCTTTTGATGGTCACAGTGTCTTCTACTATATAAATTTAATTATCTAGTCTTCCTACATTTTAAATTTCCTTCCATTATCCATTATTATATAAAAACATACACACATATACACACATATATATGTGTGAATAAATAATATGGTTTACACAATTTCCTTAGTAATATGTGGGAGATTTGTACCTTGTTTGCTTTTTTGAGCAGGAAATCAAAGCCCACCAATATTTTGATGATTATCAGGAATACAGTGAATTTACCTAATTACTATGCTTCAGCAAAAACAATAAGCCAAGTCAGTGAGTGCTAATAGCGAGTTGAATGAAGGTCTGTTGCTGGTCTAGTTTCTGTAAAAAATAGCCCCAAATACAAATTAGAAATGGTATAATTACATTGTAGTAATCAGGTATTTGACTATGTAATGGAATACCCCACTCCCAAATTATATGCATAGTCCATTTTACTTTGAAGAAAAAGATAAATATGACCAAAAGATTCAGGAGAAAATAGAAATGTATTTAATAGGCGGCTTCAGATGCTATAGCTCCTGTTGGTGAGCAAGAAGAAACTCAGTCATCTAAGGATGTTTACTAAGAATCATTTATCAATAAACCGGTTTTTTTTTTCCTAAGAATCAGCAGCAGTCAGCCAATCTAAAGTTGAAATAGTTGACATTTTGGGAAACCATTTAGTACTAATCTAGCTAATTTCGATGACAATGCTGAGTACCTGTACCTTTCTACATTTATCTTAATTATTTTTCTCACATCTTAAATTTTCTCTTAACGTGGCGGATTAAATTTGTGGTGACCTAGGTGGGATAACTCCAAGATTGCAGTCTGGACTTGAGAAAACTTCTTAATTTGAGGCAGCATAGGTAGATGCCTTTGTTTAAGTATATCACAGTCAAGAATCATATATGGCATGGCCATTATATTGATGTGAGACCAAGTTTTATCATTGTCAGTATAGAACTCAGCCATTTATTATAGCCATGCCATAAACCAAGTGTGTACTCTCTCTAGACAAGAACACTTACCTGTTGTCAGAGGACACAAAAAGTTGTGTTTAGCAAAGCCCAAATTAAGGAAAAGGCATGTTAGATGCATATAAAGTCGTACCACATGGAACCTTGAAATGATCATGTATGTAAACTCAAAAATTTGGCATAGCCTCAAAAAGTCTTCAAGCAAATTCTTTAATTTTGATGATTATGAAGGCACTAAACACATATTTCTTTCATTAAATTGTTGATCTATATTTTAAATTATTTTAATTATGAATTTTATTGATTTTTTAATCACAAAAGTAAAAACAAAATTCAAGCCATGCAGAAATTTATACTATAAAAACTTTAACATTTCCAGTATTTCTTAAATCTCAAACCACAGTGATAATCACTGTAGATAATTTGCTTTAAAATATCATTAATTTTCTATTTTTGAGATGAACCCTAACTCTGTCACTCAGGCTGGAGTGCAGTGGTGTGATCTCGGCTCACTGCGGCCTCTGCCTCCCAGGTTCAAGTGATTCTCATGCCTCAGCCTCCCTAGTAGCTGGGGTTACAGGCTCCTGCCAACACGCCCAGCTAATTTTTGTATTTTCAGTAGAGATGGGGTTTCACCATGTTGGCCAGGCATGTCTCAAACTCCTGACCTCAAGTGATCTGTCTGCCTTGGCCTCCCAGAGTGCTGAGATTACAGGCATGAGCCACCGCTCCCGGCCTAATACACCATTATTGCTAAAGTACTATGATAAAAGATTAAATGAGAAAACAAACTACTTTTTTGGCTTTAATTGCTTTCCAGACAAGCAAATTTTTGAATGTATGTTGAAGGCTCCTGCAAGTAGATACATCAAACATTTTCAACCAATTCTAATAATTTTACCACACAAACTTATATTTCTAAATAAAAATATGCTGGAAATCATGACAACATTAATTAGAAATTTTCAGCCACAGATCTCTTAACCCCAAATATGAGGGGAAAAAGTTTAGAAATATTTTTGAAATATTAATAGTTTACTCATAAAGCAGTAATTTTTTTTGAAAAGGGAACACAAATAACATTCCACTAGAGGTAATAGATGAGGGCATAAAGGTGCAATTCTAAATGTTTTCTGCAGAAGAATTATATCTACTTAGATGCTTTAGTTTAATCCCAATCATAGGTTGTGGTAAATATCAGATACTAATTGGAAGATACAATAAGGCATCCATCCATACCTCTTCAGAATTTAAATGAACAGCAATGACACAATAATTCTCTATTTTGCCTTTTCTCAAACTGTCACTTTATTATGCCTTCTCTTGGTAAATAATTTTATTTCCTATAATTTATTGATACCTAAAATTATTTAAGTATTTGATTGACAATTTAATCAACATGATTTTTGAATGACTCACATTTTCAGAGATTTGAACCAGAAAGAACTTGTAAATCATCTAATCCTATAGGTTTCTTTCAGTTGAGGAAACTGAGACATAAGCCATTCTCAAAAACACTGAATGAAATTTCGGGAAATAACTTAGATGGTAAATACTGGGAGAACTTACTGTGCCCCTGAAGAAATCTAGTCACATAGGAAGTAAAGAAGCTGTGCTGCTGTCTATATTTACACTAAAGATTTCCTTCCCTGGTGCATTTCTTCCTATTATTTTTTTCTCTTCTTGAATACTTATTCCTCAGCATCACGTTTCTAATTACTTTCAAGACAGAGCTAGAATATTACTTTCTTCATAAGGCCCTTTCTGATTCTAGAGCTGTCAATTATTTCTCATCTTCTGCACACCACTTATTTTTAAGCTACGTCTTTCATGACATCTTTTTCTAACTTGTATTTTGTCTATATTCTTGCAATAACTTGTAAGCTACTTGATTACATCATATTCATTTTTTCATCTCCTGCAAACTCAACAGAGCTTTTCATTTAATTGTGTTCAATACATATTTGTTGAATAAATAAATGGAATGCAATGTTGATTTCTGTTATTAAAATGTAAGATAACATCCTAGTTATTTTTTAAGAAGGAATAGTACACTCAGTGAATAGATTTTATCTCATGCACATTTATTAGTCATGTGGCCATATTCAAGCTGCTTAAAATGAAATATTAATCCAATTAATTTGAGCTTTTAAAACAAAGCAATTTACAGTTTTCATCTTTGCTGAAAGTCTTATTAGCATAAATTAGTTCTTTTAAGTTCAACTTATTTGACTGTTGCATCGGAGATACACATAAACTGTCATTTCCATATTCAGAGCATGGGATTAAGAGAAGGACCCAGAGAGGTCAGTTAATCTACATTTACAGAGCTCTTGGAGACAGCACATATCTAAGCCGGCTCCCATAGAGGATCATCTATTTGCTTTTAAAGACTCTCCTGAGGTTTTCAAAGGAACACTGGCAGATGCAAAGCCTGTTGACTCAGGATGCCAACATCCTTTGAAAATTACACCCCCCATAACATTTAACTTAGCCATAGAAATCATTTAAAATACACTATCCCTGAATTTTTCTCCCACCTGCCTTTTGTAAATAGTGAGAAGGAAAGGGAAGTATCTCAGAGAGCACAAGAAAAAGAGCAAAGGGCTCTTTTGGGATTTTTCTCTTTCCTTGACAAGCCGCTGTAAGCAAGGTGAGGGCCAGGTTATAAGATTGGCAGCACAATCCAGATTTGTCTGTGGATAGGAACATTGATGGTTGTTTTCTAAACTCTTGGAAACAGCAGTTGATATCAGACCTTCATGACATTCTCAGGACGTTTTTCCATAATGGGAAAATCATTTGTGATTCTGTGATACAATTTCCCCTTTTACAGTAGAATTAAACCTTCCCTACAGTTTCATCCCAGTGTTGGCAGGAATATTTCACTGACAATATGAATAATATTAATGTCAATATCTGATATAACCTTTTGTTATTAATAATGTATGAAAACCGCATAGAGAACTATTTGAGTTATTCACTTACCATTATAGGAGGATAGCTTCCATTCGATTACCAAAATTATTTTTCAAGACTATTCAAGCATAAGGACAATTTTCATGAGATAGTAGTAACAGGAAATGTAGAAAACTAATTTATATATTCAATGTGATCAATATTTTACAAAGGTTTTGGCACATATACATCCACATTCAAAATACACCCAAAAAATACTCTGACCTAATACTAGGCGGGAGGAGGATTTATAAAAGTTTTTTTTTTCAACTCTTTTTACAGATGTTTTCAAATTTTCTATAAGTGTGTATTTCCTTAATAATCAGGAAAATGTTACTTTGAAAAGATAATATATACACGGTTTTTAAAGCACAGTTTTACTGAAATAATTTATAGACTTCTGAGAGATTTTTATGGTTCTACAATAAAATAACTGTGATTCAAATCCTGGCTCTGCACTTGTATAACATTGGAAAAGTTCCTTAACATCTATAAAAGGGAGATGATAGTAACCCAACTTCATTGGGTTGTTGTGAGGATTAAATGACGAAATACATGTAAATCACTTGTAAGAATGTGTGTCTGGCATGTGGTAAGTGCTTAATTAATGTCAGCTAGAACATATTAATTATTATAGAGGAAGGAAACAAGGCATATATTTAGAAAGTGGGATGAGATCATTGGGATTCTCTGGCAAGGTTTTGGAAGAATTGAAACTTAAACCAGACTGTAGAAGATAGATAAAATCTGAAAAGATATTTTCTTTGTTTTGGTGCAAGGTGAGAAGGATGGCAGACCATGAGGGAAATGATAAAGTTTGAGAAAGGGAAAGTTTATGGGTCAAATAAAACATATGGTGAAATACAAGGTTTAGATAAATATATTTTCTCCAAGTCTTCTCTCTTTATAGTGCTTGAAAATATAAACAGGTTAAGATGGGCATGGTGGTTGTAAAGCAGAAATTATTTTCTCCATGCCCATTCCCCAACTTTTTAACATTTTTAGTTAATTCTGATCTCAAATTCTGCCTTGCAGAATTTTTCAAAGGCAAGATCACAGTTGTATGTCTTGTCAGAATGCTCCAGGCATGACCCGTGAATTTCATTTTGTGTCAAATTCTAGAGTAAAGCTAACAGTCTTTTGGCTAGACTTCCTCAGTGTTGCCTTTGGAAGCCAGGGATAAACAAGATGGACTTATGAGGTTGATTTACAATGGAAAAAAAAAGGATTTCATTATTTATTTTCTTATACGTACCTCACAAATTTCTATGTATCATGAAAAATTATTTTTATTAATATGCCCATTATTCATTATTAATGAATTATACCAGTCTCTCTTTCTCTCATATTTTATCATATTGTTGAAACTGTAAGGTTTTTACATTGCTAGGACCTCCCCTACAAGATTGTGTACATAATCAATATTAAGTAGATAGTACAAAATATTGATTTTAGAATGCTTACACTAAATTAATTTGAATACCATATTCCATTCTAATGTTTTCAAAGTACACCTTTCCTCATACAGCTATGAGGTTGATCAACTACTTGAAGGAACTAGGGATCATTACGATCATTTTTATAATTGTTTATTAGATCCAAATTACTGATGCCAAATAGTAATTTTTTCTTCTTTTTCTTGTTTGATTTGGGGAATCTGGCTCAATAGCTATTATTTCATTCCATCGATGGTGGCATCATTTGATATCTTATGTAATTTTTGCTCTAATTCTAGGGCCCAGAAGGTGGGTGATTTAGATATGACCCCCAGAACTGAAATTCAGAACAACTATTACAGTAATCCTAGATTGCCTGAAAATATTATGACATTTTGAGTATCTCTTATTATATAAGTCCTATCCTACAGTATATTTACTCTGAAAAAAAGAAGATCACAGTGATAAAGTATAACTGTAGTAGATGTGGGGACTTTCTTATATCTTTTGTGTAATGATGCTGCACTAAAGATTAATAAAAAGCTAAAAATTTACAAATATGATAGGGTTTTCTTTTTCTTTTTATGGTGATACAAGGTCATTAAGACAGACATGATTTGTTATTACAAAAAAATTAAATTTCTTCTTATCTCACAGAATTACTCTCACCCTTCTGCTAGAAATAATAACCTCCCAATATGCTTCTTAATCATATCTTGAAATAAATTGCTTCACCTTTACATCAGTTGAATGCCTCCTAAGTGGCCACAGTCTGCCAGATGCATGGCTTCCCAATCTGGTCACTGCCCTTAAAATTTTTTTTGAATATTAAAAAAATGAAACAACATTACCTGCTAAGGAAGAACCCGTTCTGTGCCATTGATTAATTGGCATTGATAAATAAGCCACATTAGTATTACAAGAAAATGGCATAACAGATTGATGTCAACTTGAGCTCTCTAGGAATAAGGCTGAAGAGAACTCAGTACACCATCTGGAAGAGACAATGAGAGGTGGCAAATTTCATGCAACGGGGAAAAAGGGGAGGGTGCTTTTCAGATGCCACATATCTGAACTGACACTTTGATGTGTTCAAGTGCAATCTCCCCTGTCAAAATATTTCTTTCTTTAGCCGTACTTGATCTAATGCAATCAGACCACAGTGTGGAAGGCTGCCATATCCTCTTAGGTGAGATTTGTCTTGGAGTAACAAGCTGCACAGCTTCCAAATTGTAGTGCCACAATTTAAATGATAAAAAACAAAACATGCAGTACCAGCTTATGTGAAAATTTACAACCTGCTGTGCCACCTTTAATACAAATTTGAGAATTCAGTGTAATTTTTTTTTGTTTTTTTACTCATAGTAACACATTATAACTGAATAACGATTATCTCTGTGTTATTTTAAATTGACAAAACTTATCAATACACTTTCACTTATTTTTCCCTGCTTAATATTAAGCTACCTTTTCACCTCTCATTGGAAATTTCTACCAATAAGATCAAGTTTAAGGGCTAATGATCTTGATGGATTTACAGCAAACTATTTTCTTGAGATGAGAGATTGTTTATTATAATTACCATTATTATCTTTATGACTCTAAAGTTATTTTCAGAGGGACTGTGTAAGCTTGTACATTTTAATAAAATATAGTATCAATTAGTTTCATATGTCTACGCTAGGTGAATTTTAGTAAAATGTTACTAAGATATTTTAAAATTATAACTAGGACTCGGAACTACTTGATCAAATCAATAAAATATTCTATGTCTTTTAAATATCAATGCTTTCTCTTCTTTAACAAGAGGAATGTTTTCCTTAATATAATTGGAAAAAATTGCCTACTTGAATCTGATTTAAATCAGGTATATAAAATTGTAAGGTTTTAGGCTAAACATCTTGTTATATTGAGATTGAGGTTTGTTTAACTTGGAAATGTAAAATCAATATGATGATGATGATTCATATTTTAATCTATAGCATATAAAATGTCCTAGTATAAAAATGTTTATGGCTTAAAAACCATATTTGCATTTTTTTCATTCATCAAATTATGACCCCTATTTCTAGTGGACTCATTTGTGTTGATAAAGTTTTAGCCTTTATTACTTATATAATAAATTTAGATCTTGTTGTTAATAATATGTTGAATCAATTCACATGGCACATGTAGATACATACACACATTAAATAGAAACATGATAAAAATAAGATTAAGTTGCTCTAGGCCATAGAAACACTTACTTTGTTGAGGTTTAAATGGAAAATAGAAATAATAGGTAGATTTACCAAAGCAATAAAATGACTGACTTTTAGACAGTATTTCAAATAACTAAAAGATATGGTTGCAAATATTGAAAATACTCAACTAAAATAATTACCAAGAAAAAATATTGCACACCAAAGCCAATGATGGGAAAAGCAACAGAATCACGCACTGGAATTTGTTACATCTTTCTGTGGATAGAAACATTGTTATTAGTAGTTTCTAAGATAATAGCTAATATTAACAATCAGATGAAATTATACAATGTGGTTATTACCTGTGTTAAATGTTTCTTAATAGAGTGTGGTAAGTTAATAAAATCTTGGACCTGTTTCATATACATGCTTTATGCAATTTAAGATCGTTTTGATGATGTTATATATAGATGTTATATAAAGATTTAAATCCATTTCCAAGGTTTTCTCTTCCCTACTGTTTGAATGGTTATAAAATTTTTTTATTTTTTTATTTTTGAGACAGGTCCTCACTCTCTCACCCAGTCTGGAGTGCAGTGTCATGATCATAGCTCACTGCAGCCTCAACCTCCTGGGCTCAAGCGAACCTCCTGTCTCAACCTCCCAAAGAGCTGGAATGTCAGGCATGAGGCAGTGTGCATAGCCCTGAATGCTTTAATTTTATTAATTACTTGGAAAAAGTTTAATTTCTAGTTATTTCTAGGAAATAAATCTACATTTTTATATCTGATTTCAAGAAAGCATTCAAATGCCCATAACCAATTTTCTCAATGGTTAGATAATTTGAAGTATAGGAGAGGAAAAAATTTATTTCCTTATCCATTACTATGTCCATGGTTGAGGACCCTATAACAAGAGGCAGACTAATAAGAGAAATGTACGTCTTGCAAGACATGGAAGCCTTTTAACATCAAGACCCAAAGATGTGAACTTGTGTATTTTATGCTTAGGTTTGATAAAGAAGGGATAATTGTGGACAAATATTATTGAAAGGTAAAGGATATGATCTAATGGCAATAAACTGGGGGGAACTTAGCACGGCCTGTTGATTCTGTTAATTATCTGTCCTTTATTCTTTTCTTTTTTTTTTTTTTTTTTTTTTTGAGACGGAGTCTCGCTCTGTTACCCAGACTGGAGTGCAATGGCACGATCTCGGCTGACTGCAACCTCCACCTCCCAGGTTCAAACGATTCTCCTGCCTCAGCCTCCTGAGTAGCTGGGATTACAGGTGTGCACCACCATGCCTGGCTAATTTTTTTGTGTTTTTAGTAGAGACAGGGTTTCACCATGTTGGTCAGGCTGGTCTCGTGATACGCCCACCTCGGCTTCCCAAGGTGCTTTGATTACAGGCGTGAACCATAGCTCCTGTCCCCCTTCGTCTTTAGAGATAAGGATATTCTTTTCCTTAGAGAATAGGAAGGGCACCTCTCCAATAAGCGTGTTATGATCTGCTTCAAAGGAGAAAGGTGAGGGGAAGGTGAGAGTGACGTTTTTGCTTCTGCTGTTTTCTAAAAAGCCAAGGTACCATATTTTGGGATAGTGTTCCTGAACCCCATCAAAAGCAAACATTCATGGTCTTTTTATTTAATCTTACCCTAGCCTCATGGAAGATCACATAGATCAAATAAGACTTATTTAATTTGCTAAGAGTATCAGTACAAGATTTTACAATAAGCACCTCAGAATGATTCAAGTATCTAACCATAGCTACAGAAGTAACAATATGCACATTTTAGTCTAAGATTTGGATTTTAGAACCTCTTGTTAGGTTATCCTGCTACTTCCCATTTTTACTTCTTTGTGTATTAGTTTGCCTCTTAATGTATAACAATATTTTCCATTTAACTTGATTTTCCCCCTCTAAAAAGCTTGTTATTTAATTCCTTTAGGATTAGAGTTCTGACAGATAAAAACATACTTGTCTTTCTTTTGCTTTTGTATTTATATATTAGCATAATTTTCTATTTCATACCTCTTTATGTCTGAAGGAATATACCACATTATCATTACAAAAACCTCCTAATAAAGTTGAATTGTGCTTTCAAGTGGAGACAGACCTGAGATTATGAATAAAAGCAATCCTCTCCAGCAAGGAAGTACTTTGAATAGATTTCAGCTCAGTCAGATAGCTTGAGAGTAATAAGTAGCAGTGGGACTGGAAGCCACATTAAAAATTTCTCACTAGTTCAGAGGAAGATGATGAAAATTACCTTCAGGAGTAGCTTTAGGAACCTGACTGAGGTAGAAATCACTATTTTGATAATATTTTGGATGGTGATTTACTCCCTACAAAACACTTTGCTACAAATTGTACCATGTAACATTCACACAACCATGTCAGAAATGTAGGGCATATGCAATTACTCCTTTTTGTATGTGTAGAAATTAAATGTAGCTGGGTGTGATGGGTCATGCCTGTCATCCCACCTACTCAGGATGCTGAGACAGGACAATTATTTGAGCCCAGGAGTTTGAGACCAGCCTGGGCAACATAGCAAGATCCTGCCTTTTAAATAAAAAAATATAGCCAGGCATGATGGCATGCACCTGTAGTTTTATCTACTTCAGACTGAGGCAGGAGGATCATCCAGGAGTTTGCAGCTGCAGTGAGCTATGACTGCATCACTGCCCTCCAGGCTGGGCAACAGAGCAAGACCCTATCTCTTTAGAAAATTTAAAAAAAGAAATTAAATCTCAGTGATATTAAGGGATTTAATAAAGGCCATTAATAATAAGTGCTTGAACTGAACCAGAACTTGAAGCCCAGACTCCAAATTCAGTTTTCTTTCAATTATTCTTTTCATGAAGATTTTTGGGAGTGAGTATACTTAGCACTCTACATAAGACCCGAATATTACATTTCAGATTCTTTAAGCCATTATATTTGACATGAGATATAGGAAGCCTGAAAAATAAAAACAAAAAAACAAAATTGCTGGCAACATAAAAGTCTTGCTGATAACATTTAACATTAAAATTTTTAAACTCCTTGCTTAAAAATTATGAAATCTTTTTATTTTTTATTACTCGTGATTCTGAGACTCTTTTGAAAATGTGAGATATAGCCCCATATTCTCTTTGGAAGAGCTATGTTATAAATTTATTTAGTTTTAATATAATATATAGTTTTCAATCAAGCTCTTCATTTTAAAAACTATTTAAGTTTGAAATTTATATAATAATGCAGGTGGCTAGCAAGATGGCTGTATAAGAACAGCTCTGATCTGCAGCTTCCAGCGAGATCAACACAGAAGGCAGGTGGTTTCTGCATTTCCAACTGAGGTACCTGGCTCATCTCACTGGGACTGGTTAGACAGTGGGTGCAGCCCAATGAAGGGTGAGCTGAAGCAGCGTAGGATGTTGCCTCACCAAGGTAGTGTATGGGGTCAGGGAACTCCCTCCCCTAGCCAAGGAAAGTCATGAGGGACTGAGCCATGAGGAATGGTGCATTCCGGCCCAAATGCATCCTTTTCCTACAGTCTTCACAACCCAACAACAGGAGATTCCCTTGGGTGCCTATGCCATCAGGGCCCTGGGTTTCAAGCACAAAACTGAGCAGCCATTTGGGCAGACACCCAGCTAGCTGCAGGAATTACTTTTCATACCCTGGTGGTGCCTGAAACACCAGCAAGACAGAACCGTTTACTCCTCTGGAAAAGGGGTGAAAGCCAAGGAGTCAAGTGGTCTAGCTCAGCGGATCCTACCCCCACGGAGCCAAGCAAGCTAAAATCCACTGGCTTGAAATTCGTGCTGCCAGCACAGCAGTCTGAAGTCAACCTGGGACACTTGAGCTTTGTTGGGGGAGGGGTGTCCGCTATTACTGAGGCTTGAGTAGGTGGTTTTCCCCTCACAGTGTAAACAAAGCCACTTGGAAGTTCGAACTGGGCAGTCTACTGCAGCGCTGCAAAGCTGATGTAGCCAGGCTACCTCTCTAGATTCCTCCTCTCTGGGCAGGACATCTCTGAAAGAAAGGCAGTAGCCACAGTCAGGGACTTATAGATAAAACTCCTACATCTCTGGGACAGAGCACCTGGGGAAAGGGGCAGCTGTGGGTGCAGCTTCAGCAGACTTAAATGTTCCTGCCTGCTGGCTCTGAAGAGAGCAGCGGACCTCCCAGCATAGCACTCGAGCTCTGATAAGCGACAGACTGCCTCCTCAGTGGGTCCCTGACCCCTGTGCCTCCTGACTGGGACACATCTCCCAGCAGGAGTCGACAGACACCTCATGCAGGAGAGCTCCAACTGGCATCTGGTGGGTGGCCCTCTGGGATGAAGCTTCCAGAGGAAAGAACAGGCAGCAATCTTTGCTGTTCTGTAGTCTCCACTGGTGATACTCAGGCAAACAAGACCTGGAGTGGACCTCCAGCAAATTCCAGCAGACCTGCAGCACAGGGGCATGACTGTCAAAAGGAAAACTAACAAATAGAAAGGAATAGTGTCAACATCAACAAAAAGGATGTCCGCACAAAAACCCCATCCAAAGGTCACCAACATCAAAGACCAAAGGTAATAAATCCACAAAGATAAGGAAAAACCAGCGCAAAAAGGCTGAAAATTCCAAAAATGAGAATATTTGTTCTCCTCCAAAGGAGGAGTGTTTAGAGGGAAATTTATAGCATTAAATGCCCACAGGAGAAAGCAGGGAAGATCTAAAATCGACACCCTAACATCACAATTAAAAGAACTAGAGAAGCAAGAGCAAACACATTCAAAAGCTAGCAGAAGGCAAGAAATAACTAAGATCAGAGCAGAAATGAAGTAGAGACACGAAAAACCCTTCAAAAAAGCAATGAATCCAGGAGGTGATTTTTTGAAAAGATTAACAAAACAGATAGACTGCTAGCTAGACTAATAAAGAAGAAAAGAGAGAAGAATCAAACAGACGTAATAAAATTTGATAAAGGAGATATCACCACTGATCCCACAGAAATACAAACTACCTTCAGAGAATACTATAAACACCTCTACACAAATAAACTAGAAAATCTAGAAGAAATGAATAAATTCCTGGACCCATACACCCTCCGAAGACTAAACCAGGAAGAAGTTGAATCCCTGAATAGACCGATAACAAGTTCTGAAATTGAGGCAGTAATTAATAGCCTACCAACCAAAAAAAGCACAGGACCAGATGGATTCACAGCCAAATTCCACCAGAGATGTTAAGAGGAGCTTGTGCCATTCTGTCTGAAATTATTCCAAACAATCGAAAAAGAGGAACTCCTCCCTGATTGATTTTATGAGGCCAGCATCATCCTGATACCAAAACCTGACAGAGACACAACAAAAGAAAATTTCAGGCCAATATCCCAGATGGCAAACTGAATCCAGCAGCACACCAAAAAGCTTATCCACCACAATCAAGTTGGTTTCATCCCTGGGATGCAAGGCTGGTTCAACATATGCAAATCAATAAACATAATCCATCACATAAACAAAACCAATGACAAAAACCACATGATTATTGCAATGATGCAGAAGAGGCCTTCTATAAAATTCAACACCCATTCATACTAAAAACTGTCAATAAACTAGGTATTGATAGAATGTGTCTCAAAATAATAAGAGCTCTTTATGACAAACCCACAGCCACTATCATACTGAATGGGCAAAAGCTGGAAGAATTCCGTTTGAAAACCGGCAAAAGATAAGAATGCCCTTTCTCACCACTCCTATTCAACATAGTACTGGAAGTTCTGACTAGCACAATCAGGCAAGAGAAAGAAGTAAAGGGTATTCAAATAGGAAGAGAGGAAGTCAAATTGTCTGTTTGCAGATTACATGATTGTATATTTAGAAAACCCCTTCGTGTCAGCCCAAAATCTCCTTAAGCTGATAAGCAACTTCAGCAAAGTCTCAGGATACAAAATCAATGTGCAAATATCACAAGCCTTCCTATACACCAATAATAGACAAAGAGAGACCCAAATCATGAGTGAACTCCCATTCATGATTGCTACAAAGAGAATAAAATACATAGGAATCCAACTTATAAGGGATGTGAAGGACTCTTCAAGGAGAACTACAAACCACTGTTCAAGAAAATAAGAAAGGCCACAAACAAATGCAAACACATTCCATGCTCATGGATAGGAAAAATCAATATCCTGAAAATGGCCAAACTGCCCAAAGTAATTTATAGATTCAATGCCATCCCCATCAAGCTACCATTGACTTTCTTCACAGAATTAAAACCAATTACTTTAAATTTTATATGGAACCAAAAAAGAGCCCAGATAGCCAAGAGGATCCTGTGCAAAAACCTGGAGGCATCATGCTACCTGACTTCAAGCAATACTACAAAGCTACAGTAACCAAAACAGCATGGTACTGGCACCAAAACAGATATATAGACGAATGGAACAGAACAGAGGCTTCAGAAATAATGCCACACATATACAATCATCTGATCTTTGACAAACCTGATAAAAGCAAGCAATGCGGAAAGGATTCCATATTTAATAAATGGTGTTGGGGAAATTGGCTAGTCATATGCAGAAAACTGAAATTGGACCCCTTCCTTACACCTTATACAAAAATTAAGTCAAGATGGATTAACGACTTAAATGTAAGGCCTAAAACCATAAAAACCCTAGAAGAAAACCTAGTGAATGCCATTCAGGACATAGGCATGGGCCAAGACTTTATGACTAAAACACCAAAACCAATGGCAACGAAAGCCAAAATTGATAAATGGGATCTAATTAAACTAAAAAGCCTCTATACAGCAAAAGAAACTATCATCAGAGTGAACAGGCAACCTACAGAATGGGAGAAAATTGTTGCAATCTATCCATCTGACAAAGGGCTAATATCCAGAATCTACCAAGAACTTAAACAAATTTACAGGAAAAAAACAACCCCATCAAAAAGTGGACAAAGGATATGAACAGACATTTCTCAAAGGAAGACATTTATGCAGCCAGCAAAAATATGAAAAAAGCTCATCATCACTGGTCATTAGAGAAATGCAAGTCAAAACCACAATGAGATACCATCTCATGCCGGTTAGAATGGTGATCATGAAAAAGTCAAGAAACAACAGATGCTGGAGAGGATGTGGACAAATAGGAACGCTTTTATGCTGTTGGTGGGAGTGTAATTAGTTCAACCATTTTGGAAGTCAGTGTGGCAATTCCTCAAGGATCTAGAACCAGAAATACCACTTGACCCAGCAATCCCATTGCTGGGCATATACCCAAAGGATTATAAATCATTCTGTTATAAAGACACATGCACACATATGTTTATTGCAGCACTGTTCACAATAGCAGAGACTTGAAACCAACCCAAATGCCCATCAATGTTAGACTGGATAAAGAAAATGTGACACATATACACCATGGAATACTATGCAGCCATAAAAAAGGATGAGTTCATGTCCTTTGCAGGGACATGGATGATGCTGGAAACCATCATTCTCAGCAAACTAACACAAGAACAGAAAACCCAACACTGCATGTTCTCACTCATAATTGGGAATTGAACAATAAGAACACATAGACACAGGGAGGGAAACATCACACAACAGGGCCTGTCAGGGGTTGAGGGGCTAGGGGAGGGATGGCATTAGGAGAAATATCTAATGTAGGTGATGGGTTGATGGGTGCAGCAAACCACCATGGCATGTGTATACCTATGTAACAAACCTGTGCGTTCTGCACATGTATCCCAAGACTTAAAGTATAATAATAATAATAATGTAAAGAGACATATACAAAAACATCTAGAGAAATACTGTTAAGATAATTTAGGACAGAACTCTGGATAACTTTTAATCACAAATGAAAAGTCAAATGTAGAAAGAAACAAAACTCCCAAATAAGATAAATACATGCACAAAAGTGTAAGTAGACAGAATTACCAACTCAACTTGGCTTTGGTCAAATTATTCGACTTGCTCATAATTTGGCCAAACCTGCTATAAAACTAAAAGGGAATATAAAACCAACATATTATGGAAAACAAGAGGCTGCATCTCAACCAGATTCTCTTATGTGAATTATTTTCTAACAAAATTTTTAAAAGAAGTCAACAGAAATTGAGCGTTTAATAAAAGTAAATATAAACATGTGGTAATGATAAATCTGTCTACATAATCTGCATGTTTAAGGTCTTATTTTAGAACTCAGATTCTTATGTTTCTTAATATCAGCTTACTGGTTATATTTGCCTTTCCATAATACTCAGTAAAAATATATCCATTAAGGAGGTTAATGTAATCATTTCAGGAATTAAAATTTTGAAAATATTATGAAAAATAACTTAGAATGAGTTTTACAAACATTATAGGAAAGCTTTCAAATAGATACATATATGGTTATTTCAAATGAAATTTTGCTCCTACCTACCTCACCACATAAGTCTTGGTCTCCTAAATGAGTGGGGATAGAGTGGATTTCAAGATTTATGAATTTCCCTGAAGTGAATCTCTCTGAACCCTATATTCTTTGTAAAATATTTTGCTAGAAAGTACATGCTACAGATGTAAAGCATGGTCATTATAGTCATTATTAATATTATTCTTAAAAGTGGATCTGAAAAATAGTGATTTAAAAAAGGAATCCAATAGCATGTCCTGAATATTCCAATCTCTTTTTGGACCTGCCCAACTTGTATCTTCTTCTGATCTCGTATAATATTTGTGGACTTTTCAATGCATTCAGGAATAAGTATTGCCCTGAAGATCTCTTCCAATTCTGTCTAGAATTTACAGTAAGTATTTCTTTTTAACTTTTGTTGCTTTTGAATTTGATTTTAATAACTGCATTAAAAATCTCTGTAGGGCAAGGGACAAATGATACTTCAGGGATCTTACCCTGTTTTCTTCTTGGTCTTCTAAGGATGGGGACAATTCCCAAAGGGAGGCACTGCTATGTCTCATGTTACCATACTATCTGTGTGAGTAGAAGAGAAAGAAAAGTGAGATTCTGTTCACTTCCATTTAGAATCTTTACTTACTCCTGGCCGGGCATGGTGGCTCATGCCTGTAATCCCAGCACTTTGGGAGGCCGAGGTAGGCCGATCATGAGGTCAGGAGATCGAGACCATCTTGGCTAACACGGTGAAACCCTGTCTCTACTAAAAATATAAAAAGTTAGCCGGGCGTGGTGGCAGGCGCCTGTAGTCCCAGCTACTCGGGAGGCAAAGGCAGGAAAATCGCTTGAACACAGGAGACGGATGTTGCAGTGAGCCGAGATCACGCCACTACACTCCAGCCTGGGAGACAGAGCAAGACTCCGTCTCAAAATAATAATAGAAATAATAATAAAAGTAAAACCTTTAATTACTCCTGAAAACTCTTCTATCTACTTAAGTAGATTTATTGTTTTCTTTCAAAGCCTGTATTTAACAGAATTTCTTCTTTGAAAATGGAATCAAAGAGCAGGAAACACTGAGTTTCCCATTAAGGTTAGAATATTTAAGTATTATAACATGAAACACTTATGTAGTCTTCATAATGTTTCTTTATAACATATAAAAACAACATATATTAACTCATTGATATATATGTTAATTTATTGTATTACAATAACAGCCCTTGAGAAAAAAAGTACTATTATTATCAAACCCACTTGACAGATGAGAAAACTGATGCATAGAGAGTTCAATTAATTTCTTCACTGTCACACAGATAATACAGGAAATTTGAATCTAAACAGTGCTATACTGCCTTTCATCTGAGGCAAAGTACACATGTCTAAGATCATTCAGGGTCATAAAAACAATAAGTAAAAGCTTCAGATTAAATGCAGAAAATTATTTCACTCATACAGTTGGTGTCTTCACTTAAAAGGGAGATTGAAAAATGAATTTTTAAATAAATAATGAAGAAAAAGGTTAGTAGAAAAATGAACCAAAGCATTTTTTTATCCTTGCTGATTGCAAGACTTTGTCAAAATAAAGACATGCATATTGGTATTAGTTGTATTACTACAGGAGGAGTAAAAACTATAGGGATAAAAAAACAGCAGTATGTATAGTTCTGGGTCTTATCTATCCTAATTTTTGTCATATGCTTCCATCAGACCTGACTGTTTATGAAGTGTTAATAAACATAAGGAAAATATCCACAGTATGGACCATTCCTCTTCTTCAGAATAAACCTTGGCAGGCCATATTATCCATGTAATTGCCATTTCCTGATGAAAACAGAGGTTTCTTCGAAGGCATTTAACAAGAGCCAATTTTTTAATGCTGCTTCTGGCACTCACCTTCATAGGCACTTTGCCATTTCAGTCTGAAGTAATGAAAGATGGAAAGAAAAATATTCTCTTCCTTATAAAGTTCAGGTCTCCTTAGGTTTAAGCCCATCAGGAGTCCTGACAAATGACTTAAAACATGTCAAAAATGAAAGTGAAAAGGTTTTATAACCTGTTTTTTTTTCCTTTCAGACACCCTCAGGTTTTGTCTGTTTGAGATGACTGGATTTTTGTTTTCTTCATTCTTAGTGTGAAATCGTTCCTTCAAAACATGTCTATAATAAAATATCTAGTTATCTCTGATGTTCTGTAACACTTATTGAAAAAATTTCTGTAACACTTATTGAAATAATTTCTGAAACAACAAAGTAATTACTTTTGGAAGACCAAATCATTGAAATAAGGTATTTAGGTAAACATTTCTGGCATTGTTCGTATCTACACCCTAACTATACTCTAACTGTATTTCGAAGATTCAAGAGAAAGATAACTCAATTTCTTAAATTTGGGTAAATATGACAGTATTTTGCAAAGTTTTTTAGGTATCAGTGAAGCAACTTAGTTTATTTAATGGTATCAACTTATGTACAATCTAATTTAAAAGTTCCATAATAAGTACATCATTTCCCTATGGTTCCTGGGAAGGTACTGCTCATTGGATTTTTGAGACTCTAGACTCTTTATCATGCTGCTTTTTAGTGAAAAATTTTTGTGTAATAACTCCTGATTTTAAATAGTTATGTCAGTAGATAGATGAAAGGCAGATGGAGAGACAGATAAAAGATAACCTGAATAAGTAGTATGATTCATATTATATAGACATAGGTTTTGTGAAATATATGTTCAGAAAACCATGTGCACTGTCATACATTTAAGTAGGGGAATTCTTTTGAATCCTAGACACGGTTGTGTGGTACATATTTCCTGTATTTTAACATTTTGAAACAGTAATTCGAAAATGGAATATTCTTGATGATGATTGTGACGGTGTTTGACAATGAATTTGGCAATTTGACAAAAATATATTTTACCTCAATAGCCTCTGAAAGCCAATTTTGCATTTAAATTTTGAATCTGTTACAATATAAAATCCATTGGAAATCAATTAACTGAGATAGTAGCATATTTCATTATGGATAAAGTAATAGTTTTGCAGCATACCTACACTTAGACTTCCTTCCATGTGGTAGCCCATATTCTTTTTCTTTTTCAAGACAGAGTCTTGCTGTTGCCCAGGCTGGAATGCAGTGGTGTGATCTCAGCTCACTGCAACCTCCGCCTCCCAGGTTCAAGCAATTCTCCTGCCTCAGCCTCCGGAGTAGCTGGGATTATAGGCATCTACCACCACCCCCAGCTAATTTTTGTATTTTTAGTAGAGATAGGGTTTCACCATGTTGGCCAGGCTCATCTTGAACTCCGCACCTCAGGTTATCTGCCCGCCTCAGCCTCCCAAAATGCTGGGACTACAGGCATGAGTTACCACACCTGGCAGTTGTAGCCTGTATTCTGATTTCTGTTCATTCTGTGCATTTCTATTGCATTTTGCTTAGGTATTGGCCAACAGTCATAATCTTCCTCTTAAAACTTCCTTTTTTCTCTACATTCTGTATCATTTTAATAGGATCACCATCCAAAGAATGGTGTGAGTCAGGAAAATGGGACTTGTTTTCCATTCCTTGACTCTCACCTCTACATGAAATCAAACATTAAATACCATAAAATTATACATATAGCAAGTCTCTCCTTCTCTCCTTTCTATTCCAGAACCACTTATTATTTCTTAGACCCTCATTATTTATCACCTGGATAACTGTAGCAGCCCTAGCCTTCCCTTCTAGCTTCAGTCTTACCTCTTTCTAAGCCTCTGCTGCCAGAGAGATGTCTGTGAATTGAACCTGACTATGACACACCCCTTCTTCAGTACTCTTATGACCCTCTTTGACTTCACTGGAAAAGTTAAATACTGAGCTTGATTTACTGGCCCTTTAGTACCTTTCTGTTGCTTCTTCCCACATTTTCATCCCTTTCCGCATTGTTTCAAATGGAACAGGCTATGGCTCTGTTTAACTATGCACTTTTGCTTATGTGTTTCCTTCTACCTAGAGCACCCTTGCCCATCAGCAACAAATATCCCCCACCCTTTCTGAGCTCTGACTTGAGTCCATCCAGACTTCACCAAGGCATCTTCTTGTTTTTTATTTGAATGATCTCTGAGCCCCCTTTTCCCCTTTTACTTGGTTAGTTGTTCTAATTATCTGCTTCTACAGTACTTTCTGTTTCCATCTCTTCTAACTTTGTCATTCTCTATTACTGTTAAGGTTTCCCTATTACGTTTTCCACATTAGACTGTGTTCCTTAATTGCGACACTGTACATTATTCACCTATGTGTCACACACACAGTCCTCTGTCTCTCTGTCTCCCCATGAATTCATACTGATATGTCCAATTCCAGGCCAATACACAGAGCTCATGCTGCCCTTTCTTCCTTGGGCATTTTGTCAATATTTTTCAAGTACAGAGATTCCAGGTCTTTTAAGACAGGCATTGTTAACTTGCCAGCATACTTCACACATACATAAATTTTTAGCCTAGCTGATCCAATTTGTTGAAATTTATTGTCTAGATGACTCTAAACTTTACAGAAAAAAAATAAACAATTTGGAAGCTTTGGTGCACATGGCAGTTTGCCACTGCATATATCATCATCTGGTTGATTATGTGATGTTTTGTTTGTTTGTCCAGATAACTGGAGCTATACAGACACACTCTTATTCTCCATTTACTTTCCACTGCACTGTAACAGCAAGGTGGGCTTTACTGATTTTTTGTTTATATATTTTTTTTATCTGCCATCTCACATACATGGTAGGCTCTGCAGAATGAAAATAGTCTTTACTGCTTCTGCCTCCCTCCAGTATTATAATTCTGGGCAGTGCTATGAATACAACAGCCCCATAAAAACGTTCTTGCTGAATGAATGTGTGAATTAAAATATCCACTGAAGACCTTGAAGGTTCATCATTCTATTGGAAATATGTGATTTTAATTATAAATTATTTCCTCCACTCTACGGTATTGTACTCTAAGATATATCATAGCTCAATACTATGTATACAGGGTGAGTTCTCTGAGGAGGCTTCGCCACTTGTAATTCTCAAATCATCTAAAGTTCAGGTTTGGGGTTTGGAAAACCTCCACAGAAATTTACACTGGTTTTGTCGTCGTCTTCTAAATTTTCCCATCAGAAGTTTTTAGATGATTATCTATACTTCTTTTATTTTAGTTAAATAGGATTAGTTGCCAAAGTTGATTATTTTTAAAATCTTTATGGTGCTTTCTAGCTTTATATATAGAAATCAGAAGAAAGATCACACAAACCAAGGAGGGGGAGGTGAAAAGGAGTATTTTATAATTTTTCATAGAATATTGAAACAGGGATATCTGTTTCTCTTTCGTGTAATCTTTTCATTAATGTAACATGATCTGAACATTGTGACATGCCCTTTAAGCTCAGCTTGATTGGCAGAAAGCCACGAGTTCTCTCCACCTCTGACAGCACAATGCCAAAGCATACTGTCACATCACAGTAAATCTCATTATTATTTATGCTAGGTGAGTGTGCATTGATTTTCATTCAAAGTGAGTTCCCATAAGACTTTTTTTTTTTATACTGGACAGTAACCTATCAGGTTTCATTTAAACTCTCCTCCTCGTCCACGGCCTTTAATCTTATAAAAGTCTAGATTGATAAAAACAATTTGGGTTTTTAAAGCTAAAGGTAAGGAAATAGCACATAGCACCATTCAAAGACTTGATTACTTATAATGTATTTCTTTATTTCTATTTTTATGGTGCTCTGCAGTGTCTGGATGCTCAATTAATGTTCATTGGTTAAGAGGAGAAAAAAGGAGTAAGAAAGCAATTATTTTGAAGGAATTGGTTCTCAATGTATAAAGTAACTATTCAAATTAATCATTGATTATCTACAAGCTGAAAGAAATACTGAGGTGGACATGTATTTAGCAAAGCTTTGTTCAGGAGAGATTAAAACCTCATGAATATAGAAGAGCTCATCATATATCCCCTTTTCTGGACAAAAAGGGGATGTGGGAATCACGACTTTCTCAGGTTTTGAGTCTGCTTTCCATGTGTAGAGATTATTCTTCCTGAAGCTTTGTTGAGGTTCATATTGCTGCTTGTTACTGCTTGTAATCTCCATTTTACTATATGATTTTTTTTTTTGAGGCAGAGTCTCATTCTGTTGCCCATGCTGGAGTGCTGTGGTGTGATCTTGGCTCACTGCAACCTCCACATCCCAGGTTCAAACAATTCTCCTGCCTCAGCCACCCAAGTAGCTGGGATTACAGGCATGAACCAGCAAACCTGGCTAATTTTTGTATTTTTAGTAGAGATGGGGTTTCACCATGTTGATCAGGCTGGTCTCAAACTCCCAATCTTAAGCGTTCCACCAGCCTCAGCTTCCCAGAGTGCTAGGATTACAGGTGTGAGCCATTACACCCGGGCCTGTGAAAATATTTCTTAGAATCAATCTCCATTTCCATATGGGAACTAGGTTCCCTCAAATTAATGGAAATCCACAAATAGCTTAAAGGAGGTATGTGATATTCCTGTCATTGCTGTGAATGTGTGAGTCCTTTTAGGAATTTCAACCTCTATGAATTTAGGAGCTTGACTTGCCTGCATTAATTTTTTGGTGTTCCATTTATTTATTTTTGCATATGACAGTTATATGATAAGACCGATAAGACAGATTAAAGAAAGCAACTTTATGTTCTACATAACATAGACTAATGTGACATATCTCTGAGGGTATTTAGATAGACTGATATAAAGGAGTAATATAAAGTTATCACTGTCTTTCAGCAAGTAACAAGTTTGTCAGTGATTGTTCTTCATTGGATAGAAATAAGAATTAGTAAATTTTCCTAAAACTATATAATTATGTTTTCTTTCCTAGAGAACAAAATTTCTATGACTCAGATAAAGCATTGGGATTGTATTTGTTTTGTATTACTGTGTAATAAATTACCACAACTTTAATGGGTCAAAACCCCCCCGCCATGCCTTTACTATGTCAATTCCCATGGGTTAGAGGTACAGGTATAGCATGGCTAGATTCTGCTCAGAGTGTCTCACAAAACTGAAATTGAGATATCAGCCAGTGCTGAGTTCTCATCTGGTGATTGATGTCCTCTTCTAAGCTCAGTTAGGTTGTTGGAAGAATTCATCTTCTTGCAGCTGTAGGACAAGGGTCCCCATTTTCTTACTGGCCAGCAGCCTGGGGTTGCTCTCCAAACCTAGAGGCCATTCTGAGGTCTTAGCCATGTAACTTCCTCCGCAGACAGTTCACAACATGACTGCTTTGTTCCAGGCCAACAGAAGAGCACCTTTGCTGCTTTGAATCTCTCTGACTTTTGAAAGTTTCACCCAATTAGATCAGGCTCAACCAGGATAACCTCCCTTTTCATTACATCAAAGTCAACTGATTTGAGATATTAATTATATCTGCAAAATCTCTTCCAAACAGCAGAAAATAACATACTTCTGGGAATGAAACTACAGTGTATTCATATGACCCGTACACACTCAAGGGGAGGGGATTACACAGAGCCTGAACACAGAGCAGGATTCTTGGGGGTCATCTGAGCATTCAGCCTCTTATAGGGACCATGTAACTTTGGAAATAATTTAGAGTTAAAAGAAAGAAGGAAGAAGTGAGAGAGGGAAGAATAGTAAAAGTGTCCTATAGGAAAATATAGAATGTAAAGTTCTCATTTATTGTATAATATATATGAATTTAATTATTAAATACTTTATGTGATATATAAATATTACATATGAAAATTATATATCTACACATTAAATACATTGTTTTCAGTAAATCCTAATTACCTCTATACGATAGATATTCTCATGCCGAATGACAAAATACTAGTGATTTTTGTTTACTTTTCTTGTGACAATAAAATGATTCAAACTTATTTTTGACAGAAAATGAGGCATTTCACAATTCAAAAGATCAAGCACAGTTATGATAGAATGAATCTTTTCAGACTCTAGCCAGATAATTTATTTCAGCCTCATGTAGATGGTAGCAATGAAGAAATTATCTCCCCTAACGCTGAGAAAACATTTTTTTTCCTTATCATATACTTAGTTTTGTAAACTCTTAGAGGTGATGCTTTCTTAAAATAACTAGTAACAAAAATTATTTCAGTTAGTTAAATTTTTCACTTGATAATGTTAGTTGGATTTATTAACAGAACAATTACAATTTTTCTAAGCAGACAAGCTGTAAAAATTATTTGAGGATGAAAGTTTTAATATAGTAAAGTGTATTAAAATCCTAGGAGGAAAAAGGGGACATGAAAACTTTCATATAACTTCTAAAAGAAACCCAAAATATAAATGGATTGGCATATAGCAAATATAGAGCTAATTTAATAAAGGTTCAGGAAAAAATTGAATTTTTATTGACATTAGTTAGTGTGCTAGTTAGAATTATTATTCAACAATATAAAGAACAAGAGCATGATAATACACATTCTTAAAATTTTATTTTATATTTTCATAAAATGTATGACAACAAACTCTTAAAATTTAAAAGCAAATTCAAAATATTATTTCAAATTTTAAAAAAACTTGTTCAGACAGTAAATTTTCAGTTACAGCATTCTGTGTTCCCTTCCTTGCATCTTTTTCAAATTCACATTAGAAAAGAGTAGTAACATTAAATTCATTGCTTTTTCGTTGTCATATGCCTTTTTAAGCTACAAGTTGCCTGCCGCCATGATGTTTGCTTCTTCTGTTCAGCTGGGAGTGGGAAGGGGGTTGATTGTTCTCTTAGGGTTGTTGCTGAGATATTAATGCGGTAGACATATTTAATATATCTCCTCCTTTTCTTGTGTGTGTGAAGAATAAATGGGTAAGCAAAAGAGCAATACATTTTTCCCTCCCCTTTCCCTTTTTTGCTCAGCTGGCAGCAGAAGTTAATTGGGTTTCATTTTTATTTATACCAGCAATCTTGGCTTCATTATCTTCACTCCCCACCCCAAATAAATATAATATAGCTTTTTTCATCCCACCCACAATATTTCTAGATGTCAAACTCATGATCCAAATGAAAATACCTTTATTTGAGAACTACAGGATAGTAAATATAAAGTCACAGTACGCTGACTTTGCTTGACTTGATACATTTAACTTCAACTTTATTTTATAAGTCTTGGAACAATGAAGTTCATATAGACTGAAAAAAAGAAAAGAAATTGATAAAATTCTTGAATTGGCTTTTTATTTGGTGTAAATTTACATTTAAATAACAAAAATCATAGCAAAAATGCATTTAATTGTATGAGAATAAACATGATTGATTATATCATTTAAAGTTTTTGATTCATAAATATAACAGATTCAGATATTGCTTATATGCATAAAATAAAAATTTTGTAAAATTTTGAATACTACTGGATAAATGCAGAAATTTTGCAGTCTATTACAGATGTTTTATGTAACTACAAGCCTTACGTCTGTTAATCATTGTGTTGGCTGGAAGGTAATCTTTGCGAAGTATTTATTCCCTCAGGATTCATTTTCCTGGCTTTGACTAAATTCAAACACTGATGGTTCAATGAGAGAATGAAAAATATTCTAGTTCAGTGTGACACTGTTACATTGGGTGATAAAAGCTTATATATCAAATGACAGTGATTTACCAATGTAATATTAATTAAAAATAATCTTTAAGAAGGGAGTAAATAACAATTTTTTAGTCTTAAGGGGAAAGCTAGAAAGAATGCAACACAAAGATAGATTTGAGGTAACTATGGCAGTTACAAACATGGAGTCACAGTGGCTTCCAAATTAAATGCTAAGTCATTTCCTCAATATTTTGAGGATTTGATCATTGAAAAACGTGTGAATAATTTTGATCCAGTATATAATTTGAATCTGTGTGTGGCTGAACAAGATAGAGAGTAATGAACTTTTGGTTCAGGAGGACAAGAAGTACCTTCAAGAAATGTATATAAGAAAAAAATATATATATATTTGATAAATATATATGAAGATATAAATATAGGTATATATCTTGCTGAAAAGACAATTATATATATAAATAACTTTAATAAGGATATTGCTAAAATAAAGGTTCATGCAAGGTAATTATAGAGCTGTGAAACATTATTGTCTTTAAGAAACAAGCCAAATTTTCACAATTTTAGGGAAATATTACTTGACTAGTAAATGGGCTCAGATGAGTTTCCAGACTTAGCAAATAGAAATACAGTATGCCTAGTTAAATTAGATTTTCAGATAAATAATGGATATATGTATATATGTGTATAAGTGTGTGTATTTATATGCATGTCCCAAATATTGCAACCCTAGCCCCCTAAGAGTTATTTTAAGCCAGTTTCAGGGTTTAGGGGCCAGGGCATGAAGTAGAGAGAAGCATATAAGAGGCACTTAATGAGTTTAAGAAGCAAAAGCATATGCATCTTTAAAGACACTAACAGGAGTGTGACTATTTATCTATCCAATAATCATTGAACAAATATTCTTGAATTAAGTGCAAGATCCTTCCGAACAAAATAAACGTACTACTATCTCTTCTGGAGATTACAGTCTGGTATGTACGGGGTAACGACATTAAACATGTAACAACCGCCAAAATATACAAAATTAGGAAATATTAGTAACAACTATGAAGGTAAACTGCAGTTTTATTAAAGAGGAAAATTCAAATTAGGTCAAGGCCGTCAGGAAAGACTTAAAAGTGACATTTAAGCCGGGACCCAAAGGAGCAAGAGTGGAAAATCATGATTAAAAAAAAAAAAGCCAAGAGAATATGGTGTCATGAAAACCAGGCGAGTATAGTATGTTAAGAAGAGTGTTTGCGTTAAATGCTGCTTTAAAAAAGTTAAGTAGGTTAAGAATTGAAAAGTTTCCGCTAGGTTTGGCAGTGAAGAAATCATTGATAACTTAAGCAAGAGTAGTGTTGTAGCTAATACCAGACTGGAGTGAGTTGATTTCTCTTCTTAATTTTTCTAATTCATTTATTAAGGAATTAATTTTATTTGCTAAAATTCATATACTGTGTAATTTTTTAAATGTGAATGAGAGCTTTTAAGGAAGCAGAATGTATTGACAGCAATTAGAATGGTAAAAATGTTTGCTGCTGATTTTGACCATTAACCCATACTCCTCATTTCTGGTTGTGAATTTCCTGATAATAAAGCATTAATATTAATAGCAACAAAAGGTCATAATGTAGTCATTCAGCACTGCTGGAATACAAAGATAGTGAAAACATGACACATATGATAATCCTAAAAAATAATCCACTTAGGTACTCAACATATAGTTCTTTTATATAGGAATTTATAAACTAAAAAGCTACTATTATAATTGTTTATTCAATTTACTAATCAAATATTTATGAGGGACATACTATGCTTCAGACACTGTGCATATGGATACTGTAGATGTGGATACTTTGAAAAAGAGAATTAAGAAGCTGGCCTTACCTTATAATTTTTATATAGTATTCTTTACAAATATCAAGAGATAGAGAACCATTTTTGGAGGATATAGAAGTAATAAATCAGGCATAGGTGAGGTATAATTATAGTGTTGGTGCTAGGAGGAAAGTCACATTTTGGTCTCCTGTTAGCATCAAGGAATAGTAGTAGTATGAGACTCTCCTACAGAAGAGGAAAACTAAACAAGCAAATAATTTTATAATAAAATTTAGGATAAGATTTTCAAATGGATTATTTTTCCTAGGAGTATTTTGTTTTTGACAGGCACAGATTGTTATTCCCTCTTTGCTCAGCAAATCTTCATGGCAACTGGGAGAGGACCTTTAAATGAGGATGTTAAGTGATGCAGTATATTTGTCTGTGTCTTTGGCATAAATAAAGCTATTGGAGGAAAGTTATATTCACCTTTCTGAAACTCAGTGAGATGTCTGTATTCCCAAACCTGACTGCTGCCATACCATTAAGTGACTGAAACCTGTACCTTATGTATGGGTCTGTGATTTTATACTTCTCTTTGTGGATCTGCCAAATGGCAAGCATAGCAATTTTTTAATGTAAATTTTAACAAAAACATCCTTGTTGCTAAAGAAATACAATGCATATTGGTGAAAGTTACATATTCATTTAATGCTTAGTAATTACATGAGTCTCTTGAGCATATGATCATTCATATTGATTCTAGCAGCTGACATCTAAATTACATTACAGATCTGTGGCCCCTAACCCTATCAACTCCGAGCAGTTTCACTTTAATGCTTAGGTTTTTATATTATTGCAACTGGAGACTGCCACTTAAAAACCACCCCGTTTCATGATCCATGGTTCAGAGTATGAGATACAATTGCTCTTTCAGAAGTCTCTAAGTAGGGAAGTTGTATTGAAGTCACCTACATACTGGGTTGGACAAAATGTCAGAAATTGGATCTTTAATATTTTTCAAATAAATATATGGAACACCTGCTAGGTTTTCACATCCTTTTATAGAAGCCAGAGACCTCAAAAGTAGCAAAAATAAATATGATCATTGTGCTGATGGAGATCATAATGGAGAAGTGAGATATTAATTCATCAATCACATATTAACAACAGGATAAGTACAGAGGTACATGGAACAACGAAAGTATATAATTGGGAGATATAGCTTGGTCAGAAAATTTTACTCCAGGATTATTATTTGACTGAACACTGAGGGATAAGAAAGACTTAATTGAATATAGCAGGGAGGGAAGGACCTTCTAGCCAGAGAAAAATATGTGCAAAGACATTTTGGCAAATGGTTGGTCATCGTTAACATATCATCTGCTGCCATCTCAAACAAGGTGGGAACTGGGGATACACACAAGAAGTCAGCACCTAGTATATATTATCCCAGGAACAAGAGGTCTTAGGAGAATGCTATATTCCTATTCATTCCCTTCTGCTAAAATCATCAGAATTAATTCTTAGGCTGGGAAATAAAACCAAATCTCTGGTTTTTATAACTAGGTCAAAGCAATGCTGGGCATTTGGAATGGCGAATAAAAAGCTTTTTCTTTATGTATGCTTGTTTGTGTCCACTTGATAGTGTATTTGTGTGTTTAGATTTAAAACAGATCTTCCAGTCTCCTGTGACATTAATTTGTAGCAAATATGAAATATAGTAGGTGAAAGTGATTTAATGAATACATATTCTTATATACTCAAAAATATTGATCCAGTTATAAAAGGAGAAAAAGATTTTACTGCAATTCTGATTGCCTGAGGACTTTGCATTATGATGACTAAATTCTGTTTTGATAAGCAAGTTTCTTGATCTTTGAAATGCTACAAAAGTGATTTATTATCCAAAATTAAAACTATTTTCTTCATTCTTAAGGTACTGTGATAGTTGAAATAGGCTTTTTACTTCATTCACCGTGGAAATTTCCTTCACCTCTGGCAACACTGATGAAAAATCCATTTTTTTTTTTTTTTTGCGGGTTGATAAAAATACATTTTTCATTCCTGAATTAAATGTTCTATAAAAATTAAAGCCTATTTTTGAAGTTATAAAACTGTCACTTTATAATAAAAGATTGTTTTCATTGACAAAACCAGAGGATTTGTGCAGGTTTCTATTTTGCTCCTAAGAGTGTTTTGTGTTATCAATTTGGCCATGCACACAATTTACACTACTGTTTATAAGGTATAGGAGTAAAGAATACATAATTTCAGGGATGAATGATCAGGATATGGGGTGTGTGTGTGATATAGTTGTCCATTGGCTCTTTCTAGCTTCTAGGGAGGCTCAGTAAGGGGCAGAGGAATGCTGCAGACAGGGCTAGCATTAATAATATAATTAGATTTTTTATTCCCCCCATTCTGGATTTAACTAACACAAGTGGGAGCGAGAAGGTGACCAAAAATTGGACTGTTTGGAATCATAGTATATCTTGTCAATCACAAGTGGAGGGAATTGCTTTAAAAATCTTATTATTTTTTATTAAATAATATTGAAAAATGTTATAATTTAGGTCTTTCTGACATGCTTGTTTAGCAGTTTTTAAAGTATTATGTGTGCATCAGAATTACAATATAAATGTGACATAGTCACCTATTTATTGATTGCTATGAAAAGACATTATAAAAACTTTACCCTACCATTTATAATTCATATGTATGTACTTTTCAGAAATGCAATAATGTTTGGAGGACAAAATAAGAAATGGTTTTAGTTCTACCATTTACCAATTGTTTAAAATCATAACTTCTTTGGGTCTCATTCTTTTCATTTTTAACATTAAGTAGTTAGATTGTAATCTGTAAACTCTGACACTTCATGATTTTATGATTCTACAAAGGCTCTATTCTTTCTCTAAATCAGGGGAGAAAATACTATTTTAAAACATTTTTGGCATCACAAAAAGGAATTTAATCTACAGGAATCATTGTGTGGTCTCTGTAGATTTACGTTTGAGTGGTAAAAAACTGGCATATACATTCAAGGATAAAAGTTCTAGTACATATGGTGAACTTTTAAAACATCTTTTGAGACTTTAAAAACAGTAAACATGGCTATCTTTGGGAAATCTGAATATCCCCATTCTATATATTATGTGTAAATTAAGAAACATACATGAAACTCATCTTTTTGATGCACACAAACCCTAGGTTACCAGGATGAATCCCATGATACTGATATGTGCCAGCATGAGCCATTGGCATCCTGTGAAGTTGTGCAGTCTTCCTAGAGTGAGATACGAATACTGTAGATTTGCTTTCGCCAATGTGAAATTCCTTATTTAACTAAAACGGAATGGCAGTCTCTGGATTAATGATGAACATTGTTCAAGGCAATTAGCTGGTTGACTAGCTCCAGGTTCACACATTATTAATTCTAGACGTTCTCTCACAGGCTTAAATCTTATGAGAACATGGCCTGGCTTTGCCCTCTATTTTCTTATTGTCTTACCATCTAGGCTTCCTTCAAAATAAGCAAGGATGCAAACAAACACACAAACAGACAGACAAAAAAAAGGGATGAATGCTGTAGCAAGGATGTTTTACTCTTTGAAGAATAGAGTTAGGGAAAAATTTATCTTTCTCATATATTATGGAAGGAATAAATGGCCTATAATTTTCTGAATAAGCCTCCTGATAGAAAAAATTTAATTTGTACTTCAGATATTATTCATTAAGGCCACACAGAACTGAAATTCTTACCAATTGAAACTCAAAGTTGATCCTGTAATTATATACAACTTATAAAAAAGGTTTTATGCCAATATTTCTAAAGCAGCTGTCATTAGCAATGGAGACTTTGAGGCTATAGTAAAGAACTACTTTATTCTTATGTTAATTTTCATAATAATCATGTCACATGATGTCACAGAAGCAAGCAGACAGTATTAGGTATTCAATAAATATACTTTTTTCTCATCTAACTTACAAATAGTTATTGATATTTGGGTTGTCATGATATGTGTTGATTCAACATTTTGTCTTAAGATTTAAGTGCCCCAGAAGAAATAAACACTTTATTGGGCATTTATGATGTTCTAAGACCTAAGGGCTTTATATATATATTATCTTGTTTGGTCACCACAAAAATCTTTGTAATCTCATTTTATAAATTAATATATGGAAGCTTAATTAAATTATAAAAATTATCTAGACTCAACAAAATGACCAGTATTCTAAACTTGAATTTGAAACTAGTTCTTTATGATTCTGGAGCTTATGTTTTAATGGGTCTGTTTAAACTACCTCTGAATGTACTTGATGTGTTCTGATGACAATAGTTTGTCATGGTGAGAAATTGAACCGTTTCCTTCTTTTTCTTTTGGAAATTGGTACTCAAACATATGTTGTCTGCCTAGCCTTACCCTAGCTACCCTCTAGAGACATAGCTTCCTATACTAACAAATTCTCTCCATGTCTGCTTCAAATTAAATTATCTGCCCTTTTGTTTTGGAAGAAAGTTTCATGTCTTTTTTTTTTCTTCTAAGTCTCTAATATAAAATGCCTTGCTCAGTTAATATTTGTTGAATGAATGAATACCTTTAACTGCAATTTTAAGGGTTAAATAACATTTGAACTTGCAAAGATGTTAAGAAGCTTTGGTGGGTGATGACAGAAAGATATTGGAGACACATTTTGAGTTTTGGCTCAGATCAATTCCACAGAAGACCCTTTTATTGCTAGATAAATTGTGATATAGGGCTTGTACATTTTAGGCTGCTGCAAAATAGAGCAAGTATCCATTGCCTTTTTCACTGTCAAAACAACAGTCAATGAAAATTATATTCTATCATCCAAGCTAATAATAAAATTATCTTTTAATTCTCCTCAAGCCATTGGTTGCTAATTGTCTGATGCTACCTTTCTCTTTATTGTGTGCTCAAGGCATTACAGACCAGATGCTTTGATCTGCAATCTTAACACATATATGTGAAGGATATTGCAAGGAATGTTTAAAAATGAAGTGGGGAAATTTGTGCATAATTTATTTTTTAAACTATAGAATGGATATAAGATTATATTAGAGTGTACTCTTGCTCTCTTGCATTCTGATAGGTTTCCTTGTGTGAAAAACTGAAGGCCAGGAATTACTGGTTGAGAGCTGAGAATTTTATAAATGCTGTGGGCCATATCTGAGTGAGCCCAGGGGAACATGTTGTATATATAATCTGCTATGTTGTAGTGAGGAGAAAGTGAGAACCATTATAGCAGATACAGCTTCACAGGAAGAATAGCAATCAATAGAAGTTTGACACCCATATTTGAGCTCATATTAACCTATTTTTTTCTTTTTTTGTGTATATTCAATTACTTAATTCTGGATGAAGATATTAATTCTCCTGATGGCATAGACCCTTCATAAGTCTGTAATTCATAATGTTAAAAACAGGTTACATTAATTGATTTTTGACACTTTTTGAATGAACTACAAGATCAAAATTCAACCCACTCTCTACATGGGAGTGACAATCTTGCATAAAGATGTAAAATCATTCTAAAGAAAATTATCACATTATTTGTAAAAATAGTTAAAATGTTGCCATGATATGCATAAGATTAATATTTTAAATAGATTTACTGTGTGTATATTTGATACATATTGCATTTTTTACATCTTTCACACACATTCATATGCATAAATAGGAAATAAATACTAATGGTGTCATTGGATCTTATGATAAGGATGTTGAAAGATTCACATCAATAAAAGGAGAGGGAAAGATATTAAACATAACGATTATCATAAAATAGTATTCTCATTGCTATATCTATCGAAGATCCATATATGATACAACTATAACATTCTTCCACAAATGATGTGGAAACTTACAACACAAGTATTTTGCCCATAACACCAGAGCAAATCTTTTTTTATTAACTGAGTTGAACTTTAAAATTATGTTATGACCAAAAATCAATAAAGAGAAACTGATTTAAGTTCATCCAAGTGTGAAGGGGTTTATTACCAGTGCTACATCACTCTAATGATGTTCTCTTAAAAATTTGTTTTTGTGATATATTGCATCTATTATTGCTAAAAGGATAAAACTGCAAAGCAACCTTGGACATTAATAAATCAATTTAAGAAAAGTAGGCATATAGCCGAAGGAAAAGCAAAATTCACTATAGAGGTTTTAAATGTTAGATAATTATAATATATGCAAGCTATACTTGCATCAAATTGCTAATAGGGATTTCCTTCACAAGATTATTTTTAGCAAAGTATTGTCCTTGTTAGTGACTTCACAGCTTGATAATAAGTAATATTTCTAAAGCTTGTTTTCCTTTTTTAACCTTCAAGGTGGAAAATTACTATAAAAACACAAAAACTAATGTTTTGTGAATTGAATTTCTGAAATTATTATTCTTCATGTTATTATTTCTATTTCATGCTATATAAAATATACCAGACTTTGTTGAAATATTAATAAATCATAACTCATTTTATACAATGCATTCTCTAAAATTTGCACAATACACACAGGAAGAACTTTTATGATGGAAAATGGCAATTTGAGCCTTTGACAAAATGATTCTCTTAGACTTTTCAGCTTTTGTCACTTTTCTCTAAATTTTTCAATGTACGTAATTATATAGTGACTGTTTCCCACGAATATTTAAGCTGTGACAAATATGTGATTTAATAGAATTTCTATGAAAAATTTGACCATTTATTTCAAGTATTACATATGGACAGAAGATTGTTCAAATCCTAAGCAAACACTGCTGTGAATTTTCACAAAGGAGGCACTGTATATACAGTAATCACCTCCCAAATCAGGTGACAGGATATATACAAGCACCTGTAAAGTCTCTCTTGCTTGCTCCTCTTCCCCTCAAAGTTATCACAACCTGATTCCTTAACATTATAGGTTAACTTTGCCTGTTTTGGACTTCATATACAGGGATTCATAAAGTATGCACTTTTTTGTTTCTGGCTTCATGTAATTAAATTTATGTTCATGAGATTAAGTACCAGTATTTTAATCATTTTCCTTGATGTGTCATATCATTTGTATGAATATACTGTATTCTATTTACACTTCTGCCATTAGTGAACATAGAGTTGTGTCTAGGGGCTATTACAAACAGTAGAGCAATGAACATTGTGTACAAGTATTTTGGTGCCCACATATAGAATATTTCTGTTGGGGATTATATATAGGAGTGGAATTATTAAGTCATAAGTTTTACATATGATCAGCTTTAGTTGATATTGCCAAAGGGTTTTTCAAAATGATTGTACAAATTTACACTTCCATCAGCAATGTATGGAAATTCCAGTTCTTGCTCTATGTTCTGGCCAATGCTTGATTTTGCCAGGTGTGTGATGGTATCTTATTGTGGTTTTAAATATATTTGTAAATGTATTTTCCTAATTATTAATGAAATCTAGCACTCTTTATGTAATTATGGACCTTGGAAATATAAATTTGTAATCTTCTAATGATGTCCATGAAGTATAAAAACTATTCAAGATAATTTAGTGTATGTCCCAAAATATATTCTAAAACTGTGCTATCCAATACAGTAGCCATTAGCTGTATGTGGTTCTTTAAATTTAATTCATTTTAAATTAATTAAAAGTAAAAATTCAATTTCTCAGTTGCACTAGACATATCTCAAGCACGCGAGAGCCACAGGTACCTGTTGGTCACTCTGTTGGGCAGTGCAGATAAAGAACATCTCCATTATCACAGGAAGATGTATTGAATCATTCTATTAAGTAGCTTTAAAAAATTATTCCCATACGTATAAAAATTCTGTGTTAATTTGAATATTTAATTTTAATGCCTTATCTTTTGAAACTAGATAAAATGCAGCATGCAATCAATTGTAAGGATCAAGAATTAATGGTCAGCGTGAGGTGTTCTTGGATTCTGAACACCTCAACTGTAGTCCTAGCACTGTCCTTGCATGGCTTGGTGATTTAAGGAAAATCCTCAGTGTCAATCAACTTTGTATAACAAAGGGATTAACCTGCAAACACCAAAGAAATCTGAATTCTCTGAATTTTGATGAGCCAGTCCCATTGCCTTTTGGCCTGAAAACCTTATTTGAAATTCTAAAGAATACAGCTACAACCTAAAATAGAAAGCAATTAAATAGCCTATAGACCTTGCTAAGAGTGGTTATGGAGTTACTATTATCAGGCAAGTTGGGGCCTGGTGATAATGCCCTTCACCCTGCTTTTAAAAAGCCCTTACCATTAGATCAGCAAAATTATTTTGACTTAAGAAATTGAATGAGTGCATTTACATTTATATTTTTTCACAAAATTACTTTGACATTGTACTAATATCAATCACATAGGGAAAGGTGAATATTTTCTAATATGTAGATCCTATGTCAGCACTTTGGGATGATGTGAGAGGGCTTAGCCACTCATTCCAATATCTTTTAGCTGCTCCTATAAATGCATAAGATCTACATTAAAAACTGTGCTTTCATTACAAGCATAAAATTAAGACAACTTCCTGTTAAACTTCTACTCATTTCTAAGACAATAGTTCACCACTAAACCCTCATATATAGAAACTGAAACTTCTCATTGTGGTTTTGATTTTTCATTTCTCTGATGGTCAGTGATGTTGCGCTTTTTTTCATGTTTGTTGGCTGCGTAAATGTCTTCTTTTGAGAAGTGTCTGTTCATATCCCTTTCCCACTTAGTGATGGGGTTGTTTTTTTTTTTCTTGTAAATTCTGGATATTAGACCTTTGTCAAATGGGTAGATTGCAAAAATTTTCTCCTATTCGTAGGTTGCCTGTTCACTTGAGTGATAGTTTCTTTTCTGTGCAGAAGCTCTTTAGTTTAATTAGATCCTATTTGTCAATTTTGGCTTTCATTGCAATTGCTTTTGGCATTTTTGTCATGAAGTCTTTGCCCATGCCTATGTCCTGAATGGTACTGCCTAGATTTTTTTCTAGGATTTTTATAGATTTTGGCTTTTACATTTAAGTATTTAAACCATCTTGAGTTAATTTTTGTATAAGGTATAAGGAAGGGGTCCAGTTTCAGTTTTCTGTAGATGGCTAGCCAGTTTTCCCAGCACCATTTATTGAATAGGAGATCATTTCCCCATTGCTTGTTTTTGTCAGGTTTGTCGAAGATCAGGTGGTTGTAGATGTGTGGTGCTATGTCTGAGGTCTCTGTTCTGCTCCATTGGTCTATATGTCTGTTTTGTTACTAGTACCATTCTGTTTTGGTTACTGTAGCCTTGTAGTACAGTTTGAAGTCAGGTAGCCTGACGCCTCCAGCTTTGTTCTTTTTGCATAGGATTGTCTTGGGTATAGGTCTTTCTTTGATTCCATATGAAATTTAAAGTCCTTTTTTTTTTTAATTCTGTGAAGAATGTCAATGATAGTTTTATGACAATAGCATTGAATCTATAAATTAGTTTGGACAGTATGGCCATTTTCATGATTTTGATTCTTCCTGTCTATGAGGATGGAATGCTTTTCCATTTGTCTGTTTCCTTTCTTATTTCCTTGAGCAGTGGTTTGTAGTTCTCCTTGAAGAGGTCTTTCACATCCCGTTAGCTGTATTCCTAGGTGTTTTATTCTCTTTGTAGCAATTGTAAATGGGAGTTCATTCATGATTTGACTCTTTGCTTGTCTATCTCATGACAGAATGATGATTATTAAAAAGTCAGAAAACAATAGATGCTGGTGAGTCTGTGCAGAAATAGGAATACTTTTACACCATTGGTGGGAATGTAAACTAGTTCAACCATTGAGGAAGACAGTATGATGATTCCTCAAGGTTCTAGAACCAGAAATACCATTTGATCTAGCAATCCCATTACTGGCTATATACCCAAAGGAATACAAATCATTCAAAGGTAAAGACACATGCACATGTATGTTTATTGCAGCACTATTTACAGTAGTAAAGATATGGAACCAACCCAAATGCCCATCAACGATAGACTGGGTAAAGAAAATGTGGTACATATACAACATGGAATACTATGTTGCCATAAAAACAAATGAGATCATGTCCTTTGAGAGGACATGGATGAAGCTATAAGCCATCATCAGCAAACTAACACAGGAACAGAAACCCAAACGCCGCATGTTCTCACTCGTAAGTGAGAACACACAGGCACAGAGGGGGGAACAATACACACCAGTCCCTGTTGGGGTATGAGTGGGGAGGGGAGGAAACTTAGAGGACGGGTCAATAGGTGCAGCAAACCACCATGGCACACATATACCTATGTAACAAACCTGCACATTCTACACATGTATCCAGTTTTTTTATTTTTTTTTTAGAGAAATTTTTAAAAAAAGAAATGGAAACTTCTGCTGTTTAGACTTTGGGTCTCTCTCACAAGTAGGTTTTGTTCATTCACTAAGTGAATTGTAACTATTTTATTATAAACTGTAGACTACATGTCTAACTCAGAGCTAAGCACTAAGGACACAGCAATCAGAAAAATAGTCTTATAGTCTTTCAGAGAAGGCTGATACTAATTGCAACCTTGAAAGTTGAGTCTTTTGCAGCACAGGTGCTATGTAGGATGTTATCAGAAGCCTGAGTATGTATGTGTGTGGTGTGTGTTCACGCATATGTATGTGTTCTCTCCAGAAAGTGTTTTCAGTAGATGTGTTTAAATGGAAACTGGAGGGATGAGTGGAAGTCAGGTAAAGACTGAGAGGCAGAAACACTCATGGACGCTACAGTAGTGCAAGCATTAGATGATGGTAGCCTGGAGTGACACAGTGGAATAAGTAAGTGAATGGATGCAGAGATGTTTACTATGTAGAGTTTATAGCACTAGTGAGTAATTAATGTGGGGACTAAGAGAAAAACCAAGGATGACCATCAGCTTACTGGGTTGGAAAACAGAATGGATAGAGATGCCAGTTATGTATACAAGGAGTGCATAAGGAAAAACAAACACAAATGCAAAGGCAGAGGAGATATAATGGACTTTGGTTTGACCATGAGAGAGAGAGAGATGCCAAGTGAGAATGTTCTACAGACTGAGAAATATAAATTGTGAATTCAGCAATATTGTCTAGGTTGGGATTATAGAACAAAGAGCCTTCAATACATTAAAAATAAATGAAACCATCACATCACTCGAGAATATTTCTAGAATAAACAGAAGAGAAAACTTAGAGCAGAAATTGAGGAGTAGATGGTGAAGGGAAAACTTTTAATCAAAATATCCATTATCTGACTCTCAGTTCTCTTGTTTCATGAAAAAGCAGGCATCAAAATGACACCAAAATTTCACTAATCAGTAATAATTAATAATTCTGCTTTCAAATTCCACCTGTTGTCTGTCCCTAATCATTCAATCCACTTTTGGATCATCTGTTTCTCCGATTGATGGATATCATAAACTAGATAGTGTAAATAAAATATTATGTGGCTACAAAATGAAGCTGAAAATCTTATAGGAGACAGAGGATTTCTTGAAGCGAGTAAACGTGATGTTAGGAAATTTCAAGAATCATAGGCAAAGCCTCTGACAAGTGAGACTCTTTAGTTACCCTCATTTTTTTCTGTTATTTACTGTTTTAGTTTCATTACTTTTAAATGTATTTTTCAAAGAGCTCCTTTATTAGTTCTAAATTAACATAATATCAGATCATGTGGGAAATTGTTCATTGTACTTACAAGGTAAATTCTAAATTCTTTTTTTTTTTTTTGCACTAGCATTGCTTCTCTTTCTCTTGTCTTGGTTCTTAATTTCCTACTTTCTTTTATCTCTCATCACTTTCTGCATATCTGTGCATAACATGATGTTATAATAGGTTATTTGATGAGATTAGGCCTCAAGCTCCCAAGATTGTCCAGTATGTCCTTTTAGCCAGAGGCTAAATGACCTTTCTGAGCAAGTTATCTTTTCCATGCTGACTTTCCTACCTATTCTATCTCCATATCCACAATCTGATTCAGCTGAAAAATAATGCAGGTTAGTCAAGCACGTGACAAGGAAATAGGCTGACTGGTTTGGATGAGGAAAGGGTGTCTTTTCTCTACACTGGACTATTGGATGGGAAACAACATACATATTGCCCCATGAAACTCTTTTACCACATTTTAGTTTCTCTAAAAGAGAACACTGTGCAATTAGTAGGGCAAACTTTATTATTATTCTTAAAAATCACATATGTTGAAAACCAGCCTATTGGATTAGTGCCCCACCCTTATGGCCTCATTTAATCTTAATTCCCTCCTTATGGAGCCTGTCTCCAAATGTAGTCACTGTAAGGGTTGGGGCTTCAGCATATGAATTTTGGGGGAACACTGTTCAGTTCATAACACTGCTAATAAGCAAGAAACTCAGAATTTTAGCCCAAGTAGTCACATTACTGGTAGATACTCTCTCAACCTCTAGTCTCTGGTGCATCACTGAACGTAGATGAGCAAAATGTACCCACTGTGGAATGTCAGGAGTATATCATAAGATCAGGATTTTCAGTGCAGTAGTAGAACAACAAAAGTAATGTTAAAATTGAGGGGAATATGTTTTTAGATTAGCCATTTTGATAATAACCTTGTAACTTAATTTCTCTGCCTATCAAAAAAGAGCATATATACACTGAGATGAAAAAAGTAATATGCATTTAAAAATGGCTGTGATTAATGTCTTACTATTCAGTTCTATATTGCTATTAAGTAGGGAGAATGTTTCATATGCAGCAAATTCAGTTATGGAGAGTTCATCTAAGTTGGACATTTCAAGTGTCTGACATTAATTTTATTTCCATAGAAAGGATTATGAGTCTGCATGTGAAGAAATTATGAGGTCAGAAAGTCCCTAATATAGCACAGATGCTATCAAAGTTGAGAAAATGGAAAGGAAGGTCTACATCTTTTCTTGTATGTTCTGAGATACAAGCTGATTTAAGTTTTATCCAATAAAATACATAGGAGATAAATCGGGAGAGCATTTTTCTCAGTTTAAAAGATTTTTTGAAACTCTGAATAGTTTCCTTAAAGTATAAAAGAATAAAAAAGAAGAAAAGTCCTTAAGCTATATATTTAATTGCTTATACAGAGTTATTTTTCATTTAGTTGCAAGTATGGAATAAAGGGGTTAGATACATTCTTTGCCTTGGATGATCTGGTGTCTGTTTAAGGCTGGAACTGTTACAGGATTGTTTAAATTGACATAATTGTTATTGGCATACTTTGGCAGTTTCTCCTTCCCTGACAAATTCAGCAAGCACTAAAGCTTGTCTTCTTAATGTTTTGAATTCCCAGTGCCTCCAACCACCTATTAACATCCTCAAGATCTTCACTTTCAATCCATCATTATTATGTTGCATTTCAAGACTAGGAAGTTTCTTCCCTATCATCATAATTCTTTTCCTCTGGCTCTAAATTCTCAGTTGTGTCCTATTCCAATATAATCTCTTGCCTTAGCCCTTTTTATATATTTCAAGCTTTATCTCTCTTTTATCAAGGACTCTTTCCTTTCATTGAATCTTTCTTCAAGATAGATAAGTGTATTATATAACATGGTACAGTATTATATACTAAGAAGAACAAATAATGAGAGAAGAAGGATATGGGTTGAAATTTTATGGGCATGTGGAAAGCTTCATTGGGAAAGTAACTTGTTAGTAAAAACCTAAAGCAATAAAAGGCATTAATCTTGCAGGCATAAGAGGGAAGCACAGTCCAGGGCAAACAAGACCCTAAGGCAGAAATACTCCCGGCACAAACAAGCGACTAATCCTCAATTAGTTCATTTCTCTCTTTCAAGCTTTATAGATATTCCTTAAATAAAGTGATATAACTCCAAAGGTAAATAGATTATTTAGAAATACAAAAGCAGATATTTAAAGTCTTTGTTCAGTAGCTGTTTTTTATGTATTACAATAACACACATTAACCTCTGAGAGTCAGATTTAAAAAAGTATATGGCTTCAATTACCACAGTTTATTTTACTTTTTTTCTAATTATTGAATTTAATACAAATTAAAAAATTGCAGAAGCTCATATACTTTTTAGAAAAGAATGGCCGTATGAAAGAAAGGAACTCATACTTAATTATATAATAAAATATTAGGTCCTAGTCTATAAACTCTTTAAGTAAATGACCTACTATAAAACAGGTGAAATTCTATCCTTTTTAAGAGGAAGACATTAGATGTAGAGAGTTCAAATATCTTGCCCAGAATTAGGGAAGTAATATATTTTAAGCCTAACACTGTCGTATTATATAGATTACGCAGTTCATAATTATGTAATTTGTTTATGACATTATACATAAGCAATGCTATTCCAAATAAACCCTAACAAATGTTCACTGCTTTTACTTGTTCTTGATATATTGTATTTAGTGTAAGATTGAATAACATTAACTAACTTAGATCAGATTCCACTGCAGTTGAAATAAAGCTTCACTGTTCTTTGAGTTCACTGTTAATATGTCGTATAGCACATGGTGACAGACAAATTAATTCTCCCTCTCTCATATATTATCATATAAAAACAGATGCTATTGCTTGCAAATACATAAGATTATTTACTGGAAAACAAACAGATAATTCCATTATTTGAAAAGCCCTTTTAATATAAATTGTCATCAACTATCATTGCTTATATTGACTCCACTTTCTTATCTCTTTAATGTGACTGAACTGGCTATATTTCTTATTCTGCCTGTTACCACAGGATTTTTTTAATGAAGCTCTTTTATCCTTAATAAAAAGTTTTCTTTGTACCATCACTGATCATTTATGATTACTTTGAACAAAAACAAAATGAAAGAATTTGAGGAGATGGCTTTTCTGGAATATGTTTATACACAATTTCAGTTTATGAATTCATGTACTATAAGCATTTATAAATGTCACTCTACTTAATTGTGCTTACAAAAAACTCATCAAAAGTTTTTTTTTTTTTTTTTGAAACTTCTCAGAAAACAACATGGTTAATTGCAGTCCATAAAATTGATGATCATGCTACTTATGGTTCCTTAAAATTATGAGTAAAAGAAACATTTAAGAATAGAACAGACTAGGCCGGGCGTGGTGGCTCAGGCCTGTAATCCCAGCACTTTGGGAGGCCAAGGTGGGCGGATCCCGAGATCAGGAGATCGAGACCATCCTGGCTAACACGGTGAAACCCCGTCTTTACTAAAAATACAAAAAATATTAGCCGGGCGCGGTAGCGGGCACTTGTAGTCCCAGCTACTCGGGAGGCTGAGGCAAGAGAATGGCGTGAACCCGGGAGGCGGAGCTTGCAGTAAGCCGAGATAGCGCCACTGCAATTGGCCTGGGCGAAAGAGCGAGACTCCGTCTCAAAAAAAAAAAAAAAAAAAAGAACGGAACAGACTGAGACAGTTCATAGTGCTTGTGAACCAAAAATGTCATTAGATCTAAGCTATCCCTAGTTTTTTATCTTTAAAAAATTCAATTTATAATAATAATAATGAGATTTTAAATAAAAGGCTCACTGTGAAATACATGCATTATATCATTTAATCCCATGCAATAGTAACCAATCCCATGCAGTTGTAACCAACACTAAAACATTTTACAGATGTCACTACATAATTTGCTTAAGGTCAGAGAGCTAGAAGGGCAATCCTAGGGTTTGAACCCAGATAACCTGATTCTAGTGATATCACTTTTTCAAACGTTATTTGACTGCCTCTAAGTAGCACCCTCCCCAGCTTGTGTCAGATCCTCTGCTAGGGGCTGAGGTTACAGTGGTATACAGGATAGCTGTGAGATAACTGCTCATGGCTATGCCTGGGGGTCTGTAACCATGAAACAGGCCAGTAGAACCAGGGCCATATAAAAACTGGGTGAACTTGCAAATCTTTGTTAGTTCCCTGCTAATACCAACACAAATTATGAGAAATCAGAACCACTAATTATAAAGATATAAATAAAAATATTATAGGTATTATAAGGACTCACAAGAGGAAATCCTCTCCCCTATGTTAGGATACTTGAAGAAATCAAAATAGCTTTACTTTTTGGATGTTAAGATTACTACTCAGAAAGCTCTTTAACAAAGGCATCTGACATCAGATTGAAATGGTACTTTACCAACTCAGTTTTCAGAAACTTCTAACCACATATTTTGCTTTTAAAACATGATTCTTTATGCCCCGTGAGTAAATCTTAAAATTCAAATTTTCTCTCTATGATTTACCTAAGTATCTGACTGCTTATTTCTATAAGACCTTCCTACATGTAAAAGATGGTGTATTTGTTATTGTTGATATGTAACAATGCTTATGACAAATAAAGATAGGGTATTTAATAATTGAATGGAGTCAGTTTGTAGGCATCAATTTTAATTTTAATATTTGAGGATTTTTTGGAATTCAGAAAGTAAATGCCATGATATTCACTAGTAGAGTAACAATTATTTTGTAAAGTATAATTTTCTTTAAAATGGTTTATATATTATATTATAAAATGGTCTTTGTTGTTTATGGAGGAAAGTGTAGAAATTTATAATACCTAGTGCTTTTGCTTTTTTCTACTTTGGCTAGAAAAAAAGTAGAAATAAAACTATGGAGACTTGGTGGGGCCAATGTGGTGAAACCCCATCTCTACTAAAAATGCAAAAATTGGCTGGCGTGGTGGCACACACCTGCAATCCTAGCTACCTGGGAGGCTGAGGTGGGAGGATTGCTTGAACCCAGGAAGCAGAGGCTTCAGTGAGCAGAGATCGTGCCACTGCACGCCAGCCTGGGTGACAAAGTGCGACTCTGTCTCAAAACAAACAAACAAAATCTTTCTGTCTGTCTGTCTGTCTGTCTGTCTGTCTGTCTATCTATCTGGAAATTGGCCAGGCACGGTGGCTTATGCCTGTAATTCTAGCACTTTGGGAGGCTGAGGTGGGTGGATCACCTGAGGTCAGGAGTTCGAGACCAGCCTGGCCAAAACCCTGACGGGGTTTAGTAGAAACCCCGTCTCTACTAAAAATACAAAACTAGCCGGGCGTGGTGGTGCATGCCTGTAATCCCAGCTACTTGGGAGACTGAGGCAGGAGAATCATTTGAACCTGGGAGGCAGAGGTTGCGGTGAGCCGAGATCGTGCCATTGCACTTCAGCCTAGGCAACAAGAGTGAAACTCTGTCTCAAAAAAAAAAAAAAGTTTTCAAATAAATAATATCTTTTGGGAGACAAAGATTTAGAACTGTGTTCCAACTTGATGTTAATCTTATTTCTGGAAGACAATCACAAATACTGTGTTTTTTTGGGGGGGAGGCGGGGCGGGGACAGAGTCTGACTCTGTCACTCAGGCTGGAGCGCAATGGCACAATCTCAACTCACTGCAACCTCTGCCTCCAAGGTTCATGCGATTCTTGTGCCTCCCCATTCTCGAGTAGCTGGGACTAAAGGCATGCACCATGACACCGGCTAATTTTTGTATTTTTAGTAGAGATGGGGTTCCACCACGTTGCCCAGGCTTGTTTCGAACTCCTGGCCTCAAGTGATCCTCCTGTCTTGGCCTTCTAAAGTGCTAGGATTACAGGTGTGAGCCACTGCGCCTGGCCCACAAATACTGATATTTTAAGAAGTCAAAAGTTCACAGTTCTTTATCCATGTGAAAACAGAATGAAAACAAAAAAGACACATTAAGTTTAAAAACAAAATAATATTTTGTAAAGCTTTTTTAAAGGAAATGGAAAAATAAACAGTCTTTTGCCTCATTGAAAGGCCAATTTCCAATTAGCAATGTGAGAAATAATTTACTCTAGCGATTATAGAATCGTTAGTAAGTAGAGGGCAAAATGCTCCAAGAATCAGATGTTTTAAAAATAAATTCAGCTACTTATTTTATAAATAGAGAAAAAATAGATCTGAATAATTTTACTGACTGCTTACCATATGCAATATTTAAATTAAAATGATTTAATGCTTTAGGTTGATAATCTTTATAATTTTAGAACATTCATGCATGTTTGGCTAACTTCTGACAAATTGAATAATGTGTAAAAATAAGAAGGGATCAATAATACAGCAAATAACTTTTTAGTCAAGTGACTTAGTATGAGACTGTCAGTGGTCATTTATCTAGAAACAAAGTTAAAAAGAGTGTCTTCATTTTTTTTTTATTGCCTAGTGTCAGGCAGGATGGAAGATGAAAGCAATGGTATTATCTTTGTGCCACCTGAGTGACAGGTAAAGTTGAGAAACAGCTAAGTGGTTGATTAGTGACTTATTACCTTCTTCCAAAAAGATAGGAAGCGGACAGAGATTGGATTAAAAATGTATGTTTAGGCTTGGAGATTTTAGCAAGGATTTCAATTACTAGTTTGTCGTTTTCATGAGTATTGATGTGGTGGTCTGTGATGCCAAAATATGCACAAATATCTTATCTTCCAAAGTACAGAATGATTCATTAAAAAGTTTTTCAGATCATGTTATTATTATTTTCAAAATTTTCCCAGTGCATTCCCATTTTTCACACTGTAAAAGCCAAAATCTGGATAATGGCCTGAAAGTTTCTACATGACCTGGGCCTTCATTGTGTCTTGAGCTCATCTCCTATTACTCTGCCTTCTCCTTCACTCCACTTCAGCTCCATCAGCCTCTTCATGTCTCTTGAACAGGTCAGGCGTGTTTCTGCCTTAGGATCTTCTTCTGCTCTTCTCTCTGCTTCCACTGTGTTTTCCTCTTACACCTGTATAGCTGATTTCTTCCCTGGTTTTAGGTTTTTACTCAAAAGCCACTTTGCAGGAGAGCCCTCCATGTGCTATCTTATCTAGAATTTCAACTCATGTATCTCTTCTCCCATTTGTTTTCCTTATTACATATTTCTGTAACACACTGTACAATGTCCGTGTTTATTTTTATTTCTAGTTGATCCCCCTAAATGTAAGCTCTCGAAGAGGACAGATTTCTGACTCTTGTTCACTTTTGTATCTTCTGTTCCTAGCACCTTGTAGATGTTCAATTAATATATACATATATGTAAATAATTTATATAACATATATATTACATAAATATATATGGTTTTGTTATTAATGTAATACTATTAATATAATTAGCTTATGTGTAAAAACTTTTTACCAGAAACTAGTATACATAAAACTAATAGTTTTTATTGATTTTCTTCTCAATAGTCATTTATTTTGGTTAAAAAACATATGATTGCTCCATGTTTCAGAATCAGATTTCTGACAGTGATCAATCTTTCCTGGATTGAGGTCTTATTTCTTTGGATTAATTAGTGAAGTAAGACTTTTTAATACTGCCACATTAGGTTAATCTGTATTGTATCATGAAGATAAACTTAATGCATATATTTAAATATTTTGGGCTATGTGTGGTGGCTCATGCCTGTAATTCCAGCACTTTGGGAGGCTTAGGTGGGAGGACTGCTTGAACCTAGGGATTCAAGACCAGCTTGGGCAACATAGCGAGACCCCTGTCTCTGCAAACTATACCCAGACATGGTGAGGCATGCCTGTAGTCCCAGCTACTTGGGAGGCTGAGGCGGGAGGATCACTTGTGCCCAGGAGGTCATGGATGCATGGATCTGTGATTGCACCACTGCACTCCAGCCTGGGAGACAGTGAGACCCTAACTCAAAAAAATAAAAATAAAAATAAAATAAATATTTCATGTCAAAACATATCCTTGGTGCCTATGTATGCCTGATACATAGTAGGTCCTCAATAAATACTTAATGAATGAACATAGAAATGATGAATATGCACTATTGATAAAACCAAAGAAAGTTACTATCACTTACAAAATTTAGCACCACCATTTTAAATAAAATTAAATATCCATTTAAATGCAGGGAGGGAGAATGATGTATTTGCTTAAATGGATTTATCACATTTTAAATGCAATCCATACTACAAACCTGGCTTTGTAACCAAATTGGTGTTCATTTAGCAAACATTTCATGAATGTTGCTATTATTGTTCAGAATACAGGATAAATAAGGCAAAGTCCTTCTCACTGTGATCTTTCTCCCTTCAAACTCACAATTTTTCTTTCTCATACACAAACATACCAATACATATATGTAAATAAAATAATTTATATAAGTGCCAACAAAACAAAAGGAATAATAGTAGGGCTATATGACTAAGCTTATGGTAGTCATGGCAGTTCCACAAGAGAGACAACACTCAAAGAATTAATAGTCTACTTAATAAGCCACTGCTTTCTAGACAGCAAGCCGTAACTGTAGAGAGGAAGGACCAGTTAAGAGATATAAGTTTGTCTACCATAGTCTCCAGAGAGGACAGAATGAAGAATGGATCAAAAAAATAATTTCCTTTAGATGAATTTTAAAATATAGGACATGCTTCAGTAATTCCAATGTACCTTTTAAATGAAGGAAATATTTTGACATAGTTATATTCTGAATGAAGCGATATTATTTAAAGAACATTAGAGAAAATAGTTAAGAGTCTTACATTTTTCTCATCATTTCTGAAAATATTTATTGATTGAAGCAAGCATGAAAAAAATAAAATCCACCCAGGATCCACCTTATAACAGTCCAGAATACCATCCTGAGAATGACAGGATCCACTATCAGGTGAATCTACGGGAGAGGTGTTTGGAATCAATGCTAAAATAAACATTCCCAAACTCTGTTAAAATATCCTAATTTATTTAGAGTGGATTTCATGTACTATAAAGAGGAAAACACCATGCTTCACTAGTTTTTATGTGTTTTTAAAGGTAATTTAACATAGTTGTGGTTGCATGCTAATATGTTCATAAGAAGGATGGAAAATAATCAACAAATATAGGGTAATTAAGCATCAGGCTAAGTTATAAAAGAAGAACAACTTGGATAATTAAATTTTAAATGCATTTTCTTAATATCTAATTGACTAATTCTAAAAAAATAGAAATGTAATATGTATTCATCTGAATTTTTGTTGGGTTTTCTTTCAACTTGGATTTAAAGGAGTAGACATTCGTGCAAATTCTTCCTGGAAATGTTTTTCACAAGTGCTGCTTTCAAACTCAGAAACAAGCACTATACTACCCTACTGACTAACTGATTCCTCAGACAAGGTTTATAAATTCACTCTACTGTAGACCATATTGAACACTTTCTAATTATAGGTATGTGGAATGCTAATTAATTGGTTGTGTGATACTAATTAGTTAGCACCTTCCCCAATTGTCTTAAGTGAAAATATTTCCTTTTGGATTTTCCTACGGAGGAAATGTGATATTCTCTCTTAGGAAAAGAATATCAATAAATAATAATCATTTTTGAATTTTGTTTGCTTCTCATGCCAGCAAACTATCTTACACTTTTTGACTAACAAGTATTGCGAAGTTGCTATCCAGTTGGCCTACTGTAGCATTACTTTTATATTTACATGGCAAAACACATTTCAGCCATACAGTGTTCCAAGCTCTTTACAATTATTACCTAGTTTAGTCCTTATAATAAATCTATGATGTAAGTACTATGAGTGCTTAACTTTAATTAATACAGCTTTCCTGTTAAGAAGTACTGAAGCTTATTTATACTGAAATAAAAATAACCAATAGTCATCTAGATAGTTTTCTATTTTTAATTTCTGAAAAACTTTACAAGATAAATATTTTCTCTCAAGATGTATTTGTAACTGTTAGGAAAAACTATTATACGGTCTTTATTATTGAGATTGTAGTTTACATATATAACTTTCCCTATTTCTCTTCACATTCCTTTTCCCTTATATTCCTTTATATGATATTTTGCCTCTGAGTATTATATAGGTAGGATCATTCCTCAAGGTAGAATAATATTAAATAGATCCTTCCTATTTTATGTTCTCTGGGGTCTTAGTTAAATGGAGACCATTACTGATTTGTGAGATGAAATTAATGTCCTATAATTACCAACTGCCATGACCTTTAACAGAATTTTAAACAAGAAGAATCTAGATAGCTGAGGATTTTCAGTAAACTTTTGCTTTGTTAAAAATTCTTCAGTTCTAGTTACCTAGTACTGTAACATGTCTGCATACAGTTTAACTTCATGAATTACTATTTAGCTATGTGCTTGTTGTCCACTAATATCTTTTCATACTTCAGTGGCCTGACTCCATGCTAGGGACATAGGTCAGACTGGCAGTCAGTGAATTCTGATTGGTTCATTGGCTGTCCCTGGAGTCCTTCAGACCAGAGAATCATTTTTATTTTTTTTAAAATAAGAGCTGGATATTGTGAATTGCTCATCCCTAATAAATTAAAAGTTTAATGATTCTGGTGAATATTTTCATGAGCAGATTTAAGTACTGAGGAAACGTAGAAGTCTGAAGTATAGCTGCTTAGTCAGATAAAGCTGGTCTCAAGATAAACCAGGCTGTCTATAATGCATTATAACCTTAAGAATATTCATTCATGATATACTGACAATTAGCTTAAGAAAGACCTCTAGCCTGAGTAATTTGGTTTAGAGTCTCCTTCCTCTGCAGCCATAAGTTCTGGAGATTTGAAAGTTTGTTCTGTATCTACTACAAATTGTGATATGATTTGTGATGTAATAGTTATGTTCTGGGAATCCAGGTAGATTGTTTATGAAATATTTACAGTCGCTAGTGAGGTTCACTCATTCATTCATTCATTCAAATTATAAGAAGCTGCTACTATTACCTTAATGTAATAGATACTGTACAATACACTAGAAGTGAAAAAGATAAATAGAACAATATGTAAGAAAGTAAACAGAAGTCAAAGTACTTATCTGTGATCAGTAGCAAGTTAATGGTTGTAAATAGTTTGGGGTCCCTGTACAATGTAAAATTATAAAAATATTTTCTAAAAAGTATTGATGAGAATGTGGAAAAATTGAAGCCCTTGTGCATTGTGAGTGGGGATTTAAAATGATACAACCACTGTAGAAAACAGTGTGATGATTCCACACAAAAAAATTAAACACATAAAATTACCATAATTCCACTTCTATTTCAAGAGCACTGAAAGTGGAGACTCGAACAGATATTTGTGAATTAATGTTCATAGCAGCATTGTTCATAATAGTTAAAAGGCGGAAACAATCCCAATAAACATCAACAGATGAAGGGACAAAAAAATGTGGTATAGGCTGGGCACGGTGGTTCATGTCTAATCTCAGCCTTTGGGAGGCCGAGGTGGGTGGATCACCTGAGGTCAGGAGTTCGAGACCAGCCTAGCCAACATGGTAAAACCCCATCTCTACTAAAAATACAAAAACAAAAACAACAAGGGCATGGTGTTACACACCTGTAATCCTCAGCTACTGGGGCTGAGCCAGGAGAATCGCTTGAACCCGGGAGGCAGAGGTTGCAGTGATCCGAGATCCCACCACTGCACTCCAGCCTGGGCAACAGAGCAAGACTCCAGCTAAAAACTATATCTATATATGGCAGATACAGTATAATATTATTCAGCCCTAAGAAGGATTGAATTCTAACACATACTACAATATGATTGACCATTTAAGACATAAGCCAGTCACAAAAGGAGAAATATTATTATATGATTTCACTTGTATGAGGTTACCTGGAATAGTCTAGTCACATTCATAAAGACACAATAGAATAGTGGTTGTCAGGGACTGGGGGGAAGAAGAATGGGAAGTTATTGTGTAATGGGCAGACAGTTTCAGTTTGGGAAGATAAAAAATATCTGGAAATGAACAGTGGTTATCATTGTGTAATAATGTGAATGTACTTAATACCACTGAATTGTACACCTAAAAATGAATAAAATGGTAAATATGTATATTATATCACAATTTAAAAAACCTAATTGCTAAAATCAAACATTTTTCAAAAGTTAACTTTCAGACAATCTCAGTAGTATAAAGATCATTATTCCCTTATGCTAGTGAAAATTGTTTCTATAAATTAAACATTCTCATATGAGCATTCTTTTTCTATACATTACGGCATATTATGTATCACTTGAGTTTATTTGCTCAGCTCTCATAAGAATCCCCATATGAAGTGTCTTCTCCATTTAGCAGCCTCATAGTTTGGCTCTTGAGGGGATCTGTCTTAACTACATGAAATTAAAAATTAAAATGCTTATTTCTCTGTCAAATTTTCTCCACTTGACTGAAAATGCTCTAGTTATAACGGTAAGTTTAATCAACAATTTCAAGTTAGAATTTAGAGGAATAAATAGGAATTTCAGAGTATGCTCCCTAATTCACTTTTTCATAAACCCTTCAAAAATACTACTTAGCTATATAGTTACAGGGCTTTCAGCAAACATAAATTTCCAGCTCACCCTTCTAAAATGAGAAATGGCTTTAAACACAAAAGGCAATTCAAAATCTGGAGTTATAAACACAATGGCATTTGTGAGACTATCAAACCTATTATGGGCAGTTCTCCAAATTATTGTGGGATTCAGAGACAGACTTCTTGATTAATAGCACTGTTCTGTATTTATGGTACGAGCCAAATAATTTTGAGCAAGATATTTATCAGAGTTAAGCCTCATTTTCCTCATATATAAAATGATAATAAAATTACCTTTTGCATAGGTGTGTGGTTAGGGTTAAATGAGAAAACTGGGCCCATAATCATTTACCCACAATTCTAAAATCCACGAAGTTCTAAGAGCTAACAGTTTTCTTCTAAATTGGCTCCAAAATTTATTTAGTGAAAAATCCTGACCTAAGCTGACTTAAGAATATTTTGTGTCTTTATTGTTCCCACCTATTGTGAATCTTCATAAGTTTTATTGTATAATAATTAAGGCAATTGAATATGTTTCTAAGTACCAGCGGTTCGGCTTAGGTCTAGTGATGACAATGAGTATTGCCAGGGAAGAAAAGCTTTAATTTGGAGGATGTCAGCTGGGACACTACAGGCCACTCTCAAATTTGTCTCTTCCCCCAACTGACTAAAATTAGGGGTGTATAAAGGAGTTGGTCAGCAGGCAGCAACTGGTCAATTTCTACGTTTATTTAAAACAAAAGAAAAAAACTACCCATAGACATCAGTTCCATGGGAAAATTAGTCTGGTTTCAAATGTGGGTTGCTACCTAGCACAGGTGAGGCGTGACATATGGTATATGCTCTGATTTCCTTATCCAAAATCTGAAAGTTCTGGATTTCTACACATATGTGAATCCAAGAATTTCCTGTGTATCAGAAATAACAAAATACTTCATACTTACTCAGCATTTTGTTTGGCTACCATAATTATTAATTTGGGCAGCTATGAGAGTTTGAATTTAGGATGAAACCATACTATTTCGTTTAAGGTACAGTCAAAGGAATCGCTTAAATTGATGTAAATTATGTCAGATCAATAAACAGGACTATTCCATCAGGTTTAGTACTTTTATGAGATTTCTGCTTCTTTCCTTACCTCCTGTACAATATAGAATTACATTGCATCATTTAGAATTTTCAGTCTAAATTACTTTATTATTATAAATTACAGCTGACCTTTGAACAACACAGGTTTGAACTACATGGACGCACTTACACATGAATTTTTTTTCAATAAAATTACACCTAGTATACCTGCCTCTCCTGCCTCCCCTTTCACCTCCTCCCCTTCTTCTGCCTCTGCCATCCCTAAGAAGGCAAGACCAATGCTTCCTGTTGCTCCTCCTCCTTAGCATACTCAATATAAAGATGAGAATGAAGACCATTATAATGATCTGCTTCCACTTAATGAATATGGTAAATATATTTTTGTCTTCCTTATCATTTTCTTAATGACATTTTCTTTTCTCTGGCTGTCTTAATTATAAGAATAAAGTATATAATATATATAACATACAAAATCATTTTTTAATCAGTTGTTACTGGTAAAGCTTCCAGCCAGCAGTAGAGTATTAGTAATTAAGTTTTAGGGGAATCAAAAGCTATCCATAGATTTTTGACTCCGGTGGTGGGGATAAGTTTGGCACTCTTAACCTCTGCCTTGTTCAAGGGTCAACTGAACATTAAAATTGCTTTTGTTAGTCTTACTAGATGTTGACATGTGTCTGCATAATTTTATTTTTGGATGAAAATTTCCAGGAATGCATGGTGGACTATCTTAAATTAAAAAGAAAATTTTCCATTTTCCTAAACTACTCCTACTCCTCAATTATGATATAAAGGAAAGAACTCTATAATGAAAGGAAACCAGGACTATTCAATCATGTATTCCCTTGGTTCTGGTCTGTTTAATGTTTCCTTGGTAACTCACAACATAAACATTTCTGAAATGAGTTCTTTGAAATACTCTTTTAATATTATTTATACAGATTAAGTATAGGGATATGGTAAGCCATGTTTTTGTTGTTTATTTTTATTATATAAAGTTAATGTGCTTGAAAACAATATTGAACTTATGAGTTATGCTTGTGTCATATTAAAAATTATGCTCAAGAATTTTCTTACCTACTCTAACCACCTCTATTTTTAATAAATTAGGAAGCCTAAATTGATTTACGTATAAGAACAACAATTATGCCTTTAAAAGGTGGGCATATTTTATTGAATTAATTTAAATTTTAAAATAGCCTAATTAAAAATAGTTTTAAAAATAATACCGTGACTCTCTAACTTGTTATGTGATACACTATAAGTAGCGGATTAAGTATTTTGCAAGTCTTTTTTTAAAATCTGAGCGTATTTATTTGTTTGATTTTCTTAGAAAGTAACACCTTGAGTAATTGTCAGCTGTCTAATGCAAATTATAGCTAATAATTGTTGCTATTCAGAATTTTTTAAAATACTGGCAAATTGATATTTTAAAGGAGAGAGAAAAGAGTAATAATATCAAATTTATAATTTGTTCTGACAAATGAGGATCCTATTACTATCTACAATGAAATAATACTTGATACAGTTAATGGCAAATTTATATAAACACTTTTGTGCACTATATAAAAATTATAAAATTTTATTTGAATTTTACTGTAATTTAATGTGTTGTGGTTTTTCAGCTTCTCGAAGTAGCATGAGGGCAATCCATGGACTGCCTATATTATATTTTTAATGCATTTTAAAAAAATTTCAGTATATACCAACTAATCATAACCAATGTGGAAAACAAATGATTGTTGTTTATTGTTTATCAACGTTAAGAATTTAGAGCCTTTCTGAGGCTAAAACCCCAAAACTTTTCTCTGCCATGTGGCTTAATAGATGGAAGTATATCATTTTTATATTGTTTTCGAGAACCATGACTTCTCTTTTATATTCTGCAAAAGAAGTTCTTAAAAACCTTCAGATATGCCAGCAAAAATGTGTTTTTCTTTCTTTAATGATTATATTAATTTTGAAACAGAGCTGTCTCTAAGGATTACCATTTTAATTTCCCAGCCACATTTAACAATTAGATCTGTGCAATTATGACTTAAGCAATAAGCATTCTGAATAGGTTAGTGCATTATTAAGCAAACTGCTAGCTATCTGTTTGTATGATTCTAATGAACAAGCCTGTATTGTCAGCACACATTTGACACAAGTGGTATATTGTTAGCTAAGGGAAACCATAACAGGTAACATAGTATTGCCCTTGGAGCAGAATCTCCTAGCTTAATGCTCTAGTCATTTAAATGATAGAAAATATTTTCTTGGTTTTTACTTTCCTGAAAGAACATTCCCAAACTTTCTTAAGGATCAAAATAAAAATGATTATGTTAGAAAGGAAACAAAGTGTGTGTGTGTGTGTGTGTGTGTGTGTGTGTGTGTGTGTATAAACTATTTAAAGTATATATAAATTATTTCTCCTCATCTCTACTCTAAAAATTTCTCTCCCTCTTCCTAACATCTCTCTTTCTCCACCTTTATTCTATTCTGTCCATCTTGCAGATATGTGTTGATAAATCTTCAACATTTTCAGCTTTTATTGCTTTGCATGACTGTAAAAAGTTAATAACAGATTTATATTTTTATTAGCATTTACGCTGCAAATGCAAGAGATGTCTTAAATCCTAATTTAATGCACCTTTAAAGTCCTTTTTATTAGCCTGTTAATTCCCAGCTGTACTGTTTTATTGAAATGTGCATTACATTTGTGCCATAGTCAAAACAATGGTGTGGCTCTAGAATTACAAGGAAAAAATAACTTCAGTATTTGGATAAACTACACACTCAACAGTCTTGAAAGTCTACCATAAACATTACTGGTCCCTTGAAGCTGTAATTGTAATGACATATTTTTTAGTATTCTAATTGAAGAATTACTCATATACATACCTCCCTAGGTAGGTGATTTTATTGATAGATAAAAGTAAGATATCCATTATTGATGACAATTATTAAATTTCATTTTAAATATGAATTTCATCATACAGTTTCAGAAATGTATTTGTCTAGAAATCGAGATTCATATATGAGTAATATGATTAGTTTCTTAGAACTACAATTATACTGTTCTAAGAGTTCTCATGTATTTCACATTAAAAAAAACTTTTCTGTTTGGTTTCATGTACTAGTAAAATGTGCATTTGTTATGTTTAATGGGCAACCTAATTTTAGTATTTCTCCCACAAGATCTCATGAACTGTTTTCTATCTTCTTATTTATATTCTATATGTGCCACAGCAGGTATTAAACTAGAGAAAATTGGGGAAACAGATAGTCTACCTTTAATTAAATACTTAACATCTCCCCGACCATTTTTATCTGCATTTCCCCAAATGGAAAAGCAGATGGCATCACTTGAGCCTACAGAGTGACAACCTCCTTTTAAAATTTCTGCTGAAATGGAAAAGTGGGGGCAATGCCAATTCAGCCGTTACAGCTTATTCACATAATGGACAAGATGGCAAATTAGTTGGGAGGGAGTAAAAGCACCCTGGAGTTATAAATATAAGCCATCTTCATTGCCATTGCATCAGTCCAGCTATATCCAAACCCGGGAGGGAAAAACATGTGGGTCTTGCTTTATTTTGTACATAGCAGAAGCTGGCAGGAAAGTTACATGGCAAAATAGATTTCCAACATTTTTCCTGCCGTTAATTGTAATTTTCCAAGGTTTCCTCTGTGACAGAGTTTACAAAAGGGAGCTTTCGTAAAAACTATCATTAGCTTCATGGATCAATATGGTTTAGGGAATACAAAACAACTTTAGTTGTTTAAAAATAGGAAATATCAGAGGGTGTTCCCCTCCTCCCTATGGATAGCAAATCACACTATTGATCGGTCCTCAGTGTAACTGGGCAGACTTTTCAGGTATCAGGTGGACTAGCTGGGAATTAAAATAAAGCCACTCTACTAGTGAGTATAGTATATGACTCCTGTGAGACCTCCTGAGTATCTCAGTATGAATTCTTTAAAAGATGTGGCCTTTGTCCATGACAAGATCATGAAAGATAAGGAAAGGCTTAAGATCAAAGGCATTATTGTTCTATTTTTCTATTTGTCCTTTTTTCCTTCATTTCTTACCGTTTGCCCAACAGCCTTTTTCAGCTAATTCTGAGAAAAGATAATGACTAAATGAACAAAATGTACATGGAAAACCATATAAAATAAATATAGACTGAAATATGATCTCAATATACATGAGCTGATGGTATGATTATAATACTCAGGAGAAAGACAATTGAGATAAATAATTATGAAAACTGAGGAACTGCTGTTTCCAATGCCCAAATCAGTACGAAGAATTAACAAAGTTCTATTTCAATTTTGAATAGTACCTCACATAACTAGTCTGTCTTGAGTTTGCAGACAGAGTATAGGGGAAATTAGCATTCAGAAATTAGAATTATGCCAAAGAAGGAAATACAAAAGAATATATATATAATATATATATAGCACATATAATATATATAATATATATCATATATAACATATATTATATATAACATGTATAACATATTATATATAACATATATAACATATATAACATATATTATATATAACATATATATTATGTATAACATATATATTATAATATATATAACATATATTATAATATATAACATATATAACATATATTATATATAACATATATAATATAATATATAACATATATTATATATAACATATATAATATATATAACATATATAATATATATATACACACACACCTACAACTAGGTTGTAAAATTTTCTGTTTCCTAATACACATTAAATTTTTAAAAAAGTAACATTAAAACTCATTTGCAGTAACTTTAAAAAAATTGGATGATTCGTTAAATTGGTGGTTCTCAAAGTCTAGTCCCCAGGCCAATAGCATCAGCATCATCTGGGGAATGGTTAGAAATTCAAATTCTTGAGCAGACCCACAGAATCAGAAAAAGGGGATATAACATGCAATATGTATTGTAGTAAGTCTTGTCCATGATTCTTATATAGTGTAAAATTTGAGAATCACTTTCTTAAACCCTTGTTTTATGAAACTACATTTACTAGTGAAATTTTATACTTGCTATTAAACTTGGTAGTTATACAGTGGTATATCTTAATTTAAAAAAAATGCCCTTAGGGCTATGTTGATCAGTATTCTGATCCTCAAGGAGGGGTAGTGAACTTTAGGGAAATTTGGTATTAGCCAACTGAGTCTAATTGAGATGCATTAGGATATTATATGTGTTTGTGAGCCTATGTGTGTTTTAAAAATACAATTCTGAAAATAATTTCAGAATGAATGGGAACTAGATTTAGTTTATTAATTCCTAAAATAATACTCAGCTCTGAAATAGGCATATCATATTTTATAAAAATATGGCCTACTTTATCCAAAATACATTCATTTAAGGTCAAGGTTTTCATCATTAGGATATGAAATAGATTAACAGGGTTTCTTCTCTCAGGTCTATGTGTTTGAATTTTAATTGGTTGACACTGACCCTAAGGGCTGCAACATTCGCTGCAAAGGAACAAATAGTGGTGTGAATAATTTTTAAGATCTAATGAATACACTTACGTATCATAGGCACCTAGTTCTTTTTTTTTTTTTTTTTTTGAGACAGAGTCTCGCTCTGTCACCCAGGCTGGAGTGCAATGGCACGATCTCTGCTCACTGCAAGCTCCACCTCCCGGGTTCATGCCGTCCTCCTGCCTCAGCCTCCCAAGTAGCTGGGACTACAGGCAGCTGCCACCATGCCCAGCTAATTTTTTTGTACTTTCAGTAGAGACAGGGTTTCACCATGTTAGCCAGGATGGTCTCAATCTCCTGACCTCGTGATCCACCTGCCTTGGCCTCCCAAAGTGCTGGGATTACAGGCTTGAGCCACCACGCCCAGCTGCCCCATTTCTTAAAAGATAGAAATTATCTAAGTTGATTGCACCATCTAAAGAACTCTCTAGTGATAATGCTGATTCAATGTAACAAAGATAATCTAATTTGAAATTTGAAAATTTTCTAGTTCAGAAAGTAAAACTTTTTAGAATGTAATAACTATCAATGGCTAAAAAGTAACATAGAACTTTCACTTAGAAAGTAGCTATGCCTATGGAAATTTTATTTCATTATGTCTGGTAAAGTAGGCTTTATTGTAAAAAGGTATGTTTTCGTTAACCTTACAAAGACATATTCCAATATGGTGAATAACATTATACATAAAATGGTTTGACTAACAGTAAAGATGATCTTATATTATAATTGGTTTACATATTTTGGTCCTTGTGAGCATAATTTTTTTAACTCCTTTGTCAGACTTTAAAGTCTTAGCATGTAAAATATGGAGGTTAGGAATTACATCTATCTAATCACTGATTATAAACAAAGCGATATGAACCTTACGGATGGTACTCAGATATGTGAGGTTAAAGACCTGTAATAAGAGAATAAACCATTTTATTCAAATTGGCAATATTTTATTTAATGTTTTTGTAGTATATATGTCTGTTACACATTTAGTGCAGTGCACTAGGCCCTTACTGGGATAAAACTTGTTTATAATTTGAGGTGTTGAAGATTCTTTTTACTAGCTCTTTGATATGCTACTCTCAAGAAAAAGCCTTGAAAGAATTTGAAAAATGGAATGGAATAGAATGAAAAAGAGGATCATTTGAAGGTGCATCAGAGTTTTTGGAAGACTTCACAATTTTATTTGTAATAATGAAGAAAAGAGGCTGACAGAAGTCTTGAAATAAAATGACAGCAGGAATAATTAGTGATGGAGAGGATAAGCAGAAGAAATGACAACAGTAGATATCTGAATATTGTAGAGGAAAGAGAACCCTCATTCACTCAACTGATTTAAGGAACAATGAATAAGTCACTAATAATTTCAAATAAAGTTTGAGTATCCCCAATCTGAAAATGCAGAATCCGAAATGCTGCAAAATTCAAAACTTTTTGAATGCCAACTTGATGTTCAAAGGAAGTGCTCATTGGAACATTTTACATTTTGGATTTTCAGATTAGGATGTTAAACCGGTATGCAAATATTCAAAAATCATCCCCCCCCCAAAAAAAAAAGTTAGAAATCTGAAATACTTCCAGTCTCAAGCATTTTGGATAAGAGATACTCAACCTGTAATGATAAAATAATCAGAACAGCCACTGAGCACTAATTTGACTACATGTATAGAAAAATAACCTGTTTATATATTTTTAGCTCTCAATGTTCAGCATGCATTTAATAAGAACATATTTGTCAGGAATAGTGACAGTCTTTGAGTCTCTCTTCTCATGTAGCTTATAATGAATACATTATAAGTATGTTGAGTCTATGGAAGACTATGTCAGACAATATTCACCTAGTCTGAGGAATCTTGAAGGAAGATTACCTAAAATAATAAATAGTATTTAAACTGAGTTCTGAAGGATCTAGTAGGAAGAGGGAGAAAGCTTGTTCCAGGTAAAAGACACAGCTAGATGAAATACAATTCAAATCTATCGAACATAGAAAAAGGTGGCACTAGATGAAGCAAAAGAGATATGCAGAGACAAAATTGTCTTTGCATTAAAGGCCAAGTTCACTAAAACCATGGGAAGACTTTGAATACTTTTATGTAGGAGACTGCCATCATTAGCTTTTCTGTTTTTAAAAAGCATTCTGGTTACAGTGGAGAGAACAGAATGGTAGAAAGCGAGAAACCTAGGGGTGAAGTGTCTAGGAGGTAGGGTGGGAGAGGGAGGTGTACCCTGACCATTTAAGAGGATGTATAGTACAGGCAAGAGATGATAAGAGTTTATCCTAGAGTTGTAGTGGGTAGCAGGATAGAGAGGGAGGGAGAGAAGAGGGAGGGAGGGAGGGAGAGAGAGAAAAGGGAGGGAGAGAGAGAAGAGGGAGGGAGAGAGAGAAGAGGGGGGGGAGAGAGAGAGAGAGAGAGAGAGAGATACCTGAAGGTGTTATAAGGGAGATCTGACAGGATTTGGGATTTGACATGGATGGCTACCTGATCTCTGACTTGAGCAAATGGGTTGATTGTGGCTATATTCACTAAGTTAAGGAATTCTAGAGCTGTCAGGAGAAAAGGTGCTAAATTCAAATTTGAACGTTTCATTTGCCTGTACGATATTGTGAAGATACATCACCAAATAATATTATAAGATTGAAGTTAGATGTCTTGTTTCTTAAGGTTAGCTGTCAGTGCATTAAAATCAGGCTTTAATGAGTGGTAACACATTGCCATATATCAGATTAGGAGCTCTCAGTCACATTTCTTGTGTTTCATAACATCACTTCTAATATTTCACTTTGAAGATCACTCATGTCTCTGAAATAATTTGTATCTGATTTTGCATCATTATTTCCTATCCTCTAAAACACTAGCTACAGCCACTGAAAGGAATTTATGATATTATCCCAAATCTGAGTCACTTAAATGTCTCTTTTCCTTTGGAGTTGCATGCCGTCAATTTTACAAATTAGTAACAGATTCAGTATTGAATATTTTTAAATGCTGGCTCTTAAAACATTGATATTTAAGACTGACATTCTTGTTTTCAAATTTACTTTGGTATTTTCCAATGTAAGCTACTTCAGCAATACCATATTTTGGAGTATTTATTAACATTTATTGTCAATACATGTCAATATAATTTGTATAATTATAAGGGAAGATTAACATCTTTTTTCTGGTTGAAATCTTTAACTGGAGAATCATCTCACATGCTGGTAATTGTGACACAATATTTTAAATGACAGTCTCAATATTAATAATAGTACTCAAATGTTTTATGTATTATAGTACAGTATTGTGATTCTGCATTTTTTGTCTAGATCATCTTAGACTGTCATTTGAGTCTGTATGCCTCTGTTTTCCCTTTTAACAGTAGAGTCAAGTAAACTCCAACTATATTTGACCTTAGGGTTTGGCCTCTGAGCAATATGTAAAAATCTGATCTTAGTCTAAGGCAGAGGAAAAATGTAAGTCTTAGTATTACATATTTAAATTTGATTTTAAGGGAGAAGTGTTCTACTTTAAAAAGTAGGCAAATTTAAAACTTATTTCATTACCTTCAGAGGAATATGAAAAGAAAATAATGGTGGAGATAGTCTGAAATTCTTATTTTTAGAAATAACTGCTATAATATAGAGAAAATAGCAAACATGTTGACATATTTTATCGCTGCATACTTCTTTCAGTATTATTCTTTTGAATATTGTTGAGTATGTGGATTTTAAAATATAAAACCTCTCTTTGGATTTCCTTATAAATTTTGTTGGCTCATTCTGACCTGTTTCATTATTTGACTCTTCAGTTTATTTGCCTGCAAAAGTGGCGGAGAAAAGAAGACTTATTGAAGATGTTTAGGAACAGGAACATAGTTTGACAGTCTTTTGCTCCAGGGTGGGAAGGTTGAGTAAAATTTGGTTAAAATCAGGTCAAGAACAGTTTAGTTAGATTAAGGAAGAACCCGATTTACTGGTTGTCTCTGACATCTACACTTGATTGAGTGTTTTAATTGTATTTACCAGTGAAGTAAATAAAAAATTAGCTAAGTTCAATGAACACATTTTCAGTTGGACTGATTTAACGGAGAGATATCTTATTGACTAGACAGATTATCAGACACTCTTGACTAGCTAAATCACACAGAACACTTAAACCAGTTTGTAGGCACATCATTAATGTGGGCAGCCAAGAACGGGGATTGCTTAACAAAGATGGCACAAGGTAGTTAGCCATATGTTTGAAATGATTTAGGCGAAGCTTGCCAGAAGTGGAAATGGACTAAATGACCTCTGGAGGCACTTTCCAATCCTGTCTTTCTCATTTAGTCTAACCGTAATTTTTAAAATCTATATGGGAGATACAAATTTATTTTACTTCAAAATGCCTTGGGTTTTGTTAGGTGACAGACAATTAAAAACAATGTATTTCTTGTAAGCAAACATTTGAATTCAATGCTAACATAGCTGTTTGGATCAAATACAAATTACTTTAAGTTGTAGGATAATTAACTTTACTGTTTAAAGATTCATTAGACAACTGCCTAAGAAATTTTTATGTATTTATTTGCACTTTTAGAACCATGGAAAAAATTCTACAATATTGAAATATGTACTTTATATGCATGAAGAGAAATAAAACTTTTCCAAAGTATGCTTATAATTTGTAAATTAAACTTTCTTCCCCTCCTTGTCCCCCATACCTACTCTACAACTGAGACATTTTACTTTTAGATTCCATTATGTCCTCTTTGGGCCAGACTTCTCCCAAATTCCGTCATTGCTTATTATTCCTCTAAAGTCTGAGAAACCTAATCTCCCTAGAATGATCCTATATTCCCAGGAATTTATACTGTGGACCCCATTTAAGATCTCTTCTCCCTAAGCATCCCACCGCAGTGACCATGACCACTACAAGTTATTGTGAGCTTACTGACACTCTAGGAAAGATCTGAAGTACTTATGTGTTAACAGATTTTTAAAAATAATCTCTTTGAGGGTTATTTATATTTTAATTGCACATGATTTCTGAATATCAAAATAATTAAAACCTGTAGTTAAAACTGTAATCTTCAAGTGATTCCAAGCAGATGAGCCTTCTTTTTTTTTCTTTTTCTGAGGTCTACCAAGCACATACCTCAAGAACAAATAACTGTGTTGGCTGGGTGTGGTGGTTCACGCCTCTAATCCCAGCATTTTGGGAGGCCAAGGCCAGGAGATCAATTGAGGCCAGGAGTTTGAGACCAGCGTAGTCAACATGGCAAAACCCCATCTCTATTAAAAATACAAAAACTTAGCCAAATGTGGTGGTATGCACCTGTAATCCCAGATACTCGGGAGGCAGAGGCATCAGAATCACTTTAACCAGGGAAGCGTAGGTTGCAGTGAGCCAAGATTGTGCCACTACATTCCAGCCTGGGCAACAGAGTGAGACTCTGTCTCAAAAAAAACAAAACAAAACAAAACAAAAAAACAAAAAAGTAACTATGATATTTAATGGACATGGATGTTCATATGCGTGGTGTATATATGTGTTATGAACAGAGTACCATGGGTGAAGGTGTACTAGATTGGTCCTTGTTAATCCTAATATTTTGTCAGCTTGCAAAGAAGCCAGGAGACCAGAATCTAAGAAAAAAAATACTTATTTTCTTGTGAAATTAACCTGACCTCTATTTAAGAAAGCCAAATGAACTGATTCTTGGGCCAGGTATTGAATTAAGATAGAATTAATTTGGAGGCATTCATAAAAATGTTTTGGATTTTGAATATCAATTTTTACTCTACGCTACATTTTTATTATGTTTCCAAATCTACCTAAAATTGTAATATTTTTGTAACTGCAGTGAAATTGCATAGTAGGTAAAATAAACACAGACGAACACAAAAACATTTTGTTTACTTTTATTCAATCTATTGAGATCGTAGTATTTGCTAGGTGCTCCAAAATGTGCTAGGACAAGATGTAAGTGTTTGACTGTACTTGAAGGTGCCAGGTAGGTGATTAGGACTATTAGAAAGATATATAAGCATAATCCCTGCTTGCTATTAATAGAACTGATCATTTGTTAATTAAAATAAAATCAACCAACTCAGAGCCTTATATGAATAAGTATTAAAGGGTGTCGTATACCTTTGAGTACTTGGAGTCAAGGTGAGAAGGAGCTGATTAATAACAGTTGAAATATTCAAGAACACAGTTTTTGGCAGGGTCTTAGAAAATTATTAGGTTAAGATTTGGTGGGGAAAAGAGGACCAGGTCGTCTCAGGGAAGGATCGAGATTTAAGCAAAGTTTTGAAAATGGGAATTAGCCCCAGGCTACAGCAGAGAACACCGAGAACCACAGCCCCTTGATTCAGTCCATCAAAACTCTGTGAAGCATAAAATGTTTTATTTCACTTTAAAACATTCAGTCCAACTAATGACCTAAGGCAGGAAAAAAGCAGTTATCAAAATTGCTAGTGATGTGTATGGTCACTTCATAAATATGATTTAATGATTTTGAAAACAGACAGAATGGGAACAGAGCATGCTGAAAGCAGTAATAAGGCATGTTTCAAAAGTGTCAAGTTCTTAAATCACAAATTCAAAATGAAAAAGAATAGACCTTTCTCTTGTAGTTAATCTGTAACAGTATCTTTGGAAAAATAGATGAAGAGTACCTTATTTTCTGATGTTCTTGACCAGCAATAGTAAAATTCTGTGTAAATGAATTTCATGGTCACTTGGTTTGGCAGATTTTCCTGTTGAAACAATTTTAATTTCTTTGTCCTGAAAAATGTTCTTTCATGTTAGTACAATGGACTATACATCTTGTATAGTCTACTTTTATAAATTAACTGAAAGTGTAGCAAAACAATTTCTCCATAGTGCAGTATTTCGATGTATTTGAATAGAAATTTAAAAGGTATATGAAAATGATAACAATTACATTGCTTTCAAAATTCAAGATAAATTTTGTTTGAAGAATACAGTTTAAACCCTATTTGTTTTATGTCCACTACTTTAGTAATATCTCATCATTGATTTTTAACTGAAACAGTTTTTACTAGATGCAGTTCCAGGAACATTGCTATTGTTTGAAAATCAGTAACTATGAAGTTACCTGCTAGTTAAAAGTTATATAGCAAGTTATCTAGACTACCCATGTTTCAGCCCTCTGTTTCCAATGCTTCAATGGCATTAAACAGCCCTCTGTTTCCAGTGCTTTCCATTGGCATTAACATTGGCATTAACACATAAAATCTATAGAAGTTTAAAGTTTTATGATAGTAAAATTGCATCTCAGGTGTATTTTTTTTCTTTTTTCCTAGTACAACCTCAAGTGTCTATGGTACTTCAGAGCTTTAGAGTGTATTCACCAACCTCTATCTTATAGCATTTCTAAAAGGCATATACTATATACTTATATTTATTTTAAAATAAGGTAAGTCAAACTTAAAATATCATTTTAACATAAGGAGACCTAATAATTATTTAAATTTTATAGCAGATTCTAAATTGAAACCCATAACCTTTTTCACTTTGGGTTTTATCTATATTATTTTTGAACAAATGGCTAAGTTGTGTGACCAAAATCATGATTACTAGAATTAATAACGAAATTTGTCCTCTTGTTTATAATTATTAGATTAAAATATTCATCTTAAAAATCAATAAAAAACAAAATCAACCCAACTTTTTACCTGAGCAAAGAATATGAGTAGTCTATTCATAACAGAAACATAATGGCATATGAAGGTGAACATTTAAGCAACTCTCCAAAGCAAAACAAAACAAAACAAACAAAGCAAGTCTAGTTTTTAGACTGTGCTGATTTCAAAGCTGTGAAAACTCCCACCTATTTTTAATTTCAAGCTACCAACTTCATTTTATTGAAGGTGGAGTCGGGTGGGAAGAAATAATCAAAACCTGCATGAGCTGGTTCTAAGACACCACTGAAATAAAAGATGCTCACTCATAAAAAATGCAAATTAAAACAGCAGTTCAAAGTATCATTTTTCACCTACAAACCTGACAGTGATGAATGTTCATGTCCTTTGATTCAGCATTTCCATCCCTAGGATGTTTACTCTAAAAATACTAGGACAAGCTCAAAAAGGTGTGGGTACTAGTATGCTTATTATAACATTATTTGAAATAGTGCAAAATTTGAAATAAGCGAATTGTTTATAAATAAGATGGATCAAAAAAACTGTCAAGAATTGTGATTAAGAATGCAGGTTCTTGTGGGATACCAGTTGGGTTCAATACCATCCCCAAGGATTTGTAAATGACCTGGGACAAGTTATTTAGCTTCTTTTTACTTATTTCATCATCATTAAAATGGGAATAATGATAGTATTGACTTCATAGTGTTATTATTAGGATTAAATGAATTCATAGATGTTAGGAATTTAGAACATTCCTGGCATGTAGTGAATTCTTGGGGAATGATAACTATTATTATGATAACATCTATTCATTTAAGGGCTATTTTAGTTATTAAGTTAATTTATTTTTCCTCGTGAATCTATAATTATAGTCCTGATATCCAAATGTGGTAAGGTTACCACATAAATAATTTCTGATCTTACACTTGCAGCACTTTTTGTAGTGCATCAGTTATCTCACAAAAGTATTTCTAACCCATGTGGAGGGAACAGATATTTTAACCGTGTTTTTCTTTGAAAGTAACTGCCCCTTTGTGTGTAGAGGGATATGTGAAGAACAAACTGATTAGGTGTTGCCTCACTCTTAGGAATTTGAAGAATTATAAGTGTTGATTCTAACTGGAAATCGGGTCTCTTGTTTGTATAAGTCTTTTCATAAAACCCTCTCCTAGTTTATTAAATCATTAAATGATTGTAGCACATATTAGTTTTGATTTTTATTAATTGTGACTTATTTTTTATTATGACATAATTGTCAGTCATGAAGCACAACTGCCACACATTGCAGCAAAAGCAGAAGATTTCTGCTGAATGAGTGCAGCACTATGTAGAATAAGCTGAAAATCTGTGTGATAAACGGATGTATGTGATTATTAGTAATATGTGTTGTAATTCAGAGTCAATAAAATTTTCACGTTGAAATTACTTACAGGTTTTCAAGAGTAACTGATAAAGAGATCTGCATTTTACATAATACTGTATGTTATTTAATTCTGTGGTGTGGTAACCAATCAGGAATATGTACGTACATATTCGCACATAAATACGTGTGATGTATCTTATATACCATATATTCAATATTGGCAGCCCAACAGAAAAAAAAATTTTTGTGATAGCTATTTGATGTGTACAAAGCTAAACGTCTGGAAAATAGAAAAGAAGATTAATATAAAACCAAAGTTTAAAGTTTATCATAAATCGCATCAAGTTATAGGAAAACACTGATGAAGAGTGGTCAAAGGCAGGTGATCTGGAGAAAGACTCCCTAGGCTCTGGTTATGGGTCTACACTTAGTGACTACATGACCTTAAGCAAGTTGTTTAACCATTTGGGGTCTCAGTTATCTATAGAATTGAAATAAAAACAATTCTGATATCATCAACAGTTGTTAGCATTAAATGGCTTATTACATGGAAAATACCTAGAACAGACTCTAGATCATAAAATAAAAGCACTACTAGTAGTTAAGTACTAGTAATTAGTATAATGGAATTACTGTACAGAAGTGCAACTATAGAGGGCATGATTATTTAACTGGCCATAAATACTTGTCAGTAAACATTCACTAAATGTCCCCAAGAGTGTAATCAAAGAATCTTAGGAAACATACAGTTGAATTTACAAATGAGGCAGAAGATGATATAATTAGAAATATATGTTTCTAAATGAATAGTGTGATGTTAGGAAATAATAAATCTGCAGTGTTTGAATAGTGAGTTAAGAAATTGGTGACATTAGAGAAAATGTTCTGGAGGATAGAAATTCCGTATTTTAAGTTGAATGTTCCATTGCAAATACCCTATTCAGCATAATGCTTTGTTTCTGATTAATAAGGTTTCAGACAGAGTAAGAAATCTGTGATGGGGTGACCTACAAATTTAAACCTGTCGTGTTGGAATAGAGTGATTTTAAAGGCAAATGAAACATTGTTAGCTTACAGCTAAACTGGAAAGGGAGAGGAGTTATTGCCTCTGCATATTCCAATGTTTTTAGTCTAAGTGGACTTGTTTCTGACATCATATATCCACTGTGATTGTAATTTTGCAGCTCTGGGGTGATCCAGGTGTTTCACTCACCAACCATCTGTCCAAGAAAAAAATATGCTTATCCCGAATTGACAGGATATCACATGTATTTAGTGAAGTTTATCTTCACAGTTGGGCAAGAATAAATAAAACAGCAGTGTAGCCCCTGTGAGGATATACTATGTGCTTCAATTATTGGTCCATTATATCACTGGCAGATGTTACAGTTTGGTACCTAATGGAAAAGTTTTTGATCAGCAAAACCAATTATTTTGGCATGCAACGGCAATTATCACAATTCTCTTTCAAGAGGATCTGCGTGGCTTTATATTACCATTTTTTAGACATAAGATTTTTATGATAATGTGCATCAAATAATTGTACCCCAATAGGCCAGTTTTCTAGATGCCATTCAGAGATTTTTTTATCATCTGTCATTCACATTCTCCTCACACATAGGCCATTAGCTTCACTTTGTAAAGGCTTTTCTCAGGATCACGAAAAATAAATAATGTGAGAAATGTAAGAAGATTTGGGAGACCATTCCCAGTAATGCAATAGGATCAACCTAATGAAATATTTCATCATAAAATGTGTTTATAATTGGTACATTTTCCGTAGAGAGGAGCTTTCTAGCTCAAATATCTATCATTTATGATTTATAGCAACTTGGCTTAAAATGATCCACAGTTACATTCATATTAGCACTTGTAAACAGCAGTTTACAAATTAAAATAAATCATCATTCACTTTTGAGGAAGTTAATCTGGGCACGAATGCAGCTAAAGGGCGAGCAACATGATCTCTAATTCTCACACCCATCAACCCATGGTAATCTTTTCTACTCCATGTTAATATAGCTCTTTCTTATTCCTCTCTCCTGGAATTTATCTACCCTGTTCTTTCAGTATGTCCTTGTTTTTTCTCTTACTAGTTTTAAAGTATACTATTCTTAAACCTAAGAACTATAGCCTAGTCTTTACTATTTGTTTGGAGTACTCTCAGTGCTTAGTATAGTCATACAAAAAAAAAAGCTCTCAATGTTTTTTGGCTTGGACTGCGTATGCAAGAGGAATTTCTAAATGAGAAAATGAAAATAACAAAAGTAATGTCCTCCTCAAAGAGTCATCAGGTAGCTCTCTATCTCCCCTGAACTTTACTCAACAATGTCAAAACAGGCTTTTGCATTTCACAACCTTGATATTTTGTCTTTAGATTTATTTGTTTCAAAAGACATAGGAGCTTTACATACTCCAGTATAATGATTATATGTCTTACCAAATCAAATATGATGTTTAGTAAAAGTTTCATTCATTTCAATGTAATTTAAGAAACACTGCTAAAAAGATACAGTATTACTTTTATATATTAATTGTATATTTGATTGTGGTATTTCTAGCCATTTCTATAAAAAGCTGAGAATTAAATCTTGATTCAGATATTTAACTCTTATAGTAGGTTTTCTATGGAAAAGTCAATATTCAGTTTGCAATACCTTTATCTAGACTATAATTGTTTTCTAAGCAAGAGGATTGTTTATATATTTTTAAATTATTGTAATGTTTTAGTGATGGAAGAGAGTCTTCCATCATAAAGCATACGAACAAATATAAATTACCTGCTCTTATCTTCAAATCTCTGACTATCAATCTTCATATGCAAATGGTGACCAGAGTGAAAGTTTAAAGTTTAGTGGTCATTCCGCCATACTAGGATGTTAAAGTCTTACTTTATCTTTAAAATGAATGTCATGATATATATTTTTACCCATGAAGCATAGGGATATTTGAGTTTAGGGTTTTCAGTAGTACCTCTAATACATACATATTTAAGAGGATGAAATAAATTATAAAAGTTACTGAAACCTAGTAGTTATGATTGACACCTCTCACTCTAATGCCCCCAGATATATTTGATTCATCATCAAGTCTTGTCCATTTTACATTTTCAGTATCTTGTAAATCTCTCTACTCTCCTCCTTCTTTACATAACTCTCAATTTTAGGGCATCATATCTTGCCCTAACATCATCTCTTGTCTGAAATCATTTAATGTCATCTTAATTTCTTTTCCAAAATAAAACCTTAAACCTCCTCTAGTATGGGTTACAGCAGTCTTTTTACAACTGACAAATTGATATGTGATTATATCACCTTCCTCACCCCTGCTTAACAGCCTTCAGTGACTTATCATTGTTTTTAAGGTAAGGCTGAATCTTTAACATAGACTATAAGACCCTTGATATTTCTTAAGCATCCTCTTATATTTCAGCCTTATCTATCACCACTTTTTACCCTTTTCTGGACTGTTCGATTCCCTCTGTAGCCACAGACCATTTGCACATACTGTTTTACACTGTTTGAAACATTCCTCCATGCACAACCCTCTTCCCAACACACACACACACACACACACACACACACACACACACACACACACACACACTTTGCCTTTTTAACTTGATTTCATCATTCAGAATTTAGCTTAGGTGCTTTATCCTCCATGACCCACTCTTCTGGCCTAATCGAGCAAAGCTTTCCTTGTTAAACATTCTCATAGACTACTTATCTCAAGTGGCAATTAAACTTCATTAGTGTAACTAATATGGATCCATCTTTCCAGAGTATGTCTGAGAACATATGATATGATTTGCTCACAACTGTCTCCCTCACATCCAGCATAGTGCCCGGCACATTTGTGAATGAAAGAATGAATGAACAGCTGGTGTATTGTGAAGTCTATATAATTGATAAGCTTCTTGAAAAATGTTTTTAAAAAGTGAACCTTTAGCATGAGCTTGTATTAAGGGAAAAAGGAGTAGAGAGTAGGGGATGGTTTATATCTCCTGTATTACCCTAAGTTGGCACTCAAATAGCATTGAATATAAAAAGAAGGCTAGAAAGCTGCTATATACTTTGAAAGTTCAGATTATTTCAGAATTATTGTTGTACTAAATTTGCTAGGCAGATCTAAATTAAGCTGAAATATTAAAAATTATAAATTTCAATTTAATTATGTGATTTGATGCATAGTTCTTAGTGGGTTTACAGTGTAATAGGCACAACCACTAAGAAATTGTTGGAAAAAAAATTGTAAATTTAAAAAATGAAAACATCATAGGGATTTTGTATATATATAGTATAATTAACAATCCATTAGAAGATCCTTATTTACATTTTTTTACCTTGCAAAAAAATTCTATAATTCTTAAGTGGTAGTTGTAAATAGACTGACAACATAAATCTGAAAACTTGAGCACTTAATATGATGATTACAAATGAAATAATCATATGAATCACAATACTTACAGGTATTTTCATTTAAATTTTTTTAAAGATGTTGCTTCATAAAGTAATACTGAAATTCCTCTCTCTTTCTCTACTTTAATTTTATTTGTATATAAAGAAAAAAGAATTAGTTTAAAAATATGCTTATCTCAAAGATCTTCATAACTTCATGAGTACCTGCCATATGGTAGCCTCTATGATAATACTCAGAATATAATGCTGAACAAAGGAGATGGAGTTCTTACTTCCATGGAGCCTGTAGTTTGGTTGAAGTATACATACACGTAGATGGATAAACATAAGACACTGACATACATGTTATAAAAGGAGATGTTCAATATTATAGGGGCACGTAATAAAGTCATTGATTCCAGACTTGGAGCTTTGTGGAAGATGTCCTAGAATAAGTGTAAATAAGGTAAAAACAGAAGGAAGAATGAGACTTAGGGAGGTGAAAACGGGAGACATAATGTTTTGCTTCTTAATCTTCTCAGGCTGCTATAATAAAATAACACATACTGGGTGGCTTAAACAACACGCATTTATTTCCTAAAGTTCTTGAGGCCAAGAAGTCAAAGAGCAGGGTGCTAACATGGTGAGGTTCTTGATGAGGTCCCTCTCCCTGGCTTGCAGATAGCTAGCTTCTTGCTGTGTGTCTACAGGGTGGACAGTGAGTAAGCACTGGTCGTTTTCTCCTGTAAGGACATTAATCCTATCTGGAGAGCCTCACCCTCGTGACCTCATCTAAAACTATTTACTTCCCAAAGACTCTACCCTGAAATACCATCACTTTGGGGATTAGGGCTTCAACATCTGAATTGGGAGTGCGGGGGAGGGGGACATAAACATTTGGTTTATAACAGCTTCTATCTTTAGAGGACAGAGGTTTAAGATAGAGTAATCACTTTTTAGAAACCAAAGCATAGAATGCAAGCACATAAATGGTTAGCCTGAGGTTAGAGCTATAATCAAAGACTAGATCATGAACATGCCCTGAAATTCTAAGGAGTTCGTACTCTAAACTTAGTATAACTGGAAACTATTGCATGATTTTAAGTAGGGAAATGAAGTGTTCTGCTAAGAACAAAAGCAATTTATTAGCAATTTTTTGATAGAGGCAACTTTATAAAATGATAAGAACTGGTGATGAGGAAACTTTGTGTTTTAACTTGCATTTGGTCTTAGCTGCTGGGTGACCTCAAACCATTCACTTTACTTCTCTGGGGTTCAGCATTGTGACAAGAAAGAAGAAGAAGGGATTTACTTATAGATGATCTCTAAGTACCCTGGAACTTCCAAAAAGGCTTTAACAATGAAATATGATGAGAAAATGTTTATTATGAACCTCAATTTTATTCTATGATGTACTTGAAGAGGTAAAATATTTAATTTCAGATCCTCCAAACTAAGAATAAATCCTGGAAGCTTAATAAAAGTAAATCCATGATGTCATTCTCTCTTTACTTACTCCATCCTACTAAAAAATAAAAATACATATTCTGCTTAGCTTTATTCCAGGTAGTTGAGGTAGTATTAGACGTAGTGTGAAAATTATCTGTTTTGGGACCCAAGTATTTTGAAAGTTATTTAAATTCTCTGTTCTTGCCTTGTTATGATAGAAAATCTAGTACATGGTAATGATAAGTCAGATTGTTTTCTAACCATAACTACCCTCACATCACACAAAACACACATAGAAGGAGGGAGAAAGGAAAGCAGAGAGAAACAGTGACGTAAAGAGGAAAGAGGATTTAGCTATCTCAATAAGCCTCTGGTATAGTATAGTTCTAGACTATGTGCCTATTGTCTGAATTAAAAGAAGTGAGTTTCATTCATTCAACATTTATTGCCTGCTTGTTATCTGCTAGATACTATCCTGACTGCTGGTGATATGTTAACATAAAGGTGAAAGGACCTTGTTTCTCGAGTTGAAAGTAAGAAAGTAGTAATTCTGTTTCTGATATTAGGAGAAAGCTTTAGAGATGATATGGTGACTTTTACACCAGATCTTGATGAAAGAATAAGAAACTTTCCGACAAAGAAAATAGGACTGGCATTCTTGAAAGAAACAGCAGAGGACAAGCCATATAGGCAAAAACCAGGAGTTTGCCTTTGGAAATGTTAGACCAGACCAGTTCGATATAACTGTAGTTTGGGGTGAATTAGGTAGAATGGCAAGAGATGAACCTAAAAATAGTAGACTTAGATCAAATTATAAAATTGTGTATGCAATGCCATGATTTTTAAATTTATTCTTAGTCAACAGCAGCAACTTAAATTCTTTAAAAGAGCAGTGTTGGGAATTGAGGTCCTGTTTATGATACTCCTTTTTTGCATCCAAGATAAGAAACAACTGAAAGTTATACTCATGATAGAGATCAAAATTATTACTAGATTAAATGTATAGACAAACTAGCTCCCTCATATTTCACCAAACAATAAGTCCCTGTGTAAAGATGAACTGCTTCAAGCAGAAATATGCCCATAAATGTGGTCTTTGGTTGTGTTTTAATCAAGTAGAATAAGTAGCATGGATCTTCAAAGAGGAATCATCCTAGGAGTAACACATTTGAACACATCATGCTTTTGTTTTCTCAACTGAAAGGAAGTTCAAGTCCATATTGGGTAATTTGTCACATTTCATATAAATTGGTCCTTAGAAGTTTGATGCTTTTCTGAAATAGCATTTAATGTATTTATCTTAACTTGTAGCCTCAGTCCTTTTCACCGTTGATTATAAGAGGAATTTAGAGAACGTTCTCAAAACGGTCATCAGATAGGCTATAGAAATTGATGACTGCGCATATTTAATAAACATCTGCCATAATTAACTGAAGCCATGAATATAGCATTAAGCTGAAAAATTATAAATGTAGAGAGTATGAAAATCCAAAAATGTCAGATTTTAAAACAGTCACATCATAGAACTCCTTTTTCTCTTTTCCCCTGAAAAATTTTTCCTGACTGTTCTTGACATACATCTCCGTCTAATTTTTATATGTACCTGCAGTTTTCTATCAGTTCAGCTACAGCAGGAATCTGTCTAATGGCAGACCTTTACTGAGACAGACAGTTAATGGGAACAGTAGCAGCCCTGAGGTGTGTTTATACAGTCAGACTCACTTCCTCTACTTCTGTGATATATGAACTACTTCGGAAGTTTCCCAGCTGTTTCAGTGGATAAATCATGGCAGTAGGAGCTCATATTTAACCTTCACTGTACTGGCTCAATACTTTGTAGTCCTTTTCTTTTATCTCTGGCTGTATGCAAGATTTCAAACAGGCTTGTCCATGTGCAAACGACATTGTTCTCTCTATCTGCTCCCTCCGACCTCCTTTCATCCAGCTGAGGGAAATTCTGAGTCTCTTCTGAGGATATACCTATATGTCAGTCAAAATAAGATCCACACTCTGTTAGAAGTCAAGTGGTTTAAGGACTCATTTCTTGACAATTAAGCAAAATTGCTTCTGTTGGGGAAGGGGTGTTGTGCATGCATTCAGTGAAATCTCCTGGTACACAGTAGATATTGTTATATACCAGGTATTTCCTATTGTTTTAGGCAGCTCTAGCCACAGTCAGTAAATATTCCTGGGTAATAACTGACCTCAATTTCCCACCACCTTTCCACTGGTTCACTGTGCCCTTCAGGCTGACCTTCTCTTTGTTCCTGGATAATGCTTCAAGGCTTTGCCTTTGCTCCTCCCTTAGCCTGGGGTACTCTTCCCAAAGATGTAGCTCCAGGGCTTACTTCTTTCTGTTTCTGTTGTATGTTGCCTTTTCAGAGTAGTCACCTGTATACCTTATCTAACATAGTATCTCCCTATGCTATTCTTTTTGTGTCCTTGTGATTAATCGTAATTTGTAATTATTTTATTTACTTTCTTGAATATAAAATCCACAAACATAGGGATTTATGTTTTATTCTCTGTGGTTTCACTGGCATACAGAACCATGTCTGGTATAATAACAGATCAATTAAGTTTTTTAAGAAATTAATATAGATAAAGACCTTTGTTTTTTAACTTTTCAAAATGAACCCATATTCTACATACGATTCTGCAACTGGGTATTTCCCACATAATAATATACATTGACTTTCATTGTGCATTAGTAACTATAGACCTATTTTTTACATTTCCATTCTTTTTAAAATTTCCAACTAAGTTCAGGGATATATGTGCAGGATATAGAAGTTTGTTACATGGGTAAACGTGTGCCTTAGTGGTTTACTGCACAAATCATTGCATCACCCAGGTATTAAGCCCAGCATCCATTAGCTATTCTTCCTGACCCCCTCCCTCCTCCCACCAAAACCCTCCCACAAGCCCCACTATGAGTTTTTCCACCCCCATTTGTCCATGTGTTCTCATCATTTAGCTCTCACTTATAAATGAGAACACGTGATATTTTGTTTTCAGTTCCTGTGTTAATTTGCTAAGGAACATGGCCTCCAGCTCCATCCATATTCCTGCAAAATATATGGTCTCCTTCCTTTTTATGGCTGCATAGTATTCCATGGTGTATATATACATATACAAATGTATATGTACATTTTCTTTATCTAATCTGCAATTGATGGAAATGTAGGTTGATTCCATTTCTTTGCTATTGTGAACAGTGCTGCAATGAGCATTCACATGCATGTGTCTTCATAATAGAACAATTTATAGTCCTTTGGGTATATTCCCAGTAATGGGATTGGTGAGTCAAATGGTATTTCTGCCTCTAGGTCTTTGAGGAATCACCACAGTGTTTTCCACAATGGTAGAACTAGTTTACACTTCTACCAACAGTATAAAAACATTCCTTTTTCTCCACAACCTTGCCAGCATCTGTTGTTTTTTGACTTTTTGATAATAGCCGTTCTGACTGGTATGAGATGGTATTTCATTGCAGTTTTGACTTGCATTTCTCTAATGATCAGTGATATTGAGCTTTTTTTCATGTTTGTTGGCTGCATGTATGTCTTTTTTGAGGAGTATTTGTTCATGTCCTTTGCTCACTTTTTTGGGGAGTTGTTTGTGTTTTTCTTGTAAATTTGTTTAAATTTCTTAGAGATGCTAGATATCACACCTTTGTCAGATGGACAGATTGCAAAAATTTTCTCCCATTCTGTAGGTTGGCTGTTTATTCTGTTGATAGTTTCTTTTGCTGTGCAGAAGCTCTTTAGTTTAATTAGATTCTGTTTGTCAATTTTGCTTTTGTTGTATTTGCTTTTGGTGACTTAATCATTCTATTGGTCTGTTTTCACAGTGCTATAAAGACATACCTGAGACTGAGTAATAAAAGAGGTTTAATTGACTCACAGTTCCTCATGACTGGGGAGGCCTCAGGAAACTTACAATCATGGTGGAAGGCAAAGAGGCATGTCTTACATGGCAGCAGGCAAGAGAGCTATGTGAAGGAGTAACCATCAAACTCTTATAAAACCATCATATCTCATGAGAACTAACTCACTATTACAAGAACAGCATGGAGGAAACCACCTACATGATCCAATCACCTTCAACCTGGTCCCTCCTTCAATATGTGGGGATTATGGGGATTACAATTTGAGATGAGATTTGTTGGGACCCAGAGCCAAACCATATCATTCTGCCCCTTGCCCCTTCCAAATATCTCACATCCTTTTTACACTTCAGAACCAATCATGCCTTCCAAAGAGTCCCCTGGAGACTTAATTCATTCCAGCATTAACACAAAAGTCCAAGTCCAAAGTTTCATCTGAGATAAGGCAAGTCCTCTCTGCCTATAAGCCTGTAAAAAAAAAAAAAAAAAAAAAAGTTAGTTACTTCCAAGATACAATGGGGGTATGTGCATTGGATAAGTGTTCCCATTCCAAATGGGAGAAATTGGCCAAAACATAGGGGATACAGGCCCCATACAAGTCTGAAATCCAGCAGGGCAGTCATTAAAATTTAAAGCTCCTAAATAATCTCCTTTGACTCCATGTCTTACATCCACGCCATGCTGATGTAAGAAGTGGGCTTCCGTGAAATTGGGCAGCTCCACTCCTGTGGCTTTGCAGGTCATATTCCCCCTCCTGGCTGCTTTCAGAGTTTGGTGTTGAGTGTGCACCTTTTCCAGGTGCATAGTGCAAGCTGTTGGTGGATCTATCATTCTTGGGCCTGGAGGATGGTGGCCCTCTTCTTACAGCTCCACTAGGCAGTGCCCCAGTGGGGAATCTGTGTGGGGGGTCCAACTCCACATTTCCCTTTCACACTGCCCTAGAAGAGGTTCTCCACGAGGGCTCTACCTGTGAAGCAAACTTCTGCCTGGACATCCAAGTGTTTCCATACATCCTCTGAAATCAAGGCAGAGGTTCCCAAACCTCAATTCTTGACTTCTGTGTGCCTGTAGGCCCAACACCATGTGAAACCACCAAGGCTCGGGCAATGACCAAGCAATGGCCTGTGTTGTATATTGGCCCCTTTTAACCATAGCTGGGACACAGGGTACCAAGTCCCAAGACAGGCACCCAAGTCCCAAAACTGCAAGGCCTTGGGCCCAGCCTGCTAAATCATTTTTTCCTCCTCGGCCTCCAGGCCTGCGATGGGAGGGGCTGCCACCAACATCTCTGAAATGCCCTGGAGACATTTTCCCCATTGTCTTGGCCATTGACATTTGGCTCCTTGTTATTGAAGCAAATTTCTGCAGCTGGCTTGAATTTCTCCCCAGAAAATGGATTTCTCTTTTCTATTGCATCATCAGGTTGCAAATTTTCCAAACTTTTATGCTCTACTTCCCTTTTAAATGTAAGTTCCAATTTCGGATCAAATCTCTCAAGTTCAAAGTTTTCCACATCTCTAGGGCAGGGGCAAAATGCCACCAGTCTCTTTGCTAAAGCATAGAAAGAGTGATATTTGCTCTTGTTCCCAATAAATTCCTCATCTCCATCTGAGACCACCTCAGCCTGGACTTCATTGTTCATATAATTGTCAGCATTTTGGTCAAAAACCATTCAACAAGTCTCTACGAAGTTCCAAACTTTTCCATAGTTTCCTGTATTCTTCTGAGCCCTCCAAATTGTTACAACTTCTGCCCATTACCCAGTTCCAAAGTCACTTCCACATTTTTTGCTATCTTTATAGCAGTACCTCTCTCCTAGTAAATTAGTACTAGTGTATTAGTCCATTTCACACTGCGATAAAGACGTACCTGAGACTGGGTAATTTATAAAGAAAAGGGGTTTAATTGACTCACAGCTCCACGTGGCTGATGAGGCCTCAGGAAACCTACAATCATGGAGGAAGGGGAAGAGGCAAGTCTTACATGGCAGCAGGTGAGAGAGAGCTGTGTGAAGGAGAGACCATCAAACTCTTAATAAATCATCAGATCTCATGAGAAGTCACTTACTATGACAAGAACAGCATGGAGAAAATCACCACCATGATCCAATCACCTCCCACCTGGTCCTTCCCTTGACACGTGGGAATTATGGAGATTACAATTTGAGATGAGATTTTGGTGGGAACACAGAGCCAAACCATTTCAGTCGTGAAATCTTTGCCTGCATCTATGTCGTAAATGGTATTGTCTAAGTTTCCTTCTAGAATTTTTATAGTTTTGGATTTTACATTTAAGTCTTTAATCTATCTTGAGTTGATTTTTGTATATGGTATTAGGAAGAAATCCAGTTTCGATTTTCTGCATATGGCTAGCTAGTTCTCCCAGCATCATTTATTAAATAGAGAATCCTTCCCCCATTGCTTGTTTTTGTCAGGTTTGTCCAAAATCAGATGGTTGTAAGTATATGTATAAAGTTACTTTTTAAAATCTGAATATTATTACACTATATGGATTTCCTATACTTTACTAATTGAATTTTCTATTGATAAGTAGGCAAGATTTTTCTTCTTTGTGAGGAATGCATCTTTATTAAAATAAATATTTTTGTACATATTTCTTTACATACTCATACTGACATTTCTATAGAATAAATTTCAAAAATTGGAAGTGCTAAGTCAAACAGTATGTGAACTTAAAGTCTTATAGATCATAAATTTCATTTCAAAATGAAAGCAATGATTTGCATATTCTCCAAGTATAAATGACTATACCTTATTCCTCACGTCTGAATAGAATCATAATGTAAATACTTTATCTATTTATAGGTAAAATTGTTTATCTCATTTTATTTTGTCACATATTATGGTAGTTGAGGTCTAAAATCTTTAGGTACTTCTATTTGATGAAAATACAAAATCTTTAGTCTGACATTTAGGTTACATTACTGTAATTCCAACCTCAACTCTATCATTCTTTACAAAGATTCTGTGCTTCAGGCATGGGCCTCATTAGCAGCACAAGTCCACTTGATCATTTCTGTGCTTTGCAGTTTTCTCTTACCTGAATGTCCTTTCTTTTTCACTGTTTTTCCTGAAATCCTAGCCATTTGTCAAACCTGGTTCAAATGTCATGTGCTACATGAAGCCTTCTGGGATAAGCCTTGTTGAAGCTAGTTTTTGTTTTTCTTCATCTATTGCATTAATTTTTCCTCCACAGCGTACTCGTATCCTAATTTGCTGATACATCTAATTTTACCTACTGGATTTTAAGGTCCTTAAGAATCTGGAATTATAAAATGTATGTCTTTCTCTCCCACAGCTCTTAGCATGGTGCCCTCCTTTAGAAACTCTGTTGAAAGAAAGAGTGCATGCATGCATGTCTAACGCTGCCCAGTACATAAATAAGCATCATTGAAGAAAAGAGATGTCATGCAAGAAGAATAATTCTAATGAAAACAAATTGGCATTCATTTCATAGAACACACTGTATACAAAACTCATTTAAATCTGCAAAGAGGAAATATTTCTTTTCCTTTACTCTTGAAAAAATCAAGCCTAAAATTATTCCAGTGTATTCCTCAGGAATTTACGAATGCAAAAAGCAAAGATTTCATTTATAAAAAAAGAAAACAGTTTAAGTGGCTGCTGCTTAAGTAGAAGTAATTTTAAAGACTTGATTTTCGCCAGTTGTTCCAACAGTAGAGATTTAAAAGGGAAATGAGACAAGTTTTTTTTTTTTAATTTTAATTTCAGTTCCTGGATACATATGCAGAACATGTAAGTTTGTTACATAGGTATACATGTGCCATGGTGGTTTGCTGCACCTATTGACCCATCCTCTAAGTTCCCTCCCCTCATTCCCCATGCCCCAACAGGCCCTGGTGTGTGTTGTTTCCCTTCCTGTGTCCATGTGTTTTCATTTTTCAACTCTCACTTATGAGTGAGAACATGTGGTGTTTGGTTTTCTGTTCCTGTGTTAGTTCGCTGAGGATGATGACTTCCAGCTTCATTCATGTCACTGCAAAGGACATTATCTCATCTTTTTTATGGTTGCATAGTATTCCATGGTGTATATGTACCACATTTTCTTTATCCAGTCTATCATTGATGGGCATTTGAATTGGTTCCATGACTTTGTTATTGTAAATAATGCTGCAGTAAACATACGCGTGCATGTGTCTTTATAGTAGAATGATTTATAATCCTTTGGGTATATACTCAGTAATGGAATTGCTGGGTCAAATGGTATTTCTGATTCTAGATCCTTGAGGAATAGCCATACTGTCTTCCACAATAGTTAGAACTAATTTACATTCCCATCAACAGTGTAAAAGCATTCCTATTTGTCCACAATCTCACCATCATCTATTGTTTCTGAACTTTTAAATAATTAGCATTCTGAGTGGCATGAGATGTTATTGTGGTTTTGATTTGCATTTCTCTAATGATCAGTGATGTTGAGCTTTTTTTCATGTTTGTTGGCCACGTAAATATCTTCTTTTAAGAAGTATCTGTTCATATCCTTTGCCCACTTTTTGATGGGGTTGTTTTTTTCTTGTAAATTTGTTTAAGTTCCTTGTAAATTCTGGATATTAGACCTTTGTCAGATAGGTAGATGGTACAAATTTTGTCCCATTCTGTAGGTTGCCTGTTCACTCTGATGATGGTTTCTTTTGCTGTGTGGAAACTGTTGGGTTTAATTAGATCCCGTTTGTCAATTTTGGCTTCTGTTTCAATTGCTTTTGGTGTTTTTGTCATTAAGTCTTTGCCCATGCCTATGTCCTGAATGGTATTGCCTAGGTTTTCTTCTAGGGTTTTTATGGTTTGGGGTTTTACATTTAAGTCTTCAATCTATCTTGAGTTAATTTTTGCATAAGGTGTAAGGAAGGGGTCCAGTTTCAGTTTTCTGCAGATGGCTAGCCAGTTTTCCCAGCACCATTTACTGAATAGGAGATCATTTCCCCATTTCTTGTTTTTGTCAGGTTTGTTGAAGATCAGATGATTGTAGATGTGTGGTGTTATTTCTGAGGTCTCTGTTCTTCTCCATTGGTCTATATGTCTGTTTTGGTACCAGTATCATGCATTTTGGTTACTGTAGCCTTGAAGCATAGTTTGAAGTCAGGTAGCGTGATGCCTCCCATTTTGTTCTTTTTGCTTAGGGTTGTCTTGGCTATATGGGGTCTTCTTTGATTCCATATGAAATTTAAAATAGTTTTTTTCTAATTCTGTGAAGAATGTCAATGGTAGTTTGACAGGAATGTCATTGAATCTAAAAATTACTTTGGGCAGTATAGCCATTTTCACGATACTGATTCTTCCTATCCATGAGGATAGAATGTTTTTCCATTTGTTTGTGTCCTGTAAAATGAGACAACTTTGTAGAAATGTTTTGTTAATGTAAAATACTAAACAGATAGGTTATTGTATTCATCTCAACAGCACAGTCAACCAAATGCATTTCCAGCCATATTAGTTTGAAATATTCTCATCTGAATCTGTAGTGAGAAGAAGCATATCCTCAGTGATTTCCAGACTGTTAAAATAAGATCCCTAATAATAAAGCTGAGTGTAATATCAAAGATGGATCAGAACTGATCTGTAAGATGCCAAAGGTCAGAGACTGTGTCTATTTTCTTTAAAATAGTTTATTTAGTGTCTAAAGGAGAGTACCTGCTTAGCCAATATTTGTTGAACCAAATTAAATTTGGGGCAGGACTAAATAGAATTTGAAAAAAAATGACTGTGATGTTATCAGAGCACAACTTTCTAAAATGTAAATAAGAATTATGTTACCAAAACAATAGATCTATGTTTTCAGTACATATTGTTGTGACATAGTTACTATTTTGCAAATGCAGTTTTTGATTAAAGCAAAAATTCAAGTGTTATGAACAAAAATTAGTTTAAAATAATAGAAGAATTTAGTTTGTCCATATGTGACAGTTGGCACTGTGTTCTGTTTTATGGAACAGAGAATCCAACTACAAAGGTTTAACCCAAAAATTGTTTATGTTTTCCACTAACAAGCAGTTAAAAGGTGTGCAGTCCAGGGCTGGTGCAGTTGCTCATGGATGACTTTAGAAAATTTCCTTTTAATATTTCCATGGTTGTTGCACATTCAATATGATGTCCACATTGATGGTATAAAGATGCAGGAAGGATGAAATAAATTTTAAGGATGTGTCAGCCAATTCTGTGGTATTTTATCAGGAAAAAGGAAAAGAAAAGAAAAAAGCTTTCTTAGAAGCTATTATGAACAGCCCACTTCTTCTATCTCGCTGGCCAGAGGAATGACATCTCCCTGATTTGTTGAGATCAGTCACTATTTATCCTTTGGGGCATATGAAAGGATTTACCCTCTCTACAAATCAGAGATTTTTTCATTACTCTCAGGGCTGGGATTATGGTGAAGTGAGTGAGACATTTGCCTCTGATGTAGAATTTATGGGGGTGCCAAAAATCTCAGTAAAAATATATATATTAATGCAAAAAATTTAAAAAATGACATTGATGTTAAAAAATTCATGATGAATAAGATATCAAAACTCTAAGTAAAGAAAGGATCCCACTCGCAACTTGCATGACTCATTGAACCAGTTTTATCTTAATCCTAGCTGATTACCTGACCAAAGATTCTTTTATTAGGAATGAAATAGGAAAATTCAGGTGGGTGATGAAGGAACAAGACAGGAGGGACGGATGTTAGTGAGGGGATGGACAAAGTCGACCACAACATGTTTGACTAACCACAGTTAATTAAAAAATGGTCTTTTATTTTCTTCATGTTTTCTTTGAAGTTACTTGACAATTAAAAATGTGAAAAAGAAAAATTTATTAAAAGTCGAGTTTGTCCATAAGGACAAATAGTTCTTAATAGTAGATTACATCACTTAAATAATAGTATACACACTCAAGCACAAGCAAAATGGATGCAGGTTCTTTATTCAAAATGATCAAAGCAAAATTAAATTTTATCAAAAATTAGAACTTCATAAAGTTTAATTCTTCTTTAAAGAAATGACAAGAGGTTGTAAATAGGCAGAAAACCATTTTTCAATATTTTTCAGACTGTCTGAAATGAAAGAAAAAAGAGATTATTTACCTAAAAATCAAAATGAGGAATTGCATCAGAGCTATCTGATGGATAGATAGAAGCTTAACAGCAGGAAGAAATAATATTTATTTATTTATTTTCCCCAAAATGGAGTCATATTTAGTCACATCTTTTTTCCTTTCACCCTTTTTTGTTTGTATAGTATTTCAAAGTTAAGGATACATTGTATTTAAATATAAAATTATTTTTGCCAGGTGAGAAATCTCTACATTAGCACTTTCATTAGAAATATGAGGGCCACAAATCTAATTTTAAATTTTCTACTAGCCACATTAAAAATAAATAATGAACAGATAAAATTAGTTTAGCAATATACTTGGAATAAATATGTCTAAAGTATTAAAATGTTAAGTTTTTGATACTTTATATTTTGTTGTTTTTTAAAAAATATCATCTTCAAAATCTGATATATGTATATTTTATACTTAATAGCACATATCAATTCAGACTAGCCATATGTCAAATTCACATGTGGCTAGTGGCTACTGTATTGCACAGTGCAGCGCTACATGTGTCTAACTATAACCTTTGGTATATGTCTAACATCAGCCTATTTGATATCAAAAATTGTTCAGGCCAGGCAAGGTGGCTCACACCTATAATCCCAGCACTTTGGGAGGCTGAGACAGGAGGATCACTTGAGCCCAGGAGCTCGAAACCCAGCCTGGGCAACATAGGGTGACCCCATCTTTACAAAAAATAAAAATAATTTTAAAAATAGCTAGCATGGTTGTACACACCTATAGTCTCAGCTATGTCCTTCCAAAACAGGAGGATTGCCTGAACCCAGGAGGTTGAGGCTGCAGTGACCTGTGATTGCATCACTACACTCCAGCCTGGGAGACACAGTGAGACCCTCCCTCAAACAAAAACAAAAAATTGATCAGTATGTCATGCACAAAAGGTCTTTTCTAAAATTACGGCATTAATACTGAGCTGGAAAGGCACAAGCTATATAAAAGCACCATAATCTTATTTGTATAACTGGCTTTTAATGGTAGAACTCCAGTGATAGGAAAGACACAATGCTGAATTGCTTCAATTTTTTCATGTGCCACCTGAAATTATATTAGCTGACATGACTCAGTAAAAATTATTCATTATTCTAAGAGCCATCATCAGTTTATTATAGACTGATCAATAGAATTCTCATCACCTGTTCTAAGAGTTTTAAAAGTAAACGTCAGTTCTTTGTGTGTTAGATCAAGAGTTTAGTTGCAGACCCCTTTAGAACACCAGCAAATGGCTCTAGGCTTTGCAGCACTGACTCAGTTAAATTAATGGAAAACAATGTTTTGTTTAGCTCCTTCACCCTTTTTAATGAATAGTGCCTTTATATCATTTATCTTTTTTCAATTGTCATATCCTATGAAAAGAAAACCTTGGGAAAACACAGTTTTGGGTGATGGGAAACCTAAGAAGGAAATAACATGAAAGATTAGAACGTATATATACATACACATACAGATAGATAGCATTTAGGGCTCATTTGTTTCTTAGCATATTGATATTAAATTTGATGGGCAAGAAGGTACAAAGCCAAAAACATGCCATAAATTGGTTAGGATTTTTTCTCATAGATAAAAGATTCTCTTATTCTGAGAGTCCAACAGAAGGAGAGAAACTGAATTATTACCTCATTTGAAATTGAAGAAGAACGCTGATGTGAGTAAAAAAGTTTGGCATTCCTGTTCTCAAATGCTACCCAAAAGACACAAAAATCTTTTGAGAAGACCAAGAGAACTACTTAAGAGCTGCTTTGTTGTTACTATAAAATGGTTTACCTGAATTTCTAAAGTAGTAATTCCTTAATTCATAAGATTAGAAGGTAAATCACATTGCAATTTACCCCAACATTTTATTGTGAAAGTTACTAAATAGAGTAAACTTGAAACAATATATCCATCATTTAGCTTTAACCATTACATTTTATTGTACTTGTGCTATCACATTTCTCCTCATTATTGCCCTCTAACCATTATCCTGTTTCATTTTTTGTACATTAAAAAATGAATTGCAGAAATCAGAAATGTAGAAATACATTAGCTTGCATGCTACTAAATAAAGTTCAGTATCTGATTACATCATTTTCTTTTGATGTAAAATTTATATACAATTTATTGTACAAATCTTAAGTGCATATTCACTATGTTTTATCAAATACATGCAATTGTGTAGTGCAAATACTTATCAAGATATAGACATCATATCACCTACAAAGTTCCCTCATGTCCCTCACGAGTGTATCTCCCTCACTTCTCAAGATAAACACTATTTTAAATTTTTGGACCAAGATTAATTTTGTGTGTTCTAGAATTTTATTTGAATTCAAATCATATACTACATACTTGTATATTAGACTTTTTCAAAGATAATGTTTTTAAGGTTTATCTATGTTGGTGCATGTATGAGTAATTTGCTCCTTTTCATTCCTAAGTAGTATTTCATTGCATGAATATATTATAATTTATTTGTTAATTTTCCCTTTGATTTATACCTAGGCTCTTATTTATAATGTGCTGTGAATATTGTTGCATATGTCTTTTGTGTACACAGGTTTCACTTTCTTGAGTAAATACTGAGAAGTAGAATTGCTGGGTTATAGAATAGATGTAGTATTTGGGTGTATGTGAAATTAGTAGACTATTATTTCCCAAAGTAATTGCAACACTTTATATTCTCACAATATATAAGAGTGCTACTTACTCTTGATTTTCACCATCATTTGCTATTCATTGTCATTTATGAACTGATGAAAAATGGAAGCAAAGATTAATAAGGAATTTTTAGAGCATATATGTTATGTTAAAAATTAGTCCCAATTCACAGGAGAATATTTTTTTTCACTGCATTACACTTCTTACCAAATGTTAAGGTTTAGTAGTTGTTTTGTTCATGTACTTTGAATTCTTATACTATATATGGTCATATAACACAAAGGACTAGTGTACTGCCAGATGGTAAATAATAAGCACTTTCCTTATAATTTCATTCAAAATTTACTTTAAATGTAAGATGTCTTTTCCTTATCTAAAAGGTAGTTGATGAAAAAGGAATAGAAGTTGATCCTTTAAGAACTGTAGATTTTTACCAATATGAAGCCTTCGAGGTAGAAATGCTTAAGCCATAAACTCCTAATACAAAAGATTTTAGAGTTTAGCAGAAAACTTTTCCTGCTCTTTCATTTTAATCATTATATCTGCATCAAGCTATGGGAGAAAAGGAGGCATTATGAATATGAAGGAATTATCCTGATATCATTTCACAAGGTAGCTACTCATGTCTAGAGGCAAAGATAATTGAAAATTTAGGCAGATGGGTGTGATAATAATTTCTAGTAAAGTTAATTATGTTAGTATGGGGACACTTCATAGTGAAGTATTAATAAAGGAAATTACATAAAAACTGTTCTTTGTACTCAATGAATATTAAATATGAGGATAGATGAGTGAAAGAGACTTTACAGATATATTTTGATCCGATCTCAATTGTGTGGCTGATGAAGATTAAAGACTTTTTGAGTTGTTATTGTTATTTGTGCTCCTATTTTAAGCAGCCTTCCATATTTTAATGCTAAAACTCTAGCATTATAAGCTTGTGGATTTGACATATTTATGAATACTTATGGGATATTAAACATACTACTTTTCAGTGATGCATATTTTTCTTTCTAATTTTATTTCATTCTGCTTTGTTAGCATTTGCAGTGCTTCTTTGGCAATTTGTTACCTGTCTTTTGAGTTTGTACTTTCAAATATACACGCAGTCATAACGGCTTCTGAGATCAAGCGCTTCCCCTTCCCCAACCTACCCTCAGTGAGAGCTACATTTGTGCGGATATCTCACAAAGGTCAAGGTATCAATTAAGAAGAGATCATCAGGTGTCAGAGGGCCTTGGGCTTTGGTAGGAAATAGCCAGCCAAGTAATTTGATTAACAGAATTCATGAAGAGTTAAATTCTCTAAAAAAAGAAAAGCCCTAAGACCTAGACACATGAATTTCCAGTAGAATTTGTCACTGGATGCACGTCCCTCTTCTTCTAAGAGGAACATATAGAATACTAAACTGTAACCACACCATGATTACATCATAAAAATGTGGGCATAGACAATGGGACATAGAAAATAGCTATTTTATTTTTCATTGTTTTCATTCACACTCATATACATTTATAAGACTTTGTGTGTGTGTGATACAGATTTTAAAAAAAGGTTTTGTTTAACTATGGAGGACTTGTGCATAGAGTTCACCCTCTTTACCAGGAAATAATAAAAGTGAGTGTGGGATAGGGACGATTATGAGCCACTTGATTATAAATAATTTCTTCATTTTTTCTTTTTAAATAGGCATTGGCCACCTCTCTCTTCCTCAGTGGTTACCTTTCTGAGTTTACAGCTATCATACAGGCTCCTGCAAGCAAGGGGACAAGCCTGAAGCATCCAATCCAGGGTTCCTTATGCTTACTATGACACTAATTGGTTCTTGTCTTACCTGCTGAAGTTGAACCCAAAGTTCATAAGAAATATTCACCCTTCTGAGGAAAGGGTTATGCTAAAATCAAGAATAGGGGTTTAGCCAGAGAATAGGATGATTAATAACAACAGGAGAGAAACTGAGTAGTTTGAAGACAACGCATTTGGGCTTGCCATGGATTTGTCTTGAGAAACCTGTTGTAAAGAAAGGAGGCCAAGTTAAGGCTTTGGACATAGAGTAACCCTAAAAATAATGTTTTCCTTTTCCAATATTGTGTAAATTTTCAGTTTGTCAGTTTTATAGAGTAATTAAGAAAATTATATTAGCCATTTATCACATTTTTAATGATAAGTTTGGCTCTAGGTATGTAAGATCCTTGAATATGGATGTACGTAGCATTTCAGAACAGTGTCAGCAATTGCTGGATTGGAAAATAGTACTAGTAAAATGATTTTAATTTCATCTACTAATTTAAACTGGTTGACTTGCTTTCTTCAAGCAGTGTGGTCTTTTTTTTAATTGTGCAGGCTTTCATTAATGCACCAGTGAGGATGACAGAAAACAATTCATTTATGTAATTGCATCCAGCCTGTCATACTCAACTTTGGAAAGCAGCAACTCCCACAGCATGAGGTCCACGTTATGCAACCCAGGCTGGCATTTAGATGAGTTCCTTTTCATTGAAAATATATGAACTTCTAATTCTTTTAAATGTATATGTAATACATATATAAATCTACATTATACAAACGTAAAATCTGTTTTAGTTAAGAAGTACATCCACAGTAGCAATTTAGTTGTCCATTTTAGACATTGAGAAAGTCTAGGCATCAATAATAAGGAAATACTTGAAAGATAACAAAGTCACGGAATTATATATGATTCTGGTCTGTATTAGCTATCTGTTTCTATCCAAAAAAAAAATCACACCAAGGTTTAATACCTTAAAACAGCAAACACTTATGATCTCACAGTTTCTGAGGATCAGGATCTGCAAGTGGCTCAGCAAAGTGTTTCTAAGTCCGTGTGTCTGTGGAATAAATACTTAATTTTCTTAATGACTGACTTTTACTCTTTTGTAAACTTTCCAAGATGAAAAACCTTCCAAGGTGCATTTCTTACCTGCCTACTCAAAAACAGCATATTGACCACATTTCAATGATTCACTCATCATGTAGACTTTTGATTAAGAACATTATCAATATTATTTAATGATCAAATAGTGATATAGTCCTGATCTCTAGTTTTCCCCTACATTAGTATTCTCATTCCACTCTGTACGCTATAATATTGTATCTACCCTTTGCATATCTTACTTTTTCTTACATTCTTAGCTTTTTGACAGGCACTTCTTATTCTTGTCATATCATCATTCCTAAGCAAACCCTCCCTCAAAACACACACCCTTCATTACATATTAACAAATATTTAATGAGCCTCTGCTGAGTTGTGGACTTGGGCTAGCTCATGGTGGACACAAAAGTGAATTGCACGTTGTCTCTTTGCTTAGAGAATACACTGTTTATTTATTGGGGATGTGAGTGGCCCAGAGAGACATGATTGCTTAATAAAGTCGTTAATCATATACTACAAAATATAATGAGGTCCAAAAAGATTATATTTTTGAGCGAGTCACAGATATCTCTTCAGAGTAGGAGATATAAGGTATTGAAATTAAAAGATGGATAGATAGGGACTTTTGGGTAAATGAGAAGGGGTAGGGAATTTTTGGTAAAGGAAGTAATATGTGCACTTCACAGAGGTCTTATAAGAACGTGGTTCATTTTAATTATTTCCAGTATAGTGTGGTGGGACTTTGGGGATTAGGAAACAATGAGGTCGAGAGATGGGCATTTCACAAGTTGGTAGCTAGTAAGATAGGTTGGAACTAAATGTTTCATGATTTATATAGTAAAAAGCTTCAGCATGTGTGCTCAGGAATTTGACTATTTGTGGTTCACTTCTATTTTTGCATTTGCTATCCATGTGACTTTGGGCAAGTTGCTTAATCTTGCTTTTCTTGTCTGCAAAATGGATATAATATTGTTTGCTTCCTAATTTGTTCAAAGGATTCAGTGAGTCAAATGCAAAACACTTAGCACAGTGACCAGACTCAGTAAGTGTTCGGCAAGTATTAGTTTTATTATCACTATTATTAATTTATCCCAAGGATTATACTATTTGTCTTGTAGTTCAGAGGAGCCTATCTCAGTTGTATAGGCAACATGGTGACAGAATCAGATTTGTGTATTTAGTTTCACTGGTAACAGTGTCAAGAGTGTTAAGAGAAGGCTTCTTTCCCCTCTGGTCTCCTTACCTCCAGTCTAAGTGCCTACTAGTCCAAAGACTTAGGAAGAGCTCTGTCTTAAGTAGAAGATAGTCATGTATTCATTCATTATCAAATGAATATTTCCTGAGCCCTATTTTGTGCCAGGCACTAAACAAAGTTTCTATACGTGTGGATTCATTCTACTGAATAAGACTTATCAATTGATAAACTTCATAAACAAGTTTCTTATTCTTAACTTACTAAAGCATAGTTTTAGTTTGTAATGAGAAATATTAGATAGACATCAGATAAGAATTAATTTTCTTACTGGTTTCAAAAAAACCCACTCTTATTTTCCTTTGAACAGTAATATCATCAATGTTTACAATACCTAAAAATGATTTTGCTGTAAGTAAATAAAAAATACTTTCAAAAAGAACTGTCCTGAGTTTAATCTCAGATTAAGTACAATAACTACGTTGTAGTGACACAAATCCTGCTGGTTAATTCAACTAATTCAACAACAAACATGCAAATACAGTCTGATCTAATAAATACAATAAAAAAGATAAGTATTGAATACTAGGCCCACGCTCAGAGAGACCATCTCACTCCACTTAGAGGTGCCAGGGATAACATCCCACAAGAGACATCAGCTGAGGTTAGTCATGCAAATAGATCATTCTAGTCAGAGAGAAAGCATGTGCCATGGCCCAGAAATGCTTGGGAAAAAGTCAGTATATGTGAAGTCTATAGTGTGAGGGGGTAGTACTAAAGCTAGAGATGTAAGCCAGATCCTGAAGGGCCGATATGCCATTTTAAGAAGTATGGTATGTAGTCTAAGAGCTGTGGAATTCCATAGACATGTTTTTGCAGGGGAATGACATCAAGACATGCATTTAATAAGTTATTTTGATGAACATATGGAGAAAAGTTTGGAGGCAAACAAGATTTAAGCACAGGAGACCAGTTAGGAGTCCATTCCTGTAATTCTAGCTAAAATAATGATGGTCTGAACTAACCTAGTAGCAGTAGGCCTACAGGAAGTGAATTACTTTCAGGGATATTAGGGAGATAGAAGCAACAGGATTTAGTGATCTATTTGATGAAGGAGAGAAAGGAGGCCAGTGTATCTCTGTCTTGGACAACTGATTGGATGGAGGTTTATACACTAAGCTAAGGAACTAGAAGACAGGCAAGTTTGAAAGGAAAATATCCTGTTACTGAAAAAGCGACAAAATACAAGAACTTATATTTGCTCACTTTTACCAAAAAAGACAATGAAAAATACAGAAATGCTGTTTCAACAGTTCAAAAGGATGCACAATCAACAATGATTTTTCCTTGTCTTATGTTGAAGATCATATTGTAGTTTAAAATATTTGAATATTGAATACAATTATAGGCTTGGTTGGGTGTGCGTGCTTCCCTGCCTCGGGCTGACAATTTTTGATGTCTGTGCTGACTGATACAATTTAGAGGGATGAACCGAATTATTTTCCTATCCACCACTTCTATTTATACAGAAATTACACTTGACTGTAGTGACACTAATCATGGCAGAACTGATCAAATTCAGCTCCCCTGCTGATGAACTGGGCCAGTAAGTCATTCATGACTGACAGGTGTTTCTGTTCCTGCTTTCCTTTCCTCTTTTTCCCCCACTTTTAAACACATTGGAATTTTATAAGCCACTTTTCTTCACGCTCCCACATATATGTCCTTTCAGAGGAAATGCCAGGGAGGGTTTGTTTGATTCAGAGACACAGCTTTCATTTAGTTCTTTCTACTCTTTCCTTCTCCCTCTGAATGAGTACAAGACCCAGGAGAGCTGAGACAGGGGTTCTTGACTTTGTGTGTGTCACAGACCCTTATGCTTGTCTGGTGAAGCCTGTGGGCCCCATCCAGAAACATATTTAAAAATACATCAAATAAAATGCATGAGATTACAAAGGAAACCAGTTATATTGAAACACATTTGTTGAAATATCATTAAATTTTTTTCTGATATTGTAATACATGTGTTCTTTTTATAATTAAAAGCTCTAGGAGGAAATTTAATAACTAATATAATTTCAAAGTAGTCATCAATGTCAATAATATTTTGCAATATCTCCAACTGTAATATAGGAAAATATCTGTGATTGTGTATTGATGACACGCAGGTATCTAAAACTACTCTGATTTGTCAGCTACATTCATAACTGATGGGAATGCTAAATTTCAATCAGAGTTCAGTGAAAATGAAGGTGTATTTTTTTCCCATCTCAAGCTTACGGACCCCTGAATTCTGTGGTCGCCAGTTTAAGAACCTCTCGCTTCTTGGGTTACAGTATGCGTGAAAATTATTTGGAGAACTTGTTAAAATGCAGAATTATGGATGCCGCCTCCACCCCCAGGAGATGCTGACTCAGAAGGTCTGGGGCAGGGCCCAATAATATACATTTTAAACATATACCTGAAATGTGATTCTCATAAATCTTGTTCCAGAATCATCTTTTGAGAAATAAAAGCTTAGGATACAGAATAAGATTTGCAAAGACATCGGGGTGGGATATGACTATTAGATCATTATCCTTGTGTCAACATTCCAACTTTTGAACCTTTTTTATAATAATTATTATTTAAATAAATATATAAGTTATACATATAGTATTTAAAATGTGCATAGAATATTTTATGTGGGTAAATAATTATGAGTTATTATTATTTGTTGCATCAACATTTTTCTCTGAAAGACACACTTTTTTCTTAAGCTTTAAATAAAACATTTGACAAAATATCACTAAAGCGTAGCAAGTGGTAATAATCATAAATGCAATGCAGTGTAGTCCTGTGACATTGAAATCATTTCAGTAATTTTACAGTACATTTGAATTGTGGCACCGTTCATCCGCTGAGTTTCCATTAACTTTGCTTAAAATCTCTCTGTCCACAAAGAAGCACAAGTGTCAAGTTTCTCCTTCATGCTCAGAGACCTGGTTTGAATCACAATTCTGCAGAAGATAATTGTTATTAATTAAAACATTCCTATCAGGCTGTGTTTTGTTTTAATGCATATTGAACAGGTTCATAACCTCGCTGTCTCCATTATTGGAAAAGAAAAATAAGAGAGTACTGTTTTTTTACTCTCCCCAGCTCTCCTGGGGTTTCCCTGATGTCATTGAACAGGCTTTTTGATTGGTTGATACCTTTTAAAAAAAGAAGTAAAGGCACAATATTATAACACATTGCAGAGCAGGCTCATTATTGTCAAATTAGATTCACTGACCTTCACTGCCACTTACAGGGAAGAGACAGGCAGCGTATCAAGGATGGTTTGCAGTGAGTAAATCCACACTAAGTGCCACTCAACGGTAACTAGCCTAGACATGTCTTTGTGCTATTTTAACATGTCAGTTTTTAAACTCCTAGCGTATTAAATACTGTGATACATAGATTCAAGTGAGTAATATTTACAGAAAACTATGTGCATATGTTTTTACTGAAATAAATTTTATTCCAAAGGACACCTCCCCAGTGTGTGTGTGCCATTTGTAGATAAAATCCCCAGCTTCCTTAATTTATAGAAAAATCAACAATTTCCTTGTATATTAAGGCAGGGCTGGCATGGTCAAAGTTTGTTGTTTAGCTTAAAATATGTGTATATCCTTTAAGCCATGTGAATCGTTTTCTTCCTTCTCTGTACACAAGTTATTTCCCTTTTAACTTGGTGTAAAGACAGAGGAGACAACTCTTAGTAGAATTGCCATTGCTGAAAGAATTCATTCATTCATTTGCCCATCAGTGTTTTTCCGGGCTTAATAAATGCCAGTCATTGTTCTAGAAATAATATCATGAAAAGATTCCTTTCTAGCTATTGTATGGGGTAGGGGGCATATACTAGGTATTGCTAGATATTTGAAGCAATAGGTCACTGATAATTCTTAAATATCAAATTACTGTGTTTTAAAGTGAACCATTTTCCATATGTACTTAACCTCTTGCTATGAGGTTAATAGTTACAGTTTCATAATCTGGCTTTTTTAAAAAACTGGGATAGAACAGCATTTTTACTGGGATAGAATAGTCTATGAGGTTTCATATATAACATTTGCACATTCTAATTCCTATATGATGTTAGAATGAAACTTCACTGGAACTAGAGAGTGCCACAAAATATACGGTAGAAAGCATAAAAGCTCTGTGTCTCACGGTTGTAGCATATTCATACGTGCAAATTATAATATTAGGTTGGCGCAAAAGTAGTTGGAGTTTTTGCCATCATTTTCAATGACAAAAACCACAATTACTTTTGTAATAACCTAATGGTTGAATTTAAGAGAAATAAAACAACAATATGCTGTGTTGGCTACAACACAGTGTATTTTCCTTTCCATGAGATTTATTGTACTCTGTCTCAGAATGTGTCTAAGTGTCCTACTTAGACACAATTATTTACATATGATTGTGTGTGTTCTGTGTTTCAGAGAACATGGAGTTTATTTAAAGTCAGTAAGTAGCCACTGAAGGATGTTTCTGGGCATTCTGTTTGGCAAGCTTGCAGGAGTAGAGAACTTTGTCTTATTGTCAGCCTTGTGTTCTTACTCACTTTGGGAAACAAGTCTTTTACCTTTGGGCAGAAGGACTTTTGGCTATGGAAAGTTAATATAGGTTTAAAGTACAGGGAACCTGGATGAGAAAAAATTGGTATTTTGCCAAGATTTATTTTTTGAAATGCCATATTTATAGAGAAGATGCAAATGAAGATGAAGCTTAAGATTTTTAGTAGGCTTCTATATCAGTTAACATTATCCACAGTAATGCTGCATAACAAACAATCCCAAAATTCAGTAACTTCAGACAATGATTTTATTCTTTGTCATATGTCTGTAGATTGGCTTCTCCAGTCAGGGCAAGTTGCCCGTTTTCCTTAAGTGTCTCTTACCTTTGTTGGGACCTGTTCCCGTGAGATTAGCAGCAGTAAAATGTGGGAACTGTGGAACATGTGATGTCTCTTAATGCCTAGGCTTAGAAATACACACTCTTACTTCTGTGTACATTCTGTTGACCAGATCATGTCATAACTCAGCATTCTGCCTGGAGTAGCTAAGTGCTATTGGTGGTCATTCACTGAATGAGGAAGCACAAGTGGAGAAGCTCCTTCTGGGAAAAGGATGAGTTTAATTTTGAACCTGATGGACTTGAAGGGCCTTTAAACTTATGAGTGGAGATATTCAATAGGCAGTTAGATGTATGGGTGAAAAGCTCAGAAAGAATGATGTGGGCTGAAGATAGAAATATGGGGTCATCAGTATGAAGAAAGTAATGAAAGTCAGTGGAGTAGGTGAGAATGTCCAGGGAGAAAATTTAGATGAAGAGAAATGGGACTGAGTTCTATAAGCAAATATTTAAATGGCTGACTATGGTAGAGTCGCAAAGAAGAAGCGTAGAAGGAAAGTCCAAAGAGAAAGAGGAAGATGAGGAGAGTCAACAAATGACGGCAGCAGAAAAGAATACATTCTACAAACCTGATTATTGGCAGCTAATATTCATTAGAGTCCTGGGATGTGCTAGGCATTAAATATGCCCAACTACTTTATGTAGAATATATTATTTAATTATCACAGTAATTCTGGAAGGCATTATTAATAACTCCCTTTTATAAAGGAAACCAAATAGGAGTAATTAGCCGAAGATCACAAAAGCAATAGATGATGGAGACAGATTTGACCACAGGAACTCTGATTCTAGAGCCAGAACTCTTAACTATGTTTTATAAAAACTGAGAATTCTAAACAGATCTAAATACTTTAAAAAAACAATAGAGCCTTATGATCTATTAAATATGCTTATCTATAAAAGGAAATGTTTGTGATTAAGTAAAACTTATGCTACAAAATATTTTGTAAAATAGAATCCCAATTAGATATAATTGAATGAAACGATCAAGATTGCCTAGAATAAAGAGTAGAACCTGGGACTTGCAAAACTAGTAACACTAGTATTCTTGTGAAATGTTAAATGTGGCAATTTTGGATGTGATTATGGACCATTTTTTAAAAATATTTTTTAGCTGGAGTGCAGTGGTGCAATCTCAGCTCACTGCAACCTCCGTCTCCCAGGTTCAAACGTTTCTCATGCCTCAGCCTCGTGAGTAGCTGGGATTACTGGCATGTGCCACCATGCCCAGCTAGTTTTTGTATTTTTAGTAGAGACAGAGTTTCGCCATGTTGGCCAGGCTTATCTAGAACTCCTGGCCTCAAGTGATCAACCTGCCTCGGCCTCCCAAAGTGCTGGGATTACAGGCGCGAGCCACCATGCCCAGCCTTGGACCATGTTTATTTTTACTTTATTGTATTTCCAAAAATTCCTGAAATTTATATTTATTATTTTTATAATTAAAAATTAGATATAATTTTAAAATTCCTACTCAAATCTTGGGGGAGTTAAATTGAGGTTTTATATATATGGAGTGCATGACAAGGCATTTTGTACCTATTAGAAGATAAATACAGTAATGACAGTTTGATATAATATTGTTACATTATATGCTTTAAAAATGAATAAAAGTAACTCTAAAAATGTGTAAAAGCAGAACACAAGGCACTTATATATTGCTATATGCCTATGATATATATATATTAAACCCCTATAATGTATATATTAAATATATATATTGAATTCTACAGCTAAAATGTTTAACCAACAGATTAGAACATATTTGTTAAAAAATAATATCATATGTTTTATACTCTTAACCTATGTATATTTTTAGTGAGGGGAAAAGATGCAGACAGATGCATTTATTTAAGCAAATTAGAAAGCTTAATTATGTTAAATAAAATATTCCATTTTCATTCATATTTAATAGATGAAATATTGATTGTATTTAACGTAGACTTGATTGCAGTAACCTTTCCCAAGGTGGGTACCAGGTTATGGAACTAATATTTCTGTTGGAGAAGGTTAGGGTTATGGCCAGTATTACTGTCATTATTTTTTAAGTGGCAGAGGCAACCATTCTTCTTGAGCAACCTGCTATGAAGGCCAAGCATGCATGAACAGAGTTTAGTGCCATAATCAAAACTTACATTGAAGGTTATCTCACATGAATTTAATGATATGCATAATTATTATTCTACTGCATGATAATTAGGCATGAACGTAAGCAGTTCTTATAAATGAGAGTAATTTGTAGGAATTTTGCACAGCCAAACCAAGCACAAGAAGAATGAGTCTGGCAAAATAATGGATAATCTTAAAAGGTGAGAGTCTAAAATGGAGCCTGTGTTCCTCAGCACACTGTTTCTTAACCCACTGGATTCTCAAAATTATCTCATCTTGGGGGAAGGAAGTAAGGCAAAGGAGGATCGAGGGAAAAAAGAGTCTAGAAGAAGGGAACATTCATGTTATTAGTTGTTAGAGGTCGCATGTGTGCCTGTAAAAGATATGCTGAAGTTCTAACCTCTAGTATTGTAGATTGTGACCTTATTTGGAAATAAGTTGTTGTACATGTAATTAGGGAAAATGACATCATTCTGAAGTAGGTAAACTCCTAATCCAATATGACTGGTGTCCTTATAGGAAGAGAGTCCTGTGAAGACAGAGATGCAGGGAGAACGCCATGTGCAGATGGAGGTAGAAAGTGGAGTTATCTTGCCACAAGCCAAGGAAAGCCTGGGGCTACTAGAAACTGGGAGAGGCAAAGAAAGATCCTCCCTTAGAGGCTTCAGAGGCAACATGGTCTCCAGCACTTTAATTTTGGAGGATTTCTTGCCTCCAGAACTGTGAGAGGGTAAATTTCTGCTTTTCTAAGCCACCAGTTAATGGCACTTTATTACAATAACCCTATGAAACTAATACCCGGTTTTGCAAGTTTCCTCTTCCACTCTGATTCTGGAAAAATGGGTATTTTATAAATGAACAAATATCTGTTGAGTGCCTTCTGCTTGCCTAGGATTCCTTCAGATACTGGAGTTAAGTGTTGCTGATGAGATAAACATAGTCCCTGTCTTCAAGGGGTTTATAGTCTATGACTTCCGTGTTCTTACTCCCATGACACTTTGTATTGTCTTAAAACACAAATTTCCGTTTTGTTAGAATCATTTGTTGCCATGTCGGCAAAGAATGAATGAATTCAGTTTGAGGATGAAAAAGAAAGACATTATTTAATGGAGAAACAGGGCTAATGGAAGGGTTGTATGTATGCATATGTACATGTTTTATTTTTCTAAATAAGAGCATTTTTCACTTAAAAATAACATATTTGAAACATTTTAACTGCATATGCTACTGTGCCGCTGTTTCTATTTCTACCTTCCTGTAAGTTAGCAAAATATTTTATTTTATTTGGTAATATTGTAGACTTGTTGCCTTCAAATATTATCAGATTTCGTAAGTTGTTTATTTTCATGTTCAATTTACAACAACTTTTAACTTTTTATGACCCATTTTATTTTATGGGTTTATGATTTTTTAAAAAAGAGTACATGTAACAAGCACGATAGTTTGAAAGTCCTGTGTCAATGTATGTGAACTTTTAAAGGTGATACTCCAGGCAGCAATTGGAGGCTTATAAACAGGAATGTCATGAAAGATAAATTCATCATAAATTACCTTTCCAAATCTCATGTATGTGAATTTAGAAAATCAAATTTTAAAATATAATTGTTTATTTACTATTCTTAAATTGTGGCATCTTTGATGTATTAAGTCTTTCAGGAAACCAGCCATGTCTTTCTCATCTTTGAAATGTCCCTTTATCTCCATCTCTCCACCTTTCTCCCATCTCTTTCATCCTCAGCTCTTTGAAAATATCTAGGGCATTGTATTACTTATGTTTCTTTCCCAAGATAGTAAGGGGAAATGATGCCATCCTATATGTTTTTCTGTATCATAAAGGAATTCAGAAAACAATAATTTTATTTTTCTTGTACCTCACAGAGATAATACACAAACACACAAACGTGATGATACTTTTTCCTTCTTTTTTGAATTATGCGAGGTATCTGCTAATAAACATATTCCTCTTTGCAGATACAATTTTCTGAATCCAGCTAGTTTTTAGTCTATATTCATTGCATAAAAAAGTAGAATAATCCTGTGTATGCCTCTGGCTGCAAAAGAAATCGGTACCAATTATGCCATTGTACTTTTTCACTCTGAATAAAAAAAAAAAAAAAAAAAATACTCTTTGGGAATTGTGCTGCCCCCTGGTGATGAATGGAATAATAAAATAGAACCTTTAAATAAGTTTACAATACATATTGTTCATTAATAAATGAAAAATTTAACATAAAGTCTGCACAAAAGGTAATTCAAGAAAATGTGTGCATCCACAACGTAGTCATCTGATATTACAGTGATTATTAGGCCAATCTTAGAAATGGAAAGACGGAGAAAGAAAGATAAATCACAGAAAAGGGACCTACAGGCTTCATAAAAATAAGGATGCCAACTCCTCACAATTGCAAATGTGAAGAAACTTTATGTTACCTCAGTTTAGAAAGCCAGTTTCTTCACGGAGGGTTAATGGTAAGCTTCAGATAATGACAGCAAAACAAAACTTTACAATGTTTCTCAAACTAACAAAATTTGATTTTAGTGGATTTGATTTTATTTCTGAGAAGTCTTATACCCTAGATTTTCAATACATATATCCTCAGTTTATTCAGTTCTGCTGAGAAGATGCTTCTTTCCTTTCTCATATGTTTACAGAGGTTTTTAGAGTTATGTACTGTGGTAGATAGTAGTTTGTGAGTGCTTCATATTTTATCTCTGAGTTTTATCTTGTGTGCTTTAGGATATAATAATCCACAGTTGATGTCTCATACTGAGTGCTACTTAGAGGCAATCTAGTCTAGGTAATTCTGAACATAGAATTTTAGAATAACAGTGACCTTACAGATCATCTTATCTAACTCTTAAATGATGCTGGATTAAATCTTCACATTTTATATAATGAAGAAATTCAACTATTTCACAATAATATTGTAATTCTTCTTTTGAAAGTGTAAAGACAGGGCACCATGGCTCACGCCTGTAGCCCAAACACTTAGGGAGGCTGAGGCAGGTGGATGGCTTGAGCCCAGGAGTTCGAGACCAGCCTGGGGAAAATGGCAAAACCCCATCTCTACAAAAAAAAAAAAAAAAAAAAAAAAAAAAGCTGGTCATGGTGGCATACCCCTGTAGACCCCACTACTCAGGAGGCTGAGGCGGGAGGACCACTTGAACCCGGGAGATGGAGGCTGCAATGAACCAAGATCCTGCCACCGCAAGACAGCCTGAGCAACAGAGTGAGATCCTGTCTCAAAAAAAAAAAAAAAAAAAAAAAAATAGTCTAACAATGACAACAGAGCTTCTCTCTGCCAACTTTTTCCCCCAGATATTCCTTTCTTCTGTCTTGTCCCCATATCAGTTTTACCCTATTTTAACCAATGCCTTTTTAGATAGAGAGATTCTTGGGTGTTAAGGGATAACTGGGTGGGAAGAAATGTCTGGTACCATTCTGCTACTGCCTTTCCAAATCAATTGAGAAAATACATCGAAAGATGTGCACAGACTTCACTGCACTCACAGAATTGGTGTTTGTGCACTGTTAATTAAATAAACATTAAATAGAGTGAATGCTTGCCGTAGTTAGGGACGTCTTTGCAAAAAGCCCCCTAGCTGTTCAGGGATAAATAATGTAAGAGTACCAGCGGAGTTTAAGTGTTGCTGGCCTTGCTGTGGAATCTCAGTGCTTCAGAGCCAACACAATGTTTTATGCAAGTTACATCCCCAGGCGACACTTGGTCCTCAAGTTTGCTGACTTTTCAAGTAGAAGGAGAAGAAATAGTACATAATTTTAAATGAAGAATACTTACTGAGCTAAGAATTGTTTTTCTACTAGCTTAGCACCATATGCTTCTAGAGTTATATTGTCAACAATTCTTGGCACTTGTGTATTTAGCTATTTATTTAATATTGAGGCTGAAAACAGGGTGACATCAGCAAAAGGCAGAGAACAGAATAAAATAGAAAATAGAAGTCCCAGCAAGGCAGTTTGCAGTCTGTCACTATTCAGGATAAGAGAAATGGTGGGCATTAACATTACTGAGGAGCCCAATCTAAACATATAATTGACACATTAAATATTTAATTCATTACCTCAGCTAAATTATTGGGCTGAAAGCTGGAGATACTGACCACAGAAAAGTCAAACAATAATGTCAAGATGCCAGGATAATATGGAACTAAATGAAATTGTAGGCTTTTGTCAGACCTCCTTTATGATAAAAGGAGGAGTAACCAGGCTCTTTAGTGGAGACACACCAGGAAACATAAGTAGACTATCCCCTTTGGGCCCTTGGGGGGACAGGAAGTATAGATTGGGTGCAAGTTCACTGGGTCTGAGCAAGGGTAGGATGAAATAAAAGAGTTTTCTACAGTGGTGATGAGAAGGGGAGCCGCTCTGAAGGATGGGTAGGAAAGTGAGAGATAATAGACACCAAAGAGTTCTCAAACAGATTGACAAAGTGAAAAAAATAAGACGATAAGGATGAGAAAGTACAACAGAATGAATGCCGGCTGCTTCGCTCCGTGCTGAGTGGGCACAGCCAAGGCTGTACACTTAGCTGTTGAGTCTCAGGTGTGACCTGCATTGCGTAGCAAGATGAAGAGTGAGTGGACTGGGTGACTCTTAAGTCTAAAGGCCTATAGAAATTTCTTGTTGTATCACTGAAAGTCTGAATAGCAATATGTAGAAAAGTCTCAAGGTCATTTAAAACAACTGCCTTCTCCCTTTCGCTTTAGTTTTTCTGGGGTAAGTTAATTATTCTAAGATGGCATGTGAAATATTTTGATGCTGGAAGAGGGCTAATTTTATACCAGACAACCCTGAAATTTATAACAATTGGTACCAAAATACTAGTCATTGAGGAATATGATGGTATAATCATGAGGTAAAAGGAGGCTCTGATAGTGTGAATGAATAGTATTTATGCAACCACTAGTCTAGCTATGTCTGGGAAATAAAAATACTATCCAAGCCTCATGAGTCAGAGCGCCGTGGCTTGCAAAAACTGTCTTTAAAAACTTTCTCTAGTGTTTGATTTTCAAATGGATTTTTTTTTTTGTTTTAACTACAATTTTTAAACTTAATATATAAAGGCAATGGAAACATTTATGTATGTACTCACATTTTAGTTAGAAATACTCCAAACGTTTTGACATAACTTATAAAACACAGATTCCTTAATTCTGTAGAAGGCTGCAAAGTAAACATTCAATTACACATAAAGCTTTTTTTAGTTCCCCCGAAGTGGTTTATGAATGTGAGATATCAACTGTTAAACACTCAGAGGCAAATACTAAGATTAGAAATTATATTTTTAAAATTCTGGTTTTAAGATATATTCAGTCTAACATCTTTTAAAAATTTTGCCTCTTAATTTTATTATACTATCTACTTAGCTGGGTTACAGTAAGCTAATCTACGCTTACACGTACAAATCTCTAATACTTTTTATGTGATAGAAGAACTACATCTGGCCTGCTCAGCCAGAAGTGATAAAAACAAATTTTGAGGTCTCCATGAGCGGTTTATCATCTAATGGAGAATTAAGATCCATATACTGGAACATAAGAATAAAGCAACTTTGTAAATAAAAACATAATAAATCCTTGTATATAAATTTTAGGGAAATGTAAATTGATTAACTGATTCAGAACTTTTCTGAAAGAATAAAATCCTTTAGGCAATAGTTGAGGATAATGGTGGATATTAATTTTGTCAAATACTTTCAAAGTATTCTTGGTAAGGTCAAAGGAATGAATTAAAAATACAGGAAAAGTTGTGGGTAATTTGGATGGTGGATGATATTTAAACTACGTTTTGATTATTTTTAAAACATTTTTCAGAAAAAATAACTTTGGATCAAGTGTGAAGGGTTATTGTAGCAGTTCTCTAACTTTATGGAAAATCTTAAATACCAGTTAGGTGACTAGAATTTGATTCAATGGTTAATGAAGAATTAGTAATATTTAACACAATTGCCAAAGAGGGTCATATGTGTATTAATGTGAGTATACATAACATTTGATAATTCATGTTCAAAATAAAATCACAATACTGAAAAAAATAATTAGCATGCATCCAACAGAATTCTGTGTGCAATCTCACTAAATCAGCCACAGTTTCAACGGTAGCCAAATCCATTTTCTATCCCTGATCTATTTCTAGTTTACTTTCACAGATCTAATGAAGTTTCTTATTTTTTTTTTTATTTTTATTTTTTGAGATGAAGTCTCACTCTGTCGCCCAGGCCAGAGTGCAGTGGTGTGATCTTGGCTCACTGCAACCTCTGCCACCCGGGTTCAAGCGATTCTTCTGCCTCAGCCTCCCAAGCAGCTGGGACTACAGGCGTGCGTCACCACACCCGTTTAATTTTTGTATTTTTTTAAGTAGAGATGGGCTTTCACTATATTGGCCAAGCTGGTCTCGAACTCCTGACCTTGTGATCCGCCCACCTCAGCCTCCCAAAGTGCCGGGATTACAGGCATGAGCCACCACATCCAGCTGATCTAATTAACTTCCATTGGAACAAAGTGCAAAAAGGAAGAGGCTTGTAGTAGAGTCCATTGAAGATCTTATTATTCACTCCCGCTTTTTCTGTGGGATAGAAACTTAATCAATCTGTTTTTGTTTAACCCATTTCTAGTATTCCTTCTATGTGAGTCACAGCCATACCAAGGTAAGGCTATCTAGTATTTCTGGAAATTTCTATCACCTCATTGCTAATTCGTGAAGAATTTTAGAACATTTCTCAGAAGTTCCTCTTTTCCAGGATACCCAAAATTTGAATTCCTGGCAATTATTCTAATAATTTTGGCTTTTATAACCATCTCTTAGATAATTTAGGATCAAAGAAGTTAATAGGAAAAAACTGCTTTGTAAATTATTCAACACTTTATTATTAACCATAATAATAGCTATAATAATAATTTAATATTATAATACACTGACAGTAAATTGGCATACAATTGTTAGGTGCAACTCCAGGTGTTAATATATATAAGCAAGCATGATCTTTGAAATCTGAATTGACAAAACAGTTAAATTATGAGGTGATTTTTCCATTACAAAAAGATTGTTTGCAAAATAATCACAATGAGATATTTTTAAAGTTTCAATAGTACATTAAAATATGACTTGAAATATGTAATTTGATTTGAAAATTTTTGAGGATTATGTTTATCATATGATGTTGGTTAGCGTCTGTATACATATGACACATGCTTTTGTTAAAATGACTCTTCAAAAAGTTTCCTTTTAACAAGCCACATTTAACTTGCTTCAGCCAGGACTTGAAAAAAAAAAATAAAGATGTTCCTAAACATCTATTTTCCAATTACATAGGCAACTAGTGCTGTTTAGCCAAATGTTCTTAAGCACCCTGCCAAGTTTTACAGTACAGTTTTTCTGCTGGCAGTGTAACATTTTGTTTGGGAGTCCTTTCCATAAAGGTGGACAGTTTCATGAAAGCTCTCAGCAGAACATGAGGCATTGTGCCATGTGAATATAGCCTAAATGAAGAGTCTCATTCCATTTCTGTCTGTAACGTTTGAGAATTCATGTTCTCTATATTTCTATATTAGAGTTATATAATTATATAATTGAGGATTATATATTATATATATTTTTATATAATATATATATATATATATATATATATATATATATATATATAATGTGTCCTTTATTTAACTGTTTGACCTTTTCTGAGTTCTTTAACTTTTCTTGAATGCTGTTTTCTCCTCTATATGCATAATCTGGACTTAATGATCTCTGAAGATCTTTCTTGTCCTAACATTCTGAGCATCAAAAATAACATTTGGGTTATATATGAATGAGGAATTCTAGCCAGAATTCCAAAATATCAACAGTCATTCATTTATGCGTCCATCCATCCCTCCATCCATCCATCCATTCATTCATTAAATATTTGAGTACCTACTATGGGTCAAGTACTTCCAAATGCTATAAATATAGTAATGAACAAAACAGAGTTCCTACCCTCATGGAGCTTACATTGTAAATGAAGATATAATATGGCAGCTGGTGATAAGTGATAAAAAAAAAATAACGTTTTGAAATTATGCTACTCAAAGGGCCATACACAGGTCAATGCTAGTCTGTTACTGGTGCACAAGATAAATCCATAAATTGATAATCAGCATTTTGAAACTTTTATAGCAATGTTCAAAGACAAGTAAGGTGGCCCCTGTGGCCAGATCTGAGTAAGTGAAACATCCTAGGAGATGATATCAGAAAAGTAGCAGATAGATGGTCTAAGTGCCTTGTAGTAGGTCTAGATAAGGACTTTTAATTTTATTCTGATTGATATGAGAAACCATTGGAGATATTTGAGCAAAGAAGATTAATGATCTGATTTATAGGTTCAAAGATGTAAAATTGTTTTATATTTGGTATAAAATGTACTCGACGAAGACAAGAAGAAAAGCAGGGACATCAGATGGAAAGACATGGCAATATTCAAATAGTGACTTGAAATAGAGATAGCCAGGTGGAGCTGATAGATATTCTGAAGAAAGAGCTGATGGATTTGCATATGGTTTTGTGGCTTTTATAACTGGGTTATGGAAAGAGAGAACAGTTGACTGACTAGATTTTTGCCTGAGTTAGTGAAAGGGGTGCCATTTATTAAAATGAGATTAGAGGCTGAAGGAAATTGGAGGGAAGGAGTGGATAAACTTTTAGAAATGTTTTTCTATTTTTAAAAAAGAAAAAAATCTATCTTAAAAATTGTACTGTTGGAGCAGCCTTTCTACATGCACTCACTTGATTGAAGCCTGTTTGTATTTCTAAGAAGTGATATTTTTAGAAACTTGCACCTATTTTCTTACACGTTGTGGAATAAAAAATGAGAAGGGAATGGGTAACAAATGGAGGGAACCAGGGAGCCAAATTTCTTCATTAATAAAATGGTTGGTACTCATTGAGATTGTACTATAAAATTCTTTTTATGTGTTGTAAATACGTAAAGACTATCACCCATATCATCTGTCATGGACTTTTAATATAATGCATAACTATTAAGAGTACAACGCTGTAGTTCCAAATTTATAAAAGGTAATGTGTCTTCAGCATATAAGTATTTCATCTTGTTTATGGCATTTTTACTTGACGGAAATATACTACTATTGAACCTAAATAATTCAAAACAAGTAGTTATAGACATTAGTTATATAATAGTTATATACAGACAGTAATATAATTTAAAATATGAGATCAGAAGAGATAAATTACTAGTAAAATAGAAACAATATTATACAATTTTGTATATCAAATTGCATGAACTAGAAAAGAACCTAGAGCATACACAGAAATTATTATATTAACTTAAATACTCCCCTCTACACACACACACACACACACACACACACACACACACACACACTCATGTTTCCTAGTCTATTCAGGTGGGAAATTGGTTTGTTTTTGAACTTTGTAGAGCAACTTTATAGATGAGTAGATCAGTCTTACACTCAACTTTTTAAGGAATATATTCTTTTTTACTTTTATTTTAGATATTTTAAAATAAAGTTTCTTAACTGTTTACATCAAAAATAAATTCATGTTTGTATCTAAAATAATGTTCTATTAAAATTACAAAATTATCAAAAGTATTGATAGTAATTTGGTTAGCATACACATTCCTATAAAGAAATGGCATATTATAGAATGCTTGTCTATTTACCCTTTCCTAAAATTAAAAAAAAGTTTTAAAAAATAAAATGTACTTTTTACATTTACAATACTTAAAACTAGTATAAATTTAGAAATGACAGGACAAATATACATGATATGTATATATAACATATATAAATGTATATAGATATTACTATAGATATATAAATATATAGATATTAGTATATATGTTTATATATCTCATACCCAGAAATCTATTGATTGGAGAAAACCATTTGCAACATATTATTGTTTTTTCTTCCCAGCTAATATTTTTATGTATATACGCATATACATAAACCCATATATTCTTAAAAAGTATCTTTGCAAAGAATTGACTGTTTTAAGTGTTATTATTTTAGTTTAGTTTAGTTTTTGAGACCAGAACAATAAAAAATGATGCAACTGCATGGATCTTGTTTCTCAAACAGTTAATACATTTTATAACCAGATTCTATAGTCATTATTTGACTCGCATTAAGTCTTCTTTACAAGTTATAATCAGGTGGTAAATGCATCTGAAAAAAATGAACATTTACAAAGAATGTAACAACTAATTGATTGTATTTTATCCTGGTAAATAATATCAGTAGAAACTTGAATTCTATAATAAAAAAGATATTTATATAATTTATCATAAAGTGCATATTACTTTTGTGTCAGGAACTGGAAATGAGTCATGTTCAGAAAAGGTATGCTTCAAATTTTAAAAATTGATCAGATTCGTGCTGTGACAGGATTAAAAATAGAAGTTAGTGTATGTTTTCTTTTCCACCTATATCTCTATGTGAACAGTAAGTGATTTAGTTTAAAATTGTATTTACCTGCTAGAAAATATGTTTTGCACATATGAAGCTTGTCAGCTACAAAATATATAATTCAGACTCTCAGAAATTCACATTAATTTAAAAATAACTATGCAAGTATTACATGATTTAAAACATACAATTGAAATTTTTTTTCTTTTACTAGCCGTAATCTTTTACTAGTCATAAGTTACTAGTCATATCTTATATAAGGAAAAAAATCATCAATTATTCTCTACTTTTTAAAAAATTGAACCTGATGCTATAGAATTTCTATTATTGTTAGTGTGATATGAGATATTTTTAGTACTGAGTGGTATATTTTTGATACCTTTATTGCCAAATTATCTTAGATAAAATAAATTAAGGAACTTTGTAATGCATTTTCGTGTTATCACTGTAACATAAAAATGCAAATATTGTATACTAGCAAATATTGTATCCCTATGTATGTGTATGTGCACGCGTGCGTGTGTGTGTGTGTTTGTTTTAAATATTGCTCTTAAATGTAGAAGACATTTCTGAGTTCATCTCTAATACTTACAAAATTTGCTAAATGTCACCTTGGCTCTTCTTTATGTGTCATAGTGAATAATGTGAATTCCATTAAAAGGTCGGACTTTTACTTTCAATCTCTTATCATAGGTTTTGTATTATAACATGCTACTCTGTTATAATAAAGCCCACGAATAGGATATCAGATTTTTAAATCCGAAGATTAGTGAAACTTTATGGGAAAACATTCCAAATTAAGGAACTATCCATGTGATGTCTGAAGTCCCATTTACTTACCCATAGTAGTGTGAAGTGAGTAGGGAATTTGGTAGTAATATTAACTATTAACTATAATATCACATTTCTGAATTAAATAGAATGAAAAAAGACTAAAAACAATACCCACAACATGTTCAATCATATTGTTATTAAGTAATTTAGAATGGAGACTTAATTGAAAATCAGCCTAAAATGGAATAGTTTTCAATAATATGTGTATCCGGTCTGTGTCAGAGCAATTTTTCCTTATCCTTTTAGACAAGTGAATGAGGACCTAGGAAAAGATATACTAAAAGATATACACTAAACTGGCTAACTGAATAAAACATTTGTAAGGTATCCTACTCCTTTTTCTGTTGCTATAGCTGAATGCCTGAGACTGAGTAATTTATAAAGAAAAAAATTGTGTTTCTTATAATTCTGGAGGCTAGAAAGTTCAAGATTGAGGAGCTGCATCTGGTGAGGGTCTTCTTGGTGGAGACTGTTTGAAGGGTCCTGAGGCAGCAGAGGGTATCACATGGCAAGAAGGCTACCGAATGCCAAACTGAATTTTTAACAGACCCTTGATACTGCTCCATTGGGGATTAAGTTTCAACCTGTTTTGGATGGGGCAAACATTCATACCATAGCATAAGGTATGATATTTCTTCCATTGTAGATGCTGATGAGTAGATTGGTAACATCATTGACTACTGTTATGCCCAGGAAATTTCTTCTTACAAGTGATGTCTAACTTTTATATAAAACTATATATATTTTGTATGTGTGGTAGGTGAGAAGGGCTCTGTTTTATATTTTATTGTGGGTAAAATGAATTTTGACTTTGATTGTGGGTCTTGTTCAGTAGCAGTGAATCAAAGTCAGATAAAATTATTTATATTTATTAGCAGCTTAACTAAATTTGTATACTATTATTATTTCTAAAAATTCTACAGAGGATTTATCTTAGAATGTAAAATGTTATAAATCTGTGATACAGATTGCATTTATTTTTCCTTTTACAGATAACCCAGAGCCCCATGTATTGTTTTCCAGTAACCACTTATTGAATAAATACATGACAGAACAAATAAATGAATGACAGCTATTTCTCTAGTGGTGGCTGTCTCCTTATCAAACACCCAATTACAGTTAGTACTTGAAAGTGTGTTGTTTATTCTGTTGATAGTTTCTTCTGGTGCTGAGCAGGAGGAGTGCTTATACACTGTTGGTGGGAGTATAAATTTGTTTAACCATTTTGGAAGACAGTGTGTTGATTCCTCAAAGACCTAAAACAGAAATACCATTTAATCCAGCAATCGCATTACTGGGTATATGCCCAGAGGAATATAAATCATTCTGTTAAAAAGACACATGTATGTGTATGTTCACTGCAGTACTGTTCACAATAGCAAATACATGGGATCAACCTAAATGCCCATTAATAATAGACTGCATAAAGAAAATGTACATATACACCATGGAATACTATGCAGCTACAAAAAAGAACAAGATCGTGTCCTTGGCAGAGACATGGATGGAGCTGGAGACCATTATCCCTAGCATACCAACACAGGAACAGAAAACCAACTACTGCATGTTCTCACTTATAAGTGGGAGCAAAATAATGAGAACACATGGACACACAGAGGGGAACAGTACACACTGGGGCCTATTGGTGGGTGAGAGTGGGAAGAGAGAGAGGATCAGAAAAAATAACTAATGTGTACTAAGCTTAATACCTGGATGATGAAATAATCTGTACAACAAACCCCCATGACACAAGTTTACCAATGTGAAAAACCTGCATATGTGCCCTGGAACTTAAAATAAAAGTTAAAAAAAGGAAAGTTGATTGTGACTGTACTTGCAAGTATGATTATGTTGTAAAAATAACAACCCACTACTCATCTGAATGTTTTAGAGAGACCAACCCACTGGAGATTATAGAATCTAGTTTCTAGAATAATAGTGTTTGGGCACAAGAAAACAATTTAAAATAAATTATAATAATATATTTTATAATCTAGTCTATATTAGTATCAGGTGGGTGCTTTTTGTTTTTTATCCAAGAGAATAATGTGATTATGAATTGGGTTTTAAAACATCCCAGAAAACTTTGTTAGAAGGTGATCTTGGATTAGGCTTTATATGTAAATCATCTGCAGATAATAGTAAAGACTGTCAGTCAAAAATGTTGTTTGCCACACCCCTTCTTCTCACTCCAAGTCTAACATTCACCGACTTTTCTTTTAATTTTAAAAGGGTCATTAATTTAGACACAACTTTACCCTGAATGAGCAAGTTTGGACTGGTAACTCGGAACAGTGGAGTGAACCAGAGCGTCTGTTTACAATTATGCAAGCTCATCACTGCAAACATACTCATGTACTAGGGAACAGATGGGGATAAAATGCAGTGCATATTGTGATGTCCAGGTCATGTGCCCCTCATGGAGTTTGTTTCACTTAAAAGAGTGCCACCCTAGTGCATTTGCATGAAGGTACCTATTGCCCAAGAGTAGCCCTGGGTTGGAGAATGCTTTGAAGGAAGAGAGACCTTAAAAACAGGCATGGGGTGACAATAGTACAATGTTTCACTCTTGCTATTTCTCATTTTTGCCCATTACTAGTGTAAGCTGATTGAACATTTACCCTAGAAAGTGCCTATTGCATATTATTAGTCAAGTAAACATTAGCTGATGAAAGGAATGAAAAAGGAAGTCTCACTCTGAAACCAATGCAAGAGAAAGGCCATAGTCCATTTCTTAATGTGCACATCTTTATCAATGCTTAAGAAATCAACCTTGATATGTGAGCATAGTATCATATTAGGAACATCTAGTCTAATTCCTTCTTGTAAATTCTTCTAACAGGAAAAATATCCCACACACTGCCACTTTAATTACAGTGAATGGCAAAGGTCTCATAGTGATAAGGCATCACAATCAGGCTGGTTTTTATTAGACACGAGGGGATGGTTGAAGGCATGATAATCTAGAGAAGAAAGATGTTTGCTAATGTTTACATGCTTAGCTCCCACTGGCATTTTACCAGCTTGGAGGTTTGCACTGTCCCTCTTAATCTGTGAAAGTGTATCCAGATTCACAGCAAGACCTCAAGGAGAGCCAGATGAGGGGGCAGATGGCAGATGACTAACTTGGCAAGCCTTGATGAGTGGAAATTGTTTGTTTTAATTGCTTGTCAAGTCCAGTACCTACATTAAAGTTAAGGACCTAGCACTTTCACAGAAAATGAAATACTACAAAGTAAATAAGAAGGACTTTGTATGAGGGAGGGATAAAGAGGGCAGGCAGATAATAGTGGCAAAATGTGGTAAAGGGAATATTACATTTCTGACAATTGTATTTCTGTGATCCTATTATTTCATCCAAGTATGTATAGATGACAGAAATGTAATTTCTAAATCTGTAAAGCCTTTCTATTTTTTCTATTTTCAACATAGAAATGTTATGAAATAAAAACTAAGAAAAAATATTTGAAGACAGGGAAACAATAAAGACTAAGAATATATATATATGCAGTTTTAAGTTGTTGATATTTGATATGATGCATTAAAAATCATTTGCAATTTTTTAATTTTACCAAGCTCATCTTTGAAATACAAAGTACAAAAATTTACAAAGATAAATGTTTATATTGGGAAGACTAAATCAAGGTAGACTACTCAAAAACCATATTACTCATAGAAGATAATCATGTATAATTTTGATACACATCAGTTTTTTTAGTTTTCAGTTACGAGGTTATTTTCCCTCACACTATATAGTAGCTGCACTTAAGAATTTTGAGGGCTCTTAAAGACTATTGTAAGTCAACAAAAGAGGTAAAGTACAGATCAATTCAGTTTTAGATAGATCAGCAGATAGGAGTATATATAATATATTGATTTATCTTTCATCTGTCTGTGGTATCGAATACCTATGTCTTCCATAGGTACAAATCTATTAGTAAAGGTCTACAATGCCAAAAGTTCTTTTCATTAGGCTCAAGGATTGTTTAGAAAGTGTTTAGTAGGCCGGGCGCAGTGGCTCACGCCTGTAATCCCAGCACTTTGGGAGGCTGAGGCGGGCGGATCACAAGGTCAGGAGATCGAGACCATCCTGGCTAACATGGTGAAACCCCATCCCTACTAAAAATACAAAAAAAAATTAGCCGGGCGTGGTGGTGGGCGCCTGTAGTCCCAGCTCTTGGGGAGGCTGAGGCAGGAGAATGGCATGAACCCTGGAGGCCGAGCTTGCAGTAAGCCGAGATTGCACCAGTCTGGGCAACAGAGCAAGACTCCATCTCAAAAAAAAAAAAAAAAAAAAGAAAGTGTTTAGTTAATTTCAGCAGTCTCTACGTTTTATCACTTTGGGAGTCAATAAAACAGTGGTAGAAGATAAAGATTCATATAATACGTAATAGGATTTTTTGAAAGGGATATCAATTTTTACACTGAAAAATATGTCTAGTTTTATGTAATGATAATTATGAAACACATTTCCTATTTTGCTATTAATAGTTTTTTCTTTAATACATTTAATTATGTAGAATATGAAATTTCTGAAATATAAATTTGTTTCAATTTTTAAACTCTTTTGGCCCTAATCACATCTGATAAAGATATTTTAAAACATTGATACAAATTTTTTATATTAAAAAATACCAGTACAAATGAATAAGAGCAATAAAATCCAGAATTATACTAATAGAGTAATGCATTATCATTGTATATGATTCATTCAAGAATATAAAGGTGGTTTAATAATTGCAATTTATCAATAATTTACCCTAATAAGATTTAAAAAAAAACTTCTGAAAACTGTGAAAAAGTGTATGATAAATTACAATATTCAAGTCTGAAATAAAATCCCTTGTTTTAAAGTAGAATTCTAGAATATATAACATGATGAAACATATGCTGAGTTAAGGGAAGCATTTCCATGAAGGTTAGAAAAAAGATAGGAATGACTATTACCCATCAATTGAAAAAAATTATCCTAGAAATGTTGTGCTCATAACAATTAAGCTGGATTTACAAATAACACTCAGCATAAAACCTTACTTTGTAGACAGGGAAACGAAGACTCAAAGTGATGAAGTGATTTGCTCAAGTTCATTCAGCTTTTAAAAATGGAGGAACCAGTGTTTGATTCTGGCTCCGCTGTAGTTCTCTTTTATTTTTATTTTCTTAATTTTTAAAAAGGTTTTGTAGGGAAAGGGTCTCACTTTGTTATCTAGGCTGGTATCCTGACCTCAAGCAATCCTCTGGCCTCAGCCTCCAAAAATGTTGGCATTTCAGGCGTGAGCCACCACACCTGGCCTTCCTTTATATATATTCTTTACCTTTTTTTTTTCATTCTAGTTCTCAATGACTCTGACGTCCATATATTTATTTAAAAAATGTTTACTGAACATCTATGCCTGTTTTGCTGATGTTTACTGAACATCTGCTATATGCCTGCTTTCTGAGGTGCTGAGCAGACAAACGGCCTATCTCTTATGAGACTTGCATTCTAATGTGGAGACATATCATAAAAAGGTAAACTTACAGATGTATAATGTAAATTCACATAGCGAAAAAAAGAAACACCAAAATGAAAAGAAAGCAGAACACAATGTATGGGAACCTGATGTCTATTTTAGATAAGGTGGTCAGAAAACGCTGTTTTGAAAAGGTGACATTTGAGCAAATGCTTAAATACAAGCTCTTACAGGCTCTAAGAACTTTGGATTTTATAGTCAGTGCAATTAGAAGCCAAGGGGTGTTCTCAGTAGGGGAGTGACATGAACAATTTACATTTTTGAAAAAAACATTCTGGCCTCTGTGTGGAGAATGAATAAACATGAATGTGTTTCTCAGGGTTCCCCAGAGAAACAGAACCAAAAAGATTTAAGTTACAGGATCAAAAAGAGCAAACACAAAGAAAGGACTTTACCTTCTCTCCCAAGGAAGGAGTTAGTGCATTTTGGGTTGTAGATACAATAGTTGTATCATGTTACGTGGAAGTATGACCTGTTATTTTCTTTATTCGGAGATTAAGTACAGATTAAGAAGTTGTGTATGTGGGCCGAGTTAACAATGGATGGGCTTATGATAGTTAATTTTCTATGTCAATTTGTTTGGGCCATGGAATGCACAGATAGCATATATATACAAGTATATATACACACACATATATATGCTATATATAGCACACACACACAGGGATATTTATTTAAAATGTACTATATAGTCTTGGTTTATACAATTATGGAGGCTGAGAAGTCTCACAATCTGCCATCTGCAAGCTAGAGACCCCAAAAAGCTAGTGTTATAGTTTAAAGGCCTGAGAGTTAGAGTGCCAATGGTGTAGATTCCAGTTTGGATATGAAGACTTAAGAACCTAAAGTGCTAAGGGCTGGAGATCTATGTCTCAGTTCAAGCAGTCAGGCAGAGAGAAAATTCCATTTTCGTCTGCTTTTTTATTCTGTCCATGCCTGCAACAGAATGGAAAATACTCACCCACACTGGGGAGAGCCATGTGTTCTACTCAGTACACAAATTCAATGTTAGTCTTTTCTGAAAACGCCCTTACGGATACACTCAGAAATAATGTTTAGCCAGCATTCTGGGCATCCTGTGGCCCAATCAAGTGACATATAAAATTAACCATCACAAGCCCATCCCTTGTCAGCATAGCACCCTTATGCATCTCCTTAATCTGTACTTAATCTCCAAATAAAGACAATAAAAGGTAAATGATTTCATTTAACATGATGCAACTATTATGCCTACAACCAAAAATGCACTAACTTTGTCCCCAGACGAGATGGTGAAGTCTTTTTCGATGTTTGCTTTTCTCCTTGATATCCTATAACTTAAATACTATTGTGTAAAATTAAGAATACTGAAATATTATGACATAAAGTAATACATCTTATGTTTCATGATAAGGAAATAGAGCAAAAACAGACACACCCACACACCAAATGTATTCATAACATAAAAAGGAATAAATACTTATGGCAATTACAGTGACCATTTCTGTCAATGGTCACATGATCATAGCAGGTATTTATAACTACCTTTCTCTACTACCCATTTCATACTCCCTTTGCCTTCAGCAAGCACCTCAGTTGGTTATGGTTCTTTAGCTGTTGAGGTGACACAAATATTCATTGCAAAATGCATCGGACCGTACTAGTACTGCTTTGATTGGGTGGTTGTAGTTTTCCATTGAATTTCATCACTGGGCATGATAATATTAAGAGACACCCACAGGAAAGTCCTGTATTAGAGACGTACTCTTCCTTATTACCTCCATTGTGGAGTAGTAATATTGAGAGAATCTGCTACTATCCTTAGTGGTCAGGATCAATTATCCCAGCCAGCTTACCAAATCCTTTCTTTGCCTATTGATTCAGAGGAATGAGGAGCCCAAAGTGGCTGCACGGCAGTCAATTCCAATTCAATGGAATAACTGTTGTGTCTCCTGGTAGAGCACAATGTTTGGAAACCCCGTACTTATTTAAATAAGGTGGTCAGAGAAGGCTTTTCCGAAGGAATGACATTTGAGAAAAGATGATGACAGATTCTTACAAGCTAAAGGCCGGGCGCGGTGGCTCACGCTTGTAATCCCAGCACTTTGGGAGGCTGAGGCGGGCGGATCACGAGGTCAGGAGATCGAGACCACGGTGAAACCCCGTCTCTACTAAAAATACAAAAAAATTAGCTGGGCGTGGTGGCGGGCGCCTGTAGTCCTAGCTACTCGGAGAGGCTGAGGCAGGAGAATTGCTTGAACCCGGGAGGCAGAGCTTGCAGTAAGCCGAGATCGCGCCACTGCACTCCAGCCTGGGCCACAGAGCGAGACTCTGTCTCAAAAAAAATAAAAATAAAAAAAAATAAAGAGTTTGGATTTTACAGTAAGTTTAATGAGACGCCAAAGGGTGTTTTTAGTGACATGAATGATTTATATTTTTAAAAATATTATTCTGTTCTCTGGGTTGAGAATTAATTAATGGGGGCAAATAGGAAATCCTGGACATTAGTTGGGAGGCCGCTGTGTAAGTCCAGGGAAGGGATAGCAGTGTTTTGGATTAAATGACTATAGCAGTGGAAGTGACAAGTTTGGACCCATTTGGAGATGTATTTTGAACATAGAGATAACAAAACTTGCCACCTCTGCATAACTATAATAGCATTCATTAATAGTCACTGGAAATAGTTATTGCCTCTTATGTGGTCTTCAATATTTTGTATTTTGATGTTTACTACAATGCTAGATTTTTTAATACCCAACAATATGCATTAATCCAAGGTGCATTTATTAACATTTCTGAAAAGGAAAGTACTTATTGATGTTAAATCAGCAAAAGAATTTTTTATCAAGTTCCATATTTTATGTAGCCAGCCTTTGAATTATGCACACACAATATATACATGACTTAAATATACTGTTCACTGCTTTCCTTGCTATGTGCCTTGTAAAACTATACAAGCCTCTATGAAACAACTTGGAAATTTTTCTCAGTAATTATTTTTTCATGACACTTGGAGAAGAGTAGATGCCAAATAAATAATTATTCATTTCTTAATTGATAAACTGATATCTCGCAATAGGCATTTGATTTGAGAGTTAGGTAATTCTCTTTTTTTAATTCCCATCCTCTTTTCTTTGTAAGCAAATAGAGTGCTGATTTCATAGCCAGAACAAGCTTGGAGGCTATAATTAATTTTTAGTTTTAATATAGATATTGTTAAGGTTTCATTATTTTACTTTTAATGTGTTTCCCCATGAATCAAATTAATACACTGTTAACCAACCTTTTTATATTGCTACCAACTTTTTACTTTTTTACTGAATGAGGGTTATATGGCTCACACACTGTTGGATATAAATCTTAAGAAAAATAAAAAAGGCTGTGTTTGGAAGTATAGCAACATTTGTAACAGAATCAATACTAAATAGAATAATTGAGGATTTTATTAGGACCTCACATATAGCTTTACTCCTGGAGTTACATTTGGAATGAAAACTTTAGGGAGCACATGTAAATTTTGGATTTTTGATGCTTGAACTATTGTAGGCTTATAGTTTAAGGACTTTATAATAGTATTGACAAAGCGGGCTGAATTTTGTTAAACTCGTTTTGGCTGCTGAAGACAATTTTTCAATTGTGTTTTGATAAACAGCTTTGTGAAATCAATGAAACTTGATGTTTTAAGCATTGTCTTGTATACATTGCTTGATTGTAAAATCAATTGACAAATGAAAGTTGTGAGTTACTCAGTGGAGGCTCTGCAAAGACAACTACAAATGATTTCTATGAACCTATCCAAACCAGTTCTTTAAAGATCAAGTGTGTCTTTCAAGATAGAAGTTATGATGAATATACTGTGGATTCTAGATAGTTTGAATCAAACATAAATGAAAGCCTCAGTGAGACAAAATTATCTACTAAATTGAACAGCATGTAGTAAAAAAACTGCAAAGACTAGAATGTTTGGCAAATAGAGTATTGTGATTAATCTAATTTTGTTTTTTGGAGGATCTTTTTTTTGTCAAAAAATATTTCTAAACATACTTATTCAAATTTTCCATTTTAAGAAGGTCTATACAAAACTTACCTGATCATTTATTGAGGAATAGCAATTTTTTTTAGTTGAGGGCCATTTTCTGAGTACGAGTTATAATTGTTCTGATATCAATTAAATGAATTATTGCAATGTAGGGTAGCATATGTTCATTATAAGAAGTTTAAACAAAATCCTAAGTATTTATACTATACAAATGTTTAAATGAATATTAATAATGAGAACTTATGAATTTGTAACTATCCAGACTCGAATATTATTGTATAACATTATATTATATTTGATATAATATTGTATACCTTTTTATATATGTAGAATGAGAATTATGCAAAAATACCTAGATATTGCAGTTATAGTAATAGATGCATCTCTCAAAAGTTGTTTAAGCTTCTATAGAAAAGGTCAGAATACACCAAATATTTTGAAAACATTTTCATTTAGATTATTACCTATTGATTTTTTATATTAATATTAAAGTATGAGTATTATTTCCAATTGAGAGAAACTATACAACATAAATTATATATAGGTTGCAATGTGTTATTGGATATACTTTAGAAATGGTGCAGCAAATTTATTAATGGATGCTTATATTATCCCCATAATTGGTTGTACTAAAATATGTTCATCCTCATTGGAATTTGAGATAATTAAAATCTATATTTCATAAACTCATATAATAATACCTTTTCTCAACAGTCATTTTATTAGTTTATAAAGATTTTATATAAATTTACTGGGAGCAATAAAATAAAGATCATGGATTAAGGTTTTTCCAAAAGGGCCTTTAATATATAATGAAAAATATATTGGACTTTGATCTTGATTTATAAGGAACATGCACATGAATCAATTTTTTCTTCTTCTCCTGCTTATGTTGAATATCATTTCTTCCTGGGTGTTTGTTTTAATAATAAGAGAACATTCCACAGAGCCAGTAAAATGTTATTAAGATTAGGAATGATATTGTAATTTCATTATATATTTAGCAAATTCAGTCAAACCAAGCACAATAGTTAAATTTACTCAAAGTCAAAAGCATATAACACAACTAGAATTTAATCCTTTCTGTGTGTAACATTTTAGCAGGTGGGGCCAATATTCATCATTATCTTGATGGTATTGATAATATGACAACATAAAATATCTATTGCTTGAAAATCCTACTTCCTTTTAGCTCAGTTCTCAGCCTTCTCTAAGATGTGTAACTCATTCTTGTGGTCCAAGATGATGGCTTATGTTTTAGTCATGACATCTGCATTTCTGGCATCAGGCTGGAAGAAATTATGAAGAAGAAACCAGGCAAAGCCAGGCTTCAACCATGTTTGAAATCAAGTTCTGGGAAGGTGTCATGCAACATGTCAGAACTTAGTCCACTGGCCAAACTTACTTCTAAGGGGAGGAGAGAAATATAATCTTTATTTTGGGTGACCATGTGTCCAGCTAAAAATTGTGCAGTCTATTACAATGAAGGAATTGGAAAATGGATATTAAAGATTTTAGAGGTATTTGCCATAGCATCCATCCATATCACTCTACAAAATCTGCATTCTCAAAGGCAATAAATGAATTCCAGCATGGTGTATAAAGGGCTTGGAGGGAGCAATGGAAGAGTAGCATGGAGGTTATAAGCTGATAGGACCCTGGAGAGAGAGAAAGTGATTTTTAACATTTATTTAATGTGGGATTTAGAGACAAATAGTAACAACATACCACGCTGTGGGTAGCTTAAAACAATAGCGATTTATTCTCTTACTGTCCTGGAGGTTAGAAGTTCAAAATCAAGGTGACAGCAGGCTCATTCTCCCTCTGAAACTCCAGGTGGAATTCTTCCTTGCCACTCTCTAGCTTCTGGTGGTGGCCATCAGTCTTTGGCATTCCTTGGCTTGTAGGTACATAGCTCTACCCTTTGCCTTTCTAGTCACGGGGCTTTCTTCCCTGATTGTCTTTGTATGCACATGGTATTTTCCTCTTCCTATATCAGGGCTGTCCAATCTTTGGCTTCCCTTGTCCACATTGAAAAAAGAATTGTCTTGGGTCGCACATAAAATACACTAACACTCACAATAGCTGATTCAAAAAATATAATGTGTTTTTTTAAATATTTATTTATTTATGAGACGGAGTCTTGCTCTGTCACCCAGGCTGGAGTGCAGTGGCGCAATCTCGGCTCACAGCAAGCTCCACCTCCCGGGTTCATGCCATTCTCTTGCCTTAGCCTCCCGAGTAGCTGGGACTACAGGCACCCGCCACCAGGCCCTGCTAATTTTCTGTATTTTTAGTAGAGACGGGGTTTCACTATGTTGATCAGGATGGTCTCGATCTCCTGAACTCGTGATCTGCCCACCTTGGCCTCCCAAAGTTCTGGGATTACAGACATGAGCCACTGCACCCAGCAAAAAATATAATGTTTTAAGAAAGTTTATGAATTGGTGATGGGCGGCATTCAAAGTCATCCTGGGTTGCATGTGGCCTGATAGCTTCAGGTTGAACAAGCTTGTCTTATTATCATTATATTGAATTGGGGAACACCTGAATGACATCTTAATTTGATTTACATCTAGGAAGACCCTATTTCCAAATAAGGTCACATTCTAGGTAATGGGAATTAGAACTTCAATGTATCTTTTAGGGACACACAATTTAGCTGGTAGCAGAGTACTTCTAGAAAATATACTTTTTGGTGAACGTTAGAAATCCAGACTTTAAAAGTTTGGATTTTGTTTTTATAATGAATTTCCACTATGGTTACAGACATACACTATTTTTCAAGATTTTTGGATTAAGATTTTTGTTATTTTTGGTGTGTTAATAGGCAAAAACAGGCTTTAAGGTGGTCCTAATTATTAGGCTATACCCATCTAGATGTGTTTTCCTTCCTCTACAGGAATTCATCCCTTTGAAAACAACATCAGGCATCATGGCATCTTTTTTACTTCTGTGTATATAAGACATGAATGTATATATTACCTTATTACTAAGCTGTGTTCCTAGTATGTTTGCAGTCTCCACTTTGTATCTTGCCTTAAATTCAGTATATCTTATGTAACTTACCAAATCATTTTCTTTACATACCATTATTAATAGATTTATAATATATATTTTTAGTCTACTTAGGGTTAGAGTCAGTACATTAAGTGGTGAAGATTGTATTCTGGCAGGTATATGAATCATAAGAATAGTATCTAAAAATCTGGCTTCTGGAAGTCACACACAGTTTTTTTTTTTTGGAGACAAAGTCTCACTCTGTTGCCCAGGCTAGCAGTGCAGTGGCATGATCTTGGCTCACTGCAACCTCCGCCTCCCAGATTCAAACAATTCTCCTGCCTTAGGCCCCCGAGTAGCTGGGATTACAGTCATGAGCCACCACGCCCAGCTAATTTTTGTATTTTTAGTAGAGACAGGGTTTTTCCATGTTGGCCAGGTTGGGAACTCCTGACCTCAGGTAATACAACTGCATCGGCCTCCCAAAGTGCTGCGATTACAGGTGTGAGCCACCATGCCCAGCCACAAAATTAAAAAACAAAACAAAACAAAACAAAAAACTTGTGTAAACTTCTGTGCTCACACAGGAATAGAACTTGGCAGACAGATTATTTATTATCAGTCCATTATACCTCAGAAACTCATGAATATATACAGTGATACTCCAATTGATAACAATAAAAGTTGTATTTTTTACATATCTGGTTTGTAGTATATGTTTACAAATATTTCAATTTAGACCTAAAGACAGAAATACCATTCAACCTAGCAATCCCATTACTGGGTATATACCTAAAGGAATATAAATCATTTTATTATAATGACACATGCACGTTTATGCTCATTGCAGCACTATTCCCAATAGAAAAGACATGGAATCAACCTAAATGCCCATCAATAATAGACTGGATAAAGAAAATCTGGTACATATATACCATGGAATACTATGCAACCATAAAAAGGAATGAAATCATGTCCTTTGGAGAGACATGGATGGAGCTAGAAGCTATTATCCTTAGCAAACTAAAGCAGGAACAGAAAACCAAATACTGCAAGTTCTCATTTATAAGTGGGAGCTAAATGATGAGAATACATGGACACATAGAGGAGAAAAACATACCCTGGGGCCTATTGGAGAATGGAAGATGGGAAGAGGGAGAGGATCAGGAAAAATAACTAATGGGTTCTAGGCTTAATAGCTGGGTGATGAAATAATCTGTATGAATAACCCCCATGCCACAGGTTTACCTATGTAAACAAGCCTGCACATGTACCCCTGAACTTAAAATAAAAGTTAAAAAACAAATAAAAAACACATGTTTGAGGTCTTGTAGGTGCTAGTTTATTTAGTAAAAAATTTACTCAGCTGGAACACCTTATACAATAACTATGATTTTAAAATAAAATTGTTACTTTCACTATCTTTTGATTTTGATTTATTTACATTTGTAGAATTACCCAATTAGAAAACAGAGTAAATCATATGTCCTAAAAAAACCATGTTTAAATAAAAGTAAATGTATTTACTTCCTTTATATGGTCATAACAAATGGGATTAAGTTTATCTCCTTGCTATATATTTCTGTGGAATCTATGCCTTCCTACTCTCTGTGATTAGCACATGTAATTTGGGAATATGAAAGTGAAATTGTTCATCAGTGTGTGGGTCTATGCCTCTTAATGACAATCAAAATATTTATATTCAGAGAACTGGGATAGGCTTGTGGAATAGAGAGTTTTGAGAAAGATACTATCATTGTGCATATCATATAAAGGTTATGTAATTTCACGTGTATCTTCTTGTCTTTGCAGTGTGTGCAGGAACGGAGAATAAACTGAGCTCTCTCTCTGACCTGGAACAGCAGTACCGAGCCTTGCGCAAGTACTATGAAAACTGTGAGGTTGTCATGGGCAACCTGGAGATAACCAGCATTGAGCACAACCGGGACCTCTCCTTCCTGCGGGTAAAGCTGCGGCTTTCTTTCTCTTCTTTGTGAGTGGACAGTGGTGTCACGATGCATATAGGCAGACCTGTGTGCTGATACCTGGAAGGGGTGCTCTTCTGCCTGGCAGGCACTGTGACTGTAGGCAAAAGATAAGAGATAGCGAAACACACCCAGGAAAAGAACAAGAGTAACAAAGCCATAATGACTGACGCTCCTGAGTTTAAAGCAGTTGCTGTTGCCCTAAAATTGATAGAAGATTCTGTCACCATGTAGTACATGACATCTAGCGAATCTTTTTCTGACAAGCGGTGAACTAGGAAAGTCAGAGGACCAATCAGATAACAACTGATAACTTTAGCCAGTCGCCTCCATTTCTGCCTCTTTTCTGCCACTTCAGGCTTTTAGATTATTTTATATCACATAAGGAGACTAACACTGTTATTAAACAAAAAAAAAAAAAAAAAAAAAAAAGAAAGAAAAGGAAAGAAAAGCGTCTGGTTTTGAAAACCTACAAATTATTTAAAGTAGACTCATAGGAAATCACGAGTACTTACATAGATCAATACATGCATGAATACAAATGTGTATACGTATACTTGAAGTTGCTCAATCAGTCCTTTTGGAAATTATTATTATTATGTTTTGCTTTCATTGATCTATACGCTGTTAAACTGGCTATTAGTGCTAATGCTTATAGTTTCTTAAATTTTGCTTTAATTGGAATATGTTTGGGAAAATCTGAACTTGAAGGTGCCTTTGACAAAGTGAGATGGGGATGTGTCTTTGCACAATTAAGAATTTATGCTTATACAAGAATTACTAATATACATTTTAAATAATAGCTTCCCTAGAATATATTTGATCTTGTTTTTGGTAACCTTTACAAACTTCTTAGGAGCACTTTCATATAAATTTAGGTTAAATATTTTGAATACTGATATAGTAAGCCAGTTAGTGGATAGTAAATTATTTAGAGATCTATGATAATTTTAATAATGCTATACTTAGATAAGTAGTGAAAAGGAGTGATATTTAAATATTTTGAATGTACTAAATATGTCTAAAATTGGTAACAATCTCAGAAAATGAACCACCTCAAAGCATAAATAACACTGTGTGGCTTATGATAACCATTTTTAAAACGACTCTCATAGTTGGACTAGCAAAGCAAATGAACTGAAGGTGTTTCCTTATTCTCTACTTGACTGATAGAGCTCTGTTTCTTTAAGTTATGTGTCAAAAGTTTTTAATAATTAATGATGTTTAATTTTGATGTCTTTGTTTATCAAAAATAGTAAAGGATATCTGAATCATAGAATTAGAGGGCCTTAAAGGAACTTACTTTTTGTTTTTTCTTTTCTTTTTTTTTTTTGTTTTTTGAGATGGAGTCTTGCTCTGTCACCCTAGCTGGAGTGCAGGGGTGCGATATCGGCTTACTGCAACCTCCGCCTCCCGAATTCAAGCAATTCTCCTGCCTCAGTCTCCCAAGTACCTGGGATTACAGGCGCATGCCGCCACACCCGGCTAATTTTTTGTACTTTTGTGGAGACGGGAGTTTCACCGTGTTAGCCAGGATAGTCTCAAACTCCTGAGCTCAGGCAATCCGCCCTCCTCAGCCTCCCAAAGTGCTGGGATTTCAGGTGTGAGCCACCGCGCCCGGCCCAAAAGAACTTACTTTTTGAGGGAGCTGTTGTTTAAAGAAGGGAGCGCGTTGCTATCCTAGAACATATGGCAAGAAACTCAATGACATTATAGAATAGACAAACTAACAAAGAAAGCTGAATTCTGAAGCAGGGAAAGGAAATAATTTAAACAGTCTATTAGATTGGAATAATAGAAAAATTTTAAAATGCAATCTAAAGATCTTTGTTTTTCTTCTTATGTTTGCTTTACTTTTCTGTACATGGAACTAAATTTCACTGACAACAGAAATAGTTGTGACTATTGTAAATGACAGTCATTATATTAAATAATACATAAAAACATCTTTTTATATATTTTATAATAAATCTTATGGTCTTATAAGGTAACAGCATGGAATGATAAAAAATAGACTTTAGTCCATATTTAACCTTTAGCATTATGAAAGTAGCATGTAGATATTTTTGATATATGGTCTATACTGTGTTGGAAACCATTTTGAATTAAAAAGTAAGATACATTATTAGAATGAACAGATTTGGAAAAAGTAAGATAAGGAGGGTCAAGATTTCTGCCTGGATAAAAAGTAAGCTATTTCTTTTACAAAAGTAAATTTTGGTTCCTAACTAGCATCTCTAAAAGTTCATCTAAACTTTGTACTAATCCATGTGCGTATCTTTATTTTAATATACGTATTTAAAGATAATTCTAATAGCACTTAGTTTTCGTTTCCTAATTTATTTTTTGTTCCACATATCTTTTTTATAAAAAATCATTTATATTATGACATGTAGCCATTCATGTCATATGCAGTACTTATGTATTACACCTTTCTAATCCTTAGAAAACATATCTGCAATCCCACGTAAACAATGACATTTATTGTCCTTGGCATCAACAAAAATCATGTCGAGGATAACAGATATGTACTATATAAGTACTGTATACATAGATGTGTGTATATATAGGCATATTACATACATGTGTTTGTGAATATATATGCATATATGATAAATTATGTTTTATATGTGATATATATGTGTTTTTGTGTGGGGTGTGTGTGTGTATGTGTGAGTTTATATACATATATATATATATAAATATAAAATATTATCATTACTAAGACACAAATAAGAACCCAGAATCAGAAAGAAGGTGTGGTCCTATGTTAATGGTAGGGGTGGAGTACATGCTGGGTTATCTGAAGGATTCTGGAAAAGTTTGGCTTATTCTGAAGGATTCAGGAAAAGTTTCATCAAAGGAGTGCTTGAATTAAATCCTGAGAAAATGAACAGAAACTCATGAGGTGAGTGGGTTGTAAGAGAAGGGCATTTCAATGGGAGTAGTATAAGGCTTAGAAGGAAGCCCCTGAATCAGAGTTAATAAATGTGTACTTAGTGTGTACTGTTTTAGACACTAGGAATATACATGCAAATAAATCACATGTGACTCCTACTCCTAGGGAATCTATAGTATAGTGTTGATGAAGAAAAAGTTTCAGGTGAAATAGAATACTCCACTGGAGAGGTAGAGAACCTTATAGTGGAGATATTTAGGAGACATCAGCATCCAAGTGACAAGTTAACATTTTGTGATTGGATAAGGTAGTCAATGGAGATTAAAAAGAGTAAGATCAAGAAGTAGTTCAATAACAGAATACTCTTTAACCAGGTGTGGTGGCTCATGCCTGTAATCCCAGCAATTTGAGAGGCTGAGGTGGGCAGATCACTTGAGGAGTTTGAGACCAGCTTGGCCAACATAGTGAAACCTCGTCTCGACTAAAAATACAAAAATTAATTAGGTGTGGTTGCAGCGTCTGTACTTGGGAGGCTGAGGAAGGAGAATCCAGGAGGTGGAGGCTGCAGTGAGCCGAGATCACACCACTGCACTCCAGCCTGTGCAACAGAGCGAGACTCCATCTCAAAAACAAACAAACAAAAAAACCAGAATACTCTGGATGCCCCATTGTCTGTTTTTTTGGTGAGCTCAGTATTAGTAGTTACTTTTCTTACTGGGCCCTGAAAGCAGAGACTATTTGCCAAAATCTTCATAATACTACTGTATTGGATGATACATTATTTCAAATTATACCTTTGAATATGCTACAAAGCTCTCCATTTAATATAAAATTTCATTCCTTCCTAAAGCCACATTATGGCTTATTTGTGCTCTTAGTAGCTTCTCTCCAAAATATGTAATCTGTCCAGTATTAACACATTACAGTAAGTGGAGTCCATGTAAAGAAAGTATCGTGTTTTTACCATTATTTCCTACAAGTTTCAAATTGTATGAGTGGATAATAAATGTGTATTTACCTATTGTAGACATAGTTCTCATCTACATTTATGCACCAAATTTCTTATAAAGGTTTTACAGTTTTCTTCCTCTAAGAGTGACCCAAAGGATGTATTTAGAGGATCAGTAGTGATCTTAAATTTCATTCTGGATTCATTTCTGTCTTTTGGAACTTAAGAAATTACTTTAGTTTTTAAAGGATTTTAATCCCTATTTTCATCTCTAGCTAGCAAGGTAGTAGTGTTTTGCTTTGGCATTTGTTTTATTTTGTATGAAACCACTCTAATTTTTATGAATTGTGACAATTTTCCCTGATACCTCATTTATCTTATTCACTATCTGCATATTCAACATTTATGACTAAGACAGTGATAAGACATAGTAAATATTCATTAAATATTTGTTGAATGGACAAGTGAATTAGTATTTGTCTTAAATTAGAGACCCCAATTTCATATATGACCTATTGTCTAGATAAACATGTGAGTCATGTTATTTCAATGTGACGTCACACACAGGCCGGGTATGTGGGAATAAGACAATCAAAATCCCTTCCCATGAAGATTTGGAATTGTCACCAATAGCATTCAGTTTCTCCTTTAGGTTCTTGACTACTCAAATGCCACGACCACACAGACATCTTTTGCCTTGTGGTTTGGATACCAGAGAGAGCTGTGCAGATAGAATGAAGCCAACACACTGAAACAGATACAGAGTAGAAAAAAGCAATATTTACCCCAAATAGTAATTTGGGGAACGATTCATTTCCATTTCCCACTCTACTTCTGATGACTGATTGCATTCCAGCCATTTCCACCTCTACTCTTGCAACTTTATAGTAATTTCCCCCTTTCCCCCTTAAACTAGAAAAAGATTGTTTCCTTTTACTACACTAAAATGCCTTGTCTAGTACATCTCCTGAGATTTCAAGAACACAGCAAAAGTAAGCCTTTGCAATTGAATTGAAGATGTGCTTTTAAATAATTTTAATGTTTTGTAGATACTTTCCTTAATCTTTGTTAGATACATTTTGTTGAAATGCTTTTAAATGCATTCTTTTCAAGATGCTTTTATTATAGCAATCTTGATGCTTATCTCTGTAAACACCTTTCATGCCAGCTTTCTTGTAACCTCCAGTTTTTGCATTTCTTTTTGGAAAGAGAAATCCAGTTTACTATGTTTAACATTCAACTCCCGAGGAACCACATTGCTGGCTAGAAAAAGGCCCTAAAACTTATTTATTATGTATTTTATCACCATCACAAGGTTAAGACATATAATAGAAAGCAGCAAGGCATAAAAATTACAGATTTTGCGCTATTGTCTTACACTTTGTGAACTCTTTAAAACAAGGCAAAATGTAGTAAGTAATGGGAATGAACTATTAGACATTTTACCCTTATTAGGATTCTTGTGAGCTTTCTCTCCTTTGTCATTCCATTGGTCTTCTTTGCTACTGCTGGCACTTAATAACTCAGTGTTTCTAAAAAGGTGCCTGACCCGCCAGCTTTTACATTTTAAATTTATTTTCTGTTTTATATATTAACTTTAAGCCAATAACTATAATGTGTCAATTATGTGTAAAGAACTATGCTATGAAATTTAGAGTATATAGAGAGTATTAACACCTATCCTCAGTCATTGCTGTAATAGGTAATAATTTTTAATCTGTGGCTTGAATTTAGTTGTGTGCAAATTATTTTAGAAATAGTGTACATTAAGATTATAAGGAGATAAATGTATTTAACAGTTGATGCATGGATGTGGAATAGTTACAATATCATTGTAACTCATTGGAACTCTGTAATTCATTGGAACTCTGTATGCTGTAGTTTAGAAACCTTAAATTTTAATCATTATACATGTCTTTTATTTCTAATAAATGAATAAAACTAAAGTAAAATATAAAGTTACCTTTTAAAATAACATTAATACTCTACTATTGATAGCAAAAGGCAATGACTTTGAAAAAGTCAGAAAGTATAGTTTTTTGAAGCAAAAAGATAAAAAAAGATATCTTCTCTCAGATAATGAATAACAAACGCATGTTATTATGAAAAGGTAACACATTTGAAAAACATAATTTGCTTTCATTATATATTTGGCAGAGCTATATGGCTGTTTTTGAATGTACAAGAAATAATGCCATCTAAAAATTTCTATTTTTAAAAACAAAACTTTGGAGAAATCGTGCAAATAGTTTATTTTTCTCTACCAGAGAAAATGTCCTATTTTTAAATTCAAATATATCCTTTGTCTTTAGTTAATAATTAACATTTTATAATGCTATAGAACTGTCATCCTCTTTTATTAGGATATGTATGGGATTCTTCTGAGGATGTTGCTTTTCAACTATTCTTCATAAGACATAAAATTTGCATTACTTTTCCACTGCTAGTAAAGGATCTATACTGTTTCATTCTCTTTCTCATGCATATTCCTCTTCTGACCAATGACAAACATTTGTAGGAAGGCAGAGAAAGCTGCAACTCAGACAGCAAAATACTGCCAATGTTACTGCAACCAAAGACTTCCGCTTCATTAACACAGTTTTGTTACAATGAAGTCAGGAGTGATGTTTGACAATGAGTTTCAAGTTGCAACAAGTAACCATGTCTTGATCTATTCCTTCCCTGTTTTCAATAAGGATGAACAACCATTGAGCGTTAATATGAAATTCTAAAATATTTACATTTTAGCCTACTTCTAGCTTCAGTGCTTCCTTTTCGTTGTCCTCTGGCAATTAGAAGCACATGACCAGAATTAAATCCAACAGTGTGGGGGATGGTTTTTATGTTTGTGTCTGTTTTCCATATCTTCCTCATATACTTTTAACTCTGTGTCTGGGCTAAGCTGTCTGCTCCATAGCATGATTTAGAAAAACCCTACATTGAAGAGTACATATTTCAAAATAAATAGATAATTTATACAATACTTATTCTTTTGGGTTAGAAAATGATTCACTGAATAGTTTGTTCAAATACTAGCTAACAACATCCATCTATATTTGTTTTTAGCTTATTAAATACCAGATAGAATGACTTGTGTGGCAGAAATTATGTTGGAGAGAGAGAATCAGGATGAGAAAACTTGTCATATTTTAGAAACATTAGAGAGGAAAACACCATTTAAATTAAACATCTATGACATAATAACGTTTGGTCCACATGAGTTACAATCTCGTATTTCCCAAAAATGATGATTTAAGTGCAACATTTTCAGATACAGCATGCATATTTCAGTTGTGCACACATTTTGATTGTGCTGTATAGTAGGAGTACAAGCCTGAATTTGTATTCCTGAAAAACTTTGTAAGATAGTGAAGTGGTATATTTGTCACTCAAATGGTGAACAAGTAAATGAGAATTCTATATCAAGTATTTGTATTCTGTAACTATCTATTCACTGAGCACAGTAGTCTATGTTTTTCTTCCATGTCACTAATTGAGACAGGTGGCAAGAGAGGATTACAAGATCAACATCGAAATACTTAGACTTCACCATCATTAGATTCAAGGAAACTGTACCTTCAGGAAACTATTGGTTGGGTAAACAAGCATTTAAAAAGAGATAGTGCTGGATCTTTTTCTTTAATTCTTTCTGTTTTAATTTCATCTAAAATTGCTTTTATGGTAAAATGTTACATATATAGATGCTGCATTAACATGATGACCTCTTAGCAGGGTGAGATAAAGAATGCTGAAAAGGACACAGAGAGAATAATATTGTAACATGTCAGTTAGGCCAAAGCAGACATTTTGGGTTAAATAGAATTTTCAAAGCTTTGATAGTTTCTGAAAGCTGTTTCTAAGGCCGTTAAATATAATACATATGCAATTTTGTATGTGTGTATTTACAGCTGGCTTTTAAATTGAAACTTGATTTTGTACTAAATCTAATCATGGAACTTGTATTACATTTGAAAAAGTATGCAATTTACACTTGGCTTAGGATTTTTTTTCTCAGAGGTTAAGTACCATTTAATCTAAAAATATACATTGACTCAAAATTCTGATGCTCATTCAGAAATTCTACAAGATAAACCAAAGGATAAAAAAGGCCTATATTCTTTATTTGGCATTTATTTAAACATATATTTTAAATTTTCTTTTTAATCATTTCAATTAAATATTAAATAAAAATATATTCAATAGGCTGGTGCTGTGGCTCACATCTGTAATCCCAGCACTTTGGGAGGCTGAGGTAGGAGGACTGCTTGAGACCAAGAGTTTGGGTAACATAGTGAGACCCTGTCTCTACAAATGTTTTAAAATTTAACCAGTGTGGTGGCACATGCCTGTAATCCCATCTACTCAGGAGGCTGAGGTGGGAGGATCATGCGAGCCCAAGAGTTGGAGGCTGCAGAGAACTATGATTGTGCCACTGCACTGAAACCTGTGTGACAGAGGAAAACCCTGTCTCAAGAAAAAACAACAATAAATAAACCAGCAAAATATATACATCTATATGAGTTTCCTCTGTATCTTAAGCATATTAAAAAACTGTAAATAAAATGGTATCTATGATAAAGATGTATAACTGATAGTAAATATTTGAAGGAGTATTAGAAGGAATGATAGAAATAAGAAATAGACTAGTATTTATCAATATAAATAGACTAGTATTTATCAATCTAATATATATAAAGATATACATATAAGTATAGTATATACAAATATTGTAAATATAGTGACCATTTATATCTATGCATATATAAATGTAAATTAGCAACCACTTTCCAGGAATCAAGAATCAAATTAGTATATAATATTAACCTTATATAATGTTTCTAGTTAAGTATAACCTACTAATGAAAATAATCTATTATTTCAATAATAATAAATAACAATAAAACTGTTTGCAAAAAGTTTTTTTAGCCCCTAATTGCAAAGCAGTTTCCACAAATATACCCTTGTTGCAAATATATTTAAATTAAAAATTAATTTATTAGGATGGTGAGCAGATGCAAAGTGTTTCTTTTTACCTCTGGGCATTGTGGTATTTAAATTTGGCTTAAAAATGTGCATATAATGAATTTATAGGCTTGTCTTAATTTTAAATGAGAAAAATACAGCCAGGCACAGTGGCTCACATCTGCAATCACAACACTTTGGAAGGCCTAGGTGGGAGGATTGCTTGAGCCCAGGAGTTTGAGACTAGCCTGAGGAACATGGTGAGACCCTGTTTCTACAAAAAAAATGAAACAAAATAAACAAATAACTAGAGAAGTCAAGTAACAAATCCATTTTACTCTATGATTCTTTGATATACTTTGCTCAGGGAAATTGAGCATATAAAAGTTATTTCTTTACTTCTTTTATTTGGGAACAGCAAGGACCTTTATTCAAAGAGAGAGAACACAATTTATGTGATGTTGTTAAAGAAGTATATTGGCAATGAGCTATCTTTTAATTCTAAAAACCAAACACTGAAATATAATCAATACCTTTTTTTCAAAATTTCAAAATATACTACATATATTTTCATTAGCTTTATTTTTCTCTGACTCTTAAAATGAAATACTTCGTTTTCTTTCAAAAAAAACACAGATTTAAACTTGATGAACAATTTTGCATGAGACCAAATCAATTTTAAAGGTCTCTCGTTGGTCACATGGAGTATAATTTAAGGATCAAAAGTGTAAAAATAAAATGTGAAAACTGTTACATTTAGAAATATGGTAATTATTTCTCCTGATCTCTAATTTAAACTCATTTACTATAAAAATAATATAGTAAAATATATAATAAATGTGGTAAAATTAAGGTATTTTAGTAAACATAGGCCTCTTCAAAATCATTATTATTAAATTTCTACCTGAAAATCAGAATATGTAATTGAATCCTCTTAAATAATTTAGTGCTACTCTTTCCAAAAATAAAAGTGTCTATCATGATGTCCAGCACCTTGTAGCCCCTCAACAAGAGCTGGCTGGTTGTATCTAACCCTATTAGGTTTCTTCCTTTCATCTTTGATACCCTGTATACCATTATTGAGCCATGCTCTGAAGACTTGACAATAAGTTTATACAAAGCTTTTTTGGAGGTTCAGTTTTTGGGTGGTGGTGATTTGTATTTTCAGAGACGTAAAATTGCAAGTCAAACACTTGGTTGTTTTTAAGAGGCAGTCAATAGCTGAAGAAGTACAAAGGCTCTACATAGTTTGTGAGGGTTGTTTCAACATCATTTCGTGGAAGCAATGAGACACATTCATCAGAAACTCAGTGAGGCATCAATGAAGCATTGGGAAGCATTCATGAAAGAAAAACATAGAGAAAGTACAAGCAAATATGGATTACATATCTGAATTGCATTACTTTCCTTCTTAAAACTTTCCATCCTCTTAGGATGAAGTCCAAAATTCTTATTAAATTCCTACAATTGTTTGGTCCCTACCAATAAGCTTTATCTTCCCACCGTCACTAATGACATGAAAACTCACTGGCCATCTTTCAATTATAACCAACTTCCTTTTGGTATTCAGCTCTTTCTAACTTTACTGACCTTTCTCTTGTTCTCAGATTTTCTCCCCCATGAACATATGGATACATCCGATTATTCATGTCCTTGCTAAGTTCTGTTCTGTTTTTTTAGGTCTCCATCATAAATAATTTCTTCAGGGATATTTTATTAACTACCTAGTCTAAGTTCCTCCCATTATATACATTCATAGCACCCTCTGCTTCTTTGTAGCACTTCTACTATAACAATTATTTAAGTATTTGTAAATTCTGTCAACACTCCTAAATAACAAGTACCAGGCAAAGCCCATGTCTAGTTCACTGCAGAATTCTAGCATAGTCCACAGTGTCTATCATGGAGTGGCTGCTCAGCAAATACTTGTGAAATAAATAAGTAAGCAAATTTTATAACAATAAGAATTCTTTTATTTATGACTTTAAATAAAAAGTCATAATCAGGAAAAAATGCACAGGAATTACTTTACATTACTTACTTTTCCAACTGAAGTTCCTCTCTATAGTGTCTTGTAGAATCTATAGCACCTTTCATCTTACAGCCTATGAAATGATTTGGTTAATAATAAATGATACACTACCCATAATGGAAACATGGGATACTTAGCTTATATATTTACACTCTTACATAAAAACCTAACAGACATATAGGTAGTGCAGCTTATTGGCTGAGTTGTATGACTTGAGCAGAGTCATGTAGCCTTCACAACTTTCACTCTCTCCTTCTCTGACCTGCCTCGAATACCTGAGAATCCCTCCAGTAACAAATCCCTTATGTCCAATTACTTTTTTTTTTTTTTTTTGAGTTGGAGTCTCGCGCTGTCAGCGAGGCTGGAGTGCAGTGGCGAGATCTCGGCTCACTGCAAGCTCCGCCTCCCAGGTTCACGCCATTCTCCTGCCTCAGCCTTCCAATTAGCTGGGACTGCAGGCGTCCGCCACCACGCCCAGCTAATTTTTTGTATTTTTAGTAGAGATGGGTTTCACTGTGTTAGCCAGGATGGTCTTGATCTCCTTATCTCGTGATCAACCCGCCTCAGCCTCCCAAAGTGCTGGGATTACAGGCGTGAGCCACTGCGCCCGGCCATGTCCAGTTACTCTTTATAAACTAAGGTCTCTGTGCTTTTGCAAGCAATTTTCTTCCTGTATGGAATGTCTTTTTACCCTTCTCTATTTGGAAAATCATGCAGTCTCTACTAACTTGTTCTAAATATAAGCTATCTCTATTCCCCTAACCTTAACATGCTCCCCCAAATTCGATCTGTATTTTCATCCCCACGCTTACCATCAAGACAAGCAGAATTAATGTCTTCCATTGTTTCTTCATAGTCCTAAGTACCTACTGGTACTATACCATATGTCACATTGTGTAGGCCTGTGTTAGATGATAAGATATACTATGCATTTTTGTCAATTTAGGAAGATCGTACAGAGTAATTGTTCAGTGAACTTTTATTTTTTGAACAGATAATAAGCTGTGTTAAGTGGTTTTCTTCCAGTGAATTTTGTTATACTGGAATTATAATCTTTATCACAAAAAGAAACAGTATTTAGTTTCCTTAGACTCATGTTTCATGTTGGCATGGACCAACACCTCAGAAATACCATTTGTTAAAATAGGTTCAGGGCACTGTGCTGGTTTTATGCCTAACTCCATCTCCCACTCCTTATTACAACCCTATGAATAAGTGTTGTTATTCACATTTTGTAAGTGATGAAACAGGATCAGAGAATTACATGACTTTCTTGGGACCACAGAGCTAATGGGCAAAGTGAGCATTTTAAACCAGTTCTTTCACTTTAAACTTTACACACTTGGACTTTGTCTTGCTGCTGCCTAGTGTTTACCATGACCCATTTGTTACTTAAAGAAACCAGGATTTTAGAAAAATCAGTACAAGGAAGGGAGGTTTTCATTAAAAAAATATATAAAAATAAAAATTTCGGGACTAGATTGAAAAAGGTAGGCCTCATAGAGCCACAAAATTTGGGGACCCTGAGCAGACGGAGCTAAGATTACTCAGTGCCGGGGGCAGTTGAGTATAAGGAAAACTGTACCGAGAACTTGAGAGACAAATTCACCTCCTTTGCTATTCAGGTTTTATAGTCAAAAGAATTAAACAGAGACCAAGGAAGATGATTGCTTGAAGCCAGGAGTTTGAGATCAGCCTGGGCAGCAAAGTGAGACCTTGTTTCTACAAAAGATCTGCCTGTACTCCTACCTACTCAGGAGGCTAAGACGGGAGGATCATTTGAGCCCAGGAGTTTGAGGCTGCAGAGAACTATGACTGCACCACTGCACTCCACCCTGGGTGACAGAAGTTTTTTAGAGACCCTGTTTCTAAAATAAAATAAAAATAAAGAATTAAACTTTCAGCAGATGTTTACTGACTGCCAACTCTTTGAAATTCATGGCACTATGTTTTGTAAAGAAGTACAGCGCTATATTATAATAGTTGACAGTACCTAGCCCAAATTTAATAAATGCAAAAAAAATAAGGTTGTGTAGTGCCAAAAAAGGTAAATGCCACAGAGATTCCCAGAATGAACTCCAGAGCTCCTTAAAACAAGAGCTACATCTTATCTGTCTTTATATCTCCAGTACCTAGCACCCTGCCTGGTATTAAAAAAAAAAAAAAAAAAAAAGAGTTGTGAGTTAATTAATAGATGATCAAGTTGCATGCATTTGGCAGGGGGGCAGTTATAAGAAGATTCATGGAAGAAACAAAATGTGAGTTAATGAAAAAAAAAAAGAATAGAGAAAAAGGAGAAGGTGTTCTAGGTGCATTTCCACCTGGGAAATCCTCTCCTTTTAAAAAATTCTATTCACAGATGTGGAGGAAAGCAAAAAAGAGAAAGTATTTACCATAGCCTAGGAGGAAAGAGTTGAAATGCAACATAATTGTGAAATGTTAGGACATAAGGCTGAAAAGGAAAGACCAAATTGTGGGGAGCCTTTAAAACTTGTCAAGTTACTAATAAGCTGTAAAAAATCCAGTGGCAGGAAGAAAGTATTTGGAGGAATGTACTTGTGTGGGTATGGCATTATTTCAAACTCCAAGGAATTAGTTAAATGAGAGCCTGGAATCAGTTATTTGGAGTGGCAGTTGAAGGCAGAGACATATTCCATAATCATTATAAGGAAAGACTTAATAAAGACTTAACAACTAACTGCATATAAAGGGTGTGGGTGAAGAAGTAGATAAAAAGATCCTGAGATCTCCAGTCTGGGAGACATTGGGCAGATGTGTTGTCCAGGCAGTAATAGGGACAAAGGAAGGACAGAGCATTGTTGCCAAAGATACCTGGTGGCAGGTTCCTTGAATTTCTGTTACGTTTTCAGGAAGACCCCCTCATTGGAAATGTGCTTTGCATCCCAAGTAAGGTAAGGTATACTGTTAGGGCTCATTCAAGTGTCAGGTAGGCGGATGGCCAGAGAATGAAAGTGTTAATAAAACATTTATCAGTAAACTTTTATTTGCAAAGACTAGATGACTATTATTATTTCAAACAATAATCATTCAACAAACAAGAAGTTAAGCTCAGTAAACAGCTAGTTGTGCTTCAGCCATTTGGGGCAATAATCTAGGTGTCTTTCCAAGAAATGTAGTCCCCTGAAGAGGTTGGCTTAACCTTTTGTTTGCTGAATGTAATTACAATGCATTTAGAATTAAGATGAAGAGCTTTTTTATTGCAGGAACTAATTTGAAAGCAGTCCTGGTGATAAAATTTGCAGATAACTCTGCTCTAGCAAAGTCCCATTTGAATTTTTCCTATTATCAGTTAAAGGACTTAGATATCAGTAGACTTCGCCTTAGTGTGGTGGTTTGTTCTCAGCTGTCATCTATTTCAGTGAGGCGGTAGCAACAGTTACTGCTTTATTACTCCATGTGAAATAGGCTGCTGGAAAAGTGTCAATGCCCATGGGGTCAGCATTCTGATCTCCTTCCTAAGGAAGCAGAGAGCACAAGCTAACTAACACGTGGTGCAAATAAAGAGGAATATGGTAACAGGAAAGAAGTCAAGTCTTGGAAGAGAAGAGGAGTAAGCAATAAATATACTGGGGACGGATGGATTTGGATAAGCGGAGAGGAAGCCACAAGTGCAGGAATATGCTAATAAGGAAAGCATATGCTAAATGAGCTCCACAGTTTTTTCCAAATAGCTTAGATTTTTCAAATCCTTTGAGTGGGATACCTTCACCTATACACCTTTGACTCCTCTAGTCAAAATTTATAAGGCAACTTTTGCTGCAGTTATCTTAGTATTTATGCACAATTGGTCTTTTTAATTGAGAGATTCTCACTACCCCTGAGAAGCAGTGGGACAAGTTCATCTTACTGATGAGGGCAATGAGGTACAGAAAGGTTACCTGACTTGCTTGAGGTCATGTATCAAAAGCTGGCAGAAGATAAACTCAGGAAATTCTGAAGTGACTCACTTCAGAGCTCATAACAAAATTTAACTTTAAAGATAATTAAGCTCAATTCATACCCTCTGCATCTTCATTGTAGAATTGATGCTATCCCTGTGGCTTACAGAAAGGGAAGCTTCACAACAAATTGTTGCAGTGAGTTTTCAAGCAGAAACATATCTTATTATTTATTAATATTGAATTGTTTGATCATGCTCTTGCTTAATGCTTTCTTATACCCTAAAATATACAGATGAAACAATCATGTATCCTCCTAGCTTAAATGTTACTAAAGGGATAGAAGAATCCATTTGTTAGTAAGCTGCTCAGCACAGATTCAACAGCTTTTCTCAGACTTCATTTGGACTATGATGTTCAGATAAAGACCTTACATGTAAGGATAGAATTGACTGACTAGAGTGTGTCTGTAATAGGCAATTGGGACAATATGTTTTTAGAAAGCCATGTCTCAAAAGTAATAGCTGAAAGAAGTGGGTGTGTTGACCTTGGTGAGGAGAGAACTGAAGGGAACTATAGTAATTGTTTTCAGATATTTGAAGGGCTCTCATAGAAAAGGGAGTGGCCTAGTTTTGAGTTGTTCCAGAAGACAGCATTAGGCAGAAGTTGAAAGGAGGCAGATTTTGGCTTAAAATAAAGATTTTGCTAACAATTAGAGCATTCTTACAATATAATGGAGTGCCTTGTTAGATGGGAAAATGGACAGGAACTCTTAACTGAACACCTTGTATTTTCTAGGAACTGGGCCATTGGCACCATAAAGCATCAAAAATAAAAGACAAAATTAAAGATGCTGGCATGTTGTAGGCATCCTGTTGATGTTTGTTAGTTTTCTTCCCGTCCCTGAGTGTTTCTTATATACATTCCCACAATGATCCATGACACTGTCATTATTACCAACATTCTGCAGAGTAGGACAGGCAGCAAGAAAAAGGGAGTAGTGAGGACTTGAATGTATATCTCTCTGTCCCCAATTCTCACATCCCTCCTACTGTGCGCTGCCATCTCCATCACAGAAACCTGCTATCCTGCACTCTCCTACCACCATAGATACTCAGCCAAGAATGATCAGGAAAGGAGGGACAAGATTTCATGCATTTGGTAGAAAGTTGTTTAGAAAACTTTAAAGTCTTTTTATTCTTTGTGACTCTTCTATCTTCTTAAAATGTGGTGCTACTTCCTCAGTAGATGCTGTGTGCTATTCAATTATACTTTGGTTCTAAAAAAAAAAAAAAAAAGAAAAAAAAGAAAACAGACCTATTTCTAACATTTCCATGACAGTTTTAGGGAAGTGGTTGGGAATAGTTGAATGTACTCCTGGAATCACTGCTTTATCCCAAAACTCTCTCTGATTTTCCTTTATAAGTTTATTCATTTATGGCATTCCTTATTTAGGTTGTATCCAACAGGGACTTAGAGAGTTTTAAAGTATGGTATAAAAAATACTGGCATGACCCCTGAACACACTGCTTATCTTTCTTTCTTTAAAACTGCATTCCTTTGGTCCTGAATGCTTATCACTTATTAGTCTGTTATTAAAATGCTAAGATGCTAAGGTGGTTTGTCTTAGGGGGCTTAAACTTTATTAACCATCATCTCAGCTATTAGGTTTTATCTTGACTGAAGTTAGTTGATATTCCACTGATCTTCACTAATAGTTTTGCTTTTTAAATGATAACACGGGAAGTGTTTGAATCTACCCTCTGAGATGCTTTTTCGGTACCCTACATATAAATCTATCGTTGTTGCTCATGCTGTGTCTTTATTCTTTCCTGCCTAAAGTGTGCATATTCATGACTCATCTGTGCCACAGTGCTTATCTCAAATAATTAATGGAAAAATATAAAACCTAGGTTTTAAACTCTTTAGTAGTATAATCTGGTATATATTTAACTCTCTGAGTTTCTTGTTTTCTTTTCTAAAATGAAAATATTAGTTCATTAGTTCATTTTCACACTGCTGATAAAGACAAACCCGAGACTGTGTAATTTAAAAATAAAAAAGGTTTAATGGATTCACAGTTCCATGTGGCTGGGGAGGCCTCACAATCATGGCAGGAGGAGAAAAGCATGTTTTACATGGCAGCAAATATGAGAGAATAATAGAACTTGTGCAGGGAAACTCCCCTTTATAAAACTATCAGATCTCATGAGACTTATTCACTATCACGAGAACAGCACAGGAAAGATCTGCCCCCATGATTCAATTACCTCCCACCAGGTCCCTCCCATGACATGTAGGAATTGTGGGAGCTGCAATTCAAGATGAGATTTGGGTGGAGACACAGCCAAACCATATCATTGTGCCCCTGGCCCCTCCCAAATCTCATGTCCTCACATTTCAAAACCAATCATGCCTTCCCAACAGTCTCCCAACGTCTTATCTCATTTCAGTGTCAAGTCAAAAGTCCACAGTCCAAAGTCTCATCTCAGACAAGGCAAGTCCCTTCTGCCTATGAGCCTGTAAAATCGAAAGCAAGTTAGTTACTTCCTAGGTACAATGGGGGTACAGGCATTGGATAAACACACCCATTTCAAATGGGAGAAATTGGCCAAAATGAAGGAATGAAGGGCTAAAGTCCCCATGCAAGTCCAAAATCCAGCAGGGCAACCAAATCTTAAAGCTCCAAAAAAAAAAGATCTTCTTTGACTCCATGTCTCATATCCAGGTCATGCTGATGCAAGAGGTGGGCTCCCATCATCTTGGGCAGTTTTGCCCCCATGGCTTTGCAGGGTCCAGCCTCCCACCTGGGTGCTTTCACAGACTGGCACTGAGTGTCTGTGGCTTTTCCAGGTGCATGGTGCAAGTCATTAGTGGATCTATTATTTAGGGTCCTGGAGGACAGTGACACTTTTCTCATAGCTAGACAGCACCCCAATGGGGACTTTGGGGGCACCCACCCCAAATTTCCCTTCAGCACTTCCCTAGCAGATGTTCTCCATGAACACCCTGCCCCTGCAGCAAACTTCTGCCTGGACATTCAGGCATTTCCATAGGTCCTCTGAAATCTAGGCAGAGGTTCCCAAACCTCAAATCTTGACTTCTGTGTACCACCAGGGTCAACACCATGTGGACGCTGCCAAGGCTTGGGGCTTGCACCCTCTGAAGCCATGGCCTGAGCTCTACCTTGGCCCCTTTTAGTCACTGCTGGATCACCTGGGGCACAGGGCACCAAGTCCCTAGACTGCACACAGCAGAGGGACCCTGGGCCAGGCCCATAAAACCATTTTCCCCTCCTAGGCCTCCAGGCCTGTGATGGGAGAGGCTGCTTTGAAGGTCTCTGACATGCCCTGGGGACATTTTCCCCATTGCCTTGCTGATTATTATTCAGCTTCTCACTATTTATGCAGATTTTTGCAGCTGGCTTGGATTTCTCCTCAGAATATAGGATTTTCTTTTCTATCACATTGTCAGGCTGCAAATTTTCCAAACTTTTATGCTCTGTTTCCCTTTTAAAGCTAAATGCTTTTAACAGCATCTGTCACCTGTTGAATGCTTTGCTACTTAGAAATTTCTTCCACCAGATACCCTAAATTATCTCTCTCAAGTTCAAAGTTCCACTAATCTCTAGGGCAGGGACAAAATGCTGCCAGTGTCTTTGCTAAAACATAACAAGAGTTACCTTTGCTTCACTTCCCAACAAGTTCTTCATCTCCATCTGAGACTACCTCAGCTTGGATTTCATTGTCCATATCATTATCAGCATTTTGGTCAAAGCCATTCAGCAATTCTCTAGGGAGTTCCAAACTTTGCCACATTTTTCTGTCGTCTGAGCCCTCCAAACTTTTCCAATCTGTTACCCATTCCAAAGTCACTTCCACATTTTAAGGTATCTTTTCAGCAGTGCCCCACTCTACTGGTACAAGTTTACTGTATTAGTTGCTTTTCATGCTACTGATAAAGATATACCTGAGACTCTGTAATTTAAAAAGAAAAAGAGGTTTAATGGACTCACAGTTCCATGTGGCTGGGGAGCCTTTACAATCATGGTGGAAGGCGAAAGGCATGTCATACACAGAGGCAGACAAGAGAGAATAATGGAACTTGTGCAAGAAAACTCTCCTTTATAAAAACTATCAGATCTCCTATGACTTATTCACTATCACGAGAACAGCACAGGAAAGACCCTCCACCATGATTAAATTACATCCCACTGGGTCCCTCCCACAACACGTGGGAATTGTGAGAGCTATGATTCAAGATGAGATTTGGATGGGGACACAGTTAAACCATATCAATTAGGTCAGGACAGTGTTGTATAGCTTGAGTTGATATTAGACTCTTTTCATAATTGTCATATTCCTATGCAACTATATTATTTTAAATTTTATTGAAACATTTTTCTACACAAATGCATTTTAATTGAATTCAATATTACTACCAAAATGACACTCCAGTATCTCCATCATAAGTATGAAATAATAAAATATTAATGCAAAGAAAAAGCATGATTGCTAAAGCCTCAGAGCCTTAGGAATTCTTTGTTTCTCCTTTGAAAACGGGAGTGACAAAAATTAGAGAGTAGTTTAAGATATAGAAACACAGAGCTGAGACTTTCTTCTTATATAATCAGAAGGAAAAGTTTTTACACAATGCAATTCAGTGCTATATAAACTATTTTCTACATATCTAAAATAATGTTGAATACCACTCTTTGGAAAACATTGGACTCACTTGTCTGCAATAATGCACACATGATCTATAATCTTAAAGTTCATGATCTGACAAATTAATTTATAATGATATTCTAGGAGCTGGTGACTCAATGGACTTTTCATGTTAGGTTTTCTGCATGAAGTTTAGGTGTTAGGGAATTCTACTGAATAAAGTATTTGTGGAACAGTGGCATTTCCAGCAGTCGTCTGATATTTTAGGGAATTTCCTAATGGAGCACTCTAGTCCCCAGGTTTTTTGAGAAATTATATTTTTTTGAAAGAGAAAGGACGTTGGTGTCTGATGAATTCTACTTATTTGACCTTGGGCAAATTCCTTAACGTTTTGCAGTCTCAGGTTCTTGTTTAGGATAAGAATGCCAACACCCACAAGTGGCCAAATGCAATGGTAAAACATATAAAATCTATCATAATGCCTGACATATAATAGAAATTCAAACATATTATTTCAATTTTGAAATAAAAATATTTCTAGCAAGGTGCAAATCGACTTGACTTCTGCTTTTAAACAATTGCAATATCATAAATAATGTGAAGTTGTTTTTGTGAGACTTTAGAAATGCATTATAGTGTTGTGGCTAGGATCACGGGCTCCAGTGTCTAAGCATGGTTTGAGACCTCACTTATTGGCTGAATGAACTTAGGCAAGGTCTTTAACTCCTATGTGGCTCAATTTCTTTACTGTAAAATGAGTGTATTAATGGTGCCTACTTTTTGGGTTGTAATGACCCAATGTATTTACAGTTCTAAACAAGTATTCGTTAGACATGCTTCTATGTGCATGTATTATATTTTTGTTATGAAGAGATGTGGTGAATTTCAGGTGAATTGTGAAGTGTAATTCTAATTTAATTTAAATTTTTATTTGAACATGTATAGGATAATACAGATAAACTGTATTGCTTATTTTCAAAGTCAGTAAAAATATACCACAAGGACATATATGCCAAATTAGGTTAACTTTGAACAATATATTCTGCTATGGACCAGGCATTGGGTTAGCTGCTAGGGATCCCAAGATGAATAGAAACAGTTCTTTGAATGTGAAGAGCTCACAATGCAATGGGAGCTCAGTGCAATGGGAAATCAATCAAATTATTATAATATGATACAATATTAGTCATATAGAATTGTGAACAAAATGCCTGAGAAGCATGACATTGGGCTAAAAAAAATCCACAAATCTGTGTGAGGTTAATAAGGAGATGGTATAGTTCTTATGTTGTATTTCTAGCACAAAGAAAATAATGCTTTAATTGTTTTTGGTTGAGTAATTCCTTCCCAATTCTTAAGGACCATTTAATGCTGGAAAATGAACAATGACTTACCTTTAAACAAATTATCCAGTTCTGTTTTGCATTGTACAGAGAAAGCAACATGTTTTAAATACTGTTCTCTTTCAGAACATAAAATCTATTCACAAAATGACAGTGAATTTGCAATACTTCACAGTTCTTAACATTCAGAATGTTTCTCTTTTAAATCATGTTTAATTATTATTTTCAAAGTGGAAATATATTTTAATGTAATAAATAGAAGAGGTGCATTGTAAAAAAAATAAAAAATCAGACATTGAATTGCATAACAGAGAAAGGGCAGTCTACCCTTTCTAATGAACCCCTCCATTCCTTATGCAACTGAGAAATAGTTTTAAAATTTGGTGGATGTCCTCCCAGAATTATGTTTATCTTTTGATCACAAAAGAGGGAAACAGATTGGTCAAAGGGACAGATATGTGTAAAACATGCACAAGATTTGGAAGATTTAGTACCAGAAAAGAATATAAAATATCAAATTAATACTTTTTTATATCAATTGCATTTTTGAAAAATAACATTTTGGATATATTGCATTAAAATCACATATATTATTTGAAATAATTTTACCTGTTTCTTTTTACATGTTTAACTGTAGGTACTAGATAATTTTAACTTATAAATGCAGCTTACGTTATTGACTCACATTATATTCTATTATACTGGCCTAGAAAGTGAAGGAAGACTTATCAAAATGACTTCCCTTTCAGCCTACCTGAACATGAAGAAGAAAGTAACAATTGCCCCAAGCAAAAGTAGCAGAACGTGTAACTCTTTGGGGCAGGAGGAAATTAGGTAATTTCAAATAATTAAAGGAATGGAGTATTCAGTGTGGCTAAGCTTCTGGAAGAGAAAGAAGTCTAGTAAGCTCTATCTATCATGCATTGAAATAGGTAGATAGATAGATGGATTGATAGATAGATGGACAGAGACAGGTATAACATTGCTGTGTGGAGAACGGAGTATAGTAGTGGAGAAGAGAAAAAGTTGAAGTAGAAATACTGGTTAGTTAATTGCAGCAGTCTAAGTAAGAAAGAATAGTGTGTTGGATAACGAAAGTTACTGTAGTTTGAAAGGATTGAACAGATGTGAGATGTGGTTTGGAAATAGAATTAATAGTATTTATGATGGCTATAGATGTCAAGGATGAAGAATATGGTGGAAGATCAATTGAGTGGAAGAGGTTCTGTTGACACTGAGTTGGAATAGATGGGAGAGATCTATAGTTCCACTTAGGAAATATTATATTTGAATGCCTGTGGAACTTTCAAAGTGAGATATATCAAGTAGGCTTTTAGAATTATTACTTATGACATTTAACTCTTATTCATATACATGACTAACAGTATATCTGTTTGCATATGGTTATCCATGTCTATTGTTTAAAAATCACACGACATTTTAGAAAGAATATCTATAAGCATAAAAGAAACAAGAGGAAACAATCCTCCCTTTGAAAAGAGTCTTTTTTTCTTTTAATACACTGAATTATCCCTGGAGAGAATTGGTCTCTATTGGAGATGAAAATGATCAACAAATGAAACAAACGCCAAAGTTGTTTTCAAGATACCAACACATTATAGTCAAACAGGATGAATAAAATAAAATGTTTTTCCAATTTATTGAGATAAAATATTTGATTTTAGAAGCAAATTGATCAGAGTTTTAATCAGCAGAAATATGAAACCAGAAAATCAATAGATAAATGTGTTGTTAAAAAGCAAACCAGCTTCAAACACCAGAGTTACAGAAAATAAAATTATGAAAATGACCAGAGTTAAAGAAAATATACATTTTTAAAGGAAGACAGAATGATTAAAACAAGTTGATCTGACCTGACATATATATATATATATATATATATATATGTATTATAAATTTTCAACGTATATGATTTTCTCCAAGAAGGCAAAAAATAAGGACAAGTTCGAGGGGAAGAGTTCTACCCACATAATTAACTTGAGAAGGGAATTATAACCTGGAAGCATTACAAAGGAACTAATACTGTGGGAATGAAGACAAATTGGTGACCAAAAGGAGGTAAATGTACCCCGCAAGCAAAATGTAGTAGCAGGGACCATGAAGGTCTGTGTTGATGGTAGACAGGGAAGCAAGGTCACTGAATAAGCTTCCAGCAGGAGAGGAAGCTTTTTAAAACCTTTTCATTATTGTTGAAAAATATATTTATTGAAAGACTATATAGAAGTAATTTTTTTTTTCTTAAGGAAATAAAAGAAGTGAGAAATCTGGGCATTGAGCAATGTTTAGGGTGCTTTTATAAGGAATTTCTGACTTAACTGACCTTTACTTGTCATGTATTATTTTCAGTTCAGGGTGATAAGAGCGTTTTCAACTTTTTGTGTTTTTCTATTTTAATTCTTATTGCTCTGAGCTCTTTAGAATATTATTTATCTAGGGATAGATTGGTAATATTTTGTGGTATGGGTGTTTCCTCACTAATTTCACGTAACCTAATACATTATCTTTTAAGAAGCTTGGAAATCTTTGACCCTTGCCCCCTCTTAAAAAAAATCTTTCTTTGCCTTAAAGAAAATTTTGTCTTTTGTATGTTAAAAGTAGTTTTCTATGTAAAAAGTAGTTTGAAATATATATATATATATATATATAGTAGTTTGAAATATATACATACATGGGGGGTGTGTGTTTGTATTTTGATCCAAATGCAAAACACGTTTCAGTGTAGCCACATGTAATTTCATTCGTAAATTTACTTATCCAGTAATGATATTTTTATTATTCACCATGTGCTACACACTGGAATGTTCTTTTTCTTTTTTAACAAAATTATATACATGTCATTTCTGCTCATTGATAACATTAATGCAAGATCATAACTTAAAACTCCATGTGTAAGTTTCATATGTGGATAAAAATGCTGACTTCCTGATAGACTCATCTATCAAGAACTGGTCCCTTGCCTATAACCAAATCTAAATAAATAAAGCCATTAAAAATTGACTATCCCAGACACTTCATACTCAACAACACTAAAATGTTAGCAAATTTTGAAATAAGATGAGTAGCAATGCACATTTATCTACTTACCTGTGGCTTTCAATAAGCAGAATAAACAAAAACCGGAATCTCTTGAGAATAGTAACCTTCCAGAAATCTGCTTTAATGGCTCTAAAGGACTCAAGACCTAGTTATCTAAATGCTGCCAAAATTGTTTGTATTTGATCAAGACTTACCTTTTCTTTAAAACCTTCCCTGCTCCTACTCAGGCAGAATAATTGCTTCTTACTTTGGTCTCCACTGCTCCCAGTAGTCACTTCGTTTATTTCATTCATCATACCATATTGTAATCACAAATTTATTTGGTCATTCCCCTGAGGTTCAGGATTATGAACTTTGAGTTATTTATTTTTATATCCTGTACCTTAGCACTGTTTTTGGCACGGAGTGGACATTTGTGGTTTGTGAAACCAATTTACTATAACTCTGTTAAAACAACATGCCTATGAATACTTATAGGGACACACTGTAGGAGTGTAAACTATCAATGAGAATGACAGAATTAAGTCAAAACCATCCTATCAATTTATAAGACCAATAAGAAATGCTATTTATTTCTTTGATAAGGGAGAACAATTTTGCTTCAAATATTAGAGCAGAATCTTGGGCCCAGATCTTGGGATGGAAATCTACTTACTTCTGTTTCACCTGTCCTCTCTTCATCACCTTGTCCTTAACATTTTTTGGTGCTGCTTCTTTTGTAGTAAATGCTGATGTCTATAATTGAGGCCAGGATAAGGTCCATTGATATAACAACCCATTAGCTGAAAACAGCCATGCTGTCAATTAAATCTATTGCAGGAGGCCAATTTATCCTGCGGTTACAAAGAAACAACAAAAAAAAATATTTTAATATTCACTAATGACTGTAAGACCATTGATATACAATCTTTTGCCTGCAGTTCACTTTAATATGCAAATAATCATTTTATTTCAATGGAATGGCTGTTTTAAAACTACAGTGAATTTATCATTTGTCTTCGCACCTGCATGCATGCATAGATTTGCTAGAGGTGGTTATCTGTGTGATCACTGTTATCTTTAAAATGGAATTAGTATGCTGCAGATATCTTACTAACTGTAGATATCCCTTCTAATCCCCACCAGCCACCATCCCCAATACAGATAACAGGAAAAAAAAAAAAAAAAAGAGAGAGAGAGAACTTTATAAATATAATTAGTTAATGTCATCCTGAAAAAAAAAAAAAAAAAAACTGTAAAACAAAGCTCTATAGAGCTGACTTCTGAAATGGTAGAATTCTAAATTGGCATTGCCCTAGAGCCAAAACTAACACTGTCAGATAAGGTAGAGGTTGTAGGAAAGCAAGACCAATATGTTTGTGTGCCTCAGGAGAAGTCATCATTTCATATCTATGGCTGTCACATGCAGATTGGAGATGTGCTATTAATTGTGCCTTGCTATTAAGGCCATCAAAGTAAAACTGTGGAAAGACATACCTGTTGGTAATTCAAAGGGTAAATTTATCACAATGGACTGTAGCTGTTGTAGATGGAAGATAGTTATTTTACCATTTAAGAGAAAATCTTGATAGATACTTTTTTATTATAATTTTCTTATAACTAGATAGCATGTGACTTACTATTTAGTAAGTAAAATAAAGTATCTCATTTCTCAAGAAGAAATTTCAGGAATAAGATTTTTTTTGAGCAGTAGCCTTTTATTTGTATATTTATTTGAGACACGGTCTGGCTCTTTCACCAGGCTGCAGTGCAGTGGTGTGATTTTTTTAATTTTTATTTTTTATTTCAATTATTTATTTATTTATTTATTTATTTATTTATTTATTTATTTATTTATTTATTTTTTGCAGAGAGGGGCTCTCTCCATGTTGCTCAGGCTAGTCTTGAACTCCAGACCTCAAAATCCTGGACTTGAAGTCCTGGGCTCAAGTGATCCTGCCACCTTAGCCTCCCAAACTGCTGATATTACAGGCATGAGCCACAGTGCCCAGCCAGCAGTAGCCTCTTAATATGCATAGCCCAGTGCTTTCAAGTTTGTGCAGGCAGTTCCATGGGTAGTACAGTAGGCGTTAGAAAGTGGTTTCCCACCTCTTCTCCAATTTTTCTGTTATTTCTGCATCATTCCTGAATAAATATAGGAGTCATTAATTGTACATTTGAACTATTTATAGGATACCAATCTTACAAGAGTAAGCCTTATTTAAACTCAAAGCTAAATTTTCTTATACAAACTTTAATATTCAGCATATTTTTATTAGAACATCTTTCAAATGCATTTGCACATCACATTATAAAACAGTATTATATAATACAATATTATATAATATCCCTAACTGGGAATCTTCTAATTGGAAAAGAAAATAAAAATTTCTTTTTATAAAGCATGCCTCAAGGGACTAGCAGGTCTTTTAATACCAACAACCCATTTCCAATTGCCTGTTAACCCACTCTCATCAAAGTGGGGGTTTCCTTTCATCAAAGTTCTATCAAAGACCGAACTCTATGTATTTTTATTCCAGAACATCGATAAGACCTAGATAAAGACAAACATTCAGCTTTCCCATTGGTGTCTCCTTAAAGGAAATAGGGGCCATGACGGAGGATTTTTCTCAAATCTGGCCTCACTGCCTTTCCTCAAACAAATTATCTTTGTCTAAAACCTTCCTTCTCACAGCCTGGAAGAAAAGTCTCCCTTTAAATGCAAAGTCAAGGATAGAAGCTTGCAATTTATTCTTTGAGGGTTGGAGGGGGTCTTCTTTAAGAAATGTAATGTAAATTAGTTACATTGTTTTGAAAGGGGCCCTTGGAGAAGGGAGCCATGAAGATTAAGCTTCATTGGTTCCAAGATAAATCTGCTTTTGTGAAAACCTCATGGTATCAGTATCAGCACTTTGTTTTCTTTATTGTCTATGAGTCTTCTAAAATTTTGGCCATACCCTCTTTCTCTATTGTCTATTTCCATATAGTATTTTATTCTGCTCACAATTCTACCACATAAATCAGAGAATTCCCCTCAAACCCATATATATCTTTGGCTACTTTCTATCTAATATTTTTGAAGCCAAGACCCCAGAAAGTGTTGTCTATATGCATTGTCTTTGTCTCCATAACTCTCACCTGTCTACTACAGTTTTTACTCTTTAATCTCAATGAAATTGCTCTTAACAAGGTTACTAATGATATTCTGTATTAAACCCAGTGGACATCTTCTAGTCATTATCTTTTGCAACATTTGATGTTGCTGACTATTTCTTCTTTTTGAAATCATTGGGATTCCCTAACACTTTTATTTCCTGGTTTTGTCCCACCTGCCTGATCCTTTCTTACTATCTTTCATTGGCTACCCCTTTCTCTGCATCACCATTTAAATATCGATAGTATGGTATATTTCATCTTTGCCTTCTGTTACCACAATGCATCCCCTTTCTGTATAATTCATCCCTGCCCAAATCTATCTCTTAAATCCACATTTATTTCTGAATATCTGACTGTGCCTTAGCTAACCTTTATGATTTGGTTAGTCACCTGCTTTCACCAAACTATCTGCCACCATTTAGCTAGGGATCCAGGCCCTTAGTCAAATCAGTTCCCTATGCTCACAATGTATCCTTTATCTGAAATGGTTTCCATCTGTTGCCCTCTTCTTTATTCATTTTAGTCTTAGTAGTCTTTCCAGTATCATGTTACCTCCTCATAAAGGTACTCTATGCCTTCCTAAATTGTAATGGTATACTTTTCCTCCCTCCCTTCTGCAGCATCCTGTACGTTGTTACAACAATGATCCAATTATGACCGTTGACTCTCCTGCTTGTCCCTACATGCCAACCCCAGTCTCTACAATTTGATTATCTTATAGGAACAACATTTATCTTTCGTCTCAAAATTGGCAGTGTGTAGTACCGTAGCTTATCTGTATGTACTAAATAAACATTTCTTAAATTACTTCATTAAGCTTTGCCCAAATGAAATGCAATTGCCCCAACTTTAACAAGTTGTTCTCTATTGATTTCCATGTTTTGTCCTTAGCCGTTAACTTAATAGGAGGAGGAACAAATAGATATTGCACGTAATAATAATGGAGCAATGGAAGTAGGATCAATGTAGGAGAGAGGTAGGCAAAAGGGTACATTGCTTTTGAATAGCAGAGCACTGAAGATTCCAGCTGAATAGAATCCTACAAATACCCATTGTCTGGCACCCCAATTTACCTAGGCTTCTTCATCCCACATTTTCTTATCCTGCTGTGGCTTATTAGTTACCCTAGTTTCCCAGGGTCTAAGCAGATAATTAAGCTAGATATTTATTTTGCATAATGCTAAATCATGAACCTGCAACTAGCAAAAATAAAATGTTTAATATGAAAAAGTCAGTATATTTTAGATAATGCACGACATGTATACTATGTGAGTTTCAATGACTTACTCATCTAAATAAACTTTAGGAAATGTGAGCCCTCAGTAAGCCACCACTTTTACTTTAATTTGAAGAACAAAATGTTCCTTTAAGCTTCGTTTTCATAACTAAGATGAGAACTTCTGATCTCATCTTAATGCCTCCTAATATATAACATATGAGATATGTTATTTAACATTTTCACCAAGTTCTCTAAGGATATCCTGTAGTTACTACGGCATATGCCTTTCCTTTCTTTTCTTTTCTAATTAACTTTTAACTTGTAATTTGACTTGCACAAAGGCTATGCTGTTATCAATCTACTAAAGTTATAAAATCTGGGATTTAATAAACACCTATTTCTCAGATTTTGCCTCCTCTATACCATTGTAACTGACCTCTTAAACCCTTTTTCTTCAATTCATGTCCAAACCTGAGCTTTTCTCTGTGAAGTACAACTCTCATTCTCCTTTTATAAATTAAAAGTTTTTTCAAACTATGACATTGTTTGCAGTGTGAGTCTTCTCTTTGCCTTCCCTTAGCTTATTATCAATTTGGTCAAAATATTAGGACATACAGAAAATAGTTCTGGGTTCTCGTTGGGAAATTCTGCCCATTATATATAAAACTTACTTTCTTTTTTTTTTGAGACGGAGTCTCGCTCTGTTGCCCAGGCTGGAGTGCAGTAGGGCGATCTTGGCTCACTGCAAGCTCTGCCTCCCAGGTTTACGCCATTCTCCTGCCTCAGCCTCCCAAGTAGCTGGGACTACAGGTGCCCGCCACCACGCCTGGCTAATTTTTTTCTGTATTTTTAGTAAAGACAGGGTTTCACCATGTTAGCCAGGATGGTCTCGATCTCCTGACCTCGTGATCCACCCGCCTCGGCCTCCCGAAGTGCTGGGATTATAGGCGTGAGCCACCATGCCCAGCCAAAACTTACTGTCTTTAAGAAATTCAGTCATCAATGCTCTGTATTCTGATACTCACATTGATTCCAATTAAACTTCATTAGCAATTGAGTCACAAGCCTTTTTCTCTGTTCTTTGATTTGTATCACAAAACAATTAATATTCAGTTGCTTTTTTAAAATCTCCTTCACACTTAACTCCAAAACATTTATACAACTTGGATGTTTTCTCTGGGGTTTTATGCAAACTTTGGGAATTTTATTAGAATCCTAGAACTTTCTGAAATGTACCCATCAAAAGTTATCACCTCTATTATGAATTCTTTAGAAATGGATCCCAGGAGAATGCTTGGCATACAGCAAATCAGCCAGGAACAAGTTTAATAAAATCAATTTAATAAGTGGGGGAATAACACACAAGAGTTGTTTTGATAACTGCATGCCTCTGGTGCATTGAGTAATACAAAGCCAAATGCCAATTGTTTTCAGTACCTTAAAAAATATCTCAAATTAGAACTCAGGAAATGCCTAGTGACTTTTTTCTCAGACTAATTCTTATAATCTAGCAATCAAGATGACATAAGGTGTAAGGCATTGTGAGTGCTCCAGGACAAAGGTAGTCCCTCTTCCCCAAGAATATTACTTTCGATGTTTACGTAGAAAAGAAAAAAAAAATGTATCAGAAACTTAGTAATTGTGCTGAGGAATTTCATATCACTTTCTGCCCTATTTTCTAATTTCCTTTAATGAAAGTATTCTATATATAACACATTTATTTCATAAACATACAAATGTAATAAATAATCTTTATGACATATATGTTTATAATTTCACTAACCTCGAGAATTTTATTTACAGACTGTGTTAGTCCATTTTGTGTCATTATCAAGGAATACCTGAGACTGTATAATTTATCAAGAAAAAAAGTTTAATTGGCTGACAGTTCTGCAGGCTGCACAGGAAGGATGGCACTAGCACCTGCTTAGCTTCTGATGAGGGCTCAGGAAGCTTTTGATCATGACAGAAGGTAACGGGGGAGCCTGCGAATCACATGGTGAGAACAGGAGCAAGAGAGGGAGGCGGAGGTGCCAGGTTCTTTTAAACAACCCTATCTCACATGAACTCATGACCACAGGGCGGGCACCAAGCCATTTATGAGAGGTTCACCCCATGAACGAAAAACCTCCCACCAGGCCCCACCTCAACATAGGGGATTGCATTTCAACATGAGCTTTGGAGGGGACAGAACATCCAAACCATATTATGGACTAAGGAGTCTTATTTTTCAACTGCTGATTTGTAATTGAACCAAGTTATCTTACTATTCATTTTATTTCTATTTCTTTTATTTATTTATTTTCATTGTCTCTTACTGGAAGGAAAGGTTATCTTACTATTCAGTAACAGTGTGATAACTTACATAATTCATTTCTCTGGAAATACTTATTTTTTTCTGATGTGTCAGAGAATTGAACTATCTATGTTTTCCCTAATCATCCTTAATGGCAGCTATTTATTATATAAAAGCAATCAAATGGCATAATAATAGCATGTCTTTATATATTTATAATGTTTTTACTGCCTGCTGAGTATATGTCACAATTAACTCAGGATTATTATAACACCACAAGGTGAGAACTATCAATTTTCCCATTTTAAATATGAAAATACCTAAATACAACAATGTTGGATAACTTGGCTGAGAGTTCACAGTTTATTAATGGCAGAGCCAAGATTTAAACCCAGGCAGTTGGCTTCTTTGTTTTCATTCGTAATTTTTTGTTGTTGTTATCCTCCTCATCATTGTAATTCTTTTTTAGTTGTACTTCTCTCACACCATTGAGTTACAGATGTCAGATGGGTTCCAAGAGTTTAGTTAGGTTCAAGGTTCATCTTGCATATTCTGAGTTCTGTTTCTTGTTGTTCTTGTTGTTGTTGTTGTTTATTTTCACAAGCATGGAGAAAAATAATTCTCTAATTTTTTAATCTGTAGAAACAATGGTAATATTATCCACTTCATAGGACTTTCATTAAGTTTAAATGACCTAACGTATTAAAAAGCACATAGCACAGGGTTAAGTACTTGATAAGCAAATCCAAATTGTTATATTTTATTTCATTATGACATAAATCATTCTCTGGAGATACTTTCCATTGGGATGTGCTCACCTATATCCTCTGATAGGGTCTATTCTAAAGTTATAGTTCCTGCTTTCTGGAATAGAAAAAAGTATGGAAACATTTTCCATATAAAAGAGAGGAAAAAGGCCATCTAGCTCCACATTTGGTAGTTAAGCAAACTGAGATGGTCAGATATGTGAAGTAACATCCTAGAATTCATGTCAGCAATTTCCCTGTGTTTCTCTATTGCCTAATTTTTTCTCATTATACTGTAAGTTCTGGAGTACATGTGCAGGTTTGTTACATTGGTATACATGTGCCACGTTGGTTTGCTGCACCCATCAACTCATCATCTACATTAGGTATTTCTCCTAATGCTATCCCTCCCCTAGCCCCCTGACAGGCCCCGGTGTGTGATATTCCCCTCCCTGTGTCCATGTGTTCTCACTGTTCAACTCCAACTTATTGCCTAATTTTATTGTACTACAATATCCTAAAATTACTTCCACTAAGAAAGCATCATTCGACATATATAATGTATTTAATCACCTAATCAACAAATATAATTATACTATAAAGGAATGCAGTAGGAAGAAACCAGATTGGTGTTAGTTAAATTTGTATATATTCAATATATTTTAAAATTCTACTTCTGTAAACAATATCACTTTCCTTAGCCTCATGAGTCTTCACTCTTCGATCTGTAAAGAGGTACAAAAGTCAGAAAAATTGGAATAACTTTTCAACTCCTTGTCCTATCTGGTTTTGTTGATATGAACTTGATTGTAACACTGTAAAAATAAAAACACTGGTATAATTCCATTCTCCAAGGAGCAGAAAGTGTCTTTTTTTTTAAGTTCCTGAACTTTAATAATTTCTGAGCACTGAACAAGAGCGACAGTCAACAAGTCAGTGTAATATCTGATGTGTAAATGAGACCCTCTCATTTTATGTGAATAGTCTATCCTGTTCTACAATTCTAATAACTATGTATAATTCCCTAATGGCATTTAAATTAAACCATTTAAGATGTTCTTCACAAAATACATGAAAATTATGTACACACAATGATCATAATTAGGCAGTTTTAGGAAAGACATTTGTTTCCCATAGGACATTGCTAATAACTCTCCACCTGTGACCTAGAGTTATAATAATTTTTCCAAGGTCACAGAGGTTCCTTAAATGAAGTGGAACTGGAGACATTATCACGTGTGGGGTCTTCATATAATTAGGAAGAGAGAAAATACTGAGAGAGATGAGTATTTGCTTCCTAATGATCATTTACTAATATAAAGAGTGGGAACACTGTCTGGAGTTCTGAAAAAGAAAAGCAATAAATTTTGCTTTTCTTATAAACTTCAAAGATATGCTTTAAAATTATTTTCTTATTATAAAGGAAATCAAGTTTATTTCAAAAATATGGGCAAACAAAAGACAAAAAATAATTTTAAAAAATCACTTATAATTTCCCAATCTAAAACTAGCTATTGTTAATGTTTTATGATTTTTTTTCAATGTTTGTTTCACTATACATATACAAATAGATTGGATCCTACTTTGGGAACTTTAGCCAATTTTTTGTCCAGTATTTCTTTAAGCCCTTTGTTCCTTTCCATCAATCTAATAGTTCTCAACCTGAGATAGTATCTCACCCTTCAGGGGTCATGCAAAATGGTACAGCAACCATTGGCGGTGTTAAGAGGGGGTTACAATACTGCAAGTAAATTTGCCCTACTTCAATTCCTGATAATTCCTTCTAGTTGCATGGAAATTAGATAGCTCTTTAAGGAAAAGTCAGTGAAGTAGGGATGTAAGTCATATCCCAATCATCTGAGATTTTAGTTTACCTGCCTGGTAGAATAAGAGCTCAAAATGGAACTTAAGCTTAGATTAAGGTAATTTAAGTTTATTGCAATAAATAAGCTGTAAATCTATACTTGAATTTTGGAAGAAGATTTATCCCTGCCACATCAATTGACCTTAATATGTCTTTCTGTACTTTTTTTTTTTTTTACCTGTCTCCTTCTCTTCAGCTTCCTCTTCCCTCTCTGTCACCCCAAGGAAAATGCCATTATTTTTCACATTCTGTTTTCTGTATAGACATTTACACATTTTATATACATAAAGTCAGGTATGTGTCATTGTCAGTTTTGGGAAACTATTAGTTATGAACTCCTGCTGGGAATATGTAACGGTTTTTAAAGTCAAGTTAATAATCAGCCCGAAAGGGTGAGGTGACCAACACAATGTAAGATAGATAAAGAATTAATTTAAAATGGTGGAGATTGTCAAACAAAGAAAAATTGCACATGTCATCACATTAGTTCAGTTTTAACAATTGAAGCAAATCACTAAAGATTGTGGACATGAAGAGAGGAAAGAAACAAAAACCCAAGAATTAGTATTACCTTATAGTAAACCATTGTTTTAATCACCATTTAGCTGAGATGTTGATGAAGGCATTGTACCTTCACACGGCCTTTTAAATAGCATCTGAAGTGGACAGACTTGGAAGAATTAAATTGGAATCTGGAAGTATGGCCTGTGCATCAGTGTTTTGTTTTTAAGCTCTGAATATGATTATAATATGCATCTAGGATGGAGAACTGTGGAGCAAGCATGTCTAAATGAGTGATCAGTTATAATCTTTCAAGGACAGAGACTCAGTTTTCAGGAGTTGAAGGCACAGGGACCCAGTTCCAAGACTAGATGCTTCTATAGGATAGACCAGTTTGAGCTCACAATCACTAGACCTTCAGGGAGCTTTAAAGGATGTTAAAGACTGAAACAGTTTTTCCTCTAAGGAGAAATAGAGCCATGAAAGTTTCAAACCCGTGTGTAAGGGAGAATTATTACAACTCCTACAAGTCAAAGAGGTTTCAAGAAATATAGTACAATGGGCATTGAATAACTGTTATAATAGCAGTGATTACAAATAATAGGCTTATAATTTTAATATTTATATTCAATTGCATTGCATTTTGTTTAAGTTCCTTGACGGGAATTATCTTTAGAGGAGATTTGGTAGAGTTTATTTTCAGATAAGTAAATCAAAGTGTCACAGCTTCTAGACTGAGTGACTGTTGACCAGAGCGTGTGTTCTAATGGCATCATTTATCTGCATGCAGGTTTCTGATAGGCTGACAGCTGCGAATAGGACTAATACATCTGACCAGGAAAGGCAGAGGCTGAGTAATCATACTTTATTGTGGAGATAGCAAACCCTTAATAATGAAGGCCTGGTAGACATTTTATAAGTACACCATGTACTAGGTTGCTTGCTCTAAGCAACTTGTTCTTATCAAGGAAAGAGATTTCAGAACAATTAAAATACTCAGTAGGCACAAGCTATATAAGATTCACCTATTATGTGACTTGGATGAAACAAACTCACAAAAAGAGTAAAGATGTATTATTTCCATGTCCCTTTGCTGTAAACAAATACCTGAGACTGGGTGATTTACAAAGAAAAGAGCTTAATTGGCCATGGTTCCACAGGCAGTATAGGAAGCATGTCACCAGCGCCTGCTTCTGGGGAGGCCTCAGGGAGCTTTTACTCATGGCAGAAGTCAAAGTGGGAACAGACATCTACATGGCAGAAGCAGGTTCCAGAGAGAGGCGGAAGGTGCTAAATACTTTTAAACAACCAGATCTCACGAGCAGTCACTCACTATTCAGTACCAAGAAGGGATGGTGCTAAACCATGCATGAGAACTTCACCCCCATGACCCAGTTACCTCCCACAGGGTTCCCCCTCCAACACTGGGGGTTACAATTTGACATGAGATTTCAGTGGGGACACAGATCCAAACCATATCAGAAGATATTCCTCAAACTTAAAAATGTGCAATTCAGCCAGGAAGAATAAGCACTAATACTAACCACTAGCCCAAAAGTTGTTTAAATGTTGATTAGAACTTTTATTTCCCAAAGTGGAATTCCCAGACATCCATTTTATTAGTATATTTTTACTTCGAAATTTCAAATTCATTAAATTTATGTATTATGAAGTCAATTTTAAGAAATAAGTCTATTTTAATTGATACAAAATGTGAAATCAGGTTGGTATTTGTAGTCTTATATTAGTTTTTAATGTATTTTTCTATTTGCTTTCCTTTGTCAACTATTGACAAAATTAATACACATGCAGATCAGTAGTAGGAAATGGAAACCCCAGTTTTATTGTTGTTATTATTATTTCAGAATTATACTTTACATATTTGTTTGTTTTTGTTTCTGTATTTTCAGGTCCCCCTCATCTTTTCCTAGAATTTGAGCTTTCTCTGAGCAGGGAATCTGGTCGCTTTTGGTTACTGCTGTAAACTCAGTGTCTAATAGCATACCTGGTACATAAGAATGCTTAACACATGTCCATTGTATGAATCAATGAATAAACCATTTTTGTATTTGTAATTTTTTAATTTAAAACAGAATTCAGACACATAAAAGCTATTTCTTATAGGCATTTAAGTAATTTCTGTGAATTATGTGTCTTTTCACTTGTTAGATTCCCAAGTTCCTGGTCATAACCACCATATCTGTAGCTTTCTCACTGGCAATGGTGTTTCTTGAAGTAGAACTGTGTCAACCACAAAGAAGTGGGTAATTAGATCCTGAGACTTTTAGCTGCTACCCAGGGACTACCAACCAGGGTGTGAATTTCATCTCTAAAGTTCACTGGTTCTGTGACACATGCAGGATTGCATCATATTCAACTCTGTGTTTCTTCATTTAGTGATTTTGTGTGGTTATGAGAATTCTTGTTATGGTTAGTACCTGTCATGTGATAGACAATCCATTGTTGTTTTTTTTTTTTTTTTTCACAATAATTCTTCCAGTAGCACTGTTTAACCTTTAAAACCCACATCTTCCTTTGATAAATATGATAATTTCCAGACTCCTCCAAAGTGGTTTAAAATTTCCTTCATGTCCTACTATTATAATAAGGTGATACCTGTAATAGAAAATTTCTATTTATTAAAGTGTTCAAAGACTACACAGTTCAATAACCCTTTGATGTTACTGTTTGATTTGCCCTTTATATATTGTGTTGTTACACTGATTTGTCCTGCAGAGTTCAGTCTCCTTGATAGCCTTTTCCCAGCAGATTTTAATTAGATGATGAACTCTCCACTTGTTCCTGGATCAGAGAAGAGAGCAGATATATAAAAACAACACAACAAGTAAAAAATAGTAAGAACAATAGCAACGAATAATGATTGTGAGTGTTCAGTGCCAGGCACTGTGCCTGAAGCTTAACACACATTATTTCAATTGACACAACAGTTCTATGAAGTGTTATTATTATTCCTTTTTAACAGAAAAAGGAACTAAAGTTTAGAGGTTATATAAATTGTCCAAAGTCACAAGTAAATGGTAAAGCTAGGATTCTAACCCTTTTCTGCTCTTAAAATGTATCTGTAACATCTTCTTTGTCCCTAAAAATGTAGAATGTTGTTAGAATTTAGCTCTTAGAAGTATCTAGTGCAGCAAACATGTTTTATAGATGAGGGAAGTTAATGCAAATGTCTAGGCAGATCTAAGAACCTGTCTCCTGGCCTCCTGTTTAGAACTCTTTTCACCAGAGTGCAAATTTTCACCTCTCAAGCTGTTTGGACTGTGTAGAGTGCTGAGTGGCTGGAAGTGTCACAGAGAAACCCAGCAGGGTGAGGTTTCTTAATAGATTTTATTAATTCACCAAACATTTGTTAAGCGCTTACTACGTGCCAGGAACCATGATGATGTGGTATGGAAACAAAGACTGATGACAGAATCATAGCTATAGAATGTAGTTTAGAAATTGGTGACGTTAGTACTGTTATTATAAACTGTGTTCATTGGTTTGCATAAATTTATACATACAGATAGTCCATTTGTCGCAGTATAAATCATTTATATTTCTAGTTTTATTTGCTTTTTTGTAGAAGTGTTCCTAAGTCTCTAAGCAACATAGGAAAAATGTTGCATACTCACTATTTAGTGAAGTGTTGTTTGGTGATGGCCTTTAGAAGATATTTGTGTGTGTGTGTGTGTGTGTGTGTATGTTGATGTCACAAGAGGTCAGTATCTTGCTTATAGACACATTTCCCATATAGAGGACTGTAATCATAACAATCAACAGATGATCTTTTTAAGGTCCCATTTCTCTGTATCACCGAAGCAGGAAGATATACATCTTTTCTGGAGAATATAAGTTGATGTGACTAGCCTGAGACAGATGTTAGGAGTAGGAGGTAATGTCCCTAACAGGCTCTATTCGAAACTGTTGGAAGCCTCCCAGTAACCGTATCTAGAATGTGAACAGCTTGTTTGGTGCTTGGAGTTCAGTTTATCTTTGGAAAAGATGTTCTACCCATGTACTTTGCATCAGGTTTAAAGACTCTCATTGGATGGTTCTGGCTATGATCTCCCTTCTCCTGACAGATTCTGGATTTGGAAGATAAGAGGAAGCTGTTGCTTTAACTTTTTTAGCCTTTTCCCTCTTCTCTTACCTGGTCTGATACAAAGTGTGGAGTTTTATTTGAAATCTTATAAAATTAATACCCTGATAATATACCCAAATTATTCTTATTTTTGGTTCCATATCAGCCACTTGAAAACTGTCTGATACTGGGCAAAAATGTAGCCACTCTGGGCCTTGATTACCTCATTCATAAAATTAAATAATTAGACATAAAGAAGCTAAGGCGAAAAGAAAATCCATGATATTGATATAAAAAATTCATAGAATTTAAAGTTGAGATTTGGTTTTCTTTTTTTCTTAGAGGGGTTAATGCATAAGGTCTTAGTGCAATTTAAATCAGAAGTATTCCATAGAATCCAAAGATTTTTTTTCTTATATTTTTTTGGTGGGGAGAATGCATAGGTCCTTAAAAATTTAAATCAGAAATATGAAGACCATCTGAATATTGTATCCATCTATCATTCCTATTTCCCCCTATTAGTGGACTTCATTTTCTCTGTACACTGGCACTATTTGCTTTTCTGGCCCACATAATAGAAAACGTGTTAGCCAATCACTTTTATGCTTATATCCTTCAGTTAAGATACCCAAAGTAAAACTAACTTTTCCCCCCAGTTTCTGCCTCATAATTCATTTCAGAAAAGGAGGCTGAGTCACCTCGAGTTAACTGAAACCAGTTGATAGCAATTCCAACTGTAACCATGTCAATGATTAGCATGTGAGAGATTGGGGAAGTTCTCAGATGTATAGCTCTCATTAGACCCAATAGGTGTCTACAAGATCTCCTTTATATCCTCTTATGAAAAAATGGTGTTACATCCCTTCTTATCTTTGGAACTAGGTGATCTTGGTATAAAAATATTGATGGCAATACAATAAGGCTAATAATAACTTTATTTTGGGGGATTATATAATATCTTAGATACTGTTTTAACTACTATATGTGTAAGCTCCTTTATATATCAAAGCCACTTTATGAGGAAGGTATAATTTTTACCTTCCTCATAAATAAATATTAATATATAACTGTTTTTAAATGACATTAATGAAATAGATTTCCTAAAAAAGAGTCTCAACTCTCAAAGTTTCCAGTTTTATTTTTAATCTATTCATATTACATTATAGTTTTTGCTATGAAGATGAACTGCAACTGTCAAAAATAAATATGTAAAGTAGATGACCTAATCCCAGATGTCTATTTTCCCACTCTTCAGTCAGGTGTCAGGCTCCAGATACTAATACCAAGCTGAAATGGTCAGGGTTAAGCAGAAAGAGGTTGAGGATGTGCCTAATTGCCATCTATTATCAAAAGCTTTTATTTATCACTCATTTGTATTCAGTGCTGTACAGAATGAGCTATATAAATACAGCCTTTTATCTCTAAGATTTCATGAAACAAAATAATACACATGTAGGAATACTTAAGTTAATATAAAATTTTCATTAATGTTACACTCTGACCTTAAATAATTTCAAATATATTATTTGATATTTTTTAAACTGCTAGAATGTGGAGGAGAAAACATAGGCAGTATGTATTTTCTACCCCAATTTAGTTTGAATATTGAGATTAATGATGCTACATATGCACCAAGAGGGCATGCACATTTTTAAAAAACAGTTAAAGTAACTATTTTAGGTGGGGAAAGATAAAGATGAGGGGACAGGAAAATGCATGTTTATTTTGTATTCACTATATGTCAGTTATTTGCATTATAATCTACTGACCTGCACAGCACTTCAGCAATTTTATAAATGAGAACTATTACACTCAGATTTTAAATAAATTACTTAAGTCATGTAATTGGTAAATGGGGAAGTAGTGTTCAAATTTAGGACTTCATGATCCCGATATCATGCTCTTTCTACCATCTTTCCTCCCTACTAGGGATGTTCGTTTACAAATAATGTTTTTGTGTATATTTTAAAATGAAATGTGACTTTTTAACTTTTTATTATTTTAACATCTGTGGGTTCCTCTTTTTTCTTTTAACACATTTGTGAACTAGGTTAGATTTGTTTTCTCTATGTTTCAGATGAAGACGTTTGACCACGCCAATATGTCTTGTTTAAGTGACAGAGCCAAGATTCAAACCTACGACTATCTCACTTCAAAATCCCTATGATTTTCACTAATATCTTGTAACTTTTAATGTCTTTCTCCATGGTTAATCAAGAGTTGGTTCTTTAGTACTTCAGAAATATTTCTGCAGTAAAAGTCTAAATCAAATTTGTTCACAGTGATTTAGGCAACAGTGTTTTCTCTAAATTGTAATTTTCTTTATTTGAGAATCTGAGTAAGAGGGAAATTGCCCTTATCCCATGAAAAGAATTTCTTTCCTCATGTGAATTTTCAGTGTATAACTAGGTGTTGTGCGTTATAGCTTGCTCATGGCTGTCTGATGCACTCCATGGGTTAGCACATTTAATTCATTCTCATAAGTGGGTAACTTTATTGCCTTTATCGTTTTTGTTTCTGTGCTCTGAATTTCCTCTAATTTGTTGAGTTGTCCAATAGAAGAGGATAAAGTGGAGTAAAGTAATAATCTTCTCATGGAAGTCATTTGTCTTCCTATTTATCTTTCTTTATATTTGTGTACAATCGACTCTCAGTTATTTGTATGGATGAAGAGGGAGCATTGTGCCATTGGTAATCCAAAAGTCATTTACAGAAGATTTACCTTCATGATTGTCTTTTGTGTAAATGATATTCCCTACATATACTTCAACTGCACTCGTGAGAGAAGGAAAGACCTATAAGTGTGTTCATTGTCAAAGAATAGCCAGGTTGTGGTGGATCTTTTTTTTTTTTCCTGTGAACAATCCATATGGAGAAAATAGAGAACTGAATGTATAAAGTCATTCTATAAAGATATGCGTTGTTCTGTTTGGGATACCATACTGAAAATCAGAATTTGGTTTAAACTGTCATTTCTAAACTCCCTTCTGTTTATAGATCTGCTGAGATTTAGACATGAATTAAAATCTGGAGATAAATATTTTAAAGCAGTTTCCAGAATGCATTACTTATGGGATTGTGCAATCCTATGTTGTCAACCTATTTTGCCAGGTTTGTCTGGTAATATTTTTTTTTTTTTTTTTTTTTGTGGGAGAGTGGGTAATAAATCCAAACTATCTTATAACATACACTTGCCTTTTAGTGCGGGCAGTCTCTCGTGGAGTCCCGTTTTATGTTCCAGCTCACATTCTCTTGACTATTTCACAGTCCTGCGTTTATGGTGCCTTCCAATTTAGTGTCATTTTGAATTGCATTTGCATGTTATTTATTCCATTTTGCATGTTAGTAATGAAGATACTAAAATTCAAGACGCAAATCAACCTTGGTGGCAGCTCACTCCTCCCCCCAATTCTATCTGTTGCCATTTATCATTACCCCTTGTTTATAGCTCTTTAAATGGTTTTCCGACCATCTGAGAATAATCATCTTCAAGCCAATTTGAATTAATATTGTAAGACAGATTTTATGAAACACTGAATTACATACTTTATGAAAATCCAAATATTCTACTTGTACTGCATCCCTTTATCCGTTAATTTTGTAATTCTATCAAAAAAAGCAATCAGGTTTGTTTGGCATGATTTGATCTCTGTATATCCATACTGCTTATTTATTATTCATGGGCCTTCTCTTATATTTTCTGCGTGTACCTAAGTTTATCTTAATGGCTTGTATTAGTGAGAACATACATGATACTAGGTTACTTCTTATGAATCATAGAAGAGTTAGCTTCCTTCATTTGTTCATCAGTAGATGCTGAGCACCTATTGTATGCATTTATAATGTAAATCTTCATGGGACAAATATATACACTTAAGGCTGATTGACACATGGTTGGTCAGGACCAGAGAAGGAAATTTCTGATTTGTGTTCTTGTCCTTTTACCTACTATATGACAGTAATTCCAATATGCATTTATAAATGCATGCATGCGTGTAATGTTTAATTCAATATTTTCATTTCCTTTCTGAGTTACTACTTTTACCTGGGACACTGCTTCACATGCTTTTTCCTAACCCTTTAGGGACATCAAAATTGTTCATAAAACTTTAAAAATCTCTGTCAAAAATATTTTTCCCTTCCGGTTTTTAAGACTGAGCATCATACGAATCCACTTGTAGAAAATAGGTATTCTTATAGGAAGTCAGAAGTGCTTTGAAAAACCGTAGCTATTTTCTTTCATAATGATAGTCTTTAATAAAAAATAAGCCCTGTTCTAATACCCACATATGCCATTTTACTATGCCAAAGTATGCAAATCCTCTCATAAAACATTATTTTATAGTCATCTTTATTTCCCAATTTCTTTGCTCAGAATCTACATTTATTACTTTAATTTTAACATCATTTGAACAATATTGCTACGTTTAACAAGCAAATAAAAATCTCCTTGCATTTTCTCCTTGTTTCTTAAAAATTAAACATACAATATATTTTAAAGGAAGTGTTTATACATATGTGACTGTATAAATATTTAACAATTTATACTTAAATGAAATAATTGTTATATATGTAATCTAGGTCTAAAGCTGGACATTGTAAACACTGTTTTTCTACATAAATGTAAATATTCCCCTTCCATGATAAAACTCTCTTTCAAGAGATAGTGGCACTCGCAATGGTTCATGCAGTAGAGTGTCACTAACTGAAAAATTATTTCATAAATGTGAAAAATCACCTGGCTTTTTATATTCTAAGTATTCATCCTTTAGTATTATAATTGTTCCGTGGAACCTTTGCTAGACAATAATACAGCCAATTCTTGGCTATCAGTTAAGTCTCATAAGCAAATGACAAAATATCTTTGTAAGTCTAACAAAGGCTGAAGTTTTCTAGGTGAAGTGCTTTATAATTGTCTGATGTTTGCTGCTTGTAAAAATTAATGTTACATATGAAAAACCCAGAACTGACAGCCCTTTAAGTACCTATATATTCTTAACTTTCCCTGGAAATGTAATGTTGTATTCTGCTTCAAGAACACAAAGGGGACAAATGTTTATGGAATCAGCTACAGTCAGTGCCCATTTGACAAGCATTACCCCAAATACTCCATCTTGTTGTGTTAGAAACAGGAGAGTGAAGCTTAAAAAATGTGGCTTTTGGAAGAACCTATTCATAAGCACTCTCATCTTTTTAATCAGTAAATTTATTTAGACTCAAGCACAGGAAAAGCTCTCATTGACATATATAATATTAGCACCACTCAGAAGGCAGAAGGAGCATTGTGATTTTGCTAGATCTATTGTGATTGGTACCCTTGATTTAGTGTGATGGCATTACATGGTTAGTACTGCCCTGTCATCCAGGAAGGGCAATTTCAGTTTTACTTGTTTCCTTGTTTGTTTTTTAATGTCTTGATAGATTTATACTCTCTCCTTTTTGTGTGTCATGTAAACATTACAGAAGATTTTAGAACATTCTAGAAGAGGATTACAAAGCAAGATGCTTAATTTCATTTCATCTCTTATAATCTCCATGCTGACTGCAGTTTGGTTGATCACTGTGACACCACACACCTACCTCCCTCACCACCCGTCTTTTTATTTGCTTCAGCAATGGATTTATAGAAAATGTCTTTTTTTAATCAACATAACCTTCTGCAGCTCTTTGAAACTCCTGATCTGTGAGCCATGAATGTCAGAAACATTTTATAACTTTGTGTGAGGGCTTCTGTGCTATTGACAGAAAAAATAAAGTTAGCATAGACATGTGATGTCTAACGCTCATGTTAGACTGAAGGCTGACAATATGCTCTCTATGAAGAATGTTCCAAATAATATTTTTAGAACACCTTTAAGTGACCTATCAAATAATCATGAAGCATCCAGAAATAATATTCGATTTATGAGGATGCTTCAAAACATGCTGGATGAGATGTTTTCCATATGGCATAATTCACCTTTTTGTCATTTCAGATGCAATGGGAAAGGAATCAGTGGAAAGGCTATGAATAGTTTCATAAATTAAAAAGAAATGTTGAAAGAAATTTCTAAAAAGCTTGAAATGTAATCTTCCAGATAAATTTTGAATGTAAAGAGTATTTTTTTTTTTTTTTTTTACTATTTGTACCATAAAATGCGATAAAACTTTTTCACAAACTCATCTGCTAAATTGTGACATATGGAGGGTTGCCAATGTATCTTCAATTGGGTGAACTCTGAGGCTATGGTCTTTAAAAACCAAAACATGTAAATCAACATAAAAATTGTGGTCTTCACTAGAAACACATTCATAATGGATGGTAAGCATGAGACTGAATAACCATTATTTAAAAAAAATAGTTATATACCTTAGCCTTAAAGATTTATTAATTCTCCCCCTCAACTGTATCATTTTTTCTTGCCTATTCTGTTTAAACTGAGGCATACCAGATTTGGGTTAATTTTTTTTTCATTTTCATTTTTTTTTTTTTTTTGAGATGGAGTCTGGATCTGTTGTCAGGCTGGAGTGCAGTGGCGCAATCCTGGCTAACTGCAGCCTCCGCCTCCCAGGTTCAAGCGATTTTCCTGCTTCAGCCTCCTGAGTAGCTGAGAATACAGGGATGCACCACCACACCCTGCTAATTTTTGTATTTTTGGTAGAGACGGTGTTTCACCATTTTGGCCAGGTTGGTCTCGATCTCTTGACCTTGTGATCCAAATGCATTGGCCTCCCAAAGTGCTGGGATTACAGGTGTGAGCCATCATGCCTGGCTGATTCTTGTTAATTTTTTTATGTGAGGAGCTCCTTCATTTTATGATTAATGAACTGAATAGAAAGTGATTATAGCTTTCTAAATCTATAAGATTTAGAACAACAGTTAATGAAAAGTCCACTATATAATCCTGAGATTAATATATATTGGGTTGTAATTAGCTTCATCCATTTATATCTATCTATCTATCTGAATAAAATAGATTTTGCACTATCAAAGAAAGAAGAAACAGGAAATCTGAACACCATTATGAAAGGGTAGCGAAGTGTTATGTTCACGTGTGTATACCTGTTGCTGCCATTTACATACTTTTTAAAAAGATACTTGGCAGGCACCTTTTTACAAAAGGTAAAAGGAAGCATCAGTGCCTAACTGGAAGCATCTATGATGATATTTATTTGCTTTGTGATTAATAGTGCCATCTAAATTTGTTCATGATCTCCTTATATTAAGTTATTGAAATGGAGGTTATTAAAAGGTTATGAGAGTAGTTATATCAAGAAATAAAATAAGGAGTTAGTCATTCAGCAAATTCTGTACAACACAGACCTCAGTTGTTGAAGGCATAAATACCTCTAATTACTTTCTTAGGAACTCAACCAACAGTTGTGGTAGGATATGTATTTGTTCTTTTGTTTTAGCTATCATGAATTCATTGGATTTGCTAACTGTATTAATGAAGCAATAGGATTTCTTTAAAAAATAGACTATTAAGAATGAAAATAATAACAGCTATTGCTGGCAAGCATAAGGGGAATAAAATAGATATAATTATTGGGGGGTGAAATTTGGCGATTGCTCTTAAAAATGAGATCTTTACATTCTTTGACCTAATTATTTCCAGTTCCAGAAAATTATGTGTATATCTGATACATATGTATGAAAATTTTTATTTTAGTATTATATATAACATCAAAAAAGAGAATACAATCGATTATCAATAATAGGTAAGTGAATTATGCTTTATATATAATAGAAAAATGAAATAGAAAAAAGGAATGAAGTAAATCTATAAATACTGACATGGATAGATAACTGTACACTAAGTGAAAAAATAAGTTATCAAAAAGTATGTGTGACTCCATTTATATAAAATTAAGACTAATAATATTAGCATTAATATTATACTAAAAATATCAGTATAAAATTATAATTAGTAATAATTAGTATTATAAACTATTAGTAATTAATAGTATTAATTACTTTTCATATTAGTGATATATTAGTTTTAATTGTATTAATATTAATAGTTGTGTTTGTAAACAAAAACTACAATTAGAATAATAGTCTCTTAACTGCAAATGGTGGATGTCTTTGGAAACAGAGATCTTAGTGAACTTTACATTCCATATTTTGATTGAAATATGTACAATGAACCCATAGTACCATTTAAATTTAGAAAAATACAACACCACAAAATTAATTACATATATGTATATGTGTTTGTGTGTGTTCACATGCTTTCTGACTTTCCTTCCTTGCAAAGATAATTTTTAGTTCAATAAATTTATATTTTATTACCACTGATATAATTAATCTAGTGTAAAATATACATTTAAGCTTATTTTTGTTCAATAATAGGATATTATCTGCACTGTTTCATTTAACTTCTTTATAGCTGTCCCTATTTTGAAAGACAGTGCACAACAAAAAAATCTGATTGGGGCTAGAGGTATAGTTTGTGTAAAGTCTCTGAAACTAAAAGAAACTAAAAGTGAAATCCAAAAAAAAGTTTCTTAAACAAAAACGAAACTAAAACATTAAAACTAAAAGCAAGGTTAAAGTGACAGTTGCTGGGACAAATAAAAATTAAATTTAGTTCATCAAAATGAGGTAACCTAAGTCTATATCTGTGATGAAAATTATAGTATATTTGCAATAAATTTGCAAATAAGTAACATTAAATAATTGATAATGCTATTTGCCTGTAATATGATTTTGTCTAATTAGCAAGAGAATCTCTAACTTCCTTTGGAATTACTTTCTTTCCTTCTTGATGGATCATTTCTTATATTAGCCTTAGTCAAGAATGTGGTGATTGAATTATTGTCAATATAATTTTATTATTTGGTAATTGCTGAATGCCAGCAGAATAATAGGCTTTGTTCTAAGACAGAAAAAATACCCAGCATTTTAAAATTTTCAGAAACAAGTGTGTAAATTATGGAAAGATGAGAATTTGCATGGAGAAGACAGGTCTAAAGTATTGCTTTTCCTTTTAAAAATAACTGAAATATAAGAAACATACAGAAATGTACAATAAGCATAAATGTTAAATTCATCAATTATCACAAAGTATATAATTAACTTAAGGAATTTAATACCAGCTTCTCTAAGTCTCCTACTTGCCTTTGCCCATCACTGTCCTTCTTTCTCCCAAAGGTGACAACTACCCTGCCTTCTAACACTGTAGTTTAAACGTTACCTGTGGTTTACATCTATATAAATTGGATCTAATAATATGTATTCTTTTGTGTCTTCCTTCTTTTGCTCAAAACTATTAGTCACTGTCATTCTTGTTGTTTCATGTTACCTGGGTTCACTGATTTTTAGTTCCTTATACTATTCCATTACACACACACAAACACAAACATATCATAATTTATTTATCGTTTCTACTGTTGATGAGCATCTGAACTGTTTTCAGATTTTATCTAACATGACTAACACTGCCATAACTATTTTTGTATATATCTTATGGTTTATATGTCTTATAAGATATGTATCTATGAACTGAATTACTGGGTCATAGAATATACATGAGTTAAACTTTAGTAGATAATGATAATTTTGCCCCCCACAGTTGTGTTATTAATACGTATGTACCATAACAAGTCCTCCCATTGTCCCATATCTTTGCTAACTTGGTTTTATATATAATTTTAGTTTTACATAGTATAGTAGGTGTGTTGTGGTATTCCATTTTGGTTTTACTTTTTTCTGATGTAGAATTAGGTTGTATACTTTTTATACGTTTAATAATTGTTTAGCTATCCTATTTCTTGACATGTTCATTCAAATCTCTTGCACAGTTTTCCACTGGATGTCCTTTTTTCCCCTTATTAAGCGATAGAACTAATTTAAATACTTTGGCTACCAGCCCTTCATAGGTTACATAAGTTACAAATATATGTTCCCTATCTGTGGCTAGCACTTTTACTCTCTTAAGCTCTCTTTTGATGGATGAATATTTTGAAAATGTGGTGTTAACCTTATATCTTAGAAACAAACTCTTTTCCCATAAGCCGTTCTTCAAGCAGTTTTGTGTCTGTGGCTTTTAACATAGGGGACCCTTTTTCTAAGAACAGCCTGACTCTTGACCTCACTCCTTTCTCTTACCCTGCCAACTGTGAACTAGCATACCTCTTGAAAAGAATTTGGTTTCTTTCTATATTGCACCCTTTTTAAAACTTATATATTTCAACGAGATCACTTACCACATTATATTCTAGTTGCCTGTTTACTTTTCTGTCTCTCTTATTAAACCACAAAGTAAGTTGTCAGGAAGAAAACCTATTTTATTTATTTTCTGATGGGTAGCCTCATTTAGTTATTGCTTAAAATAGGCACTTAATGAATACTGTTGGATTGAATTGAATTGAGTTGATATCCTTTATGATATGGTAAAAATCAAATAGGGTAAAACATCTATCTTATTCAATATTTATCTCTCTCATGATCTAACACTTTACTCTTTACATGGAATATACTTGTCAAGTAAATAATAAATTGTCTAAAAAGTTGAAGTAATTAAAGTCTGAAATATGGAATATTTTTAAATAATGTTTTGTTAATTCCAAATGTGAACTATGATTTGAATTAGGTTAATACAGTCCCTCAGAAATATCTCCAAAAGTGTTTAAATTAAATTACATAATAGATTAATCATAACAAACCAATTGAGGTGTATATAAAATATTTTCATTCCTTTGGTGTCTGCTTCTTAGCAATTTAGTTATTCATTCTAAATTCTGATTTTAGTTAAATATCTTAATAGGCAGAATAAAATTAAAATTCTCTAGTTAAAATTACAAGCAAAGTAAGACATATTCCTAGCTACTGGATTTCAAGCTGATGAGGTATTATCATAAATGTAGCAATAGAAGAAATAAAAAATGTTGGAAACTTTAGTTTTTAGTCATAAGGGAATTATTTGTGCTTCTTCCCATATTCAAGTGAAGAGAACTTTTTGTATGTAATGTTGGCTGTAAAATTCAAAAATAAATGAGATGACATTGAAAATACCTTCTTAGTAAGTTCTATGGGAGCCACATCACTATTTTGCCCTTCAATTCAGCTAACAGGTATGAATATGATATAAAACCAACCAATGTTATGTGTTTCTCTACATTCAAGAAATTTATAAACCATATAATTGTTTAAGAAATATGGAACTAAAGCTTTTATTTTTAAAATTCATATTACGTAAGATTTCTTTGATTATTTCTCTGACCCACTGGCTTTGAGATAAACCACCTACAATGAGATATACTACCCACAAAGATGAAGTCTAATATGCAATTCACTTCAGGTGACCCAGCCATTCCGAGAAATGCTGAAGAGTAATGAAAATGCCTAACATATAATTAATTCAATGATTGTATAATTGTATTCCCTTTTTCATCCAAGTTGTACCATTACAGTGCATGTATTAAATATTAAATATTATATTCCAATGTCCCAAGACAATTATTTCATGTAAAAGTCCTGAATATCCTATACCAACTAAAACTTTCTTACACAATAAATATAGCTTGTCTTGTGTATGATAATTGGATTAACTAAAGCCATTAATTAGTATTTCTTTTAAAAAAAATCCCATGGAAGAATTTTCTGTAGTATAACACTTTTATATTTTTTAAGTGCTTTAATTTTAAGAAAACTTTCTAAAATTGTTTTATACTCATTTTCATCACGCCTGAGAAGATAATAGATGCATTATGATGAAAAGAGTCATATAATTTAAACTAATACTTGGGTTTGATTCTCAGTTCTACAATTTAGCTAGGAACTTGAACAAATTAATACCGTCCTAAGATGTGATGGATTGCTTCAAGAAATTGCCAGGACCCCTATGACCAGCAAATTTTAAACAAGGTATAAAATATTGTTTGGTTAGAGGAAAGGAGCCTAAGGCACTGGGCAGATGGTTGGGCTAGGACCAGAATTCCCAAACTTGATAGCGTTTTAGAATCACCTACTAGCTGTTTAAAATATAAATCCTGGAACCCTCTCAGAACCACTGTTTCAGCGTCTAGTTGTAAGAAAATATGTCCTTAGAATCATAGCACCAACTGGATCCTTAAATATCCCTTCCAAATCTAATGCCCTGTGATACTGTAAGTATTAATCATCCTATAAAATGGAGATAACCATTGTCTCCCCAGGTTTCTGGGCACATTCACTAAGATGATATTCATCAAAATATCTGCTAACCTGTTGAATGTCCTGTAGAAGTATTATATTTTTTAAAATGCATATTTAAATAATAACCAAAACCTCTTCAATTCATTTTTGGAGCATCATGATCTTCTATTAAATACATTAAATAAATATGGGATTAACCTGAGAATTACCCTTAATGGTGTGGTATGATTTATTCTTTCGTGAATTATAAACCACAATCCTCAAATTAGTTCTTAACTCATACCTGCACCTTCATTTTATATTTAGCGATTCCTGAGAGGAATAACTTAAGCATCTTATTTTGACACATTATTTATCGTATTAGTTGTCTGGATAAAATTGGCATTTGCCACCCAGCGTTTTTATTGTTTCTAGAGAGTGCGACTTCCATTTCTTTACATTTTTACAGAGTTCGTGTTGGCTACAGCTAAAAGCTTCAACAGACAAACCAAGGAGCCAAGCTAAGTTTTGGCAGAATTTTTGCCTACACTATTTAACTCATACTTGACCTTCAGTAGAATTCACATAAGTCAATGGACAAGTCCGTGTGTGCTTTCTTGGCTGGATCAGCATTTGCATATAATCCTTTGCTCACAAGTTGAGAATGTGAGGAATACTTTCTCGATCATTTTCAGTGTCCAGGGCATCATTTCAGTTGCATGTTTTTTTGCATGTTTTTCTGCTGCCCTAGACTATAACTTACCTTGTCAAAGTAGTGTGTTAAACATGTTTTCACATAACTGGCTTAAAAATATTTCTAGGCATTGATAAATCTTGTTGAACGTAAAAAAAATCATGCTTTGATTGTATAAGTATAGCCTCCATCTTTTCTGATTTACTTGTTCAAGTCTGATGGATAAATTAGATATATTCTGTTTGTCCCTCATTCCACCTGCCTCCTGCCCAGATCCACTCATCACTCTTCTTCACCCTGCTCTGTGCACCAAGAAATTTTCCTGTGTGGACTGCATCAAAAAGACTCCTGGTTTTCTGACTTTCAGTTGTATTTAGCCAATGGGAGACACTAACAGGTGAATGAGAACTAGTATTTATTCTCTGACTCACTCTCTGCAGGGTGACTAGCTACCTGGGCTGCTTTTGTTTTATATATTGTTCTGGCCACAATGTTCTCTGAATGTTGTATATATACAGCCTCATAGAATCACTGTCAAGACCCTTATTAAATATACAATTAACTTTCACCAATGGATTAATTAGTCTCATAACTGCACTTTCTGCATCCATTCTAAGCTATGTCTTCCTTGAACAGTAATTGGGAAATTTTAAATGCAAACCTATCATCCTCCTCTACCCATAACACAAATGCGTCTTTAAATCCTGAAGTGACCTCCAGTTATTCTCAAGATAAAGACGAATATCTCTCATATAGACTTGAACGTGATCTACAATTTCTTCTATAGTTTGGCTCCAGCTTTCCTTTCTAGCTTTTCTAATACTGATGTCCCACATTTTCAGTGTTCTCTCTTCCTTTCTTCCTTCCACCTCCAGGCCTCCATACTGGTTCTCTGCCTGCTTGGAAAATTTCCCATTTTCCTACTTCTTTTGGCTAATCAATTTCTACTTAATTGTAAGCTCAGTTCAGGCACTGTTTTCTCAAGCAAGCTTTTCTCAAGCCTCAGTCCAGTTGTTGTTGTTGTTGTTGTTTGATGTGTGCTTTCATAAAACAATATTTCTTTGTTTCTTAGCATTAATCTCAACTTCCAGATACTCACTCATTTGCGTAATTATGTGATTAAATCCCATTTCTCCTAATAATCTCAAGCTCCATGAAACAGGGGCTTACTTTTTCCTCATCTGTGTATCTCCAATACCTAGCCAAGGCTGAGCATATAGTAGCCGCTGACTAAATATCTATTGACTTAAATGGCTAAGTAAATGAATAAGGACTAAAACTGAGTAGCAGTGGGAGTTCATTAAAAGCGCTACAGTTTATTATAATGAGATTTGACTAGTAGATCGAAAACAGTTTTCCAATATTCTAATAACGTGAGTGAATTCTTATTGCCAAGCCCTCTTTCTTGCTTTGGCAAGTATACATCTTTCTCCAGGGAATTCATCCCAGAGCTGTCCCCTCTGTCTTTTTTTATATTCGAAAGTCCTATTTTATGCTGTAACAGGTGGAGCTGTCAGAGAGAGGGATCACGTTGTGGATGCGGAGAGATTAAATTTTAAGGATCTGTGAATTTAGACATTTGAATATGGAAAACTATCATCATTCTATGCTATTTCCTGTCACTTACCCTGCTACCATGATATCTAAAGTAGGATGAGTTGGACTGTTTCAATGAATTAACTGAAGATTTGCCTAAGATTTGTCTAATCAATTATAAAACTAGAAATAGTTCTATCCTCTTAATCCCAGGTGAGGATGACTTATCCATCAAGTTTAGGAGAATTAGACTAGAGTTGTAACTTCCATACTCATCCATTCACTATCCCTTGACCTGAATACACATATTTGTAAATTACTGCCTAGAAAAATAGTATGGACAAAGCAACATTTGGAGCAGGAATAATTAAAATATAGCCTTGCTTTTTGCTAGTTGTGTGACTGTGGAAGTTTATTTCATTTCCCTGAGTCTCAGTTTCTTCTGTACGATTCAAATACCAATACCTACCTCATGATGTGTTGAGAGGATTAAATACAACAATTGATAAAAAGCAACTGTCAAGACTGGCACATAGTAAGACTGCAATAGTTATCTATTGTCTTTATTAACAGACTCCAATCAAGTGAAATTACTTGCCTAGACTAGAGAAGTAGATGTATCTTTCCAGCTATGAATCACGTTACTGGGAAAGAATATTTAGCCAATGTAGACAATTACTTCAAATGTTGTATGTTTCATCGTAATAGCTTTATAACAACTGCAAACTGCTGTCATGACAAAAACCAAAAAGACAAATGAGATACTTTGTACATCTATTGTTAAAGTATTCTTTCTCATGAATAAATATTTTGATTGAACATTATGTAAAACTACACACTTTAATGCACTAGTTTATAGCTTTTAATGATTTCAATGGTGATAGAAAATTATTGTCTTTTGTACTCAAAAACTGCATTCATGAACTTGCTACCACCTGATTATTCAAATATTCGTGAAAAACTTTAGGCTGCATTACCCTGTAAATGTATTATATCTTTGATTAGTGTCTGTGGCCACCTCCTTTAGAATCTGCCTCTGTTTATTGCTCTTTGAATATAGTGTCCCAGAAATCAATGAATATTGATTGAAACTGTGTTTCAGAGTGGGTTTTTTTTTTTTTCATGTCTTCTGTCTGCTTTAATTTGTTTATGCACATAAAAGAGTCAGCTTTAACTTAGAAATATAGGTATGGACCAGATCAGATAGATGTTTGTTAAAAATATTTTTATGTCAAGTGCTTTATATGTGCCAATAGATGGTCAACATGATAGTCAAAGTTACAGATTCCCAAAGAAAGTATATCTAGTGAGTATTATTTTGTAACACCCCCTCTTCAATGAAGTGCAGAGACACTGAGGGAAGTGACTTGTTCAAGAGTGCAGTTTCTTAATGCCAGAGTCAAATTATGATACTGAATTGTTGTTGTTACTTTATCATTTAATCAAAACTAGAAATAAATATAATTTTGAAAGCAAAATTTTAAAACATAATAAGAATGAAAAGAATGTGTTCATGTTAGAGAGAAAGGGGACATTTCAGATATGCTTACATTAAAAATAAAGAAGTGTGAAATGGCAATCTGATTCTCAAATTTGAAAAAGGAAATTCAAATTCAATTTTAAAACAACGTATTTAAAGAAACCAAGGCTTCACCCAAAGTCATGAAGATCCACTTTCCTTTTTTCTGTGTTTTATAGTTTGAGCTCTTGTATTTATGTCTTTGATCCACTTGGAGCTAATTTTCTCTGTATGGTGTAAGACAGAGATCCAAATTAATTCTTTTGTGTGTACATTACAGTTATCCCCATACTATTTGTTGGAAAAACTATTTTTTCTCCGTTGTACAGTCTTGATTCCCTGGCCAAAAATCAATTGACCAAATGTCAATTATGGGTTTATTTTTGAACTCTTAAATCTATTCAATTGATTTATATGTGTATTATCTTACGACACTATCCCATTGTCTTAATTATCACAAGCTGTGAAACCACAAAGTATGAATCCTCCAAATTGTTCTTTATAAAGACTGTTTTGACTATTCTGTATTTCTTGAATTTCAGTATGCATTTTAACATCAGCTTGTCAATTTCTGCTAGAAAGCCATCGGAGATTTTTATGAGGATTGCATTGAATCTGCAGATCAATTCAAGAAGTATTGATACTTTAAAAAACATATGCCTTTAATTTGGGAAAATAAGATATCTTTCCGTTTACTTAGATCTTTAATTTCTTTCAATAATATATAGTAAGTTTTTAATGCAGAAGTCTTGTACTTTTTAAAAAATTATTATCTTTTTTTCTTTAAGAGACGAGGTCTTACTCTGTCAGCCAGGCTAGAGTACAGTGGTACGGTCGTAGCTCACTGTAACCTTGAACTGATGGGCTCAGCAGCTCCTCCCACCTCAGCTTCCCAAGTAGCTAGACTACAGACACATGCCACTATGCTTGGGTTTTTTCTTTCTTTTTTTTTTTAAAGACATGGTTCTTACTATGTTGCCCAGGCTGGTCTCAAGTTTCTAGCCTCAAGTGATCCTCTCGCCTCAGCCTCCCAAAGTGCTGCAATAATAGACAGGAGCCACCATAGCCAGCCTTAAGTAATTCTTTTGATGCTAGTGTAAATCAAATTGTTTTCTTCATTTTATTTTTGGAATTTCATTGCTTGTATGAAGAAATACAGTTTATTTGTTATATTGTCTTATGTTCTGCAATCTTGCTGAACTTGTGCTAATTCTGATAGTTTTTTTGTGTATTTTGTAAAATGTTATTTATATAAGATCATTTCATCTACAGAGAGAGAAACTTTTCTTCTTCATTCCAATCTGAATGTTTAAACCGAACAGCTTTTAAAAATAAACTTAATGGCTCTAATTAGAACCTCCAGTACAATATTTAATAGAAGTAGAAGGAGTAAACATATTTGCCTTGTTCCTGATTGGAGTGGGGAAGCATTAAGTCTTTCATCATTAAGTATGATGTTAGCTGTGAGTTTTTTATAGATGTCCTTTTCAGGTTGTTACTAGTTTCACTCTAATCCTAGTTCATTTATTTTTTTTATAATGATGTTGGATTTTGTTAAATGCTCTTTCTGTACCAATTGAGATAACCATATGGATTTTTTATTAATGTGATGAATTACACTCACCGATTTTTTAATGTTAAACCAACCTTGTGTTCCTGGGATCAATCACACTTGGTCATAGTGTATGATCCTATTTATAGATTGTTGGATTTGGCTTGCTAATATTTTGTTAGAATTTTTACATCTGTATTCATAAGTGTATTAATCTTTTCTCACACTGCTAATAAAGACATACCTCAGACTGGGTAATTTATAAAAGAAAGAGGGTTAATGGACTCACAGTTTCACCTGGCTGGGGAGGCCTCACAATCATGGTGGAAGATGAAGAGCAAAGTGTTGTCTCACATGGTGGCAGGCAAGAGAGCATGTATAGGGGGGCTCCCCTTTATAAGACTGTCAGCAAACTTGAGTTACATGTATGTGATATTCCAAATTCATTCATTCATATTTACGTTCTTAGATAAAAATGTATAGATACTTTCCCTTCCTTATTTACCAATTGCTATCCCTATGGTCAAAAGACAAAATTACAACAAATTTAGCTTAAATACCTCAGTTGGCTTTATTTGTGATTCTAAAATTGGACAGCAGTTCATTCCATGAAATAGAATCAGTATTCCAATGAGCAGAGATGATTTGCTTTGCAGACAGAGAGGGTCTGAAGAAAGCAGAGACAAAGAACAAAGAGCATATTTGTCTTTTAAAGCTACTTTTCTTGTAAGGCGGGTACAGGGAGACAGAGCCATAGGAAAGTAATTGATTGGTTAACATCAGGTTACTTCAGGGTAGCTTTTGGTGTGTAAGAATTCAAGCAGAGGGAACTTCAGTATTATGCCAATTGAAAATTTAAACTGGCCTGTTTGGGAAATTGGCTGTTATCTTTCCTGATTTCTTGGAAGGCCAGACAACAAATTAGTTTAGGTCTAGTGGATTTGGAACTTTAGCATGGATGACTCCATTTTGTTTTTAGTCAGCTATGTTGGCAACTAGTGCAAAAACTGAGTCCAAAACAATGGTCCCCTATGATTTTTATTTAACAATTCCCTTCTTTTAGTGATCAACACTTAGAGCATCAGTATTACTCTCAGTTGCCATTTATAGGTTACAGTGTACTCATCATTATCACCTGTGTCTTTGAGTTTTTGTGGTTCTGGCTGGCTGGAGACCATTTGATGTTTGACAGATGGCTGCATACAAACATTGAAAACTTTTAGAAAGGATACAACACACCAGAGAGACTACTGTGACTATCATGGGAATAATACTAAGAGTTTGGAGTTTGTTCCTCAGCCAGGGTCCCCATGAATTGAACCAACTAAAATCAAATAAAAAATGAGATAGGCAAGAAGTCTATCCATTTTAACTAAGTAGTCTGTTCATTTGTTTTTGCATTTAAGTCTATATAGTACCCAATGTATTTATTTTTGTGCAACAAGTGTCATTGATTGTGTAGATTCCTCTCTGTTCAGTTAGTAGGTAGCAATTCTATCATCTAGCATTTTAGGAATGGGCATGACAATTTGCAGGTTACCCGCAGGAACTACTTATTGTGAAATCTTAAAGACAGTGTTATTCTGTCAACTGAAAGAGGTAGGGATAAGTAAAGAGAAAATTAAGAGGAGGGATGTCTCATTACAATAGGGAGTCTTGTTTTGACAGTGCTGGGAAAAGATATCCGCAGCACGAAGTCAGCAACTTCTTGTCCTGAATTTGTAGATTAAACATCTCTGATTGTGACATCTGACATTTTTGGTAAACTCTCTGTGTGACCAATGAATCAGGTATGAGATTTGTATCTTGAAGTTTACATAATGCTGTCCCGTTTTGGCCTGCAGGACTTCAGGAATAGTAATTTTTGTTTTTGTTATAGAGTTGTAACCAGATATTGGACAAAATTAGAAGAATTCAGGATCTAACTCAATCAATATGTAGATAATAAAAACTCAAAAACAGTGAATAAGTCTACAATCTAATGACAGGTTTACTTTAGATTTCTTTTGACACATAATTTTTTTCTCTATCATCACTCTCATTTCTACCAAAGATAATCACGGGAAGACCAGTTTGCCTGATTATTTACATAAGTGCAGCACAAATACGTACAGGCTCTATTTAAATTTGCTTTGTTGGAAATTTCTTACTGAACTTATGCAAATAACCATAATGTCATGAAAATAAAAATATTTGTGAATAGTTTCTGAGGGGATCAGGTAAAGAAAATTAAATGTTTCCATTTTTGTTTATAAAAGTATGCTATACCAAATTGCTGTAAACTATAGTAGCTTTAATGAAAAATATTTCCTTAAACCTCAAAACAAAACATTAAAAGAACCAGTAATGTTTCAAATATAAAAGCTATTAAAAAAACCGTAATTCTTTCTTATCAGTTCATTCAGTCTAATGTAATTAATTCTTGCTCTGTTTGATCTTGGTTAGCAGTTTCACAAACCCATCAGTTTCTTTATCAGAGTTTTGAAAATTCATTCCAATGGAATGAACTCATAGTTATTGGAAACCTGTACTTGTCAGAGTTCTTTTCATGCTTTCCATGAATCTCCTTAAAGTCATAATACTTTAGGATTGTAATTGCTGGCAAGAAGCTTTCAGAAACGCATTAGAATAAAGCAATTACCTCTGGACATCAAGAATTCCAATGGCCATGGCTAAAGATCTGATAGGAGAGTTACACAATTGACAAGGAAATTTGGTTATTTCTGTAGCATACAACAATTTAAAATAACCACAATTATGATGGATAGCATTTACACTAAAACATATCAGATTTCTAGGAACTTTATACAATTCTGAAACACATATTAATAACATATTTATATAAATGTAACTCCAAGAAGTTTCAAACATCATTTCTTACTTTGACAATGTTTCTTTTAGAATTCATCATATTGGATAAGCCTAATTAGTCCAATATTTCTCTTTTGTACTTCCAAGGGTCCTTACAAAATGTCCAAAAGTTTGATTGAGGTCAGAAAGACTTAATTTTGATATTTGAGACTATTAAAACAAGACCATTTTATTTTTTCCCTAGGTAAGACTTTTGAGGCTATGGTTTGTTAAGTGGCTGTGGAACGTCATCAAGTCATTATACTTTTTGAAAACCCTCTTAATCTATATATTATTTTTGAGGAGTTTAGGACACAAGTTAGAACCAGCCAGAGGACTTTAAATTTACTCCTGTTGCTCCACATCCCACAGTAAGAGTCTTTCGAGGCCTAATCGAATGAGTAATAGTGGCTACTTTCAACCCTAATATTTCTTTGTGGCTTTCATTAAGGTAGAGAGAAAACTGTTCAGCAGTCACTTTGTAACTAGTCATTAAGATTCTTTTTCTGGCATGATATTTAACTCAAATTGAGAGAAAATTACCTAGTATTTCCTGGGAGACCAATTGCTTTCAACCAGACTACTTATTAAATAATTCCGGTTCAGAACTACAATTGTTAACAGGCACCTTCACCATCACTTCACTGAGAACAAGCACATTTCTATTTCAACTAAGCATTAAATTCTGTAAATTAATCCTAGCTCTATGGGGTTGGGAAATAGTTTTTAGAAAGTGACTGTACTCTGTTCCCTGACTTTCACTGATGAGCAGTGAATACCTTCACTCACTTTGACCTTGATATCCCAGAGGGATCTTAATGATATGTAATCTGTTTAAGTCATTATAGACATTTTCACACAGTTTCCTCTTCCTCTACATTTCTAATATCTTGCCAAATATTTCCAGTTGCCTTCTAAGAACAAATTTGAAATTGAATGAGAGAATTATGTACAAACTAAGACAGTGATCTGCTTTTGAAAAGTAAAGTAATCTGGATATTAACTTAGACATTTATAAATATGTTTGATTAACACATGGGTATTTGTCATATCCAATATGTTAGATGTTATAAATACTATTGATTACATTAAATCACCAGGAAATAAGATCATCTTCATTTCTATTGAGTTGAGCCAATGAGTTTGCTCTTTTTGTAGGCAATTTTGCATGGTTCACCGTAATATGGTCAAAGATTTATACACAAAAATGAAAGTGCTTTATTTCACAAAGGAAAACATTCTTTCACCAAATTTACGTAATTTTATATTCATACTAGAGAGTAATTAGTGGCAAACTAACTTCCAGGAAAGGGTTGTCTAAACACATCTCTTTGAATATATTCAACAAATAAATGCTTGTATCTAAAGACCTGTTGAGAAACTACTTTCTTGTGCTTTGTCTAGTAAGGGTGATTAGTAAAACCATTTAGATGATTGAGTGAACTATCTTCTATCATGTCAATGAAAGCCAGAAAACACACACACACACACAACACACACACACACACACCATAAAGATGTTATGGTGGTGGAACCTATAGTTTAAGCAAGAGTTAATTAGAAACTTCAGTCAATCACAATGTTTATGTTTCTTTTTTGGATCTGAATTGAAATAAACTGTTAACAACAATTACAAAATCAGAAATTTTAATACTAACACGATATTTGGTATTAAGAAATTATAGTTACTTGTTCTGGTCTCAATACCTTTCTTTATGCTATCTTCCTTTCTCCTTTTTCTTTCTCTACCAAATTGCTTTGTACTCAAATCCTTCCTATGTGTCAATGCCTATTTCAAATGACAATTTATCTACAGTGTTCTTTTCTCTAGTTTGTGAAAGTAAACTGCTTGCCCAGTCATTTATTTGACTGTACCTCTTTTGGTCTTAGAAACTCATATATGTAGGTATAATGAATGTATGAAAAATATAATCCTACAAAGAAGAAAAAGAGAAGGAAGACTCTGCCAAGATAGAACCCAGAAGGCCGAGTGGAATATTGCAGCAGGATCTTGAAAGGGGTGGGCTGTTTTTAATCTCTAAATTCTTCACTCTTTTCCATCCTTCAAGCAGCCACAGTTCCTTTCTAAAACACAATCCTGATGTTAGTTGCCTATTGTAAAAGATTTCTAGGTTCCTCATCTTCTGTAGGACGGAGTCAAAATTATTTAGCATGGCATCCACGTATTTAGTACACTGCCTATATTTTAAACTTCGTGTAACACCACTAATACCCTATAAACTCTGGTTATGCCTAATCATTTATAATATGCTAGACATACCTGTCTTAGGTATGCCTCAGACCTTTGTAAATAATAGATTTGGGTTTTGTTATTTTTCTTTTCTTTCTAATCTGGAATCTCCTTTCCTTCTGGGGAATTACTTCTACATTCAGCTGCAATGCTTCTTTCCCAGCAAAGATTCTTTTGACCTTCTTGTTCTCCAGGCAGGGAAAGATTTTTCTGCTCCTATTGTGTCTTATACATATCTCTATTATGGCTACAGTGATTTAACTTTAACAAGTCTTAGTTATCATGTCTGTAAAATGCAAAGAGGGGACCAGAATGATCTTTAAAGTCACCTCCAGCTTTAATGGTCTTTAATAGCTCCTACTCCTGAGGGAGGACATTCAAGGGCCATTCAAGGAATCATCTGGCAAATAGTAATCAAGCCACAACTGACAACACCTCTCTCTGAATTAAATCCTTTAACCCCTATGATTATATGAGAGAAACGCATACAATTTTGCTATGATAGTTCCTATATTTAACCTATTTATGGCTTTTTTTATTTATTTGGTTGATTTTATTAGGTTTTGTTTTAATTTTTATGTTTGTTTTTGCCATCCATAAATTTTAAATTATTATGTTCTCAATTCTGTCATTTTTTTTCCTATGGTTGTTGGGTTTAATATCATGCTTTCAGTGGTGATAAAATCTTAGGACCGAAAAAATATGCATTTATATTTTTCTAGTATTTAAATGGTTTTGCTTTTTAGGTACTACATTTTAACATCTGAAATTTATTTGCCTTTAGTGAAGTAGAAATCATGACTTTAAATGACCAGCCAGTCATCATCAGATTATTTATTAAATATCTGTATGTCCTTCAAACTATGTAAGATAACATTTATAATCTGTTAACTATCATACAGGTGAGTTTATATAATATACACATTTTTGAACTTCAAGGACCGGTTTATTCTCGTGTTAATATAAATTTCTTAAAAATATTTTTGTCTTGTTCTAAATCATCTGTTTCTATTCTGGTGGAACACATGATTCTTAGATCATTTTATTACTCTTTGTATAGTAAAACAGGAAAAATTACTAGATTTGATAGCTAGCTTCCTGGTTTGGATGCAAAAAATTAACAAAATTCAATGTTTTTTAAATGAATTTAAAATTTGAATTATTAATTTAATTTTCTATGCATGTGAGCACTTCCATTGTATTAGACAGCATGATAAATAATTTGTATAGTTTATTTTATTCAATTTTCACAATAACTCAGTGAGCTAGGTACTACAATCCTTTTTTGTTTTTTCTTTTAACACATGAGAACACTAACACTTAAGATATTTAACTTGCTCACAGATGTAGTAAATGGTGGAGATGACATCATACACAGGCCAGTCTGGTTTCATAGCCAGTGTCTTTTTAAAATGTGTTCATTATGTCCTTTTCATCAACTCGATCTGAGATTCTCAAAATTAAACTAACAGCTCAATGATTCCATCTGAGATGCTGGATTTTCTGTTTTAAAGAATTGAGGGCTGGGAGCGGTGGCTCACGCCTGTAATCCCAACACTTTGGGAGGCCGAGGTGGGCAGATCACAAGATCAGGAGATCGACACCATCCTGGCCAACGTGGTGAAACCCCGTCTCTACTAAAAATGCAAAATTAGTTGAGCATGGTGGCACATGCCTGTAATCCCAGCTACTCAGGAGGCTGAGGCAGGAGAATTGCTTAAACCAGGGGATTGGAGATTGCAGTGAGCCGAGATTGCACCACTGCACTCTAGTCTGGCAACACAGTGAGACTCCATCTCAAAAAAAAAAAAAAAAGAATTGACAAGTGAGAAGACTAGTAGGAGGAAGAGGAAAGCTGGAGTGAGACTGCAATCAGCACAGTTAAGATTCCATTTAAGTTAGTATATCTAGTCTCACTTCAAGTTTGTTGATACATAAATGGAGATCTGTAGTAAAGCAGTCATTTCTACATCTTATTCAATTAATATACATGTAGACTTTTGTGAAAAGCAGATTATGTCTCATATGCTATTTGTATATGGAAAAGATGAAAATTTGTAATATTAAACAGAATGGATTCTGATGGCTACTCATAATGAGCATATCTAATACAAATCATACTATTTCATAACTTTGACAGATACAGATTTTTTTAACAGTATAAAAGAAACAATCTAGGCTGGGTGCGGTGGCTCATGCCTGTAATCCCAGCACTTTGGGAGGCCGAGGCAGGTGTATCACCTGAGGTCAGGAGTTCAAGACCAGTCTGACTAACATGGAGAAACCCCGTCTCTGCCAAAAATACAAAATTAGCCAGGTGTAGTGGTGCATGCCTGTAATCCCAGCTACTCTGGAGGCTGAGGCAGGAAAATTGCTAGAACCCAGGAGGCGGAGTTTGTGGTGAGCTGAGATCACACCATTACACTCCAGCCTGAGCAGCAAGAGTGAGACTCTGTCTAAAAAAAAAAAAAAAAAAGAAGGAAAGAAACAATCTGCAATCTGATGTGGTGTTTGGGACCCATTTTGCAGGTGCACATAATCCACATAATAGTTCCCACCCATATCCATCACCACTCTTTACAATATTGTTTTCACAATGACAAATTTTAATGCCTGTTGTCATGGATATTTAAATGGATATTGAAGTGTAATGAATGCCAGAAACTATAGAATATGGCTTAATGGAAACACAAATTGTTGTCTCCCGTAACCTATTTTTTTTTTTTTTTTTTTTTTGAGATGGAGTCTCACTCTGTCACCCAGGCTGGAGTGCAGTGGAACCATCTCGGCTCACTGCAGCCTCCCCCTCCTGGATTCAAGCAATTCTCCCATCTCAGGCTCCAGAGTAGCTGGGATTACAGTCACGAACCACCACACCCTGCTAAGTTTTGTATTTTTAGTAGAGATGGAGTTTAACCATGTTGGCAAGGTCTCAAACTCCTGGCCTCAAGTGATCCGCCCACCTCAGCCTCCCAAAGTGCTGGGATTATAGGCATGAACCACTGCACTGGGCCTCCATATCCTCTTTAATATTTATTTGGTGGAGGTTATTGTCTTCTGGTCCTCAGTGGGAACTTCCACACCATACCTGTGACTTCTCTTTTCATTCCTACAGACTAACCAATTCTACAGTTACTTTTAAGTGACCTCAATTAAGAGTATCTATTCCAAAATATTGTATTTATTTATTTATTTATTATCATAATTTAAGTTCTAGGGTACATGTGCACAATGTGCGGGTTTGTTACATATGTATACACGCGCCGTGTTGGTGTGCTGCACCCATTAACTCGTCATTTACATTATCTATATCTCCTAATGCTATCCCTCCCCCATCTCCCCACCCCATGACAGGCCCCCGTGTGTGATGTTCCCCTTCCTGTGTCCAAGTGTTCTCATTTTTCACTTCCCACCTCTGAGTGAGACCTTGTGGTGTTTGGTTTTTTGTCCTTGCGATAATTTGCTGAGAATGGTGGTTTCCAGATTCATCTATGTCCCTACAAAGGACATGAGCTCATTCTTTTTTATGGCTGCATAGTATTCCATGGTGTATATGTGCCACATTTTCTTAATCCAGTCTATCACTGATGGACATTGGGGTTGGTTCCAAATCTTTGCTATTGTGAATACTGCTGCAATAAACATATGTGTGCATGTGTCTTTATAGCAGCATGATTTATAATCCTTTGGGTATATAACTAGTAATGGGATGGCTGGGTCAAATGGTATTTCTAGTTCTAGATCCTTGAGGAATCGCCACACTGTCTTCCATAATGGTTGAACTAGTTTACAGTCCCACCAACAGTGTAAAAGTGTTCCTATTTCTCCACATCCTCTCCAGCACCTGTTGTTTCCTGACTTTTTAATGATGGCCATTCTAACTGGTGTGGGATGGTATCTCATTGTGGTTTTGATTTGCATTTCTCTGATGGCCAGTGATGATGAGCATTTTTTCATGTGTCTGTTGGCTGCATAAATGTCTTCTTTTGAGAAGTGTCTTTCATATCCTTTGCCCACCTTTTGATGGGATTGTTTGTTTTTTTCTTGTTTGTCTTTCTTGTTTGTTTGTTTCTTGTTTGTTTGTTTGTTTCCTCTTTTATTTTGATGAGCAGTGGTTTGTAGTTCTACTTGAAGAGGTCCTTCACATCCCTTGTAAGTTGGATTGCTAGGTATTTTATTCTCTTTGAAGCAATTGTGAATGGGAGTTCACTCATGATTTGGCTTTCTGTTTGTCTGTTACTAGTGTATAGAAATGCCTGTGATTTTTGCCCATTGATTTTGTATCCTGAGACTTTGCTGAAGTTGCTTATTAGCTTAAGAAGATTTTGGGCTGAGACAATGGGGTTTTCTAAATATACAATCATGTCATCTGCAAACAGGGACAATTTGACTTCCTCTTTTCCTAATTGAATACCCTTTATTTCTTTCTCCTGCCTGATTGCCCTGGCCAGAACTTCCAACACTATGTTGAATAGGAGTGATGAGAGAGGGCATCCCTGTCTTGTGCCAGTTTTCAAAGGGAATACTTCCAGTTTTTGCCCATTCAGTATGATATTGGCTGTGGGTTTGCCATAAAAAGCTCTTATTATTTTTAGATACGTCCCATCAATACTTAATTTATTGAGAGTTTTTAGCATGAAGGGATGTTGAATTTTGTCAAAGGCCTTTTCTGCATCTATTGAGATAATCATCTGATTTTTGTCTTTGGTTCTGTTTATATGGTGGATTATGTTTATTGATTTGCATATGTTGAACCAGCCTTGCATCCCAGGGATGAAGCCCACTTGATGATGGTGGATAAGCTTTTTGATGTGCTGCTGTATTCGGTTTGCCAGGATTTTATTGAGGATTTTTGCACTGATGTTCATCGGGGATATTCGTCTAAAATTCTCTTTTTTTGTTGTGTCTCTGCCAGGCTTTGGTATCAGGATGATGCTGGCTTCATAAAATGAGTTAGGGAGGAGTCCCTCTTTTTCTATTGATTGAAATAGTTTCAGAAGGAACGGTACCAGTTCCTCCTTGTACCTCTGGTAGAATTTGGCTGTGAATCCATCTGGTCCTGGACTTTTTTTGGATGGTAGGCTATTAATTATTACCACAATTTCAGAACCTGTTATTGGTCTATTCAGAGATTCAGCTTCTTCCTGGTTTAGTCTTGGGAGGGTGTTTGTGTCCAGGAATTTATCCATTTCTTCTACATTTTCTAGCTTATTTGCATAGAGGTGTTTATAGTATTCTCTGATGGTAGTTTGTATTTCTGTAGGATTGGTGGTGATATCCACTTTATCATTTTTTTATTGCATCTATTTGATTCTTCTCTCTTTTCTCTATTATGAGCCTTGCTAGCGGTCTATCAATTTTGTTGATCTTTTCAAAAAACCAGCTCCTGGATTCATTGATTTTTTGAAGGGTTTTTTGTGTCTCTATCTCCTTCAGTTCTTCTTTGATTTTAGTTATTTCTTGCCTTCTGCTAACTTTTGAATGTGTTTGCTCTTGCTTCTCCAGTTCTTTTAATTGTGATGTTAGGGTGTCAGTTTTAGATCTTTCCTGCTTTCTCTTGTGGGCATTTAGTGCTATAAATTTCCCTCTACACACTGCTTTGAATGTGTCCCAGAGATTCTGGTATGTTGTGTCTTTGTTCTCATTGGTTTCAAAGAACATCTTTGTTTCTGCCTTCATTTCATTATGTACCCAGTAGTCATTCAGGAGCAGGTTGTTCAGTTTCCATGTAGTTGAGCGGTTTTGAGTGAGTTTCTTAATCTTGAGTTCTAGTTTGATTGCACTGTGGTCTGAGAGATAGTTTGTTATAATTTCTGTTCTTTTACATTTGCTGAGGAGTGCTTTACTTCCAACTATGTAGTCAATTTTGGAATAGGTGTGGTGTGGTGCTGAAAAGAATGTATATTCTGTTGATTTGTGGTGGAGAGTTCTGTAGATGTCTGTTAGGTCCACTTGGTGCAGAGCTGAGTTCAATTCCTGGATACCCTTGTTAACTTTCTGTCTCATTGATCTGTCTAATGTTGATAGTGGGGTGTTAAAGTCTCCCATTATTATTGTGTGGGAGTCTAAGTCTCTTTCTAGGTCTCTAAGGACTTGCTTTATGAATCTGGGTGCTCCTGTGTTGGGTGCATATATATTTATGAGAGTTAGCTCTTCTTGTTGAATTGATCCCTTTACCATTATGTAATGGCCTTCTTTGTCTCTTGTGATCTTTGTTTAAAGGCTGTTTTATCAGAGACTAGGATTGCAACCCCTGCCTTTTTTTGTTTTCCATTTGCTTGGTATGTCTTCCTCCATCCCTTTATTTTGAGCCTATGTGTGTCTCTGCACGTGAGATGGGTCTCCTGCATACAGCACACTGATGGGTCTTGACTCTTTATCCAATTTGCCAGTCTGTGTCTTTTAATTGGAGCATTTAGCCCATTTACATTTAAGGTTAATATTGTTATGTGTGAATTGGTCCCATCATTATGATGTTGGCTGGTTATTTTCCTCATTGGTTGATGCCGTTTCTTCCTAGCATTGATGGTCTTTACAGTTTGGAGTGTTTTTGCAGTAGCTGTTACCGGTTGTTCCTTTCCATGTTTAGTGCTTCCTTCAGGAGCTCCTATAGGGCAGGCCCGGTGGTGACAAAATCTCTCAGCATTTGCTTGTCTATAAAGGTCTTTATTTCTCCTTCACTTATGAAGCTTAGTTTGGCTGGATATGAAATTCTGGGTTGAAAATTCTTTTCTTTAAGAATGTTGAATATTGGTCCCCACTCTCTTCTGGCTTGTAGAGTTTCTGCTGAGAGATCAGCTGTTAGTCTGATGGGCTTCCCTTTGTGGGTAACCCAGTCTTTCTCTCTGGCTGCCCTTAACATTTTTTCCTTCATTTCAACTTTGGTGAATCTGATAATTGTGTGTCTTGGAGTTGCTCTTCTCAAGGAGTATCTTTGTGGTGTTCTCTGTATTTCCTGAAATTGAATGTTGGCCTGCCTTGCTAGGTTGGGGAAGTTCTCCTGGATAATATCCTGCAGAGTGTTTTCAACTTGGTTCCATTCTCCCTGTCACTTTCAGGTACACCAATCAGACGTAGATTTGGTCTTTTCACATAGTCCCATATTTCTTGGAGGCTTTGTTCATTTGTTTTTACTCTTTTTTCTCTAAACTTCTCTTCTTGCTTCATTTCATTCATTTGATCTTCAATCACTGATACCCTTTCTTCCAGTTGATCGAATTGGCTACTGAAGCTTGTGCATTTGTCACGTAGTTCTCATGCCATGTTTTTCAGCTCCATCAGGTCATTTAAGGACTTCTCTACATTGGTTATTCTAGTTAGCCATTCATCTAATCTTTTTTTCAAGGTTTTTAGCTTCTTTGCGATGGGTTCGAACTTCCTCCTTTAGCTCGGAGAAGTTTGATCTTCTGAAGCCTCTTCTCTCAACTTGTCAAAGTCCTTCTCCATCCAGCTTTGTTCCATTGCTGGTGAGGAGCTGTGCTCCTTTGGAGGGGGAGAAGTGCCCTAATTTTTAGAATTTTCAGCTTTTGTGCTCTGTTTTTTCCCCATCTTTGTGTTTTTATCTACCTTTGGTCTTTGATGATGGTGACACACAGATGGGGTTTTTGTGTGAATGTCCTTTCTGTTTGTTAGTTTTCCTCCTAACAGTCAGGACCCTCAGCTGCAGGTCTGTTGGAGTTTGCTGGAAGTCCACTCCAAATCCTGTTTGCCTGGGTGTCAGCAGCGGTGGCTGCAGAACAGCGAATATTGCTGAACAGCAAATGTTGCTGCCTGATTGTTCCTCTGGAAGCTTCGTCTCGAGGGGTACCCGGCCGTGTGAGGTGTCAGCCTGCCCCTCCTGGAGGGTGCCTCCCAGTTAGGCTACTTGGTGGTTGGGGACCCACTTGAGAGGGCAGTCTGTCCGTTCTCAGATCTCAGACTCTGTGCTGGGAGCACCACCACTCTCTTCAAAGCTGTCAGACAGGGACATTTAACTCTGCAGAGGTTTCTGCTGCCTATTGTTTGGCTATGCCCTGCCCCCAGAGGTGGAGTCTACAGAGGCAGGGAGGTCTCCTTCAGGTGTCGTGGGCTCCACCCAGTTGGAGCTTCCTGGCTGCTTTGTTTACCTACTCAAGCCTCGGCAATGGCGGGTGCCCCTTCCCCAGCCTTGCTGCCGCCTTGCAGATCGATCTCAGACAGCTGTGCTAGCAATGAGCAAGGCTCTGTGGGTGTGGGACCCTCTGAGCCAGGCACGGGATATAATCTCCTGGTGTGCCGTTTGTTAAGACCATTGGAAAAGTGCAGTGTTAGGGTGGCAGTGACCCAATTTTCCAGGTGCCATCTGTCACCACTTCCCTTGGCTAGGAAAGGTAATTCCCTGACCCTTTGTGCTTCCCGGGTGAGGAGATGCCTCACCCTGCTTTGGCTCTCGCTCAGTGGGCTGCACCCACTCTCCTGCCCTCACTGTCCTACAAGCCCCAGTGAGATGAACCTGGTACCTCAGTTGGAAATGCAGAAATCACCCATCTTCTGCATCGCTTACGCTGGGAGCTGTAGACTGGAGCTGTTCCTATTTGGCTGTCTTGGACTCCAAAATATTAATCAGTACTTCCATCCTTATTCTAAGGTAAAACTTCCCCTCCTTCTCTGACAGTTGAGGCTGCTGTTTGGCAGCCAACGTCTTCCAGAAAAAGCCTCTGATGGCTTTTGTCCCTTTTCTGCTCTCCCTGCGCAGCTTATTTACCATAGCTTTTGTCACTCTAGGATTGGCACTGGAGAGGGAAGAAGAGAGAATGGAAGCACAAGAGTTTCTTTGGTGAAGATGGCCTGGGACCTGCTAGAAGAAGCCACACTTTATCCTGGGTTCTTCAAATATTCCCATCACTAGTTTTCCTCCAGTAGAAACTTTTTTCTACTCCCCAGTTTGTCCAGTCCTTCCAGCCCTGGTTTTGCTGGTAGCTTTTTCCACTCTGTCTTGGTTCTTAAGCGTTCTTCTCCTTTCCAGGTTGTTATTTGAAACAGAGCTTAAAATGGTCCCAAACCTCTTCTTTTTAACCTATGTGGCCTACATCTGTTCCAGCGAAAACCTTCATGCATGCTTTACTCAGACACAGAGAGAAGGCAGGCTGTTTCCACCACAAAAACAATTAACCTGTTCTTACTTTCCAAATTTCTTAGGTGGGAGTTATGCTATATTTTTCCATTTCTATCCTATTACATGGGTCATATAATAAACTCCCTACATAGCACAGTGGAAACCTCCCTTACTGGATTTGAGATGAGGGCAGGTGCAATACTCTTCCCTGTGGGGCAAGAGGAGGAGGGGAAGGAGGTTACTGCACAGCTTTTTCTGTAGACGCCATGGCCTCAAAATCCTGATTTTCTCCCCTCTTCTCTTCTCTCTCAGCTGCCATCATATTTATCCCCACATACAAATGGGGAAGGGTGACTTTTAATAAACAATTTTATAAGTAAGTTTTTATAAGTAACAAGTAATTTAATAAGTGTTTCTTGAGAATGCAGGGTGATGTAGGTCTAAGTTGGCATCATAAAAACCCTGTGGAAGAATTGATAATAGAAACCTGAATATGAGTAAGATTTAGCCAGATAAAGAAGATACCAGAGTCTTCCAGGTAAAGGAACAGATCAGAGAGATAGCTTGGGGAGTCCACGGAACTAGCTGAGACAAAGAATGCAAGAGATAAGCTGGAAGGGGAGGAAGGGCCAGATCATAGGCTGTCCTGTGAACCACTTTAAGGAGTCTGTTTCTATTCCGAGAACAAAGGGAAATATTTGAAGGGTGTTAAACTGGAAAGTCACACAATCGTGGAGGCATTTTTAGAATTACTATGGCAGCAGAGTGGAGAATGGATATGAGAGGAGCAAGGCTAGAGGCAGCCAGATCAGTAAAGGGAGTAAAGAGCAGTTTGAATGAAATAGAGTTGTGGCCCATACTATGAGGTGGCCGAGGAGGAGGGGAAGAGGAGGGGACTTTTAGGATGTTTCCAGGTGGAACATTATCAGATCTGGTGACTGGATGTTTAGGTTGGCCCAGTCCAGGGGTAATTTGGTCCAGGAATTAATTATGACTTCTGATTTATTATTTGGAAAACTATGTAGACTGTTTTGTGCCTTACTAAAAGAGAAATTTTGGAGAAGTAACAGATTTGGAGAGGGAAAAGATATGTACCATTTTATTTTGATTGATTGATTGAGACACAGCCTCACTCTTTCCCAGGCTAGACTGCAGTGACATAATCATGGTTCACTGCAGCCTTGAACTCTTGGGCTCAAGAGATCCTCCTGCTTTGGCCTCTCAATGTGCTGGGCTTTAGGCATGAGCCACCACACCTGGCCTATATACTGTTGGAGAAAAGCTATAGTTGTTATGGAAACCCCACGTTTGGTCCAGGTCCTGTTGCTACTGGCACAGGAAGCAAATCACTGAGACAACAAGTATTGTCAGGAAAGAAAGCTTTTTTATTTGGGTGATGTTAAATGGGAGAACAGAATAATAATCTCAAATTCACCTCTCTGAGCAACTAAAATTGGGGTATTTATATAGCAGGAGAAGAAATGCCGCTACGGTGTTGAAAGAAATTAGGGAGGGGTAAGGGAGTAGTAATAATGGATGAGGAGTCTGACATCTCACTCTCTGGATGTGGTTTTGGTCCCTTGCCTGTGAGTCAGGTTCCTGAGGAAGGAAGTCAGATGAGACAAATACAAGTTTTGAGTTTCAAGACCAAAAGGGTCCATTTCTGTGTTTATTCTAAAATCTATAAACATCATTTCTATTGGACAATTGGGCTGGTTTCACATTTTAAGTAACTTTTAGACATTCAGTAAAATTCAGTTAGGCATTACTTCTATTTTACATATAAGAAGACTGTATTAGTCATGGTTCTCTAGGGGGACAGAACTAATAGGATAGATGTGTATATGAAGGGAAGTTGATTAAGGAGTATTGACTCACAGGATCACAAGGTGAAGTCCCACAATAGGCTATCTGCAAGCTGAGGAGCAAGGAAGCCAGTCTGAGCCCTAAAACCTCAAAAGTAGGGAAGCCAACAGTGCAGCTCTCAGTCTGTGGCTGAAGGCCCAAGACCCCCTGGCAAACCACTGGTATAGGTCCAAGAGTCCAGAAGCTGAAGAGCTAGGAGTCTGATGTTTGAGGGCAGGAGACAAACAGCATGGGAGAAAGATGAAGGCTGGAAGACTCAGCAAGTCTGCCCTTTCTCCCTTCTTCTGCTTGCTTTATTCTAGCCGCATTGGCAGCTGATCAGATGGTGCCTACCCAGATTGCAGGTGGGTCTGCTTCTCCCATTCCACTGACTCAGATGTTAACCTCCTTTGGCAACACCTTCACAGACACACCTAGGAACAATACTCTGCATCCTTCAATCCAGTCAAGTTGACACTCAATATTAACCATCACAAAAACTGAGGCCACAAATTATATAAGTGTTAAGGTCAAAATCTGAACCTAAATCTGACTCTGTGTGCCTGATTATTCTTTTTCTAATCTGTGTGGTGTAATTTAAGAATGTTATTGTAATAATGATAATCCTGAGAGGTAACGATATTTTTAAATGTTAATAAAATTTAGTCTACTATAAAATTTAACCTTCCAAATAAATAGGGCATGATGAGTGAAAGAAAATCAAAATCTATGGGGGAAGCCATAGTGAAGAACTGAGGAGAAAGTGACCACATTATAGTTTAAAATAAGGTTGTTTTGCACTCAGATTTTCTTTAAATTATGTGTGATAACTTACCAAAACCCTGTGCTTCCATGATTACTGAAAGTATTTTTGTTGTCATTTGCTTTCTCATTTGAGTTCCTGTAAGAAGTGATCTCATGTATAAGGCAAACATAACATCAATTTTTATTATATTATGAAAATTGCTAAAAGTTATTATTTAAATGCATAGGTTTGAGAACCTTAAAAATAAAAGTTTTAGTGAATACTATATGAGTTCATGATGTTTAAATAAAACCTCTCAGATGATAACAATTTGCTCTCATGTCACTTTTAATCCCCACATCTAAAGCTATCTTATACATTTAATACTTAAAGTACTTAAAAGAATTACTTAAAGAGTATTTTAAAGACATTACTTTAAAATACTTAAAGAAATTAAATTATTTGTATGTCAATATGAAATCCCAAGCAGAACAAAGAAATAAAATGCCAGACTCTGATACAACCCAAATATTACCTTTCAAAGCCTAGAAGAGCTACCTTTTAATTTCTGAATAGGAGGTGTAGGCATTCTTTCTAAACATGTCTGTAGATTTGGGGGAATGTTGCCAAAGAGCAAATACTTGGACTCTTCATGGCAGTGCCTTTGTTCTCTGGAAGACGATTGCTATTTCAGTTACAGCCTGGCTTTGCTACAAAAAGGCTGCTCTTTTACATTCCCTGGTTGTTTCTGATGGAAGTTTGCAGGTGTACCTTCTCTAGTTGTTCATAAGGCAGAAATACCCATTTTCTGGAGGTGGGTTGGTATTGGTAGTTGTGGTTATTTTTGCCTGCATTATTTAAGAATCTCAGATTTAAAGCAACAAAAAAACAAGTATTCGGTTCTTGGTTATCAAAAAGTAAAAGAAAAAAATAGGCTAAAAGTGAATGAGAATGATACAGCATCCCTAATCATCCTAATCATGTGTGCAGTCCATTTATTTTCCATACTAGCACAGATAATTAAGACAGTAATACTTAATTTTACAGTGAAACTTGGCAGGGTTAGTCCCGACTACTTGTTTATTTTGGAAGTAATATCAGCAGAACAGCATTAATGTCATTTAAAATATTATATTTATTTTATTTTTAAATTGATATTCTACCCAGTACTATACCAAAGAAGATCACTTAAGTTTTAAATAAGAGGAGGAGGAGAAAATAGAGTCAAACCAGGAAGACTATTCCATGTGAGAGGGTGCTAACAAAGCATTCCATCACATTTATCACTTTGTGTATCTGCAAACAGGAGGGGAAATTAAATTTTTCTCATTCACAAAGAAAGATAAAACGATAAGGTGACTGATTGCATTAGATATGTGCATTAAGATGTGTGCATTGCAGAAAGTGGTTATGGATACAGAAATCTCCGTAGATCCCCTAAATCTAAACTTTGCCAGAAAGTTTTCTGATACGATTACCTGAGTAAGTCATGGAGTTATTCAGACAGACATACCCTGTTTGGTCCAGAGAGTGCATAGAGAGGAAAAAAAAAGACAATATAAAACTATGAGAAATGCATCTTAAAGATTTAAATACTTGAAATTTGATACTTCCCAGTAATCTTTTGTCAAGATTCTCCCCGTTTTTTTTTTTTCAAAAGGTAACCCTAGCTTATCTTTGTCCCTGTTCCTTTCTAATATCGCTATTCATATAGGTATTTTCCCAACCTTTTACCTAAATTGCCATGACTGGAAAGATAAATCATGACACACATTTTCTATTGATGGGTCATTAAAATGATATATGAAGTGCAGACTTGGAAAGTAGTACATAGCATATCCCACTGTTCTAATTTGCAAATTATGGTGGAATCGTTCTGTCTGAAGCCCACACGTGTTTTGCTGACTCACTGGAGTCACTTGAGAGTAAAGACTATTTGAAGACAAAGACATTACCTTGAATCCAGTTATTCTGCCTAGCAATGTTCTTTTAATGTAGAGAACAGGCAATCATAATTTTTAAAGAAATAACCTAAAATATCAACAACCAACTGGTATTCTTATAATTTTATCTTTTTACTTAAATGAATGTCATTTTTTCTGATGACTTTAAATACTGAGAAGTACTGAGAAAACAAAAAGGATAGCTTAATTTCATACACTGTCATAACGTAGTTTATAGCCTAGGTATTCTCATTGTAGACCCAATACAAAAAGCCTGGTCCTCTAGTCTCCTGACTCATAACAGATTAGAGGATACCAATATATAATTGGCTACGAGAATCAGGCATGCACACCAATAGCAACAATAATAATAAATAACAGGGAAAACAAAGCTATGAAAATTAATTTGAAAAAAAGAAAAGTCCCTCCATATACGTCCAATTATTGTAGCACAAATGAAAAGTTGAACAAACATCAGTGGCCCCTAAAGATATTATCTATTGCATGTTTGATGTTCCCAAAGATTATTTTAATTTAATAGAGATATTATAATTACAGTTGTTAGCCTTTAAGAAAGAATGTAAACAAGGAAAGATTTATAAATGAAACTTGAAACTGGATGCATTAATTTTCTATTGCTATATAACAAATCACCACTTTAGCAATGTAAAACACACATCTATTTAAACTATAAGGTTTTCATTTGGTCATGAGTCTGGATACACTTTAGCTGGGTCCTTTGCTTAGAGCCTTACCAGGCTGAAATCAAGGTGTCTGCCCAGATTGCAGTCTCATATCAGCTCTGGGTTCTGTTCCAACCCAACTAGTTGATGACAGAATTCAACTCCTTGAGGTTGTAGGACTTCCTCTCCTTATTTATTCCATGTTAAAATGCTTAAGGGGAATATTTTTTCTTTTAACACACTTGTCTTAAATGATCTCATCCAGTCCCAGGGTTTTAAATATTACGTATGTGCTCATGATTCCCAAATGTACTTCTCAGGGAGCTCTGTCATCTCCCTGAAACTCCAAATTTAAATATACAACTATCTACCTGACACCTTCACTTTGATGTAGAATATGGATCTCAAAATTTACAAAGTCAAAACAGAATTATCAACTCCTCTTTCCCCAGCACCAATTCATTTTTCCCCAGTCTCTTCCATTTCAAACTATGGCACTGCTGCCCACTCCAATGGTTGCTTGAGCCAAATATCTAGGTATTACCTTTGATTTTCCTTTTTCTCTTATCCACTGCTATACAAACTATCAGTCCATTTTATTAATTTTTACCTTCCAAAGCATAACCCAAATATATTTACTTGTCTCCATGTCTACTACCAGCACCCTACTCTAAACCACTGCTGTAGCTTCCACCATTTCCAGCTGTGTCCCCTGCAATTCTTACTTTACGTTACTGCTAGAATGATTAAGACTGTTAAAACCAATTACACAGTGTCATCACTCCGCCACTTAAGTACTCCAGGATTCCCATTGCACTTAAAGTCAAATTCCATACCTTTTTGTAAAATAACAAAATTCTATAGAATTTGGTTCTGCCCATCTTTCTGACACCATCTCACCTTCCTTAGCCATGCTGTTCCAGCTGAAGCACTCTTTCTGTTTCTGCCCAAAGGCCTTTGTCATAGCTATTTTATCTTCTGAACTTTTTCTTCCCTGACTTCACATGCAGTTTTTCTTGTCAGCTTGTAGCTGGGCTTAAATATCAGGCCCCAGAGAAGCCTCTCATGAGCACCCAATAAAATGTAACCCTCTCCATACACATCAATCTCAGTATATCACTTTGCTTTAATTCCTTGCAGAGAACCTATCACAATGTGCTTTTTATTTATTTATGTTTGTTTATTTTCTGACTGTTAAACTCTAAACTCCATGAAAACAAGGGTGATATCTATAACAATCATCAAATATCAAGCATTCTATAAATATTTATTTTAAAAATTAATATGAAGGGCCTGGCATGTTGGCTCATGCCTCTAATCCTTGCACTTTGGGAGGCTGAGGTGGGTGGATTGCTTGAGCTCAGGAGTTTGAGACCAGCCTGGGCAACATGGTGAAACCCGGTCTCTACTAAAATACACACACACACAAAAACTTAGCCAAATGTGGTGGTGGGCGCCTGTAGTCCCAACTACTTGGGAAGCTAAGGCAGGAGAATTGCTTGAACCCAAGACACAGAAGTTGCAGTGAGCCAAGATCAAGCCACTGCTCTCCAGCCTGGGTGACAGAACAAGACTCCATCTAAGATAGATAGATAGATAAATAAATAAATAATAAATAAATAAAATTAATATGAAGGAGAATCTTCAAGAATGGATAAATTGAGAATTAGAAGAAAGTTAAGGTTCTTTTCATTCTTGCAAAATAGTGTTATTTTTGTGAAACATATTTGTAGTTTCATCCTGTCCACGTCCATTTAGATAAGTTATTGAGACTAAAGAGAGTAATTTAGAAGTTTTGTTTTGATTAATCAGTTGATACTCATATATTATTCAAACTCATACATATTTGAGTTAACGTTGCTGGATAATTTGTAAAGTGTGGGTGGATTTTGTTTAGCATAAAGAGTGTTAGAGGTAGAAAACTTTAAAAGTTTTTTTTTTTTACTTCATTTTAGGACAACAATATATAATATGCAGTTAAAATTCAGTGTAACTTTTCTCTTAAAATTAAGTTCTTTTTGGGAGAAGAATGGCTATTACTTGAAATAGAGAACCCAACAATACATCCTTTGTATGAATTATTTTTCCACTCAGCTCTTTGTGCTTATTTTCTATAGTAAGCTTCCAAATTGGGAAAAGAAAATGGCATATAATCAGTATATCCAAGGTAGATGGACTCTTGAAGATATGCAGGAATTCCACAGGGTTAGGCAAAACAAATCTTGTATACTTTTGAACCATTAATTTACCTTGAACTTTCAGGAGAAAAAAACAGCTTACCATGACAACCAGCAAACAGCAAACGTTACATTACTCTTAGGATGAAATATCACGAGGTGAAGAAATTTTTCCATTACATCTGACAGATTTGTGCCATGGCCCCCAAATCTCCTGACTTTAAGATTTCCCACTCCATTGCAATGGAAAATAGACAATTTGGTGGAAAAATATAAGAATCACTGAACTGTAATAGACATCCTTCTGTACAATAGAATGTCCTATTAATTGTTGAATATGAAGATAAATGATAAATGCATCAATACTGCTAAGTAGTAGTAAATATATAAATGGAAACTCATATGGGAGTGGTATCAGATCTAGACAATCCTATACTTTTCTTTAATGTTCTTTTCAAAACTGCACACATTTAACTTATAAACAGCAAAATACTCCCTTACCAGATTTATTGTTGCATAGGGGGTAGGGTCAGAAAACTGAACTTCTCTAGCTGTGCTACCATTTACTATGTGCAAACATGGTTAATGGCCTTCACCTCTCTGGGGCCTAGGTCCGTCATCTGTAAAGTGAAGGGATTAGTTTAGTCTTTTAGGTGTTTCGTAACACCAAACTGCTGTGATTCTGTTTCCTTTTGCTTTTTTATTATGTCTCATAAAAAATTAGGCCTCTCCATTTTTAGATTTTGCATATTTCTATTCAAAAGCATTATTTTCGGGTTCTCTTCTCCACTTCACATGTCTGAAAAAAATTAACATGGATTGGGTTTCCCATCTTTACTCATTTATCCAAATTGTCATCTTCAGAGGCAAACGGTGGATCATGAGAACTGTGATAGCTTGAATGAGAGAATCCCTGAATATCAGTGAGTCTAAGATGATTTATTCCATAGAATATATTGGTGATACAAAGTAGGAGGGTTTGACATCTCTGTCTTTGTGCTTAGAGATATAGCTACAAATGTTCCTCTCTGCCAGGGATATATATTACTGGTCATTTGTAAATGAAGCATCGGGAAATGTGAAGTTCCCTTTTGAAGTTAAGAGCTGATTGTCACTCTTGGTTATTTCAGCAGACTACTTTGATTGTAAAAGCTACTCTTGGACACAGTAGCAGTTCGTTCATCTGTAAGGACAGGAGAAAGAAGCCTTTTCAGGTTCATCTATCAGCCTTAAGTCTTATTGACCTTTCATGTTGGTACTGTTCAGTCTCATTTCTAGATATGATCCACTCTTACTTAGTCGTCCCTGAGGCTAAAACTTCAATGGTAGCTTGGATCTTCCGACGATGCTTTTATGGGGGAATGGGATTTGGAAAGTGATTGATGGTTATACTACAATATATTACCATAAATAAAATGTTACTCTTCTTTTTTCTTTCTTTTATTTGTTGAGACAGAGTCTCCTCTCTCCTCTATTGCCTAGGCTGGAGTGCAGTGGCACAATCTTGGCTCACTGCAACCTCTGTCTCCCGGGTTCAAGTGATTCTCATGCCGCAGCCTCCCAAGTAGCTGGGACTACAGATGTGCACCACGTGTCTGGCTGATTTTTGTATTTTTAGTAGAGACAGATTTCGCCATGTTGGCCAGGCTGGTCTCAGACCCCTGGCTTCATGTGATCTGCCTGCCTTGGCCTCCCAAAGTGCTGGGATTACAAGCATGAGCCGCTGCACCCAGCCTAGTTTTATTTTGATGTAGTATATTTAATTGCCATACCAAGGGAATCCAGGTCTCAAAGGTCAAGTTGAGAAGACAATTACCAATATTTTTATGCAAGATTCATATAACATAATTATTTTTTGGTCAATAAACAATTGTGAGAATAAGGCATTTTTAAGCTTTTGATGGCTATTATGTTAACTGTTATTATATGATGGGCAATGAAGTGTCAGAGGCCCATTAGATCTTTGAGCCTATTGCTGCCAGACCCTGATGATACTGAAATCCTATCTATCCCATCAAAAACAACACATAACAATTGGAACTGAGAAGAAAGAAAAGAAAAGAAAAGAAAAGAAAGAAAGAAAATATTTTTTCAACTTCAAAAAGGGTCATCTATGGTTCCTTTTTCTATGATTAGGACTTTGGGACATAAAAGATTCCTTGAACTATAAGGGTATCAGTTTAAGGAGGTATGGGGGTAAGATCCTCCAGATAACATATTAGCAAACCATAAGCATTGCATCCTTTTGAAGCTTTGTACTAACATCAAAAGTTTTATGATTAGGAATTGAGAATTTATGCAGTCTTCAGAATGTAAAAGAAAGTGTTATAAAAGCTAGTAGATGTTAAAATTTGTTGTAATATAAGAGGAATAATCCTGAATATGGGAGAAAAAAAATAGAAACCATTAGTTATACTAATTCATTGTGAAAGAAATACAGTAACTCTGATATGAAATCTGTTTCAAAAGGGGAAGGGTTGGGTAGACTAGAAAAAAACTCAGTACTTCAACCAAAAGGTGGCAGAAATATTGGCATTGAAAGAGGATTTTGGTTTTCTTATATAGAATAAAATAAACTTATACTTATATTTTGAATAATGGCTACGGTCCAAATCAGCTACAGGTGATTATAAAATTAAAATTTGTTTTTCGAGTTGTAACTTTTATATATGCTTGAAATTTTATGTCTATATTTTAAATGACTATAATCCAATTAAGCAAATTTCACAGATCTCCTAAGTAAAATGGTTTCAGGGAAAAACATACTATTGGGAGATACTACCGTGTAGTACTAAGTTGGACACTAATTAAATTTATGACCCTAGACAATGCACATAAAGCACTCAGAATAAAACAAAAAAAAAAAAATTAAGACCTTTTCCAGATTAAATATTTTATGAGAAACTCTAGCACCTGATGACAATGAACTTTGTATGACGTGTTTTCCAAAGAACATAAAGAAAAATAACCTTTAAGCTAATAATAGGGAACAATGATAATATTTAATATTTATTGAGTGATCACATTATGCTAGGCACTGTGCTAAGTGCTTTACATTAAATTTTTCATTTTATCCTTCTGGTAACCTGACAAGATAGGTACTGCTATAATTTTATGGCTGCAAATAGGCTTAGGAAGATTAAATAACTTGTTCAAGGTCACAAAGGTAGTAAATGTTGGAGCAGGGCCTGATTCAATGGTCAGGTTCTTATTCTCTAATTCTTATTCACTTATTCTTTTGCTTTTAACATGTATACTAGGAAACCTATTTACGAGAGCTGAAAATAGTAGGCATCTTAACTGCATATAAATAATTAAAATCAATATAAGATCCTTATTTACAATGTATTAATAATTTGAATTTGGAGCGAGAGTATCACATTATTACAGCTAACATTTTATCTGAAATCCATGTTAATCTTGATCTCATTTTGACACCTTTTGCACTTAATATCTGTCAGTAGACCAAGTTACATCTGATATAATGTATTGCCTCCGCTTTGCTCTGCAGAGAGATTCTCATTTATTAATGGTTAGATAAACTTCATTTTTCTAGCATGATTTAGAAACAAATGCAGGTTCTAACACATTTTATCAGAAGTTGGGAGATTATTTTTGACCTGAGGCAAAATAAACAGTGTACCCATGTGAAAGCATGAGAGTTGGGTCTTTGTCAACTTAAAAATATCAAATCACAGTTAAGGACTTTGGAAGTCACAGGATTATAGCTGAACTAATTGTGACTTAAGTAAAGACTTAGTTGCTTTTCTATATCATGTCAAAGGTAACTTGTTTAGCATTGCTTTCAAAGCATAAAGGTACTAATAGTCCTAAATGGCTTTCTGATGTTGGCAGGGCCCATCTGGCTCTTCTCAGTGAAGAAGCAAGTTTCTGCATATGAGACTGTAGTACTCAATAGGTTTTCCTTTGCCTCACAGCTAAAGAAACTAAGCTGAGACAACAAAAGTCATTACTGGCATAGGCCTTGCTTGTAAAATGAATTCCACTTTTCTTCCATAGCTCATAATGTTTCTCCAAAGTAATTATCTAAGAAAGATTTAGTTCTCTTATAAAATATAGACTAAACAACAACTGAACTAGTTTGCAATATAGATGCAGCAAATGATCACAATGGTAAACCATGTGGATGACAAGTATTTTAGAGGCATTAAAATTGTATTCCAATTAGTTCCGAAGTTTATTTGAACTAAAGTAAGTCTTTAACCAAGGAGCGAGATCCAATTTCCTTATAGGAAGCTTCAAAAAAGCATACTAAAACCACAAAGAAAGATTATAGGCACTTAAAAGAAATGTTACATAGATTAAATGTCAACTGGACAAGTCAGATTGAAGGATAGGTTTTTGATATGTAGCATAAAGAAAAACAAAAAGAAAAAATAGTAACGGAAAGCACCTGGTTGCTTTCATTGAGCAGTATACTGTCATATTTAGCTACACAATCGTTCATGATTTTATTTTATATTTTCAATTTCCAAAACTTCAAAGCTTCCGTGAAAACCTAATTCGAAGTATTTGTAAAATAATTCATGATGGCTATATTTCAGATAGAATCTAATATAGTCTAAACAATTTTGCTGTAAATTATGGAAAATTTTAATCTTTAAAACAAAAAAGATCAGCATGTAAAAAAGAAAGTGCCTGCAAGGTCTTATTGTGTTACATAGATTTGCAATTCTTTATCATAGAACCAAAACGAAAATAAATTAAAACTTGCCTATAATGCCGATTTATTTCTTCAACTATCACCAATTTGAGCACTTACCCATACTGAATTTGAAATCAAGATGCTTTGAATACAGCTTATGAGCTTCTTTGTTTTGGGTGGGGTAGGGGGAGAACCACTAAAGCAAACCGAAGAAAAAAGGGAGATAATAGAGCTTGGAAGCAACCTCTTGGCAAAGAGGAACAAGAGCAGTGGAATAATTTAATTGCTCATCAGCTAATTATACGGTATTATAATGTTAATGTGTCTTCATCATGACAATGTAATAGGTATAGATTGAAGCATATGAAAAAGAAAGTGTTGATGCAGTAATTATAAGTAAGAGTGGAGCTGTTAGAGTAATTATAATGCTTCATCGGGTAATTAACGTATTGTTCAACTTGAGATGGGGAACAAAGAGTGAAAAAGTTAAATATTGAAGGACATGCCTTTGACACTCCAGAGACGTCTTTGAGCTTTTGCAGAGAATAGGATATTCTATATTGATACTGTTATTTTCTGCTTCCCTTTTTCGTAATTTACTATTTTTTAGTCATGTAAGCTTTGAAAGAATGCAGTAATTTGAGTATGAGATGCTACTGTTTTTTTTTTTTTTTATGTAATATGATCCATATTGCTACTATTTCTTTTTTCAATTTCATCTCATTTTGTATTCCTCAGGTCATTAAATGAGCTAAAAACTTTAACATTAAGCTGGCTGAAAATTAAATAATGTATGTGAACAATTTTGTAAACCAAAGATGGTGATAATTATTCTTTAACATACCTGAGCAGTTCCTTCTGATAGAGGATTAGTACTTTCCCTTTTATTTTAATACCAATGGGTAACCTGAATTTTTTTAATACTCATTAGCTTAGATATATCTGTTTACAGTAAAGACCTCTGGATAGATTATGAAAAAAGAACAGCCACAACCAAACATTGGCAGCTAGTGGTAGGCAGCTATAATTTTGTAACCCTTTTACCATTTTTCTAAAATAACATATGCTACACTTTTGTAAATGTTTTATATATATGAACACATTCAGTTTCCACTTTCTTTTTGTTGTTGTTGTTATTGATCAGTTTTACAGATGGAAGTACCTACTGAGGCAGAGAGGTTAAGTAACTTGGTCAAGATCACATATCTCCTACTGATAGAACTGGGATTTGAACCAAGAAGTCTCTTCAGACTCTGCTCCTGGTTGTAGATTTAGGAGCTTGTTAGAAGACCTCTCCTGAAAGGTTTCTGTATTCAGATTAGAACAGAGTAGTTAAAAGAGATTTAACTGATAGGTGAAAGGTAAATAGGGTCTAGACAGGCACAAGAGAAGAAAGCAATTAAATATGCAAAAGTTGAAGAAGGCAAAGGGTAAAGATCAATCTCACTGCAGTGAAAAGCCCATGAAGCAGAGCCCGAGGAGAAAAGACTACAGTCTTAGAGCAGGTCACAAATAGCCTGAAGGCCAAAATCAGAAGTTCACAGAGAAGCTCATTAAGTTGTACTACTCAGTGTATATGAATTTCCCAAATGCTTATGATAAACACTTACCGGAGCTACCATGCTAGGTATGGAGGTGAATATAGGGCAACTGGTAGAGAGGAGTTAGAAATAGTGATGCCCTACTATTCTAAATTGTTTTCGAATTAGCAAAAAAGGGCTAGATTTATGAGACTCATCCCTGCTGAAGTATTTTGTTAGTTTGAGATAGCAAGCTGCAAAGCCATCAATATTCTTTCGTATGTTCTTTTTAGAGAACTGCACTTTTCAATTCTGTTCTTATCATTGTTCATATCAGCTTGTGTTATAAGGTGAAATAAACCACATAAATAAGGAAAAATATACAAGTGATTTCTTTCTAAAAATCATTAGAAAAGGAAAAAAAAACTACTATAATTTTTCTATTCACCAAATAATAGTGTTATTTTCCATCAGAAAAAATTAAACAGTAATATAAACTACTTAAAAAGTAACATATATTTTTAAAGAAAGTAAAATTAAAGCAAAAAGACTCATAATCTAGGTACTTCCAACTTTAAAATAGACTAAACTGGTTGAAACATTGAATTCTCAGTTAAAATATTTATATAACTGGCATGCCCTTTGAAGGTGTCTACTTCCATATTTTGTGATTTATTTAGTTTCTTGAAATTAAGAAAAAAATACCTGAACTAAGAAAAAAAATAATTCACTTAAATTTGGCAAAATATGTACTTACGCAGTTTCCACATAAATCTATTAGAGGTGGAAGACTTTGGCTATATTTTGTTATTTAGCATGCAGCTAAAAACAAGAGACTATGGTTGGAATGACATGGATTCCTCCTTTTTTCTTTTCTTTCTTTTTTTTTTTTTTTTTTTTTGTGGTGGTAGGCATTTATGTGTGACATCTCTCCAGGAGAAGAAGCACAGGCTTTGGAGTCAGAACAGTTCCATGTGCTGACTCTGTTAATCTCTCCGAACCTTATTTTCCCTATTCTGAAAGAGGTAATAATAATTTCTGTGTTGCAGAGTGGTTGAAAATTAAAAATACATATAAAATGGTTATCACAGAAGCTGGCACATGATAATTGTTCAGTTAAAGCTGATGATGATTATTGCTATTCAGCATGAGCAGGTTACTGAACAATGCTGAGCACTACTTAATAAGAAGTTCTCAAAAGTTTAAAATAAATCTATGAAATTATGTTGTGACTTTCTTTTAAAATATTAATTATAGCTGTCCTCAATCTATAATGAAAGAGGTACTAAGCATTAAAGAGGCAAAATGTAGCCATGTAAAGTGTCCTCTCTTCAAGATCCTTCACAAAAGTGAAGAATTACGGTTGTCAGAGATTAGTTCAACCATATATAAAAAGGAAACTAGTGCTATTAGTAACCCTTCAAAGAAAATTTTATAATTCAAAGGCAATGAGCAGAAAGTATACAATCATTATTCTTCTGAAACATAGTTATAGTTCATATAAAACATGTGTATATGGGATTTATTAGTGATTCTCTTCTATTTCCTCTGCTAGGCTGGGTATCATGAAAGCAGAAATTACTTCTTTCATTTTTAGGCCCTCCAAAACTAGTATAGCACCCAGAATATAATAAGTACTAATACACATTCACTAAATAAATGAGAAAATAAATTTTTATTTCACTGGGAGATAGAATCAAAGTTAAGAAGGATATTGACCATTTAAATTCACTACAATTCACAAACCACCAAGTTGCCAGATGCTTCAAGTTTCTTTCTCTAAACAAAACCTATATCACAAAGGCTAACAATAAACACTCACACGCATACATTTATTTTTACTTTACTTTTCTTCTCTTCCCTGATCATGCCCTAGAGAAGATGTTCATATCCATGAAATGAGGAAAAAGCTTTAAGAAAAGGTATTTCTTTACATAACTGAGAATACAACATATTCTTCTGTTGCTTTTCTTTTATTATCTTAGTCTAGCACTTAGCTAAGCAATATTATCCATAAATACAACAAAATTGACCTTCTCCTCTGTAACTTTAACATCATGATTTCTAGATATGGTGAAAGAAGAAGAAGCTTTAACAATTCAATGGTCAGAAAAAATCATTTTTCTTTTCCTTATGGAGGAGAAAAAAAGAATTAACGAGTAACTCAATTGTTTTGAGAATTAGAACACACAAAGTACAAAAGAAAAAAAAGTCTCGAGTAGAGATATTTTAGACATACATTTTTGAACAGTCATCCTCTTTGTTTGAGTCACACACTTTGCTGGTAACCATGGGGACTCACTCTGTAAAGGTAGAGTGCAGCTGGATACCTTAGTTGTAGTAAAAAGCCTTGGAGAAGCCTAAAAGAAGGACCATATTTGACTAGAATTATAAAATTGTTAGATTTTGCTTACTGAATCCAATTAATCCTGAAGTAACTATTCAATGATATTTTTATCTAGATTTTCTCTTCATATATATAAATAAAGAGACTAATATATAATAGATTATATTCTAGGATAATGAATTTTATATTGTATTTATAAAAGGAAATATTTGGGAATTCTCCACATTTTTAAAGCTACCTCCTACAGGCAGGAAGTTCTCCATATTTTTCAAAAGATACATCACATATTTCTATATACCTGAAAGGTTATCCCATAATAATATATTTCATCACCATTTTGAAAATGATACATGGAATGTTATGGCTACTTTAAATAAATACATAATTAAAGAACAATACTTTTTTATGAAATAATTAAATGCAAAGAAATACAATGGCAATTTTTTTCAAAATCCTTGAGATTCTAAGAATCATTCTCTGTTGTAGTGCCCTTTGAAGAAGTATCTTGGAAAATATTTGCTTTCATTCCCCGATGTCCATCTAAACTTTGTTGTTTGGTCTAGATGTTTTTATCTGATTAGAATTTCAAGCAGTTATTTAATGTCTATTAGATTTACAATGCTCCTTAGAAAAGATTAATTTTTAATTTTACTTTCATCACTTCCCCTGACTTCAAAAAGTTTATAATTTCCACAGAACCAATCTGCACATAAGAAGTTTATGTCAAAATACAAAGACATGTTTGTCAGCAAGAGAATGTTAGTCTTTGCCCAAATATTCAGCCTGTGGCATTTCTCTGTATCCTTCTCCATTGGAACACCCAATGTGTCCACTTTAACTTACATAAGGAACGTACAAATCTTGAATGTTATTAGCTAGGTGTTGTTTGTAGGCTTTGGGATACATTTATAATGCATTTATACAAGTTATTGAAAATAATAGCTTTAGTGTTGTTTTTGAGATGCTGTCATTACCTTTTCTTGGTAACTCTCATTATCCAGTTGCTGCTTTCCTTAGGCTAAGCCTCCTATTACATCTGTGATCTTCCAGATATGCTCATTCTCATCTCTCAGATGTGTTCCTTCTCTAAAATAGCAGGGCTCCATGCTGTTCTCAGAACTTGGAAACTCGAAGACACAAAAGGTCTAGGCTAAGTGCCAACTTCCCCTTCTACACTTTGCTGATTTTTCCTAAAGTGAAATGAGTCCTTTTACTAAACAGACAAAACCTAAAACCAAAAAAATAAAGCAAACAAAACAAAAACAAATGAACAACAAACAACAAAAAAACCCTTCAAAATTGTTTCTGTTTAAAAGCTGATTGATTATTAGTAAAAATGAAAAGGAGCAACATGATAGCTGGATAATTGTCTCTACTGTAGCCCCTATTTCTTTTGCCTAGAAATAGCCCTCAAATTGTTCTACTAAGTTGATAAAATCTAGCTGCATTTCTGCTGTCTCTAGGATTTACTTTTCAATTTGGGGAACTTTAGATGCACAATGAGAATTTCTCTGTCCTTTGTCCCCAGACTTTAGAAAATCATACGCTTCAATCAAAGGGTAGTCGTTAGTATTTTTTTTAACAGAATCTAAACTTGCATGGAATATACTCATAAGAATAAAATGTATTTGGCCGGGAGCGCGGTGGCTCACGCCTGTAATCCCAGCACTTTGTCAGGCCAAGGCGGGAGGATCACGAGGTCAGGAGATCAAGACCATCCTGGCTAACACGGTGAAAACCAGTCTCTACTAAAAATACAAAAAATTAGCTGGGCGTTGTGGTGGGCACCTGTAGTCCCAGCTACTCAGGAGGCTGAGGCAGGAGAATAACGTGAACCCGGGAGTTGGAGCTTGCGGTGAGCCCAGATCACGCCACTGCACTCCAGCCTAGGCGACAGAGCAAGACTCCATCTAAAAAAAAATAGGAAAAAAAAAAGAAAGAATGTATTTATCCATGATTTGTACTAGTTCCACAGTGTCTAGTATAATGCTGTATGTATAAGGGTCACTAATGCATGCTTTCTAGATAAGGAAGGGTTAAAAAAATATATACTCTTGACTTCCTCATCGGAAACAATTGCAGCTTTCATGTTGCCCATAACAAGTCAGAAACTGAACTAGCATTTAACTGTTTTATCTTTTTTTTAAATCAAGTTTTGATTGAAGACATTCTCACAGTTCAGGAGAAGCCTTTGGAAAGGAACTGTTGGGATCAGCAGGTTATCTGTCTTCTCAATATGAACCCCAAGTAGATAGCAATGAGGTTGATAAAGGTGACTCATCCTATATTAGTTTTGTCTAATTTGTAACTGATATGAAGATTTAGCATATTATTGATATATAATGGATAACAATTTTACATAAGTAATACAGGAGGAATTAAGAATATGTCTTATAAATGTTTACCTATATGTGTCCCAGGTAGAGTTCATATGTACAATCACTAAAAGATGCTGTCCTCTTTTCCTCTGTAGGAAATCAAAAGCATAAGAGTAATCAACCTTAATTTTAGAATCAATTCAATTGATCGGCAATTTTTTTATTATGTGCCTGTTTGGGTCAGGTACTTTGCTAAGAATGAGGACAAGATGAACCTATCCATTCACTTATTCTTTGAAATATTAATACTTATTGTATCTGCTGAGTGCACATTACATGCCAGGGACTGTTAGATTCTGAAGATTCTGAAGACAAAACAACATTTTTGCCCTCAAGTAGCTGATATTTGCGGGAGGAAAGTATATGACACATTCCTTGCCTTCAGAGATTTTATAGTCTAATAGAAGACAATAGCCAATGTAAAAATAGAAACAATACAGTGTGACATGGGCAAAGAGTGAAATGTATGTATGTTAAAACATTATTACAGAAGAGAGCGCAAAGATTTATCTCATCTAGGAATATCAGAAAGCCTTTCTGAGTTGATGACACTTGAGCTGTGGGTTTTGAAGAATGAATATTTGGCATGTGGATGGGACTAGTTAGAAGTGGGTGGAGGGATGAGACACCTCAGAGAGAACTAGCAGATGCAGTCATAGCGCTCTAAAGCAACACACTATATGCAATCATCTATAAGCTATTTGACATTGACCCAAATAAAAAAGTTAAGTTCTGGGAGTTGAGTGGGGACAGAGGAATGAGATAAGAACTTACACCTAAGTAGAATCAAATTATGCTATGGAGCATGGACTTTATTCTATAGGAATTGGAAAGCCATTCATAATTTTAAGCAAAAGATTAACACAGATTTGAATTTTAGAGAGATTACTCTTTTAATAGTGTTTCTCAAAGAGGAGAATTGAGTTGATTTATGTTCTCTGTTATTAAACTATTAGCCTCTGAATGAACATCATCGTATATGATGCCTCTATCTAAGTTATTATCTAAGATATTTTCCTACTGCTTGTCAGTGGGAAATAATGGATCAGCAAGGAATTAACATAACCTAATTTTCATGGAGTCATTTCCTAAAAATTTCCACACAAACTGAATTTTGAAAAAGGTGGACATTCACTTTGTTCCAGTGAAACCATCCCATTGGCTTAGCCTTTTTGCACCAGTCTCACATATATTTCTTATAGTCAAATGAGAGAAAAATCAGTGGATCTTTTCCAAGTCATTTATGTTTCTAAATATATATCAATTGTGACTATGATATAAGAGAAAAAGGCCAAAGAATCTTGACTATATTGATAAAAAAGAAACTAACATTTGCTAAACTGAAGCTGTTTCCCCCAAGCTTTTATTAATTTCCATACCCCAAATAATATTATTAACTATTATTTATGTACTCTGATTATCTATTTCTATAAAGAAATACATGACTATAATTTTGATCACTTAGGAGCTTTCTGAAGTAGTCAATAAGTACAATTATTGAACTGACCACTTTGATTTCATTTTCCCATCAATTATTATGTCTAAAGGATAGTTTTTGCTTTGTCCATTAGCTAGGAATCATAACCACTATTCCTTTTTGATCCTTTGTAAGATAAGAAAATAGAGAAAACTAACAAAATGTCAGCTAATAAAGCCATATTGACTTATTAGATATCTATTTCCTTTTTATATATTTTGTCCATTAGAGTAATTTAATAATCAAAAGTAGAACTAATAGTCTGCTTTCACACAAAGTGAATGTAGGTAAAGGTAGGGAAAATGCATAATTGATATTCCCTGCAGAGAAGTCTCTCTGGAGGGACATGTAAAAATAAGAAGAAACACAGATTAGTAAGCTGACACAAAGGGTTTTTTTAAATATGTGGGTAATTATCTTTATTATGTATACAACCAGTGGGAAGCATACTATCTTCAGACTTGCTCATAACCCCTACTGATTTTAAGAGATAAGAATTAAGACGTTGGGTCTACATTTTATTAAATCTGCAATTGTTTAAAGGGTTGTGTTTTCTTCTGTAGTTACATGAGGAAGCATAACGATTCATTTTTGATTATGATTTATTGAGATTTCCTTTTACAATTTTTGTGGCATTCAGTATTTTCCTTATACTATTTCATTATAGAATCTTCACAACCTAATTTGGTATTAATATCTCTGTTTTACACATGAGTAAACTCAAACTCAGAACTGTTAAATAATTTACCAAAGATCAAATAGCTAATAAGTAGCAGAGATTATATTAAATTAAACTAAGGTCTCCATGACCTTAGTCCAATTTTAACTAATACCTAAAATGGCTTCCATGCCACTGTTTAAGTTATTGTTGCTGGTAATACTTATATTGTAAATATTGCCCTTTGGTATGTACAATTTTTACAATTTCGTGGATCAAAGTTAAAATAACTCTATTTTCAAAATATAGCTAATTTATAAATTTTAAAAACCATATTATGAAGGTTACATAATTTCCTTTCCTGTTTAAATACAAATATTGGAAAAGTTTTTTTGCTTTTAATATTTTAAAATGTAGGCTCTTTGAAAAATATATAAGGAGTTCGGTTCTTAATTGTTTATCATCAGTTTTAATACTCTGACATGATATTATTTTGGTTGCCTTGAGCTGCATTACAAAATTTAATAAAATATTATTTTAATAGCACAAATGATTAGCTACATACCCAGGTTCTCTTATGAGATCCCAAGGGTCCTCCACTACCTTCATTAGAAAAGTAATCTTGATATCACTAATTTGCTTTTCCAAATTGCCTATCTAAAAGTGTACAAAGAATAAATGAAAGATTTGGGAATATAAATCAGTCTCTAATATTATTATACATTTCTGAGTAGACTAAAATGGTACATTTATATAATTTTGTGATATATAATTTATATCATATTTTGTGATTATACAATTTATATCATTTCTCCCTGCCATGTATCTAGTTTTAAGCTGTGTCAGATAGGGCCACCAAATGAATAGACTCAATGTTACTCAATATCCTTTCCCAGTTTCCTATCAACTCTCACATAGAAGTGAAATTATTCATCTTGCCGAGTTTGTTTTATTTTGTTTTGGGTTTTTTTGGTCCAATCTTTCTTCCTTCATTTCTTTTCTTTTTTAAAACTCCTTTTCTCTCTGAGAAAAAATAACTGAACTTCCTTTCCCTCTTATGATATTTTCAGCTCCATATAAATATTTCTTCCTATAATTTCCTATTTCAGGAACCACTCTCTAGCCCATCTATGTCCTTACCTATAAACTTATCAAGAAGCATGTCCATATGGAAGTCTGTAGAAATTGGGTCAGTGCCAATACCACCCTCCCCCACCAAATTGTATGCTACTAAACAAGTACTTTATTTCCTATATATACTTTATTTTGAACAAAGAAAAATGTAACTTTCTCTTAAGATTATTTTATTAAAATTATATCCACATATAAAGTATTCCATTTGATATGATAATGCACTGATGCTTAAATATGTACTTATCAAAAGTGATGAAGGTATTAAACTAGTCTCTATCTGTTCATATTTGTTTAAATATAAAACTATGAAGCTATGCATTTTTGTAGCACCTAATTCTGATTTCAAACATATGTTGGTCTATTGGCAATTGTTATTAAAACAGCTTGCTAAAATGAATAAAAGTTATGCTACTACTGAATATACATATTTTTATTTGCAATTTTTATAATAACATATCAAAATAAACAGTCCCCGTGCCAAAGTTAGAAAAAAATCACTGCCTTGCAATATTCAGTTCTCTTGTTTTCAAACTCCCAGTAAGTGTGGAGTAAGAGAATTTTTGTATATTAACAACTTGTTCAAAGAGCTTGGCTTTTTAAAAATCATAATCAGCAGAATGAATATATGGCATTTTCATATTGCTTTCTATAATAACATCTTGAGTTTATTAGTGACCAATTTAATTTGTGCTAATCAGCCTAAGGCAAAAGGAGTGGCAAATTAACTTGACACATACATTTGATATTTTTTTAGTACTTCTCAGTTTTGCAGTATAACCACAACGTGGCAACCCAGAATAAACACACAGATCTACAGTGTCACTTCCAATTACCACATTACTTTAAATAGCTGTAACTCACTGAAAAGCCAGCCGTGACTCATTATCATCTTGGTTTTATCTGAGAAGGCCTGCATCAACATTGCATATGAAATTGCATGTTTGAAAATTGTACACTTTCATTAATGGTCTGAATCTGGATTTACAGTATATTTTCTAAAATAATATTTAGCAATAGTAATATACTTGGCAGAGTCATTCTTGCTCAGACTCAAAACAGGCACCAAGAGACAGCAAAGTTGCTTTCCCTGCAGGCTCCTTCTTAATTCCTACTCTAAACTCACCAGGGATTGTGCAGCGGAAAATAATTTAGTGATTAGGGAAATTGCCATAATAATCTTTGCCATCGCTTTTCTTTCCTTGAGTCTTTTCTGCATACAATTTAATATAAAGTGTCAGAAAATGACTTCTCTAAAAATTTTGTGATACATATCATTAGCCATCATTTTTCTAAAGAACAGTAACCTCAAAATGTGGTCCATAGAGTTACCATTTAATTTTTTGTTCAAACTGGGACAATTTGAAAGTGAAAGGAGTCACTATTGATAATTAAACCACAAAAACAGGTATAAAATGAAATCGTCCATATCATATGTGAAAGTCTGGTCATTCTATCATCAACTGCTCTGCAAGAGACTCATGTAGTGTGATTGTTTACAAATCTAAATTCCTGAAGCCCATCTGCTAAACCAGAATCTCTGGCTTTGTGGCCTGGGGGTCTGCATTTTTAAAAAAGCTTTTACAGTTGCTTCTGAAGTGTATTAAACAACTAACAATAGCTGGCATTATATAATGATTAACATGTGCCAGGCACTTTTCTAATTTCTAATATGTTATGTTTTAAAGTCTCACTTTAACTGCGATACAATGACAGGTTGATATATGAAAAATTTAAATATAAAAGGAAATGTGGCTACTTGGAAACATTTGAATGATTGGTCAAACGATTTACATTTTACCTCGATTTCTGGAATCTTGCAAGACACAGCCTTAATTCAATAATCTGGGATCTTGAAAAACAACTAAAAATTTGAGAACAAAGTCATTAGTGAAGAGATGATATTTTAGCTGGGCCTTAAAATCAAAGTTTTGCTGGGCAAAGAATGGAGCCAGAAGGTGTAGCTTGGGTATAATCAAGGAATCATAAAATATCTAGCATGTCTAAGAGAAGTGAGTTTCGTGAGGCAGAAGCCAGATGATGGATAAGAGTGTGAAAGGTGATGAGGCTGGAACGGTAGCCTGGTGTTAAATGTCAGTGGATTAGCAGATACTTTGGGATACGTACTCTCATTTGCACCCCTCCATGTCTTTTTAGTACTGTATTTACAATACTGTGACTGCTGGCTCGATTTCAAACTACCCACGACTGATGGTTTTACCTCCCGGAACTTTCTGTGCTTACAATTGGGGCAGCCAGAAATGCTGGAGAATTAACATTCCTCAAAGAATAGTCCACAACCAATTATTGAACTTGGTGGATTATTACCCCAGTTCCCTTGCCCATTGTGCTAAGAAGCTTTGAGGTGCGTATTCTCTAAAGGTCCCCAGGGTTCCAGCAGGATTCAGCAAATGTAATTAGATTGATAACACACTCTTGATCACTGCTCTCTCATCTCTCTTACATTTTTCTATTTCCCCACCCTTGTTTCTTGGAAAGAGCTCACCAAAGTTTGATTTGTGCTTGAATCTTCGATTCAGGCTTGGATTCTGAAAGAACCCAAACTAAGACAACATTGTCTCTTAGGAAAATAATTTAGATTTTATCTAATTGCTTACTAAAGTAGGCAACTAAAGAAATTTAAACCAGGTGAGTGAAGAACTTTATATTGCAGCAAGAAAAGTAGCAGCAATGGGAAGGAGAGACTGCATAGGGGAGAAAGTGGTGGTAAGGCATCCAGCTAGTTAGATGGCTGGTGCAGGATTCTGTTAGAAGAAGCCTGGATAAAGGTAATGAAATAGGAAAGGGAGATATATGAGGCTGCTTTTGATGTGGAACTGAAAGGATTAAGTGATTGATTGGATATGGGGGTTGAAGATGGAAGTGCTTTCATACATTTCATCATTTGTATGAAATGATGAGCAAATCAAATTAATGAACTTCGCAAACTCAGTAGATAGTACACAGTGATACCACCTATAGTCAGGATGCAGGCTATCCTTTGTGTAAGCCCAACAAGTGCTATTTACGTGCCTGAATGGCTCCTCTTGATAGTACAGTGTAAAACTTGCAAAATCTTATGTGGCAGAAAAGTACAGATTAAGCTAAGGAATATAAGAAGCAAATAAGAAGGCTTGTTAGAGGGGGGATTGTAGAATTTGATTGAAAATTTTGTCACATCATTTCAGATATGGTACAGATTACACACTCGGTATTATCCTGAACATTAAATACATAAGTGAACTTAAACAAAATGTTTAGAGACATTAATGAAACCTGAGAAGTATGAATACTGATAAAATAATAGCTTGAAAGCAATCTTTTGGAAGACTGTATGAGTGCATTTAAATCAAGTCTGCATTCTTGTCTTTTAAAACCTACAACTCAGATATTGCAAATTATAGAAAGCACGATGTCATGAATATTCAGAACTTATCTTTTTATGCATGCTGATTGCTTTAGGAAGTTAAACCCCAAATACAATCTTAAATCCTTTTTTAAATGTTACTCTTATAAAAACATACACAGATATCAAGCCCTTTATAATCTAAACAGTAGGAGTTAGTTATGTTTGGGTGTTACTCAAAGCTTCTACTTAGGAAATGTAGAAGGCTGCTAGTATGATCCTACTGATGCAGGGCAGGGAAGCCCCAAAGTGGAGCTTAGCCCACGAGGGTTCTTGGCTTTACCTAGGAAAGAATTCAAGGGCAAGATGGAGGTAGAAGAAAACAGCTTTGTTGAAGAGGCAGTGTTACAGCTCTGGCAGTATTACAGCTCTGTGACTCCTCCTGCAGAGCAGGGCTACTCTATAGGCAGGGAGTAGTAGCTCAGGGCAGTTTTGCAGTCATATTTATACCCACTTTTAATTACATGCAGATTAAGGGGCAATTTATGCAGAAATTTCTAAGGAAGGAGTAGTAACTTGGGGTCATCAGGTCATTGCCATGGAAAGGGGAGGCAACTCCTGGGTGTTACCATGGCAATGGTAAACTTACATGGTGCACTGGTGGGCATGTCTTTTGGAAATCTGCTTCCACCCCAGTCCTGTTTTAGCTAGTCCTCAATTTGGCGTGGCGTCCAAGCCCCACCTCTGCAGTTACATCCTGCCTCCTACTTCACCACTGTAGAATGTCCCTCTCCTGCCCACTTACTTTTTGCAATAAAAATTCACATTTAGACATAAATTCCTTTGGGTTAAGTCTACTTAGTTCCATATAAAAATGAATGCTCTCAAGGGTGAGCACCACCATAAAAGAAGAAAATGGAAGTATAGAGAACTCAGGTATGTTGAGCTTTTAAAGGGTGGAAAAGGGCAGAAAGGGCACAAATTGGGGAGATCGAGGGAACTAAAGGGAAATATTTCACAGTTTTCATTAATGTTTTCCCTGCATGCAGTCTTTTAGCTTTTTAGCGGTAGCCGACCATTCAAACCTGCTGTGTTCCCTGCCTAGAATGGAACAACGAAACAAAAGTACTTTGGTAGTTTATTAAAGCCAACTGAGATGGCTTTTTAATCCAGTTTCCATTGCGTCATTTATGAGAAAATTTGTGTTTCTGAAACTTAAAAGTCAGAGCTTTTCCACAAAGTATAGAAGGAAGAGATCATTGTCTTTGTGTTACTAGCCATTGCCAGGTGGGGACATTTACAAGAAAGTGAAACCTAGTATGGCAGTTTGATTTTTAAAAAATATAGTGAGTTGCTTAGGTTGTAGACATATTTTTGAAGGTTTTGGCTTATCCACTTCCTCAGTTCAAGGAGTTTTGGAAATTGAAAAATTCATAGGAACCAAACTTGTCAGGCCTTTGATGTGTCACATGATGATACTTTTCTACTGATGTGACAGGACTTCACATAACACACACAACTTGAAGCCTGAAAAAAAATCAGGGGCATTACTATTATTGAAGTAAGTGTTGGCATTCACAAATTCCAGAGTTTTGTCTGCTAAGTTGCTGGACAACAACTGGCAACTTCCTTCATTTCCTGTTGCTGAACTTTCTTTTTTTTTTTTTTTTTTTTATTATACTTTAGATTTTAGGGTACATGTGCACAATGTGCAGGTTTGTTACATATGTATCCATGTGCCATGTTGATTTCCTGCACCCATTAACTCGTCATTTAACATTAGGTATATCTCCTAATGCTGTCCCTCCCGCCTCCCCCAACCCCACAACAGTCCCTGGAGTGTGATGTTCCCCTTCCTGTGTCCATGAGTTCTCATTGTTCAATTCCCACCTATGAGTGAGAACATGTGGTGTTTGGTTTTTTGCCCTTGCGATAGTTTACTGAGAATGATGGTTTCCAGTTTCATCCGTGTCCCTACAAAGGACATGAACTCATCAATTTTTATGGCTGCCTAGTATTCCATGGTGTATATGTGCCACATTTTCTTAATCCAGTCTATCGTTGTTGAACATTTGGGTTGGTTCCAAGTCTTTGCTATTGTGAATAGTGCCGCAATAAACATACGTGTGCATGTGTCTTTATAGCTGAACTTTCTTAAGTTCCATGCAGTCACAGATTTTGAAGAACTACAAAGCTTTCCTAGATTTTTATGATTATGAGTCATACATTGAATCTCTGTGGCTGCTCTCAGAATACCATATTCGGATTGCTCCAGTTATGGAAGTTTTTGCTCAATCCACATGACTCAGAAGCAAGATATATTGTTAAAATATTGAAAAAAAATAAAGACTACGCTGCAAAGTGAACTATATTGACTAAGAAACAGAGAATTCTTGGAATCCTGAGGTCAGTTATAGAAATCTAAAATCTATCCAGATTTCTCTGGCCAGAGAGTAAAACTGTGGAGTTTGTAACTGTCACCATGAAAGTAGGTTCTGTTTTCAGGTAACTGCTTAAATGGAAACAGTGATCAACAGAGGTGTAAAGTGAAGCCAAGGAGTAAGAATAAAGATGTCATACTCACTCTTTGTTCTCAACAATTCTCCAGACCCTTAACTGTGCACATTCTCATTGATTTACAAAATTGATCAGTGATAAGCACTGTGCTTGTATCTCTTGTTTATATAGTAAAAATAATACATTAATCTGGTTTTTGGATCACTTTTGTATACAGTGAAAACCTATAATTAAGCTAAGCATCTAAACTCTCCAATTCTATGAAACAAAAAAAAATACCCAATTTGACTTATGCACCTTTGATTTTATGATAATGTGACCCATCACTAAGAAACCTTCAGACTGTTATTGTATTAACACATATAATTTCTCATGATCGTTATATTTTCCATGGTTAAATTTAATGAAAGTGTTTAAAATATGTGTTTATGTGCATCTATCTCCAGTGCTGTTCATAATTAACCTCAGCTTGGTTGTTACATGAATAAACTGAGGCTTAGCATATTAAATAGCACAGATGTAATCTCACACTTATGGATGAGTAACTGGACATAATACCTGTACCACATATATTACCTTGATGTGACTTGAATGAGATGTTGATATACGATGGAGCAATTTGCAAATACAAATATTACAAATTATTATTTGTATTAATTATTGTTAGTATCAACTAAATATTATAACATTATTAAATAGTATATTATTTTTTATGGAAAGGCAATTTTGTTTACTTATTTTAATGAATGCATCTTTCTTTACACTCTTGGAAAAATTAGCTTGAAAAATACTAGGAAGGCTTGGTTATATTTTTATTTGTGTCAAAACAGAGGTTATACTTGATGTCATTCTCCAGGAGACTACCTGAGATTGCATAGATGAACTGAATTTCAGCCATAGGCATATATTGCTTCTAGGAAGAGTTAATGCAAATACATAATTCAAACAGTAATATCGAAAAAACATGTTTTAATATTCTAGGAGGAGATACATATTCCATTTTGAAAGATTGTGCCCACCATTTAGCATCATGTACACTGATTTTTAATATTTACCAGCTAGAAAGCTTTTGATGCATTTTAAATGGTGTGTTTATAATAATTCACTATTAATGTGGCTGCTAACGAATAAATAGGTTTGAAATTTCTTTTCTTACATTAGAAGTTGTTTTGAGTGAAGAATTTGTTCATACGCTTATTCAGTATTCTTTTCACAAGTAGTTACAGAGGTTCTGGTATCTACGCATAAAATATTATATTGTGAGCTCAACAATGAATATTCTGTTTATTATTTTAAATAAAATTATCAAGACAATGTTCAATTTAAACTTCACTATTAGGACCCTTATAGGTGACTGAAAAACCTATATGTGTGATATTTTTACTCAGATAAGTTTTATTTATATACTAAAATTCATTCATTCTTTTATTCAATAAATATTTATTGAACACATGTTATGTTGCTATTTTTAAAGGTCTCTTTTTTACTTGTCCTTAAAAAAAATTCCCGTGACCTCATTTAATCTTGCTTGCTTTGGCTCATATATCCATTTAATATTGAATTTAATAATAATATCTGCATAGAGATATATAGTTTCAAAGCATTTATGCATCTATTATTTATTTTTGTCCTCATGGAGACTTTATGGGAGAAGCAGGACAGTTACTCTCGTCCCACTCTTACAAGCAAGAGAATAGGTTAAGCTTCAGAGAAGTTCGGAGATTTGCCCTGAGTCACATAAAATATAGCAAATATAACACATTTTAGAAAATAAAGTTCTTTATTTTCAGTAGATTATCACTGTAATTATGTTTTGACTGAAAGAAATTTATATCAATTTTGGCTCATCACTTAGTTTAGGGACTCTTCTGAACAGATGACCCATAACCTTTTCTAGAAAAGAGAGAGGAGTATGAGTAGATTTACTAGTTTTCAGTTTGAGTATTTTTTTTCAGGGACGCTCTCATTACCTAAATTGAGAAGTTCTTGATAAGCTAATATATTAAGTCTTATGATATAATTAATTAGGAACATAATTGAATGATATTGTGTCAGGGATAAAAGGAAGCAATCTTACAGGCTCAAATGAACTATTCACATTTTCTAGTGGTGTAATGGGCAAGGAAAAGTATCTGCCTTTATCACAAGTGCTCTTGAGGATCAGTATTTTTAAAAATGATTTCTCTTTGGACAAGACTTTCTACTTCTCTTTGTAATTCCATCATAAATATGAATACATACAAAGCACAACTATTGAAATCATTTTCCAATTTCATTTCTTGGCTGTTAAAGAATAATACTTTAAAATGAATTTTGGTGATACTAGGTAGTGGGCTGCAAATTGGGTGACTATCATAACACCTTTCAAGTGCCTTCTCATAATGGGTATGGTATTAGAAGTAGATGAATAGAATGTCCTAAGTGCACCAATTGATAGAAATGCCCTCTTCGTTCTACTCTGTAAATCCTATGTGTTCAAGGAGTTACCATGTACCAGTATGTCTAAAAGCTATATGATCTCTCCTTTCTCTAAACTGCCAACTTTAATACTAATAATCATATTTGCTGCCATTTATTAGGCATCTACTATATGCTTACATTAATGTTACATGTTTATTTTGCAGTAACTTTTTAAAGAAGGTACTGGTAGCCCTTATTTATAGAGAAGACAGCTCAGGAAATCTTGGTAATTTGCTGGATATCACACATCAAGAAAAGGATGGCATGGAATGTGAACTAAATTGTCCTGAATCCAAGGTCCTTGGTTACTACATTTTGATATTCGTATCACATTGGACTCCAATATAATTTTACTCTTTAGAGTGTAGATTTTAGGATGATTTTAGGCCACCTGCTCAGTCAACCCTTTCTGTTTGAATACTTGACTTTTTTCCTTTTTATGTGGTTGGATATGTCACATGATTTATCCACAGATTTGGAGGACAACACATGAAGAGAATGAGAGGTGATTAGGAAGTGATAGGTGTTGTTAGACTGTCAGTAAAAGAAAAAGGAAAATGATTTTGAAAATAGAAACAGAACCTTTTTGATGTATCTCCTTTTGAATGTCAAAATGACTTACAAGAATGTTGGCAAGGGATTCTAAGAAGTATGGAGATCTAAGGAACAACTTGAGCCTGTTTCTGTCTTAGAACTTCTATGTGAACACGATGCAATAAGGGATTTTCTTTGTGTTCCTTGGTTATTAACATTGATTTTCTGTGGGGGGGGTGTCATAAATAGTAGAAATGTTATTGCTTGTGATAATGTTAAAGATAACATTAACAAAGCTCTTTTTTGTTTTCTTAATGTACTTTGCAGCAAGTTATTTTGAGGAACCACAATCTATTTTGGAAATTAGGTAGAGCAAGAAGGGGGACAGAGGTATAGAACAAAAGAGCCAGTCATTTCATCTGGACTGAGATAACACATTCTTAAAAGAGAATGAAACACTCTGTGTCCATTTATTCTTGATTAAGCAGTTTGAAATACAAAGATTTAAGTCAGCTCACACCTAAAATATCCTGGGTATCGAGAGTGTGTCTGCCTAAGAGAAAAGGGGAGAGAAGGGAAGAGAGGAAATGGAAGACAATCTAATTAGGATTTTGGGGACAAAAGACAAATGAAGCTCATTATAATCTAAAGGGAGTGAGCTTCTTTATTTGATTAGTTTCCAGAAATTATAATTGATGTGTTTTCCTAAAAAAAAAAAACAAAGCCAATATTTTGTAAGTTTTTGTTGTATATTTTCTATTTTGTCCCAAAAATCATCACAGATACATATTCATTTCCCAGATATTGTTCAAAAGGTATGTTTCCTTTCCAATTTAGGTATCACTACTGTTCAAAGACACCCATGGAGACATTTGGTTTAATTGAATCTACTCTTCAGAGCAATACAATTGTTTTCTTTTTTTTCCAAAAGGAAAGTTGAATTAGCAGAAATTTTACGTTGACATTATCCCTTTCAATATCTCTGTATTATCCATCTCAGTAAATTTTTGCATGATGCATGTTGAAGTCTGCATATATTTCATTAATAAATTGAGAAAGAGAAGTTGCACTGATTGGATCATTTATTTTAGAGATTTTGATTGACTTATTCATCTTTTTTTAAAAAAATTAATGTGTATAAACACTTTTATTAACCTAATACTTAACAAACTGCTTTTTGTACTTGAACAATCCCTGTGTATCATTTAAAAGTTGTTGGCTAGTGCATTCTTAAGAGATAAACATCTGGAAATATCATCTCATAGGTGTGTGTGAGAGAGAAAAAAGTAATACCCAGTTCAGAAGATGACAGATCACAGAACTGCAGAACTGGAAAAGACATTAGGGATGAAATTTCAAAATGAACTACAATGGACTATAAAAATTATGTAGCAAAATAATTTCAAAATTTAGAACTGAAGCTGAGATATGAATATAACTCATCAGATAAGCATAAAAGCTTGAGTTATATAATGGCTCATGTCCAGGCTGGAGGTCTCCAGATTAAACCGTCTTCCCATGATTCTCATACTTTTCTCTATACTCCCTAGGCAGATATTCCATGACAGAGATCTTTCTAGTGAAATTTCCCAAACAATAAATTATGTGTAAATGAAAAAATAAAAACGTAAAAAAAATAAAATGAACTTCAAACTTCTATACCTCTGTGCTGTACCTGCCCTTTCCCACCACCATAAAGATGGCCCTCCTTACTTCCACATAAAGTAATTATCAAGAAGAAGTGTCATCTAATTGCATAAATCCTCACTAAGATGAATTCCTCTAGAAGCAGGAAGATTTGCCTTTCAAAAGAGGATACTCTTTACCTGAAGAAATGAATTATTTCATTTGTGACCATTTCTATCATTATAATACAACTTTGAAACAAAACAATACAAATAAAACCCAAACCCAGTTAATTTTCCTTCAGATTATAGTTTTTTATGTTTTTTATTTTTTAAGTTATGGGGTACATGTGCAGGATGTGCAGGTTTGTTGCATAGGTAAACGTGTGCTATGGTGGTTTGCTGCACCTATCAAACCATTGCCTAGGTATGAAGCCCAGCATGCATTAGCTCTTTTTCCTGATGCTCTCCCCACTCTACACTCCCCTGACAGGTCCCAGTGTGTGTTGTTTCCCTCTCTGTGTCCAAGTGTTTTCATTGTTCAGCTCCCACTTTTAAGTGAGAACATGCGGTATTTGGTTTTCTGCTCCTGCATTAGTTTGGTGAGGATAATGGCTTCCAGCTTCATCCATGTCCCTGCGAATGACATGATCTGGTTCCTTTTTATGGATGCATAGTATTCTATTGAGTATATGTACCAAATTTTCTTTATCCAGTCTATCATTGATGGGCATTTGGGTCAATTCCATTACTTTGCTATTGTGAATAGTGCTGCAGTGAACATATGTGTGTATGTATCTTTATAATCGAAAGATTTATATTCCTTTGAGTATATTCCCAGTAATGGAATTGCTAGGTCAAATGGTATTTCCAGTTCTAAATATTTGAGGAATTGCCACACTGTCTTCCACAATGGTTGAGCAAATTTACATTCCCAGCCACGGTGTAAAAAGTGTTCCTATTTCTCTGAAACCTCGCCAGTATCTGTTGTTTCTTGACTTTTTAATAATCACAATTCTGACTGGTGTAAGATGGTATCTCATTGTTGTTTTGATTTGCATTTCTCTAATAATCAATGATGTTGAGTTTTTCTTCATATGTTTGTTGGCCACATAAATGTCTTCTTTTGAGAAGTGGCTGTTCATGTCCTTTGCCCAGTTTTTAATGTTTTTTTCTTGTAAATTTGTTTAAGAAATTTTGCAAAAATTTTCTCGCATTTTGTTGTCTGTTCATTCTGATGATAGTTTCTTTTGCTCTGCAGAAGCTCTTTAGTTTAATTAGATCCCATTTATCAATCTTTTCTTTTGTCGCAATTGCTTTTGGAGATTTCATGATAAAATCTTTGCCTGTGCCCATGTCCTGACTGGTATTGCCTAGATTTTCTTCTAGGGTTTTTATAGTTTTGGGTTTGACATTTAAGCCTTTAATCCATCTTGAGTAAATTTTTGTATAAGTGGTGAGAAACGGATTCCAGTTTCAATTTTCTGCATATAGCTAACCAGTTCTCCCAGCACCATTTGTTAAGTAGGGAATCCTTTCCTCATTGCTTGTTTTATTCATGTTTGTCTAAGGTCAGATGATTATAGATGTATGGTTTTATTTTTGAGTTCTCTATTCTGTTCCATTGGTCTATTGGTCTACTGTTTTTATACCAGTACCATGCTGTTTTGGCATCATGCTACCGAATTTCAAACTACAAGATTATAGTTTTTAAAATGTCACTTTTGAATGCCATTGGAATCATGCATTAAGACTTAGGCATCAGACACTAATTATTATACCTATTGAATAGGAATTCTAAAGGTCTAATTATTTTTATCATCATATTTATAGATCAAAATCATATGTCTGGATCAAAAAGGTAAGAAGAGAAAAGTAAACATCTATCAGGAATAAAATATTAATTATCTTACTAAAACATTTAAGAAAGTGCCATATAATCACGGTGAGCATATTTTTATATTCTAAAACTAGATTCATCAATGTAAAGTATATGGATCTGTCTACTCTGTGTAATCCATAAATACATTATGATTACCTCTTCTTACCTTTTTATGTAGACATATGATTTTAATGATAAAATCTGGTAGCAGTAAAAAAATGTGAACTATGACAAAAACCTGTTTAGTAATAAGTGACATAGAATAATTCTTGAAAATTACCTAATGGCACCAAAATGGAAACTTGAAAGAAGACTTTGTTTCTGTGATACCAATTGCATGTTGAGTGATCTGAATTATTAACAAATGGAAGACAAAGATCAGTAAAGTAACTACCATAGGCAGTAGGTTGAGAAATGTGAGAAAAGCTTAATTGGTATTATTTAAGAAGAGTATGTGTTTTATTCTTAGTGTGTGAGGCTATAAAAACTCTAAAAACCTTAAAGAGCTTGGGGATACATTTGTAGGTAACACTTTTGTAAAGTATTCTGAGTTTGATTTACATAAATATAAGTAAAAGGAAGAGCAAACATATATACCAATAGATATATAAGTTAACCTAGCTTAAAAATAAAATACATGTTGAAAAAACTTAGGAAAACATTAAAAAGCTTTAACAGAGATATATTTTCATTGTAAGGTGACCTAGGATTCAGTAAACCTGGATATATCCAGTAGAACAAGTGAGAAGACTGATAATCACCAAAAATCACTCATTCATTTAATTATTTTTGAACCTCTACTGTATGGTAAGTTCTAATATTGTCCTAGCATATTGAGTCTATTTTTTTTAGAGGGAAAAGATGAAGTGTAGGATTGTTAAGTAGTTTGATCTTCTACTGAACTTTGAAGAAATCTTACTCCTAGTAAATCAGAACTTCTTTGCTTTAATTAAAGAACATGTCTTATATCCCAAGCAGAGTATGCATCTTATTCTCTGTAGACATACATATGCATTAAGGATGCTGTGGAATATATTATTCATTCATTAGATAGCAGAATTTTCTCAATGAGTATCTACGTAAGAATCCTTTTTCTGTTTCTAGAAATTATACTTCCTAAGGACATTTTTTCTTAAAATTTTAAAATTTACCTTTTAAATTATGTAATCAAATTAGTTACCTTTTTATTGACTGCAAGTATACTTAACATTAAATGTAGACCCCATCTGTAGCTTGTTTTGGATTTCAAAATAAGAGATTTATCCTTGACCCCATCTTATCCCTCCCTCCCTCCCTCCCTCCCTCCCTCCCTCCCTCCCTCCCTCCCTCCCTCCCTTCCTTCCTTCCTTCCATTCTTTCTTTTTTTCTTTTCTTTTTTTTTGACAGAATTTCACTTTGTTGTCCAGGCTGGATGCAGTGGCACAATCTTGGCTCACTGCAACCTCTACCTCCTGGGTTCAAGCAATTCTCGTGCCTCAGCCTCCTAAGTAGCTGGGATTACAGGCGCCCGCCACCATGCCCGGCTGAATTTTTGTATTTTAGTAGAGATAGGGTTTCACCATGTTGCCCAGGCTGGTCTCAAACTCCTGAGCTCAGGCAATCTGCCCATCTCGGCCTCCCAAAGTGCTAGGATTACAGGTGAGAGCCACTGTGCCCCCCCTATTTTTCTATTCTTGTTTCCCTTTGACATGTTTTTTTCCATTTATCATTTTATGTTAGCGTGCTAAATTTTTTATGTCCGCATTGTTGTAGATAACCTTAAATGCTTTTTTTATTAAAAAGGAAGATTATGAATAAGCAAACACATATGGAAAAATAAGGTTTATTTTTCAGCAGGATTTAGAAGTTTCCATGTTGTTGTTTAAAGATGACTATATAATAAGAGTGCATCATACCTACTACTAAAGGGCCAGACATTTTCTAAGACCCTCCTGAAAGAAATTGCATTATTTTTGTAAAGAAACCTGCTTTGCTAATTTCTTAGATATTCTGCATTGTCCCTGTAGGTACTTCCTCTACCCTTCTCTTTGCTGCTCTGTGCTTCGGGAGGATGACCTCTATGAACTACATCAACCCGGCTTCTTGTACTCTGGCTTCTGTTTGGTATATGTCAATGAATGTGCCTGCCAGAGACAGGATGACAGTAGTTATGGGCTCCCATAACCACTGCTCCCCCTCACTTTTTAATGTAATGATTCGCCAGTTGTTGGGTCTTGAACTATTTCTTGTTGCTTTTACTGCACTTTGTGCATGCCTTTGTGCATAAGTCTTTTGTTTAACTATCCTCAGATTACCCAATTTGAATGTTCTCCCTATCTCCCTTAAGTACCCTTAAAGTTTTGACCAAGAATGCTGTGAAATAACTGAAAATCAGGGGGAAAACATATATTGATTGAAAGAGATTTTGAAAAGAACTGACAAATACAGACCCAGAGGATCTTGAACTGGTGTCTTTAGTCTTGTCTAGTGTGTTCTATGAACCCTGTAAAATTATCTGCAAGTTACACTGAGTAAATGCATTTCTCTATACCTAGTATATAAGTGTATATAACTTTCAATAGCTTTTCAAAGGGGTCTGTGAAACAAAATTAAGAAACAAAGAACTACAAATTAAGGTTTAGTTCCTTAAAGATGATAATTTAAGGTCTTAATCTTCTATGCTGGTTTATTTCCAAATACATCAAGGTAGAATATTTTCTCACTCTAGAATCCTTAGGTCACATTTGGTAAGTGACTCAATATTTTAATATCATTAATATGTCATATCCCCCAGGAATACTGGGAAATGGAGCACTCTGGGCTATCCAAAATAGAAACAGGAGAGCTGCTGAGACCCTTGTATTCTTTATCTCAGGTTAAAACTAAAGGTGAGAGAATTATTCTAGATGTGATATTCTAGTCCTGCTGTGGCTTGCTGGATGACTCTATAAGTCCCTCGTCACAATATTCCTTTCCCAATATACTTATACTTTTAATGAAACATCTGGTAGGATTTGCTATTCTTCCTGGGGTGGTGGTTAATACTTTACCTAAAAGTGTTCCCAGGGCCAGCAACAATTTCTTGTAGTTTAGCCATATTTCTTTAGCCCTAAATTATATTTTCCACTCAAGGCTCTGCATTTAAGCTAAGTATAATGTTGATCTCCCATATGGTTGTCCGCTTTGATGAATCATCAAGGATAATGCCAATAGCTTCTTTTTCTACATTAAAACATTATCTTTGTCAGATTATGTTAGAAATCAAGATAGAAAATTTCCAGTGTGGCATGCTTATTTTCTCAGGAATCATTTTGCTAATACTCATTACAGATTAGTAGTAATAGTTATCACTAAGATTCCAGAGGCAAACAATCTATTTGGGCAACTTCTTTTGAGATATATCCACTGTGGGCCAGAGTGGAGGCACCATCAAATGGCTTACTTGGAAATTATTATTTAATATATAATAGTCACTTCCAGGTGCTAAGAGTCTTGGCTGATGTGCAAAACTTCATGAATGTCTTCCTAAAAATGCCCAAGGAAAGTTAGATGTGGAATAAATATTAATTTTTATATGCAACAACATTGTATACTGAGCGAGCATGGCCTTTGCATTCACAACTGAGTCGAAATTTATCTTACCTTGCATAGTATCTCTGAATAAAAAAACACATGAAGAAATGCTCATCATCACTGGCCATCAGAGAAATGCAAATCAAAACCACAATGAGATACCATCTCACACCAGTTAGAATGGCCATCATTAAAAAATCAGGAAACAACAGGTGCTGGAGAGGATGTGGAGAAATAGGAACACTTTTACACTGTTGGTGGGACTGTAAACTAGTTCAACCATTGTGGAAGTCAGTGTGGCAATTCCTCAGGGATCTAGAACTAGAAATGCCATTTGACCCAGCCATCCCATTACTGGGTATATACCCAAAGGACTATAAATCATGCTGCTATAAAGACACATGCACATGTATGTTTATTGCGGCACTATTCACAATAGCAAAGAGTTGGAACCAACCCAAATGTCCAACAACGATAGACTGGATTAAGAAAATGTGGCACATATACACCATGGAATACTATGCAGCCATAAAAAATGATGAGTTCATGTCCTTGGTAGGGACATGGATGAAACTGGAAGACATCATTCTCAGTAAACTATCGCAAGAACAAAAAACCAAACACTGCATGTTCTCACTCATAGGTGGGATTTGAACAATGAAAACTCATGGACACAGGAAGGGGAACATCACACTCCGGGGACTGTTGTGGGGTTGGGGGAGGGGGGAGGGACAGCATTAGGAGATATACCTAATGCTAAATGACGAGTTGATGGGTGCAGGAAATCAACATGGCACATGGATACATATGTAACAAACCTGCACATTGTGCACATGTACCCTAAAACCTAAAGTATAATAAAAAAAAAAGAAAATGAGTGAAATTAACATAGAAAAAAAAAAGATGCATATTTTTAATTGAAAATAAGTTTTATTATATTATGTTCCAGGGAATTCTTCTCAATCTTTTCATACTTGAGATTCTTTTCAACCTTTTCATTCTACTGTATAAATAACATTTATTAACTTTTTTACTCTTCACTATACCAATTATTTTTTAAGGATAAAAACATGTATTTTTCCAAGAAATTGTTTAAAGATAATGTACACTCAAGGAAATTGCATTCTATTACCTTCATAGTATTCTAGTTTGAAAATACAAGTGCAGCAAAATCCACACCTGATATGTTTTTATCATATTGAAAGACTGTTGTTATATTTGTGTGTGTTCTTTTTTCTCAAAGTAAATCACATTTCAAATACACTGCATATTTAATTATGTAAAAAATTTTAGTGACATTTTAAAAATAATTTGTGATGAGTATAATCATTTGATGTTTTCCATGAATCTGGTACTTTATAATAATAAAAATGACAACTACCTTTTATTAAGTGACAACTATGAGGCAGTGTTTCATATCTGTCTTTTTATAAGTCCCCAAATAATGCTCAAATATATATATTATGCCCATTTTATGAATGAGAAAATGAGACATTGAGGAGTTAATTACCTTATTCAGAGATGCTATGCAAGGTAAGGTATCTCACTATCATTATTTCTTTGTAATTAATATGTGGGTAACACCACTATGTAAAAAGCTTATTAACTGAAAATATAAAATACAGGTCCTATTTTTCTAGAATTTCATCGTGCATATCAAATATAGATTTGTCTACCCCTCTCCTCCACAAATGTTGAAATCAAGTAAAAACCAATTGTACTTAAAAATTCATTAACTTTAGAGAACAAAAATTAAAACCTGTTAACTAATACTTCATACTAGATTTTTTTCATTTGCATAATATGCCAGTAGATATTTTATAAATTTAAAATAAAAGCCGCCAGATATGAATATGTTACAGAATAATGCAATCTAAGACAGTTTTTAATATGAACTTATTTCTCTGTAATTAACAGTGATTATCTCGAATTGTTTTCTGTTTCTTGTAATTCACTTTTTTCATTGTTGATTTACCTGGATTTCAGTCCGCTTTTCAGTGGTTATTATGAATTCAGGTCTGCTTCCCACTGCTTATTGAGCTTTTCCTATGCTGAACCTTTTTCTATCTGATTATCACAGGGTTCCCCTGATGTGAACTTGATGAAAATCAAGTAGGGGCATACAAATTGAAAAAAAAAAAAAAGTTAAAAAAATATATATATGTCTAGCCATTGTCAAAAGGAAAGAACTGTTTAACAACAATTGAAGTTTACATTGTGTTTTGTCTAATACATTATTCCTGGCAGCCAGTGCACCAATGCATCCGAGAGTTACACACTTTTTTTTTCTGGTCATTAGTCCTAGGCTATAAAAATCTAATTATAGATATTTCTCTTTATTTAGGGAATGCTCTATTTTGGTATAAAACATATGATGCAATCAACTATGTAAAAATGAGTTGTGCTCTCATTAGAGTGTGGAATGCAAATGGAGTATCTCACACCCCTGTGACTTTGCATTCCAAAACTGTTCAAGGTCAAAGGGCCTCAAGTACTGGCACTTGGAAGTTCATTTTAAGGGCAGTGGGTCATCCTCCTGTTGAAAATATGAGACACTGGAATGGAGAGAGCTGAAGTGAGTTTACTGTTGGTGGTTGTAGGCACTACCCCCAAGTGAGTTGATGGATTGAGTGATATTCAGGGAGCTCCAAATTACTTGGGAGGTGGGGGTAGTGGGTGAAAACAGAAACAAATAATTACAAAGCAATTTGAAAAACGTTGCTAAATAACATGCCAAATGATTGACAGAGGGACTCCTGAGTAGAAACATGCCAGGAGAGGAGTGGAGCTAAGGGCAATTCAGAGAAACAGGTCCCAGGCACAAAATTTTGAGTGCAAGATTTGTCTGAGAGTTGGTCCTTCACCTAATTGTCTAAGACTTTTCTTGTTTGCCTTGAAAGCCCTGATATAGCTTCAAACTGTATCCCAAGGGCAATGGCCAATTATTGAAGACAAAAAACAGATTTACATTTTAGAAAAAGATCTCTCTTGACAGTGAATTGGAAGAGGAAGAAAAAGATTTATTTATTTTGTTTTATTTTATTTTATTTTATATTTTATTTTATTTTATTTTATTGAGACGGTGTCTCGCTCTGTTGCCCAGGCTGGAGTGCAGTGGCACAATCTTGGCTCACTGCAAGCTGTCTCCTGGGTTCACCCCATTCTCCTGCCTCAGCCTCCTGAGTAGCTGGGACTACAGGCACCCGCCACCACGCCCGGCTAATTTTTTGTATTTTTTTTTTTTTTTTTTTTTTTTAGTAGAGATGGGGTTTCACCGTGTTAGCCAGGATGGTCTTGTTCTCCTGACCTCGTGATCCGCCCACCTTGGCCTCCCAAAGTGCTGGGATTACAGGCATGAGCCACCGTGCCTGGCCGAAGAAAAATATTTAAAGAGGAAAAGAGGTTATAATATACAAGCTAGATGCTAATAAAGGGTGCACAAGTAAACAATATTGTGTACATTTTTTTACTCAACATTCAGCCATGATTTTATTAAATGCCAGCTACATGTTTAAGAATTAGGGTCAGTTATTTAGTGTTGACTATGTATTTTAAAACAGGAAGAATGGTTGAAGGATAATGGGATTTATTTAGTAAGAAAAAGACGCTTTGTCTCCATGTTCAAATAAAGCAATGTGAGAGGTGTGTTTGAAGCAGTAAAATAAAAGAAATTAAAAACAAATGTCCAGATTTGATCAAATAATACTCTAAAGATAACAGATATCTAAATGTCATTGACCACTCCGTTTATGATAGCATAAAGTATCCATGCTATTTTTTTAGCATCTACCTACAGATCTCCATGTTACATCTTGAATAATACAAATTTAATCATCCAGTTTCATTTTAAGTCATTTTCACATAGCCCGTTTCTGTTTAGAGTTGGACATTTATGTGAATAGTTTTACATTAAAGCAAGTTGTTTTGAACTACTTTCTAAGCAGGCAAGAGTAGAGTTTGCAATGGAGTTGTCCTTAAACTTGAGCAGCTCCCCTAAAAAATCTCACCTACTTTTCTGACAATCTCTGGGGAGACCCCAGAGAGTGTCACATAGGCTGAGTAGATTAACACTCTATAATCTTCCACTTTGGCCTTATTTTGTTAATGCTGTCTGTTCTTGAAGGCACTTGAGAATGGCATCTCACAACTACTATTTGGACCAGCATGCACAGTGACAATGCTGAGTTTGAATCAAGAGAGGTTTTTCTCCAGTGTTTCCAAAGTTACAAATTCTCAAGTTCATGGGCACTAAATCCAAGTAATGTTCTATACAGAAATGAAGAAAATGCTATTCCCACATTCAATATCATGTTTAGTTACTGTGTTAGCTTCTTAGGGCTGCAGCAATGACGTATGACAAACTGGGTGGCTTAAAATGTATTCTCTCAGGGTTCTTCAGGCTAGATGTCTCAAATCAAAATGTTGGCAGGGCCATGGTTCCTTCAGAGGCTCTAGGGAAGTTCTGGGCATGATGGTGCATGCCTGTAATCCCAGATATTCAGGAGGCTGATGCAGGAGGATTGCTTGGAAAAACAAAAGCTGCTCTAGGGAAGAAACTTAGCCTCTTCTAGCTTCTGATAATTGCCAGCAATCCTTGGTATTCCTTAATTTGTAGATGAATCACTCCAGTCTCTACCTCCTCTTCTGTGTGACTGTGTCCCTGTGTCCAAATTTCCCTGTTTTATAAGGGGAACAGTAATATTGCATTTAGGACTTACCCTAACCCTCTGTAACCTTATCTTAATTTGATTACATTTACAAAGGCCCTATTTCCAAATTAGGTCACATTCATTCACATTAATAGTTTCCTGTGGGCATGAACTTTGAGGGAATGCTATCCAATTCAATATATTTACCCAGGCCTTAAAACAGTGTCTTATGATAAATTCTTCTACCTTATCACCAAGCTGTCTTTCAAGTCTATTTCTGAAGCTGGACTAATCAATCGTCCCTGCCTTCTTTGTACCTCCTCAAAGGTGCATAATCTTCTTCGGAATGTTAAAATAATAATTACACCTGGCCAACATGGCAAAACCCCATCTCTGGTAAAAATACAAAAATTAGTTGGTCGTTGGGGTGGGTGCCTGTAGCTCCAGCTACTTGAGAGGCTGAGACAGGAGAATCGCTTGACCTGGGAGGTGGAGGTTGCAGTGAGCTGAGATCACACCACTGCAATCCAGCCTGGGCAACAGAGTGAGACTCTGTCTCAAAAAAAAAAAAAAAAAAAAAAGTGAAGTATTTCTTGGCTGGGCATGGTGTCTCATGCCTGTAGTATCAGCACTTTGGGAGGCCAGGGCAGGGGGATGGCTTGAGCCCAGGGCTTGGAGACCAACCTGGGCAACAGAGTGATACCCCGTCTCTACAAAAAATTAACAGGTTGGCCGGGTGTGGTGACATGCATCTGTGGTCCAAGCTACTGGGGAGGCTGAGGTGGGAGGATTGCTTGGGCCTGTGAGGTTGGGACTTCTGTGAGCCATGATTGCAATGGCATTCCAGGCTGAGGGACGTAGAAAGACCTGTCTTAAAAAAAGAAAAAAAAAAGTTCGGGCATGGTGGCTCACGCCTGTGGTCCTAGCGCTTTGGGAGACCGAGGTGGGTGGATCACAGGGTCAGGAGTTCGGGACCAGCCTGGCCAAGATGGTGAAGCCCCATCTCTGCTTAAAGTGCAAAAATTGGCTGGGCATGGTGGCAGGCGCCTGTGATCCCAGCTACTCAGGTGTCTGAGGTGGAGAATTGCTTAAGCTTGGGAGGTAGAGGATGCGGTAAGCCGAGATCGTGCCACTGCACTCCAGCCTGGGTGACAGAACAAGACTCCATCAAAAAAAAAAAAAAAAAAAAAAAAAATGTAGTTCTTAGCATTGTCCACTGAAAAGGCTTAGAAACAATGACCAGCCCAGTACCGTTTGGCACCCCTTAGGGCCCAGACCATACTACCTAAATATAATTTCATCTTAAAATAAACAATGACTTTTTGGAAGTGTGGCTGATTCCATGTTTGAGGGAAAAATGTACAGGATGAGCCTAAAATATCTTGTTGTATCAGAAAAACGTTATCAAAAGTTTCTGGGGTCATGTGAGAAGGATTCCAAAGACAATCCTGGCTAGAGATAAGATAATCTGAGTAGCAATAAGAACAATAACTGCAATGAATTAAAACATATCAAATATTTTTAAGTGCACAAGTTCATAATTATACTAAAAAACAACCCTAATTGGTCACCTTTGGATCCTAACTTTCCTGTATAAATTTATTCCTCAGGGTAACCGAAATGGTTGATGAAGGAAGTTTTGTTTTGTTTTGTTTTGTTTTTCTAAAAGTAGTCCAGTCGATAAAATAAAGAGGAGATGATAGAATTTAGAATTATAATGTCATAATTTTGCAACCCCTAATGAAGTAAAAGGTCCAGGCAATGGCCATAAATGACTGCTAAATTAATACAAAGAGAAACATCCAGACATTATATGCTCTTCTGAAGGAAGTTCACATCACTACCTGTGAAATGCTCTTTTTTTTTTTTTTTTTTTTTTTTTTTTTTCCTTTGAGATGGAGTGTCGCTGTCTTGCCCAGGCTGGAGTGCAGTGGTGTGGTCTCAGCACACCACAGCCTCTGCCTCCTAGGTTCAAGGGGTTCTCCTGCCTCGGCCTCCTGAGTGGTTTGGATTACAGGCATGTACCACCAAGCCTGGCTAATTCTGTATTTTTGGTAGAGATGGAGTTTTGCCATGTTGCCCAGTCTAGTCTCGAACTCATGACCTCAGGTGATCCACCCATCTCGGCCTCCCAGGGTGCTGGGATTACAGGCCTGAGCCACTGCACCTAGCTGAAATGCTCTTCCAAAAACACTGAGTCTAGCTTAGCTCAGCATTGGTTAATAGAACTGTCTGTGATAATGGAAATGTTCTATATCTGCACTGTCCAATACTGTGGCCACTAAACACATGGGACTATTTAAATTTAAAATAAAATTTTAAATTCATTTAGTCCTGCTGTGGGAAGTCAGGGACCCCCAAACGGAGGGATCAGCTGGAGCTGCTGCAGAGGAACATAAATTGTGAAGATTTCCTGGACATTTATCAATTCCCAAATAGTACTTCTATAATTTTTTATGCCTGTCTTTACTTTAATCTCTTAATCCTGTTATCTTCATAAGCTGAGGATGTACGTCACCTCAGGACCACTGTGATAATTGTGTTAACTATACAAATTGATTGTAAAACATGTGTGTTTGAACAATATGAAATCAGTGAACCTTGAAAAAGAACAGAATAACAGTGATTTTTAGGGAACAAGGGAAGACAACTATAAGGTCTGACTGTCTGCTGGGTCAGGCAAAAAGAGCCATATTTTTCTTCTTGCAGAGAGCCTATAAACGGACGTGCAAGTAGGAGAGATATCGCTAAATTATTTTCCTAGCAAGGAATATTAATATTAATACCCTGGGAAAGGAATTCATTCCTGGGGAGAGGTCTATAAACTGCCGCTCCGGGAGTGTCTGTCTTATGTGGTTGAGATAAGGACTGAGATATGCCCTGGTCTCTTGCAGTACCTTCAGGCTTACTAGTGGGAAAAAAACTCCACCCTGGTAAATTTGTGGTAAGACTGCTTCTCTGCTCTCAAACCCTGTTTTCTGTTGTTTAAGATGTTTATCAAGACAATATGTGCACTGCTGAATATAGACCCTTATCAGTAGTTCTGCTTTTGCCCTTTGCCTTGTGATCTTTGTTGGACCCTTATCAGTAGTTGTGCTTTTGCCCTTTGTCCTGTTCCCTCAGAAGCATGTGATCTTTGTTCTGCTTTTTGCCCTTTGAAGCATGTGATCTTTGTACTTACTCTCTGTTATTACACCCCTTCCCCTTTTGAAATCCTTAATAGAAAACTTGCTGGTTTGAGGCTCATAAATAAATAAATAAATAAATAAATAAAATAATTACAATACTGTTTTCCTGCAAATATACACACCTGGTGATTATGTTTAGACCACCAGAAGCTCAGATTTGATAGTCCTGCTGCAGTACTACTTTTGAGGGTTAAAAGGTAAATAATACCTTATCCATGTCTTCAAGAGAGTCATAGTCTAGTGGAAGAGGCTGAGGGTTATATAGCTTTGTGATAAATCCTGTAACAGCAGTCTCAGGATGGTCCATGAGCAACAAGGAGGCACTTAACACTGTCTTGGGCAATCCATGGTCAAAAAACGAGGCTGGAGGAACATGTTGGGGCTGCATCTTGAAGAGCATTCCAAAGCTGGTAAAATTTGTCCTGTTAACAAGAATTGATTGAGAATTTTAAAATGGAAGTTATGGAAACAATAGGAAGATTATTCTGGCTTATGAGGGTTAGGTGAATTAGAATACAGATATGGTTCAAGGAAGGAGAATATTTCTTTAGAAAAGAGATGTTATATTTTTAAAGAAGATTAGTAGGAGTAGGGACAGGTAGGAGGATACAAATGTCCGGGTCATTTAGAAGCAACAGGATGTCAAAGAGATGGGGGTGAAAAACTATATCAGGAAACCAAATTTCAGCCATTGATTTTTATTTATATAATGAAAGATTGGGAGGAATGATTAGCTCAATTTATTGCTACATCTTCAAGTGTAATTCTAATCCTAAAATCCCAGCAATCTCACTTAAGTAACTCTCTCACTCTCAACTTTCAACTTCCTTATACCACTTAAAATAGACCGTTTTGAAAATGGTTTTTTTTTTTTTTTTTTTTTTTTTTGAGACGGAGTCTCGCTCTGTCGCCCAGGCTGGAGTGCAGTGGCGCAATCTCGGCTCACTGCAAGCTCCGCCTCCCGGGTTCACGCCATTCTCCTGCCTCAGCCTCTCCGAGTAGCTGGGACTACAGGCGCCCGCCACCACGCCCGGCTAATTTTTTGTATTTTTAGTAGAGACGGGGTTTCACCGTGGTCTCGATCTCCTGACCTCGTGATCCGCCCGCCTCGGCCTCCCAAAGTGCTGGGATTACAAGCGTGAGCCACCGCGCCCGGCCGAAAATGGTTTTTATTTGGTAGCTATATTAGCTTCCTGTGGCTGCTGTAACAACATACCACAAACTTGATGTGTTAAAACAATAGGAATTTATTCCCTCACAGTGCTGATGGTCATAAGGCCAAAATCAAAGTGTTGCTTCTTCTAAAGGCTCGAGGGAAGAATATGTTCTTGCCCCTTCCAACGTCTAGTAGCCCCCAAGTGTTCCTTGATTGTAGCTGCATTAACTCCAGTCTCTTTCTCTATCTTCACATGGTTTTCTTCTCTGAATATTTCAAATCTCCTCTGATTTTCTCTCATAAGGACACTTGTTTTTGGATTTAGGGCCTGCCTGAATAATCTGGGATGATTTTATCTTAACATCCTTAACTTAATTACATCTGCAAAGATCCTTTTTCCAAAGAAGGTCACATTTACAGCTTCCAGGTAGAAATATCTTTTTGGGGGGTTGGGGGACACCAATTCAACATACTACGGAAGTTATAATAAAAAAGTTTTAATGATTTTTATTTTGATAAACATATAACTAAAATTTCTGTTTAGAAAAAAATTTTTTGCTTTAAGCATTTCATTTCATAGATACTCTAAATCTTTAAAAAGGGCCATGGTTAATATAGGCTTACTCATGTGAACTCTGTCCACAGGGGCTGAGATAAATGTCATGTAAAGCATGAATCTTCTTCTCTAAGTCAGAGCAGCTGCCAATTTACATGGCTGTGACTGAATGAATAGACTTATTTTAGGAACAAATATAGTTCTCTGAATGCTGTCAATTTCCTAATTTTCTCTTAGGAAAATATTCTATTCATTCACACTCTTGAACTTTAAAGCAGTGTTTAGCCCTGTGAACATTCTAATTTTGTAGATGAGACTAAATATGCTCCTATGAAATTAATCTAATCTAGCCAGCATAGTCTATGAGCCTGGCAGTAATTTTAAGATGTGTGGTTTTATGAATAGAGTGCAGTGTTGTGAACTGTTAAAAAGTGTATAGTCACTGTCTTCTCATTCTCTATATTGCTAAATACAATGACTGAATGTGCAGCACTTTCAAAATTTTTGTATTTGTTCATTTATTCAACAAATATGCATTAAACAGCCTACTAGGAGTTCATCAAGGGTGAGAAACATATTTAATTCATCTTCATGTCCTTGGTGTCCAACATAACAGTAATATGATAAGGAAGAATTTCTGTCATTTTGACATTTGTTTCTATCAGAAACAAATCAGAACACATTTGGCCAATGAGTGATTACTTAAATAAATAAATAAATCTTGACTGTGTTGTAGGGGAATCCAAAAACAAATGGCATTCTCTTAAACTCGAGATGTATCATAATTTGCATTTTGTAATGTGTAAAAACCCCTGTAGACTGGTAGAATAAAATAATGCTGATTAAAGATAAATGAATACAATTAAAGTTAGTGCTATCATTTGCATAGTTGCAAAAATACAGCTCAATAAGTAATTGAAAATATCTTTCAAATGAAAAAATGTTAATGTGGGACATTTTTAGAAATAGATGAATATGCTTATGTTTGTTATTCACTTATTCATGCATCTGTTCATTCATTCATCAGATATTTCCTGACTATCCAATATATGTAAGGCCCTTTGCCAATAGTGCTGGTTATGACCATGTGGTGAAATATTTTGTGTTAAAGAATTAAACCAATTTTCTTGAATAAGGAAGACCATTGACTTTTTAAAATTATGTTTAAATTTTTTCAACGTGGAAATTTAATATCAGATAACTATGAAATTGATCAAAGGAGTATTTTTAGTAATTATTTGTGTCCCTCATTAATATTCTTCTTGGGTAACTTCAAAATATCACAGATGTAAGTATAAAATCTATTTGTTTAGAATCGTGTAGTGCTTAAGGATTAGATAAATATAAATTATGAATTTGGAGACTATTGATTTTTGACAAGTATTTACTTTATGTCCAATAATGTAAAAACATTAGCAGATAGGAAAATGTTTTTAAATGCAAAGGATTATAGGATGACTATGAGTAAATATTTTTAAAAAATAGCTAAGTATTCTGTTTATTGATTAAAAACAGAATAAAATATTGATTTTTGAGTATTTCCTTTCATATGTAATTATATTCAGATGTAAATGTTAAGAAGGTGGTTTACCATAATAACTGGCATTATATAGTCATTTTATGGTATCATAATGAACAATAGAGTAAAAATTAAAGAATAGATGTAAGTTAATAGTCCTTTGATATTTTTGATAATTTTAAGACAATAATAGATAGCACAAATATCTTCCTTATTTAATTTTAAAAGATTTTTTCTTTTGCAAACAAAAGAAAGTATCTGAATTCTAGCACATGTAATCAAACAGATTTATCATCAGTTCCACCCCACTTTTGTTAACTTCTCTGTACATTGAAGGTTTTGAATATTAAATTATTTAATACAAATAATATAACCAAATAAGGTTTGGCACATTGACAGCAATCAATAAATGTTGATTACTACTTATTATCATGACCATTTTTACTATTAGCAGTAATAGTAGTATAACCATATTTTAGCAAATCTGAAGCCATTCATTTGAAGTTGAATTATTATTTTAGGTAATAAAGAAAAATTCTGCTAATTGAACTCCAGCAAAATGCTTTCCTATCATTAATTTCATTATGCATCCCAATCTCAGTGAAGTTAAAATGTAAAGGGATGTCCATCTTAAATCAATAAAATACAGTGTTATTTTAATAAATACATTGACAATGAAATTCTTTTTTCTTTTTTAAACCGGCAAGATTTGTAAGCCTGGAAGACTATTGTCACAAGATAGTGATAGTATCTGCTTTGCCAGACAATCTACAGAAATTAGGTATACTTATCATGATCTGAAACCTGGTATATTGATGCTCTGAGCCACAGATCATTAGACAAGGGGCCAATCAAAGCTCTATTAATAAGTTTATTTGCCTGAGTTTTGGGTTTTAGAATTAAAAATTCAGGCTAAACTCGATGCCGTTTTCAAAATAATGTATGACAATAACCAATCCGCCTAATAATTTTTAGTTTGGGTTATTTTCCCTAGGTATAATAGGAATCATGTTATCTGGAATGGTTTCAGTGCTGTCAAGAGAGACTATACCTAGAAATATAATTATATGCTTGAACATTATTTCATATTTAAGAACCAACGGTGAACCTTAATTTAAGATTAATTTAGAATCTTTATTAAAAGCTCTTTGTAAAAACCTTTACGTATATAATGAAAGAGGTAGATAAACTTGTTTTATATATTTGTTTTTATATACTGAAAGTTTATTTATATATTGAAATATATTTCTTTTCAAAATGTGCAAGTTATTTTTTCTCAAATAAAGAATAATTAGAAAGATTCTGGGATTTACAATCTTCTAAATACCTCCAAACACTATTATGCCACAGCGCATTCAGATAAAATTCTCTTGATGCATTGGTTTGGTGAACATTTTTGATTATCTATTTCAGAACTTGAGTCTGTTTGTATGCTTGTACAGGTTTAAATTAAGTTGGCAATTTTTTTCTTTCCTTTTTTTCTCCTTCTTTTCAGAGGTAGGCCATAGTTTTATAGAAGCACTTCTTTGCAATCCTAATATGTAATTTTTAGGGTTATCTTTTTTTTTTTTTTTTTTTTTTTTTTTTTTTTTTTTTTTTTTTAAGTAGAACTGAGGTCTTGCTATGTTGCCCTGGCTGGTCTTGAACTGGATTCGAACAATCCTCCTGCTTTGGCCTCCCAAAGTGCTGGTATTATAGGCGTGAGCCACCGAGCCCAGCTTAGAGTTATCTTTAACATATTGAAAAATAGAAATATAGGAAATAAAAATTGGCTCAGTAACTGGCAAAAATTTATTTAATGCTTGAGCTATTTTTATACATTTTTACTATTTAAATCTGTAAGGTGTTGCTTTCCTACGAGGCGCTTTTCTGAACTACATATAGAGTTCCTACAATATATTTTACCTGAAGCTTATGTATTTGCTGCTTTCACTGTTTGGAACACTCCCAAAATTCCGTATCTGACTAATTTATACTTTGCTTTGTTATCACCTCCTCCAGAAAGCCTTCCTTGTTCTTTCAAGGCACCTTGTATCTATTCCTCATAACCTCCCGCTATTACAGAGCATTATATCATATTGTAATTTACTTTCCTTGACCATGTGGATTTTTTATCTTATTATTTGTGCTTAGCACTTTGTAGCTGTCCCCAAAAGATGTTTGAATATAGTTACAAATGATTTAAGCATCTCGTTCCCCATTGCTGTGCTGTTGAAGGTGGTGCTAGAGAGGTTCCAGGTCTGCCCTCTAGAGGTCTGGGCGGCAAAATTTCGATTTCTGCTTTATGGCTAACTCCAGCTAGCAGGAGTGACTCTAACTCAATGGGATTCAAAAAGATTTCATGCTTCGTAAATCTTTTTAAAAATGTACACATATTGAACTCAAACACCTATATATGTTGATGTATATTGTGTATATTTATGGAGTTGAAATAATTTTATTTCTCTGTAGTTGATAATTTGATGCATACTTTTTAAAGTTAATTCAATCATATAGCTAATAACAACATAGCATATATTAGAGAAACAATTAGCCAATATGCAAATAAAGGATTAAGTAAGGACCTATGAAAAACAGGGGGAAGGATAATTATTGACAATGTTCCAGATTCCTACCTTACTGAAATAATTAATCATGTAATTTAGTTAAATGAATCTCAAAAGTTATATATACATACTAATATATAGATATTTTTACATATATAAAATATCAGTATATATATAAGGTAGGCTTAAAGGGATTAGTTTTATAATATAAATCAAATTTTAATACATATATTTCAGGGTGTGACAGCATTGAAGAAACCTTTAATTGATTAATACCTCTCTGTAGTGTGATAGACCAGAGTCTTTCTCCAGCAATTTTCCCATGGCTCCTTTGATCTGACTAAGGCAGATCTTAGGAATTTACCTCAAAAGATGGTGGGTTATTTTCTTTATAATTCAATGCCAGGTAATGGAAGTCTCAAAGTCCTGGAATCAATCAGTCAAGTTTAAAAAATAAAAAAGTAAAGTTGGAAGACTGGCTTAGAAATAATTCCCTAGAAATCAGTTGGCAGACTTATTGCAAACCCAATTGGCAGGGATAGGGAATTAGTCATAGATGAGAAGATTTTATGGCTCAAGATTTGAAACAACTTCCAGCGTCAATAGGAATCGGGATGTCTAATGTGGTTCAGGCTAACATATGTACTCACTTTGGGAGAAGCAAAAACAGATTTCTTTCTAGCATTTTGTGGATATTTTATTTGGTGATGGATAGTTTATTTCCAAATAGGCTTCCAAGTTTGCAGAATGAGGGAGTCAACTTGGTATCTGAAAATACTGCCTGAAAGGTAAAGATTCAAAATTTGCTGTCGATAAATGTATAGAAAACATTGTGAATGGTTTCCTTGATGCAATTTTTTTAGCTCTACAAATATCTCTTTGCCTTACTGTTTCCATTTCCTGTAGTTTGTTTTATCTATTATCATAAAAATATTCCTGCAGTCCATGCATATCTGGATTACTAAGCAACATTGTGAATAATTTTATCAGTAGTAGTTATACTAGTAGTAATAATTAACATTAGTCAAGTACTTATGGAAGACCTGCAGTGTATTCACTACCTGTTTTATGTAGATTATCTCATTTAATCTTCACAAATGACACTAGGATATAGAGACTTTTATTGCATATACATTGAGGGAACTGGAGCTTAGAGAAAATATATAACTTGCCGAAGGTCATCTGGCCAGGGAGTCACAGAGTTAGAACAAGAATCCTAGTCTTTATGGTTCCTAACCCTGCATACTGGACCACTTTGCCCTATCAGTCATGGGAACATTCTGGACTGGGTTGTAGAACAGGTCGATTAATACGCAAGCCTTTCACATTCAGTTATTTGAATGTATAAAACTATATTGCTGATCTTTATAATTTACTGCTGTTCTATGCTTGTGGTCAACTTCTGTTGATGCTAATTGTCTTTATTTATTTTAAAATTTGAACCGATATAGCAAAGGATCCCTCCCCTCTTTCTTGTCTTCGTATTTATTTAGTTCTCTGACTAGGATAGTAAACCTAGAAACAAAATGAGGGGAAATATATTAAGTATCATGAATCTGCTGAACATTGTGGTCCCTTGATTCTAATGTCTTTATTCATTACAAATTATGCCTGGATTAAAAATAAAAAGACAATAAAATACATACCAGTCACTGTTCACTGATGAACCAAGAATTTAAGTGTCTGTTTGCTGAGATTTAAGCAATTTGATAGAAATAAGATGTGGATTTAGTCATTACAGGTTTTTACAAAATGATGGTAATTAAAGATGCTCACTAGAATTGGATTTTAAAGTGGAAAAAAAAAAATCCAATGTCAATAGTACCTGGAGTTTTTGAAGTCTTCAAGTTGAAGTTTTTGAACCACTTCAAATTGAGCAATTTATGTAACATATTTTGGAATTCTCTCTTATATTTAGTAAAAAAGCACAGCTCCTTCAGAGTCAGGTGAACCTTGGGTCTGAGTCTACTCTAGTGATGCATAACTGGGAAAATTTAGCTTAGTTCCTTAATCTCTTGGAGTCTCAGTTTCTTCACTGATAAAATGGCATAATGCTACCTACCTTCGGGTGTGAGGAGTCAAATAAGCATATAAAGTTCATGGCATAAAGTAGGCATTTGGAAAATATCTGATTATTTTCCACAACATCCTTGCACTATTCCCTTCCATTTTTCCCTTGAGTCCTCATTGTCTTCTCTCTGTGGTAAATTCTGATCTTGTATAATTGTACACATTGCTCCTAATACACGACCTGGATTGCTTTCTGTAGTTCAATTCCCGTAGTTCTGCTCATGAGTTTAAAATAAGCCAAAAGTTGAAGCCAGGGGAAGGAAAGGGAAAGGGGAGATACTGATCCAAAGGTACAAAGTTTCAGTTAGCCTGGAGAAATGAGTTTTAGTGATCCATTGCACTGCATGCTGACCACAAATAAAAATAATGTGTGTGTATTTCACAGTTGTTAAAATAACAGTTGTAGTTCTAACCACAAAATAAAAATAAGTTGGTGATGTGATGAATATGTTAATCAGCTTGATTTTGCATTTCTGTGATTTACACATAAGATCAAAACATCACATTGTAACTTACAGACACACACAATTATTGTTTGTCAAATAAATAAGCCAGCGGGTCATGGTGGCTCATGTCTGTAATCCTAGCACTTTGGGAGGCCGAGGCGGGTGGCTCACCTGAGGTCAGAAGTTTGAGACTAGCCTGGCCAACATGGCGAAACCCCGTCTCTACTAAAAATACAAAAATTAGCTTGGCATGTTGGTGTGTGCCTGTAATCCCAGTTACTCGGGAAGCTGAGGCAGGAGAATCGCTTAAAACCGTGAGGCAGAGTTTGCAGTGAGCTGAGATCACGCCATTACACTCCAGCCAGGGCGACAGAGCAAGACTCCCTCTCAAAAAATAAGTAAGTAAGTAAATAAATAAATAAATAAATAAAGCCATACAATTTCTAAACTCCACCTAAGACCATTAGTTGCAGTGTGAAGCCTTTATTAAATCCTAATCTTAATAATTCTTCAAATATATCTTAAAGATAAATTTGTTTTCTATATTTGTTGTTGTAATCTTCTCTAGTGACCTGCCTCCATTTAACTTCTTTCTGATTTCTCTCTCTTTTTGTGAAATTCCATTCTCTTAGCTAATCAATGTATAAACATTGACAATATCTTTATTTTTTCTTTCTTGCTTTTTTACTGTCCTCTGCTGCCACATCCAATTACTTATCTTCAGGACATCTCATCTCTCAATATTTTCCCCTCCTTTCCATTCTTGCTGTCATTGCTCTCTTGTTGAGCCTATCTGCTTCATGCTTAGATTCCTGCTACAGCTTTTAACCTGCATGTTTCCTGAAAAGATATTTGTAAACCATAAGTTCATCATTTCTTAAATTATTGATTTAGCTATTTCATTCCCTTTCTCAAATCCCTGCACTGACTCATCATGACCATAATGATGATAAAGCCCAACTTTCTGTAGGGTGATAAAATCTTCCATGATTTACCTCGGGACTATGTTTCCATCTGGATGTCCTGTATTTTGTGGTTGCGTTTCATTATTTCTATTTTTTAAAACATTTTAAACACTTCCTAGACTTGCTTTGGTACTTAACCGCTGCCAGTTTGCTAAATTCTGATAATTTCTTTAAAAATATTAAAAAGTAGTTTTTCTAGTAGTCAGCGTATATGAAAAATGAGATAAATACACAAATATTTGTATTCCCTCCAAGACTTTTATTCTCTCCCTTTGTATTTTTTTTCTTATTGGCTTTCAGAACAGTATTTTTAAAACAGAAACGTAATTTAAGTAGTAGTTAAGATTTATGGTAAATATGAATTTAGCTTTATCTTCATTCAAACAATGTATTATATTGGCTTTTAACATTGTGATTTGTTAATTCCAAAGCCTGGTTAGCTGGTTTTGCTTTTTGCCTCAGTGATATCTTATGTCCCCTTAAGCAATTTTTAAATAGTTAATCAATTTATTTTTGTACTATCTTTTAGAAAAATTTTATATTTTATTTATTGCATAAAAATAAGTGCTAGTTATTTAAAAAATGCATAAGAACATGCAGGAAAAGGTAAACATATCCTTTCCCTGTCTTGTCAATCATATAGCCTTTCCTATTTAGGACTTTAGATTTGTTTAATATTTGCATTAGCAATTATTTTAACAATCCAATTTTCACCTTTCTTATTTCTTAAAAATTATGTGTATATATGTTTTCTGGAAGTTATACTTTATTGATTAAAAATAATTGTTTAAAGATGTGTTTATTTCACTATCCTGTTTGAATGTTACTTTGTCTAGCTTTAAGATTTCCAATTCAAAATGATTTCCAGGTTTTGCTAATATTGTTCCTCTATCTTTTAGCAGCAGACAATAGCAGTGAGAAATTTCATAACAATCATAAACATATTCCTATATTAGTAACCATCACAATAGTGGCTAAAGACGTGGGCTCCGGAGTTAGCCTGCTTCTGTTCTACAATAGAATTCTAGTTCTACAACATTTTTGCTAATGACTTTGGTCAAATTAATCAATTGCTTTATTTGCAGTTTCTTCATCAGTAAAATGAGAAGAATGATATGATAATGCTATAATCATTACATAAGATGAAGTATTTTACTACATAGCACAATTCCATATATACAATAAACTAAATATTAGCTAGGTTTTTTAGTATTTTTTGCAGTTATGATTATTCTCTATAATTTTTTTTCTTTATATTTAGTGTCATATAACTTCACTGTGTTGAATCTAATTGTGGCTTTATTTTTTTTTTTATTTTGCACAAGTGAGTTGTGGCAATAACAAACAAACTCCCAAAGAAAATAAACAAATAAAACTCGTCTTTTTCAGCTCTAGATTTTTCTTTTATTTCATTCTTTCTCCATTCTTTTTTCTCTCCTTTTGGGAGATCTGTTAGTATTTACGGGTCTATTTGTTACTGGTGGAGGGTCTTGACTATGAGTTGTCCAGGTTCTTGGCATTTCAAACAAAGAATTGGACAAAATGCACAAACAAAGAAATGAAAGAATGAAGCAACGAAAGCACACATTTATTGAAATGAAAGTACACTCCACAGAGTGGGAATTTGCTCAAGAAAGTGGCTCAAGAGCAATGGTTACAGAATTTTCTGGGGCTTAAATACCCTCTAGAGGTTTCCCATTGGCTACTTGGGTACCCTGTGTAAATGAGGACTTGACCCATGACCAAGTCATTGGTCACAGTAGGCGACCAATCAGAGGCTGAAGTGAAGTTACAAAGTTACACCCCATGCAGATGAAGAGTTGGCCTGTGACTAGTCTGGTTGTGAGAGGTGATCAATCAGAGGTACTTTCTATTTTTCATGTGCAATACAGTGGGGAGGAGATGGGGATTGTAAAGGGAGTAGCCTCTGATCCTTTTGTTACTTGGGTGTAGAGAGGTGGGGTTCTCCATTCCATTTAGTTCTAGGAAGTCAGAGCGAATTGGCTGTTAGGTTCCCTGGCTCCAGACACTATTCTCCTGCCTTGTATTCTCTGTATCTCTTTTGTTCATGTTCTATTTACTTGCTCTATCATATTGAGTTATAGGAAAAAAATGCTTTAGCTCAGTTTTTCAAATCATTATTTGCTTTTCAGTTGCATTTTTTTTTTAACCATTCAGCTGGTCAATTAAGATTTTTGTTTTGACATTCATTTGTATTGTCTTTTTCTTTCTTTCTTTCTTTCTTTCTTTCTTTCTTTCTTTCTTTCTTTCTTTCTTTCTTTCTTCTTTTTCTTTCTTTCTTTTTCTTTCTCTCTCTTTCTCTCTCTCTGTCTCTCTCTGTCGCTCTTTCTCTCTCTCTTTCTTTTCTCTTTTGAGACAGAGTTTTGCTCTGTTGCTCAAGCTGGAGTGCAGTGGCACAATCTCAGTCTACTCTCCGCCTACCGGGTTCAAGCAATTCTGGCACAGCCTCCCGAGTCTGGAATTACAGGTTCCCACCACCATGCCCAGCTAGTATTTTTTTTACTTTTAGTAAAGACAGGGTTTCACCATATTGGCCAGGCTGAGGTCAAACTCCTGACCTCAAGTGATCCGCCCGCCTCGGCCTCCCAAAGTGCTGGGATTACGGGCGTGAGCCACCTCGCCCAGCCGACATTCATTTTTCAAACGTCTAAGACTTCTATATTTATTCATAACAAATTCATATTGCTTTATGGAAATGCAAAATTCTCTTGACTCTCCTCAATATTATTTACTGTGTTTATTTTAAACTTTTTTCTATTTGTATCATCATCTGTTTCTTTTGATGTTAGTACTGTTTGTTTGTTGCCTGTATTATAAGGGTTGCTTTTCCTTCAAAAAGTGGCCCTTTTCCCTGTTTATTTTTAGAATTTATTTTTGCTATGCTTTACATCTGGGTTTCATTTTTATCTCATGACAAGCTTGCCTGTTGTCCTCTGCCCGCCACAAGAGAATAGGTCTGGGAATAGAGTTATAATGATAAGGCTGTAACTGGCTTCAAATACAGTGCAATTAATCTCCCTGAAGAAATTTCATGTACTAACCTCTGTTTCTTGTATCAGCTGATCCGTCTTTTAGAAACCCTGAACAACTGCCACCTCTGAAACCCCTCTTCTGCATGTGTTTTAAGTTCTGGCTTCTTCTGGTCTCTCACTAGAGTTGATTCCTTTTAGTCTCTAGAAACTTTTGGTATATTTTGCTTTGCCAATATCAGTCTTATCTTGGATTTACTTATTAATCTTAGCATCATTTTTTGGTCATATAATGGGAGCTGGAAGTGGGAAAGTGAACATGGAGCTCAGTCTGCCATCTTGATACATTATTTTTGGTCATGTAAGTTCATTTTACCTATATCTGTTTAGTAACATTCAAATATGTGCATTTATTTAAAAACTGATACATAAATGTATGCCAAAATTATAAGTGGAAACTTCTCAATACTACCAAGTTTGTGTAATTTAATGGTCACGCTATTAATATGAAGCTAAATTTATCTTATTTACTTCTTTATTGAAACATTATAAGTGCAAATTTCTTTCTGAGGCTGGCTGTAGAGAGGCTATTGCCTCATAAGATATTGATAATTTTGGGATAAAGCAATTTGTGCATATTATTTTAAATGCCTCATAATGTTTCCTTCATATCAAGAAAAGAGATGCTATTTCATCTTTTCACAGTTGTTTTTCTTGCCATCACTTTGGAGTTGATTCTGCTGGACTGAGATCTGTCAGAGCAGAATAAACAAAATACTTTTCTTAAAAAGTGTGGTTCTCTTTCAAGCTATGCTGTACACAGAACATCTAACTGTGGTAATGAGCTGTTAAGGATTCCACTAATGGCAGTTTAGTAGCTGTAGCTAAGGATTTCCCAGCCAATAAATATAGTTTCCTTGGCTATTAGGCAGAAATCCTTGCGTAGCCTTTTAGCACAAGTGACATTGATTAATGGCCACAGAAAATAAATATTGTTCTCCTGGAGCAAATATAACACCCTATAAAACCAATAGAATCAAAGGAAGAAAATACAGGAGTCTAATTACTTAGGAAAGATATAGTAATCTAAGGACACACTGGGCAATAAAATTACATAGCTAAACTTTAAGGAATTAAAAAGTTTAAGGGTATTGCCTATTGGTATGAAGTGAAGCAATAACTTCAGCAACCACTGCCCATATTTAGAAATTTAAATAAAAGCCTGAAACTACTGTTGCTTAAGGAAACATGCTAATAACTCTTTAAGTCTGGTAGTGTAGATATACAAGTTTAAATTAATATTCAAAACATGTTAAAAAGAATCCAATATTTAGGGCATATTTAAAACAAAATTTATATGTTGGAAAACCATATTTCATATTAGAAAAACAAATATGCCAGCCTTAAGAGTTCTAAGTGTTTGTAATATTTATTTTCCACTGAGATATAAAATGTAAAAATGAGAGATGTCAAAATGTTCTCTCTTTCTTAAATGTGAATAGGTTTTCAGTGTTGGATATAATTTATTTTTTTTCTTTACACATAGACCAGATGTAAATTTTCTGCTCTTTGGAATGTCCTGAGTTAATACTGCATGAAGTTTATCTCCTTATAGATTCGTGTAACTAAATGTATTATATATAATATCTAATTAAAATATATATGTGATTCTCTCTAAGTATAGATTTTGGTGGACATTTTTTCTGACCTTGACAACATTGTTAGGGTTTTATGAATTGTTCTTAACTTGGTATTTAAGTCCATTTAAATTTCAGCTATAGAAGAATTTTTCACGTCCCTGGCTAAATTTCCTTGTAATATTTACTTTTTCTTATAGGCTCCTAATTCATAATTAGTTTCAATTCTAACTCAGTTATTTGCCATAAAACAGAGGGTAAGTGATTACTAAATGAGGGGATATAGAACTTCACCTTCTTTCCCTTAAAACCCCCACCTGGCTTTCTTACATTGTTTTCACCGCCAAACCAGTTTTCTTAACTATCAATATAAGAGATCTGCTGAAGTAACATCCAATTAATATTGCAAACACATTTCTAAACTTTAGTAATCTCCATCTGATATAGGAAAAACTGTGTGATTTCTAATTCCTCATTTCTCCAAGTGAATGTTATGTATCTGGCCATGGAAATTCAGGGTAAATGTAATAACTCTTGGGCTGTATTATCTGAGGATTAGTCTTAGCAATCAAAAGTTGTCACAGGCAATATTGATGAATATCAAAATAATGTATATTTGATACATTCCTGCTTTCTTATTGATGTGAAAAACGTGAAACTAAATGGTAGTGTTAATACCTTTATTAATTTTACAAAGTGAGGTTATAAAGTCTTCCTTTTCAGACAATGTCATAAGATTAGAAACTGTGACAATATATTTTAGAAAGGAATTACTGAATCCCTCAAATGGTCTGCTACTTACTATTATATTGTGACTAGAGACACCATTATAACATATTTTATTTTATATAATCATAATAACCATTGGTCTAAGATTAAAAAACTTTTTTAAAAAAAGAGACAGAAATGAATCATTGATTGACCTATTGCTGACCATCAAACTAAACTTGGTAAGGAAATATTCTACAGTAAAATGAATAGGTAAGTTGGTTTTAAACCTAAAATATTAGCAAATTGAAAAAAAGGAAATCAGTCTTTAACATCCACAAAAATTGTAGACAGAGGTAAAAGAAATTCGAGCAAAATGTCCCATTTGTAGCTGCAATTAATTTAGTTTATGAATGAACATGATTAATTACAAAGCAGTAAACACTGAGAACTTTTGTGCACATGCTAATTTTACAATAATTTATTTCCATTCATTTGATTCTTTTATGTTTAGTTAATTAATTTTCAATAATGTGTTAATGTCATTCTTAGTTCAAGGCATCTGTAGCTAACTGAAATTAAACATAGCTCCAGAGTCTGAACTGTTCAGAACGTTTTAAGATTTATTCAGGATACCACTGCAAAAATGAGAAAAATGAGGGAATTCTGTGTACCTATTTAGTCAAGGGAATTCACACTACTGTGTTTTATATCATGCCCCAAGAGCATGAATTCTAAAAATGCAAATGTGAGAACTGGCAAAAAATTGATTTATGCTAATGATTTTAAAACCAATTAATTCTAATTATTTATTTTATCACAAAATCAATTACTAATATATTCTGCCATGTTAATTAAGGCAGTCAGATAAGCAAGAGACATAGAGTTATTTGGGAAAACTAATTTGGGAAAACTAATTTTCCTATTTATTAAAGTCTGTTATAGGTCAGAAAAGTATAAACTATCATTATTAAATATTCCTCAAAAATCTAGTTATGCCTTTATTGAGAGACATGTTCTAGTTTGATTCAAATAAAGATATTCTAAGAAATAAAATAATAAAAATATTTTAAAACATGGAATATGATGATGAAACTTTTTTGTTAAATGATTAAACATTAACTTGAATGATACTAGCGTTGTTATTTTGTTTCTTATTGAGTAAAGAAAAATTGACATAAAGGTAATCATAGTAGTGACTTCTAATGCTTTCCAGTGTATAGTAAAAATATTATGTAATGCATCACAGTATAATAAGTAATATAATTGTATCTCACTTAATCACTAAAATCATCCCTAGGGTGTCATGGTTATGAAATTTTTTCAAAGAAATTATACAAGTAAACTTCTGATTTGTTTACAAAGAGCTATGAGGTTGGCCATTGACATTTGTTGCGGAGATCTCACCCTAAAGAACTATTATCATTTCATAACTCGAGCAAGAAAACAAAATGCTGTCTTACATTTCAAACAAAAAGGGAAATTTACTTACAAAGTATACGCTGATTTCAGGTCAAGATGATTTCTAATAGAAACCTTATTTGTAATTTTTCAGTACTTTTCAGCTTCATGTATTGCATTCTACCTAAGCTCAGGCATTTGTGTGTGTGTGTGTGTGTGTGTGTGTTTGTATGTGTGTGTGTGTATAAAAATAATCTCATGATTGATAGGCTATATGAAATAATAACATTTAGATTTTGAAGTGGAAGTGGAATGATTAATAGATTATTTATCAACTTTACCTTATTCTAAGGAATAAACAAGATAATATAAGTAATGAAGTCAACATGGTTTTTTCTGTGGCTCAGTAATTGCATTAAGTTACATTGGTCTCAGTAAAGGACAGAGGGGAAGAAGGGGAGAGAGAGAGGGAAAGAGGGAATCTATTTAAGCTGTGGCACCTAATTTAACTGTGTATATGAGAGACTGAGATTGGGAAAATTGTTGATGAATTAACATGAAATAAACATATAATTATGACTGAAGTTATAAATACTATACAAATGGCATATCTTTCAAGGATTATTTGATATTATTTATAAACATTTAAGGTCTAGAATTTATCATGTATTATAGATACATAGATTTCCCTTAATTTATTGTGTTTACAACATCAACATTTTATTACAGTATTTGGATAGGTTTCTTGCTTCAGTAAATAGTTCAGAAGTATTTTTTTTTTTTTACAAGTAAAAGTTACCAGAGGGTTTAGGGAATGTTTAAGAGAGGAAAAATAATAGAAGTTGAAGAAGTTTGTATAAAGTGGAATGAATCCATGTTCCTGATGCTTCTTATGAATTCTGGAAGGTTTGAAAAGGAAGGAATTATAGACTATTATCTTTTTGATAGCTATTAGGGCAAAGATACTCATCTACATTTGCAGTTAATCCAGCAAACGGGGTTTAAATGCAAGATACTAGATACATTGACCAATGCTCTCTTCATCTTGTATCCTCAGTTGGTCAGAGTGAAAGTTGCAGATCTTCTGTTTCTATTTCTGCTATTACCCTTCATTTCACAGTTAAATGCAGTCCAGAGAGGTATCACAAACCTTTAGTCCTCATCTCGATGGTTTGTCCTTAACCAAGAGTAACTGTCAAGCAACAAAAGCAGTTAAAATCTCTTTTGGTCTTTTCTGACATCCAAAGTCCACCTTGGATTTAGCAAAACATTTGTTTCATGTAGTGATTGATTAAAATTAAACGTGTATGACCATAAAGGTGGTCCCAGGGAGATGTTTCTCTTACTCATTGGCACCTAAACAGGACTTACTGATGAGTGAACCAAACTTGTGAAGAATTCTTTGGATATGGATGTAAACAACTCATGCAGCAAAGCCAGGGAACAAACCAAAGGCCTGAGTAATCAAGGTTTGCACATAGAACATTATAGTATCTAGGAAGCATTTTTTAAAACTTACAATCTAAAATATTTTCAGTTTTTTTTAATTGGGCAAGTATGCTCATAGCTTGGGGAAAACCTTAATGAGATTTTAACCTGCTTTTAATTTCTAATAGGATTTCCCTGGTTGATTATGTTATGATAATATCTCCCTTATAATCATAACCAGCAAAAAAGGTAACTTCCTATTATAAATACTCTATCAGCTTTCATTCTTAAAATAGGATGGAAATCCAAAATTTTTGTTAAATTTTGAATATTGCCCAACACTGAAACATGTTCTAGTATCAATAGTTACTAAAGACTAATGATTAATAAAACAAGTATAATGTTTAAACTTGATTTCAGGTTTCTGCCACCTGAAAAAAAAAACAAATTTTTAATTTTATAAAAAGATATGGAGTCTTGCATGACAAATGACAAAATTCTATAAAAAAAAACTACATGGTAAGTATTTTGAAATTAATTTTAGAATATTGAGAAGAAATAATGATACTAATTAATATCTACCTAAACCTTAAAAATCTCCAAAGTTTAAAATGGATGCTTTCTGTAGAATGAACATATCCTTTAGGACTGCAAGACAAAGATCATGTTATACCTGGTGTACACCATATTATAGCCCGAAACAAGAATACCTTAAGGCATCATTCTAGGCCAATTGACCCAAGCTGACCACTCTGGATGTTAAACACTTTCTTAGCTTCCTTCAAAATGGCTAATTTATTAAACAGTATCCATTAAATCCCTAGTGTATATATGTGCTATCATAGATAGAATATGGGAATACACAATATAAAAAGGATCTCTTATTCCAACCTTGGCAGCTGGAAAGCCTTGCTGGATGAAGTCACATTGCAACTGAGACCTGAAGGAACTGGGTGTATAAAGAGGGACTTAAGATGGTGTGGAGAAGTCAGGGGCATTAGATGTTGTATCTGAGATACAAGCAGTAATGCGCAAGAGCCTATGAAAAGCACGACACGTTGAATAATTATTAGGAATTCAGTATTTTTGCATAATTTGAGAGAGAATATAGAAGGATAAAAAATCAAGGGCCATGGCCGGGCACAGTGGCTCATACCTGTAATCCCAGCACTTTCGGAGGTTGAGATGGGAGGATTGCTTGAGGCCAGGAGTTTGTGACCAGCCTGGTCAGCATAGTGAGACACCACCTCTATGTTTTTTAAAAAAGGCAAGGTCCTTAAAAACAATGTTGAGGAACTTGGATTTAAATCCAATGAATGAAAAGCCATCGAGAAACTTTAAATGAATTTACACTTAAGAACTATTGCAATCATCAGTTAGAGTTCCTCTAACTAAACTATTAAATGTATTTTTCAAATTAGCCAGAACAGTTATTTAACTCAGGGTTTTTCATAGAGCACAGAAAAATGAACTGAGAAATTAAACAGTGAAACAAAAATTATATTTTAATTAAACATTATTGAATAAAGCTGTTACAAAATATTTTGTTCTGATCTGACATTAAGTGCCTAGAAAATAAGAAATTAATGAATCCTTTTGGCAGCTGTGTCTAAGAGACGTGCCTCTGGGCATCCTCCCCACTCAGGGTTTTTTGTTCTGTGTTCCATGTTGCATGCTGCTCTCTGTTGGAATGGTGGCGGTGGTCCATGAGAGATTTAATAACACCCACATCAGAGAATTCCCAGAATGTCAGGCCTTAATAGCTTGAAGTTCAGTTGATCCTAGGCTCTATAATTTTAGACGTCCAGGTTCTTGTGCACGACTGCATGAAGCATTAGGGACTGTGTTTTTGCAAAATAATTTCCATCTATTCCCTGAGAATGCCTTCTCTGTTAATTGTGCTGTTTTTTGCTGTTGCTCTCTCAGGTAAATTCTTTTTCTCTTCAATGGAATATCTAAGGCTCTTTCTTTGGACTGTGCTTTGAGTTAAAGAGAATTTATAGGTACAGCTCATGTCTAGAAGATATGCATGTCTAAACGGATGAATTCTTTATAGTTGTTCAGAAATATTGTCTGGAATAAAGATATTGTTTGGATAAAAATGTAAATGTATGCTTTACACTATTAAGTAAAAAAATAACAACTCCAAATAGATTGAGAAGGTAAATATAAAAAATCAAACTCTATACATACTGGAAAAAATCTAGATAAATATTTAAGTATTTTTAGATGATAAAACATTTCTAAAAATGGAAATAATGTAAGTTATAATAATTAAATTGAGCCAGGCATGGTGGTTCATGCCTGGGATCCTAATGCTTTGGGAGGCCAATGGGGGAGGAGAGCTTGAAGCCAGGAGTTTGAGGCCAGACTTGGCAACATAGCAAAACTCTGTCTCTACAATTTTTTTTTAAATTAGCTGAGTGTGGTAGTATGTGTCTGTCATCCTAAAGAGAATGAGTTAGGAGGACTGCTTGAGCCCAGGAGTTTGAGACTGCAGTGAACCGTGATCATGCCACTATATTGCAGTCTGAGTGACAGACTGAGACCCTGTTTGTGATAGATAGATAGATAGATAGATAGATAGATAGATAGATAGACAGACAGACATATAGATATAGATAGATTTGACTATATAAAAATTAAAGCAGTGAGTGTCTAAAACATAAACATTAAAATAATGTACGTATGTATGCCCCTTTTGATGACTTTATTACTTACTAATACATAAAATAATATATGGGAAAAGACACTCTAATAATTATAAACATATAAATTATGTTTATAATTATTAAACATATAATTATAAAAAAGAAAGTTTAATCTTTATCCTGTAGCACACTGAATCTAATTCTTTTTTTCTAAGAAACACTGATATGCAAGTACTTTTGTTTCTCACTGGAATCTACTGGGTTTTTTTTTTAAGTTTCTTTTTTTTAAAAAAAGAAGAAATGATCTTGAACGTTTTAATCAAATATAATTGTTCCCAGTATAATTCTGCCTATAATAGATAGATAACTGGGGGCAAAAATGTTATACCAATATTTAAAAATTATAGTATGCTTGGAGTTCTTTACTATCCCTGTTTTTTTTTTTTATTTTCTTTAATACATTAGAAAAATATATCTTATCTAGGATGAAAAAATAGTAATTTGGGGAAGTCTTTTAAATAAATCTGGGGTGATAATGTTGTCATCCTTCTTCCTGTCTTTTCTTGTTTGTAAATCAGATTATTGGATTGCCTCAGTTAGCTAGGCAGTAACAGAATAGCACACCCTGGGTGGCTTAAACAGCAGAAGCTTATTTTCTCAAAGTTCTAGAGGCTGGCTGTCCAAGAGCAAGGTGCCCACAGAGTAGGTGTCTCCTGAGGCGTCTCTCCTTGGCTGGCAGATGGCTGCCCTCTCGTTCTGTCTTCACATGGCTTTTCCGCCGTGAGCGTGAATAAGTGTTTCTTCCTCTTCTTGTAAAGACATCAATCCCCTTGGGTTAGGGTCTCACCCCTAGGATTTCATTTAACCGTAATTACCTCCTTAAAGATCCTATCTCCATATACAGTTACATTCTGAGGTGCCGGAGTCTTCAATATAAGGTACGGGTTCCAATACAAGATTCTGAGGGAAAACAACTCAGTGCGTAACATAGATGATATGGGTTTCTCTCAAAACTGTTGGCTCACCAGCATGCAAAGGTGTTGTGGGCTATCAGATTTACTCACTGACACATGACTGAGCAGAGGACAGGTAGTTTATTGGGTTATTACTGTTCTTTTCCTTTTAAACTCCCACCCACTGGGTTTCAGGTAATATATAAGGCTAAAAATTATTTTGCCTTTTTTGTTGTTGTTAATTAAATTGGAATAAAGCCAAACACCTACATCAGATAAGACTTTGTCTTTGGAGCCCATATCTTCATGTTTCTCCTCCTCTACAATACACTGGTGTATGGGGCATGGGGTGAGGGAAATTCAAATGATTTCATGGCATCCAAGTAAAGAGGTACATTCAGTGTCCACAATTTTCTTTTTGTTTCACCTGAAGAGTGGAGAATCTGGGTCCATAGGAATGCTTGGGCAGATTCTAGTCTTAAGCTGAGGCTATTTAGAAGATATTTATCATTGATTTCTGCCCCTGACAAACTCATGTTTTTTGTTTTTTTTTTCTCTCTCTCTCTCTCACTGTCTCTCATCTCCCTCTCTTCTTCCCTCACTTCCCTCTCTGATATGGTTTGGCTGTGTCTCCATTCAAATCTCAACTTGAATTGTGTCTTCCAGAATTCCCACATGTTGTGGGAGGGACCTGCATTTGAATCATGGGGGGCAATCTTTCCCATGCTATTCTTGTGACAGTGAATAAGTCTCATGAGATCTGATGGGTTTATCAGGGGTTTCTGCTTTTGCTTCCTCCTCATTTACTCTTGCTGCTGCCATGTTAAGAAGTGCCTTTCACCTCCTGCCATGATTCTGGGGCCTCCTAAGCCATGTGGAACTGTTAAGTCCAATTAAACCTCTTTTTCTTCCCAGTCTCTGGTATGTTTTTATGAAAAGACATTAGTTTATTTTGGTTTATAAACCGACTAATACAGTAAATTGGTACCAGTAGAGTAGGATGTTGCTGAAGAGATACCTGAAAATGTGGAAGCGATTTTGGAACTGGGTAACAGGCAGAGGTTGGAACAGTTTGGAGGGTTCCAAAGACGACAGGAAAATGTGGGAAAGTCTAGCTATACTTCTCTTATCCTTTTAATTTGCTAAGACTCTGCTTCACATTGTCCTGTCCCTTCCCTCCCTGAACTTTAGCAAATAATCTGCTGTGCCTCAACATAGCCTGTGAACTTAAGTTTTACTGTGTCACCCCATTGTACTTCTACTGAAAACAGACACCAACTCAGCCGAAGACTTAGGGGAGAAATCCAGACACCAGGCACATGTGGTAATGCTTGTCTTCAATGTCTCTGGTTTTTCCTTTTTCCAACTTCCTTTCCATTCATTTATCTTAGTCTCATTCCTATTCAAACAATGGGATAAGCCTTAATGAGCAACTAAATGATCTTTTCTATCCTAGGTAGGCCAAGTGTAATTAAATGTTTTTACAATAGTCTTTCTCCCCTGGATTTACCTTCTAAGTCTATTATCTTGGAAAAAATATCAAGTATATATCTCCTTTCCTGGGACAATAAAACTCTTTATTCCAGAAAAACATATTTATAGAGAATATTGAAATGCATTGTTCTAATATTTATACAAAAACTACTCTTATTACTTTGCATTCTTACCTTTAAGAATATTGCTAGATGATAGTATGTCTTTTTTTGTTGCTTCGTTTTGTTTTATAGGTCCCTCATATTTATGTCAAATATAGTACAAATACAGGTGATTTGTTTGTAATTTTATTTGCTTAATTTGTATCCACAGCATAATCATCATCTGCCATATTATATATTTTAATTGTTTATTTGTTTTTTTGTCTATAATATTTTGGTCACTCTTGTATCTTCAATTCTGGAACATTGTCTGGAACAGACACAACAGAGGCATTCAGTAGTTATTGGTTGAATATATTAATATGAAATCCACAACAAAAGCCCTACTATGTCAGCTATAGACATCACTAGAATTGAATTTTAATGGCCTGTTTTTGAATTCCTGTTGGATATTGACCATAGTATATTATATATATACTAATTTTTTAAAACTATTTAAAAATTGTATATGCTAAAATTTGTATGTTAGATGAATTTTGTCATTTGAAGAATTGCATAATTATGAAAATAATATTTTCTATTTAAAATATTTTTAGTATAATGTTATGAAAATGTTCCAGTCACATAAGAAATCTAAACTTGCTAGCATCTAATCTGGCACTCCTGTTGAGTCACTATCTCATTGTTATTAGTTACTTCTTATGTTTTGTCTTCTAAATTTTGCAACATCCAACATCCTTAAGAGATGCTGGTGGAGGATACCATTTGCATGTTCCAGGCTGAACTTTTCACTTGAGCATCCAAGAAGCAAATCAAGAGGCTTGTTCTAAATTTATTTATTAGCTTCAAAAAACATGGGTGTAACCAGCTATTTTAAATTTAACAACTTGCTAGAAGTTGAATTGTTCTAAATTGGGAACTGCCTGAATGGTACTTATTTATTTATTTATTTATTTATTTATTTATTTTATTTTTATTTTTATTTTGGTTATTTCCTTCAAAAGTGGTGCAATGATATACACATAGTAAGCACTCACAATATTCTTGTTGGATTTTGTGACAAATGTACAGTTATTTCAAATAATCTGAATGTTAAGATAGCTTTCAAGGAACATTTATAGTGCTGTATGAAAAAATAAGTGGGATGCCTACAATATACACAAGTACATGGAAGTGGCAGAAACTCCTACAGACCTAACTATCTTAATCCCCCCAGATATTTTAGTGGCTTTTTATTATAATAATGCAATACAGATTTCCATCGTGTTTTATAATTCATCACCTACACAAAAATCCACTTTCACATTTTCTCAGTAGACATCTATTCAAATGCCTAGAAATTGTTTAATTCATGATAGGAAATGATCTGATAAATCATCTATTATTTTTTAAATAATTCAGGAAGGGGTTAATGAGCATTTATATCAATATTCTGTCTATTTTTTTCATTCCTAACTTAGTTATACTTATTTACAGGAATTATTTTTGCTTGTGGATATTACTGTTATTGATGTTAGTAATTTGTATTATAAATATGGTAGTGAATGCAAGCTAAGGGATGAATGATTCCATTTTGCTCTAATTTTATACACCAAATTCATATTAATAGGATGAATGAGAGCTGTGTTCCTGAGGAAGGCATTCAAGTAAGACATGGGTGGAGTTAGGAAAGTGAATGCTCTGTTCTTTTTATATAGTGCTATTAACAACATTCACTGAAGACTCATTTTTTATTCATAAAAACTCATATTTATTCATTGAATGGAATATGATTAGATTGCACCCATTCCAGGATCATCAATATGCCTAATACCATAGCAAATCACCTACTGGGTGATCCTAATTTTTGGTCCCTACTAATAGTGCATACTTGAAATAAGATGGTGGTCCTGGTAAAGGAGTTTCAATGCATAGCATAATGAAAAAAGGGGACAAGAAAAAGGATTTTCACCCTTACTATTTTAAATTGATTAAACAGAAGAAATATTATATGAATAAAATTTATTTTAAGAATATTATAGAGAAACAATTATAATTATTGAAGCATACGATGAATCTTAAAAAAAAATGTTGGGCAGCAGTTGTCTAAAATCTTGATAGTTGTAAAATTCAAATGGTCAATGTATTGGATTTTAGGAAAATTTTTCCATTGAAGCAAGTAGAAAAAGTCAAGAAAGAAAAAAACAAATGCTTTACTAGGGAACATTTTATAAAATACTTGGCAAGATTGAGGATTTGGCTGTTTCTTTCTTGCAAGAAGACACAGTAAAGATTCATAGGGACTTCAACAATGTTAACATCTTTTTAGAAACTCATTCTAATCAAAGTAGGTCATCTGTTAAATATTTGTCTTACCTTCCTCTAATTGTCGTCATTCAAAAAACAGAAAAAGAACCTAGAGGACTTTTGTTATGGACATAGTTCTATTCCAAAAAGGAAACATAAATGGGACTATAGAACAAAAAAGAACCTTGGAAAAATGACAGTACCATCTTAGAGTTTCTATTAAAGAAGAGAACGCTGTTAAAATTCATTCATGGGGTTTCATTTTAGGAAAAAATAGATTGCAAATAAGCCAGAACAATTTTATGCATGATCGTAGGAGCACATAAGCAAAAGAGACTTAGATCCCTTAAAAAAGATTATCAGGAAAACTTAAGCTCCAATGACCTTGGGGTTGGAAAACATGCAAAGATTGATAAAAGTAACTTTAATAGTTATATTTAAAGAGAAGAGGAGGAAGAGGGAAGGGGAAAGTAGAATGAGAAGCAAATGAAAGAGAGAAGAGCATAGTCTTTTGCTTGGGTAGATGATGTAACATTAGGCTCACTGGAGTAAATTAAAATGTTTGACACCTGTCTTATTCCCACCTTCAATTGTAAAGAATAATTTAGAAACTTGAATCAGTAGCTTAGAGAGAGCCTAGATGTGGGCAAAGGTAAAGCATATCTAGCCTCTAATATTTGGCATCAAAATAATTAACTATCACAAAAGGAAATAAATTGCTTATATGTTATCAGTAAGTATTCTTTACTAAACACTTACTATGTAACAGACACTGTACTGCTGCTAATGTTTCTTTCATCATTTTACCCTTTACAGCACTTTGAAGTAGCTAGAATTTGTATTCCTGCTGTTATGGATAAGGGGATGAGGCTTGGAGAGAATCCAACTGCCCAAGTTTATAAAACTAGTAAGCGGTGTGAACTTGAACTTAAGTACCCTTTGTTATTTGGAACTCACTCTTAAACCACCGTGCCTTTAAAACAATAGGTCTGAAAATTCAAAATTTATTGTAAGCACATAGCTAACTGATACTAATTAATAGTATCAACATTTGCTCTCTAAAACCTTTTTCTGCTCTAATAAATTATTTCCTTAATCAAGCCTGATAATAAAAAAGTCCTAATTAAAATTTGCAAAGAACATTAAAAATAATTTGTTATTTTCCCTAACAAGTACATTTTAAAAGTTATAAATGCCAGAAATTTGTAATGTCACTTGAGAAAAATGAAGTCACAGAAAGGTATAGCTCTTAGAAATTTTGAACTTTAGAGGCGAGTTCTAAACTGTATAAATTAAGTAAAACTTCCTTTAAATGGACAAGATATTAAAAACTTCCTCCTACAATATTTTTCTTTAATTTCAAACGTTAGTTTTCCTTAATACCTTATACATTATTTGAGGCATTAGAATGTTTAAGTGATTGGCAATATACTTTGTAATTATACATTGTGAGTATTGGAAATAAATGAGAAACAATTGCATTTTTTTGCCTGTTCCAGTCTCACTTTCTGTAGCCTTAGAAAATAAAAATGTGTAAGTAAAATTAGGTGAGAAAAATGGAAAAAATTAGGAAACCAGCCTTCATCACAACTGATTTTGATTGCAATAGATTCCTCTTCTTTCCTTCCTTTTCTTACACCCTCCTCCCTTCCTTCATTAAATTTCTCTCTCCTATGTTCCCTTCCTTTTTTTTCTTTAAGATTTGTTTAACTTGAAAATTTAGTTAATCTGAATCCATTTGTAATTTCCATTGTTTTTAAAAGACCTCAATTTATTTACTGAAATATTTAGCAACATAATTCTTTGATAAACAAAATAAAATAATCATGGGTGATAGATTTCTTTTTTTTTTTTTTTTTTTCTTTTCTTGAGACGGAGTCTCCCTCTGTCACCCAGGCTGGAGTATAGTGGCACGATCTTGGATCACTGCAACCTCTACCTCCTGGGTTCAAGTGATTCTCCTGCCTCAGCCTCCCAAGAAGCTGGGAGTACAGGCGTCTGCCACAAGCCCGGCTAATTTTTGTGTTTTTAGTAGAGACAAGTTTTCGCTATGTTGGCTAGGTCAGTCTCCAACTTCTGACCTCAAATGATCCAGCCACCTCAGCTACCCAAAGTATTGGGATTACAGGTGTGAGCCACTGCACCCGCTGTGTGATAGATTTCTTTACATTTATGGCTGGAACTAGTATCTTACATTAGTATTTATATTTTGTGTTTTCATACTTTATATATTATTAGTATATTCTTGGAATCTTTTCTTTGTTAAAACATCTGTTTGAATATGAAGTATCATTTGTTCTTAATTCTACCAGAGTCTTTATAAATATTAAATAAGGTTTACTTCACCCAGAGTCAGTTATTTTAAATATTTAGATGTAATTAGTAAAAATTTTCAGCAATTAAACAGCCCCAAATCATATAACCTTCACCGTATGCCATGCACTATTCTAGATGCTTGCAAGTGTTACCTAATTGAATCCTAACAACAATCTATGTATTGAGTGTACCTGTTATGCCACAGAGAAAACTGCAGTAAAGAATTCCAAGCCTAGGAAATCTGGCCCTAGAGCCCATGTTCTTGAACCAATAGGCTATGCTAACTCTCAAGTGTGAAATTAAAATTATTTAACTTGAATGTGAAAGGAAATCAATTTTGATGTAAGACTTCCTCTCACGTGTGCTTTTAATTCAATATAATCTCAGTTGCAGTGAGTCTAATAAATCATAAACTTAGTAAAAACTGCCTCATGAACAACAGATTCTAAAACGAGTTCTAACAATAATTAGCTATATGATCTTGAGTAAATCATTTATCCTCTCAAGATCTCATTTTCCTCTTCTACACACACAAAAAAATGATTGGATAGTGTATTCATTTCCCAAGGCTGTCTTCACAAAGTGCCACAAGTTGAGTAGCTTTAAACCATAGAAATTTCTTTTCTCTCAGTTCTGAAGACTGGAAGTCCAAAATCAAGGAGTCACGCAGGATTGGTTCCTTGTTGATACTCTGAGAAAGAATCTGTTCCAGCTCTTTCTCCTGGCTTCTGTGATTGCTGGCAATCTTGGGATGTCTTTGACTTATGGACCCATCACTCAGCCTCTGCCTCCATCTTCACATGGCCCTATGTGTTTGTCTCTTCAGGTCTGTTTTTTTTTCTTATGAAAACCTAAATCACTGGATGGAGGCCCACCCTAATTCAGTACAACCTGATCTTAACAAATTAGATCTGCTATTTCCAAATAAGGTCACAGTCTGAGGTCCTGGGTGGACATGAAATTTTGGGGACAGTATTCAAGCCAGTACAGACAAGATTATTTCAAAGATCCCTTCGATACAGCATTTTAAAATATGATGACTTCAGAGCTTTAGTAGTATTTTCAATCTTCTCTTAAGCAAGATTTTTCATATGACTGTCCATAAGATTTGGTATTATTTGAGTATTTTTAAATAAATTTTTGTTTACATTTGGATATTTTTTGAAAAATATCCAAAATAATAAATTATTTTATAATAATTTAAATTAAATTATGTTTTCCCCTTTCATCCTTCTAATACATAAGAGATACTAGTTTTATGGAACTGGTGCAATGACTTCGCTGACTTGGCATTTAGATGTTTTTAGTACTTAATAATTTCTTCTACTCACATCTGTAATGAGTTCTGTATTTGCCACCTATGAACCCTTTTACTGATGGTCAATTTGGTCAATGAGGCTTTGAAACTGTTCTGCTGGAGTTGTTCTAGAAAGCAATCTTAGGCATATTCCCATGTTTATGCTTGAATTTGCTGTACTTAACAGAACTATTACAAATACTGAAAAATCTAATGATTTGATAGTAAATTAAAAGTAAAGAAAAAGACTTTTTTTCAATAGATTATTTTTTCATTCCTTCCCTTCCTCTCTCACTCCCTTCTTTACTTCCCTCTTCAGTCTATCACATTCAGAAAATTATCAATATCATTGCCAGTGTGCAAATCTGGATACTTTTTACAATTAAATATTCTGGATTAACATCTTAAATAGGTTTCCGACAGTGATAAGAGTCTTGTTGCCAGAACTGAAATGTTTGTCAGTGAGTATATTAGCATGCTTGGATTATGCATACAATTTTTCTTAGCTTTTCAAAATATAGTTATGTTACATTTACCATGAAAACAATAACACTTTAAGTGTTATATGCTAGGCCAGGCGCCGTGGGCCGAGGTGGGTAGATCACCTGAGGTCAGGAGTTTGAGACCAGCCTGGGCAACATGGTGAAACCCCATCTCCACTAAAAAAATTTTTAAAAAATTAGCTGGGTGTGGTCGTAGGCACCTGTAATTCCAGCTACTTGGGGGGCTGAGACAGGAGAATTGCTTGAACCTGGGAGGCGGAGGTTCTAGTGAGCCAAGGTCATGCCATTGCACTCCAGCCTGGCCGACGAGCAAAACTCCATCTAAAAAAAAAAAAAGAAAAAATGTTATATGCTAAACTTTTGAACATGGCTTAAAGGTGTTTTATTCTAATAAGATAGAAATAGCTATACATTATTCTTCATTTTTTTGGTTAGCATTTATTAGATACCTTGTTTATTCCATCAGAATGCTAGGCACTGAGGACACGATGTTGAGTTCAAGCCTGAATTTCTGCCTTCAGCAATTCATCATCTAATTAAAGACACGGGCACATGTACACATGACAGCCTAAGGTACAGGGTTTAGATTAGTGTTACTTTGAAGGAATTTCAAAACTTTCGCTGTACCTTTGAAAATGGCTTATTATAACACTGTAAATTATGCAATTTTCAGAGCATAATATGCTATTATAAAGATACTTTTTAAATTTTATTTTAATTATTTCACTGCTATAATCTGAGTGTCCCCTGAAGATTCATACATTAGAACCTAATTCCTGGCATAATAATATTAAAAAGTGGGGCCTTTGGGAAGTGATTAAGTCGTGAGGGCTCTACTCTTTGAATGGCATAAGTGCTCCTATAAAAGACATATGAAAGGGCTCTCATAACCCTTCCACCATGTGAGGACACAGCAAGAAGGCACCATGGTACCATCTTTGATGAAGAAAGCAGGCCCTCAAGCAGCCACTGAATCTGCTGGCACCTTGATCTTGGATTTTGATTTTCTTGCCTCTTGGATTTTATCTTAGATTTTCTAGCCTCGAAAACTATGAGCAGTGCATTTCTCTTGTTTATAGATTATCCATTCTAAGATAATTGTTATAGCAACCTGAATGAACCATGACATTTACTATAATAATGTATATTATAGATCAATAATAGATCATTATTCTGTCATAATAGGAAATATGATTTTAAACATTTTTATACGTTATCATTAATATAAGGAATGTTATTGATAACTTCCACAATATTCAACTTTGTAGCAGATCTCTATTCTTAATTCTTTCAAATACTTTAAAGTCAATGAAGCTGTTAGTTGACTATAAATGACTACCATCTCCAAATGCTTGGGTTTACAAGTTTAATTAAACTACAATTCTAACACTTTAAACCAAATGTCAATGTTTTCTTTTATTTCGAAATATGACATGCTGTGGAATCAGTCACTTTATAGATTGATAGGTAGTACAAAAGATTCTGTTTTGATTTATCTTCAGGATAGGCTTTTATTCTCAGTTGTGTGTGCTGGATAAATCATGGGAGTACTTTACAAATGCTTGACAAAATGAGCTAGCATTAAATAAATGTCCCTGGGATACTGATTGAATAAACTCTATAGCTATACAATGATCTTATTGAAAATACAGTTTTGCTTCTCACCAAATCTGCTTGCCTTTCAGTAATTTGAATTACTGTCTCCCCAATTTATCATTCTGGAAATGTTAGAGTCAACCAGCCTTCATTCTTCCCTCTTCTTTATCTACCAACAATACCAGGGTTTCCTTTCCTTCTCTAACATCTCTTAAATCACTGCATTTCTTTCTAACCCCACTGCCTCTGCCTCCATCCATGCCACTGCCATCTCATTTGGCTTTCTGATACAGCTTTCTAACTTGTCTTCTCATATAAATTCTTTCTACCTTCCAAACTATCCTCTACCTTTACAACCAACCATTTCATTCCTTGTTCAACACCCTTCAATTACTTCCCCTTGCTCCTGAGATAAAATTCAGATTCCATGATTTGGTAAAAAGAATTGGCAGAATGGTAAAAGTCGTGCCTCATGTCAATATATAACATTTTTAAAAAGTCAAAAATGTTTTGTAATGTAAGATGCTACAACTATTGAACCATTGTAAAGGATAGACATACATAGACAATAAGGAATGCTGAAATGAAATTTTAATGGATAAAAAACTGTATTGCAAAGAGCAAAAATGTAACATCTATAATCATGTTTTTATATGACTAATATTATTACTGAAAAAAATTCATTTTAATTTTTATAAATACGAATCATTTGCACCTCCATTAGCTCACTATGGGTTAACTTGGACCTCTATGAAGTGGCAAAATAGCCTGGCCAAGGATAAAGGGTCAGAGCCCTATAGAATCAGATAACCTGAAGGCTCCTCTAGGAACGACGCATTGCATTCTATTGAAAGGACTCCCAGTATTACTTTTGTCCAAAGCCTTTCACAATTTTTACTGACAGTGGCTTGCAAGGCTGTGCGGTCTGGCTCTAGCTCTCCATCCTCCCCATCTGATAATATCCTCTTTGTCTGTACTCCATCCATTCTGGAGTTTGACTCCCAAACATTTATTTCTCTCCTTGTTCTCAGAGCTTTAACACTTGTTATCCACTTTTTGTGGAACGTTTCGTCTTGTACTTTTTTTGTTTTGTTTTCTACAGGTCTCTGTTTAAAAGATCACTTCCTCAAGGCAGCCTCTAGGAAACACTGACTCACTTAGAACTTCCTTTGGTATGTTCCAGGACATCATTTTAGTAACACTGATTGTTACTAAGTTGTAATTGCTTGATTACTGCTTGTACTATCCTTTAGTCTGAAAATTATAGGAGGGCAGGGACTGTCTCTTTTCTCATGAATCTCTATAGAGCTATATTGAAGAAGCTCAATATATATTTATAAATTTATTAAAATCTTCCTTGAAGGTTTATATTTATTTATTGTTTTTATCAATATTGCTGCTGCATTTTAAAATATAATAATGATAAATAATAGCGTTTTTAAAATTATATCAATAGTAGGCATATATTGAAGTTTATCTTATACACTAATTTATTCCAAAGTATGGTATAAAACTTACTAACCAGCTGAATTTATAAAATTTGGTGCATTTCTCACTGAGCAGATAAAAGAGCTACTATCACATTTTTATCCATTCAGTGAGAGGTATCAAACAGCTACTGTGTTACAAAGTAGGAATTCAGGCATCAAAATCTGAGAGAGCTCATGTGCACATACTTATGTGGATTTCAGAGGCAAATGCAAATATTTATGAGTTCTGTAGTAGGCTTCAGAAACGGGCACAGTGGTAGCAAAAGATAAAATGATTAGTTCTGCTTTGGTATGTACAAAAGTGTCCACAGGGAAAAATTGCTAGAAGTGATGTGAGGGTTTCAAAAGCACATCAGGATGTAAGGGAGGCCATTTCATACTGAGAAATGGGCAGGAACAAACCACAGAGGCATGATGCTTTTCAGGAAAATAAAACAGTTCAGTGTCATTGCAGCATAGCATACATTTAAGGTAGAGGCCGGAGACAGATTCAGAATGGCCTTGAATGTCATACAAAAGAATTTGCACCTAAACCTACAGGCAAAAACCAGCCACTAAAGAGTTTTAAGTAGGTTTGGATTTTTAGAATTTATTAGAATGTAACACAGCAATTCCCAAAGTGCTCTTCACTACAAGGTCGTCGGTTAGAATTTTGCTCTTTATATACCTTTTAATCGAAGATAATAGAAAATGAAGTAAGCTTTCCTCATGCATGGTTGACACTGATGGTCTTATTTAGTCTGTGTGCAGGTCCAGTGTACTATACGAAACTGCTAACACGTGGTGCTCTTAGGGAAGAGTGGGAACCCCATTGTGCAGAGGACAGGCAACAGTGTCCTCTCTCACTTACTGGTTTGCTTTCAGCATATTGCTGAGTATCACAGGTTGCATTTCTGATTAAGTGGTTTTTGTAGATAATATTGTTAATTTTAACTAAATGAACATTCACAAAATAGGAAGTTTAAGAACATTCTTTAAGAAAGCATTGGATTGAAGAGAAATTATAATACAGATCGGGGGGAGCAGTATCGAGATGACACGGCTACTCCCTGCTGTTCTTTCGCTGTACTCCAAGGTTAAAAAGCAGTGATGATCTACTCAAATCTGACAAGAAAGTGGCAAAAATTCAAATGATTAAGAAGGCCATATGAAATATGGATTTCCATATACTATATTTAATTGTGAACTTTGACCTAACTGTATAATGTGTCCTGAGACATGAGCTAGTAATTGCATGTGACTTTCAAACTCTGCATAACATTTTCAAACAAAGCATCTATAAAATAAAGACATGTATTTTTTTCTGAGAATGTTTAAAGATATATAATACTGAATCTAATGAGGTGTCTTGCTATATCTGGTGAAATAGAGAATGTATAAAATGTACAAATAACAACAGGTACACATATCAGGGAGGCATACTCAAAAATCTTTCACTAAATATTAAGGGATGACTGTACTTACATTATTTAAAACAAACAGCCTTTAGAACAAAAATTATCTCCCAGGGGCCTGTAAAAGTAAATACATGAGATAATGCAAATCATGTTGATTAAATATCATAGTTTGACAAGAAAAGATTCATTCAGAGTATGAATCTCATGAAAAATTTTTTAACCATTTATGTTACCATCTCTTCAGTCTACTCAACTGTTTATATTGATGCACTGAAAGTCAGGGCTTTCAAGAATCTCTCAAAAGTTCTTGGTAATTTTCTAGAATGTTAATTCTTAGTTTGACACATTTCTTTTGCACAAGTTTATTTCTTAATACTCCACTTTGTACTAATTCCATTGATCAGCATACAAGCTAGTGATATATCTTTTTCTTTTCAAAACTAAGCCTCAATTCTATTTTTATTCAAGAGACAGAATACTCTTTCCAAATAATAGGTGTATACAAATTTACTTATGTTTTAAAATGACCTCATTATATCTTAGTGTCTTCAAAATAAGGTTGCGATTAAATGTCACATTGAGGAATCTCACTCTCAGCATGTTGGCAGCTCTTCTATATTTGAAGACATATATTAAAGAAAATTGCAAAACGGAATTGTTTTGACATCTGTAATTTGAAAAGAAAATGGAGGTTCAGTAACTATGTGGTGAGTTCATAATGGGCAAAGATGTATAAATCATCTAATATTCCAATTAATGAACATTATTGAGTTAGGGGTTGATCTAGATAGTAAGAATCAGAGGTAAACAGATAAACCAGGTCTCTTCTTTTATGGAACATGTGTTCATGGAAGGATAAACATAATTTAAAAGGTTAACAAATAATTAAACATTTCATTGAACCTAATAAAACGGTATAATGTGTATTATGGCAGGGAAGGCTAAATACTTTTCAAACAACTAACTAGTACTTCTACTCTCTTGGCTATCAACACCTGATTAAAGTGGCCCAGGAAAAAGAAAAATGTAAAAGAAGAAATACCTATTAAAAATAAATACTTTTCTTTAAAATTAAGTTTGAGGATTACCAGAAGCATAATTCTGTCAAAAGTAGAACTAAAGACTAGACTAGCATAGGAAAGAGAGTTGAAGAATCATTCTTTTTAGTAGTTACTAAAGGTGTTAACCTTATATTATACCTCAAGAGATAATGTGGTTAAAATCAAATGAAAATACATAAACTTGATATACAAATTGCTATAGGCAATTTGCTCATTTTTGCCTGAACAAATGTGACAATTTATTGCCAATTTTTTAAGATAATCATTTTACATAGCCACTTCAGTTTTCTAAAAACTGTCTTGAATGTATAACTAGTAATTCCCCAAATTCCTATTTGTATAAACATAACTCCTGTTATTCCTAGGCGGTATTCATATACTATGGAGAGATGTTTTTTGTTCATTTGTTTTGGTCTATTGTGTTTCCGTGGTAGTGTTAAGAAAGAGGGAGTTGGTGATATGAGCATCTATGTTGCTACTGTCATGAAAAACCTTGAAATTCTGAAACACTCATTTTTCTAAGAAGTGGAAATCCATTCTTGTCTTAATGTTTCGTTTCACTTTTTCCACGTATCTGTTGACTTTCAAGAGAAGTGTTAGATGATTTTCTGATACTAGAAGTTGAATTACAGGAAAAAAACTATTTAAAAATCAGATTGATATCTAAAATGTTGTAATATTTAACTACTTTAGACTGGGCTGGTACAAGATGATGGATGGCTCTTTGGTGTAGTTAGATAACACCTTGATGTTCACCAATTTATGATGGTGACATATCATCAGGTCACCAGAGGAGGAGTTGAGTGTGGTACTTAGGAGAAACAACAGTAAGTGCTTTAACAGTTCAACACTAAAAATTGAATGCCTTTAAACAGTGTTTCTTAACCATATAAAGTCTAAAATAGATATTCTTGATCAGAAGATAGTCATTTAAAGACTCAGACAATTTAGCTGGATATAGTGGCACATGCCCGTAGTCCTAGCTACTTGGGAGGCTAAGGTTGGGAGGATCCCTTCAGCTTAGAAGCTACAGTGTGAGTGATGATCAAGCCTCCGCACTCTAGCCTGGGCTTAAGAGTGAAACCCTGTCTCATTAAATTAGATAGATAGATAGATAGATAGATAGATAGATAGATAGATAGATAGACGGACAGACAGACAATAGATAGATAGATAGATAGATAGATAGATAGATAGATAGATAGATAGACAGACAGACAGATGACTCCTTTCACTTTCTGGCTCCACCTTCCCTAAGGTCCTTGGAGTTGTCTGTGTTTGGCTGTTTGCTAGGGAAATTATAGAGAGGATCCCAAATAGGAAAAGTGACACAAGTCACTTTCACCCATGTTCTGTTGCCCTGCACTCACCTAACTGCCAGAGAGCCTAGGAAATGCCCAGGGAGCAATTCTGCAGTCTCTTTCATAGTGAGGGAAATTTATGTATTCTGGTGCCCAGGGACCATAAAGACTAAATGTCACTGTACAAAATGCCTACTACACTTCTCAATTTAGAATTATTAAGTAAAATAAGTGAAGAGAATTATTATACATCTAGGATGCAGCAAGATGAATTTTTTACTGTTTTTAGAAATGTTTGCATTGTGGGTGTGATGGATAGGCATGTTTGAAGTAGCCTAAATAATTTAAATATGAATATATTTTTCCTTCTTTGCCCTTATAACCTCTAACTGAATACTCTTTTCAAGTTGCTTTTTTTTTTTTTAAGAGAGAGTTTCGCTCTGTTGCCCAGGCTGGAGTGCAATGGCATGATCTCGGCTCTGTGCAACCTCCGCCTCCCAGGTTCACGCGATTCTCCTGCCTCAGCCTCCAGAGTAGCTGGGATTACAGCTATTTAAAAAATTGTCTGGTCCACCATGACAAGCTAATTTTTTGTATTTTTAGGAGAAATGGGGTTTCACCATTTTGGCCAGGCTGGTCTCAAACTACTGACTTCAGGTGATTCACTGCCTTGGGCTCCCAAAGTGCTGGGATTACAGGTATGAGCCACCGGACCTAGCCACGCTACTTTTTTTTTTTTTTTTTTTAAGTACAGGTATGAGCCACCGGACCCAGCCAAGTTACTTTTTTTTTTTTTTTTTTTTAAGTCAATATCTTAACAAAGTAAGGCCTAAAAGAGAAAGTGTCAAGCGAGAAAAAAGGCACTCTGAGAAGTTAGGGCAAAGAATTGGGAAAGTTGTCAAAACAAACAAAAAATAATAGATTTGTTTTAGCAAAGGACTTGGCTAAAAGTTACAAACCTAATATATGTAATACACAAGACTACTTCATCATCTTTCTTTCTGACAGTCTCATGTTCTTTTTCAAGCCAAAAAGGGACATATTCTTATAGCTGGAAGTTTAAGGGAAAGACTTCCAATTTAACTCTGTGTTGAGGGTGCAAATCATGTTATGAAGGCTCAATTTCTCTATCCACCTCAGAAAAGTTGCCTCCTGTGTCAGGCAGTATGCCCACTGGCACTTATCAGTTTACTAACCATAGGGGAAGAGACATAGGATGTCATTTCTATCTCAGCTGGGTTTTGTAAGGAATATACCTCTTCCTGCATCTTCTTCCCTTCCTTCTTGATTGTATTGGCAATCATACCATCTTAAATCATATTTACATAAAGATGTCATTAACATTTTTCTATGTATAGGCACTAGTTAGCATCTTTATTTTACAGTGGAATTAAGCAACTTTCTAAGATCACACAGGTAGAAATTGATATTTTCATACTCCTTCAGTCTGTTTATTCTCTTTTCTTGCAACATGTAAGTCATATATACATAATTTATTTTTAGATGCTTGCCCTGAGTTTAAATTCTTTTTAGCTCAGCCATTGTAGATGTTGTCATGGACTTGTTGGCTAAAACTGGTTTGATTTTGGATTTGATTTTTTGTACAACTGATTTTTATAATGTAAATGATATTTGATATCATTGACAAGGTGAAAAACAAATATATATATTTTATAATTATAGAAAAGAGCAAATAGCAGGGCATGAATCATATATCTCATTGAAGCAGATTTAATTGTTTTAATTTGATTTTGATTAAATTTTATAGCAGTGAAGCTGTGAATGGATCACTCATTTCTGAGTAACCTCTGTAGATCTTGATTCACCTTCCATTCCCATTTGTAGGAACTCTATGATATCATGCAACTTAAGAAAAAAACACAATAAAATAAGTGGTGACTTTTAAGCTAAGATAATGTAAAATATTTTCAATTCTGTGAATGAACAAGAAATGAAGCTAATTAATTGAAACTATCAGGAATTAATTTGAAGCAGTCTGTGATTAAACACAGGCTTTATCACTGAACAATTAAGCAAATTTGGCCTCAGGTATCTTTCCTCATTCCCCAGTGAATGAGTGATGAAATTCTGGTTTAGAGTTATACTTTATTGCAGATTTATCTATTATAATTGATTCAGCTTGGATATAAAATTCCAGTGGAATAACTGATGCAAAGAACATATTATGTAAATGTGTAAACCTCCCATGAGTTAACTTTAATTTCAACAGTAGAAGAAAATATAACTTCTCTGACCATTTCCACAGATTAGTGCAACATAGTAAGAATGAAATAAACTATAATGGTTTGCATTATTAAGAATATGTTATACAAGAATTATTTAAATAAAATATTGTTAAGCATTCCAGGTTAAGTACAGAAAATAACATTAGGATAACATTTAAATAGAATAATATTAGTAAAGAATAATTGACCAGTTGCTTCTTCTTGAGGGAAAGTTTTGGTTGAAAATAACGTATTTTAAAATCCCAAACACTGGCTTTTTTTTTGAGATTGGCATGTGTACTGATAATAAATTCATTGGCATTTATAAAATGTTTTTTCCTGTGAATTCTGTTATTAATGACATATTGAAAAATTGTATACAAGACATAAATGAATGAAAGTAATGTGGCATAAATTCTCAGGTAAGACATTCTAATGTTGATAAAATGCCAAAGAATATCCTCCTTAGTAGCAAATCAGCTTACCCTTCAAAATATATAATTTGAAACAGTATGAACTAAGTTCGCCGAGTGTAAACTTGTAGTTTATTTATAAATTGTCCTTCTGAAAGGTCTGTCATCCAACTCTTCTTTTAACCATATATCTTTCCAAGTGAAATTGTTCTTTGAAGAGAGAAAGCTATAGCTCCAAAATTCACTGTGGAGCAATAATTATTAAACTGTAGCTTTAACAATGTAAAGCTACACTTAACAATTTTGTACCTTTGAATCAGGTCGGGATTGACTGGGCAACACTAGAATACGTTAGGATGGTATAATTGTTTTTCCTTAATGTCAGTTATTTAAGCATGGGGGAACCACGGCCGTGGCTCATGGCTGTAATCCCAGTACTTTGGGAGGCGGAGGCGGATAGATCCCTTGAGCTCAGGAGTTCAAGATTGTCTTGAGCAACAAGGCAAAAGCTCATATCTACAAAAACATACAAAAATTAGGCGGGTATGGTGGTGTACCTGTAGCCCCAGCCACTCAGGAGACTGAGGTGGGATGATCACTTGAGCCAGGACTTTGAGGCTGCAGTGAGCTGTGATTGTGCTACTGCAATCCAGCCTGAGTGACAGAGCAAAGCTCTGTCTCAAAAAAAAAGGGATGGATATAATATTTCTTGATTCAAGTTTAATGAGCATTATGAAGAATATTTTTAAAAAATTAAATCTGGTTATATTAGTTTCTTATGAGGGATCCCATGAATGTATTTATTTCAATAGTGATTGAAAATTTATATTCTGCATAATTAAAATATTATTTAGAGGAGCAAACATTAAACTACTATGGTTATTTTTCTATGATGAGAAAAATTTCTTTTCTTTTTTCTTTTTTGAGACAGTGTTCCAGTTTGTCGCCCATGTGGGAGTGCAGTGGAACAATCTTAGATCTTGGCTTACTGCAGCCTCTGCCTCCAGGGCTCCAGAGATGCTCCAACCTCAGCCTCCCAAAGTATATGGAGTACAGGTGTGAGCCATTGCTCCTGGCCAAGAAAGATTTCTTACAGTAGAGTTAAAACTGGAAGGAGTCTTGGAGATGCTGTGGACTCCAAGACTTCCTCCACTTTAGAGATGAAAGACTAAGAAGGTTTGGATAATTTACCCAGGTTTTATAGCTAATTGACACAATTTGAACCACAACTGAGGGTTTTAGGAAGGAGCTCAGGGTTATTCCACCATGCTCTTTTCTTTTATTCTTCCATGTCACCTCCTCCCTTCTTCCATCCTTCCCTTCTTTCTTTCTTGCTTCCGCTACATGTGCATGGAATTTTTACCATTACTCTAAAACTATCTTAAGCACTGGTATTATGAAGTTAAAGAGACACTGACAATAAAAGCTCAAACTTTATGATTAAAAAAGAAGCTTTTAAGTTCAGGAGTACAAGTGCAGGTTGTTACATAGGTAAACTTGTGTCATGGAAGTTCGTTGCACGGATTATTTCATCACTCAGGTATTAATTCTAGTACTCACTGGTTGTTTTTCCTGATTGTCTCCCTCCTCCCACTGTCCACCCTCTGAAAGGCCCCAGCGTGTGATGTTCCCCTCTCTGTGTCCATGTGTTCTCATTGTTCAACTCTTACTTATGAGTGAGAATATGTGGTGTTTGGTTTTCTGTTCTTGTGTTAGTTTGCTGAGGGTGATGGCTTCCAGCTTAATCCATGTCCCTGTAAAGGACATGAATTTATTCTTTTTTTATGGCTATATAGTTTCCATGGTGTACATGTCCCACATTTTCTTTATCCAGTCTATTATTGATGGGCATGTAGGTTGAATCCATGTCTTTGCTATTGTGAATAATACTGTAATGAACATACACATGCATGTGCTATTATAGTAGAATGATTTATATTCCTTTGGGTATATACCCAGTCATTGGATTGCTGGGTTGAATGGTGTTTCAGTTTTTAGGTCTTCGAGGAACTGCCACACTGTCTTCCACGATGGCTGAACTGGTTTACATTCACACCAACAGTGTATAAGTATTCTTTTCTCTCCACAACCTCACCAGCACTGTTATTTTTCTGACTTTTTAATAGCCATTGTGACTGGTATGAGATGATATATCATTGTGGTTTTAATTTTTAATTTCCCGGCTGGGCACGGTGGCTCACACCTGTAATCCCAGCACTTTGGGAGGCCGAGGCAGGTGGATCACGAGGTCAGGAGATCGAGACCACCTTTACTAACATGGTGAAACCCCATCTCTACTCAAAATACAACAAATTAGCCAGGTGTGGTGGTGGGCACCTGTAGTCCCAGCTACTTGGGAGGCTGAGGCAGGAGAATGGCATGAACCCAGCAGGTGGAGCTTGCAGTGAGCTGAGATCGCACCACTGCACTCCCGCCTGGGTGGAAGAGCGAGACTCCATTTCAAGAAAAAGTAATTTCTCTAGTAATTAGTGATGGTTAGCTTTTTTCATATGATTGTTGGCCACACATATGTCTTCTTTTGAAAAGTGTCTGTTCATGTCTTTTGCCCACTTTTTTTTTGTGGGGTCATTTGTTTTTTTTCTTGTCAATTTGCTTAAGTTCCTTATAGATACTGGACATAAGACCTTTGTCAGATATAGAGTTTGGAAAATTTTCTCCCATTTTGTAGGTTGTCTGTTTACTCTGTTGATAGTTTCTTTTGCTGTGCAGAAACTCTTTAGTTTAATTATATCCCATTTTGCAATGTTTTGCTTTTGTTGCAATTGCTGTGGGTGCCATCATCATGAAATCTTTGCCTGTGTCTGTATCCTAAATGGTATTGCCTAGGTTGTCTTCCAGGGTTTTTATAATTTTGAGTTTTACATTTTAAATCTTTAGTCCATCTGGAATAAATTTGTGTATGTGCCATAAGGAATGGGTTCAGTTTCAGTCTTCCACATATGGCTAGCCAGTTATCCCACTACCGTTTATTGAATCAGGTGTTGTTTCTCCATTGCTTGTTTCTGTCACCTTTGTTGAATATCAGATAGTTGTAGGAGTGTGGTCTTTTTTCTGGGTTCTCTTTCTGTTCCATTGGTCTATGTGTCTGCTTTTTTACCAGTACCATGCTGTGTTGGTTACTGTAGCCTTGTAGTATACTTTGAAGTCAGGTAGCATGATGCCTCCAGCTTTGTTCTTTTTGCTTAGGATTGCCTTGGCTATGCAGGTCTTATTTGGTTCCATATGCATTTTAAAATAGTTTTCTTTAGTTCTGTGAAGAATGTCAATGGTAGTTGAATAGGAATAGCATTGAGTCTATAAATTGCTTTGGGCAGTATGACCATTTTAATGATATTGATTCTTCCTATCCATGAGCATGGAATGTTTTTCTATTTGTCTGTGTCATCCCTCACTTCTTTGAGCAGGGGTTTGTAGTTCTCCTTGTAAATCTCTTTCACCTACCTAGTTAGCTGTATTCCTAGGTATTTTATTCTTTATGTGGCAACTGCGAATTATAGTTTGTTCCTTGATTTTGTTCTTAGCTTGACTGTTGTTGGTGTATAGGAATGCTAATAGTTTTTTCACATTGATTTTGTATCCTGAGACTTTGCTGAAGTTGTTTATCAGCTTAAGAAGCCTCTGGGCTGAGACTGTGGGGTTTTCTAGATAAAGAATCATGTTATCCACAAACAGGGGTAGTTTGACTTCCTCTCTTTCTATTTGTTTATTTATTTCTCTTGCCTGATTGCCCTGGCCAGAACTTTCAATATTGTATTAAATAGGAGTGAGAGAGAGTATCCTTGTCTTGTGACAGTTTCAAGGGGAATGCTTCCAGCTGTTGCTTCTATTGAGATATTAATAATCATGTAATTTTTGCCTTTAGTTCTGTTTATGTGCTGAATCACACTTATTTACTTGCATATATTTAACCAACATTGTTTCCTGGAAATGAAGCCTACTTGATCATAATGGATAAGCTTTTTGATGTGCTGCTGGATTTGGTTTGCCAGTATTTCACTGAGGATTTTTGAATGAACATCAAAAATATTGACCTGAAGTTTTCTTTTTTGCGTGTGTCTCTGCCAGATTCTGGTATCAGGATGATACTGGTCTCATAGAATGAGTTAGGGAGGAGGTCCTCCTCAATTTTTTGGAGTAGTTTCCGTAGGAATGGTACTAGCTCTTCTTTATACCTCTAGTAGAATTCAGCTGTGAATCCATCTGGTACTGGGCTTGTTTTGCTTTGTAGGATATTTATTACTGCCTCAATTTCAGAACTCATTATTGGTCTGTTCATGGATTCAATTTCTTCCTGGTTCAGTTTTGGGAGGGTCAAGGAATTTATCCATTTCTCTAGATTTTCTAGTTTATGAGCATAAAGAAAGGCCAGGTCAACTACAAAGGGAAGCCAATCAGACTAACTGCAGAGTTCTCCGCTGAAATCCTCTATGCCAGAAGAGATTGGGAGCCAATTTTCAGCATTCTGAAATAAAAGAAATTATAACCCAGAATTTCATATCTGGCCAAACTAAGCTTCATAAGCAAAGGAGAAATAAGATCCTTTTCAGACAAGCAAATGCTGAGGGAATTTGTTACCACCAGACCTGCCTTGCAAGAGCTCCTCAAGGAAGCACTGAATATGAAAAGGAAAGGTTGTTAGTAGCCACTACAGAAACACACTGAAGTACACAGACCAGTGATGCTGTAAAGCAACCGCATAAACAAGTCTGCAAAATAACCAGCTAAACATCGTGATGAGAAGAGCAAATCCACACATATCAATAGTAACCTTAAATGTAAATAGGCTAAGTGCCCCAATTAAATGACACATAATGGCAATCTGGATAAGGAACCAAGACCCATTGGTATGCTACCTCTAAGAGATCCATCTCACATGCAGTGACACACACAGGCTCAAAATAAAGGGATGGAGGAAAATCTTCCAGGCAAATGAAAAACAGAAAAAAGGCAGGGGTTGCAATTCTAATTTTTATCAAAACAGACTTCAAACCAACAAAGATCAAAAAAAGACAAAGATGGTCATTACATAGTGGTAAAAAATTCAATTCAGCAAGAAGATCTAACTATTATAAATCTATATACTTCCCACACAGGAGCACCTAGATTCATAAAGCAAGTTCTTAGAGACCTTCAAAGAGATTTACATTCCCACACAATAATAGTGGGAGACCTTAACACCTCACTGTCAGTATTAGACAGATCATCAAGACAGAAAATTAACTCAGATATTCAGGACCTGAACTTAGCACAGGATTGAATGGACCTGATAGATATCTATAGAACTCTCCACCACAAAACAACAGAATATACATTCCTCTCATTGCCACATGGCAATTACTCTAAAATTGATTACACAATCAAAAGTAAAACACTCCTCAGCAAATGCAAAAGAACTGAAATCATGACAGTCTCTTGTACCATGGCACAAATTCGAAATTTAGATTAAGAAATTCACTCAAAACTATACAATTATGTGGAAATTGAATAACCTGTTCCTGAATGACATGATAAACAATAAAATTATGCAGAATTCAAGAAGTTTTTGAAACTAATGAGAACAAAGTTACCATGTCCCACAGTGTCTGGGACACAGCTAAGGAAGTGTTAAGAGGGAAATTTATAGCACTAAAGGACCACATCAAAAAGTTAGATCTCAAGTTATTATAACAACATAATATCACAACTGAAAGAATTACAGAACCAAGAGCAAACAAATCCCAAAGCTAGCAGAAGACAAGAAATAACCAGCATCAGAACTGAACTGGAGGAGAGAGACATGAAAAACATTCATAAAATCAATGAATCCAGGAGCTGTTTTTTTTAAATAAATAAATAAATAAATAAATAGACCACTAGCTAGACTAATAAAGAGAAAAAGAGAAAATTCAAATAAACACAGTCAAAAATGACAAAGGGTATATTACCACTGATCCCACATAAATACATATTTTATGATTTTTTAAAATGCAAATAAAAAATTTGAAACTTACCCAGACAGAAGTCTAATTAAGCAATGCCCTTATATTGTGCATGAAGAGCACCCTTCCCAGCCTTAAAGCCATGCTGGGTAATAGGGTAAGAACTGCTTTAGTATTCAATTCAGATTTTCATCTTCAACCACACTTTAAGAGCTTCTGCAACTCTCAACTTTATAAATACAGTAAAGCATAAATTATATGGAGAAAGACCTAGTCCATTCTTGAAAGAAAAAAAGTATGTATATGTCATTTACTATACAATTAGCATAAATATTATTACATATGATAAGCCATAGATTGTATACAGTGTTTCAGGCTTTTCTCATTGAAGAACTTGGAACATTTTTCAGCAAAGAGGTATGTCTGTTCAACTCTGAATGGATCCTGTTTTCCTAACATTGCTCAGACCCTTCTGTGCATCCAACTCAGCATATAATGTCTCTTTTTTTCCTTTATTGGAGTTACTGGTGTCATTTGCAGTTGTCTTAACTTTTGTCACTGCTTTCCTAAAGGGGGTATGCTTTTATACACTTTAAAAATGCTCATGTTTATTTTACTTTCTATCTTCGATATGACTTAGATATAAAGCTTCTCTGCATCTCTGTTTTAATTCAAGGATTTTATGTCCTGTGGTTTTTAATGCTGATTCTCTATTTGTTATGTATCTACTGTGGCAAAAAAGTAAAACTTAATCTTAAATTCTCTCATTTTTCAGAAAATGTAAATTACTAATTTGAATTTGGGTTCAATTTGAATAGGTCTTTCACTGGGTAGAAATGATATTTCTTTTGCAAATTGAAGAGTGCAAGGACAGGAGAAGAGAGGGTAGAAAATAAAAAGGATATAGTCGCTGAGCATCATTGTCTACTTATGCAACCAGTACATAAATGTAACCCCTCCCCAATAAAAATATGGCTGAAATAAAAAAGAAGAAAATGCATAATGTAAGAAGTGACTCATTTTACTTACTTTGATAGATATTGTGATCTGGAAACATAGAATTCCCTTATGACTTTATGACTTTATTGAAGCCAATGGTCATTTTCAGTTTATGCTTTGCAATGTTCAATACATATGAATAAAAAGAGAACAGAGCAATAAATAAAATATATCTGCAACAATTGGATTAAATAATAGTTAAGTTAACAATTGGATTAAATAATAGTTAAGTTAAAGCAATAAGAAACTGATAGAGTGAAGTAGTCTGAGACAATCTCTATTTTATGTATTTCATATTCTGCTTTGATTCATTAAAAATGCCTTTATCTTAATCATGTCCTATTTGGTCACAACTGAAATCTTCATTAAAACACATGCTCTTAATATTTCTCATTGTAGAATATTTGGAAACTGGCCAAGCAATTCTTGAAATGATGCTTCATTTGCTTCACTATCAAGAACTAGAAAAATGATTTTCATGAACTATGCCCCTAAACCATTCATGGTTAAAACTTGAGGGTGTTTTTATTGAAGCTTGTGCTGTACATCTGAAAAACCAATGATGCCTAAAGAGTTTGGAATCACAAAGTTTGTGAGATGAAAAAAATGAAAGAATGTTCAGTTTGAAGGGAAAAGTCCAAGAAAATGGCTTTTTAAAGTTTACTTACTTTAGTATGTAAGTTAATATGTATATTCTACATAGAAGATATGAATCTTAAATATGTAATTAATGTTCTTAAATATATCTATGTAGCCTAAATGCAGTTTCAGTAAAAATTGTTTGATACTTTGCTAGATTCTACCTTGTTTTATACAGTTAAGATCCCCACAGAGAAAAGACGTAATCATATTCTAAACGATTAACTTAAGTACTGTTAACTTGGCATACTGTTCAAAAAGGATATAAAATAATATATACTATGTGCAATGATTACCTGCAGAATTTGAACTAATGAATAAATTAATAAGATTATATGTTGTAATTCAATGAGAAAACAACACAACTGAATTCTAGATTATGCCAACTTAGGTTCCTCTTGACCCTTCACGTTGATGCTTGCTACCATTGCATTGTATGGTTATTATAATCTTCAAAATAACCTGCATATATATTCTATGTAATTCTTTATCAGTGAATCTAATTTTGATCCTTTCACAGGGTGTTGTTTGCTGTTGGTTTTTTATTAAAGTCGTCATTCTTGGGGCCATTTCTCATAAGTTTTAAGATGTTGCTAATCCTTGAGTAACTCTCCATTTTATCTACCACACTCACCAATGCTAATTAAAAGATTGGAAATGAAAATACTTAAGTTTTTCTCTGATTGCATCATAATTTGCTGAAATAGGTCACCTAAAAATTCTCAAAATTGTTTATTTTTACCATTTTCCATGACATTTATGTAACATTTTCTACCTTAAGTAAAGCCACTTAAATACTAATTGCAGTTCCATATTACATATCAAGGTTTTAGAGAGATTTTTGGTTTTATTCATTTAGATATTCCCCAAATATAGCCCAAACCTGGCACTTAGCAAGCATTCATTAAATACTTACTGAATGAGGAAATAAGGGAATGGAATGTTCTATTTTGAACAAATTCAACAAAGGTAAGATTTCGAGCAATTGTTTCTGTGTAGAATTCACTCAGAAAGAAACATTCAGGCATTTGTCATTTAAGTATGCTAAGTGTAAGAAGTTCAGGATTATAAATGGGATCTTCAGCCCATTTAATGCAATTTAATAAATATTTCATAATTACCACATTATCTATAAAGTATAACATTAGGCACTGTACAGGACATTGCTGTTATAAAAAAGAGACACACATTCTGTCACCTGAAGCTCACGACCTATTGTGTGAAGCAGATAAAATTATACACAACTTGGGTAGTAATGACACTAAAATTTACCTTATATCCATGGGCATTCATTTGATCTGTCTTTTCTATAATGATGTAATAAAGTTCAGAGGAAATTGAGTAAAATGTGTTCTAAAGGCTATACTGCCTCTAGAGAAATACAGGGTATTGGTTTTCCAAGTAGTATTTTCAAAAAAATTAATATAATACTTAAAATGTATAGACTTAAAAATAAACATGTAATGGTATATAAACACCAGTATAAAAGAGACTGTTTTCTAACATTAAAAAAATCAATTAGCTTCCTGTTGCTAAGAGAGATAATTAATCTTTTTCATTTTAGAGTTTAAACAAATTTAAGTCTGGGCGCAGCGGCTCATGCTTGTAATCCCAGCACTTTGGGAGGCCGAGGCAGGCGGATCATGAGGTCAGGAGTTCGAGACCAGCCTGGCCAACACAGTGAAACCCCGTCTCTACTAAAAATACAAAAATAGCTGGGTGTGGTGGTGGGTGCCTACAATCCCAGCTCTTCAGGAGGCTGAGGTAGGAGAATCACTTGAACCTGGGAGGTGGAAGTTGCAGTGAGCCGAGATTGTGCCACTGCACTCTAACCTGGGCAACATAGCTAGACTCCATCTCAAATAATAATAATAATAATAATATTGAAATTTTTTTTCTTTTTTCTTTTTTCTTTTTTTGAGACAGAGTCTCACTCTGTTGCCCAAGCTGGAGTGCAATGGTGTGAAGACGGCTCACTGCAGTCTTAATCTCTTGGGCTCATGCAATCCTTCCACCTCAGCTTCCTGGGTAGCTGGGAACACAGGCATGTGCCATGATGTCTGGCTAAATTTTGACATTTTTCGTAGAGAGAGGGTCTTTCTGAGTTACCCACGCTGGTCTTGAATTCATGGCCTCAAGCGAGCCTCCTGCCTTGGCCTCCCAAAGTGCTGGGATTACAGGCATGATTCTCTGTGCCCGACCATATTGAAATATTTTTAAAAATTGAGATACATTTCTCAAATGTGATAAAGATAAATATGCTTTGCCCTTTCCTCTTTAAGTATAAGGGCAACTTTAAGTACTCTTTAAGTATTTTATGGCTTTCATATATAAAAAAAGGTAAAGCATTATATAACTCTAAGTTTATAGAAATATATAGAGATCAATGGCTTTCTTAATTATAAAATATGTTCTGTGAGAAGGATTTTATTTTCAAGTCCATGTTAGATCAATTATTCAGAACCTCAAATTCTGTTTTACTATTTTATTTTATTTTTCTAGTTTCCTCTGGAAATAGTATCAACTACTTTCATTTTCTGCTTTGAATTACCTTAGCACTTAAAAAAATTGTGTATATAACAACTTGGTTAATTTTAGTTGGTTTTCTTGTACTCCGGTCTTTGATGTAAAATAGAAGAAAGTGGAGATGTTACTTAGGCAAGCATCTTTAAACACTAGAGCATTTATTCAAATGTGACTATATCAGGCAAATCTTTTATGAAGATGGAATATTTATATGTTTATGATAATTTAAAAAATGAATATAGGTTATATTGATCTTTTACATTCATGTTTTATTAAAATTATTGTCAGTGATTTAAACTATTACTTTTTTCCATTTATCAAATGAATATTTACTTTTACACATCTCCTAAGTTCTATATAAGATATCTTTCAGTAACATACTGAGAATATTGGTCTAATATGAAAAAGCATAATATTTTCAGTATTACCCTTGAAGCACAAAGCTCTTTCACATTCTGTCCTTTTTATTTTTTCCTCTTTTCATGATACGACACTGTCAACACATTATTTCATGGTATTGCAGAGGCAATTAGTTTTACAAATTAGGTAATCACATATCAACAAAGGCCTTGTGTTTGTGCTGTATAGGTAATAGTCTGTGTGGAGGAACTGTCATATAGCTGGACAAATCAAACTGGCATTTTTTAAAAGGTAACATGGAAATAATAACAATTAAATTTTATATTCTAAGTAAAAAAAAACCTGTGAGCACAGTGCCACCTATATAGTAGGTATTCATAAAAGTAATGTTCTAAGAGTAGTAATAGTGATAGTAAAAAAATAGTATTTCTGGTGTTTTCAATTACAGTAGCAGAAATTTATTTGAGTAGTAGAAAAATGTCCCATAGAATCTTAATCCCCATGACTTAATTTGTTTTATCTATCTTTTTGTACACTAACACTTTCTAACAGGGATTTGAGGTAACTGTGTTAGCTAAATAGACCTTAGCATGAATTATTTTTTAAGTTTTATTTCTGTGTGTCAGCTAGTAGAGATTATATCAGATTTTAGTATTGGAACCTGCTTAAGGAAATTAATGGAAGATTAAGAGAACAAGTTCTAGACAAGAGAGGTGAAAGGTTATTCCGTGGTGAAATTCAAGAGTGTTAAATGAAATGTCACCTATGTCATTATTTTTATTAACATCAGTTCCTTTTGAATATTCTTGTAGTTCATGAACTTAAAACCACAATACATTTTCTAGTTTAATGTAATTCTGAAAAAACATCTGTTGAAAGTTAGCGAATTGCTTCAGAAAATGGTGATTGGAGGTTAAAAGTGATATTTATATGAAATGGCTGTGTAAACTGCAGTATGCATATAAAATACCAGTGCTGTGATGATGTTGATGAAGAGGATTGGAATGAGAAGTCAATATCCCCATTCATTCTGCAGAAGAGGAGGGGGATATTGATGTCACTTGTGTTAATGAGCATACCATGAACCTAGTACCTCACCGCTGGGAGTGTAATCCAATGTTGTTAACCACTGCTGAAGTCTAGTATGATTAATAAATCCCTTCCCAAGAGAAAGGTGATGAAGTTCACTCAGGAGAGAGAAACACCATGTGTCTTTGTCCAGTTTCCTTTAAGGGAATACAATAAATGGGAATAACTAAAGAGTTCATCACAAGCATTTGTCTACTGTACCTGTAACAAGTTGCAAAGAGACTATTCATTTTTTCATTTGTTCCTCCCTGTGAGATGTTGTTATTTTTTATGTTTAAATTAGTTTGGTTACTGGGTACAGGTTGGAGACTATAAAACATAATCTTTCTTTCAAACAAAAGATACTTTCTCAGAGATTAAAGAAGAATTATGCCTATAAAGGAAATGACTGACTTTGTTTGTTTATAAATTTGCTTATAAATAGAACATCTTAGCCTTAATATCCCCAAGTTGTATTAGGCAAGCTTTTAAGCAGTGAATGAAAAAAAATCAAATCAACATAGAAAATTTTGCTACTGCAACATTAGGTTACAATGGAGAGAGAAACAGAGAGAGAAGAGAGGAAAGAGAGGGAGAGAGGCCTATTTACCCATGTAAATGGATATTTATTTATCTATCCATCCACTGTCCATCTGGCACTATGTGCAATAATAAATTCAGGTTAGACAAATATATATTAATACAAGAATATTAATTTAAATTTTCCTCAATGTATAAATATTTTATGGATCATATTAATGGTATACTAGCAGACACTGTTTTTATTACTTTTAGAAAACCACTAAGGCAACTCTACAAGCTATAAAATTAAACAGTTGCCTCAAATTAATAAGTCAATCAACCTTGACATTTTGGACTTGATTAATCTTTGCCTAGTGGTGGGCGTGGGAGGTGGGTAGAAAGGGCTGTCTGGTGCATGTATGATGTCTACCAGCAACCCAGATGTCTACCCACTAGATGCCAGTATCACCCTCCACCCCTCACCAAGGATGACAACCACAAATATCTCCAGACATTGCCAGATGTCTTCTGGAAAGCAAAACACCTCAGTTGAGAACCACTGTTTTAGACCTACGTGAACAATATTATAACCTGACATCAATAAATATATATGAAATCACAGGTGCTAACATAATTTATTTGAAGATTAAAAGCATATTAAGCACACAGAAAAATATATTAGATACATGTACCTGCTATCCATATTTAACAGATACACAGATATTAATGTCATTTAAAAGAATTTGTAAAAAAGAAGGTGTTAGTTTAACATCAGATAACCAAAAGTTCATATAGTACTTGGGAAAATTCCACAGACTTGTTCCTTATACCGGTTTTTTTAAAGTGCCGTCAACCAAGTCTCCCAAGCTGAAAACCTCAGTCATTTCTTGTTGCTTGTTCTTCCTCAATTCCCACATCCAGTAAGTCATGAAGTATTTTTGTATTCCACCTCAAAAAGATGGCTTGGATCTCAGAGCCATCTAATTTGTATTCACTGCCTTCCGCATCTCTTGCCTGGCAACAAGTTTCTAACTTTTCTCTCTCTACCAGCTTCTCACCAACCTACTCCATTTTTACCCTGCAACTAAGAACATAATTCTACAAAATAAATCAAAGCCTAAATTCTTTGTATACAGTGCCGCTAATTCCCCATTGCCTGATGTAAAGTTGTAGACTCCTACATTAACTGTTTGCAATCAAGTCCCTCCCCTCCCTGACTCATTTTCCATTCAACAGTCTTAGACCTGTGAACAACACTAGGCTCTCTCAAGACACTTTGACATTAGCCATATTATTCTCTCTGCCTAAATTGTGCAAATGTTTCTTACTAACATATTCAGCTCCTGCATATTAATAGAGAGAATTTGATAGCAAGGAACACTATGCATATGAAATTGTTTGGTTTCTAATTTCATATATCAATTGGCGAGATGTGAAAAGGCAAGGGACATTTTTATGTCTTTTCTTATTTTTTCCACTTGATGGCTTATTTTTATACTTTCATAAGCAAACATTACACAAATATTGAAAATTTCACAAAATGAATACATAGCTTAAGTAGTTTGGAAAAGGCATACTGCTTTGTAACTGTCAGTCTACATTAAGAAATAGAGCTTTGCTACCCACCCCAGAAACCCCACTATGTGCTCTATCCCAAGCTCAAATGCTTTTCTCCCCAAAAGTAACCGCCATTCTTACTTGTATAGAAATTGCTTTCTTGTATGTCTTCATAGTTTTATCACCCAAGTATGCATCTCTGGACACTGTAGCTTGCTTTTAAAGTATTTTTTTCCAAATTTCCTTTAAGACATGTGACATAAGTTCCTCCTCCTTTTTTCCCTCTTCTTATAATTTACCTATTCAAAGACCTGGGACATTTTTCTGTAGAATTTTCTGAAGGCTAGATTTTGTTAATTGCATATTCATGATCGAATTCACCATGTTTCTCTGTGTTTTGTACTTCCAACAAATGGCGGCTGGATCCAGAGACTTTATAATACTTATATTCAGTCTCTTTAATGAAACCATAGGTGGTGGTGTGTTCATTCAGTGGGAGGCACATAATGTCTTGTTATTGTCAAGAATGTCAAACGTCTGAGATTTTAGAGTGTTTGCAAGCTAACAAGTTAGTCTGTCACTTGTGTTAGAAGAAGACACGAGACTCAATGGCACAGCAGTCAGCATGAGCTTCATGTTTACATGGGTTCCCATTGCCCCTGAGGCAAGTCCCATGGAAGTGATTGGAAAGTACAAACAGGTCGATACTGTATCAAAAGACATTTGTGTCACAGCTGCAGAACTCTGAGCTTATAAACTCCGTTTTTATAAAAAGGGCTGCTAACAAATCTGCCCTCCACCCTGGAAGGAGAAACTGGCTTGCTATTCCAATGCTGCTTACTATACGAACATTCTTGAAAAAAAACACACCATGAAGAAACAATGCAGAATTGTCTCCCAGCATTTTTTCTCTATTATTGTGATATCATTTGCAATTATTAGCCAATGATGCTGAATATCTAGTACCGTTAATTCATAAAGACTTTCAGAATGGCAATGCTCTAATTTTTAAAAATATTATTTTTAGAAAAGTTTTAGGTTCACAGAAAAATTGTGAAGAAAATACAGCATTATTATATAGCTTATGCTCAGTTTCCCCTATTATTATTAACATCTTACATTGTTATGGTACACATTTATTACAATTAATGAATCAAAATTGGTTGATACTATAATTTTAAAATTATTTTCACTTATTCGTTGGAACACCTTATAAGACATAGTGCCTGATACAGACTGACATCTAATCCCCAATATGATGGTATTTGGAGGTGGGGCCTTTGGGAGGTGATTAAGTCATAAGAGTAGACTCCTTATGAATGGAATTAGTGACTCTATAAAAAAGAACCTAGAGAGATCCCTTGCGCCTTCTGGTATGTGAAAACATAGCAAGACACTGGCCTCAAGGAGTGGGCCCTCACAAGACACTCAATTTGCTGACACCTTGATATTGGACTTCCCAGCCTCCAAAATTGTGAGTAACAAATTTCTGGCATTTATGAATCACCCAGTCTGTGGTAAATTGCTATAGAAGACCAAACAGACTAAGGCACTACCTTTAATCTGTTATTTTGTTACCTGGTGTTACAGCTCATAAAGGAAAGGGATGCATGCTTATTTTGTTTTACATACATTTTCAAAAAAGTGAATTGGTCCTCTATTATTGTCCAAAGATGAGAAATTTATGTCACTTAATATTATCATGAACTCATAGGTTTATATGTATTTTATGGATTATAATCAGTTGTAATTATCATTTTTGAAATTTAAGTTACCCCATCATTGGCCAGGAAGGGTCTCTTCCAATTGGTTCTTGAGCCCTTTTGACATGAACTTAGTAATTTTTGATAGCTTCCTCACTATCTGCTATGACAAGATGTTTCAGGCTCATCTTATCTATTTCTTGTCCCATACCTAGAGTATGAAATTTCTCCAAGAATTCCTGGTTTCTCTTCGTGTAAAACTATAATTTAACACCACAATCTAGGTGCTAAATCTCTGTGGAACACTTAACAACCTTTCAGAACTTAGGCAATTGTCTGTTCCTACAACTTCTTTCTCCAGTATTCCTCAGGCAAATTTATCCGCTTCAGCTCTGTGTACACATAGGGTGCTGTTGATACCCCCATTATGGTCTTCATTACTTTCTAATATTCAGAATCTTAATTATGGTTCCATCGTTGCATCTGAAACATGTTATTCCTTTGCTCCTTTCCATGTTTGTCTTTCACAGTGGTTGTAAACTACTAAGGGGCCAGGTCATGTTTTATACATCTCCATGTCCCCAGAGCAAGGAATAGCTTTGAATATACTTCAAGTACAGATTGCTGAATGAATGACATCAAAATAGGCAAAAAGATGATATTTTAAGAAGATATTTAAAATCAATATATTTTATACCTTGTAAGTAATTTATATGAAGTCTTAGAAGATACTATAATGATTGCTTCTCCATAGAGGGGAAGCATAGAGAAAAATGTTTCATAATTAAGTTGTTTACTTGAAAGTCCTGAAGACATACACACAAACATAGGCACAAAGTGCATCTCTAAGTAACAATTATGTCAAAAGAAAAATGAAATTTTTTTCCAAAATGGAAGGTGCCAATGTATGACCAGAAAGTGAGGTAGCTTTATAATAAGATTAGATGTTTAATGCATAAAATTTTAAAACAAATGGTTTACTCTTAAAGAAACAAAGATACAGGCATTCACTTGCAAGTTATTGTAAATCTTTCTTGGCAAGCCATCATTTTCTTAGTGGCAATCTTGTCATTAGACGAAGATTGGAAATGATAAAGGAAGTAACCACTGTAAGATTAAGAACCATGTCTATTTAGCTCACCACTGTGTCTCCAGCAACTTGAACGATGTTTCTCAAATAGAGGGGGACAATAAACATTTGTAGAATAGATAATTGGATGGAGGGATGAATAGATGGATGGGTGGGTAGATGGATGGATGGATGAATGAGGGTGAAAGCATAGAGACTTAAAGACTTTTTTGAGGAAGAAAAGTCAAGTGCAAATTTAAAAATACATTTACGTTAGGATTGTTTGGTTGTATTTGCATTATTAATTTATGAACAGAATCTCATTTGATTCTATGTATGTTTGAAAAGGTCCGCTAGCATCTAAGAGAAGGCACCTAAGAGAAGGCCCCTAAGAGAATGCTGATTTTAAGACTTTTAGGATACTTAAAGTACTTTTTAAAGCAGATTTTGCAGTTATAAATATCTGAAGCATGCTGCAGTTACTTTTGAGAAATTACTCTTTCTTAGCTAATATTTTTGTCATAAATAAACCTTAGAGAATGTTACGCTGAAATCAAAATTTTAGACCATGTTGCCATGGATAGTACTTTAAACAAGGAAGTAATTGGTACCACTTTTTGAAAAAATACTTCAAAGAGATTGGGATTTTGATCTTGGGAATAAGAGAGATCTTGTTGTTGTTTTAATATTTCCTCCATCACTTTTTGTCTATGTGACTTTGGGCAAGTTATTTCACTGTAGTTACTTCATTTATAAAACAGAGGTAATAGAGTGATTTGACCAGTAGGTGAAAGAAGACGTAAGAATGCCTCACACACAGAAAACACTAATTAATATAAGTTAATGTAATTATTTGAAAATTTGTACTATTTGAAATAGTAAATAGCTACTTAGAAACTTGTGACTTGCATAAGGATACTTAAATAAGAAAAACATTTAAATTTCTTGTCTACAAGTCCATGACCTCAATTTTTGTTATATTTGTAGTCCTGATTGGCCTCAATTTTTGTTATATTTGTAGTCCTGATTGTATCCACAGATGTCCATAGGATGCCTGTTGTGTATGTTTGAATTTAATATTAAGAGCATCATAAGTAACATCAGACCTTGTTGTCACTAGAGGAGATGACTAAAGCAAATATTTGTTTTTTTATAAATTAATTAAGGCTGTGTTTTGTGTTTTTTATGGCCAAATATTTAGACAGATATTGAAGTGTGTCTTGGCAGGCTTGTCAAATCCATCCCTGATACTTTGGCTCTCTTATTTCTGAGATTGCTCATCCTTTTCATTTAAAAATAACAACAGACTAGTCACAGAAGCAGTCACCTCTAACTTTTGCATCCTCAAAGGGCATTTCCCATATGCTTTTCAACAGAGGCAGCTGTTGTCAGCCATAATTTCATAGAGGCCCATTTTCTTTCGTTAAATTTTGAATGGGAAAACATCACATTTATAAAAGACCTCAGACATGAAACTGTCACTCTTAATTGTACATTGAAATGCTAGCAAGCAGTTTTCTCATCTAAACTTTGGTGATGTGTAGTTATTCTTTTAGAAATAGAAAAATACAGTTTTATATATGCTATGCAACACAGGGAACATACTGAAGAATTCTGGATTCAGAAAAACAATAAAAACTAATACTGAGGGATAGCTATGAGCCAGACCTTCTGTTAAGCAAGTCATAGAGATATACTTCTCAAAATAATCCTAGGATTTGGAGACCTTAACATCCCCATTTTACAGATAAAGATACTGAGGCACAGAAAGGTTAAATAATTTACCCAACATAATACTGCTAAAAGCTGGGACGTGAACTTAGGCAGTGTTTTAGTTTGCTAGGAATGCCATAACAATCCCATAACAAAGTACCACAGACTGGGTGGCTTAAACAACAGATACTTATTTTCTCACAATTCTGGAGCTGGAAGTATGGGATCAAGGGCTCTGCAGCGTTGGTTTCTTCTGAGATCTCTCTCGTTGGCTTGTAGATGACCAACTTCTCTCTGTGTTTTCTCATGGTCTTTTCTCTTGTCATGTCTGCGCCCTCATCTTTTCTTCTTTTAAAAACACTGGTTATATTGGATTAGGGCCCAACTTAATAACCTCAATTTAGCCTAATTACTTCTTTGAAAACCCTATCTCCAAATACAGTCCCATTCTGAGATAGTATGGGTTAGGACTTCAGTGTATACATTATGGGGATTTAGCTGGGCACAGTGGCTCACATCTGTCATCTTAGCACTTTGGGAGGCAAAGGCAGGAGTATCACTTGAGGCCAGGAGTTCAAAACCAGCCACAGCAACATAATGAGACCCCCCATCTCTACTGGAAAAAAAAAATTAGGTTGGTGTGGTCATGTATAGCTGTAGTCCTAGACACAGGAGTCTGAGGTGGGAATATCCCTTGAACCCAGGAGTTCAAGACTGCAGTGAGCTGTGATCACACCACTGCACTCCAGCCTGGGCAACAGAGCAAGAATGCGTCTCATAAACAAACAAATATATACATGAATAAATTTATTTTAGGGAGTGGTCATATTTAGCCAACAATAGATAATCTGACTGAAGCTATATCTTTATGTGCTATGTAGTACTAATTGTTTAATTAATTTTAATATTAAATGTTTTTGCTTATATATTGTTTACCATTCCTAAACTTATATGAAATATTTACAAATATTTTGGCACAATTGCACTAATGATAATATGATGAAATTGATTATCTTTTGTTGATTCAACTTTTAAGCATTTAGCAGGAATTTTTCCTGTTTTGCAGAAGAGGAACGTAATATTGAATAATTTGCGCAAGGTCAATAAGTAATGGAGACAGGAGTCAAACTAAGATTATGAGACTACAGAACCCAAATTTAATCACTAGGCTGCATTGTCCTAACCAGTTTGGCTCCCTGTGGAGAATACTCATCATCACCTGGACAACGTTAATAAACATTACGATGCTTTGATTCAGGTGTAGCTTCAGTTGTACGAAAATGCTGAAAACTAATAATTTCTTTTTACTCCAGCTCTATCTATATCTAAACAAAGTTTAATTCTAAGGTTTCCAAACATTCTTACTATTTTTGCATTTATGCATTATATCTAATTTCAGTTAAAAATCAATTCCCCAAATCATTGGAGCTTAATGTGTTTATCTGATAGGAAAAAAATTGAACTCAGTATTATATTTTAAATAGTTATTAAAGATTATTAAAATGTCTTTTTGAAATCCAGACTTCAAAATATAAGCCTACCTGTATAAATATGTAGAAAATGAATACACACACACACACACACACACACTCTTTAGAGATGATAGAATCTTCAACTTATGAATTTTTTGAAATATATATACTTACAACTGAAATTTTGTGTGATTACATAAACGAATCTACCAAAGCTTCCAACTTAGTTTGTGTAATCTGTTAAAAGAAAAACTTTAGACAAATTAAATTTAGCAGAGTTTATTTAAAAAAAGAATGTTCATGAATTGGGCAGCACTCAGATCAGGAGTAGTTCAGGGATTCCTACCCAGCAATGTGAACAGGCAGAATTTATAGATGGACAAGTAAGTATTATGCAGAAACAGTTTAAATTGTTACAGCTTGGCATTTGTCTTATTTGGACATAGTGTGATCAGTTGGTAGCCTGTGATTGACTGAGGCCTGGCTGCTGTGATTGGCTGAGATTCAGCTACTTGTTATGAGAATATACTCTTAAGTTAGTTTGCAGTTTGTTTACATACTAATTAGGTCACAGTTTGCTGTGTAGAAACTCAAGGTACAGAGACAACTTTGGGCCAATTTAATTTAATTTTACAAACCTAACTCTAATGTAATAAGTCTATGATACAGGAACATAGTCTTGATATGGTCAGGAGATGAAGAATCAATTGGGAATGTAGAGATTTGAAGGGGGACTATTAACTCTCCAGCCAGCTCAGGAAAATATAAAGGACAAAAAACATATGGTTAATTCTAGGGAGGAGAGCTAAGGAGTCCTCTTCTCAATGGAACGAAAGGTGTTCACTGCTAAGAAGTCATGGGTTGAGAGCTGGCTAAGTGGCCAGTGATGAGTGAAATGGCCTGCAGATTCTTAGAAAGTAGAACTCATAGCAACACTAGCACTCAAGAGACTAGCTGGAATTGGCTGAAAGTTAGCAGTTTGTTGGGATGACCTGATCAGGTTTCCTACCTCTTGAGTATTATTGCACGCTGTGTGTAAGTAGTATGAATTCTATTCTACTCCAGTCAGTATATGACATTTCACATTACTTTTTTTTTCAAATCTAATTAAATGAGACTGTGAGTCCCTCCTTGCCAGGCTGGCATAATCCTTGGAGTTTTAAGAACAATGGGAAAAATGAAAGCAGAATTCCAAAGCAAACATACTATCTCTACAAGCAGCAGGGATATGTAATGTTTGCTCTGTGTTTATTAATGGGCTTTTATTCTGGTAAACTTTTACATACTATGTCATAGTTAAGAATGTTTTCTGCTTTAGATATTCTCAGACATGCTGTGAAGGGCAGGAACAGAAATTAATTGCCTAGGGAAATTTAATGGAAAGCTTTATTGATAGAGAGGCTACAATTTGCTACGCATTTGTCACCGTCAGAGAACAAATAAATTCTGCAGTCATTACCAGCAGAAGGGACTTTCTATTACACCCTGTCCTACCACCATAGTTCTCTGTTCCCTACTCTTCTCTGTGATACTACAGGTTTATTTGACTTCAAGTCTATTGACCTTAGGTAATCAGCATTATATTTGTTGATTCTTACCTGATGAAATGTATTAGTATTTTGTGGATAATATCTAATTGTGTATGAGTTCTTAAGACACTAGAGTAGAAGTTAAGAATTTGGATCTTTTTGACTGATTACAGAATGTTTTAACAAAAATGGATAGGTATATTTTCAAAGAGTTGCTAATTTTAAAGAAAAATAAGTAATAAACATGGATTTGATGAATAATTTTAGTAGGAAAAAATCTAGGAATAAGAGTTTTACATACTTAGCTAGGAACATATAATTGCTTTTAATGTGCATAAAATCATTCCTAAACACTTATTCAATATTTAGGAATTGTGTGGTACTGTAATCACTTTAATCTTAAGGTAAATGAAGAAACATTTAAGGAACTAGTCTTCATTTCTATTAAGGTTCAAATTTTTTTTTAAGTCAACTAAGAAGAAAAGAATTAGGGATTTATGTCAAATACAGAAAAATTAATAGCTATTAAAAGAGTTGTGGAATGAAGCATAAATTTAAAAATAGTGAAGACTGATTTTTCTGAAATTATCTAGAGGTAAAAGGATAACCCAGTGAGCCAATACAGTCTCATCTAATCTTTGATTGAGGGGCATCCATTGAAAATTTCAGGTTTGTAACTGCAGATTTCACTTTGTCTCTAAAATATTATGCAGGAGAAATGCTTATAAAATTTGTTGTCATTTTAAAAAATCATGATTTTTGGACTTATTGCCAATATGGTATGGGAAATTAATTTTTTTGTTTTCCATATCTTTTGATTTCTATCATCAAATGTCATAAGCAAAACAAATTGTCAATTGTCCCTTGGGTTAGAAGAGTTTCAAAGCATTCAAAGCTTTAATAATATCCGATTGTATTTACTACTTGAACCAAGCAACTGTAGAAGCCTACGTTGACAATGGAAATTGATCAGTTTTACTGAGCAGAAGCTTACACCTCGAGGAGGAAGATATATCTTTAGGAGGGTATTCACTCTTTGGTTGACAAAATAGGATGACTTCCTAGAACTAAACTGTTACTGAGCCAGAACCAGAGTCAGGATTTTGTCTTTGCTAGGGTATTCTTTTTTTTTTTTTTTTTTTCTTGGAGAAAAACCTTTATTTGATATCAAAGGCATTGCCAGTAACTCAGAAATTAGATTTTATTTCATTTTATTTACTTTTTTATTATACTTTAAGTTCTAGGGTACATACGCAGAACGTGCAGTTTTGTTACATAGGTATACACATGCCATGGTGGTTTACTGTACCCATTAACCCGTCACCTACATTAGGTATTTCTCCTAATGCTATCCCTCCCCTAGGGCATTGTTATAATTTCTGTTTACTACTGTGGCCCTTGGACATAAATCATAATTGTGTTGTTCAAACAATGTTTTGTATTAGTAGCAAGTTCATAAAGTTATTTTCCATGGAAAATGATATCTAAAAAGACCTTAAGCATTGCTTTCCACTTTTCGATTCCATTCCATTCCACAGCCATTATTAAATGTTCAGTGGAAGAGTCTATATTTAGGGCTATAATATACACACACAAAGTATGAGGAACCATTTCTGAAATTTAGGAATAAATTGCAAATTGCATAAGCAAGATATAAATGTACCAAAGGTTACATAACAGAGAGATTAAAAGCAACAGTTCTTATGTAATGATATTATAATTTTTTTTTTCTGCTCAGATTATCCACAGGCAGTTCATCTGCCTGGCTATTATCAGAGATAATATCTGTAATACTTAGCATCTGTTAAATACTTACTATTTGCCAGACAGGTTTTTTATATCTTCTAACCCCTATTATGGTTTTATAATAGAAATATTGGTATCTCTTTTTTAAAGATGGAGAAACTGAGGCTCAATGAGGTTAAGCAACCTGATCAAAGCCACAAAGCTAGTAAGCACGAAGGCTGGGTTTGGAGTCCAACTTTGCCTGGCAGACGAGCCCACATTTCCTACCATTATACTTTCCCATAGATAAGTCCGTGTGTTTAAAAGTTGTTTTTATTTTCTCAAAATTTTCTAAAACAGTGGAAAATGTTGTGCTACTCAGATTCTTTCTGATGGCTGAAAGGAGAGGAACAATGGATAACTGACGTGGTTGTGTGGCCTTATCGGACATTATAACATATAATTTACACTTTTAGATATCTCTTCACTTTTTATCCAGATCTGCCAATATTGTCTCAAATATTGTCTCAAACCATTATTTACTCTTTTTCATCATTAAGCACTCCTACCATTATTAACTTGTTTCCTGTAATTGTTTTTATTTGTAATCAGTACACATGGCTCATGATCTGTACTGGAGTTTCCTTTTGAGATGTTTCAAGGTATTTGTTCACAGAAAGACTATAAGAATACCTGAGAGAATGTGATAATGAATACCAGAATACAGAGACCAAAATCAGACATGATGTGTTTCTTTTAGAGATAAGAATTTTGTATTTATCTCCTATAACTCTTTTTAAAATGCTTCAGTTCCATGTGTCCCTCTACATATAAGAGACTAGAGCAACACATCTTGGGTTGAGAGATTTGCTATGATTTTTTTTCTTTTTCTTCTTTTTTTCTTTTGAGACGGAGTCTCGCTATGTCGCCCAGGCTGGAGTGCAGTGGCACGATCTTGGCTCACTGCAAGCTCCACCTCTTGAGTTCACACCATTCTCCTGCCTCAGCCTCCTGAGTAGCTGGGACTACAGGCGCCCACCACCACACCCGGCTAATTTTTTTGTATTTTTAATAGAGACGGGGTTTCACCATGTTAGCCAGGATGGTCTCGATCTCCTGACCTCATGATCCGCCCGCCTGGGCCTCCCAAAGTGCTGGGATTACAGGCGTGAGCCACCGTGCCTGGCCATTTTTTTTTCTATTATTTACATTATTTTTCTGGGTCAGAGAAAGGGATGTAACAATTAAGATAAATAGGATCTTCATTATTGTCATAAAATAATTTACTATGGACCAACTTATGGGTGGCCTTGTTCAAAATGGCTTAGACCTGCATTCTCAGCATTAACATGGAATGATGTCCAGAGTTCACATAAGAAAAGGATATTTGTTAGGCTAATGCTTAGTTTATGCATACTATTTTGCAAGAACAGAGGGTAATAAACAGAATGAATAATGACAGAGACTTATTTTGGACACTAGAATCTCAGTTATAACAGCAAATCCCTCCAGTTCCAGAATCTTTACAAGGGAGTAGCTATTGCTTTTAATCTGACCTTCCATGAAGACAAGACACATGTCTCTAAGAATAATGTAATACACACCCTGGAATGAGAAGTATGTAAATATTACAACACAATTAATTCAAATATAAATATATTTAGTAATATGCAAATACAAAGATGTTCTTAGTTATATTTTACTTTTTCTAGTAGATAAGAGCACTTGGAGCATCCTCTTCTGCATTAGTTGGTCCTTCTTTATGTGTTCAGCATTGTTCTTGGTTCATACGTATCACACATTCTAGAGCCCTTATTATTTGCAGATTATTTGCAGCTTGTAGTAATATGTGATCCAAATGCCATGCCGAGTGACACTGAAAAATTACCATTAATGTTACTCTTTTACAAGTAAAACTTCTTCTTTTACCTGAGTATGCTTCATCTGTGTTTTCTCTGTTGACATTGACATTTTACACTTTTTGATAAGAAGAGTCACTTCCTGAGTGGGATGGAAGCTAATGAGAAGTTTGTTTTGGAATGATGGATCTTATGATATGTTGTAGGCAAAAGAGTCATAATACATCCTCCGTCACCACATTTATCATTGTGACCCAGTCACCAAATAATTATTGTATTCAAGTTGAAAGAAAACTTTTTAATAATGAATGAATTTTGCTTTTTAGACCATGTGATGTCAGAATGTATTTATAATCTCTCTTTAAGAGCTCAAAGTGGTAGATAAGAGCACTCAAAGAGGTAACAGCTCTACCATTAGAACAGTGTTTGAAGGAGGAATTATAGAGCCCTAGAGCTAGACTTTTCCAGGCGGTGCAATTTTAAACAAATTGCTGTGTACACACAATGCATATCACTGCTGAGTTTCACCCCTCTTTTCTATTGTCCTAGACATTTATCTCTTCACCCCAAGACACTCACTGTCTTAGGAATAGTCACAGTGGCTTAGAGTTCCCAATTTGATGCCAGATATGAGTAATTCCATATATCCCTTTCCTATTCCTCTCCGCTTTTGCTCCATTAGGATTCTACTCTTCTATTGATTATTTGTAGCATGCTTATTCCTAAGAATTGTGAGACTAGGGGGAAAGAGTCTGAATAGAGGCTCACATATTTTATTGTTTGTTATAAACCAACTAGAGATTACTAAATAAAATGTTATATTTTCCCATTTTGACAGATATATCTTTATAACAATCTGGATGGCCAGGTACAATGTTAGAACTGTTGGAGTCCTCAGGAATATGTTGGCATGGAGAGAAGTGGCTCCAGTCTACAGCCTCTCTTCCATCCACTTCTGTCCTGTATTGTGAGAAGTCTTACATGCATGTTTTTGAACACGCTAGCCTACATGTCCAGGATCTGTACAGTTTCCCATCAGACATTGACACCTGGACCACCCATTCCTTCCTAAATATATGCACATTGGTGGCACAATCTGCTTTCTGGGGATGGAACTGGGGAGGATGACATTACAGTTTCTGGGTAAAGACTTGGGGTTATTTGCAACGGGAATTCTGGGATCACAGGGTCTGGAAGGGGAGAGTGCAGAATCTAAATGGGCCTTTTTCTTCACTCCACAGACTTTGTACAGTGGTGAAGTGTGTGGCCAGAGAAGGGCCAGATACTTGTTGATTTCTTACTGCCATTCTCCTGGTCACATGAGACACACAAGTTAACAAACCAAAGTGCTTGAACTTATAGGGCTATATTCTGAGAAAAAGAGAGACAGGTTACCAATACTAAATCTGATAAATGTATGAATCATATAGTATAGTAGAAGGTAAAAAGTACTAGGGAAAATATGAGAATTGAAGCAGGTAGAAGTGTAGGGGCTACAGTGTTCAACAGGTTTATCAGGGTTGGCCTCAACTGAGAAGGTGATATTTGAGCAAAAACTTGAAGGTAGTGAGAGAGTTTGCCAAGAAAATAACAAGATGAAGGGAAACTCAGGTTTTTAAGGGCATAATGCACAATTTAAGGTAGAACTATACTTTTCATGTGAAAGAGAACTGATGACTAGATCATACACTGCAGTTCTGTCTAATAGAATTATAATAAGAGCAATAAAATGTAATTTAAAATGTTTTGCCACAATAAGAAAGTAAAAAGAAACAACTGATATTAGCTTTAATAATACATTCTATTTAACTCAATTTATCTCAAATGTTATCATTTCATCATATAATCTTCAAAATCCAGAGTGTGTTTTGTACTTACAGCACATCTAAATTTATGCCAGCTACACTTCAATTGTTCAGGCCACATATGGCTAGTGGTTATTGTACTGAACAGCATAAAGATTTTGATACATCAGTAAAAGGATTTTGTCTGTTACTCTGAGTGATGTAGGAGATGTTTCAGAGTTTTAAGCATTGAAGTGTTCTAATCTGATTTATGTCTTTAAAGTCTCTTGGCTAGCCTGAATTGAGAATAAACCATAGGGTTCAGGAATAGACACAAGGAGACCTATTGCAATAATCTAGATGAGGAATGATGATGGCTCAGTTGGGAGCCATGGATGACATAAGAGGCAGTTGAATTTCTGATCATTCTGAACATAGAACAAATAGTATGGGTCACACTTGGGGTGTCAGAGGTGAGTCAAAGATGACTGAAATTTTGGCCTGAAAGCCAGAAAAGATGGAATAACCTCAACTGAGATGAGGAAGGCTGCCAGAGGGGTGGGGGAAGAAAAGAGTTCAGCCATTGATAGGTGTATCTGAAAAGCATACTAGACATCCAAGTAAGGATGTTGAGTAGACAGTTGGGTGTAAATCTGGAGTTTGGGGAAAGTATAGAGATACATGTTTGGATATCACCAACTTTGAAACTGAATAAGGTCACCAAGGGAGTGAGAATAGACAGGGTGTGTGGGGAGTACCAGAAACAGCCTTGGAGCATCTGAAATGAAAAGGGTGAGTTAGAATAACATGAAATTGGTATCGAAATAATACCAAATACTTGAGTATTTTTGTATCATTTTTAGTTTTTTTTAAATTCTGACAACTATTTATCATCATTTTATTGAAAAACTTAATATTTAGATGAAACTCAGACTTTCTTCGATGAAACTCAGACTTTCTTCGTGACACTGTTTTGCTTTAAAATGTATCACAAACCCTCAAATAATTAACTTATTACAGACAACTAAATTTAAACAGTGGGCAGTAAAAATTAAAAATGTGGTTAGAATGAATTTATAGACAACAATTAGGTTTTTTGGTTTTTTTCTTTGTTTGTTTGTTTGTTTGTTTGTTTTTTGAGACAGAGTTTCACTCTGTCGCTAGGCTAGAGTGCAGTGGTGCAATCTTGCAGCACAACCTCCGCCTCCTGGGTTCAAGTGATTCTCCTACCTCAGCCTCCCAAGTGGGATTACAGGTGCCTGCCACCACACCCAGCTAATTTTTTGTATTTTTAGTAGAGTTGGGGTTTCACCATGTTGGCCAGGATGGTCTCAATCTCTTGACCTCATGATCCACTCCCCTCGGCCTCCAAAAGTGCTGGGATTACAGGCATAAGCCACTGCGCCCGGCCACAACAATTAGTTTTTAATACATGTTTTTTATGTTTGTGTTCCCTAGAGATGTACAGGGAAATTGTCATTTGATAAATATAGCACTAAATATCAATAGAGCCATTTTAAATCTATCCTACAATTTACAAACTAACATGGCTTTGTTTTACTTAGGCTCACCAATATGCATTTTTATTTAAAGTTTAACTGATGGTTGTGTGTCCTTAACTTATTGTAGTCTGTTGATAAGCAAGATCTTTATTCCATTAACCATATTCAAATCTCAGGTATGAAGAAGGTCCCATAAACAAAATCCATTATTTTAGTATAAGCACATTCATAACTGTTTAAAAGAAATGCAACTTTATACTTCAAATGAGATTCTAACACTTTGTGATCTTTTATTATGAAGCCAATTATTTAGAATATGATATGGAAAATAATGTATTAAACTAAAAACTGAAAATTAGAGTTTAATAACTCCTTTTAATCTAAATTGCTACATATACATAGTGACAAACTCGTTTTATAACACAGGCAATTGTTTGTGTCTTTTCAGTCTGTTCGAGAAGTCACAGGCTACGTGTTAGTGGCTCTTAATCAGTTTCGTTACCTGCCTCTGGAGAATTTACGCATTATTCGTGGGACAAAACTTTATGAGGATCGATATGCCCTGGCAATATTTTTAAACTACAGAAAAGATGGAAACTTTGGACTTCAAGAACTTGGATTAAAGAACTTGACAGGTAAGAAATATATCCAAAATGGCAAATATGCTTTCATTATCAATATAAGGCAATGCACACAAAAATGTGTATGTAGGGTTACTGTCATGTTTGTTACATTGAGGAACACTCTAAGGCATTTAAATATCAGTGATTTATTCATTTTATGAGCAATGATGCCCTGTGATGCCCTTGCTTTTATTTATAGATTTTGTAAATTTAGTGTGAAGGACACCATAATACTGTATCTCAGCTGAACAGGAGTAAACTCTGGAAATGCTCTGTGACTGAAAACTGAGATATGAAACATGCTGTGTTTGGTGGTTTCAGGCTAACAGTGGACCATATCATCAAATCTTTGCAATAATGCAATAACTATCATTAGAGCTTAGTAATACCCAAGCTATTATATCTATTTCCATGAATCTTTAGTTTTCTGCACAATCACCTTATTTTTGGAAAATATATCTAATTTATACAGTTTTGATTTCTCTTATCCAGTAGCTCACTAAATGCCATCAGCAATTCTTTCTCAGAGTACTTCAACAACATCAGTTCATCAGAGTAGTTTTTTCTCATTAAGATTGGAAATATATGATGTAAGCAACCTAAAATTATCATCCTTCTATGAAAAACACTCGATAGGAATTTATTTTGTAAGCTGGTTCTTGCCACCCCACTGTTACTTTTCAGTTCACATAGCTCAGGGTACATAAAAGTTCTGTGGGAGGCTTTTTTGTATAATAGTTCTGCTCATGAATTTTATTCATGTATACCCGTAATCAAAATGAGCTGATTACTGAGATCACGCCATTGCTCTCCACCCTGGGCAACAAGAGTGAAACTCCATCTCAAAAAAAAAAAAAAAAAGAGCTAATTAGTAAATAATTAGTACCTAACTGTAGGATAAAGGGGTTTACACTTTTAATTTACTATAAATTAATATAATTTATATATTTTGCCTCCGAACCTGTAGTGGTTTTATATGTACTTTGAGTACAATAAGTAGTAATAATTATTGACATTGAAAAATTAAGCAGTTTAGAGATATGGCCTTAAAATATAACAAAAAGCAAGATGAATATCATCAGAATATTGAAATAATTTGTTTCTTATATTTGAAGTGGATATTAAATTTCCAGTTTTAAGTTAGACATAGCTTTATAGTTAGCCAGACATGTGAAATAAAATTGGGATATTTTGGGTGAAGAAAGGAATACTGATTGTGTTATTTATTTTGGACATGATTGCTATAGAGTTGATGAAATAATGGTGAATGCAAATTGTTCAGAATTTATAGATTCCTTCATCAACATTTTCACTTTTATTTCTTTCAAAGATAGTTTTCTTACTGAAGAATGGAGGTTTTTACTAAATTGCTACTTATATAGAAATAATGATAGGAGAAAGAATTTTGGAAATGAAATGTGTAGAGAACAATTGAATGATTGAAATTAGGAATCTAAAAATATTGTAATATGATCCAGTTAAAACCTGCATAGGAAGCATTGTGTTTTCATCATGATTTCCCTCTGATTATATTAAAGAAAAAAATGAATAAATTTCTTTCAAACTTTTGTATAATATTTGAATCTTGTTATTATTCCATAATATGTGCTGTTTGAGGAATCTTTCCATATAGAGAATTAGTCTTTAAATAGTTCCCTTATTTATTTTCACATTTAATACCAGTACTACTAAATTATTAAAACAGAGTTAATCAATCAAAATTATGCCACATTTAAACATACTTCATACTGAGTAAGTGCATAACTTGTATTACTTAAGATTGTTACAGTTGTTTAACTTGTGCATACCAAAATATAACACTATTATTTGAAGAATATTATTATTCACTTTGCCTGGAAGCTGTGATATTTTCTTTTGCCATAGTACAAATGGATAATTAATAAGTGATTAAGAGAATGAATTGATTGTTTAGAAAAATACACACTCCTTCAAAAGTTATTAATTTTTTTGAGTATGAATTGAAGTAAGTGCAACAAAATGGTAGAAATTTAGGCTAACAAGAACATTTTTCAGGTATTTTATTTATTAGGTGGTTGTTATGTGCCAAAATTATTCTGTAAGGGAAACAGTCTAGGGTCATTGAACTTTAGGTATTCTGGTCGATAGTGTTACTCCAGTTGTGAGAATCAGAAGTTACACGGACACATGATTGTGTTTGTGTGCAAGAGTATGCAAGAAATGACAGAAGACCCCTAACCGTTCACATGAAGAAGAATATGGGATAAAATTTTCTCTATGACAAAATCTTAAAAGGCTAAATGTTCTAGGTAACCCGATTAAAGCAACAAATAAGTGCCATAATTAAGTTCAGGTAAGATTGTTTTTGTGCTTCGGAAAAATATTTGTTTTATGTTGATCGTTTTTGTGTTATACAAAGCAAGAGTTTTTAAAACAACATTTTTATATTCTATTAAGTGCAGAGCTACTGGACTCGCCTTAATTTTTTATACCTGGTATAAAATGAGGGGAGATAGCAAATCTGCTGATTAGTCAGATACATCACTGCCTAATCTACCATACTGTATTAAATTTTTAACTGCATTCTTAAAGGGCCATCACCATGAGCATCATCCGGGAACTTAGAAATGCAAATCCCTGGGTCTCACCTGAAACCTACTGAATGAGAAACTCTGGGGGTAGGGCCCAACAACTTGTGTGTTAAGTATCCCTCTAGTGATGCTGATGATTACTACAATTTGAGAAGCACTAATCTAATTAATGGTATGTTACCAAGTAATGATAGCACAATATCCAGTTAAATTCTTCACAGTTATTTGCTGCAAATAATTTTTATTCATCTGTCATCTTGCAGAAAGAAAGGAAGGGATGGGAAAGGAACAGACAAGGTTTTGCTTTCATGACAAGAAATACACTGTATGTTCGGGTGAAAATGAAAATAACACACTAGGATCCTGGATAGAAACTTGGGTATAAAATGACTTAAAGATAAGGAAGATGCTGGGAATAAAGTTTTTCTATAATCATTTTCCCAAACATCAACTTTATATAATGATAAACCATTAAAAAGACAATAATAATTCATGATGAATTTTCTTCTTCAGCAAAATTTTATTTTTAAGTACTTTCAACAGTGTAAATAACCAGTAACAATTATGGGGATGGGAAGTGTACAGAGTGTTGTAACCAAGAGTCTTGAGATGATGACTTTAAGGGTTCTTTTGTGTATATATATAGTATATATATACACACTATATATAGTGTAACCATATATATATATATGGTTTGCATGTATATATATAGTATATATAGTGTATATATATTATATATTATATGTATTATATTATATATATAGTATATATATGATATACACTATATATACAGTGTGAATATATATACACTATATATATACTGTATATCATATATATACACTATATATATACTGTATATCATATATATACACTATATATACACTATATATATACTGTATATGTAGTGTGTATATATACACTATATATATAGTGTAACCATTTGTGTGTGTATATATATATATATATATATATATGTGGTTTGCATTTCTACTTAAATCTTTTTCACTGTTTGATATTAGAATAGTATGTGTTCAGAACAGCACAGTAGCTTTCTGCAAACTTTGTGCAAAAGAGATATTTAGTTAACATGAAGACTGTCATTATACACTAGTTAATGGTTGGATGTCACTTAGACATATACAGATTAATTCCCACATTAAAAACTCTTACTAATTAGCTTAATGTTCACCAAAAGTTGCTGCATGGCCTAAAAAATTACTGCAGATCTTACTTACATACTTTCATGTTGGTTGTGCCTGAGACAATAAATGGATTTAAACCTATTTTTCTGGCCAAATAGAAAAACTTGTTTTACTGCTGCTTCTCACATTTCTCATTATGCACAGCGTAGATGATACGTAGAGGGGAAAAGAGGCAGGTGCCTAGATTAAAAATAGGCCACACAACCTATAAAGGAGTGAGGAACTTATATTGGCATACTCTAGGTGTCCTGTTAACACTGCCTTACTTTCTTCTTGCCAGTGGAGAGGTTATACTTCCATCAGTGCATCCCTTCAGGCATATAATCATCTCTATCTCGAGGTCATTGGGAATGTCCCTACTGCATCAAAGAAGTCCATAGCTGGACAGGGGACACTTCTGTTAAGGTCACTTGCACATGGTCGTGGTTCTTATTAATCACTCTTGATGAGGATGTCCTGCTGACTTTTTTAAATTACCTCTTAACCAAACATTCCTATTCAAATCAACATTTAATAGTATATATACAATCTTAATTAATTCTATAAGCTTCTACTTGTTTAGTCACTAGTCTGGCCAAACTTTAGAAGGAATTATATGGGCCATAAAACCCACTATTATTTTCTCCCTTCTATAATTTATAAAATCACCTCATCTGTTACTCATGGTTGGTAATATGATACAATTTAATCTACATATTATATTGTAGATATAAAGGAATACTTAAGTTTATATCTGTTCTATTTATATCCCAAATGGGAAGACAAACACTTAAGTTCTTATCTATTTTGTTTATATCTTAAATGGAAAGATAAATGCTTAAGTTCGTATCTATTTTATTTTTATCCATATAAAATAGATAAATGTAGTTTAATCTTAATATGGAATGATAACTTAGGTACAAATTTAATACACATATATATATATATTTATCACACTAAATTTCACTTTAGATATTTGAATTTTCACTTTATAAATTATGGGAATATCTTTAGAGGAGGTGATATTTGGGATGATACAAAAGCACAATTGGTGTTTTCCAAAAATTAGCTGAATACATATTTTCAGACCAACATATTCACGTTTTAGTCTTTATTTGATATTTTATGGGCATTGTAATTGTTTTGTTAACTGTGTACTGAATCATCTTGATTAGATTATTATTTGAGGTATGGACAAACAAAAGTTTAAAACAAAAAGTACCAAAGTTATTCCTAGAAGCCCTCAATAGTAATGAAAATAATATATGAAGTTTGCTGGATTCTGGTAGATGAAAAACAGAATAGAAGGTTTGATGGTGCATGCCGGTCCCAGCTGCTCAGGAAGCTGAAGCAGGAGGATCCCTTGAGCCTGGAAGGTTGAGGCTGCAGTGAGCTATGATCACGCCACTGCACTCCAGCCTGGGTGGCACAGAGGGACGCTATCCCAAAATACATAAATAGAATGCTTCGTCCAGAAACTACAACATCTAAATGATGTAAAATTTGAAAGATGTGATATCTGAACATTACACTTGAATGTCTGCCTTCAAATATGCATAAGTTATTAATTAAAATAATACATCAAAGTAATGTAGTACCTTTTCACGTTTAAGTCTCTCAAGCCTCTTTGGCATTATTCAGTAATGGTCAAATAAATAACCTAATATCAAAAAGGACAAGTCACCTGTCATTGACTCAATATATGTCATAGAGTGATATGCAATTGTGAAATCAGAAAAAATCTCTGTGCAAATACCTGGCCTACCACCTACAGTCTGGGTGTCTCTCTGAGACTCAGATTCTTTATCTTGAAAACTGTGAAGAAAATTCTGCCTCATAGTGTTGTAATGAGCATTAAAGAAAACAGGAAACTTGTCAATTAAAGCATCTTTCACATTGGGGGTGTTTGGAAATCTTAGTGCTCTTTCCTTGTATCTGTTTTGTTTATAGTTTTCCTTTGTTTTACCACATTGAGAAAACTATTGTATTTGTTTCTGCATATTTGGATAGATTCCTGTTGTTTCCTTGGGGCTTTGGATGTGACCTGTTCAGACAAAAAAAAAAGTGTTCTAAATTTCAGTGTATCTTCTAACTACTTTGTGCTTAAGATCTGTTTCTCTGGTGATGGGAAGCACGAGACTGGCCTTTGTCTACTCTCAGGAAGAGTGCTATCTTTGCTACCTCACAGCACTTCTCTCCTGTCTTTCAGCGTTTCATGCCAAGCACCTGTTGCCCCAGCCCTTCATTTCAAATCTCCATCATCATGTTTCATCCTTCATTGGCCCTGACATTTGTCTTGACCTACACAAGAGACATATTCAGAGTTCTTTTTCTTACACGAGAGTTGCTAAGCATTCTTCAACTACCCTGTGAACGGTCTTGGTAATGTTTGAGTGGGTTCAACCAGGCTAGTTCAGGGATTGTTGTTAAACAGAATGTTTAACAAAAGTACTACAAACATTTACATTAGAAGATCTATTCAGCATATTGTGATATTTGCAGCCAAAAAAAATCTAAGAATACTCTTAGCTTAAGGGTAAATTACTTGGAAGATGATTAGATCAAAACTAATCTATAGTGAAGCTTGCATGAGTCAGAGAGAATCAGTGAAAAGAGTGGCACATTCTTTGGAAAGAGTCAATTTTTAGATCAGGTCCACAATTTCTGGAAATGACACTCTCATCAGTGTTTTAAAGAGTATTGTTTGCTTGTCATGTCAGACTGTGTATTGACTAGAAAAAGGAGAACTCCAATAATGTATTAATGTCAGTAGACAGAAACATATATTTGAAAAGAGGAAATGTTATAATTAAGGGATCGGAAATTTATAATGGCCATTTCAGCAAATTTTGCTGGGACTTATTCTCAGACAACTGATTCTTTAGAGAACCGATGAGTGGATTTATAGAACTGAATGAAGGGGAAATGAGAATTTCTCCTCCTTCTGTACCAAGAATCAGAGATAATAAGGAGAGAAATCTGAGGAGAAATAAGCCAAAATAAGTGGTGGTGTTGGGCGTTCAGGGGATGGAATCATCCTTTCTCCTCTGTTCACATGTTTTCAGTCATGACTGGCAAGATGAGCTGCTCAGGGCATATAATTCAGCTCCCTTAATTTATGACCCCTTCAGGAATCTTAAAGATGCCTCACTCTTTGAAGAACATTCTATTTAATCCCTAGAGCATCCTTCAGAAAATATTAGGGGAAGCCTAGCATTATGGAATCTCTCGGGAAACTTCCCTACTTGGAACATTAAACCTTTGTGATCATTCTTACTTTTTCTTAAGATACAGTAAAATCTGTCTTCTCCCTTCCCTAAGAGAGGAAGCTTATATATCCTAAGGAAAAAAATGTATAAGGGAATCAAACCCCCTTGCTTAAAGCTCATTTATTGAGGAAGCATGCTTGTTTGCTTTGGTGTTTAGAAAAAGAGGAAAATCTTTGCTCTTCAGAGTCCCAAATGTAGTACTAGAAATTGATCAGTTTTAATACAACCATGGGTCCAGCGTTTTGCTCTGAGGAAAACAGTAAATATATCAGAATACCCACCTCTCCACCCTTACCCCAGGACATTAGCTTCATCTGGCTTTCAGATCCTGAACTGCAGAGAATTGAAAAATTCTCTGCATCCATTCCCAGTTACCAAGGGAGGCACAACAAACTGGGGCCAGAATCACTGGATTGTTGCACTTTCTGATTTCATGGCAGAGGACTGGAAACAGTAAGAATAATATTTAAGAATAAACCAAATCTATATCTATATCTATATCTATATTTATATATATAGATATATATATATTTTTCTTTTTTTTGAGATAGAGTCTCGCTCTGTCGCCGAGGCTGGAGTGCAGTGGCGCGATCTCGGCTCACTGCAAGCTCCAACTCCCGGGTTCACACCATTCTCCTGCCTCAACCTCCCGAGTAGCTGAGACTATAGGCGCCCCCCACCACGTCCAGTTAATTTTGTGTATTTCTATTAGAGATGGGATTTCACCATGTTAGCCAGGATGGTCTCGATCTCCTGACCTCGTGATCTGCCAGCCTCGGCCTCCCAAAGTGCTGGGATTACAGGCATAAGCCACCGTGCCTGGCCACCAAATCTGTATTTTAGAGGGAATGAAGAGTGCATGCTAATTTTGACAGACGTCTATGGCAATTTTTTAAAAATATGTAAATATATCATCAAGTTTAGTTAGAGGAGGCAGCCTCAAGCTTGGCAGAACCTAAAACCCTTAGTCATGAGTTCAGAAATGAGGCTACACGTTGTTATCTTCCAACGTTTACCAAAGGCATGATAATTGTAACATCCCATATGTTATGGAAGTTTACACTTTGCAAAATGCTTTCAGTTCCTTTAAAAAAAATCTGTTTCATACACAGCCCTGTAATGCTGACCTGGCAGATATCTTTATTATAATTTTACATCTAAGGAAACCAGGCCTAAGGTCTTGTGGCTAATCAGGTGAACCTTGTGCTGGAATCTAGATCTATTTACCCGTTCTTCATATGTCACTCCCAAAAATTGTTTAAGACAATTTCTTCAGGCAGAACTATTGTCAGTGAACCATTAAATTGGCTGAAAAATGTAAACAATCCAAGCTTAAGCAATAGGTCTTAAGGTTGTATTTTAGAAAGAATTTGTTTTGATCATTGTATAGTACTTGAATATATCATGAATGGTAAGTTGACAATTTAAAATACAAGCAAACATGCAATACAACAATATTGTAAATACTGAATTTGATTTTTAAAAATCTAGTACTCATTCTATAGCCACTGTCATTCAACTATGGCTTTTTAAAAATCAAGCTTGCTCAACTCTTAGCTGTAATGTATAAACATTTATTAATAGACTTAATTTTACCGGTAAAAGTTTAGGATTCTTTTGGAAAGTAACGTCAATTCAAATATTTATTACCTTTGTTATGTTCTACTTGTACATTCAAGTCATTGTGCTGAGATATGAGCTATTCTAAATTATCTCTACATGCCTGTCTTCTCTCAGTAAATATTATATTTCTGACAAATATTTACCCTCCATCTGCCCTGTGAAGCCAATTATTATTATTATTTTTATAGTCAAGCATGTCTATGGCGTCAGGAGGCTCCATTTTAATCTGTTTTCCTCTCAAAAGCTGTACTGCCCAATAGAACTTTATTGGGATGATAGCAATATTCAATATGTGCTACACGACAGAGGAGCCAGTAGCCAAATGTGGCCATTGAGCCCTCTGAACAAGACTGCTGTGAATGAAGATATGAATTTTTATTTTTATCTAATTTTAATTAATTTTAATTTAAACAGCCATATTTGGCTAATGATAATCATATTGGACAGTGCAGCACTAAAGGGACCACACTTTCACTAAATCCAATCAAGCAGGCAAGGACTTACAAGCAGAATAACATGAAGAATCACAAGACAGGCTCAGAATCTGGGCTCCCTGAGTCAAATTCTATGCTGAGGCAAGTGATTCAACTTTCTAAGCCTCAGTTTCCTCATCTTCAAATGAACATAACGAGGATGCTCAGTTGTAAGATGATTATAAAAGTTAAATTATCAAGTACCTATTGAACATTAAATGCAGTTCTGGAAATAAATGTGATTTATTATTTTTTGAGGAGAAGTTTGATTTTGGTAAAAAAAAATAGACACAGTGTATTTTTATAATTATTGAAAGCATGTCAGGCTTATATCATCAAATTGTAGAATACAGAATGTGTCATTTATGATTTGGGACCTAACTATATTTTATATTTGAGTCAGCAGGGTTCTGGATGGCATGCATTGCTTCTAAATATGTTTTAGGCTGCTGTGACTTGGGTTTTCTGTTGGTCAGATAAATGACACTTTAAAAATGAAATTTTTTACTTTCAACTTTAGTTTCCACAGTGTAAGTTTCTATTGAAATTAGAAATAGGTCTCAAAGAGATATGGTTTGGCTGTGTTCCCACCAAAATCTCATCTTGAATTATTAGTTCCCATAATCCCCATGTGTCATAGGAGGGACCAAGTGGAGATAATTGAATCATGGGGTTGGTTTTCCCCTTCCTGTTCTCATGATAGTGAGTGAGTTCTCACAAGATCTGATGGTTTTATAAGGGGCTTCCCCCTTCTCCGGGCACTCATTCATTCTCCTTTCTTCTGGCCTGTGAAGAAGGATGTGTTTGCTTCTCCTTCTCCCATGATTGTGAGTTTCACGAGGCCTCCCCAGCCATGCTGAACTGTGAGTCAATTAAATCTCTTATCTTTATAAATTACCCAATCTTGTGTGGCATCTTCACAGCAATGTGAGAACAGACTAATAGACAAAGTCTATTTCTTTATTGGTTTCACTGAAAGAAGTAAATGTTAATAGAAGATAATTATTATTATTCTGAAAAATCTGTTAAGAATTATTTCTAGAATAGACACTGTCCATTATCTTTAGGAGTCCTCAGTTCATGTTAAAAGTTTTTTTAAGAAAATATAGCATTTATTTAATAACAAGGTAACACGAAAAGCCCTTTTATAAAATGTTTTCTCAAATAGCTATCTGCCATATTTCAACAAATTTAAGTCGTCATCAATTGTAGGAAACAAATTGTTGTTGTTGTTTGTAGTCCACACTTTCTAAAAAGAGAAAAAGTAAAAGCACCAACATAAATGTAAAAAATTGTACAAGGAATCAGGATTTTAAAGATATTAGATCCAAAAATGTATGTTTTAGAATTAATACAATATAGTAACATTCGAATAGGCTAGAAGTTCAATATACCTCTTATTATTTTTCTAGAATTGTAGCATAGCTATTGTAATGGTGAAACTGTGTACTGTGGAAGTATATAAAATAGGTTACAATAAAAATGATCAATGTTTCGTAAATGATGAATAGAATTTTCCATTTATCTGTATCTATCAGGAAATAGATAAATGAGAATTTGCATGGCCCAGCACTTTTTGGCATAATAAATGTTACTAACCAGGAAATTTTAATTATTGTTTTTGTTTTCTTTTGAGATATAGTTGATTTATCGCTTCTACTGGGAAAAGAGATGGAGATATAGTTCAAAGGTATAAAAAATGCTTATTTTGGGAGTTTTTCTTAAACTTTATTCTCTTAATAATATGTCAAATAGATCTGAAGATTGTTATTATACATCAGCATGGAAAGAGGATGTCTTCTTTACCAGTCTACCTGAAGTACAAGTTATTCTTGCTGTCTTACTATTTTCCTTCTTCCTTAATATTTTATGATCCATCTGTATAACATATTTTATATCTTCTAGCTATAATTTTATTGTAAGCCATGTAAAATTATTTAGGTTATTGAATCACAATGACTATAACAATTTTGAAGAATATTTATAAGAAAAAAGTGAAAAATGGTGATCCATAACTTTTTTCTTCCTTCTAAGACCATTCAATTTACTCAGTTTCATTCACTCTGTGAATAGGTGAATTTAATAATTTAAAATTATTTTTAGAGAATTAAAATTTGATTAAATTAAAATTAAATTTTAATTTAATCAAAATTAAAGGTTTGATTTTATATTATTAGTAGTGTTGAAAAAAGCTGATATAAAAAGGGTATTTTTGATTTTCAATTTACTATGAAATATAAGGACTTCAAATTTTAATTTGCTCTCTTTTTTTTAAGTGGCAATCTCAGAATATTCTCGCAAATATTCTGGTAAATAAGTATGTCATTTTGATTTTGATGGTGCCCTGAATTCTATGAACTTTCTGCTTTAATGTTCGATAGGATGATACTGGGTAGGATTATGTATCTGATGGTATACAAGTAAGAACACAGTAATAAATTCTATTAGTTTTAAAAATTATTCATATAACTAGAATTCGTTTAGACTTTGTGCCTTTGGTTTTGATGACTTGCCTTTTTTAGGATAATAAATGTAGAAAGCAAAGTATCTTTATGGCATAGTACAGCCCAGGATAGAGATACTATTATTAATAATAACAATAATAACATCCATAATTAGTAAGTATTTACTATGTAGAAGTGGCTTGCAAATATTATCTCTCTTCATCCTTGCAATAACCACGATTAGTAAGTGTATTAGTTAGGGGTCTCCAGAAAGACAGAACCAATAGGATATAGATATAGATAGCGATAATAGATATTTGAGAGAGGATTCATTAGGACAATTGGTTGATGCAATTATAGAGGCTGAGAAGTTCCACAACAAGTTGCCTATAAGCTGGAGACCCTCGGATGCTGGTGACCTGGCTCATTCCAAGTTTGAAGGCCTCAGAACCAGAGAAGCTAATGGTGTACCTCTCAGTCTGAGACCGAAGGCCTTAGGGTACAGGGAGCCACTGTTCTAAGTCCTGCAGTCCAAAGACCAGGGAGCCTGAAATGGTGTCCCTTAAGAGAGAAAGAGTGTGTACTGGCTTCAGATCAATGTATTCACCTTTCCTCTGTTTTTGTTCCTCTTGGTCCCCAGAAGATTGGCTGTTGCCCACCCACAATGAGAGCGTATCCCTTACTTAACTCTACTCAGACTCACATGCTCATCTCCTCTGAAACACCTTCATAGACATGCTCTGAAATAAAGCTTTACCAGGTTTCTGGGTATTTCTTAATCCAGTCAAGGTGACATCTAAAGTTAACCAGCACAGTAGGTTACTATTATTATTTCTATTTTGAAGCTAAATAAACTGGACTTAAAAATATTAAGTAATATAGGCCGGGCGCGGTGGCTCACGCTTGTAATCCCAGCACTTTGGGAGGCCGAGGCGGGCGAATCACGAGGTCAGGAGATCAAGACCACGGTGAAACCCCGTCTCTACTAAAAATACAAAAAAAATTAGCCAGGCGTGGTGGCGGGCGCCTGTAGTCCCAGCTACTCGGAGAGGCTGAGGCAGGAGAATGGTGTGAACCCGGGAGGCGGAGCTTGCAGTGAGCCGAGATTGCGCCACTGCGCTCCAGCCTGGGCGACAGAGCGAGACTCCGTCTCAAAAAAAAAAAAAAAAAAAAAAAAAAAAAAAAAAAAAAAAAAAAAATTAAGTAATATATCACAAGGAGGGCATACAATAATTTATAGAGTTCAGATTTGAAGCCAGGTAGTATAACTGCTGATTTTTTTTTTTTTTATCACAATGCTGTAGGTATTCTGAGAAGAAAGGGGATCACATGACACTGAACTTTTATCATCCTCTGCTATGCGTGAATGAGCAGGAGATACATAAAATTATTCATGTGGTCCAGGTTTCACCTCTTCAAGGCAGTTTTTTCTTTTCTTTTTTTTTTTTTTTTAGCTGAATGAGACTTTGCTTAGTGTAGATTTTTTACTTAAGAAATGAAATGATTCTAAAAGAGATACAGATTGTATAATTCGATTAAATTATTTCTTACATTGAAAAGTATGCTATCAGGCTACTTAAGCTTATTTCTACAGACAGGGAACTAAAATAATAAAGTATAATAACAGAATGGATTAAAATGCCCTAATTGGGCACTGACTTCATGGCCTTTTCTTTATTAACACTAGAAGACAAAAAAAGACAGTTATATTTGAAGCGTGTTTTATTTTGTTGCTCATGGGGTGATGTCTTCTATAAATCTTATTACTCTAGTTTTTATTTTTTAGAGAATTTTTTGTGGATAAGTTGGAAGGAAAATCAGTATGAGAAAAATGGCAGACTCAAAAAAGATCTCAAGTCTATGAGATGACTCTAATTACTGACTTCATGAAAATCATATTTTATGTTATTAAAGGAAGATATTAGAAGGGTGATTTTATAGTTAATTTTATTCATACGTTATAGCCACTCCAGTTTTTGAATTTTTTATTTAAGGACCAGAATACTAACTGAAGTTACTCCCTATTTGGCAACTGGTAAAAATATATACCACTTTGAAATGTCCAAGTATAAATGGACAGGCTAAGTTGATCTATATATTTTAAATAAAATATTTATGACTTCGTTTCTTCTATAGCTATAGTAAGTGATTTTTGCCTCCCTAAAGTACATTTGGTTTTGTACATATTTACAGCAGAGTTTTATAAAATATATATTTTAGTTTTAATAATTATTAGACTCAATTCCCTTTGTGAAGAATAGTAACATATTCGGGGTTACTTTTGATAAAAAGATGGAGGAGACTCTAAAATTATTGAAACGCATGTAATTCCTTTTAGGTTTAGAAACCCTCTAACTAATTATTTCCAGAATTTGTGTATGGTCTTAAGATAAACACATTTTATGTTATTTTATTTTGAGCTCACATTTTATTTATTGAAACAAGTATATTTCAGACTTATACATCAAAGAATACACTACACTTAAATTTAGCACATATTTTGGAAATAAAGAGCAATAAAAATCTCTTAATCTATTCTTCTATAAAAGCAAAATTAAAGAGGATCATAGACTGCAATACTAAGAGAGAATTTAGAGATTGTCTAACCCCTCTCTCATTTGGAAACTGAGTCCCAGAGAGAATAAATAATTTACTTAAGATGAGGGTTTTTCTTGTCCTACTCTTAGTCGAGTCCTTTTTCAACTATATTATTCCAAAGATATAATTGGATTCAAGATACTAGAAAGAGGAAGGTAACAAAAAGATTTAAAGAAAACATATGCCAATCTATATATGTTTAGGTATACATTTTCACTGATCAGTGGGAAGAAAATAATATAGATGCCATAATTCATGTGTAACCAAATTGTAATCTAAAGTCATCAAATATCTACAATATATTATCAAATTTGATATGAATTTCACAGTCTTGTTCAAAGAGTACTGGGCAGTATGTTTTGCAAGGAAAGGATGGAGAAGATAATGAAGCAGTACTTAACATACCTGTAGATATATCTTTTATAAAGCATGGGTAGAAATACAGAATGAAAGAAAGCAGCCTGTGTCATTGGTATCATTGTTCACATAGTGAATGTGTGGCTGAACTTCACATCTATGCATTACACTGTCATTTCATGTACTTAGAAATTACATGTCATAATGATAAATCTTTGTAATTAAAATTGTATCATGGTTCAAATGCAGTCTTATGGTGCTCAGGGAAAAGAGGTGAATCAAGAATTAGTGTCTTGTCTCAAGCGCCTCTTAAAAATTATGAGAACCTAACTATCACTTGTGCAAAATAAATACATCAGGGGTCACAATGTAGGTTATCAACTCCTTTGTGATTTTGTTGAAGATCACCAGTGCATAATTTAAGTAACTATTCAATCGTTTTATGTATTTAAGACTATTACTATGCACAGCGACTTCTGTTACTTTTGGTTCATTATTACATATAAAATAATGTAAAAATATTTAAAACAATAGTGTTTATGGAACCATTTTCATGTTAATTTTAATATCTAATTTAAACTTAAATCAGGGAGAGATTTAGTGTAACTTTAAAGTTCATTTACATTTTAATCCATTAAAACATGACTTAGTAAGAAATATTCAGTGCCAAAGACATCTTTGAAACATTTTCCTTTGGAATTAGAAAATTTTGTATTTTTAAAGAGGAAATCAATGGTAGTATGTAATTATCAAATTAACAGAAATGGGGACTTTTAAGCCATGAGTGTGTTTCTAAATATCACATGTATAGATAAACATAGAATGATGGACTCTCTCCCCTCAAATGGTTTTCTTTCTAAAATATTTCTAATTATAATTTCAAATGACTATTTAAATCAACTAGCTTGTGAAATAGGGAATGTCCTTTGGAAAAAATAATAAAATTATTGAGATACAAAGGGCAAACAGTTGACAATCCATAAATGTATATAATTTTTGTACTCTGATTATTGTCATTTATAGTTGTCTGATTAGAACTTTACCCATGAAAAAATGTAAAACAATCGGAGAATTAAGTAGCTCTTGTATCCAAAAAACACTCTTAAGACTTACGCATAAAGTCAGAAATGGTTTTGGAAGGGCAAGGTGATAAAAACAGAGCTCAGAGATAAAATGCTTGAAAGATTCTTAATGCAGAAATATAAATTTGGCCTGAGAATTTTGATTTATTATTTGAATTCAAACCCAGCCTATGTGTTCTAGATGAGAAGGCATATTTCTAGATTATAAAAACAACATTTCCAAAATATTCTCATCTAACCCTAGCAACATGAAGTTGTAGAAAAAGCCTGAGTTTCAAAACCTGATAATTTGCTGTTTTCATCTGAAAATGAGAATTAAATGCAAACAATGTATGCAAACTGCCTAGCATAGTGTTTAGAACACAATATATGTTAGTTCCCTTCTTGTATCCACTTTTCTTATGCAGTTCTCAATAGAGTAACAATATTTAAGAATATTAATTTATTGGTTAATCCTTGCCACATCTATGTAAAACTTGTTTTTTATTGGTTCTTCCTTGACAGATATGGTTGATTTTAGTAGTCTAGGCTCACTAGCAACCAGAAGATTTGCATTCTCTTTCCACTTATACCTTAGATAAATCACCTAATATCTCTTGCACTGAGTTTTCAATTATGGAAGAATAATTTTCTTAGTTTTTTTTTTCTTTCTTTCCTTTCATTATTTGATAATACCTACCTACTACCTATCTTCTTGGAAAAGTTCTAAGGCAAAATGTGAGTCACATTTTCTTAGTCCTCAACTTTTCTCCTTAGAACAAGTGAGGACATGGCATGACCCCTTCCAATTCAGCAGAGAACAGTGCCGTAGTTTTGCTTTCTGAGCACATGGGAACTGAAGTTCAAGCATTTAATTAAAAAATGCAACTCTATGTGCATATCTAGGGACCTCTGTTAGGGTTTGATTGTTCTGTGTGTATTTATTTTCTGGCATAGAGATAACAACGTGCTATAATAATAGTAACGAAATGCGTTTATACTTAGCTATGTGTCATTAAAGATAGATTCATTTTTAAAAATAAATTATTTTGTTTTCCTGCTAAGGCTCAAGTATAGCGAAACAAAGAAAGCAAAAACTTTTTATGACTTTTGGGGAGGGAAAAAAGGAACGTGAACTGGGCAACACAACCGATTTACTTGATTTTAAATATTGAGTTTAAGCCAAGGCTTAACAGTGGTGCCAAGCCTTTAACACAAGACTTCCAAGTGGTGCCAAGAAAATCCTATTCATTGTTCATTTCTTAATTTCTTAGTTCCCCTGGAATTATTCAAATGTCCCTGCTGAGTAGAGCTACCAATTCAGCTAAGAATTTGTTTCCCCAGAGATTACTTTTATACTGTATTTGAAAGTCATTAATCATTGCTCCCTTTTAAATCTCCATTCCACAATAAAATGGGATTTGAATGCCTAGATATTTCATAATTAGTTCTAAATAAGCAGAAACAGTACCAAATATATTTTTTACCCCTCCTACTTGATGAACTTGCATTAAGAATATTTTGATGACTTATTTTAATTGGCTAAGATCTAATTTATTAGGTATTTTCTGGGACTTTAAAAAATAATTAAAATACCCACTTACTGTTTGCTTGAAAACTTGAACTTCTAAAGAAAGAGTAGTCTATCGCTGACAGTGTTTTCAGTAGCTCAATTGCTATAACACGGCTGGGTCTCTGTCAGTGTGTAAAAAAGAAGTGAAGCAACTGTTGTCAAAACAGTGGAGATGTGAGACACCTGCAGAATAGACTTGGTTTGCAGACTCAGTAACCACAGGAAGCTTGGGGGTTGCATTCTAAATTTAGAATCTTTACTCCAAACATAAAAACTTAGGAAAGGTTTCTTAGTAGCATTTCACAAGTGTTTAGACGTACTTCATGTTTGTTTGTATTCTTTTACTCCATAAATAAGGTAATTGACAGCTTAAACTCTCTCATTGCTTAGAACCACTGTAAAAGTTTTTAAATGGTTTTCGTATGCTCATATACAAGACCGTGGATTTTCTAATAGAAATCATATAATGACCATACGTCCTCCTTGTTTGCTGGGCATGAAAGTATATTTAACAATTACGTCTATATCCTTGCTTCAAGTCCTGAAATTCTGTGACTCAGAGAAAAGCTGTTTATAAAACATTACTCCGTCATTTTATTTTATTTTTTAAAGCATAACTATGTTAAAAAAAATAGAAAATCTGTTTTCTGTAAAATAATTGTAATAATAAATCCATACATGTCAACAGGTCATAACTATTTCAAAGTTTCCTAAAGAAAATAAATATAGAACTGAGCAAAAGGCAAATACAAAGACCAAAGAGATATAGCAAAATAGCTGATAAATATATAACAGAAAAAGAGGATGTGTGTATACACGTTATTTTTCTATATATACATATATTTATATGTACATGTGTATAGATGCATATGTATAGACACATACACAGATGCATTTACATGCCTGTATGAGTATAATATCTAACTATTATGCATAGCCATGCACATTGTGTGTCACTGACACATCCAAAGAGAAATGTACTCAACTTGCTATTATTCTATTTTTCTATTCATGGTCAGAAACAATATTTGGCTCCCAATAATTTATTTTTATATAAAATTAATTTTACAGAAAACAGTATGGAACTCAATAGACAGAATGGCAAATGAGTAATCCATATGTGTTTATATCTGTCAACATGGCACTGAAACATTGTGTGTGTCATGGGAAATGTGCCCACAGGCTGAAGTGAATGTACAAAGGCATCACATGGGGAGAACATGCTGGAGGGGTTTTGTTTGATGTTTTCAAACTTGCTCTAGGGTCTGTCTTGCAAGAAACCCTTTTGGTTTTCTTTTCTTTTTTATTACTTTTTATTTTTTATGTTTTAAAACATACAGATTTCTTTTGAAACGTACTGCCAAGAGAAAGAGTAAAAGAGTAATTACAAATGAACTATGCAATCATATTCTCACACACACACACACACACACACACACACACACACACACACACACACACACTTATCCCAAAGATAAACATTCAAGTTCTGTGTTTGTATCTGTAGAGATACCTGCCACAGTCAGCAGTTAGGATTTGTGAAATTGCATATCCAGAATTTGAGATCACAAACTGTACTGAGGGCAGGATAAAGAAAAGATGGCACTGAAGTGAAGAGCTGTTACATGTACCCATGAAGGTTTATTTTCATTTGCTTATTGGTATAGGCGTGTGTATTTAATTATTTAAAACTATTAGGAGACATATATATTTTCCTACTAAATGGGAATAATTAAAATAGCCCACTCCCTTGAACTCTTAACATTCTCATTAAAGGTTGAAACCAGGCTTTGTGTCACCCCTAACTTACACCTAGCTCATTGTTTTTGGAGCTTTAGATTAGGACAAAGTATTCTGCAAAACTGTCTTTTCAATATGCCATGGAAAGCTAATTTGAAATTTTAAACCTGACAAGAACACTTCAACTTTCTGTACGTGACTCAAGTAATTACTTCTTCACAAGACAGACGGAGTTTTGATGCTATATTCATATCATTTTCGTTTCATGCGTCTTTCATTGCTTCCTCTTAAACTGCAGCTGGACACTCATGGGAAGCTTAGTGTAAGTTTATTCATAATAGAGAGCTTGCAAAGAATGAATATATCTTGAAGGCCTGATGGTAAAAGCCGTGCTCTTTCTTCCTCCCAGGAAGAAAGCATGCTGCTAAACTTCTGTTTGCACACAAAAGATTTCTACAGGAGAGTTTATGTTGCTCTGTGGTTTAAGAAGTCAGAGCCCTCTTACCAGGGGTAGCCCCCAGGCTGGCATTTGATACCAGTGAACAAACAGGTGCAGTCCTCTGGTGTTCACATTGCCAGCTTCTCCATAGGACAATGGTTGTTTTATTCCCTGCGGTGAGTGGGTTACGAGGGTGGGTTGTGCCTCTGCTGAGAACAAACCCACTCTTGATAAAAGGTTACAATTATTATTCTCGGGGGAAATTCAAAAACATAATCCTACATACAGATGAAGTTCAGGGCATGAAATTTAACAAGATTTTTTCAATCATGCAAAGGTCTCAGTGAAAGTTAACAAATCGTCAGTGCCCTGCCTCTGTCCTTAGTGAATCATTCTTGCTTCTGTTGGGATTGTGTGAATATTCCAGGTGCGTGACCTACGTTAAATGGTGTTGTTTCTGAAAGCAGATCTTTACTGAATTTCAGGAGGATGGAAAATATGGTACTTAAATTTCTCTTTCATCTCTGTCTGGTTGCCTTAGAATTACGTGAAAAATGAGTGTCACTGATGTACCCCTGTATGTATTATAAATAAAGATTAAGCTGTTTTTTGAGAGGAAATTATAGAAAAGTATATTTTATTTATTGTTGTATTTTTGCCATTTGCTATGCTCATTGAGTAATATTTATCCTCCTTGTAAGTATAATATTTTAGAGACAGAAGGGAAAAACTTCCTTAACATCCAGACAATGAAAACCAACCAACTAGCCAATAAACTGAGCTCTAGATGGGAAAAATTTTGTTTTTATAAAATTTTATATACTTTTTAAAAAAAAACTTTTGCGAATTAAGTGTAGAACCTGATTGACTGGTTTTATTTTCCTCACTCTACATTTGTGTTTCCCAAAGTTTAAAGCATATATGGCTGTCATGCTTTTTTGCTTGAAGGCATTCTGTTAATGTGGAGCCTGATGATTTTCTGTTTATTTTAGAATCTCATTATTTACATACATAGGGCAGCAGATAAACCTTCTCTTTGTTTCCGAGACTAGAATGAAAACAGACATCCTTTTCATTGCTTCGGTGGTAGTGTTATACTTTTGTGTCCTAAAAAACCTGTAACGTCGAATTCTTTTAATTAATGAAATTAGGCAAAATATATTTTTGTAACTGGACAGAATATATCCATATTATATTAAAGTTTTCACATTAACCAGTCATTCAATTTATTAATAACAAAATATCTATGGCCAGGAACTTACTTTAAAAATTATGCAGACTGTGTTTTAACCAATAAGTCACTATCTTCACCTTGCTGTCCACCATTATGTCTTCTAAAACCTAAACCTATCAATAATTTCAGTGCTTATGTTAGGAGATGGAATTTGGTTAGGTCCTTTGTATAGTCATTTACAATCATATCATGGAAACAAAGATCTTCTCTATTAAAATTTTGTACCTCATTTAGCTTAAAGCATTTGTTCTCATAGAGAAATTCATTTGACTTTCTCATGTTTGGCTTATGAAATTTTCTCACTACAGTAATACTTCCAATATTTGACAGGTCTTATATGTTAGTACACAGTGACAGAGATTAATATCACATTGACTAAGTATAACTGAGGATAGGACAGCTTTTGAGGAGATAGTGCATAAAATAGTTAAGCAGTCACTGAGGAAGTAAGTTAGGAAATATCTGGTATGCTGGTCAAAGAGGGGAGAACCAAGCTGGATGATGATATAAGAAGGCCCCATTGAGCAAAATAAAGGCATACGTTATCTGGGCATGAAGCTGGATTGGGTTTGGAGAAAATGTTTCAAAATAGAAAGGTATAGATAGAGATGATCCAAACACAAAGCAAAGTTTTTCCAAGTTCTTCATTTTTAGGGGTTTGGTGAGTTGAGTGGCATTGAAATACTTGTAACAGCAGTTGTGTAATCACACTTCTCTGCTTAGCAAATCTTTAGGAAGTTTCTGTGGGTTATTAGGAAAAGAAGTTTTATGAAAAAACATTGAATTAAGCTAGTTGCTGAGATAAAATGTGTTGCTGTCTATGAAATTCCATGCTTGGCACTGGGTACCATTCAACATACCACTCCTTTCAATTATAATATATTTTAATCAGGGCAAGTAGAATGAAAGTATATGTGAAAGTACTACAATAAAGTGTGGCAGACACTGTATTGAGACATAAAGAAATATCAGAGACTGGGGTAAATTCTTGCCAAATCAGATGTTTAAAGTAGGTGTGGTGGAGACAATTAAAGCTCATCAGTATCTGTTTTCTCTTCTTCCTGAGGATGCAGTCAGCACAAATTGAAAAGGTAACTAATAAAAGGGGGAGAGAAAGAAAAATAATGTGTGTGTTTGTGTCTCCTGCTGATTACAGTTATCTTCTCAGCCATGTCAGGACTGGCGCTTACGTGGCTCCGAGACATTCCTAGTCATAGCCAACTGACGCAGCCACCTCCCTTCAGCTGTTTTTTGTCTTTCCCTCTGCAAAAGATCACAATTTTCTTGGGCCTTTGCCTTTTTCAGCAGGCTGTGAAGCTTGAAATTTCTTACTACTGCATTTCAGTTTTATCTGGTTCTACTTAACTGGGGCAAGGGAATAGAGTTAAGGTTAAATGCAGAATATTATGTGATCTGTTCCTCCAATTAAAATAAATTACACTCTAGACACAAAACAGAAAAAAAAAAAAAGAGAGAGAAAAAGAGTATGAAATGGAAATGCCTTCCTACACAATCCTTCTTTCTTTATTGTGAAATATTGTACATATTGTTAAAACAAAATGTTTTATAATCTTAGATAATACTAAATATCAACATATATTTATTTCTGTGGTTTTAAAAAGCAGTCTTACAGCTGGGCATGGTGGCTCATGCCTGTAATCTAGCACTGTGGGAGGCCGAGATGGGCGGATCACAAGGTCAGGAGTTTGAGACCAGCCTGGACAATATGGCAAAACCCTGTCTCTACTAAAAATACAGAAAAAAATTAGCCAGGTGTGGTGGTGGGTGCCTGTAATCCCAGCTACTTGGGAGGCTGAGGCAGGAGAATTGCTTGAACCTGGGGAGCAGAGGTTGCAGTGAGCCGAGATCGCACCAGTGCACTCCAGCCTGGGGACAGAGCACGACTCCCTCTCAGCAAAAAAAAAAAAAAAAAAAAAAAAAAAAGCAGTCTTGTTTTTGTTTCCAATATGATTTTATTCCATCCTTCAAAAATGATAGAAGCAAGAATAAGTTGGTAGTGTTTATATCTTTGACAAAAATGCTAAATTATTCTTTCTAGGTTTTATCTGTTGGTAAAGTCTCACTAATACTAATGTTGTTTGAGCAAGGGAGTTCTTATAAAGAAAAAGTATTTTTCTCCTAAGTGGATGGCTGTTACTAAGCTAGTGTTTTTTTCCTGTGTCTAGAACAAATTGTCTCCAACTATATTATTTCTGAACTGCAAAGCTTTTGACTTGGAGACTCATTGATTACGTGATGAAAAGGAAATGTTTCACAACATTCATTGTTCTATTATTCAGCAGTCATTATTTATCAATCTTCTTTAACCACCCTCTGGAGCTCAGACACTTTACTATTTCCAGGGGGAAAAAAGGTATTTCCTAAAATGTCCATACAAAGATTTGAAAATAATGGTACAAGTAGCCTGAAGAGGAAAATGGATGGATGCAGATAAAGGTACGTCTTTAATCGTTGGTCCTTTTTCTTCCTTGGTTAAGATCATTTTTGAATCACTTCCTTTATATTGAAAAAGCTATATATTAAGTACATCAGTTTTTATTGGTATAAATACGCGACTCTTACCTATGTGACCATGAACAAAGAAATACTACCAACTTATTTCTGCTCACATCCCTGGCTGCTGTCCACAATGTTTTTTGTTTTCGTTTTCCTTTTTTTTCTGTGTAGAATGAGATCTGTTATCTTTGTTTCACCCTCTAAACATAATCTGTAGCCAATTACTATATTTATGTGATCAATTTGACGTGTATCTAACACCCTTGATGAAAAAAATATTATACAGATTATTCAAATAACTTATCTTTTATATGCTTTTCTTTTTTTTGAGTTTTATAGATGTATAGGGTATGAGTATAGTTGTGATACATCGATATGTTGCATAGTGTTGAAGTCTGGGCTTTTAGGGCACCCATCACCCAAATAGTGTTCATTGTACCCAATAGGTAGTATTAATATCTAAATTTTACTGGATACCAAATGAATGTACTATAACCTTTTCTGAGTAAAAATTCTTGAAATTCCATGTTATCATGCCAACCCCTGGAAAACTACTAGGTTGCAAAAGTGTCATCCTTTAAGTTTTAGTGTGTGCTATGGGACTCCCAGCAACAGCCTTTAGATGCCCATAGTTGCCACAGGGCTTTAGAGGACTAATAGGGACAAGTCTTTCCTATTATGAGTCGTGGCATAGAAATCTAGTGTGGGGTTTCCATGAGAATGGCAAACTTGAAACAACCTCTCCTAATTGGAACAATATTCAATATAAAATTTAGGTTATGGCTGGGCATGGTGGCTCACACCTGTAATCCCAGCACTTTGGGAGGCCGAGGTGAGTCAATCAACTAAGGCCAGGGGTTCAAGACCAGCCTGATCAACATGGTGAAACCCTGTCTCTACTGAAAATACAAAATTAGCCTAGCGTGATGGTGCATGCCTGTAATCCCAGCTTCTTGGGACGCTGAGGCAGGAGAATCACTTGAACCCGGGAGGTGGGGGTTACAGTGAGCCGAGATTGTGCCATTGTACTCTAGTCTCGGCAACAAGAGCGAAATTCCATCTCAATACAACACAATATGATACAGTGCAACTTAGATTACGAGCAACCTCTAAAAAGCCTGATCTACTTGTGGAAACTGAGGAAAGGATGCATCTCTGTACACCACTTCTTATCCTTCAGTTGAACCTTTTCCCCTCTACTTGAACCTTTTCATTTTCTGCACTCAGCAAGGCAGCACAAGGCATAATCTCCACCATCATCTCATGAAGAATGAAGATAAATTGCTCTAAGTCTTGCCTGGTATAAGCAATTTATGTCTCATTGCTCTTACTTTTCCCATACCTATTCACTCTTTTACAACCAAACTTCTTGAAAAAGTCATCTGCACATTTGGTCATCATTTTCCCATATTCATTCAATTTCATCTTACATTGTTTAACCAAACTCTTTTTTAAAAAATATCAGTGACTTCCATGTCGTCACATCCAATAGATAATGTTATGTCCCATCATTTGTCAACAAGTTATTTATCCTTTGTTGCAAGATTTTCTCTCCTGCCTTCTCATAATTCTACATTCTTTAAATTCCCTTCTCTCCTTCCCAGATTTTTTAAAAGTCTGCTTTGCAGTCTTGTCTTCCTCTAGCAGATCTATAAATATTGTGCCAGCTTCATTCATGCGCAAAAGTTCCCCAGTATTATATTAGAATTCTCCTATGAATCTCAGACTCAAAAATCCAAATGTACACCTACAATTTACATAGAATAACTGACATATATTCTATTTTAACATCTCCAAAGCTAAATTCCTGAACCTCATTTCTCACCTCCAAACCACTTCCTCTATTGTTATACATTTATTCACAATCTCACAAATCTTTTCGTTCCCAGAATATACTAAACACACTTTCATTCCCAGAATATACTAAACAATATACCTTGCATATGTTTTTTTTCCCTGTGAAATACTTTCCTACTACCTTTCATATGACTGACTCCCCTGGCTTCAAAGTCTTAGTTTAAAGGTTATATCCTCTGACAAGGTTTTTTTGACAATCCACACCACCCCGTAATATAAATTAGATTCTCCATCAAGTTCTACCTCCTCGTAAGCAGTTATATGCACTGTGCATAATTGTTTTTATTACTGTTTTCTTAGAAATTAACACAATGTACAATAACAATGTATTAATTTACTCAGTTATATTATTTTTGTTTCCCACTAGAAAGAAAACTCAGTAAAGGTTGGGACCCTTGTTTACCACCATTTAACAGTGCCTTGAAAGTGCAGTGATTTCTTATTGTCTAAGACACCATCCATTTTAAGATAGTATTTTATGAACTGTTAAAATAGAAAGAAAAAGTTGATAAACTATAATGTAATTCTTTTTGTTACTTAGGACTTTTTTCCTACATATTCAAAGAGCCTTTTGATATTGAATCGTTTAGACAGGAATTTTTCACGTCACTCTTGTTCATACATGAAAATACAAAATAATGAGCAAAATAGACTGTTTAAGCTATTCCTAAAACTTCCTTACATTTATAGTGTAACTGGTAGTCATTTTTCAGCTCTCCATTTGCATTTTCTGTGCTATTAAGAGCATTGGTGATTGGGCAATTATCAAAAGGGCATACCAACTTAGTTCTTGGGCTATTCTTCCACATTGCTGACAGACATTCTACAAGGTTAATGCTGGTGAATTCTTAATCTTATAGATGATGTTAGTCTAAGTTTTTTATAAAACAAACTCCTATCCACTATTTATTCCTCAAATAGTCCTTAAAATGGTTTGTTAACTTAAATGTCAAGGCATTGATATTATTCCCTCATGCCACTGGAAATAACAGGCACGTGCTGAGAGTTACTACAAAGTCACAACTACTATCCAGCTAATAGCAATTATTAAGATAACGTGCACCTTAATTTCATGGATATTAAAATATGAAATGGTGTGCACCTTAGAATAGGTGAAATAAGGTAACGGATTATTCATGACTCTTCTTTCTTCTTCCAACTCTTTTCCATGACTACTTCCTTCTCATTATTTACTTCTCAGTTCAAAAACTATGCCATGATTCCAGAGGGCTTTCCCTGACAATCCTATGTAAAATAACCCAGCACTCCCTCTCCTGCTTTGAACCAGTCACTCTATGTAAAATTATCCTATTTGATGTCATTGTTAAAACATGTTTACTGTCTTTCAGTTCTTCTCTCTAGCATCTTTGTCTAAGAGAATAGAAACCTTCTCTCTCTCATTCACTGATACGACGCAAATTTGTTGAATGGATAGCTGGATGGAGAGACGTTGGTTTTTCTAACTTGAGTTTTAGACTTACACGTCAGTTGAGTAATCTTTGGCTTTGTTTTTGGTTTTGATCCTTCCTGTTTTTTTTAAGCTCAAAAAACAAGTCTTATCCTAACCCCACACTCAGCTTATATTCTTCAGATAGCTGGTACATCTCAGATCCAACACTCCAAGCTGTTACCTTCATGGAATGAGGGGATCATGTTAGCCAGCAAGAAAGGTTAATGACAAGAAAGAGAGGGAAAAAGGAAAGCTTGAATAAAAGCAGTTTCTGTTACAACTGAAGCTCAGTCTACAGATTTGCCTGTTATGACAAAGAAAGGAACCAATCTTAGTAATTTGTAGTAAGAAGTGATAGTGTTTATTGGGAAATTGAATATGCATAAAGATACAGCAAGACTTTTTTTTTTAAAGTTTGGCATCAAGTGTTATTTATCAAGTGTTATACAGGCAAAATTATTGGTTATCTTTAAAACGTTTATATTTGAATATTGTATATGTTTGTGCTTAAAATATACATTTGTGTAGATTGTAGTGTGTCAAATATAAAACATTCCAGTATTAATAAATGTAATTCAAAATATGTATTTTCAGCAGCTCTATACTCTGTACTTTATCATACTCTGTTGTTCAAAGGGATTTGGCTATGAGACAATAAACAAGACTCTCTAATTGCATATCACTTGGCAAATAGAAAAGAAAACATAATTCTGCAGGCATATAAAAGCTCATAGACTTAAGGAAGTTCAAAATTACAGCCAGAACACTGTAAAAAAAAAAAAAAGTCACAGCACTCCAAGAAATATCAACAGTTTGTTAATATCAGCTATTGGCTTTTTTTTTTCAAGTGAATAAAAGGGCTTACCACATACAGATGAGGAGTTTTGTGTAGTATATTCGCAAACGCATCTTGCAGTATTCTTGTCAAGGTTGAAATGTGACCTACTAGTGCATTTATGTTAATGTTCGAGGTTTTAAAATTCTTTGATTAAAAAAAAAATTGGCTGTATGTTGGGAGTAATAAACAGCTCAGAGTGAAAGTACCACCTTTCATCATTTCACTGCATGAGTAGAAGCTCTTGTTAACACCTGTGAGATCTATCATGTAACATAGGAAGAAAGATGATACATAGGTTCAATTTTAGTAATGAAAATAAAACTGTATAGCAAAGATAAGCTAGACTTGCATGTTTATTAAAGGCGAAATCCTGTAGTACGAGGTAAGAGTTAGGTAACAAATCCATTATGCCCTCAGACGCACAATAAGCCAAAAGGGCTGTTTCAGAGATGGACATATTTGACTACATAATTTATTGATTACTTGCCTGTAAGGTGACCCTAAATCAAATGACATTTTTCATGTTAGTGCTTATGTCAGTTGCATTTTTAAAACAATGGGAGTTTTTGCCAGATTTTTGTTTTTTACCACAGTACATTGATTTAGAACCAAGCTTAAAACAAAGTTATAATTTGTTGCAAATATACACACATATACAAGGAGAGGGGTCATATGTGAGATGGAATAGTTTTCTGTACAATTCAAAAAGATTAGTGGTTGTTTAAATATTGTGTATTTTATAGGAAGATTTTGCAGAACAGTTATTATTTTCTGGGATTGTGATCAATGGATTTGGAAGAGGTCATAGAATTTTTCCTTGCAGCATATGAAAGTATGTCTACATATTGAATTGCCTGCCTCGGCCCTATTCCAGCTACTTTCTGGGGTCTGTTTATCACAGACCATGCATGGAATTGGAACCATAAACAACTTCTCACTTCTGAGGCGCCATAACACTAATCACTTTTATATTATGCCTGATAAAATCCAAAAACTAAATGTTTTGGGTTACAAATATAAAAATGTGCTAATCCTGCCTGTGGTCAGTGACCATTTTAAACTGTTCCATTTCATGAGCCCCAAAGGATAAATACCATAAGACCTGATGGGATTAAATAAGAACTCTGCATGTTCATGCACATTTACTAGGGTTATTTGCTCTTTCTTCCATTCATTCTTTCATTGGATTTAATTTTTATTTAAGTGACTACTACTATTTTTGTATTTGTTTTCCTAGTTTGATTTTGGATTTCTCCCTGTAAGATATCCTATAAACTCTATATTTGAGGAAGACTATTTAATTTTATATAAAGTGTATAAAGCCTTATAAAATCACATGTAAAGATGTTGGCATGGAGGAACACTTTATCCACTTTCTCCCAAATTTAACCTTTTTCCCCAGTTGGAAGGAGCTTGGAAACCTTGAGGAAGGATTTACTAGTTTCTATTATTGACAAACTGCTAAATATATTAATTACTTTGGAAATTGCCACATAAAAAGCTGAATCTTAGATGCAATAATTCACAGAACCAGTTAAAGCTATTTTTACTTGTTTATTCATGATTAGGAAAATAAGATATTTGGAAGGAATTGGGAAATAAGATAGACCTCCATGGGCTGGGGGAGGGAGACAGGATAATAACGGTGTCCAGAAAAACCTGTCAAGGGCAAGTTTAAGGAGACAAACCACAGCAGTTAGTATATCAGTTAGAATAGGCTAGATCACGTGGTGGTGACAAAATTCACCAAAGTCTCAGTGGCTTAAAACTATATTTCTTTTATATTTTTAACAGTGATAAGAATTAGATGGAAGCTTTGTTCCACATTTGTCCTTTCTCAAGGATGCAGGCAAAAATATTCTCCACCATTGCGAATGTCACTGGGTCCAGAGTAGGGGAAAATAAATTTTGTAAATTGTACACCAGCTCTTAATGGCTTTCCCTGGAAGCGACAGACATATCTATTTCACATTTCAGTAGAAATAGCATTGGCCAAATCTAACTTCAGAGATGTGGGGAAATACAATCCTACTAGGTTTACATAGGAAGTATATGGAGAATAGTACTAGAGTGACTACTGCCGCAAACCTGGTATTACATCCTACCAACTGATGGTAAAACGTATCTCTCAGAATCTACGGGGTGCAGTTAAATTTCATATAATTGAACTCTCCAACTTTAAACTTTGGGGCACCACAGTGTGGGTAAAGGTCTTTTCACTCTAAGAGAAACATCATGTTTCTAATGGAAACTGAATGCCTAAGAAATTTCTGACTTGTAGTGTACAGGGGGATGGAATAAGGGTATGGACATAAAAAAAAAGTTTTAAATATTTTACATTTTATAGTTCCTTACCCATTTCCTCACTAAAATTTGAAATAAGTAATACTTTCAGTTCTGTAAACCAGGTATTAATTACTTTTCCAAAGAGAACTTTTACAGGAACTACTAAATACAAAAAGAAAAATTAACTTCTTACCTGATCCCTGAGAACTTTCCATGTGCTAAATCAGCTCCATTTGTATTCCCATCTATTTGAAGAGTGATATCCTCCATTAAGCTAGAAGCATCTTCAGTCCATCCACTGGCTTCATCTTGACTTTCAAAGTTCTGTCAGGTTGGTCCCTTAAAAATTATATTTCATGTTTTATCTCCATTCTCACAAGAGCTTGGAGTCTCATTTTCCTTCTTACGTGGTTCCCCTAGTGGACTCTAAAGTGGAGAAGCTATAATTTCTTGCCTGTACGATATAAGGGGTTAATACCACCAGCATAGTAACTTCTGTAAAACTCAGGTGAGATCAAAACACAGCTCTCCTCGAAATCGAAACCCTTCAGTGAATGCTCAGTTCAGGCAAAACCCATCAGTGCAATCAAATGTCATCCCGAATCTGACTCAAGTAGTTTTGATTCCTTTCTCTCTTTTATTATGGCTTCTGGTCTTCAAACGATCCCATGCAGTGAAATTTCTTTATTCCAGTCCTATACCCACTTTTAGCATTTTTTTTGCACTATACTGTATAGATAATTAATAGAGTTATAGTTAAGAGGCTGTATAGGATTGTAGTTAAAAAGGCAGATTCTAGCACCAGACTTCTTTGGGTTCAAATCCCAGTTTTGTCATTTACTGTTGGGCATTGAACAAACGACTTAATGTCTCCATATTTTGTTTCTTCATCTGTTGTTGTAATGACTGCATAAGTTAATATAGGGAATCTCTAACAGTGCTTGCACACTCTCTAAATATCAGCTATATGAGATAGTATTTCTCCCCACCCTGTACCCATCTCCACTGTGTATCTCCTAAGAGCCGGGAAAATACATCATTTTTTTTTCCATATCTCTGTAGCACATAGCATGGAGAATAATCAATTTATGCTTTCAGAGAGAAGTAGTTATATGGAAATTATGTTTTACCAAAAAATCTAATTTCCAAAGGAGGATGAAAATAGAACACGTGTATAAAGCCCTCATGAGCAGCAAACCATCTGAGAACATTTTAACTCTGTCTTATGGCACTTATAGCCTGACCTGTCCCCCGTAGAATATTTGCAGAGGATCTTGGCTTTAAAATTCTCACATCAGCCGTGACACCTTACCTAATCTTGGGTCCCTCCCTAGTTGTAACCACTGGTATCAAATCTGTAGGTCTCCTGTGAATTTTTCATTTCATCTTCATAAACAGGTCTTGGCAATCCTTAAATGTTAGCACATGTAGATCTACCAGGTTTCTCTTAGCAGTCCACGTTTTGTGATATTTATATACCATAATATGAACACATTATCAATATTCTTAAGAAAATATGTATTTCCTATTAAACATTCTTAAATGTGTCTCCTTAGGCACATTTATGGTACATAAGAATCTTAAATTTTAATAGATATTTTCAAATTACTCTGCAAAATGGCTACACAAATTCATATACATACAAGCAATAAGTGAGAGAAGAGTTCCACATACTGTTGATAATATTTAATTTAAATCAGACCCTAATATTTTTAACCATGTTGTTGGGTGAAAATATTTTTTACTTGTATTTTTCCAGTCCATGATTATTAATTTTCTATCACATATTCTAACACTTCTTGCATTTGTTTTCTTCTGCTGATATAAAATTTATAGGTAAATATGAAGTATTAACATGAATCTCACTACTTAGAAATGGTTCAGTGGCTTATGCATGTAATCCCAGTGCTTTGGGAGGCTGAGGCAGGCAGATCACCTGAGGTCAGGAGTTCGAGACCAGCCTAGCCAACATGATGAAACCCCGTCTCCACTAAAAATACAAAAATTAGCTGGGTGTGGTGGCAGGTGCTTGTAATCCCAGCTACTTGGGAGGCTGAGGAAGGAGAATCACTTGAACCTGGGAGACAGAGGTTGCAGTGAGCTGATACCGCACCACTACACTCCAGCCTGGGTGACAGAGCGAGACTCTGTCTCAAAATAAATAAACAAAATAAATAATAATAATAATAATTTCATCCAATAGCATAAACTTGGCTTATTTCTACTGTTTTGAGATATGGGCACTCTAGATATTTTTAATTTTTTATAATTATATAAAATGGTAACTTAAACTCGATTACATCTGCATAGTTGAATACATAGAATCATAGAATCAAATAATACAATATAAATTTAGTTTACTATTAAAAGTTATATGTTTAATTTCTTCAGGCTTTTGATTTAAAAACCTTCGAAGCAATCAAGAATTAATGTTAATATTTTTAAATTACTTAGCGGAAATCCTGGAACTTAGAAGATTTCAAAAAATAATAGGGATATTTAATGTTACTATTACTATCCCTTTCATTATTATTACTTAAGCTAGGTAAAGAAGAATCATTGGTCATTGTATAGAGTTTTAAACATATATAACTAAAATAAATAGTAAATGTCAATGGATGTGGATTTCATGAAAGAAAGTTGTCTTAAAAATAATTAGTAATCGTATTGGATATATATATATATGTTTGAGCTCTGTTAGTTTGCCTTCTATGTGCTATTTAAAAACAAATTTGAAATCTAAAGCAGGATGAAATGTTGATATGAAACTTTAATTAAGATTGTTACTGAAGGGAATAAATGATTGCTGTGGGAAAGTGGTGCAATTTGAGTTGGAAAAATAAATCATTAGCTACCAAGGAATGGTAGGGAAGCACCACCTTTATACAAATATCAACAGCAATGAACTTAGGGCTTGGTGGTAATATTAGAACATCAAGTATTCGTAAGAAAGAATTATTACTATTTGAGACTAAGTCCATAGTACTGAAACAAATTAAAATTGGCATAGTTGGACAGATATATCTTAATAAAAGAGGAAGCTAATATTACTTTGTCTTCAGACCTGAAATCTTTGTCTCCGCTTCTCCCTAACCTTTTCACATGCCTCCTAACAAAAAATCTTGGAGACTTTGAATATAAAGATAGACAATATCCCAGGAAACAGGATTGGGATTTTAAGTAGAAAGCAAATACATATTAACATTCTGTAGACCTGAAAAGTTGCTTACTCCTCTGTTCTGTTTTCCCGTCCATAAAATATACATAGTAATAATATCAACCAATAATATTGATAAGAATAAATACTTAAAAGAGTGAAACATTTAAACTTTAGGAAATAAAATTTATCTTTCAAATTATCATGTTATTTGGCTTATATTTGTTTAGGTAAAATGCATGTTACTCTTAAAGTATATTTATGTGCAATTTTGATTATGTGTATTTTTCCACTTATAAAAATATATTTAACTCTTACACATGCATTTATAATTCCACCTATAACATGTAATTTTCCACCTATCTCTCTACTTAATTGTTTAAAGCCTCCTCAAACAGAGGTAATATGCCTGATTTATCTCCATCTCTGGACATGGTCTTGTGTTGTAGTTATTTGGTAAATGTTTAATGGATTATTAAACACCATAAAAGAAAATCTTTAAATCAAAATTTTAAAATGAGCAATGTGAGTAATCAAGGGTGTTTTCTAGCTTTGATTTTATAGAAGAATCAATAGATTGAAACTTATAACTCCTAACATAAGTTGTAGCTCTGATTCTAGGTTTTCATTTACTTCAATTACCAATGGACATAGGGAATTCATGTGATAGCAGAGAGAAGCTGATGTTTGAAAAAAAAAAAAAGAAAAATATGTTATAATCTTTACATAGAAAGCTTGTACCACATTAAAATCCCCTCTCCCAACATACAATTTCACCCTTTGCTTGTATCTCTATCTTGGGTCGCTCCCAGGTGTGCTGCTCATGTTTATTTTCTTTTTGAATACTTGTTTCCTTATTCATCTTTAAACTTGGCCTGCCCAGACTCCTTGTTTTTTTGTCATTCCAAGACCTTTTGTGTCATTCAGCTCTCAAATTCTATTTCTTGTCCTTGACTTTTTTTACTACTTTCCCTTATTTTCTCCACTTACTTTATTTTCATTTTCCTTTTTGGCATCTTATCTTGTTAAATTACCTATTTTCTATTGTTTTATTTGAGGTGCTCATTCCTAACTTAAAATTTTTCTAATTTTATATGTTTACTCTAATCACAAAGAAAAATTTGTTAGTTTTGTTTATTTTCTAATTGATACACTCATGGTCAATAGAAATCATAGCATTCAGTTCTTTCATTTTTCAAATAATAAGAAACGCCCATATATGATAGACATTGTACCAAATTTTATCGCTCTCTCTCTATATATATATACATACACACACACACACACACACACACTCACACACACACACATATATATATATGGTTTTTTTTTTTTGAAATAGAGTTGCTCTGTCACCCAGGCTGGAGTGCAGTGCCTTGGTCTTGGCTCACTGCAACCTCCATCTCCCAAGTTCAAGCGATTCTCCTGCCTCAGCCTCCTATGTAGCTGGGATACAGGCACGCACCATCACACCTGGCTAATTTTTGTAGTTTTAGTCGAGACGAGGTTTCACCATTTTTGCTAGGCTGGTCTCAAACTCCTGATCTCAGTGTGATCTGCCTGCCTTAGCCTCCCAAAGTGCTTGGATTACAGGTGTGAGCCACTGCACCTGGCCTATTGCTTTCAATATTTTTAAAGCCTGTACAAATTGTCCTCAAAAGTCCACATTCTATGTTTATTATTGTGCATAGATTTTCTTATTTATTCCTCACAACAGCTTCATGAGATAATATTGTGGGGACCAAGGCCCTTAGCCCCCTGAAGGTTCTCTGAAAAATCACTGACAAGAGGCAGATTGATTAACAGGAGAAAGGTATACACATTTATTTAACCTGTATAGATGGGAGCCTTCAGAATGACAACCACGCCCCTTATGAGGTACAGAAGCTTATATACCATCTTGAGGTTATAAACAGAATGTTGGCTCAGAGCATGGCCAAATGATTTATGCTGGTAAATCAGATTTTAGTGGCAAGACAGGTGATGACAGGGAGAAAGAAAGAGTCCTGCCTGTCAAAAGTGGCTGTGTTATATAGATGAACCCTTACAGGTAGCACCTCTCAGAGAGAATAGATGGTAAACATTTTTTTTCAGGTCTTTAAAACTGTCAGGCTATCAGTTAACCTCTCCGAGATCTCAGAAATGCCTAGAAAGAGAAGTCCTGGCTACATCAATGGAAATTCGCCACAGATGCAAATTTTCCCTACAAAAGATGGCTTTGCAGAGCCACCTCAGTCTGTTGTCCCTGTAGCAGCCATTTCAAATTATGTCAAAGAGATATATTTTGGGGTAAAATATTTTGATTACCTTCATTAGTATATCTCAATTTTGTGAATACAAACCTGAGAGTTATAGTCAGAGGTTGAATTTTCATTTCAAAATGTTTTCCTAGTTTTTTTTTCTATTTTTTGTTTTATTGTAAGTTGACAATTTATAATTGTATAAAAGTATGGGGTACAAAGTGATGTTACAGCTTAAGAATACAGTATGGTATGATTAAATCAAGTTATTAACCTATCCTTTATGTTAAATGCTTAAATTTTTTGATAAGAACATTTGAAATTTACTCTTGGAAGGTAAAAAACAAAAAAAAAAATTCTCAGGACCCCCCCAAATTAAAGCCACGAAGCTGAATTGTGCAACATCCTCTTCCAAATGGAAGCTTATCTTCCAGGTACAGAACAAAAACAAGACTCATTTCTTCACCTGCCTAAAGATGTGCACAAAACTGGCTCTTCCTTTACTCCCTTTTTCTCTTCTAACATTCACTCTGTCTTGTGTAAAATGTAGATTTACTGGACACTAACTAAAATTTCACAGGGTTGTACCTGTTTGCCTTACTGCCTATCTACCTGTCTTCCTACATACCTTCTCCCCACTTTAAGGAATGCATACATAATAAACCTCCCAAAAACCCCTTTAGAAAAATAGCCACAGGTTTATCTGTGGCTGATGTGTTTCCATAGATGCACTCTGAAGCTGGCTTCATAAACCTCAGTGATTGAAACTTACGCCTCAGTCACTCATTTTGGTTGTCACTGTCAGCAATTTGAAATGTGAAATATTCTACTACTATTTATATTTACCACATTGTGCAACAGAACTAAAAAAAAAAAGAAAAGATTAAAACCTCTCCTGTCTAACTAAAACTTTGTACCCTTTGATTATCATCTCCCCATTTTCTCCAACCCCCAATCTCTGTAACCACCAATTGCTGTTTCTATGAGATTATTTTAGATTCCATATTTAGGTCAGTTTTCTCCATCACATTATTTCTTATTCTGATTATACATTGGCTTCTCCAAATCATTTGAACAAATATTGCCATTCAAAATATTTAATAAAATATTGATATGCTAAATTGTGAAAAGTAGGCTGGGCATGGTAGCTCACTCCTGTGATCCTAATACTTTGGGAGGCAGAGGTGGAAGGATTGCTTGAACCCAGGAGTTGGAGACCAGCCTGGGCAACATAGGGAGACTCCATCTCTACTAAAAATTTAACAAGTAGCTGGGCATGGTGGCAGGCACCTGTGGTCTCAGCTACTCTAGAGGATGAGTGGAAGGATCACTGGAGCCCAGGTGATTGAGGATGCAGTGATCTATGATCATGCCACTGCACTCTAATCTAGGTGACAGAGCAAGGACCTGTCTCAAAAAACAAAAAAGTTGTGAAAAGTAGCAGAATGAAGATGTCCATGTTTGCATCAGAGAAATTAAGCCAACTTTTAAAAAAGACTATGGGGCTCTTCAAATTAATACTTACTTTTGGCTTACTACCTATTTTAGAATGTTTGTGAAATACAGACAGCAAACTGCAAGTATTCCTTACCTAAATAAATAATGGAGTTCATTTCCTAGTGAAAACAGCTAGTTGGAAATCTATAACAAAATAAATGTATTTTGTTCTCATAAACATTGATGCTGCAGGCTGTGATGTTCCCAGGCAGAGGTGATGGTTATTACCAAGAAATGGTTAGCACTGTTCTGTTTTGTCAAGTATGAATAATATAAAAGAATATAGTCACATTATTTTGAATAAAGTTTACTTTAAGAAGGATAAGAGATGTAATAATATTGACTTCTTATTCCCTTATAAAATAATTTTAAATTAATTTTAGTTGCATGGGTCTAGTGCTGATAACATCTGAATAATAGGATATTAATTTAAAAGAATGACAAAAGCATGAATATAATGGTTTTTAAAAAACTTTTAAGTTTAGGAGTACAAGTGCAGTTTGTTATATAGGTAAACTTCTCCCATGGGGGTTTGTTGTACAGATTATTTCATCACCGAGGTATTAAGCCTAGTGTCCTTCAGTTATTCTTCCTGACCCTCTCCCTCTTCCCACCCTCCACCCTGCAAAAGACCCCAATGTGTATTATTCCCCTCTACGTGTCTATGTGTTCTCATTATTTATCTTCCACTTATAAGTGGGAACATGCAGTATTTGGTTTTCTGTTCCTGTGTTAGTTTGCTAAGGATAATGGCCTCCAGCTCCTTTGGTGGAGGCCATTATCCTTAGCAAACTAACACAGGAAGAGAAAAGACATGATCTTGGGAAAGGTCTAATATCCAGCATCTATAAGAAAATTAGACAATATTATGTTTTATGGCATAGTGAGAAAGATAAAACTATTTTAACTTAATGTGAAATCAGAATTAAACTATAAGCTAATCATCTGCAAATATGAACAATTTAAATTTATTAAAGTTGACCAGGCATGGTAGTTTACGCCTGTAATCCCAGCACTTTGGGAGGCTGAGGTGGGTGGATCACCAGAGGTCAGGAGTTTAGGACCAACCTGGGCAACATGGTGAAACCCTGTCTCTACTAAAAATACAAAAATTAGCTGGCCATGGTGGTGCATGCCTGTAGTCCCAGCTACTTGGGAGGCTGAGGCAGGAGACTTGCTTGTACCTGGGAGGCGGAGGTTGCAGTGAGCTGAGATCACACCACTGCACTCCAGCCTGGGCGACCGAGCGAGACTCTATCTCAAACAACAGCAACAAAAATTTATTAAACTTAATTTATATAGAAAGATTGTCCAGACTATGGAGAGTATATTAATTAGTAGATAAAATTAGACATTCTTGTCATTTATCTTATCTTTTCCTCATACTGCGTATTTAAATGGAAAAGTAATGAGTGTACACACACACAAATAAACCTACACACACACAAACACACATACAGTCATGTGCCACATAACAACATTTTCATCAACAGCACATTACATATACCATGGTGGTCTCAAGATTATAATTAACTGCAAACTCCATTCATGGTAACTGCCTTATACAGGTGTACCACTTGTAAAATTTGTATCATATTTTACTGTACTTCTTCTATGATTAGATACACAAATACTTGCCATTGTCTTTATAATTGTTTATAGTATTAAGTACAGTATCATAATGTATGGATTTATAGTCTAGGAGCAGTAGGCTATATCATTTATCCTAGATATGTAATAGGCTATGCCATCTAGGTTTGCGTAAATACAGTGTACTTTACGATGTTCACACAATGACAAAATTGCCTGACAATGCGTTTCTCAGAATTTACCCCAGGTATTAAGTGACACATGATCATATATAAATAGATAGAATCATGACCTAATGATAATTATGGAAAAATAAAAATATTAAAGCAATTGAATACATAAATCCAACCAACATTGTTTTATTTACTCATTGCCAGGAAATATTTGTCAAAAAGGGTGCTGGAAAAGGTATGCTTTGAAATAGCTTATGGATAGTTATTGCAGAGAATATTTCACACTATAAAGACATTGAATACTATCATAACAGACTAAGCATATATGAACACTAATATTCGGTGTATGTAGCTTACTTGTTTATAATATTCTAATAATTTACATGGGATATTAGCTTTTATGTATCAGTTAATATTTTATATTTTTCAATCAGTCTTTAAGTTACATATAAGAAACCAGTTATAACATATATTTTTTTTAATTTTTTCATTAGCTTAGAAATATACTCTTATCCAGCTTGTAATATATATTAATTTTTTATTTGTGATACAGTTATTTCAAGATGAGATAAATAAAGACCAAGTCTATGCTGTTCATATACTTTTGGATGCTCTTACAACACAAAAGAGGAATAAATGTCTTCATGTTTGTACTACCATTGCCTCTGCATTTTTATCACTTATTGGTGAGAACAATTTGCTACAAAGCAATAATAAAACGGAATGTAATCAAATGTCACTATGGTCTGTTATATTGCAGTAATGTCAAATAAGAATAATAGGTTTCATAAAATGCTGGGCAAATCTGAGAACAACCTGATTCAGTTGGTGTTCAGATTCATGGTTGAATAAAATGTATTCATATACATTTGGTATACACACATTGATATATAATAAGCTATGTCTGTGATTTTATTTAATTATATATAATTTTTTCCACAGTAGATATTGAAGGACTTTATTAAGTAAGGTTTTATGAGCCAAAATCCCTCAATAGATTTGAAATCCCAAGTATAATAATAGGGAGAAATCTACGTAATGGTTCTTCATCCTAGAGTCCTTTGTCAGAGGAGGAAAAGGAACCAGTTCTATGCCCTGTTGTGGTCCCAATGTACAATGCTTTAGAAAGATAATGTCAGGAAAATCAACTAATTGCAGAACATAAATTCTAAGACAAAGTGTCACTGTAACTGTGATCTTCTGAATGTTTACACCTACATCATCAACAGCCAAGCTCTCCCTAACCCCTCAGGGCCCATTGAGACTTTCAGCGCTTAGGTCCTGGCTTCCAGACTGGTGAACTCTAATCCCTCCCCTCTCTTGTGTTGTCTGTTTAAAGTAATTCACCTTGTATTTGAAGGAGGTACCTAAATGTGTTTTTTTTTTTTTCCAGTGCTTCAATAAAGCTACTCTTAGAAACAAAGATACATGGTTTAGGCTATAAAGTTTCAGTGTGAAGTCTCAGTAGCCCATGTGTGCAAAGTAAAGAAATATCTGCAAGATAAAACATGCTGTATAACTTTTTGCATAAGGTTTTAATTCTTCCAAGAATGATTTATAGCTTAAACCCCCAAACTTAAATACCTATCAGTGCCAAATTAATTGTATGCCTGTGTGAATTGAAATGACGTGTAACACTATGGAGAGTTGTGGGGTTTTGTGGGTTCTAGAATGACAAAACTTACTACCTAAGTCCCTCAACTTTATTTTTTTTTTTAAATAGGTGTAGTCTGACCAAACAAAGTATCTCTGACTTCTGGGTTCTTCAGTATGTGACTGTGATAGAGTGAAGCTCGCAGTATTCAGCACCAAAACTGTAATCCTAAATATCCAAGTAGAAAGAAAAAAAGAGTCTGGCCTCTGCATAGTAAGATAAGGAATGGTAAAATAAAATGACTTGATCTTCTTCCAAGACAAATAATCACTTTCAACTCTGAGTTTGATAGGCTTATGTGGTCTCTAGTACTCTGGCTAGTAGCGTGGGTCTGTACAGCAGTAACCAAGGGAAAAAAAAAGGCAAAAGCCATGCTTTTCAGTGCCTACTTGATCATAGTGGAGTGGACCCATAAAGGAGGGGAAAATTTATTTCTGTCTGAAGAAAATAAATTGACATCAGCAGTTCATTCAGTCCCCTGGCTTCAGAGATCATCTAGATGCTGAAGATTCCCAGTGCCTTTCTCTATTCTTTAACTCTCCCTTGAACACAGACTCATTTAGTATTCAGCTGCCTTGTCAATATATTTTTCTTAGATATTGCATTTGGTGAAAATACGAGCTAAGCTTTTATTAAAAAGAGACCCCAAGATATATTGACTTAAGAAATGTATCAGTTAATCTCTCTGATGTAAATGAGCAAAGCTGGTAGGACAACTCTGTTATGTTAGGCATTTAGTGGCTGGATTGGAAAAAAGGTCAGAAGAACACAAATATCATTATTTTAAGGGCGCAAGAGCTGGTACACACCACTGCCTCTTTATACCAATGACCATAATTAAGGCACATAGACATGCCAAGCTTCAAGAGAAGCTAAGAAATGTGCCCACCTTCAACACAGGAGGTCTTTTATTAAAAGAGGAGATGCCATTATCCTTAGCAAACTAATGCAGGAACAGAAAACCAAATACCACATGTTCTCACTTTATAAGTGGGAGCTAAGTGATGAGGATACATGGACACAAAGAGGGGAACAACAGACACTGCGGCCTACTTGAGGGTAGAGGGTGGGAGGAGGGAGAGGATCAGAAAAAAATAAATATTGGGTACTAGGCTTAGTACCTTGGTGATGAAATAATCTGTATAACAAAGCCCCGTGACATGAGTTTATCCATACAACAAACCTGCACATGTATCCCTGAACCTAATAAAAGATATCTATGATATCTGTCATAGATATCAATATTTATTCTTTCTTCTTTTAAACTTAGTGCTCTCTAACAGCAGGTATCCCATAGCTATCTATAGTATTAACATGTACAAAAATGGAACTCTTGATTTTTTTCTTCTAAACATGCTTCCCCTATAGTTTGTTCCATTTCTATGAATGTGAGCTATGTTCCTGCATTGCTCATGACAAAATCTTCGGGTTGTCTGGAATTATTTTCCTTTTTTATTTCTGACCTCAAATTATTTTCATCAGTAAACATTGCCACTCCATTTATTCTACATATATGCAGAATACTACATGTCTCTGCACATCCTTTGCTTCCACTATTGTACAATCATGATTATTTCTAACCTGGATTATTAGAGTAGCTTCTAAACTGGTCTTCCTACCTCCAACCTTGCCTTCCAACAGTCTATTTTGTACACAACAACCATACACTGCTTTTCAGATTGTGACACTTCTCAGATGTATCTCTCTCTGGGTTAAATAACTCACAAGGTTGTAGGTGTGCTCCCTCTGTTGTTCTTCACACTTTAATCTTTTCCTCTCTCTTTCTCACTGCATTCCAGCCATACTGTCCTGTCCTCTTGGCTGCATCTCAAGTGCACAAACACCCTACCTTTTTGGTGCCTTTGAACTTTTTGCTCTCTCTGCTTGAAATTGTCCCCCATAAACTCTGTTTCAATTTTTCACCTTCTTTAAGTCTTTTTCCAAATGCCACCTTTTCAAAGAGACTTTCTCTCACCCTATGCGTTGTATACATAATAGTATAAATATGTATATATATATATATATACACAAATACACACATACACACATATATATATACACACACATACACATACACACATATATGTATATATATATATATATATATATATATATATGATCCTTCCTACTTTACTGCTCTTCATGTCATAGGTATATATAGTTTTTATGTATTTATGCAGATACTTAAAACACTTTTAAACATTAAAGTGCATTGAACATAGTAGTGGCTTTAAAATTATCATTTGAGAGGTAGGCGGTAGTCAAAATAATGGCTCCTCAAGATACCCACATCCTAATCCCCAGAACCTGTGTTAGGTTATATGGCAAAAGGGAATTAAAGTTGCAGATGAAATTGTTTGCTAATCAGCTGACCTTAAAATAGAAAGGTTATCCTGGATTATCTGGGTGGTCCCAGTGTAATCCTGAGGGTCTTTAATAGTGGAAGAGAGAGGCAGAAGGGGAGAATAGAGTCATGGCAACATGAGAAGGCTTTGGAGATGGAAGGAAGGGGACTAGGAGCTAAGAAATGCAGACAGTCTCTAGAAGCTGCCAAAGGCAAGTAAACAGATTGTTCTCCGGACCCTCCAGAACCCTGCTAACCCTGCTAGCATCCTAATTTTAGCCCAGCAAGACCCACTTCAGACTTGTGAACTCCAGAATTGTAAGGCAATGAATACGTGTTGTTTAAAGCCATTAAATTTGCGGTAAGTTTGTGCTGTTTTTTACAGAAGCAATGCCAAACTGATACAAAGAACAACATATATTAAAGTTGAATGTGATTTGGATATTCTCTCAGCTATGTGAGCTATTTGCCTGAGTCAGTGAATCTTACAGTATCTGTGAGAATCTTTTCAATTACTAATGCTGACAATTAACAACAACAACAAAACTTACCACACTTAATTCCTGTCTAACCTAAAATAGTACACATCTTTCCATAAATGCCAATTATATATTAGTGAGTGAATGTAATTGTTCTCTGTTGGTCAGTGACCACCAGTAAAATAAATATAGTGATTAACTATAAAATTAGTGGACAAGTATGTTTTTATGAATTCAAGTAAGATTTCTGATAAAATAAATTATAATTTTGCTTTTTATTTCACTGAAACTATTAATCAACTGTGGGATAGTAATAATGTAATAATTAATATTTATTTAGCACTAAGTGTGAGGTAAGTGTTTTATATGCATATATTATGTTTAAATGTCATCCTAGTAATATACCTTTGAGATAAGTTCTACTGTATGGTATTTTATAAAATGAGAAAATGGAGATACAAAAATATTAAGATAATTTGCTAAAGTTCCATTAGTAAGCATTTTGGAGAAAGAATTTTTCTCCTAGAGTTTCAGCCTGAATATGGGTCCATTTATACTTTAAAATCTCGGACTGTTAGAAATTGAAAAATCTTCTGGAGATAGAGAGCTACTGTTGAAGAATGTATATGAGTTCATTAGTTTTTGAGGTTTTTGTTTACAGTGTTTGGTTCTCTACATTTTAAGAGAGCTGGTTTATATTATGCTCTGTGTGCATGTTTATGTGTGAATGTGTGTGTTAGTGTGTTGCTTTCACAGCTGCTAAACATGCACCTGCATCAGACTGAATCCAGCTAAAACCCACTATTAGTGCATATTATCTTCAATACTTGGAACAGTATTTATTTGCCTTTGACATTAGCAGCTGACCCTGATGTTCCTTTATCTTTAAACAGCCAATCTTCCTTTCAGAATATTCTTCTTATAGCACTATATTTAGCTAATAATTTGATGTGTTGTAATTTTGTTCTTTCAGCTAGTTTTGAGTTCTAGCAATTTAAAATCTGTTTGATATAATGAAATAAGATATATAAGAACATGTCCCTAGGATATATCAGCAGTTGTGTTTCTTTTCTTTTTTCTTTTCTTTTCTTGTTAATCTGGTATATTCTTGCAACCAAGAAGATGAGCTTTAAGTAAAGATGCTTTTTTTTTTTTTCTTTTTCAATTGTGTACTCAATACTACAGAGTGAAATAGACATTTAATATAAACCTCTTTTTTTTTATCAGTGTATTGTTTAGGCAACAAGTTAAATTCATGCCTACAAAGGGGTTAAATATTGGCATTTCTTGTTGAGTTTCTCTTGAAAAATAGTCACTAACATATTTATTGATTACCCATTTCAATAGAAACCATGTGTGCAAAATTTAAATTGTTTATTCAAGTAGATGAAGAGTATTTAGAAAACCAACCAAAATTTCTTGAGAAAGCCATAGAATTTAAAATTTCATGTATATTACTCTCATTAATTGGTCTTTCTCTCAAAGTCAGATTTCTGTTGCAATTTGTTCATTTAGATTTTCATATTTTGCTTAGATGTTTCTTTTCCATGCCTGCCTTGCACCCAAAAATCATTTTCCAGGGATTAAGTCAAGCTGATCAAATTTAGTTAAACTGTAGGACATTAAAATATACTTCATTCAATATGATATTTAATTTAACATTATAAAATTAAGATGTAAATACAAAGTTTGTTTTCATGCTTCCCAATTCATCACATATTGATTAATTACTGAGACCCTATTCAAGTAATACTTTTGGGACTGAGTAATAACATTTATTTGCCACTCAAGAATCTGATGATTTGAAGGAAGGAACATTGCAGCAAATGTGGAGGGAAAGAGATTTAAGTTACTTAAATCAGCTGAAAGAGGGGAGAAAAAAATGCAAAGAAGAGCTATATATGAGACATTGCAGAAGAAAGTTTGACATAATTAAGTTGTAATATATTTCAGTGAAACAATGGCATATAGATTGAGATTACAGAGATAATTAGTTTCACTGAGTGAAGATTTTTAGTTTTCTAAAGAAAAGTAAGTATATATTAAATAGTAAAATGGTACTTTCTGAGTTGTTTTTAAATATAGTTTTTGCTTTGTGTTGATCTTAATTTCTAGCCATTTTATTACTAGTAATGCTGATTAAAATATCAAACTCTATAATCTGATTTTTTATAGTTCAAAATAGTCTGATAAGTATATAGAAGGATATGAAAACAAAATTTTTAAGAAAAATATACGTAGAAGGAAAATTACTCAATTTTGAGACTTTATTAACCAGTAAATTTGCTTCTCAATACTTGATTTGCCCAGATATTAAAAAAATGCAGGAGGAAAGAAAGAAGAAGGAAAAAATCAAAACTCATTCTAGAAAATGTATTTCTTTTCAATAGCTGTTTTTTCTCTTACATATACATAGAAAAGATGTTTAGTTTAAAATGATATGTTTAAATTATTTTTTATCACTTCACTATAATTTAGTTCTTAGCTGCCAGTAACTATTTTTTACAGTATTAGTTGGTATGAAATAGGAACCAAATTTTTCCACTGTTATATATTACAGATATTAATATCTGTAATATATTAAAAAATGCTTGCTTGTTGTTTTATTTCTGCGTTTACTGTTAGAAAAAACTCCCCTTAAAATACTGTTATACCATTTCATTAGAAACATTTTCTATTTAGTTGTAATTTAATAAAAATGTCATTGATTGGTGTTTTATTTCTTTTTTTGCCAAATAGTCATTGTGGAGGCACAGAGAACAAGGTGTAATCCCTGCTCAAAGAAGCATATATAGTACAATGAAGAGATCACATATTTAAACCAATCATACAAATGAGCAAAGCAATATTGGAGAGAAGTGAGGGAGTTGCCATGTATATGAATTAGGAAGGTTGAAAAGCTTTCTAACTAAAAAAAACTATTTTGTGAGTCTCAAAACATAAGAAAATTATAACAAATAACAGAACATAAAAGTGGTACATAATTTCTAACGCAGCCACCCAAGAATCTATACCCACACACCATGTCTAAGGAGTTGCAATCTTTTAAAAGCATTGTAAATTAAGTACATTAATGTTTATGTAAAAGCAAAATTTTTTTTGACTCTACAAATAATGCTCATGGGTGCAGCATTCTTTATTCATCAAGCGCCAACTTTAACTGGAGTTTTAATATCAAGGATGATAAATATAGGAAAAAAGCTATTAGGCTGTCAATTTTCCTTGACAAGTCCAAACATGCCAGATGTATACATAGTAATAAACACTCCCGTTATATGCGATGCCTTAATCTCTGAGATGATGATATTGAAAAACACCACAAATAACATCCTGAGACGGGATAAACATGTGCAAGTGGTGAGGTGGCCACAGTGAAAAGCAGAGTTATCCTTCGGTAGTCACTGGATGAGAAATTTCCCCAGGTGGGTAATGCTTGCAGAAGGACATTTGGAGCGCTCCTTCAGCTTATCTCCGTGGGCTCTGACAGCAGGTCACTGACTATTCCTGCCAGGATCAGCGCCCACACACAGTGTAACACCATGCACCTGTCATGCTTCCAGAAGGATTTGATGCATCTACTTACCAGACAGTTTTTTAAAATCTATCACATTAAAATGCTCATTTATTGAATGTAATTTCTATTTTAAAAGGGAGCAAATGCCATTACAGGTGAAGAAAATGAATTTCAAAATAGCTAAGTGACTTACTCAAGGTTACAGCGCTCACAAAAAACCGACCTAAAATATATCCTCTGGGTTTTGGGCATCAAGAACATGATCCTACCACTCTTTTAGAGCCGCCTATGCTCTCATTCACCATCATCATTTATTTACATGTCCAAATGAAAGAAAAATAACAAATACAAATTTCTTTCAAAATAGAAAACATATTTTATAGTATATAATATTTGTAAAATCAAGCTGAGCTATTTAATTGATTTTTAATAAACACGTTTTGCCTCACCCCATTTATAGTGGAAGGGGTCAATATGATGGTCTTGAATCCTAATATATGATCTTGAAATAGAGGAGATGATAGCCTGGGAAATATTTCTCAGGAAAATAGAAAATGCCACTCTATGTATTTAATCCTTCTGATTAAAATTCAGTAATTGAGTGTTTACGTTTCTGAGAGGAGGCATTGCCAGTATCTAGTAAATAACTGGGTTACTTATAAACAGTGGACATGTGACAAGTCTTGCGGAGACATTTATTCTAAGTGCCTTGAGTTCATGTCCTCTATAGAGCCTTAGTAACTTGCTAAATATAACAGTAGGATTTGAAAATAAGATTATCTCTCATAACAAATAATCAAAAAAGTCACCAAACTCTTTACTAAAGCATAATTACTTAGAATAGAGTTACTTTGAAGGATCCGCTTTTCAATAGAAAAATTGAGTTTGACTGGTTTGACATCATTCTTTCAAATTCTTGCAAACAGGAACCTTTTTTTTCTAGGTTTGTACTTTTAAAGAGCAATGAGTTTGTTTTACTTTAGTCTATGTTCTAGTCTATTATGAGGAAGGCAAAATGGTGTGTGTGTGTGTGTGTGTGTGTGTGTTTAAACATAAAATAGTAATTAGACTGGGCAGCAGAAAGGTTAAATGTTCAATCTGTGCTATTTTAAGACATGGGAACAACTGCTTTCTCTGTGTTGATGTGCTCAGAAGTCCCAGTTAGTATGAGGAGAATTTCTAATTGAGAATGCAAGAGCTGCTTAATGTTTTTGAAGTTCTTCGTAAATGAGCCTCGTATTTAGGAATCACTTTAAAGTTTAGGACACTTCTGGGTATTTATATTTGGCATACTGCCTGTGATGGAAAGTTGAGGCCTCGGGTTACTGTGTGCAGAGCAGCCCCTTCTGTGGGAATTGGCATAAGACACCTTGTCTACTGATGGAAGAGTGCCATTAAAACTGCACTCTAGTTTTAACAGGAGGGGTGCTCAAGAAACTTACTTAAAAGTACCATACTAAGTTTATAAGTTTGGTTAAATTTGCCTTTCTGTTTATTCCAATTTTAGATATTAATTTTTCATCAATAATATAGCATTTTATTAGCTGCCAGTCAAGACAAATTAATATATTAAACTTAACAGTAACCACTTTCATCATATCAAATTACTATGCTTAAGGAGGTAGCAATCTATCATTAAGAAAAATAAGTGATGATTAGTGGCAAGCTCAGGTTACCAGAACCATTGCTTTTTCTATTAAGGAATTATGTGGGCAAACTAGAATGCTAGTCTTGGCCCCTCTTGAAAATTTATTCTATAACCTATAAATCACAATAACATATCACTAGAGACATGAGCAAACTTTTTATCAAATTTAAGTACTGTAAAACAGTACTGTCTAATTTAAAGTTCTGCTTGACAAGAAAGTATTACTTTAAAAATTTAATAAATTACTTTGTGATTGGTTTTGTAATTTCTGTTTAAGGGTAACAGTCTGTTAACTTGCTCTTCAATTCAACTTTTATTAGAAAAAATATAATGTCATACAAAATGTTATTGGTAGATGAATTGCCTGAATTTAAAATATGATTTTAGAACTGAAATAAAATAAATGTGACTTTCATATGGCAGTTAGTTTACTAATGCCATAGAGAAAATAGATAGAGGAAATGAAAATAGCTTCATTTTAAATCATGAATTCTATAGTCATTTCAACAAGTACATCAGATGAAATGCTGAAGGAATTAATTCCTTGAGTGCTCATAAGTTTTCCTATAAATTAGATAAAACTTTGAGTTGTAATGGCTGATTATTATAACTTCCAAGAATCTCATGGTTGTTGAATGAAAGTCTTGAGCATATGAGCTTTTGTCTTGCTTCTCTTTTCTTTTCAAATGCCCAAATTGACTCATGTGTTAATTTAGAAAATATTGTTATAATAGATAAGGTACTGGGCAAAACATTATTGAAGTCTATAAAAAGAAAACCAGTAAGTGCAACATAGGAGAAGGAAATTTGAGAATGGTAGTTTGGACGGTTGACTGTGAAGATTCTATGCCACTTATTTTAATACTGGTCTATAAATACAGCTGTGAACTTTTGTAACTTAAGGTCAGTAGGTCCCATACTTTGAATGATAGGCATGCTACTGGGACACAAGTGACTGACTACAGGAGGTTTCAGCAGCAAAAGTAATTACTAATTCTATTCCCATTAGAAGAGAAATATAAATTAGTTAATGATTTTCTTTCCTTATCATTTTTTAATTTAATGATCCTGAAAATGTCAGATGGCTGTTTGCTCTTAGAATTACAAAAGAGTCAAGTAGTGCATTTTTTAAAAACATTTAATGGATTTATAAGTCACCGTATCATGAAAGGTTAGCAAATTTCTACTGTCATTTCACTTTAAGTGCAGAAAATGGTTTTTGAATAGATGTCAAATAAATAGTTTTTAGAATTACTTCTATACAAATTACTTTTGTCAGATACATAGTAACCTTACATTCATAATATATAGACACTTGAAGAAAATCTATTATGCCTCTGTAATATCATTTGAGGAAATGAACTCCAGGTAACTTCCTAATTCTTATGGCTAAAGGCACAAATTAAATATAAAAGAAATATCAATGAAATAACATGTTTAATTCAATCATTAGACATTCTCCTTGTGCTGTGTTTTATCAAAATGATTAAACTATCTTAGATAAAAACTTCCCTCTAGAAGATTTGGTGTAGGAGAGAATTGGCAGTATCACATTTAAAATAGGCATATTTAGTCTAACGGAAAATAAAAAAAAAGTTATAATATCTTTTTTAGGCTTTTGAAAGCTACTGACTAACTCTTAAAACGTGTTGATATGATCTATTCATTTCAAAGTTTATTATGCTTCTTAGAAAAAAAAAATCAGCCTGGGTGAGATGGCTCATACGTGTAACCCCAGCACTGTGGAAGGCCAAGACAGGAGGATCCCTTGAACCCAGCAATTCAAAACCAGTGTAAACAACAAAGTGAGACTCCTTCTCTACAATTAAAAAAAAAATTAAAATATTAGCCAGGCACTGTTGTGTGTGCCTGTTGTCCCAGCTACTCGAGAGGCTGAGATGGGAGGCTGAGAAGGGAAGATCCCTTGAGGCCAGGAGTTTGAGGTTACAGTCAGCTATGATTGTGCCATTGCACTCCAGCCTAGGTGACAGAATGACACCCTGTCTAAAAACAAAAACAAAAAACAAAACAAAACAAAATTAATTAAAAACAAACAAAATCTTCCCCATTTAAAAAAAGAATAAAAAAATAGATAAAAAGTATTTTTAAGAAGGATTGGGTCAGACCACCAAAGAAAGATTCTGCACATTATTTTTTTCCTGATTGAGGCAGGGTCAAGGAGGGAAGGCCCGCTGGGTCTAATTCAGAGGCTCCAGCTCAGGAAACAAAGTGGGTATATGAATCTAATTTTGCATGTCTACTTTCATGTTCCCAATTTTGACTTTTCTATTTGCGAAGGATATGTCAGGCAGATTTTTTTTTTTTTTTTTTTTTTTTTTTTACAAATTATACTTTGTGATCTTACAGGAAGACGAAAAGAGCCCTTCAATATGCATCATTATAATGGTAAAACACTATTGCTTAATTTATTGGTATTTCCACCCAGCTAAGTATCTGTAAACTTCTGGCAGAAGCTAGGAAATTCATTTTTACGGTACTTTCACATGAGATAAATAAGAGCACACTTGCATGAATTCATGTCCCTTTTGGTGAAAACAATTGCATGCATAGGTTTATGTTTGTATGTAAGACTACAGTAAAGCAGACTGTAAAAATTTTTATGATATTTTTCCTTAGATTCTTATTTTATTAATACAATCTTATATTTTCCATAATATAAGAGCTTTAAACAGTGTTTTTATAATGTAGAATATACTCTATGCATATATAATAATTTGTATAATATTAATAATAATTACAGGGCATGTAATAATAAATTGCTGACGAACATCATTATTTTCAATTTAATGTTCACTTCCCCAAAGTTGTATTCTAGAAGATTAAGAGATTTGACCAAGCCAAAAATTTGACTAAGTATACTTTTGTTAACAAGACCAAATAAATAGGATTGGAAATAATGATGAAATTGTAACAAATACTAATGGCATGTTCATTCATGTTAAAAAAATAGCTTTTCAAAATAATTTTAAACAGCTCAACCCATAGCTCTTTTGACCTAATGTGGCATGTTAAACAGTCTTTTCATATTTTTGAAAGTTAATTGAATTACATTTATATGAAGTTCAGAAAGTGATATGATTTGTCATTTTAAAAATGACAATCAAATTTTAAAAGGATCATTCTGCATATTGTTATGATACCAACCTTCTCGAGACTATAAATGCAAAATAGATTATTTTATGCTGCTGTGGAGATGACAGACTCCTGGGAAGAAAAGGTAGAAATAAAGAAATCCATTAGAAACCTACTATAATAATAAAAAAAAATCAGAGAGGACGACATCTTGGACCAGGATGACAGCAGTAGAAATTTCTTTGAAAGTTGTTGAATTTGGGCTCTACTTTACAGGGAAAAGATTTGCTGATGATGGACTAAGTATGAATGTGGAAGAAAGAAGATAGTCAGTGATGATTCCAAGTTGTTTGGTTTACACCTAGAAGAATAAATAACAAATAGAGATGAAATGCCAATAACCAAATAGAAAAGATTACAGAAGCTGTGATTCAGAGAGAGAATCAGGAGTTTAATTTTGGACTTCTTAAATTTAAGGTGACTTTTAGACTAACAAAATTATTCAGGAAGCAGTTTAATGTATAAGTCTAATGTTCCAGTGAAAGGTCTGGGCTAGACATATTTTGTCAACTGTGTGCACCGGGTATTTAAAGGCATGAAACTTGGTGAAAACACCTGAGTAGGAAGTGTAGGTAGAGAAGACGAAGGATCCAGTGACTGACCTTGGGGCCTACCAACAGTAAGGAAGAGAGGTGGGAACACTAAGGGAGACCAAAGGAATGACTAGAAACCTGGGAACAAGGAGATCAAGAAACTGGAACGAAGCCAGTGCAATGAAGACTGAACAACTGTTTGTGAGAAATCAGAGAAGATGACACTGGAAAAAAAGAAAAATCCTATGGACTCAGCAATGTCAATGTCATTTGTGACCCTAACAAGAGCTGTTTTATGGCAAGAGTAAAGTGCCAGATTACGATAGATTTCAGGGACAATTGAAGGATCAGAAGGGTTAACAGTGTGTATAGACAATTCTATAATGGAATTTTCCTGTAAAGGAGCAGAGAAATAGAGAAAAATGTGGAGATGTATGTAAGGTTAAATAACTGGATATATTAATAAGGGAGATGTTACATTATACCTGTATGCTATTGTCTGAAGAGTCCCTAGCGGGGGAACAATTGATAATACAAGAAATAAAGGAGGCTGGGCATGGTGGCTGATGCCTGTAATCCAAGCATTTTGGGAAGCTGAGGTGGGATGATGGCTTGAGGCCAGGAGTTCCAGACCAGCTGAAGGAAAAAAAGTAGAACCCCATCTCTTCAAAAACTTAAAAATTAGCCAGACACAGTGGTATGTACTTGTAGTACCAGCTACTTGGGAAGCTGAGTCTGAAGGATCACTTTAGCCCAGGAGTTCGAAATTGAAGTGAGCCATGATTGTACCACTGGCTCTCCAGCCTGGGTGACAGAGAGAGACCCTGTCACAACAACAACAACAAAAAAGATAAGAGGACCATTGCTAAGTGTTGTCATAAGGTGAGAGGGATCCTAGGTTACCTAAGAAAGGAGTTTGAGAGCAGCGTACATCATTTCCAGTTCACATTCATTTGGATAGAACATAGTCATATGGTCTCACCTAACCGCAAGGGAGACTGAGAAATTTTGTCTAGTTGCATGTCTAGCAGAAAAGGGAACTAGGGTTAATGACTATACCACATTATCTCTATCATAGGAATAAGAGAGCATTTTATTTCCTTGTGCCTTTCAAAATTATACTATAGTCTTGATTTACTTGCTTAGCAACAAATTAACTGAGGTTAGTTTGATTTGACTAATTTTAACATAAATCATGTTAGATACTAGTGATTACTACTTCATCCTCAATGTTCACAAATGATTCCTTAAATTATCCATCTTAGATCGTTACCCTGTAACGTAGCTTATCAAATACACCTTTACCCCTTCCTTTTTGAAAATTAAAGCACCATTTACACTCTTAGTATTACATAGATTACTTCAGCTTTCTATGACTGCTGCAGAATCACCAACAGTTTGGTGTCATTGAATAAGACAATCAGCACCCTATCCTATAATTCAGTCATGCCAGAAGACTCAAACTCTATTAGCATATTTTTTCAAACTGTGCATGACAGCTCATTAGTGATTTGTGAAATGAGTTTAGTGAAATGAATTTGTACCTGCATAAGTGAAACACAATAGAATAAAAACAAAAATAAAATTGATTATATGTAATAATGACAAGTATTATGCCATTGTGAATATATGTGTGTGTACACACATACATTCTTGTGAAATGTATAATCGTAAGTGGAAATGTAATGTGTTTATCCAATGGTTGATAAGTATAATGTTTGAAAGTCATTACTTGAAAGAGCTTTATGCTAATTTACCATATTTTCACTAATCATGAGCTTGTTTTCTTCCTTATGAAATCTCAGAAGCCTGTGTTCTATGCTAATAAATATAAAAAGTTTCATTTTCCTTGGTAGAGTAGCCCAAAGAAGAGTGTTTTCGTTGTTAGAGTGGCAGTAGAAGAAATTGGAAAAGTAGCCTCGTGTAAGACTATAAAATAAAGCTTCTTAGCAAAAAAGGAAAAAGTCCTGATCAGATTTGTATTTTAGAAAATATTGCTAATGTAAGGATGCATTGGCCTGGGGGAATATTAGGAATGGAATTTATTTATATGATGGTTATAATGGTCTATGAAACTGTTAGTGAGCGCCTAATTTAAGGCAGACACACTGGGAATGGAGAGGAAACAATTGATTCAGGGTCATTTGGAAAGTAGAAGATATTTGAAAATCATTTATTCAGCAATAATGTGCGAAGTGGTTGAAGCATATTAATAAACAAAACATTCAAATCCATACCCTCTTGGATATTATGTTCTAGGAGAGGCAGACCAACAATAAACATATTAAGTATGTTTAAGTACCACAAGTAGATAGCTTTGCAGGATCGATAAATTTGTGTGATAATAACAGATAACAGATGATTAAACAAGAAAACAACACTGGAGGAATATTATGAAGTTACTGGGTTCCCGAATATGAACAACCTGGGGAGAAAAGCATTAGGCACTTGAAGAAACATAATTAGGTATATTTGTTTAGAAAGTAATATTAGGAAAAATAAGTGAAAAGGTGAATTAAAGTGATGTGATATCACAGAGAACTATGAATGACACAAATTTTATCTTGAGGTAATTAGGATTTAGTTGAATTTTTGAGGAGGTGAATGAAACGATCAGGACGGCATTTTAGAGATATAATTAGGCACTGAACACCATGGACTGGGTTAACTGTGTGAAATGTTGATTCTAACGGATGTAAAATACAATTAATTCAATGTAGAATCTAGGGTTAAAAGGAGTCATTAACTAAACACTACTTGTTTTTTTTCCTGTTGTTTCTCTCACCTACGTGTGTGTGTGTGTGTGTGTGTGTGTGTGTGTAATCCCTGTTATCTTTCAACTCTGTTCACTAATTCTAATTCAGGATGTTTTATATTAGCTCTTCATTTTCATTGCAGTATATTTCTAACTGGTACAGGAGCCTGATTTGGGGGAGTGGACCTATTACAGGGCTGAATAAAACAATGAGAGTTGGCATATATTACCAGAGCCAATTAAGTAATGTGGAAAGTTACAATAAAAAAAAAGTCCAAAAAATGAGTTGAAGACTTAATGCTTTTCCTCCCACATTTGCTTTTAAGTTTGAAGGTGCAGAGAGGTGGTACTGGAATTGGAAATGATAAAGAATAAGTGAAGAAATTCTTTCAGAGAACCCACTGTGAATCCTCACATCAAGTGTATCAGTTACAAAGTCAGTGACAAGTTTAACTGCCTTCAATGTGCAAGAGTTGAGCAGGCTTAAGGTTAGGTACTGGCAGCATGTTGAGCCCATACAAGTAATAGGACAGTCTGCATGTGTAGATGACATGGGAATAAGAGAAGAGTACAGACTAAGTTTAGACCTCTTCCATTTACGATTAATGGCATTTCTTTCATTTGTTCACATGCCCTAAGGAAATATAATTACAGCATAGCTGTCCCCAAGATGCCATGTGAAACTTGTAAGATACCTTCTATTTTTGTTCCTGTTTCTATGACCTCTATTTCTTTTCCCATGTTTTATATTTCTTTTGGCCTCTTTATAAAGTCAGTGGGCACATGTTTATTTTTATCCTGAAATTCTTACATTTTTAGTTAGAAATTATAGAATTCACATATAAGTACTTTTTAAAGTTTTATCCTTTCATTTTTATTTCAACGAATATTTTTTGAGTGACTCCATGTACCATACATTATTCTTGCTGATGAGAATATAGTAGTAAACAGAAGTGAACCAAATTTATGCTCTTCTGGAACATTTTAGTGGGAAGATAAGCATAAAAGCTATGAAAAATGTCAACAGGGGATTAGTTAACGGTTGGATGGAGTTTGCAATTTTAAATAGGATGGACAGGGAAAATCTGACTAAAGGTTAATAATGTGAATTAAGATCTGAATAAAAAGCAAGTTAGAGGACTCAGCAGATACCTGTGATGAGTGTATCTAAGGCAGAGAAAACAGAAAATGTATATGCCCAAGAAGACATCATCTAAAAAGAACTTACTGCTCTTTGCAATAAAATTTGAAGCATTTTTTTTACCTCTTTCTATGTTTTATATAATTTGAATTGGTAAAAATATTCGACATACAGAAAATGTATCAATAGAATTTAATTCTCCACATTGTTAGATTCTTTCAACTAGCATATAACTTGGCCTATGATTTTAACTTTCTCTAAATACTGAGAGATATATTTCATATAGTAAAGTACCAACATGAAACTTAAAGACTAATTTCATTAAGAAACATTCTTAAACTGATATTGCTTCCCTTAATAAGGGTGATGGAAGATGATGAAATGCATTTTAGATTAAAAAAATCGGCCAGGCACGGTGGCTCACATCTGTAATCCCAGCATTTGGGAGGCCAAGGCGGGCAGATTACCTGAGGTCAGGAGTTCAAGACCAGCCTGGACAACCTGGTGAAACCGCGTCTCTACTAAAAATACAAAAAATTAGCTGGGCGTGGTGATAGTGGGCGACTGTAATCCCAGCTACTCGGGAGGCTGAGATAGGAGAATTGCTTGAACCCAGGAGATGGAGGTTGCAGTGAACCGAGATCATGCCAGTGTACTCCAGCCTGGGTGACAGAGTGAGAGCCCGTCTTAAAAAAAAAAAAAAAAAAAAAAATTATAGCAGTTGTTTCTCTATTTTCTCTACAGATCTTCCATTATTCTTTTTCTTTATTCTTTCTTTAATAGGTTACAATTTCAAAATAGATTTTCTTTACTGTCACTATAGATCCAGCTTTTCTGGGTAAAGCTTTTAGAGATTCATTTATTGACTTTCTTTCAGGCCTAGGAGAAGAAATGTTAACCTTTTGGCCTCTCTCTGTTATAAAACATGAGTTTCATTTGTTATACACTTCTCATAACAAATTATAATTTGTGATAGGGCTTCCTTGGAAGATTATGGCCATATTGAAATTGAAGAGATGCTTAAGGCCTTATTACCTTTGAAAAAGTTTTAATTTTAAACATCAATTCAACAAAAAAGCCAAACACACAGTAATCATTTTTAAAAATATTAGAGATAATTCAATACGTTTTAAAAATTATATATCCAACCCATTATCCACAATGATATTTATAAAGTAGAATCAATTTTCCTTATTTCAGGTTTCCAGAAATAAATATCTATTTTTATTTTTCAGAAAAAGAGAATAGAGTAATACTATTGTTGACTCTAATTTTATTATAATTTTGTTTAGAATTTTTGGAATTTGCTCAACATAGCCAAAAAAAGAAGTAAAATACAATGTTATAGTTAATTTTTTCAGCTTAACCCAATTGGAAAATTCCAGTCTTCATTTTAACATGTTTAGATATTAGCTGCTAATATCTATCACAAGAGTGAGTTGATGAAATTGGACAGATGGGGGTTGTTACCTCAGATGATGCTCTAGACAAGTAGGTGTCACAGGCAGAGGATAATGAAATGCTATAAATATGATACATGTTGGAAATGGGCACCTTTAGAAAATTTTGGTTAGGTGACATGTTTTAACATCTAGGGGTTCCTTATGGCTAGGATGGCCCTTTTGGAGAAGGCTCTGTGTGACAATGTGGATTTAGGGTTCAGGATCTTAGATTGAACAAAAGAACAAAACCTAGGGAATTCATGTATGATGATAGCGGGAAAAATAAAAGTAAGACATTACTTTTCTGCAGTTTCTGCGGTACATTTTCATAGTCCAGGGTTTCAGGAAAGTTTGCTAGGAGAACTGGATGTTGGAGAGACAACTAGACGTGCCATGTTTCAGAGTCCAGGGTAGCTATTTCAATATTAAAACTAGAAAAAGAAGAGGAATTGGTGAGTAGGAAAAAATAACTGGATTAAGGTCTTCGAAATAAGCTGAAACAAGAAGAATGAAAACAGAAGAGATAAACAGGAAGGTAACAGGGATCATGTATCCAGAGTGTGTTGCTGTTAGATGCAGGTGTTTAAACGTAATAGAGCAAAATGGATCTGAGAAACTTAGAATAGGCTAGTCTCTAACATGGAAAAGCAATTATGTTTATATTTTACTGTTTCAGAAGCCAGAACTTAGGTTCATTTATAATAAGACATATTTTAGTTCCAATAGAGAAGTAATTTTCTCTATTTCATACTATATAAAATTTGAATTAGTGGCCTCACCGGGGGAGTGAGTCAGTCCCCCATGGATAGAATTATGTAAATAGGCTGAATTATCACCATTGAGTTTTTCTATAATGCATACAAGGCACAAAGAAATTATTTCTTAAAATCTTCCAACTTTTCAAAGAGTAATGTATTTTATTTTATTTTTTATTTTCGAGACTAAATCTTGCTCTATTGCCCAGGCCGGAGTGCAGTGACACGAATTTGGCTCACTACAACCTCCACCTCCTGGATTCCAGTGATTCTCTTGCCTCAGCCTCTGCCTCCCGAGTAGCTGGGATTATAGGTGCCCACCACCACGCCCGGATAATTTTTGTATTTTTAGTAAAGACAGGGTTTCACCAACCGTGTTGGCCGGGCTGGTCTAGAACTCCTGACCTCAAGCCATCTGCCCACCTCGGCCTCCCAAAGTGCTGGGATTACAGGTGTGAGCCACCGTAACTGGCCAAGAGTGATGTATTTTATTGTATTTTATTATTTTTATTATTATTTTTTATTATACTTTAAATTTTAGGGTACATGTGCACAACGTGCAGGTTTGTTACATATGTATACATGTGCCATGTTGGTGTGCTGCACTCATTAACTCATCGTTTACATTAGGTATATCTCCTAATGCTATCCCTCCCCCGCTCCCCCAACCCCACAACAGGCCCCAGTGTGTGATGTTCCCCTTCCTGTGTCCATGTGTTCTCATTGTTCAATTCCCACCTATGAGTGAGAACATGCGGTGTTTGGTTTTTTTGTCCTTGCGATAGTTTGCTGAGAATGATGGTTTCCAGCTTCATCCGTGTGCCTACAAAGGACATAAACTCATCATTTTTTATGGCTGCTTAGTATTCCATGGTATATATGTGCCACATTTTCTTAATCTAGTCTATCATTGTTGGACATTTGGGTTGGTTCCAAGTCTTTGCTACTGTGAATACCCCCACAATAAACATATGTGTGCATGTGTGTTTATAGCAGCATGATTTATAATTCTTTGGGTATATACCCAGTAAAGGGAGAAAGTAGAAAGTATCTGATCAGTAGATATTAGAACCCAACACAGATACAAAGAAATAGGTAGTATATATGGATTGAGTGAAGATAAATTACATAAAGATTGACTTGATGTTGATTCCAAGTCTTCTGTCAGTCTCGTCAATTGTTAGAACTGGTACCAGAGTGTAGCAATTATAAGCCTGACCTGGAGCCAGGTGGCTATATTTAAACAATTTTAAGAACTTCAGATTCTCAACCTTATCAGCTTGACAAAATTTTAATAATGATATATTTTTAGTAAGATGATAATATTGCTGTGTTAGCACTAACGTATCGTTTATTTCAAAATAATTTAAATATCAGAATATTGCTGTGCCTTTCGTGTTTTTATGTGAATAATTTTATTATCTATTTTCACAAAGAAATGAGAACAAACCTCACTATAGAGAAACCATATTTTAGTAATTGACAAGCAGTCGTATTTATATTTATTACATTTATCTATTGAGCTATCTCTATATATGAGGGGACTTTTAAAAGTTCATCAGAAAATTGATTTAAAAGATAGAAATAAAAAATATAAACTTTCATTCTCAGCATAAGCTGCATCAAATCCAAGACACATTTATAAACAATAATACCAGCCATTTAGTCCAGCCCTAAAGAACCGAGGGTCCTGGAAACTTAACCATGTCAATTCAGTGTCTTTCACATTATTAACGGGAGAATAATGACTACCCTTAATTTTTTATTTTTATTATTTAAGATTAGGAAACAAGTAGAAATGAGAAGGAGCTGAATCAGGATTGTAAGCAAGATGCCTAATGATTTCCCATCAAAACTTTCAGAAAATTGTCCCTGTTTGATAAAGGGAAAGAGCAGGGGCGTTGTTGTGGTGAAGAAGGACTTTCTCGTGAAGCTTTCCTGGATATTTTTCTGCTAAAGATTTGGTTAACTTTCTCAGAAACACTCTAATAGTAAGCCGATGTTATCGTTCTTTGGTCCTCCAGAAAGTCATGAAATAAAATGCCTTGAGCATCCCCTCAAAAAGATTGCCACTGAAGCTGCTTCGTTGTCTGGGATAATATCCAAGGTTCGTCGTCTCATGGCTACAAATATCAAGGGCGCAGACACACAAAGAGTGAGGTTAAGAGTGGAAGTTTAATAGATGAAAGAAGGAGAACAGCTCTCTGCTACAGAGAGGGGTCCCAGAAAAATGAGTTGCTGAATTCGTGGTGAAATGCAAGAGGTTTTATAGATGAGCTGGTGGAGGGGTGGTATCTGATCTACATAGGGTACAAAAAACTGGTTAGACCAGTTGTGTCATTTGCATAGGGCACTAATCTCTGGCACCCCTACCCCAATCTTTTATTATGCAGGCAGGTTCTCTGACTGAGCTGCTCCACGTTGCCCATTTCTTTCTTGTTGTACATATGCTAACAAAAAAAAAGAGAAGATGGAGCTTCCATGGCAGACATTCCTGGCCCCCAGGTAGTCCTTCTCTCTATTGGCACAGCTGCCAGCATTCCCCCATGCAAGCTTCAAGCTTGCTTATCTATGTTGGTGGCTAATATTTCAGGCTGCTCTTTGTTAGAAAAAAAATTAATTTCTTGGACTGCTTTTTGTTAAAAGGGAAACTGCCAATGACTCTTTTGCCCTCACTATCTGCCTAAATACTTTATTTCTACCGCCTGTATCACCATGACCTTTGCTCTTGACCAGTCTGCTTTTGCTTTGGCTGAGACCACTTCCACTTCTACCTCTTGGTAGCCATTGCTTTTATATACTTTGTCTTTAGGATTGTAATGGTAATGCCGTGTTTCATTTCTTTTTAAAATGCTTCCAAGACGTCCTTTAGGCTCTTGGTCCTATTTGTTTAAAATTTCCATGGAAAGCTCTGCTCTTGTGTGCAGCTGATCTGAGTGCCATGATCTTGGCACCCATTGAGTGGAAAGTTTGCTTAACCTTTATTTTCCAGTCAAAATTGAGTAAGCTCAACTAATTGAGATGTCTGTGGCATTGGATATTGCTTGTGCCATTAAATTGTTGGTCCTTTTCGATTATGGCACAAACAAGATGAATATTTTCCTTGAAAATTGATGTGGTTGGTCGGCCACTACAGGTTTCATCTTCAATATTATCTTGTCCATTCTTAAAATTCATTTGTAAACTGTTCATTTCTTTGGGACATTTTCCCCATGAACTTTTTGTAAAGCATCAATGATTTCACCGTAAATTTGAGGTGTACTTTTGCTTTAATTTTAGCAAGATTCATGTTGCTCTGATACAGGCTCTTCAAATGGATGTCTTAATGGTTCTTAGTGCCTCAGACTAGATCCTGTTCAGACATGTTATAACATGTTAGTGTGTGTTTATTTTGGTGCAAATGCTTTTTGAAATCCATGCGTAGTTTTTTCATGATACACATTTTTCACAAACTTTTTGAAGACCCCTTATTTATAGTCAAATAAACAATTTGGTGTGAACGTTTATTAGGCATCTACTGTGTATGTGCATGAGGGATAGACATAATAGGAGGATAAAAATATAGAGGAGACACTGTCATTGAAATATTTGAAGGTTCCCAGAGATAGAAGATGTATACACACATTACTGTAATGCGTACCACAATAGTGGTAAATTCTCTTATAGATATTTTTAATGAATGGAAAAACAGAAGATATAGCGTAAGACAGAGAATTCGTAGTGTAAGTAGCATTTTGAGCAAAACCTACTGTTAAAGAATGTTTGATAGGTAGAATTGGAAAGAGGTACATTCTAGGGAGAGAAGAAAACAAACACTGTCTTGGGTAAGAGAAGGAAGTTTGTATTCCAGAAAATATGAGGAGATACCAAGGAGTATATAGCATATAGTTTTCAATCATATGTGAAAACAATTTTCACATATTAGTACTTATAAGACTATATGCTAAATAATAAATAATTGTGCTTTATTTACATATTTATTTTTGTTCACATATATTAACAGTATATTGAGTTTAAATATATATATTTCATACTTCTGGAATGCAGACTTCATTCTCTTACCCAAAACAGTGCATGTTTTGTTCTCTTCCTAGAATATATCTCTTTCCAATTATCCAAGATTATCTTCACATATTGGAACTTATAAGATCATATGCTCCCCTTTTATATGATTAATATTTCATTGGGTTAATGTGCTATAATACACTTAACCAAACGCTGTGATGTACATTTAGCTTCTAGTTTTTTACTATTGTGACTACTACACTGTTCCATCGTCAGCTACATATTCCCGTTTATTTAATTAGGCTAAATCTTAAAAGGGCAGTCTCACCATGAAAGATCCATACACATTAAACTTGGGTACAGGTCCTATATTATCTTTCAAAAACTTTTGTTAATTTATCCTCCTAACACAGTACATGAGAGTGCCTGTGTTGCCACACCCTGGCCAAACTGGCAATAACAACCATTTTAACGTTTGCTAGTGTAATAGATGAAAACATAGGATATATTTATTTAAATTTGTATTTGATTATCAGTGAGGTTAAACATCATTTTATTTGGTAATTATTGTTCATTGCTTTCATTGGGAACTCCCTATTTATATATTTTGCCTGTTATTCTATATGATATTCATCAATTTTCCTTATGGAATTATAAGCTCATAATCCTACTAATCTCTTAGCTATCATTAATGTTGCAAATAGGTTTTTCTAGATTTGAGAAAAACAGATTTTCACTAACCTGTTTTATGTTGTCTTTTTTTTTTTTATACAGGCATTTGTGATATTAAGTAGTCATTTTTGTCCAGGATTTTCTGTGTGAATTCTATGGGAAAGGAATGTAGATAAGAATGCAGCATCTTCAACCAGATAGCTTGGGTTAAGATAGCCCCAGCATTTACCAACCATGACTTAACGTCTGTGTGCCTTTCACGTATTAGCTCCTTTCTCCTGGAGGGTTAGAGGACACACGTAAATCAACACATGTAAAAGCACCTAGGAGAGTATCTGTTAAAAACTCAGTGAATGTTAGTTTTTCTTGTTATTATCATTTGTGCTAATTTTAAAAGACTTTCTCTAGTCAAAAATTATAGAATTATCCTGTGTTTTTCTCTAATGCAATTTTTGTTTTTTTTGTTTTTTACTACTTAAAATTTTAATTTGCCTGTAATGCCAGCTACTCGGGAGGCTGAGGCAGGAGAATCGCTTGAACCCAGGGGGTGGAGGTTGCAGTGAGCTGAGATTGCGCTGCTGCACTCCAGTCTGGGCAACAAGAGCGAAACTCCATCTCAAGGAAAAAAAAACAAAACTTAATTTGTCTTGTATTAATTAATTTGGTATGAAACAGGAACATCATACAGATTTTTTTTTCCTAAAGTGGATATCTAATTTTCTCCATGCCATGTTTAAAATATTCATTATTTCTTGATTATTTTGATATTTATCCTGAAAACTGTAAAGACCTACATGTATTATTAATGGAATTTTAACAATTAGACTTTTGATGTGATAAAAGAATGCTTTTGCTTTCAGCATATTTTTATGAAATCCATCACTATGCTAAAATCAAATACCTTTTATTACTTTTTCAATGGATACTATTGTATTTTCCATAATATCAATATATCATCCACAACTAATGATAAAGTTATCTCTTTCTTTCAAAAAGTTATTTTGTTATTTAAATTTTTTTTCTTTAGTTGTTTAGGCCTAAAGGACAATGGAAAATTGTTATAATGAGAGTGGCAACTTTTTCATTGATTCCTGACTCTAATGAGAACTGTTTTAAATTATAAGATAAATTTCAATGGAAGATTTTAATTTGTTTAGAAAAAGTTGTTTTAATTTCTACGGTGATACATTCATTTTTGTTGTTGTTTGTTTGTTCTGAGATGGAGTCTCGCTCTGTTGCTCAGGCTGGAGGGCAGTGGCGTGATCTAGGCTCACTGCGACCTCTGCCTCCTGGGTTCAAGATATTCTGCTTCCTCAGCCTCCTGAAAAGCTGGGATTGCAGGCACCCACCACCATGCCACGCTAATTTTTGTATTTTTAGTAGAGACGAGGTTTTGCCATGTTGGCCAGGCTGGTCTCAAACACCGGACCTCAGGTGACCCACCCACCTCGGCCTCCCAAAGTGCTGGGATTACAGACATGAGCCACCTCGCCTGGCCTGATGCATCGTTACTGACATAAATTTAGTAAATTTGAAGACACACAATGTAAATAAAAATATTATCTATTATTTCTTAAACCCAAAATAATAAGTGGTTACATTTTGGTGAGTATATTCAGGTGTTTATTTCCTATACAAATTGGTTTTCATTTAAAAATGCAGAATCAGATTTTTCAATTTTGTAACATGACTGTAGGATAGCGAACGTATTTTAATGTCTGGACTAATAGCAATATCCCTGAAATGGAAAAAAACAACAACAAAAAAGACATTTTAAAGAGGATGGCGGCATGATCAGATATGTTCTCAGAAAAACCCCAAAAGTATTCTTGAATAATAGATTATAGTGAGAAAGAGTTGATAGAAAAACGGTGTTTATATAAAGTATATCAATTTATATTAGGCTCAGCTATTAATGGCAAAACAGGCAATACGTTAGCTGTGGCTTAAATAAAAATATATTTCTTTCTCAAGTAAAAAAAAAAAGAATAATCTGGAGGTAGTGAGTTCAGAGGTGATCTGGCTCCCTGAATGTTATGGCCTCACAGTTCTGTCTAATTGCTCATCCAACCTCAGCACATAAATTCTGCCATAGTACAGTAAGGCTACTTGAGTTTCAGCCACCATGTCATAATGCCAGCCGACAGGAGCAAGAAGGGATAAGACACATATACCTTTTCTTAAATGTACTCATCCTAAAAGTTGTACACACTGCCTCCACTTACGTCTTATTGTCCAAAATCATTCACTTATGACTACATTTAGCTAAAGAAAGGCTAATGCATATAGAAAGGAGAGGTTCCGTAATCAAGGAAGAAAGAACAAGTTATGAGCCTTTGCCTCAGTAGGCTTTTCAATAGTTAAGATGGGAATAGCAGTATTTGAACGGGAACAATGAAACCAGAAAGAAGGAAATAGATATAAAACTTTGTTAATTTTTTCATTTACTCTTGTTTAATGTTTAGGTTTTTAAAATATTTGTTTTGGCATGATGAAAAACATTTTAAAAACTGATTACAATTTATATGAAGGAAAGTGCATCGATCTTCACTGTAAAGCTTAATTTTTATATATGTATATACATTTAAACATTCAAAGTATTCCTGTCGCCTGCAGAAGATTCCATCATGCCTCTTACCAGCCAATACCTGCCCCCTCAGTAGTCAGAAATTATTAATAGTATTTAATTTCTATCAACATAGACACATTTTATCTGTTCTTGAACTTCACATGAATCCAATCATTATATGTACCCTTTTATAACTGGGTTTTCTCACTGAACACACAGTCTCTATGATTTATCCAGAAAACAACACATTCATGAGGGAAAAGTGTCTATTAATATTAACTAAAAAGAATAAACTTTAATTGCTCTATATAAGCTGGTAAAATTTTGAAATAAGGCTCCAGTGTGAATACACATCGGATAATGGTGAAAGTGTAATTCTTCTCCTTTCTCTGCCTTGCCATTCTTTAGGTGGATGTGGTGTAATCAGGTGCATAACCATATGTGAGATAGAGTTAGAGTAACATTAAGAGTCTCTTTGACACATAAATCCAAAATACCTACTGGCGTATGCAAGGAAACGCTCAGAATCAGCAAAATTGGTATTCTCCAAGTGTATACAATACTTTGGCAAAATGTAATGCTATTAGTTTTTTGACTACTTTTCTTGATCAAAAGTTGTATGTGTCACTGAAGTAAGTGAAGAGAGAAGGGCTTCTTATGACTGCTAAGTGCCTGTGTATTTGTCTATTTTAAAATTTATTTCAGAAGTATAGTCATGTGTTGCTTAATGGCAAGGACATGTTCTTGGGAATGTGTTGTTACGTGATTTCATTATCCTGTGAACATCATAGAGTGTATTTACACAAATCTAAATGATATAGTCTCCTACACGTCTGGGCTATATGGTCTAGCCTGTTGCTACAAACCGGTGCAGCATGCTACTGTACTGAATACTGTAAGCAGTTGTAACAAAATGTATTCGTGTATCTGAACATAGAAAAGGTGCAGTATAAAATATGGCATAAAATATTAAAAATGCTATACTTGTGTAGGACACCTTTCATGAATGGAGTTTGCTGGACTGGTGGTTGCTCTGGATGAGACAATGAGTAAATGATGAGTCAATGTGAAGGCCTGTGACATTGCACTACTGTGTACTTTATAAACACTACACTTAGGCTACACTAAACTTATTTTAAAAATATAATAATTGTGCTGCAACATTGCTACAGCTATGACATCACTAGACACTAAACATTTTTCGGATCCATTAAAATCTTATGGGACCACCATCATATATGCAGTCTTTCATTGACTGAAATTACATTGTGTAATGCATGACTGTATTTGGGTACTTGTTTATTCTTCTTCAAAATTTGCTCATTATTATTCTAAAAGGGCAAATAAAGGAATGCATCTAAGTGGGGAAAGTATGAGAAATAATTAAAATTATCAACAAAACAGGGAAAGCTAAAGACTCTTTGTAATCATCAAAGGATTGGATTATTCAGTTCTTTAAATTAAAGCAAGTGCTGAGCACTCTTAAATTTTCTAGGTAATTAAATGGGCTCTGTAGTTTGGCTATTTTGACTATAATCTTGCTGATTTGAATGGTATTTTATTAATGATATCTCAAGGGGAATTTGCAGTAGCTTGAAAATTAATGAAATATTAATAACCAACAACCAAAGAAATGCAGATATGTCTGCTTTGGGAAAAAAAAAAAAAACGTGATCTGCATGGTCCTTAGATTAAAAGCATTTTATTTGAGTTTTTTTTTTTTTTTTGCATTTCTATTTCAAGCATGACAATACAAGCCTTAGCTTAAGGAGTCGGCATTTGGTAGGAAATACAGCACGCATATTGTGTGTCTTTGACAAACCTTTTGTGTAAAACATTATTTTGGCAATTTGATATATTTTAGCATTAACAAAAATGTTTTGTGCAGGAAAAATGTGATTTATATTTTTATTTAGATGTAATTCTGAAACCAGAGGGACATAGCTGAACTTCTTTCACTTCAAATGCAAAACAAATGCCTCATCTACAGAATGGAAGATGGCTAAACTGCTGAAGAGGAATCTCTGTTGCTGAATGGCATGGCATGAAATTATGGAGTAGTGAAGAGTCAAGTTTACACTCACAATAGGAAAGAACTCCACCTGCCATAAAGTATCACTTTAGTATGGAGACAGCACTGGTCCCTGAAGGGATTTTACAGATCAAGAGTGTTAGGAGTGGAGATACAGAGATGATTCATGGTCAGATCCTAAATTTTACCTAATTTATCAAAGGAGATATTACCTTCACCTAGTCCTTTAAAATTCATTATTTGAAGACCTAGCATTAAACAATTACACAAGCAAATATGAAGACTTAATTTAAAAGTAAACAAAAAACTCTGGAAATAAGAAGAATAGCTGATGATCAAGAGTAGATAGGGTAAGACAAGAACAAAGTTAGATGCACAGCTGAAAAATAAAGATGGATTACAATTCTCTATTCAGATTATTGAAGGAGCTCTCTTATTGGCTCAATATAAAGGAACTAGAGGCTGCTATCAAAATATTCTATTTTGTCTTTATTCATCATTGTAAATAGATATAACTAGCAAAATGAGAAAACAAATGAAAGCAGTAGGTTTTTTTGTTTTGTTTTTGTTTGTTAGCTTTTTTTGACTGGAGTGCAGTGGTGTGATCATGGCTCATTGCAGACTCAGTCTCCCAGCCTCATGTGATTCTCTCGCCTAAGCCTCCCAAGTAGCTGGGACTTCAGGTGCATACCACCATGTCTGGCTATATTTAACAAAGCTTTTAACACATTCACTTGATGTATTGTTAAAAATCTTAATGACTTTGGGAGAATCAGAGTGAAGATTTTGAAGCCTTTTTATATATACCATGAGTTATAATCAATACATTTTTGAAGGCAGAGTATCTACATCTATTATTTTTTTTTAAAGAACACATTGTTTTACTCAATTATTTTACTTCCAGAAAACTTATGCCACAGAAGACTTAACACCGTGGATAAAAAAAAAATATATATATGTATGAGGAATTTTGCATAATTGTCCATAGTGAAAATTTGGCAACAACCAAAATCTCACCCCCAAATAAATGATTAAATAAAGAAAAATATATTTATACATTTTATGTTGCACAGTTACACAATAGAATTAGCTAGTTCTAATGAAAATGAAAGATTTTCTTCAGAGTACAGTTAGTGAAAATTGCCAGTTGGAGAACATATACAACACTACTTTGGGGGAAAAAAATATGCAGGTGTATGTAAATAGTGGAAATCTCTTAGGCATGGAGTTTTGGTAATCTTCATATTCTACATGTTAGGAGTGAAGTTTTGGTAATCTTATGTAGTCTACATTTGTACGTTTTTGTTTTATGGAGAGAAATTACAGAGAAGTTTGCATTGTCATCCCATTAATCTAATTTTTAAATTTAAAAAGGCTTTTCTGAGATTGCAAGAGGCGAGTGACTTTGCCACAGGTTTTTGGAAAAATAGATGACTACACGTTTAACACGTTCTTGAGGTCATCTATGCATCAGCAATGGGAGGTTCAGGTATTCTCTGGGGTCCTTCTAGTTCTAAGACTCTGTGATGCTGAGAGATGGGAGAGATATGAAATCTGCTGTGCTGAAATGGAAGGGCTTAGCTTACCCGTGGCACTCCAACTACAATTTAGAATTTCTTATCTCCCTCCTTCTTCCTGGACCGAATCATTCTCACTGTCCCACCATATTTTAAGGAATACCATTAGGAAGTCACTAAAGATTTCACTTTTTCTAGCACAACTGGAAACAATGTGATGGATTTGAGTTCTTAATTTAAAAGTTGTATGCTTCATACAGTTACCTAGTCCAAAAATATTTTACATTGTATGTTTATAGCTAAAGTGTATCTTGTTTTCCCTCCACCTTGTGAAGTTTATCAGTAAAACCAATAAAGCCTACTGAATTAACACACATATAATATCACTTACAATACAAGTAAATTTACTTTTTACTTACAATAAAACAATACAATTTTACTTACAATAAAACTGTATCACTTACAATAAAAGTAAATTTATAATAGGAAAACTAGAAAATAAATGCACAGCAATTATTTCTAACCTGACTTGAATTATTATTTTTTGAAGGGGCAATTATCATACCATATTGACCTTTAAATATACTGACCTGATGTTTAACATATTCTAGCATGACTCTGAATTTATTTTTCACTAAATAAGATCAAAAAAATAAATTTTGTGATAATTTGGATATCTATTTTATCTGTAAACTGAGGGGATTTTATACATACTACTCAGTAAATCTTAAAAAGGACAAGACTGTCAGAAAAATTGGTGTTCTCAAGAAAAACGGAAAAGAACCCCCGCCTTCTGCTGACATTTGCATAGGCTTCCACTCAAAACCATATATAGGTACACACACAGTCTTACTGCAAAATAATTCTCTTACAATACTTTCTCTGTGTACTTTATATCCATCCTTGAACCTGAATGTTGTAATTTGTGATGTGGAAATGTTCTCACAAACTGAGCATGAATTATAACAAGATCAAATACTAAGCCTCCACAGCAGTACTAATGATGTGAAAGGCTTTAGCCTTTCCATATATGTATTTTTTTCATTTGAGCAAATGTTATTTAGCAAGCACGGAATGATATTTTTGGTCTAGAAAGTTAATTAATAATTCATTCATGAATAATCATTAAAAGCCATTATTGAAATGTATGTCTGACATCATAAAGCATAATACTAAAATGTGTGCTTATTTAATCTGGTGATTTTTATTTGGAGACATGCTTCCTGTACCCTCTGCATCTCTTAGTAACTTCCTCCCCTTTAGATGTTTCCTCCATCTTCCTCCTCCTCCTGCTTCTCCTCCCTCTCTCTCCATACATTTCTATCACAGTGAGCATATATAGTCTCTTAAATCCATATTTACTAGGTTTAGTGGTGATTCCAAGATGAATAACAAATAGCCATAGCTGTCACTATAATGTAACTTCTTTAGATAGAGTTTAAAAGTGATTTGTAATAGAAATCTGTATTTTCGGTTTATGATGGAAAAGAGCTTAAAGGAGAGCTTTTATTTCAATTAGATTTTCTTTAATCACTTTTGATATAAGATTTGAAATACTGTCCTACACTTACTGCTACGGAATACCATTTTATATAGATGTAGTACGTGAACATAGGTGTGCCTCCATGCTCTAAAAATGTCCCACAATAAAGTCTGAATGACCCATGATTAGAGGTTTTTTGTTGTTGTTGTTGTTGTTTTGTTGCTTTTTTTTATGCCAAAGCACTGCTCACTGCTTTTGGAAAAGTCCCTTTATAAGGCACGTGGTAGACAGATGGAGTCTAATCAATTAATTTATTGGCATAGAGAAAATTACTTGATTAACTACCAGAAAAAATGGCCCCAATAAATAGCAGTTAACACAAAATTGTATTTATTTATTTATTTTAGAAACAGATTTTTCTATGTTGCCCAGAGTGGACTGGAACTCCTGGGCTCAAGTGATCCTCTGGCCTTGGCCACCCAAGTAGTTGGGACTATCGGCATGCCCAAGTATCTTTTGGAAGCTTAAAAATTTTGGACTCACATCTTCTACCTCTGTATGCGGTGTTTTATCCTCTTTTCTGGTTTTATGTTCCCTGGTAATCTGCCTTTCCACAGTTTAAATTTATTAGTGGAAGGTATTTACTTCTTGCCTGATGATACTAAAATATTACTCACCTTCGAATATAGCACTAATCACATGATGATGTGACACTTAGAATTGTGTTCCCACACTAAGCTATGACTTTTGGAATTTCTAGGTCTTATTTAAATTTATGTCAGGGCCTTGTGCCACATTTTCTGCATGATAGAAACTTAGTAATTGCTTGTTGAATGAAGGAAATAATTGAATTCCCTTATACTGAAAATGAGAAATCAGGCATTCTTGATCAAAACCCAAAAGTCTTTATTTCACAAGTCCATAGGTGGGTATTGTCATTGATGTCTCTGAAATTCATACAAGTAGACACTGAGAGTATTTGTATGTAAGTATAATAAAAATTACCAAGTTCGAGGAGTCCCTTTGAGAATGAAAGTTGTGTTCTTACCTGGAAAACTTTATTTTAGTCCTCTCATTTGTGTGCTTCACATGTATTATAACATTATATTTATGCCAAGGTTGTTAAATTACCACAAAGGTGCTAGTGATTTATGGTCTGTTAGAACATATCACTGTTTGAGATTAGAATTTTGATCTTATAGTAACTTAGCATGATATCTTATAATAATCTTATTTCAATGTAGATATCTCAATAAAGGGCATATGACTAAGTTTCAAAATAATAGGACGTAACAATGGACATATTATTTTAGTATAAAAACCTATTAATAACAAGTGTCCAGAATATGAATGATTAGGACAGTACATTTCAATACAATTCCACAACTAAGGTAAATAGAAAATGTAAAGACATTTCGTAAGCTTGATGTCACTTTTATGAAGGAATTGTACTTTTTTTATGGCCACTTGTACTTGAGAACACAAAAATATATTTTATAGATAATTGGCAGGGACAATGACATGCATTAAAGTAATCTATATTGAGTTTTACTTCCCAAATTTATGGAATGCTAAATGGAACAATTTTTAAATTAAAAGTTTACAAAACCTATTAGAGTTGTATGGGCAACTATAAAAAGAGTGGTAGACAATAAAAGAAGAAGGAAACAATTGGAGAAAGAAAAGGATGATGGACACTGGGAGAATCACAAGGAGGACAGCAAAGTCTTACTAAATATGACAGTCTAGGTCACAAATACTCTTAGGACTTTTAGCAGCTCTCAAGATAATTATAACCAGCAATCCACCCAGGTAAGTCATTTGCACCCATGGAAATTTAAAAGTAAAATCAAATAGGTTTTTGTGGTGCTATTTTCAGAAGAAACTTCTGTTGAGAGTTTGCAAATCATGAAGAAAAGAATATGTTAAAAATATCAATATAATTTGTATATATACCACTCTATTAGAAAAGATGCAATAATTTTACTCAGAATATGAAAATATTTGTTAGACACATGATGGACCTGATAATTTTGGGGGTCCAATGTTATATTTTAAGCAATGTACTTTCATTTTTGCATTTTTTTCCTAACTTAGTTCAATAAACGTTTATTGAAAACTTTCTTATATGCCAGGAAATAGGCTAGGTACCAGGGTTACTAAAATAACAAGTTGGCCTATGAAACCTAATAACTCACTTTTGTAGTGATAGAGAAAGAATATAAACAGACCATAATTCTGCTAGGTGATAAAATGCTATATCAACTATGTAACTATTACTATAAGTTAACAACCGGGAAGGTTGGAAATATCATGTTAGATGAAACTACATTTAAGCTAAATCATACAGTGATGTACAGGCATGTCCTAGAGCAGGAGGATGTCAGGTTAAGCAGACTCAGGGAGATGACAGTGATTGTAGAAAGGACTAACAATCATATTAGCCATACTTGTGTCTGCTAACTGTTTAAAACACAAGTATGTTTCACTGCAAGCAATCTGGCTTCAGAGACTGTGCTCTTAAGCATTATGCTGTGCTGTGTATCAGGATAATACAGAGTTCGTTCTTGGCAGGATTGAAGCCATTCGGTGTGACTGGACGATAGAGTTCATGGAATCAAGTGAAAAAATTGTTGGGACAAAATTCCAAAGGGGCTTATAGGCTGTGCTGGGTTATTTAGACTTTAACTTAGAGAAAATGTTAAGTCATAAAACATTTTTATGTAGGGAGCAACATAATGATGTTTATGAAATTGAAATGAGGTTTAGAAAATCAAGACAAGCATCTTGGTTAGGAGGCTGTTGCAATAGATTTATTGAGAGGTAAGGAAGATTGGGACTTAGACGTAGTGAAAGTAATGAATTTGAGGCATTATTATAGAAATCGATGAAAAATTGAGTCAGAAAAATATTGAGAGATCCAGTGAAAAAGACAAGAACCATGACACCAAATAACATTTTTAAGTCTTTATTAAGTCATTTCAATATATTTTATAACATGCAACATAGAGCAGCAGGGTATAGAGTATCAGAATCTTGGGAAATGCAAAAAGGAATAAAATAAGGGGTCCTTTGATCAAAGAACAACCCAATAGTTGAGCTAGAGGACACATAGAATAAACAAAAGAACACAAAAATGATCACTTATGAATGTTATTTATTGGTTTTCAAAGATAATTCTGTATTATTCACAATTATCATACTTAACATGGCTTATCTTCACTATGCCAACTAGTTTAAAAGGTTTATAAGAACCATTCTATTTCACTTCAGGGGATCAGACATATAGGAAGAACCTGGCAGTGAGCCATAAAACCATGTTTAGCAGTAGCCACTTATGGGAACAAGAATGATTTCATTTCACAAAACCTAAAGAGAGAAGCATTGTTAAAGGATAGCAGAACTTCATTAATTTTCTAATTCTTATTGCTTCAAATACACCTTTTCTGTGAGGTTGAAACCTTCCATTCTCTAGATCCTGTGTATCTTCCTGTCCAGATCAACTTTCAATTGCATTCCAGAGATGACTCACCATTCTATAGGTAGGCATATTTCACTTTCCTCTATACATACCAGGTTTTTTCCTAAGAAATCTGACTTAAAATCTGCAGAGATAGACACTAATCCGAGAGAGAACTGCAGTTCTGTGTACTGGAAACACTGCAGTATATAGTCTTGGATATCATAGTAGGATCTGGAACTTCAAAAGGTACTATGGATCTTATCCCATTCTTGAGCAGATGCCATGATTGTAAAAGATGCTTTTCTTTGAAAAGGAAAGCAAAGAATGCTAGTGATTCCCAGAGGAAAGCAGTTAAAGTCCTCAGTCATAGAGATTAATTACTGTGGATGGATTGAACATACATAGTGCAAAAGCTGTAAAAACATGATTCTAGTATGAAAATTTGTTACATATATAACAATAAACATATGGTTTAAGTTGTTCCACAAAGATTTAGTCTAATAGCTGATTTGATAAAAATAAAATACTCAAAGCCAGGCATGGAGATACACACCTATAGTCCCAGCTACTCAGGAGGCTGAGGCAGGATGATCACCCAGGAGTTCAAAGCCAGCATGGGCAATATAGCAAGACCCCATCTCTTAAAGAAATAAAGAAGAGCTTTATAAGAGTATATACATTCATATAGCTACATATTTTATGTGATTTTTACAATTGTGTGTAAAGTGTTACTATTTTTGATATTCATGCCACTTGTTTGTAAACTTACATTTTAAAATTACTATTTGATTTTCTGCATTTATTTTTTTCTTATTTTATCATTAAATCCGGGATGATGTGTGTGTTTATATAATTGTAAATTTTGCTTTGTGCAGATTTATATATTTGCAGAAGTTTTCAATTCTCGCAAATGATTATAAGATGATTTCACTGGAGAGAATGTGAGTTTCAGGTCCATTTGCTAATTTTCTGCCTGGACTGTTGTTTTTATACAGCTGAATCAAAGCTGAAAGAGTAAAGTGAATAGCGGATACAAAATATTAACTACGTTGACTTATCCTTCATCTGCATTGAGTGAAACAAATACATAATAAATGTATGGAATTAGTTGCCATTTTATACGTTTCATACTTTTTGATAGTTCAGATTACTTTTATTCCTCATATATCACACTGTAAGTCCTGGAAAGAACACTTGATCTTTTTTTTTTTTTTTTTTGGTTTCAAGGAATGGAGAGTTTAATAGGCAAGAAGAGGCAAGAAGGAATCATTTGAAGGCCCATGCATAAATTTGTATAATAATATAGTATTGTAGAGCTTAGATTTTTGATACTAGATTCTATAAAACATTTAAGGCAGGCATTGTCTAGGTATTCTTAGGCAGGAATAACTAGTCATGATTACAAAATAGAAAAACATCCAAAGAATAAAAATCAAAGAAAGAGTGGTAGGACATAAGGTCAGAGGGGAGCCCAGAGACAAGATCATAAGATAGTTTTTATTTTAGTTTATTTTAGTTTTGAGACAGAGCCTCGCTCTGTTGCCCAGGCTGTACTGCAGTGGCGCTATCTTGGCTCACTGCAAGCCCCGCCTCCTGGGTACAAGCGATTCTCCTGCCTCAGCCTCCCGATTAGCTGGGATTAAAGGTGCGTGCCACCACACCAGGTTAATTTTTTGTATTTTTAGTAGACACAGGGTTTCACCATGTTAGCCAGGATGGTGTCATTCTCCTGATAGTTTTTATAGGTCACAGTGTAAGTGTATATTCTCCTGAAAGTTTTTATTGGTCACAGTATAAGTGCATATTTAATTCTAATTACAAAAGATATAATTTTAGGACTTCAGAGGGGCGTGTTTTATTTATCTTACACTTTAAAGATTTAAGAGTCTCTCATTTTGTTCTTAAGGAGTATAATATGAATGGTATTGGAAATAATGTGTCTATTTCGTAATCTATTTTGGAGATAGTACTGGCACGACTTGTGGTTATATTGGGTTAGAAATAGGAATGACTTCTTACTCTTTGGTCTGAGCAAATGGATGGCTCATCTTGCTATTAATTAATATGGGAAAAACTGATTAAAAAGTGTGTTTGGGGAGATGGAATGGTTAGTTATTCCCAACAGACATTCAAGTAGACAGAAAATCCCAGCCACTTGGGAGGCTGAGGCGAGAGAACCACTTGAACCTCAGAGGCAGAAGTTTCAGTAAGCCAAGGTCATGCCATTGCACTCCAGCCTGGGAAACAAGAGTGAAACTCCGTCTCAAGAAAAAAAAAAAAAGAATGCTCTTTGTTCTTTGAGATTCTCTTTTAATATATTGCTTTCCATTCCCAACATTGCACTTATCTTATATCAAAGCGAAATTATGTTTTCTTATGAAGTAGATGTAATTATCAACTTACTTTACCTAAACAGGAATATGGCAGAATATCGCATGACTATTTTAAATAGACTACATCCTTTTAAGCCTAGCTGCTCCAAGAAATAAGTTGGGAGGTAATTAAGGAGATGCCAATCCAAAGATAAGTTAAAAAGAACCAAATATATGGTATGCATTTTCCAGAGCCATTTAATATTATGGTCAGGACAGGTTTTTACCAATCTCCTAAGCAACAATAGATAAATCTTTATGATATATCTATATATCTATATATACATATAGATATATACTTTATAGATATAGATATATAGATATAGATATATACTTTAATGAAGTTTATTTGTGAAAATATTGGAAGGTCTAGAGACTTTTTAGTAGATGTCTGCAAGGAAGCACCCAAAAAAGGAATTTTAAGCCCTTTTATTAAGGACCACTTCTAGGAAATTATAGTCAATCTTTTATTTATTTATTTTTTATTTTTTAGACAGAGTTTCACTCTCTAGGCCAGGTGGGAGTACAGTGACTCAATCTGGGCTCAATGCAACCTCTGCCTCCAAGATTCAAGTGATTCTCCTGCCTCACCCTCCCAAGTAGATGGGATTACAGGCACCTGCCACCATGGTCAGCTAATTTTTGTATTTTTAGTAGAGACGGGGTTTTACCATTTTTGCCCAGGCTGGTCTTGAACTCCTGACCTCAAGTGATCTGCCCGCCTGGAACTCCCAAAGTGCTGGTATTACAAGCATGAGCCACCCCACCTGGCCAGTTCTCATCAATCTTTATCACTTTACATAAAGGCAGAGATTCAAAAGGATTTGCTGTATGTATGATTATTTCTAAGTCTCTTGATACATAAATATCAAGCATTTAGGATGGCTATTTTGTGTTCAAAATAATAATATCCCAATTTTCTGCCAAGGTCAGCATCCTGAGCTTTTCAGACCCTGGTATCATTTTGCTAGGGCAGTTTACAGACTTTCTGGACTTGAACCACCAGCTTTTGTGCAAGCATGCAGCCTGAAGCAGCCTGGAGTTACTGTTCCAGGTGGAGGAGTTCCTGGGAAGTGCCAAAGAGTTCCCCAGAAGCAGGAAAGCAGTCGCTTTCGTGTGGGTTCAGGGTAGGAGTTTGCAAATCTCAAAAGACAAGGGATGGGCTCCCACCCAGTCTGAGGATTAAGGGCCAGATGCCAAGGATGGAAGGATAGAGGAGATAGCAACAGCAGCAGCATCCCAGAAAAGGAGGAGAGGTGGGAAAAAGGGCCAGTGCCAGAACACCCACAGAGGAAAGGAATCAAGAAATGGCAAAGCTACTGAAGAGGCAGGCACAGATTTTTCAAGACTGGGTGATGAGGAAATCTAGAGATGGTAGTGGGGCTTGTGAGAACAGGCCTAGTGGTCTTGGCCCCTTGCTACTGCTAGCAGGACTGGACCTTCTGGCCTCTCTCTCAATGCTTCTAATAGAGGCTCACTCTGGATCCTAACTCCAAGCCCTCTCAGTGAAGCAGAGGGTCAAGAAGAAGGAGGAAAGAAAAGATAATTGAATGATGAATCCTCTCAATTTCTCCACTGAATACACAGAAACCTATGAATGTTAGACCCCTATAGGTTCATATATTGAGTTAGGATGTCATATCCCATGGTGTCCAGAATTTTTTCCTTCCAGTGGGTTCTTGGTCTTGCTGACTTCAAGAATGAAGCCATGGACCTTCACAGTGAGTGTTACAGCTCTTAAGAGTTTGTTCCTTCAGATGTTCAGATGTGTCTGGAGTTTCTTCCTTCTGGTGGGTTCCTGGTCTCACTGACTTCAGGAGTGAAGCTGCAGATCCTTGCAGTGAGTGTTACAGCTCTTAAAGGTGGCCCGTCTGGAGTAGTTTGTTCCTCCCAGTGGGTTCGTGGTCTCACTGACTTCAGGAATGAAGCCACAGACCCTTGTGGTAAGTGTTACAGCTCATAAGGTAGAGCGGACCCAAAGAGTGAGCAGCAGCAAGATTTATTGTGAAGAGCAAAAGAACAAAGCTTCCACAGCATGGAAGGAGACCTGAGTGGGTTGCTGCTGCTGGCTGGGGTGGCCAGCTTTTATTCCCTTATTTGTCCCTGCCCACGTCCTGCTGATTGGTCCATTTTACAGAGAGCTGATTGGTCCATTTTACAGATTGCTGATAGGTGCATTTACAAATCTTTAGCTAGACACAGAGCGCTGATTGGTGCATTTTTACAGAGTACTGATTGGTGTGTTTACAATCCTTTAGTTAGATACAGAGTGCTGATTGGTGTGTTTTTACAGAGTGCTGATTGGTGCACTTACAATCCTTTAGCTAGACGCAGAGTGCTGATTGGTGTGTTTTCACAGAGTGATGATTGGTGCATTTACAATCCTTTAGCTAGACAGAGTGCTGATTGGTGCATTTTTACAGAGTGCTGATTTGTGCATTTACAATCCTTTAGTTAGACACAGAGCGCTGATTGGTGCATTTATGATCCTATAGCTAGAGAGAAAAGTTCTCCAAGTCCCCACTAGACCCAGGAAGTCCAGCTGGCTTCACCTCTCACTATTTTTCTTCAGCACAATTCCTTTTATGGTATTATCTTACTCACACTTTATTTTTAGATCGAACCATATTAAATTCCCTTTTTTCTAAGTAAAATAATGATCTGATATATCAGTTTTATGCAGTTCATTCCATTTTAAATTCTTTAAGCAAAGTATCTTTACTACATATTTAGAAGTCTTCTTCACCTATTCTAAAAGTTCCTTTTTTTATTTCACAGAAATATAGCCAAGAAAATAGTTTTAATCAGTGATTGCAATGACAAGAGTTTCAACTATGCAGTGTTGTCCCCATGAATTAATCTAGTGACTTTTGACTTATGAAATTCTGTAGAAGTTATGTTTGAACAGGAATCTCTGGAAAATTGCCTTTTCTCATCTAAGACAATGCTTGAAAAAAATTGAGAACAAAGCATATATTTTCAACTGAATTAAAAATATAGTGTAAAAACTTTTATTTTCTGCTGATAAGAAACAGACATTATAGCATTAATTTGGCTTTAACAAACTATTAGCTGTGATTTTATCATCATACAATTATTGTAAACTTGTTATTGTTTTTATCCCTTTAGCAGATAAATATGTTAAAAATTAAAATGGAAAAGTTGAGTTCTAGCTTGAAAATAAACACTTGCTAGATCTAATGATTATTCTACACGTCATGCAATCAGAATCTTGAATGAGATTTTTAAGAGAGATATGGCACTACCTCATATCAGTGTCTTTAAATATTTTAGTAACAGCAAGGTTAAATAAAATTTTTGAATAAATATGTTTTATATTAACTTGGATACAACTTTAAAGAATTTAAAATGCTGAATGTAGAAAAAGAAAAGGAATTGTCCTTTATTTCACATAACTTTACCTATTTATGCTTTAAAATTTTTTAAAAGATCATTTACTGTCTTTAATAGTAGTGAAAAAATTAGCATTTTGTTTTATAACCCCATTGGTCAGCATTCCAAATCCTCTGTTTTAGTTTTTTCATTTCCTTGCTGTTTGCTGATCACACACATTCATTTCATCTCTGAGTTGTTTAGTTGTGGCTTCCTTGTTGTTCCAAGCCTCAAATCCCACCCATTCTAGAGGAATAGGTTTTCTGTAACTTTTTAATGAGTATTTTTAATTCCTAAAGATAACCCAAGACTTTGTGTGTGTTTGTATGTGAACATATTGTGCATGTATCACCTGTGAGAGATGAAGAAAATTATAAAAACAATTCATTGTTAGTCTTTAGCCAATATTTATAGGTTTTTCTTTATATTGTTAATGGCAATATTCAAATTGTGTTTGGGTTCCATCAATATTGTTTTTAGGCTGGGTGTAGTGACTTGTGTCTGTAATCCCAGCACTTCAAGAGGCCGAAATGGGAGGATGACGGATGACTTGAGCTCAGGAGTTTGAGACTAGCCTAGGCAACATAGCCAGACCTCTTCTCTGCTAAAAGTTAAAAAAAAAAAAAAAAAAAAAAAAATTGCCTGGACTGATGGCATGAATTTGTGGTCCCAGCTACTCATCAGGCTGAGGTGGAGCACTTGAGCCTGGAAGGTGGAGGCTGCAGTGAGCCATAATCACACCACTGCACTCCAGCCTGGGTGACAGAGTGAGACTCTGTCTCAAAAAAAAAAAAAGAAAAAAAAAAACTATATATATATATATATAAAATATATTGTCTTTGTTTTTTCCTAATTCTTTTTGAGTTGTATTTTTTATTTCAGAGAAGTAAAATTAATTAATAATTTATTTTCATGCCAAATTATTCTCTAATGGTTATTATAGACCCTAACACCATGGTAGTCTTATGCTAATGTTAATGTAGTAGTGAATATTCCTATTTTTAATATTTACATAAAACATTGCCTCATTATTTCCTAAGGTTTGGGAAATCATCTTTCTGTCAGTAACATAGCACTAAGTATTTATATGGCAAAAATTAAAATTTACTATATTTACTGTCAATAAACTTTAATTGTATTAGCAAGGGAGCAGAAATGCAGAACATTACAGACTTATAATGTGTGAATCACTTGCAAGCTAAGAGGCCTAGGTAATTATTTGTCTTAAATAAGTAGTGTACAATAAAACCCAGGGACAATGATAATTGAGGTGACTTCATCCTGCTTCAAATCTGTTATCACATAAAAGGAGCAATCTGTTTTTAATCTAAAATTTGACATGAGTAAACTTGTTTTATTAGTTCCTTGGTGCTTGCTAAAACAAAGAAAGCAGCAATTTAAGAGTTAGGCTTATAAAAATCTTTTGAAGACTCAGTAGCTAGGACTTAGAATAATGTTGAACATTAGAAAATAATTGGAGTAACTTAAAAGCACAAACAAGTCAAATTACAAACAGTGAAAGGCAAATCTTGTTTCTCTATGTCCAGTATCATACAATCATGGTATACTTTACTTACTAATGAAAGAGCTCTTCTAAGAAGTTTGTGACTTTTCTCACATAGACGTCCAGAATTAAATTGATTTTGAGAAATATTTAAGATGAATGACAAGAGACGTTTTGGCGTATAATAACCACCATTTATGTTTTTACACAATTACGGGAACTTGTAAGATAAATTTAATGATCGCATTAACAATTTTACTTTGTTTTACCATTGCAATATGTTTGAAATCAATCACTTGTGGTTTTTCTACCAGAAATAGGAAAAGAAGTTAATAGAAAACGTTTACATTTCTTTTTCATTGCTGCTAACCATTTCTGCTTATTGGACATTGAAGAAGTGTGTCTTACAGAACTGATTACTTCTGGATATATAACCTACTAATTATATGTGTGCTTTGCATTATTCTTGCCTTCAGCTTTCATATCCCGTATGAGATCATGAGCAGATTGCTTTAATTCCAAAGCAATCACAGAGTCACCACCCCCAAAATATTTCTATAATAAAACGAAGGAATTGTTTCACTAGAAAGTCAGGATTCATTGTGCATTATTTCTTACAGAGGAAGACATAGCTCTGGAGTAAACTTAAAATTAACTTTTAGGAATTATAATATTAAACTTCATTAAACATAGCATGTCTTTTAAAGAATAGTCATTTACCTGAATAATTTTACTATCTAAGCTTATAAAATACAAAATAGGTATATTACAGTATTCATGAAATTCAACCTAAAAAATGTGAATCCAAATATTTTTCTAATTTGACAAAGGTTAGATAATTTACGTGAACCAGATAGGGATGTGATAACATGATAATCAAGTTATAAGTTAGGGTTGCCATATATTTGTGAACTGCCTTTATCTAAAGACTTTCTCTAGAGAAAGAGATTTTAAGGGAATGCATGAGGAATTGGATAACAATGACTCTTCATTTAAATTTCATTGATTGCTAAATAACTAAATTCATTTACAGTTTTGATTGCTAAAATTGAATTAATCTTAGTAATACGTCGGGGAAGGCTGCAGAGGCAGAGGACAACATTATCATGTTGCATTAAAAGACACATTGCCAGCCAAGCACAGTGGCTCATGCCTGTAATCCCAGCACTTTGGGAGGCTGAGGCGGGTGAATCACCTGAGGTCAGGAGTTCAAGACCAGTCTGGTCAACATGGTGAAACCCTGTCTCTATTAAAAATACAAAAATTAGCCTGGTATGGTGGTGCATGCCTGTAATCCCAGCTACTCAGGAGGCTAAGGCAGGAGAATCGATTGAACAGGGAGGTGGAAGTTAAAGTGAGCGCAGATCACACCACTGCACTCCAGCCCAGGTGACAGAGCAAGACTCTATCTGGAAAAAAAAAAAAAAAAAAAAAGATACATTGCCTTTTGGAGTAGAAAAACTATACAACATGCCAGATTGTTAATGGAAAGTATATTTCTATGTTACAGCTAACATTATCTCAAAATTTTATTTCTTATTTACAACTAGGTTTTTGTTATAGCTAACAGAGAAATGCCAGCCAAGGATTTTATTGCTGGCCAAAATTAAAAAAAAAAAATAGCTTTTTGTGAGCCATGATTTTATTAACTCTGTTCCTAGTTTTAGTTAGTTACATTCCTTATTTAACTCAATAGAGGATCTTGGTAAGCTAGTACAAAATAGTCTAAATCAAACCATGCTGAGGACTTTATTTTGATTAGTCTTCAAACATTTGTTTTGACTTTTAATTTCATAAGCTTTAAATTTCAGATTTAGGGAAGTTAATTTACTGAATATACTTTTATATGTCAAAAACATTGGAGGATCAAAGCAATTAACTTTGGTTATGGAACTATCTATGGGACTGTAAGTGTACTGTGCAGTCTTCCAATCCGCTCATTGCTTTTTCTCACTATGTGCATCAGCCAAGGCATCTTTATGCAGGCCTTTTCCTCCGTCTCTTGGTCTCAATATCACTGTGCACTCTCTCTCCTTTTTTTTTCCTCCTCTTTCTTCATCTCTTCCACATTATCTTTCTTCTCACCTCCTTCAGTCTTATTTCCCTAAGACATTATGTGTGTGAACATAACTGCAGCATTTGTCTATGAGTGAATAAATGTGTGTGTTACATCAAGAAACATATGCTTGCTTTCAAATTACAGAATTAGAAGCACGCTTACATTCATCATGCCATCTATTAATGATAACTTTTCACACCCTGGAGGTACTCACCATTTTCCTCATACAGATGACAGAGGATTTATTGTCGTGAGATTCTTACCCGTGTGCTTTCACTCTTACTATAATAAATACATGCATTTCCCAATAGCGGAGAATTCAGTAGTTTCATATTACCTTTTCTCAGACAATCATCTTGTCTCTTGAGCTACTTGTCATAATGTGTAAAACATTAACCTATAATCTCATGTATACCTTTGTAATAGACTTTACCTGAATGAAACAGTTTCAGGTAGGTAAATTGTATTCAAATTTGGCAAATAATTTATTTGAAAGGATGCTTTTAACATTTCCCAGAATATGCTGAGGCCTATCCAATTGTCATTTGTTTTTATTCCAAATTGGATTTTCTGTTATTCCTTTTATTCTTTTGTAGTTTTATGTTTTGATTAAAATTCGGAAACCATGCTGAAGAAAAGCTGGAGGAGACAAAAAAAAAGTAATTTTCAAGTTATTTCAGCAAGGGGCAATGCCGTTTAAAATGTATTGTAGTTCAGTTGCTCTTCCAGTTTGCTGTGAGGATTTTTTAGGGTGAAGGGACTTTTAGGAGCAGAATTTCAGGATATATACAGAGGTTAAAAGGGTTTCTTATAGCAACACTTATTGGACTTACAGATTTTATGAACTAGAAATTTTTTCTTTTAATTGGAGGAACTTAAGTATGACTGCCAACTCTTTATTTTGCCAAGGAAGGACATTTAAAATATCAGTTGCAAAAATTATCGTTATTCTTTTATTAAAGAAAGAATACCTAAGAGACACACACACAGACACAGACACACACACACACAGAGAGATATACACAGAGTCAGAGGAACAAAAACTCAGAATAAAACATAGGACTTCCTAGAAATGTTACCTGACAACCTTAAGCCAGAATATTTTCAAGATATACATTTTAACAACCTGAAAGCTGAAATGTTATAACATACAATTATATTACATATAATAACTTTTTAAATAATTTTGTCTAAAGATCTAAATTCAAGATAGTAAATCTGAGATTTACTAAAGATCTCAATTTGTTGATTGTACAACACCAAATGGTACTCTTAACATTATTTCTTCTACTTTGTTTTCTATCATATTGTTGAAAATCTAGTTTCATATGTTCATAAAAATTGAAACAGCTATATTAATAACAGTTATATCAAATTTAAATATTCTGGAAGAAATGAGATAAGCCATGGAAATACAGCCTTATTGTCTCGAGGAGTCTGCTGTCTTTCCTTCGGACTAGAAAGAAATTACAAGACTAGGCCGGGCGCGGTGGCTCACACCTGTAATCCCTGCACTTTGGGAGGCCAAGGCGGGCGGATCACGAGGTTAGGAGATGAAGACCATCCTGGCTAACACGGTGAAGCCCCGTCTTTACTGAAAATACAAAAGATTAGCTGGGCGTGGTGGCGGGCGCCTGTAGTCCCAGCTACTCGGAGAGGCTGAGGCAGGAGAATGGCGTGAACGCGGGAGGCGGAGCTTGCAGTGAGCCGAGATTGCGCCACTGCACTCCAGCCTGGGCGACAGAGCGAGACTCTGTCTCAAATGAATAAAAATAAATAAATAAATAAATAATAAATAAATAAATAGAAATTACAAGACTAGCTAGGGCTGAGAAAAGTGACTTAATGAAGAACATTCCCCAGACTTCACAGCTCTGGGCTGTAATTGCCTAATTGAAATCAGAAAGGGCATTATCTGATGATTAAGTAACCTATGAGGACTTCCTAGACTGACACCAGACTTCCAGTCATTGGGAATTATGTTTCCGTAGTAATTTTTAAACCAAGGTTAAAACAAATATTTTTCATTATATTGTTCTTAGGTAGGCAATTTGTAGTATAATATTTAAGAAGTATAAATGCAATTTTGTTACATGGGTACATTGTGTAGTGGTTAATTCTTAGCTTTTAGTGTACCCATCACCCAAATAAGGTACATTGTACCCATGAAGTAGTTTTTCATTCTGACTTTGTGTCCTGAGATTTTCTAAATTCACCTATTAATTTAAATCATTCATCTGTAGAATCTTTTTGATTTTTCTACGTACATAAGTATCTTATCTGCAAATTATACTAGTTTTACTTCTTCTTTTTTTATCTTTACACCCTTTGTTTCTTTTCCTTTCCCAATTTCCCTGGCTGGGACCTCGAGTTAAATGTTGAAGAAAAGTGATAATAATAGGCATTGTTGTGTCCTTTTCAAGTGGAAAAATACTTTCAATATTTTACCATTGAGCGTTATATTTGCTGCAAGGCTTTTGTTAATAATTGTCATCAGATGTATGGATGTTCCTTCTTTTCTTAGTTGGCCAAGAGTTTGATGGTTTGTTTTCTCTAATCAGGAATAGATGTTGTATTTTATCAAATGCTTGTTTTATACTTGTTAAGTGCCCACATAGTTTTCCTTATTTATTCTGTTAATATGGCAGTTACATTGATTGATTTTTGAATGCTCAATTAACCTTGCAATCCTGGAATAAATCCAGCTTGGTCATGATATATCATCCCTGACTTCAGTTTGCTATGCGCATACCCTAAGATTTTTAAATTAATGTTTATGAGAGTAATTAGCTTGTAAGTTTTCTTTCTTGCAATGTTTTTACTAGGTTTTAGTATCAAGATTTTGTGGGTATCATAAAATGAGTAGAAAAATTTTCCTTTTTCTCTATATTTCGTGTAAGATTGATGTTGTTTCTTCCATGGATGTTTGAATGAACAATGCCAAGGCTACCAAGACCTGTAGTTTTCTTTATAGAAATGTTTTAAATTGTGGATTCAATTTATTTAATAGATATAGGATAAATTAGTTATATTTTTCCTTATGTCAAGAAGAAATAGGTTGAATTTTTCTAGTAATTTGTCCATTTCATTTAAAATTTATTGGCATAAAGCTGTGTATAATATCTTTTTTGTTAAATGTGTTTGAGATCTGTAGTGTTGGTCTCATCTTCATTTCATATAATGGAAATTTTTGTCCTTGTTCACTCTTGGTAGGGATTTATTAATCTTATTAATTCTTTCAAACAATCAACTTTTAACTTTGTCAGTTCTCCGAGTTATGCACTTATTTTGAAATTGTATTAATTTCTGTTCTTACATAATAATATTCTACATAGAAAAACTAAAACCCATCCTTAAAATAATAAGAAAGGAGGTCTAAATACATGAGAAATAATTCCTTTTCAAGGACTACAAGACTAAAATAGTATAAAGAGGTCATTTTTTGCAAAATTAATTTTATATGATAAATACAATCCCAATCAAAATCCATTTATGGTTTACCTTTTCTAATTTTACAAAACTGAAAGACTTACTCTAAAATAAACATAAGATTGCAAAGACCCAAGGACAAACAGAATATTCTTGAAGAAAAAGATCAAATTTGGGGGACTAAAACTACTGGATATTAAGACATCATAAAGCTACAGTACACAGTATGCCTATTATTGGTAAAAGGGCAGAGAAATAGACAAAGTAATATAATTCTCACATACATGGAGTCTTTATTTATGAAAGAGTTGGTATTGGAGGAGAAAAGTGGATGAAGGCCAGTGTTTTTAATAAATGTTATTGGAATAATGAGATATCTATGTGGAAATTGTCTTGATTCAAATCTCACACCATAGACAAAAATCAGTTACTGGTAGATTGTGGATGTAAATTTTAAAGGTAAAAAACTTTTAGAGGAAAACAAGAGAATATTTTTATTACCTTGAGGACACACACACATATACATACCAATCCACTAACTATGAAGCAAAAGATTGATAAATCTTATACTAAAATTAGGGCTTCATTCATCAAAGGACGTAATTTTAAGAGTGACAAGAAAAGTCATTTAGTGGGAGACTTTTCAAATATTTATAACTGGCAAAGATTTATATCCAAAATATAAAAAGGAATTCTATATTTCCTTAAGGCAAAGACAGGTGACTCAATAAAAAATGTGCAAAATTTTGAAGAAGCACTTTCCAACAGAAGATATCCAAAGAACCACTATATACATGAAAAGCTTCCCAACATAATTAATAATCAGAAAAAAAAAGCAAATTAAAGTAAGAGTGTAATACCCCCATGTACCCACCAGACTGGCTTAAAGTAACGAATGTTGTTGAGTACATGGAGGAATGGGAACTCGTATACACTGTAGGTGGAAGTTTAAATTGGTACATTCACTTTGGGAAACTGCATAGCAATAGCTGCTAAAGGTATAATATGCCTACCATGTGATCTAGAAACGTAGAATTCACTTTTATATTTATATTCAAAAGAAATTTACACATATACACACATATGCAAATGCACACACACACACTTCAAAGGACAAGCTTAAGAATATTCATGGTAGCATTATTGGTGCTAACAACCCAAATTTCAATCAGCAGTAGGCTGAGATGATTAATTTTGTTGTAGGCACATGTAGAATACTATACAGTCGTGAAAGTGGGTGGAATACTGTTTTTTTGTACAACACGGGTTGAGTCTTACAAAGATAATGTTGAGTGAAGGAGAATACAGATGAAAGCACACCAACTCTATCATTTCATTTATATAGTTTATTTATAATTAGGTAAAACTAATATGTACTTCAAGAAGTCATGATGGCATTGCCTTATCGAAAGGAGAGGATGTAGCAATTGCGAAGGGACACAAAAGGAACTCAGCACTGACCGTGTTCTATATCTTGAACAGGGTGGTGACTACACGAGTGTTTTGCCCTTTTTAAAAAAATGTGAAAATTGATTGATGAACGTATTTCTGATTTCATCATTTTTCCATGTATGGCATACTTCAATATAATATTTAACAATTAGATATCCAAACTACACATATGACAGTATGAGAATTAACACAAAGTTTGTTTCCTGCTCAAATAATGAGGCCTTCTAACTATGGACTCCTTGATTTTGTAGATGATAAAACTATTCTGATAGTCATCTCTATATTTTCTGAAAAGAGATTTGTAGTTCCATAAAATATAGCTCTAGGACTAATTTTTACTGTTGTTACACAATTTATATTCTCAAGCAACAATTTGAGAAAATTCAAACACTATAACATTGTTCCTTTGGGTGGATAAGATCCACTATTTTCCTTGGAGGTAAATGTTCAAATGGTCCAAATGGGTTAAAAGGTTCATATTGTTAAGAATAAGAAAATATCTGTTGTTTTAACAAAGAATTAAAGGCCCTTTTCTGAACACATATAACCAATCTCACAGTGGCATCTGGTGATAGCTCCTTTTTAAGTCATTATAACTAATGTATTGCTTTTTATTGAGTCATTGCTGTCCTCCTTTATACATGTTGAAAAATTGTGGTAAAATGTAACTAATTGGATTATTGTCTATCATAATCATAATAGTATAAAGTCCTCAATAGAAAAAATGGTCTGAATCTGCCAGAGGTTATCAACAGAGTTTCAACAGCCCTGGGAGTAATAATTTTTAATGCAAGTCATACAAGTAGACCAAAGAGGTTTTCAGAACCGTATGACTGAAGTTGTCACCTTGGAATAAATGTTTTGACCTAAAATGCGTAGAGAATGGATTCCCAGTTAAAAGAAAGGCAACATAGACTGCTCACTCTGGACCTATTCACTCATTGATGTACTATAGGTAAGTGAAGAAAAAAAAGAGCAAGATCTGTTGATGATTCAGTCTCTTTCACACAATTATGCAAGAATCTGATCTCTATTTCCAGCCTAAAACCATATAAGCATTGGCAAGCTCTGTGAAATCTCAGAGACTGTTCTACTTAATATTATTCTTTATGCCACCTTCAGAAGCAAGACCTGCATTTCCCCAAGCACAGAAAGGGATGACAGTAAAAGGGAAGCACAAATCGACAGTACTAGATCCAGTAGTAGGCTGTGATGACAAGACTATTAGACCAACAACAGTCACATGAAGAATTCAGGAAGTTAAGATAGTATGCCAGAGGTGATGGTATGTATTATTTATTTTCTAATAGAGCATACCTGTAAATTCTAGCTGCCAGTAATAGCTCCAGAGAAAGGATCATGCAACTCACTTCTTGTTTAGGTAGCATTGAGCTGAGAAAAGCTGAATCTTTTGCAGCAAAGGACAAACATGAAACATCTTTTTTCCCCACGTATTTAGACAAACTAAATAAATGTAGGCCATCAGGAAAAAAAAAAAAAAAGTTTTGTGTATCTATTGAAGAGTAAATAGATAGCTTAGTGATGGCAATGCCAAAAAAAAAAAAAAAAAGTTGGCCATTGTACCATGTACAGTATTTCCTCACTTAATGTAGTTTCTATTCTCATCAACATTATAGGGAAATGATGTTGGACAAAACAATGTTATTTGAGGACCTGCTGCATGTCATTTCACTTAAAAGTCACAGTTTCCAAGAACCAATTGATGATATTGCATAAGGACCTACTTTACTGCAGTAGACTAAAATAATACTTACCAAACCCTTCTCCCAAATAAAACGATGTCCAAGATTTTATATAGGGTAGTGTTTTCTAGCTTAAGGCCAGTGTCAGTGCCGATTCAGCATACTATCAATCGTCTTTTTCTATATTAAAATGTACCAATACAGGCCCCAAGTCATGTTTTTAAAAAGATTTAAATGTTTTCCTCATTTTTAATTTTACTGAAGTCAGAGAGCTTTTCCATGACTTCAGCATGGGGCAATGTATGGAAAATCGTGTTTTTGGATGATTAATCTGCAGGTAATAAACGAATTAAAATTTGAAGATATTGGAAGCATTCAAAGCCCAAAAGAGACTGACATAGAATGGTAATAGCCTGGACTAGAGTGGAAGAATTGTAAACTGAATGAAAGTTACAGATAATGACAATAGTGATATAAATTTGTGTTGAAGCTTATTAATATTTTTATTGTTTTCTGTGACTATTTCACAAGATGTCTCTATAGAAGAAAATATCAGTAAAGGTCTTATTGGGCTTAATAAAAGCACTCATCAAGGTAGATATTATTCAAACTGTTAAAGTAAAATGTAGAATATTTAGCCTTTGCTCATATCTCTAGCTTTTGATTTAAAAAATTGTTGGGAAACTATTCTCAAGAAATTTGTCTAGAAATTTCTGTATTCTAAGAATTCAATGCATATATCTCTCATTTGCTTTTTCACTATTCTCTTATCACAATAGGATCAAACACCTTTTGAAGGCAAGGGCTATTTTATGTACTCTTTTATCCCAAAATATACCATGTGATCCTTATAACAATGATTATTTTTTGATGACGCACAAGGTTATGCTTTACAGCAATTATGCTCTTCAACTTACATATATTTGTTACCATATTTTAGAACTTGTGCTACATCCCCATTACCTAAACATGAACAAGAAGCCAGGGCTTTTAGTTTAGCAAAGAGGAAAACTCTAGTGTATTAAAGATAATTGGGCCGCATCATTTTGACCCAGAGATGCTTTTCTTCTGATATTTTGACCTAGTGATGATTTTAAAATTATTCTCTGGATTGAATTGGATTAAGCCAATTTAATTTCTTGACCTATTTTTGACATACAATTTTTCCATTTTGATTTTTTCTTTTGAATTTATTTTCATTAAATAAATTATATTTCTTGCAGACCTTAACACCATGAATTGAATCATTAGTTCATATTACCTAATGGGTTATTTCACTTGTGAATTTTCTTTTACAGTTTTTTCTATGGAGTTCCATTTTGTTCAGTCAAATTTTGTACATCATTTTCAATTTTTATTCAAAACAAAAAGTGTTGTCTACTACTTTATCTGTTGTTAGTTTTATTGCAGGCTGGTTAGTTCTAAAGGTAATAATTTATTTTGAATATGAGTATCTGAGACAATTTAAGATCAGCTGCAGATTATCAGTTGTATTGACTACTAGGCAGAGCAGGGTCAAAAAAAACTCTGAGTCAAATTGCAGGGTCCAAATGTGCTGCCTTAAGCCTGATACATATAATTGTGTACACATCAGAATCTAAACTCTTCAGTGTCTTAATATAATTGATATTATTACTTAGTTTTAGATTATCTTGCAGTTCTAATAAAAAGAAAAATAATTTTAGATAGTGCTGTCTTCCCTTTCTGTAGATAATATTGAATTCTTGATGACTAAGCCATGATCTAGCCCCTAATGGCCTCATCTGCCACTCTGACCCTACACATCAAATACCTACCAGCCATATGAATTAATGTTGTTCTCCAAACACCTTGCTCCTTCTAATCTTCATACGTGACAACTCCCCCAGCTGAAATGAATATTTCCACAATATCTGTCAATTCTTAACTCATCAATATCTTCTCTAATTATCCCAACTAGACATCTGGCTTCTGAATGCCTGTAGAAAGCTGTACCCTGTTGTTTAATATACTTCTAAGTATCTGAAATCATATCTAATTACCTTTGTTCTCTGCTTGACTGTATGTTGTTTGAGAGAGTAAACCCTACATATATATACATATATATATTCAACACAGTTGAAAAATTATTCAACATATATATACACACACATATGTGTTGAATATGTATATGAATAAGAAGCAAATATACTGCTTCTTAGAGAATAAGAGAACAATAACTTAAAGTGGAAGAACTCAAAGACAAACCTCAACATATAATACAATTTAAGCACCAACATAGACAAAGCATTGCATTTTGGGGAATTCTTATTGGATTATTGCTAATATTACAATACACTGCTTACCACTATAGCTTAAATGGAAACAAAAGGTAATTAAGAACTGGTAACTTTCAGTGAGTAAATATATGGTTCCATGCAAACGGCGATGGAAGCACAGAAGGTTGGATGGAAGATAGAAATGTTAAAAGCATCAATGTCATAGTTGCAGGCAGGGTCTTGAAAACAGTTTGGTCAATTCTGTGTATATTTTTAAACAGCCTAGCAAGAGATCAGTAAGCTGAGATCCATGGAGAAACCCTTATTCGAATAATTTGTGGTTTTATCCTGTAGTCATTATTAAAACCAAACATGCTATTTGTGCATAAAATGTGCTATTCTCCACCTTATTTATATTTGCATTTTGTGGGCAATAAGATATACTTTTGGTTCTACTCTTTGGAATGCCAATATAGAAAGATGATCTTAATAAAAATGCCATTCAGTGGCTACGTATGCTTTTATCTTTATAAATGAGATGTTAGTAATTTTTCATATTAACAGTAAAAAGAAAAACCAAAGCTTGCCTTAAAAGAAAGAAATAAAAATAATGAGTAGGTTTCTATACATCCTCAGACAATAAGAAGAAGTACGTTTAAATATGTCCATAAAGGATCTGGGCATAGTTGGAAATCTAAGAGCTAGCACCATATGCCTATTTTAAAGGAATCTTGCTCAAGATAGATATCAACTTTAATAATTAAACATTGCACAGGAAAAATAATTATGTTATTACTATAATAATTGAGTACTACTGTTTCATTGAAATTGCTTTAATTCATTGTAATGTAGAAGTAGGAATTATATTTCAAACTTCGAATCATATACAATAAAAGTACAAATTAATTGTAGTACTTTATAAATATGGTAACCATGCACAAACTTGCTTAGAATACTCCCATCTGTTTTTCTAGTATTAGTTATTAATGTATATTTCCACTATCAGAATTGTCTCAGATTGGGTGATAAATAATATATGCATACTATTTATAAAGCAGAACTATCTAGTCATAATACTTTTTCATGTTGGTATCAGGAAAATATGTCTTCCATATTTCTGCATAGGAAAAAAGCACTGTACTTATTGGTTTATTGGTTACATACTCACCATTCATAGTTTTCCACAGTCTAAGAATTAGCAGGGATTTAAAAAATAGATGAATGTGAAAATCATTAGCTTTTAGATAAAATTTGAACCATTACCAGCTGAGAAAAGTCATTTTGTATATAGTTTGCTCAATGACATACCAATCACTTTGGAGATAAATTTATGTACCATAAAGAATAAGAAGTGACAAATGTCAAGCTCAGCTGAGCATCTGCTAGTTGCATACCACCTGATAAACTACTGTTTTATTTTGATATATTCTATTTGTTATTCATGCATTACACTCCACCACCCCTCGTATTTGAAATCTCTAGAAAGAGGTCCAAGAATATGCTGTACTGTGTTGGGTGACTTCCAGGTGCCTAATCTCTAGTCTATTGTATTCTTCCCTGCATAGTATTTTTTGTGGCAGGATTGGCCACAAAGACCAGTACGGTTTTGTAGTATTGTAGACTGACATCTTTGAATAGGTTCAAGATTGTTCTCCCTTCAGTTTATCCATAAACAGAACAATGATACATGAGGATACACATTAATAGATATTGCTTCCCAGTTCCTAAAGAGGCAGTCCCTAAGTTAGGTGTTCAATGCAGCCTTGAGAGACCTGAGAAACTTATAAGCCCAGAAAGCAATGGACTTGTGTCATTTTACTCCATTAGGCTAGATTAAAAGACAGGCCATGATTCCAGGTTCAATCGCAATTCCCATATAAAGGAGAAGTCTTGTCACACCATATTACTTCCGAGTTTTTTGTTTTGTTTTGTTTTTATTTCTTTCTGTGTCATACAGGCTATGCTGTGTCTGGCTGTGGCCTATCCCACAGATGACACAAGGTAGTACAACCTTTATACCCAGAAATGGACCCACTTTAGCTAGGGGCTATGTTTCTAAATATTCTACTTGTTGAGCCAATATCAGGTAGATAATATTTTAAACTGTATGCTTCAAAATAACTTATGACAAACAGGCCTAGACAGGAAATTAAACAGAGGATACAGGATGAATTTGGAAGGCAGCATTAGTCTGGAGAATTAGGAACATGGGGTCTTAAGCCAGACAGCCTGGGTTTGAAGCCCCGCTCTGTCTCTCTTACTTTTAGTATGGCCTTGATCAAGGTATATAACTTTTCTACTTCTTAGTTTTCTTATCTGCAGCAAGAGTGATTACTATAACCACATATATCAAAGTTAGACAAAAAGGGCCTAGATGAGAAATTGTATAATACGCACAATGGCATCATGCTATTATGAAAATTTAATCAGTTAGTGCATATTAAACCTGGCACAAAGGAAAGCCTCAATAATTGCACTACCAGTAATAGAAGTGATTGCTGTAGGCGGCTGTCCAATCTTTTGGCTTCCCAGGGCCACATTAGAAGAATTATCTTGGGCCATACATAAAATACACTAACACTAACCATAGCTGATGAGCCAAAAAAAATTGCAAAAAAAAAAAAAAAAACATAATATTTTAAGAAAGTTTACAAATTTGTTTTGGGCCACATTCAAAGCTGTTCTGGGCCACATGCGGCCTGTGGGCTGAAGGTTGGACAAGCTTGCTGTATAGTATCTTTGCCTGTGGCCATTGTCTAGCCTTTACAGATAACTTACAGTCAGTTGTGTATTGGGCCATTTGAAACCTTAAATCTTCTTGCAAGTCCTTATTGTAACTTCATGTGGGCTCAGTTGGCAGCATAACGAGTGGCAAATGAATTAATTATGTATGATAGATTTTAACATTATTGTAGTAACCACTTGTTGGTTATTGTAACCACTTGTTGACTGAATATAGGACTATGATAATTCATTGCTCAATTGTTTCTGTTTTCATCTAATGTGGAAACATTGGAATTGAAAAGTTAAATTTAATTATTTTTTATTTGCACAAACTCATTTTAGGAGGAAACATAGGGCAAACTAACTCCCTGCATAATTGGGCCACTTACTAATTTTACAAAGAATCCATTAAATGTTAAGCACAGCTTAAGATGTTAGTGTGTCTGCATTTTTGGACTAAGTTTCTCTTACTCTGAGGATGGCATTTGTCAGAGGAAATCCTTGAACTTCCTCCACTGCTCCACTTAACTTCCATATGTCTTACAAAACTCCAACCACCATGTTATAGCTAGGGTATAGACTTAAAAGAAGCACTCAACTGTTTCAAATCATGCTGTGCTGGACAGCTCTTTATTTCAAAGCTATTGTTACAGTTGAATGCTATTAGATGTGAAATAGAGAACTGGAGAAATATAACTAAGATGGATTTTTTTTAAGTTTTCAGGCTACTGTGCATGCATGAAGAAACCAGCACTGCCTTCAGACTTTGCAAATGCCGAATTAGGGAACAATAGACTATTATTTTCACGTTCAAATTCTTGACATATTTTACTCAATTGAGGAGGTGTGTAGGAGGATATACATTTGACATTTAAAGTAGGATAATGATCCTGCAGCCCTTGTTTGAAAATGTAACTTTAGAATTCCAGGTGGTCAAATTATCTGGTCATTTATAAGACAAGATTACAGGAAGAGTCTAGTTTGAACTTTTTCCACTGAAATAAGAGGAATATTTCTCCAGCTCATTTTTCATAGTGCTCTCTCTTTTTAATATTTAAGCTGAGAGGACATTAGCCTAGGGATCAGATGGTTTACAGAGTGGAAAAATATTGCTTTATAATAAAAGGAGGATATTGAATAAAGCCCAGATTTAATACCCAGCCTAACAGAACACCCTGATGAATGTAATTGCATTTTAAGCATTCTGATTAAATTTTTTGATCCATATTGCATTTGTTTTGCTTGTGAATCTTTTATGAAAAAAAAAAAGTGTCTGGAGATTAAAGGATTAGTGAGTTCTTAAGAAGCCGGGCAGCTGCTAAAGCATCTGAATATTCTTCCTAAAGATGGTTGAAAAGCTGCATTAATCTCATCTGTTGCAGTGAGTGATATGGCTAAAACTAGAATAGCTAGAGGGAAATGCCCTAGGGATAATTTTTTTCCTATAGTGGACAACATGAATGATATTCACTATAAATGAAAAAAAACAGCAATTAACAGTATTGTAGTTGAAAAAAAAGTTGTCAGTTATGCTTATTTGTTGGAAATAATGCTTTTTCTTTTCATTTCTTAAGTGTAATTGACAATTCAGGGAATACATAAAGATTAAGAAATAATTTGCATGCTCTCAAATCTTAAGCGTTACTCATGGCTTTTGATAACCAGACGACAAAAGGGCTAACAAATTAGCATAGCTATTTTACCTTGTAGGAGGAGAGGCTTATGTCACTCTGACAAAAAATAGATAAGATTGAACAAGTTGTAATAGATGAGTATGTATTGCACAATATTCAACTTTTAAACAAATAGCCAAACATAAAATACAGAGTCTTCTTTTTTTTCCAGAAAATTGTTTGTAAAACCATTACAAAAGTTGGATGTACTAAAGTCAGATTGAGGTTCCCATTCACAAAGGGCTAAAAATTATATATGTTTCTTAAATTTGTAATCATGGTCCACACAGGCCCAGCAACCTGTGATCAAGGCAATCTGGTGAGCTAGTGAGAGATTTGTAGATCCCCTGAGAGGTCTGGAGCCACTGCTAACTGTGTTAGCTGGCTGCTGGTACCAAAACAGCAATGAAGAAACAAAGACTTGTAACATTCCTATCTGGGAATAATACTCAGCCAGTCCTCTATAGGTGTTAATATCGTCTCATGAGATTTTGCCTGCCTAGGATGGCTTTACTGAACAAAGAAGTTATTAACCTTGGCTACCTACTTAAATAACCCAGGGAACAGCTTTTACCAATTCTGACGTGGCACTTTTCTTGGTGGTGGGGGTAGTGATGGAGTTTGGTTTCTGATTTGATTTGTCTTGGGTATTGATATATTTGAGGACAGTTGCTCAGTCAGGAGCTGGCATGCTGCAGGAGCTTTGGGGAATCCACCTGTTACTCATAAAGAGGGAATGGGCTGAAAACAAAAACAGAGCCCAGTCTCTCTGAGGACAATACTGGCCATGCTTCCTTCAATTCAGAGCAGAGTGCCTCCCAATGCTACAAGAATTGGTGAAGAGCACCATCATTACTTCCATGGAATGCCACCCCTTCTTTCTCTCAGTGCAATGCCCTTCAGCTGTCCCAAGCATGCCTGATGGCTTTGCTGGAGGACACTAAGAATAAATCAGTCTATAAAAGATGTGTGGGTTATCCATCACTGAGTAATCTCAGGCATTGAATATCCATAGTTAAATGGTGCTTAATGTAGTCGTTAGATTTCAATAGATTGTATTTAAAATTCAGTGTCACTCTGGAATATTGAAGAAATACTACAGTCATGTATCATCCATTATTGTGAATGCAGCCAAACTAAACAAACAACAGTTGAAAATATGTAAATCTATTATATATAATGTTTATAAAAGTGTCATCTGTGGTTCTTAAGAATTTTGAATTATCAAGTCTGTTGAGATGTTGTATAAAGTTATGAAGCTTCTCCCTCAACAGTACACACAGAGTTATACATACAATTTCAGAGGTTCTCAGACTACTAGGTTAACAATCAATAATTCAATGGAGAGAAATAAAGCTTTTGATCAAGAGACACGGGTAAGATATTTATCAGAGTTGAGATATTTGATAAATTGTTTTATCATTCTGAAAATTAGTTTATTCATTTGTCATTATTTTAAAAGAGCACAACACTACATCTACATGGTTATGAAGATAAGTGAAAATTATCTAGTGCTATTATCCAAATAAAATGTGAAGGTGTTAATAAGTGATCAAATTTTCAACCACCTTTTGGAAAAATCAACTTACTTTTAAAAATGTTTTTGCCCTTAGTATGACATTTAGATAAAATAACTATTGTGATTAATGATTAATAAATATTACTTTACGTATGTGTTCATTCATCTAGTAAGTCAAAAAATTAGTGTTTTCATGTCTCACACTAACATAGAACTTGAAATAGCCAGTGATGTGTATTTTCAGGGATTTTATTTGACAAAGTCTGTCACTATGTGTGAGGCAGTGTAGTTAGAATAAACAAAACATCAGCATTGATAATAAACTAGTTCAAAATCCACTTCAACCTCTCTTGCTCTCTGTGAGAAGTTGGAAATTCATTTGACCCCTCTGAAACTCATTTTCTTCGTGTATAAAGGCATCATCTGTAAATATTATTAAGAAAGTCACATGTTTTCTTATAAATATTGTCAAACCTGCTTAAATTTTTACTTGTAGTACATTTATCAAGTACTAGTGATACACACTAATTATGGAGTAGACATGATCATTTAGGATATTTATACAGAGCAAATAGCCTTTTCTTGGTAGTTAAAACAATGAAAGCTCATTAAAATTTTTTTTGCTTGTTAAGACTTCACATATCATTAAAAAGGAACACAGAACAATACTAAGATAAACATAAAACTAGCTTAAGGATGTCTAGAAAAACATTTTTAAAATCTCCTTTGCTGCCATCCAATCACTTGTTTAGAAGCATAGCTATCTTTTAAATTTTTCTCTTCAAAGTTATATAAGGCAAGAGGACTTTAAAATACCAATCCTTCTCAGTCTGTGGTATACAATGACTTCTAGAGCCATTATGCAAAACTATCCTGGTTTGATTGTGTGTGTGTGTGTGTGTGTGTGTGTGTGTGCACGTGCACGCACATGTGCACCAGCCTGAGTGCTGGTCTGCCAGTACCGACAGCTAAAAAAGCAAAGCTCTAGGATGCATCTTTTTATTTAGACTGGCTTTTTTGGAACATTATTTTTCTTCACCCAATAGGAAAGCTGACTTTTTAAAAAGTTGATTTAAGGATACATCTAAAATTTATAGGAGAAGATAAATAATGAAAGTCCAAACGGAAATATCGGTAGAGGCAAGTCATTAAAAACATATTTTCAAAACAACATAATAAGAATAATGTTATCTACTCCATGTTCTTTAATTAGGGTTTTCATGTCTCAAACTAACATAGAACTTATGTTAGTCAAAAGTTAATTTTGACTTCAATAGCTGTTAGTGCTTTCGCCTGTATGAGTCCTTATTATAAACATCAAATATTCCATTGAATGATTTTAACTATTTTATAACTTTAAAGATGAGTGGACCAGAAGAAGTAGAGTTGTCCAAGATCATGTAGCTATCAGATTTGTTTATAAGAATAATATGTTTATTTAGTCCACAAATAGTTATGGCATGCCAATCACCAGCCAAGCACTGTTGTAGTCATTTGGAACGTAATAATTAAAAAAGATAGATACTACCCCTGTGTTGAAAGGATTCAAATTTATTTTCTTTGGTTTAAATATCTTTTAAATTTAAATTATTCAAAATAGATAATTAAATCTTGAATATAAATAAACTCAGTGTTTGTGTCAGTAGTGGGAGGTGAGGTGATAGTTCTAATTTAAAATACTATTCCTGAATAACTTAACAAAATAAAATGTTTAGACAGGGTTTAATGGCAGTTCCTTTGACTTTAAATGTCACAATGTGGCATTGAAAAAGATAGGAGATATTCTATGTTGTACACATTATGTTTGCAATACAGTTACATCGAAATGTGTTATTTGAGACTACCTGTAATCACATACAAAAATAATCTATTTCTTGAAAATACATTTTCCAGAAAAGATATTGACTACATTTATCTCAAGCTTCGAATGAATTGTTACCTTGTGTGTTTACAGATTTATGTTAGAAAAAAAATGGAAACTTATCTGAAATCTCAAACACATTGTATTAACAAGGAAAAATGTTTGCTAATATCAACCCCTTTATTTCCTACCAGAAACTACTACCAAAAAAAAACCCGACAACCTTATTCCATTTTGTGATATGTACATGTCAGAAATTCAGAAATACTGTTACTTGTCCAGCAAGCAACAATATTCAAAAACATTCAAATCACCTTGTTTTAATTACTAACTTTAAGAGTAATCTCTAATCAGCAACTTAATTTAGGAATTGGTAAATTGCTGTTTTGCCGTCACTTTTGGCTTAATAAACAGACATGTTTAGAAATTTGGAACAGAACTGTAAGTAATACATGCTTCCTTGAGGGTGGTAATTCTGGGACATATTTGAAAAAAAAATATTGAAACATAAATTGTCAGGCAAAAATGTCCATATATAATTTTAACTGCTGAATTATCCATTACCAACTTTTAAATATTTGTCTAGATTCACTAGGCTACAAGTTCCCACTGTGCAACTGATGAATACCTAGCAGCTGCTAACGAATTTTAATCCCAATCAAGTCAAATACAATTGGTAATTCTGCTTTAAAATCATATGTGAAGGTATTGTAGACATTTGAGAATTCCAGGGAAGCCATATTTCATTTAAGGAAAATATTTTTGAAGGCCTCATATTAAATATTCTAATTGTTCCTTAATTGGTGGAATAAAAACATGGAGATAAATTTTAAATTAAATAATAATATATGAAATGTATCAGAGGATAAATGAAAATAAGAACACATTTTGAAAATATCCAAATATATAATCCTTATAGTATACCTTATCTTAATGCCACATTTTATTTTCTCCACACTAACTTTAATATTTCAAAAGTGTGGCCTAAAGTAACAATACAATGTGTCATGGTATCATTTTGCTTTCTTAAAGCATTTCATGACAGTTAATGTTATTGTCAGGCACAATGTTTCAGAACCATAATTAGAATCATTACTTGATGAACTTTGGTTGACATTGTTATAGTTGTGAAAGTTAATTTTGACTTCAATAGCTGTTAGTGTCGAAATAGCCCAATAGTCACCACAATAACTCAGAGAAATCCTTCATCTGTAAACACAAGTGTAGCACGTTGGAAACTAATACGAGCACATTTATCTAACTATAGTGGCAACTTCAGTTTTCCAGCCTTGAAATTATAAGATTCTTGATTTTATTTTTTGTGGAGGGAATTATCTAAAATTTTCTTCATGAAGTATATTAATGTTGTATAATTTCAAATTTTCAATGTTCAAATTAGTGTAAAATTTGGCTCACTGAATTTGAATTATATTCTTCACTATAACAGAATTGACTAAGCATATATTGGTATATGCCATTAGTTTAGGGAATGTAGAAAAAATACATTTTATTATTTGACATTGAAATGTTTTACTTAGTCTAAAGCATTTGGCAAGTGTCCCACTTGATCTCCAAAGTTTAATTTGCACTCCCCATTGTTAAGAACAAATACTGTATTTGTTTATAAATTACATAAATGCATTGCTATTATTAGATAATATTTCAAGCGAAAAACCTTGCTGAATCAAGGTTTATCATGAATGATATTGGACATAAATCCATATATTTTTGAATTTCTGTCAACTTCTTGTCTGATTGGATTAGATCATCACAGTGTCTACTGCATAATGTCCATGAAGAACTTGCACTATTAGAAGAGCCAGCTTAGGCATTCTTGTGCTGTTTTTGAGGAAAAGCTCATGTTTTCCTCAATAGTTCTGAAGAACCTTTTTAAAAGCCACTTTTTATGCTTTTTATGAGGTTTAGTTTAATTAAAACTGGATCATAAATCTATCAACTCCTTCAGCAGGCCCATCCATGGAAACTGCAGCAAGTTGTGATATGCTGAGGGCAAACGTTACAAGTGAGAGTAAGGCAGAGTGTATTTGTCTGTTCTCACGCTGTTAATAAAGACATATTCAAGACTGGGTAATTTATAAAGGAAAGAGGTCCCACAGTTCCACACGGCTGGAGAGGCCTCACAATCATGGTGGAAGGCAAAGGGGGAGAAAAATCACGTCTTACTTGGTGGCAGGCAAAGAGAGTGTGCAGGGGAACTCCCCTTTAGAAAACCATCAAATCTCGTGAGACTTACTCACCATCACGAGAACAGCACGGGAAAGACCCACCCCATGATTCTGTTAGGTCCAACCAGGCCCCTCCCACAACAAGTGGGAATTATGGGAGTTACAATTCAAGATGAGATTTGGGTAGGTACACACCCAAACCGTATCACAGAGCTTCACTGTCATCCTCTTCTGTTGCAGCTTCAGTTTTTTCCTCATGGTTTCTCCATCCTGTCCATGTAACAGGACTGGAGAATACCCACTAATTAAGGATACAGTGTCAGTCCACATGTTACCTATTAGCAAAGCTTAGTTTCATTCCTTCTTATTTTTAAACTAAAACAATGAATAGAACTTTTAACATTTTGTTTTTTTAACCCAATAGGTCTTTTTGTACATAGGAGTGCACACTCACCCATCTTGGAGACCATTGGCATAGAGAACTACACATAATATGAATATAAAACTATAGTGTTTAACAACACTCGAGAAAGAAATCAAGACGTTTTTAATTTACACCAGTGTTTTAAGCATTTTACCTTTTAGTACCATATATTTACAAAGAGATTTGGATTATAGAAAATTTATGTCAATGATTTTGCTGCAGAATAAGAGATGTGCAGTTATCATTATTATTATATTGAATGATGACCTATGACTATCTTCTTGTGGTATGGATCTACTATACTGTGGAAAAATAGTTACATGCATCTGAAAAAAAACCTAGTTGAGAATTGTTCTGGGGACCAGTCAGAATATACTTTTAATCTTTTTCACCTTAATGCTTATAATACAGTTTTCTCTATACCCATCACATAAGTGTTATGTAGCCCCTACAGGTCAAGTTTTTTTTATTATATCTTGTATATCTATTCTCCATGAAGAGCTACTTTTTAAGTGAACTAGAGCTCAAGGCACAGAAGAGAAATATGAGCGTGAAGGGTGACAATTAGGTGTTTTTCTTTTTTTTTCTTTCTTTCTTTTCTTTTTTTCTTTTTCTTTCTTTTTTTCTTTCTTTCTTTTCCTTTTCTTTTCTCCCTTTCTTTCTTTCTTTCTTTCTTTCTTTCTTTCTTTCTTTCTTTCTTTCTTTCTTTCTTTCCTCCCCCTCCTCCTCCTCCTCCTCCTCCTCCCTCCCCCGCCGTTTCTTTCTTTCTTTCAATATTTTGCCTCTTTGTTTATTGGGACACATTATGTAAAAAAAAAGTCTTTAACTCCATGCAAACAGGTGGTCCATTGTTGTATTAAACATTTAAGAATGCACGTACAGTAAAATTACCTACGCTTATTCAGTTGGTAAATCATTTCTGCTTTTCTTTTTTCTTGCTGTAAGCAAATTTCACAGTAGAATGCTTAGAAAATAGCTTTTCCTTGGGTGAAAAATCAGAGTTCACTAGCTTCAGTTCTAGCCAACATGTTGGAAGGTGATCCAGTTTGCACTGTACCTTAAAATAGGAGCTGTGACCTCCAATACAGACCCATTAGTCCGAATCACAGACCCATTATTGTGTTTCTGGAATTATTTGTCTATTTCAAATATATTTTTAAACCATAAAATGTTTATCATTAAGAAGGGTTTAATATTATTGAATTTTGTTTACATAAAATGTAATGCCAATTTTATACTGACATTTTTAGATATACCCACATAAGCAGAAAATGCCTGAAACTGCAATAAGGATATGAATTGTGTTGTTTTTGAAAGTTGAAGACAATGGGAAAAGAATGGTTAAAAAACCTCACTTTTAATATCTTGAGTTTTATAACAGCTGCTTTCGAGAATATGCTGTCCATAGTAATTATAAACTAAGTAATAAGTGTAAAATATTCTGCATTTTAAAGGTAAAGCTATTTCATATGTGATATTTAACACGTGTTTTAAAATTATCTCAAGTTAAACACTGAGAGGGGGTGACTGAAGCAGAGGCTATGTAGAGATGATGGCTGGTACTGATTATTGGAAGTCAAGAGCTTGGATAACTTTCAGATAGGATCAAATACCACCACCATCTCCCACCCCGCTGACACACACACACAGAAATTACTCAAATAACCAAACTTCCATAAACTCACTCAAGTGGTCCATTGTAAACTACAGAAAGTTGCAATACATGGAAAGCGAACACAAGTGAGGGTGACACCAGCTCTGCTGTTGATTCTCCACACTCTGGTACTCCTACTTTTTCACTCTGATTTCATAGTCATTACCCATGAAATAGCACTGTGTAATTTACCATCTGAATGATGGTACCCAAGCAGTGTGCTTTGGCATTCAGCTAACCCTCAGCACTGGCCCACAGAGCTCCTCCCGTGTGCATTTAGATATGTTTATGACCACCTTCCCCACTAGGTTAGAAGTTTCTTCAAGAATATGAGTCATTTTCTGATTCACCTCTATAACTGCATTGTCTCACCATCTGTCTTTATTTGCTACCCTGTATAATACCTGGAACATAATATATTATCCACAGAAAATGACAATATTAGTAAATGGGAACCTAGTGCCTAGAGAGATGACAGGACCTATTCTAGGGCTTTTATGTGTATTTTTTATTCACACAAACTCGATTAGTATTTTACTTTTAAAGATGTGGAGACTACTGAGTTACAGAGAAGTTAAATAACTTGCTCAAGACTACCCAGTTAGTTAGTGAGAAGGAGATTCAACCCTAGGCAGCTTGGATTGAGAGTCTATGATTTTAAACCCTTTGCTACATAAGCCTTTAAGTCTTAATATTTCCCGAGGAGAATCTACGATACATGTCTGTGTTAAACAACTCTTCTTGCCTATAAATTCTTCCTTTTATCTAACCTTAATCCTCCCTGCTTTAGATTAAGGCTCTGGTGCTTTCTTTGGTGCAGAGAATCTATTTAAGAGCCCTTTATGTACTTAAGAGGAGTTTTTCAGTCATTTACTTGACTACTTTTAACCTTTCCCTCTAGAATTGATGTCTGAATTCTATAAGCATTTTGGAGCACTTTGGGGGAAACTCTTCAAGTCATGTTTAGCTGTGAATCTAACAGATTCAGTATCATATATTTGGATTAGGATTAACCCGTCAACAATTTATTGTGCACAATATCCTGTGATATGGAATTATAGAATTTTAAGACCTATTTTATGTATAATCTTGCCATGTTTGAAGTTTAACCACCAAAATTTATTATTTAGATGTATTTCATAATCAAATGGTTTTGGAACCATAAAATAAGTTTGAAAAGTTGCTTAATGGCATTTTCCTTCTATTGCCTAAAACTGGTTTCCTTTTTTAGAGATGGAATAATATTTTTAAAAACTTTTCTCTTACTTCTACTGTACTTAACTATTTGGCTCCCATTGTGCCTTTGTATGTTGCACAAATTTCTTATTAAAACTAAAGCTTCCTTATAATTTAATAACCTCATTTCATATAATCTTTACTAATTTATACTACTAAAATATTATATAATAATATATAGCAAGCTATTTTGCAACAGTTATCGTGCAGAAAAGAGTTAACACAGGAGACCTGAAACTGCTATTCATAGAAGGGCTTGCTTGCAAGATTAGCCCTTGTCTGGTGTTTGGGAAGTTGAGTATTTGTAGTGTTCTCACTATTCTTCAACTGATATGCATGGTTTATTGTCCCTCGATTGTTGTGCAAACAATGTGGTTTATGCTGAACACCTGCTTTCCTTCTATGACTCTGGAAGTTTGGTATGTACTAAGCAGAGAGTACCAATATATGTGACTACCTTCTAATAAAAATTTTGGATGCTAAGTCTCTAATGGAGTTCCCTTGTAGAAATATCACACACATGTTGCTGCATGTTTATTGCTGGGGGAAGAATGCTCTCTGTGTAACCCTTCATGGGAGGAAGTGGTTATAAGTAAGTTTGCATATAGATTCTTACAGACTCTGCCTGTGACTTTTTACCTTATGATCTGAAAGTGTGCTCCTATTTTCATTGCTGTAATCAATTTTATCCATGAGTAAAACCGTATATTGAGACCCCTGTGTCTACATATCTGATTGAAAGCTAATATTGGGGACGCCCAGAGCAGCCATCATTTACAAACTATTTTTCCATCATTAACTCGCTTCATCTTTCTAACTTGTTCAGAAATCCCCATCAAGAAGGCAAGATATATATTATACAGCCTATTTTTATATAAAGACCTGACATGATTTTGTTGGCTTATTTTTATTTATACTTAGCATTTCTTTGCCTTTTAAGTAGCAATAAACATAGGCAAGACTGTTAAGTTTTCCCTTATGTGTCTTGTATTCTCTTCCCAGTTCTAATTCTAGGAAGCTCCTTTATTCAATCCTGCAACCCTAAGGTATTCAACTGTTCCTCAAACACACACTCCCACATTTCTTGTAGGTCAGGTTCCCCTTGGTTTTGCAACTTTATTGTTGCTTCACTTGTATCAATATTTGCTTGTATTCTCATTTAATATGATCATGACCTACTTCATGGTACTGAATCTTTCATTAAATGCATCTCAGTCAAAGTATCTATAGGCAAATGATTTGTCTTCATCCGAACCTACCAAAAAATAAAATTAGATAGGAATTCAAAGACTGAATGCTTTGAAAGAATGAAGGTGAGTAGAAATGATGTTTTTCATTAAATGTTTTAGGATCTGCTTCGAATTAACCATGACTCTATTTACTGAATGTGACTTCATACTGATTATACATCATAAGATGAAATTTTAGAACCATTCAAAATTAAAAAAATTCATCAAGAATCTCACATGCCCTATTTTTTCCAATCAACAGAAATTGTAAACCACAATTAAATATTCCTTGCATAGTGTTTTTACCCTTTCCCGAACACATAAAACTTCAAGTGTCAGAGTGGATTTAGGTAGAGAGTCCTTGTGACTAACTCATACTGGAGGCAGAAAAATGGCATGGTACAGAACCAGCAAATCACAGTGGAGCCAAGCATTTCTAAATATTCATCTGGATTATTTGCTCCATCAGCCTTCAAAAGATGTATTTTTGTTACTTTGCACAACTTTTGAAGAGCTGAAGTTGTGGAAGGCTGAGCGGAGATAGTTAATGAAGCAGAGCTGGGTTGATGATTAAATCCAATAAGATCCCCCCATTATTTAACATTTCATTAGCCTTTGCAACTTGAATGGGCTTAAAAAAGATCTTTCCCTAAAAATATTAAGGAAAGATATTCCCTATGAGGAGATTGTAGGATCTCTCAAAAAAGGATTGTGGTTGACATGTTTATGCATTATGACTGAATGTAAAGCTTTGGCCTACATTAGCTTAGGAAAAAAGTTTTAAAATATATGAATAGGTTTTTAAAATCTATATGACTTTACAATTTGAAATTTGGTCCCCCGTGGGAGACTTTAGATTCTCCTTACAGGCCAGCATCTTTCACAGATTACCCAAATGGTACTTCGAGTAGGTAAATTGCTGTTACTTCACCTTTAAGTTTGACTCTGCTGTTGAGCAATTGGCCCTAAATTTCACTTTTTGTGAGATTCAGATTCTACAACAAATTGTATTGATATTTGCTGAGATTTACTGTTTCCCAGGCCTTGTACTGGCCACTTTCATATTTATGACATCAAATTAGATATTTATTCAGTCTTTCAGGAATATTTTATTGGTCATCTTGATTTCTACATAGTTTATTTGGAACAAAGTAAAAAAAATTAACTCTTGTCCTAATATGATCTAATTAAAAATGTCTTATTTCCTTAAAGTCAGTTGCCCCTACCCCCCTTCTTTTTTTTTTTAACCCACTTGTTGATAAAACAAAAATTTACATGAAAGATCTCACAGTTCAAGCTATCCATATGGATTTTGCCCCTGCTCTCTGGTTAGCAGCTGCAGCTGTTTTCATCATCACTCCTTAGAGATCTGCTGTTAAGAGTCTGTAAGTTGTTGAGCAGTTGCAGTGACTTTGCCACCTGCCTTTCCAGGGGACTAGAATTCTCCTGCACTGCCTCCAGTTTTGCTTCAGGGTAAATTTACAGTGACTTTGCTTTGTTTTGTTTTTGATTTTGCATTTTCCTTTCAAATAGCCTATTTCGATTGTGTTATATGATAATTTCTCTGATATCTTTATCTTATTCCTTCGTCTTATCATAAAAATATGCAACCAATCAAAGACATCTTGAAGCAAACTGACATGCTGGCAAATTGCTGCAGGATGACATATTGACAATTTCATAGACATAAAATTAAAGGGCCAGAAGGGACTGTAAAAATCTACTACACTCGTTTTCATAGTAAATGCTCTGAATATGCGCCCAGGGGCGGCATATAGTGAACTGGGGCACAGTCACATACCATGCTTCAGTTCAACCAGGCAGATCTACTTTTTATCTCCTAGATAAATTGGGACTCTTCTAGAAAGTTTCATTTTAAAAAGTGTACTTTAATATAGTTTAAAAATGACTAGGTCTAGTCTAATCTGATATTCATTTAGCTTGATATTAGAATGACTCAGTGGAAACCTGAGCCATGTTAGCCAAGAATGCTGCTTCTGCTTGAACAATTATGCTAATCATAAAATTAATGGAAGTGAAAATTGATATATTTACAGAATCCAACATGAGTATCCTTAATTGGTTGCTAATCCAAATTCATACCTTTTCTTCCTGCTTAACAGAAAAATTCCTATTTTTTCTATCCATCCCTCAGGGAAGATGATCGTATCTATCTATAGCTCAGAGCTAAATCTGAGTCTAAACAAATCATTGTAGTCCATTCTCCTTGCCAGGTCTTGATTAGAGTATGGGAATCTTTTGACATTATGCCTTATATTTACAAAGTGAACTCCGCTGAGAAGCTTCTGGGAAGGGTTTCCTCTCCTGGATGAAGAAATCAATGTAAAGGAGTTTCTTTTCAGTGGAACACTGAGAAAGGCAGAGCAGAAAAATGGAGAGAACCTGAAAACTAAGACCTCCTTAGACTTAAGACATCCTTAAGTCATTGAATTAACCAACCAGGGAGCTGCCTTATTTCTGGAGTATGTATGTGCGATCATCAGCTCCTTACTTGAAAAACCATATGATACTTCACTGCACTTGCACCCAAGGTCATCCTGATAGATTGTGATTACAAGGGGATGGGGGAAGGATTCTAGAATATGCTGATTATCTGCTGTTTGTCAGGCACTGTTCCAGGCAGTTTTTATATCTACTCTTATATATTATTTTTCCTCTACTTGTGAAGGAAGTGTTATCCTCACTTTACAGACAGAATATCTGAATCTAGAAAATGTTTGATCAATTTCTAGAGATTTCATAGCTGCCAAACTGAAATTTGAACGCAAGAATTCTAATTTATAAGTCAACATATCACCTGCAAACATATATATATATAAACTATATATAGTCTTATTTATTTATATATATAAACTATATATATATAGTTTGTTCAATTCAGTGCATAAAACTATTTTAATGTCAATGCGTGTAGACAGGGAATGTGTTCTTCAGCTATCCTCTGACACCTCACTCCCTGTTCTATCCAGGATGGTTCACGTATTTACTTTACATGCCAGCCCCATTTTGAAATTGCAATCACTAGAATCTAACCTCTTCTGATACACAAGGATGCTGGTTACATATATATATATATATATATATATATATATATATATGTATATGTATACACACACACATGTTTATGTGTATATATATACACACACATACATATATTTATTTAATTATTGTTATTTCAAGAAACATTTCAGTATTTGATAAGGAGAGTTTTTATCTTTAATGCATTCTGTCTAAAATATTTTAAAAGATAAATCCGATTATCAGAGACTAAAGGCTAATACAAAAATAGAATCATTTTATTTGTGACATTTCTTAAAGAGAAAAATGTATTTCTGGTTTTAATAATGTGTTTTTGTGAAGAGTGCTATGCTCTAAACACATCTTATTAATCTGTAAGATATAAAAAATTATTCTCAGTAATGACAGAATACTCAGGCATATGCATCTCTCATAATAATCAACATTTTTTTCAGATCCACTACTTATATTTCAAGTCTGTGGAGATGCTATCAGTAGAGTAGGACATAATAGTTAATATTTACTGAAAACTAATTTGAATGCTGTGACATGATAGATATAAAAGCTACAGTAGCTATATGAATTTTTATATTTAGGTATTTATTCACCTTTTACTTTCAAGTACAGACAGCTGAAGATGTTCTTGCGAAGAACAAAAATGAGTGTGTCACCTTGGCTTGACGCCACATTTGTCCTGTTATTGCAGAACTTCTGGTCTAGTTACTAGTTAAAAAGAAATACAAATGTATGATTTATTTTTAAAAGTACAGTGAAGACATTACTATTTTTTCTTTTTTTTTTTTGAGACAGAGTCTCACTGTTGTTGCCCAGATCGGAGTGCAACGGCGTGACCTCGGCTCACTGCAACCTCCGCCTCCCAGGTTCAAGCGATTCTCCTGCCTCAGCCTCCCAAGTAGCTGGGATTATAGGCACCCGCTGCCACGCCTGGCTAATTTTTTGTATTTTTAGTACATATGGGGTTTCACCATGTTGGCCAGGCTGGTCTTGAACTCCTGACCTCAGGTGATCCACCCATCTCAGCCTCCCAAAGTGCTGGGATTACAGGCATGAGCCACCATGACTGACATTACTATTAAGTAACTAAGTCATACTTAATAGTTTGTTAGGAAACATAACATTCCAATTATTTTTCTTAGTCTTCTTTCTTAGATAACAGTCATGTTTGTAGAAACGCTAAGAAAAAGCCATAGCTGGAATATTTGACTACTCATTAGGTTAAAGGCTGTTTTGTAGTATGGAAATTAGTGGTGGTGATTTGGGGTGACATCTGGCTAAAGTTTATAACAAGACCCTGAAAAGCTCTCTCATTATCCAATTGATATAGAGAGCACAGTGAATCGCACACATAACATGACCCTTCATGAGTAAAACATCTTTTTCAGTATTAGACTGGACTCGTTTGAAGTGGACACGAGGGTTGCCTTTGTTGCCGCAGTAGCCACATAACTCTGAAATTTTGAAAAACCTTTTGAAAGCATAGTTGGAACTATCTTATAAGAACTGAAACATTAGAATAGCCTAATTAGAGATTCTTTAATTATGATTTTTATTCATTGACCTCCAAGCTAAGTACTTTTTCATTAGCAAATAATGTTTGCTGTTTTTCTTTCTATCCCTCTGTATTTAAGTTAGCATGAGCTTTTATGACTTGGGTTTTTTTTTAATTATTTTTTTAACCTACATTTTAATGTGTTCCACTCTATTTTCATCCTGGTATATGTTAAGTGTTAGAGAATATATGACCATCAATGTTAGATTCTCATGCCTTATGTGGCCATATCAAAGTGCTCAAATGCAGTCCTTGTTAAATGAACTGTCTTATAACCCTATTAATTAATGGTGCAAGATTAATAAAAATATAATTTAAAGATCATGTTGACGAAATGAAATCTCATTTGACTTCATTGTTATAAATATTTCTGCTACCTGGATTGTATTTTGTTTTTTAATGTGACATACTTAAACATACAAACATTTTCATATTTTTATTGCATTGATAAAAATATGAAAATTATACAAATTTTGGTATTTAGTTTCATTTTGGAATGATGTTTATTGCTTTTCTAGTATTCAATGTTAATTTATTTTAGTTATGCTAATTTTAGAAGCTACTATAAAGTTAACTAAAAATATATTGTTAGCAGTAGGAAATTTAAAAGATCAAACATAGAAATAAACAAATTAAAGGCTGATAATTAAATGTATCTTTAAATCAAAAGAGTAAAAGGGAAGTGGTATGAAATAGAAAGGGAATCATTATAAAGAAAGGGTGTCATAGGAAAGAGCCCATTAGTTATTTGGCCAAGTAGAGTAGGCTCCTCAAATTTAGCACCTTGATTAAGCCCCTTATTTCTAAATTGGGTTGATAGCATAGAGATCAAGGAAGCAGATACTGATGATGCCCTCAAGTTAACAAAATCCAATGTGGTTTACAATAACTGGAAGCTGGAATGAGCCACTCAAAGGGTACTTGTTTAACATGGCATTAGAGGAAAGAGGACTAGTCAATAAGTAAACAAATAAGACATAATCCCCAAGAAAGAGTTGTGGGATATGGGGGTGGATAAGTAGAATAACAAATTCAGAGCAGTGTGCTAGTGTTAGGATAGGTACAGGGGATAGAGAGGTACCTCAGAGCTTTCCTGAAGGGGGTGAAAGTTTTGCTGAGCCTTGATGGGTGAGAAAACTACCCAGGGGGATGGGGGTTATATTCACTCCAAGTAATGTGATTGGAGTAGCAGTCATACTTGTTACTATTTGCTGACCATTCAGAATGTGCCAGGCATTTTGTATATTTTATGTCATTTATAATTTTTTATGATATGTCATCCATTTTAAATATGTAAATATAGACAATAAGTAAAAAGAAGAATGCATATATTAGGCTGCTTCAAATCACAAAGCTAAGTGGCAGATCTTTAAAGGCAATGCAGGAAGGACAATAGATAAGAAACAACCTGACATATTAGGGAAATTCAAGGTGTTCAGTTTGTCTAGAGTGAATACTTTTTACATTTTTTTATGCAATGTATGTTACATGAATAATTTGAAATAGTGTGATAAATAAGATGTATCTCTGTCCTTTAAAAAGTATGTCCTAGTAGCGAGAAGCAGATAATAAACAAGTAAACAAATTAATAAAGTTGGTATGTTCTATGAATACTGCTGTTTTATGAAGCAAATAAGACAGAGTGATGACATAGAAAGTAATTGATGGGTGAATAAGCCACACAATGAGATACTTGATGGTAACCAAAATAAGTGAACTTGAGTATCTTATGAATATATGAATCAAGCTCAACAATCAAATATTATATAAAAATTGTAAGTCCTAAAAGATTGCATGCAGACTGATAACTATTTACTAAAGTTTAAAACAACTAAAATAATGTAGGTGTTTATATGTGTGTGTGTATATTATGTATGGATGCAATGAAATTACATATAACTGAAAATAATGATGACCACAGAGTTCAGATTGGAGAAGGCATAGGGACGGGTTAATGGAAGTAATACATGTAAGTCATTACCAAGATCCTAGCTTTTTGTGTGTGCTTTAAGCTGACAGATAATTAGTACATCATTTAAAATAACTAATTAACTAATGAAAATAAAGGAAACCATGCATGGCTCCAATATGGGAATGCTTCATGAACCAAAGATAAGGTTAGTCCAATTTTATGCAACTGAGTTTCTCTCAATAAAGAAGGAAAGAGAGTGGTTGGTACCATTACATTTCCTGAATAGGCAAAATTGAGCTGAAACCTCAACACGAAGGAGCTGTATAAAGACTGTGGCAACAGTGCTCCCAGAAGAGGAGACAGCATGTGATGCTGGAGCATGCTTGTCAGGAAGGGAAAGGTGGAGTGAGACCTGGGAAGAGCCAGTGTGCGCAAAAGTGGCAAGAAATAAGTCCAGACTCTAGATGTAGACCGTGGGAAGGACTCCCAATCTGGCTTCCTTTTCAATCCTTATAAAATAATGAGACTGAAACAGACACTTCCGTGGGGCACTCAGTTTCATCTAGGAAGCTTTCTTTCTATGTTGGTTTCTGAGTGAGGTTGTGTTTTAGCAAGAGACCACTGCTTAACAGTAGCAACAGTGACAAAAAAATGTAAAAATAATCATCTTAGGTGTTCTGAGTCTCTTGTTATTCACCTGATTAAATTTACGTCTGATTTGAGTCCATCTCTGCAGCACTGTGATGACCCTAGAAGAATTCTAGGGCCCAGACACAGATCACAGATGTGGAGGCATGCCGTAGGCTCTGGAAGAAAATTTGATAGTAGAAGAGATTGTTCTACTTTCCTTATTTCAGGATTGTGTATTGTAGGTTTTTTTTTCTTCTGGTGAGAAAATGATAACCACACAACCATCCTAGTTAATACTTAACTACGCAATTCATAGTAGCAAAATGTGTTTCAAAAATTCTAAGAGAATATTCTGCCATGAATACGATATTGAGGAAATATGGATAGAACACTGATTTCCCATCCAACTGAACATATAAAAGTCAATCCAATTTAATTAATATGACTAAGACTCTCTTTCAGTCACATTGATATTGTTCAAATTTCCTAAGATTTTTCTAATCTTAAGCTCATATATTATCCTACAGATAAACATCAATCTGGAGTCCTGGAATGAACACAATACAGATTAATGTCAAAAGACTTGAATTCTTAGCATAGCTCTGCTAAGGCAAGACTTGCTTTTTTGCCTCTGTTTTCTCACCTGTAAAGTGAGGGGGCTGGCCTAGAATAATCATGAATGTGTCTTATCGCCATCAATGTATCATTCAGAGGAGACTTTTAAAAAATGAAAATGGCCTCCCTTTTATTTTTTATAATAAAAATAAAATAATTGCATATGTTGTAAATATTATGTGCAAATGAGGAAACTAAATGATCATGAATGTGTCTTATAGCCATGAATGTATAATAATATATACATATAAAGTCTAGATTTATTCGTCAGCAAATATAGATGGATTGGAGGTATTTTTAAACTTTCCCACTAAATTGAACAAATACAGCAGATAGTGAAATTTAATTTACTTAAGTTTTTCGACATTTTTTCATTAAAAAAAGAACTATGTATCATCAGCAAGTTTGAAAAAAACCACTTTGTCCTACCAGATCAATTTTTAAAAATAAAATCCCAACATGAATACTTTCATTTTTAATTAACTACAAACAGAAGGCTTTTATTTCCACCCAAAATGTCAAACTAAATACACAAACACATTCACAAACTAAGTGGTATGTGGATTGTCAATAATGATGAATGGCAATTTGAAAAGATATACAACAAAACAAAACAAAACAAAAACCTTACTATTGTGTCTTGCAGAAGGCAATAACCCTGTCCCAACAGTGCTTAGAAGAGCTCTTAGGTAACTCCAAGGACTTAGAACAGCTCCCATAAATTATCATGTGAATGAATGAATGAGTAAATCAGAGCTCGAGATAATGAGAAGAAGGTACACTCAACATGGGTAGAAAGTGATTTTTGGATAGAGCATGGGTAGGGTGAGAGTCTAACATTCCAAATTTTATTCTGAATCCCCAATCTAACCATACTTAAAAGTGAAGAATTTTCTTGCAAGTGTTTCCATAATAAATTTTGGATTATATATACACAGATGTATTTCGTAGCCCCCAGGATTCATGCTGTGTGTTTATCCCAACACAAACTTAACTGAAAGCCTTGTACCTGCATGTGTTTAAATACATACACACATGCAAAAGGGAATAACAAGTCCTTTACAAAAGCCATCTCTGCAGATAACAGTTGGGCAAGAAGTTTAATTCATTCTTTAAACTCTAAGGATTGCCGTAAGTAAAATACGTCATTAAAATGTTTTGATAAATGCAGAAATACACATATAGCATATGCATGTGTCTTGTATGTGGTGTTAGAGAATTAATCAGCTTCCTTTATTTTTTTTTTTTTTTTTTATTATACTTTAGGGTTTTAGGGTACATGTGCACAATGTGCAGGTTTGTTACATATGTATCCATGTGCCATGTTGATTTCCTGCACCCATTAATTCGTCATTTAGCATTAGGTGTATCTCCTAATGCTGTCCCTCCCCCCTCCCCCCACCCCACAACAGTCCCCGGAGCGTGATGTTCCCCTTCCTGTGTCCATGAGTTCTCATTGTTCAATTCCCACCTATGAGTGAGAACATGCGGTGTTTGGTTTTTTGTCCTTGCGATAGTTTACTGAGAATGATGTTTTCCAGTTTCATCCATGTCCCTACAAAGGACATGAACTCATCATTTTTTATGGCTGCATAGTATTCCATGGTGTATATGTGCCACATTTTCTTAATCCAGTCTATCGTTGTTGGACATTTGGGTTGGTTCCAACTCTTTGCTATTGTGAATAGTGCCGCAATAAACATACGTGTGCATGTGTCTTTATAGCAGCATGATTTATAGTCCTTTGGGTATATACCCAGTAATGGGATGGCTGGGTCAAATGGTATTTCTAGTTCGAGATCCCTGAGGAATCGCCACACTGACTTCCACAATGGTTGAACTAGTTTACAGTCCCACCAACAGTGTAAAAGTGTTCCTATTTCTCCACATCCTCTCCAGCACCTGTTGTTTCCTGATTTTTTAATGATGGCCATTCTAACTGGTGTGAGATGGTATCTCACTGTGGTTTTGATTTGCATTTCTCTGATGGCCAGTGATGAGGAGCATTTCTTCATGTGTTTTTTGGCTGCATAAATGTCTTCTTTTGAGAAGTGTCTGTTCATGTCCTCTGCCCACTTTTTGATGGGGTTGTTTGTTTTTTTCTTGTAAATTTGTTTGAGTTCATTGTAGATTCTGGATATTAGCCCTTTGTCAGATGAGTAGGTTGCAAAAATTTTCTCCCATTGTGTAGGTTGCCTGTTCACTCTGATGATAGTTTCTTTTGCTGTGCAGAAGCTCTTTAGTTTAATGAGATCCCATTTGTCGATTTTGGCTTTTGTTGCCAAAAGAACAAAGCTGGAGGCATCACGCTACCTGACTTTAAACTCTACTACAAGGCTACAGTAACCAAAACAGCATGGTACTGGTACCACAACAGAGACATAGATCAATGGAACAGAACAGAGCCCTCAGAAATGATGCCGCATAGCTACAACTATCTGATCTTTGACAAACCTGACAAAAACAAGAAATGGGGAAAGGATTCCCTATTTAATAAATGGTGCTGGGAAAACTGGCTAGCCATATGTAGAAAGCTGCAACTGGATCCCTTCCTTACACCTTATACAAAAATTAATTCAAGATGGATTAAAGACTTATATGTTAGACCTAAAACCATTAAAATCCTACAAGAAAACCTAGGCAATACCATTCAGGACATAGGCGTGGGCAAGGACTTCATGTCTAAAACACCAAAAGCTTCCTTTATTTTATATTGGTGTATCCTTTTGTGGCTATCAGGGTAGTGCCTCTTTGCTAAATTTAGTTTCCATTTCCCATTCTGCATAATTGGTGTTGAGCAAAGTCAGGCCTATCCATTCACTTAGCAAATATTTATTGATACCAGACACTGTTCTAGGTCCTTGGGAGGCAGGAGGAAATAAAACAGACAGAGATCTACTCCCTTGTGAGATGTTATTTTAGTTTGGGGAGATAGTCTGCAATAAATACAATTAATAAATAAATAATATAGTATAAGAGAAGATAATAAGGGCTATGGATAGAAACACAATAGGGACCTGTGTTGAAATATTTTTTCTGTGATTCATAACTTATTATTTAACAAAATTTTTGAACATTTACTACTTGAGATAGAAGGTTCAATAAAGGCAGGACCAATATATGTATTTGATTATGATTATATCCCTAATCCATAACACAGTGCCTGAAATGTAGCAGGCATTCAATCAATATATGCTGGATTTTTTTTTAAAAAGCAATGAAGGATTATGCACTCTATGATTCTTACTAATTTTGTGCAATTCTCCTTATACCACACTACTTCATTTCAAAATGTTTTTGAAATACATTGAAATGTTAACTTTTAGTGCTTGTGTTGCTCATATTTCAGTCTGTTTTCTTAGTTCTATATGGAAGCCCAAAAGCTCATTGTAAATTGATCTCCATGTCTTGTTGGGATTAGGTTGATTCTAGGGAAGCTATATGTAGACCATTAATATCCATAATATTAGTCTAACTTCGAAGTTCTGCTCTAGAAAAATCCTAGAGATTTTTCCCTAAGCCAAAGCTCCCAAATTAACAGGATTATCCTATATATATATATATATATATATATATAATAATATAATTAATCTATATTATAAACTAATATAATAATAAAATATAGTATATTAATACATTATATAATTGATGTATTATATAAATATATAATTGATATATTATTAATAACATATAATATTATATATATAATGACAAATATATTACATTTCTACCAGGACTGTTTTAAACATCATATTTAATTCAGCTTTGTTTTATCAAATGTTTTTAAAAGTCTACTTTACTCACCAGATTATAAGCTCCTGGTTGTCAAGGACTGACTCACATTTATCTCTCTATCCTTCAGAGCACATAGCACATAGTGGATATTTAATAAAAGTGATTGAATTGCTAAATGCTCAAAACAATTAGATAATCAGCTAGGGTCTAGAAGACATTTTGTTAAATAGAGAATTTCATGATAGTGTTACATTGAAACAGGATTTAATTGTTGTTGCTAAATTATAGAAGTCAGAAGAGACAAAAAATAATAAAAGCTTGAATTAATTTTGCTATTTATACAATGTCATCTTTTGCTCTTTTCAATGAGCCTGTTCAGAGTTGCTGCACTAAGGAAATAATAAGGGCCTATAAGTATGTGTTCTCAATATGTAGTCTCATAAAAGCTTTGGAAATAAGTATGTGTTCATTACTGTTAACTACATATTATCATTATGATGATGATAATAAATCTACATGTTTCAATTTTATCCAAACTATTCAGTAAATTTAACATCTTAAAACAGGCATATTCTACTGAAAAAAAAAGAGTGATTTTTGATATAAAAGAATAGTCTGTCCTTTTCTTCTCTTATGGAAAAATTTATATCTGTTCTGGTATCCTGCAAAGGCTTTGCTCCTCTCTTTTGATTTATTAACTTTATTTAAATCAGTCATTCATAATGCAATCATAATAATCTTTCCAACAGTATTACTAGATGGCAGGTAAGATACAGAAGTTTTACTGTACCCTAGTGTAGAATATAGAGATATTAACAAAGGTGAAGTCAAATATGTGTCTTGCTAAAAATTCTTCCTTACAGTCTGGTAATTAACATTTTAAATAAGTTGGTGCTACTGCAAATTTTGTGTAAAAACAAACATTTTTTTTCAGAGAACATTGAAGTAGGAAAAATAACAAAATTATAGTTTGAGGTGAGTTTTCTGTCTTTTTAATTATTTTCTGTCTTTTTAATTAAGTCTTACCTAATTTTGGCAATCAAATCATCATTGTCAAGTCTTCATTTCTTTTCTATTGTAAATATATATTCCTTCTATTATAATGCATGTAAATAATTTATTCTACTTAGGTAAAACTTGTAAAAATATGAACTTTCATAAAATTTTTGAAGTAGCATTTCATTTTTCTCAGGAATATAAATTCATTTTATGGGTTGAATTTAACTTAAAAAGAAGTAATTTGGTTGCAGGGCAGATCACATTATAAATAAAATAGATGATTGTCTAAATGATATGATTTGAAGCGTGCTCTGGAACTTTGCTTGCCTGAATTATTTCCTATCCTTGCCTTCCATAATGCCAGAGATACCATACAACAGAACTGCATACATTAGCGATGGGGCATACGCAGGTACCATTTGCTAAATAATAACTATTCCTAAACCAGGTATCACATTAAGCAGTCCTTTAAGGGGACTTAGTTTACAAGATACTGTTTTTCTAAAGCAATTAGCTAAGAAGGAATGAGAATCTAGGCAGCTTAAACTTTAAGGGGTAGGATGAAAGGAAGTAGGAAATATTTTTAAGCAGTGCTTGTAAAATGCTTCAGTGGAGAGTTATTGGCAGCTAGAGGGCAATGGGAAAGCACTTGCCGTAAGGAAAAGCATACAGATTGTGTGAGAATACTCCATGCCCAAGCCTGAACAAAGCCCGGGAGCCTAAATCACCATTCTGCCCAAAGCTGGTCTTGGTCATAATAATTTTTATTCATGTTGCCCATGCTATTGAAAACATTTTCTTTCATACACAGTTTTACATATTGTATATTATATTTCCCATTTCTACTTCTCTTTGAATGTTAACATTGAGTAATTAACTATGAATTGGCCAATTGGGCCCTCAAAAATTAAACGAAAGAAATAGTGAAATGTTTAGCACGTGCCAGTCATTTAGAAAACCTGACCTTATCAGAGGATAAAAATTACACAGATTATAGAAGCCCCATCATTGATTAATGACATTTTCAAGCTGTGAAACTATTTGAGTTAATATACTTTGATAATGCAGTAGAAATATGAATTTGTATTAACATTGAATTTACCACAATAGCATAAGGAAGATATTTTAAGTTAGATAAGATTACATAAGGTTCTATAGATTCTTCATTTGCGGCTGAGAGTAATAAAGTGAATTCTGCTAGGAATGAGTTTTAGTGGGGTTTTTTAAAGAAACAAAAATAACCGAAAGCAAAATAATATATATTTTTATTTTCAAATGAAGATACGTATAAAACGAATATTTTATATTTTTCATTAAAAAATTCTGTCTCTAAGAGATGCTTACCCCTTATGTTGGTTTCAGCTCAAATACATGAAAATATTAGATTAGGCTTGGGTCTGGTATCTCACAATCGCAAAACCCGCATACACTAGCAATTGTAATTTTGAATATTTTCTTTTGTCATTTTCCATATGAATGTCCTCACATAGCTATTGTTTCAGTTACTTGTTGCCCCAAGATGATTCATCCAAAAACATCCTAATAAAACTCAATGACATGGAACAACAATTATGTATTCTTATGAATCTGTTGTTGGCTAAGGTCTGGTCTGGTGATTTATACAGGGCTTGACTGGAAAAGCTCTGCTCCAATCACAAGTTCATCTAGGTTGGACTGGGACAGTTTTGTTCCATAGTGATTTATTCTGTGGCCCAGGTGAAGGGCCAACAGCTGTAACAGCATTGGAAGTGCTTCCCATGATGATGGTACAGTCCATAAAAGGGAGCAGAAATCCATGATGCCTGTTAAGCTCTAGATTTAGAAATGGCACATTGTCATTTCTGCCACTCCACTGGCCAAAGAAAATCACAGGGCCCGGCTTAAAACCAAGTGATAGGAAAGTGTGCTTTTGCTACAGAGAAGACATGTCAAGCATGTGGTTGTCAGAGACAAAGGAATGTTGGGGCTAATGATTCAATTTACCACAGTTATATTGATGCATCATTGTATAATAAATAGTTATACAATATTCTGTCAAATAATTATGCCATATTTTATGTAACTCTTCCCAACTTCTGAAACATTTATGTGGATTTGGGTTTGTTGCATTACTTATGTAATACAGCAGTGTACCTCCTTGTGCATATAATTTTCTTTCTATGGAATATTCTTTCATCAGGATAGCTTCCCTGAAGATGGATTATTTGGCCAAAGTGTATAGATAGATGTCTGATTTTTAAAAGTTATTGCAACTCCATCAGCTACGAGTGATACATTATTTTTAAATTTATTTTTCAGTTAAAAAATTTAAGTTGACACGTTATATCTATACATTTTTATGGGGTACATAGTGATGTTGTGATACACATAATATATAGCGATCAGATCAGACTAATTAGCATATCCATTATCTCAAACATTTCTTTGTGTAGGGAGCATTCAATATTCTCCTTCTAGCTATTTTAAACTGTATATTATTATTAACCATAGTTATCTTACAGTGCTGTAGAACAGTAGAATTTATCCCTGCTATCTAGCTGTAATTGTGTATTCTTTAACAAATCTCTCCTCATCCCTCTCTTCTCCCTACCCTTCCCAACCTCTAATGTCTTCTTTTCTACTTTTTACTTCTATGAGATCAAATTTTTTTAGCTTCCACATGAGTGAGATCATGCAGAGTTTAACTTTCTGTTTCTGGCTTATTTCATTTAACCTGATGTCCTCCAATTTCATCCCATTTGTTTATTTTTGTGTTGTTGCCTGTGCTATTAGGATCTTATTCATAAAATCTTTTCCCAGACCAATGTCCTGAAGCATTTTTCCTATGTTTTCTTCTAGTAGTTGTATACTTTCTGGTCTTACATTTAGGTCTTTGATCCGTTTTGAATTAACTATATATAACATGAGAGTTAGGGATCTAGTTTAATTTTCTGCATATGGATTTCCAGTTTTCCTAGCGCCATTTGTTAAACAAACTGTTCTTCCTGCAATGTATATTTTTAGCAGCTTTGTCAAAAGTCAGTTAACTGTGGATACATGGATTAATTTCTGGGTTCTCTATTCTCTTGCACTGATCTGCATGTCTGCTTTTATGTCAGTCCCATGCTGTTTTGGTTACTAGAGCTTTGTAGTGTATTTTGAAGTCTGGTTATATGATGCTTCTTTTTGACCACGATTGTTTTGTCTATTTAGGGTCTTTTGTGGTTTCATACACATTTTAGGAAATTTTGTATTTCTGTGAAAAACATCATTGGTATTTTCATAGGGGGTGCATTGAATCTGTAGATTGCTTTAGATAGTATGGTCATTTTAACAATATTAATTATTCTGATTCATGAGTATGGGATACTTTTTCTTTTGTTTGTATCCTCTTCAATTTATTTCATCAGTGGTTTGTAGTTTTCCTTGTACAATTATTTTACCTACTTGGTTAAATTTATTTCTAGGTATTTTATTTTATTATTGTAAATGAGATTGTCTTCTAGTTTTCTTTTTTAGCTGGTTTGTTGTTTGTATGTTGATTTTGCAATCTGCAACTTTATTTAGTTTGTCAGTCTGAAGTTTTTTGGTAGAGTCTTCAGATCTGTCTATATATAAGATTGTGTCATCTATAAACAGGGACAATTTGATTTCCTCTTTTCTAATTTAGATGTCCTTTGTTTATGTCTCTTGCCAAATTACTCTGGCTAAGACTTCTATTACTATGTTGAATATGAGTGGTGATATTGGGCATCCTTGTTTTGTTTCAGTTCTTAGGGGAAAAGCTGGAAACTTTTGATGTTACATGTGAGTTTGGCATAATTGTTTTTAGCGTGTTGAGGTACTTTCCTTCTATGCCTTATTTATTGAGAGTTCTTATCCTGATTTTCTGCAACCGTTAAGATGACCACATAGTTTTTGTCTTTCATTTTGTTGAGGCAACGTGTCATGTTTGTTCATGTTTGTATGTTGACCTATCCTTGCAATTCTGGAATAACCCGCACTTGATCATTGTGTATTATCTTTTTAGTGTGTTATTAGATTTGGTTTCCTCGTATTTCGGTGTGATTTGTGTGTGTGTGTCTATGTCATCAGAGATATTGGCCTGAAGTTTTCTTGTTTTACTGTGTCCTTGCCTAGCTTTAGTATCAGGGTTATACTGGCCTAGTTAAATGGGGAAGAAATTTCCTCCTTTTCCATTTTTTGAATAGTTAGAAAAGAATTGGTATTAAATCTTCTTTAAATAAACATCTGGTAGAATTTAATGATGAGGCCATTGGTCTTAGACTTTTCTTTGTTGGGAGATATTTTATTAACTGATTCACACCTGTTACTTGTCATTGGTGTGTTCAGGATTTTTGTTTTTTCTTGGCTCAATCTTGGAAGGTTGTATGTATCCAGAAATTTATTCTTTTCCTCTAGGTTTTCAAACTTATTGGCATATAGTTGTTCACAGTAGAAGAGACACTATGTCATTCAACTTGCACCAGCATGAGCAGTCCCTGATTCTCAGTTGTTGCTGCTGTTAAGCAAGCATAAATTAGTACTTCTTTTTCATTAGATATTCCATTGGTTATTTAAAAGTTATATACTTTTTATATGAATTTGTGAGTTGTAGATATCTGCTTTTGAATTATCTGTTTATGTCCCTTACTCAATTAACTATTAGAATAATGGTTAACGATTTGAATGTAAAATATTTCCCACAAGCACCTTAAACTGAACTCCACCTAATAGTCAATGTGTCATTTTGCTTTTCCCGATCTGGTGGGTCTCATCTGTTCTAAAATGTGCTATTTATTCATTTATTTAAGTGCAACACATGGAGCTTATTATACAATGTCCTTTATCACCTACATCTAAAAACTGTCACAACTTAAACAAAATCTATTTCCTACTCTCTTTTTCCCTGTTGCCACTAACCCAGGTCAACACTCTCCTCAGGCTATTGCAATACCCTCCTTACTGCTTTTTTCACCTCTAGTTTGCCCTACCCATTCTTAGCATTGCTTCCAAAAATCTTTCATTATCCTAACAATTAAAACATACCACTTACCATCTCAGAATTACTTGATAATTTCCCATTACACCTAAAAAATTTTGAGATGCAGAAATACTCTTAATAGTTACTGTCTATAAGCATTTTCTAACATTTCTATTTTCTGCAAATTCTAGGCATCTTCCTAGAATGCTCTTTCTAGTCCTTGTACCAAATGCCTGCTCATTCTACAAGTTTCAGACTAAAGCTGTTTCTAATTCCCCTTGGCAGATTCCAGTACTATTAGTTCTCCCTTTGTACTTTGTATGTATCTCCATTATTACATGTGTCTTTTCTTGTGATAATTTATTTTTATATCTTCCTGTTAATTTAGTTAGTGTTTTCCATGTGATCAGAGACCATGTCATTTCATTTTTTATATCTCTAGATCTTAGCACCATGTCTGTCTCAGAATGTGCAATCATAAAATGTTTTCTGAATTAGCAAATAAATGAACAAAAATTGAATACATGAATGAAAAAAATGATTTTATCTACATAATCATGGATATATTCTCTGCCACAGGAAAATAATGGTGAGAGAAGATTTTAGGCAAGGTTCAAATCATATTATTTGAGTTTTATCTTGTGGCATCTAGAAATAAATAATACTGAAAATTAGGCTATCATAAGCTAATATTATTCTTCATTTTCAAATTTGATAGACAATCAAGAAAACATAATTTAAAATATTGCTTTTAGAAATTTAAAACTGTGTCACTTGTTTATTTTAGAGCAGACATTTTATAAATACATTTGAACAATGTGTCAATTGGAGACAATAACTACCTTCCTTACTTCTTTGTTCTCTTCTTAGTGATCATACATCCCCATCCACCTATAAGAGAACTGAATATATCATTCCTCACAGAATCTGTCTTCATTATGGACCTGTGGAATGTATTTTTAAAAACATATTCAATGTTTTTGTTGAAAAAATAGTTTCAAGTTAATGGAAATACGTAGTTGAGTTTTAGTGTATTTATTCCAAGAACTAATACCTGAATTACCATCTTTTCAAAAGTCAGAGATATTATCCTTTATTAAGTGAAAAACTGCCTTATTTTGTGCTCCCTTTAAAGTACTTAAACACAAGTAGATAGCATTTATGTTATTCGGAGACCATTGTTAATTGATAGTTTCTTTTATTGGAATACCCTTCTGCCCCAACCCCCACCCACATTTATCTCACTAGCACATACTGGTAATTCGAAACCCAGCTAAGGTATCTCCTTAAAATTCGTCCTCCTGTATGTTCTCAGAGTACCCTGAGAAAGAATTTACTCCTTGCCATATTGTATCTGATCTCTCATTAGACAGATGGTGGAAACTGTGTTTGTTATATCAGCAATGCACCACAACTTCTGCACCAACAGGCTCTAGAAGTGCTTCATCCAGCATGGTGTCCCCTAAATATTTAGACATTTTTTTTCTAATACTTAAACATGGGGATTTTCAGTATCTCTTGAAATAAAAATCCTGAGGATTATTCAACCCTGTGTTTATATTCCTGCAAAGGTGGCTGGACATGTGAAGAAACTTCTAGTTTCAGATGAAGAATGTGATCTTCAATATGTCAATTTTAATGGAAGAGATGGGAAGAGGAAAACAATGTGTAATGTCCTCTGTATTAAGATACAGAGTCAACAAACAATGAACCACTTTATAGTAACTTTAACAAGATATAAGTTCTTATCTCTCTTCTATAGCAGCTTAAAGACATGCAGTCTGCAAGAACGTATATAGCGGATTTGATAGTTCTGCAATGTTGGGGGCCCAAATTCTTTCCATCTTGTGGAAACTCTTTCCTTCCCCTTGAATGTTGCTGTCATGTGTACAATTGAAGATGGTTTTCAATCATGTGGCCCTGAGGAACAGGAAATGGGAAAGATAAGGGCTCATCTCTTACCTTTAAAGGCAAAATCCAGAAGTGGCACATCTCACTTCTGCTCACTTCACATTGATCAGGACTTAGTCATGTGTCCATATTTAGCTGCAAGGAGGAAATACTGCCTAGGTTTGGTGAACATATGCCCAGCGAAAATTCCATTACTATAGAAGACAGGGAGGGACAAGATTTAGGGGGACTGATAGTAATCCCTCCCACAGCATCACAAAGTGAAAAGTAAATTTATGATACCTGTTTAAAGTTTTGTCCTGGAAAATAAAACCGTCTATTTTTACAGGGTTGATATATATGTATATGTTTGCTATTTGATATTGAGTAGAGTAATAACCAGATTTTTGCAACTATACAAAAGAGACGTTCACTAAAGTAATTAGAATTGCCTAGCTCTGTCTAAGACAACCCCTTTAATATTGAGGCTCCAAATGGAAAGTTTTCCTTTCCCTTCTCTGAGGACTTGCCTAAATCTATAAGTGTATCCAAAATTTCAGTATTAATTCAATGTGGGGACACTAATTATTTATCTTTGAGGAAGATGCTAGGCCAGCCCAGGTCTTCATTTTTGTTTAAGAGAAATAATCAGCCTTAAGAATCCCCCCTGTAACTGAGGATGGAGTTTTCAAGGGAAGAGCCAGGGACTATAATCAAACAAAGGCAATGCACTTTCACATTAAAACTATCTAAAATTATCCAGGCAGGCTGAATGTAATTAGTGGGTTGGAACTAAGCCAAGATGTTGAGGCAAACACTGCTATTTCCCTGAAAGGTGCCTTGGGATTTTTTTAATGGCCATTTATGGTTAAGCCTAGAGTTTTACATGTCATCTAGAGAAGAGTACCTATGGGAACACAGTGCTTCCAGCTCCATTGCTTGCTAACTACTGACATTTCTACACACAGGGAAGTGAATGCTAAGTACTGAATCACAGAGATTTTTCTTATTGATTCACTTTTTGATTATTTGTTCAGGAGAGTTCTGTTTTGTTGGCGGTAGTGCTGGTGACTGGTAGTGGTGGTGGTCCGTTTATGTGATATAATTATTTTATTTAAAATTAGTTGAGATATGTGTTTCTGTATCACCAACATGGTCAATAAGGTTTTCAAAATATTGTTTTTGTTTTTAGAAATGTTTATCAATGCTTATTCATGAATAATACACATTAAGGTATCTTTTCTTTTTTTTTTTTTTTTTTTTTTTTTTTTTTTTTTTTTTTGAGATGGGGTCTTGCTCTGTCACCCAGGCTGGAGTGCAGTGGTACGATCTTGGGTCACTTCAGCCTCTGCCTCCTGGATTCAAGTGATTCTCATACCTCAGCCTCCCAAGTCACTGGGACTACAGGCGTGTGACACCACACCTAGCTAATTTTTGTAATTTTGGTAAAGACGGGGTTTCATCATGTTGCCCAGGCTGGTCTCAAACTCCTGACCTCAAGTGATCTGCCCACCTCAGCCTCTCAAAGGCCTGGGATTACAGGCATGAGCCACCGTGCCTGGCCATGTTATCTTTATATAAAAACTGATATTTTATTAACAGCTAAATATACTTTTACATTTAATCAGCATTGTACACTGTATTAGGGTTCTCCAAAGGGACAGAACCAACAGGATATAGAAAAAGGAGTTTATTAGGGAGAATTGGCTCACAATTACAAGGCAAGTCTCACAACAGGCCATCTGCAAGCTGGGGAAAGAGAGAAGCTGGTAGGGTGGCTCAGTCCGAGTCAGAAAGCCTCAAAACCAGGGAAGCTGACGGTGAGACCCTTAGTCTGAGGCCAAAGGACTGAGAATCCCTCACCCCTAAACCCCCAGGGAGGCAGCTGGTGCAAGTTCAAAGAACCTGGAGTCTGATGTCCAAGGGCCGGAGAGGAAGGAAGCATGCAGCAAAGGAAGAGAGAGCGAGAGGATTCTGAGAGCTGCTTATCCCTCTTCTTCTGCTTACGTTGTTCTAGCTGCACTGGCAGATGATTTTATGGTGCCACCACACTGAGGGTGGGTCTGCCTCTCCCAGTCCACTGACTCAACTGCCAATCTCCTCTGGGAACATCCTCACAGACATACCCAAGAACAATGCTTCATTGGCCATCTAGGCATCCCTCAATCTGGTCTAGTTGACATCTAATATTAACTGTCACATATGCCATAAACAAAAATTTAGTTGAGTGCTGTTTACAATGAATTAAATATTTTTGGTAGGCTTTGTCACAATAATGGAGTCTTAAAAGTGGAATATTTGAGGGGTTGAAATTCCTATGGGGAAAAAAATCTCCTTTTTATTTTGTTATCATTTCTTAACTTTTTTGATAATCTCTAAAAATTTGATAGATTGCTTTTTACCTTACTCTTTTGGGAAAAGGTGAGCTGCTGAATTTTTTGGCAAAACAAGAAAACGTAACACCTGAGGAGAGTCAAACACTTTTCTATTATAAGGTTATTCCTATGAAATGCATATTTGGAATTATTTTTAAAATATGGTTTTGAATAACTATAACACTTTATGTTTTTATAATTTACTATATGTCTAATCAAGTCCATAGTTGCTATTGTTCTAGTAGTCATAATAACCCTATAAAAGTTACTTTATCATACGTTTGCTTTGCATTGAAATGTAGCAAGTATTTAAGCTTCGACCTTGATTTTTTCCTTTGTGAAGACTGTTCTTATAGAAATGTTATAAGTCCTTACACTTTTTTAATGAATAGGGTCCCCATGCGAGAAGCCTTTTGAGAGGAAAAAGAGGTATTATTTATAATTAGTCTGGAAAAACACATCCACTGAGCCCGTCCCTGGAAATCAGAGGTGTAGTCACAGCACCTATGGTGTTTCCATCAGTTTGTAATGGTGTATTCATGTGTATAAATGTAGCATATGTAATTAACGTCCTGTGCCATAGCGACGGTAAGCACAGGCCCTGGAACCTACTTCCTATCATTGTACTATGACACTCACAATAATGCTGGGAAACATTATCGAGAAACTTTCAGATTGATTTTATTATTTGTTAAATCAGATAATATAAATTTCTGACTCAAAGCCTATGATTTACCAGATAAGTGAGTTTCTACCTGTTTTGACACTTCTTCAAGAAGGACCAAAGGACCCTTTTCTTTGTAATTTTACTTTTTTATTGGCAGTGGCTTTTTATCTGTCTCGCTAAAATGCCTGCTTTGCTTTCTATTGGTTTAAATAGGTTCCTTAATAAGACTGTAATTTGGGCCCTGGTTGTATTTGTAATTTAAATATTGTTGATTTCAGTTTTTCATCTTAGTACCTCTATACTATTCTAATTATTTTCTGTGCAATTTGCTACAATATTGAAGTTTTAATTTAATGTCTTCAGTTAATTATTCTGAATATATTATTATATAATATAATTATAAGTCATATATTACATGCCTTATGTTTATAGTAAACACACAGACACTTCTGACTATTTGGCAGAAAATGTGATTAGTTTTTGTATGCATCATCTCATTTTATCCTACTATGAAGTAAAGTTACACATTTTTCTGATGAAGAAAGTGAAGTTCAGAATTTTACTAAGATTATACAGGTGTTAAGCATGGTATTTTGTCCCAGTATGACATCTATGCATTATGAATATATATGCCTAAGGTGTATTTTAGAGAAATTGCATTTATATTTGTATTTAGACTTCCGTAGTCTCAATGTTTTACTCATGTATTCATGAAATTATTCCCATATTTTAAAACTTAGTAACATGTTTATAATGGCTGTATAGTTTTTAGAATATGTATACATAATGTTTAATTAATTGATGTACTTTTGCTAGATATTTTGCAATTTTCAATATTTGGCATTTTATATTTAATATTCCCACAAATATTCATTTATATGATTTATATTATTTTTTGTCCAATTCTCTAATTCAAAGAGAATGACTAATTTAAGGTTCTTGATGTTTTTTGATGAATTAATTTTGAGAGTGGTTTAAAGGTATTTTTAACATTAGGATTTTCAAGTATGTCATATTTAAAAAATTAAGATACTCAAGTAGCAAGGTTTCTGAAAGGAAATGAGACCTAGTTTACTGTCCTGTCTTTCTTGAAGTAAGTCAATTAATTTCTACATGTCTTAGATTTCACACTTTCAAGATAGGAATAGTAATACAGAGTAAAAGGGAAATAAATCCTAGAAAAAAAAGTGTTATTTAAAATAATGACATGATTAAAAATATTCACTGTGTGCAAAGATAAATGGGATAGAAAATGTAGGGAAGCACCTGGGATTTCTTTGAAAAAAAGGCAATATATGAAATAGAAGGAAATTGGATTCTTCATGCAGCAAACTGAAGGTAAGTGTAGAATGTGCCATGGAATAGAATGTGTCCCTGCTGAATTCATTTCTTTATATTTTTTTAATCTTTCAAGATTCATTATTGTAGAGGTCTCAAAACCACACGGCATTGCAACTGGATTTACCTGCGGTTATAACACTTGGCAGCATGTTACCCTAATCTCAGAGATCTCCATTATACACGACCATTGCTGAATTATTTCAGCTTCTTTTTTTCTCCTTGTATTTTAAAACATATATTACATTCACATAGTTAAAATCAACAATCTTGATTTCCATTCCAAGATGACCAAATAGGAACAACTCCGGTCTGCAGCTCCCAGCGTGATTGACGCAGAAGACAGGCGATTTCTGCATTTCCACCTGAGGTACCTGGTTCATCTCACTGGGACTATTTGGACAGTGGATGTAGCCCACAGAGGGCGAGCTGGAGCAGGGCAGGACATCACCTCACCGGGGAAGTGCAAAGGGTCAGGGGATTTTCCTTTCCTGGCCAAGGGAAGTCATGACAGACGGGACCCGGAAAAACGGGACACTCCCACCGAAATACTGCACTTTTCCAATGATCTTAGCAAACGGCACACCAGGAGATAATATCCCTTGACTGGCTCAGTGGGTCCCACACCCATGGAGCCATGCTCACCGCTAGCTCAGCAGTCTGAGATCGACCTGTGAGACCACAGCAGCCTGGCAGGGGGAGGGGCATCTGCCATTGCTGAGGCTTGAGTAGGTAAACAAGGCAACTGGGGAAGCTCAAATTGGATGGAGCCCACTGCAGCTCAGTAAGGCCTGCTGCCTGTATAGACTCCACCTCTGGGGGCAGGGCATAGCTGGACAAAAGGCTGCAGAAACTTCTGCAGACTTAAATGTCCCTGTCTGACAGCTCTGAAGAGAGCAGTGGTTCTTCCAGCAAAGTGTTTGAGCTCGGAGAATGGACAGACTGCCTCCTCAAGTGGGTCCCTGACCCCTGTGTAGCCTAACTGGAAGACACCTCCCAGTAGGGGCTGACTAACACCTCATACAGGCAGGTGCCCCTCTGGGATGAAGCTTCCAGAGGAAGGATCAGGCAGCAATATTTTCTGTTCTGCAATATTTGCTGTTCTGCAGCCTCTGCTGGTGATACCCAGGCAAACAGAGTCTGGAGTGGACCTCCAGCAAACTCCAACAGACCTGCAGCTGAGGGACCTGTTAGAAGGAAAACTAACAAACAGAAAACAATAGCATCAACATCAACAGAAAGGACACCCACACCAAAACCCCATCAGTAGGTCACCATCATCAAAGACCAAAGGTAGATAAAACTACAAAGATGGGGAGAAAACAGAGCAGAAAAGCTGAAAATTCTAAAAAGCAGAGCACCTCTTCTCCTCCAAAGGATCACAGCTCCTCGCCAGCAACAGAAAAAGCTGGACGTAGAATAACTTTGACGAGCTGACAGAAGTAGGCTTCAGAAGGTCGGTAATAACAAACTTATCCAAGCTAAGGGAGGATGTTTGAACCCATCGCAAGGAAGCTAAAAACCTTGAAAACCTTGAAAGAAGATTAGATGAATGGCTAACTAGAATAAACAGTGTAGAGAAGACCCTAAATGACCTGATGGAGCTGAAAACCATGGCACGAGAACTACATGACGCATGCACAAGCTTCAATAGCCGATTCGATCAAATAGAAGCATGGATATCAGTGTTTGAAGATTAAATTAATGAAATAAAGTGAGAAGAGAAGTTTAGAAGAAAAAGAGTAAAAAGAAATGAACAAAGCCTCCAAGAAATATGGGACTATGTGAAAAGATCAAATCTACATTTGATTGGTGTACCTGAAAGTGATGGGGAGAATGGAACCAAGTTGGAAAATACTCTTCAGGATGTTATCCAGGAGAACTTCCCCAACCTAGCAAGGCAGGCCAACATTCAAATTCAGGAAATACAGAGAACGTCACAAAGATACACCTCGAGAAGAGCAACCCCAAGACACATAATTGTCAGATTCACCAAGGTTGAAATGAAACAAAAAATGTTAAGGGCAGCCAGAGAGAAAGGTCAGGTTACCCACAAAGGGAAGCCCATCAGCCTAACAGTGGATCTCTCGGGAGAAACTCTACAAGCCAGAGGAGAGTGGAGGCCAATATTTAACAATCTTAAAGAAAAGAATTTTCAACACAGAATTTCATATCCAGTCAAACTAAACTTCATAAGTGAAGGAGAGAAAAAATCCTTTACAGACAAGCAAATGCTGAGAGATTTTGTCACCACCAGGCCTGCCTTACAAGAGGTCCTGAAGGAAGCACTAAACATGGAAAGGAACAACAAGTACCAGCCACTGCAAAAACATGCCAAATTGTAAAGACCATCGATGCTAGGAAGAAACTGCATCAACTAATGGGCAAAATAACCAGCTAACATCATAATGACAGGATCAAATTCACATATAACAATATTAACCTTAAATGTAAATGGGCTAAATGCCCCAATTAAAAGACACAGACTGGCAAATTGGATAAAGAGTCAAGACCCATCAGTGTGCTGTATTCAGGAGACCCATCTCACATGCAGAGACACACATAGACTCAAAATAAAGGGATGGAGGAAGATCTACCAAGCAAATGGAAAGGAAAAAAAAAGTAGGGGTTGCAATCCTAGTCTCTGATAAAACAGACTTTAAACCAACAAAGATCAAAAGAGACAAAAAAGGCCATTACATAATGGTAAAGGGATCAATTCAACAAGAAGAGCTAACTATCCTAAATATATATGCACCCAATACAGGAGCAACCAGATTCATAAAGCAAATTCTTAGAGACCTACAAAGAGACTTAGACTCCCACACAATAATAATGGGAGACTTTAACAACCCACCGTCAATGTTGGACAGATCAACAAGACAGAAGGTTAACAATGATATCCAGGACATGAACTCAGCTCTCCACCAAGAAGATCTAACAGACATCTACAGAACTCTCTACCCCAAATCAACAGAATATACATTCTTCTCAGCACCACATCACACGTATTCCAAAATTGACCACATAGTTGGAAGTAAAGCACTCTTCAGCAAATATAAAAGAACAGAAATCACAACAAACTATCTCTTAGACCACAGTGCAATCATGTTAGAACTCAGGATTAAGAAACTCACTCAAAACGGCACAACTACATGGAAACTGAACAACCTGCTCCTGAATGACTACTGGGTAAATAACGAAATGAAGGCAGAAATAAAAATGTCCTTTGAAACCAATCAGAACAAAGACACAACATACCAGAATCTCTGGGACACATTTAAAGCAGTGTGTAGAGAGAAATTTACAGCACTAAATGCCCACAAGAGAAAGCAGGAAAGATCTAAAATCAACACCCTAACATCATAATTAAAATAACTAGAGAAGCAAGAGCAAAGAAATTCAAAAGCTAGCAGAAGGCAAGAAATAACTAAGATCAGAGCAGAACTGAAGGAGATAGAGACACAAAAATCCCTTCAAAAAAATCAGTGAATCCAGGAGCTGGTTTTTTGAAAAGATCAACAAAATTGATAGACGGCTACCAAGACTAATAAAGAAGAAAAGAGAGGAGAATCAAATAGATGCAATAAAAAATGATAAAGGAGATATCACCACTGATCCCACAGAAATACATACTACCATCAGAGAATACTATAAACACCTCTATGCAAATAAACTGGACAATCTAGAAGAAATGGATAAATTCCTGGACACATACACCCTCCCAAGACTAAACTAGGAAGAAGTTGAATCTCTGAATAGACCAATAACAGGCTCTGAAATTAAGGCAATAATTAATAGCCTACCAACCAAAAAAAGTCCAGGGCCAGATGGATTCACAGCCGAATTCTACCAGAGGTACAAAGAGGAGCTGGTTCCATTCCTTCTGAAACGATTGCAATCAATAGAAAAAGAGGGAATCCTCCCTAATTCATTTTATGAAAAGAGGGATGCCCTTTCTCACCACTCCTATTCAACATAGTGTTGGAAGTTCTGGCCAGGGCAATCAGGCAAGATAAAGAAATTAAGTGTATTCAGTTAGAAAAAGAGGAAGTCAAATTGTCCCTGTTTGCAGATGACATGGTTGTATATTTAGAAAACCACATCATCTAAGCCCAAAATCCCCTTAAGCTGATAAGCAACTTCAGCAAAGTCTCAGAAGTTGGATCACAAGGTCAGGAGATTGAGATCGTCCTGGCTAACAGTGAAACCCTGTCTCTACTAAAAAATACAAAAAATTAACCAGGTGTGGTGGCGGGTGCCTGTAGTCCCAGCTATGCAGGAGGCTGAGGCAGGAGAATGGCATGAACCCGGGAGGTGGAGCTTGCAGTGAGCCGAGATCACGCCACTGCACTCCAGCCTGGGTGACAGAGCGAGACTCCGTCTCAAAAAAAAAGGATACAAAATCAATGTGCAAATATCACAAGCATTCCTATACACCAATAACAGACAGACAGCCAAATCATGAATGAACTCCCATTCACAATTACTACTAAGAGAATAAAATACCTAGGAATCCAACTTACAAGGGATGTGAAACACTCTTCAAGGAGAACTACAAACTACTGCTCAGTGAAATAAAAGAGGACACAAACAAATGGAAGAACAATCCATGCTCATGGATAGGAAGAATCAATATCGTTAGAATGGCCATACTGCCCAAAGTAATTTATAGATTCAATGCCATCCCCATCAAGCTACCAATGACTTTCTTCACAGAACTGGAAAAACTACTTAAAAGTTGATAAGGAACCAAAAACAGAGCCTGCATTGCCAAGACAATCCTAAGCAAAAAGAGTAAAGCTGAAGGCATCACACTACCTGACTTCGAACTATACTGCAAGGCTATAGTAACCAAAACAGCATGGTACTGGTATCAAAACAGAGATATAGACCAATAGAACAGAACAGAGGCCTCAGAGATAACATCACACATCTACAACCGTCTCACCTTTGACAAACCTGACAAAAACAAGAAATAGGGAAAGGATTCCCTATTTATAAATGGTGCCGGGAAAACTGGCTAGCCATATGTAGAAAGCTGAAACTGGATCCCTTCCTTACACTTTATACAAAAATTAATTCAAGATGGATTAAAGACTTAAATGTTAGACCTAAAACCTTAAAAACCCTAGAAGGAAACCTAGGCAATACCATTCAGGACATAGGCATGGGCAAGGACTTCATGTCTAAAACACCAAAATCAATGTCAACAAAAGCCAAAATTGACAAACGGAATCTAATTAAACTAAAGAACTTCTGCACAGCAAAAGAAACTATGATCAGAGTGAACAGGCAGCCTACAGAATGGGAGAAAATTTTTACAATCTATCCATCTAACAAAGGGCTAATATCCAGAATCTACAAAGAACTTAAACAAATTTACAAGAAAAAACAAACAACCTCATCAAAAAGTGGGTGAAGGATATGAACAGACACCTCTCAAAAGAAGACATTTATGCAGCCAACAGACACATGAAAAAATGCTCATCATCACTGGCCATCAGAGAAATGCAAATCAAAACCACAATGAGATACCATCTCACACCAGTTAGAATGGTGATCATTAAAAAGTCAAGAAACAACAGATGCTGTAGAGGATGTGAAGAAATAGGAACTCTTTTATACCATTGGTGGGAGTGTAAACTAGTTCAACCGTTGTTCCTCAAGGATCTAGAAATAGAAATACCATGTGACCCAATGATCCCATTACTGGATATATACCCAAAGGATTATACGTCATGCTACTGTAAAGACACATGCACATGTATGTTTATTGTGGCACTATTCACAATAGCAAAGAATTGGAACCAACCCAGATATCCATCAATGATAGACTGGATTAAGAAAATGTGGCACATATACACCATGGAATATGGTGCAGCCATAAAAGGGGATGAGTTCATGTCCTTTATAGGGACATGGATGAAGCTAGAAACCATCGTCCTGAGCAAACTATCAAAAGGACAGAAAACCAAACACTGCATGTTCTCACTCACAGGTGGGAACTGAACAATGAGAACACTTAGGCACAGCATGGGAAATGTCACACCCAGGGGCCTGTCATGGGATGGGGGCCAGGGGAAAGGATAGCATTAGGAGAAATACCTAATGTAAATGACGAGTTAATGGGTACAGCAAACCAATATGGTACATGTATACCTATGTAACAAACCTGCACGTTGTGCACATGTACCCTAGAACTTAAAGTATAATTTAAAAAAAAATCAACTATCTCCTGTTTTGTCTACTCTCTAGCTCATTAAGCTATTTCTGATGATTATTAACATATCTCTGAATATGTTTTAAATATAATTAATTATTTCTTGATTTATCATTTAAAGCATCTATTGAACAGAATATATTATCAATCTTGACATTTTTATGGTTTAATTATAAAAGATACTATCTTTGTCTAAAAGTTGAAAATCAATATATATTATACTTACATTATGGTAATTTTTACATTCATGTAACTTTTAAAAAATCATAGCAGAGGGAAGAATGTACTATGATTATATTTATTTCCTTGTGCAGTTTGCTTGTTTTTTCTTCATGTTTCCACTTGGCTTTCATTTTCTTACACTATTTGTTTTTGTTATAGTCCAATTATTGTCAGATTTCCTATGATGCATTATATCAGTCCCCCTTTTCCCTGGAGACTACCTTCTTTGGCATCTCAGTTTTATGTCACCAATCTGTATTATTTTTTGTACATGTCTGTTGCATTGTGATATTTCTCTTTACTTACTTCCTGGGCTGGATCCTGCATCACCTATCTTTCACTGTCTTGCTGTGCTCCCTTATTTTCTTGAAGGGTATCTTTAAAATGTTCCTTAAAAAAAATGGTGAAGGGTAAATTTACTGGGTTCTTGAATATCAAAATGTCTCTTTCTATACTCATAATTTAGTGATGGTTTGATTAATGGTGACTGGGTTTAGAATTCTAAGCTAAAAAGAATTTCACTCAGTATTTGAAGTTACTACTTTTCACATGGTGTCCCTGTTGAGAAGTCTGATGTGATTCTGATCCCTGCTGTCTCTCCTTGGCTCTCTCATTCTCATTCTAGCTCTCTCTGCCTTTCTTATACCCTTCTCCTATTCTTTTGTAGGATTTTACATTATTTTTTAAGATTCTGAAATTTTGAATATACACATCTAGGCATTTATTATGTTTTGTTTTAAAATCTTTTTCTGGATAATTATGGAAAATTATTAGCCTCGATTAAACTCAAGGGAAATTATTTGCCTCAATTTATTGATAATTTATTCTTCTATATGTTCTTTCTTCTCTCTATAACTTGTAATGCTTGACTTCCTGGATGTATCCTGTATTTCTTTTACTTTTTTCTCTTCTTTATATTTATTTCTCTTTTTTCTCTACTTTCTAGGAGACTTCAGTTTTGTTAAATATTATATTTATTAAGTATTTTATCAGATATGACATTTGCAATTTTCAAGAATAGTTGTTTCTTCATTGATTATTCCTTCATATAGAATAGAATTTTTTTGTATTTTTTTCTCAAATTATCTGTGAATATAAACTAGGTATATCTTGACATAGATACTAGCTTCGGAATTATCTTTTTTTGGTGTTGGTTCCACCCTTGTCTTTCACCTTATAACAATTTAATTTTGGTTTTGAAAAGACCACATTGACTGACTGTGACAAATTAATTATTTAGATGCGAGAGAATAAGCAAAGAGACACAGTGCCGTCATCTGGCAAGAGATGACATGGTTTGGCCAAGAGGCCACCCATCTCTTGAAAGACTTAGAACAAATCAGTGGAGGTAATACATAGGTAAAATATTTTAAATAAATACATCTCTCCTTGCTCTATTTAGATTTTTCTATGCTCATACTCTGTGTGTTTTCTTTCTTTGACCTGTAATACCCTTTTATATTATTTTTCTCCAATGATTTCCTGTCCAGAAACTATCATTACCCTCAGATATTTGATCAGACAGATTCTTTTTTTTTTTTTTTTTTTTGAGACGGAGTCTCGCTCTGTCACCCAGGCTGGAGTGCAGTGGCGCGATCTCGGCTCACTGCAAGCTCCGCCTCCCAGGTTCACGCCATTCTCCTGCCTCAGCCTCTCCCAGTAGCTGGGACTACAGGCGCCCGCCACCACGCCCGGCTAATTTTTTGTATTTTTAGTAGAGACGGGGTTTCACCGTGGTCTCGATCTCCTGACCTCGTGATCCGCCCGCCTCGGCCTCCCAAAGTGCTGGGATTACAAGCGTGAGCCACCGCGCCCGGCCGATCAGACAGATTCTTGTTCTCACCCAACTGTTCTCCATACTCAAAGAAAACAAAAAAGGATTTGAGGATCACAGACCAACTTCCAGCCTATGGCATGGAGGAGTTGAATAGAATGTTTTTAAAAGGGCCAGGCACAGTGGCTCACACCTGTAATCCCAGCACTTTAGCACTTTGGGAGGCACAGGCGAATGGATCACTTGAAGTCAGGAGTTTGAGACAAGTCTGGCCAACATGGTGAAACCCTGTCTCTACTAAAAATACAAATTTAGCTGGGCATGGTAGCAGGTACCTGTAATCCCAGTTACTGGATAAGCTGAGGCAGAAGAATCGCTTGACCCTGGGAGGTGGAGGTTACAGTGAGCCAAGATCATGCCATTGCACTCCAGCCTTCGTGACAGACCAAAACACCATCTCAAAAAAAAACAAAAACAAAAAAGAATATTTTTAAAGAGCTGTAACCTCTGCTCAGAAGTAGAAAGAACACTCACTATTAGGGATGAAGAGCTCATTTAGAAGGATTCACTCTAACCATGTTCCTCTAAAATGGACAGTTAAAGAAGGAAGGCTACACTGCTAGAAATCCTGAGAGATGGAGCTAAGGGAAAGAGCCCAGGTCTCTTTAAATTCCTGTGTACTGAATACAGAAAAGAAATCAACCTTAGACTCCAATTTGATTCCCATAAGTCTTTTGGTATTACCTGGCATGTTTATAGAGCAGAAAAAAAAAACCCCACAATGGGCAGCTATAATTTTCCCTGCACCCAACTTCTGGCTGAGAGCATACTAGTTGACTGATGTCAATTCCTGAGATAATTTGTCTTTTGAAATTCTGACTATTGGAAAGTCTTTTTTGGAATTGTATTGGCCTATTGGATTCAGTGGTAGGGGAGCTGAAAGTCACTCAATTCGTTTGTTTCCAAAGAACAAGTAGAAGACCATTCAGCATTATGAAATATACAGATTGAAACTTTCCTTTCTCCTATTCCACCTCTACTCCCAAGGATCAAGTATATAGTCTCACCTGAGTGATTAACGCAGGACTAACAAAACTTGGGAATATATCCCTGACTGCAACCTTTTTCTACATTTGCTTCCTTTTTTCTAAATTATAATTTAACCTTCAAGTCCCTCTAATCTTTAGATTTTTTTATGTTATTGTGTTAATCCTTTAAACAGGTCCATGCTAACATGACAGCCAGTTACTGGATTTTATCTTCCAGATGACATGTAAGCCTTTCCTATTTAAAATTTACATGTGACTTCAGCAGTAGAAGTGTGATATTCTGGGGTGATGTGTCTGCAGCACACATTCCAAGAATCATTAGATAGCCAGACGCTTATTCTACCTCCATTGTAACAAATGATGACAAGAAGTATGAAGAGGTCTTATGAATTCAATGCCTTCTGGTCTCTATTGTTCATGTAACAGTAGCGGCTTTTGCACTTTTCTTTACTCTCTTGTGAACTATATAACTCCCTCCCTTTCCCTTTCCATTCTTTATCAATAGGCAGAGGAGCTGTGAAGACTAGTTCCATGAGAGCCTATCTCAGTCTGGTTATTGATGTAGTAAGAGCCTGCTCGTTATTGAGGAGTTCACAGATACAGTCATTCAATAAACCAGATGTGGCAAACTGCTATCTCAAAGACTATAATCTACAGACGTGCTTTGCATAGAAGAGTGTTTAAAATTGGGGGGAATTTACCGATAAATTCTGCACTTCTGGCCCCTCTGAATAAAACCAACCTCTGGCAACCCTGAGTTCACGTTGTCTCTTGGTAACATCTTCTGGGGCTGAGCAGTCAGTGCTCTTTTAGTTGTAACAGGTGCTTTCCAGTTTGCCATAATTCTACTCACTCTATTCCTTATACCTGTCTCACCTTACCCATTAAAGCCAAATACCAGGAGATGTTTAAGAGGGAATTTTGTTTCTGACAGAGTGTTTAAAAGAAGAAAGTGTTGTAGAGTTTATTATCTTCTGGACTCTTCGGTGATAATCTAATATAAGCTATACTGATAAAATTATAGGAAGTTTTATGGTCTTTGTGTTATATTTCCCCCGTTTCTATTCTTAGAATGTAGTCCTTTTAAAATCTATTGAAAATGAATAATAATGTAGCTTGGATGGACTTTTCTTTGACTATTCTGAAAAGCAATGTTGGATTAGATACAAAATTTAGCATGACACATTTTACTATTATTAATAGGCATTTGCCACCTGTCAGACAAATAGATTCAAAATTGCTTATTAAGAAAGTTGAGGGAATAAGTGGAAAATGTGTAAATAAATGACCTTCTACACTTTAGGATGTCTACATTGTGTGAAAGGATTTTCCTTGAAAATGTGCCAACTTTTTTTCAACTTTTGGATCGCATCTTATTATCCTAGCTGTAATTAGAAATCTTGTGAAATTAAGAACCATTAAATTCAATGAGTTTTCAGCATCGGAAATTTGCCCAGAGGCACCCAGCTGATGGGTCTGCCTAGGATTAGGCTTTCACAGAGTTCTCCCTCCTCTCCTCCTATTCACTCTAAAAGGGAGCGCCTTCTCCACTTAGCTAATTAATTACACCTGCCAAAAAGCAGATGGTTCTGTAGGCTTTGTAGCAGGGAAATAGCTAGGTGCGTATCAGCTAGCTTAAGCTTCCTTCAGTTGCAATTTAGATTATAACTCTTGAAGCTCTGGAGAAAATAAAATATTAAACAATTATAAATGAAACAACATTTTAAACATATTTTTATTTCAAAAATGTATTTCAGGTATTTATTAATAAATCATCATTTCTTTTCCACATGTCAGCACATACATACTTCTAGAAGGCTTAGGTTTAGCATCTGGTTTGCAGCAATTCTTGCGAGATGTTGCCAGCTAATTGTTCTGAACTTCAAAGTAAAATGAGAATAGAGAACCTAATAAATAGTTAAGTTCTCAAAATATTATAGCTTTTTAGTAAATAATGTTCTTGTGATGTCATTGTGTAATTGTAAGGAAAGATATGTATGTGACAATGGTGAAATTAGAACCAAGGACACTATTGGTACTCTTATTAGTATTCCCACTACCTGTATTTCAGTTTTTTGGGGTTTTTTCGTTTTTTGTTTTTGTTTTTTGAGAGGGAGTCTCGCTCTTTCAGACTGCAGTCGCGCTATCTCTGCTCACTGCAAGTTCCACCTCCAGGGTTCATGCCATTTTCCTGCCTCAGCCTCCTGAGTAGCTGGGACTACAGGCGCCCGCCACCGCGCCCGGCTAATTTTTTGTGTTTTTAGTAGAGATGGAGTTTCACTGTGTTAGCCAGGATGGTCTCGATCTCCTGACCTCATGATCCGCTCCCCTCAGCCTCCCAAAGTGCTGGGATTACAGGCCTGAGCCACCACGCCCGGCCTGTATTCCAGAGTTTTCTGCTAATCTGATTAGTCTTCCTTTTTGTTTCCCTTGCATCTCAGCTAGGTAGCTTAACTAGAGATTATCACCAGAGCTTAATTTTCTATGTAAGATTCTTTCATATATGATATAGCTATATAAACACATGCCCTACAAAGCTAAATTAGGCATAGAACATGAATGTGTACAAGATACTCTTTGTATTATTCTCTTCTGTAAAGTCTACTTTAAATCTTTTTAAATTCACAAATAAATATTTAGTTTCATGAAACTTCTAAAAATATTTTCTCTTATTTTACTTTATATCTGAGAAAGTTTTAGTTGAGAAATTTCTACTTTTAAAGATGATTATATCTTTAAACATATCCTTTTGTTTGTGCTAGAATAAAATGTCTTCTGTGTACAATATATTGTATTACCTTTTAACTCAGCGCATTTATGAAATTAATGTACATAAAATAAAGAAAATATCCCAAACTCACAAAATCAGCTTCCTTTTTTCACTATTTTAAATAAAAGTTAGCTAATAGGCATGTCTAAAGATGAATGTTTTTAACTATATCAAGCAAAGAAAAAAGATGATTTTAAAAATGTATGTTTCAAGAAGATAGTTCAGTTCTCTTATGATATTGAGCAGTATTTAATCCAGTAAGTTCACCTAACAAAAGATACTGTGATAAGGCTACATTTAACCACGTTTTAATTTTGGATTCCCTTTTTTTCCCCCATCATATGAATCCAATTTACCTTGAAAGTGATTAGAATATTAAGCTTAATGTTTAAATACATTTTCATTTATTTGAATTAATAATGTAAATATTTTGCACTTTTGCTTTCTTTATATGAATTACTCAACAAATTATAGGAAAAAAACATTATAAGGGGAATGGAATTCGGTTAGAAGAACTGAATGCCCTACACATTTAGATTAATCAGTTTTATATTTTTAGAAATACAGCTATAAAGCACATAGAGAGAAATTCTTTATAAGTTTATGAGTTTGGATATGGTAATTAAAATCATTTTACCCTTTTCATTAAAGCAGAGCTTTCAAACACTAAGCATAGAGTTCCCACAGTACTTGACAATAATAAAATTGGCTTTCTTTTAATTCACTTTTTTATTTTTTATTTTTTTACCAAATTGAAGGGCTTTTCCTTAAGTGGGCTGAATTCTTGAAGTTTTTTATTGTGCTGCCTTTTCCTTTGCGTCTACTTTTGACAGAGGCAAAAGAAATGCACCTCAAGAGATGAGGTTGGGATATGGTCCAGACATCTACCAGAGCCAGGAGTTTTTTTTTTTTTTTTTTTTTTTTTTTTTAATGCACAGTTTTTCATGTAGAAAAGATCCCTTAAAAGCATAATTTTACCTTTCAACTCCATAAAATATTTTCAAAAAGGACTTCAGGGAAATTACTGTGAGTTCTTAATTATACTTAGAAGTAGATTACATAAGATAAAATTGTGCCTCATCTCTTCTTAAACTGTTTTTTTTTTTTTTTTCCATTTAGATTCCTCACTCTTTCCTTTCTACAATGGGGAGAGCATAGACTAAAAATTTAAAAACCAACTCAGCCATCAGACTGAGTTGGAATCATGGTTCTTTTGAACTCTTACCAGTTATTTAGCTCTCTAAACCTCAGTTTTTTTCATCTGTAAAATGAGATCAGTAACGATTACCTCACAGGATTTCTGTAATGATTAAGAGAAATACTGCATTATAAGTATTCACACAATGGCAGCATTTATGAAGAGTGTACAGTGAGGTGGCTAACAATGGGCTTTGGAGCCAGGCAGACAGACTTTGGAATCCTAGCCTGATCCCCAACTATGCATGAGGCGTTTGGCAACTTGCTTCATCATTGTGTGTCTCACTTGCTGTGCCTTTGGGGTACAGAAATCCCACCCTTAAAAAGAAAAGTTCTGTATTTAGTGATTGTGAGTAATTTTATGGGTGTCCAGAAGCATAATGTGCTCCAAAAAGGGCATCTGAAACTCATACAAGTGGGTTAAAATAATTTTTTTTAAATGAGCAAATGCACAAACCCTTGAATTTTAACGTGGCCTAATAGTCTTGCCCTGGTTTTAGCTCCCTCTGAAAAGGGTATTTATGACAGGGAATGGAGAAAATCTTCAAGCAGGATAGAAGAAATCTGCTTATCAGAGAACTCTTCCTATCTTCCCCTCAATAATAATAATAATAGTACATCAATTGAACATGTGTTGCATGGCAGACACTGTGGTCAACACATACATATAATAACTCATTTTCTTCTTTCAGTTGCCTCATGAACATGGCACTATGAGTTATCACCATTTTATAGAGAAGAGAACTGAGATTTGGGGAGGATAACTACAAAAATTATCTCAAACTTTTTGATAATTCCCTGCCTGAAAGGCTGTTGCTGTATGGCAGAGTCATGGTTACCCAGTCCCCTGCAGATACCAACTTCTCAATAGTTTTCCCTTCTTGAATGTTGGCATCTTGCATTGACTAAACCATCTGGCATTGTTAGACATGTTAGAATTTTTCTTTATGTCTAGCCTCAAGAAGCAGACAAAGATCCCCAAAGATTTTTAAATATTTATTTACCCTATGAAAGCAGAAACATTCTAAAATAAAGGATGTTCCTTTATGTAATTTAGAAGATGTGATAATACACATTACAGAGCTATAATGGAGGCTATTCTCTTATGACCTCAGATGTCACAATATGAAAATAATTTTTACAATGGAGAAAATGATTGGGTGGTGGTAGGGACCATCGAATATTGTGTTTTTGAATTAATTCATTATTCTACAGTAAAAATTCCAGACCCTTGGCCTGGAAGAAAAGAGCTCAGCTCTCTTGTACAAGACTTTGGAATTTATGCTCATTTATTTGAAGCACAGTGGTAGTGACAGCAGAGGTAAAGGTCACCTGGAGATTGTGAGGGAGGTTTTGTGACCTATGAACTATGCACCAACCTGATCCGAACAGTGGGAAATCTAGCAGCTCTAAATGCTGTCACAGAATATAGTTAGAGAAATGACGGGAAATTACTAAAGGGTTAACTCAACCAGATATCTAAGATACTTCAGTGTGGGAGAGATAGTAAGTTACAGAATTTATGATCTTGTTCTTAGGAAGAATTTAACTTATGAAATACAGAGAAACCCAATTTTTAAATTAACTAACTTTAGTCAGACATTTAATAATATTTTAGCTCAATATATCTATCTCTAAAATTGTTATGCTAGGCACCAAACTTAATGAGGATTTCATGTATCTCTCAAAGGTTTTCATTTGGTCATCATTTCTTCCCCAAAACCTGTAGTTTGACCAATGTACATAGGTTTTAAAATAGTTTAGATAAAGCTCCTGAACTATATTATTAACTTATTTTGAAATAGCTGGTACCTTTTGAACACTTAGTACATAACTGGAGTTTTGTATACATTTTCTGTATTTCTCATTGTAACCCAACAAAGTAAAGATTATTATTCCAATTTTGTAGATGATAGAAAAGAAACCTCAAGTAATTTGCCTGCAACCACCTAGTAAAAGTGCCAGATCTATGGTTAAAAAGTGAACTAATGTGTAAACAAATTGTGGTGTATTCATAGACTGGAATAATACAGAACAATACAAATGAACAGCCTATGAATTAAAGCAACAGCATAAATAAATCTCAAAAACATTATTTTCAGGAAAAGAAGATAAGAAAAAGGAATAGGATACGTATTGTGTGATTCTATTTCTGTGAATTTAATAAAGAGGCAAAACTCATTTGTTGTGGTACAGGTCAGCATAGTGGCTGACTGTCTGTGCTGACTTCTATGCAGTATTGACTGGAACGAAGCAGGGAAAATTTTCTGCAGTGATAGAGATATGCTGTGTCTTTACCTGGGTGGCGGCTACTTGATACAGATGTACCAATATTGTATACATATATATGTAAAACGAGCTCAAAATTTGTTCATTTTACTGTAGTTAATGTATACTAATTTGAAACTGTATACAAAGCAATCTAAAAAGCCATGTCTCTATTTTGCCACAGTAGCTGGTATTTCATATTTTGACAACCAGTGCTTCATAAAATGATGATTAGTATTATTCAATTATTCTTTCCTGATTTTCTCCAGATTTAAACTTCATTTTAAAAGAAAATTAATTTGGACCTTTGTGTTGTGGCTTTTAAAATAATCTTCCAGTATGGTTTGTTTGCAAACTTATTTTATGACTCCTTCTTTAATTTCTTATTTTATAAAGTGTTGTCTTTATGTGTTATTTTTAAAATTAACATTCTAGGCATTTTAGCTGAGACTTTTAGCCCCCAAATCACTTATTTATATTTTTAATATTCCCAAATATAGCCTTTTAAAAATCTTGACATATTTGAAAATCATATAATCATTTGACAAGATTAAATCATTATTCTCTCTCTTGCTTTATCTTTTATTTGCAAGTCTTAACATGCCAGCAACAAACATACATAGCAATATCATTTATTATTACTGTCATCAAGAAAAATCATACCTTTTTGAAGTCTTCTAAAAAAGAAATAGTGTAGAAATCACACATTGTGAGAAGAGTTATTAAAACTATACAAACTAATATAGTAGGTGAGATATTTGAAAGTGACCTTGCAGTATATCCCCAGGCTTATTGTATTAAATCCTGTAAATAAAAGGGACAAATCATTTCTGAGTACTAATATGACTGTCCCCCTTATGGATAATGAAAACATTGAATTCTACTGATTTGTTCTACTGAAGCAATTACATTTTCTGGAAACTTGGAACAGTTATTTAAGAGGATTGTTGTCTGTAATGAGGGATTTCTGGTGGATAGAGGAATAAAAATATGTGAGCTTTATGTAAAGGAGTGTTCTATTTTAATAGCAAGAAGACATTAAATTTCTCATTCTTTCTTTTTATATACCTTTGGTTGTGTTTGTCTGTTATCAGAGAGATAATCACCTGCTGTGAATTTTCCCATCCATCTTCCAGAAATCATATTTTACTCTTTATAATTATTATGTAGTTTTAATATTTTCTAAGACATTTTAAAGTGTCATTTTTGAAAACATTGAACCAGATCTCTTAACAGTAGTAACAAAAATAAGTTATGAGGGTTACATCTGATAAATTATTTTACTCAATTGTTTGCCAATAACTGAAAGATCAGGTTTTTAACAGTGCTTTGTAAATGTTTTACACATAGTAAGACCTTTCTTGAAGTAAACAGAAATAAATCTCTTGCCTATAAAAATTACACTTTAAAGATAGTATTTAAGAGGGTCAACTTCAGTAGTCACCAGGGAAGTGCAAATTAAAATAATACCACTATACACCAATAAGAGTGACTACAATGAAATACAACAAAACAAACAAACTAATAATCAAGACTTGACAAGGTCAAGAAGCAACTAGATTTCTCATATACTACTAATGGGCATATAAATAAGTTAAATTGGTTAAATAAAAAGTGATTAGCACTATGACCCCGCAATACTACTTCTAGGTATACACACAACATAAATGTGTACATATAATCATCGAAAGGCATTTTCTAGGAAGTGCATAGCAGCAGTTATTTATAATGGTCCAAATGTGGAAAGTATCCAAATGCCCATCAATGTAGAATTGACAAACCATGGAATACCACACAACAATGAAAATAAACAATATAGTTGAATTTCACAAACATAATGTTGAGCAAAAGGAGCCAGACACAAAAGAATACATATGGTATGATTCTATATATGTAAAATACAAAAATAAGCACACATTAACTTGTTCAAAGTCAGGATCAGGGTTCTGATAGAGTGATATGAAGTGGAAAGTATGAGGAAGGCTGCTGTGGTGTTGGTATGTTCAAGCTCTTGATCTGAATGCTGGTTACGTAAGTGTGTTCAGTTTGTAAAAGTTAGTTGAATATGATAATGCCCATCTATGTGTGTATATTATAATTCAATTAAAAAGTTTCTTCAAAAGCTTTACATTTGTTCAAGTCACAAGATTTATGTTTTATAAATATCCAGAAGATGCAAGGTTTCTTTTGAGTCACTATAACAGAGACTGCTAGTTGTCACCAATGTCTATTACCGCTTTCTAAATTTTAAATAGTATATAAAGTTTAGCTACTCATATGATCACCCAGAACGAATACTTTAATTCCCTTCCTTCCGTGCACCTAGCTGTGGCTCGTTGACTTCATTCTGACCAACAAGATATAATTGTGCTGTGGCAATTTGCAGGAATTTTCATTAAAATACGTGTACTCTTCCTCTGTTCTTTTGTCCTTCGTGATTTTCTTCATCTTTTGCATGGTTTTTGCCAGTTGGAAACTCCTCTTGTATTGAAGATGGTAGAGAAACAAGAAAAAAATAGAATCGGGCTCCCTGATGATTGTGGATTTTTATATAATAGCCTTAAATAACCTAGCCAGATTTTTGTATAAAAGAAAAAAAAAGTCTGTACTCTTTAAGCTACAACCTAATCTAATACTGATTAATACAATGTTAGTATGAATACTCAAAAGAAGCATATTTCTTGCTCATACCAAGAAGTAACTACTATTTAAATAATTAGCAATTTAAAATTATAATAGAAGCAACTATGCGACAGATACTGTGAGTACAATAACCCCATCACAGAATTGAGCAAACTCAGCTTCATGAAGGTGGACAACGCCCACCTTTGCTTTGTTGAAACAAAACTAGATTATGAGCTTTATTTTATCCAGTTAACTAGATTCAGTATTATTGCCTTTACAATTCAAAGCCATGATAGAGCAGGATTTCTCTCCCCTAGCACCTCTCTCTCTCCACCTACGTAGAGTATATTATCTATCTCTTTATAATATAGCATATATTATGACTTTAATATGCAAGATGGATTTGTGGGGAGAATAGATTACAGGCAAGAAGTTAAATCTGGCATGAGATGATAGAACCTGAATTAAGTAGTAGTTGTGATCATGAAAAGAGACACTATGAGAAATTTTCTTTAGAGCACCATAAATGGTTAAATATAGAAATAAAAGAAATAGTAATAAACTTCAAACTTTGAGTCTATGTGACTTTTACAGCATTTATGTTGATTTTAACAGAAGAAAATACAGGGAGAATACAAATCTGGGAAAAATTAGAAAAAATTAGACATGTTGACACACATATGGGATTATATAATAAGACAATTTGAGAAGGAAATCCTATATTCATAATTTGAGTACTGTCACAAGATAAAATGTATTTTTAATTTTTTCCAGGGAATATCAATGAGTTTAAGTGGATTACTACTTTCTTAATATTAGGACAGAAAGAATATATTAAGATCAAAATAAATGTATTCAATATTTTATGGGATTTATAATGTAAATATCTAGTGCATATCACTAACATTATGCTATCACTAAGCAAGTAATAATTTTTTACAAAAGTTGGTCATGTTCTATGGATGTTATCATTATCATAATCATCAAAAACATTTGAAATTCTACTATGTGCTTGACACTTTCTTTGGCACTAGGGACACAGAGAGATGTACATCATAGTTCTAATCCTTGAGGGACCTCCAATAAGATAGGGGAGACAAGGCAAGTACACAAAAGAATAAATAAGAAGGTAAAGTAGCATTTGCTCTATGTCAGATTAAGTGGCTCAGGTAATCAGTGTTACAGGAGTTAGAGGAAGGGGGAACTCTAAGAACTAGGTGGTCATAACAGACCTCTCAGAGGAGTTAGAACTCAAAACTGAAACATAATGAAAGCTAAGAATTGTAGTGGATACTGAAGTATGTATTAATAAGTTAGAACATTGCAACAAGCATTACTGACCTTCATTCAGTTGAAATCAAGATATTATTTTCTATCTTAAGCTGATTTTCAGCCAGTGGATCTAATAATTTCGCCTTGAAATTGCTGTACTCTGATGGAAAAACATTTGGTATCTTCCTCCATGAGCTTTTGACTCTGATCATCAGGCTGAAATATAGAAGGTTACATCACTCATTTACATTATCACCCTCTACCCTCTCCCAATACAAATGTGACATTTCAATTTTGCACACTTCAACTCTCCTTAAATCATCTGTATAAAAACTTCAAAGCTTGATTGATGATGAATGAGCCATTGTCTCCTCAAGCACCCGGTTCTCATTAGCCTTTAGAGTCTCAGCTTATTAATAATGAACCTTGAGGGCTGACCCAGTGGGGTAGCAGCAATTCATTGTGCTTCCAGCTGAAAGGTCTGGGTTTGGGAAAGATACAGGAATCTCTGGACCAAGTCCACTCCAGAGATGACGTATTAAGTATCACAGGTGGATGATGTGAGCTATATTACTTTTGTATCATTATCTGCCAACAGACTCGTGTGGCTTAAGGTGATGATAGTGAGAAAGATACATTGCTTTATGTCTGAGAAAGTCCTGTAACAGGTTTCTGTAGGTTCATCTTGAAAATGGGTTTTGCTGCCTTGGATTTTGATTCTTGATTCTGCCCTTTGACTTAGATAGATAGTATAAGTCTGATGTATGCATTATTTAAATGCCCCATTGTGATTAGATAAGTGCAGTATTTCTAATCTTTATTATTTTAATTATAATTTTAATTCTAAGGTTGACCTGTAGATGCACCCCTGCAAAACAAGATACTTAGATATACAATCAGGGATAGAGGTTAAATATTTCATTCCTGTTTATTAGATCTTTCTTATATGGTTGGTAGATTTTGAGTAGAATTAAAATGTTCACTGATAATATTGATCATATAGACTAAAGTGAAATATAGTGTAACTGCATTTAAAATTATAATCTTTATTTTGGAAAAAGAGAAAAATATTCAATCTTATTTACAAAATGGTTACAAACTGTGCATGGTGTCGATGCAATTTTGTAAATTTCTTAAACCTAGTGAAGAGGTCATATTAATCTGTATTTTCAGCAGGGATGTTACATCACAATTAGGCCATTTCATACAGGGCAGAGCACAAAAGCTATTATTCAGTATTTTACCATAGTTTTGGAGATAATGTATTTGCAAAATGTCAATGATTCTGTTAATGGGCACTCATCCCCAAATTCACTGTAGTAACTAGCATTTGACAAGAAATGAAGAATACAAAAGAAGTCATTTAAATAACACAAACATTTCCTTCTTTATTAGACTCATGAAAATGGAAATCAAGGAAAGACATGGTCCAATGGTTAACCTTTGCGGAGTGAATGACTAAGATACAAATACTTTCTGGCCTCTTTCAAATGTCATATTGGCACTTTATACCTTTCTGAAAAATGTAAGGACGATGTGAGGTAGACTTACAGTTCAATACAAGAAAATTAGGCTTCTCTGTAGCATATTCAAGGTGATTTGCACAGGCTTAGAGAAATTTGGTCTGCATGGGATAGCTAAAGGTCATCATTATTCACCTGGTAACTAATAATTGAGTTTGGTGTACCAAATAGGTTTGGGAATAAAAATGCCTTATAAATATCAAATGTATTGTCTGCAGTAATATATTGTATATTATCAGTTATATGAATTTTATATACTAAATGCTATTTTCCTTTCGGCTTTCTCTAACCACAGAATTATATATATTTTTTTTCTTAAATTCAAGATATTCTGTATAGATATTTCAATTAATCAAATATTTATTGTGTGTCACCTTGAGCCTTGCATAATACTAGAAACTGGAGATATGGTTTTGAACAAAAAAGAAACAGCTTCATACTTTATGAAACACAGGACCAGTCAAGATAACCTATAGAGTGTTTATGAGAAAAGATAACTTTCATTCTTACTTTGATTTGGTCAGAATATAATTTAAAATTAGGAACTACAATAGAAGTTACCTTATAAATGTTGATTGCAAATTCCATGGTACTTTTTTTCCATGTACAATTAAATCTACCAATTATTCATGGAGTGACTGTTGCTCTAGGTTTGATGCTATAGATAACAGCACTGAAAAACATTTCTTATCTTCATGGGGCTTAATCTAATTATATTTCAGTTACAAATACTATGCTATATATAAGTTAAATTCAAGATATTGGAAAATAGTGTAGATTACAATTTACTCTAAATACAAAAATATTCATGACATCTTTTACTCGACTTGCATGCATTAATCTAGTCGGAAACGTTTGAGACGCAAACATATTTAAGTGTTTACTAAAAATTTTCAGCAATGAAATGATACTTTTTTCATCTATGTCATGTCTAATATATCTTACTATATTTAACCATGACATTTATTAAAAAGAGACAGTTCTGTTTTTGTGAACTTGCCAGAAATATTTGTATATAATATGATAAGAAAACTCATAGCAGCTTTTTTGTATCAATTGATTAAATGACCAAGAATCTATCTGTGTCTCTCTCAATTTCTGTGATAATTTTCTGCAGTGGAAGTAAAATACAATGAAATGAGATACTTTGAGCTCATTCACGCATTCAACATTTCTTTTTTAGTTTCTGTACTCATCCAGATATTTTGCATCTTTGTTTGAGTATCAATTAAACGTGTGCCTCCTTTGCCTATCTTTCTTAACATTTATTTGTTACTTTATTTCATGTTAGTGGGAGGGAAACTGTTGGTTGGTGTAACACAGATGATTCCTTCATAAAATCTTTGACAAAACTTGTGGAAAACTGTTATTCTTGTGTGTTACTACAAGATCTAAATATAGCCAGACATTTTTGTACTCTTATTAGATAAACATCTGAACAAGCTTTTCTCTTTTCCTAATCCTTGTCCCTCTTTCTTATCTAAAAAATGCGGTCAAGCCTCTGTAGTCAACCAAGACAGAAACATTAGGTATTCCTTCTAACAAGTAAATAATTTGTATCTCTAAGAACTTTCTTACAGGTTAGTATCTATTCTCTAGAATTTTTTAAATACAGAAATAAATCTACCTGAGTATATTTTCTCACAAAAATATGTCAAATTCATATTTTAAAAATGTAAAGTTACAAAATCAATGAAAATTTTAAGAATATATGTAAATGCCATTATAACATTACTTTCTGACACATATTTACGTAATCAGATTAATCAAAAGAAAGTGTAAGATTGTACATTAAAACTGTCCTATAAGTGTCAATGAAATGAGGCTTTGACATTCAACAGCAGAATAGAGTTTATACCAAACATAAAGGAAAAAAAGAATCTTTCAAGGAAAGATTTTCAAGGAAATCAAACAATACATGAATAAACTACCCATCATTAATTGCTAAACATTTATAAATCCTCTTGACCAGAATTGCTAGCAGATGCTGAGTTTTGAATTAGGAATGAGAAAAGTATCATCTGGATTGATCATGTGTCTTAATTTGAAATTTTAACGTGTAAGATTACTCTGGATTTATTATTGTCTCCTTTCTAAATCCCTTTTCCAAGTATAAGCCAAGCTCTTGAACAGACTATTTCTAAGAAACAAATGTCAACATTCATAGCAGATTAATACTGTTGAAGAAAGGGATTTGATAAGACTATTATTCAGTATAATATAATCTGATTCTATTTGAAAAAATTTAGGAAGTTGGAGATGGATACTGTGTTCCTTTCTATGAACTATTTGAAATACAATGTGACTCCTGAAAAATACACACTCTTTCCACAATGTTTGAGCTATTACCTTTTCACTTTTTTTTTTTTTTTTGAAGTAGAACTTTTCTAAATGTAGACTGAAAAATTACCTTTATTTCCTGGATAGCAGTCAAAATCTCCTTTCTTTGTCACCTAATGGAAAATTATTCCTAGAGCAGAAGAGCATCACCTAATGTCTCATGAGAAAGCTATTAGTATGAGATCGTCACATTTCTTAGGTAAAAACTTAATGCCAAACATTAATGTAGAAATCCATTTCACAATCTTTCTTATGTCTTACATCTCCCTTCTGCTTTGATGAAGGTTGTATGGTTAGGTCATAAAAAATAACGAACTGGGTTTTAAAAGTAGAAAGATGATCTAATTTCTTTTCTTTTTTATTGTCCTCACCGAGAAAATAGAACCAATTGTCAGTGAAATGACTGATGATGAAAATAGGAGTGATTTTAAATGTAGAAAGAGCTGCAATATCAAAATTAATCTGGAGGGTTTCGTACATGCAATGCAGTAAGGCACTTGGGATGTGACCACCAGTCCACAAATAACCCTCTTGTGGTGTGACACGTTCCTTTCATTTATCTCTCTTCAGTTTAAGATGACTCCTACAAATTTAGCTTGGGGTTCTACACAAGAGAGATGAATTTCTCAAGGCTACCGTGGGAGATGGTGTCGGTTGCCTTACCAATATCCATGTCCCTCTTCTTCCTCACTAACTCTCCTGCTGGTCTGGGTTTTGTCCCAGTAGCAATATTTCCACCTCAGTAGTTACTTATTCAGTCTCTCTTGCGGTAGGGATAGGTATGGGATATTGTTCTGGCCAATGAAATGCAGACATAATCCTCGAGGAGAGCATTTCTTCTCAAATAAAAAGTCACAGCTTCACTAGGAGGAAGTCTCTTGCTTGCTCTTCTGTCTTCATCCTGCCTGCAATTCAGAAAGACTGCAGTTTAGTCTTTAGATGTAGCAGCCATCGTGTGCCTGAAATGAATAAAACCGACACACTGAGGATGGCAGAACAGGTAGTGGGCACTGTGGAACAGCGGAACTAATATCTGCAACTGCCTCCTATAGGTTTCTTATGTGAAAAAAGAAATCCCCTATCTCTATAAACTGTTAATTGGGTTTTGATTACTTGTAGTTGAACACTTTATGGACTGATGCATGATTTCTCTTAAATTGCTTTTGTATTGAACAAGAGGGGGAAATGCAGTACATATTGGGTAGGAAGGTGCTATGTGTATTTCTAGCTAACTTCTTCAAATAATAAGAATAATATTTTCAGAGGATATATCTGTTTTTATTTTCCTGGATAACTTAAAGCTATCTGAAAGAGAATTCATTTCTGTGGTCAGTCATTGTTTGTGGAGGACAAATTAGCTAATCAAGGCCAGTGTTGTGAAATAAAGAATCGAGTACAAATTGGCTTTAGTGCATGTTATCCCACAGCCATATCCTTACTTCAGTGAACCACAGGATTTGTTATACGTTGCTTTGTGTTGCTAAGAATAATTGGCAATCTTATCAATTTCATCATTTGAGATGACAACATTTTTGTGATTGAGGCATTAATTTTAGCTTCCACTTTGTGCTACTTAACTACTGACTGCAGTCAATGTCACCTTGGCTCAAACAATCTCTCTAAGGATGATTTGACAATTGATACCAAAAATCTTAAAAATATCCACACATGACCTTGGAATGTCATGTGTGGAAATTTGTTTTAAAGACCAATGAGAGATAAATAAGTTAAATTACCAACAGGAGAGGATTGGTTAAATAATCACCGTTTAATTTATACTATGACATATCCTGTTCTCATTAAAATACAGAGTAGTAATTACCATTAAGTACTCACTATATAATATTAAACAAAACAGGCAGGTTATAAAATATTATATAAAATATTATTTCAATTCCAGGGAAGAAAACAGATAAAAGACTGTAACATTTATACCAAAACGTTAGGAGTGTTAGTCTCAGAGTGTACGCATATGAGTGGTTGTTTTTCACTTTTGTAATTTTTAATCTTTTCGAATTCCTGTAATCAATGTATATGATTCAGTGAAAGACATTTTAAAAGATATCTTGGCTATTAGCAACATGACTCTAATTTAACATTGAGAATAGTTAAGAGCAAATCATTTTTGTTGATTACCTTTTCATCAACAAGCAGTTTGACAAGAAATTTGTTTCTTTGTTTTGTAATACAGAAATCCTAAATGGTGGAGTCTACGTAGACCAGAACAAATTCCTTTGTTATACAGACACCATTCATTGGCAAGATATTGTTCGGAACCCGTGGCCTTCCAACTTGACCCTTGTGTCAACAAATGGTAGCTCAGGATGTAAGTAGAATTATTCTTTTTAATTTCTCAAAGTGTTCTACCCTCTGTGGAGATGAATGAGTTACGCTTATCATGCCATTACTAATATTTTGAACTTTGATTGCATTCATTGGAATGTTCAGTTATATATGACAGAACAAATGGCTGATCAACCTTTTACTTCTAGCTAATTCTCTTTTGGGAATCATGTTTCCTCTTCACAAATTCTCATTTTGTTAACATGTTCCAGTTTGCTTAATTTAAATTACTTTATCATACTTCCAATGTACAAATGTGTGTTCCACTATCCACAAACTTAAGGCTGGTATCTAACTATTGCTTCAAGTCTCTGTGGCCCATATACCATTGAGACAAAGGTAGTAGAACAAAAATGGACCTTCCTATTCACTATAATTTTTTCAATAAAAAAGTAAAAACTAGTGAACATTGTAGAATTCTTAAGCCTTCATTTGCCCCTGAAGCCTTCGTGGTCATCCTTTATGATAATTTCAAACACTTATGGAATGGAGAAATATAGATTTCATATAGAAGAAACATGTTACAGTCTGATTTTAGTCATTAGTCTAAATTTCTGAATTTCTCATTCTTAAAATGTGTATTCTTTCTACCACAAAGAATTTATCAGATTTAAAGTGTTTAATATGATTTAATAATAAGCAAGTAATATTTGAACCATGATTTAAACCTTTGAAAATTATTCTGTCTGGTATCTGTTTCATTTTCATAAAGCAGGCTATGTTATCCCCACATTTATTATTACTGACATTTGTATGAAAACAGAATCTTTATCAAGTGTTAACCTGGGTTTTATATTTCTCATCTATTATATATTTCCCACCTGAAATCATAACTGTCTCAACATAGTTCAATAATTATTTGCTATATTACTGATTGTGTTATGACATTTTTGTGAAAAATCAAACTCCAAGGGACAATTATTAAATTTCATCATGGCCCTAATAATATAATGGGAAATATGAATATATTTGATCAAAACTGACAGCTGTGTTTTTAATAAATGGCTAAAACTTTATGTAAAAAGTAGAGTAACATAATTTTCTTGTCACCTTTGAGCAGAAATTTGTATGGGATTTTCCCTTTATGGTATTCACGTTGCCTACTTGGTAAAATTACATGTGAGAAAAATGGAATCTTTTCACATTAACAAGACAAATGATGTGTTTCAGAAATGGCTTCTGTTTTCAGTCTGCCCATGCTGTTGCACATATTATATTGGCAGGGTAGTGGTGGGGAGGTGTGGATGTTGGTTGGGTAAAAGGAAAGGCCTGCTGACTCTCAGCTTATCAGACTGACTAGTCTGTAACACATGAATAAGATCGTGCAAGAATAGAGCCTGAGACAGAAGCCAAAAGGGAAGTGTGCCCACCAGCCTTACAGAATTTGGAGCAGGAAAGGTCTGAGGGGTTTGCTGCACTTTCACAGATGGTGTCTCTTTGTGCTATTCTTTTTGAAGACAAATTTGGATGGTTGTGCCTATAATTAGGCAACTGTGGCTGTATTGTTTTCTGCATGTAAATAATTGCAGGTGCAAAAATTATAAATGCAGAGTAGAGTCATAACCAACGGTCTTTTACAAATTAACTACCAATTGATTGCCAAAGTTTAATTATTTACATAGTAGTTTTATTTGCTGACACATTATATGTACTGCATGACACCATAGCTATTAATAATGAATTGACTATTTTCTGACTATTATAGTTTTATCTTTAGTCAATTTCTTTTCTCTGTCTTCTCCCCAGGGGTGATCTCAGACACTCTCAGGGTTTAAATGAAACCTCTAGGTTGATGATTCCCTAGAACTACATACCACCAACCAGTCACTCAACCAAGTTAAAAATTTGGGGGGTCATTATTGTCTTTACTTTCACTTGGCTCTTGGGAGTTAATCACTGAGTCATCCTGATCTTTGCCCATTTCTTGATTTTACATATTTATTATTATGATTGCCCTAGTTCAAGACTTCATCTGTCTAAATTACTAAAACAAACTCTGAATTTTTAATATTTTTTGAGGCAATGGACACTGGAGCAGACTGGTGAAGCCCATTGACCTCTTCTTATAATATTTTTAGAAGAATAAATGAGCACAAAACAAATACTTTAATTCAAGAATTCATAGCAATAAATAAATACATAAAATAAATTACAATGGATTACAAGGAAAATAGGTTGAGATACATTTATCAAAATGCTTAAAAAACAGATACCTAATATAGTAATATGCTTATTCATACATTAAATTAAAAATATTAGCAGTAGGATTAATATCTAATATTTTCAAGCAGTGATAGGCATAAATAATACATTTTAAAGGCAAGTCTCTTCAACAAATGATGTTGGGAAAACTAGATATCCATGTGCAAAAGATTGAACTTGGGCCTTTATCATATGCCATGTTCAGAAATTAACTCAAAAGCGAATTACAGACCTAAGCATAAGACTTAAAACTATAAAAGTCTTGGCAGAAAATATGGGGGGAAAGCGCTATGACCCTAGGTTTAGCAATAAATTCATGGATATAACACCAAAAACACCAACAGCTAAAGCTAAAATAGACAAATGGGATTATATTAAACTTAAAAACATCTGTGCCCCTGGGTGCGGTGGCTCATGCCTGTAATCCCAGCACTTTGGAAGGCTGAGGTGGGAGGATCACGAGATCACGAGATCGAGACCATCCTGGCTAACACGGTGAAACCCCAACTCTACTAAAAATACAAAAAATTAGCCAGGCATGGTGGCGGGTGCCTGTAGTCCCAGCTACTCAGGAGGCTGGGCTGGAGAATGGTGTGAACCCGGGAGGTGGAGCTTGCAGTGAGCCGAGATCGTGCCACAGCACTCCAGCCTGGGGACGGAGTAAGACTCCGTCTCAAAAAAAAAAAAAGTCTGTGCATCAAAAGGTACAATCAACAGAATGAAAGGCAACCTATAGAAAGGGAAAAAATATTTGTAAATCTTAAGTTTGATAAGGAATTAATATCCAGAATATATATAGAACCTGCAACTCAATAACATGGAGCAAATAATCCAATTAAAAAGTGAGCAAAAGATTTGTATAGACATTTCTACAAAATGGACCAACAAGCATATAAAAAGATGCTCAACATTGCTAATCATTGGAGAAAAACCAACCCCAAAATCATATCAAAAACACAATAAGATATTGTCTCGCACTTATTAGGATGGCTACTATTAAAAAAAAAATAACAAATATGAGGAGGTGAAGAAGTTGGAATCCTTCTTGGCGGGATTGTAAAATGGTGTGACCACTACGGAAAATAGTCTAGTGGTTTCTCAAAAATTAAAAATAGAATTATCATATGATCCAGCAATCCCACTTCTGGATATATATCCAAAGGAATTAAATGCAGGTTCTCAATGAGATATTTGCATATCTATGCTTATAGCAGCATTATTCATAACAAGCCAGAGGTAGAAGCAACCCAAATGTCATATATGGATGAGTGAATAAACAAAATGCAGTATATACATATGATGATGAAATATTATCCAGCTTGAAAAAGGAAGGAGATCTAGTCACATGCTACAACACACATAAATCTTGAGGACACTATGCTACAAGAAATAAGCCAGTCACAAAAACATAAATACTGTATGATTTCACTTACATGAAGTAACTAAACTGTCAAACTCAAAGAAAACAGAATGTAGAATGGTGGTAGCGAGGGGTTGGAAGGAAGGCTAGATGTCCAATTGCTCTTTAACAAGTCAAGTTGCAATTGTTCAGGTTGAAAAAGTTCTGGAGATCTGTTGGAAAACAATGTGAATATACTTAACAGTACTAAACATACACTTAAAAGTGGTTAAGATGGTAAATATTATGTTATCTTTTTTTAACTGTAATTATGAATAAATAAACCAGAAAAGTTGAATCCCTGAATAGACCAATAACAGGCTCTGAAATTGAGGCAATAATTAATAGCCTACCAACCAAAAAAAGTCCAGGACCAGATGGATTCACAGCCGAATTCTACCAGAGGTACAAGGAGGAACTGGTACCATTCCTTCTGAAACTATTCCAATCAATGGAAAAAGAGGGAATCCTCCCTAACTCATTTTATGAGACCAGCATCATCCTGATACCAAAGCCTGGCAGAGACACAACAAAAAAAGAGAATTTTAGACCAATATCCCTGATGAACATCGATGCAAAAATCCTCAATAAAATCCTGGCAAACCGAATCCAACGGCACATCAAAAAGCTTATCCACCATGATCAAGTGGGCTTCATCCCTGGGATGCAAGGCTGGTTCAACATACGCAAATCAATAAACGTAATCCAGCATATAAACAGAACCAAAGACGAAAACTGCATGATTATCTCAATAGATGCAGAAAAGGTCTTTGACAAAATTCAACAGCCCTTCATGCTAAAAACTCTCAATAAATTAGGTATTGATGGGACGTATCTCAAAATAATAAGAGCTATTTATGACAAACTCACAGCCAATATCATACTGAATGGGCAAAAACTGGAAGCATTCCCTTTGAAAACTGGCACAAGACAGGGATGCCCTCTCTCACCACTCCTATTCAACATAGTGTTGGAAGTTCTGGCCAGGACAATCAGGCAGGAGAAAGAAATAAAGGGTATTCAATTAGGAAAAGAGGAAGTCAAATTGTCCCTGTTTGCAGATGACATGATTGTATATTTAGAAAGCCCCATCATCTCAGCCCAAAATCTTCTTAAGCTGATAAGCAACTTCAGCAAAGTCTCAGGATACAAAATCAATGTGCAAAGCTCACAAGCATTCCTATACACCAATCACAGACAAACAGAGAGCCAAATCATGAGTGAACTGCTGTTCACAATTGCTTCAAAGAGAATAAAATACCTAGGAATCCAACTTACAAGGGATGTGAAGGACCTCTTCAAGGAGAACTACAAACCGCTGCTCAATGAAATAAAAGAGGACACAAACAAATGGAAGAACATTCCATGCTCATGGGTTGGAAGAATCAATATCGTGAAAATTCTCTATTTTTCCATATTAATGTTTTTGGATATTCCTATTTGCTTAAATTTTAGAGGGCAACTTATTTACATCATGGCACTGCTGCTTACCAGCAGTTTGACCTTAAGCAAGTCATTTATGCCCTCAGTCCCTCCATTTCCTCACCTATGAAAGACAGAGAGTGTCAAGAGCTGAGCTGAGCTGACAGCTAAGCTGCTAGGTGACAGTGGTCAATTCAGACAAGCAAAAATGAGGGTAACAGTCAAGCTTTTAATCACTTACTGCAATAGTTTATTCAAGAGGCTAAACCAGAGAAAGCACCAACTTCACTGTCTCATGTTTCCTCCATAGAACAGTGCCAGGTGAGGTTCAGATGGATGAGTGCAGACATGGGGAATTGTTTCACTGAGGAGGGAGTGGCAAAAAAATGGTTCTGAAAGTTTTATGAATCTGGAAGCTTGAAGGAGAGAGGGGTGGGAAGGCCTGAGTGAAAAGTACTGAGTATGAGTCAGAGTGGAGAAAAGGTGTCTTCCAGGCCCCCTTACTTCCTCCCCATAAGGAGATTTTGGTGAAAGCACCTAAGGAAAGCTGCTGTCAAAGGACCTTAATAAAGAGGTCTCTGAATAGCATACCTGGGCCAGGATGGGAGACATATATGAGACATGGCTGGTCAGCAAACCCTGAGTCTCTTACTGCATCTCCCTTAGAGACTGCAGTGCATTGACTGGGCACCAAGTCTGGCGTGGGAGGACAGCTTTGAGACCCCAGGAGGCCTGCCAGGTAAAGTAATTGCCTGTGCTCCTGCCTGAAAGATCACACATAGGTTTTTCTTTTTTTTGGCCCAAGAGCTGTTATTATTATCAACTTCATAGGGCTATTAATGAGCAATAAATGAGTTAATGTGTCAATCCAAGGGTGATTTCTTATGACACAAGAATAAGGGACCTTCCAATTATAATTTTTATATGGATTGACCATATGAGGACAGAAGTATTTTTTAAATATGTGAGAGTTATATTTTCATTCGTTGACATTTAACTATGTTTCTACATTTTAAGTGTGTTTTAGTAACTAGAAGGTTGTCTCTCATAGGTTTAGCTCATCAAGACACTGAGAAGAACAATCCTCAGCTGCTCCAGTCCCTACAACCTTTTTCTTTGATTACGCCAGGTACATCACTCATTCTTAGTTACTTTCTAGAACCAAATACCAACTAACAACTGAAGTGGGAGAGGGGGAATTGGCAAATTCATAGATACCACTATAATCATGAACATAATTCCAGGACTAATTACTTGTTTAACCAGATGTTCTGCCTGCATTCAATCTATCCATGTTTTAAACTTTTTTTCAATGACTTTTACATATCATAGTAATGACCCACCCCTAATTAATATTGCACTTTGTATTACATATAGCTAGCTTTCTTGAAATATAATTCTCAAGATAGAGTACAATTAAACCTGATTTATTATATTACCAACTTGTGTTACTCCTTCTATATGAAAATATTTGGGTAAAATAGATGTGCCTTTCTAAGGTATTTTGTAGTAAAGCCAAAAATAAAAAATAAAAAAGTAGGAAGAAAATTTACCCTCGATGTATTTTAGTACAGCTTCAGTTTGTGTGCATTAGACGTACAACACATCTAACTTTGCATAAACGTATACACAGAATGAAATCACACACACTGTTTTCAAAAGATATTTCAAAATAAAACCCTAAATTATGGAAATGGGAATATATGAAAAACATGACGTTTTCCATGTCTGATGGAAAACATCAAGGATACATTGAATCTATATGAATCCAAAAGATCATTTTTCTAAAATACCGATAAAACATATTTTTATGGACCTGATTTAATAAAACAAAAAACAAAAAAACTTAAGATCACTTATGAATTCAGATGCAATTTTTCTGAATAAAATATTAGCAAAGAGAACTAACAGAATCTAAAATGTGTTTTAAAAAAGAATACACTAAGATCAAGTGGCAGCTCAGCTGCCTTTTTAGTGCATTTTGAGAAAGTAAGGACTTGCACCTGACCCACACCATAGACGGCCTTTGACACTATATTTTTTTTTGGGGGGGGGTATTTGCATTTTTTTACTGTTTGTAGGTTATGTGTACATTTTTTGCATAGTGAAGTACTCTATCTGTCTGATTTCTAATTTGAGGCACAAATATCTCTCTCTTTTAATTCACTACCTGCATTTCTTTTTTTTTATTATTATACTTTAAGTTTTAGGGTACATGTGCACAATGTGCAGGTTTGCTACATATGTATCCATGTGCCATGTTGGTGTGCTGCACCCATTAACTCATCATTTAGCATTAGGTATATCTCCTAATGCTGTCCCTCCTCCCTCCCCCCACCCCACAACAGTCCTCGGAGTGTGATGTTCCCCTTCCTGTGTCCATGTGTTCTCATTGTTCAATTCCCACCTATGAGTGAGAACATGCGGTGTTTGGTTTCTTGTCCTTGTGATAGTTTACTGAGAATGATGATTTCCAGTTTCATCCACGTCCCTACAAAGGACATGAACTCATCGTTTTTTATGGCTGCATAGTATTCCATGGTGTATATGTGCCACATTTTCTTAATCCGGTCTATCGTTGTTGGACATTTGGGTTGGTTCCAAGTCTTTGCTATTGTGAATAGTGCCGCAATAAACATACGTGTGCATGTATCTTTATAGCAGCATGATTTATAGTCCTTTGGGTATATACCCAGTAATGGGATGGCTGGGTCAAATGGTATTTCTAGTTCTAGATCCCTGAGGAATTGCCACACTGACTTCCACAATGGTTGAACTAGTTTACAGTCCCACCAACAGTGTAAAAGTGTTCCTATTTCTCTACATCCTCTCCAGCACCTGTTGTTTCCTGACTTTTTAATGATCCCCATTCTAACAGGTGTGAGGTGGTATCTCATTGTGGTTTTGATTTGCATTTCTCTGATGGCCAGTGATGATGAGCATTTTTTCATGTGTTTTTTGGCTGCATAAATGTCTTCTTTTGAGAAGTGTCTGTTCATGTCCTTCGCCCACTTTTTGATGGGGTTGTTTGTTTGTTTCTTGTAAATTTGTTTGAGTTCATTGTAGATTCTGGATATTAGCCCTGTGTCAGATGAGTAGGTTGCAAAAATTTTCTCCCATTTTGTAGGTTGCCTGTTCACTCTGATGGTAGTTTCTTTTGCTGTGCAGAAGCTCTTTAGTTTAATTAGATCCCATTATAAGAAGAGTCTTTCCAGGTCAACTTAAACTCACTCTAGGAATTAACTTTTACTAAGAACATTACCGGAGCAAGCACAGTACACCTGCTAGCCTGGTTTTCTTGTCTCTTAGTTCCTTGAGATGAAAATGTATTGTTTCACTTTTTGAGTACAGTTTTCAGTATACATCTTTATTTTCTTTTATTTTTTTATTTTTTTAGACTGGGTCTTGCTCTGTCACCTAGTTGGAGTGCAGTAGTGCAATCACAGCTCACTGGAGCCTCGAACTCTTGGGTTCAGGCAATCCTCCTGTTTCAGCCTCTTGAGTAGCTGAGACCACAGATGCATGTCACTACACCCAGATAATTGTTTTTTACTGTTTGTAGAGACAGGATCTCCCTATGTTGCCCAGGCTAGACTCAAACTCCAGGACACAAGTTATCCTCCCACCACAGCCTCACAAAGTGCTAAGATTACAAGCATGAGCCACTGTGCCCAGCCTTCACGTGGTCATGGAAAGTGAGTACTTCTTCTGTAATAGGGGATGTGGTGTTTTGAAGGCCTAATTGAACTGGATGAGCCATTGAGACATATAGGGTTTAGCCTATAAATTAACTTTGACAAAGTTATGTAACAATTTTACTAATATCTTATTGAGAGAGTCATAGAAGTTATGGGATGGGCTTGAAACCAGTTTCTGGGAGTTTGATTCCTTCCTTTCTCACGTAGGTTTTCCTGTAGGCTGGCTCTTTGAATGTGTGGTAAGGTGGTGGACAGCCATAAAGCCGCTGTAAATTAGCAGGTGGTTGTTCAATTGTTAGTACTTTTCGTTTTGAAGCAAAGGCTTCTCAGATCATAAAGGTTATTAGTATAACTGCTGTTAGTGAGATAAATGACCATATGGATAAGATAATATTTCATGTGGTGTATGCAACAGGATAATCAGAGTAACGTCGAGGCATACCGGATAGGCCAAGGAAGTGCTGTAGAAAAAGGTTAAGACCTATGAATATAATGGTGAAGTGGATTTTAGCATAGGTCTGACTAAGTGTATAGCCTGAAAATAAGGAGAATCAGTGGACAAAGCCTCCTATAATGGCGAATATTCCTCCTATTGATAGGACATAGTGGAAATGGGCTACAACGTAATATGTGTCATGTAAGATAACACCTAGTGATGAATTCACTAATAAGATGCTGGTTAAACCTCCTACTGTGAAAAGGAAAATTAATTGTAGAGCACAGAATATTGCGGGAGATCATTTGATGTTACCACCATGCACGGTGGCTAATCAGCTAAATACCTTGATGCCAGTAGGGATAGCAATAATTATGGTAGCGGAGGTGATGTACGCTCATGTGTCTACATCTATCCCTACTGTAGGTATATGGTGAGCCCATATGATAAATCCTAAGAAGTCAATTGATATCATGGCCCTATGCCCATGTATCCAAATGATTCCTTTTTTCCAGAATAATATGTTACCATGTGGGAGATTATCCCGAAGCTTTGTACCAGCAGAATACATGTTGGTACAAGATAGGGTCACCCCCGCCAGCAGGGTCAAACAAAGTAGTGTTGAGGTTATTGTCAGTTCACAGTATAGTAATGCCGGAGGCTAGGACTAGAAGGGAAAGGAGTAGAAGGACTGCCGTAATGAGGACTGATCAAACGAAAAGGGGTGTTTGTATTGGGATATAGCGGGAGGGTTTATGTTAATAATAGTGGTAATAAAGTTAATGGCCCCTAAAATAGAAGAGACACCTGCCAAATGGAGCGAGAAGATGATCAGGTTCACAGAGACTCCTGCATGTGCTAGGTTTCCTGCTAAAGGGGGATAAACTGTCCAGCCGGTTCCAGCGCCGGCTTCCGCTATTGAAGACGCGAGTGTGAGTGGAAAAGATGGGGGGAGAAGTCAGACGCTCATATTATTTATCCGGGGTATGCCATATCGGGTGCACCAATTATCAGAGGGACTAGCCAGTTGCTGAAACTCCCAATTAGGATTAGTAGCACCATAAAGAAGATTATAACGAATGCGTGGGCGGTAACACTAACATTGTAGATCCGATAATCTCCTAGCAGAGTTCCTGGTTGGCCTAGTTCTGCTCGAATTAGGAGGCTTAAGGTAGTGCCTACTATCCCCGCCCATGTGCAGAATAACAGGTATAGTGTTCCGATATCTTTGTGGTTAGTTGAAAACAATCAACAATTGGTGAACACAGGGGGGCGGGGGGTGCGTAAAATGGCTGAGCAAGCATTAGACTGTAAATCTAAAGACACAGGTGAAGGCCAAGTTTCACCAGCCCTGAAGTGATTTCTCACGTTGAATTGCAAATTCAAAGGAGCAGCTTCAATCCTGCCGGGGCTTCTCCTGCCTTTTCCCCCAAAACGGTGGGAGAAGTAGATTGAAGTCAGTTGATTAGGGGGTTTAGCTGTTAATTAAATTTTCATGGGTTTGAGTTCCACCAATCTATTAAGGGCTTAGCTTAATTAAAGTGATTTATTTGCGTTCAATTGATGCAGAATAGGGTCTTGCAGCCCTTAGGTCTGTTACAGAAATTAAGTGTCATTTACTTACTAAGGGCTTTGAAGGCCCTTGGTCTTATTTAAACTAAATTTCTAAGTTATAGTTAGTATTAATGGAGAGGTAGGTAAGAGGAGGGTAGAAGAGATAACAAGTGAGGAGGGAGTAGTGTGGGTTTTGTGATTTTGAATTGTCGTTTTAGTTTCATATTATTAGATGTGGGGAATAGTGTTACCGAGATGGAATAAATGAGGTGTATGTAAGAGTACAGGTTGAGTAGGGTTATGATAGCTATAATGGTTGGAGTGATAAGGCTATCATTTTTTGTAAATTCTTGGATGATGATTCATTTAGGCAGGAACCTGTAATGGGGGTAAACCTCTTAGGGGTAGTAGAATTAGTGGAATTATAGGTGTCAACCATGCTAATTTCCTTCAGGCGTGCGATAGTGACAGGGTTGTGACGCTTATACTCAGGTTGAATGCTAGAAATGTGGTTGTTGTTAAGATAAGGTAAATAATCAGATTTAGAGTGGTAATGTTTGGGTCATAAATTAGTACTGCTATTATTCAACCTATGTGAGTGATTGAGGAGTAGGCTAGGATTTTATGCAGTTGTATTTGGTTAAGTCCCCCTCGGCCGCCCACTATAATGGATAGAATTGTGATAGATAGGAGGATGTTCAGGTTTGTTGATGGAAAGATTTGAAACATAATCGAGATAGGGGCTAGTTATTGTCATGTGAGAAGAGGTATATCATGCTCGAAGGACATAACAATCAGTAGACCCTCACGCACGTATGCTCACGCACATACGCTCATGCATGTACGCTCACGCACGTATGCTCAATTTGAAGAACTATTTCTGATTAAATCTGCAAACTCCCTTCCCTCCATCTCTGACTTTACCATCAACCTAGGTAAACGTATCCTTGTCAAACCCCAAAAACAAGATACTAAAATGCAACCCAGTCAGAGCCCAGAAATCATATTTTAGCCACGAACACTCCAACAGCTACCCCTCGATTGATGTAATTTTCTAAAAAATCTTAAGGCCCCCCTACCAAATAAACCCTCCATTCTGTATAATAAATAGAGTAACTAAACCTCTGCCCTAATACTAATATAATACCTTGAGCATATCCCTCTGATAGCGCTGCCCCAATATAACATACCCCTAAATCAACCATACTCAAATTATGAGTCATCCTCTCAGCCAAACCTCTGCCAGTTCAACTTTAAAGACACTGAATTTCCAGAACTGTAAACCACCATTTATATTTACTTCTTTCTTTCTCATATTTTAATTTTCACTTAAGTATTCCATGCAGTTAGTGTAGCTTAAGTATTCAAAGCACGACAGTGAAAATGTCTAGATGGGTTCACACAACCTCATAAACAGATAGGTTTGGTCCTGGCCTTTTTTATTAGCTCTTAGTAAGATTACACATGCAAGTATCCCCACCCCAGTGAAAATGCCCTCTAGATCACCCGGATTCAAAGGAGCAGGTATCAAGCACACACGAATGCAGCTTAAAACACTTTGCTCAACCACACTCCTACGGGAAACAGCAGTGATAAATCTTTAGTAATAAACAAAAGCTTGACTAGGCTATACTAATATTTAGGGTTGGTTAACTTCGTGCCAGCCACCATGGCCATATGATTAACCTGAGCTAATAGAACTCATCATAAAGAATGTTTAAGGTCTATCCTCAATAAAGGTAAGTTGTAAAAAACTCCATCTAAGTTGTAAAAAACTCCAGCTGAAATCAAATATACTACAAAGTGGCTTTAATACCCTGAAGACACAATAGCTAAGACCCAAACTGGGAATAGATACCCCACTATGCTTAGGTCTAAAGTCAAATAGTTACATTAACAAAACCATTCGCCAGAGTACTACAAGAAACAGCTTAAAACTCAAAGGACTTGGTGGTGCTTTACATCCCTCTAGACGAGCCTGTTCTATAATCTATAAACCCCGATAAACCTTACCACCTCTTGCCCCCAGCCTATATACCGCCATATTCAGCAAACCCTAAAAAGGTTATAGAGTAAGCATAAGTATACACATAAAAACGTTAAGTCAAGATGTAACCCATGAGGTGACAAGAAATGGGCTACATTTTCTATGTCCAGAAAAATCTTACAAAAACGTTTGTGAGATCTAAGGGCTCAAGGAGGATTTAGCAGTAAACCAAGAGCAGAGTGCTTGGTTGAATAAGGCCATGAAGCAGGCACACACAACCTATCACCCTCCTCAAATATTACTCTAGAAATCACTGTTACTGATAATTTTCTACACACCTATAGAGGAGATAAGTTGTGACATGGTAAGAGTACTGGAAAGTGTGCTTGGACAAACCAAAGTGTAGCTTAACCCAAAGCATCTGGCTTATGCCCAGAAGATTTCATCATGGCCTGATCACTTTTAGCCAACTCTAGCCTCAAACCTCTCTAAAAATATTATCAAACTATCTTAATCAAACCATCTACTTAGACAAAAGTACAGGCAATAGAAATTTTTACCTTGGCGCAATAGACATAGTACAGTAAGGGAAAAATGAAAGAGCTATATCAAGCACTAAAAAGCAAAGACAAGCCCTTATACCTTCTGCATAATCTATTAACTAGAAATAACTTTCCATAGAGAACTATAGCCAAGTCCCCCAAATCCAGACGAGCTACTCAAGAACAGCTGAAAGATCACACTCACCTATGTGGCAAAATAGTGGGATGATTCATGAGTAGCCGTGACAAGCCTACCAAGCCTGGTGATAGCTCATTGTCCAAGATAGAACGTTAGTTCAACTTTAAAATTACCCACAGAATTAGTTAATTCCCCTGTAAGTTTAACTGTTAGTCTAGAGAGGGACAACTCTTTAGACCTTACGAAACAACCTTCCTACAGAGAGTAAAAATTATTACCACCACAGTTGGGCCCAAAAGCAGCCACCAATTAAGAAAGCGTTTAAGTTCAACATCTAACTATATTAAATTCTAATCACTCTACTGAACTCCTAACATACAGTGGACTAATCTATTACTTAATAGAAGCAATCATGTTAATATAAGTAACATGAAGACGTTCTCCATTGCATAAGCTTATATCAGACCAGAATAACCCACTGACAGTTAACAGCCCAATATTAATAAATGATATAATAAGCACCCTATTATTTTCAGTTAACCCAACACAGTCATGCTCTAAGGAAAGATTACAAAAAGTAAAAGGAAATAGGCAAATCTTACCCTGCCTGTTTACCAAAAACACCACCTCTAGCATTATCAGTATTAGAGGCACTGCCTGCCCAGTGACATATGTTCAACAGCCACGATATCCTAACTGTGCAAAAGTGACATAATCACTTGTTCCCTAAATAGGGACTTGTATGAATGGCCAGACGAGGGTTCAGCTGTGTTTTACTTTTAATCAGTGAAATTGACCTATCCGTGAAGAGGCGGATATAAACAAATAAGATGAGCAGAACCTATGCAGCTTTAATTCATTAATGCAAATAAAAACTCAAGCCTACAGGCCCTAGCTTACTATCCCCATATTAAAAATGTTAAACTGCTTGGCCCTGCGCAGTGGCTCACTCCTGTAATCCCAGCACTTTGGGAGGCAGAGGCGGGGGCATCACCTGAGGTTAGGAGTTCAAAATCAGCCTAGCCAACATGGTGAAACCCCGTCTCTATAAAAATACAAAAATTAGTGGGGCATGATGGCAGGTGCTGGTAATCCCAGCTACTTGGGAGGGAGGTGGAAGAATCGTTTGAAGCCACGAGGCAGAGGTTCCAGTGAGCCAAGACCATGCCATTGCACTCCAGCCTGGGTGACAGACGGAGACTCCGTCTCCAGAAAAAAAAAAAAAAAAAATTGTTTGGGGTGACTGCAGAGCATCTGAACAATCTAAGACCACACTAGTCCAAGTGAGTTTTTACACATTGACCCAATAATTTGATCAACGGAATAAGTTACCCTAGGGATAACAGCACAATCCCATTCTAGAGTCCATATCGACAATAGGGTTTACAACCTCAATGTTGGATCAGGACATCCTGTTGTGTTGCCACTATTGAAGTTTCGTTTGTTCAATGATTAATATCCTACATGATCTGAGTTCAGACTGGAGTAATCCAGGTTGTTTTCTGTCTAGTTAACATTTCTCCTTTATATATATACTTCACGTAAATATGATATATGTATATATATGAAGTGTGTATATATATATACTTCACTATAAAGTATATATACTTCATAGTATGTATATGAAGTGTGTGTCTGTGTGTGTGTATATATATGTATATAAAGTTACAGAAATATAATCCTTACTTTCTTGAAAGTGACAGAATATTTATTCCTTGGAAGTACTTAACCTGACCTCCAGGTGGTAGAACAGAAGAATTATCTCATACCCTCTCTTCCTTAGCTCATCTTAGTCCTCGTATTCATCATGCATTGCATGTATTATTATTTTTTCCTGAAAATCATAACATATATGAGTATATAAACATAAATATATTAAAAATTCATTTGTATGTAATAAGTACATAAAAAGTAAACATTTATGTAAATTTATACATATACACATACATATAATATTAGTCTCAACCGTTTATAATTATGAATTAGTTTCTACTTACCTTTTACATATAACTTAACCAAAAACTTGGAGTAAATTCCATAGCTTCACCTCTCTGGTCTTACTCTCTTACTGCCAACCTCCTCCCAGCCTCTGCTACCAAGGACTCCCGTTATGTCACAGCTGGGCTAGGCGCTCCCTCAACTGCTCTTAAGACCCAGGTGCCTGATCCCTTCAAAGCACAAATAAAACCAGTTATTGACAAGATGTGGTGACTCATGCTGTAATCCCAGAAATTTGGGAGGCTGAAGTGGGAGGATTCCCTTAAGCCTGGCATTTGAAAGCAACCTGGGCAACAGAGTAGGACCCCCATCTTTACAAAAAAAAAAAAAAAAAAAGCCCAGTATGGTGAGGTATACCTGTAGTCTCAGTTACTCGAGAGTCAGAGGTAGGAGGATCGCTTAAGTCCAGAAGGTCAAGACTGAAGTGAGCCATGATTGTACCAGTGTGCTCCAGCCTGGGTGACAGAGTGAGACCTTATCTCAAAAAAAGAAGAAGAAGACAAAAACATTAGTTATCAACATAATTTTGTTAATAATAAGAATGGTTATTTGGAGAGAGAGAGGCCCAAAATTAACTTCCATGTCCCTGTCCATGTGTTGTCGTTGAAGATATCCCCCACTACTGAGACCCTCTGACCGCGTTCAGACCTTAGGGATTAGTCTCTTTATCTTCCCCTAGGTCTTTTTTGCCTCTTATTCAGTTCAGAGCTCATTTCATTTTCTGTTCCTGATTCAGTCGAAACATCAAATGTCCTATTAGGAAATACTCCACACAGAATGTGGTGTGGATCCCTTAGACAAGTTTTAATAGTGCGTTTTCCAAAAGCATGATTTCTTCAGTCTTAAATTATACCATATGTCAGTGCTGTGCTGATAAATGTTTAATAACTACTCTCCAAAAATAGGGGGAAGGCCCCAATTTGTTGAGCTTGCTGATTTTCATGGTATAAATATTTCTAACATCTTCCCATTTGAGCAATCAGTGTGGATTTTGGAAGAGATATCCAGGTATCACACCATTATGTAGTATTTCCACCATACAGGTTCAGTAGATGTAAAAGAACTCAATTACATAGAAGATATAGTAAACTAATCAGGAAATAATGAATTTCTAGTATATATTACCTTTGTTTTAATAACATTTAATTGTGGGTTTATATAGTTTAATATTTACTAATGGTTGTTTAGTGAAAAGCCTCAAAATTCTAGAAATTTTTAACAGTTGGCTTTGCACACTGGGTACTACCACCTGTGAATATGAACAGCCCTGTGAAGGTAATACCAGTCTGAGGCCAGTTCAGTTGCTTATTATTTTTCTCTATAAGAGCACCAAGAGATTCAGCCAACACCTCATGCATGGTATGAACTGATTGTAGCCCCTAGTCTCTGGTGAGCAAATGCTGAATAAAACACACACACACACACACACACACACACTTTTCAAGAAAGAACAATCTCTTTAGCCTCTTTAGGGATAGGGCAGCTTAGCTCAAAATTTGTAAAGAAAAAGCATTTGACTCTTCAGCATCATTTTCTGCTAACATTTTTCATTTAAATTATTAAACTGTATACTTAGCTGCACTCATGCTAACTTTTGCATTCAAGTTTTCCACAAGAATAATGAGTAGATTTTATTTCTGTTTGACTAGAAGGTTTAGAAAAGTGGTCCCTCTCAGATTAAACAAGAGTTTCTGTCTCAAAGATTAACTCCTCTGTACCCCACAAGCTTACTGCTCTAGCTCTTAAAATGGCAATTTTCCACCTTCAACTATGTTTAGATTCAGTTTCCACTGATGAACCTTAAATCTTCTTTATGACCATAGCTTGTTGGAAGAAAAAATATTATTACACGAAGTGACCAGCAGAGATGTTGTGTAGCATGGTCTAGCACTAGCACAAAAGGACAAGGTTCGTCATGTCCACAGGTAACTAGATTAAGGTTTCCAAACTTGGGCATGTATCCGAATTCACTCAGAGGTTTTGCCTGAGTAAGTTTTGTTTAAAGAAGAGAATCTGACTATCTTTAAAATTCTCCTATTGATTCTAGGAAGAGGTGTTAAGTAGCACTGGCCTAGCATAAGATTTCTATGATGGTAAAATGATTAGCAAAGCCTAATATGATGCAGACATTTCAGGCCATATGTTAGTTTGAAATTGGCATAGAACGTATGGGCATGCTGCAAATGAGCCAAGTACCACATACACGAGTCCCCTCTTAGAGAATATTTAGTTCTCTGTTGTTATGTGAAACTTCTATGTCATTAATTTCAATAATAAAAATCACAGTGCTTTAAATGCCTGTGACCTCCTGGGCCTGGTATATCACAGGCACTTAAAGAACCCTATTTCTAATTTGCATATTATGTAAGGTAGGTATTAAGTGCCTGATTTGGGGGTCTCTTGAGAGCCTCAAGCAGCTTACAGTTTCTAGTATGGAGCAGACTTGTTGGCTTCCAGTGAAGAGTTGAAGTGATCAAAATTTCTTGAAATAGTAGGTCTCTGGAATTCAAATTGTCTCTCTGAGGGCAGCCTTCAGGTTTCATTGTTTCTCTGAAACTTATTTTTAAGTACATTTTAACAAGCGTTTTCACTAAAATATGTGAATTCTATTGAAAAAATATATCATGATATAACTAAATGTCACTGATATGAGAAAGGTTTTTCACACTGTTGAAACATAATAGATGGAGAAAGACAAAGCAATTTGAATAATTAACTTTTCTTTGAAGTAGTAACTCCTAACATTTTTTAAAATGGTGAGTTTTTAAAAAAGAGTTAGAGATTTTTGGAATTTAAGAATGCTTTTTTGTTACCTTTTTCTAAACAAATTCTGTATTGCATATTTCCTTTAATAAGGAAAATAAGGTGGAATTAACTTTGCTTTGAATACTTTTGATTTTGAAATGTTTTAGAACCACAAAATATAAAGCAGTGAACACTAATGTGAAGTGATTCACAGTAAGAGACATCTGGTGATCTTCCACATTTTAAAAAATGTACTTCACGTAAAGTTTAAGTCATCCTGCTATATGAGAATTTGCAAACTTTTCTAAGCCTGGAAGAATTAGGTGTAGAGGTTAAAATGCTAGGTTGGTAAAACTGAGTTAAATTATCTCCAAGTAAAAGACTCATCTGTGATAGTTAATATTGAGTGTCAACTTGATTAGATTGAAGGATACGAAGTATTTTTCCTGGTTGTGTCTATGAGGGTGTTGCTAAAAGAAATTAACATTTGAGTAAGTGGACTGGGAGAGGCAGACTCACCCTCAATATGGGTGGGCACCATCTAATCAGCTGCTAGTGCTGCTAGAATAAAGCAGACAGGAGCAGATGGAAGAGCAGACTTGCTGAGTCTTCCAGCCTTCATCTTTCGCCCACACTGGATGCTTCCTGCCCTCAGACATCAGACTCCAACTTCTTCAGCTTTTCAACTCTTGGACTTAACACCAGTGGTTTGCCAGAGGCTCTTGGGCCTTTGGCCACTTTGGCCACAGACTGAAGGCTGAACAGTCGGCTTCCCAACTTTTGAGGTTTTGGGACTCAGACTGATTTACACTGGGATCCTTGATCCTCAATTTGCAGATGTCCTATCCTGAGACCTTACCTTGTGATCCTGTGAGTCAGTTTTCCTTCATCAACTCTCTTTCCTATATATCCTTTTAGTTCTGTTCCTCTAGAGAACCCTGACTAATACAGATTTTGGTACCAGGAGTGGGGTGTTGCTATAAAAATACCTGGAAATTTGGAAGCAACTTTGGAAATGGACAACAGGCAGAGATTGTTTCCCTGTTGGAATTTGGAGGGCTCAGAAGATAGGAAGGTGTGGGAAAGTTTGCAACTTCCCAGAGACTTATTGAGTGGTTTGGACCAAAATGCTGATAGTGATATGGACAATGAAGTGCAGGCTGAGGTGGTCTCAAATGGATGTGAGGAATTTATTTGGAACTGAAATAAAGGTGATTCTTGCTATGCTTTAGCAAAGAGACTGGCAGCATTTTGCCCCTGCCCTAGAGACCTGTGGAACTTTGAACTTGAGAAATATGATTTAGGGTATCTGGCAGAAGAAATTTCTGAGCAGCAAAGCATTCAAGATGTGACTAGGGTGCTGCTAAAAGCATTCACTTTTATGCATTCACAAAGATATTATTTGTAATTGGAACTATGTTTAAAAAGAAAGCAGAGAATAAAAGTTCAGCAAATGTGCAGGCTGATGATGTGATAGAAAAAAAAAAAAAACACCTATTTTCTAAGGAGAAATTCAAGCTGGCTGCAAAAATTGGCATAAGTAAGAAGGAGCCAAATGTTAATCACGAAGACAATGGGGAAAATGTCTCCAGGGCATGTCAGAGGTCTTCATGGCAACCCTTGCATCACAAGCCAAAAGGCCTAGGAGGAAAAAATGGTTTCATGGGCTGGTCCCATGGCCTTGCTGCTTTGTGCAGTCTCAGGACTTGGTGCCCTGCATTCCAGTCATTGCTAAAAAGAGCCAACATACAGTTCAGGCCATGGCTTCAGAGGGTGCAATCCCCAAGCCTTGGCAGCTTCCACATGGTGTTGAGCCTGCAGGTGCACAGAAGTCAAGAATTGAGGTTTGAGAACCTCTGCCTAGATTTCAAAGGATGTATGGAAATGTCTGCATGTCCAGGAAGAAGTTTGTTGCAGTGGCAGAGCTCTCATGGAGAACCTCTGCTAGGGCAGTATGGAAAGGAAAGGTGGGGTTGTAGCCCCCACACAGAGTCCCTACTGAGGCACTGCCTAGAGGAGCTGTAAGAAGAGGGCCACCATTCTCTGGACCCCAGAATGGTAGATCCATTGACAGCTTCACTGTGTGCCTGGAAAAACTGCAGATACTCAATGCCAGGCCTTGAAAGCAGCCAGGAGGAAGGCTGTACCCTGCAGAGCCACAGGGGTGGAGCTGCCCAAGGCCTTCAGAGCCCACCTCTTGCATCAACATGACCAGGATGTGAGACATGGAGTCAAAGGAGATCATTACAGAGTTTTAATGGTTGACTGCCCCGCTGCATTTTGGACTTGAATGTCACCTGGAGCCCCTTCATTTTGGCCAATTTCTCCCATTTGGAATGAGTGTATTTACCCAATGTCTGAACCCCATTGTATCTAGGAAGTAACTAACTTGCTTTCAATTTTACAGACTCATAGGTGGAAGGTACTTGTCTCAGATGAGACTTTGGACATGGACTTTTAGGCTAATGCTGTAATGAGCTAAGACTTTTGGGGGTCTGTTGGGAGGGCATGTTTACGTTTTGAAACGTGAGGTCATGAGATTTAAGAGAGGCCAGGGGCAGAATGATATGGTTTGGCTGTGTTCTCACCCAAATCTCATCTTGAATTGTAGTTCCCATAATCCCCATGTGTTATAGGAGGGACCCAGTGGGAGGTAATTTAGTAATTTAAGGCTGTTACCCTCATGCTGCTGTTGTGACAGTGAGTGAGTTCTTACAAGATCTGATGGTGTTATAAGGGGCTTTTCTCCTTCTGCTCATTCTTATCCTTCCTACCACCATGTGAAGATGGATGTGTTTGCTTCCCATTCTGCCATGATTGTAAGTTTCCTGAGGCTTCCTCAGCCACATGGAACTGTCAGTCAATTAAACCTCTTTTCTTTATAAATTACCCGGTTTGGGGCAGGTCTTTAGTAGCAGCATGAGAACGGACTAATACATCATTTTTACTAAATAAAATTATATATTGAGTCAAATAATAAGCACCTAATTAATGTAAAAGAGAGATTACAAAGCATTCCATAATTGATTTTTTAACATAAAACCCTGATTGTATATTTGGTGTTTAAAGTAACTGTGTAAAATTGAATGACAAGTGTACTGACTCTATTCAGTATTACCCTCTTCTATTTTTGTTTACTCTATAATGGGTGAGAGTAATTATGTAAGTGTTCTGTTACCAGTGCAGGGTGTCCAGGTTCTTGGTGTTTTGAACAAAGAATTGGGAAAAATGCATGAACAAAGCAACGAAATAAAAGCACAGATTTATTAAAACAAAAGTACTCTACACAGAGTGGGAGTAGCCTTGAGCAAGCAACTCCAGAGTGCTGGTTACAGAATTTTCTGATGTTTAAATACCCTGGAGAGGTTTCCCATTGGTTACATGCTTTACACCCTATTAATGAAGTGGTGGCCCCCAACCAGTCAGACTGGTCTTGGAAGGTGACCAGAGACTGAAGTGAAGTTACAAAGTCACACCCCTATGCAAATGAAGACAAGGCCGACGACCAGTCTGATTGGTTTCAGGAGGAGACCAATCAGAAGTACTTTACCTTCTCCTGCACAATGCAGAAATGGGGGAGTGGGGTGTTGCAAAGGGAGTAGCCTTTGATCCTTTTGTTACTCGAGAATAGAGAGGTGGGGTTTTCCTTTTGATTCCATTCTAGGAAATCAGCACAGATCGGCCTTAGGTTCCCTGCCTTCAGACCTTATTCTCCTGCCTCACAACCATCATTCACAGATTTCATCACAACTCACATGTTCATCCTTGTTTACTAATGAAAGTGTTTCATAGAATTCAGTTTCACAATTAAATAGAACTTAAGGAACTGACTATTTTCCCTTTTTTCTCTAATTTCTCATCACTTGAAAACTAGGAAGCAAAAGGAGGATGTTTATGAATAACTGAAAACATGTGCAGACATTCAGCTTTCCCTTTTCATAATATTTGCCAAGATGTTTCACATGTGTCTTTCCTCTCCTATTGGTGTTCCCTCATTCAGGACTTTTATTTCAAAGTTTAGAGAGGAGGAAGGGGAGAGACCGCTGGTTACACTAGAGGACTGGGGCAAGGGATGTGGTATCTACAGGGAGCTGAGAATGATGAACAAGCAGATCAAACCGCTAACCCATTTGGCAATCTTTCTAGCCTAGATTGTTGCAAGCAGCTGTATGCAACTTTTATTTAATTCTTTGCTGCTCAGCAAGAACACATTATGTTCAATTTAGAGGTGATTCTTTTGCCAATTGTAGGTGCTCTTTCTACACAGGAGAAAAATGGAGAGAAAATTATGCAGTGACATGTCTCTTAAAGTTCCTGGTAAAATATAAGTAAGAGAAATACATAAAAGAAATAAAAAAGCTTGAATAAAAATGCACAAAGGAAAAGTCATCTCACAGGTAATTATCTTGATCAGCCACTTTTATTCTACCTTTCTATGCTTTATTAAATAAAAATGTTCATCTAGATAATTTTTTTCAAAACTATTTTCTGTGGAATCAATTCAAGCTCTGTACTCAAGAATTAGAATACAGCATTAAACTAGTCATTTAAAACATATGCCAAAGAAGGTTTCTCAGAATAAAGAAATTGGCTTTACTATAAAAAATACAATGATAAATTTAAAAGTTTTTAAAGCAATACAATGATGGACAACCATCACGTCTACATTTCTAAATTTCACTGAAATGCATAATTTTAAATACCAACTATTTTTATTGAAAAGAATTGCTATACATTCTTAGTGGAATAAACAAATGTCTAAGGGTCCTTAGTATAGCAGACAGGAATCTGCCTGCTTTGGTTCAGAAGAGAAAGATAGATTACCATCATGCAGTTTTGCAACATTCTCATGAAATAGTAAGTCATTTCTATTAGTATATACAATGGGCTCAGAGATTTTTTTCCAGAGGGATAAGAAACAAAACATAGTCTTATCAATAGTAAATTACATTCAGGGTAAGAGTATAATACATGTTGAATACTTTTTAAAATATGTAAGGAGGTAGAGAAAAATTAGACATCACTTTTCTTTTTCTCCTCTCTTCCTGTCCCTCCCACCAGAGTCTTTTATCTGACCATATTTCAGGACAAAGCACCCTGAATCTTCCTTCGTTTTGCATGATGATGCCTCTGGTTCTTTGCTTTGAAGGGTAGCCTAGTGTCTGAGCTTAAGCTGGGCGTTTCTACATGAGTTTGAATCTTGTCTCCAAGAGTTTCTAACTACACTTGCTTAGCTCCTCTATCCCTCATTTTTCTCGTATAAAGCTGAATTGGAATAATAGATGAAAATATTGTGAGGTGAGGGAGTGAGATGGGGAGAGGCACCTTTTTCCGTGCTCTTGACATCCATCTCCACCCTGACTGTTATTGACTAAACAGCTCATTTATCACACACATCAAAGATTTTGGTAAATGACCCAAATCATCTTTTTAACTCCATGCAAGTCATTCCCTAAGTGATTTTGAATGAGTGTCTTTTTAATGATCTCATTCAACATCTTTGCCTAATGGATTCTTGTGCTCCTAAAGTCCGTTGAACTTTCTGAGTATTTGTATTAATCCCGTCAGAAATCAAACCTTGTTGTGTCACAAAATTTGTCTTCCTATGTGTGTTCTAATATATTTTGGGTGCTCTTCCCTCCTTCGTCCCAAATGGCCATTCTATTTTTGTATCTGTTAACATAAATTAGATACTTGGTTGTATTGGTTAAGAGTATGGGCTCCAGAGATAGTATTTTTAGGCTCCAGTCCCAGGCTTATTACAAACTGTGTGATCTTGGGCAAGTTATTAAATTTCTCTGGCCTCAGCTTCCTAATCTGTAGTAGTACTTTCCTCCTAAGTTTATCATAGAAATAAATTGCCTAGAACCATGCCTGGTACATAATAAAATTGTAACGGATTTAAGCTATAACTACCTCTTTAGCATGCTAGCTAACAAGGGCTTTCATTGTAATTAAAGGATTTGTATTTCAGAAGTTGCAAGACCAAAAACATTTTTTTAGAAAACAGAAAACTGGAGCTGAAAGAGAGGTAGTAGAACTGATATTTATTTAGACTTAAAAATAATTTGCAATGGAATACAAGAGATGTCTATGCAGTGGTTTGCAAATCATTTATCTTTTTTCTATAAATAATAACTCAATTTACAGATCTGTCTAGTATATTAAGAAGGAACTCCAGTGAAATAGCTTTTTGATGGAATCAGATTTTTAAAATATATTATACATCCATTATCCTTGAATTTATTTTTTGTGTATGAACTTTGAAGGTGAATTAATGAAAACATTCTACAGCAAGACATTTTAGGCTTATTAGTTACTATAATGCCTTTGGGTCACTTTTTTATAACTTCCATCAACTTTAAAATCACATTTTTATTCCTTTGGCTTACAGTGGCATTTTAGAAATGTGCCTATTTGTTAATGTGAGTTCTTTTTAAGTGAAAGGACTTCAACATATACATATTTTGTGTGTGTGTGTGTGTGTGTGTGTATGTGTGTATACACATGCACAGCTAAGGCCCTGTTTTAACAGCAAGTCCCTTTGACAGATGAAAAAAGTGGTAGTAACATACGATGAGTCTTGGGCTGCTATACCTCAGAAGACTTTGTTTAATATTGTGGCGTGGAGCTACCTAATCTTTTCCAATTTGTTATCCATTTTTCTTTGTTATCTTTCTCAGTGATGTCTAATCTCCACAACTGACTGCTACAGGCTAGCAATCTGTAACAAAACTCAGCCTCAATCTTATATATAATAAAAAAGGAAGGCTGTAAGATTAATGGCCCCAGCCATAATTATAAAGTCCCAAACCACAGACATTATAAGACCTTTCAAAATGTACTCAGGGTTGAAGAAGCTGTGTTAGCACTATGCTGTGAAGATACTGGCCTCTTAGTAAAGGAAATGTTGGTTTATTCAATCTGAGAAGCCTGTCGTGTTTTGAGAACTGTTAGGAACTATGGAAAAGAAATGGATCCTTCCCGTAAGAAACTCATAATAATATTTTATCCATCTCAGTTTTCCCATGACAACACTCATTTCTTATGAATTTATATAGGAGATATTTCTATTCTTGGAAGTATCAAGTGGAAGCCATATGAAAACACAGGCTATCCATGGAGACCATACTACACACAGATCATCAGAATTTCTTTGTGTTCATGTTGAAATAGAACCCAGACATTTCTCCTTAAACACTGACTATTCTGACAGGATAAAATGTACAAATATGGGAATATTCATAGTCTATCTTTTGTACCTTCTCAAATATTTTATGTCTGCTTAATACTTTCAGTCCACCAGACCAAACTGTTCTATCTCCAGAGACACACACACACGCACACACATACACAATCCCTAGATGTTGTAATGCACACTTAAGATACATAACAAAAAATAGGCAAATAATTATTTGTTGAGAGAACTAAATGGAATGAAAAATACTTGAGGAGAATGGTTTAGTCCATCAGTCACATAATAGTGATACAATGATGGTGGGGGTAGAAGGACAAAAGGTTTGTGATGAGAGAAGGCAGGAAGAAAGAGAAAACTAGGATTGGGGTTTTGCTGAATGAGAGTGAGAGTTGTGTGAGAAAACAGTTTAGAACTGTTGCCATGGGCAATGCTTTGGATCCCATTTCATGTCCTTTGAGAGTAGTAAATTTCTTTTGTTTGAATTTTAGCTGTTGAACCATGTTTCTTGAATGTGACACCACTCACAAAGTGAACACGTGGGTGGTTACGGTTCCTCAGGGACCCATCAGCATGTCTGACTAGCAATCTGACAGATGAAGGTCATGGAGTGGGCTGAGACCCCCACATCAGTGACATCTAGTCTTCTTCGCTAATCCACCATTGCTCCATCCATGGGTTTCTGTTTCCCTTTCTGAAACATACCTGGAAATATTTCCTGCCTTCTTTTTCTCTCTCCACGTACACCAACCTGAACTCTACAAGAGCCTGAAGTTCCAGTGGCAGAGGGAGTTTCACTGGAGTTGGGTTATTCGTAACATTCTTGCTGAAACTGTGGCTTTTCACGCCTTTGTCAAAGGATGCAGAGATCTTTGAAACCCACTTGTCTTTGTCTGCTATGCCCGCGAAAGCCTCTAAGGGGTCACACCCCCCCGCTTCCAATTGCTTGACCTGTCGTACCTTACTGATCATTTCAACTCTGTTTGCATAAACATTTCTGTCTCCAGATTACTTGATGTATCTGCCATATCACCTCTACTGACCGTCTCTCCCTCTTTTTCTGTCTTTGCTGTTCAGTAAAATTGTTATGTAATGTGTTGCGATGGAAGAAAAAGGGAACTAACATTGATTATTGCTTATTACATGCCAGGTACTTTGCATATGATATTCAACTTAGTCATTCCTTCATCACATATGTGAAGTAGGTATCATTATCTGTACTTTTTTTTTTTTTTTTTTTGAGATGGAGTCTCGCTCTGTCGCCCAGGCTGGAGTGCAGTGGCGCAATCTCGGCTCACTGCAAGCTCCGCCTCCCGGGTTCACGCCATTCTCCTGCCTCAGCCTCTCCGAGTAGCTGGGACTACAGGCGCCCGCCACCACGCCTGGCTAATTTTTTTTTTTTTTTGTATTTTTAGTAGAGATGGGGTTTCACCATGGTCTCGATCTCCTGACCTCGTGATCCGCCTGCCTCGGCCTCCCAAAGTGCTGGGATTACAAGCGTGAGCCACCGCGCCCGGCCCATTATCTGTATTTTATTAATGAAGAAAGTCAACTCCTAGGTAAAGTTCTTTACCCACAGTTCCACCAATTGTAAATAATGGAGCCTGAAAGGAGATAAAAATGATTTAATAGCTGGTGTTTTCCACACTTTACCAGCACTTAGTAAAAGGTTGTATTTTTTGCATTTTGCCAGCATATAAATGAACACTTAGTGAAGTAAGTGACAATATTGTAAATTGGTTACATACTCAGTAGTATTTTCAATATTTTAGCTTTCCTAAACTGTAAGCTCTAATTTCCTATCACATTCTCCTTTAGAAATAAATGCCAATTACTAAAATGTGTTTGTATTTAATTGACATTTATTTTAGACCCATTTACTGCTGAACTTTAATAAACAAGTAATAGAATCAAAGTAATTGCCAATTAGAAATGAAATAATGGGCAAGAACAAAAATTTTTGACTAGAAACATGCTATGTATTAAAAGGGCTGATGTGCCACGGAGGGACAATTCTCTGGCTCTATTTAAAGAATACTTTTCCAAAAAACAAAAAAGAAAAAATAATTTCTGGTTAAGATGGATGTCACTGATTAAACAACCAAATATGAAACTAGAAGGACAGATAACAACATATATTGCATATCCTTCTTTGCTGTGGATGTTATATAATGTACTTTAGCTCTAAAACATCACCATCAAAAGCACTTCTAGAGTTCTGTCATAGTATGTTAGGAAGTGTGAAGATTAATTAAATGAACATTTCTACCTTTAGAAAATAAAAATAAGGATGCTTTTGATTTTCTTTTTTCCTTTTTTTTTTTTTTTTTTTTTTTTTTTTGAGAAATCTCACTCTGTCGCCAAGCTGGAGGCTGGAGTGCAGTGGTGCAATCTCACCTCACTGCAATCTCTGACTCCCTGGTTCAAGCGATTCTCCCGCCTCAGCCTCCTGAGTAGCTGGGATTACAGGCACGCGCCACCACACTCAGCTAATTTTTGTATTTTTGGTAGAGACAGGGTTTCACCATGTTGGCCGGGGTCTCCTGACCTCGTGATCCGCCTGCCTCGGCCTCCCAAAGTGCTGGGCTTATAGGCTTGAGACACCACACCCGACCCATTTTCTAACCTATAAAATAAAACAAATGGTAGTACTTATGCTATCATATTGTTGTGAAAATTAAATGAGATAGTGTGTATAAAATACCTAGTGCACTGTGCAGAGAGTAAAGAGTGCTCAATAAGCATTAGATGATGTGGTGAGGTTGATGATGTCGATCATGCTGTATAGATTGGAGTATGCAGTATAGTGTACACCTCCATTTTTAGGATAAACATTTAAGTCCAAAGTATAAAAACAAAGTGAAATAAGTTAACTAGCCTGCCTGAGGAATAACACAACCAGTAACAGGTGAGATTTGAAATTCTAATGTGTCTCATACCAGAGAGACTTTGTGTAAGAGCACATATCTGTTGATACTTACATGAAATGTTGATTTAGAACCACAAATGCAGGAATTTACATTGATCTTGTTAAATATCATAGCGTTAATTTCAGCTCATTGTTTCCTCCACCAAGTTCTTCCTAAATCTGAATGATTATTCTCCATAAGAGTATTCACTACCCCTTCCAGATTTGTGTCATTTGCAAATATGAAAAGTGTATTTCAAACATTTTATGCAACTCAGTGACTAAAAGGTCAAATATGATAGATGTGTACAGAAGCTTTTGGCACACTCCTGGAGCTAGGATGTCAGTCCAGGCCAACTAGCACATCAATACTTTTATCAAATGTTCTGTTACATGTGCCAGTCATCTACAAATCCCCACAACTATTTCAGATCCCATCAGTGTTTTACACAAGGACACAATGAAACACATGGTCACTTTCTTTCTATTGTTTAAGTAATCTTTTCATGAGCTACAAATCTGCTGAAAAATATGACATGAAATTAGTGGTATTTTCTTAATATGTATTTTCATTAAAAAATATGTATTTATCTCCTACATGTACCAGTGAAAATATCTCATAAGGCAAAATAGTTAATTGAATTTTGGCATGTCTGTATGACAGAAGGTAAATCTACCAAAGAAATAAAATTATATTTAATATCATCCAAAATGTTTAGGATAAAAATGTAAAGTGAAAATAGCAGATGACAAAACTGTATAAAGTATTACATCATGTTAAAATGCAACACACACACACACACTAGAAAATGAAAAACACCAAAATTCAAGGTTATGAATTTTTTTCTTCTTTCATGTTTTTATGCATTATACAGCATTTCCAATTTGAACATATATTAGAAATAAAATCTAGTAAATCTATCTGGAATGTTTGCTATTTAAATGTAATGGGTCAGGGGAGTCACGGAGAGGTGGCATCTAACAAGAGCAAGTTAGTGGGTAAACCTGATTTATAGGCTCTCGGAGGAGGAGAGGAAGAGGAAACAGAAGAACCCTAAGCAGGAGTGAACCTTGTATGTCCTAGGAACATCGGGAGATGAGAGTGAGAGGAGTAAGCCTGGAGGAAAATACTGAGGCATGGAGGAGAGAGCTACATATTGTAGGTCCTTGAAGACTGTGGTAAGGACTTTGGCATGTACTGAGGCACTATGGCAACTTAGGAGATTTGACATGGTCTGACTAAAAAGATCACTCTGGCTAATATACTGAGAAGAGATTGTAAAGGGGCCAGGGTGGAAGCTAGGACACCGGATAAGAGTTTGTTGCATTAATCTAAGCAAGAGATGATAGTGGTTTGTATTACAATGATAATGGTGCAGGCGGTGAGAAATGATTGGATACTAGACAGATTTTGAAGTTAGAGACAACCAGATATGTTCATGAATTTGGATCTGGGCTGTAAGAGGAAAGAAAAAGGAGCTGAGGATGACTCCAAAGTTTTTGGCAGAAGCTTCTGAAAGGATTGAGCTACCATTGACTGAGATGGGGAAGACTGTACAGGAATAATTTGTATGATTGGAGTGGGAAGATTATGGATTTAGTTTTGAATATGTGTATTTTCAAGTGCCTGCTAATTGCACAAGTGGAGATGGTTCGGAAGTAGTTGGAAGCATAAGCTTGCATATCACAGAGTCTGGACTGGACATACAAATTTTGGAGAGTGCCAGACTATTCAGGTTATGTGAGGATTAAATGAGATAATATATCCAAAATGCTTAGAACATCCTTGGAAGGCCCACCACTACATATAGCTGAACAGCTTGTGCACTGCAGACCTCCAAGGGTTATCATCTAGATTGAGTACATCTGAAGGATGCTTCTGGACACCCTTGGTGGCTCTGGCAAGTTCATAGTAAGTGCTCATTATTATTGTTGTTATTGGTTGCAAAAAGCTGATACATCTCGGTATATTCTTTACGTTTTCAGGTAAGGTTTTTCAGTTAGTTCAGACCCCTTATTTATATGCTCAGAAATGGCCGGGCGTGGTGGCTCACGCTTGTAATCCCAGCACTTTGGGAGGCCGAGGCGGGCGGATCACGAGGTCAGGAGATCGAGAACACGGTGAAACCCCGTCTCTACTAAAAATACAAAAAAATTAGCCGGGCGTGGTGGCGGGCCCCTGTAGTCCCAGCTACTCGGAGAGGCTGAGGCAGGAGAATGGCGTGAACCCGGGAGGCGGAGCTTGCAGTGAGCCGAGATTGCGCCACTGCACTCCAGCCTGGGCGACAGAGCGAGACTCTGTCTTAAAATAATAATAATAAATAATAATAATAATAATATATGCTCAGAAATACATTTGACATTGATTGGAACTAATTCTGTTCCACAGTAGGTGGAATTTCTATATTCTACTTTGTGCTAACAGCTATAAACAGTGATTAATTAATGCTTTAAAAGTGCCTGGTTTGGAACAAATATTTGACAGTATAATATATAAAAGCTTTTAGTTTTTTAGGAAAAAATTTCAGGTTTTATTATGTTGAGTCATTTTATGTTATTAATGTATGACTTTTCCAAAAAGCATTAAGACCTTTTAATGTTATTTTCTTTGAAGTTCATTTCCATTGGTTTTAGTAGCCTAAAGCATTCTGAAGGCGTGTTGGAAGGAGCATAGAATATACAGAACAGTAATATCATAGACACTATTGAGCAGATCTTTCCACTCAGTGGGAAATAGAATGCATTTAGTATGTTCATGTTTATTTCATTTTTGGCATAGTATGTATTAGGTTATTTCTAACTATTAGTCCTTGTTGCAATCACATGAGCTTGTATGTATAAGTGATAATCGACAATCTTAGATCTAAATGGATTATCATCAATTTTTCTTTTAACTGTAAAATTGTGTTGATCTATCCATTCTACTTAAAATCTATATGTAGAAACAGTTCTATACTCAGCCTGCAAATGGAGTAGCTGGTTGCTTCCATTTATGAGTTAAGAGATTTTGAAAAATGGCACTCTCATAGGTTTACCCACCCCAGCCTGCCCAGCCTTCTATTTATAGCTGTGGTTTCTACCGTTGTCATGTCCCCTCATAATTGATCTATGTTTCCAGAAGGCCTCCGGAAAAATACAGATTTGCAAAGTAACTTTAGAATCTTCAAGCCTTTGCACAATTTTGTGTGCCAGATTAACTGGCCTGTCCATTAGCTATCTGTCTGAAATCCTGTCTGAGGTGATGCTGGAGAAGATACTTTGTGCTCTGGCAGTCACAAATTAGCAGGAGGGAGTTGAGCCCCTGAGGGAGGGGTAGATGGAAGCGCTGCAGACACTGCTGTGTATTTCACACTTCTGTTTGAAATTAATCTTGATCACATGAGGATATATGCTGTTCTAAAACTTTTGACTATAAATTGCTTGACTGAATATCGTGATGATGCTTACGAAAACATCAAGTTTAGCAAGGTTTATCTTACTTATTTGTTTTTCCTGTACAGTAATTGCTTGATATATTTTGACCTCATAACTCCTGATATAATATACTGTAAGGTGAAAAATCCCAACCAAAAATATTTTTAGTTTCATTTTTAACTTTATATGTTTTAGCAAGTAAGAATACCTCCCCATCTTTTTGTATCAAGATGTATAAAAGTTAAAAAGAAAAAAGAGCTTTCTTTTTTTTAAAGTAAAAAAGAAAGCTAACTTATACTTAGCTTTCAAATTAAGAGGCAGAAAAAAGAAAAAAGAACTTTCTTTTTTTTAAAAGTAAAAAAGAAAGCTAAGTTATACTTAGCTTTCAAATTAAGAGGCAGGATAGGAAAATTGAATTGAGACTGGAATAAAAAGTAAAGTCAATTCACGTAACAGAAGAGTGGATACCAGTAAACAGATGACAATGAGAACTGTCAGATTAGAACAAGTGGAAGTATTAAAATCTGATAAAGAAGAGCAATTCCACATCATGGTAATGCCATTAATTCCTACTAATGTATCATTTGCTCAAATCATATTGAGACTTTACTATTATATGGGTGGTTTACAGTAAGTTAAATGTGAAAAACAAAGCTATATATATGTTTTAGTACTCCTGGAGAAAGATGCAATTTGATGGGAATGTGTCCACAAATCAGAGTAAACTCTAAGACATGAGAGACTGCTAGATTTTTACACTGCTTGTCTGAAAGTTTGGTTACCAAGCATCTGATCAGCTCTAACACTAAAGCATTGTCTCAAAATATGTCTATGATACTAACAGTTTGGAATTATATGCCAAGCCATTATCTCATATATACTTTTGTCATTTTGGAACCATCAACCTCAGAATCCCTGGAAGTGCTTTTTAAAAATAGGGATTCCTGTACCTCACCAGACTATAAAATCAGCATCTTGCACAAGCTACTAAATTGTCAACACTAAGTTTTGGGAACCATGACTCAAAACCATTTCCTAACCTACAGGTCAAACTATGTCATTTTAATGTTCAAAGACCTTGGCCAGCTCTGTAATACCCATATAAACTCCATAATACACACACAGAGTAAACTCCAAACTGTTTAGAAGGCTTTCATGATACTTTGTAAGCTCACACTCCAGCCGCTATTACTCATGCAAACTATACTCAAAAAACCCTAAGCTACTCATTATGGCCGCAAAGAGTTGTACTCATCCATGCCTCCGTGTTATTGCTTAGGCTAGTTATTCAGCCTGAAATTCTCATTCCCTGCCCTTTACTGGTGGACAACCTAGATTGTTCAAGCAAAACTAAACTGCAGAGCCTTCTGCAATCCTTTCTCTCCGCTTTATACATACCTATATTTTAGCAAATATTATGGTCATAATAGTTACTTGCCCATTCCTCTGCCTATTTCCTGGACCCTAAAACCTCCTTGAGGACAGGATAGTGACATTCGTCTTTTTATCCCCCCTCCCTGAACCCACACACACACCAAGAACAGGGACTGGTTTAGCATAGACTTTGCATTAGTGTTCTACTTTCCTATTTTGAATTATATGGTTATAAAAAAGGTATTATTCTCTCACTTCTTTCTCTAGCAAAAGTAGTTTTAAGAGGTCAAACCTGCCAGTTTTTAAAAGGAGTAAAAGAAAAATCCAGGGATATAACTGCATTGCCTTTAGCTAGAGGCATTTCGAGAATATGATCTTTTATGGTTGCCAATGACTTCCTATTTTGTAACTTTTCAACTGCCCTGGCATATTACTTGCAGAAAGCATTACAGAGGTAGACATTGAATCCCATATTCAGGGGGTCACACAAACAAGCACAACTTCTAGATGAATTTGGGACTCTTAAAAATATAAATGCAGTTCATGGACTCTAGTTCCTAAAAAGGAATGCAAAGGCTACATTTTTCGTAACATCCGCTGGACAAGCATAAAAGATGAACTTAGTCACATTTGCCAGCTTCCATGATGAATAATACATTGCAAAAGCAGAGGGATTGCTTGTGAATTAAAATAATGGTGATGGAGAATAACCAGAACTTATTTTTATTTTATTTATTCATTTATTTTATTTTATTTTTTGAGACAGGGTCTGATCCATCGCCCAGGCTGGAGTGCAGTGGAGCAATCATGGCTCACTGCAACCTCCACCTCCTAGGTTCCAGCGATCCTCCCACCTCAACCTCCAGAGTAGCTGGGACAGCAGGCGTGTGCCAACAAGCCCGTCTGATTTTTGCATTTTTTGTAGAGGCGGGGTTTTGCCATGTTGCCCAAGCTGGTCTGGAACTCTTGGGCTCAAGCGATCAGCCCACCTCGGCCTCCCAAAGTGCTAGGATTACAGACATGTGCTACTGCACTAGGCTTGGCACTTACTCTAAGATATTTAAAAATAGTTAATAAAGTAACTGAAATGATTCTTTATAATGTTGGTTTGTTTCTTATTTCATCTCTTTGAGCCAGAATAACAGGGCATACTAATTTGACTAATTCTCCTATCACCGAGCTATATGGAAATGTCAGATTCTTCGTTTTTAGTAAAGAAATTGACTATTTTCTCACATAGCTTTAAAAGAATTATAGCAGGCCAGGTGCCGTGGCTAACACCTGTAATCCCAGCACTTTGGGAGGCCAAGGCAGGCAGATCACCTGAGGTCAGGAGTTCAAGACCAGCCTGGCCAACAGGGTGAAACCCCGTCTCTACTAAAAAACACAAAAATTAGCCCAGTGTGGTGGTGCATTCCTATAATCCCAGCTACTTGGGAGGCTAAGGCAGGAGAATCGCTTGAACCCAGGAGGTGGAAGTTGCAGTAAGCCGAAATTGTGCCATTGCACTCCAGCGTGGGCAACACGAGCAAAACTCTGTCCCAAAAAAAAAAAAAAAAAAAAACCTCAGGCACAGTGGTTCATGCCTGTAATCCCAACACTTTGGTAGGCCTAGATTGGTGGATCATGAGGTCAGGAGTTCAAGACCAGCCTGGCCAAGACGGTGAAACCCCATCCCTACTAAAAATACAAAAACTAGCTGGGCGTATGGCAGGCACCTGTAATCCCAGCTACTCGGGAGGCTGAGGCAGAGAATTGCTTGAACCCAGGAGGCAGAGGTTGCAGTGAGCCAAGATTGCGCCACTGCACTCCAGCCTGTGCAACAGAGCGAGACTCTGTCTCAAAAAAAAAAAAAAAAAAAAAAAAAAAGGATTCTTGCAATAATCAATGGGAAGGAACACGTACCAGGTTGAGACATGGAAGTGGGAAGATTTGGACAGCATTGGCAAAACCCCTTAACACTGCTCTCATTTACATATTCTAGCATCTGACTAATTCCTCTCTTTGTGGCCCCCATTTACAAAACACACACTGGGGAGAAGTAGTTTATAAAACTAATTCACACTAAATATGACAGACATATAAGATCTCTTTTTCACATGAAATCAGGACTTTTGGTGGGGCGTGGAGGCTCACACCTGTAATCCCAGCACTTTGGGAGGCCGAGGCGGGCGGATCATGAGGTCAGGAGATCGAGACCATCCTGGCTAACACAGTGAAACCCCGTCTCTACTAAAAATACAAAAAAAATTAGCCAGGCATGGTGGCAGGCACCTGTAGTCCCAGCTACAGCTACTCGGGAAGCTGAGGCAGGAGAATGGTGTGAACCCAGGAGGCGGAGCTTGCAGTGAGCCGAGGTCATGCCACTGCACTCCAGCCTGGGCGACAGAGCGAGACTCCATCTCAAAAAAAAAAAAAAAAATCAGGACTTTTGAGGTTAGTGCATGCCTGAGAACAGAGGGCAGGAAGAAAGTCCCAGTAAGACAGTAGGTTATCATTAAAATATATATATATATATTTTCAGACAAACAAGGGACATATCGAAGCCTATACTTACACTCTTCACTGAAATGGTCTAGTGTGATCTCCTTTTAGATGTCACATGGATGAGTCATTGTTTAAGGAATGTAGCTGACTTCCAAGCCCCTGGGAATTAGACTGGGAATTATCTAGCTCCACCTGCTTTCATCCAACGCTTCTTTCCTGGGCTAGGGGGCTGTTAAAAATTTAGATTTACTGGCTTTTTCTCTTATGAAATAATCAGGGATACATGGTTGGAAGGATGTAGAAGGGCATGCTTATAGGAAATTTTGTTTTTTTGTTTTTCTACACTAGACAGATAATTACCATGGGAACTCTTTCTATACTTCCCAATTATCTGCAAGAATCAAACTAAGGTTACAGGCATAAAAATGTAGTAAGTGCATTGATTCATAAATATCTCTAATCAGATATTTTGGTCAGATATTATAGCATTTACTTAATTGCTAATTGGCAACATCTAGTGATAACACAAGTGCCATGTCTTGCACCATTTTGAAGAGTAAAGCTAAGGCTGAACTGAGTACTAGGACAGATTCCAAAAGTGTCAAGGCTCTAGAGAGAAAGTTAAATAAAGGTAGTCCAGGCTGAACAGCCATTTATGGGAGTACAGTCAATTCTAGATCCTCTAGTGCATTTGTCATAATAGAATTTTGAAATGTGTAGGTCAAGTGAAAATGGAAACTACCAACAAAATCTCATAATATCGAGTAGGCAGTCAAGGTTAAATTATTTAAACTTGTTTTTTTTGTGTGTGTGGGTACTATATCACAGTTTCAAATAGGTGGGCCTTGCCATGATACCTTGTCAAGAACCATCAACAGTATTTCTATACAATATAAAAACATGCCTTTTTATATTGATTCTGAGAACAGATGAGTGGATGGCAAATTGGAATTTCAAGAATGAGAAGTTAAAAAATTAATCGAGTAAGAGAAAAACATTGAGAATATAAAAATGTCTAATATGAATTTTGTTACTTAGCTCCTTCCTTTCCTTGTTCCTTCCTTCCTCCTTTCTTTACTTTTTCTTTTCTTCTCTTCTACTTGCTTTTATCTTTTCTTTCTTTTTTTTTTTTTCCAGTTAGGTAGTATTCTGGCCACAAAGAATAAGGCCAAATATTTTACAAGCCCCAAACATAATTAAATAAATCATAGATTAAATGGTAGATTATCTTATGCTTCAACTATCTTCAATTAACAGACCACTTAATGGATCAATTTAGAGGACTATACCAAATCTAAGAAAACACATTAACATTAGCTACTTTCTCATAAAAAAGTTTGTACTCCAAAAAGTTTTCACTGCTTCCTGTTTTGTCTCACAGTCCTTTCTAATTTCCGCTAGTATAAATCAATTTAGATTTATTAGCTTTGTACAAAAGAACTCCTGTAAGTTTTTAATAATAATTATCATTATCACTGATTAAAGTTATATTGTTCAGGCCAGATGGAGTCCTTTTCCTGTCAGCTACAATGAGCTTGCATTATGTTATTATAATGTGTTTGGCTCTAAATAAACAGATGGCAGAGTGACAGGATATTATACGCTGGTGATGTCAGCGGCAATACTTCACAAATAGAATTGCTGTAAATAAACTCTGTTGTAGCAAAGATTCCCATACTTTTAAGATGACTGGAATTGAACCTAAGTATTTTATTAACTTGGAAATAGTACACTTTACTTTCTCAAAGGTAGACAATCTGAACGGTCTGAGATTCAGCCAGTGAAAGTGTCTGTTGAATCTGTATCTTAACCGTGTACTCATTTAACAGAATAGGCTCACTTAGGCAGTTTCATTGGAGGTGGGAAAACACTCCAGGTTGTAAGAACTTTCTGTTGAGGAATTAAAAACTTGAATCAAGGAAAGATGGGAACATCTGATCAGATGTTATTTGATGATATTTATAATATAGTTAACTTTGCTAAACACTTTAAATGGGAGAATCCTATTAACAATTAATATTAGACAATTGACAATGTTTAATAAGAAGCATTTAAGGAAATGTCATAGAAAACATTTCTGTTTATGGAAAAGTTTTAAGCTTTAATAGATTTTTAACATCTATATTTTATTCTAAAAATGTGTCATGTGCCCACAGAAATTTAGAGTGAATCTATGAAATTCAGAAATAAGATTCAAAGGAAGCCGTTTTTATATGACTTCTTCCAGCTAATATTCTTTATTTTCAGTCCCGATGGGAATTTCTCTGTGGGACAACTATGTTTGTTGAGGCAAATACCTATGGTAGAAGAAGATGCCACTATAGGAGATTAAGGCTTATATTTGAAAATGCAAATAATGTTAATAAACATTTTAGAAGTATATATTAAAATAATTGAAATTAAGCTTTCAAAAATATAGCTTAAATGCATGATTTTACCATTTGTTCTGATGATTTTTCATGTGTTTGTAAAAATATATTCTTGTTCTCATAGATTTCAACTTATTTTTAACTATTGCTTTTTAATATATGTTGCTCTCAGTAAGATGTGATATCTGGAAATTATATCAAGTAGAATAGATCAATAGAATAATAATGCTCAACAGTGAAAGTGAAACGTAATAAATATAATTATTTGCTTTTGATTTTCTGAGAAAATTCACAAATTTATTATTTTATTTTCCTATAAAATGATAAGAGGATTTGAATACCAAGAGGTTGTACTTTAGTTTCACAGATATTTGACATTCAGGTTTTCCTACTTAAGTGGGCATTTTATGGGCTATGTTTCAGCTCTAGTATGACATAAACATCCTCACAAAGGAGCAGGAGTATTTCCTTTAAGGAGTTATTCCTAGTCAAGGAGTGAAAGATTATAACGTGCATGTCCTTTTTCCCTTTTCCTGTTCTGCAGGTGGACGTTGCCATAAGTCCTGTACTGGCCGTTGCTGGGGACCCACAGAAAATCATTGCCAGACTTGTAAGTGTTCATCAGTGAGAGCACACAGGTTTGATGTGGTCAGGGAATTTTAATGATTGGTCCATTTCATGTCTCTGGTCATCTAAAACATGAAATGAGCTATTGCCTCCTTGTGGTTGATTTGCTTTGGGCCAAGAAAACTACCCGATTTTCATTGCTTTCAAATGAAAATTAATATATAATTGATTCTTAGGTTTCTTCGTGGTTTCTAGGTTAATGATCTCAACAGCACAGCTGTGGTGATATTAGCTATAACTTTAGAGTTTGTACATCACTAGAAGTGGGAAATCCAATGTGTACAAAATAGTAACTCAATTTCAGGTTAACTGGGTCCCTCAGTCCTTTCACTAACTAATTATTTCACTATTCATTCATTACAAAAGGAGAGGAAAGAAAAAAGAAAGGGTACTATGTACCCACTGTATTTTTCCAGGCACTGTTCCAGGCACAGGGATACAAACTTTTATGAATTATGGAAATAGTCACTATTGTTGACAGCCCTTAGTTTATGATGTTTCTTGGATTAGTCATTAACTAAAGAAAATATGAAGCTATCATCATTGCTAAGACATATAGTAACAAAGCGTACTAAATATAAAGACAAATAGCTGGTTTTTTTCAGCATTCTTAATGTCGTTTAGTACTCAAACAAGCACTGAACTTTCATGAAACTTAAGAATAAATGATTTCTTTTTTTTTTATTATACTTTAGGTTTTAGGGTACATGTGCACAATGTGCAGGTTTGTTACATATGTGTCCATGTGCCATGTTGGTTTGCTGCACCCATTAATTTGTCATTTATCATTAGGTATATCTCCTAGTGATTTCTTTAAAAATGAAAAATAAAATGTCCTATACAAGTAGTAAACACTCATTCTTCCTGCTGCAATAAAAATGACTGAAATATGATATGGAAAAAAATATAGTGACAAGTTGACATATATTTCTTTGTTAGCATAGATGATACAGAAAATATTAAAGATTCAAACATACAAATATTACACTCTTTGATGAAAGTTTGCAGATTTCTAATTTGTCTGAGTTCACATTTGTCTAGTTCTATTTGCTAGATTCTGTTTTAATAAAGAAATATAAAAGGATTATTTTATTGTGAACCACCAAAAAATAAAACCATAGGAAAAATATTTTCAATGATAAATGATTTCTTAAATTTATTAATTTTAATTCATGGTCATTCTCATATACAAAATTCATGAAATAGAAAAGATTATAAGGTAAAATAATATCTTCCCACATGGGTCCCACCTTTTTCCCTCAGCTATCCATAGGCAACAAATATTATTGGCTATTTTGGTGTATTTTTCCAAAAATAATTTATGCATACCCAAGGAAGTATGTATATAAGCACTCACCCCATTTTCATTCAAATATTAGCATGTTTTGCATGTTGTACTACAACTTGATTTCTTCAACCCATGCATGTGTATGAATTATTTGTAGTATTAATTTCTAGAGGTGAATTTGTAGGGTCATGGACATGTGGATTTGGAAATCGGTAGAGAACAGCACAGTGGAGATCTTATTTTCTATAGAGGCTGGAACAATTAGTTCTACTGAGAGCGATGTGCATAAATGCCTATTTCCCTCCCTATTCTTTGGACGAAGTAGTTCATTAGGGAATTTTTGGATCTTTGTCAAAGGGTTAGATGAAAAATAGTCAGTGTAGATTTAAATTAACTTATTTAATAGAAACAATGTTTTATGGCAGGAATGTATTGACAAGAATCTTAAACAGGCTTTTAAAAGATGAGATTTTGCGTGAAATTCATTCACAACATTTGGAGATATTCTTTTAATAGCAAAGAAGTGGAGGCTAAGTTGCATCCCAGTGCTGGTCTGACACTCATGTGACCATTTGTAGGAAGTCAAGTTCTCTACAATAAGGAAAAATCTGCAACACTTTGTGATGAAGTGACAAGTAACCAAAGAGACTGTAAAAGTGCTAGATATCCACTGGTCATTACATGGCAGAAAAAAACTTCCGTGGTATCAAAATTAAGAATGAGTTTTTACTCACTCATCTACTTATTTTATTTATTCACTTATTTATTTTACAGAGGAGTCAAAGAGGCTTCTGCAAAAGCTCCTTGTTGTGGCTGAGCCACTCTGGTGGGCCCGGCCACACCCTGTCTCAGGCCCATGGGGTTCAGCTGGTACTGTTGAGGGGCTCACCATAGATCTGAGGGAGGAAGGAGCTTAGATTTGGGAAACACTGGGGTGGATCCCTCTTCTGTTGAGTAGGGGCACTTAAGACACCCTGCTGTTGTGTTGTTCCTCCAGTGCTAGATCCCAAAACAAAATTACTTCCTCCCAGCACCTTTCAGATTTCTCCTTTGGTTGCCTCTTGCGTTACTTTCAGGGTTTATAGTTGAATTAAACAGGTGGGAAGAAAAAGGTCTCTGCCATCTTTTCTACACCAGAAGTCTCATACAGTATATTCAATAACACTATTAATTAAAATTAATAATACTATTACAATTAAAATAATTACTTTATTAATTTCATCTGTGTCTTATTTATGTGTATTTTTACAGATTACAAAATGCAGTGTATAGATTATATGTATAGATTTTACAGTCATTCCTCCATATCACTGGTTTCCACATGGCAAATTCAACCAACTGCAGATCAAAAATACTTGGAAAAAAACAATTAAAATAATAAACAATTAAAAATAATACAAATAAAAAACAATACATAACATCTATTTACATAGCATTTACATTGTATTATGCATTATAAGTAATATAGAGATGATTTAAAGTATGCAGGATGATGTGTGTAGTTTATACTCAAATATTATATGCTATTTCATATAAGGAAAGTGAACATCTATGGAGTTTGGTATTTATGGGGGTCCTGGAGCCAATTTCCTGCAGATGCCAAGAAAGACTCTGTGTATACATATTATATATTATATATACATAGACGGTGAATACGTATTCTCAGATTGAGATGTATGAGTAAAAAATGTGAAAATCACTGTATTAGGGTAGAACGTGAAAACAACATATATGGGTTTTCCCTAACTTTGAAATTTTCCTTCAATTTATACAGCGCTAAAAATTCTGAACCTTTTAATTTACTTTAGTAGATCTGCTTATGTTGGCTAAATTTTACAAAGGTTATAATTTCCACCAACATCTCTTATTTTTATAATAGACCACTTTCAGGATAATTGCCAAGCAGACACATGGCCTTCTCCGAACAATACCCCCTTCTAGATGGTCAGCCCCAGTAGGCATGTTTGTTTTATGGGACACTTTACCCTTTACTTAACAGGGCAGTGTTTATCAACCAGAAGTGATTTTTGCCCCACAGGGGACATTTGGTAATTTGGGTTGTCACATCATGGACGAGGGGTGGGAGGGATCATCTTCTGACACTGGTAAGGTAGAGACCAGAGATGATGCCCTAAAATGCACAGGAAAGCCTCTCCTACCCCTATCCAAAAAAAGCATTAGTCAGTACAAATAAAAATGTTAATAGTACTGAGGGTTGAGAAATCTTGTAATATGGGTGGATAATTGACTAGCCTGGGCCAGTCAAATTCTCTCTCCAGAGAATTTAGATTTGAGATCCAGAAGTGCTGGTTACACTACCTTAGAAACTTGAACCTGAAGAGATGTTAAAGCTAACTGAGGTTTCCATTTTTGAACTATGTATGTTAATGAGAAGCAGAAAGGAACAGTCCCCAAAGACACTAAAGAATAAAGCAGCCATACAAAGAGTTGAGGAAAGGAAGAATAACAATTTTTGACAATGTTTACCTCCTAGTTCTCTGGGTTTCATGAGGTCCAGCTACACTTCTGTCCTTAGGTTCCATAAGAAACACGATGTTCTTCTAGTATATTTGAATGGAGGGTTTTTGTTTGTTTGTTTGTTTGTTTGTTTTTTTGAGACAGAGTCTCGCTCTGTCACCCAGGCTGGAGTGCAGTGGTGCGATCTCAGCTCAGTGCAACCTCCGCCTCCCAGGTTCAAGCAATTCTCCTGCCTCAGCCTCACAAGTAGCTGGGATTACAGGCATGTGCCACCATGCCTGGCTAATTTTTTGTACTTTTATTAGATATGGGGTTTCGCCATGTTGTCCAGGCTGGTCTCAAACTCTTGACCTCAGGTGATCCACTTGCCTCGGCCTCCCAAAGTGCTAGGATTACAGGTGTGAGCCAGTGCACCCAGCCTGAATGGAGTTTTCTCACTTGCTACCAAATACAGGTGGGAGGAAGTCTTGACTAAGAAAATCATCAAGTTATAATTCATGCATCAAATCATCAGACATGAAATAACTTAATTCAGCTAATTTTTCAGCATAGAAACTATCCTTACTATAATCTAAAATTTGCTTAACGGCCACTGTGCTTACTCCACAAAGCCTACCAAATTTAAACTCAACAAATACCTGGACCTAATAAACAAGTACAAATTTTATTTTATTTTATATTATTTTGCTTTAGAGACAGTGTTTCTTTTGATAGTGATGGGGTGTCTCTTTGTTGCCCAGACTGTTCTCAAACTCCTGGCTTCAAGCAATCCTGTCTTCTTGGCCATCCAAAGTGCTGGGATTACAGGTGTGAGCCACCACACCGGCCAAATGTTAGAATAGTATACAAGTTAACATAGAACTTTATTAAATATTTCCATTTAAAAAATTCATTTTCCCAATATTCCTGTGAGTTAAAGAGGGCAGTTACATTAACCCCATTTTACAATTGAGGAAATATAAGCAGAGGAAATGCTTAAAGGGTTAAATTTACACAGCTAATACCTGGATTTTAACCTAAGTGTTCTTAATCTAAGGACAACTGTTTCCTGGATACAGTATTTTGTAGCACAGTTTAGTAGTCGAGGAAGCTGGACTTGAAATTAGCCAAAAGATACAAATCCCAGTTGTTTCCACTTGCTATCATGGGAAAATGACTTCATCTTTCAAAATATCATTACCACATCTATAAAATGGAGATAATTATACTTACCTAAGGGTTTTTGTTTTTTTTTTCTGGTGGTGGAGGGTGGGGGTCACAGTGAAATTCAACAATGCAGTTGAAGCACTTAAATAATTTTTAGCATATCCAAAACCCAATCAATAATAGCCGATATTATATTAAACTAGAAAGGATACTGTTAGAAAACTTATTCCAATTGAAATCTGAATGAATGAATATGGAAGGCAAACTCCTATAGGCCAGTTCCACCTTGTGAAGTCTACTGACACCTGGTGGCTGGGACATGGAAGAGCAAAAGCCCTGGAGTGGGATTGGAGGCTGCCTGTCCTTGACATTCATTCCTGTCCTCCTCTCTCTCTCTTAGTCTGAGCTACTTGAAAGCGAAATTACTTATCCATATTTAAAGAGCCCAGCATCCTGAGGCAAAGAGTATTTTGGAACTACTCAAAAATATACTTATTGTAAGATCACAATTTTAGAATTTAGGTTGTATTTTTTGAGAATTAGATCTCACGAGAGATTCCATAACAATATGAGACCTCCAGAGACCCCATACAGTTGTAACACACATGATTCATTTTTTTAAAGTCAGTTATTTTAGGCTTTCTCTAGATTTCCAGTGACCCTTCTGTTATTTAGAACATAATATTTACTCTTCGGTCCACTAAAGATACACTTACATCTGACCCTGACTTAACTTTTAAAAAATCAGAAAACATGCTATGTAAGTTTTTGACAATATTCTGCTTTTGTGGATTGACTATATAAAAGTACATTTTAGAGTCCGAAAGACATAATCATATGTTATTTACAAATGACCTATTTCCCTATGACTAAAATAAATTCACTTTAGTGAAGGCTTTTCTGGAAGTATTCAACTTCATGATTTACCAAATATTTCCTTATTTTTTATGGCTAAATTATTCTTTGAGACTTTCCATACATTGGGGAAAAGAGAAAAAAGTATTAAAAAGCCCCACACCTCAGCTAAGGAAACTGAAGTGAAGCATATATTTCATTGACTACACCTTATCAGTGCTGACATCTTCCCACAGGTGTCTCCTAGCAAATGTGCTGGGAGTTATCCTCTTTGTCACTAAATGGTGAGAAGCCACGCTAAAGACAAATGGCCCAGGCTCTGGGAGAACAAGTTCATGAAAATGAATGACTTGTTAGGGTGAAATGAAGCAAAGAGTGGCGATCAGATTGAAAACATCTCTGAATAGAGATACAGAGAAACAAAGAAGCCGGTCACAACAGCAGTGAGCTTCAGGGAAGGTCTGTGGGAGGCCAGAGGTTTTTAGACAGAAGAAATGAAGAAAAGGTTTTTGTTTTTGTTTTTAATGGATTTAGCTAAGTGGAAGAAGAATGTGAACAAACTGACAACTTACTACGAACAACAGTTCGCTGTGCAAACCTACCAGACAGAAATTTCAGTAAAATGTTTTACATTTTTAGTAAAATTTAGTACATTTTCAGTAAAATTTAGTAACATTTTGCAAGTTATTTTGTGTACTTTTTTGGGTGCCACAGTTAGCTTGATTGCATGTTGAATAATTTAATTGTGTCATTGTTCCTCCATAGCATTTAATTATGTTCAGACTGTAAACTGTGAAACTAATAGCTGTTTTTTAAAAATGTTTTCCTAACATATGAAATATTTTCTAGATAAATTCTTTAAAAAAACTCATTCAACTTAAAGAATGTTGTAAATATTAATGTAAGTAGATTGTGCTTGTAAAATCTAACCAAGTGTTCCCCTCTTCCTGTGTTACTCATGAGTCTGACTTTCTAAAACATCATGAATTTATTCTCCTTAAATCCTTCTGGATGTTAGAGCATCATGACCTTATAAACCTAACAAGAATATTTCTCACAGAGTTGCAAAGAGTCAAAATAGAACTTATGATTGGACACTGAGAGCTACATTACATGTGGAGCAGTGACTCAAACTTGAAAGTACTTTTAAGCTCAGTTAAATGGTGGCTGCACTGCTCCATAGCACAGCTTAAGTAAATTGATTCAGTGGATTAATGTAGTCGTGTCAGGGGAGACAAACTTATCTGCCATGTGAAGTCTGAAGCTTATGGAAGTATTATTTAGCAGGCTTACGGGTAAGAATGACAACTCTCTGTATTCATAAGAACTGAGTCGTAACGTCTGAGTTCTATAGGTTTTAGGTATGAGAAAGACTAAGGTTTAAGAAATAAATAATAATGATTAAAGAAACAAAGTTATCTCTGTCCCTGCAAGATATATGAAGCACACTTATCTCATTTAAAGTAGATACTGCATGTCCTTTTTTATCTTTAAGCACAATATCAGGCCAGCTCTCTCCAGTCTCCCATTATCAGAAAGGGTGGTTGTTTCATTTTACACATTCCTTTTGTCCTGCTAGACCTGGTGTTATCTCAGTCACTGCATTTGGAGTGAGGAGTGGGAAAAAGGCATATATCCAAATATTACAGTTTGATTTTCCTGACCCTTGCATACATTTTGCATTAAAGTAGTCATAATTGTGAAGTTTTCTAGGCTGATAACCACTCAATACACTCTTTAGTTTTCTAAGTTGCTTTATAAGTGATGTTTCTTGCTGATAAGCTGATTGAAAAATGTGAGTTTGACAATAGGTTAAAAACATTATTTATTGTAGAAGTTGAAATACCACAAAATTAATGAAGAAATGCATACTTTAACCACTGGAGTGAACAGATACACTTCTCTTCATTTAAATGTCATTAAGCTGACTAATGCATTACTTTAAGCAAAAGAAAAGTTCTTTTGATGGGATTTACCTCTTGCTTCTTACTTATGTTAGTCTTCCTAGACTATTATAAGTAATAGAATCTGCCAGGTTATCTCAAAATCTTTTTTTTAAATTAAAAAATAGAATAATAGTAAAATAAAGATAAGCACTGTATTTTTTTGTTGTAGATAATTGTTAATTTGGGTAGTACTACCCTGGCAAAATAAAACCTTGTTCCAAACAATATTTTATGTTATTTATTATTTCCTTACACCATAGACATTATAGAATGTGCTAGGAAAATTTAGAACTTATTTAGCATTTTCTTCAGTAATTTATTATGCTTGGGCATGAAGAAAATTGGCTTTAACATTTGCAATATGTTAAAAGTTTCAGTTTAATAGTAAAGGGGAAAAAAAAACAAAACCTTAGCCTGGCTTATGAATTTTATTTATTCTTAAGAAAAATGTTAGAAATATATACATCTCCTTTTATTTATTCAACAGTATATCTGGAACTCCTTTGAGATAGAATAATAAAATCTAACAAAATGATTATATATTTTTGTTCCTCAGAATTTCGGCAAGAAATGTTGCAGTTGAAAATTAAATTGTATCTTTCTCCATGAAATTTTCAACAGTTTCCTGTAGATTGTGAAACCAAACTGACAAATTATTTAGATAATAAACTAATTATACTCACACACATGCATACACATATAATTTGTCGAAAGTGTAATTGTATTTACATTCTTTGTGGAACAAATGTTGTTTAAAAAGAAGGTGCCGATGTGGTAAATATCCAATTAGAGCAGAGAAAAGCAAGCGGGAGCTAATGGGGAACAGGGAAAGAGCCGAGCCAGCAGGCCCCATCAATCAGGATAACAGCGAGTGTTTGTAAACGCCAACATTTTTAATTAAAACCCTTGTATTTTACTAATAACTTTGCACATCCATAAGCCTTCTTATTGATTTCAATTATTCCCATTTTTCTTTTTTTGGATTTATAGTTTCTGGAGATACTGTAAAATTAAAGTAAACATTACAATGAGATAATTACTTGATTACACTGACCATTTCAAAAAGTGCCCCAATAATTTACGGGTAGAAAATGAGAAAAATCTTCCCTGATGTGCTCTTCATTTTGACATAAGTTGATAATATTTGTTATAATTTAGTGACTTTTCTCAAAGATTTAAAAGAACAAGTTGTTTCATTTTAATTACAGGAGATGTATATATTTAAAATACTTTGTATATTACAGTTTAATGGGATTCAGGAGATATTACTTAATGACAAGCCAAGGGCTTCAGGGGTATAAAGGTATATAGAAAATTGTTCCTGTTCTGTGGGCATACTGTGGGTTAGATGCAAGACCAAGGTGAGGAATGTTGGAAATGATCAAAAAGAATATTAAACTGGGACGTTAGGTAACTAGAGATTTGGTCCCACCTCTAACTCAATTTAAGAACCTCAGTTTCAACAAGTTCCCTTATCTTTATCTCTCTCTCTCTGTCTATCATCTATCATCTAGTGTGTGTGTGTGTATGTATAACTACATATATAGTTATAGATTATATAGATACAGATACAGATTGGGAGAATGCAAACTGTGGGGTGTTGTGCAGATAGCTATTGTAAGCAGAGAGCTCAGAAAGTGAATACTCTGCATTTGAAGGATTACTAATAGGACATTGAGAAGAACAATTAGATATATCTGAAAGTTCTACCAGTAAAATAATTTTGTTATTTTGGTAGTGATGACAACTTATTCTGAAGTATTTGTGTCTTCACAGCAAAAGAGCTGACTGTCATTAGAGTAACTATATTTGACTATCAAAGAGAAAATTTCAAAATTACCTACATGTGACATGCTTCTGATGAATAGGACAGCCATACTATTTTGGCTACAGAAATGGAAAGAAGTGTGAGATTTTATTCTAGGAAAAGCAAGCACTTACATACCACTCTAATGGTTTGACAATTTAGCAGGCATGAAGAAAGATATTCTCCTTGAAGTTCTGCCTTAAAATTATTGAAATGTATTATATTCTTTTTCAAATTAATCAATTTGGTTAAAGAAATAATTAAGTAGGCCAGGCACAGTGGCTCACGCCTGTAATCCCAGCACTTTGGGAGGCCGAGGCGGGCAGATCACGAGGTCAGGAGATTGAGACCATCCTGGCTAACATGGTGAAACCCCGTCTCTACTAAAAATACAAAAAATTAGCCAGGTGTGGTGGTGGGCGCCTGTAGTCCCAGCTAGTCGGGAAGCTGAGGCAGGAGAATGGTGTGAACCCTGTAGGCGGAGCTTGCAGTGAGCCAAGATCACACCACTGCACTCTCCAGCCTGGGCAAAGAGGGAGACTCCATCTCAAAAAAAAAAAAAAAAAAAAAAAAAAAAAAAAAAGTTTAAGTAAACAGTATAGGGATGAAAGAGGATAAGAGGGGGTAACTGGATACAGGTCAACTTCTCTTGTGCCAAGCCACATTTTTGTCCATTATATTAAAATAAATGTGAGTTCACTAAATATCAGACATGTAAAGATTCCATTTCCGAAGACAATATAAATTTTATATATTACTCAGCAATTTATAATATTATCATGGCTGCATCTCTCCATTACCATGGGCACTTTCCAAAGAAATAGTCACTCTACTAATTTATGATGAGTTATAAAAACATACAAAAATATTTAAAAAATAATTTATATATATTACTATCTCACTGAAGACAGTTATTTTTGGTCTATCTAAAATATTTTTGCGCATGAATTTTGTTATAATGGAGCTGATAGAGCATTATGACCACAGGAATACCTACAAGTTTTGTTCTGATTTCAGTATTTCTTGAGTAACTGTCACACAGGATGATTATTTTCCTCTTTAATAAGGATGGTATATGTATTTAAGAAGTATGTAATTTCATTGACTAGAAGACAGAGAGGAAGAGGGAACTGAAAAAAAGACAGATTCTGATGTTATCAACTAGTTGCTGATAATTTAAAAAAACCAAGCTACAATATTTCACCAAGATGTAACCACAAAATTAAATGAATAGAGAACTACTGCATTCTAAGATAGAAATGCCCACGCTTTGAAAATGTCAGCTTTTCTAAAATTAAGCTATATTTTTAACTATCTTTAATAAATTACCAATGCTTTTTTTCTAAAGAATCTGTTAAAAATACATTTAATAAAATAGCCAGATGAGGCTAGGCGCGGTGGCTCACGCCTGTAATCCCAACACTTTGGGAGGCCGAGGTGGGCAGATCACGCGGTCAGGTGAAACCCCGTCTCTACCAAAACACAAAATTACAAAAATTAGCTGGGCTTGGTGGCACGTGCCTGTAGTCCCAGCTACTTGGGACACTGAGGCAGGATAATCGGTTGAACAGGGTAGGCAGAGGTTGCGGTGAGCCAAGATCGCACCGCTGCACTCCAGCCTGGTGACAGAGCGAGACTCTGTCTCAAAATAAATAAATAAATAAATAAATAGCCAGATGTTTGAAAAGAATAATCCTGTGGAATGATTTTCCCTATCAAGTATTAAAATGTTAAAAAGTAATAATTATTAAAACAGCATATAACTGGTTCAGAATGGTGTTGATTAAATGGAATCTAACAAAGTTAGACATTTGGAGGCAAATGTCTATAATGATTTAGTTTTTACAAAGGTGACATTTTTTAAAAATGACAAAAGCATAGATTATTTAACAAAGAGACTATGAATAAATGGTTCACTTATGGAATAAGATAATGTTAGATCCCTACAATAAAACAAAAGACAAGATGGGTTGTACATTAAAAGTTTAAAGAGCATAGGATAGACTATAGATAGTCTATATGTAGATAGACCTATACAGATTGATGAATTATAGATTAAAAATTTAAAAACACGTGGTATAACTGGAAGTACTAAGAAAAAAATAGTGATAAAAATTACAGAAAGATGACTGTCTTTTTAAACATGACATAACAAATACAAAATAAAATGTAAGAAAAAGATCATTTTCTGGCCAGCCATGATGGCTCATGCCTGAAATCCCAGCACTTTAGGAGGCCGAGGCAGGTGGATCACTTGAGGTCAGGAGTTTGAGACCAACCTGGCCAACATGGTGAAACCCCATCTCTACTAAAAATGCAAAAAATAGCCAGGCATGGTATTGAGCACCTGTAATCTCAGCTATTTGGGAGGCTGGGGCATGAGAATCACTCGAACCCAGGAGGCAGAGGTTGCAGTGAGCCAAGATCATACCATTGCACTCTAGCCTGGGCAACGGAGGAAACTCCATCTCAAAAAAAAAAAAAAAAAAAAAAAAAAAGAGGGCCGGGCGTGATGGCTCATGCCTGTAACCGCAGCACTCTAGGAGGCCAAGGCAGGTGGATCACCTGAGTTCAGGTGTTCAAGACCAGCCTGGCCAACATGGTGAAACCCTGTCTCTACTAAAAATACAAAAAATTAGCTGGGTGTGGTGGCAGGCGCCTGTAATCCCAGCTACTCGAGAGGCTGAGGCAGGAGAATCCCTTGAACCTGGGAGGCGGAGGCTGCAGTGAGTCGAGATCATGCCACTTCACTCCAGCCTGGGCAACAGAGCGAAACTCTGTCTCAAAAAAAAAAAAGAAAAGAAAGGAAAAAGATTATTTTAACTGCATTATAGTTAAGTATAGTTTTGTATTTTTAAAATAATTTTAATTTCTTCTATCACTTACTTTTGTTTCACTGCACCTTATATTTTTAAAATCCTTTCATTTCAGGACATAGAGAACAATCTCTTTTTTTTTTTTTTTTTTGACAGAGTCTTGCTTGTCACCCAGGCTGGAGTGCAGTGGCTGCACTGCAGAGGCTCCGCCTCCCAGGTTCATGCCATTCTCCTGCCTCAGCCTCCTGAGTAGCTGAGACTATAGGCGCCCGCCACCACGCCTGGCTAATTTTTTTGTATTTTCAGTAGATATGGGGTTTCACCATGTTAGCCAGGATGGTCTCAATCTCCTGACCTCGTGACCCGCCCACCTCGGCCTCCCAAAGTGCTGGGATTACAGGCGTGAGCCACTGCGCCCAGCTTTTTTTTTTTTTTTTAATGCTACAGCTATTTCCCAAGTTATGGTTGTACTATAATTTACTTAACAAATTCCTCATTAGTGGACATTTAGGTTACATTGTATTATTCTCAGTTACAATTAATGAACATTTTTATATACGCATTTGTCCACAGATGCACATTCTTCAATAAGTCAGATTTCTAGAAATAGAACTGCTTGGTCACATGTGAATTTACATACACAAATTTGATAGAGACAAATTAGTCTTCAAAAACTCATGTATCAGTTTATATACCCACTAATAGTTTGCCCAATTCTTCACCCTCATCAAAACTAGAAACTTCCTGGAATACTCTGAAGAAGTGGTGATCTGTCTTAGAGATGTCTGAACATTACTTTAGATTTGCTCATAAACAAGTAAGTTTATTTCCGTTTTAATTTTCTTATCAATAAAATGAGAAATTTGGACTAGATGGTATTTATTGGTTCAACAGATATTTGTCCATTTATTACCTAATATTTTTTTTTAATTTTAACATTCTGTATTTTCAATTTTTTAAAATATTTTTGAGACAAAATTTTTAAATATTTATTATTTTTTCAAAAATTTTTAAATATTTTCTGCTGCATGGCCCAGGCTGGAGGACAGTGACATGATCTCAGCTCGCTGCAATCTCAGTCTCGCAGGTTCAAGCGATTCTCCTGCCTCTGCCTGGCTAATTTTTGTATTTTTAGTAGAGACAGGGTTTCTTCATTTTGGCCAGGCTGGTCTTGAACTCCTGCCCTCAAGTGATCCGCCTGCCTCCGCCTCCCAAATGCTGGGTGTATAGGTGTGAGTCACCACTCCTGGCCCTTCTGTGGGTATTTTCATTGCAAAATTGAGTGAGAGAGAGATTATATTTATTTTCCTCTACTAATATTTTGGATAGGGAATTAGAATAAGCAAAAGAAAGAAAGAAATTTTTTGGTTTTTTTTGTTTGTTTGTTTGTTTGTTTTTCTATCAGGTTAGATGTGGAGATGTCTGTTGTAATGCATAGTGATTTAAAAAATTTGAATACCAACTTTTCCATATTTCTTGGTTTGTGAAAGATTTATGATATAATTATGACAATTTTTTTACTACTTTATCTGTAGCCTGTCATTTATAGGCAGATTTTAAGGTGCAGACCTCAATTCTAATTTTAAAAAATATTCTTAAAAATACTATGGTATTCTTATGCAGATTCATACTCTTCCTTTATTGCCTTGAAATCAATATCAACAGGCCTGTGAGGAATATGCAAAATAACTCTTACTCACTCTCAAGAATATTTTTATAGTTAATGTAACAAGGCAATATTATTTTTTGAATCTTCACTCACAAACTGTGGAGATGCTAACAGCCTATTAAGAAGGGAGAATTTCCCTGGTGACCAAGTGTGTAGTTTAAAATCAGCTTTAAGGTCCCTCAATGAATCATTGATCATGTCTTTATAAAATAGGTTGAATAAAACTTCGTTAAATAAATGAATAAAGCAGGTGGTGATAAAGAATGGATTAGACAGAATCCCTTACCTCTTTGACACAACTAACAATATTATCATGTCATAGTCCGTGGGTCACCAGAGATTCATCAGGTCAAACCTGATTAGCAGCTGCCAAAATATGGGCCTACTCTTTTTTTGTGTTTGTTTTTTGTTTTTTGAGACGGAGTCTCAGTCACACAGGCTAGAGTGCAATGGCACGATCTTGGCTCACTGCAACTTCCGCCTCCCGGGTTCAAGTGATTCTCCTACCTCAGCCTCCTGAGTAGCTGGGATTACAGGTGCGCGCCACCATGCCCGGCTAATTTTTGTATTTTTTAGTAGAGACGGGGTTTCTTTTTTAGTAGAGATGGGGTTTCACCATGTTGGTCATGCTGGTCACTCCTGACCTCGTGATTTGCCTGCCTCGGCCTTCCAAAGTGCTGGGATTAGAGGTGTGAGCCACCACGTCCGGCCTGGCTCTACTTTTATTAACTGACTCTGAATGTCATTTTCAGTAGGGACCGTACAGCTATTTGCTATGTTTTCCAGGGGAACTACAGAGGTTATTGCATTTTGGATTAAACAGTTATTTTACCTTTGGAGTATATACTTCATGATATGGCCTAGTCGGTTTATTTAAAGTAGCTACCACCAAACCAATTAGGAATTAGGAATAAAAGAAAATTAGTTGTATTTTATTTTGTATTGTGAAAATGTGTATGATTGTGGTCATTTAGAAGCCCAGATACTTTTTGATAATTCCATTTTGCTAGGTCTAATTATTTTTTTTTTCAAAAAAGACCTCTGAGAGCCTTTTTAAATATGTTAGATCATACATTGTGGCTGGTTAAAAGAATTGAAAAATCCTTAAAGTGCAAAATTATTTTCCTGTAAAAATTAGGATATAGGCTTATGATGACGCCTTACTCTGTGAAGCAACAATTTTTGACTTATTTCTTCTGCGATTTAATATGAGATAGGAAAGAACATTCTAGTTTAAGACCAACCCAGCTCTGACTCTGCCTTTCCATCTATGGGAACCTTTCATTAGAAATAAGAGAGTGCCTTGGTGCAGGAGTTTGGAAATATTGGCTTATAAAATCTACTTCTAAAAATCTTAAGGCTCCAAATAAAAAAAAAATGAATTTTCTGACACCTTCCCCAGACTTACTGAGTCAGAATATAGGAGATGGGCCAGACATCTTTATTTTAAATCTTTCTATTTGGCTTTTAGTTTCTACCTGGCCCTGGACACACAAGTGTGTTCAATTATTCTCCCTTGGAAGAATGAATAACAGTGTATAGTTTGGCATTGGTTTCATTGAACCTGATTTTTTACACATGCTCTATAAGTAATGCCTCTTCTTGGATGGTCTGTGAGCTTTATTTGTTTCACTTTAAGTGTATCCTGTTGATAGCTTTCTTAAAACATGTTACACAACCCAAAGTGTTCGGTTTTTTAGTCACAATTTCATCATTAATAGGAATAAATATTGAATCTTAGAGCTAGAGGGTACAATCTAGAGAACATTTCATCAAGCCTCCTATCTTGAATTAAGTGGATGTGTAAAGCATGTTGAAGAGATTTCTTTTATAATACTGACAAATAAACACTTAAGAAGCCCATTACAGTATTTTTATCTCTCTAATAGTCAGTAATTCTTCCTCACATCCGACCTATATCACCTCTACTTTAACCCAAGTATTTCTCCCTTCTAGTTCAAACCTCCAAGAATGTAACTGGAAACAGTGTAATAAAAACATTCCATTCAAATACTATCTAGTTAATGAACATATGTTTTATGAACACAATTTGTCAAAATTTTGACAACAAAAGTAGAATAGAGGCAGCATAGAGGTATGAGTCTTTGAATAAAAACTGAAATAAAATTTTAAAAAATAAAATAAATATGCTTTAAAATGTGCTTAGCAGTGGAATTGGGGATTGCTCCAAGATACTTTTCACTCAGACAGCTGCTGGGTGAGAGAAGGGAAGTTTTCTACTGGTATCTCATTTATCCATAATGTTTGCCTTCAGCACCAGTGAGGCAATATTTCCATCGAAAATATAGGTAATTTCCCTCCCAAATTTTCCTATACCTACTTGCACATCAATTTTTGTTTGTTTGATTTTCCAATTAGTGATAGGGACCTTTACAACGCAAATAGGAAATTAAAGCAAGAAGTCACTGTGATTAAGTTTCAGACAAGGAATAATCAGTCAATCAAATGGTGTAAATGACTTAAAATTTTCTTCTCCCATTTGACTGATTAGAATAAAGGTTCTCAACTCTAGACTGAATATTGGAATCCCAGGGAGCTTATTAAAACTACCAAAGCTCCTAGAAAGTTGCCAGCGATTTTAATTTAATAGAAACTAGGTGATTCTCAGGTATTGCATTTTTTAAAAATACTCTATATTCTGCTACTCAATATGGGGTATGTAGATGAGTAGGTAGAGACATTACTTGGGAGCTTAATAGAAATGGGCTTATTAAAAAGTCTTGGGCCCCACTGATACCAACTGAATGAAAAGTTTTACTTACAGAAGAATTCCAATATTCAAGTTTGAAAGACTGTTAGTTGATCTAGTATACAACCCAGTTCAGAACCACTGGTTAGAGGAAATGAAGATAATCAAAAGGCACTGAAGGAGAGAAGACAGAGGAGATAAGGAAAGAGGAAGGAGATGGGGGAGGAGGAAGAAGTGTCAGAGTGTAAAAAGACACAAAGACTTTGCCTGAATTTATCCCTATTTCTGTTGTTAATGGGTGAACAGAGATCTTTTGTCTTGTCATTGTGATGTCAGTGCTCTGTTTTGCATTATTTATGAATATTCTTTGTCTTTTTTGCTATTGTTGCTAGGAAGCAACAATAAATATTTAATTGGTAAATTGCCAAGCTTCTTCAAGTAAAATAAATTTGTTCTAAGGGAGTAACTTTAATCACAGTATTGGTTATCATTATATTGAAAGAAGTAATTAAGCCATAGTTCTTATTAGTGAGATACTGGTAAGATTAAGCTACTTAATGATTTTTTTAATATTTTTTGACTTGATAGATATTCTCTCAGTAGTATTGGCTTACCATGAAATGTTTGATTCCTTAAATGTTACCCATCTAATTCTCATGGCTATTTTGAGTGAATTCACATTCCCCATGTCAAGTTTACTGACCCGAATATAAGGAGTTTAACGTCCCAGTTTTAAATTTTATATTAATCATATTTAGTGCATACCACCAATGAAAAAGCTAGTTAATATTGGACCCAAATATTTTAATGCACCCAGTGAAGCAATTTAGAAAGGAAACTAAATACAAGGAAAAAAATGTAATGAAGTATTTGAGTAAGAATGGAATTAATAAAAACCAAAGCAATTATAAGTTAATGTTCCTATAGAGGCTGACTTATCTCATTGATTTCAGGAATTATTTTTTGTTTTGTGTCCCCATTGTAATAAAATGAGTATAATTTGATAAGTTTATTCACATTAAATAATGCTTATTAATCAAAAAATGTTACTAAATGAATTTACTCTCTGGTGCCTTTCCACTTGTCTTGCATGTAGCCTTGAATTGTACAAAAGGAATGTTTTCTTTCTCGATACAAGTCTCATATAATAATATAAAGAAATATTTTTTAACCCCATTACTGTTTAGCAATTAAGCTTGTTGTTTTGTTCTTTTTGCCTACCTTTTATGTGTCCAAATGCTTCCTGCTTACTGAATTTTCATTTGGAATTAAGGGATGTAAAAATGTTGATGGTGAAAAGCCCTATATTTAATGTTGAATGTAATTTACTTTGAAAGAAAATCAATTATAGACTGATTTTGGAAACTGAAAGCCATAATTCCCTTTTAACATGTTAAATAAAAATTGTAGAATGCATCTGCATTTGGATAATAATTTAGAGGCATTTTTTGCATGTTTCTAAAAAGGAATATAATATCAGAAATCAATGTGTCCTGAAAAAATATGAAATATTTGAACATTATGTGGAAAATTTGCTATTTTCAAAAATTTGAAGTTTTTTCAACACAAATGATTAAATAATTTAAAATATTTTAATAGTTCCACAGTATAATAATTGCTATTGAATCTAAGATTGTACTAAATTGGATTATATTTCTAAAATATTATTTTCATATTTAAATAGTGTACTCAATGAGAGAAATGATTTTAACATGAACACTTAAAAAATAATTTTAAACTAAATTCAGGGTTACTTGTCTTATCATTGTAATTATTTTCTACATTAATTTTCTCATTTGGCAGGAAAAACCAAAGTAAATACAGAGAAACAAACATTTTGTCTAGTTACTTTAAATCACCATAGAGTTAAAAATAAAAAGTAACACTTAGACATATCTGTCTATGATTAAAATATGATGTGACTTATAAGATTGTTGACTCCATGCTATTGTTTTCCGGCCGAGCAATAGCTGTCAGATAGAAGCAAATTGATAAACTGTCCTGTGATAACACATTTCAAATCTAGTTATTTATTTATTTAACATATGTCTGCTATTTTAATTAGTGGCTGTTGATGCATCGAAGCGCTTTATTGAATTTGGAAGAGAAGAATTGTGTTTGAATTTATTCTGTACAAAACTGTCTGTTAAAAGTGTTTCCTTTAAAAAATTTCATTTATATTGTGTGAATTACTAATTAGGGCATCTAAACAAATTTACCACTTGGTTAAAAGATAGAAATATCAATATAAGCACAATGTATGCATGAAGAGTTAATGAAAGGATATAAATTGTTTGGGTACATATTTTATATATATATATATATATAATGTGTGTATCAAATATAAATAAAACTATGTAAGTGCCAGTTACAGTTACAAACAGTAATACACCTAGAAACAAAATAAATGGAATAAATAATAATATGTTAGATGGTAATTGATGCTGTAACAAAATACAGGACGGAAGGGAGGGAGATGAAAGAAAGAGAAAAAAGACGATGAAGGTTCATAAGGAGTCAGTTGATTGGGAAAGATTCGGTATTAAACAGGGGCAGTCTTCAATACAAAGGTGTGATTTGGTCAAAGACTTAAAGAAAGTGAAGGGACAGTCCAAGAGGATTTATTATATAGAATTTTGTACCAGTATACTAATAGAAGAAATAATTTATTTTGAAGTTTAATGTAACCAAAATTACAAATACAAAATATACCTTCACAAACCCAGATATAAAAATTTGATTAGTTTCCAAATCTTCTATAAGCTTATGGTAAAAAATAGCATGTAACCTTATTTTTACAAAATAAAAACATGACAGAGGGTGAGTCCAAGTGCCATTTTAGTTTAAACTTTATTTGATGCTTGTATTGATTGTACTACATAGAGAATAATTAGATCACGTCAAATGGAAGAATATTCTTTATATTTCAATATTGTGCATTATTTTATGAATATCATCATCATGTTCAATGGAAAAGGATCCAACTAAAAATATGAAATCATGAACTAATCAACAGCAGAATTTAAGGAGCATTTAAACATTAGTATTTTAATATTTGTCTCTTTATATTTCTTAGTGACCTACCTCTTTAACTCTATACACCTTTTTGTCTCTCTGATAAATATATTAAGCCCCGAGGAGATACTGCCATTGAGTTGACAATATATGATTTACCTATTTACTTGAAGGGGATACTTACTTATATTGTGTATTAAGTACCAAACCCTGTGTTTATAACTGAAAATTAAAACTTAAGTAAGACAATAAACTTCAATAAACCCATAGGTTAGTTGGGGTGAGGTAGAGGCAAACTTGAAAAAAATACAATGTATAAAGGCAATAAAAATATCTAAGTTGATGAGCACTGTTAATAGGGACCATGTAAAGCACTTTATACCTGTATATTTATCTTCAATCCTATTAGATGGCTACTAACTCCATCTTAAAAATGGTGAGGTAAAATACAGAATGGTTAAATAACTTGCCCATATAACATGGATATATTTTGGATTTGAGCCTAGATCTTCAGACTACATAGACTGCTGCATTAACTTTATCTTCTTGCTTGTTCAGAAGCAATAGTGAGAAAATAACTCAGCTTGGAGCTGTGTCTGGAAAGGTTTCAGAGCAAGTATTTCCTAGGCTGAGAAGCTAGGAAAGGTTTTTAACATGGAGAAATGCCTTGTGAAGAAGCAATGAGAATCACAACTGAATTGCAAGTGGTATTTCTATCTGGCTGGACGTGAGAAACAGAGTAATGTGATTCCTGGAAGGGCAGAGATGGTGGTCAACTTACAGAGGGCTTTTGTCCCTTGCTTAAGGTTTAATCCTTTAGTAGGGGGATGGTCATAAGTTTCATACTGTGAATCAACACTGATTTATAGGTGTTGGCTTACAGGTTCAAGCCATTAGTTTTACGGCATTATGGAGGATTAACTGGAAGGAAAAGATGGGATCTGAGAAAACTTTTAGAACACTACGTAATCATTTAGAGATAGGCTTTTGAGTAAAGTTGGAATAGAGAGGAGGGAAAGTACTGAGGAATATTTAGAAAACTATTGCTAATACTTGACAATTTTATTAGGTAGGAGAAGTGATGATAAGAGGATAGGAGACAGAAAATACATTGCAGATTACTAGCGAGCTACTGGATATATGGTGCTTCCATTAATTGAGACAAGGGAACTTAGAAGAGAAATACACTCAGTAGTGGGTGTGGGAAGAAGAGTTATGTTTTGTTTTATACACCTTGCATATCAAAACGGGGACTTCTGTAGACAGCTGGAAATGCACGCCGTAGCTCCACAGAGAACTCAATTCTAGATCTGAAAGTCATTTACTGATAGATAGTATGTTAAGTAGAAGATGAATGACTTTTATCCAGGAATGAGCCCATAGTCCCCCCAAAATTGTCAAGAACAAGTCTGGGGAATGCTAATGTTTATGAGGCAGAGTCTTGATAAGGTAGCAACAAAGAAAGCTTAGAAGATCTGTTTAAAAATATAGGAAGAAACAAGGCTGAAGTGGAAATACAGAAACCACGAAGTGATATACTATACATATCCTGTAAAACTCATACCTTAAATACCCTAAAAATATTTTTGGAATAAGTGAGATAAGCAGAATTGTGTCTCTTATTACTATAATGTTGATGGCCTTTCGTATTGCTTATACCAAAGTGTACCTTGATACAATGCTGTCAGCTTGGATTGAAGCATGTTATAAGAAAAGATCAATGATAATTTTTGTTGTGTTTACTATGAATGGCTTTCTTTCCTTCCTTCTTTCTTTCCTTCCTCCTTTCCCTCCCCTCCCATACCCTCCTTCTTCCTTCCTTCCTTTCTTTCCTTGTGTAAAATATTATGTGAATTAACTAAACATTTATGTGTCCCTTTTCTGCATTGACTACTAAAAGTCTTAGACTCATTTCTGGGGACACTTTCTACTAGGACCTTACTATACACATTGTGTGAATTGACTTCACCTTTCCTAGCCTGCCAAATGTCTCATTTAGTTATCTCAATTTTCCTTTGTTTTTAATTTTAGAGGCAGAGTCCCACTATACTGCCCAAGCTGGAGTGCAGTGACTATTCACAAATGCAGTCATAGCCCACTGCATCTTTGAACTACTGGCCTCAAGCAATCCTCCTGTCTCAGCCTCCCAAGTAGTTGGGATTACGGGCACACTCCACTGTGCCTGACTTCAAATTGGATTCTTTCTTTTAAGTTGTATGATCATCATAAAGCATTGTAATTATTTGCTGAAACAAGAAAGAATATAAAAATGAAATAATTATAAATTAATTTTGGAAATTTTTGTATAACAATTTTGATCTAGTTGTAAACCTCATTCATTAAATGTTTGCTGAATTGAGTCAAAGATAGGGTGAGAAATTGTCACTCCAGAACTCAGCTTATGAGTTTCTCTTGGTGGCAGACTTTGATCATGGTCCTATCTCTGTCTTCTGCAGTGACAAGGACGGTGTGTGCAGAACAATGTGACGGCAGATGCTACGGACCTTACGTCAGTGACTGCTGCCATCGAGAATGTGCTGGAGGCTGCTCAGGACCTAAGGACACAGACTGCTTTGTATGTCTGTGATTTCTCTGTTTTATTATCCTGCTCTCCTTTCCTTCCCTATTTGATTCAGGCGTACTGAGTCTTTGTCTTATTACAATAAGATCAACTTTAGCCACTTTAGGATTAAGAAAAATGCTCTGCCCTCCTCGAAGTCATCCCCTCACTAGGTTGGCTGTTGATTAACTAGAATTGTTCTCTTATATTAAACGAATTGTATCTTTCTGATATAATTTATGTTACAAATGAGATTCACTGGAGAACATATCGAGATATCTTTTTATAATCTAACAACATCCTTTCCAGTAATGCAGTGATTACCTGTTTATGTGGTTGCATCATTGAGTTCTGTGAGTGGGAGCAATTGCATTTGATTTCTTGAATATAAATTTCAAGATTATAGAAGATATATTTATGAGTTTCAGTATTTTCTAGTTCATATTTTTAAAGGTAATATTATTTTAAAAGTTTAAGATTCACAAATAGGAACAGTTTTTAATTATATTTTGATATCATATTCCTGACACAGTGCTTACTCTTTGTCTTTGGCATAATATCAGCAATTCTGAGTTGTATTTAACTCAATTTCATATACCCAGAATACCAGCTTAATTTTAAAGCTGAAAATCATAAAAATACACAAATGTTTATATAGTTGAAAATGAACACAGAATTTTTTTTCTCTCAAATATCCAGCAAACACACATATGTAGTAGAATTCAGCTTTTTTTAAAAAAAAAAGAAGAAAGACTTAATTCCAGCAATGAGCAAACTACATATTAAAGCTCTTATGATATAGACAGTAATTTCTTAGTTTTCTTAATATCATAAGCAATATAATCTTCTACACCCGTTCTATAGTGAAACAAAAATATGTATTGCAGAAGTGGATAGGGAGGAAGAAGAAAAGGAAATAAAAATGTTAAAAATTTAAAGAAGATACTCAGCAGGTCTTGAACTGGGAACCTTCCTCTGTCTTTCGTCAGACATAGGATGGAAGCTTGATTCTGAAGACATTGAATACTGCAGGTGTTTGATTAACAATTCCAAACCAATAACAACAATAAACAGCAATAGCAAAAACTGTCACTTAGAAGTTTTGCACTGCAATTTTTTTCATGGTTCCATTATCATGATAAGCACAGTGCTGAGTGAGCTTCAAATTACCATTTCATTACTTTTATGGAACGGTCCAGTGATTCCACTTTGGCTTTTGGTACAGAATGTTCAAGAATGCCAGACTAAGGCCTTGGTGTAAGTTACATTGTTTTGTATGCTGTCGCAAAGCTAAATTTGTTTTTTTCCTCTGACTTACCTTCCTTTGTTCCTGAGCAATCTGTGTACAACATTGCATAAAATATGTCAGTAAAGCAATTATAAGCACACATGAAGTTTTATAACCATAAATTAAAACTTACTGAGTTTTCTAGATTGGTTTTTAATAGATTCTTCCTAGAATGTGTCATCTTAGTGAATAATGTATCATCAGTAAGTCTCGTTCTGATTATGCATCTAGTAGACCATCATCAGGGAATTGTCATGTTTACGATAAAGTGCTTGCTAAAACAACAATTGATGAAGCAAATGTTTTGAGGAAACAGAATAAATTAATGCTTATTAATAACCATACGTACTGTTTATGATTAAATGTAAATCATAGCTTGAGTTCATATTAGCTTGCTTTCCAAGGCCCAAATTATTCCTAAAATGGCTTAATTTCTTAATTAAAAGAATTAGCTCATCCACACTTTTGTTAATCACATATTTATATGTACTTATACATATATTCTCTTTTTATATCAAGTACCTACCTCTCAGGTAATAAAATGGTTTTTAATTCTTCCCAAATTAATTTGAAAATGTTAATAAATTGAGTTATGAATATAAATATATGAGTCAGCAGAAATGAACTGTCTTCTACATGGTGGCTTTTACTAAATTAGGAAAAAAGCCATACTAGAAATGACATCGTATTATTTAATTACAGGCTAACTATATCTAATTACCTCTTTACATTTTGGCATTACATGCACTGTATTTGTATTTGGCTAGTCACCAGCCAGAGCCTTTTCTTTAAGTCCAGTATAAATCACCATCACAATGTCTTCTTACAGGACAATGGTGATAATTGCACTTTACACGTCACTTGGGATATGGAACTCTTTAAAATACCAGCTCAAGTGGACATCTAGCCTGCAGAATTAGGGATTTGGTTGTCAGTGCTATACTTTAAGACTAAATATAAATGCTTTGAATAAGTGTGAACTTAAATAATTTTTCACTGTTAGCTAACTTTAAACCAATTCTCAGTTTAGAAATTACTGGAAACATGCTAAGCACTTTGGGTATCAGTAGCCATAAATAGCCTATTTACTGACACTGCAAAAAAGAGTTTTATGAAATTTTAGAAACACACATGACTCTTAAATTATCAAATTTTGTAGTATTTATGGAATTATTATAGAAAAAAAATCTTCTCCTGTTTTGGAAGTGTTTCATTAACAAGTATTATGAAGTTTATTTGTAAATGAAAGTAATATTTGCTATGTTGCAGGCCTGCATGAATTTCAATGACAGTGGAGCATGTGTTACTCAGTGTCCCCAAACCTTTGTCTACAATCCAACCACTTTTCAACTGGAGCACAATTTCAATGCAAAGTACACATATGGAGCATTCTGTGTCAAGAAATGTCCACGTAAGTAACAGAATAAGAATAACCAAATTAATTAGGTCATTATTTGAAATCAAAGGAATTTTATGTAAGTTTATTTTAATTTGAAACTTGTAAGAATGTTATAAGTACTTTGGGTATAGATACTATTGCCCCCATTTTATAAATAAAGAAACTAAACCAAAAATTTAAAGTGATTGGTGTAAAGTTTCATAGCAAAAGAATGACGTGTTTGAGGTCATAAAACTCTTACTGTGGCCGGGCGCAGTGGCTCACACCTGTAATCCCAGCACTTTGGAAGGCCAAGGTGGGTGGCACCTGAGGTCAGGAGTTCGAGACCAGCCTGACCAATATGGTGAAACCCCATCTCTACTAAAAATACAAAAATTAGCCAGGCGTGGTGGCAGGTGCCCGTAGTCCCAGCTACTCTGGAGGCTGAGACAGGAGGATTGTTTGAACCTGGGAGGTGGAGGTTGCAGTGAGCTGAGTACGGTGCCACTGCATTCCAGCCTGGGTGACAGAGAAAGACTCCATCTCAAAAACAAACAAACAAAAACCTCTTTCTGTTTTTACTATACCACAATATTTTTGCCTATCATACTGTTTCTCCAAAAAAGTAATTAGTTAAGTGGCAGCAAGCTATGTAATGAATAGGGTCTGCTTCTAATAACAATGGATTTTTACCTAAAATTATTTCTGATGCCTTATTTATAACTGGAATACTTAGCATTATATTTTTAGTATCAAGTTAACCTTAAATAAAACATATATATATGTTTAATAGCAAATTAACCTGAAATAAAACATATATATATAAAGGGTATGTTAAAGGATCTTAAACAAATTGATAACATCCTGAGGATTCAAAAGGACCAACTTAACTTTCATCAGGTATTCAGGATAATATATTGATATTTACTTGAGTCTTTTTTTTTTTTTTTTGCCTTGTGTAACCAATGGGACATTTCTTATTGGAAAGCCTGAAAAAAATCACTATATATGTCCATATACTCATTTAAAAGAATTCTTTATATAGTCTATGCTATACATATAATGTGACTTGCTTCCCTTTGTGTATGTGATACAGTAGGAAGTACAGGCTGAGCATCCATAATCCAAAAATCAAAAATCTGAAATGCTCCAATATTTGAAACTTTTAGAGTGCTGACATGATGTCACAAATGAAAAATTTCACACCTGACCTCATGTGATGGGTCACAGTCAAAATGCACACAACACAATTTATTTAGTGTTCCCAAGGGGGAAAAAAACGACACACACACACTCTCAGCCCCTTTCGACTGTGGTATATCTTTTCCATGCATACCCAGATTTCCAAAAGGAAGCACACCCCCAGGTAATAAAATGGCACGTGTGCAGGCCAAACACACCAATGACAGGTTTTCCAAAATGCCATTTTGTGGTGTTGAGATATTGTTGAAAATGTCGAAAAGGCCTACAGCTATCCCTCTGGGTAAAAGTGGTAAAAATAAGAGGAAACATTTATGTTTATCTATAGCATAGAAAGTCATGCTTTTGGAGAAATGAGAGAATGGTGTAAGTATTGCAACATGACAGAGAAGAGAAGAGTACAGTGTTGGTATGAACACTTTGTGTGACCTGAAGAAACAGAACGATAAACTGTTTTATGCTGAAAATGAATAAAAGAAGTTAATGCAAAATAGAATATCACTGAATAAAGCTAATGATAAACATCTTGCTTGTGTACCAAAAGAGTGGAATTGTCAGCATGTAGATGAACATAAGCCACATAATGGTATGCTGATCATCAAACAGGCAAAGATCTGGCATGGTGAACTGAAAGTTGAAGAGAACTGTAAATATTCAACAGGCTGGACACAGAAATTTAAGAAAAGACATGGCGTTAAATCTTTAGAGATTCGTGGTGACGAAACATCTGCTGATCACAAAGCAGTGGAGAAATTCATCATTGAGTTTGCCAAGGTCATCACTGATAAAAATCTGACACCAGGACAATTCTGCGATGCTGGTGAACCATCACTGTTTTGACATTGCTCCTCCAGAAAGATATCGACCACAGTTCATTAGACAGCCCCTGCAGGAATGAAGGATGCCAAAGACAAAATGACTATGCTGGAATTTGCTAATGCAGCAGGCACACATAAATGTAAACTTGCTGTGATACGCAAAAGCTTGCATCCTAACTGTTTCCACGGAGTGAATTTCTTACCAATTATTATGCTACTAAAAATGCATTGGTTACCAGGAACAACTTTTCTTATTGGCTTCACCCAAACATTTTATACTAGCACCTCCTGCTCATTGCTGGGAAGCTGGACTGGATGTTGACTGCAAGATTTTGGTTTTCCTTGACAACTGTTCTACTCATCCTGCAGCTGAAATTCTCATCAAAAATAATGTTTATGCCGTGTACTTTCCCTTAAATGTGACTTCATTAATTCAGCCATGTAAACAGACTATCCTTAGAGCAATGAAAAGTAAATACAAAAACACTTTCTCTCTTTTTTTTTTTTTTTTTTTTCTTTTTTTTGAGACAGAATCTTGCTCTGTCACCCAGGCTGGAATGCAGTAGTATGATCTCGGCTCACTGCAACCTCCACATCCCAGGTTCAGGCGATTCTCCTGCCTCAGCCTCCCGAGTAGTTGGGACTACAGGCACGTGCCACAATGCTCGGCTAACTTTTTAGATTTTTAGTAGAGATGGGGTTTCACTGTGTTAGCCAGGATGGTCTCGATCTCCTGACCTTGTGATTCGCCCACCTCAGCCTCCCAAAGTGCTGGGATTACAGATGTGACCCACCGCATCTGGCCAAAAACACTTTCTTGAACAGCATGCTAGCAGCAGTGAACAAAGGCCTGGGTGTGGGAAGGTTTTCAAAAGGAGCTTAGCATGAAGGATGCTGTATATGCTGTTGTCAGTGCTTGGAACACAGTAACTAAAGACACAGTTTTGCATGCCAGGTACAACCTCTGACCTATGACTATGTTCAGGAAAAAGGTGGTTACTTGGAAAGATTCCCTATGTCAGGTGAGAAAAAAATATGCCTTCAGAGTCCATCAGTAAGCTGCAAGAAGTGGATATCACAGAAGTTTTTATCATTGATAATGAGTTGTTACTTCATTGACTGATGGTGAAATTGCAGAAGTCGCTCTGAATCAAAGCGATTGTAGTAATAGTAATAATGAAAATGTTTTTAACATTGCACAAAAAGTATCTACAGAAGACATGATGAAAATGTGTTATGGGCTCATTGAAGGACTAGAGCATGGTGCATTCGTAACAGAACAAGATATCATGGGAGTTTATAAAATCAAAAAGAGACTTCTAAGACAAAATTCACTGTGAATGGGCAAATGACCCTGGAGGAAACATTTTAAAAAGCCATCCAGCAGAAAGCCCCCTTATCCCTGTGGGACCCATTCCCTGGTTTCTCAACTGTTTCTTTTTACCTAAGAAAATAAAACACAGTGTATCGTAACCTTTTAATCAAATCACAGCATCATAGGTGGACACTAAAAGCCTGCATTATTTGTTGTTGCTGTTGTTTCACAGCTGATACGGGTATTCTGGTGATTCTACTGTGATACCTAGTTATTCTGAACACATTATCTTTTCACTGTGTTAGTGGTATACCATGGTTTTTTTTTTTTTTACTTTTACATATTTATGTGTGGCTAAGTGTAAGAATATGATTGCTCATCAGTAGTATATAAATTTAGTGTTATGAATGACAGTGATGCCAAACAACCACAGATTGTCTGTGTTGATGGCTGAGATAGTGACGCCTTTGTTTCTGATGGTTCAGCGTACACAAACTGTGTTTCACACCAAACATTACTTAAAATATGATATAAAATTACCTGAGGTCATGTGTATAAGATACATGGAATCATAAAAACTGAATATTGTTTTTAGACTTGGGTTTCATCCCCAAGGTATTTCATTATGTTTATGCAAATATTAAAAAATCCAAAAAATTCTGAAATCTGAAACACATCTGGTCCCAAGCGTTTTGGGTAAGGGATACTCAGTCTGTATAAGGGACACTCAATCTATATAAGGGACATGGGATTAGAGTGGCTATGGATTGTGGCTTCGTTCCCTTATTAGTCATGTGATTTTTAAATAACACCTTTAGTTCTCTATTTCTTCTTCTTTAAGATGTGGGTTATAAAAATTATATCTTCTGGCCAGGCACGGTGGCTCATGCCTGTAATCCCAGCACTTTGGAAGGCTGAGGTGGACAGATCATGTGAGGTCAGGAGTTTGAGACCAGCCTGGCCAACATAGTGAAACCCCGTCTCTACTAAAAATACAAAAAGTATCCAGTCATGTGGCACACACCTGTAATCCTAGCTATTTGGGAAGCTGAGGTAGGAGAATGCTTGTACCCAGGAGGCAGAGGTTGCAGTGAGCCGGGATCATGCAATTGCACTCCAGCCTGGGCAAAAAGAGCAAAACTCTGTCTCAAAAAATATATATATCTTCCCTCCTTTCTTTCCAGAGCCATTATAACAATCAAAGAGATAGGATATAAGGATGAGGGGGGTAGATTTTTTATTGTTTTGGAGACAGAGTTTTGTTCTGTCACCCAGGCTGGAGTGCAATGGTGTAATCTCGGCTCACTGCAACCTCCGCCTCCCAGGTTCAAGCGATTCCCCTGCCTCAGCTCCTGAGTTGCTGGGATTACAGGCACATGCCACCATGCCCAGCTAATTTTTGTATTTTTAGTGGAGCCTGGGTTTCACCATGTTGGCCAGGCTGTCTTGAACTCCTGACCTCAGTTAATCCACCTGCCTCAGCTTCCCAAAGTGCTGGGATTACAGGCATGAGCCACCACGCCAGGCCGAGAGGGGTAGATTATTTAAACAGGCTTTGAAAACACAATTCTAGTCAGTTATGAAACATGTTCATATCTTTGACTTACTTATATATATATATGTGTGTGTTTAATATGTCTCTTAATTAGCATTTTAAAGTCACAGACACACTAACTCCAAGACAGCAAAGATTTTGCATCTTAAATATTTTAATATTCACACCAGTCCTTTTCATCTAATAACCTCTTATCTAAAGTCACCCTATATGTCACCACGTACCATCCTTACAAAACTGAGGGCTTGGCAGTATTGTAGGGTGGGGCTAAATGATATTTTCCCTTTTCTTAGAAGCATGTTATACTACTACCTAATCTACTACCTTCAAATTAGGATGCCTTTCCCAAAGACAGTCAAAACTATGCTTTCTTGGAGTTTTTTGGTGCTTTCTCTTTTATTCAAGTCCTTAGATTGAAGCCCAAGGGTAGGGTGAACGCAGAAGTACCAGGAAAATTTGAACTAGAGAATTCCCCTTTTCTTTGCTATATCCTTTATAGCGATTCACCTGAAAGCTGTCAACTCCAAACTGTAGTAAGTGGCTAAACATGAAGACCTATTGTGTGAAATTACATGACTTACTTACTTTAAATGTGGTAACTGACAGTCTTCCTTTCTTAGATTAGTTTGTGTACCTCAAACTACAGGCTAATTTAAAGCACTTCAGTAGTTGTCTATGAAAAAATTTAAATCTCTGATAGGCCTGGCTTACATGGCTTGGTTTGCCAAATTGAAGCTTTCTTGGGAAAACAAGGACATTAAGCTTCTGCTTCTTCTTTTTTTTTTTGAGACAGAGTTTCACTCTTGTTGCCCATGCTGGGGTGCAATGGCACGATCTCGGCTCACTACAACCTCCACCTCCTGGGTTCAAGCAATTCTACTGCCTCAGCCTCCCTAGTAGCTGGGATTAGAGGCATCCACCACCATGCCTGGCTAATTTTGTATTTTTAGTAGAGATGGGGTTTCTCCATGTTAGTCAGGCTGGTCTTGAACTTCCTGCCTCAGGTGATCCACCCACCTCAGCCTCTCAAAGTGCTGGGATTACAGGCATGAGCCACTGTGCCCAATCAGACATTAAGCTTCTAAATGCAGGTCTACATTTCCTAATCCAGAATTCTGAAATTTAAAAACTCCAAACATGCATTTTCTGAAACTCATTTGGCTGCAAAACTTGAATCTAACTGATATAAGACTAATTATAATATTTGCTTATTCCATTCAGCAGAAATGTGAAAGAGTTTCATTGTAACGCATTTCCCAAGATGTGTTAGTTGGTTCTTACACTGCTATAAAGAAATACCTGAGACTGGGTAATTGATAAACAAAAGGAGATACAATTGGCTCATGGCTATATAATATACAAAGGCTGTACAGGAAGCATGAGGGATTCTGGAGAGGGCTCAGGAAACTTTCAATCACAGTGAAGGTGAAGGGGAAGCAAGTATGTCTTCCATGGCCAGAGCAGAAGGAAGAGAGAGGCAGGAGGTGTTGCACACTTTTAAACAACCAGAACTCATGCTAACTCACTCTTGCCACGACAACACCAATGGGGATGGTGTTAAACCATGAGAAGCCGCCCCCATGATTCACTCACCTCCCTCCAGGTCACACCTCCGATACTGAGGATTATAATTCGACAAGAGATTTGGGTGGGGACACAGATCCAAACCATATCACAAGACCTTGAAGAAAGAATGGCTATTTAATATGGTGTATGCACCTGTTGCAGGTTGGGTTCCCCTGAGATAGAGATTAGGTTATTAAGGAGCAGTTTCAAAATCAGCACTTTTTGGGGAAGGGAAGAAAGTAAGATTGGACTTTGATATCATCTTAACAAAGTGACTCTTTGTTGTGGTGGATGCTTTCATGTGGATATTGACTTGGAATGCAAATTTTTCCATACTTTGTACCCACTCCCATAGATTCTTTGCCCCAGATTCCCTTTCTTCTCAAATTTTCCAGTATTTCTTCTCTCAGGACAAGCTCATGAGTTCATATATATTCTAAGGTCAAGCAACTTCTCTTTTCATACAAAATGAGTAATCAATTTCGCTACCTAGAATTATGCCTGTTGGTAAGATTTTTCTTGTCTCTGTGTTTCAAGTCCACTCATAGGTGAGATGGCAGACAGAGAAGCTGCCATCCATTTTCAGCTGGTACCCACACACCTAGTCTATTTTGTATCTTACTCTGTTAGCTTTTCCTAAGTGCCTTCTCTCAGCCCCCACACAGCCACAGGTATGAGATGACTGAGGGGGGCCAGCCCAGTGGTGGATGGCATGGGGGGCTCTTAACCATTTGCTTATGCAGTTTACTTGTGCTTCTGCCCGTACACATATCCTACTTTAATTTTACAATGGAATGCTTTTGGACCTGCCCAATATGATGACATTGTAACATTATAGCAAAACCCTGTTCGTGATAGGCAATTCTGGCTATAAGGTCTGACCCAAGATCCATCTCTACCAGGACCCAGAAGCATGTCAAAAGCTGTTTATTAAATGGTGTGCAATCCTGTGCTACAGGTGGCATAGCTTAGCTCTAAAAACCTAGAAGTCTCTGTTGTGATTCTCTGATGAAACTTGCCATAAATCTACATGGCATATTTTCCCACTATAGATGCTTCCAACATCATAGAGCCTCTTGGGTTTTATGGCTCAAGGAGCAAAATTGCTTGCATCACAGCCTAGATATACATCATATGCCTTTTCTGCTTTGGGCACCCCTCAAGGCTGTAAGCATTCCACAACATTGCATGTTGTGCCAGAGCAATATTCCCAGGCATGGAGGGATGCTGCTTTTAAAACCAGAGTGGCCTAGCAGGTATTGTGTTTACTATTTATTGTGAGAGCCTTTAGGTGCAATAATTTGTCCTTTATTTTGGAGGGGATGTTCTGTCGTATCCCAGGTCACTGGACTGCTAGACATTTAATCCAAGTACTGAGTAACAAAATGCTCCTTGTCTATTTGATATACCTTTTCCAAAGTACTACCCTTTCCAATTTTACTTTGTTTCTTCATATAAAAATATGAGAAAGGTTTTGTGGCACTCCACTGAAAAATAGAACACATTTTAAGCATTTTCTCCTGGATGTGAAGTGTACTCTGATCCAAGGCAGTTCAACTTAAGCTTCATTTGTGCTTCATGAACTTGAAGTATTTTTGGACTTCAAACTTGCATCATGTCATGAAATGAAGTGGAACTACTGAAACACACAAGCTAAATGTCATGTAGTTTCCTAAGTATATAAAAGAAATCTCTATCTTGGGGGCAATTCAGGAAGTGGAGCAGTAACCAAGCAAGTACTAGTTGTTGTTAACACACATTGCATTTGACTGGAAATACGATTTCAGGATGAGATATTTAAACAAAGAGTTGTTTAAGGGGAAGATACATAAACAGTATCAATGATGCTAATCATATTTAAACCCTAAAATATCTTGTTTTGAACTTGTTTGCTGAATGTTAACATTAATGCTTATTTTACCTTTGTGTTTTTTTTTTTAAAAAAAAAAAAAACAAAAAACAGATAACTTTGTGGTAGATTCCAGTTCTTGTGTGCGTGCTTGCCCTAGTTCCAAGATGGAAGTAGAAGAAAATGGGATTAAAATGTGTAAACCTTGCACAGACATTTGCCCAAAAGGTGAGTGGTAGCTCAGATTATTTAGTTAGAACTGGGCCTATATAACAAGGTTTTTAATTCACTTTTAAGTAGACCAACTTTTCAATGTAAACCCACTCTCACTGCCCACACACGCTTTCCATAATTTTGGACAGTTACTCAAAATATGAACTTTTATAGCACTGTATATTATTGAGTTTGAATTATATCTACTAAAATGGCCCAGAAAAAAACTCAGATGTAACATTGATAGGAACTCAGAAATAAAGTTGCATGTTATTCTGTCAATAGCAAATCTTAAAAGCTTTGTAAAAAACAAGAGTTCACACGGTTATGTTGGCATCACAACACATATTAGTTGCTTGCCACTATATACAAAATTATCTGCTAAGCATAAAAGGAGATGCAGAGGGACATGAAATTTACTCTCCAAGTCTTAAAAATGTATTTCAAAAGATGAGATCTATGAAATGACAAGAAACCTTACTATAAGTTTAAAATAAATATATCAGATAATTCATGCCATAGAATTTTAGTGGAGGAAGGAATCTTTTCCACCTGTGGGTAGTCTAATTCCTCACCAGAATGAAACCTAAATTAAGCAAGATGAAAATAAAGTCTAAATCTCCTGAATGTTATTAAACTTTTCAAAGTATCAGGGAGTGCCCTAGAAAAGGACAAACTCCAGACTTACTTTTAGATGGTATTTTTCTCTCTCTGCCTCTCTGTTTCTTCCTTATCCCCTCTATCTCTTTCTCTATACACCGCCCCCACCCACACACAAAAATTGTTTTGTTTGTTTGTTTCAATTAGAAGCTTCAGAAAGCATGTTCAATTTAAGCATAAATATTTAAATGGCCCTTGATTTTGGTTATAATTCACATCATTAGAACTCTTTCTTTACATATATTCTCCATTAGACCACTGTTTTTAAAATTGCAGGTTGTAGACCATTAGTATGTAGGCTATGAAATTATTTTGCTAAAGTTACCAGCATTTCAAAATCATTAAAAATGATATTTTTGAAGAAAGTAGAAAATAGATAATTTTATGTTGTTAGGAGGAGTACTGATTGATAAAATTTCTGTAAGACTTATGTATGTGTTGTGTGTGTATACTTGGTCTTGATATAAAATGTAATTTCTATGATGAGTCATGGTCATTCGATTTTAATGCAGGGACAAGTTTTTAAAGCAGAACCAGTAGTGAATGTTGAGTGAGTGAATAATTTTACTTTTTAGAAAACAAAATTTGTAATATATTTTGTATGTTATAATTAAAAATACTCTGCTATATTATAATGAAGATGCAATGATTTATTGGCCAAAAATAAGTTTCTCAATCCCCTAACTCTGAGTCTTGTTTCTACAGCTTGTGATGGCATTGGCACAGGATCATTGATGTCAGCTCAGACTGTGGATTCCAGTAACATTGACAAATTCATAAACTGTACCAAGATCAATGGGAATTTGATCTTTCTAGTCACTGGTATTCATGGGTCAGTATTAAATTTTTGTGCAAGTTATTTTACAAAGTGTAGACAAAACTGAAGAGATTCTTTAGTTTTGTTTATTTGATTCCTCTGGAACCTGAAGAGTTTCGCCTTTCATTAATGCTCCTCATCAACAAAAGCAAGGGCCTGATTTCACCAGCAATGACAGTATACTAATTTTGGAATGTGCTCAAATTTTAGTTTGGTGACTATTTAAGGTCAAAAATATAAATTTGTATTTAAACGAAATTATATTTTAGGACATTCTCCTCAAATCCACAGTTTTCAGCAAGCTTGACTTATTTTTAGATATGTTTGGGGAAAAAGTATCACTGGTTGAGGTGGGAAAATTCATTCAAACTTCTAACTGATTAGGTTGAGAAAACATGAATTAATATCCTTTAAAAAGTCTCACATAAAACTAATCAGTACCTTGAAATTGCCCTGAGCTTCTTCCAGAAATTCTTTGTCCTAATGTATTATTTTTGTCATTTCCCTTAAGTTGGGAAGCTAGCACCACTGTAAGAGATGCTGCTAAATGAATTTCATTTTGGTAATAAAAATTGTAACTTGATTTATCTGGGCTCCTTCATTACAGAACCCCCTACTGGTTTTAACTGGAAAACAAACAAGTTTATATTCTTTGAATGTCAGTATTTTAACATTGTATGTTATCTATTTGTCTATATTACCACTTAATCCCTAAATATTAGTGCTGCAGGCCACAGATAAAGAATATCTCTCATATATTTTAATTCAAAATCTTACTCTGAACATATATCAGATCATTTCTAAAAGCAAACTAATTTAACATATTATGAATAAATATGTCCAAATAGGAATGGCAAGAACAATAGAACAAAGTGTTTCTTTTCATTCAAATCAATTATTATATGTATTATTGCTAAATATCTGTTTATTTTATAGGTAGCTTTTAATACAGTCCCATGTTAGATAGTATAATAGTATGTATGTAGCTGCCACCCCATAATTGTTGTATCTGTCTTAAGAAATTTTTTTTTTTTTTACTTACCTTTTAAAATGTATAGACGTGGTAATTCTCGGCCCATATTCCTACATGACAACAATTTGTTGGAACTGGGTAGCTGTATTAGTCAGTTATCACTCTGTTAACAAAGACACACCTGAGACTGGGTAATTTACAAAGAAAAAAGAGGTTTGGTGGACTCATAGTCCCACATGGCTGGGGAGGCCTCACAATCATGATGGAAGGCAAAGGAGGAGAAAAGCATGTCTTACATGGTGGCAGGCAAGAGACAGTTTGTGTAGGGGAACTCCCCTGTATAAAACCATCAGATCTCATGAGAATTATTCCCTATCATGAAAACAGCATGGGAAAGACCCACCCCCATGATTCAGTTACCTCCCACTGGATCCCTCCCACAACAGGTGGGAATTGTAGGAGCTACAATTCAATATGATATTTTGATGAGGACACAGCCAAAGCACATCAGTAACACTAGTCATTTTGAGATGGGACACACTTAATCAACCTTACCACAGTCCCCACTGGCCTTCTGAATCCATTTACATTGCTGTCTTACCCTCCTTGCCCCATTGCATAGGAGACCTGGGACAATATTTAGGTGCTGCTTCATAATTTAATGCATATACGACATTTAGTAAAGCAATATACCCACAATTTGACTATATTTAAAACCAAATACCACATGAATGTAAGATTATATTATGCTAGTAATGTCTTCTGAGAAATAAGAAGATAGAGCCACTTGACTCACATTGCATGCTTTCACCTAGAAATAATAAATGAATTAGCCTCAAGCCTTTCACTGTGGGGAATGATTTGAAATCATATTCACATGAATTGCATTAGACAAGTAGTTTTTATCCTTATCAGGCACAACATTCCACTTTTATATATTAAAAAATTGCCACTTTTCAATTCTGAAATAAAATTTATAGATAATGTAACCTAAATATATATATTTTTAATTATTATAATTCTCTAGTTGTAATTTTAAAAGAAATACAAAAAAGTAAGGTACAATAAAATAAATATTGTTAGGGGAATGCCAAGTTTCCAATTATATGGAAGTTTGGATTTATGAAAAATGAGATTAGAAGGCATTTTTATGTATGAAGTACCAGGAAATAAAAAGCAGAGGAACAACTGATCACTGGGAATAGAAAACCACTAGCCAGACACATTGTTACATGACAAAAGAAAGAGGGAAATGACTTTCATTGAAATTGGAGTAAATTGCTTCTGGACATTTTGGCTAAGATTAAGTGAAATTGGAGCAACACAATTAGGGAATTATGCCTGGCCAAAGTATGACCAAGCTTGAAGTTTGCACACATGAGGTCCTAAATGTCTAGTAGGACATTTTAAGGTTGTATAAAACAATGCAATCCTTTAAGAGACAGTTAACAACCTTGTGATAACCCCTGTAAACTATAGGATCCCCCAGTCTCTGTTACAACTGAAACAGCTCTACAGATGTGTCAACTTCCTGTTCGTGGGGTGGTGCTGCCCCCATTGAGAAACACTGCAAGAATTCTGTGATAGTAGAAAGTTTGCAAACCACCAAAAGTGACCTGCCAAGGCTAAAATTCTTACATATAAAACATGGGTAGAAAGGTTTCAAAAATATTTTATCTAGTGAGGTTCAGAATAGTTATTTTAGCCTTGGTATTACAACTCTAGATTTCTACTAGTTATAAAATTACTATCTCTCTCTCTCTCTCTCTCTCTCTCTCTCTATATATATATATATATATATATATATGTATGTATGTATGTATGTATGTATGTATATTCACTTCTGGCCCAGAGTGGAGGAAAGTTTAATAAATAAATGCAATAAAAAATGGAAACAGGTAGTCCAATGAATAAAAATGCATCAGGCAGTAAGGACCATGCATTTACAAGTTTATGGGAAGAATACCACTTTAGACTAACCCAGACTTCTAAGGAGAAAAATATTGCTCATTCATCCAGGTGAAAAATTACTTATGGAAAATCAACTTACATGGATTAGAAGTAGAAAGGTAAACCAAGTTTGTCTTAAACATAAACTTAGAAAATGAGAGTTAGGATTTCTTCTTGGATAATTTGATCCAGAGTAGATTGGAGCGTGATTTGAAGCTCCACCATGGAGGGTTTGTGTTGAGTTGTGTGGCTTTCTCTCACGTCAAACACTAGGTTTCCTCCAATAAAAGAACTTGAGAAATGGATTAACAATAAATACCTATTTCCTATGATTGTTGTGGTGATTAAAAACAAAAGTTGTTTTGAATTGCTCAGCCCTGTGCCTGACATGTTGTAAAACATTAACAAATTGTATCAAATAGAAGGTTGGAAGTGCGGGGAAGGAGAGAAAGATAGTGAGAGAGAGAGAGAGAGAGAGAGAGAGAAGGATGGGAACAGAGAGAAATGAAAATAAAAAACAAAACAGGAGGAGAAGAAGGCAGTGGAAAAGAAAAACCGCAGTGCCTATGTCTAGTTTGTAGCACAGCATGTTGTGCAGCAAATATTAATTTTACAGACTTGATTATAGTCTTATATAGACTCTTTTGGAAACCAAATAAAGGCAAAATTTTCCTTACAATGAGTCATGCTTCTTAGTTCAGGGGATTATTTGTCCTTAATCATAGCACTTATACCTGGAATATTTAAAATTATAATTATAATTGGGTCTCAAGTATAATTTATAAGGTATTTTCCAGGACAAACATATAAATGAATTATGATGTATTCTTTATTCTCACTGTCATGCCAGCATGAAACATATCTTCTGAAGCCTTTCTCTTTCATCTTAGGAAAGTATGGCTATAGAGTTAATTCAGTAGAATTAGACATGTTATATATGTATAGATACAAGTATGGTCATGAATGTAATGTGTATTTGTGTGTGTGTGTGTGTGTGTGTGTGTGTAGAGATATTTTAAAGGTGAACAATACAGAGTATTATAAGCAGAAAACTTACAGTGAATTAAAGAAATGTTGTACCTCATTTAATTTCCATTACCCGTAATATTTTACTAACCAGCTTTTAATAAGATCTTATGGTTTAATTAAAATAGCTGAGATGTTTTTAACTAATGAAATGCAAAAATAATAATTTAATGAGTTTGTTATGCTTTTTAAAAACAAGTTTCTCCACAAAATGTATTTACTGGAAATTCATCAATTAAAATTTTAATATATAATTAGGCTCAAGAAAGTTAATTGGCATGTTTAGTTTATAGTACATAGTACCATTGCCAGAAACAGTAGTAGGCACTCATTTTCTTATTTAGAATGGGAATTGTGGGAATGCTTAGTGCTTAGGGTTATCGTTAGGAAAACTTCTCTTTCATGTTTTGTTATGTTTTACACTGTTGATGTGCATGTGCTTAGAGTAACAAAATGCTCACCAAATAAGCATGTTCATGCTGTGTCAGAATGAGACACTGGCAAGAAAGGGTTTACGTGGTATCCTGCAATGGTGCTAGACAATGGAATGGAAATAATAAGGTTGATGATAAAATAAAGTGATTTCAGTGGAAATGAAAATATGTTTGTCTCTCTTTCTCCTGAGCTTTATTTTGGATCACCAAACACAATGACAGGGTAGACATAATGTTCTTTTGCATGGCTCTGAATTTGGTTAGGAAAGTTAACTATTTTAAAGTACTTTGTATTTCGAGTGGCTATAGGATGCAACTCCCAAGACATACTTTGAAGTCAGTGAGTGGAATTCTGTCAACTTATTTTACAAGGGTCCTGAATCTCTAAAATTAACTGTATAAAATATCTGTGGTCCACTGGGCTTCGTGTTAACATTCCAGAATTCATGTCATTCCTGGCAACATGGAAGTGTTCTCACTGAAGGTTTGGACTGACCCCATTATTGTGTGCTTGCCCTGACTTTTGAGTCTTTCACAATAAAACCAGGATATTTGATTATATGACCTGAGCTGTTTATACACTGCTTTTCATCAAAGAACAAATGTTGAAAGCTTATTGTTGTACTGCAGAGCTGATATTTCCTCTGTATACAAAATTATTTGCACATTAAAAAGTGAAGGCAAGAGTTTTCCTACATGATACACTTCATTTTTGGCTTCGTATTCATTGAAAGCATAGTTATTTGTTCCGTATATCTTTGCTTGTAAATAGAGAAAGTTGCTAGAACATTTAATTGAGACTTTAAACTTTTGTGAGATATTAATATGACATTGAGAAAACTTTAGTCAATAGTTTATGTGTGAATTATAAGGAAACACATTTATAGTGTTACTCCAACCTCAGCAATATCCAGTATTTGAGCCTAGTATAAAGCACTCCATGTTAAACTAGCAGTACATTGTATTGATTGCACTTCCTAGTTTGAAACAGTAATTTAATCAAGCAAAGTTTTTTTTTTTTTTTTTTTTTTTTTTTTAAGATGTGGAATGGTTTGCAGTAGGGAAGACTATGCTGATGAACCAAGTTCAGGAAACCAGTACAAAGTGGTTCCAGAGATCAAGGTTGCTGGAACTGATACTCTTTTCAAGATTTGAATGCTGGCATGAATAAATGCCAATGGATTCAGATATAAATCCCCAGGACATAGGCCATATGCCTATCTGTTGTCAGGGGATTGTGGAACATGTTGATTGATAGCCCTATTAAGGCTGCATATAGTGGATCACTAGTGGTTATTCGCCATACCAAAAGGGAATGTTCTCAGAGACTGGTAAAAGAAGAGATGTCCACAGTAAGAATAAAATTTGTTTGGCTGCTGCAGGTAGATACATACTTCTAAAAAAGCCTAAGATCACTGTTCTTAAAAGTTTTGATCTGTCTTGAAGAAGTAGCCAATGGATAAAATTTAATCTCTCTGTAAATGGTATATATTAATATGAGGTCTCTACCTAGGATAGTATGAAATGTCTTTTAATGTGATAAAATTTTAAAACTTACTGTGGATTTCTTTAAAAAAAAGCTGGAAGTCTTGCTTGAATTCATATATTTGGAAGAGAATAGTTCCTATGTTATAAACGTAAATATGAATAAGCTAGATAGGAACAAGATGGTTCTAAGTAATCTGTATGAAGAGAGACTTTTGGACAATGTTATAAATATTATGAAAATTCACAAGTAAATAAACGTAAAGCTACAGAAAAAAAAATTTCGATTTTATTTGTGTTTGTTTCTGTCCTTCTTACGAATTCCAGGTACTAATAGCAATGTATACTTCTTTGAGGAGTGGAAATGCCAGTTGTTCTCACTGTAATATTATTTCTGGACTATATATATTCTTCCAAATCAAGAATAAACTTTTAAAACCAAATAATGTAAAATGGTTAATACATGAACTTGCCATCTTTGGGAATTTCATCAGAATAGTTGAAGCTGAATAATCTTAAAGATCTAGAATAGGCTGTGATGAAAATCTCATATTTTGTGACATCAAAAATTTCCACAAAACACCTATTATTCCTCCTCCACATCTAGCACAGATTAATTTAGACATGCATTGATAATGCCCCTATTGCTAATTAAAATTAAATTTGAATAAAATATTGTCACATTTTTCATATTTTCAATCCTTTATTAAAATTCAAATTTGGCTACATCTCTTCTTGATTTTCTAGGGACCCTTACAATGCAATTGAAGCCATAGATCCAGAGAAACTGAATGTCTTTCGGACAGTCAGAGAGATAACAGGTAATTTTTTAAACTGCAACTGTTGTGCTATGAACAATATAATTTTTAAAAAAGTTACGTAAGATTGGCTGGGCACCGTGGCTCACGCCTGTAATCCCAGCACTTTGGGAGGTTGAGGCGGGTGGACCATGAGGTCAGGAGATTGAAATCCTGGCCAACATGGAGAAAACCTGTCTCTACTAAAAATACAAAAATTAGCTGGGTGTGGTGGTGCATGCCTGTAATCCCAGCTGCCCAGGAGGCTGAGGCAGGAGAATTGCTTGAACCCAGGAGGTGGAGGTTGCAGTGAGCCAAGATCACACCGCTACACTCCAGCCTGGCAATAGAGTGAGACTCCATCTCAAAATAACAACAAAAAACAAAACAAAACAAAACAAAAAAAGTTACATAAGATTGGAATCAGCAACTGATTTTCAAAGCAGATTTTAGTTTGTAAAAACTCGTATTATTTTTAAAGATGGTGTCTTATTGGCTTTTATGCACATTTTGAAAGCCCATGGAATTACAAAATGAGTATCTTTGATCAGTTTGACTCTTGCAAGTGTCAACTGATCTTTGAACCTATGTTTTCCTGTTTACTTCTTCAAAAGAAGTACTATTGAACATGGATAACATGTAGCACTTATTTAGCACATATATATTAATCATGTAATGTGTTCAACATTGTCTTAGTAGGTAATATGGGGCCCATAGATATGAATCAGACATGGACTTACCATAAAATAATGCAAAATCTAATGAGAAAGGTAAGATATGTATATAAATGTCTTAGACTACAAGGGTGACACTGATGTCGTACGTAAACAGATGAAGAGGTAAAAGATTTCAGATAAATTGAAACTATATTTTTCTCTTTATCTAGTTAGACTACATTTTTGCATTTATAAGAATAAATCAAACTGAGTCATTGAAACCTTTCTACATACACAGTTTTATTGGGTAGGACACTCAATCTTGGAAGAATACATATGTAATAGTGCTTCAAAAATAGTAATGTTCACTACCCCTTTCTCACTTCCCAACTCTCAACACATTTTCACCATATTTCAAGAAAAATCAGCACTAATACTAAGACAATGATATTCTGATTTATTTTTACTACTCTTCACTTGTAGGTTTCCTGAACATACAGTCATGGCCACCGAACATGACTGACTTCAGTGTTTTTTCTAACCTGGTGACCATTGGTGGAAGAGTACTCTATAGGTAAGTGGATATGTTTAAAGCTGCAGGCCTCACAGATTTCAAGAGGAGCATCGTGTGTGCATTAAGTCAAAACCATCACTCTTATTGATTTACTGATTCTGAGGAAATCATGCTTCCATCCTTATTTCCAAAGCTCAATGAAAATACCTCTGATGATGGTATGAAGTATTACAGAATACATAGTTTAATTTTTCAATTGTCTATCACTCAAAATAATATTAGTATTTTGCAAGTATGGAGTGCATGATGTGAACAATTCAATGAAACTTTCTTTTTTATCAGATGTTATCATAATTAAAAGATAAGAGTTGTGTGACTTGTTAATGGCTTGGGTGTATAGGATACAAATGCTGTTGTGCCAGGAGGTTCTGTTCTTGTCTCTGGTGCTATAATTTGAACTACACATTACAGGGTGATGTTTTAGGAACTGGTCCACCACTCTACATGTAGTGCTGGTTAATAAATGGACAAAAAATTCAGGTTTAGAAGGACATTGATAAAATTATAATGTCAATAATTTAAATTCACATTATAAGAGTAAATAACAGATTTCTCTGATGTCATCTGTATGACGTTCTTATTTATGAACAATTAAAAGCCAATTTACATAAGAATTTTTAAAATTTGTCTACTTAAGTTCAAAATATCTCCAAACTTAATATCATCATTGATTTTCTTGTAATGTTTTATAAAAAGTACATTGAATTTCACTATTAAAATTTAAAAGTTATATTTATGAGAGGTTTTAAAAATGTAAAGGAGAAAGGAGCTTAATAAGAAAGGATAGTTGAGAGATACAATCTATTAAAGTGCCATATGTAAACAACTTTTACTATCTGTTGAATAAATATTATAAGCTAATCAAGACATTATGCTAACATTGTAATCAACAGCTCAAGATAGTTATGATGGGGACAAAATCTGGAGAAAGAGTTACATCTTAGTCTTTATCATTGAGCATACACGCACACAAACACACACGCACACCCTGACAACCATGGAAAATAATTATAAATATTAACAGCAAAGAATATTTAAAACTATAAATAAAAGTGGAAAGCTTTGGTCTCCAAAATGTAAAATAATATTCATTAGCTGACTGAAATGTGGGAAGCATGTTTATTCTTTAGAGAATGGAAAAGTAAATAAGTAAAAAAAAGTAAAGAAGTAAAGAAGTAAATAATTACAAAAATGTGGACTATATTAAAATAAAAATAGTTTCCTTGATTTTTCAATTGTCTGTCGCTCAAAGTAATATTAGTATTTTGCAAGTATGGAGTGCATGATGTGAGCAATTCTAAACAGGGTAGTTGTTATTTAACTTTTAGAGACCTTTTCCCCAGATACCCAAGGCATCTGAGTTTGTTTTCTTTTTCTAATTTTAGTTTAGTTTGATTCTTTACTTTTTACTATCTCCCAACTTACTTACACATTCCTCAATTATTGCAGTTCTTTGGTGTCTGAGGTATAAATTAAAGCTAAATACCTATAATCATTTTCTGAAATTATTTAGACATACTGTGAAAGTATGTCTAAATCTATTACATAAGGAAGAATTAATATCTTACTTTGAGTAGATGAACAATCGTTTCATAAACACTTCTTTAGTGCTAATACAGGATTTAATCATTGAACAACGTAAAGTTAAGGCTTGGGGTGGGAAGATAGTGAGCAGATATTTCAGTGGTAAATACATACACAGAAATAGAGATACACTGCCAATACGCATAACTGTAAGCAATGGAAATTTTACTTTGGGAAGTCAAATTATTACTTTAAAAACTGTATATAGCATGTAAAAACAAATATTCTAAACACAGATTTATTGATTCAGTTTCTATTTATACTCCATTAACATTCTTTTTAAAATAAAATGTGACAGCCTTATTTCACTCTGGAATGTGTTTCATGGTTCCGTTTTCTCCCTCCTCCCTCTTTAGTGGCCTCTCCTTGCTTATCCTCAAGCAACAGGGCATCACCTCTCTACAGTTCCAGTCCCTGAAGGAAATCAGCGCAGGAAACATCTATATTACTGACAACAGCAACCTGTGTTATTATCATACCATTAACTGGACAACACTCTTCAGCACAATCAACCAAAGAATAGTAATCCGGGACAATAGAAAAGCTGAAAACTGTAGTAAGTACATTACTCAGACATTTAAAACATAGAAACTTAAATTTTTTCCCATTCTTCTTTGGACCAAACGATTAAAAATAACATCAGGTCAGAATTGTTGCTCTGTTATCCCAACTCTTAAAAAGGAAGGTAGTTATTACAATTACCAACATGGTATAAAATAATCAGAATAAGTGACTTTCTACAACATATGGCATATTTATTTGCAAGACGTCTTGCCTAAACTTAAGAACCCTCCTGTGGAGATTTGGATTCAGTAGGTCTAAGTGGGACCTGGGCATTTAAATGTTTAATCAGCATCCCAGGTAATTTCAAGGATCCAGTCAATTTGTGGAGATCCACCCTATTGAATTCTCTGTTTGTTTTTTGGTTTCAGTGAGTTTCATAACAGAATAACAGAGTGTTGCCATTTAGAGGTGGTAAGAAAAATGAAGACGTATTTTTCTAACGTGTAAAAACTAATATTCAAGAAGTATATTGTTCAAGGTGTTTTCTTGTTCAGAAAGGAAGTTTATTTTATTAATGCATTTATGTAGACATGTATATCATTTTTTCATCTATTTTGCTACTTATTGATTCATTTAATAATTTCTTATTTACTCTGAAGCAAATAATGCTTTTGTAGACACATGACTATGCCATTCCTATCTAATAGCATGATACTCCATTGATTTATGCTTAATTCTTCCCTGTTTTTCTACTGAATACTACTCTTTCCTACATCCTATGAGTGCCACTATTATGAGTACAACCATCTGACTCATTATGGTAAATACTGAATAAAAAGACTCCGAACTCAAATGAACTGTTTGCAAATGAATATTCTTGTTGTGGGCACAAAATTAATCCATTCTAAAAGGCAGAACCCTAGAAAATTCTGCTCTCACAGTATTTTCTTACTTCTTTGATCTCTCCATTAAAACAATCATAAGGGTACACGTAAATAATGATTGAGTTTGTGTGTGCGTGTGTGTGTGTGTGTGTGTGTGTGTGTGTGAATAAATAGAAGACTTTTTTTATTGAGTTGTCAGTGAATTAGTTGATTTATTAAGACCCCATCTTGTTCCAGAAATAATTTAAGGCAGCTCAGTCTACCAGTCTTCATAAAATATAACTTATAATTTGTGAGGAATTCTCTTATATTTTAGCTCTTTTCAATCCTTAAAAATATTTCCAAATAAAGGAGATCTATTGCAACATAAGGTTCCTGCTAAGAGTGAATTTAAGTTCTTACTCATTCTTATGTTCCACATAGAATCACGAAACATAAAATCTAATTGTGTATGAAAATATGCATGTTATATTGAATGATATTCATTATTTCATTTGGCCTGTGTTATTTCCTTGGTTTTACACATTACTGATTCCTAAAAGAAAATTTGTTTTGCTTTTTCCCTAATACTTAAGCTTCTTACCCCACATCACAATATGTGTGTGTACATGCCCCAAAGTAGATGATTCATGGCAATAAGATAGAATCTTCTTCAACACCAATTGATGAATGTTTCCCTAAATCAGGGTTATACTCTCATTTCCTTCTACATCCTTAAAAAAATTAGTACCACTACCTTTCCAAAATTTAACTATGAATTCAAAATAATGTAAAGAAATATATAAAAGAATTAGAAAAAACATTCTTCCTCCTTGATGTACTTAATCAGTTTACAAATCCTACAAAAATTCATATGTCCTATGTCTTTCTATACTTGAATTAAAAAGCAAATGGGAAGAAGAAAATGCAAAAAATAAATGTAGGGAGGCAAGATAGGAAAAAGGGATATTTCAATAAATTATATAATGTTATTTCACACCTCTTTAAAACTTCTAAACATTTCAAATGATCAAAAGAGAGTGAATAATGATAATAAGCGAAAATATAAAATGTGTTTAAACTTTCAGTGTTACGCTTCTTGGACTGAGGTTGGGTACTTTTCAGACCATAGGCATATTTTTTTTTCTTCTGTGAACAAGGATTGACTTTGCAGTTTGGGGAAACAAATGAAACAGTTGGGAGAAACATAGTTTTGTGGTGCTATAGTATCAAGCATATCATTTTTCATTTTTAACATCTTAGAATAAATATATTTTGCATGAAATTCATTTATCAGAATTTGGACTTCAGTCTCACAGCACACTGGATCCATAAAAATTCCATATGCCTCCATTTTCAGAAATATAATTACCCTATAAACTTGACCTCAGAGATGCTGCTGATGTTTACAATCCCCAGTACTCTTTGTAAAGGGGAATGTCTAAATGCTTGCTTCATTTTAAACGCACTGTAAATGTTTCATTTTTAGACATTCCGTCTTGGTGTATCATACACACACAAGATGTACATGAGCATACGTACATGTTCACTACAACACCTAAACATATATGCATATACAGCGTGCGTGTTTGTATGCAGTTCCACATACAACACACATGCATATACACACACCTAGAAAACATATCCACGCATACACACCCTTACATGCTCACCTACATTTACATGCAGTCATCGTGAAATACACTGATCTAAATCTAGGAGTTCGCTTATGAACTTAAAGAAAAGGCAATCCTTCATTTGTAATGGTGTTTTTTGGAGTTCAGCATGATTTAAAACAGTAATGACAATTTTAAAAAAAGTTAACTCATCTATAAAGGGTAACAGTGGCTAGAACAGTCTTACTCTTTTAAGTCATAAATTTCAAAGCTGACTTTATGGTTTGAAGAGATTGAGATTGAGGGAAACTCTGGGACATGAAAAGCTAGAATATTTTGGGCCTCTATCATTTATGTGGTTATGATACTAACCAAATTACAGTGTTAGGTGGAAGAAGTTTTAGAGTAGGTTTATAAAAGCATTTGAAGTTTCTTAAAATATTTAAGCATAAATTTTTAACACTGAAATATAAACAGTGTAGAGATAAATATTACACCAATCCTTTAGAATCCGAGTTCTATTTGAACTTATATATCTCAAGTCTTAAAAATATTTATACAGATACTGTTAAACCCAACATGAATAAGAGAGAAATTAAATTCATTATTGATTTTCAAAATAAAAATATTTTTATTTTTACAATTTTAATAGTATCTTTCTCATTGTTCAAAATAAAACCAATCAAAAATATACAAAAATATTTTTAAACTACATTATATGTAATTCTTGGTGAATATATTTTTCATATATATAGATAAAGATAGTGAAATATATATTTTCATATATGAATGGGATACCATTTCTATTTAAATACCATTCAGCCACCTGTATCTTATACTTAATATACATAAGCATCTCCCATTCAATAGATAGAGCTCTTCCTTATTACCTTTTTTTTTTTTTGAGATGGAGTCTCACTCGTTTCCCAGGCTGGAGTGCGATGGTACGATCTTGGCCCACCACAACCTCTGCCTCCTGGGTTCAAGCAATTCTCCTGCCTCAGCCTCCTGAGTAGCTGAGATTACAGGCAGGCGCCACCACGCCTAATTTTGTATTTTTAGTAGAGACGGAGTTTGTCCATGTTAGTTAGGCTGGTCTCGAACTCCTGATCTCAGGTGATCCACCCTCCTCAGCCTCCCAAAGTGCTGAGATTACAGGCGTGAGCCACCATGGCTGGCCTTCCTCATTCCTTTTTAAAGCTATTTATGGAAGTATGCTGGACTAGTACCATATTAATTGTATTTTGAATTATTTTCCATTTTTATATTATCACTACTGCCATGATGTGTATCTAGTTTATGAAACATTTTGTAGTGTACAATTATTTCCTAAGTCTAAAAATTTAGATGTGGAATTTCTGTGTAAATGAGGCTACATAAAAATTTTCTCACTAATTTCCACGTCATCTTCCAAAAATACTAAATCAATTAACCTTGTTCCAAACACTGTGGGATAGTAACATTTTCCACCACTCTTTAAATCACTAGATATTATCTATGGTTTTAAATTTCAGTGATCTAAAAGAAGAAAAGAAGTATTTTATATTTACGTGATTAATTTATCTTTTTTTAATCTTGTAAATTGCTTTATATGTGAACTTTTTTCATTTTTAATTTGGGAGTTGTTCTTTTTCTCCTAAATTTGAAAGAACTATTTACAAATTAAATTCATTAAATTTTGTTCTTTAAATGTGTTGGGAATAAGTTCCTCTCTTACTGGTAATTTGAATAATTTGTCTTTTGATAAACTAATGTTAATCAAACCATATTTTTATACAGTTAAGTGAATAGATTGTTCTTTTCCTTGTTAATTGTTTGAACTTGTATTTTTAGACAATTCTTTTCATCTAGTACTTTAAAAACAATATTGAAATTTTTAACATATCTTGACATTTTGGCATAGCATTTAAAAAAAATTCCTGATTGCGATATGGATCCAAAATAATTTATTAAACAAGCCATCCCTCCTTATTGACTTTAGCTGATCAGCTAACAAATCAGCTAAAAGGTGCCAGACTCTATCTCTCAACCTAGCTATGTTGTTTAATGTAGTTATTACAACCTGCATTTGCAGATGAGTATACATACATTAAGAAAGTTAAATAATATTTCCAGTTTTGGAGCTACTAAAATCCTATTAAGGATTTGAACCCATTGCCTGTCTGACTTCAAAGTCTAGGCTCTTCATTTCACCGTGATTCCTCTCAAAATAAAGAAAATATTGGCCTGGCATGGTGGCTTGCGCCTGTAATCCCAGCACTTTGGGAGGCAGAGGTGGGCAGATCACCTGAGGTCAGGAGTTCGAGACCAGCCTGGCCAACATGGTGAAACCCCGTCTCTACTAAAAATACAAAAATTAGCCAGACGTGGTGGCAGGTGCCTGTAGTCCCAGCTACTGGGGAGGCTGAGGCAGGAAAATTACTTGAACCCAGGAGGCGGAGGTTGCAGTGAGCCAAGATCATGCCACTGTACTCCAGCCTGGGCGACAAAGCGTGATTCCTTCTCAAAAAATATATAAATAAATAAAAATAAAAACAATGAAAATGTGATTAATTTTCATAAGAAAATTGGATGATTTACTGAAGTATACCCCCATATAACTTATTATTCAGGAGCACACTCCAGAGCCAAATGGCCTGGGTTTTAACCTCAGCAGAACTCTTTGCTATCTGACTTTTACGGAGATCATTTAGTGTCTCTGTACCTCAGTTTTATCATTTTTAAAATGGAATTGATAATAGTATTCACCTCATTGAAGGCCTGGCTCAAAGAAAGTGCTATACATAGCTGGGCACAGTGGCTAAAACCTGTAATCCTAGCACTTTGGGAGGCCGAGATGGGCAGATCACCTGCAGTCAGGAGTTCGAGACCAGCCTGGCCAACATGGTGAAACCCCGTCTCTACTAAAAATACAAAAATTCGCCAGGTGTGGTGGTGCATGCCTGTAATCCCAGCTACTTGGGAGGCTGAGGCAGGAAAATCACTTGAATCCAGGAGGTGGAGGTTGTGGTGAGCCAAGATCACACCATTGCACTTCAGCCTGGGCAACAAAGTGAGGAAAGAAAGAAAGAGAGAAAGAGAAAGAAAGAGAGAGGAAGAAAGGAAGGAAGGAAGGAAGGAAGGAAGGAAGGAAGGAAGGAAGGAAGGAAGGAAGGAGGGAGGGAGGGAGGGGAGGAAGGGGAAGGGGAAGGAGGGAAGGAAGGAAGGAAGAGAAAGGAAAGAAGGAAGGAAGGGAAGGGAAGGAGGGAGGAAGGAAGGAAGGAGAAAAAGAAAGAGAAAGAAAGAAAGAAAAAAGAAAGAAAGAAAGAAAGAAAGAGAGAAAAGAAATTGCAAGAGTGAGCTATACATGTATTAGCTATTACTACTAAAAATTTTATTTTCCTACTAAAAATAGTTTATATATTAGACATTCACATATACACATATAATGTGAAGATACAATATTTAATTTTACTTTATAAAAAAATGCCTTTTGGGGGATAAAAAGGAAAGATAAATTTCAAGAGCTTTCTTTTTTACGCAGAAGAAAAATTTACCTTATTAAAGTGGTGAATTAAAAATTTGAGAGAAAAACATCAACCACTGGGAGATATGGAAGGAGTAAGATTAGTTATGTCATTAACAGGAGGCTAGACATTGAAGAATTTAGAAATGATCTCAAAATCATAAGCAGATAAAAAGTATATGTTTAAGAATCCCTTGAAATATATTTATTTTTCTTTTTTCTCTTCTAAATTAAAACATTTTAAAATTGGCTTTGTGATAAGTAACAGACTTAGTACTTTTAAAAATTCCAAAAAATATCAAGTTTAAATTAATGGCTCAGGGGAAAAATATTTGGTGATGGGGAATATATTTTTTGGCACAAAGAAGCTGAAAAGGATACACATTTTTATATTTATCTCTGGTTTTTATGTTTATGAAATTTGTCAGTAGAAAAATCCACCCCATTGTACATGAATCTAGAAAAAGGTAATTTCAGAACTATGGTTAATTGCTAATAACTGAACTCTCTGGATGACAACATCATCCAATTTTATAATGAGTCCAGAATTGAAGCAGGCCAAAGAGTTAATAAGTAGGGAATAGAAGGTATCTCACACAGTGAAGAATAAAACAGTGTTTGCTTAATACGTTGTTTTATTTGTTTTTCTCTGGTAGCTGTGATAAAACAACAAAATACAGAAGCAAACATTTTACTTACTATAACATCATAAGAAATGTTGGATTTCTATAAAATAAACAGACTTTATATCATCATCATTTCTAATATGTTGTATATTATAGAAAATGAATTTTGATTATAAATTAAGATTTACCTTATTTTAAGAAAACATTACTAAGGTGGCAGATTTTCTTACTTTCTCCTGCTCCCATACTTTCACCTTTAATTTGTGCACTCCTAACCCATCCCATGCTATCTTGAGTAAATGTACTTTTACAAACAAAATGCAGCCTACCAAGTTAGAAGAATCATCCTTTGGGTCTGGGAGCCTGGGAAATCAGTGAATTCTGCGACACATTTCATTAAACCATAGCTTGGTATGAACCATAAAGTGTATAACTTTGAATATAGTGAAGTCGCTATTCTTCGGAGTTATCAGAAAATAGAAAATCTTAATTATACTTCTAAGATTTTCCATTTAAAATTACTAGAGTAATACATCAATACACTGTTCTTTGTTAAAGAAAAAGCATTCAAGTAAGATTTTGTTATTGTATTTGAAACAGCACACTGTCTAATTACTAACAATGCTACACAATGTTCTCTATGTTCTTATCAAAAGGATAATAAGCAGTTACTCTTGCCAATTAGCTACAGAAATGATACCCCTTCTATTTTGTAATCTAGAAATTCTGAGAGAAAGATCTCTCAACAATAAAAGCCAGGATTACTGCAGGCTCCAGTTTTTATTACAAATGGTGGGTGATATTTTAACCTGACTTGCCTCTACATCAGTGGTTGCAAAATTTTTAAGTAAAACTTATAATTATTAAAAGTGCAAAAGCTAGGCTCCAGTTCTCCAGAGATTCTTATTTAGACAGTGTTGTGAGTTGCATTGTGTCCCCTCCAAAAGATGCTGAAGTCCTGACCCCTGGTATTTATGAATATGAATATGGCCGTATTTGGAAATAGGGTATTTACACATGTAGTTAAAATGAAAGTTAAGATGAGCTTATACTGGAGCAGGGTAGGTCCTTCATCAAATGACTAGTGTGCTTACAAGAAGAAGAGAAGAGACACACAGATGGACACACACAAATGAGAACGCCATGTGAAGACATACACCCACTCAGAGGAAAGACAGCTGTGTGACAGCAGAAGCGACTATTGGAGTGATACAGAGGCGGACCCAGAACGCCAAGGATTGCTGGCAACCGCCAGAAGCTAGGGGAGGACCATAGAACATTCTCCCTCTGAGGCCCCAAGAAGAAACTAGCCTGTGAACACCTGGATTTTGGACTTCTGATCTCTAGAACTATGAGAGAATAAATTTCTGTTGTTTTAAGAAGCCTAGTTTATGGCAGTTTGTTACACTATTTCTATGGAACTAACACAGACAGTGGGGTGGGAAACCTTAGATTCTGCAATTTTTTTTTTTTCTTAAAGCATAATTCAGTTTATTTTATTTGTTTTTTTTTATTATTATACTTTAGGGTTTTAGGGTACATGTGCACAATGTGCAGGTTTGTTACATATATATCCATGTGCCATGTTGATTTCCTGCACCCATTAAGAGCTTCTGCACAGCAAAAGAAACTATCATCAGAGTGAACAGGCAACCTACACAATGGGAGAAAATTTTTGCAACCTACTCATCTGACAAAGGGCTAATATCCAGAATCTACAATGAACTCAAACAAATTTACAAGAAAAAAACAAACAACCCCATCAAAAATTGGGCAGAGGACATGAACAGACTCTTCTCAAAAGAAGACATTTATGCAGCCAAAAAACACATGAAGAAATGCTCCTCATCACTGGCCATCAGAGAAATGCAAATCAAAACCACAGTGAGATACCATCTCACACCAGTTAGAATGGCCATCATTAAAAAATCAGGAAACAACAGGTGCTGGAGAGGATGTGGAGAAATAGGAACACTTTTACACTGTTGGTGGGACTGTAAACTAGTTCAACCATTGTGGAAGTCAGTGTGGCGATTCCTCAGGGATCTAGAACTAGAAATACCAGATTCTGCAATTTTAATACAAAGCAGATCATTCTGAGACAGGTGCCTGTGGGAAATCCTTTGGGAAACTCTACTCTGTCAAACCCCATATTATTCCCCCATCGTTCTATAGTCAAAAATACGTTCAAGAACACGTTATCCTAACAATTCATTTTTTCTTCTGAGGCTGTGTTCCCTTGTAGGAAAATTCATAATTGAATAGCTTAAAACCATATATGTAATAATAGGTTTGGGAGACAAAGATAAAGAGCTAACTTTAAAAAGCATTCTATAAATAGTGGGATTTTTTTGCATTTACTAACAACATATTCAAGAAAATAAAGGGAATATTTAATTATAGTTTATATAGTAATTGAGTAATTATATTATAAGTATACTGTAAGTATTGTACTATCAAATTTTATTTACTTTAGACTTTCAACAAAATACTTTTGGATTCATTTTACTTTTTTACACTTACATCTCTTCTGAGAGGTATTTTATATTGTGCTCAGTTTTCTAATCAAACCTTAAGACTTTCTAAAATTTTATTTCTGCTGTCACTACTGCCTCTCACCTCCTCCTATCAGAATTTCCTTCTCTGGTCCCACTCACGTCAGAGATATAGAGTAACTAGGGTATATAAGAGTTAACAACAATTTGTGTAGCATCTATTTAACCTATTCAACACGGGGAATGGGTATGTCTCTGCACTTACTTCTCCACTGCTGCTTCCCCAACTTCTTTATTAACCCATTATAATTTTTTACAATGTCATATAATGTCATTACACTTTACACATGTCTAACCTTGCCTACACACAGAGCTTATTGCCAGACAGTTTAGTGCTTACGAAAGACTGAATGATGGCCCCATGAGGATGACTGCATTCAAATCTTCAGAACCTGTGAATGTTATCTTATATGGTGAAAAGGACTTAGCAGATGTTATAGATCTTAAAATAGAATGATTATCCTGAAGTTATTTGAGTGGGTTACAAATATAATCACATGTGTCTTTATAAGAGGAAGGTAGAGGGAGGTTTGACTACCGTAAAGGAAAAGGTGATGTGACCATGGAAGCAAAGGCTGGAGCAATGTCACTACAAGCCAACGCCAAAGGAGTCTTTAAAAGCTAAAAGAGGCAAGGAACAAATTCTCTCCTGGAGACTTCAGAAGCAACCAGCCTTGCTGACACCTTGATTCTAGCCCCTTAAGAGTCATTTTGGACTTCTGAACTCCAGAACTATGAGAGACTAATGTAGGCGGTTTAAAGCAATGAAGTTTGTAGTAATTTGTTACAGCATGAATAGGAAATTATTTCAGTATTCTTTTAGTGACATAAGTCCAACCCAAATTACTTTAGGCATAAAGAGACTGTATTAACTAACAGAAATGAGAAGTCCAAGACATAGCTTTTCGGACACAATTGGATCCAGGGGTTCAAACAACATCATTAGGGCTCAATCCTCTATTTGCTTCACTCTGCTTTCCTCTTAGGCAAATTCTCATTCTTCATGAAAGATGACTGGCCCTGGCAGGCCTATGCTAAGAGCATTCACAGAGTTTATGAACACAGATTAAAAAGCTCTACCTTCCCTCTTCGGTACAGATTGGTGCTATTTGGGTCAAATGCCTATCTCTATTATCACTATTATCTCCTTGTCACCAGCGATTCAAATATACCTTCAAGTCAATCCCATCAAAGAAATTGAAGTGACATTTTCTGAAATAGGAGGTCCTTTACTCTCCTGCTTAGAGCATTTCAACGGATTCCAACAGCTCTTTGACCAAAACACAAAATCCTAAAAATGACCACCAGGTCCTGCACAATCTGTCCCTTCTCCACCTCACCAGTTTACAGGGTACCACTTTCCCATATGCTGCCCATGTCAGTTTTCTGAGAGCACTAATCTGATTCCTTCCTCAGACTCTCTTGGCTAGAGTTACAATTGCCCATTTCCCCCACCCCTTTGCCTTAAGAACTCTTACTTACGGTTCTTATTTCAGCTCTAATGTCCCTTCTTTTGTGGGCTGACCTAATGCCATTTGCCCACTAAGTTAAGACAACTGCTATATTCTGTGTTCTCTCAGCAATCTGTTTTATATATATATATATGAAACAGATATATATATACACACGCACACACATATATATATTTCTATGCATACATAAATTTATATGCAGCCTGTTTTTCTAATTAGCTGTGAACTCCATGAGGTAACAAAATATGTATTCTAGTTCATGTTTCAGTTGCACCCTCAGCTCTTAGCAGAGCCAGCACAAAGTAGTTTCTCAGTAAATATTTTTTAAAATAAACACAGGGATATGCTTTTATGCCTTCACATTTTTCTTGAGTACATGTATTGCGCATTTACTTAATATCTTAGACCCTGTATTAAAAATTCTACTAATTTTATGTCTAATCTTCATCACAATCCTGAAAAAAGATACTACTATTCACTTTAAAGAGAAGTAGCATGTAAGTAATTGCCCAAGGCTACATGGGTAATTACAGAGTAAGGGTTTAAATCTATGTCAAATCAAAAAACCTTAACTATAATGACTATTAAACAGTACTTTTCAGCTTTTAAAAAAAAGATGAACAATACCTGTCCAAATACATTTCAATATTGGAAATAATCCATTTACTTTCACATGTAAAACTGTAGCAAAATCCATTACTTAAAGCTTCCCTCTATTTTAGTTAAAGCAGGTTCAGTGTTCTCGGTAAAGGTCAAAATACTAAGCACATTATTATCTCTCCAAATTTTTAACAGACAGCTGGAATTCAGAAGAGATAAAGAAAAATCTATTTTGCAGCTTCCAGAGGAAACACAGAAGAAGTTAAAGGTTGCCTAATAACTACATTGCTAAAGTTTCTTTAGAGAGATTTATAATGGCCTTTTGAACTGTAAGCCATTGAAGAGCCCTTCCACTCCTTCACTCGTGACTATCACCGTGGGAAGTCAGAGGGCTGTTGAATTCTTGGTGCTGATCGAAAATTTCTTTTCTCTAAGAATTTCAAAGAAGTAGCTTCCTTGGCCTTTTGTTCTATGCTATGTGGAGATACTTCCTTTGGTTTCACTCTAGAGAAAATGATCAACCAACCTTCACTTCCATCATCTATTGGTTTGGAAAGAATGAGAAGAAAATAGTTATGATGGTTTCCTGTTTATTATTGATTTCTTCCAATAGATATTTTTTCCTTGACCCAAAACTGCTCTGAAATTGGGCATATGATAAAGACTCAGGGAGGCATTAGACAGCAGAAGAGAGGTAAGATTTTGAGTGAAGCTAAAGCATCCTTTCCAATTAATGTCAAAGCATATAACGAAAGATCAAAGCAGTCAGCCTTTACCCTTCCACTTACTGTAAAGTTCTGTCACCTTTAGCAGAGGTAAAGGGAAGGGACAAGAGGGAGAAGATAGCAAACCTGAAAATAAATAACATGAGATGGTAAAATAAATGGACCCAAAAGTTTATGGAATATCATAAAATAGACAGTGCCAAGGGGATATTCGTGACCTTGTCAATGTCCTCAAGAAAGAAACTGAGTTAAGTTAGAACACTAACTTAACTGCTATATTCTATATTAACTTAGCACTGAATATATATTAGATTTATATTATATATTATATATTACATAATATATATTACATTGATATATATTTATATATTATATCTATAAAGTGTATATATATATATATTTTATAGATAGATAAAATTATCTGTAATTGAAGGCCTGAGATAGAACTTGATAAACAAAAAATATAAAAAAAGAAAACAAAATTGATCAATACAGAGTGAGAGACCCATGACACCGTACAGTATAATTTTAACCATTCTCTACTTCTCCTTACAAGTTGTTCTCATAATACAACTTTCCCTCTTCAGGATTTCCTCTGAAGATCATGTTTATCCCATTAGCAAGAGTATGTAAACACTGTATATAACGATATGTGTCAGAAAATGAGATACTTGATAAGTAACCTTTAAATGTCTTAATGGTTATGAGTATTGTAACTTAGTATTCATAAATATAATTGATCTTTCCTACTTTTTAACTTTGTCTGTTATATATAATTTGACCACCCATTTATATTTAATCAGTTTGGTTAAACTATCTTTTTACTCTTTACATCTTTATAAATTAGGGGGAAGTCATTTATATTCTACTTTTTGGGAACTGGTGATATAAGACCGATGTTAAGATTATAGTTTTGGCTGGGTGCAATCATTCATGCCTGTAATCCCAGCACTTTGGGAGGCAGAGATGAGAGAATTTCTTGAGCCCAGAGTTCGAGGCCAGCCTGGGCAAGATAGTGAAACTCCATCTCTACAAAAAAAAAAAAAAATAGCCAGGTGTCATGGTGCACACCTTTAGTCCAAGCTACTTAGGAGGCTAAGGTGGAAGGATCACTTGAGCACAGGAGGTCAAGGCTACAGTGAGCCCATATCATACCACTCCACTCCAGCCAGGGCAACAGAGTGAAACTCTGTTTCAAACAAACAGATTCCATTTATGCTGACATTTCTTTTGTGGAATGAGAGAGACCTCTTCATCTGTATTACAACTAAATCAGAAAGAAATAAGCACTATTGCTATTGGTTCAAAATTAGTATAACAGAGAAACTGTTGATAAGCCATTCCCAAGTAAAACATCAAATCATTCAACTTTTCAGGGGAAGAGAGTCTAGATATGATAAGAAGATAAAATATAGTCATAATATATGATATTTCATTTTAATAAATCTTTAAGACATGGAGAAAACCACAATTAAGCAAAACCTGCAAACTATGAGTTACTTAAAATAATGTATAATATATTTAAGCATAGGGTCAATCCTATCTACATAGCAAAGCATTCCATTTAGTCTCTGTTCTTTCAGATTATCTTTAAAAATTCTCTTTATCTGTTATTTAAAATGATAAATATAAAGTTAATTAGTTAGAATAGAAGAAAATACAGTTCTCAATGAAGTCTAGTGGGTGCTTAGCAGCTTTTTTGGAGCATTTGGGAGAAATTTTATGGGAAAACTTTTGTCTATAAACAAGAAACAGCAAGTAATCCCACTTCGCATTGTTAAAAGTAAATATAAGATGTTCACTTCTGACCAAGATGAAATAACAAAAGGGAGGCATCGAATTTACCTTTCCTCATGAAACAATCTAAAAAAGGACAAAATAGATGAGACAACAGTTTGCAAGAGACTGGAGAGCAGAACACAAGAGAAAGTGATTCCTGAGAGTGAGAAAATAAATGAGGTGAGCCTTATGACTGTTCTGGCTAACTGCCTTGAGAGAGATTTTTAAGCCACAGTATAAAGAGGGAGATCCCAGGCGGAGTCCCAAGAACTCTAAGTTGAGAAGACAGAGCTAGGAGTCCAGGCCGAATAATGCAGCTAGAGTTCACAGACAATACCAGAGAGGAAAGCAGCACAGAGAGACAACTGCACTGTAAGAAGTATTAAAGGAAGTCCTTCAGACAGGAGGAAATAATACCAGATGGAAATGTGGATCTGTACATAGGCTGAGGAGCACCAGAAACGGTAACTACATGGATGAATATATAAGATTTTCATCGTATTATTTAGTTGTCTTCAAATACAATGTCCTGCTAAATCGAAAATAGTAACAATGTAATGTGGAGTGAATAACATGGGAAAGTAAGATGTATGACAATAGCTCAAAGGTAAGGAATGAAGAAATAAAAGCATCCTATTCTAAGATCCTTAGAATAGATGTGAAGTGGTAGAGCATAACTTGAAAACAGGCTGTGATAAATTAAAGCTGTAAACTGGGATTTTGCTTCTGTGAAGATGGAGGAAACATACATTTACCTTTTCCTCCCGCTAAGTACAAATAAAAACCCTGGACATTATAAGGCGACTCTGAAAAGTGGACAGAAGAGGCAGACAGGTGTGGGATCTTGGAACCCAAGGAACAATGCAGAGGTGAGTTCTCTGAGTTTTCTTTTTGCTGCATATGTCCCAGATGTCCAGATGAAGAAACTGGCAACTCAGAATCCCCAACAGATGCAGATAAAAAAAGCCCCAGCAAAAGCCTGTTCTTTCTACTCAAAGAATCTGAAAAGGGGCAGGTAGACAAGACAGAAACCTTTTAGACAATAACTGCTCTACTCCAGCCAAACACCACAGAAAAAAAAACAAACAAACATACAATGCTAAAAATAACAAACAAACAAACTTCATTCGAGCTCGCAAAAGAGAGGAGAGTGTAGACTTCTACTCTCACCAGGCCAACCTCCCTTCCATGTGATGTCAGAGAAGGCAGGGTATGGAGTTCACATTTTCATCTCCACTGAGTGATAGATACTAGGCAATATTGGGCAGGAGGTCTTTTTTTTTTTTTTTTTTTTTTTTGAGATGGAGTCTTGCTCTGTCACCCAGGCTGGAGTGCAGTGGCACGATCTCGGCTCACTGCAAGCTCCGCCTTCCGGGTTCACACCATTCTTCTGCCTCAGCCTCCCAAGTAACTGGGACTACAGGCACCCACCACCACACCTGGCTAACTTTTTGTATTTTTTTTTTTTTTTTTTTTTAGTAGAGACGGGGTTTCAGCGTGTTAGCCAGGATGGTCTCGATCTCCTGACCTCATGATCTGCCTGCCTTGGCCTCCCAAAGTGCTGGGATTACAGGCATGAGCCACCGCGCCCAGCCCAGTATTGGGTTTTAACCCAACACTTGTGGCCTTGGGCAGCTTACACTCTCTGTGACTCTGGCCACCTATAAAATCCATGATCATTCCTATTTTTCATGATGGTTTTGAATATTAGTATTCATAAATGAAGAAAGAATGCCCTCTCCAAAAAGAAATAAAACTAAAGGCCAATGTATCTCTAAAGAATCTAGAGGCAAAACTCCTTATCAAAGTAGTAGCAAATAACATTCAGCAATATATACAAAGAATTATACAACATAACCAAATGAGTTTATTCCAGGGATATACAATTGGCACAATATTTGATAATCAAAAATGTAATATATTAACAGTCCAAGGAAGAAAAAATTCATTATCCTGTCAATTGATACAGAAAAAGCATTTGAAAATTTTAACACTTGTTTCTGTTTAAAAATCTCAGAAAAGAATAGAAATTCAGAGTAAGTTTCTTCCCTTCATGAAGACCATCTACAAAAATCCTACAGCTAACATTATGCTTAATGGTGAAAAGCTGAAGGCTTTTGCACTAGATTGGGAACAAGAAAAGAAAGTCCTCTCTTGTCACTCATTTAACATAGTATTGAAAGTTCTACCTAACAAATAAGGCGAGAAATGAAAAATAAAGCATATAGATTGAAAAGGAAAAAAAAATCTCTCTATTCACAGATGGCATGATTATGTACATAAAAAATTTCAAAAAATCTACAAAAGCCTCCTAAAATAAATAAGCAAATTCAGCAGATTATAGGATAAAAGATAAAACTTACAAAGCTTAATTGTATCTGAATACATGTAATTAACATGGGGACATAGAAATTAAAACTATAATACTATTTATAATTAAAGATGAAATACTTTGGTGTAAATTTAACAAAACATATACAGGACTTGTATGCTGAAAACTACAAAATACTGATGAAAGAAATCAAAGCAGATGTAAATAAATGCAAAAGCATACTGTGTTCCTGTACTGAATAACTCAAAATCATAAAGATGTCAATTCTCCCTAAACTGATACACAGCTTTAGTACAATTCTTATCAAAATCTCAAAAAGGTTTGTTGAGATAGAGTCAAGATTATTATATAATTTATATGGAAAGGCAAACAAGTTAGTCTAACTAAAACAATTTTGGAAAAGAAAGAAATGAAATGGGAATATTCAGTCCACATATTTTCAAGATTTATTACATAGCTGCCATAATTAAGGCTCTGTGTTATTGGTGGAGGATAATACACAGATCAATAAAACAAACTCACAAATAACTCACACAAATATACCCAATGTATTTTTTACAAAGGTGCAAAAGCAATTAATTAGAGGAAAGGTAGCCTTTAAAGCAAATAGTGCCGAGCAAATGGACATCTATAGAGCAAAAAAATGAACCCTAAGCTACATCTCACAGCTCATAAAAACATTAACTTTCAAAACAGGTCATGAGATTAAATGTAAAATGTAAAGCTGTAAAATTTTGAGGTAAAAAATGGGGAAATCATTAGGGATTTAGAGTTAGGTGAAAATAATTTAGAGTTTGCATGCAAAGAACAATCTATAAAAAACAAAATGATAAATTCAACTTCATCAAAATTAAAATCATTTGCTCTGTAAACTATCCTAAGAATGAAAGTATAAGCTACAGATTAGGAGAGGAGATATTCAAATCAGATCGTTGTTACAGGACCAATAGCTTCTTATGCCTGCTGTACAGTAATATACAAATATTCTGAGACAGCAGGGTTTGCAGCAGAGAAACAGTTTAATGATTGCAGGGCAACCTAGTGAGGAGATGGGAGGAAACCCTCAAATTTATCTCCCTGAGAATTCTGGGCTGGGGTTTTTAAGAGCAAGGGGCTGGAAAACTATGACCATTGGTTGGTCAGAGTAAGAAGGATGAAGTCATCAGGATGTGGAAACTCCATTCTTTGGTGAGTCATCTCCTCATAGGGTCCTTCAGACCAGTTGGCATCAGTGGGGTCCTTCAGACCAGCTGGCATCAGTGATTTCTCTGGCATTCAGGACATGAAAGAACATCTTAAGGCAAAACCTAATGTTTCATAATGTTCAAATAGTTATCTATAGAGCAATTAAGGAGAACTGTAATCTTGTAACAGGGTCTGCATGACTCTGAGACAAAAGCAAATAACTATGAGGAAGCAGGTCAAACAGAAAGCTACATTAATTACTAATGATGAGTGTGCTGCAAGCTTGGTTTCTTTTCTTTTCTTCTTTTCTTTTCTTTTTTCTATTTTATTTTGAGATGGAGTTTCACTCTTGTTGCCCAGGCTGGAGTGCAATGGCGCAATCTTGGCTCACTGAAACCTCCACCTCCCGGTTTCAAGCGATTCTCCCTCCTCAGCCTCCTGAGTAGCTGGGATTAGAGGCATGCAACACCATGCCCAGCTAGTTTTGTATTTTTAGTAGAGATGGGGTTTCATCATGTTGGCCAGGCTGGTCTCAAACTCCTGACTTCAGGTGATCCACCAGCTTTGGCCTCCCAAAATGCTGGGATTATAGGCATGAGCCACCATGTCCGGCCACTTGGTTTATTTTCATTTCTCCCCCTCCCATCTTCCCTTATTCGTGTTATAAAGTTTATAGGAATGGTTTCATAGATAGATGGAATATATAAAGAAGGACAAAAAGTAGCACTAAATAGCAAATAAATAAATAAATGAAATCTAATTACAATGGTCAAAAATATGAAGAAACATATCTCTGAAGAGTATATAAGTGAAAAATAAGCATATTAAGAATGTTTGACATTATTAGCCATTTTATGGAAATCTAAATTTAAAACAATGAGATATTACTACACCTATCAGAATGACTAAAATAAAAAGAGTAATGAAATCAAATGTGGGAGAAGATGCAGAGAAATGTAATAATGAATACATTGTTGGTGAGAGTGTAAAATGGTACAATCATTAGAAAATAGTTTGCTACTTTCTTAAAAAAAAAAAAACCCTAACTAAAACGTTACTACCATAGAACCCAGCAATTAACTCAAGAATTTATTACAGAAAAATGAAAATTTTATTTATGCAAAATCATATACACAAATGTTTATAGTAGCCCTAATTGTAGTAGCTCCAAACTGGAAACAACCCAAATATCCTTTTATGGGTCAATAGTTAAACAAATTGTAGTAACCCATACTACGAAATACTATGATCAATAAAAAGAAACAAACAATAAACACAACAACCTGGATGAGTCTCTGCATATGTATTCTAATTGACAAAAATGCCAATTATAAAAAAATTACATACTGTACGATTCCATTTATATAAATTTTAAAATTACCAAATTATAGTAATGGAGAAGAGATTAGAGGTTGCAGCAATGGAGCTCTAATGGGTAAGTTTAAAGGGAAGGTGGGAGACAAGTCAGTGTGAAGATACAAGTACAAAATTAAGGATTCTTGCTATGAGGAAATCTGTATTTTGCCTATATCAATGCCAATGTCCAGTTGTGTTACTGTACTATAAACTTTTTAAGATCTTATGAGATAAAATGGGGTGTCTATAACACGGTATCTCTCTGTATCATTACTTACAACTACACATTCATATACAATTATTTCAGAATAAAATATTTAATTTAAAATATTTATATTATAAACCCAAAAGACAAAATAGCAAATCAAAAGTTATAGAGATCATAAGCCACATATGCAGAAAAATATAAATAGAAATAAAGTAAAATCATTTTAATAATCAATTTATCTGAAATGTAAGAGAAAAGAAGAAAAGGAAGAAGAGAACAGAATGGACCAACAGGAAAAAAAAAACTAAGATAAATTATTTCAACTTAATTATTTCATTTATTACATTAAATGTAAATGGTTTAAACACCCTAATTAAAGGCAGAGATTATCAGATTGGAATAAAGAAAAACAAGGCTCAATGATTGCTGCTTACAAGACATGGATTTCAAATATAAAAGCACAAGTACATTTAAAGTAAAATTATGTAAAACTACTATGAGAGAGAAATAGGTGGAAGAGAGTAGAGAACCAGAAATGTATGAACAACTTATTTCTTATAAATATGCAAATTTCATACAGAAAGGATATCTTTTCAACAAATGATACTGGAAATATTGAATATCTATATACAAAAACTGAATAGATCCTTACATAGTACCTGTGATAGTTCATTTTATATATCAACCTAACTGGGGCATGGGGTGACCAGATATTTTTTTAAATATCATTTCTGGACATGTCTGTGAGGATGTTTCTAAATGAGGTTAGCATTTGAATTGGTATACTAAATGAAACAGATTGCCCTCACCAGTGTGGGTGGGCATCATCTGGTACACTAAGGGTCCAAATAAAATAAAAAGTTGAAAGAAGGGAGAATTCACTCTCTCTGCTTGGTTACTTGAGCTAGAACATTGCTCTTTTTCCTACTCTTGGAATGGAACTTACATCATTGATGCTTCTGGTTCTTAGGCCTTTGGACTTGGACCAGAATTTATATCATCAGTCCTCTCAGATCTCAGGCCTTTAGACTCAGATGGAGACTGCACCACTGACTTCCATAGGTCTCTAGCTTTCAGGTGGAAGATGGTGAAACTTCTCAGTTTTCATACTTGTGTGAGCCAAGTGTGTGTGTGTGTGTGTGTGTGTGTGTGTGTGTGATGTGTATAAAGTCTCTTAATGGCTCTGGTTTTCTGGAGAACCGTGACTAATACAGTACCATATGTGCAAATTAACTGTAAATGAATCATATGGATAATTGTGAAACCTATAAAACTTATAAAAGAAAATACCAAAGGAAACCTTTGTGAACCTGGGTTGGACACACCTAAAACTTTTTAGATATGATGTCAAAAGTATGATTTAAAAAAAAGTTGATAAATTATCAAAATGAAAAACTTCTACTTTCAAAAGACAGTATTAAAAGAATGGAAAGACATGGCTAAAATTGGGAGAAAATACTTGCAGAATATATAGAAAAACTCTCAATACTCATTAATAAGAAACAATCAATACAATATAAAATGGGCAAAAGATTTGGTGGCACTTGACCAAACGAGATATGTAAAAATAAGCACATTAAAAGATATTCAACATTTTTAATCATTAGGAAAATGTGAATGAAAACCACAATCAGGAACTACTACATTCAAATTAGATAGTTTAAAATTGAACAAACTGACCACATCAAGTGCTGGTGAAGATGTAGGGAAACTAAATTTTGAGTTGCGTTCATTGATGGTAGGAACGTGAAATGGTACAACTACTTTGAAAAACAATTTGACAGTTTCTTAAATAGTTAACCATATACCTACCATATTGTCCAGCCATTCCTCTCCTGGGTATTTATCTAAAGGACAAGAAAGTGTATGCCCATACAAAGACTTTTGCACATATATTCACAGTAATCTACGACTACTATTTTTAACATCCAAAATGGAACAGTCTAAATGTCTGTCAATAGGTGAATGGATTATAAATTTCATATATCCATACAATAGAATATACTCAATAATAAAAGTGAATAAACTATTGATACATGCAGTAACATAGATGAAACTCAACATAATTATGCAAATGAAAGAAACCATATAAAAACAGAAAATATACTCTATAATTTCATTTATTAAAAATTGTAGGAAATGCAGACTAATGTACAGTGAGTAACAGAAAGCAGACCAATGATTGTCTAAGGAGGATGGTGCAGGAGGCAAGGATTACATAAAGTCATGAGGAATTGTTTGGAGATAATGAATACATTAATTATCTTGATTGTAGATGTGGTTCATGATGTCAGCACTTATCAAATGGTATGCTTTATATATGAGCAGTATATTGTAGGCCATCTATACCTCAATAAAAATGCTGCACGCAGACACACATATACACACATTCCTCTCTTAAACTATACTGAAAGAGGTTATTCAAGAAGTAGCAAGATTTGTTGATAGATCTAAGTCTGTCTTTAAAAAATTTTTACACAGTTCACCAGAGGGGCCTATTTAATAACCCCAGGATATAGGACAAAGAAAATATGAATTGGAATATTTGTTTCACTGTTTCAGAACTAGTCAGGATCACAGGTGTGGGCGATTTGCTCTCTCAAGCATATGTTAGAGAAGTTAACTTTCACAGATTTCAGATATAGTTCCCTGCTTATATTACGCTACCATATTCAGTGCCATCCCAACCCACCTCACAAATGTTCTTGCCATAAAATTTTACATCTCATGATAAGTAAAGTTGGTAACTAATGGAAAGATAAAGCTGATTTTGATGTTGTAATCTTCTTTAGAATTATTAATATTTCATGAAAACCACATATAGTTGTGTTTCAAATACCTCAAATCACTTTCAGACACACAGAATAACATTTGAAGTATTTATGGCTCTTCTTATCAATATCAAATCTCCCTTCACTAAAATAATGTTATGCAATATGAATAATAATATCCTGAATAAAAGATATTCAGTATAAAGGGAAACAAAGATGGTTAGCCTTAAGTGGAAATTTAAAAATTATTTGGTGCTTCTGCCATCAACAGCAACAAAAAATAGAGATAGCATAGAGATAACACCAAAGACTATTGTTACTACTTTAATCTCTACACTTCTGCATAAATAATCACTGTAATTTGCTGAATATTCTTTCAAAACTTCTTACTTACATGTGATGACTTGACTAATAGCAAGGTAGACCTAGCCAGAATACAGCAGGTTCCTGTAGAAAACTTATATTTTGGCTGGCGCAGTGCCTCATGACTGTAATCCCAGCACTTTGGGAGGTTGAGGTGAGTGGATCACTTGAGGTCAGGAGTTTAAGACCAGCCTGGCCAAGATGGTGAAACCCTGTTTCTACTAAAAATACAAAAATTATCTGGGCATGGTGGTGTGCGCCTGTAATCCCAGCTACTCAGGAGGCTGAGACAGGAGAATTGCTTAAACCCGGGAGGTGGAGGTTGCAGTGAGCCAAGATCCTGCCACTGCACTTCAATCTGAGTGACAAAGCAAGACTCTGTCTCAAAAAACAACAAAAAAAACCTTGTGTTTTATTTCTATCCCTTTCTCCCCTTCTTACCCTCCATAAATTATTCTTTTTCTTTCTCTTTTAATACTTTTTTTGTTTCAGGACAATATTATTTTTTCTATTTCTTCATGAAGCACTGAAACTGAGAAGCCAAAATATTTTATGTATTAGTGGAGCAAAGCATTGGCTTGAGAGAAGTGTGGTTTATTCTTTAGCTTGGATGGATAATTTATATCACCTGTCCTCCCAATAGTTTTCATATAGGCAATTCACTTTTGTTTAACCTTATGAAAAATGCAAGATTGCTGTACAAAAGCAGCTACCAGGACTCTGCAATATAGAAGTTGCAGGTAGGATGGGACATGACGATGGGATAGGCCACCAAAGTCATTTGCCATAGATATCTTTTAAGTGAACTCCTTTAGAAATAGCATTACCTAGGAAGATTTTAAGTTTTGACACAATCCTCTGTTTTATTTCCCCTTGATTTTGGTGTTTCACAGCTGCGGAAGGAATGGTGTGCAACCATCTGTGTTCCAGTGATGGCTGTTGGGGACCTGGGCCAGACCAATGTCTGTCGTGTCGCCGCTTCAGTAGAGGAAGGATCTGCATAGAGTCTTGTAACCTCTATGATGGGTAAGGCTTCTTCTAGGGTTGCCTTCACCTCATGAGCTTTGAAGGACTGATTAGCTCCGATTTTTTTTTTTTTTTTTTTTGAGACGGAGTCTCGCTCTGTCGTCCTGGCTGGAGTGCGGTGGCACAATTTCGGTTCACTGCAAGCTCCGCCTCCTGGGTTCACACCATTCTGCTGCCTTGGCCTCCCGAGTAGCTGGGACTACAGGAGCCCACCACCACGCCCGGCTAATTTTTTGTGTTTTTTAGTACAGACGGGGTTTCACTGTATTAGCCAGGACGGTCTTGATCTCCTGACCTAGTGATCCGCCTGCCTTGGCCTCCCAAAGTGCTGGGATTACAGGCGTGAGCCACCGTACCTGGCCTAACTCTGATTTTTAAATTATAAGAAAATGGTAAAATGCAGGCCAGGATTTTTAAGGAGAGCTCTTGTTGCATAAAGGAGACAACACATAGACGAATTCTTTTAAGGAGAAATAATTTTATTTGAAATTACAAGTTCAAATACATAGTTTACTATTATATGCATTTTTAAAAACATACTTGGACAATTCTTAATAAATTATAGCAATTTACACTGAAGCCAAATTGAGAAATATATTCTAGTTTTCTTTATGAAGGAGATTGTTATAAGTAATCTTCCTCTCCATATATCCCAATAATATTTTTTATTTTCCTCTCATACTTCCCTATAAATTTCATCTGGAGTGCAAGTTTTCTTGTTTGTTTTGTTTTGTGTTTTGTTTGTTTGTTTTTTCTACTCACTTTTATGTCTATTTGTATATAGGAATGGCTTGTTTCTGTCTTTGACAAGCGCTTAGCCCAGTAGAAAAACTACCATTGTAGTTTCTAGTTGAAGTGGTTTTGAAAGTGTTCTGCCAGGTTTTAGGTAATCTAAGCTGTATTTAAATCAAGTAGTTTTAATTTTCTCTGGTACTTCAATAACAACATTACCAGTAGTAGAACCTAGTAAGTATCTGGTTGCATAACATTTCATATATTCATGAAATCACTTTATCATAACATACTATTTGATGCATCATTCTTGTCCTTCATCAATGTGATAACGTATTTTTAGTGCTGCTCCTAAGTCAAATTTTCTTATGTTGCTCACCAAAAGTATTTTCTTTTATTTATTTATTTCTATTTTTATTTTTATTTTGAGATGGAGTCTGGCTCTGTTGCCTGGCTAGAGTGCAGTGGCGAAATCTTGGCTCACTGCAAGCTCCACCTCCCAGGTTCATGCCATTCTCCTGCCTCTGCCTCCCGAGTAACTGGGACTACAGGTGCCCACCAGCACGCCTGGCTAATTTTTTGTATTTTTGGTAGAGACGGGATTTCACTGTGTTAGCCAGGATGGTCTCGATCTCCTGACTTTGTGATCCACCCGCCTCAGCCTCCCAAAGTGCTGGGATTACAGGCATAAGCCACTGTGCCTGGCCTCTTTTTTGGTTTTTTTTTTAATTAATTTATTTATTTTGAGTCTGAGTTTCGCTCCTGTTGCCCAGGCCGGAGTGCAATGGCCTGATCTCAGCTCACCACAACCTCCACCTCCCAGGTTCAAGCAATTCTCTTGCCTCAGCCTCCCAAGTAGCTGGGATTACAGGTGCCCGCCACCATGCCGGGCTAATTTTGTATTTTTAGTAGAGACAGGGTTTCTCCATGTTGGTCAGGCTAGTCTCGAACTCCTGACCTCAGGTGATTTGTCTGCCTCGGCTTCCCAAAGTGCTGGGATTACAGGTATGAGCCACTGCACCTGGCCTGAAAGTATTTTCAATAGCTTTGGAAAGTATAGTTTTGAAGTTCTTTCATTTCTTCTTGTGCCTCATGAATTATCCCACTGATATCCAATAATAACATAGCAATTTTGCATTTTACATGAGAAAAATAAAAATATATAGATCATAATGATATTGACATGTCTCTTCTTTGCAAGATGTCCAAAACCAATTCCCTCCATAAAATATAAGGGAAAATATTAATATTAGCGTAAGTGTAAAAAATTTTAAATAAGAATTTAATCATTTTTCGGGAAAATTTTAGCATTTAATTTTGCGAGGTAACTTTGGCTTGTAATTTGAAAACGAACAGGAAATTATTTGCTGCTTGTCTCGTTGAATCATGTTTATGCTTGTTCCCAATATTATGAATATAAAATACCTCAGTCAAAATATGCTTTCTTTTGTGTTCAGCAATTGATAAATGAAACAAAACACAATAGACTAATAAATTAAAATGAAATACAATAGACTAATTTCATTAAGTGAATATTACGTTAAAAGTTTATTGAATATATATGTGCAATTCTTAAGAGGAAATTAATTATAGAAATCATTTTGTGTAATAGCAGCATCTTATAAATATATGGAACTGGTTTAATTAAGTATGGGCTAAACTCGCAACACTATATAGGACTCAAGCCAATGCTAGAATGTAAGGTATCTGATTTTTCATCTTGATTTTTTGTTTGTTTTTTTCCCAGAGCACCATTGTTTTTATTTAATATTACAGTTTTTAGCTTTTCAGAAATATGAAATTTATAAACATGTGGATGTATACACAAGTTTCTGTCTCATTTCTGCAAAACAATGAAAGCTAACCAAAGGAAAAATACAGGTTTCCTGAAGAAACACTGATTACCACACTGTTTTTTATATTTAGCATATTTCATATTTACATCATGAAATAAAACCTGTTAAATTAACTTAGTTTTTAATGTATTTTGCAGTAATTATGGCACCCCAGGAAACCATAAGCATGGGACTAGTTTGAAAGATGATCAACGTATGTATCTTGTAAAAGACTAGTGCAATTCTTGCCTGCCCAATGATGGATTGCCCACCTTCCATCTTGTGGTATGGGCTAGTTTCTTTCAACATTGGCTGATGGTTATGATAGCCTTTGAGGAAGAATAAGTTTATATCCCAACTTCATTACTTCCTAATTGAAACATCCAAACTTGGGCAAAAGATCTAATCATTCTAAATTGGTTTTCTTATATTAAAATTGGGAATAATAATGGTGTTTATAGGACAGTTGTGATTATCAAATGAGAAAATGCATAAGATCTTGTTGGAGTTTCTACCATAAATATTATCATTATTTTCTTTTTCATCTATTTATCTGAGTTGATTATATGGTTAAATAAAATGGCCATTTTTAAAACTACTGAAAGTAATCAAATATAAATATGACATTTACCAAAATCCAGGGAGCCTATTTGTTATATATATATAATATATTAAATATATATGTTAAAAAATGTTGCTTCATAAGAGAAGAAATCCTAAAAAGAGGGCTTTTTGAAGGGAAAAATGAAAATCAGTCAATTACTGGCTGATTAGCATTCAAATCCATGTCATATAAATCACTGTATTTCAACAACTCTTAATTACAATGCTCAAGCAATAAACATGAAAAAGATAGGTAACTGCAATGGAACTTTAGAACTTCCCATATCTGTCAACATGCTTAAACTCTTCTGAAAGTTTAAGAACAACACAGAAACATCAAAGAGGGAACCAGTCTAAGCTCTAAGTGTTTTTACATTTTATAATTGCAGCTTCTCAATGAAATCTTATTTTTTCCTTTTACAGAGGATATTTTTAAAAATGAGGCTTAAGGAAGTTGAGGTATTTAAGGCCTAGAAATATTAGTGTCAGTCCTGGGGTTTAAATTTAGAAAAACTAGATCCCAGAGTATTCACTCGTGAGCACAGAACTTGCTAAGGTAACACATACAACAAACCTGTGAGAAATGTTTCATAGCAAAACCAAGTGAAACAAAGCTCTGTATGCAAAGTTCATACTTAATAGACTATAAATTGTTAAATCTGATTCAAGTGAAAGGGTAACTCTGGCAAAGTCACAATAGAATCACTAGAGGACAGGAAAGAAAAAGAGAAATTATGGAGAAAGTCACAATAAAGGGCAGAAGAAGTAATAGAGATTGCCAGGAGGATCTTTTCTGAGAGCAGGAAAATCAGAAGCCTGTCAAATGGAAGTCTATGGAAGAAAAGGGCAATAGGCTGTCTCCATGATTGTTTTATGACATACATTTTATTCCTCAACTCTGCGTGTGGGGAAGCGGGTTTTGGAGAAGAAGAATAAGAAAAACGCGACCCTTGTTCTAGTAATATGAAAACTATGACCTTTATTCAGTACCATAAACTTTTAATCACCCAAGAAACTATTATCCAAAACCAGTGGATAATCTCAAGTCGTGCTATAATGGTCATAATTTTGTTATGCAAACAATGCTTTTGATTATCTTTATAATTTTACTACCCTCCCATACCAACTCATTTTGACTTTTATATTCTGCAGGTTTTCTTTGTTGAGTACTTTGTGTGGTTTTTGTCAGTGAAGCATGCAAAAGATTACCTGTCTTTACGTAATTGTGATTTTAAAATTAAGAAAGTTTATAAAAGATTTGATCCATAACAAACTATCTCACTTTATAAAATGCATAATCCATGTAACTAAATATATGTGCATTTCATGCAAAATTAAGCCATCTATTTATGCTATTCATTTGGAAAACCAAACTTAATTATTTTGCCTTGGAATGGATGTAGTCTTAAACTAACCAACAGAAAACATAGCTCATCGTTGTACTTCTTTCATTTATTAAGGCTTTAAAGTATTCAAATGAGAAAAAGGTGAATGCTTCACTTTAGGTAAAAATATATTTTAATGTATCACCTAATGAATCAAAAATCGTCATATCTGTAATGCTATTGGTGTGGAGTAGTAACACAGGACACAAAGGCACAAAATAATAAAGCAGCTAAACATAGTCAAATGTTATTAATGGTTTGTAAATGACATTTTAAATTGTCTGTACTCAGTACTTTATCCTCCTGTATTTTAGTGGGATGGGGTGGTTTAACATATTATAGTGACTGATATCTAATTATTGATATAAAAATTTTGCCATAGACATTGATTGTAAAATTCATAAGTTGGTAACATGTGATAAACAAATAGCCACAAAAATGTAAGGATATAGGAAGGGATGACCACCATCCCAGGAGATTTCAATTAGACACTTTTAGGATGTTACCATTAAAGTGTTTCTTTTTTTTTTTTTTTTTTTTTTTTGAGAGGGAGTCTCGCTCTGTCGCCCAGGCTGGAGTGCAGTGGCGCAATCTCGGCTCACTGCAAGCTCCGCCTCCCGGGTTCACGCCATTCTCCTGCCTCAGCCTCTCCGAGTAGCTGGGACTACAGGGGCCCACCACCACCACACCCGGCTAATTTTTTGTATTTTTTAGTAGAGACGGGGTTTCACCGTGGTCTCGATCTCCTGACCTCGTGATCCGCCTGCCTCGGCCTCCCAAAGTGCTGGGATTACAAGCGTGAGCCATCGCGCCCGGCCCTAAAGTGTTTCTTTTATTGTATACCATATAGAATTGCTTCAAAAAGAATTTAGACTGCAAAAAGATGTTGTGATATTAGATCAATAATATAAGAAAATGAAATCTACCATAAAAAGATATTTTCTCTAATTCTCCAAGGCAGATATTTTAAAAGGAGAAGAGGAATCAAAGTAGTTTTTGAAGTTTCACCAAAAATAAATTGAAGAGTCTTGGGATTTGAAGGACAAGGATTGGGAACATTCATGTAACTTAGCAACAAGAAAAATACAATAGTTCTTTCAGAGTTTAGAAATAAAAGCTTCTCCAAAAGTAAAATTGTATATAAAGACAAAACAGGCACAGCCTTATTTAAAAAGGTAAAAATGGTTTTACTGTGTCATCAGAAGAGTCATACTTTGTAGCATTTTTTTTTTTTTTTTTTTTTTTGAGACTGCTGGAATATGTCTTGCAGGAGAGAGGTTTCCAGAATGAGTCTAACATTGAACTCAACGGAGGGCAGGGAGAGCCATCTGGCTGCAGTTTATCTTTTCTCCTAATGGAAAACTTAATGTTTCTGATGCTCCTGGCACATAGAGAAACAAACTTTAGAATTTACTCTGCCAATAGGACTTTTAGCAGATGTTACTTCATTTGTTAAGTTGACAGCTTGTTTGCTTACACCTCCTCATGTGGCTGATGTTTTCACAGTGAATTTCGGGAGTTTGAGAATGGCTCCATCTGTGTGGAGTGTGACCCCCAGTGTGAGAAGATGGAAGATGGCCTCCTCACATGCCATGGACCGGTAAGCCTGAAGACATCTGTGGTGTGTTGGCTTATTTAGTATCATGTATGAATGTTTGTTATTATTTTATCATTTATTCATCTATTCAATAGCTACTTATAGGATGCCATGGGAAAACGTGTTTATCTGCCTACAAGAGGCTTAAAGTTTAGTAGTAGAGATAAAATAGTTAAAAAGTCGATGTCATACATATTTATTCTCCAGATAAAATAGTTAAATGGAATTATAAGATATGGAGTAGTCCAGGACTATTGCGCAGTATAGAAAAGAATAATTAGATTGAAGCATAATCACTAACATAATAAAAATATTTTAAATTGTTATAGAAACACAAATGAAGGAAAAACTAATTCTGTCTTTGGGATGGAAATTGAGACATCAAGATAGGCTATAGAGAAGTGACGCTTGAGCTATGCTTTGAAGAATAATCTGGAAAGAAGAAACATATAAACATATGCAAATGTAAAAGTTCATGTTGTATTTGAGGAAAGCTATCACACATTTTTACATGCATTTAATCCTTTAACTATTGTGGCAGTGTGAAAGACAGTGGAAAGAAGGAGACAAGTACTCATAAACTAAAATCTAAAGCAGTGCAATCAATACTATGGCAGAGGGAAGAATTGAGCTATGAGAATCCAAGGAGGGGTAATAGGATTAGGAAAGTTCTCATGGATGAGGTCCATTTACATAGTTTGAAGTTAGCCTCAGAGAGAAAAGTATAATTATTTTTTAGACCTCTCTTTAGTTTCCATCATTTGAGTTTTTCTTTTTTTTTTTTTTTTGAGATGGAGTCTCGCTGTCGCCCAGGCTGGAGTGCAGTGGCGCGATCTCGGCTCACTGCAAGCTCCGCCTCCCGGGTTCACGCCATTCTCCTGCCTCAGCCTCCCGAGTAGCTGGGACTACAGGCACCCGCCACTGCGCCCAGCTAATTTTTTTGTATTTTTAGTAGAGACAAGGTTTCACCATGGTCTCGATCTCCTGACTTCGTGATCCACCCGCCTCGGCCTCCCAAAGTGCTGGGATTACAGGCGAGAGCCACTGCGCCCGGCCGAGTTTTTCTTATAATGAGATCAGTATAAATTTTTCATTCCTAAGTATCATTTTCATCCTTCTTTAGACAAATTTCCAGTTTACCTGTGTTATTGAATCCTCTCTCAGTGGATAATTTGAGACCAACATTTGCGTGTAGACAAGAGCTTCACATTGCTCTGTACGATTTCACTGGAAATTTAAATAGTATTAATTTTTATACCAGAATGCTTATTCAGCACTTAATTAGCTTAGACAAAATATATATATCATTGAGCCCTCCAAACTTCCATTAGGCCCCAGTGAGCTGTTCTGGAACTTTATCTAAAGAAAGATGTGGAAAAGTTGGCCAGTTCAGAGGACTACCACAAGGATGATTAGCTTGGAAAATTAGACCTCTGAGAAAAAGCAGTGGTGTTGTTTGCCATGAAGAACCAAAGTGTAAAAGGGAATTTAATATGTAATGATCTCCAAGTAAGTATGCAAAGGGCATATGCAGCTATTTTCTTTCTCCAGTATGGACAGTCATGAAAAATACAATTAATTGACAGGGTGAGAAATAGGAATTCTGTAAAGAATGTCATGAAACACAGGGAAGTGAATTTCTGTAAAGGCTTGTTAAGGCAGGTTGAGATATCTATATGAGTCTTTAAAAACGAACATATTTAAGTAACTTCTTGACTATTAATCATGGAATGAAAAAGTCTCTTTCTGAAAGACTGAAACTTTTCAAAATGTATAATTAAAATAATCAAAGATTTGGCCCTCTCATCTGAATAGGCTGGGAATCATCATAGGCCTCTAGATCCAATCATAATATGTATTAGACATAGATTTACAGAAACACTTTTCAAAAAATTATGAGCAACTGCCAAAACTTGCCTAATGTTTCATTTGTGAATCACTACAGGTGCCACTGCACTGATATTTCCTATAAATTTCTTATTACAATTTTCTAGATTAGTTTTTTTTCTTCACACATGTAATTTCCTATTTCTTTCTCTTAACCTTTTTTAGTTTGAACAAGGCTTTAAGAAACATCATATTCGTTTATTCAGCAAATATTATTTAGTACCTACTTTGTGCCAGGCTTCATGAGCATACATATTGATAGGTTTTTAAATATTAGCAAATTCAAACATTAATATTCAAAATTATTTCTCAAAAATTAAGAAGTTGCATTATTTGAGTATTTTAATTTTTTCACATTATCTTTTCTTCATCTATTGTATACTGTATAATGAAAATACATTCAAGTAATAATATTTTGGCCTTTCTTGCAATTGTGACTTTTCAGAAAAATCAAATATATTTATGAACTAATACTTTTAGTTCACCTAATCCTATAGACAAAAAACTAATCTGCTTAGATGTAGCATAATAAGACACCATATTTTTTTCTAATTTCATGAAAAAAATCCCATGTATGAAAACTTGATGTTTGCTTACCATCTGTAGCAAAGTCTAACCTTCACTAAGGAAAGACTTTAATAACTGTCCCTTCAGTATGCCTTTATTAGTTTTCAGGTGTGAAAAAAGTTCAATGACTACTTTACCTATGAATCAAGTCTGAATTAATCTGATCATCTTGGATCATATTTATATTCACGATTTAACACACGTTACTGAGGGCCTTTTGTGAGCTAGTTCTGTGCTAGGTATTTTCACCTACATTTTATTTTATTGTCTTGTAGGTATTACTCCCATTTTTCCAATGAGGAAATAACCTCAGAGATGTTAAATGAATTGCTCAATGTAGTTAAATGAATTGTTCTGTAGTACTGAGACCTTTGGAATCACAATTTTACCATCCAGTCTCAGTGTGCTTATCAGTTCCGTGCTTTTTCTCCTCTTCATGATGCCTCCTGTTGCATAAAATTATGCTAGTGAATAACTCATTCATTAATTTCTCCTAATTTGTGGGTTTTTGCAGTTTGTTTATTCATTGTTCCTCAAAAAACTTGAGATGGTATATAAAAATATACATTTTTAAAACTAAAAGTTGATTTTTAAAATTATTTATAGTTAAAGAATCAGTAATCTTTGAGTGCTAAGCAGGTAAGAACACGACGTCTTTCAGTAATGGTGTCTGAAAAACGGGCATGGCTGAGCTCAACCAGCGGCCCAAACATTGCTCCCACTATGGTTTGGTTTCTTTCAACCCTTAACCATTCATATTAGGTTTTTGCCTGTTTCTGGGCCCACATGTTAATGACCGCAACTAGAGTCAGAGATAGTTTTGTGTGCCAGATAACAGTCATGTATCATTTAAGATATCCAAGAGGTTCTGGAAGCTTCTCCATTAGACTGGCATTTTGATGAAATTGAGGCAGAAGTCATCAAAGCCATTTGGAAATCCCATTCCTGATCTTATGATATATTCTGTTGAAATCACATTTTTGGATCTATGAATATTTCCCCAATGACAAAAACTGATATATACTTATGTTTACCAAACACTGTTACATCTGAAGCATGCTATCACTTTCTCCCTTTAAAATATAAAGAAATTTAACCAATAATGATTAGAAAGTTACTCCAAAACTCAGCACGTCAGTAGGATATGAAACTGTGACTCAACTATAGAAGTTCTGACTCCAAATTTCTCATACATCTCAGTTCACTTTTGTCCCCCAGGAAACAATGTCTTCAGTGCAATAGGGATAAAATGCTTTCAGGGACTATGATAGCTATAAGTAAAATGAGATAATATAATCCTACTTAAAAATGACAGAAATCTAGGGTAATCTTGAAAGGGATAGATTGGAAATAAAAGAAGGCCTTTGCACTTATGTCCTTGTCTGTCCACACTTGGTCTTCTATATTTTATTTAATTTTTTATAATTTTGTTCACTCTGCTTTACTTTCATTACTTTTATACAATCCTATCCAGAAAGGTATAGAAGGAAATATGAGAAGAAAGACAAGCCTGGGAAATCAGACAGTTTCAGGAGACCAAAACTTACGTTAGAGAGGCAGCAAAAGAGAAAAAATAGTAAGGGAACTGATTTTGAAATACATTCCTATAAAAGTGAAAAAGCTGTAAAATTTAGGTTAATAAAGGTTGTGCTGCTGTAACAAATAACCTCCATATTGCAGTAGCTTGCATAAATAAGTTTAAGTTCTTTTTTTCATGTAAAGTTCATAGTTGTTTTTTGCTTGTTTTCTTTTCTTTTTTTTTTTTTTTTTTTTTTTTTGAGACAGAGTCTCACTCTATCGCCCAGACTGTAGTGCAGTGGCATGATCTCAGCTCACTGCAACCTCTGCTCCCCGGGCACAAATGAGTCTCATGCCTCAGCCTCCTGAGTAGCTGGGTTTACAGACATGTGCCACCATGCCTGGCTAATTTTTATATTTTTTGTAGAGATAGGGTTTCACCATGTTGCCCAGGTTGGTCTTGAACTGCTGGCCTCAAGTGATCTGCCCACCTAGGCCTCTCAAAGTGCTGGGATTAAAGATGTGAGCCACCACGCCCGGCCATCTTATAAAGTACACTGGAAATCTGGGAAATGTTCTAAGGCAGCTCCCCTCCCTGTTATGGTCTACTATTCGGGGATGCTTTTAATTTATGGCACTTCCACTTCTACATGGGGTCTGTGAGTCATGGCACCAGAGAGAGAAGGCTGGAGACTTCAGCACTAGTTATCTCATAATCACCTCTAGTTATATTTCATTGTCCAAATTAAGCCATCTCTTATCTCTGGTGAGAGGAGAATTATAATCTTCTCATGTGACTGGAATAGAAGATAATTGGTCCCTGGTGAATAATAACTTTGTCTTTTATAGTAGCTACCAGAGAAAAACATCAATGATGCCTCAAAAAATAATGTGATGCTTCTATAAGGATTCAGCCTATCCTTTAGTTGTCTGTCTAGATTATTGACTCCAGAGGTAGCTTAGAATTAGGGATAAGGAAGAATATTGCCTTGACCTTCATTTTCTATTATTGCATTGATCAATTCATTTATTGTGCCTCAGTTCTTAAAGCCTTTGGGAATATAATGAAAGAAGAGTAAACATTAGACACAGGTATATTTCCTTAAGTCTCTTTATTATGGAAATGAGATGGGGAATCAGTATGTTTCTTTTTCTGAGATTTGCCAGGACATTTTTGGTTATGTTAGCCTGGGACATTAGGTTTTCTATCATGATAATACAATGAAATACAGTCATGCACTTCATAACGACATTTCAGTTAGTGATGGACATATGCAATGGTGTTCCTGTAAAATTATAATATCATGCTTTTACTGTACCCTTTCTACATTTAGATATGTTTAGATACACACATGCTTATTATTGTATTACTTTTGCCTACAATATTCAGTACAGTAACATGCTGTGCAGTTTGTAGTCCAGGAGCAAAAGGCTACACCATATGGCCTAGGTATGAAGTAGGCTACACCATTCAGGTTTGTGTAGGTACACTATGTGATATCTGCGCAATGATGAAATCACCTAATGATTCATTGCTCAGAATATATCCCGGTCATTAAGTGTCACATGACTATAGTTAAGAGATGCTTAAAAAACAAAGAAAAAAAAAGTTATTTATCTTATTACAGTATACTTAAAGATTAAATATGAACTTGATTTTACTTTTATAACTTTGTATCTTTTGACTTCACCCGGACATGATTTTACATTATAAGAAGAATACATTTACGTTACTTAGAAGAATAATTCCTAGTTCTTAATTCAGACTCTGCCTAATTTACTCATTGTAAGTTTTATTCTGTGTGCTACAAGAAGACATCAGCATGTCTCTTGTCTTGTACGATAAGTCATGGTACTGAGCATACTTGCACAGTAAATGATTCTGTGTAATAAACAATATTACGTGCCTAAGTACCCATAAGCGGGTGTTAAAATTGGAAGGATGTGAAGTATTCTTTTTTGGGAAGAAATAAGAAGTTACCATTAGCAAACTCCTCAGGCAGAATCAGGATTAGGTTTTACAGGCTTTTTTTTTTTTTTTTTTTTTTTTTCAAGCTCTGAGCCTCACATCAAAATAGTGAAATAGACAAGTGCTTGATTGAGCCCCACCAGTCTCAGGATTTCCTGAAAGCTCTTCCTGATTACTTTTTCTTCTTTACGCTTCTATTCTTCATTCACACGCCTCCATTTTTAAATTTTAAAATATCATATTTCTCGATTTTCTGATGCCTTAAGTAACCAATTTGTAATATCTGGCTGCGCTTGGATTAACATTTGTGTAGGACAAGCTTTCCCAACCTGCAGCCCATTGGCCATATGCAGCCCAGGACAGCTTTGAGTGTGGCCTACCACAAATTCGTAAACTTTCTTAAAACACTATGAGTTTTTTTGCAATTTTTTTTTTTTGTCTCATTAGCTGTCATTAGTATTAGTGTATTTTATGTGTGGCCCAAGACAATTCTTCTTCCAATGTGGCCCAGGGAAGCCAAAACATTGGACACTCCTGGTTTAGGATATAAGGTACTCCCATCATCTTTACAGTCCCTACCTAATATCCAGTTCTTTATAACTTAGTGTTAACTCCTGACTGCCAAATTCTCATTGTTTATAACTACAAATGTGATAGAATTGTCTCTCTGTATATTTACTATATCTTATTTATTTAAGTTGTCTTCAACGTGAACTGTAATGATTGTTGAACCCTATGGACATAGCCAGATTTTAGGGAGAAATGGGTCAGGGGAAGAAGTTCCAAAGGGGAGTGGTCAAAGAGGAGAGGAATTTTAAGATAATATGGTGTCCAAAAAGGAGATGTAAAAGTACATTTCAGGTAGCTGTTGTCCACAACAGCTGAATGTATGAAAGCATCGGGTATGTCTTTTAAGAAAGATAGCATTTACCAAAGTGTTCTAGCTTTTCTTTGCTCTGACAGTATACCCATTTCTAGTATGCTTACTATCCATTATACCAGATCCAAATCAGTTTGTATTCTGTGAAATTCATACATGTTTTAGTTTTAACATCTTAATATTGTCATGACTTTTAGATATATTTTCATATCATTTTCACTTATTAACATTCTACATATTAGAAAGCTAATGTATATTATAAACATAGTGAATTTGTTCTATTTGCATTTATTATACTCATATTTATATTATCGTCATCCTTGGATAAGTTTTTTCATGGAGCCTTTATTTGTATGTATTTGCTTTATTATTATGGACTATTTTGCTCATCAAAATGTGCATTTATATGGCTTTCAATATTGTTCTGTGATTTACTAAAATCCCTATAAATAGACATAATATGACTTTCAGTGTTTTCACAGCGGATATGAAATAAAGAAAAATCTAGGAATTATTTTTATTCACCTAAACTGCCTAATTCCTGATAATGTTATCATAACAAATTTTAAAATTCATTTTATAAATAAAGTCATTGTACAACCAAAGGAAAGTTTACATCCTACTCTTATATGAAATTCACTTTTAGTTAATTACTGTTATATCCCTTTTCTCATTAACTATTTAGTAAAAGTATTCACATATTCCCAATGATGGTGATGAAATACCTCTAGGGAAAATGTGTTTTACTAAAAATTGCTGCACTATAATATTGCCAGAAATAAATCACAAGAAGAAAATACTGACATCCTTTTGAGAAAGTCATTGGACAATTTTGCTCATCGAATTAAGTCACATTAGAGTCATGACATGGAAATCAGTTGGCCCAGAACTGCTTATGTCAAAAAGGAAAATATTTCAAGAGTAAATATGTTATTATAGTGTTTTCACACATACAGGATATCAAAACTGAACTTGATGTATCTTCTTTGCACTGTTTGTACTACAAAAATTACATCCACATTTGTACTGCTGAAAATGTTCTCCAGTTCTCTTAGAGGAAGATTTGCCACCTACTGAAGTCTTGGTAACTAAACCATATGAATACATTCCAGAGGAAATGACACCACTTTTCTTTCTTCTTTTTTTTCTTTTTCACATTTCAGGGTCCTGACAACTGTACAAAGTGCTCTCATTTTAAAGATGGCCCAAACTGTGTGGAAAAATGTCCAGATGGCTTACAGGGGGCAAACAGTTTCATTTTCAAGTATGCTGATCCAGATCGAGAGTGCCACCCATGCCATCCAAACTGCACCCAAGGGTAAGCATCCTTGCTGGCCAAGGGCTCACCTGGTATGTGTTATCCACATGTAGCTTTATCACTGGTACCATCTCTGAAATGTATACCATTCTCATAGAACTCTACTAATCCTTATATTTAAAATGCTGATTTTAAGAGAAATACTAAGAGAATGATTTAAGGAATCAACTTTGTACACCCTTAAATATTTCTGCTTAGCTTTTACCTATAACCATTCTATTAACACCTTCATGAAGCTAGCTAGTATCAGGTATACTTTGGATGCAGTTTAGAAATTCTTCCCAATTATATTGGAGATTCAATATCTCAGAAAACATAGGACAGTAATCATGCTTTTGAGGTTTGTGTTTATCAAATCTTTAACAGAAGTTTTCTATTTCTGTTTCTTGTCACAATAAGCTTAAGGTGAGGATATTTCTATTTCATAAATACTACCTTAAATTACTCCTTCAAAAAAATATGAACAAAGGTAACAATGGCAGGGAAAAGGAGAACCTGGTGATACATATATTTAAAAAATAACAAGTACATTTTGTGAAAGTAACCTTGTTACAGGTAATCCTTTAGCCTTGAATTTCTTTAACTGATATAGGGCAATCTGAAGCTTGGTAAATTTTTTTTCTGTTTTTCAAAAGAATACATTCTGCAATGAATAATAATTAGATTACCTTTGATATTGATAACAGTTGAATAACAAAGACACATTACAGAAAGAAGAAAAGCACTGAACTGTAAAAGAAATAATGTCATTCATCTAACAAATTCCAACAACTATTTCTTAAGAGATAACAAATCTATTTTAGTAAAGATTTTTCCTTTTCATTCCTCCGGAAGGTGAATAATTTGTAATTGAAAGCAGTGTTACATTCGCCATCCTCCTCCTGCCCATAAAGCCTTTTCTCCATTGTGAATGCCTATGGGCATGTGCACGTACACATATAAACACACACACACAGACACATACAGACACACACACACACACACACACACATTTGTAGTTGAGAATCAGCTTGGGTACTTTATATCTGGCAGGAAAGTGTGAGATTCCATAAAGAGATTTTCTGCCAGATTAAGGGATAGCTGTTAGGGGATACTGAAGTTAAGCAAGCGACATCATTTCTTGCCAAGAAAACATCAATTTGCAGATGTTGCTACAATTTCCTGCAGGTCAAGAAATAAGCTTAACTCACTCTGTGAAGTGGCAGATCCTCAAAAGGTAAAGTAATATTCTGCCATTCAAATTCAAATTCACCTTGGAAGTGGTAATTGCCAATTCACTAGTTGACATATAAGCACATATACATTTAGGGTACTGAAATAGTCACACAGACACTTTGCTTCAAGGAATCTAGAGGTGATAAACTGCTCCCCTTGTGAGTTTTTGGCACACTTGAGTTAAGAGTCACAAAAAAAACACAACTGGTTCTGCTGGAGCAGAAGAAAGAGTCAACAACAGAAAGAGAAAACTTTGCCTGCTAAAATCATCCACAAGAGAATTTTATTGTTTTGCAGCTGAAATTAAACCAGTAAATTATTCAATATAATGTTGATGTCAACAGCTGTTGCCATTCAAAATGAGACCTTTTGCTGTTTTTGCAAATCTAATTACGATGAGGCCATTAGGGAAATGAAAGCGAGATCACAGAGCCATAGTCTGGATGCATGGCTGGTGTGTCTTCCTCTCTGCCCTTTTAAATCATTATTATATAATAATAATAAACATATATAGTGGGGGGGAGTAGAAATATGAGGCAATGAAAAGAGATTAGTTTATGGTAGCAACAAAATCTGGATCTCAGTCAAAAGGAAGGATGAAGGTGTAATGGGGAAGAAATCTCACCAGAGCATTTGGGAATTCTAAGTGAACAGAAAAAAAGACGCCTTTAGCAATTTGCAGCTGCAGAATTAAGTTGAGACAGAATTTGAATATTGTACTCCCTGGCATCTTCCAAGGTAAATGCATTCTCTAATGACTGACTTAATCCTGAAGGATTTTTGTCTCTGTTTTCATTTAGCTTTCTGCCATCCTGTTTTTAAAATACCTTCTATATTGTCCAGATTCACTCACTTCGTAAAAATGCTGTGGTTCTAGTCCCAGAGTATTCTAGTCCCAGGAATTTCCGAAGGATGTGATTCCTAAATTCCTAAATCCTCATATATACTCTACTGCAGTGCAACATTGTGCTTTGAGATATTTTACTGAAGCAAAAAGGTGTTCTGTGCAGTCAGTCCCTTCTTTCCAAATTGAGCATACAGATACAATATTTTCCTAGGAAAACCACAGGAGCAGTGAGGAAGATGGAGCAAGTGACTATTTTTATTCCTAAACACGCGTAATAATCGACCTATAAGTAACTGTGAGCTCACCAGGCCAGTTCTACTTTGGAAAACAGCTTTTCTTTTATATGCCTATATGATCAGATAATTCAAAAACCAGATTAATGAAAATAGTCTTTCAAATCACAATTTTTACAATTAAAGTACTTACTTTGAATACTGTTTAATGATTTTTCTGAAAATAAAGTTATCTGTGTCATACTTTAAAAGCACTTTTACCACTCTAAAAGTACATTAAATATAATGGCTCTAACAGGCTCTCTAGACACTTTTAAAATAGGTCATCTATTTAGTCCTTATCAGAAGATTCTCACTAATATCCGTGGAAACAACAAGTGTGTCTCTTCTTACCTTGACTAGAGAATTTTTATTTTAACAGCCTTTTCTTAGTTTATTCACTCTTCAACTTTGTTATATTGGATATCTGCTCTGCATCACATACAGTGATAGGAAAATTCAGAAATGAACAAGACACAGCTTCTGACCTCAATGAACTCACAGTCCAGTAAATTTATATTATTTAATTTATATCCTCTGTTTGAGACCAGACCCTTCTCCACAGTATTTTGAAAGATGAGCAAGAATTTAAAACTTAGGAATGATGTTCAGATTTCAAATTAGCAAGATAGAATTTTTTTAAAGATTTATAAACTTAACTAATGTAATTAAATTGCGGTGAGGGCAAAGATGATTTTTTCCTCACTAATATAACTTGAGTATGTGCTCATTTAATGTCAGTTTAACTTTGGTTTTGTATCAGACCAAACCTGCATTTTAGACTTGGAATGAAATGGATATTTTATGGAGCATCTTTTTAAAAATCTCATTGCATGTTTTTGTTGATATTAGAATAATGATTTTATATTATTAAATGTCACATGTACCTTAATCTTTTTATTCGTTTATAAAATATTCTTAAACTGATATAATGAAATAATTTTTATTCATCAAGAGAAGGAAAGATGGGCTGCTTGTGGAAGTTTTGTCTATAATCTTTTAATGGAAAAATTTTTAAATTTCCTTCATTTTTATTTCAAAATTTAAAGATTTTATCAAAATATCTAAACTAGGTTGGTTAAATGAGTACGTCAGGGAACTTACAAGTCATTATATACTAACAAAGGTTAAACAGTTTAATATTCAGAACTTTAGATATTCTTTTGGAATTTGTTAATTAGACATATTGTGTTTTATTTTTCTAATTTTCTGTAAGTATTCTACTTTGAAACACTATTCTTTTATAATTCTATTATTCTAGATTTTGATTCAGTTACTTATTTGTGATTTTGGCTCTTCAAAAGTTTAGTGTTTCTGTTGTTCTATGATCTTGCTGAATGGATGCAAATTGCATGTAGTAATTAGTTGCTTACAGAAAATACAAAGAGTTGAAAAACAATATACATATTTTAGTTTTCAGCGGCTTGTATTTAGAAAGAATGGTGCCACTTCAGTCATACTCTTATTTTTCTTTGTCTTTCATTTTTTTCTTTCATTCTCAGTTTAAAAATTGGTTTGAATCTCAAATATCCTACACAATCCCCTCAACAACTTTTCTTGACCCTGCATCCTGCTCCCTCAGTCCCTCCCTGCCATTTCCCCCTGCCTCTATTTTTCTGTCTCCAATTTGCTTCTCAACTCACAAAAACCTAAATTCTAGTGACCATGACAATGACAAGTAAAATTATCTTAAGAGTTATTTTACCAGACTTCTCTGCCTTTCACACTGATGACCACTCCTTCTTTCTTGAAGTTCTTTTTCTGATTTGACTTCCATGAGACTACAGTTAATTGGTTTTACTCAGTTATATTTTCCCACACTTCTGGCACAAAGAACTCATCTTATGTCGTATACTGTTGGGGTTCCTTGGGTTTCCATCTTCAGCCTCTGCTTTTCTCATTTTTTATATCTTCTTTAGCCATCTATTCACTTACATGGTTTCAACTTTCTCCTACATGCTATTTCAAGATTGATCATTATACTCATGCCTTCTTTCCCCCTTAGCCACTCATCTTTCCAACTGCTGATAAACATTTCTACCTAGATGTAGGACAGCCATACTAAACTCTAGATACACAAAACTGAAATTATCAACTCCTCATCCCCTAACACATACAGGAAGAAACATATTCATCTTCTTGGATTCTCTCAATGATGGTACCACTATTAGCAAAGCTAGAAATGTAAGTCTTGTTTAACTCCTTTGATATTTTACTTTCATGAAATCAGGAATCAACTGCTCTTTTTTATTCCCCCGATCTTTTGAGGTATTTCTTGAGTCTGTCCTTCTGCCTCCATCACAGTTACCATTTCTCTAGTTTAGTCCATCATCTCTTACATGGACTAAAGTAGTCTTTGTGCCAAACGAGTTGGCCTGGCTGCCAGCTGACTAGTGTCCACAGGGCAAGGAGAGTTACTGAAAATACTAATCTAGCAACTTCACTACTTCTTTAAAGCCCTACAGTGATTTTCTATTGATTGTTACTAAGCAAATATTTCTCAAAATCTGGTTCCCACCTAATGTTCTAACTTCTTTTTTCTCCTCTTCCTATTGCCTCATATTTTGCTCCCCAGCTACTAAGAATTATTTGTAGTTGTTTTGCATATACAATACATTTCTTCAGGTCTGTGCTTTTGCTCCTGCAGAAACCACCACCACCCCAACTCCAGCTCGCAGCACTCTAAATTTCAGCTTTTTACCTCCCCCAGGAGGGTTATCATGCCCTTCTAGGGTGGTTCTAGGTGTCCACCCTCCACACTACCCTGAACCACTTTTTCATGTTTCTTATTACATTTATCTCATTATTCAATACACATCTGTTTATGCATCTGTCTCCTTCATTAAATTCGTAGCTCATTGAGAATAGAAAAATGTCTAATTCATCTTTTTTTCTCCCTCTAGCTCTTAGAAATACCAGGAACACTTAGTAGACATGTAACGCAGGGCTTTTTTTAATGAATGAGTATCTTTCATATTCACACTTTTCCCTCAAGTTAAATTTTAGTTTTGAATTTTTTTTAATCTTTCAAGGGTTATTATAAAGATGGATTGCAAACTAGCCATACCTTTTTAGATTCTCACTTGGAACTAATAAGCAGACTTTTAATTTAACAAAATGATAATATGGTATAAAATCATTTTCAAGAAGATGGAGCAGGAAGTTAGAAAAAAACAAGTTATTTGGAATATAGTGAAAAGAAAATTATATAAGACAAATTGGAGGCTTTTTAGTAATTTTCCATTTTTAGAAATGATTTTGACTATAGATTATATATAATACCAATTTAATGCTATGTATTCTAGTTTTTTTCCTTTTTAGTTGCTTTTTAAAAGACTTTTCATATAGGTGTATTCTCTCGATTTCTATAGGTTAAAATTTGTCTGCGCTACTCCGAACGAAAACAAAAATCAACTTTTCAGCTAGCAGGAATGTTATAACAAATGTGTATGAGACAGTGAGATAAGTGACTTAATTGGCATTCTAGGGATATTGTATTAGTTCACCAATGTTTAGACTTATTTAAATATATAATGGGTAGACTGGCCTCATACATTGGCACCTTTTTACATCATTATATGATGATCCTATCTTCAGCTTCTTTTACAAATTTGAAAATTAAAAGTTTGGAAATATATGTAATCTTTATTACCAGTGAAATAAGGCACTTCTATAAATCATAACTATAAAAAGGATCTTGATAATGTTCTGGAGATATATGTCTTTGATGGGAGAAAAGGAAAAGAAAAAGAGTTCAAATATATTGGAAGATGAAAGAAATAATACTTCTATATTGGTTCAAAATGAAATTCTAGGGACTGCACATTAGAATTCTGTGTACTTATGTAATTCCATGTAAATGTTAGTCTCAGTGTATTCTTTACTTACCTGGGTCTTAAAGGTAATTCATTTCCTTACATAGTATTTATTTATCTATTATTGTTTGAGTTCATTATTATGGTAGTTTGGGTTCGTTATTATGGTAGTTAAAACATTCATTATTATGTTTTTGTTTGCCTGTTATGGCATTGCTATTTTAAAAGAGAGTGTCAAGATAAACTGCAGTATGGTGAAACCAGTTAATTTTCTTTTAAAATAAATTCATGTTTAAGATAAGTATCTTTTAAAGACAGGCACAACCAAGAATCAGAATAATGTGATTATGTAAAGTATCCATGAGAGTAGCATTAAAGCATGTTGACTCATTTTCTGCCAAAATCAATCTTTAATGAGCATTGAGCATCAGGTTATTATATTATATTGAATTGCTCATGGTTTTCTTATTTTTTTTTTAATTTAAACTTAAGGCCTTTAAGAAGAAACCATACACAAGAAAACAATTATAGTCATTGAAATATCAACTTATTTGTTGAGACATGTAATCATGTATGATGCATATCAGTTGAAAGTATTAGAAGTGAGCTGTACGTTTGGAAGTTATTCACAGAACCAATGTAAAATTTCCTTTAACTTTGGGCATTTCTTTGCATTCCACTTCGTTGATAATGGCAATTCATTTCTGTGTATTCATCAAGCAAAAATCTTCCTGGCTTGAAATTCATTGTGTTCCAAAATAGTCTAATAATTATAAGAATTCGAGACAATCAATATTTATTTTACTGATTTTTTAAATGACTAATTTTTTTCCCCTTGTATTTTTTTAAATTTGCATTTTCTGCAGGTGCATAGGCTCAAGTATTGAAGACTGCATCGGCCTGATGGATAGGTACTTGGTGTGCTTGCTTCCCATGTTCTTCCTCCAAGGCTCCATGTGTGAGCACTGGTGCATGTGTGTGCATGTCACTGTGGATGGAGAATGATGTTTTCTGTTTTGTAATTGCCTGCAGGTGTAACGGTCCCACTAGTCATGACTGCATTTACTACCCATGGACGGGCCATTCCACTTTACCACAACATGCTAGGTAACATCTACCATGTTTCCATTTTGTCGCTCAAATCCTTTCCTAGTTGTCATGAACAAAAAGTACTAACCAGTTGGATTAAATTTATAATATCTTATAACTCATAATATATCAAATTAGGAAGTTTTGAAAGAGGCATAAAAAACTTTCCTTCTCGAGCCAACTTTCTTACTTCTTTTTCCTTCATTCATTGTGATACAAGAGTCTCAGTTAGTAACACCATCGATTTTTTTTTTTTTTTTTTTTTGAGACTGAGTCTCACTCTGTTGCCCAGTCTGGAGTGCAATGGCATGATCTTGGCTCACTGCAACCTCCACTTCCCGGGTTCAAGTGATTCTCCTGCCTCAGCCCCCCTGAGTAGCTGGGATTACAGGTGCCCACCACCATGCCTGGCTAATTTTTGTATTTTTAGTAGAGATGGGTTTTCACCATGTTGGCCAGGCTGGTCTCAAACTCCTGACTTCAGACAGTCTGCCTGCCTTGGCCTCCGAAAGTACTGGGATTACAAGCGTGAGCCACCGTGCCCAGCCTCGATTTTTAATTTGTGTTGTCTAAACAGGATTTTGAGTTATTAACATATACCTTTAATAGAATATTTTTGCTCTTAATTCAATAGATGATTACAAAAATATTTATAAGGAAGGAATTTGCAAAAGCTGATCTATCTATTTATTATTTAATTTAATTCAATTTCTGATTTTATATTATTTTTAACTGGTTGGCATATTCTCTAGGTATAAGAATTAACATAAAGGCAATATAGAAAATATTTTGTGCAGGTAAAAGTATAACTTGGAATTTAAAAACAAAACATAAGACTCATTCCCACACAAAAACCTATATACTAATGTTTGTAGTGGCTTTTTCATAATCACCCGAAACTGGAAACTACTCAAATGTTCTTCAGTTGTGGCATATCTATATATTGTAACACTACTGAGCAATAGAATAAAAAGGAACGAGTTGCTGATACACCCAACAACATGGATGGATCTCAAATATATTACACTAAGTGAAAGAAACCAGACTTAAAAAGTACATACTGTGTGATTCCATTCACATGGCATTCTGGAAAAGGTGAAATTATCAGGACAGAAGTGTTGCCAAGAGCTGGAGACCGGGGGATAAGGTTGACTGGAAAAGGGAAGGAGATAATTTGAGGAGATAATGGAACTATTCTTCTATCTTGATCATGGTGATGGTTGTACAAAAGCATGTGCTTATCAAAAATTGTAGAGCTGTACATTTTACTGTATATAAATTATACCTCAATAAAACTGACTTTTAAAATATCTCATAAAACATTTCCTATATAACATTACCATCTTATGTAGAGATATTGTTAGCTTTATTTATGAAACAAATTAATTACATCCTTTTAGGAGAGAGAAAGTAGTACTAAAGTTAACAAAATGGGAATTTTGGATGAAGTATTGCCTTTTAACGTAAACCCTTGTATTGAAGTGTACATAGTGTAAAAGTACAAAAAACATAATTGTAAAGCTCAGTGAATTTCCAAAAATGAAACATTTGTGTAGCCATTAACCAGATCAAGAAACAAGATGGCAACAGAGCCCTAGAAGCTACCTTGTACCTCATTCCAAGGGTAGCCACTGTCCTGAATTGTAATACCATAGGTCAGATTGCCTGGTTTTTCACTTTATATAAATTTAGTCATACAGTTTGTATTCTATGCATCTGGCTTCTTTTGTGAACTATTGTATTTATGAGATTCAAATCTGTGTCACTGAATTTAGTCATAATTTCTTCATTCGTATGTTATTGCCTTTACATGTTTTTAAAATAAATATGTCATCTTAATATATCATTTTTAATGAATAGAAAAATTAAATTCTAAAAAGAAAGCGAAGCACATGCTAGAGTAAATTGATTTCTACAACAGTGGCACTGTGACACTTGGGCACAATCAAGACTAGTTAGTATAGTTATTTAGAGCAAGGTAAAATTATGAAAAAATTAGAGACAGGGAGAGAGTGCTGAAGGCCTAAAGTATAGTTTTATAAGCCAACGTTCATCTTAAATTGTTCCTATATTTAAGAAAGAAATTTTCCTTCTTGAGACCTTGGCAGAGCAACTGCATTATCAGCTTGAACAGTTTTCACATTTGCTTTGATGATTTTCTTATAATTATGTAGTTATTCCAGTGGACTAGTTAGGGGTAATATAGTACAGTGGTTAAGTGTTCTGTCTTTAGAGTCAGATTTTCTGAGTTCAGAGCCAGGCTCTACCATTTTTAGATGTGTGACTGTGGGTAAGTTCCTTAAATTATCTGAGCCTCGCTTTCTTCATGCATAAAATGAGAATACTAATATAGTTCATAAATTGTAAGATTGAATGTGTCCTTAGAACAGTGCCTGGCTTAGAAGTCACTCAATAAGTGTTATTACTTATTATCTTTCTATATATAAAAAATTCTCAAACGTTGAGGGTGAGAGAACGTGCTTCCCAGGGGGAGGAGAGAGGTCTCTAAAGTCACACCAGGAGCTTTGATGTGTGCCTAAAGCCCTTTTGATGGGCTCCTTGAAGGAAGAGAGAGCATTTCTCTCTCTTCACCTTGAGAATCTCAATTACAATGTTGACCACTGATACTAATTATGGTAGGTCATTGGCTGATATGTAGAGGCAGAGAAAAGGTTAAAAGCACGTCGATAGATCACTTATAGTCCTTAATGCTTGTAATTGAGGTTAACTCAAAATCATAGTGTATCTTGTTATAGATTTAATATTTTCAAACTTTAAACAAAAGCATGATTGGAATTCTCAATCCTCTTGTCTACTTCGGTTTCCAGGACATATTCACTCTGAGATTCCAGTAATCTCAGACTAAAACACCTAGTGCAGATTAGCCTTATCATAAATAGGTGACATGGCCAGTCACTGTTTATAGATGATACAGAAAGTACAGCCCATCATTTTTAAGAAGAATCACCTGTAGCCTACAATATAGGTAAAAAGCAGGGGTTCTTGAATGTCTGGTTTCAAATATTGGCTCTATCATGGTTTTTATCTGTAAAATGGGAATTATAATGGTCATTTTGAAACTGAGAATGTTTATAAGCCTTAAGATTGGTGTGAAGATTAAATAATGCACAATAGCCAGCATACAGCGTATGTTTATTGGTGGTACTTACTGCTCCAGTAGAAATGTTGGCATAATAATCACTTTGAAAGCCTCATAAAGTTACTAATTTACATATCAAAAAGGCGTTAATCCAGTAGGTTAGTGACTACAGGATTGATATATCAAAATTACTCAGGTTTTAAGCATTTCAATGTTGTACCAAACTTCTAAGTACAATAATTTAAAATAATTCATAACAATAGTTAATTGTTCCTTTTAGGAAACTCTAGATATCTTTAATTAACGCCTATTTAGAACTTAAATATAATGCAGTGTGACTCCATTCTTCACTTGCATTGACTTGTCAGAATCAATTGACTTGTGAGGGAATGTTTATAAGAAAGTTTGAAATTTACGCGAAGGCCTTAGCCTGGATGCTTTGCAAAAGTGTGTATGATCATGGAACATTTTGATGCAGATTGGGTAAGATGTGAAAGTAACAAGTGTCTGCTTTTTCAGGTCTTCAGTATTGCAACAAATGCTTGCCTCTCTGAGATGAGGTGGGTGTGTATTTCATTGAAAGCAGCAGTAATTTAGTAATATTTTTAAATGTCATCGTAGTTTTTCAAAGCATCTGTCAATTGATTGAAGTGAATCTTACATAATAGGAGGACAAAAACTACAAATGAAAATAATTGTTTTGGGCAGGGCACGGTGGCTCATACCTGTAATCCCAGCACTTTGGGAGGCCGAGGCGGGCGGATCACAAGGTCAGGAGAACGAGACAAGCCTGGCTAACACGGTGAAACCCCACCTCTACTAAAAATACAAAAAATTAGCCGGGTGTGGTGGAACATGCCTGTAGTCCCAGCTACTCAGGAGGCTGAGGCAGGAGAATCTCTTGAACCTGGGAGGCAGAGGTTACAGTGAGCCGAGGTCATGTCACTACACTCCAGCCTGGGAGATAGAGTGAGACAGTGTCCCCCTCAGACCCCCCCAAAAAAGAAAATAATTGTTTTGAGTTTCTTAAACCATCTTTTAACTGGCGGATTATCCAAATGCCTAGTTTATTTTTAGTCACAGAAAATTACATTGAGCATGTCAATGTGGCCATTTCAAAATACTTAGTGTTCATATTCCCTCCACCCCATTATACTGTATTCTGTTTCCTAAACTAGCCTGGCGGATGTTGGGGGGGCGGGTGCGGGGGGAGAAGATTTAAATGAAGGCAGGTGAAATGTTTCCAGTCTTGATCAACTTCCATTTTCTAAGCAACGTTATTCTTTCCCAAGCCTACAATTTATGAGTTGGTTTCCACACTCTGTTTATATTATAGGCTGCTGCTGGAATTTCTTTCAGGAAGATTGGATAAGATAGAATAGAATTTCTTTTTTACCTTTAGTCTCCTAGAATATGCTGCTTATAATGAAAATAATACTTGATATTTTAGAACCTCTCCCTACTTCCCTTATCTGAATTAAGTGCCTTAAAAATAGTGTTTGCCTTTGGTGGTTTTCCTTTTCCATCAAGAATCCTATAAAAAATATGTTTAGCAAGATTTTTTTCATTCTTTTCTGTATATTATTTATTTTAGCTTGCATACATGCTATTTTCATATAGATTCTGATGGAATAGAATATTTGATTCTAATCCATTTTAGATTCTTTGTCAAATATATATCCAAAGGTTGGTTGGTTGGTTGGTTTGTTTATTTCTTTTAATCTCAGTCTCCTATTCTATTAGGGCTGAAATTTGTTAATCTCAATAAGTCAAGTTTCTATTGGCAAAACATTTCTTTATGTTAGTTAGCAGTCCACGTGTTAACTGACTAAAACTCTTTTCAAATTTGTGAAATCATTAAAACAGCTAGATATCAAGCATTTTTATCTAGCTACTTGCTCCAATTCAGTTATTCTAGGTGCTTCACAATATAAAATAAAGTCATTTGACTCAGGTTAACTGTCTAAATCTCCTTTGGGCAGCTATTTGAAACATTTTATATTCTTGTCACATTTTAATGCCTGTGTCATACTTTTACTTTATTGTATAGTGGTTATTAAGTAAGAGGTCACATAACAGTTTAATCCTTTAGCAGTGTGACCCATGTGTGATATATGAGAGAGATGATATGATATTCTTGGCGCCACATTCACAATTGGCACATTTTTTTCCTTGTTTGTTTTGCCTCCAAGGAACTTAAGTTCATAACTCATGTCGAAATCAAACGGTCAAAATCATCCACAGATGGTTACCTTAGATGAGTGGCAGTTGTATTATGATCCTTAAGTCCAATAAATAAAAGCACACAGACCTTTATTATAAGTCTATCCTCAGTCCACTAAGTTCTATATATTAAATTTACTTTTGAATTAAAGAGAGTTTGGGCCGGGCGCGGTGGCTCACGCTTGTAATCCCAGCACTTTGGGAGGCCAAAGCGGGCGGATCACGAGGTCAGGAGATCGAGACCACGGTGAAACCCCGTCTCTACTAAAAAATACAAAAAATTAGCCGGGCGTGGTGGCGGGCGCCTGTAGTCCCAGCTACTCGGAGAGGCTGAGGCAGGAGAATGGCGCGAACCCGGGAGGCGGAGCTTGCAGTGAGCCGAGATTGCGCCACTGCACTCCAGCCTGGGCGACAGAGCAAGACTCCGTCTCAAAAAAAAAAAAAAAAAAAAAAAAAAAACAAAAGAGAGAGTTTGAAGAGGTGAAGGAGAGTGTGTGAATCTCTTCTTTTCCACATGATTTTTGTCCCAACTTCCCAGTACCCATAAAATACCAAGGTTATCACAGAATTATAAGGGAAGAGCAAAACGTCTCAGCTCAGTTGTTAATTAGTATTCATACAGTTAAAGTGGTTACTTTAACAGAAGTATTTAGTATCACAAAGTTGCAAAAGTGGCTTTTACATTGATAGCAAAATGCTCAGACATTGCTACCAAAGCTTCTAGAGACCCTAAAATGTTAATATTATACTCAAACTCACTGAGTGGCTTACAGTAAAATAAAACAGAACTTAAAGTATAATAAACAAACAAAACAAAACACAGTTCCACAGGTAAAATTACAGGCATGGCATAGCTGGGTTTTTTCCTTATCTTCTCACCAGGCTGAAATCAAGGTGCTGTCTGACCTGTGTTCTCATCTAGAGCTTGGAGTCCACTACCAAGTTCATTCAGGTTGTTGGCAGAACCAAGTTCCTTGAAGTTGTAGAACTGAGGTTCCCAAGTTATTGCTGATTCTTAGCCAAGACCACATTCAGCTCCTTGCAGCCATGTGTAATCCTTGTCATGAACCAGCCCTTCCCACCCCACCCCCACCATCTTCAAAACCCAGCAACAGTGCTTCAGATCCGTCTTATTCTTTGAATCTCCTAGATTTTGTCTCTGTGACCAATAGACCCAGATTTGAAGGCTCATGGAATTAAGTCAGGCCCTTGCTGATCGTCTTTCTATCTTCCGGTCAAGAAATTTGGGACCTTAATTACATCTGCAAAATCCTTTCACATCAGCACCTGGGTTAGAATTTAAATAAGTGGGAAAAGTATGTGTATATTTCAGTGGCTGTAATCCTGGGAGCAATTTTTGCTATCTGTCTAGCACACCTGCCTACCTTGGGGACTAGAGCATATAATATTTCCAACGGTGCCGTTCTTATTTTTTCTTGTCCTGAGGGAAACTTAATTATTATTCTGTGTGTCATGCAACTTTGCCACATAAATGCACCTTTATGTATGAGAGATCAATTGGTCAAACTATCTTCAAATAATTTATTATCATATTCTCGCCCTCAAAGGCCCTAGAGCAAGCAATAAGGTATTATCTTGGAACTAAAACCACGGTTCTCTTTGTACATTTATATACTGTAAGGTAAGGTCTCAGTGTCCATGTTGGTTCCAGGTGCTCATGCTGCATTATTGTGCAGTACCTCACAGACAGAATCCTGATTAAAGTACCCCCTGGTTAATATAAAATTTTGGCCTTTTCATTAAGTCATCAGACCTGTAAGGCTCTCTCAAGATTGATCTAGACCTGCCCTGTCCAATATGGTAACCACTAGCCACATATGGCCATTAAGCACTTTCAATGCAGTTAAAGCAAATTAAGATTCTATGTAATTGTAAAAACTACACTGGATTGTGAAGACTAGTATGAAAAAGGGAATATAAAGTATCTTATTAATAATGTGTTATGTCAATGACATGTTGAAATGTTAGTAATATGAGTATGTTGGGTAAATAAATACAATTAATTTCATCTTCTTAAATATGTCTGCTAGAATACTTCCAATCACTTATTTAGCTTGTATTATAGATCTATTGGACAGCACTGCTCCAGCCCAGTCATCATGAAACTTTGATTTAATATTCAATTTTGGTAATAGTTTTACACAAAATAAGAATAGTAGAAGGAATGATTTGGCGTATTCACAGAAGGGTGTTTATTTCATCAGCTTCAATAGGTTACAGATGGGATGAGTTAGACAGATTTGAGGAAAAACATCTGTTTGCCTGAACCCATTGCATATACCTGTATATTTATATGTGCACACAGATCTTGTAAACTTCTATAGGAGAAGATTAAATTATGATAATTTGAGTCTGCATTTAGAATTCCCATTATGGCCTACTTTTAAAATTGAAAATTACTCAAAGGGTTGGAATTGTATTTCATAGGTCTTAAATTTGTTTTACAGCCCATATTTTAATTAAAACATTGTTTCAGTTTTTATAAATGAACAATACTTAACCAAAAAGATTTCTTAAGTAGAGATCAAAGTTTCTGTTTTTATGCCTGCCGTATATTTAGAAAAGAGTTGAACTTATTTCACCATATAATTTAGGCATATATTGTATTAGATCCTAAGTAAGTACCTTTTTTTCATATTTTCTGTCTAACTAGGGGAATGTAATTAACTGAGACCCCCTTCTGTGATGTGGTTACATAAAATGATGTGTAGATATTAACTTAAATTGCTCTCTTCATGCCTTTTTCTTATTACCTCAGCACATTCCCTAATCATTTTTTCATAAACATACAATTATTCTTCTATACTATGTATATAGGCAGGAGCTAATTAGCAGAGAGTGCTTTGATTCATCAACAAAATTCCATTACAGTGATTTCCTTCTCTGCCATCATCTACTGTTAAACCCAAAGAGGTGTAATTTCGTTGTAATTTTGCAGTAACTCAGCACGAAAGAATGAATGATAAGGAAAGGGAACCTCACCTCTAATAAATTCTGAATGCTTGTAGCCATGTAATTTTTATAGCATTCTGTTCTTCTGCTCAGAGTAAAGTGTTCCATATGCTTGAGTCATTTATGGAATAATTGTAGTTACTTTTAGAAGAGTAAAAATAAAATAACAACAAAAACCTTTTACCATAAAAAGTTTACTTGTCGAGGGAAAAACACCACGTTTTTCTGAACAAAGCAAGATAAATTTACAAAGCAATTCCTTTGTTCAATCTCTGACCCCCAAATCCTAGAGTTCAAATCCCAGAGAGAATAGCTATATTGTTCTACACACCAGGAAAGAAAGGACCAAAGGGAAAACCAAAACATCAGTTTTTTATTTCTTTCTCAGAGTACTGATGCCTTTTCCAAAATCTTATATTTAGCTAGGAGCTTGTTTTTGCCACCTTTAGAAAATCCTAATATGTATCTGTATCAGGTATGCTACGCTATGACATTTAATATTTATGACAAGCATATAAAAACAGTAGTCACTATTGTCATTCATAAATGATGAAACAGACTTAGAGTAATTCAGCAATTTACAAAAAAATCACTCAATGTCTTTCTCTTAGTTTTAATTTTTAGCTATTAAGCCTACCTCTGTATAGGATTTTATAATGCAGTTCTCACACAGAGTATTTTATCCTGGACCAATAAATTCCATTATCTAAGCATGTACTCCTATAATTGTAGATAATATAACTTTTAAAATATATCAGATAAACTAATTTAAGACATATATGAACAAACATAGGCACAGTTTTAAAAAATATTTTCTAAAGTGAGAGTTATTTTAAAATTCTGCAGAGATTTGAAAAACAAAATTACGGTTTCCTATGAGAACAACTTTCACCTGTTCCTAGTTGCATTAATGCTACCATCCCCAGCTTCCCTCATCAAAAGTACAAGTAAGAATTCAAATTTCATGGACACTAAAATAAAATAAAAGACAATATAGTGCTGGACTTTGGCAGGCACTTCCTTGTTGTCACTAGGTCATACTGTAGGATTTATGGGATTGGGCAAAATTGATTGGAAGTAGTAACGATTTTAGGTGATAGGTTATGAATCTTAGATTGTGTATCATCTGGCTCTGGTTGTTCGGTAAAAAGTGATTTCTCCCAAGAAAAATTCTTCCCACTGTTGATACAGTCAAACATACCATATTTTATTTGTTTTTAACAGGAGAAAACAGAACAAAACACAAACCCTCCTCCATATGTTATTTCACAATATCCAGCCAGTAAATATTCATTGTATTTACTACATGTCAAATGTTGGTTAAGATACTGAGGAAAGAATAGAGAGAAAAGTTAATGTAATTCCTAATATCATCAAATCCATTGTGTAGGGAAAGAGAAAATATTATTTAATATATATATTTATATATAACATATATAAATATAATAAATATATATTTAATATTATTTACACGCATTATTATTCATTATGAGGGAAATTATAAATGAGTATGTGATATGCAGATGGTAAGAAAAGAAAAATACAACAAATGACACCTGGGTTTTTGTCCTGAGTAACTGGGTAAGAATGATGTCATAAACTGAGATGGAGAAGACTCAAAAGAAAATGGAACAAATTTTATGAGGAAAATAAAAAATTCTGTTAAGGTTATAACAAATTGGAGATGTTTATTTGATATTTGAGTGAAGATTTTGCATAGGCAAATAAATATAATACTGTGGAGCTCAAGGAAGGAGTCTGGGTCATCAATCATCTTTAAATTCATTACATTAAATGAGATTCCATATGTAGAAAGTGTAGATGGAAAACTGCACAAGCCTTAGAATACTCCATAATTTGTATGAGCAGAACAGATAAGAAAGGTACAGTATGGCAAAGGAAATTGAGACAGAATGGATGGAGGTAGGAGGAAATCAGGTAAGGTGAAGCCAAGTGAAGAAGCCACCTGGAAGCCAAGTGAAGAAAATGTTCTAGAAGGGAGTGAGTCCATATGCTGATTGGGAAGCAAGAATTGACCTTCTAACTTAATCACTTGTTGGTAGTGTAAATATTTAGTATTATCAATGTGAATGGCTGGCTGAAATTATTGGAGTAAGTCATCAGGGAATTGGGGAGCCAGAAATTTGAGTGAATGGAGGGAAGTGTTAAGATTCAAAAAATATTTAGAACTTAAAATGTAATACCATACTTAGTGATTAACTGGATATGAAGGAATTGGGATAAGAAACTGTTAATCATTTTTTTTCTAGGCTTCTGGCTTGCAAAGTTGGATGGATGGGGGTAACATTAACTGAGATTTGTCACAGTAGAAGGGTGCTAAATTAGTCATCCTGTGTTTAATTTCGGATGTGTTGAATTTGCAGTGACTTTGACATATTCAAGTGATGCTAAATGGGAAATTTAATATACAGATATGGAAGTTTCTCCAAGTGTTGATATATTTTGAGAAATGTAGATGACAGAGAAGAGAGAGAGACTGGGAAATAGTTGGAATGGGAATAATATCAAGAGAAAGATATTTTGAGAATGGGTGAAATTTTGAGTCTGTTTTGGAAGAGTGTGAGAGGTTGGAGATACAGGAGAGAGATTATTAATTATAACAATTTCCTGAAAAAAAAGAAGAATTAAGAGGCAAAGAAAATATGAAAGTATTAGTCTTAGAGAAGAAAAGACTCCCTCCTTCATTATTTTATTGGGAGAAAATAATTACAGGAAAAAGATACAGATAAATGTATAACTTTGGTAAGAAAAGGTTGAGTTTATGTAAAATTCTAAATTCTTTCTGAGGTTGTAGATGAAATCATCTTGCCAAAAGGGAGGACGTGTACATGTATGAGGAGAGAGATGGTCTGGAATATTAAATCCAAATATAAACTGGGCTAATTTTTGCGTTTAAAATATTCTGACATTAATCCACAAATCATCAATAATTTGCAATGTGTTGCTTTACGTGTCTCTAACTTCAAGGTCACCCTATTTTACTTTTGCATGGAAAATAACAGGTTGTGGTTTGCTCTCAGTGACTCTAGACTCATTAAATTAGAAGACTGTTAAATACATAATCAGAATCTAACAGCATCCTGTATGTGTTCTGAGACATTAACAAATTTCAATACCCGTAGCGTTAATTGCAAAATGCTGATATGTAACAATTACTCCAAATCACATCATTACTACAAACATCAGCAGTTGTGCAATTGTGCAGGTACAGATTACTAGTAAATCAGTACATCGTGAAATATTTTTCCTATTTCAGTTTTTACGTGCTTTCAAATAAGAAATTATGATGGAATTCCCTTACAAATAAAATTTCTTTGGCTTCTGATTGTACTTATGTAACTAAATTTATCTTCAAGCAATGGTTCTGGCCTTATCGATTTGTCCCATATGCCTTTCTTTTAAATCCAAAGCAAGTAAATGTAGAATTCATCATCCTGATGGTTAAAGCTCAGCAGCTCATCATATTTTAGGTATTTTTCTTTTTTCCCTCTTTCTGTTTTTTAAGGTTAATTCTTTTCTAAAATATATTTTTAAATAAAATTTAAAATTACAAAAGTAATACATGCTTAGAGTATTAAATAGAAATGTATATGTTATGTCTATGTGTTAGTCCTTCCACACATTTCTCTACATACTAATACATATATACAATAATAAGGGTTTTGTTTACAGATAAGGGAGCATACTCTACACATTATTCAGTAACTTACTTTACTCACTTAATAGTACTTTATGGACAGCCTTCCAGATCAACAGACATTGTCCCTTTTTATGATTGCCTAGTATTCCCTAGTATCAATTTACCACCAACTCCGTATTGAAAGATAGGCTATTCCTAGTTTTTTGCCTTTTACAAATTATAAAATAAATAACATATATACGTGTGTGTATCTGGCATTAAAAAAGTATGTTTAGCTAGGGATTAATTAAAATACATGAAAATATTCAAGTTTCTTATTCATATATGTGAATTGCTGTTCAAAAAGTGAAATAGAAAACACATTAAATATTACAGAAGTTACAACGTGAGTTAAAAAACATTTGAATTATAGTGTCATTATAAAATACATAAATTTATAACAGATCATTATCTTTCATACCTATCTAAAATTAGACCGGTTCCATCAAAGGGCTGCAAGTTTTTCACCAAAAGTTGCCAAAGACTGCATAACTTAGAAATTTCTTCTAATGAGTTTATAGTTTCATTTATGATGCCATTAATCATGTTATACAGAGATCTTGATGGATAAAGAAGTTTAATTAACTTTTTCAAAGTCTGTTGATTTATTAATTGGTTTCAAGTAATCCTAGATGGTCAGTTATAGATATATGTATCTGTAATATTTCAACATCATTTATTTTTATGGAGGAATAAGAATATATATATATATATATAAGCAATTCACAGGATGGCTTTGATCCTATATAGTTTTGAAATTATAAATAATATTTATAGAATAACTTAGTCATAGCAATGCCTAATCCTTTTATAAAACACTAATAATAGATTGTGAGGGCTTCTCTTTCTCTGTCTGTCTTTCTCTCTATCTGTCTCTCTCTCTCTCTTTTTCTCTTTAAGTTACTGCAGATGTCATTACTTGATAATAAAGCATAACTGGCATGAATTTTATGAGAAAGTACCCATTGCATATCATCTTAAATTTACACTTTTGTTCTTTAGATTCATTTGTTTGTTTGTTTTTGTCTGTTTGCAAATAGCTAAATACTAACATACTTACTTAGTGATCCCAATAAGTACTCAAGAAGAGATGTTAGTGTTTTCCAGCAACTAACTCAGTGCCAGAGGGTGAATTTAGGACCCAGTAACTGCTCTTACTCTCCTCCCCCTTGGCTCTAAGAAAAACTTAGATTTCGCATAAACTCAGTTGGCATGATTGTAAGTAAAGATAAGTCATTTGCTTAGATAATTTTCTAAGTGGAAAAATTAAGATATGCAATCTGAAAGCTTTAAAGACTGAAAAGAAGAAAGTCTATAGTTATACTTCATTTAGCAAATTTAAAAGGGAAGCATTATGTTTATTCCAAATTACTTCTGGATTATTATGACCATTTACAAAACAAAGAGATTTTAAAAGATCTTCTGCTGGATGTCCATAAACAATACATAGCATTACATATGGCTGATTGTTAATAGTATACACAATTTTAATAATAAAAAATAGACAACAGATTGGAAAATTAATATTCTAGCTTGGAAGAGAATGTTTCATGTAGATGTGGGTTTTTTCCTTAGTAGTAATGATTTCTTTTGCATGTAAATGAAATGGTTTCAGGCAAAGTACAAAGTTTGTCTTGGTATTATATTATTTCAATGTTGTTTGAAATGCTTAGGTTCAATTTTTTTTTTCTCTTACATTATCTGGAGGCTGTGAATCTGTATTCAGAGCATCTGCCGAATCATAACATCATCTAGGCAATAGCTTTTGAAAAAAATGGGTTTCACCATAATTAGAAATGGGTTCTAATTAGGGGTTGGGTGTTTATATAAGTTTAGAAAGGAGTTATATTACTAAACATTGTTATTAAATGCTTTAAAATGTGTTTTTGTGAATTCAGTCACAATAAACCTCCTCTTAGAATATAAAAACTAATCAATTCTAAGTTAAAAACATTATTTAAAGTGGGGTGCAATGACCAAAAGCCTCTGTGAAAGGAGGGTTTGTTTGTCTTTTCACCAAGTTCCCAGTGGCAGAAACAGTCTCACCCTCTCATTTTTTCCTTGGGTTACTTCCAATCTACTATGGATCCAGAAATTAGAAAACTTGGATGTTCTTGTTTTGCCAAATTAAATGCTAATGAAGAGCTGTGTTTCTTCATGTTCTCTTTATTGATCTTTCAGTACATATTTGCTTGAGGTGTATAAGTTCAGGAAACATTTACTACTTTTGAATTTTATCACTACTTGAAAATGGATGACACATAATATCCTGTCTATTACAGCATATATAATTCCACAATTCTGAGACAGCATCCTTGAGGATGCTACAAGCTTCTACTTAGTGTTACTTATAAATGTGTGAGGCACTTGCTCCCACCCCTGTCCCCCTCCAATGTAAGGGTTCAGAAAAGTCTGATACACATAAAGCCTAGTCAATGACCAGAAGAGTGGGATGATGAAGCAGATGTAATAGAAGCAAGAGAGATAGTAAGTGTTAACAAGAAAGGAAAGGCCCATTGACTTCATTTATGTTTTTAAAAATCCAAATATCTTGAGATGATGCATTTGACAGTTAAAATGCAAGAAAAAAGGAAAAGTGAAAAATTTGGACATAGTCACTTTTCATACTAACTTTTCAGTTAGTATCTTCCTTGCCTACAAGTAAAAAAAGTAATGGCTTCACCCAATAGTTTTATGTGTTATTCTATTTCATAACAATAGTCTAGAAATAGCGTAGCTGTTGCCATGGGTTCCATGGATCAGTAACAACAGGACCAGAACCTATATCATTTTATTATCTTTCTGTTTTGATAGTACACTGAGTGCCACAGCTCTAAGCGTTAGATCCAAGGACAGAAGTAGAGGGATAGGCTTCATCAACTCTACCTGTTATTTTCCAGAATTCCCTATGGTCAACCTTTGCATTTTGTTGCATGTTTACACCAAGATGCAGAGAGACTGAGGAAGTTGTTACTTAACGTTTTAAAAATCACTAGTGTGTTACGGATCAGGGCAGGAGAAACGACTGTTGCTTTAGTCAGCCTGGGACTTGGACACAGTGTGGTGAGGGTGAGGGATAAACTAAACTAAAACCAGCAAAGAAAAATAACAACTTGTCTCAGGATTAGTTTCACTGCTTTTAGGAGAAAATATTATTTTACCAATTACTATGAAATCTGGAATAAGCAAATGTTAAACACGTACCAGCTTCATTTCAGAGAAGCCTTACATAAATAACTCTTCTCATTTTCTTTCCATTAAAGATATTTTAGAATTATGCTTTTGTTAAGTTTAAAAGCATATAGGGAGCTCTGAGATTGTTGTAGGATATATGTGCTATCAAGGGTTGATTTAAGATAAAAAGTTTGTAAATATTTATGTAAGTAAACTTTCATCCAGTTATTTATTCATGTAACATTTATTTAGTGCTTCTTTTCATGAGACAATAAACTAGACTCTAAAACATATGAAAGTGTTTGTGACAAAATTCCAGCACTTAAAGGACTTACGTTTGAGCTTATAAAAATAGAAATTCTTTTATTTTACCTTTAATCTCTGAATATGCTTGCTTATCATTACATAGATAAAGAGATGGGTGGTACGTCCTATCTAGGGCATAAGTAGGAAAGTGAAGAGATCCAATGATTGAGTCCTGAGGCTTTCCTATATTTAGAGGTCAGGGTAATACGGAGCAAACAGCAAAAAATGAGTGAAAAGGACTGACCAGACAGAGAAGAAACTAGGGAAAGGATGGCTTTCAAGGGAGGACAGTGTTTCAAGAAAAGGGAACTGATCATTTATATGAAAATCTACCACCAGATTGATTAAGATTAGCTCTAAGAAATTACTGTTTGACTTGGCAGCAAGGAAACCACTGATGACCTTGATAAGAACCAATTTAATGAAGAGACAGAGACTAAAAATGTGATGAGAGTTAATTCAAGAATCAAGAGAAGGGAAATAAAATGATCAGTTTTAGACAAACTATGTAAGAGATAAATGCAAAGAAAATATTTTGCTTTTTCCAAAATTGTTCCAAATACTAAAGAGTCACATCAAGTGGAAGAATTGCATTTTTAATAACTCGTTATTACTAAAAATATCCCACTTAACTATTTCATTCACTTTATAATAATTATTGATAAACTTCTTAGACAATGTTATTAGAGTGATAAAACAAAACAAAATTAGAAATGATGCTCCTAACCTCGTGGGGCTTATAATTTACTTTCAAATAGAAAAGAATCCAAGAGAGCATAATTATAAATATCTAAATCGTTTGGTCTAGTAGTGTCTAAGACACATAAGTACTAAAAACAAATGTTCTTGAAAGCATGATAGCAAAATGGAATGAATTGAGGTCAGTCACAGAGATGGCAATAAAATTGAAGCCACTTATTAGCACTTACAGCTTTGCATCTGGAACATAAGGTTGCTTCTATAAAAATTACCAAATTATAAAAGAATATGAAGGGGCCTCTTTTGGAGTATCTATGTTTAATTGTCTATTTCAATTAAAGAATTTTCTTTAAGCTTTAATATTTAATGTCAAACTTTAAATTATCCAAATGGGGGATGGCATTAAGGCACAAGAATTAGCAATGAGATCCATGTAGCCTTACTAAGGCATCTGGCTCTAGCATGTGTTACCCAAGGCAAATAGCACTATGAGCAGGTTTTTTAAATGTATTAAATATTTTTAAGTTTTGTTCCTCCTGCAATTGATAATCTCAAAAGGTCAGTAAGAAGATAAGAACAAAAACAGATTGGAACAGTAGAATTTATCTTAATGAGATAAGTGAAACCGCATAAAATGACATAGTCTATCAGCAAAACAAAAGGGACAGGAGGAGGAAGTAGAAAAGAAATAAAGCCCCTTGAGCCACATTTTTCTTCCTTTTCATTTTGAATGTTCCTAGAGAATAAAGTATTAGAAAAGCTTAAAGGGAATGGAATGGGATGGAATGTTGTCTATGACTCGCTTTAATTAAAAATGTGAAGCTATTAATAAAATCAACAGATGTATGGATCTTGAAATTAAAAGAATAACAAATATATACAGAAATTGTAAAAGTTGAATGAAATGATACAGATTTTGGATACCCTTTAGCACTTCAAATCCATAGATCGAAAAGAATTAAAAACTCCCCTCTAATTGTCTCTCTCCTGATTTCTGCACGTCCCTACAAGGCATCATCGGCCTTATTATATTCCCATAGGCATGGGGGTCTAGTCATTTTTGATGCCTGCTTTTTCTCTCTTCACTGTTGAGTTTATACTTTTTTATCAATTTTGCTGCTGTTAGTACATTTTCTCACCATATCTCCTTTTAAACTTTCCTAATCTGTCTTTCACCATTACTCATGAGGACTCTTAAAACAGTCAGCTAAACTAATTTTCTTGCATATCTTTTCTTTTCCTGCTTATCTGTTACAACTTTCTAACAGAATAATTTTCCTAATATACCCTTATAATTATATTTTAATGGAAAAAGGATTTAGAGAAAATCATACGGAGAGTCTAGGCTTGACTATCCAGTTAGAATGCTTCTGACCTTGGACAAATTGTATAACCTACTTCAGATTCACCATACATCAATAATCAATTATATTGGAAGAATTATTTGACATAACACATGTAAAATATCTAGTAAAAGGAGCTTTGTTCATTAATCCTGCAAGAAATGTCCAGTGACTCTAGATAGATGTCCAAAAATCCTGGTATTTTTCCCACAACTGTATTCACTTCTTAAAGTCTTTTCCCATCTCACTTCATCCAAATCTTCAATATGCTGCAAAGCCACTAACTCCCTAATGAACACTTTCTCCTCAGCAGGAAAAAAGGCTACCAGCAGGCCAATGTAGGTAGAAAATACATCATCTGGGCTGGGCGCGGTGGCTCACGCTTGTAATCCTAGCACTTTGGGAGGCCGAGGCGGGCGGATCACGAGGTCAGGAGATCAAGACCACGGTGAAACCCCGTCTCTACTAAAAATACAAAAAATTAGCCGGGCGTGGTGGCGGGCGCCTGTAGTCCTAGCTACTTGGAGAGGCTGAGGCAGGAGAATGGCGTGAACCTGGGAGGCGGAGCTTGCAGTGAGCCGAGATTGCGCCACTGCACTCCAGCCTGGGCGACAGCGAGACTCCCTCTCAAAAAAAAAAAAAAAAAGAAAATACATCATCTGAATAAAGAGTAGTGATACTTCCCAAGAAAGACACTTCCTTAATCCCTCTTTGTTAGCATTTTATTTTTTAAAAAAATCTTCTTTCGGTCTAAAACAAGGATTGGGTAATCTAAAGTATAGTTAAAAAAAAATCAAAAATGCTTTATATACAGAATTGACTATCAAGGAAACAAACAAACAAACCCGGCTATTACTTTAAAAATGTTTTCAAGGCCAGACTTGGTGGCTCACAGCTGTAATCCCAGCACTTTGGAAGGCCGAGGCAGGCAGATCACCTGAGGTCAGGAGTTCGAGACCAGCCTGGCCAACATGGTGAAACCCTGTCTCTACTAAAAATACAAAAATTAGCTGGGCGTGGTGGGGAGCGCCTGTAATCTCAGCTATTCAGGAGGCTGAGGCAGGAGAGTTGCTTGAACTCGGGAGGTGGAGGTTGCAGTGAGCCAAGATGGCGCCACTGTACTCCTGCCTGGGGAAGACAGTAAGACTCCTTTTCAAAAAAAAAAGTTTGCAAACCCTCTGAAAATGGGATTGCTCTATATCTGTCTTATGTAGTTGTGCACAATAAGCATGACACAAATGTGTATGCTTAATGCTTCGATAGATAAAGGTAGGTGCAATTTATACATAGAATATATTCTCTGTTAGCAACTAATTATCTGAAATTATAGTGCATAGAATGAATGGAGATTTTAAGGCGAAGAAAACTTTTAAAATATGGGAACAAGAATGGTGCCAGCCATGATTTATCCCTCTCCCACTTTTCTTCACAGAGTAGTGTTTATGTAATACTTTCTGCTCTATTATGAAACTTAAATTCCTTAGCATGCTGAACAATTTTGGTACATAATGTAATTGAAGTTGTAAGAACTGAATCCTCGGTCTTTAAATCTTTTGCTCTATTGCTTCATATTACCTTGTCCATATAATGAATAAGTAATAGGACATAGTGATACTTAATGGTTAATTTGTTTTGTAATTAAATATTTACAATATTCTGTTTGTGTCACTAAACATATCCTCGTATATGTTCTATCTAGATAATAGTATATAAACAATAATAAAGTTACTATATTAGTATAGTATATAGATATATGATATTGTATAATAGGTATAAACTGTGGAAAAATTAATAAAAGCACCAAAACTTCGTCTTACCTCTTAAAAACCCTGTTAAAAGGAAAGTTCTTCCTGGCGTAATTCTTTTTCAACACTTTAGTTGTAGAAAATCCTGGGTGTAGAAATTCCTAGATAGAATATATATATTCTGAGGATGGTGTCCTTAACATGAGAATGTTTGCCAGAAAGTCAAGTGTATAAGTTTATGTACTTCCCCAAAATTTGATAAAACAAACAAAAGCCCATAGATATGTGTAAATGTTGCCTGTAAAGAGAAGGAAGGTTTGCTCTGAAACTACATGAAATTTTTTCTCAGAAGCTGATCTAGACATAAAAGAATCAGATTATATTTACATATTCATTTAATGGCAGTATCTCTACTGAAGTACTTTTGCAACACTGTTATTGAATGAAATGTTGCATTCACATATTGAAAAAAAGATTGATTTTAACACATAAAAGCGAGTCACAAAACATTCAAATTTGCTTAGGAAGTGGGACAGTACGTTCTGGTTCATTTGCTTCAGCACTTACAGTTTTGGTCATATTTGAAATGTAATAGAGGAATCCTGAGCCTTAATCAAAGGACAGAGACCTATTGTAATACCCCAGGTCTCATCAAACAAAAACTGTAAGATCACTTTCATTTGCTCAAAAAGAAAAGATGTGTCATGTTTATAAAGCAGGTTGAATTCTGGGTCAGAATAAGCACTACTTGCAGGAGAAAAAGAACTCCCTTAATGCGTTCTCCTTGCCCTAGGCAGTAACCCTTAAAATGTCTTCTGGGGAATTTCAATGTTTCCTGGTGTTTCAAGGTCTCTTGTTTCAAATCTGAACTGTTTTGGGGAAGGCTGAACAGAGTAGCAGTACAATAGGTACTGTCACTGTAATAATATAGACTGCTTGCCTTTCCCTTTCTTAAAGGAAATCCCGTATAAGTTAAAAAAAAGAAAAACAACCTTTTAACTGTTTTCTCACTTTGAAAACAAAATGAAGCTAAAAGAAGAATGTCACTTATAAACTTCACACCCAAGGATATAAAGGATTTAATAAAAGTAAATCACAATGAATATAGCAATACAGATAAAATGATAGTCCGAAGAGAAGTAAAATATTAAGATATAACTAAATATAAAAGTTCTATGAAAACCCTTAAATAAATTTATGTGCATTTTGTATTCTCTACTATCAAGCATAGATATTGAAGCAAAACCTGAATAGTGATATTTGTGTAAATATATCATCTTTAGAAAGAGAAAAAATGTAATAGGTGAAAGTTTAATGGACTTGAGACTCCAATACATAAAATGTTAGCATTACTATTTCTGTTTGACGTTATCCAGGCATCTTTTCTATTTTCTTGTATTTAATATGGAGTTTATAAGATATGTGTTACATAGTTATTGTGAAACTATACAATGTATGTAAAAATTAAATTCTGATTATAAAATATACAAGTATTTGAAATTATTAGAATGGAAAGTTCACATTCAGTCGAGCTAAATGATTTAAATTTAAAGATAGTATCTAGGATCAAAAAAGCCTTTGGTTTACCTCTATGAAAGGGAATGATTTCTAAGAACATCTGACATTCTCATTTTTATTAGATTATTTCCCATTGAAAATAAGTACATTGCTGGTGACACCCTGTGTGCTATAAAACCTTTGAGTATCTGATGGCTGTCAAATCTTGTGTTTCTCTTATGGAAACAGACCTTTTGCTATGTTTAAATTATACACATAATTAAGAAAATATTGAAAATGTTATTGTTTTCAAAGTTATATTCCTTGTCTCAGTTGGTAATTGTGAATGAATTATAAGAATTTGATTTTAATAGAGAGTCAATAGGTTTTTGATCAACTACATTCTTCTTACAGCAAGAACAATTTACAAAACAGAATATACCCCTGAGTATACATTTGTCCTCTGTGTCATGATAGACTCATGCTTTCGTCTGTAGCCACTGTAAGATTTTCAGAAGAAAGTTAGGATATAGGATGATGGCCAATGTTACCTAATTATATTTTTAAAATGAAATATAACTTTATAGAGAATTATAACATTTGACCCTAGTTTATGAAATATCCATTTAAGTTACATATACATTCATAAAATGCAAAAACTTGCTGAAAATAAAACTAAGACACTTTCAGGTGAATGTGTATATATGCACACACCTACACATACTCATGGGTTTTATAGCACAACAGAGTATCATTAGCAATGCACTTATTTTTGATGGGAAATAATCTACTAAAAATGAAAATGTCAGATTTCATAGAAATTATTCCCTTTCACAGAGGTAAACTGAAGGTTTTTTGATCCTATATACACATACACACATACCCCAACATACACATTTTAATATAGAGATATAGATAAATACTTATTAACTCAGGTATCCTAAATTCCTTTAGATTGGGCTAAATGTAGATAAACATTTGATTTATTGCTCACATAGAGGCACTTTGGAGAGTAAAAGTGGCATTATTGATTATTAGACTGGCATAAACTAAGACTGTCCTGGCCAAAATGGGATGAATAATTCCTAAACTTCAAGGTATTTGATTTAATGATAATACTAGAAATGATCTTGAAGCAAATTCATCAGATATCATGAATGTAAACATGACTATATAATTTCCTTCTACGTTTATTTTTTGTACTAGCTTAGGTAAAGAATGTATTTGTGTATATTTAAGCTATTTGATAGAGGCAGTAAACTCACAATTGGTTAGAAGTAGACATATGATTAAAACTTAGATTTGCCTGGCTCCAAAGCATCTTTCTGCTGCAATAAGGAAAAGTCATACAGAATCTGAAAGATTAACACAAAGTAGTAATGTTGGAGATACTATTTTACCATGTTTTGCAATTTGCAAAGTTTATTTTACAAAAAAAAAAAAAGTCCCTGTTAAATTTATCGACTAGCCTGTCTTTGTTTGTTTTTCCCTCTTATATACATTTTAAAAAAGATACACACACGCATTTTCAGTTTCACATTTAGTGCCCATAGATAAGCAGTGAAGCAGGTCTACGTCTGATGCAACAAATCCTGAAGACCTTTCTTCAAATTATTTAGTTTAACCTAAAAGCTTCTAAAAGTGAAAGTCTTTGATTCATAGTCAGTACTATGAATTGCAAGTATACCATCAGTGTTTTATAGGACTACAGGTTGTTTTATCTTTAGTTGAAAATTATTCTGTATTCAAAAAAGTAAAGAAAATACACATATATTCAAAATTTAATAAACCTTTTATTTGGTGAAGAACTTACCTTACCTTTAAAAAAAGGTAGAATCATAGAATTAACATTTATTGCAATATTCATCAAAATACCAGTTTCACCAATTAAGCAAATACCATTGTTCCTTTTTAAAAGATAGTCGGTCCTTATAACATTAAATAGAAAGAGTATAACAAAATAGTTTTTTTTAAACATTTGAGTTTTAATCATAAATTATATTGACTTTATTACATTTTGTTTGTGTTTTGCTATCTGAAAAGAAACTGATCAATGGAAGAAAATATCTGGATTTTTTTTAATTTTATTATTATTATACTTTAAGTTTTAGGGTACATGTGCACAATGTGCAGGTTTGTTACATATGTATACATGTGCCATGTTGGTGTGCTGCACACATTAACTCATCATTTAGCATTAGGTATATCTCCTAATGCTATCCTTAAAAATAAGGTTTCATGTCTCCTCTCACATTTTATATTCTGCATGAGAGAAATAGCATGGTTCAAATATAGTAATGAATAATAAGAATATATATATTTTAGATGAGTAATATAGCTTGGAAAGATGCTGCTCTTTTATAAAATAATTGCACTCAAGTCAGTAGAATTTAATCCATTTCATTGTCTCTGAATTTCTAAATGAAATTATGAAAACCAAATCATATGTTTTTAAATAAATTAGCAAAGTTCGTTTGTGATTCGGAATCCCTGTGAAATTAGTTTCTTCAGTAGCGGGAGGGTATCAGTTTCATAATACTATTTCCAAGTCACAGAATAAGGTAAACTATCAATTGATCACATCCTTTTAGTCTAAGCTTGGACTTGATCTTAGAAATTTATACTTTAGGGAGTCTCAGCCATTTTTAATGGACAGCCAAAAGACGACAAAAAATCACAATGCTCCTGTTAAAGATAAGGAATCAGAGTATTCTAGATCCCTTAGTATTTGAACCTTGTGATCTCATAGTGTCAACTGAGCCTCTTATCGCTTCCACTGATTCACATACAAGATTCGCATTCAAGGCCTGGAGTGGTGGCTCATGCCTATAATCCCAGCACTTTTGGAGGCCAAGGCGGGCAGCTCGCATGAGGTCAGGAGACCAGACTGGCCAACATGGTGAAACCCCATCTCTACTAAAATTACAAAAATTAGTTGGGCTTGGTGGCAGTCGCCTGTAATCCCAGCTACTCGAGAAGCTGAGGCAGGAGAATCACTGGAACCTGGGAGGTGGAGGTTGCCGTGAGCTGAGATCACACCACTGCACTCCAGCCTGGGTGACCAAGACTCCATCTAAAAAATAAAAATAAAATAAATCACATTCAAGCTCAGAAACAGGTTGGTTGGTAATAGCCATTATCATCATTAGACCAAGGAGAGATGCACAGCCATTTAAAGAAGAAACTTAGGTTGCTATTTCCTCTTTACCCAAAGGGTCCTCATAAAAGGAGCTAAGCATAAACTCTCAGGAAAACAAACAAACAAAAAAAAAGATATCTATCCTATACTTACAAATATCTAGGAATCTTAAAAATACAGAGGAGTAGGAAATGTGAAAATAGTATTAACTTTTCAGATTATCTTGGTTTTATGGTACCTAATGTTAACTGTAAGAAACATAATAGTAATTAAATGTCTCAGACATATCAAACTATGATGAGTAGAAAATATACACAAAAGTACTTAGATTGTAAAAGTGGACAGGGAATAACAAAATGAAATCTTAATTGAATAAAAGCCGGTAAACATTCAAGAAAAAGAGAACAAGGCCATTATTACAAAGCTAAACTTTTAGACAATGATTTTTTTTCTGCATTTTTCTTGAATTTAATAAACTTTTATTTCAAAAGGAATATAAATGGATTATAAAAAAATTAGAAAATACAAATTAGTAAAAATAAGAGCACTGTATTCACACTACCCAGAGACAACTACTATTTAGTATATTATTTTATATTATTCCAGATCTATGTGTCTGAGGATATATTTGTGGACATATATGAATATATATTTTTTCATATTGAAGTTCTACTGTTTGGAAACCGAATCTTTTCATTTTATGGTGCACGTCTTTCTGTTGCAGCAAATTATCTTCTCATCTACTATATAATTTATATTCAGATCTCTCAACTTTTCCAAAAAGACTCTATAACTGGTTTGTCCAAACTAGGATCTAATGCAGGATTACATTTTATATCCAGTTGCTATGTCTATTAAGTCTTCTTAAGCTACATCAGCACCTTTTTCATGACACTCACTTAATAAAAAGAACCTTCAAGTTGTCTTAGGGAATATTCCCTCCTCTTGATTTTACTGGTTGCTTGCTTGTGGTTAACGATTTATGCTTCAGAAGTAAATTCTGTGGGAATAGGAAGAATTTGGCCTCTTAAAATGTTCAATAAAACACTTATATATGATTTTTAAGTACAGAAATTGTAGTTCTTTATTCCTTCAGGTTGTTTGTACCTCTACCGTTCCTGCAGAGTGGTAAGAAAACAGTAAAGAAATTCAAGTAAACCAAAAGTATTGCTGTGAGAAAATACTGAAAGGAAATTCTAACTATAAAAACAGAAATTACTGTCTTGAGTTTTTGAATGTCTTATTTTGATTACCATTACTTGCCTGTATAGTAATTATATGGCAATCGATCTCCACCAAAATAAGATAAAAGAGAGGTATTATTTTCTTCTCCTGGAAGTTTGTTCTTAAAAAATAACAACAACAAGCAAACAAAGAAACAAACAACAAAATAGAGCATTTTCTTTTCATATACAGTGACATTGACGTTTACATATATTTACATAAATCTATATACCACCTATTATTTCGCAAAATAAATAAGCAGAGAAAAGTTAGAGTTTGGTCTGAATCTACAATTAACGAAATGTTGGACACTAGTCTCAATTATACATAAATATTTTGCGATAAAAAAATTGGACTGAGAAAAAAATATAACCCTTTCAATAACAGTGACTTTTCAGGGATATGTTAAGCATTTGAGCTAAAAATTACACCTTTGGTTGAAACATAAAATATTTCCTGAAATACATGTTTAACTTGCATGCTCAAAAATATGATCTTACACAAACAAAAACATATCACAATGATGAATTTTTGTCCATACGATAGTTTAATTTTCTCAGCAGAGATTTTTATATCTTTAGAAAATCCCATTTAGAAAAATCTAGCTGAATTATAGCAACATTTCAGTATACTATAGTACTTTGAGCTGTCAGGAAATGACCTTTAGGATGAACTACCTTTTTAGATTTTTCTGCAGTTTTATATGACAATATAGCAATCATAATCTTTAAAAGACATGATTTCATTTGTAGAAGAAGTTACGCAGACTTTTTTTTATGAGCTTTTTAAAATTTCAAGATTTTATTGAGGATCATCCACCATTAGTATTTCTGATCTATCTCTGAGCAGAAGTTTATTTAGCAAAAGAAAGTATTTTTTAAGAAAATGTAGTATAAGTTCATTTAAAGATATAAATATAAGATATAAAATGCTTTATTATGGAAAGCATGAGCATGCAGGAAGTTCTTTTTTAGTTTTGATATCCATTGTGGCTTCATGGTCAAATATTTTTCAGGTAACACCTGTGTGTTTCACTCAAGATTATTTCCTATGGTATACAAAATTCATATTATTAAGAACTCTGACCACGGAAACCTCAGAGATACTGCTGTACTCTAGAACAAGTTAAAAATCACAACTACTACTGTTTAAGCAAGGAAAAAATTATCTAAGAGGTGATCAGTTTCAAAGTTATATCTTTGCCAACAATACATTACAAAAACATTTTAAGAATGAAGATTTCCAATCAATCTCTTCTTAATCCCTTTTTGGTACTGTACTTTTTATGTAATGCTTCATGTGCAAACCTCTTTTATGGGTATGTGATGCTTAGACACACTATTGATTCTAATATTCTTGTCGTTATTCTGAAAACATGTCTGAACCAATTCTTTATCCTTCTCCTGACTTTTTCCTACCAGAATTGCCCTAATCAGTTTCAAATAGCACTTTTGGCAATAATAACTCTCTTATTGGTACCCTTGTACTCCAGAGGTGTGGGGTTTCTATGTCTTCAGACCACTCATTTTTGCATTAGAGCAGTGCTTCCTAACTGGGAGTGATGTTGACAGATCTTTGGGAATGTCTGCAGACATTGTCATGACTAGAGGATGGGGGTGCTACTAGCATCTCATGGATGGAAGCCAGGAATGCTACTAAACATCCTAAAATGCACAGGACACTTTGTGACAACAAACCAGTGTTCAGCCTCAAATGTCAATAGTGCCACTGTTGTGAAAGCCTGCTTCAGAGAAAATACTGAAAATAAAATTACAAACAACAACAATATTATTACAATGTATTTCCTGTTTATTCATATATAATAGTAAAATATTAAATGCGCCAACACCAATGTTTTGGCATAAGGTTTTCATACTGCTAGCAAGTTTTACATTTTTTTCATCAAATGGCATGTTGTGACTGTTCATCCTCAAAGATTAGTTGTATATGCATGGTTTATTATTTGTAAAACACACAAAAACAACCATAGTCTTTACCATGAGAAAGGTTTTGGTAGAGCAAAACCTAATGCACTTTTTTATTTGCATCTCATCTAAATGACTGGATTTGTGAAATGTGGATAATGTCTTATACAACTGCTCTTTTCTCTTCCTCTGTCTTCTCTCTCTTCATACTTTTTTTTTTTCTCATTCTGGTTGTCAGAACTCCCCTGATTGCAGCTGGAGTAATTGGTGGGCTCTTCATTCTGGTCATTGTGGGTCTGACATTTGCTGTTTATGTTAGAAGGAAGAGCATCAAAAAGAAAAGAGCGTTGAGAAGATTCTTGGAAACAGAGGTGAGGTATTTATTTCTCCTCTTCATGTGTTTGGGGATTTTCATCAGGTTTAGAAGGTTCAGATAAAGTTCAGTTATTTAATCCAAGTAAAATTCTGTTCAATGTCCTAATTAAGTTTTTTATTTTATAGTCCGTTAAACAAAGCTTGTGAAAAATCAGATTATATCCATAAAAATAGTCAAGGCTTCAAGGGGGTAGATGGGAGTGGTCAAGAAAATTATTGTATTGGGGAAAGTATCTGTATTTTGTTTGTGTGGTTGGGAGGATCCCATTAGCAAGCGCTAGATAGGGGATATGTCAATAGCAGCAGATCTAGAAAATATCTGCATTGAAAATATCTCATTCTGTAGGTTGCCTGTTCACGCTGATGGTAGTTTCTTTTGCTGTGCAGAAGCTCTTTAGTTTAGTTAGATCCCATTTGTCAATTTTGGCTTTTGTTGCCATTGCTTTTGGTGTTTTAGACACGAAGTCCTTGCCCATGCCTATGTCCTGAATGGTATTGCCTAGGTTTTCTTCTAGAGTTTTTATGGTTTTAGGTCTAACATGTAAGTCTTTAATCCATCTTGAATTAATTTTTGTATAAGGTGTAAGGAAGTGATCCAGTTTCAGCTTTCTACATATGGCTAGCCAGTTTTCCCAGCACCATTTATTAAATAGGGAATCGTTTCCCCATTTCTTGTTTTTGTCAGGTTTGTCAAAGATCAGATAGTTGTAGATATGCGGCATTATTTCTGAGGGCTCTGTTCTGTTCCATTGGTCTATATCTCTGTTTTGGTACCAGTATCATGCTGTTTTGGTTACTGTAGCCTTGTAGCATAGTTTGAAGTCAGGTAGCGTGATGCCTCCAGCTTTGTTCTTTTGGCTTAGGATTGACTTGGCAATGCAGGCTCTTTTTTGTTTCCATATGAACTTTAAAGTAGTTTTTTCCAATTCTGTGAAGAAAGTCATTGGTAGCTTGATGGGGATGGCATTGAATCTATATACCTTGGGCAGTATGGCCATTTTCAAAATATTGATTCTTCCTACCCATGAGCATGGAATGTTCTTCCATTTGTTTGTATCCTCTTTTATTTCACTGAGCAGTGGTTTGTAGTTCTCCTTGAAGAGGTCCTTCACATCCCTTGTAAGTTGGATTCCTAGGTATTTTATTCTCTTTGAAGCAATTGTGAATGGGAGTTCACTCATGATTTGGCTCTCTGGTTGTCTGTTATTGGTGTATAAGAATGCTTATGATTTTTGCACATTGATTTTGTATCCTGAGACTTTGCTGAATTTGCCTATCAGCTTAAGGAGATTTTGGGCTGAGACGGTGGGGTTTTCTAGATATACAATCATGTCATCTGCAAACAGGGACAAAATTTTTGCAACCTACTCATCTGACAAAGGGCTAATATCCAGAATCTACAATGAACTCAAACAAATTTACAAGAAAAAAACAAACAACTCCATCAAAAAGTGGGCAAAGGATATGAACAGACACTTCTCAAAAGAAGACATTTATGCAGCCAAAAGACACTTGAAAAAATGCTCATCATCACTGGCCATCAGAGAAATGCAAATCAAAACCACAATGAGATAGCATCTCACATCAGTTAGAATGGCGATCATTAAAAAGTCAGGAAACAACAGGTGCTAGAGAGGATGTGGAGAAATAGGAACACTTTTACACTGTTGGTGGGACTGTAAACTAGTTCAACCATTGTGGAAGTCAGTGTGGCGATTCCTCAGGGATCTAGAACTAGAAATACCATTTGACCCAGCCATCCCATTACTGGGTATATACCCAAAGGATTATAAATCATGCTGCTATAAAGACACATGCACATGTATGTTTATTGTGGCACTATTCACAATAGCAAAGACTTGGAACCAACCCAAATGTCCAACAATGATAGACTAGATTAAGAAAATGTGGCACATACACACCATGGAATACTATGGAGCCATAAAAAAGGATGAGTTCATGTCTTTTGTAGGGACGTGGATGAAGCTGGAAACCATCATTCTCAGCAAACTATGGCAAGGACAAAAAAACAAACACCACATGTTCTCACTCATCGGTGGGAACTGAACAATGAGAACACATGGACAAAGGAAGGGGAATATCACATACTGGGGCCTGTTGTGGGGTGGAGGAGGGGGGAGGGATAGCATTAGGAGATATACCTAATATTAAATGACGAGTTAATGGGTGCAGCACACCAACATGGCACATGTATACATATGTAACTAACCTGCACGTTGTGCACATGTACCCTAAAACTTAAAGTATAATAAAAAAAAAAAGAAAATATCTCAGTGGCAGATCTAGAAAAATGTTAGAAAGAGAGAGAATCTTTGTTTCAAAACAAAACTAATAGACAAGGAATGCATGTTTTAATTAGGATCATCAAATTAGTATTCAACGATCTCATTATACCAGCAGTGAAAGACTAAGCTTACAGGATAAAGCTTAGTGTTGTAATCACACAGACCTTACAACACAATTTATGGGATGCATTTAATATTATGCATGGTGGTTATTATGAGTATGTAAATTACTCATAAATGATTATAATGTCTTTTATATTGCTACACGGAGTTCTCTAGCGTAAAAGCAGATAGTTTTCATGGTACAGGATACAGGGAAAAAACAATTACAGAAGACTATGCATTACCAGACCCTTCTCAACTTCCATCCTACCTTTCTCCTGATACACACATTTGTGCCTATCTAAACAATTCAGAGCAATTCTGTTCTGAGATAAGCTTATCCAACGTTTGTTGTTTTTCTCATTGTCAGTCTGACAATTTGACTTTTCCTTTGAATACTGACAGGAATGGGAGGAATGGGAATTTTAATTCATTCACACATTTTGCATACTGATAATGAATTATATTTTAGCTCTTTTTACCCAGAAATCAAATCTAGATAGAAGTATCCTGTGAAAGTATCTGGAAACTGCCTTACAGCTGCTTCTAGGAAAACACTTTCTAAGGATTAAAGTTATCTGCAATTGGAATGAGCTGTCTCATGAATAGACATGTTTAAGCAAAATAAAGGAAGTCAATTACATACATGGGAAAACCTAATAGTGATTCCTACTTTAGCTGGAAGCTTATGGAAGAGCAATTTGATTACTTTCAATCTTGCACATGTGAATGAAAGTTTGGACACAACACATGTGCTTTGTGCTATGCATGTTTGCAATTTAGCTAGGATGCTGGAGGCAGAGAGAATTCTTCCTCATGGCCAGCTTGAGGCAGTTGGTGAGAGAATTCTGGGAAGTGAAGTATTGTAAACTAGAGTTAGAAAGGAATTGAAAGATTGGAATAGCAGTGTACATTTATTTAGGTGACTGCATAATGGAAGAGAAATTCAGTTAACCACACACAGGGAAGGCTCATTGCCATGAAAAGAGTTGTGTTGCTTTATCTTGGTTTGTTTTTATAATGCAGTGCTTTATAAGAATGTCCTTCAAACCGTCATTTCCTTACTAAATAAACACACACTTACTGGTTTTTTGTGTTTTTTTTCGTTTGAGACGGAGTCTCGCTCTGTCGCCCAGGCTGGAGTGTGGTGGCGCGATCTTAGCTCACTGCAAGCTCCGCCTCCTGGGTTCACGCCATTCTCCTGTCTCAGCCTCCCGAGTAGCTGGGACTACAGGCGCCTGCCACCATGTCCGGCTAACTTTTTTGTATTTTTAGTAGAGACAGGGTTTCACAGTGTTAGGCAGGATGGTCTGGATCTCCCGACCTCGTGATCCCCCCGCCTCGGCCTCCCAAAGTGCTGGGATTACAGGCGTGAGCCACCGCTTTCGGCCCACTTACTGATTTTATAAGCAGCTTCTGTTTTAATAGAAAGTCATTCTTTAAGACTAAATTATTTTACATTTGGTGGTTAGATAATCATAGAATCCCTATCTTTTTCTTAGTAAAGGAAAATAATTATGATTTTCTACCATCATCTAAATAAAGGGGGAATTTTTAAGAATCTTTAAATACTGAAGCTAGAAATCTGCCTCAGAAGTGAACATTTGTTGAATCTCGATAAATTGTTTGCATACACTTAAAGTTGGTACGCGTTCCTCAAATCATTTTGCTCCAGATTGTCTTTTTTATGTTATATGCATAAAACTAGAAAACATATTTTTTCCACACATGCTTACTGAGAGGCACTGTAAGCTTGATGCTTTGGTAGATGGTGTGATTTGAAAATGTATTAATGAGACATGATCTCATCCCTTGAAGAGTAACAGATTTAGTGCTTACAATATGCCAGGCAACGTTCTAGAATTTTCCACATATGTTATCTCATTTCATCCTTTCTCAAGTTTCTAAGGTAATTATTGCTATACCTACTTCACAAATAAGAAATGAAGGTCTAGGAAGGGCAAATTGCTTCCTGTGAGTGGCAACACTGTCATATAAACCTCCAAATTTAAACCCGTGTGTCTGTAAAATATATTAAATGATACAGAAACATGTTTTTGTGAAATATATTAAATGATACCCAAGAAAATTAAGACTAAAAATCTCAGGTAGAACTGTGAAGTTTTCAAAATATGAAATTATTGCATGGTATATGCCAAGGCATATACACAATGTATATTTTAAGTATATCTTGCCCAAAATGCTGAAGCCTTCCCCCAGTATTGTGTGTGATTTTATGTGACTTTTGTATATGATTTTTAAAAATGATTCGTAAGTTATTCATTATACATATAGCATATGTATCAAAGTCTACCCAACAATTCCTGTATGGTTGAGTTGCCTTCAAATGAAGGGAACTCAGTTTAGCAATGATTTTGAAATTTGACAAATAAGTTAGTGATTCTTTCTGAGATTTTTAAAATGTGACTTGAATGCAGTTCTGTGTTATCAAATTTATATTTATATAACTTAAATTTGAAAATGAAATTGAAGATGAGTTGTCAAACTCACAATTAAAGAAGAGTTTGAAGGTAACCTAAGTTTATTGGCAATTTTTTATTACATTCTTCCTAAAATTCTTGCTATAGCTACACTTACCTTCAATTAAGAATCTTCCATTAATTAAGTAGGCCATTATTTTCACAGAAGCATGGTAATTCATACCCAAGTTGCAGGGCCACAGTGCACTTAGCTTTGTAAATAGATATTTTGAAATACTGTGGTGGGTTCAAGACAATTTGAGCAGTAGTAGCCTTTGATTATTATGCTGGAAAAAAAAAAGAGACTATTTGTAAAGTTTAGTTCCTTAATTTAACTTTCAAAAGACAAAGAAACTCCTATTTCTTGCATTTGCCTTTTTACTCATACATAGATAAAAACCTAAAATTTTAACATAGGATACAGGCTTTTTGGTACCCAGAGCCTCTCTTAGACATACATTTTTTTTCTCACGTATGCCAGTAATTGGCACGCATGCACATACTTGCCCCCTTCTCATTCATTCCCCCTAACTGAATCACGTCGCGATGATGACGTCTAAAACTATCAGCCTAATTTTACTACTTTGGCCACACCCAGCCTACCCCATGATTAGGTAGGTTTCCCACCCTACTCTCACCTTTCTGACCTGTCCCACTCCCTGTTGTATTCTGCTATACTTCTTCCTCCTTCTCCCTCTTGCTGTGCCCAAGCTGCTTTTCACACTGGCCCTCCCAATGCCAACCTATTTTCATTATCTCAAGACTTAGACATCTCAAGACTTGATTTTAAAGTGTACGTTCTTTAGGAAGGCAAAACTAGTGAGCCTCACTCCCCAATAGTTGTTTGATTCCTTGCCTTTCGTAACATTCACTTATGATCCAGAATCAAATCATAGAATTTTAGAACTATTGATCTAACAGGTACACTTGGGCCTTGGTACTTAAAATGTGTTCGAGGATCACCATGGTACCTAGACATCCCTTAGAGTTCTATGCAAATGCAAACATTTCAGGCCTACTCCAGAGCTGCTGAACCAGGACCTATGTTTAACAAGAACTTGAGGTAATTCAGATGTGCCTTGAAGTTTTAACAGCACTGTCCTAGGGTTTTGGCATTGTGCTTTTTTTTCCCCTCTCCTCTGACATATTTGTCCTGGCTTCCCAGGTATATTTTAAGCTCTAAGAAGGCAGCATTCCCTTTCTTTATTGCATCAAATCTCGTAGCCTAGTATGCCTCAAAGTAGGCACACATTTGTTACTTGTGTTTGCCCTGACAAAGAGCAGGAGAAGAGAAAGGACAAGGTCTGAAAGAATGCATAAATGTGTTAGTGAATGGTGAGTGGTCATATTACAAAGGTATTGGTTGTCAAGGCAAACCATGTTTGTGTGTTTTTGCTTTATGAGAAAGAGAATCAAAGAGAAAGAGAGAGAGAGAGAGGACTGACTGACTATTGGATTGAAACTATAACCTTCTTCTTTCTGCTTTGCAGTTGGTGGAACCTTTAACTCCCAGTGGCACAGCACCCAATCAAGCTCAACTTCGTATTTTGAAAGAAACTGAGCTGAAGAGGGTAAAAGTCCTTGGCTCAGGTGCTTTTGGAACGGTTTATAAAGTAAGTAAAAAACAACGCATATCGTTAGTTAAGTTTCATTTTAGACATTTAGAAAATAATAGCCATGGAGTTATTACTTTAGACAACCTAATTTTCTTAAAATATTCAGAAAGGAAGACTTTTATAATGTTGAGAAGTTGCTGCACAAGTGAATTCATTAATTTTTATTGAATGAACTGGGATGGATACAGTCTTGAGAGAAAAGCAAGAAAATCTGATACAAAGCCAAGTATAGTTTTTTTAAATACCTTTCTGAGCCCCTTATGTCATATTCCTTTTGGCAAATTTCTATTTTTATCCAACTATCAAGCCCCAACCCATTTTCCATTACCCCTACACAGTGCTCCATGAACCCCAGACATGCCTGGGCAATATACCATAATCCTTTATTCTTTTTTTCTTCTGCTTTTTTATCCAAAGCCTCTCCATCAGGACCCTAGTAGCTGCTCTTTTTAGAATCCATTCAAATATGCTGATGTCTTAATAGGTTGGAACTAGTTTCTAAATCATTTTTTGCCTACTTGGTTACTTTTATGATTTTGTGAATAATTTCCATGGTTTTGATGTCTTTGTCATCATAAGCAAACTAAAAATGTGACACTATATGCAAAATTCAGGTCAGATAGGAGGAAAAGGTGACATCATGTGTTTTCAATAGAGATATTTCTGGAAAGGAAAAGCTCAAATGATGGCATGTGTATGTTTACTTATTTGCCTTAATTACAGGACCAATTCAGAGGCTAGGCCCAAGATTAATTGTGGTGAAGTTTATTTTAATGGTAAATAACAAGATTAAGAAACTCTTCTGGGCTAATGCTGAATTATTCTTGTAATATCCATTACTACAATTCCCAAAAGTTACTTCGGCATTATATATATACATATATATATACACACACACGTATATATATATATATATACACATATATATACATATACACATATATATACATATATACATATATACACATATATATACATATATACATATATACACATATATATACATATATACATATATACACATATATATACATATATACATATATACATCTCTTTTTTGAGATGGAGTCTCGCTCTGTTGGCCAGGCCGTAGTGCAATGGTGTGATCTCCACTCACTGCAACCTCCTTCTCCCAGGTTCCAGCGATTCTCCTGCCTTAGCCTCCCCAGTAGCTGGGATTACAGGCACGCACCACCACACCTGGCTAATTTTTGTATTTTTAGTACAGATGAGGTTTCACCATGTTGTCCAGGCTGGTCTCGAACTCCTGACAAGTGATCCACCCGCCTGGGCTTCCCAAAGTGCTAGGATTATAGGCAGGAGCCACCGTGCTCGGCCGGCATTTAATATATTTCTTAAAGCTGTGTGTAAGCCTATATTTTACAAACATATCTGTTAAAGTTAATTGGATCTTAGAAATGTTGCATTTTGAAATATTCTTTTTTTCTATTTAAAACAGAGATTTATTTAACAAAAAATATTAATAATTAGAATATAAACCTTAATTTTTCTCTCCTAGTGCTCCAAAATAATCTAATATCCTTAAAATAAAACTTGTATTCTAAGGTCAAAATGTAGACATTTTCTTATCTTTTAGTATGCATATTTTACTCAATTAAATTTGATCTTAATTTGACATAAATTTGAGTACCTACTTTGCATAGGCACTGTTCTAGGCTGACTTGATGCCTTTTCTAATCTTCAGATTTGATGTATGTTCAAAGAAACGCAGATGTTTCTATTTCTCAATTTAGATTATGCTAGAAAAAAACAGACTCACACTGTATGATTTTATATCCTTAAAATTTGTATCTAGTTACTGAAATTGTATTTACATCTTTAATAATTTTAATCTGAACTCATTTCTACAATAAAATATCAACAAATTATGTGGATAATAAATGTAGAGTCCTAAATTGCAGTCTTGATTATTTAAATTGACAAATTGAAAGTACTGCTGTGAATTTGTTCCATATTGACAATCATTCTGGATCACTTAGCTATGCCATAAATTCCCATTCTAATGATTGATTGCATGATTTTTCCCCACCTGAATTATCTAGTAAATGCTACAATTCTCCATATTCACAGATGTAACTGAAGGTTTCTGTGCTGAACCATAGGACAAGTCTGTAGAAAAATGTTAGGGCTTCCTGCCTTTAAATGTTGGCCTGTTACTGATTCTGCATGTGACATTGACAAAATTTAAAGCAAGTAGGCAAATTTATGTGTTTATGAAGAACAGAAATAGGGAGAAAAAAAGATAGAGATAAATGGCCAAATTTAAATGTATTATAACATACCTCCATTTTTAAGATAACTCAATCTTGGATTGTTCCTAGAGTATAATCACTCCTATACTTTTAAAGATAATGTGGTCTGTAAATTAAATTTTATTTTAAACCTTGGATACCCTATAACTCAAGACTAAACACTATCTAATGTCCTCAGCAGAGAAAAATGTTACCCATTAAACATTTAATAATAAATCTTTATTAACTTGTATTAAGAGCATTTATTTGTCTATTGTGCATGAGTGTTTTACCTTAATTGAAATTACTTGTAATGAAAGTTTATTGGAAATTTCATAAGTTTTTTGAATTATATGCCTGAAGTGTCTATGGTTGACTCTAAGTTTTAATAAATAGATCAGTTGTTATGAAGACATACTGTCTTAAACTATAAAGAATTATTCTTGACCATAGAAATGCAAATTGGCTTAACCAATTATTTGATTTTTTTCTCCTAATTAGAAATATTCTCTGTTTAAGTATAAAGATTAGGACCAATATCATGGGTATCAGATAGTAAAATTTTTAACTAGTTGGTCCCAGAAAATAGTGAAATAATGAATGAAATAATAAAAAAAAGAATAACTTAAATAAATATTTATTTTAAAAAGTATAAAATACTTTACATTGAATTTATATTCTTGTTTTATTTTATTTATGTATTTATTCTTGAGACAGGGTCTTGCTCTGTAAGCCAGCGTGGAGGGCAGTGGTTTAATCACAGTTCACCATAGCCTCAACCTCCTGGGCTCAAACCATCCTCCCACCTCAGCCTCCTGAATAGCTGGGACCACAGGCATGTGCCAGCACACTCAGCTCATTTTTTAATTTTTTAATTTTTAGTACAGTTGGAATGTCTCTATGTTGCCTATGCTGGTCTTGAACTCCTGAGCTCAAGAGACCCTCCTGCCTGGGTCTCCCAAAGTGGTGGGATGAGCCACAATGCCTGGCCTATACTATTTTAAAAGTACACTTTAGGAATACCTTAATATTGATGCCATGTCTTTATAAAGTAACCTTCTCTGTGGTTACTTTATTGAATAATGTATAATAAGCCTGTTTTCCACCCTAGATAACATCAGTGAGAAAATGTAGCCTATGAGTATTGGGCTTTTTTCTTTTTTCTGTTTCTGCTTTATTTTGTTTTAATTTTATGCAAGGAACTTGGCTTATTGTTTTGCATTTGACACATAGATTTCCCTATTCATTCTGCCTAGGAAGAATGCAACCATAAATCCACTTTCTAAAAGTTAAAATCTTTTATTTTCTTTATTATTGTTACTATGTTTTAAAATAATTGTTGTGTTCAGGTCTCCTGATGATACTGCAACTTTGAGTAACACAAATACACATGTTGTAGCACAAAAGTTCAAAGTGAAAAACTTTTTGAATTTTTTTTCTTTGTGACTATAACCAGCTGATATTAAGAAAGAGAGGAAGTAAAGATGTTTTATTCAGGAATAACAAACTACTATTTTTCATTCTTTCATTTTAATGTTAAAAATCTTATAAGAAATATTTTCTGATGTCAGGGCTAAGAAGCTAAAACTTGAGATTTTTCATTTTTTGTCCTCATGATCTCATATTTGCTTTTGCGTTCATTTGGGAAAATACACCTTTTAAAATGTATTCTTGTACAACCTGTGCATCCTTGTATGTCTTATCAAGATCATTGTCCTCAAATGTTATAATTCACTTTACCCAGAAATGCTATTATTTAGCTTAATGTTGTATTTCACTCAAGCTCTACCAACTTTATACTTTCCCAAAGGATAAATCCTGTTCAGATATTATAATTATATTTTGATAGGAAAAGAGAACTAACAACGGCCAATATAAATATTTTATATTTCTTCAGAGATGACAAAATTCCTTCACACACACACATATACACATGCTTTAATAATGTAGACAAATTAATATGTGCTCAATATCTCCTAGCACTTGCCTTTGAAAACTAAATCTTAAATATTCATTGTTGAAAATTAATTCGTAAATCAATCTGAACTTGAAGAACACGAGAATATGCTTTTTTAATTGTTTTTCTTGCTGCTGAATATTTTGATAATATTCAGCCTGAGAAGAACCTCTAACATTCCTTAGCCTGGTCTTCTAAACTACAGATGATACAACTGAGCTTCAAAAAGTAGAGTAACCATCTCAAAAAGTTGATGATACCATCCAAATCAGATATTCTTTTGCTATCCTATTTCCATGCTGTCTTCACTATTCAAAGCCTTTTTCATGCACACAAGTAGAATTTGACAGTAGTGTAAACATCTTGAAAGCAGGATATATATTATATATTCTATATATGTAATCATATATATGAGCATAATCTTCAGATAATGAAAGCAGACGACAAAGTTGCAGAGTAACTTGTAATATATAACAGGTGCTAAATAAAGGTTTGTTGATTGAATGTTATAATATCAAACTTCTAAGTTACTTTCTAAGAACTTAATAGGGTGAGATGTCATATTTAATGTAAATTTTTTCCCCAAAGGGTATTTGGGTACCTGAAGGAGAAACTGTGAAGATTCCTGTGGCTATTAAGATTCTTAATGAGACAACTGGTCCCAAGGCAAATGTGGAGTTCATGGATGTAAGTACAGACACCCAGGCAATCACATTTTTCTCCATTATCAAATAGCCTGCTTAGATAATTAAAGCAAAACAAAACCAAAACTCCACAACTTACAAATTTCTCCTACGGAAATGTTATAATCTTATAATTAAAGACATTTCTCAGACCAATTCACATTGTATTAGGCTTTTTAGATCACTTCTGCTTCACAACTGTCTGCCTAGATAGTTCACTAGAACTTGCCTTTAGAGTTTGAAGATATTTACAATCCCAAAGGTGAATTATCTACATTGATTCAGACATGTAATGTTCTTAAATTTTCTTGTTAAATATAACCAAATAGCCCTCCAGTGAGAGCAATACATAATTTCAACTGAAAAGATATTTAACAACCAAAAATAACCAATTGTGTTTAATAACCAAAGCTCATGTGTATATTTCTTAAAATTAGTTGCACCGAACAGTATTAGAAAGACTATGTGGTGGTGGTAATAAGTCACTAATATTTACAAAGTATTTACTAAGTGCCAAACACTGTTACAAATAATTCACAAATAGTAATTTATTTATTCCTCGAAATATGACAGACCAAGAACCTGGGGTTAACCCAAGGTTACCCCAAGTTAGAAAGTTAGAAAATGGCAGGTCTAGACTTTGAGTTCAGGAAGCCAAGCTTGAGTAGGGATCAGTAAACTTTTTTTTATAAGGCTGGACTATAGTCAGGCTTTTACATGCTATGTGTTCTCTGTGGCAGCAGCTCAACTCTGCTCTTTTTGGTAGGAAAGCAGCCATAGATAATTAAAGCAAAACCAAACAAAACAAAAACTACTGCAAATGGGTGTGACTCTGTTCCAATAAAACTTTTTATTTACATAAATAAGCTGCAGGCCAGATGTTGCCTAAGGGGAAAGTAGGGGCTAAAATTGATAATTTGAAAAATTAACCATACTGCTTTATTTTATTATGGTTATGATCTATTAAGTTGAAAACATCAATCAAGATTAGTTTCTATAGCAAGTTAGTCTCTGTTAAATTTAAATTAAGAACGTACCTGAGTCAAGTAATTACCTCTTGACATTTATTTTTTTAATTCAAATTCAGAAGAAAAGACTCTACGGGTTAAAAAACTCCAGCTATAGAATAATAACAGACCTCTAAAGAGTAAAAAAGTACATTATAAGGTCAATCAGAACTTTAAGATTTCCCCTAGCAAAAATTGTAGAGTTGAACTGTTCAGCAAATTTCAGAGTAGGATGGAATAAAATTATGTATGTATCATGCTGTTATTCTTTCACATTCAATACAAGACATCTTGCCAGGGGTTCTATCAAAGAACATATATGTTCTTTCTCTATCTTTTAGCATAATGTCTTGAGTAATAAGAATGATTTCTATTTTCAAATGACCTTCATATGAAAGATGATGCAAGCATATGCACTTTGATTTTTTTAAAAGATGGATTGCTATATATCTCTATCCAGTTTCTCTTGTTTCTCCTTTACAAGTTTTACAGGAGCTGTCTTTGACCTTGAATAATTTATTTGTGTATAATGCTAACTACTTTATATAAAACTACTTTCAGCTTAACTTATTATTGGTTCTCATATGGTAGGTTGATAATCAGCCGGTACAAACCAGCTTTTCGGATTGGTTGGTTTCATGCCTTACCAGTTGCTAAATATTTTAAATATCACCTTGTTGCATATCTACCAGCATCTATATAACAATGAGGCCAAGAACTAAATGTTGTTTCTTTCTTCAGTTCTCTAAAGTTTCTGACACTCCACAGCTACATGTCCTGGCTCATATGTTAAAATTTAAAACTGAAACCTTTTTCAGTGATGTGCCAGTTATTCAATTTGATCTTGAACATAGCTATAAATTTGTGAAGGGAAATTTTTTAAAAAGTAGAAGTTATAAAGGAAAATTACAATGAGTAGGAACAGTATAGGTTAATTTATAAAACTGGTAGAAAAAAATCTTGTCCAGCCTAGACTATAGCCAAAGTTGAAATTCACAAGAATGCTAATAATCTCTGCTGGAGGCTTGAACAGCCATTTTTGTCATATTTCCATGGAAACAGACTGGCAAAAGGGGGTTAGGAGGCTATAAAACAATCACACCTAAGAAAAAAGCTCTAAAATCCTCATCATGATTTCGAATGATTATTTGAAAGCTCCTAACCCCATCCACTTTTTTTTTCTTGATCTGATTATATATTGCCATGGAAACAAGAGTAGAGATGGCAGCTTGAAGTCTTAGATTTCTGCTGAATTTTAGATGAGGCTCTGATTGAGCCATGAAAGGAGTCATTTTCCTAGATGGTTGATGGATTTGGTAACCAACAGATTCAGAAGAATCTGTTCTCTTTAAAAGTAAAAAAAGTTAAGGAAAATATTTTGACTGTGCCTTTTCTGCTTGTGGATTGATGCTAGAAGATTAATAGATTGATGGACAGCTATCAGCAGAGTTTAATAAGTACCAGGCAGAAACATGTCCTACTATTTTGGAGCCTTCTTTCAAAACATTAGAAGGATAGCATCACAATGATTAAAATGCAGTTTAACTGGCGACATCAACAGTGAATTTAATATCTAATGCAGGCTATAAAATAAACGTAAGCCTATATTTCATACCTACATTTTTAGCTCATTGGTTATGTGTGTAGATCATTATAAAAGTATTTGAATCACAAACCACAAAAAAGAGGTAGGTACAAGAGAATTTATTTGTAATTTGAATCTAAGGGTTGAGTTGAAATTATAAATATTCCAGAGTTACTTGGTTAAAAGTAGCAAGTTTAACTTGTGTTAGTTTGGGTTCTTACAGATGCAGAAGCTACCCTTGAAATAAGAATGTGAAAGTCATTTATTTTGGAGGTGAAGGACTCATCAATAGGGGAGTTTAGAAATAAGACAGGGGAACTAATAAAGCTAGCTGCCATTGTAAGTGACTGGAGCTTCTTTTCACTGGAGAGACTCTGGCAGCCAGTGTAGGACATACACCTCAAAATTATCCCACTCAAGGGTTAAGGGAGCTGGAGGTGTAGAGCTGCTGGGAAAGAGCCACATTTCACCCCCTACATATCCTTCCAGCCAAGGATGGCAAAATAGGCTCAGTGGAAAGAGAAAGCTGTCAAGCAAAGAAAGGTGGGTGGGGGTCATCTGGTATAACACTACGGTAGAGTGTTCCAAGCATAACTTTCAAGCTAAATAAGATCTGCTGCAACCATGTTTTTGCAAACTAGTGTATGTGCATATTTGTATTTGTATGCTTGTTTGTACAATTCTTCAGGGGAAAAAAAGCTTTCAAAGACAATAGAAATTGCACAATCTTATTAATCATTAGACTCCCTTTTATCCACTCTAACTTTATGCTTGAAATAGAATATTCTAGATTCAATAACCACTGCTATATTCATCACATATAGCTGTGCTTTACTGGTTATTATAATAAATAACACAAATGTAGCAACTTAATACTCAAAATTTATCACTACAATGAAACGTCTATTGATGTTCAAGGGTAAAGGAGAGGACTTTTATATTTTCTTAGAATTTTTACCATAGGCAAAAAATAAATAAGGGGCAGTTTGTGTTCTGTTAAATGCTACACTAAAAGCAAGAGAAGGAGAGTTTGGTCACCCAGGGCTGTTACTCTGCTCACCTGAATATGTCTAATGGATTCATAATGACAATAATAACACACTGCTAGTGAATGGCCAGTACATTCTTCATTCCCGTAAAGAAAGATCGCATTGAACAACGTTAAGAAAATGACTCTAAAGGCCCACCTTCATAAGAATACCTGCATTTACACCTGCTCCTAGTTCTTGTTTCAAATAGAACCATTTCATAGGGAAAATGCAGGCTTTTTTGTTGTTTTTTGTTTTCTTTTTTTTTAATCCACAAAATGGTGCAGAACACATACCTAAGAAATGATGCTATTGAACAAGATTCCTGAAATTGGGCACCACCATCTCATAAAATCAGACAGACTATTCACTTTTTCTGAGTTCCCGTCACTCTATATTTTTCCCCAGTATTTAAACCTAGTAACAGTTGCCTTTGTTTTTAAATGTTTTATCTAAATTACTTGCTTTCTTAAAAAAAAAAAAGAAATTATGTAATTATTCTAAATTCTAGTGACTGATCAACAGTCATGGCTGTGCATTTGCGTGAAACTTTTGGCTTTCATTTCAACTTTTCCACACCAAATTTACCACAGTGAGATACTGCAAGGAAACGTGTTTTAAGTCACCTGACTTTATTATGTAAATGGTAATATTCTTATTAAAAAGAATAGCTTGTTTTTCTCTATATATTCCATAGGAAATTTTATTTATCTTACACAACTGCTGTTATCCTATTTTCTGAAGAAATGTTCATGTGAATAGTCTTTCTATGTTTCTCTTCCCCATATTTCCATTTGATATTCAGTATCTTGATGGGAATTATTTTAAATCTAATTGATATCATATTAATCGAGTGAAATGAATATAATTTATGAGTTTACATTTTCTCTTAGAGTATAATAGGCTTGTAAAATTATTTGAAAAGGTATTTTGTTCTATAACATTTTCACGTTATAAAATTTCATGTGTATGGCTTCACATAGTAATAGTAACTCTTAGCTATATCCTGTTCCATACTAATAGTGGATTTTTTATTCATAATTTTTGTGGGTACACAGCAGGTGTATATATTTATGGGGTACATGAGAAGTTTTGATACAGGCATGCAATGTGAAATAAGCACATCATGGAGAATGGGGTATCTATCCCTTCTAGCATTTATCCTTTGAGTTACAAACAATCCAATCACACTCATTAAGTTATCTTAAAATTTACAATTAGGTTATTATTGACTGTAGTAACCTCGTTGTGCTATCAAATAGTAGGTCTTATTCATTCTTTCTATTTTTACCATTTTATTTTATTTAACCATCCTCAGCCCCCTACTACCTTTCCCAGCCTCTGGTAACCATCCTTCTACTGTCTATCTTCATGAGTTCAATTGTTTTGGTTTTTAGATCCCACAAATGAATGAGAACAGATGATGTTTGTCTTTCTCTGCCTTACTACTTTCACTTAACATAATGACCTCCAGTTCTATCCAAGCTTTGCAAATGACTTGATTGCATTCTTTTTTATGGCTGAATAGTGCTCCACTGTGTATTTGTACCATATTTTCTTTATTCCTACATCTGTTGATGGACACTTAGGTTGCTTTCAAATCTAACCTATGGTAAGTAGTGCTGCAACAATCATAGGAGTGCAGATATCTCTTTGATATATTGATTTCCTTTATTTTGTGTATATACCCAGCAGTGGAATTGCTGTATCATATGGTAGCTCAATTTTTAGTTTTTTGAGGAACTTCCAAAGTGTTCTCCATAGTGATTATACTAATATACATTCCCACCAACAGTGTATGAGGGTTCCCTTTCCCTCACATTCTTGCCAGCATTTGTTATTGCCTGTCTTGGATGTAAGTATTAAGCCATTTTAACTGGGGTGAGATATCTCATCGTAGTTTTGATTTGCAGTTCTCTGATGATCAGTGATATTGAGCACCTTTTCGTATGCCTATTTGACATTTATATGTCTTCCTATGAGAAATGTCTATTCAAGTCTTCTGCCCACATTTTGATCAGATTATTAGATTTTTTTCATATAGAATTGTTTGAGCTCCTTATATATTCTGGTTATTAAACCCTTGTCAGATGGCCAGTTTGCAAATATTTTCTCTGATTTTGTAGGTTGTCTCTTGACTTTGTTAATTGTATCCTTTGCTGTGCAGAAGCCTTTTAACTTGATTTGATCTCATTTATTCATTTTTTGCTTTGGTCGCCTGTGCTTGTGGGGTATTGCTTAAGAAATCTTTGCCCAGATCAATGTCCTGAAGATTTCCCCCCATATTTTCTTGTAGTAGTTTCATACTTTGAGGTCTTAAAGTCTTTAACCCATTTTGATTTGATTTTTTATATGCTGAGCGATAGGGATCTAGTTTCATTCTTCTTCATATGGATACCTTTTCCCAGCACCACTATTGAACCGACTGTCTTTTTCCCAATGTACTTTCTTGGCACCTTTGTCAAAAATGAGTTCATTGTAGTTGTGTGGATTTGTTTCTGGGTTCTCTGTTCTGTTCCATTGGTCTACATATCTGGTTTTATGAGAGTACCATGCTGGTTTGGTTACTATAGCTATGTAGTATAATTTGAAGTCAAATAATGTGATTCCTCCAGTTTTGTTCTTTTTGCTTAGGATAGTTTTGGCTATTCTAGTATTTTGTGGTTCCATATAAATTTTAGAATTTTTTTTTCTATTTCTATAAAGAATATCATTGGTATTTTTACGTATTTTTATAGGCATTGTGTTGAATCTGTAGATTGCTTTGGGTAGTATGGACATTTTAGAAATATTGATTCTTTCAACTCATGAACATGGAATGTCTTTCCATTTTTGATATCCTCTTCAATTTCTTGCATCAGTGTTTTATAGTTTTCATTATAGAGATCTTTCACTTGTTTAAGTTAATTTCTAGGTGTATAATTTTATGTGTGGCTAATATAAATTGGATTACTTTTCTGATTTCTTTTTCAGATTGTTCATTGTTGGTGTATAGAAATGCTACTGATTTTTGTATGTCAGTTTTGTATCTTGCAACTTTACTGAATTTGTTTATTAGTTCTAATTGTTTTATTGGGAGTCTTTAGGTTTTTCCAGATATAAGATCATATTATCTGCAAACAAGGATAATTTGACTTCTTTTCTGATTTGGATGCCCTTTATATCTTTTTCTTGTCTGGTTGCTCAGCTAGAATTTCCAGTTCTATGTTGAATAACAGTGGTGACAGTGGACATTCTTTTCGCATTCCAGATCTTAGAGGAAAGGCTTTCAGTTTTTCCCCATTCAGTAGGATACTAGCTGTGAGTCTGTCATATATGGCTTTTATTATGTTGAGGCATATTTTTTCTATCCCCAGTTTTTTGAGGGCTTTTATCATGAAGGGATGTCATATTTATTAAATGCTTTTTTAGCATAAATTGAAATGATCATATGGTTTTTATTCTTCATTCTGTTGATATTATGTACCACATTTATTGGTTTGTATATGCTGAACCATCCTTGCATCCAGGGATAATAGTGGGTATTTAAAAATTCATATTACTGAATCTAATTATATTTTCTGGCCTCATAGGTTTTGTCTATTTGCATTTATGAATACAATGAATTTATTTCTGAGGTGAAGCAAGTGCAGAATTTCATTTTGTAATGGAATTACATGTCATATATGTGACTTATATGCCGAAGTAAAGTATACTTTGGCATGATCTTGAAAAGTCAGTTAACCAATCCTCTTTCCCTTAAGAAAAAATATAGCTAAAGTAATTTTAAAAAGTTCTGGAAATTAACTTTGCTTTAAAAAAAATAAAACAGTAGAGCTGGGCGCTATGGCTCACACCTGTAATCCCAGCACTTTGGGAGGCTGAGGCGGGCAGGTCACAAGGTCAGGATATCGAGACCATCCTGGCTAACATGGTGAAACCCCGTCTCTACTAAAAATACAAAAAATTAGCCAGGTGTGGTGGTGGGCGCCTGTAGTCCCAGCTACTCCAGAGGCTGAGGCAGGAGAATGGCGTGAACCTGGGAGGCGGAGCTTGCAGTGAGCCGAGATCGCCCCACTGCACTCCAGCCTGGGCCACAGAGCGAGACTCTATCTCGAAAAAAAAAAAAAAAAAGTATTTTTGGAAAAAGAATCTATAAACTCCACTAGAAACAGAACTTTCAAAGGTCTACTAAGAAGAAAGAAAAAATTCCTAGTAGTTAAGATAAATAATTTCTGCTGTAGTTAATTTCATTGGCTCTTGTTCATGTCCTGTTAGTTGTATAGAACTAGTAAGCAATCAGCAGAAGCCTCACATTTGAAATTACTATTTCAAATATCTCAATCTTCAGCTACATTTTCCTGCCTTTCTAGTTCATTTTCCTTTCACTGACTCTCCTTTGTCTCATGATCCCTCAGTGCTTCCTATCTCACATCTCTCTGCAGCCCACTTAGATTCATGGACCATCATTGTAACCATGTTCTTACAAAAAATTGTCAACTTTCCTGCTTCTTAAAAATCATATAGGCAGTAAGCAGTATCAGAAATATTGAAATATCTCAGTGCAAAGTTCTAGACTTCTTTTCAATGTATAAATTTTTCCTAGATCATCTCACTAGGCTACCAAATTCCATCTCTAGTCTGTTTTATGAATCTGACCTTACCTCCATCCTTAATATTGCCACATGGAAATCTCAGGGACATCTCAAGTTTAGCACACCCTGAATAGATATCTTCATCCTCTCTTCTCAATCTCTTCTGCCTTCGATTTCACCCATTTATATATTTTGTATCTGTATCCACCCTATTGTCCCTATCAGAAATTTGAAATTTATCCTTGAATGTCACAACCCCACAAACCACCAACCTCCAATTAGAGAGTAAATGCTTTGATTCTATGCCAAAAACACATTTGGACCATTTCCTCTTCTTTTTATACTCTTTTGCCATCATCTTAATCCAAGCCCTCAACTTCTTCAGCTTAAGTTATGAGACTAGATTTGATCTCCCTACTTTTTAATACAAAGCTTGAATTGTGCGGGTCCTCTGCATGAGACTTTTAGTGGCTTTACTAAAGTAAAATATCAGATTCTTAGCTTACAGAGCTCCTGATTTCTTTTCCAGTAGTCTTTCTCTTCACTGACTTTCTTTCCACTCCCCTTATAAGCCAAGCCAGTCAGTGCCTTCACCTGGAGTGTTCATCTTCCAATTATACCTAATAAACTCCTAGTTATCCTTATTTTCTCAGCTTAAGTGTACTTTCTCAAAGAGCCTTTTCTTGATTTCTAAAATTATAACTTACTAATACTACTCAGAAATTTTAATAAGTTATTATATATTAATATTATTTATCTTAGTTTTTATTGTCGAATTCCACTCTCCACCACTAGACTACAAGATCCTTGATGACAGCGAATATGTCTGCTGATTCTGTCACTGCATATCTATGAGCAAGCACAATATAAGCATATAAGCACATAGGAGACAGAATAACTACTTGGTTAATGGTCTGAATTGATTTTTTTTCTATGTTTTGAAGACTTATTTTTCCTCCTTTACACCCTCTCTATACCAGCCTAATTAATTTCTGTGGTATTTTTCCCAATTGTTCTATCTTTATTTGGCATATTGTAGTTGGGATAATTTTTCTTAGGTATTCGTATTGCTCATATATGATTCGTTTCTACAAACTCAATTTAAGATCTGTCTTGAATCGACAGCACCAAACGAATCACAGAGAAATAGACCTTCCATTTTGACATGGTATTCATGTACCCTCTGAAAACCCTTTGAGGAGGAAGACCCTTGGAAGATTTTTTCCTCTGCATGCAATAGGCCAATAATTTTCCTTAGTTTCTATTAGGGGAACCTGTTTTAAGGGAATCTTTTGAGTGCTTGCCTGTTAGTGTTTCCATTATACATGGGAGGGTAGTATTAGGTTTCATTCTTACTAGTAAGTACTTCTTACTCCTGAGTTCTTGGTTACTTGTGTAGTAATTTTGGATACTGTTTGCTTCTCCAACTAAAACATGTATCAGGGTCTCTTCTTCCTGTGACCTCTCTATTTTCTGTTTCAGTAGGAGTAATAATACAAGGATGAAAAGAAAAATAAAGTTGATTTTATCACAGATTTTCACAAAAATAAATAAATGAAAGCAGTTGTGAGAATGAAAAGTCTTCTTTTGATTGAAGGTTTTTCTTGATCGAAGGGTTCGTGGTCTCTTGGGTTTCAGGGAATGAAGCCATGGACCTCAGCGGCAAGTGTTACAGCTGGATTAGAGAAACGCACAGACCCAAAGAGTGTGTGGCAGCAAGACTCATTAAAGTGAAAGCAAAAGTAAAGCAAAAGCAAAAGTAAAGCTCCACACCTTACTTTGGACCCAGAAGAGTTGCCTTTCTGGCTTGGGTGTCTTATGCTTATATCCCCTTATGACCCCTCCCCTTTTCCTTTTTCTGTCCTATAGAATTAGCTTATTTTCTATCTGCTTGTGGGTTGGTGGGCCTGATTGGTTAAAAACATCAGGCTGCAGCTATAGCTTAAACTCCATATATGATTGGTCAAAGTTTCAATCCCTTAGCTTGCAGCCGTGACTCATTTTGGCTTAGGGGAAAGTCCCCTTTGATTGGTTGAAGTTTCAATCCCTTAGCTTGCAGCTATGACTCATTTTGGCTTGGGGAAAGTCCCCCTAGGGAAGTCCCTATTGACCCCGGAAGTCCAGCCAACTTAGCCACTTAGTCCTTCAGTTGACTGCAGGCATTTCCAGTTAAGAGTTAACAGAATTTAGTAGTGATCCTAAAACTTGTGCTTTAAATATTGCCTTAGGGGATACTAAGACAAAGTGCTTGACAAGTTTTGCATTCCAACAGGCTTCACTTCTCCATTGAAGTACCTAAAGGAGACTATCCAGATCCAATACAGGTCGCTCTCTGTAAGCCTCAACATGTAACTTAATTAACTTTTTGTCTGCCTCTGTTTCTCCAAAGCATTTCTTGAATTCGTGTGAATGAAAGGACATTTCTCAAGAGCACACAGTCTACTGCACCAATATTTGCATTTAGTAAATGGAAATCAGTTGTCTGTTGAAGACATCGTTTTCCATATTGTAGGTATTCTCCAGCTCTCTAACCTACAGTTTGTGAATTTTGTACATGACTAGAGGATGTGTTACTATGCCACACAGAGCTGAAAGAGAATTAAACTAATCATGTGCAGTTTCTTATTCCAATCTGAACAGCAACCGATAGTTACTATGACTTAGGAAAAATCCCCAGTCAGTTTGACTGTATCACTAGGAGGAACAGTTTCTAATATTCAACTGTTCATAAAATGCAGGTAGAAATCTTTTGCCCAAAGGACAAGCAAACACCAGAAAAAGAATTTCCAAAATATCAGCAATTTCCAATATGTCAAACCTCAATGGTTTTGTTAATGATCTGTTTCCAGAGTTAAGGATACAAAATACTGTTCCTGCAGGAGGAAGGGACTATCTGCATAAAGTCCTGGTTTGCATTATATGGCATGAAGTAATTAGTTATTCATAGGGCAGTAATTTGGTTAAGGGAAAAAAGGCTTACTATGCTGTGATAATTGCAATAGGCACATATGTATCTAATAAAATCTAATAAGTCTAAAAAAATCTAATTAAGTCTAATAAAAAGACACATCTAAAAATCGAATAAAAAGAAATATGTATCTTTACACATGTATGGTATATGGATAAAAGGTAAAAATTCTTTTCATCTTTTTTTTTAAAGTTTAATGATACCATTGGTTAATTACTTATTAGAATGATCATATGGCTGGCATTGCTAAAAATGGTATTACAAAGGTGTCTGCAAGGATATCTTAAAAAATTTTTTGTGAAAATTTCCTCAAAATATTCAAGAGAATTCCTCATTTTACTTAACACCACTGTTGTATCAGTCAGAGGTTTATGTCTACAATTTCCAAACCATAGACTGACGGAAACTAAACAAATGGACAATAGGTCTGTTTTTATTTACCTGGTTATGTCCTTAAGTCATGGACAGGAACTTTGTCAGTGTAGGGGCCAAGGCTCTTGGTTTCCTAAAGGTTTCTTAAAAACTCACTAACATGATGCAAATTAATAGGAGGAAAGGTAGCAAGACCCCATCTCTTGCTACCTTTCCTACAGGCATGGTGTCCTACACCTGTAGTCCTAGCTACTGTGGGAGGCTGAGGGTGAGAGGATCACTTGAGTGCAGCAGTTCAAGGCTGAAATGAGCTAGGATCCTGGTACAGCATTCTAGCCTGGGTGACAGAGCAAGATCCTGTTTCTAAAGAAAAATACATAAATAAAAGACTTTAAAATGTTTTTAATGAAGACCCAAAGATACAGGGAAAATTGTCCATTGTTATGCTTAGGTTCAAAAAAGTATAGACAGACTTATGGAAATGTGATTGGGTGTGAAAGAGTGTGATCTAATATTAATTGAGTGAAGAAACCCAGCAAGCCCTGTCTGTCTAAATTCTTGTTGATTTCTCTGAGTGTGCATTCTTTCCTACTGGGTGTGGGGCAGGGCCCTCTCTGGAATGTGGGTCTTATGACCTACAGTCAAACAAGTAGGTCACATCATTCTTTTATGGCCAGTTTTTACATAGAATATTTTCAGGTTTTATGGCTGGCTTTCAGGAAAAGGGGTTCTCATTTGTATGCCCTGTCTGGGGGAAGAGGGATTCTAGGTTCTATGGCTTGCCTTGGTGGAAAATGGGACTGAGTGACGGGAGGACAGGAGAAAGTCAGAGAAAAACCTTTGCTTCTTGGGCTGCTGCTGAGGCCTTCATTTTTGTGTATGGTCTGCATACCATCATCACCCTTAGGAATGGTCATAGTTAGTACAATGGTCCTCTCAAGTAGAGGGTTAGAGATGACCCCAGATTGCTAGAAATCTTCTTAATGTTTAGAAAGTGATTCCACATTCATCCACAGAAGTCAGTAATCCTGGATCACATGTGGGCTGATTTCCATCCAAATTAACTGAATGTATTATGTAAACAAGGGTGAATTTAGGTATGGTTTTATTTGCACTAATACCCTCCTGCCCCTTTTCTAATTACAAGAGCTAATCTGTACAATAAGGAAATGGAGTATAGTGGAAAATAATTTAACTCAATTGTACACCAAAGCCAGGGTGAGAAAGGATCAGCCTAGCATTCCTTGGTTCCATTATCCACCATGAATCCACTATTAATAGCAGAAATATTTTCTGAAGATTTTCTAGAACCACATGTAACATTAAGATCAAAACTGTAAGTTATAAAGAATTAAATGATTCTTTGTATCGGTATTGGGTAGAAGAATGCCTACAAATCGGTACTAATATGCCTGTTTTGTGAGGAGAATAAAGCTTACAGATAGTATTTTAAATCATTGTTCTCATTGCAAAGTCAATAAGGGAAGACAGAGCCTGGGTTTGAACTGAAAGCTCCCTAGCTCCAAAGTCAACTGGCTTCTCATACCATTACTCTGCCTCCTCCAAAAGGTCACATTAAATGAGAGGCAGGTGGGCCACATGTAACAATACCTGTGGCAGTTCAGTCAAAAGTTTTGTTTCTTCTGAGTTTTTTTCTTCTGATTTCCTTCAGCTGCCTGCTGCATTGATGGAAATCAAGCTTTGTTCAAGAGGTATTCTTACTGTTCAAAGCCCAGTTGATGGCCTCATCATTTTCTTCTTATTTATTACTGCTCCATATGACATTTTATGTTAGTCACTTACTCTCAGATTAGAAAATCAAACTGTGTATAACTTTCTTAAAACACACATACACCCACAAATCCTCTGAATTTATTTAAAAAAAAAGATTCTGGAGTCCGACATGGTGGCTTATGCCTATAATCCCAGCTTGTTAGGTGGGTAGATTGGTCGAGCCCTGGAGGTCAAGACAGCAGTGAGCAGAGATCGCACCACTACACTCCAGCCTGGGAGACAGAGTGAGACCCGGTCTCAAAAAAAAAAAAAAAAAAAAAAATCTGATGTGAAAACGTTTTTATAAATATTGCATAAATGTTTTAATCATTAACACTTTTCATGAAGTTATTATCATACAATCTATACTTACTTGAGTCTATTAAAACAATCATAGTATTCTATGTATTCTACATATATAGCTTGTTTTTTTCCCCAAAAATGCTATTGCATCTCCTAAGAGGCCATCTTTTTGGTGCCTGTTCCTTACAGTGTATGTATATCATGGCATAGTGTGATTCGAAAAAAATGAGCACCTCTGAGGATTACAATTATGAGACCAGTTCGTCACAGACGAATAAGCAATCAGTGAGGGTCTTGGATCTCAAAACTAAAAAGCTTAAGGTTTTCTACAGTGATCTTTGTTGCTGCAACTTTATCTAGGGTTTTGATCCACTTACAAATTTAATCTAACCTCTCTGAACTGTTATCTGTTACAAAATAATTAGAAGCTGTAAGTAGAAGTCTGCATACATGGAGTTCTTTGGGAGTCCCTGAGCTCATTGAACTGAGGAGTTTGACGGATACCGGTCAGCTAATATTGGACCACAAGATAATAATAGCAAAAATGCTGCTTAGCTAGGTGAGAAAGTTAACTTGAGGAAAATGAAAATAAAACATTTGGGATTTATGGTCAGAAATAAATTTCCCTTTTTCATTGGTTTCCTGGTAAGAAAATAGCCAAGGGAGCCAGTTATTTTTTCATTTTTCTTATTTTTTTAAACAATTTATAATTAAGATCTAAGAGCCCACTTGATCTCAGCTCTACTCACTATAATTTCCTTCTATCCCTACAAAAAATTTTGGTGAATCAGGAATATGTCTAGAATAATGCATACAAATAATAGGTAGATCTGACCAGTAAATTAAAAATTGTCAGCTCTAGCAAGCATATGGAAAATTAACCACAGGAAACGTGTCAGCTTTTTGGGAGACTTGCAAACACAAGGGGTTTGAGTAAGGTTTTTCCTCTTGTGATTAAAACAATGCATCAAGTGCCTTTAAAATAAATTTATTTCGAAATGTGCAACACTCACTTAATGAATGTGCTACTATACTCTTATGAAAGAAAACACATTTTATTCTTTTGCAGAATGGCTCTGCAAAATACAATATTCTTTAGTCTTTCATATAATGTTGATTTTTAAAAAGTAAATTTATGAATTCTCTTATTTTACTGGGTTTATGGGTATGAATATATTTTGAAAATGTTCTGTTATTCTTTTCACTTGTACATACAATTATCTCACATATAATGACCATAACAACATTTTTAGTGTATCTTTATACTTTTGAGATCCATAAATAATATCAGTAGGTTTATTATAGAGAAACCCACTCTTCTACTTGGTAATTCAATTGTCATTTAAAGTAACAGCCTATAGAAAAAAAAAATTTTTCCAAATCCATATTCCTTTTCTATTTCAAATCCACATTCCTTTATTTCCCCACTGGTTATTTTCTCTTATAATATTTACATCTCTTTAGTAATCTTTTTTATGTACAGGAAATCTCTATGTACTTCATGGGCAAGTGTAACTGTTAAGGAAATAACATTCCCGTTTACAAATGAGAATGAAATATTTAGAAATAGCTCAGATATAATTCTGCTAGCAGAGTTTTCTAACTGAAAATGAAGCAAAAGACTTTCCTTAATGAGGCGTAAAGTCTTTCCACTGCTTCTGAAATAAACAGAATAGTTCCATTAGATTATCATTCTTTTATTTAATACTTTGTCTATTGTACAGAGAAATTTACCGTCATCTATGTCTAAAATTTAGTTAATTTAAACTCCTCGGTAAATTTAGTAAAATTTTTTAAAGTGGGCAGTTCTATTTTTCGATTTTAATATTTGAAAGATAATTTTATAAATACTAATTAGGAGACCTCTTAGGTAAAAGAAATACTGAATTTAGAATCTTGATGTAAAAGATATTGATCTAAATTCTCCTACTACCTACAAGTTGGGAGCTCAATGGGAGCCCAGCGAGTCTGGTTTTGAAAGGCAAATTAATAAGTAACTCCTCCTAGGTTGTTTAGGATGTTAAAAAAATGATTCTTGTTATCTATTCTGTGTTATATAAATATAAAATACTATTTTTATACTTCTGGCATGTTCTAATAAACATAATAATGACTTAATAGCTATAGTATGAAAATACATATTATCTGTTAAATTACATGTGATGTAACTCAGGATATTATGGGAAAATAGCCTCTATTTATTTACTATCTTTTGAGTAATGCTACCTTCAGGATGACACACTTTTGAACTGGATGTGGTGAACTCAGTTTTAATGTCTGTAAGCTCTCTTAGGGGTAAATAAATTCTAGGACATATACCAAGACTTTGGTTGACTTCAGATTAGGACTGCAGCAGGGCATATGTTGCAATGAGATGCACAGTGGGTGAGAACTCTTGTTTTTTCTTAATACGTTCCATCTGAAATTACTGATAAGTCTCAAGAGACCCTCATCTCCAAGCATCTTTCTATAGTCTTCTTTCCAAAGGTTTAACAATAACCATTTCCTATAATGAGTAAAAATAGCATTCAGAATCTTCCTCTGGTGGATTTAGTATTCATCTCATTACAGGGCTTAGGCACCATTGCCCATTTCTAATCAATAAATTATTTTCTCCCTTTTAGATTTAGATTTTGATTAGCTTGAACTTCATAAAACAATATCAGAGGAACAAAAGGAGAAACAATTTCTGTAGTCTGTTAACTGTGATCCAAGTGTGTTGAGTATGTTTCCATTCATCATGGTAATAAAGCACCAAAGACCATCATCCAGCTTTAAACTATAAGTTGGCAGAAAGACTTACATAATTAGTGCCAACTTTTTATAATAAGAAAATGAAAGCCTGTATTTAAGAACTTCCTATTATTTAGGAATTTTCTCTGCATGTCTTTTTTTCACATTAGCAATTCAAATAGATACAAGATATTTCGATTTCTAAAGGGTTATATATATGCCAAATAGTTATTCTGTGGATAGTAAATGAAGGTTTTAAGGTATTTCTATTAACACTACAGGGTTTTATTTTCATCACCTTAAGTGAAATGCATTCAAAACAAGGCAGTGTTCTTTCAAGGTTAATAGTCGGTCAATCAAGACTTGGTGAAAGATAGCTCTGATATTTAAGTCAACCAAACAATCTGTTTAAAAATATGTATTTGCCAGCTAAGACATTCTTTGAAGCATGATCCTAGGTTATCTAACTGTCGTTTTGATGATGAGATATTACATTACAGGTCTCTGTGCTATGAGGTTGATAAGACTGACTGTGAACACTGGCATACACCTAAACTATTTGACTTACAAATCAGCATTCGAGCATAAAGTATTCAGGGACAAGGTACCTTGGAGGATTACTAAGTGATATTTATCATTTGGGTTTATCCTTCTCAAGTGTTTAAATTTAGGAATATGTCAGTATTTGATAGGGAACAGTGGCATAATTTCAAGGTGAAATTTAAATGGAGGTAAGAACAAAATCAGTTTCACCATTTAAAGATGCAGGAAATAAACACAAAAATTGGTAGAAGCTCAATCAAGATGTGGAGAAATCTCGTGACCCACTATGCTTATATAAGCTGAGTCTCAAATCATGTTTCTTTCTCTCAGGGTGTTGATTGCACCGATAACACCTTACAGAATGTAATAATGTATTTACATTTCATCCTTGATAACTGGCATTTTTAATTTGCCATTGCAACATCAACTGACCTATACGTTAGACTACAAGACTCAATCTGCAGTGTGTCAAGGAAAAAACACAAAATGATATAAACTAATGAATATTTTGAGAGATTAGAAAGAATTTCTTTAGCAATGTGGTATCCTGTAATAGTTTAATCAAAAGAAAGTAAATTAAATATGCCCACTTGAACAACTCATGGAAAGCTGGTGGAACCCAAATAGCAGGAATATAGCTGTGCCTCAGGAATGACCTGGAACTAGAAATTTAACACTGTAAGCATCTGTAGAGACCTCGTGTATCTCAGCTTCTGCCCAGCTTGTGTGAAGTACCTCCATTAACCCCTAGTCAAGAAAGCAGAGTTTAGGAAAATAATTCTCATTGGCCTCTTTTGGGATTGTGCCCATCCCTGGATCAAATGAAGAGGGCATAATCCCATTTTTCAAAATGGCTGCTGATGGTCCAGGAATTTTATCCTGTACATTGAGTGAAGACCAAGATTAATAAAAGAGAGAGGGAGGAACTTGAGAGGCAACCTGGAAAGTGACTGCTAAAAACTTAATCAATACTTCCAGTCTAATCAGAGACCAAAGAAATGTTTATTTCAAGCTACATTGCCTCATTTTTCTCTTATGTATATTTTTTTTCTTATTCACCTTTTGTAATGGATGATTTTTTTTTCAGTATGATTACTATGTAGGTGTTGTTCACTGTTGGTAATCATTTAATTAAGACCTTTTTCCTTTATGTTCTATAGCCCTACATCTAATTCTTCCAAAGCGTATGACTAGAATTCTCTTTTCCCCAATGTCAGATACTTACAGGAAATCTATCAGTTACTCTTTCCTTTTTCTTTCTTATCTGGGAGAAATCTTTTCTTTCTTTTTTTTTTTTTTTTTTTTTTGAGACTGAGTCTTGCACTGTCACCCAGGCTGGAGTGCAGTGACGCGATCTCGGCTCACTGCGACCTCCGCCTCCCGGGTTCAAGCGATTCTCCTGCCTCAGCCTCCCGAGTAGCTGGGACTACAGGCGTGCACCACTATGCCCAGCTAATTTTTGTAATTTTAGTAGAGATGGAGTTTCACCATGTTGGTTGGCCAGCATGGTCTTGATCCCTTGACCTCGTGATCCGCCCACCTCAGCCTCCCAAAGCGCTGGAAATACAGGCGTGAGCCACTGCGCCCAGCCAGAGAAATCCTTTCTTAAGAATTCCACTCTCATACTACAATCTGGACGGGTAATATCTAGGTCATTGGCCCAGCTGTAATTATAGGTTCTCTCTTTCTCATCATTTAGAATCCTCCTTTGCTTCTCAGCTGAATTAGATCCTTTAGTTTTGGGATACCGTATCTTCCTCCTTATTAGTTTAGTATTTCATTTTACTGAAAGTGTATCTGTAGTAGTCTATGCCCAATCAGGAGATAGAATCCAATCCATACTATGGGTTAAAGAGGGGAAAATTTAATGTGAATAATCATTAAACATGGCAAGAGTAACTGTAATATGTAAGGATACTTTATATGGTACCCTAAGGGTGAGAGAGAGTACCTAAGAAAGGTCAACTTGAAGGAGTCCATACTTTGTTTGAGTTGTGTTTTGGCCATGGGGTAGGAGAAAAGTTGACTGGTTTAGCCAGGTTGGAGTTGTTCTGGGGTTATTGAGCAAACAGTAAGCATCCTCTGGGTTGCAGGCTGGGGAACAAGTGATCAGCAGCTGCTGCTGTAGGGGAGTGGGTGCTTAATTGTGAGGGGGCTTGCTGGTAGAGCCCCAGCAAAGTAGGCCACTGAGTGCAGATGGTGTGAGGGCTTGCTGACAGAGTCCAGGCACCTGCACTGGAAGGAGGCCTGGAGTGCAGGCAGATCGTGTAAATCTTTGGTTTTCATGTTAAAGAACTATGGAAAGGTTATCATCAGGCCAAGACTTTAAGGTCAGAGAGGACAAATCAGGTCCTGGTCCTGTGACTAGGTTGGACTGTACCACGTGTTCTCACACTCAAACTGCTGACCACCCCCCTACACCCAACACCTGCCTACTCCACTCCCAAACCTGTGCCAGAAATTGCAGGAAGCCTCTTCTTCCTGCAGTATACCTCCAGAGACTGCTACCTAAAATCTTGACATCACGCCCTCTTTAAAGAAGATATGTTTAAAAGAATTCACTTATTTATCACAGAGGATACATTGAAAGGTATATTTATAGTTGAGAGGTAATGAATTCATAATTGACACAATTATATTACCCCCTAATACTATCCTATTCCATATTTATTTCCTATACATGGTAATATTTATTTTCTTTTGCCTCCCTCCCTCCCTCCATCCCACCTCCCTTCTTTCCTGTCTTCCCATCTTTCCTGTTTTTCTGTCTTCTTTCAGAATTGACACATTCAAAAATACTTTTTATATACCCCCTACTTGTTTGATGGTTTGCCTGGGTATGAAATTCAGTTGATAGTTCTTTTCCCTCAATATTTTGCAAATATTTTCCAATTTATTCTAGCTTCCAGTATTGCTGTTATTGCAGTCCAATGCCATTTTGATGCCAAATTTCTGTTTTTCTCTTGGCAATATTTGGGAATCTTTTCTCTTGTTTGGTATTTCCAAAATTTCCAAGCAACGAAAGTTGGGACTTTTTTTTTTCTCCATTCATTGTTCTGAGCTCTTGAGGGATGCTTTGAATCTGGAAACTTATGTCTTTTCAGTTTGGGGATTCCCATCCCCACCCCCAATCCCATGTCATCTTTGATAATATTTATCACACTTTTTTTGTTCCTTTTTCTGGAATTCTTACTAATTATATGCTGGACCTTCTAAGTGGATCCTCTAATTTTCTAGTGTGTTTTCTCAGATTTTCCAGGTTTATGTTTTTTCTTTTTCTGAGAATTTTCTTGACTTTTCCTTCTCAGTTGTTGTATATGATAATACCATATATGATACTTTAAATTTCTAAAACCATCTCTCTTGTCATCATTTTCTTTAAATGCATGATTCTTGGTTGGTAAATACAATACATTTTTTCATCTGTTTTAGGATGCTAATTTCTTTTTTTTTTTTTTTTTTGAGACAGAGTCTCACTCTGTTGTCCCGGCTGGAGTGCAGTGGCGCAATCTCGGCTCACTGCAAGCTTCGCCTCCCGGGTTCACACCATTCTCCTGCCTCAGCCTCCCGAGTAGCTGGGACTACAGGCGCCCGCCACCACGCCCAGCTAATTTTTGTATTTTTAATAGAGACGGGGTTTCACCTTATTAGCCTGGATGGTCTGGATCTCCTGACCTCGTGATCCGCCTGCCTTGGACTCCCAAAGTGCTGGGATTACAGGCGTGAGCCACCGCGCCCGGCCTAGGATGCTAATTTTTTAAATGTTATTTTCGAGTCCCTGAATTGTCTCCTCCCTCAGGGTTCTTTTCTTTCTGTTTGTTTAAATCGGGTCTGTTTTTAGAGCTAAAGTTTTTGCACAAATATCTGTTGATTTGACCTTTACTGTGAGCAGGTATGTGACCATTTGTTTGAGTTACCCACCTTAGTTAAAAGATTTCTCTCTGGAAAGTTTGTCTGCTGCTAAATTACATATCTGGCTGCCAGCATTTTTACAGATGATTGCAAGTAGTTTGGCTCACCATGTGGACATTCAAAAAAACCAAAAAGAAAAAAAAAAAGAGTATTTTTACAGTTAGCCTCTCCTTCCCCATTTTCCAGTGTGTGGTGTCCCCAAATGTCGTGCTTTTTTGGCTCATTTCTCCATTTAAAAATCTGTAGTTTCTTGCCAGACTGGAGTTAGTCATCTGGTACACCTCGTACTCTGAATAAAGAGATATTTAGAGAGTTTAATAGCAATTTATAAGGATTTTAATTGTTATTCTTTTTTTCAGTCCTACCTTTCAACTTCACCATCTGTGCTACTAAATTTCTTAGTTTTTATACCTTTTCCTATTTTTTCCCGATGGAAATGGCTTTTGTATTATTGGCATCCCTCTTTGTAGGCACTTGGCTTTTTGCTTTTCTCATTTTGCTATCTCCGTTTCTTACCATTTTTCTGAAATCTGTTGTCATTTTTTCACTTGCTATTATCTCATTCTCTTTGTTTCTGTATTTGTATCCTTTTACTACCTTAAAACCTTCACTCTTGTTTTAGCAGGATTTGGGAAGGAGCAGAGAAAATGCATGTACTTAACTTAAAACTGTTAACTGGAAGAATCATAAGGAAATGAAACTGAAAAATCCTAGGAGAGCTCCTTCTGACCTTGTTTTGTTTTGTTTTTTCCTATTGGGTTTTGTGAAGGTAAAATGAAAGAATAAGTACCCTCTAATTTCAGCCATTCAATGATCTCATTCTATTATGGAAAGCTTCCCTTATAATGAACAGCACTAGACATTCTTGGACAATCAATGATTGCTTATTGAGAACTACAGGCTCCTTAGGCAAATGATCTTGTCATCCTCATATGGAAACAAGAAGGACAAGAAGCATCCGTATTGAGAAGTGGTAGTTTATAACTTTACTTAAGGTAGTCACTGCTAGGAAAAATATCTAAGAAAATACCCACTAGATTGCAGTTAAAAGTGAAATTCTGCTTTGATTTTTCTCAGAAGTTAAAATTTCAAGATATTGAGAATAGTTAAAAGTTATCCTCTTTGATTTAAATACAAGAGAATTTTTATAGGAAATAATATGTGCAATCTAATTTGGCTAAGGATAGAGCTTGGCAGTAGTACTGTCAACCTTATTATTAACAGCTACAGAAATATTTATGGTGGCCATTGTTTTCATAGACTATAGAGGTATAAAGATTACCAAGGTGAAAGAAGACATTTAACAACTGCATGCTTCTTGACAGAAGGACTCTAAATGTTAACACACTGAGTCTATCTAACTTGACAGGAAACACACACACACACACACACACACACACACACACACACACAGAAGAAATTATTTTTTGTGAGCCTGTTGGCTCAAAGAATATCTTCTTACACAGGCTGAAGGTGATTGAAATTAGCATGACTAGTTATATTTTTATTCCAAAGACATTTTCTTTGTAGGCAGAAGTAAAAAGAGCCCAAAGCAAGGACTCTTATCATTTTTTCAATTCAGAGATTTCTTTGAAAAATCTGATGAAAGCTATGGGTCCTTTGTTCAGAAAAAGCATGCATACAAGCGTATTCAACCATGACTTTCATTCAGTTCCTGGGGATTTGGAATCCCTCTGGAGGGTATATACACAGGAATCACTGGCTTAAAGACTTTTCTTAAAGCCCAGTGTTATTATGCTAATATTATAACTCTAAAGGAGACTTAAGAGGTCAATATGTGCCCTTGGACTGCTCAAGTCACTGCTCAGTTTTAACAGTCAGTGTATTAGGACCCTTTTGTATCTTACCTTGTTTAGTCTCACAACAACCTGTAAAATAGGTGATATACAATGAAGACACAAGTTCTGAGAGGGTGGATGCAGGTCCAAAGTCCCACAGCAAGTAAATGATGGAGCAGGGCTCAAATCTATGGCATGACTCAAAAATGTCTCCTTCCGCCAAGTGACGATACTCAAATCGTTGGGTACATTTATATGGGCAGTCTAACAAATAATGAGTAACACCAACTAAAAAGAAAAAGAATGTTCATTTCCCCTTTTCCTAGTACATGGTATACATGTATGTATGTCCAAGTTTTCACTTTACTAGAAGAATTATAAAAGTAGGAGAAAATAGGTAAATTTAATATAAAGTCTATACAAAAGAAATAAATAGGAGTATTCCAATGGTAAGAACGTATCAGGTGAAAATAAAAAATAAAATAGATTTCTTGATTTTTTGCCAAGGTCTTTTTTCCAAAAGCCTTTCTTCTGAAACTTAGACCAGAATATTCAACTGTTTACTAACTAGTTGAAACAACACAGAGGATTCAACATACCCCAGTTTAACATACTCCAAATAGATGTAAGCTTTACTCCTAAGCCCGACTTGCTTTTCCCATGTTCTTATTGTAATGAATATTGACACCATCGACTGAGTCACCCAAGTTATCCACAACTTTCCTCTATTTTTCAGCCCAGCACGACATTGTAGACATTTCCATTTTGATCTGTCCCTGATCTTCTTGTTTTCAGGGTTCATTTTTTCCAGTTCAAGCTTCACATGCCCTCTAGTGAGGTCTTTGGACCACAAAAAGCTGATGATCTAGTTGCAGGGGACTTATCTAGAATTCCTGTGTAAGAAGGCTTAGAAGTATTGGCCCTGTTTGAAAGGACAGGGGACAGGAGGAGGACATGGAGAGATGTGTGGTCTAAAGCTCTGCAGCCTCTTTTGGCGGTCAGTGTTTCAAAAAATTGAGGTGTATGGTGAGTTTAACTAAAGTGATTGTGCCTTAGAGGCCACCAAGCATGTCAGATGGCTCTAGCTAAAGTTCTCTCTTATTCCCCACAGACATACAGAACCACCACTTTAACTGAATTATTCTTTTGCTTGTTTCTATAGCGTTTTGATTAATGAAATAAAATAGATTTTCTTATCATATAATAACATTATACAAAGATATAAACTTTCTTTTTGGGTAAATTTTAGTTACTCTTAAAAAGCTGAGATTTTTTTGAATTAAAACATTTATTGATACAATTCATTTAGCAACTGATCATTTTTAAGTAATATTTTTACTATTATGTGAAGGTTCAAAAATAAAAATTGAAATAATTGTGAAGTAGTGACTTGATGTCTCTTTACCATTTTAATAATTTAGATTTCAATTGAGTATAGCTCTAATGAAAATAAATATGTAACAGATGAATTTGCATTGTGTAATTTTTCTGAAATATTGTATAATACAGTCAATTTACCTTGATAATGAGAATTTAACCATATTCCATAATAAGCTTCCTTTGAATTAACAATTTGTTATATTACAAAACTTCTTTAGCTCTCAAAATTTACTTGATAAATTTTGGACAGCTGTGTTTCAATATAGGAAAACATTATTTTATCAAATAGATGTATATGTGGGGATTGAAAAAGAATGTTAATAGATTCTGTACAAATGAATCCATTTATGTTATTATGTTCTGATTATAAACTAATATACACTCATAGAAATGCAGAAAATATGTACAAATGATGGTCTGGTTAAGTTCAGTGATGATTGCTATAAAAAATTTGAAATATATCTTTGAGGCTTTCTTTTTTTGCTTGACTGATTAGATATGCCTCATCCCCCAAATCATATATGCCATAGACAATAATGGATTAATATATGGGATTTTACAGGTTTTTTCCTAACCCTCCTCTCTATAGACCATTTGGATATTGCATTTTTCCTCCCTTCTTCATGTTTTTAGGACAAAAATAACAAGTGAATAAAAAATACTGTCTCAATAGAATGAGTAAGTGGGGTTGGATGCAGTGGCTCATGCTTGTAATCCCAGCAGTTTGGGAAGTGGAGGCGGGTGGATCACCTGAGGTCAAGAGTTTGAGACCAGCCTGGCCAACATGGCAAAACCCCATTTCTACTAAAAATACAAAAGATTAGCTGGGCATGGTGGCAGGCACCTGTAATTCCAGCTACTTAGGAGGCTGAGACAGGAGAATCACTTGAACCCGGGAGGCGGAGGTTGCAGTGAGCCTAGATTGTGCCATTGCACTCCAAGCTGAACAACAAGAGTGAAAATCCATCTCAAAAAAAAAAAAGAGTAAGTGCGTAAAAAGTTACATCATTCTTTAGTTGTTACACATGCAGGAGAAGGGCATTTCATGAAGAGATGGATCAGAGGGGAAAAAAAAAGTCATCAAGAGAAAAAGATTATAAAAGTAGGACCTAGAGAAAGGTCTTCAGGGGTAGGAAGGAGGCTCCCAGGGGTCTCAGGGTGCTAGAAAAGAGAAGAGAATGCAGAGGTTTATTAGGAATTTCTACAGATTATACCTTAGAACCATCTGACATATAGAGAAAAGTGGGAATTAAGGTATATATTTCATTTATGTTGTTGCTTTCTTAAAAATGAATATTTTTAGACCTAAGCATCCAGAACTAGTGGATTTATAACTACTATGTAACTAAATTGCCAGAATATATTCGTATTATTTTGAAGCCTCTTTTCTGTTCCATTGAGCTGTGTGTTTCTACTTCCAAAAATGAAAATAAAACACCATTTCATGTACTTCCTCTTTATTGGACATTTTGGTATTTGTCAGAACAAGTATGCTTTCATTATTATTCAAAGCATTCAGACTGTTGTTGTTGTTTTTTTTTTTTTGCTGTGAAGTTTATAATTGCATTAACATCCCTTCCTCTCCCAAATGATATCTTATATAACATTGAATTAAACATGTAGTTCAATTTGGAGAAAGCTGAAACTTTACAATATTGAAACATTTCATTCAGATATACTTTCGTTTTATAATTTTCTTGAAATATGATTGTATTTTTTTCATTGGAGTTACTTGTCAATATTTTGTTGTTTCTGTTCCTGTTGTAATTGGTATCTTATTTCTTATTTATATTTTTAATTGGATATTGTTGGCATAAATTAACTCTTCTGATTTTGCATACAGTCGTCCCTCTATATCCAGGGAGGGATTGGTTCCAGGACCTCTGCAGATACCAAAATTCACGCATACTCAAGTCCCACAGTCAGCCTGAAGAACCCACGTATACAAAAACTTGACCCTTTCATATCTGCATGATCTGCTTCTCAGTAATACTATATTGTAATACTAGTTGCATATGTGAAACCTGCTAATGCAGGGGGTCAACTGTATTAAAAAAAATCCACCTGTAATTGGACCCATGCAGGTCAAACCCATGGGCTGTTGTTGTTCAGAGGTTAACTGTATTTCTGTGTGATCTGTTAGTTCTAGTATTTTAATAACATCTGGTTCTTATAACTATGATGTTTTCATCTTGTTTCTGATATAATTCCTACAATTTTATATCTTTTCTTATTGTTAATGCTTTACATTTGTACTTTTTGCTCTTTCTTTATCAGGATTTACAAGACCCTCTCTTCCTCTGGTATATCTCAGACCATGTATATTTTTTCTATTTCCATTTAATATTTTTCTTTTGTCTTCCCTTTTCTGTCAACTTAATGATTTTTTTCCTAGTACATCTGTTTTTCAAGTCTTTAAAAATTTATTTTAAGATTTTAAAACTTGTCAGGGATCTTAGCTCTTAATTTCAAAGTGGTCTTGCCAAATAATCTTCAGCAGCCAACACAATGTCTCTCAGGCTGCAAATTCTCCAAGTTGTCTGCTTTGTAGGCAAGTTAATGCCTATCGTTTTAAGATGGATTATTACCTTATTCTATAAAAATTTATCCCAGAAATGATATTGTACTTCTTCAATGACTATTTTATTTGAATCTTTCTGATTCTCAAACAAATTTATTATGAACTGAATTTCCTCAGGGTGTAACTTAAACCACTTCCTAGGTATATATAAAGACAAAAAGACATTCTATTCAAGAACGTAATATGAGAGAATGCAATTTGATTGACAATAAATTCATTATAGATTGGATATATTTATGTAGACATATGACTGCCACACCCTTTATAATATTTATACTATTTCAGTCTTGGATTGCATTGATTTTACCTTCAGTCACTTCATGAAGTTTGAGATTGTGTGAATTTAAAAAGCCCTTCTTTAGGGAATGAAAGAATACATAAAAGAATGCAACAAGACCCTTTACCTAAATTGTCATTATTTTAATTTTTAAAGGCTGTTACTTTTTCTGTAGATACAGTAAATTTCTGATGTAAGATACCATATCCATCTTGGTTACTACTCTAGTTCCTAGAATAAAATAGGGGATCATTATGAATATTTTATGAATAAACAGCTATGCTATTTATGTTTACTTTCTCTCTAATTTGCACTAATTTATCAGTATTAGGAGAAAAAAAATAGCTATGACATCAAATAAACATTCCATATTTGATGTCATAGCTATTTCTGAATGGTCTACAAAATTTTGCTAAAAGCATATTATTGCTTAGTTTTGTTTTTTTTTTTTTAATTTGTTATTTTTATAGAAACGGAGTCTCGCTCTGTGGCCCAGGCTGGAGTGTAGTGATGCGATCTCGGCTCACTGCAACCTCTGCCTCTCAGGTTCAAGCAATTCTCCTTCCTCAGCCTCCTGAGTAGCTGGGACTACAGGTGCACGCTGCCACGCCTGGCTAATTTCTTTTGTATTTTAGTAGAGATGAGGTTTCCCCGTGTTGCCCAGGCTGGTCTCAAATTCCTGAGCTCAGGCAATCAGCCCTCCTTGGTCTCCCAAAGTGCTGGGATTACAGGTGTGAGCCACCGCGCCCAGCTAGTTTATTTTTAAGGTGTTGTTGTTGTTGTTGTTATCTGTTAGGTTCCACCAAAGAGGATATGCCTTGATGGAATTTAGTGTGCAAAATGTTATTGGAGAATGTCTTTGGGATTAACGGCTGTGGCTGGGCAATAGGAAGTAGGATTGGACATAGAGAGATACCAGGTTGTGAGTCATGCCTGACAATAGCCTTGTCTAACTCTTTCGGTAGCTGTGGTGCTGGAACGACCCATCAAAGTTATCCTGGTTGGCATCAATCAGTCATTAATTAGGGTCCCTCTGGGAAGGGGTGTAAGTTTGGGCAAATTGGCTCTTTGCAGCTGAGGAAATCTCTGAAGGGTGAATGAAGGCTGTTTGCCAGCAGTGCTCTCGGATAAGTCTTTCCTTGAAAGGGTATCAGGGTGGTGGTTGTTTTGCACACAGTGTATCAATAAATAAATAAACCTACCTCTGGTCAACATTAACTATGTAATTAGGGGAAAGGGGCTAAAGTATCTTTGTGTGACAACAGACACAAGTGTAAATCAATATGGCTAACTGCATTTGATGGGAGAAGCGAAGATACTTAGAATAATGCAAGACAGAATAGTACAAAATGCTGTATTTTCTGCTTCAGAGAGCAAAAGCTTAATAAATACTGAACTCCAGGGAGATGTGAAAGAGATACAACTTGAGCTGATTGTTCTGATGTGGATTTGGTTTGGATAGGGTTAGGGCACAGTGAATTTCTTGCATTACACAAATCCTTAAGATAGATTTGCCTTGCGTTTCATAAAAACTGTTCTACCTTTGAGAAGTTACACTCAACGTTTCCACTTTCTGATAATCATTACCTTGCCTTACGTTTATTTTACTCCCACACTTCAATAAATATTCTCTTGGCTTCACTTGCAGCCCTTAACCCTTCTCTCTTCTTCAAGTTTGTTAGCTGCTATAGCCTACTTTACTTTCTTGTTCCATCATCCGTAACTTTAACTACCTTCTTAAGGCTATCCAATCTGCTGTTTTGCCCCACTGACTTTCTGCTAGAGTCACCTTGCCAGCTGCCATCCATGCTAAACCCAAAGACACATTCTTCTCACTAGTAATGCCAAGATGGAGCAAGCCCCTTCAGTGTGCAGAAGGGCCCTTCTTTTATTTTTATTTTTTTTGAGATGGAGTCTCACTCTGTATCCTGGGCTGGGGTGCAGTGGCTCAATAATCTCGGCTCACTGCAACCTCTGCCTCCCTGTTCAAGCGATTCTCCTGCCTCAGCCTCCGAAGTAGCTGGGATTACAGGTGCCCACCACCACGCCCAGCTATTTTTTTGTATTTTTAGTCGAGACAGGGTTTGACGATGTTGGTCAGGCTGGTCACAAACTCCTGACCTCATGATCCACCCACCTTGGCCTCCCAAAGTGCTGGGATTACAGGCATGAGCCACCACGCCCAGCTGGCCCTTTTATACTATTTTAAGTTCACTCTACTTTTATTGGCCCTTGTACTACTTAAAGACCTCTTTTTTGTGCTTCATCCAGGGAGGTTCCCCTTTCTTTCATCTAGTTTAACTGCTTACAGCCACTTTTATGTTTTGGAACCTTGAAATCCTCTTCGTCTTTCACTTTTATTTTTCATGCATCCTTTTCAGCAATCAATCATTCACTGGATGCTGACGTGTCAGACATTATGCTTCACAATATAAATAACACATTTACTTCCTACACTGTAATGCCCAACCCTGTTTTTACTAACCCTGTTTTTAGACTCTCCCTTTCCTTTAATCACCTAGCCTTGTTTCCACCTGAATTGACTCTCCCTTAGCTAAGAGAGCCAGACAGACTCCATCTTGGCTCTTTCACTGGCAGCCCCTTCCTCAAGGACTTAACTTGTGCAAGCTGACTCCCAGCACGTCCAAGAATGCAATTAACTGATAAGATACTGTGGCGAGCAATATCCACAGTTCCCGGGAATTTGTCCGATTGATAACGCCCAAAGCCCCGCGTCTATCACCTTGTAATAGTCTTAAAGCCCCTGCACCTGGAACGGTTTACTTCCCTGTAACCATTTATCCTTTTAACTTTTTTGCCTACTTCTGTAAAATTGTTTTAACTAGACCTCCCCCCCTCCCCTTTCTAAACCAAAGTATAAAAGAAAATCTAGCCCCTTCTTCGGGGCCGAGAGAACTTTGAGTGTTAGCAGTCTCTTGGCCGCTGGCTAAGTAAACGGACTCTTAATTCGTCTTAAAGAGTGGCGTTTTCTCTAACTCGCTCAGGTACAACAACACAACCTCAACAAGGTAGGTATTGTAATTATTACCCTAAAAATGAGGAAATTGAGACTCAGCTTAAATAATTTACTAGCTAAAGTTACATGGTTTTTATATTTCAGGCAGGATTCACACTGGGATTTTTCTGACTCTGACACCTGGAAACTTCCAACTTGTCAAAAAAAATAAGTGGCAAGTACAGTGTCGGGTGTTAAAATACACAGAGCTTTAAGAGACTCTCTTTGCTTTGAGGACTGCAGAGCTGAGTGTGGGGAACCACTAGTGCAGTTAGTGCTGTAATAGCAGTACCTATTACATGCTGTGGGAGCCTGGAGAACAGAGCGCTTACTCTGCCCAGAGGGCTTGGAGATGATTTCACAGAAGAGGTGATGTTTAAATTAGGTCGCAGTGGACGAATATGACTTAGTCTGTCAATGATCAAGTGACTGAGAGAAAGGCAACATTCCATGCAACAGTATGGAAAGCCCTGGCATGTTGAAATCTAGCTTCAAAAAGCCTGTCTGGAAATGTAGTTAATTGGATGAAGTGAGAAGAGATAAAACCAGAGAGGTAAGTAGGGGAAAAAATTAAGACCCTCATGTGTTAAACTAGAATGTTCTCCCCTCCCCTAATCTACCCCTCTTCGTTGGCAAATAAATGGATGTTTGTAATGTATAATTAGAAAACTGAAACTGGCGACTTTCCACATAATTCTGATTAAAATCAGGGATCTAATTTTAATAATTAAATAATGATGCTCCAGTTAGCTCCCAGGGTTGCAGTTATATGTATGATGAATCAGTATCTTTATTAATTTGCTGGGTAGCCACTAGAATATTTCACAGTTTTAGCATTTTGGTGCTAACGACGTGATAACAGACCCCATGAGTGATCCTTACAGGGAAAGTGTAGTCAATTATGTTGCTTAAGTGTTTTAAGATCACGTTTGGTGAAAAGAATTATATTGTTTAAGAGTATAACCATCATTTTAGAGAAAGTTTCAAAAAGTTCTTAAGTTGCTGCTCCTTCTGTTGCATAACAAGACAGCAAGTTTTCATTTAATAGAAACCTCTCCCTGTAACCGTCCAATGGATTCACCTTACCCAATTTGTAAGCACCTAGTGAGTTCACCTTACCTGCTGCCTAGAAAGAGCTGATTTCCCAAGACAGGGGAATCGCAATAGACAAAGAGTAATTAACGCAGAGCCAGCTGAGCGGGAAACCAGAGTTTTATCATTACTCAAATCAGTCTCCCAGAACATTTGGAGATCAAAGTTTATAAAGACAATTTGGTGGGAGGGGAGGGGCAGTGAGTTGGAGTGCTGGTTGGTTGCGTCGAAGGTGAAATCATGGGGGGCGTCCCTGTCTTCTTGCCCTGAGTCAGTTCCTGGATGGGGTCACAAGATCAGATGGGCCGGTTTCTCAGTCTGGGTGGTGCTGGTTGATCCCTCAAGGATACAGGCTGCAAAACATCTCAAGCGTTGAACTTAGGAGCAGTTTAGGGAGAGTCAGAATCTTGTAGCCTAAACCATAATTTAATTGACTCCTAAACCATAATTTCTAATCTTATGGCTAATGTTAGCAGCCTAGTCCTCAGGCAAGAAGGAAGTTTGCTCTGGGAAAGGGCCGTTATCGTCTTTGTTTTAAACTATAAACTAAGTTCCTCCCAAAGTTAGTTCTGCCTATGCCTGGGAATGAATAAGGACATCTTGGAGGTTAGAAGCACAATGGAGTCGTTTAAGTTGGACCTCTTTCACTGTCACAGTCATAATTTTGCAAAGGCGTTTCATCCCTATGGATATTTTTAGTGTAAATTATCTGGAAAATGTGGTTATCCTTAGCATGAGAACTCTTCTGTTCATATGTTCATCCTATTTTTCTGCCAGTCATTTTTCTAGAAACAGAATAAATGTGTACATTTGAAAATGGTTAACATCATTAACTTCCTATAGTTGTAGATCAATAATGAGGAACTGTACCTATTGAGGCAATTAATAGTTTTTATAATGATAATTCTAAGACGCATGCTACTAACTGTGGTCACAAATTGATCAGATGCTCTTCTCTGATAATTGGACATAGATGTTTTTAATAATGCTAAATGTAAAATGAACATTTTGAACATAGTTACTCAATTGTAATCATTTTTACAATAGTTTTTTTTATAGTTAGTGATCAATTTTCAATTCAGAAGTATTAGGCAATACTTCTAAATAGATTTTTCAAATTTTTGACTGACATCATTAAAAAATTAGCTATTCATTTTGATATGTATTCTCAGTTACAAGTTATTCTACATTATCAATACTTAATCAGGTTTCTGCTCCTGGAAATTAAAAGTTGGAATTAATTGAAAACATTTGTGTGTGGAAGTGGATCTTATGGAAAATGAAGAAGAGACTGATGGCTAAGCTATTAGGGCCACTCATTCGGGCTACAAATTTGTTTTGAACTGGGTCTGATTGATTTAAGAAAATTATATGTGGACATTCATTTTAATGTTTTTGAAATGTTAACTAGGTTTATGCTTTTAGACATACTGATATTCTTATATTTTCTTTCACATTGACTAGAAAATTATCTTCAGGCTGATACATTTTCTAGATATAGATACTGCATTTTAATTAAAAAATACACCCAAGGAAAGAAGAGATCATAAATTACTTGAGGGAATAGGAATGTGTATCTTTTGCTGTGATTACATTTTACAATCTAAAAAAATGAACATTTTGTTAATATTATGTTAAGATTGGACAAACTGGAAACACTTTTGACTTGGCCTAACTTTCGTTGGCTTGAGATCTTACCTAGGGCCCACGATAATGTTAAAGCTGATAATTGCCCGTGATAATTTTAAAGCTAAGACTGCAATTATAGATTTTCAGGATTTGAACAGTTATATTTATCTTCTTGTATTTTCCGCATACTCAAAATAGAAAATTATACACTTACATTTTTTCTCATATCTTCTATAGCAGTAGCAGTTATTACCTTTCTCCACCCCTTGCAAAGGTATAGATTAAGTACTGCAGAAGGACATGTACCCAAGATTTTTTTGTTGACAGAAAATTCTAAATCTTATTAGAAGATTCTAATTCTAAATCTGCCTTTCAGTACCTAATGGCTAACATTTAAAACTAGTATATATCACGTGATTTTTCTCAATGGTTAAGTGCGGACTGATTAACATCATGGTTTCTGAAGACAAAATGCCAGGTTAGAATTTCAGCTCCACTACTTACTAGCTAAGTGGCCTGGGTCGAGTTACTTAACCTCTCTGGGTTAAGTTTTATCATCTATAAAATGGTGGTAATAATAGCACCTATTTTGTAAGGCTGTTTTGGGAATTAGATGAGTCAAAATATAAAATATAATTACAATATTAATAATTTAAATGTTAATTATAATTATAATTATTATTAGTCAAAATTTACCTGCCAAAAGAAAGACAATTTGGATTTTCTCATTCTTTTAACTACCTATTAGATTGTCTGTTTAAATTGGATTTGAAAACATATCCTCATTTGTTCCAAGCATTTATGTTTGTTCGTATTACTTTTTGTTTTATTCTTTGAAGTGTTCATGAATTTGTATAGCCCCAAAGCTACAGCAATATGAAAAAAATTACATGATGAATTTTCATACCCATATTATCTCAGTTTACTCAATGCTTGCCCAAACATCCCTCCGGAATGACCCATTTTGTTTCTTGTATATTCTTCCAATTTTTAAAAATAAAAATGTAAATAAATGTGAACATATATTCTTATTTTCCTTCTTAATACACAAAAATAAACACATTAAAACATAATTCCATACCTTGCTATTTATAACTTAATATATTTTAGAGATCTTTTTGAGTTAGTACATAGAAAACGTCACATTCTTCAAACAGCTGTAGATCATTACACTGTGGCTATACAGCAATTTACTTAATTTGTCCTTATTGCTAGAACTTTGGGTGTTTTCTAATCTTTTGCTGTTACAAACAATGCTGCAGTTAAGAACCAGTGTCATTTCACATGTCTGAAGGTACAAGTGTAGAATGAATTTCCAGGAATATAATCCCAGGTCAAGGCTAAATACATCTGTAATTTTTACAGATAATACGGTATTACCTTTGATAGAGGTTGTTTCATTTTACATTTCTACCAGCAATACATGACAGCATTTGTTTCCTCATGGCCGATCAAGGATAGGTCATTACCAAATCTTAGGATCTTCTTCCAATTTGAAAAGTGACAAATGATATTCAGTGTACTTTTTTTTTTTTTTCTTAAAATGACAGAAATTTATTCTCATAGTTCTGGAAGCAAGAATTCCAAAATGATGGTGTTGGCAGGGTCACACTCCCTGTAAGTCTCTAGCGGAGGATCCTTCCTTGCCTATTCTGGTTTCTGGTAGCTCCTTGGCTTGTAGGTGCATCGCTGCAATCCTCCAGCTTCACGTGCCATTCTCCCTATGCTTCTGTGTCTTCACATGGCCATCTTCTTATAAGGACACTAGTCATATTGGAATAGAGGCATGCTCTACTCCAGCGTATCTCATCTTTTTATTTATTTATTATTATTATTTTTTGAGACAGAGTCTTGCTCTGTTGCCTAGGCTGCAGTGCAGTGGCGTGATCTTGGCTCACTGCAACCTCCGCCTCCCAGGTTCAAGCAATTCTCTGCCTCAGCCTCCCAAGTAGCTGTGATTACAGGTGCTTGCCACCACGCTTGGCTATTTTTTTTTTTTTTTTTTTTTTGTAAGTAGAGATGGGGTTTCACCCATCTTGGCCAGGCTGGTCTTGAACTCCTGATCTCCTTGATCTACCCGCCTTGGTCTCCCTACAGGGTGGCTCATCTTAACTAATTATATCTGCAATGACCTACAGATGGTTCCTCACTTACAACGGTTCAACTTAATTTTTTGACTTTACATTGGGTTTATTGGCACATAACCCAATCATAAGTTGAGGAGCATCTATATTTTGAAATAAGGTCACATTCTGAGGTACTGGATGTTAGGACTTCAGTATATATTTTTCTCAGGAGACATAATTTAATCCAGAACAGCACTAGATAAATATTATTGGAAAGAGTAAGTGAGTCTTGAACTGATATTTCTTATCAATCTGGGTGAGACTGACTGAAGTGTATTTTGTATGGGAGACAAACAGCTACAGCCAAAGCCAAGGCACAATATTTCCATATCCATATTTTACTATGGTTTCAAATTCATAGAGGTCCTACATTCAGCAAATAAAAAGAAACCAGAATAGCCTCAAAAATAATCCTCCAGGAATCCCTACATTTCCACTCACCATATGTTCCCTGGGGTATGTATAACAGGAGGAATAGAGTTCTTGTTTGTGTTCTCTAGGATTGCATATGGGCAGAAGCAAAAGGAAATATTCTGGCAAGAAAAGAGAAGGGTTTCCCACTACAAGATATGGTGGGAACCAAAAACAACTTGCTGACCAGATCAATATCTAACTTTTAAAAATACTTCCAGCATACTTTTAACATAAATTTCCCTTATTTTGAATGACGTTATAGAACTCTATTTCTTTTGCTGTAAATTCTTTATATATCTATGCTTTTTCTTAACTGAGTTGGTTGACTTTCACTTCTTAAGTTCTATATACTCTTTATATGTTAAAGACATTAGTTTTTATGATAAACATTACAGATATTTTTCTTGTTTGTCATTTGGTTTTTGATGTATTATGGTGATATGTAATGTGCATAAATATGTTTAAATGAAGTTGATCAATTTTGTCTTTGGCTTCTAAATTTTGTTTCATTTTTTTTTTTTTTTTTTTTTTTTTTTTTTTGAGATGGAGTCTTGCTCTGTCCCCCAGGCTGGAGTGCAGTGGCACGATCTCCGCTCACTGCAAGCTCCGCCTCCCAGGTTCACGCCATTCTCCTGCCTCAGCCTCCCAAGTAGCTGGGACTACAGACTCTTGCCACCACGCCCGGCTAATTTTTTGTATTTTTAGTAGAGACGGGGTTTCACTGTGTTAGCCAGGATGGTCTCGATCTCCTGACCTCGTGATCTGCCTGCCTCGGCCTCCCAAAGTGCTGGGGTGACAGGCATGAGCCACCGTGCCCGGCCAATTTTGTTTCTTAATTGGGTGGAAAGCAATTTCTTAGGATTTTAATTTTGCATTGGTTTATTGAATTTGATTATTTCTCTGACAAAACTCTACTTCATCACATTTGATAGGAAGAAGAAGTAATGGAAGGAAGGCAGGAAATGTTTTGATGTAAATTTCTTGAACTTTGGAAAATTATGACAAAAATAAGCTATTGAAGTATTTCAAGTAAAATGATAATCCCAATCTCAGTAACTGGATATGTATAACTTTAATTATTTTCTTCAAAAATTACTTTTAATGAAACAGAAGCTGAGTGTTGGCTTTAATTATGTCCTCTTTATTTTGGAGTAATTTTTCCATAATATTGATAACATTTATTGGGCATTGAGAATAGACAGTCTTCACCTGAATAATAGGTACCTATGCTTTACCTAATACAAATGTATTATACCTTAAGAAAATATTTTCTTAAAACCCTATTTGCTCAAATGCTTTATTTCTCAACTTATGCATTCTATTACAGTCAGTGTCTATATTGAAGCTGTTTGTAAATAATTGTAAAGTATACTGAATACTTGAAAAATAATATTGAAGTTAATAAACTGATTTAATTTTTAAACATGTCTAATTAAATATATAAATATTCTGACTTTTAAAAAATCATGACCCCCTCAAATTCAATTTCTTATTTATGCTATCAATTATCAATAAATTAATGTCAATTTAATTTGGTAATCAATTTACTATATTTAATTACAAAAGTCAGGTAGATTTGGCTTTAAACAACACATTTTTATAGAATCGAATGTCTTTCTAAGCCTAAGGAAGTCTTTTTTTTTTTTTTTTTTTTTTTGAGACAGAGTCTTGCTCTCTAGCCCAGGCTGGAGTGCAGTGGCACGATCTCCACTCACTACAAGCTCCGCCTCCCAGGTTCAGGCCATTCTCCTGCCTCAGCCTCCCAAGTAGCTGGGACTACAGGCGCCCGCTGCCACTCTCGGCTAATTTTTTGTATTTTTAGTAGAGACGGGGTTTCACGTGTTAGGCAGGATGGTCTCGATCTCCTGACCTCGTGATCCGCCTGCCTCGGCCTCCTAAGGTGCTGGGATTACAGGCGTGAGCCACTGCGCCCGGCCAGCCTAAGGAAGCTTTTTTATTATTCTTTCTTGTTTAGCTATTAACCCAGGCCTATAAATTAACAAATCATTATAAATTTTTATTGATACATGATATTAGTGTAGAATATAGTGGTAATTTTTTATAGAGAAAAAATGAGCCACAAATAAATAAAACATGTTTAAAAGTTTTAGAAAGAAAATTATAAATTGATCCCTGTATATATTACATTAGGAGGAAGAAAAAATAACTGGATTTCGTGGTGTATATTTTGTATATACATAGATGCATAAAATATACATATACATATATTTTTTATATGTAAATAATTAATCTACATATATTTAAAGTTAGGATACATTTTCCACTTTTTTCTGTGTGAGCTTTTAAGCATGAAGTACCTCATTTGTGTTTCTTATTCATATATAATGTAATTTTAATCTTTATGTGCCAAAGTCTTGGACAAAGACTTAAAATTCAGTAATACAGAAAACTAGTACTCGAAATATATTTTGATCTATGTTCTAAATCAAAATATATCACACTCTTTTCACGGATCAAGAAACCAACATTAGATCAAATAAAGTTGCTACATTACACACTGTGGGGTCTTATACATCTGGATTGAAAAATGTCATAGAGGAGTCCTAGGATTTATGGTATATGCTATTTCGTTAAACATATTGGTATTCTACTGTCATGTGCTTGATAAACATACTTACCTTCAAATGTACAAATGACTTACCTATCCATAACATCAATTATATATATGCACCTATGAAATGTAAACAATAACAACAAAAACACAATACCCCAAAATAGTGCTAATATATTTGAAAATTCTAGTTCAACTGAAGCCTATTGTGGATTTAACAAAACCAGAGACATGTTTTATTTTGGAGGCTTACCTGAATTAAATATGCAAGATATGTGTGTTGAAAACATGTCAGTTTGTAATTGGATCTTTCTTGAGGCAGTTCAGACATGCACAATGGACATGGCTTTTGCTCTTGCAATTACTTTAAAATTAATGGGGAAATGAGAGCATCTAGTATGCTATCTCACTTGTCATAATACATTTTTTTAAATTCTTTTCAAAGAAATGCATAGCCAAATGAAAAATAGTAGTTCAAATTGCATTTTAAATTGTTTGAATTGTACTATTAAAGGAAACCTATAGGGCAAAGTCAAAAGAATAATTTATTTCTTATTTCCGGGGAACATTGAAGAATACAGCAACAATTATACAATAATGATATTACTATAATTGACAAAAAAATAACTACTGTGACCTCTTTATGATTTCTCTGTTCATAAATTGGATTGTTTATATTAACATGTCATAGCTACAAAAAATATTTTACTAGATTTCATTACTCTTGCATTTTTTAATTTAAAGGAGATAAAAGACAGTCCTATAGATACTTATTTGTTACAACAAAATGCTGTACTCTAATTTTTTTTAATAGGTATATTGTTGAATACAGTTAATTTTAAATTTATTTTAGAAAATAAAACTATCAAAAAATTTAAAAAATAATTTAGGGAAAATAATTTATCCTACTATACTTCCAAAAATCTTGTGAATATAAATGACTTACTGATTATATTTTAATAACTATTAATCATTTTATTGATGTGTTTGGCTCTAGTATTTTGAACAATTAATTACAATTTATTCCTCTCAACTTTTTTGCCACCCAGTGGTACTATTTGAAAATACCAAATAATAATGTTTTTTATCTGTTTACACACTGAAAACATGAAAATTTATGAAATTAAATTGTTTCTGAATGTCATGTGGTATGAAATGTATTATTTTTAGAATATGGCTGGATACATATTAAGTGCTCAGTAAATATGTGTGTTTGTCAATAAAGTGAATTTCATTATTTAATGTTTTCTCTGAAAAATACACTGTCCACTAGAAACCACTAGCTTTTAACCAGAAGATCTGTAGATATTTACTTTCAAAGCCATTTAAATCATTCAATAAATACTGCATGAAGTATTTAAATATTTCCATCACATTTTCAAAGGAAAATATATTAAACATGCAAAAATGCCTTAATGTTAAAAAGCACTGTAGTTCTGTACTGATATACTGATATCTCAAATATTCTCAAGTGCATTCCTGCTTTAATTACAGATAACATTTAATTGCCTAGTTTGCACTTAAAAATCACTGAAATTGGTTTAGAAGAACCTTTAAATACTTGCTTTCTTCATGCTACATTTTTAAAAATTGAAGTAAATGTTAGGTTATGGTGTTCCAGTACATGTTTTAACACATCTGTGAATTTTAATGTATAGACATTTCAATTAAATAGCTAAAAGGTGAAGAATTTATTTTTTATGAGTGGGTTTTTCATACCATTTGTAGATTTGATGAATAATTACTCTGAATATATGAATTCTTTTAATCTAAGTAACCTATGTCAGTATATCATAAATAATTTCTGATTCCTGTGATGAAACAGACTGAGCAAATAATTCTTGAGAGTTGAAGTACCACAGAAACATTTTCTAATAATTTGAAATTTTTATTTTTTAACTTTCAAAATAATCTCATATTTAGTCTTCTAGTCCTGGTTCCATCTCAGTTTGATCTGGTTCTTAAAGGAAAGACTTAGATCACAGCCATCCAATCCTTAAAATTAGCTAAAATTTGTACAAGGAATTCTTTGGAGAGTTCTGGAAGCTGTAATACTTTGAAGGACCAACAGTAGAACAGATAAGTAGAATTGCCTCAGAGTTTGTTATGTGGGAATAGACCAAAAACAAAGCAATAACAATTAATGTCCACCACAGATGAAAGCCAGCACACCTACCCTTAAAAAGCTGTCTTTTTAAATGTCTATAAAGAACTGAGACATTATTGAAATTGCCATTGACCACTGAATACTGTAATTTCTTTTGCCCTTTTTAGAATTGTTTAGCAGAATGGTCAAAGAATAATTGTCATGCCTGTAGTCGGCAGAAGATATGTGCAAATAAAGCAATGGGCAAGATTGACCAATACTAACATGAATTTTTTTTTTTTTTTGAGATGGAATCTCACTCTGTCACCCGGGCTGGAGTACAATGGTGTGATCTTGGCTCACTGCAACCTCCGTCTCCTGGGTTCAAGTGATTCTCCTGCCTCAGCCTCCCGAGTAGCTGGGACTACAGGTGCCTGCCACCACGCCTAGCTAATTTTTGTATTTTGAATGGAGACAGGGTTTCACCATGTTGGCCAGGATGATCTCGATCTCTTGACCTCATGATCTGCCTGCCTTGGCCTCCCAAAGTGCTGGGATTATAGCCGTGAGCCACCGTGCCAGGCCACTACATGAAATTTGGTGGGAAAAAAATGAGGCCATAGGGGTGAAGTGAACTATAAAGAAAATACAACCAACTGTGGGAATGGTGGGAAGAAAGAGCAGTGCTGAGAAGCAAAATTCTACTCATATTGGAGGTTAATCATTCCCCACTACAGAGAATGAGAGTTGAAAAAGGTAACTCTGGAAAGAACAAAAAAAAGTTTTAAATCTGACTTGTAGATCATAGTTTTTTATTGTATTTTTGCATGTGTGGTAAGCATAGGCTTGAAGAGGTGAGTAGGCAGGTAGATGTACTTCCTAAATTTTGCGATAATTATCTTTCTGTAGGTGTTTTCTGCTTGACTATTTCCATGTTCTTTCAGTGGTGATTTTATACTTATTACTTTACTTATGGGGAATTAAAATGTAATGTTTTTCTTTTTTTTTAATTTTTTACTTTTAATTTTTCTATATTAATTGTTTTATTTCCATAGGTTATTGGGGGAACAGGTGATGTTTTGTTACATAAGTTCTTTAGTGGTGATTTGTGAGATTTTGGTGCACCCATCACCTGAGCAGTATACACTGCACCAAATTTGTGGTATTGTATCCTTCACCCCCTCCCCACCTTTCCCCATGAGTCCCCAAAGTCCATTGTGTCTTCCTTATGCCTTTGCATCCCCATAGCTTAGCTTCCACATATGAATGAGAACATACAACGTTTGGTTTTCCATTCCTGAGTTACTTCCCTTAGAATAATAGTCTTGAATCTCATCCAGGTCACTGCAAATGCCATTAATTCATTCCTTTTTATGGCTGAGTAGTATTCCGCCATGTATATATATGTCACAGTTTCTTTATCTACCCGTTGATTGATGGGGATTTGGGTTGGTTCCACGTTTTTGCAATTGCAAATTGTGCTGCTATGAACATGCATGTGCAAGTATCTTTTTCATATAACGACCTCTTTTCCTCTGGGTAGATATCCAGTAGTGAGATTATTGGATCAAATGGTAGTTCTACTTTTAGTTCTTTAAGGAATCTCCACACTGTTTTACATAGTGGTTGTACTAGTTTACGTTCCCACCAGCAGTGTAGAAGTGTTCCCTGTTCACCGCATCCATGCCCAACATCTATTATTATTTTTTTATTTTTTGATTATGGCCATTCTTGTAGGAGTAAGGTGGTATCTCATTGTGCTTTTCATTTGCATTTCCCTGATCATTAGTGATGTTGAGCATTTTTTCCTATGTTCGTTGGCCTTTTGTATATCTTCTTTTGAGAATTGTCTATTCGTGTCCTTAGCCCATTTTTTGATAGGGCTGTTTGTTTTTTCCTTGCTAATTTGTTTGAGTTCGTTGCAGATTCTGGATTTTAGTCTTTCTGTCAGATGTATAGATTGTGAAGATTTTCTCCCACTCTGTGGGTTTCAACTGTGTTTTTCCTTAAATGGATAATACCTCTGTATGATATATAACTGCAGACTGCATTAATTCACTAAATGAATTCTGTTATACTGTAAGTTGAACTCTCCTCAAAACAACTTATTTAAAAAGCACCAACAGTTTCCAATTAAGGGTCAGTTGTGGGTATTCACGTTTCTGGTTTAGTCCCCCAGTTTGATATTCTTTAATGTAAAATTGGATGTGAGTTGACAGCTTTAGTATTTTATTTTTAAGTTCTGGGCTACATGTGCAGGTTTGTTACATAGGTTACATAGGTTAATGTGTGCCATGGTGGTTTGCTGCCCCTATCAACCCATCACCTAGGTATTAAGCCCAGCATGCATTAGCTATTTTTCCTAATGTTCTCCCTCCCCCAACCCCACCCCCTGACAGGCCCCAGTGTGTGTTGTTCCTCTCCCTATGTCTATGTGTTCTCATCATTCAGATCCCACTTATAAGTGAGAACATGCAGTATTTAGTTTTCTGTTCTTGTGTTAGTTTGCTAAGGATAATGGCCTCTAGTTCCATCTACATCTCTATAAAGGACATGATCTTATTCCTTTTTATGGCTGCATAGTATTCCATGGTGAATATATATCACATTTTCTTTATCCAGTCTATCATTGATGGGCATTTGGGTTGATTCCATGTCTTTGCTATTGTGAGTAGTGCTGCAGTTAACATAGATGTGCATGTATCTTTCCAATAGAATGGTTTATATTCCTTTAGGTACATACTCAGTAATGGGATTGCTGGCTTAAATGGTATTTCTGGTTCTACATCTTTGAGGATTTGCCACACTATCTTCCACAATGGTTGAACTAATTTACATTCTCACCAACAGTGTAAAAGTGTTCCTATGTCTCCACAGCCTCTCCAGCATCCATTGTTTCTTGACTTTTTAAGTATCACTATTCTGATGGGCATGAGATGGTACCTCATTGTGGTTTTGATTTGCATTTCAACATCTCAGTGTTGTTAAACTTTTTTTGTATGTTTGTTGGCCACATGAATGTCTTATATTGAGAAGTGTCTGTTCATGTCCTTTGCCCACTTTTTAGTGGCATTGTTTGTTTTTTTTCTTGTAAAATTGTTTAAATTCTTTGTAGATTCTAGATGTTAGACCTTTGCCAGATGGATAGATTTCAAAATTTTCTCCTATTCTCTAGGTTGCCTGTTTGCTTTGAAGATAGTTTCTTTTGCTGTGCAGAAGATCTTTAGTTTAGTTAGATCCCATTTGTCAATCTTTGCTTTTGTTGCAATTGCTTTCGGTGATTTCATGAAATCTTTACCCATGCCTATGTCCTGAATGGTATTGCCTAGGTTTTCTTCTAGGGTTTTTATAATTTTGGGTTTTACATTTCAATCTTTAATCCATCTTTAGGTAGTTTTTGTATAAGGTGTAAGGAAGGGATCCAGTTTCAATTTTCTGCATATGGCTAGCCAGTTCTCCCAGCACTATGTATTAAATAGGGAATCCTTTCCCCATTGCTTGTTGTTGTCAGCTTTTTCAAAAATCAGATGACTGTAGACGTGCAGTCTTATTTCTGTGTTCTCTATTCTGTTGCATTGGTCTATGTGTCTGTTATTGTAACAGTACTATGCTGTTTTGGTTACTGTAGCCTTGTAATATAGTTTGAAGTCCAGTACCACGATGCTTCGAGCTTTTTTTTTTTTTTGCTTAGGATTGTCTTGGCTATGTGGACTCTTTTTTGGTTCCATATAATTTAAAAAATAGTTTCTTCTAATTCTGTGGATAGTGTCAATGGTAGTTTAATGGGAATAGCGTTGAATCTATAAATTACATTGGGTAGTATGGCCATTTTCATGATATTAATTCTTCCTATTCAGGAACATGGAATATTTTTCCACTTGTTTGTGTCCTTTCTGATTTCCTTGAGCAGTGGTTTGTAGTTCTCCTCGAAGAGGTCCTTCACTTCCCTTGTTAGCTGTATTCCTACATATTTTTTTCTATTTGTAGCAATTATGAATGGGAGTTCATTCATAATTTGGCTCTCTGCTTGCCTGTTGTTGGTGTATAGGAGTGCTTGTGACTTTCACACACTGATTTTATATCCTGAGACTTCGCTGAAGTTGCTTATCAGCTTAAGAAGCTTTTGTCCTGAGACAGTGGAGTTTTCTTGATATGGGATCATATCATCTACAAACAGAGTTTGACTTCCTCGCTTCCTATTTGAATACCCCATATTTCTTTCTCTTGCCTGATTGCCCTGGCCAGAACTTCCAATACTATGTTGAATAGGAGCGATGAGAGAGGGCATCCTTGTCTTTGCCAGTTTTCAAGGATAATGCTTCCTGATTTTGCCCATTTGGTATGATACTGACTGTAAGTTTGTCATAAATGGCTCTTATTATTTTGAGATATGTTCCTTTAATACCTAGTTTATTGAGAGTTTTTAACATGAGGGAATGTCAAATTTTATTGAAGGCCTTTGCTGCATCTATTGAGATAATCATATGGTTTTTGTCTTTAGATCTGTTTATGTGATGAATTATATTTATTGATTTACGTGTGTTGAACCAGCCTTAAATCCCAAGGATGAAGTCAGTTTGATCATGGTGGTTAAGCTTTTCAATTTGCTGCTGGATTCAGTTTGCCAGGAATTTATTGAGAATTTTTGCATCTATGTTCATCAGGGATATTGGCCTGAAGTTTTCTTTTTTTGTTGTATCTCTGCCAGGTTTTGGTATCAGGATGATACTGTCCTCATAAAATGAGTTAGGGAAGAATGTAGATCATATTTTTATCCACCACAAGACAAGGTACTTGATTCTCTGTTATTTATGGGAGGGTAAAAAACGAGCAGAAATAGGAAATCCCCATTTTGCTTACAATAAAATCCAAATGTCAGTCTTCCATTCAAACTCCTCCAAGCCCTAGTACCAACCTGCCTTTTCCATCCTGTTTCTTACTGTGTTCTGTCATGTACCATATACTTCACTGAAGCTGATCTATTTGTATTCCCCATGCATGCCACACTTTTCCATTTTCTTAATTTTAGAAGCAAAGGAAACTAATTATATTGGACAACTGTTATACACCAACACTGTGCTGGACTCTTTCACATATATTACCTGAAATTGTTCTTTTCACAAGATGGGCATTATAGTCCCCATTATATATCTGAGTAACCTCAGATTGAGGTTTTGACAGAGTGAATAACTTGCTTCATGTCACACAACTAGTAAAACAGAAGGAAGACTCTGGAAGGAATTGGTATCATCCACACCCCTTTCTCCTCATTGTACAACCCTACCAATGTTATTTATCTTTTTGCTTTTAACATTCTTCCCACACATAAATACCATATTCATAGTTTTCTTCTGAACACAGCTTTTTGTTTACTTGCATTCAGTTTTTTAAGTTAGAAGGTAACTTCTCTCTTCAAAGAGTTATCATAGAAAATTTATATCATAAATTTATAATTATTATAATTACTAATGTTCATAATTTTTATTCTAAATTTTAAAGACTTATCCTAGGATATTGGCTATTTAAAAGTAGGATATATGTCTTTTTAATAATTATACCCTTGTTGAATGTATAGAGAAGTCCTCAATCAATATCAGGGATGAGTTAATAAATTAATGAATGAAAGATGGCTAGTTATTTCCTGCAAACATTCCCAAAGTCAATACAGTTATTAATAAAGTAACATACAACAAAATAACTATTATAGCACCCTGCACTACTGTTTGAAGTTGCTGATGATAAATATAATGGCCATGAATTGACCTTTCCTAGGGCAGGCATTATGGAAACCCAAGATACCATGCCATTTCTAAAGTATTGGTTAATTTTCAGTGGCTATTTTCAAGTACTGGACCAGAATTGGATGCCCTCTTGCAGAGATTCTTTATGAGGTACTCCTTTTCCCACTGTCACTTGCTTACCCCCTCACAGTGTGCGTCTAGACAAAAAGCCACATATTGCTTTGACTCAGTCCCCTGAAATAAAGGCACTAGCAGTAGGAGTCTTTTGTGACACCATATATTTTCTTTCAGGGTTTATTATAACCCCTTTTGCCTGAGTGGGTGGTAATATTATTTACTGCTACTATATTAAAAATATAAAATAATAAATAACATTAATGCAGGTTTGTACTCATTGCTATTACCTCCAACTGGATGCCCTTGACATCAGGATCAATGTAGAATATTAAAATAACACTAGCATTAATATTTAATATAAAAACTTGCATATTAATCACAGTTTCAAATTTGATGGTAATAATTAAGTTCATTATAAAAGTAGAGGAGATAAAAATATGTGAATGACAAATGATTTCTACATATAAATTATCCTAAATAAGCATGAAGCTAGTAAGAGAAAAATGGAAAACTTAATTAAAGTCACTCACTGTTTTATCTTGGAAGAGTCAGAATGACACAATCCTGCCTGCTCCTTTACCGGAGGTATGTTTGATATAGTTTATTAAGTATAAAGGTAGCGTTTTTCTAATTTTGCTGAGTTGCTTGTTATTAGGTGCCTTTAATATAAATGTCATTAATTAACTGAGATTATTCTTACAGATTAAAAGCAGAGTAGATGTCTCCCTTTAAAGAAGATGCAGTATCCAGGAAAATAAATGCATACTAATTTCCCAAGTTATACAAAACAGTAAACAATAAAGCTCTAAGTGATTAAATAAAAGTTATTAACAAATTTACTAAAGTCTGTTCTATTAAAGTCAAATTTGTTTCAAAAATATTGATTCAGCGCTTTTAGATTCAAATTCTCCCATTCACAACTGAGAATAAAGACATGAGTAGTCTTAGTTCCTCCTGAAAAGAATGTTTAGCATTTTATTATTGGAAGATTAAGTGGTTGAGGATAAGCTGGGCTCATTTGATTTATACCAAAAAAGGTTAGTTAATACCTGTTAGAATGTCACTTTGTAAATATTTCATTAACTAGTTAATCTTATATTATCATGCCTGTGGACACTAGGATAATCACTACAAAATCTGCTAGATCTACCTAGTTACCTAACTGACATTAATAGCTCCTGCAGAGAAAACATAGCAGAAAGAGACTAGGCTATGGATGCAATGAGAACTGGATTCAAATCTCAGGCTACTTAAGGAATTTAGAATCATGGCAAATTGTTTATCCCTTTTAAATGTGTCTCGCTATCAGTAAATTAACATAATATATTTTATACTGGACAAGATTGTCCTGAGAACTCAATGAGTTCAGGTGTAAATCAATAGCATTGTGCTGACAGAATTCAACAAGAAGTAGCAGTCATTATTAAGCTCTGATAGAATTCTTTAATATGTGACTTCAAAGGGACCACAGTATGGTTATTAAGAATTAGAAAACTACAGGTGAACTAAATACAGCTACAAGTGAACCAAATGACAGGTTGAATAATCTCTTTAGAAAATCATTTTCATATGGAGAAAGAAAAATGAATGTTAATAATTATTTCTTTCTCCCTAGTGGTAGTATCTACAGCCTGGAATGATTTATTCTAGTTCTAGTGTGTTTGTGTTTTCCTTCTTTATAGCACATTACAGTATCCTTTTCATGAGAAGCTCCATGTTGGAGCTTGCTAAGAATTTTTCACATCAATTCTGAAATGCTGTTCGCAGACACTTTTGTGTTTCTCTTTATGTAACATTGGTAAGATTAATAAGTAAACTGTAAACTGTCTGTGCCTAAAACTACAAGAATTCATTAGTATCCTAATCTCTATTATCTACTTGTTCCATATTGTTATTGGTTATTATTAGTATTATTGTGATTACTTTGTGTTAAAGAACAAATTTATGTAGTCTTTGAAGTTCTCTTACAATGCCAAAATCTACTTTAGCCATCTTTTAACTCTTCATGGTTATATGTTGAGATGGAAAGAGATACTGCTGGCTCTCCCTGGGGTTAACTAGGAAAAGAATAGCTGATAAAGTGCTGACAGCAAAACTGTTTTCTGTCAGTTTTCCTGTCTTGCATGCTTAATGTCCCCACCAGACTTTAAAAGATCGAAGTGACCACTCACCCTGCAGCTGCAGCCTTTTTTCCAGATTCAGCCATGCCTTATTGCTTAACGATTTTATTCCCTTTAGATATAATTGGTTTAATAAAAATAATAATAGCTAACATTTTAAGTGTCTACTAGGCACTGTGATAAGCTCTTTGCTTGTACTGTATCATTAGCAATTACATATATATGTTATTTACTAAATGAATTAAAAGTATCTGCATCATTTAGATTAGACTAATATAGCTTATCCAAACTAAAGATTTGGTAGCAACATGAGTTTTTAAAATATGTCAAAAAATCAAGGCAACAGTATTTAAGCTCAACTTCACCTCCCAATAAATCAGTTCTTGTTGCTTAAAGCACTGAATGTCTCAAGCACTGAGTGTTATGAGTCCTCATCCAGTCCAGGCAGGAAAGAATACAGTAAGTGTAATTGTTTCCTGTAGCTTCTGAAACATTTTTTTAAATATTTTTCATTATTTATTTATTTATTTATTTATTTATTTTTTTGAGACAGAGTCTCGCTTTGTCGCCCAGGCTGGAGTGCAGTGGCACCATCTCGGCTCACTGCAAGCTCCGCCTCCTGGGCTCACACCATTGTCCTGCCTCAGCCTCCCGAGTAGCTGGGACTACAGACGCCTGCCACCATGCCCGGCTAATTTTTTGTACTTTTAGTAGAGACAGGGTTTTACCGTGTTAGCCAGGATGGTCTCGATCTCCTGACCTCGTGATCTGCCCACCTCAGACTCCCAAAGTGCTGGGATTACAGATGTGAGCCACCATGCCTGGCGCTTCTGAAACAATTTAACTGAAACTTGGTGACTTACAATAACAGAAATATATTATATCACAGTTCTGGAGCCTAGACATTTGAAATCAAGATGTTGGTAGAGCTGCATTCCCTCCAGAAGCTCTAGGGAAAAATATATTCCTTGCCTCCTCCAGCTGCTGGAGGCTACAGATGTTCCTTGGCTTGTGGGGGCATCACTCTAATTTCTGTCTCCTTCACATTGCCTTTTCCTCTTGTGCCTGTGTCTAATCTCCTTCTGCCTCTCTTTTATAAGGATATAAAACCTACCTGAATAATCAAGGAAGATCTCCTAAACTCAGAATCCTTAATTTAATTATATCTGCACAGACCTTTTCCCAAATAAGGTAGTATTCACCTCAGGGATGAATATGACCTGGGATTAAGATGTGGGAATATTTTGAGAGCCATCATCAGCCTACCACACAATGATTGTTTAGCATTATCTTTCATGGGTAGGAGGAGGGGAGTGTTGGTAACATGCAAGCCACGTATTTGCCATCAACGACCATATCTGTGATTTTACAGGTAACTGTTGTCAAGTGCCTTGTTCAAGATAACTGCATTAGAAGGATCGCAGTAGGAAACACATGGCATACTAAGTTGAATGAATTGAAGAGAGTTTAGCAAAAGAGTCTTTATAAAAGTAGGAGTAGGATTAAGTAACAGCAACACGGTTTGTTGAAGTACTTCAAGATGAGTAACAGCACTGCTAGGCTTGAAGAAGCCAGGGGAAAGTTACCTCAAATTGATGGCAGCTGTGACCCTCACTAAGGGGTTGCAGGAAAGTGAGGGTGGGGGATAAATACCAAACTCACTCTCTTCATTCAATATTGTACCACTGCTTTGCACTGGCTGAACCCAAATGAAGGCCAGGGAGCATAGTAGCCCGTTGTCATCATCCATTTGGGTCAGTCTCACTGAACACATGGCAGGGTGAGTATTGGTAGAAAATGGTGGAGAATAGAGCTGGAGGGCAAAGAAAAATATACAGGCCAACGTCACAGATTGTTAGTGTCATACCAGGAAATATAGTCTAAACTTCTTTATTCTAAAATGTATTGCAATTTTCACAATATAAAATTTAATTCGACATGTGTTTATTGAGTACGTGCAATGTTAAGACTCTGTTGTCAATCAAAAAATGCCACTGATATTTTGTATGTTTGTAGCATAAACAGACTATGTTAATAATAAAAAAAAAAAAGCGGTCTTTTTACAGTAGTGATGTGAGCCTGAATTTAAGTAGGAGTCAGAATGAAAAGACACAGAAAGATGTAGATTTGAGCTACACTGGGATAAGCAATTAATAGGACTTGGCAAATTATTAGATACAAAGTGGAATGGAAAAAATAGAAATGCAAATACCAAATATAAATCCAAGATCTTAAAACTGAATTAGGAAATGTTTCTGAAATTAAAAAAAAATAGTAAAGCAGGCAAGCTCGTATGGGAAAATTATTTACCGTGTTTTCTTTTATCTTACAAATCCAGTAGTATCTATTTTAAGAGATGAGAAAGCAATTAAAATACGGGTTGATTCCTGGAATGGAGTAAGTGGGGGAGGGGAGGATATAATACAGATTTTGTTCATTTAATCATAAAATGATATTGCATTCTTCTCATAAGCCCTATATTCAACAAGGATTTGGTGATGAACCAATGAATATGACTGACTCACATTACTGCTTCCAGAGAAAAAAAACAGATGCCAGTCATTTCCCTGATAATTCTAATAAAATAGGATAGATGTTATGACATGGTTTTGTATAGTTATATTATAGATAAGCTTATTAGTTTCTACGCAGAAATGACAATTGAAATTATAGGAGTGGAGGAGAAAACTTGGAATATGGGCATAACATAATTCTCATGTTTGGAAGGGCACAGATATTTTGGACATGAAGATAATAGATTTTATTTTTTATCTCGAGAGAAAAAAAATGCCCTGCTGTTTACATTGCTTCAAACTAAATCAAATCATGACAAACCACAAAAACTTTGCAATCAGTTCCGTATGTTTTTGACAACTCTGTCATATTTCTTAAAGTTGGAAAATATTTTCATCTCTAGGAGGTTGGAGAACAAATCTATAAGGAGGTAAGAGACTGCAGACTAAAACAAAGTGAGGTACAGCCAATGCCCGGGTAGTATTTCTGCATTGAAGGGACAAGAGGTGTAGTCCCAGCTACTCAGGAGGCTGAGGCAGGAGAATTGCTTGAACATGGGAGGTTGCAGTGAGGCGAGATTGTGCCACTGCATTCCACCCTGGCAACAGAGCAAGACTCCATCTCAAAAAAAAAAAAAAAAAGAAGAAGAAGAGTACTCAGAGAGTGGAAAATCAGTATAGGTAGGATAAAGTACTAACAACAGCCAAAGAAGGATTTTGAAGAAGGGTGGTCAGTGAGATAAAAATGCAGGCTGGGGAAATGTAATGAGAGAAGAAACATGTTGACTTTGATGAAAAGGAGGTATTTGATGACATTTTCCAGAGTAATTTGAGGGGTAAGAATTTAGAAAAGTGGCAGAAAAGCCGGATCTCAAAGGCACAAAGGAGGATAAAATGAAGAAATAGCTAAAGGAGGACTGAGGGCAAAATTGAAGGAACTTTTATTTTTGGAATATGGGACACATATATGTCCTTGTAGTTACAGTGAAGGTGGTAAGCACAGTGAAGGTGAAGTCGTTCTACAGATAAATGATGATAAAATGATTCAGTGAAACAGAGTAAAATGGTGTCAAAAGTACATTTCACAGAGTAGATATTAAGAAAGATAGAAAGCTTTTTTTTTCCCCTGCCCAGAGATAGAAGCCATAGTAAGTGTAATAAAGCATCAATAAGAAATTAAAAACTAAAAGAGGCCTGGCATGGTGGCTCATGCCCGTAATCCCAGCACTTTGGGGGGCCGAGGTCTGTGGATCACTTGAGGTCAGGAATTTGAGACCATCCTAGCCAACATAGTAAAACCTTGTCTCTACTGAAAAAAAAAAAAAAAAAAAAAAGCAAAAATTAGCCAAGTGTGGTGGCGGACACCTGTAATCACAGCTACTTGGGAGGCTGAGGCAGGAGAATCGCTTGAACCTGAGAGGTAGAACTTGAAGTGCACCAAAATCGCACCACTGCACTCTAGCCTGGGCAATACAGTGAGACTCTGTCTCAAAAATAAAATAATAAAACATAAATAAACAAATTTTAAACAACTAAAAGAGTAATTTTTGGAGGATCAAATCAGGAGATTTAGGCGAAATCTCATGAATCTGTGCCTTTCTCTAACATTTGAAAGTTTGAGAATGGCGATGGGGGGATTTGCCTTCAGCCAAAGAGCAGCAAAATGGAAACATCAAAGGGGAGAAAATTATATGATATTGGCAAGTGCTTTATTGTACTAGTTAATATTGGAGATCAGGCTATGATAGAGGTAAATGAAGTATAACAGAAACCAGGCATTAAAAGATTTATGAATAAATCCAGTCTTCTTAAGGATTTAAGACTTAAACCCTTTATGACTGCAAGGCCCTGCATGGCTTGGTCCCTACCCACCTTTTCAATCTCATCTCATGCCATTAGAGCCCTTGCTAAATTCCAAGCACATGAGCCTTCTCAGAGCTTCCAAAATATTCCAGACTCTTAGGTCACGCTTTTTCTTGAATGCTCTTTCCAAGTATTTATGTATATGACTTTGTCTCATAAATCTGATCTCAGGACACATTTCCTGGGTCTCCTTATCTAAAGTAGCTCTGCAACCACCGTTTCATTATCTAACACTCTGTTTATTTTTGTGATGCTTCTTAATCTAATTTAAAAATACTTATGCATCTGTTTTATGTTTATTTGGCTTTCCCATTTACTAGTTGCTTCTCCAGGTAGAATGAAAGCTCCCTGAGGCTGGAGATTATTTTGTAGACATACCTTCAGTCAGTGCCAGGCACATAGCAGGTTCTCAATAAATATTTTCAAGTGAAGAAATATAAATCTAAAGGGATAGAAAAATATAATAAGGATGGAAATTCAGTGTAATCCGGAGTGGAAGAACAAAGAGGGAAAACAGAAAGTAGAATTCTTTCACAATGTAGACTTCTTCAAAAGGTCTTCAATGTGTGGCGGTGTTAGTGACTAAATCTAACATATGGCCATCCAGTGGGTGAATGATGTAGAATAGAGATGGAAAAGTGCTGCCTTCAAAGTTTAGAACAGTCCTAATCTGATTGTTGAAGTCCACAAAAATGATACCAAGGATTGGAAGGGAGTGGTAAGGCTACTGAGCAATGTGGACACATTTAAACTAAAGGCATATTAATTCAGCCTCTCTAATTACTGCTCACCTATTTACCCAAATAAATTATAATTTATTCTAGACATAAAGGAACAGATGCAGATTTCACTTATTATCTTCGTACCATCTGCAGCAAAGCAAGTTAGTAAAAAAAATTATTATGGACCAGTGATTTTATTTCATTTTTCATCATTGTGGCCATCATTATCTTCTTTGCGTTCTTCATCACTAGCCCTCTCACTATCTTTAGGGGCAGCATTTCTTTCAAGCACTCACAAATCTGCTGATGGTTGCACGAAGTGTATTTTTATATGTCTACATTAATTGTCTGTCTTTTCTTTTCCTCTCTCTCTCTCTTTATCTTTCCTATCTCTGATGCAATGAGATTTTCCTGGTTTTCAGCTGGAGGATATTGCATTAATGGTCCGTAGATATAATGAAACAGTTTGGCTGAAGTTAACATTTTTGAAAACAGAATAGCCTATAAGTTTTCACTGGCAATATGGTTTTTTTCTTCCCTTTTGTCTTTGTGAAACCACTAAATAATATGAAAAACTAAAGTGGAAAGAGATAAATATCTGGTGGTTGTGCAAAATGATAGCTGAATATAAAAAAATGGTATTGCTCACTTACTATTGTACAAAAATGTCTTCCCTTCAGGCTGAAATAGAGGTATAGATAATATGTGGCTAGAGACTTGACATACATGCTTCAGAGCTTTTTTATCTATACCTCGGTAGTCCCTTGATGGTTTTTTTAAAAAGGCCTTATTTACACCCAACTTCATTATAAAGAACAATATTTTTGTTTTAGAATTTTTACTGTAGCACCGGTTACATTATTCCCTTCTGTTCAATGAGAAAACTCTTAAACTTACCTGCAAGAAAGAACAATTGTAAAGCAAAAAGGAAAATAAAGACAGAATAATTTTTTTCTGGAAAAATAGATAAGGTCCCTGTCAGGTTGTATTTATTCCCATGGTCTTCAGTGACATTTTCTAGTGACAGCAGCAAAGATTCCAAAATTGCCTCCATAGGTCCCACACAAAGATAGGTAACAGAGGACATTAAGTTTAACACAGTAATTTATTGAAAGCCCACACTCTATAATTAAAATATTGGGATTTTTCCCCTTTTTATCCTACTCATCACTCTAAATAAATTCATATTCCCTTTTCTTTATCTACTCTCCTTTCCTCCAAACCAGCCATCTGCTATTTCCTTTATGGAAAAAAAATGCAACCTACAATTAGTGTCTTGTTCATTTTTCTTCCTTCAAAAAAAGAGAACTATTATGCAAATACTCTGCAATTTGGTTTCAAATACTCTTTGTAGTGTGATGAGCAATTTTTCTTAATAGAAACCCAGCTTTTTTGCCAGGACTTACTAATAGATTTTTAAAAAGAGAACTTCCATGTGACTTTTTTACACCTCTTAATGTGAACTTTTCAAATACAAAAGTAACCCCAAAATCTTTCTTCTACTTTAAATTTTATCATTCTCTTTACCTTAATAAATAACATTTATCCAGTATTGCCCTCAGTAAATCAGAGAGAAATGTTTTATTTGACTTTTTCTGAAAATATAAAGTGATGACAGTTTACCTGTAAGCACAAATGTAGTGTTTGATTTTAGTTGCTCCTCAGGAAGCAAAGCATAATTTGACCCAATTCATGCAGGTAGGGCTAATGTGAGGTGCTTGGGGCTGTCTTGCTAAAAAGATAAAGATTGACACCGTAATGTGCTGATGAAACTGAAGTAAAAAATATGATATTTTTACTGTCATAACAGTACAGTCAGAATAAAAATCCTGAGTGTTTACTGATCCGGCTACTAACAAGTCACATTACCTGGGCCGGTAATCTCATTGAGTTTCGGTTTCCTCATTTTGCAGCTGAGAATTACTTTTGAGTTTGGACTGCTTCATGGGATTATAATAAGGATCAAATAATTATTACATGTTATTACTTTTGCAATGGATTATAGAAGCACACATTCGATGGAGACATCAAGATGTGCTAGAGGGTCTCAACATTTTATATTTCCTAAGTTCCTTTAACAAGGGTACTTGCTAGAAATGGAGATTCCTAAGGTCTTCTTCTAAACCTGAGTATCTGGGAGTGGGGCCACACTTGTAACTGTAAACCTAGGTGACTTTCATATACACAAAAAATTCAGACCCACCAAAAAAGAAATAACATAAGTATAAATTTAATTTGATATCTAATATTTAATTATCTAATTTAATACATAAATATATAATTAAATTAATGATTTAATCTAATGAGATATTTTGCTGATTTGTTGGTATGTGTATATTTTTACATGTGCATGCTATAATCAATGAAAGAATCCTCTGGTTTACACTGTGAATACACTTAATACTAGATTAAATAATAGGTAATAATAGGTCATTTAAGTTGGCTAACATTTTCATCTATACTCTCTTTATAACCACATTGCTTTGCTTTATTTCAAATGTTTACTGAGATACACAACAAGTGAAACCGAATGTTTTCACCTCGTGAATCCATATGAGGCCACATGAATAGTAATAACACAGAGTTCTGGCTCTCTTAATTAGGCAAAACCCCGGCCCCCAAAGCAGTCTCCACAGATATTTTGGAAACTTGTTGGGTGTCTCCTGTTTACCTATAATCTGGCCTTCCAGCTGCAGTCTCCCTGTACAGTGATCTTTCTTACCAGTTCTGATCCCATGTTGAATTCTCTTCTCTCTGAGCCATTGGAGAGGTCCCACTCCTGTTACTGCTGACTGATACCATGTGAGGATGCTTCTGTGGTTTCTACAGTGATCTTTCCTACCAGTTCTGGTCCCTATGTTGAGTTCTCTTCTCTCTGAGCCATTGGAGAGGACCTACTCTTGTTACTGCTGGCTGGTACCATGCGAGGATGCTGAAGTCCTTGCTAGGCGTGATGCCTCAAAGTGCTCCCGGAATTTTGCAGTCCTGGTGGGCTCAGCAAGAAAGCATAGAAACTGGTCTCTGTTCTGTGACTCTTCTTGTTCCCTGGGCTAGCTAGGGAAGACATAATTGAAGTATCTTTTTTACTTGGAAGCCATCTGAAAAACAATGATTTCAGTTTTTGCCACCAAACCTCAGAAACAAAAAGTCCTTTGAGGGAGAGTGACAGCATTTTATCAGCTTACTTCTTTTGTTTGGTCTTCTATCACTGCTTTCTCCAGGCATGTTCCCATGCTGCCCCACTCTTCCTTACTGAAAAAATAAAGTGTTAGCCTTCACAGTAAACCCTTGGCTGGATCTGGGAAGCCCACATACCCCATCAAACACTGAATATTTGTGAATAACTCTTGTAAGGCACAGCTGAACTCAACAGCGGTAAAATAGTAGGGATGGTTAAAGGGGATAATGTCCTCCCAAATAGCTTTAAGGTAATCATAAAAAAGTGAAATTCTTTGACAAGACTAATGAGGAAAGATGCTAGCTACCCTGCTGTCCCTTCCCTGTCCCCATTTTCCACTGCCCAAATCAATCACTTTCAAATTTTTGGAAATTTCTTCTGTTACTTATCTCCATACATTTAAATAATATGCTTGTACTGTGAAGTCTTAATTTTTTCTTTTTAGCCTATGTATCATATGCTAACTTTTTGCAACCAGCAATGGTTATGTACCTTTCACTCCATTCCCATCACCACCTTTCAGAAGGGCATACTCTGTCCCCCCATCTTCCCACAGTTATATGATTTCCGATTATATCAGTATTTCATGTTTACACTATTATGATTATGTAACTATTCCCAGTTGTGCTGTATGGTAAGTATGATTTTCTTTTTAATTATTTGTATTAATTTATGGAGTACAAGTATAATTTTGTTACATACATAGATTGCCTAATGGAGAAGTCAAGACTTTTAGTGTATCCATCACTCAAATAAGATACATTGTACCTATTGAGCAATCTCTCATCATCCACTCCCCTCTCAGCTCCTCACCTTTCTGAGTCTTTCTTGTGCATATCTTTGTGTTTTTTCTCAGGTTAATTTCTTCTTTTTAACTTCAGCTTAGTTTCTATGTACCTAGCACTAATTTGACCTTCATCTCCCACTAGAAAAATAAGTACTTTCTTAATGTATTTTAAGTTCATCAGGCATTCTATCAATTCCATCTTCTTGGGTCACCTTTCCCAGAGCTATTTGTCCTGTTCCAGTTTGGGCTGGTTGCTATTTCCGTTTGTTGTATAGCTTTTATTCTAGAAAATTATTTACTATATTTTTTGTATTTCCATATCTCATGCTTGATGTTTGTTTCTTTGATTTTATGTATTCTTCTAACACCCCCTCCCGTTTTTATGAGCACGTTTACAAAGAAAGGCATAGAAGGTAAATGTATCAAGATTTGGCATGTCCGAACATGTCTGTTGTATGCATTCACTTGGTTGAAATGCTGCTAGGTGTAAAATTCTAGGTTGAAACAAAACTTTGAGAATTTTGAAGTCACAGCTCTATTTAGGAGATGGAATGAAAGAAATGGTCCATATTTTTATCATATGTAAATTTACGCAATACTTCTACTTTCCCCAGAGTACTTCTCTTTCCATTTTGCCTGATAGCCACAGTCCACAGTTCTTTTGGTTTAAGATTTCCTAGAGGTAAAGGGAAGAAGGAGATCTGTAGTCTAAGTGTTTCCTAAATGTACTTTGAAGCAATCCTGCTGAAAACAGTTCTTCTTGCTCTGTTTATGGAGGTTTGTAGTACTACTACTCCTCAGCCTTTGGTATTATACACTATTGGGTTGCTTCTCAGTTTCCCCCCATTAAATTAGGCTTCGGATTGCTTATGTTTACCAAGTTGGCTAACACTGATAAGCCACTTCCTACTTTTACTATTCTATCTTTATTGCCTCCTTTCTGTGATTGTTGGTGTCTGCCTTTTAAAGTTAATTCTTTTTTTGTCAGTATAGTGAAATTGAGAGGAAAGGGAAGTAATTTGTGAATTCAATCTGCCATGCCATCTTAAATGGAAACTCAATATAATTTGTGTCCTCAATTTTTTATTTTGAAATGTTTCAAAGTTATAGAAAATGTTCAAGAGCAATACAATGAACACTGTACCTTCATATAGAAAAACCAACTGATAATCCGTTGCCATATATGTATTACACCCTCTATGTGTATGTGCATTTGTGTGTATATATGTGTATAGACACATCAAAAACACAGATATGTATACATATATTATCTCTCTCCCTCCCTGTGTGAGTAAACTGTTTGAAAGTAAATTGCACACAGATATGTATACATATATTATCTCTCTCCCTCCCTGTGTGAGTAAACTGTTTGAAAGTAAATTGCAGACACAAGATAGTTCATCCATAAAGACTTCAGGATCTTCTAAGATCAAAGAATACTATTTTACATAGCTGCAATACCGTTACCACTCTCAAATATTTAACATTGATATAATATTACATGATATATAGTCCCTATTTTTTTTTTTTTTTTTTTTTGAGACGGAGTCTTGCTCTGTCTCCCAGGCGGGAGTGCAATGGCGCAATCTCGGCTCACTGCAAGCTCCGCCTCCTGGGTTCATGCCATTCTCCTGCCTCAGCCTCCCGAGAAGCTGGGACTACAGGCGCCCGCCAACACGTCCGGCTAATTTTTTGTATTTTTAGTAGAGATGGGGTTTCACTGTGTTAGCCAGGATGGTCTCGATCTCCTGACCTCGTGATCCGCCCGCCTCGGCCTCCCAAAGTGCTGAGATTACAGGCTTGAGCCACCGCGCCCGGCCATATAGTCCCTATTTAGATTTCCTCAGTTGTCCCAAGAATGTTTTATATATGTTTTTATCCAAGAGCCAAAGATGCAACATTGCCCTATTTCTGTAATAAATGTTAGTTTGAACAAGATACCCTTCTTTTACGTTTCTCCTAATATTGACATTTTAAATAAATACAGGCCAGTTTCTTTGCAGAATGTCCTACAATATGGATTTGTCTGATTTTTTCCTCATGATTAGATTAAAATTAAATATTATTGACAAGAATACTATGTAGGTGATATTACATAGCTTTTCAAAAGCAAAAATTTGCTATTGTTTTCGTAGGAGATGAACAATATCTTATTGGCTTTCATAATATAAAAGCACATATCAAACCGTAACAAAGTACATACACATTTATTTTATGGTTATGTCTATTTCAAATTACAATAAAGAGTCTTATAATAACTTTTTATTAGAAGCTAACTGATATGCACTACATAACCATCATATGTCCACTTTTATCCCCATTAAGCAGCGGTGCCTTTATGATTCTGATGCAAAATTATAACTCAGTTTTCTCATTTTATGAAATATAAAAGTTGGAGTAGTCAAATTTTTATAGTCTCAGCTCTCAAATTTTATGAATCTATGAATAAGACATCACTTATAATTTTGAAAATGAAATAAATTTGAGGAAAGGTAAAATTATGAAACAAAATATCTTATTAAAATGTTTATTATCTTATATAAATTGACAATAGACATATTACTTGTAACTATCTACATTTCCATATTTACGATTTATACATGACACCATTGTAAGCTGTCCAACTCTACACCAATAATGAGTGACTTCAAAGTTCAGCTCACATTACTCTACCTGAAACTAACTAAATTTGTATACATTATTTTACCAGAGCAAAGGTCAAAGGTTAAAAATCCATAATATAAACTGGAATTCATTTTGATTTACTTGGCAATAAATAAAATCTCATATTGCTCATATTACAAAGGAGAAAATACTGCTATTAATTGTGTAGGCAGTTATTGTATAACAGCTTCCATGTTAATGCATGTAGAGACTTTGTTGTTTGTTTAATTTTATTGAATTAAATCACTTTAAAGATATAATAACTGAAATTATATCTTTTCATTTTCATTCATTCCATTGAGTAAGAGTACATTTTAAAACAACATCAGCACCATTAGTACAATGCAAGTAACTCTAAATCTAAGAAAATTTGAGTTGAAATGATGGTATTGCATTTTTTTCTTACAGGAAGCTCTGATCATGGCAAGTATGGATCATCCACACCTAGTCCGGTTGCTGGGTGTGTGTCTGAGCCCAACCATCCAGCTGGTTACTCAACTTATGCCCCATGGCTGCCTGTTGGAGTATGTCCACGAGCACAAGGATAACATTGGATCACAACTGCTGCTTAACTGGTGTGTCCAGATAGCTAAGGTAAGTACCTGTCAATTTCTATGGAAATTACATTTTTAGGTTAATATTTCCTAACCTGCAACAGTTTTCTTATTGAAAATATGTCAAGTCTTCCCATTTAAATAAAATAAAGTATATTTGCTACATTGAAAGATAAATAACAGAGAGGTACTTTTAGGTAAACTACAGATTAAATGCATGATATATATTTTTAGATTATTGCGTTGTATCATTTTTATTGAATTGACTAGATGCCAAAACAAATAGCTTGCTAGTCAGGGGGAGGAATTGTTATACTGGATTTGTTTGGCTTATTTGTTTCGGTATAGTCTAGTTAACTAATAAAACCCAAGAAAGAAAGGGTTGAATGTCTGAATTTGTTCATATTTAGACGATTTTTAAAAATAGCCTGTATGTTTAACTCTCAGTATTACAAATGAGCAAAGTCTAAATATATTCTTAGTCTTTTTGATGATTTTCAATTGGTTTTTAATGGTTGAGAGTTTTAGTCTTACGCAAAGGCTTAGGCATGTCACATATATAAGGGCAGTGGTCTGGGGTGATGGGGGAGGTGGGTCTGTGGTTACAGAGAGCATCTGCTAGTTTCTAGGGGACTGTGATTTGGGGAATATTACTAGAGTTATCTGATCTTTTAATTTTTTTAAGAGTGGCCAGAATTCTGGATTTTTTGTGATTTCCCAAATTTAAATCTTAATTTTTGAAACACTTTGGAGTCTAAACAAAGCATTCTTGTCATGCTGTCTGCTAGTGTGCAACTTCTAGTATACATTCTAAATGTTCGAAGCAAATATTTATGATTATCTGTGCCAGATATCTTTCTTGATAATTTTCTATTTCTAGAGAAATAGGTCAATGATGAGTTTTAATTATGTCAATTCTTAGTTACATCAAAATATGACCCGAAGTCTTTTAAGATTCCATAGATATTTGTATCTATACATTTGTACAATATAAATGCCAAAATAATAACATAGTGGTTTTGGCCTTTTTTTAATAATCTAATAATGAATAAAAGCACATTATAGAAAAAAGAAATTTGACATAATTACTGAAATTTAAACCAAAAAATTTATTTGACAGAACAGCTCAGCTTAGTTCTATACCCATAACTCTCAGTAGAGTTTCCTTATGGACTATGTATTATGATTTTGTGACTGTTATGTAATAACTGCAACTGTGAGGATTCTTTATGGCAATGAAGTTTGAAATATAACACTTCAGAAATGGATTTATCTAAGAACTTCTATAATTTATAGGGCGAGTTAAATATGCAATAGAATTTATCAAATCATTCTAGGACTATAAATGAAAACAAAGCTAAGCTTCAGGCCAGGTGTGATGGCTCACGCCTGTAATCCCAGCACTTTGGGAGGCCGAGGCAGGTGGATCACCTGACGTCAGGAGTTTGAGACCAGCCTGACCAACATGGAGAAACTCCATCTCTACTAAAAATACAAAATTAGCTGGGCATGGTGGTGCATGCCTATAATCCCAGCTACTCAGGAGGCTGAGGTAGAAGAATTGCTTGTACCTGGGAGGCTGAGGTTGTGCTGAGCCGAGATCACACCACTGCACTCCAGCCTGGGCAACAAGAGGGAAACTCCATCTCAAAAAAAAAAAAAAAAAAAAAAAAAGGCTAAGCTTCAAATTTGTTAGTGCTCTCTGTATTTTCTGCTGTGGTCTCTACAATTTAGGTTTTGTCCCTAAGGTTTATGTTATTAATATATCATTTATATGACATTGTATACTCGAATAAGAGAAACTACTTTGAGTTTCCTGAATAATCAGTTTTATACCTTTTTGCCTTTGCAAATGCCATCCCCTAAGCTTAGAAGTCTTCTCTTGGCTTCTTGGTTCATGCTGCATGATCTTATTCATCCATCAAGCCTGTTTGGGCATCCTCCATTTATGGAGTCTTTCCTAGTGAACCCTTCTCTGCAGCCAGAAATAATTATTTTCTTTTTCGTATTAATTTTGGTAGTTGATATCTTCAACACATTTATATTATGTAAATGTCATACTAGACATTTACTATGTGTCTGTCTATATGGTAAGCTTATTTAGTCATTAATCTTCAACAGATACTGTTGGGCTCTTATCATGTTTCAGATACAATGCTGACTGAGGTATGTAGGAGTAAACAATGCAGATATGGGCCTGGTTCTCTCTGTGCACCCTAATGGATTGAACAGACATTCAACAAATGAAAGACTTAACTATAGGATTGAATACCGTGGTTCAGATTTTAAAGAAAGCCAACTACTAGGGAGACTTAAGAGAAGATGCTGAGTCCTGAGGGAGAAGGCTTCAGCTATGAGAATAATATTTAGGCAAAAGAAAGATCACACAGGGCTCTACAGATGTGGTGATCAAGAGACTTATCATCCAAGTGGAATAATTTTAGGCATGAAAGGAGACTGTATTACTAGTTATGCCAGGACAACAGGCACAGAAAAGTCCTAAACAGAACATGTCATATGGTTACCCAGTATAGCAAGAAAAATTTGAATTTTGTTTTAAGTGCTGTAGGTAGTTACTGAAGTATTTTAACATGCAATTGACATAATCTCATTTATATTCTAAATAGATCATGCAGTCTATGTATGGAGGTTAGATTGAGGCGATATAAGAATGAAAATGGGCCGGGCACGGTGGCTCACGCCTGTAATCCCAGCACTTTGGGAGGCCGAGGCGGGCAGATCACGAGGTCAGCAGATCGAGACCATCCTGGCTAACACGGTGAAACCCCGTCTCTACTAAAAATACAAAAAAAATTAGCTGGGCGAGGTGGTGGGCGCCTGTAGTCCCAGCTACTCAGGAGGCTGAGGCAGCAGAATGGCGTGAACCCCCGGAGGGCGGAGCCTGCAGTGAGCCAGGATCGCGCCACTGCACTCCAGCCTGGGCGACAGCAAGACTCTGTCTCAAAAAAAAAAAAAAAAAAAAAAAAAGAATGAAAATAAAGATACTAATAAGGAGTCTGGAGGCAATGCCAATAAGGAGAAGTAGATGGAATTAAGATATATTTGGGGGGCAAAATTTAAGGTATTCAGTTATTGATTAGCTATGGGTGGTGAGGGAGGGGAGTACGGTGAGATCATTTCCTGAGGTGGTGAAGGATGGGGGATGAACATTTGTAGGAAAAAATCAGGAGTTCAGTTTCAGACTTGGCACACTGGAAAAGTTTATAGAACATGAAACTGGGAATGTTAATGAGGTAGTTAAATTTGGTCAGTACTGTGCATATACATTTAGGAATTATAGATATTTAAATATATGGAAGGATGAAGGATTACCTTGAGACTGACTATATCTGATTCTTATTTATTTCTGGAATCTAAAATTGGATCTTACATATAGTTAGCCATTCAATAAATATATAGTAATTATTTTTAACCCAAAAAAATAACAAAATCTACCCTTAAGCAGGGAGTCCTTCCTTTATGATTTTTTTCTACTTTGGGAGCAGAATTGTGTAGTGGCAACACTGTGTTTATATGTTGGTGCCTACTTTTCAGTTTTGTGAGTTTGTATTGTTTAGCCTCTGAATTCTTGTTTCTCATTGTATATAGTGGTATTAATAATTACTATATTTTTTTCTCATCTGCAAAAAGAACGTAATAAATGGTATCTACCTGTGGTAGGTTGAATAATATCCTACCCTCAAAGATGCTAATACATTCTATCCCCAGAATCTGTGAATGTTGCTTTACATGTTAAAAGGGACTTTGCAGATATAATTAAATTAAGGATCTTGAGATGAGATTATCCTGGATTACCCAGATCGGCCCATTGTAGTCACAGGAGTCTTTGTAAGTGGGAGGCAGAAGGATCAGAGCAAGAGACAGAAGAGGTAAGAACAGATCACAGCTGAGCAGTGCACCTTGAAGATGGAGGAAGGGACCATGCGTTGAGGAATGTAGGCACCTCTAGAAGCTGGAAATGATAAGGAAACAGACTCTCTTAGAATCTCCAGAAGAAATACAGGCCTCCCTGTACCTTGATTTTATAGCCTGGTGAAACTGATTGTGGACTTCCAACCTACAGAGCTGTAAGAGAATAAATTTGCATTGTTTTCAGCCACCTTTCACCCTAAGGTAGGCCCCAGTGTGTGTTTCCATGTATCCATGCGTTCTCATCATTTAGCTCCCCCGTATATGTGCTAACAAGTGGTATTTGATTTTCTGTTCCTTGTTAGTTTGCTAAGGATAATGGCCTCCAGCTCCATCCATGTTCCTGCAAAGGATATGATCTTGTTCATTTTATGGCTGCATGGTATTCCAAGGTATATATGTACCACGTTTTCTTTATCCAGTCTACCATTGATGGGCATTTAGGTTGATTCTGTGTTTTTGCTATTGGGAATACTGCTGCAATGAACAGACGTGTGCATGTGTCTTTATAACAGAGTTATTTATATCCCTGTGGGTATATACCCAGGAAGGTGATTGCTGGGTGGAATGGTACTTTTGTTTTTAGCTCCTTGAGGAATTGCTAGACTGCTTTTCATAGTGGTTGAACTAATTTATGCTCCCACCATACAACAATGTATAAGTGTTCCTTTTTTCTCCACAACCTCACCAGCATTCTGACTGATGTGAAATGGTATCTCTTTGTGGTTTTGATTTGCATTTCTCTAATGATCAGTGATGTTGAGCTTTTTTTCATATGCTTGTTGGTTGCATGTACAACTTCTTTTGAAAAGTGTCTGTTCATGTCTTTGCCCACTTTTTAATGGGGTTCTTTTTTTCTTGTCTATTTGTTTAAGTTCCATATAGATGCTAGATATTAGATCTTTGTTGAATGCATAGTTTGCAAAAATTTTCTCCCTTTCTGTAAGTTGTCTTTTCACTCTGTGAATAGTTTCTTTTGCAGTGAAGAAGCTCTTTGATTTAATTAGTTCTCACTTGTCAATTTTCGTTTTTGTTGCAGTTCCTTTTGGTATCTTCATCATGAAATCTTTACCCATGCCTATGTCCTGAATGGTATGGCCTATGTTGTCTTCCATGGTTTTTATAGTTTTGGGTTTTACATTTCAATCTTTAATTTATCTGGAGTTGATTTTTGTATATGGTGTAAGGAAGGGGTCCGGTTTCAATCTTCTCCATATGGCTAGGCAGTTGTTAAACAGGAAATCTTTTCCCCATTGCTTGTTTTTTGTCAGGTTTGTCAAAGATCAGATAGTTGAAGGTGTGCAGCCTTATTTCTGGGTTCGTTCTTCTATTCCATTGGTCTGTGTGTCTGTTTTTGTACCAGTACCATTCTGTGTTGGATACCATAGCCCTGTAGTATAGCTTGAAGATGAGTAACATGATGCCTCCAGCTTTGTTCTTTTTGCTTAGGATTGCTTTGGCTATTCAGGCTCTTTTTTGGTTTCATATGAATTTTAAAATCGTTTTCTTTAGTTCTGTGAAGAACGTCAATATTTTCTTGGTCTTGAATTTCATTTTTATTGCACTGTGATCTGACAGAGTGGTTGTTATGGTTTCAGTTCTTTTGCGTTTGCTGAGGAGTATTTATGCGCAATTATGTGGTTGATTTTAGAGTATGTACCATGTGGCAATGAGGTGAATGTATATTCTGTACCCCATAAGTATGTACACCTATGTACCCGCAAAAAGTTTAAAAGATAAAAAATAATTTTATTTTTCTTAAAAAAAGAAGAAAGTATATTCTATTGTTTTTGGTGGAGAATTCTGTAGATTTCTATTAGATTCATTTAATCTAGTGCTGAATTTAGGTCCTGAAGACCTTTGTTAATTTTTTTGTCTCAATGATTTGTCTGATAATGTCAGTGGGATATTGAAGTTTCCCGCTATTATTGTGCGGGAGTCTAAATATCTTTGAATGTCTCTAAGCACTTGCTTTATGAATCTAAGTGTGCCTGTATTGCACACATATATATTTAGGAGAGTTAGATCTTCTTGTTGAATTGAACACTTTACCATTATGTAATGCCCCTTTTTGTCTTTTTTGATCTTTTTTGGTTTAAAGTCTATTTTTTCTGAAATTAGAATTGCAACCCCTATTTTTTTCTGTTTTCCATTTGCTTGGCAGATTTTTCTCTATCTTTTTATTTTGAGCCTATTGTTGTCATTGCATGTAGTTGGGTCTCTTGAAGACAGCATACTAGTAGGTCTTAGTTGCCACTTTGTGCCTTTATCCAGCTTGCCACTCTGTGCCTTTAAATGGAGCATTTAGCCCATTTATGTTCAAGATTAATATTGAAATGTGTGGATTTGATCCTGTCATCGTGATGTTAGCTGGTTATCATGCAGACTTGTTTGTGTGGTTGCTTTATAGTGTCACTGATCTGTGTACTTCAGTGTGTTTCTGTGACTGGTAATGGTCTTTCTTTTCCACATTTAGTGCTTCCTTCAGGAGCTCTTGTAAGGCAGGTCTGATGGTTACAAATTACTTCAACATCTGCTTGTCTGAGAAAGATCTTATTTCTCCTTTGCTTATGAAGCTTAGTTTCCCTGGATATGAAATACTTGGTTGGAATTTCTCTTCTTTAAGAATGTTGAATGTTGGCACTGAATCTCTTCTGGCTTTTAGGGTTTCTGCTGAGAGGTCCACTGTTAGTCTGATGGGCTTCCTTATAAGGAAGTATTTTGTAAAATATTTTCATTTGTATTGTAAGTTTTCTTTCCATTCTTCCATTAGTTCATCATTCTATAACATTTTATGTGATAGAAAACACAAACTTAAACACCAAAATTGTTTGTTTCTTGTAGGCAGTCATGCTCCCTCTGCATGTGCTTTCTTTGGACTTGACTGAATTTGGTAAGCAGAGCAGTCCATGTTGTTATTTCATGCTCATATAATACCATATGCCTTCTTGATGCTTTATGAATCCAGGATACTAGGAAATCATGAAAATTTCTTCTTTTATAGTTATTGTTAATAAGTTGGGCAAGCAGTTTTGAAAAGACAATTTAGCAGATTCTGAATAGTGTATGTGAGGTGTTTTTGTTTTTGTTTAACTCAGATATTAATTTAATATGAGACAAAAAGTAGGCTGTTGCCCAAAGCAAACATCCTTAACTGACCCTACCATGTATGGATTCAGCTTTGATTATTCAACAAAATCATGACTGATTGCTGTGGTCTGGGAGTGACCATAAGGACTGTTTTCTCTACACAAAGTCAGGAGTTGAATACCAACCTTTATTTGCACTTGGGTTCCAGTTAAAAGCCACCTTAGACAGTGTAGCAAAGTGGAAAACAGCACAGATCCTGGGACCAAGGTTCCATCACAAGCATATGAACTGTGTGACAACAGGCAGACAGTACCTGCAGTGTCTACAGGAAAGTGGGGCAAGCATCACTCCAGCTTCTAGCAGCTCTACAGCTGCCTGTACCTGCAGGCCCTCCTAGGCCCACTTCCTCTCCAGCACTGCGTGTGCTCTGTGGTTGGGCATGTGTGGCTCTGGGTCCAGAGCTGCATTGGAATAACATTGACAATGAATAAGCCCATGTAGATCAAGTGTGTATTACACACCTGGCGTATCCTTGGTGCTTTATGTACATTGTGTTGTTAAATCTTTACTGAAACTCTGGCAGATATGGCTCATTATTTCCCCAGTTTATAGATGAGGAAAATGGGAAGTTAAGTCCAAAAGGACACACAAATATATTGAAATGCCTGAGTGCTATACCAGATAACTCTGACTCCTGAGCCAGGTCTCCAAACCACTCTGCATTCTTTCCTCTCCGTACACACGCACATCACTGCAGCTTAAAGTGACCTGCCTTCAACGGCACTCTGGAATCAGAGGACTGAAGGGGAGCATACCATTTTATCTGTAGTTGTGTCTCATCATTAATTCCCTAAGAGAAAAACTTCTATCATGAATAATACTTGTTATTGTCTTCATGAGAACATGTTTTATCATTAATATCTATGCTGCATTTTCAGGAGAAAGTGCTAGATAAATATTTGTGGAGGAACTTCTTCAAGCAAGAAAGTTTAACTATTGAAATAAAGCAAACTCAAAACAATTCTGGGAGCTACTATGGGTCATAGATACTAATTACAAGTGACACTGTAAAATAAGAATTTAAAATGTGTGGTCTGGTACTAGTTTGTGTTTAGCCTACAGATTCTGGGTTCAAATCTCATCTCTATCACTTACTAACTGTGTGAACTTTAATAAGTTAGTTAATCTCTCTGTGCTCTTGAAAAGGGGGATAACAGTATTACCTATTTTGTAGGGTAATTTTAAGGATAAGATGATATTTGTAATGTGCTAAGCTTACTGTTTGGCATAAAGTAAAAATGTAAACTATGTGTTATTTTGGATAATATCGGAAATCACTACAATAAGGACAGACATATGTTTATAGTTAGAATACCCTAATTATGACATTTAAAAAATACCATCATTTAAAAATATGACTTTTAAAATTTCAGATAGAAAATATTTAGCATTTGTTTATAGGTCATACCAGGCTGAGGAGAGCAGGGAATCTCATGTTTAATACTCAATATTTTTGGCCTTTGGAACAAGGAACCTGAGTCTCTCATCCACATATGCTTTTCTACACAGGTTCCTAGGATGCTTGTGCTCTTATCTTGGCTTCTAATTTTTATTTTTTATTTATTTTTTTTTTATTTTATTTTATTTTTTTTTTTTTGAGACGGAGTCTTGCTCTTTCATCCAGGCTGGAGTGCAGTGGCGCGTTCTCGGCTCACTGCAGGCTCCGCCCCCCGGGGTTCACGCCATTCTCCTGCCTCAGCCTCCCGAGTAGCTGGGACTACAGGCGCCTGCCACCTCGCCCGGCTAATTTTTTGTATTTTTAGTAGAGACGGGGTTTCACCGTGTTAGCCAGGATGGTCTCGATCTCCTGACCTCGTGATCTGTCCGCCTCGGCCTCCCAAAGTGCTGGGATTACAGGCGTGAGCCACCGCGCCTGGCCTGGCTTCTAATTTTTATGTTAAAAATTGTATTATAGGGCTGGGCGTGGTGGCTCATGCCTATAATCTCAGCATTTTGGGAGGCCAAGGTGGGTGAATCACCTGAGGTCGGAAGTTCGAGACTAGCCTGGCCAACACGGTGAAAACCCGTCTCTACTAAAAATACAAAAATTAGGGGCCGGGCGCGGTGGCTCACGCTTGTAATCCCAGCACTTTGGGAGGCCGAGGCGGGCGGATCACGAGGTCAGGAAATCGAGACCACGGTGAAACCCCGTCTCTACTAAAAAATACAAAAAATTAGCCGGGCGTGGCGGCGGGCGCCTGTAGTCCCAGCTACTCGGAGAGGCTGAGGCAGGAGAATGGCGTGAACCTGGGAGGCGGAGCTTGCAGTGAGCCGAGATTGCGCCACTGCACTCCAGCCTGGGCCTGGGCGACAGAGCGAGACTCTGTCTCAAAAAAAAAAAAAAAAAAAATTAGCCGGGCATGGTGGTGGGTGCCTGTAATCCCAACTACTCAGGAGGCTGAGGCAGGAGAATCACTTGAACATGGGAGGTGGAGGTTGCAGTGAGCCGAGATCATGCCACTGCACTCCAGTCGGGGTGACAGAGTGAGACTCCATCTCAAAAAATAAAAAATAAAAAAGTATTGTTTGTAATATTGAAAAGGTGAAACCACCAGTGAACTGGCAAAGAACTGAGCTCAGGGGAAATTCTTAAGACAATCTATTACTGAAGAGGAGCAAAGAAAAAATTCTAACTTTTCAGTCTCAAGCTAGAAAAGGTTAATATTGGTTTGACTTACTATTCCTGCAAAAATTTTAGTTTCTGACTTTGTTCTAAGGAAACTATCATTTGTAGCTTTTTTATGATACATATATCACTGGTGCTGTATTTGTAAAGCCTGAATACTGAGTATAGGCCACTATTACTTTTCAAAATCCTAAAACCTTCCTCAGAACTTTGCTGGCCTATTTACCTTGTCAGATTTTTTTTCCGGTGCTCTAATTGATTTGCAGTTAAACTCAGATGTAAGGTTCCAAGGGCTTTCTTTTTTTTTTGGTGTTTTGCCATTGAAACTAGTTGAAAGGGTGATTCTAAAAATATGTCAGTGGTCCCTTGTACCCTTCAAGATGATTCACAGATTACCTGATTAAGTTGTATACTCAACTTAAACTTCTTCCAAAAAAAATTTTTAAAAATTTATTCAATATTTTTAAGAATTAAAATTAACCTAGTGTGTCTAGCCAAAATAATTTAGATTCTGCCTATAAATACTTTTTCAGTGTATTTTTGCAAGCAGACTGATTCTAGCATTTATATTTTCAGAGAATATTAGTACTGTTTCAAAGTTTAGTGTAATTTGGGACCAGTTTAATAGATTTTCTCAATTTTTTTTTCATTTCCAACTCTACGTTATCACCAAATTACTTTGAATATCCATGTCATATTTCTAATTGGAGCTAATAAAACCTGATTATTTTTGTGGTCCGGGGACAGGTATCTGTGGGCTTTACTTTTCTTTACTATTGGTGGCAGAGTGGGAGTTAGTGGAAGGGGCAAATGGGAGAGAAGAACCTCTTTCATATTAAAAACGTGGTTCACAATGATTGGAAAGAGAGCAGGTTCTTGTGTTAAGAAATGAATTCCTCTTCTGTGACAGATGTGAAACCTTAAGGCTTGAATATGTTACACGAGCAGAGCCTTCATTTACCTTCTTTCTTTCCTCTTTTCCATTTTTCTCTAGTAGTAACTATGGAGTGACAAGAAACTTAATTTCTTACTCAATCCAGCCATTTCCTTCTGCATGAATTAAAATTAAATTCATATATGAATGTCTGATGTCATTTAAGTGCTTGAACTGGGTGCTGACATTTCTAGTTTAGTTCTGGTCAATACCAGATGCTATGTGTAGATATGGCCTCAGTCGTATGCATGTATATGCTAATTATAGAAATTAAAAAAAAAATAGTCTAGAGAAGAGAAATAACCCTACTAACATCATAGAAAACATAAAATTGGCACTTATTAATATATTTAGTCATGTAATAGAGACATTTAATACTGTTTGGAAGTTTGTGAATACCAATTGGTTGAATGGATTCCTTGGGTATATTTGGACACAGAAAAATTTTTATATTTTATAAAGGCATGATAAAAGATAAATATTAAAATTACAAATCACAGTATTAGTGGCATAGCTAAACTCCCTTTAATGACAATACACCCTTAAAATAAAAATAAATTTATTGTAATTATATAATCACATTTTGGAAAAAAAAAGGTGATAGCTTATTATTTATCATTTTTACTGTGATCATTTAAATTTGAATACACTATATAGTGTGATTAATTGTCATTAGATCTTTTGTGTATGTCAGTGGCATGAATCTAACTTGATGGTAAGATTTTATTCACAGTAAATACCTTCAGTGACTCTCCTAGGGTCACACTGCATACTAGTCTAAGGAAGGAGAACTAAACTCAGAAACATGGACAAGTCGTTGATTATTTTATGGAGATACAGTGTTTAATTTTTTTTAATAAAAAGCCAGCCTGAGGTGGGAGGATCACTTCAGCCGGTGAGGCACAGATTGCAGTGAGCTGTGTGATTGCACCACTGCACTCCAGCCTGGGCGACAGAGTGAGACCCTGTCCCCCCACAAAAAAGGTGGAGCGGGGGGAACCTAATAATGGAATTCTTGCAGTGTCTTGATGTATTTCTTAGGACATGTCATAATTAGAGATTTGAGAATTGAATCCCAAAGGAAAATTATCTACAGCCGTGATCTAACCAGGAACAATTAATTGATTAATTTAAAAATCATATTAAGTGTATTGCTTTCTAGAGAGAAACAGAACCAATAAAATGCGTGTATATAGATATATGTATTCCTATATACATTTATTCTAAGAAATATATGTATATGAATGTATATATGTTCTAAGGAATGAGCTCATGAGATTATGGAGGCTGACGGGTCCCAAAATAAGCAACTGGCAAGCTTGGAGACCCAGGAAAGCCAGAAGCCGAAAGACAAGTCTTCTCCACACAAATTTTCCTCGTCATTTCCTCTTTCCTCATGTTAATCAGAAATAAGTATGGTCAGATATATCAAATGTAAGGAAGAGTACATTATTTATTTTTTAATTAGAATTATTCTATAGTATCAGAGTAGAATGGTGGCTATCAGGGGCTTTGGGTTAGAAGAAAAGAGCTGTTGATCAAACTTGCAGTTATATGATGAATAAATGTACAGACTTAAGGTACAGAAGGGTGACTATTGCTAATAATGATGTGCTGTATATTTGGAAATTGCTAAGAGAGTAAATCTCAATGTTCTTACTATACACATACACAAAAATGGTAACTAGGGTGAGGTGAAGGATATGTTTGTTAGCTTAATGGTTGTCATCATTTCACAATGCATACATATATCAAAACATCTGGTTGTACATTTTAAATACATACAATTTCTATTTGTCAATCATACCCCAATAAAGCTGGGGAAAAATTATTCTGGCTTGGCGAGCACCTATTAGAATTGGCTTGAAGTTCCACTTTATCATGTATAAGGAAGTCCCGACGGCGTTCTTTCTAGAGATACTGAAGAACCTGAAGAGGCATACAAAGTGCTGAGCAAACAGGAGCAGGGATTCCATTTTTCTGAATTTTGTCGTTGGCTCATAAAGGTGCTGCTTGTTCATCCCCATCACAGCAGAACCCTCCAGTCTCTCAGTCAGGCATGCACAATTATCTAGCTTCCAAATAGTTGTCTTCTTCTCTATTTTATTTGACACATAAGTGTTTATTGCTCAGGAATCTGAAATCTGCTGGTGGTCTGCTGGGTGGCTCTGGGATTTTTCCTTGGGCTCACTTACATGTCAGAGGTATAGGTTTTCTATCAGCTGAACTAGACTGGGGTGACTAGGGTGATGAGGCTCTTTGCCACATAACTCTCCTACCCAATCAACGTGGCTAGGGCATAGTGCTATATACCCTTGTCTCATGCTACTCAGTCCTCCAGGGCCTGGATATCCATGCATTCCCCATCCCTTGAGAAGCCGAGCACCTTTGTGGGTACAGTGTGACAGTAGGAACATAGGTCTCCCTACCCAATCCCACTCCCAGCCCCCTCTAGAACTGCCACCAGTGATTCTACCTTCCCCTTTCAGTCTTAAAGAAACTAGCCTTTTGTTTTCTAGGTGGTTGAGTTCTGCCTTTTCTATGTTCCACCTCCATTGCTAGAAATAAGGCAATTTCTCAGACAACAAAACCTAAGTGAGACTTATTTTCTGGGTGCCGGTGCTTCAGAATTGCAATTTTACATCTTGCAGTACCAAAACCCTTCCACATAGGGAGCCCAGATTAGAAACACAAAAATTTTCCTATTTATTCAGGACTAGCAAGCACAAAACATCAATTGATATTTTAATGTTGCATTTTGCTGCTGTTTCTACACAAGGAAAGAAAAACAATTTAAAAATGACACAGAAAGAACCCAGCCCAGAAAATTTTCTTTTGTGGAACTGATGAATCTTTAAAAATGATTATCAGAGTCTATTGAAATGTTAGTGCAGGAAGGAGCCCCAGAAGTTCTAGTTCAGTGATTTTAAATTTTCTCGAGGCATGAATTTGTTTCATGTGAAATCTTAGTTTAAAATCAAAACAAATAGAACATAATTGCAGCAGCAGAAGGGTGTAGACAGGGCATCATGGAACCCTAAGGATTCTTTAGATCCTCACAGAAACCAGCTTTAAGACCATCTACTGTGCTGTGTTGGAGATGGGGAAACTGAAACATAAGCAGGTGGCAGAGCCCAGGTAAGGTCACAGTTCTTAGTGACAGAGCCAAGACCTGAATCTATAACTGCTCTGCCACCCTGATATCCCAGTTCAGATTAACTGGCATCCAGCCCCATCCCCAAGCCCTGACTGTAACACTTGTGGATGCTTTGTTTGTAATTTAGGTTCTATAACTACTACAGTGTGATGGAGAGTTGGGCTAAAATATGAGGTCATATACCTCTTGTGACAGTTTTTTAAATGAGCTAATGAATTTTTTCTCTATAGGATTTTATTTGAAGTGGCTAGCTTACTTCTGCTTTGAAATACTTTTTGTGTTTTTAGTTTATCTCCCAAGGTTTTGTTTTGTTTTGTTTTGTTTTCAATCTTCCCTTTCCACCAATAGTTTTCCCTCTCGATCTTTCTATCAGTTTGTCTAATAATATTGCAACCTCCCAAATCGGTGATAAAGCACCTGGTTGAATTTGAATCATGTTCACTCCCTCCCTGAAACAATTTTATGCTTTTTATTTATGTGCCAAATTTTCATTGCCTTAAAGGAGGGCAATATTTAAAGAGTAGTGAGGGATAAGAGAGAATCTCTATACTACCAGATGAAAACGAAGTTTACTGAGGCAGTTTATAGAGCACAGGTCCCAGAATTCCACTGAAGCCTTAATTATTTCCTGGGGTTTGCATGCAATATGAAGGTCTCTCACTTAGAGAAGTCATTTAGGCTTTTTCTTGTCTAACCTATAAAATAGCAAGCTTCCCTTTTGCTTTGCTTTGCCTGTGGCTTTGTTTGGCACGCTGAGCAACTCTAGTTCAGCTTGTAAGTTACTCCTTTCTATAAATGGCAAAGGGTTTTTTATTCAGCTGCCATTCACATCCAGAAAGTAAAGAACTTAATTTCTTTACTGTGAGTTCATGCTTTAGCTAGTACTTTTAAGGTACTTTTTTTTTTTTTTAACAGAAAAGTGAAAGCTACCCCAATCCAAATGAATTAAATTATATTTCATGTGCATAAAGTGCTCACACAGTTTCATCTGTTAGTCATGACTTTTTGAGGCTTGGTATTGTAGCAGATTTTAGGAGCACAATGATTTTCTCAAATGCGAAATCAAAGTAGGAGGACTGGCATATCTAGTTTATTGCTCCCCTATGGCTTTTGTTTCTAAAACTATAGAGGTAGATGGGTGTTAACAATAGTGCTCTCAGGAAGTTGTGATATATATTTATGATCTTTCAGATGCGTGCATGCGATTTTATTTTTCCCACAGATTTCAAGATGTTTATAGTAATCTGGAGATAAGATTTACCCTTTTCTGAAAATAGGAGAAACAAAGAATGAGAATGTCAAGTGATTTGCTTGGAAACAGAAAAACTATAGTGGGACTGAAAATGAAACACAGATGAACTTACTTCCACAATTGATCACAACCAATTTTTTTTCTCCAAATAGCTCTTTAAAAATACAACTTTTTATTTTGAAATAATTGTAGATTCACAGGAAGTTACTAAAAATTTAAAGAGAGATTTCATTTGTCCTTCATCCATTTTACCCGATAATAACATCTTGTATAACTATAATACAGTATTACAATCAGGAAACTGACATTAGTAAAATCTGCATAAGTTTTTCAGATTCACTGGTTTTACACAAACGTGTGTGTGTATGTGTGTGTGTAGTTCTATGAAGTTTTATCACATGTGTAGATTCATATAACCACCACCACAATCAAGATATAGAGCTATTTCATGGCCTCATGCCATCCCTTTACAACCACAACCACCTCCTACTTATTTGTTTCTAAATGCACTCAAGCCTTGTCATGATCAATATTTGTAATAATGACTTATTTTTAAAACAAATTCTGAACATTTGTGTTTCGCACATTAAAATGGGCACTCAGAATATTGTATTAGCATTAGCAATTTGTCAGTCTTACTTCAAAGGGTATCCTCTGTGGATTTGTACAAAAATCTAGTATAATGGTGTCTATGAAGAAAAGGGTCTGTGTAGTTATGTAACCTAGAAGGGGTGCAACACCAAACAGGTAGTATTATATCCTCTCATACTTACCTAGTGGGAACATCTAAATTCCTACTTGTACAACCTCATTTAACCATAGGAAAGTGGCTTAGAAGATCACTCTGGTTACAGAAGAAAGCCTAATAAACCCCAAAGGGCATTGAGCCGCAAGGGAGGAAACTTTAGGTTAATAATGAATACAGGCTGAAAGTGAATGAGAGCAAGCAGTTAAGGCTTTATGCCAATCTTTTCTTCTATAAGAAAGTTTAAAAATTTAGGATAATTCTTATTAGTATCATGTGATAAAACAAAATATACGATGCTTTTATACTATATATGTGTATATGTGTACACATGCATGTATGCATAAATATATATGTATGCATATGTATTATTTTTACACACCTGAAACATCAATATACTAGTAAGAATAATTTATGTTTTGAATATAGAATCATTCTATGTAGCCACAATTCTACAATACCCAATGAAATATGTATGTGTGAAAAGGGATGTAGAATGTTGATAGCTATTATTGTGAAGATTAAAAGTATTAAGCTAAACAGTATTTGTACAGAATTTCACTTTCTGTTATTTAAATTTGATTGATTAAAAAGAGCTTTTTGGCAACTGTTCATGATGTTTTATTTGGCTAAGGTAAAACATGAACAAAATGTATGTGTAGTTGTGGAAAGGGAGGGTGAGCTGAGTGGTGATGAGCACGTGAAGAAGAGTGGCTCTGGGTCAAGGAATTTATCCTTCATTAAGGAGCCTTTTCCTAAGCTCAATCTCTACCTCATCACAAAGTGAACAAAAGATGAGCTTAATGATAGTCATCTATCAGCTAGCCACATTTCAGGTTTCAAGATCCTACTATTCCCAATGCTCCATGCCTTGACAAGGCTAATTGTATAATTACAATACTACATCACTCACTCCTGGTGTACTTCCCCTGGCAAGAACTGGAACTACGAACTCTAATGATTATCGCCCCAAGCAAGCACATTAGCATGAATGCAGTTTGCTAATGGGGCCATACTCCTAGATATTGTAGTACACAAGCTTTAAGCCATGGATTTTATTATCAAGTCCCTTGTAGATTAAATGCCAGACTGAGTTGAACCCTAAAATCAGTTATTTTATTTTTAAAAATAAAATGAATGATTTATCCCATCTATTTTTATATCCTTTGTGGTACATATTAAGATTTATTGAAGTTATTCTACTAAAATGAAGTAGAATTTATAAAGCTTTCATCAAGAATGCTTTGAGTGCTAAATCAAATAATAGTCTTGTGCTAATTTCCATATAAGTTTAAGATTTCCATAAAAATCTAGCCAATATGGATGGGGTGGCCTCCATGATATCATTACTGTTCATAATCTGGGTGACACTTACATGGGTTCACTCAATTTGTGAAGTGGTATTGACCTGTATATACTTATGATGTGTTCTTTTCTACTTTATCATTTTATACTTTAAAAAAAATGTTAAGCGTCTAGCCATTTAAATTTTGCTTTAAATATTTTGGATGGCTATTTCTTTAAAGCTTTGGCATATCAAGTCACAACATCAGCCTGAAATGACTCAGTTTCTACTATAGACTGGAAGAATGTAGGGCCAGTCTAGAATATGGGAAGTCTCTCAATCAAGAGTGTACAGCCAAAGGCCCTTTGTGTTGGAGTTGGGAAAATTTCATGAATTCCTTCTAGCCCCTGATGTGCAAGCCCTTGACCGATTGTGACTGGGGCTTCTATGGAACAGGTTGTCTTATAGTTTGATTTCATATAGATCTATAATGGCAATCCACAGCAGTACACAATAAGGGAAAGTAATGACCCTTGTGTCTTTTTAATCTAAGTGTTGTGTTTGAAACAAGTTCAATCTTGTAGTAATAAAACTAGCCAACATTTTCACTGAAGTCGTGCAAACGAGGTACGTAGAGTACTTCCCTTAATTCTTACAACAAGGTTATGAGATTGATACTATTATATGTTTAAATGAGTTGATGTATGCAAAGTACCTAACACAGTATCTGATGTATATCAGCATTCAATAACGTTTTGCTATCATTATTATTTTCTCACTCTTATTATTGTTTACTTCCTTCTCATTTTACCTGAAAAAAACTGAGACTTAAAGAGGTCATAAGTGTGTTCAAGGTTGCATAGCTGGTAAGCATGGAGCCATGATTCTGCCCAAAGTCTCCTCAGCTCAACCTAAGCACTTCCACAGGCTACCTCTCTCAGGGACGCTATATTGTATAACTCTAGGAATGGGGCAAGGCAACAAACTCAGATTGACGGTACCCATGCCTAATTGATTTTTTGCCTTAATTAAATGATTGAAAAAATATCTTATTTCCTGTCATAATAACATTTGAAGTATAAAAATATACCAAAGGCAGACATTTTGTACCATAATTTTGCAGAGAATATGAGAGAGCACAGACTATGTATATCAATATAATAAATTACAGTAATTCTAGAATCACCATCTTAGTCACGGCTGCTCTTGTTATTGTCCTCCTATGAAAAGTTTCTATTAAAACATGACTAGGTGGGGTGATAATTTATTCCGTTACTACCCTCATCTGAGAACATACAAGTATAATCCATGTGAACCTATGGATTATCATTATATCAAAATGTATCTATGCAGTGAGACTTTAACTGGGTGGCTTTTTACAGGGCAGGACAGCAGTCTCTCCATGCGTATTCTCCTGTTACCATGATCTTATTCACAGGTGCCCTGAGGTATCTGGCCACAAAATACTCACATTTTCATCAATCATTGAGATAGAGGTAGTAGAAAACCTTTCTTTTTCTTTTTTTTTTTTTTAACTTGCATTTCCCAAAAGACTGGCTTGGAGAAACATTATTGAAAACTTCTTTTAAATCAGATTCAAGATATTACAGCAGCGCCTGCTAGAGTCTGTTGACATTTCCATTATAAACCCATATTTTCCAGGTTTATTACTTGGCTGTGAAATTCTCCTATGGACTGTGATACAAAATACAGAATTTCAGCCCAAAGTAATTTTGATGATCATCACTCGAATATTGAAATTTTCCAAGTTATGATTTTTTTAAAAAATGCCACAAAAGTCAAGTACTTTGGGGGACACCTACACATTTGAAGTCCTTTATAAAATGCAACATTAAAACAATTTGTTCTTTTTAAGAAACAAAGAAACAAATTACTAAAATCTCAATGCCTGAAGGGAGAATTCTGTGAGCCCACATGGATTTATCTCTTAAGATTTGAGGGCTAATTTGATATTTAGATTGAGATTTTTAATATTACTACAATATGCTTTAAATAAATTGGTACCATATGGGTCTAAAAGAAATTAGATTGTAGGCAAGGGAGAATTATAATAAAGACTGAAAATGGAACCCACAGAAATAATATTCTCAAAGCTACTGATGTTGCTGCCGTTAGAAATAGTGCCTTATTTTTTGTTTTGTTTTTTGCTTTTCCTACTGGTGAGTGTGGAAAAAGGCTGATAAACAATTTATAAACTTAATAGGGGTGGACTACTAGAATCAAGAATTTTATCAGCAAAACAATCCCCATTGCAACATAATAACTAAATTTCTTGTCAACAGAACTTGCTACATTGGAAGTTCTAAATTTTTCTATCCCCAAAACACATACAACACAGGCAGGAAAAATATGTATCACCTTATTCTGCCAGCTTACTCATTCACCACTCTAAATAAGAGTTGTTTCACAGAAAAATACTACCTAGGGTGTACTTTTCCGTTTTGGGATTGAACGAATCTAAAAATCTCTACTTTGGGTCAGAGAAGTGGGTAAATTAGCTCCACTTTATGTCCTTGAAGAGTTGTGATTTTAGGACTCCAAAGATATCAGTCCTGGGGGAGTTTTTGTTATTAATAATTCTAAAGCACTTGAGAATATATCCTTGTTTATTTAAAGGGAAATCTGTATTTTAAATATAATGGGAGATTTAAAAAAAAAAACAAACTAGGTGGAAATTTTATTCCCCTGGCCACTCTTAGTCAAAGCTGTCAAATAATATTCTCAATTCTCTAAAGTGAATGGAATAAAATTTAAAATACAAATTTTTAGAACATCTTCTAACTTATTTTCTATTTTCATTAATATTTAAGTGCATTGAGAAGCATAGTCACCCAAATTAGCACAAAGTATGACAGAGCCATAGAAAAGAGCCTAAAGAAGTCACGTGAATCACAGTTACTTTGGATGCAGTCAGACTAACTAACGGGTAAAGCAGATGCGGATGGAAAAGTTGGGTTGAAGTCAGAATCCAAGAAGAGCCTTTCTCCTCCTCTTCCACTCCACAGTGTCACAACCGGGAGCCCAGAGCTAAGAGATAGTTTTCCTTCACTTGTTTAGAGGAGGAATATCCACAAAGGACTGCTTCATTCTGACGCTCAAGCGGTCTGGCACTAAGAAACCATTCCAGCAACCTGCAGGCCATGTGCTATGTTTGTCTTTCTGCCTAAGGCACTCACCAATTATATGTTCTATAAATGTAAGCCAACCTCCCTTCTCGAGGTGAAAGTATTTCTATGTTTTAGTTTATTAAATAGAATGGAGTTCCTAGGTGGAATGAACGTGATATTCCAAAAAGAAGCCCAGAAAATCAAAACAATCTAAGTAATGAGATCAATAACAATAAAAAAAAAATGTGGACCCTACCTCCATTAATTATTAATTACATCTTTGGTTTTGCTCCAGTCAGTCTTTCTAAAACTCATGCTCATTTATTTTTGAATGGCGATAATACAAGTATTTACCTGGTAGAGATGTGAGTGTTAACATGAAACTCACATGACAGTTAACATGTGTGAAGAACTTAAGTTTAGAACAGAGCTTGATACATAGTAAGAGTTTAATGATGCCCCATGCATAGGGAGAAAGTGCTGAACTTCACAATGATAGCACTGACGAAAATGTTATATTTAACAATTGGAACAAACTAGTGTAGAAAAGAAGAGAAAAATACCCATGAGTGGAAATTGCAACAGCTTTAAGCTTCCACATTTATTCCATTGGATAAAGTCCTGATGAAGAAGAACATCTATATTATGGAGAAATAAAAGGATTTAGGCAACCTATTATAAAGATTTTTTCCCCAGGGTTGAGCTTTGGTAGTCATTTAACCATTGCTAAAGAAAAGGGCAGCAGCTACATGATCTGATAGGAATATTCATGGGCACACTGTCTTTCTGGGTATAAAAAAAGACCAGTGAAATGAAGCAAAGTTAACTGTAGGTCATAGTGAAACAAATAATACTATTAAAATAACAGAGCTATATCTCCAGGACTGGGACTTCAAAACCTGGGTAGGACATTCAAAGATAGTCTATGGAGACACAAAAAGTAGCTCGATTTCTTCTTATTTATTTTGAAAAGAAAGAAGAATTTGGAAGTGAATGACTAGCCATACAGACAGAGCCTAAATATTTTATAGCTTATCAAAGCTCTATGAGAAAATAGCATAAATCTCTTGAGCGCCAAGACAAGTATATTTAACTGGAAAATTTTATATTTGATCAAAGAGACTTTAAAAAAATAAAGACCACATTGTACCTTTTCCCCTGAAAAGGAAATGGCAATTGATATGGTTTCTTAGATATAATCACAGAGAGGGAGAGAGCAAATTGACACCTCCCTCTAGAGACTAATAGGATATATGTTATGGCTACAGTCAGCCCTCACTTAACATCATCAAAAGGTTCTTAGAAACTGCTGCAACTTTAAGCACAACAAGATACTGTATACTGTAGGAAGTTAACTCTTGTTTATATCAATTAGCCTATGGTAAAATTGTTTTTGTTATACAGTAAGTTGTTTTGCTTAAAAACAAATGATGACATTGAGGAGTTACTGTACTGTACTATGTATGGATTTAAAAGAATAACCATTACAGAGTTGCTTAATATCTTTTGGAAAAAAAAATTTCTCTAGTGACCCTATTCAGGATTTAAAACTCAGCTTATACTCGGGAGGCTGAGGCAGAAGAATAGCTTGAACCCTGGAGGCAGAGGTTGCAGTGAGCTGAGATCACGCCACTGCACTCCAGCCTGGATGACAGAGTGAAACTCTGTCTCCAAAAAACAAAACAAAACAAAACAAAAACCAAAAAAACACCAAAAAACAAAACAGCAAAAAAACTCAGCTTAAAATGCCATCATCTTCTTAAATATTATCCAGCTCCTTTTCAGTCCCCATCAGGTGTCGCCCCCTCCTGGATGCTTTCATGGAACTTAAAACATCTATTTAGTTTATCTGATTGCATTGCAATTATGTGTACAAGTTGCTCTCCCCTACCAGATTATGATTCTTAAAGGGTAGCCACTGTGTATTATTCATGTGTGTGCTTCCGCTAGCCAGTGCAATGCTTCCTGCTGCACAGGTGCTCGAAATAAATATACAGTGAATATGTGATATGTATTATATATTTGTGTGTCTGTGTGTGTGTGTATATATATATATATATAAATCATGTAGGTCAGGGACAATATTAATGGGTGCAGTTATCTTTATAATAGTACTTAGAAAACAGATAATGAGCAAAATGGCCTTTCATTGTTTACACAGCCAATAGATTTGATGGCAGCAATATCATCAAGACTTACTAGACTGACTTAGACATTTTGCATGACTTATGGATGTATCCAGGATGTTCACAAGAAAGCATCATATAAAATGAAGGACAAATTATAAAGAGTGACATTATCTTGAAAAATAACATTATTACGAAACCTAATGTGCTGAATGAATGGAGGCTGTGTAAAGTGCAACGAGCAATGGAAATGTCTTCAAAAATTAAAGTTTTCAGCATAAGAAAGAATGGTTCCATTGCTTGAGGAACATTAAGACATGATAAAAAGAACATTACAAAACCTCCCTTTGTATTTCTGCCTTCTCTCTTAGGGAGGATCACCTTCACACTGGAAAGGTTAAAGGAGGCATGTATAGTATGGCATTGAAACATCAGACAAGTAAAGAACTATAAGGAGTCACTTAGTCCTTTAAATGAATTCAAATGAGCTACCCTTTCCAGAATTCTTGAATATTATAGAAGGCAGAAAGGGAGCCATAAAGCTTTAAGGTGTGTGACTGACATTTATGTATTTATTTTAAAAATGCAGAATAGGAGGACAAATTATATATGAGTCACTAGTTAACAGACATTATTTTGAATACTTAGGTAAGGAAGGGTTGCACAAAAAGACGCAGATGTGCTTATTTAAAACAAATCAAATCTATTGGTTTATTAGATGGATATATCAGAAAAATTCTACAGACATGGGATGTTTTAGTTTACTAAGGCATTTGCAAAGTTTTTACAATTGATGGAAGCACAAAAAATCATAGAGCAATTATGGTTTTTCAATTATGTCTTGGTACTAATAATATTACCAAATAGCTTTGATTAATATACCAGTATAACTTGGGTGACTCTAATAGTGTTTTAGAAAATTTATTCTTAGCTCTGTTAAGTCAAATGTTTTATTGATTTCATGAATGAAGATAGATGTTATACTTTAAAAATGTTATAGGTTATTCAGAACAATTGGCTTCAAAAAATGTTATAGGTTAGATAAAGCCAGGAAGAATTAATAACTTTTGAGATGAAAAATCAAGTTTCATGTATCTGGAGTTAGTACTATGATAAATTTGGGTAAAATTCGGATTCTTATACTTTAGTTCGTTTAGTCAGTGCACATAATCAAGATGGGGAGAACTGGTTAAATAGTAATGCATATTAAAGAGACAGTGGTTCTGAACTATAGTGGAGCCATTAACTCCTAAAATAATGGAAGTTATGTGTTTTCTGTCCTACAACATACACATACTCATATTCACATTATATACATGGGGAATCACAGATTCCCTGGATGTCACATCCATGTATACCATCAATTTTATGAACCCAATATGAAGAATCTTTTTATGAGTGCCTTTCTGTGGCGCTCTAAAATACAAATTCGTGCTTGAACCTCTGTAACATACGTACAGTGTCCAAAATAAAAGGATTACTGGACTTACTGTACAGATTGCACGTACAGCATTATACTTAATTCTGTGTCAAATTCAGGTATAATGAAATGGAGACAAAGCAATTTAGACTGGTGAATGGTCAGAGAATCATATGATTCTCTTCTGAGGAATTTTATGCCTAGAAAAGAGACCCCCAGGATTCCAGAATTGTCTTTAAAATATTGAAGGGTTATAAGTTGGAAAGAGTAAAATTGTCATCCAAAATATGGTGGAAAAAGGCCAAACACAGAAATTTTAGGAATTTCTGGGAAGGCAAATTTTTCTATCTATTGTATAAGGAACATACACACAATATTAAATTCATGTATAACATAGAATGGGATGCTTCATAAAGTAATGATTTCTCTGCCACTGGAAGTATTCAATAAAGACTATATCATCTCCTGTGTGAAGTATTGCAAAAGGGATACCTGTAGAAGGAGAAGGCAGTACTAGATGATCTTCAATGTACCTTTTGAATTTAAGATTCTATGATCTGATTATGTTTCAAAGAATACTAAAGGACTACAAATCCTATAGTTATTTTTATTAAAGTAAAGAATAAGCAATAACCCTGTATGGACACCTATCATTGGATGTTTCTGAGTCTGCCTTAATTGATATCTGTTGGCCTGAAATTATTGTCATTTCCATTTCTGAAACAATATTTTGAACATGATGGTTATTTTCTAATGCAGGTGCACGTATAAAATTTCACATTTAAAAAATGTCTTAAAGGGCTTTTGAAAACGATTGGAGAAAAGGAAAATGAGTGAAATTTATATGGAAGTTTCTTTTGTATTGTAACTACACATTGATAAAATAAGAAATAAACTTCAATCTTGATTTTTCTGCTTTGATGAATTTTTATTAAGGCCTTTAACCTAATTCAGCCTGTATTTTGTGTGATACAGGCATAAGTTTTAAAGCTTACTAAAATATTTTTAATGTTGAGTTGGACTTTATATTTGGAAGCTGTATTTATCTTAATATCACAGGAATGTACTTAAGGGAAATAGTTTCTTCAACCACCTTCTCTTGTTTTCCTGAATAGAAGTGTGGTAATATATAAGTACCTAGAAATCTAAAGCTTCCCTTTTGAAGAAAAGTGTTTCAAAAATGAAGGGCCTGAGTTAAGAGAACGAATGACTTAACATCTTATAACTCTGAGAAATACTTCCCAAATTCTCTTATATTCCTACCTCTCTCATTGCCAAACTAAATGATTTTAAGATATTTTCCTCACAAATCTATTTTGAAAGGAAAGCTTTTTTACTATTTTGAGAAACATCAAATAATTATAGAAATTTCCAAATAAATTGAGCCAGATCTTACAGCAATTGCATATTTTATTCATTTTTGTTTATGAACATCATTATAAGCTATTGTAGTAGATGGAAAAATGTATAATATCTTTACCATTGGGATACTTGAGAAAATGGTGAATTTTTTGAGAATGCTGTTAGTAAACAGGGATGGATACAAGCCATTGGGAAAATTGATTTTTTTTAATTTTAATTTTACACTAATTTTCAGGGTAATTTTAAAAATCAAAAAATTTTTTTACTCTTACTTTGTTTGAATATTTTGCAGTATTCTATCTTTAGAATTTAGCATTGCTGCAACCAAGGAATAAAGAAAAGCTTTTGTCTTTAGTATTAAAACTGTCTTTACAGAGGTGGTTTTTTTGTTTGTTTGTTTGTTTGGTTTTTCTGCTCTACCTTACTAGGTTGAGAGAAAGATTTAAAATTTGGAGAGAGAGAAAGTGATGGACATTATGTTGCAATGTGAGCCAAAGAGCTCCAGTTAAAGTTAATAGGCTATCCAGAAACCTGTGAGTCCTAAGAATTCAGAGTGAGATGCAGGCCAAATTCATAATGTGAGGACATATTCCTCAGCTTTTAGTTGTTTTCTTTATTTCTGACTCCCATTCTTCGATGACTTGCTTCTCTTTGGTTTCCCTCTCCCCTGCTTCTTTCTTAATTTCAAGAACCTCCCTCCATCTTCCCTGATTCTATATATTTCTCCTTCTTCTTTGGGATATTCTCTCTGGCTATCCTTGATATTTCCTATTTTCCCACGCTGCCCAATCATTCGCTCAGGCATCTCTGGACTCCAGGGCCTAGAGAGTGAGACTTTTCCAAGGGTTTGGCTTTCAACTCATGTTTGTAATGTCTGAAGACCTGCCTCTTCCCCAATAGGAAGCCAGAGTAGCGTCCACAGTTTGAGTCAGGAAGACCCATCTTTCACAATTTAGGGTTTGTTGATTTCCGTACCCAATGACCTCTATTTATTTGTTCAGACAAAATAGATTACACTACACTTGCAGTTAGATTCAGACATGGTAAACAAATGAGGTGTAGAAGGTGTGTAATTTCATTTCTGGGTTAAAATGATTGATTCCTAAGAATTTCCTTTCAGCTTAAAAATTTTAATTATCGAATGTAACTCATTTTCTTTTGGTGTCATTTTAATCTCTTCTCCAAAGGGCTAGGGCAGGAAGAGAATACAGGAAGAGAACCACTTCTCAAATGACAATAGAGATGATTGTTTAAGATTATATAGCTGAGAAATATTAAATATGGCCTAGACCTCAGTCTGTGTTCCCATTCGCTTTTCCAATATACTCTTGGTGTTCTTTAAAGTTAAAAAAAAGAGGGAAATATATCTTCAAGAACATGTGTAGGCCTGTTAATATCCATAAATGCTGTTTATAAATGCACACAATATCATAATTACTATCAACAATCTAAGGCTTCTTAGCTATTATAGAAATATTTCAATGTTTTTTAAAATTAGTTTTTAATCGGCTAGTACTTCTGAACTTTTACTGTAAATAAACTCTAAACTCTAGACAGACACATATGATTTTAGTAATCCAGATTTTACACTTTCTCCCATCCAAGTACTAACCAGGCCTGACCCTGCTTAGTTTCTGAGATCAGACGAGATCGGGTGCATTCACGGTGGTGTGGCCATAGACCAGATTTTACACTTTCTGTATACAACACATGTGCATGGACACACACACACACACATACATATACACTCTCTCTCTCTTTTTTTTCTCATTATGTTTTTCCCAGCAGCACTAGAGAGAATACATTATTCCCATTTTGGAGATGGAAAGACTGAAGCACAGGAATGCCAAATTATTGTTTTTAGTTCAGTTAGCTACTTGGTAATATACCTAATGCTGGTACCTCAGACTCTTGATTCCAAGCCCAGAGTATATTTTAATATACATCCATAAACATTAATGTTGGTAGTTGAAAAGAGATTAAAAGTTAAAAGTAAGAATGAGAATAGGAGACAGGTAGGAGTCCATTAGATATAGTTCTAGGAACGCCTCACTTATCAGGATCAAACATATTTTACCAACAGCAAAGTATTTAATAATCTAGTTATGTTCTTCGAATAAATTTCTTTTTTTCTCCACATCTTTTATTAAGCCACAAAAGGTGCCACATACTATAACTTTACAAAAGAAGCTCTTAAAAGAACAAATATATCAAATTTTCCCTGTTGGAAACAAAGGCAACTGTAACAATAAACTCCTGAGCAGTTCAGTAACACATAGCTTCTCAAAGAAGAAAACCCAGTTAGAATGTATATTTTCTGGACCATAATTAGACAAGGCATAAATTTCCCTGGTGATGGTAACAATAGAAAGACCAAGGTTAGCCTGTTAAATGAAATGTGAGAACTGGGCAGTTCCAAGTGGCTGCTGGCACAGTTTTAGGTGTCCTGCCAGCGTTCAAACCCACAGGGTCGTTTGGCAGTCAGGTGTCATTAGTCAGCACTCTCGCTCTCTCCCTCTTCCCATCTGTTTTCGTCTAGCCTATTTGTGTAAATTACCTCTCAGTACGCAGCAGGGCTCAGTCTAGTCATGTATTTTCCTCCTACTCCTTTGTCCTTTTTATCCCTGACTGCTCATTTAGACTTATAGCAATGATTTGACCGAAAATTTAACATGAGAAGCAAGATAATGGTAGCAATTAATATTACTACTGTTACAAAGCAGCATCCCTTATGGCTCTGGCAAAAAGACCACTAAAGATAGTATAACAAATGTCAAAGATGTAGTTGCCACTGGCCATTTCAAATCATGATGATTATCATCACAGGCCAAAATGTAATGATGCCCTATAAGAGGAAGTAGGGTTTATGTAATTTGGTGTGGACAATTTGCAGAGTTAATATCCAAAGGAGATTCTAGAAGAGAGCACTGTTCCTAGTTTAAGAATAACAATAGCTTTTAGAGAAAAATAGAAAGGATAAAATAGGTTTTCTCTCGAGTTGACCATGTTGTTTACTAGCACGCAGAACACGCACTTATCTGTTATCCCTTTGAATAAAATCAAGTCATAAGTATACCTGTAAATCCTGTCTCACTGCTATGAGGAAAGGTGGGAGGCTCAGCCTGTGTCACCCAACCAGTACGCTTACTTCACAACAATTAAGAAGAAATAATTACTTACATGGTAGCAACTGATAGCAAGGGATTCCTACTCTGAGAAGAATTTAAAACTGAAAGGATTATTTGCTAAGGGCAGATAAGAAAAAAACCACACCAAATAATCCCGCAGCTGCACTTCTAGCAATGATGTATAATTAGTTATGTTGAAGCAATAGTTACGGGAGCACACTATTGGTATCTAATTCTGGTTTATAAGAAATCATAGGAAAGTCAGTCTTCTGAGAACTTTCTACTCTTTAGTAAGCACGAGCATAAAGATGTTTGACTAGATTTTCTGTCTTTTTTTAAGTTTTGTTTTTATAGCATGTTTGACCAAAGATCACTGCCCATATTTTTCAGCTCACTGTTATTTTGTCATATATGTATGAATTTAAAAGAAAATACAAATAGTCATGCACTGCAAATAGCCCCAACTTTTTCTTTTTGAAGTACCTCGAGGTTGGGAAATCCCTAAAAGTAATCTAGATTTACCAATTATTCAGTACTTTAATCTCTTCTGAAATGGCTCTGTAAAAAAAAAAAAGTTGTCTGTTCCATATTTAAGTATTTCCAGTGACAAGTAGCACACCGTTTTCTGAGGCAGAAGATTGTATATTTGGATAATCCTGGCTTTTTGCCTAACAATACTCAAATCTATATTCAAACAGATTATTCAGTATTTGTCAGTTTTTCATTTCAAAAATTCAACTTTAAAATAATGTAAGAATTATGAATATCCATTTCTTTAAAGACATATGAGCTCTATTAGGTACAGTGCTTAAGAATAATGATAAAGTGAACTATCGATGAAAAATAGTATTTGAAAGTGACAACTGAGCAGGGATACAACAGGAGGAATTGTAAAATTACCGAAGACATGGTCACAAGACTGTATATAATTCATAACAGCAAAATAGTAAAACATTCTGTATAAAAGAAAAGAAATAGTTTAAACTAATTATGGTATACACCTAAGGAATTTTGTGAAACAATTAAAAAGTGAAGTCTACCTACATATTACTGAATGGAAAAATCTATCTGCAAGACCTGAGAATCATGTAACATAAAAAATGAAAAAAGAAAGGTATAGAAATATCTACACGATATATTCCCATTTGTGTAAAACCAATGGCAACCACTTTATATATATGATTTATAATATATGTTAATATGTCAAATATTTTTATTTTAAATCAAAGAAATATGTTTGTTTTATGCTAAATAATATAAATGTTAAATATTTACATTTGTAAATAACTGCATAGAAAAAGATACGAAAGTTTATATAAGCTAAAAACTGTTTGCTATAGCTGAAGAATGGCATATATTTGAGAAGTATAGAGAAATAATAGCTTTTTTTCAATGTGCTGTTTTACGTGGGTGGTTTCTTATTTTAAAATGCAAGATTAAACACTCAAAATGTCAGTCATTGAACCTTTTGGAGTTTGGATATCTTTTGATATCTTTTCTCTTCTCATTATTGTTATTGTCATTTCCCGACATCTTGTTCAGCTGGCACACAAAATTGTCTCACTTTCCATCTGTGGAGATCCCCATTTGATTGTGGTTATCATCTTCTATCTATAGATATCATTGTTGACATAATATGGTACTAAGGACTGAATGTTTAACATAGCTCCTTTTTTCTCCCAGATTCTCTATAACTGCTATATATTTTTCCATTTCCTTTTCATTAAAACTATAAATTATAAAGTCCAGTGCTCTTTTTTAGTTAATTTTTTATATTTATTTTTTGGGGTACATAGTAGGTGTATATGTTTATGGTTACATGAGATATTTCAATACAGGTATGCAATGCATAATAATCTCGTCAGGGTAAATGGGGTATCAATCACATCAACCATTTATGCTTTGAGTTACAAACAATCTAATTATACTCTTTTAGTTACTTTAAAATGTACAATTAAATTATTATTGACTATAGGCATCTTGTTGTGCTAGCAAGTGTTAGGTTTTATTCATTCTATCTATTTTTTTGTACCCATTAACCATACCTACTTTTCCGCCCACAACCCTTCCCAGACTCTGGTGACAATTCTTCTACTCTCTAGCTCCTTGAGTTCAATTGTTTCAATTTTGAGCTCCCACTAATAAGTGAGAACATGCAAAGTATGTCTTTCTGTGCCTGGTTAATTTCACTTAACATAATGACCTCCAGTTCCATCCGTTTTGTTGCAAATGACAGGATCTCATTTTTTATGGCTGAAAATGTACCACATTTTCTTTATCCATTCATGTGTGGATGGACATTTAGGTTGCTTCCAAATCTTGACTATTGTGAATAGTGCTGCCATAAACATAGGAGTGCAGGTATCTCTTCGATATGCTGATTTCCTTTTTGGGGGTATATACCTAGGAGTGGGATGACTAGATCATATGGCACTCCATTTTCAGTTTTTTGAGGAACCTCCAAACTGTTCTCCATAGTGGTTGGACTAATTTACGTTCTCACCAACAGCATATGAGAGATCCCTTTTCTCCACATCCTCGCCAGCATTTGTTATTGTCTGTCTTTGGGATATAAACCATTTTAACTGGGGTGAGATGATATCTCCTTGTAGTTTTAATTTGCATTTCTCTGTTGATCAATGATGTTGCGCACTTTTTCATGTTACTGTTTACCATTTGTGTGTCTTTTGAGAAATGTCTGTTCAGATCTATTGCCCATTTTTTGAACAGATTATTAGATTTTTTCCCCTATAGAGTTGTTTGAGTTCCTTCTGGTTATTAATCCCTTGTCAGATGGATAGTTTGCAAATATTTTCTCCCATTCTGTGGGTTGTCTCTTCAGTTTATTGATTGTTCCCTTTGCTGTGCAGAAGCTTTTTAACTTCATGTGATCCCATGTGTCCTTTTTTGCTCTGGTTACCTGTGCTTGCAGAGTATTACTCAATCTCTACCCACTCCAATGTCTCAAAACGTTTCCCCAATGTTTTATTTTAATAGTTTTGTACTTTGATGTCTTAGATTTAAGTATTTAATCCACTGTAATTTGATTTTTTAATATGGTAAGAGATAGGGTCTAGTTTAATTCTTCTAGATATGGATATCTAGTTATCCCAGAACCATTTATAAAAGGGACTGTCGTTTTCCTGATGTATGTTCTTGGCACCTTTGTCAAAAATGAGTTTACTATAGATGTGTGGATTTATTTCTGCATTCTCTAATTTGTTCCACTGGTCTACATGTTTGTTTTTATGTGAGTACCATGCTGTTTTGGTTACTATAGCTCTGTAATATAATTTGTTTCTGTTTTCTTTTTTGAAGACATGGTCTCACTCTGTTTCTCAGGCTGAGTACAGTGGCATGATCATGGCTCACTGCAGCCTTGACTTGCTAGGCACAAGCATTCTCCCACTTCAGCCTCCTGAGTATCTGGAACTACAAGCACACACCACCAGGCCTGGCCTGGCCAATTTTTTTCTATTTTTTGTAGAAATAGGGTTTCACTATGTTGCCTAAGCTGGTCTCAAACTCCTGGACTCAAGCAATCCTCCCATCTCAGTCCCCAAGTGCTGGGATTACAGGTGTGAACGACTGCCCGGCCTTGGTAGTATAAATTGAAGTCAGGTAATGTGATTCCTTCAGTTTTGTTGTTTTTGCTTAGGTTAGCTATGGCTATTCTGGGTCTTTTATGGTTCCCTACAAATTTTATGATTGTTTCTTGTATTTCTGTGAAAAATATCATTGGTATTTTGATAAGGATTGCATTGAATCCGTAAGTTGCTTTAGGTATTGTAGTATGGACATTTTAACAATATTGAATATCTGGTTCATGAACATGGAGTATCTTTTCAATTTTGGGTGTCCTCTTCAATTTCTTGCATCAGTGTTTTATAGTTTTCTTATAGAGATTGTTCACTTCGTTGGTTAATCCCAAGGTATTTTATTTCATTTGTAGCTATTGTAAATGAGATTACTTTCTTAATTTCTTCTTCAGATTGTTTGCTGATGGCATATAGAAATGCTAATGATTTCTTCTCTTGATTTTGTATCCTGCAACTTTACTGAATGTGTTTATTCATTCCAGTAGTTTTATTTTGGTGGAGTCTTTAGGTTTTTCTAGATATGAGATTATATCTGCAAATAAGAATAACTTGATTTCTTCCTTTCCAATTTGGATGCCTTTTATTTATTTTTCCTGTCTGATTCCTCTATTCAGATATCCGCTTTTATCCAGTATCCTGAATAACCATGGTGAGGGTGGGCATCCTTGTCACGTTTCAAATCTTAGAGAAAAGGCTTTCAGTTTTTCTCCCTTCATTATGATGCTAGCTGTAGCTCTGTTATATATGCCTTTTATAATGTTGATGTATGTTCCTTCTACACTTAGTTTTTCAGGGTATTCATGAAAGGATTTTGAATTTTATCAAATGCTTTTTTAGCTTCAGTTCAAATGATTATATAATTTTGGTCCTTCATTCTGTTGATATGATGTATCACATTAATTGATTTGCATATGTTGAACCATTCTTGCATCCTTAAGATAAATCCCACTTGGTTATGATGAATTATCTTTCCAATATGTTGTTGAATTTGGCTTGATAGTATTTTGTTAAAAATTTTTGCATCAGTGTTCATCAGTGATATTGGCCTGTAGCTTTCTTTTTTCGATGTGTCTGTCTGCTTTTGGCATCAGTGTAATATTAGCCTCGTAGAATGAATTTGAAACTATTCCCTCCTCCTGCAGTTTTTGGAATAGTTTGAATAGGATTGGTATTAGTTCTTTAAATATTTGGTAGAGTTCAGCAGTGAAGCCATCAGATCCTGGGCTTTTCTTTGCTAGAAGTCTTTTTATTATGACCGATCTTATTACTTATTACTGGTTTGTTCAGGTTTTGGATTTCTTCATGGTTCAATCTTGGTAGGTTGTATGTGTCTAGGAATTTATTCATTTCTCCTAGGTTTTCCAATTTTTTGGCATATTGTTACTCCTAGTAGCCACTAGTGATCTCTTGAATGTCAGTAGTACCAGTTGTAATGTCCCCTTTTCCATCTCTAATTTTTTTTTTAATTTGGGTCTCCTCTCTTTTTTATTAGTTAGTCTGGCTAATGGTTTTTCAATTTTGTTTATTGTTTCAAAAAAAACCCAACTTTTTGTTCTGTTGATCTTTTGTTTTCTTGTTTCAATTTCATCTATCTCTACTTAGATTTTTACTATTTTCTTTCATCTACTAATTGGGTTTGGTTTGCTCTTGCTTTTCTATTTCTTTAAAATGCATCATTAGGTTATTTTCTTGAAGTTTTGCCTCTTTTTTATGTAGGGACTTATAGCTATAAAATTTCTTCTTAGTACTGCTTTCATTGTATTCCATAGGTTTTGGTATGTTGTTCTCCCATTATCATTTTTTTCAAGAAACTTTTCAATTTTTAAAAAATGTCTTCATCGACCCACTGGTCATTCAGTAGCATATTGGTTAATTTCCATGTGTTTGTATAATTTCAAAAATTTCTCTCATTATCCATTTCTAGTTTTATTCCATTACGGTCAAAGAAGATGCTTGATATTATTTCAATTTTTAAGTATTTTAAGACTTGTTTTGTGACATAACATATGGTCTATCCTTGAGAATAATTTGTATGCTGAGGAAAGGAATTTGTATTCTGCAACCATTGAATTAAATGTTTTGTAAATATCTATTAGGTCCATTTGGTGTATAGAGCAGATTAAGCCCAATATTTCTCTGTTGATTTTCTGCCTGGAAGATCTGTCCAATGCTGAAAGTGGCGGTGTTGAAATCTCCCAATTATTATTATATTATTGGGGTCTATCTCTTTATTTAGCTCTAATAATATTTGCTTTATATATCTGGATGCTCCAATGTTGGGTACATATATATTTATGATTGTTATATTCTCTTGCTGAATTGACTCCTTTATCATTATATAATGACCTGCTTTGTCTCCTCTTAAAGTTTTTGTCTTGAAATCTATTTTGTCTGATATGAATATGGCAACTCTTTCTCTTTTTTTTGTTTCCATTGGCATGGAATATCTTTTTCCATCACTTTATTTTCAGTCTGTGTGTGTCTTTATAGGTGAAGAGTGTTTCTTGCAGGCAAGAGATCATTGGTTCCTGTTTTTCGTCATGCAGCCACTCTGTCTTTTGATTGGAGAGTTTAGTCCTTTTATATTCAATGTTATTATCCGTAAGTAAGGACTTACTCCTGCTATTTTGTTATTTGTTTTCTGGTTGTTTTGTGGTCTTCTTTTTCTTCTTTCCTTCCTTCCTGTCTTTCTTTTAGTGAACGTGACTTTCTCTGTTTAGAGGACTTAGTTTCTTGCTTTTCATTTTTTGGGTATCTATTGCATTTTTTTAAAATTTGAGGTTGCCATGAAGTTTACAGATAACCTCTTATAATCCATTATTTTTAGCTGATAACAACTGAACACTGCTTGCATAAACAAACAAAAAGAAAACTAATAAAAACTCTACACTTTAACTTCCTCCCTCTGCTTTTTAACATTTTGTTATTTCTATTTATATCTTATTATACTGCTTATGTCTTGAAGAGTTGTAGTTATTATTTTTGATTGCTTTATCTTTTAGTCCTTCTACTTAAAATAAGAGTGGTTCACACTACAGAGTTACAGTGTTATACGATTTTGTATTATTCTCTGTACTTACCATCACTAGTTACTTTTATACCTTCAGATGATGTCTTACTGTTCATTAATATGCTTTTCTTCCCAATTGAAGTATTACCTTTAGCATTTCTTGTAGGACTGGTCTGGTGTTGATAACACTTTCAGCTTTTGTTTGTCTGGCAAAATTTTTATTTCTCCTTCATGCTTGAAGGATATTTTGTCCAGATATACTATTCTAGGGTAAAAGTTGGTTTTTTTTCCAGCACATTAAATGTGTCATGCTACTCCCTCCTGACCTGTAAGGTTTCCACTTAAAATTTTATTGCCATACGTGTGGGTGCTCCATTGTTTGTTATTTGTTTCTTTTCTCTTGCTTTTAGAATTATTTCTTTATCCTTAACCATTAGGAGTTTGATTATCAAATGCCTTGAGGTAGTCTTGTCTGGGTTAAATCTGGTTAGTGTTCTGTAACCTTCTTGTACTTGGATATTGATTTCTTTCTCTAGGTGTGGGAAGTTCTCTGTTATTATTTCTTTAAATAAGCTTTCTACCCATAATTTTTTCTCTGTCTCCTCATTAAGGCCAGTAACTCTTAGATTTGCACTTCTGAGGCTGTTTTCTAGATCTTGTAGGCATGCTTTATTTTTTTTATTCTTTTTCCTTTTGTCTCCTCTGACCATATTTTCAAAAAATGTGTCTTCAAGCTCACTAATTCTTTCTTCTGCTTGATTAGTTCTGCTATTAAGAGACTCTGATGCATTCTTCAGTATGTCAATTGCATTTTTCAACTTCAGAATTTCTGCTTGATTCTCTTTAATTAACTTAATCTCTTTGTTTAAGTTATCTGATAGAATTCTGAATTCCTTCTCTGTGTTGCCTTGAATTTCTTTGAGTTTCCTCAAAACAGCTATTTTGAATTCTCTCTCTGAAATATCAGATACCTTTATTTCTCCAGGATTGGTCCTTGGTGGGTTATTTAGTTTATTTGGTGGGATCGTTGTCTGGGCATTGAAGAGTTAAATATTGATTTTAGTCTTTGCAGTTTGGGCTTGTTTGTACTCATTCTTCTTGGAAGGTTCTCCAGGTATTCACAAGGACATGACTGTTGTAATCTAAGCCATATCTGCATCAGGAGGATCTCCAAGGGCACTAATGTGCTTGTTCTTTCAGACTTGCAGAGGTACTGCCTTGGTGGTTGTGGACAAGATCTGGATAAGATGTGGATTAGATCTGTGGATAAAATCTGGAAATTCTCTGGGTTGCCAGGCAGAGCATCTTGTTTCTTCTCTTACTGTCTCCCAAGAAAATGGAGTCTCTCCCTCTGTGTTGAGCTGCCTGAGGCTGGGGATGAGTGACACAAGCACCCCTGTGGGTACCACCACTGGGACTCTGCTGGGTCAGACCTGAGACCAGCATAACCCTGAGTCTCACCCAAGTCCCACTGAAACTATTACCTTGTTACCACCTATGTTCGCTCCAGGCCCTAGGACTCTACAATCAGCAGGTGGCAAGCCAGCCAGGCTTATGTTCTTCCCTTCAGGGTGTCGAGTTTCCCCAGGCCGTGGGCAGTAGGCATCCAGTTCACCCATCTGGCAGCTAGGAACTGGAGTGAAAAACTACAGAAGCTTACCTGGTGTTCTATTCTATAGTTTGGTTGGCCTTCAAACCATAAGACATAGTCCTTCCTACTCTTCCCTCCCCTTTCCACAGGAAGGGGAGCCTCACCCTGTGGTCACCACCACTACAGGCCCATGGGGAGTATTGCCAGGCTCTCGCTGATGTTCACTTAAGGCCCCAAAGCTCTTCAGTCAGCTCTGGTGAATGCTGCCAGGCCTGAGACTCACCCTTCGGGGCAGTGGGCTCCCTTTTGGCCCAGGGAAAGTCCAGAAATGTCATCCAAGAACCAAGGCCTAAAATTGAGGACTTCAGGAGCCTGTTTGGTGCTCTACTCCAGTGTGGCTGACCTGGTGCCTGAAGCCAGCACATCTCAGAGTCTCATCTAAGGCCCATGGCATACTACGTGGGTATCGTTCTTGGTTATTTAGGGCCCAAGGGCTCTTTAGTCGGCAGGTGATGGATCCTGCCAGGACTAGGTCTTTCCTTTCAAGACAGCAGGTTTTCTTCTGGCCCAGATTGTGTCTAGAAATGTCATTTGGGTGCTAAGACCTGGAATAGAGGCCTTACAACTTAGAACACTGCCCTATCTTACTGTGGCTGAACTGGTATCCAAGATGAAAGACAGGAATCCTCTTATACTTCCCTCTCCTTTCCTGAAGTGGAAGGGAGTGGTCTATTATGGAGTCATGAGCTGTTTTGTCTGGGGTTGCAAGAGGGGTGGTTCAAGCACTTCCTTAGCTGCCCTGGCTGGTGTTTTAGTAGGTCATATGCCCCCCAAGTCCACTGGCCCAGTACGTAGCTCAGCACTAGGACTTGCAGTCTTTGTGGCCCAGACTGCCTTGCAAGTTTTATTTAGGAACCCAGAACACTTCAGCTTGCAGTGGTGAGGCTTGCTGGAATGCAACTTCTGGCCACTACGATGGGGAGTTCTCCTTTGGCTAGGTCTTCTCTGAATGCTCCCTATGGGAGCAGGCATTAGCTGATTTCAGCCCAGTTTTACTTTCTGCTGTGACAGGGCAACACTGAGTTAAATTCAACATCTCAAAAGCACTGCACTCTCCCTTTCCCAAGCACATAGATTTCTAAGCAGCTGCCGTGGGGGGATGTGTGAGGGGTTGCACTGGCAATTCAAGGCTCTTTTTCCTCTTCAGTGCCTCTTTTAGCAATATGAAGTTAAAACCAGATACTGCGAGTGCTCACCTGATTTTTGGTTCTTGTGAAGGTGCTTTTTTGTTTTAGGGAGTTGTTGAATTTGGTGTTCCTATGTGGGGTACTGTCAGTGGGGCCTTCTGTTCCACCATCTTGCTCCACCCCTTTCATTCTATCCAGTGTTATTTCCTATCCTCTTGCCTTTCTTAAATATATCCAAAATTTCTCACCTTGCTACAGTAAGATCACTAATGCATCTTACTACCAAACTCTTACGTTACCAAGTATAGATGTACCCCCACGATATTATGGGTTCAGCTCCAGATCACTTCAATAAAGTGAATGCTGTAATAAAGCAAGTCATGAAAACTTTTTGGTTTCCCAGTACAAAAGTTATGTTTATATTACACTGTAGTCTAATAAATTTGCAATAGCATTATATCTAAAAAGCAGTGTACATGCTTTAATTAAAAAAATACTTTATTGCTAAAAAATGAGAATGATCATCTAAGCCTTTAGTGAGTCGGAATCTTTCTGATGGTGAAATTTCTTAAAATAGGATGACAGTGAAGTTTGCCATTATTTACTGACTCTTCCTTTCATGAAAGATGTATCGCTAGCTAGCAAAGTTTTTTGATAACATTCTACCTACTGTAGAACTTCTTTCAAAATTGGAGTCAATTCTCTCAAACCCTGCTGCTGCTCCATCAACTAAGTTTAGGTAATACTCTAAATCCTTTGCTGTCATTTCAACAATGTTCACAACGCCTTCACCGTGAGTAGATTCTATCTTAAGAAACTACTTTATTTGCTCATCCGTAAGAAACAACTACTCATTCATTGAAGTTTTAACATGAGATTGCAGCAATTCAGCCACATCTTTAGGCTCCACTCTAATTGTAGTTATCTTACTGTTTCCACTACATTTACATACAGTTGCTTTCCCCATTGAAATCTTGAACCCCTCAAAGTCATCGTGAGAGTTGGAATCAATTTCTTCCAAAGTCCTGTTAATGTTGCTCTTTTGACCTCCTGCCATGAATCACAAATGTACCTAATAGCCTCTAAAATGGTGAATCCTTTTCAGAAGGTTTTCAATTTACTTTGCCCAGATCAATCAGGGAATCATTATCTGTGGTAGTTATACCCTTTTGAAATTCATTTCTTAAATAATAAGACTTTAAAGTCAAATTACTCCTCGATCTATGGGCTAGATAATGGATGTTGTATTAGCAGGCATAAAAACAATGTTCTTCTCCTTGTACATTTTTGTCACAGCTCTTGAATGACTAGATGTATTGTCAATTAGCCGTTATACTTGGGAAGAAATCTTCCTTTTTCTGAGCAGTAGATCTTAACAGTGCGCTTAAACTATTTCACAAACCATGCTGACAACAGATGTGCTGTCATCCGGGCCTTGTTGTTTCGTTTATAGAGCATAGGCAGTGTAAATTCAGTATACTTCCTACAGTCCCAAGGATTTGCAGGATCATAAATGAGCATTGGCTTCAATTTCCAGTCACCAGATGCGTTAACCCCTAAAAAGAGTGAGGCTGACCTTTGAAGCTTTGAAGCCAGGCATTGACTTCTCTCTGGCTATAAAAATCCTAGATGGCATCTTCTTTCAGTATAAGGCTATATAATCTCCATTGAAAATGTGTTGTTTAGTGGAGCCGTCTTCATCAATTATCTTAGCTAGATCTTCTGGATAACTTGCTACAGCTTCTTCTATATCAGCACTTGCTGCTTCACATGCACTTTTATGTTATGGAGAAGCCTTCTTTCCTTATACCTCATGAACCAACCTCTGCTAGCTTCCAACTTTCCTTCTGCAGCTTCCTTACTTCTCTCAGCCTTCATAGAATTAAGGCCTTGCTATTGATTATGCTTTGGCCTAGATGAGTGCTGTGGCTGGTTTGATCTATCTAGAACACTAAAATGATCTTCATAACAGCAATAAGGCTGTTTTGCTTTCTCATCATTTGTGTTCACTGGAGTAGCACTTTTAGTTTGTCTAAGTAACTCTTTGTCTGCCTTCAGAACTTGGCTATCTGTTTGGTGCAAGGGGACTAGCTTTCAGTCTACCTTGGGTTTCAACATGCCTTCCTCACTATGCTTAATCATTTCTAGCTTTTGATTTAAAATGAGAGACTTGCAACTCTTCCATTTACTTAAACACTTAGGGGCCATTGTAGTTTATTAATCGGCCGAATTTTAACATTTTTGTATGTCAGGGGATAGGAAGGCCCAAGGAGAGGGGAAAAGATTGGGTAATGGCTGATCGGTAGAGCAGTTAGAACCTACAGCATTTATCCATTAAGTTCATTGTCTTATATGGGCATGATTCATGATGCTCCAAAACAACTAAAATAGTGACAAAAAAGACCACTGATCACAGATAACCATAATAGATATAATAATTATAACAAAGTTTAAAATATTACAAGAGTTGCCAAAATGAGAAACAGAGACATGGAGTGAGAACATACTATTAGAAAAATAAACTTGTTCAATGCAGGGTTGCCACAAACCTTCAATCTGTAAAAAATGCGATGTCTGTACAGTACAATAAACTAAAGCACGGTAGAAAGAAGTATGCCTGTACCTCTTATTACTTTCTGTTTTTCTAGACCAAGGTTTGACAAACTTTTTCTGTAACAAGCCAGATAATAAATATTGTAGGGTTTGTGGTCCATATACGATCACTAGTTTCTTTCTCTCTCTTAACCCTCTCCCCTCCTCTTCTTTCTTCTTCATCCCCTTAAAAATGTAAAAACCATTCTTAGTTTGCAGGCAGTACAGAATAGGCCACAGGCTATATTTTGCCAACCCATGTTTTACATAATCTCTTCTTTATTGAATATTTCATCTTCTCCCCGTAACAGTCTGCCAATATTGAAAGACTATAAATATTTATTAAAATGTATTTTGCTAGATGTAAAGCAAATTTGACTGGAATTACCCCCTTTGTTAAAAATGTTATCTTTTGATAAAATCTGGAAATGCAAACAACTAGTATGAAACAAAACCAAAATTCTATTCCTTTTGAATGGACTGGGATGGACTTTACCAACAAATGTATTACTAAAGCACATTACATACCTTTCGAAAAAAATTCTAAAGCTAACCTCTCATCTTTATTACACCCTTTCTAAACATGATCCAATTAGAAATTAATCTAGGTAAATAGAAGAGTAGGTGTGACCTGCAATAGCAGTATATTAAAGGCTTCCCCTCCTCACATGGAAGAGGTATCACTGGTAGATAAGGGCCTGTGGAAAATCATTTTTATTCCTTTTTATTAGGACAAAATTCAGAGATACATACAGGCATGGAGCAAACAAGTTTTCTTCAGTGGTGAAGTGGTCAGGATAGCTGTTTTCGATGACAGTGTTTTTGTATTTCTAGTTTAGCTAAACCAGGATCTAGACAATAGTTGATACATATAAAAATATTTGCAGTGGATTTCTATTTGTCTTTCCATGATACAATTAGAAATGCAAGTACAAATGCATGCAAGTGTGCCTTGTGTTGCCTTTCTTTCCTGTTTTTTTTTTCTTTTTTTCTTTTTTTGCCCTATTTTAATTCATGTCCAACTGTTTTGCTTGGGTGAATTTGTACCTTTCATATTCAGCAACATTTTTCTATATATCCTTTGGTCCTGTTTGACTGAAATTTGGAATATGAACCACTTTTGCTTTTTGAGAAAATTTAAGCTATTATCCAGTAACTCGTCAGGATCTGCGCTGCAATAGCAGTGTTGTGGCTTCAGTAGCCATCTGCTTTGAGATGGAAAGTCTTTGGTACCCATGGCAGTAGAGGAGATAGGGAATGGCTTTAATTATGTCTGCCATCACACAGCTATGTCAATTTGATCTACAACTTTAAACAGAAAAGAGAAATTTATAGCCAATTTACAGTGTATATTAATAGGATATAGCCAATCAATGACATTTCCAAACTAATGGGCTATAATTACCTTAAATAATACAAAAATATTTATGCAATAAAGAAAAATTAAGTCACTGTATTAAAACTTTCTAAATTTATACAGCATTCTTTCACATAATTTGTCATCATTTACCACCAAGATGCCGGGACGGAGCCACTGACAGATAACTTGGCTCACTCAAACTGGTTCAGCTCCACTCAGGGCAGACAGTTTAGGGAAGTGAGAAAATGCAGGGGTCTTTGCCTATTCCCAAATCCCTACTGATATCTCCACAACTGGAAGTTGGAAGGCAAGGAAGCAAAACCTTCCCCTGAAGGCAGAGAGAGAGCTGAGTGAAGACTAACCTTTTAGGGAATATGGAAGTTGTTCAAGTGTAGATTAATTTTAAAAATAAGTAAATTACCCAATATTTAGTGAACCCATGCTTAACACTCTACCTGTATTTTAAAAATTTAAGCCTGACAAAAAACTCCTTTAATATTCATTCAATAATTATGGCCATTTTATATGTTTCAGAGTTTATATTATGACATCAATGAGCTCAGACACAGGATACATTTTAAAATCGTCTACAGCCTAATATAAGTCATCTACTAAACAAGTGTGATTCTTTACATAGAATCACACTTTTTTTTTTTTTTTTTGATGGAGTCCTGCTCTGTTGCCCAGGCTAGAGGGCAGTAGCATGATCTCAGCTCACCGCAACCTCCACCTCCCAGGTTCAAGTGATTCTCCTGCCTCAACCTCCTGAGTAGCTGGGATTACAGGTGCGTGCCACCACCCCTGGCTAATTTTGGTATTTTTAGTAGAGATGGGGTTTCACCATGTTGGTCAAGCTGGTCTTGAACTCCTGACTTTGTGATCTGCCCGCCTTGGCCTCCCAAAGTGCTGGGATTACACACTAACTCTTTTCTAAATTCCTTGACCTAGTGTGTTTCCAAGAGGACACAAATTCAATGACAAACTTCATGAATTGTTCTTACTTCCTTTGCAGAATAATAATAGCTAACTAAATTTACTGAGCTCTTATTGAGTACAAGGCTCTCTGTGGACCATTTTAATTTTTATATCAGTCTGGTGAAGTTGGGAGAATTTTTACCCCCATTTTATAGGTACAGAAAACTGAGACACCTAGAAGTTACGTAGTTTTATTCCAGACCTCATGTCCTTAGTCCATATTTAGTACTATGGAATAAGAAAAGTCACATTACATAAATATGAGGAATTATAGATAATAAAAGTAGATACATTTATGGTGTGATTTAGTGAGGACAAATAATTACTTGTACAATAAGACTAGGCAGAAATAAAGAAATGAAGTGATGGCAAAGTGACGAGGATCTCATGGAAAACTATTTTGAGAAAGTAGGATTTGAGAGGCTTGACTATAAAAGGAAGCTGTCGTCTCAAAATTCTCTGCAATTATCAACATAGGAGACATCAAAAATAAAATCCACCTCCTCTATTTTGTGTCATTATTTACCTTGGTGGAAATGGCAATTAATTTTCTGGATTTCAGAAGTACAAGCAGCTTGCAAATGTCTCTATAATGCATTTCTTGGATTTTTATGTAATTTATGTAAGCACAGTGATTTTCTGTCTTGTAATTTGTACACATTTTATCTTTTCCTAGCCAGGAAATAATGTAAATGTCAGAGACAGAACTCTCTTCATTTAGGCAAGATGTGCCTACTCTTTTATGAAGGCAGGGACCATGGGAAAAGATGCAAAGGAAAAAAGCTATCTCACCATTAACTTTCACCCATAAAAATGTTCTTTTTTTTAGTTTGTAACACTGCAAAATGTTAGCTTTAGAAAAGATACAAGAAACTATTGAGAAGAAAAAACCCTTATTTTTAGATAAGAAAATAGGAATCCAAAGTAGCCAAATGACATAATTGAGTCAGAGAAGTGCAAAAGTGAAAGATGTCACTTATTTCACAGATATTTCAAAGATACTACTTATAGCAACTTTATAAAAATTGAATGAGAAGGTATCATTATCACTATTTCAGATAAGGATATTTAGTCTTATTTTATATTAAAGAAACATTTTATATTATTTTTGTATTAGTCTTATTTTTATGATTAGAAAGTATCAATTTGGTGCTAGAACCAAAGTTTTTTGATTCCCAGTACCGTAAGCTTTTTATTCTAATGTGCTATCCCTGCAATAAGTTTTGGCAAATATCAACAAAAGTGTATATGGGGAAAGTGGAGAAATTCTAATTTGCTGTTTACCTACTCCTAAGTGAATAGCTTTTTCCACTGTAGGAGCATCACTCTAAAATGTTTTTCTTTAGAAGCTCAGTGAGAAAATTGGTGAGATCCAGAACCTGATGGTGGGAAAGAATTGGCTACATTGATGGAGCAAATCCATTCTCTATCCCTGTGCCTGAGAAGAATTACTATTAGCCTCAGTAGAAAACAATCAATGATAAGAGCTGTTCACATCACTGTTACTCAAGGGTTCTCCTATTCTATTTGCTTCAGAGCTACTACTTCTTGCTTCTACCGTGAAATCTGTCCATTAGAGATGCAATAATCCTTATATACACTCTGACTGCAGCGTGAGAAAGACTCCTTTCACCCTTATTTAGTTTCAATTCCTCTTAGTAAGTTTTGCTAAGTAGATAAGGATGAAATAAAGTCATAACAGGTTGGGTGCAGTGGTTCTTGTTTGTAATCCCAGGACTCTGGGAGGCTGAGTCCAGCAGATCATGTGAGGCCAGGAGTTCAAGACCAGCCTGGGCAAAATGGTGAGATTCGCATCTCTACTAAAATTATAAAAATTAGCCAGTCATGGTGGTGCACGCCTATAATTCCAGCTACTCTGGAGGCTGAGGTACAAGAATCGCTTGCACCCAGGAGGCAGAGGTTGCACTGAGCCAAGATTGTACCACTGCACTCCAGCCTGGGCAACAGAGTGAGACTCCGTCCAAAAAAAAGAAAAAAAAAAAAAAAGAAAAAAAAGGGAAGAAATAAAGTTATAACAAACCCACAAAAGAGATTCCATGAGCAAGGCTAAAAGTTAATGTATTACCTACAGATACGGCTGTGTGGTGGTGAAAATATTAAAATGTTGGCCGGGCACGATGGCTCACACCTGTAATCCCAGCACTTTGGGAGGCCGAGGCGGGCGGATTACGAGGTTAGTAGATGGAGACCATCCTGCCTAACACAATGAAACACCGTCTCTACTAAAAAAATACAAAAAATTAGCTGGGCATGGTGGCGGGTGCCTGTAGTCCCAGCTACTCAGGAGGCTGAGGCAGGAGAATGGCGTGAACCTGGGAGGCAGACTTGCAGTGAGTCAAGATCAGGCCACTGCACTCCAGCCTGGGCAACAGAGCAAGATTCTGCCTCAAAAAAAAAAAAAAAATATATATATATATGTTTTTATATAAGTTACTAAACAGACTGCCTCAAAGACTGCAAATACCCACCCTTATACTTTCTTGACTTAGCTGCCTGACTTCTTCCTCTGTGCATTTCCCAATCCATGAATTAAAGGGAAATGTGTGGGACAGTAGGGGCAGCCAGGACCACATCCCATTGCTCTGAGCAGCATCTATCTGATTGTTCTTTGCCCTGCCATACTGGATTATGTTAAATATTACCCTTGCACAATAGCAGAGAAATGGGTGTCTTCACAGAGTGAGTTTGCAACCTAGTCATCTCCAAGCCAAATTCCAAACATCTAACATCCCTGAGGCATATTCAATGTGTCTAACTTGAGATCATTAACTTCTCTTTCTAATCTTTTAGACTCTCTTCTAATATGTAATCTACTCAACAGACATTACTCCTGTCCATCCAGACTTGCAAGTCAGAAATCTGGAATTAATCAGGTTTCTGATTAAAACTTCCCTGTGTTTGGGAAGTTTGAAAGTCCTACAGCATTTCTTCCTTATCACCTTTTTAAACCATCATCTTCTTGCCAGAATTCATCCAACAGTGTGTTCTAGTGGGTTTTCTATTACTTCTGTGTCACACCCTTCACTAAATTGTCTCCATATTAAAGCCCAAACTCACCAGGGTGATGGGCAAGACCCCCTCACAATTTTCCTTTTTCTTGGCTCCCTTCAAATTCAGCTCTGCTAAATCATCCAATTTCCAGGTCTTGAGAAATATCAGATGTTTGTTGTCTTTGTCAAGAATTGCTCTTTTTGCCTGAAACTCCTCCATACTTCTGCAGCTTTCCAATTTATATTAAGAATCAGTTGAGGCTAACCTGCTATGTGAAGCCTTTCCTGCCCCTCACCAGCCAGTAATCAATCCCTTTTTTCATTTCCTACCGTACATTGTATATATTTCTATGAAAGCACCTGTAAACATTTTATTGCACTAATTTTAGTACAGGTTGAGCATCTCTAATCTGGAAAATCAAAATCCAAAATACTGCAAAACTTGAAACTTTTTGAGCACCAATGTGACACTCAAAGAGAATGCTCATTGGAATGTTTCAGATTTCGGATTTCCAGATTAGAATGTTGAACTGGTAAGTATAATACAAATATTTCAAAATCCCAAGAAACCTGAAATCTGAAAAATGTCTGTCCCCAAGCATTTCAGATAAGAGATTCTCAACCTGTATGTGTCTTTTCTTACAGTTGATAAACTGTGAGCTGATTGGGAGTAAAAATAATATATAGTTTTGTACCTTCATCTTTTATAGTAGAGCCTAGGACATATGAGATGTGTAATAAACGTTTACTGAGTAAGTGCTTGAATGAATTAGTCCTTACAGAGCCTCCAAGTAGTGAAGATTCTGTAAGTCATTGTTTGAGAATGGCAACTTCTTTCATTTTTTTTTTCTGAATATACTCAAAACATTTTTCTTGTTATGTGCTCAATATTAAAAGTTGGAAAATGCCAAAAAGCCTAAAACACTAATCTTTCATTACACCATGAATTTAGGCTCTGGCTGAATTAGAGGTGGCTCACCTTGCTCAGCTGACCTTACTTTGATTCTTTCAGTTGCAGTGAGACATTAGTTTCAATAACTCCAAGAAACGGAGATAGGTTTCATATTTAGAAGCAACATCCAAACAAAAGTTAGCTGTTAGTGTTCGCACTAATATGTGGGAGCCAAAAAAATTTGATCTCATGGAGGTAGAGAATAGAACAGTGGTTAGTTACCAGAGAAAGGGAAGAGTAGAGGGTAAGGGGGGATGAAGAGAGATTTGCTAATGAGTACAAAAATACAGTTAGATAGAAAGAATAAGTCCTAGTGTTCCCTGGCACAGTAGGACAACTATAGTTGACAATAATTTATTGTATATTTCAGAATAGCTAGAAAAGAAGCTTTAGAAGGTTCCCAACACAAATGAATAATAATTGTTCGAAATGATGGATATCCCTGATCATTAAATCAAAATAGCACGTGTACCCCATACATTTGTACAGTTATTGTGTATCAATTTTTTAATCCCCCCCCAAAATATAAAGAAACCTTAGCTATTATCCTCATCACTTGTTTTAGTAGTCTGGAGCCCTGAGCCTGTATTGTATTTCTTCTTCCTGTTAGGGGTTAACAAAGCATAGATGGGGGTTGGGGGGGCCTGTGAAAGACGTATTACTCTAGCAACTGGAAGAGCTGTCCAAGTTTCTTTTCCTGGGGTTTGAAAAGGAATGTTGTGATGGATAATATTTTCTCATTCTCTTCCCTATCCCCAAGCTTAATGCTATTACACCTTGCAGGGCCAAGTTCTCCAAAGGTAAATTTAATAGAATTGAATCAGAGGGACAAGCCTCAGCTAAATAATTAGGGATTTCATAGAGAGAGGGGAAAGAATTCTTAAACAAAAGGTCTAGGATCACAACACAAATACTTCCCATGAAAAAAGGCATAGCTGACCATTGACATACTCCTCTAGAATCAGTGTTATAGCATTAATGTTCTAATTTCATGAACAGGAAATATTATATAACGGATATCCAGGGAATTTCATGATACCATGGGGAAAATTTCCAAGAAACTTCTATAAAACTTAAGACCCGTCTTTATATAAAGCAAGAATATTATTAGATATTCAGTTATGTCACAAAGTACAGTACATAATTATATAATACACACACACCTCTGCTTTCTCACTGAATATTATTATTCTCAGTTAAAATTACTTTGGATAATTGTATGTTATCATTTACCTAGCTGCAAAATCCTAAAGGCAATACTTCAAAATTTTCACTATCATGAATAACTTTGGTGAGAGAAAATGGGACAAGCATTTCTATGTGTAATTCTTTGTACAGATTTTCTAAGTATAGTTGTTATGTCAAAAGATTTTAACATTTTGAAGTTCTTGATAACATATCACAAAATTGTTTACCAGAAGGTTTGTACCACTTTGCATTTCTACCCGGCATGGCATGAGAATGCCTATCTATTTGCACACACACTAGTTGAGTCTGAGGTTTTCCTAATTCATTCCTTCCACAAAACATGTAAAGCTAGTCCTCTTAACTATTCTTCTCCAATATCTCCCTCTCATTGATAGCTCTGAATATTGCTTCTCTTGTTCCTTATTTTTCCTTTTAAGGTTCATACCTTGAGCCCCTTTCATCTTCACATAAATATCCCAAAGTCCTGCATTCATTAGTTGGCCCTGCAAAAAGATTCCATCACTAGAATCTTCCAGCCAGTCATTTATTACTGTGAGATCAGTCCCTGATTTGTTATTTCCATTGCACTCTCACTAAAAACCTGTAAAACTTGTCACGCCTTACCATTGCAAACAGCATGGTTGACAGTTCTCTTTTTTCTTTTTTTTTAAACAGGGCTTGAGGGAACAAATGCATAAAGCAATCATCTTTGTACACTTAAGCAGGCCAGTGTTTTGTGTAAGACCCTAAGAGGTAGATGTCCAACCATAGGCAATCAGCTCTGCTCAAATCAGAATACTGTCTAATGTTTCAGTCTGACCCAGAAACAAAAGCCTGACCTCATCATGAAAACTTATTTTCCAGTCAATGATTAATTTCTACCCGACATCTTTTATTTAAGCATATTTTCAGAACTTGTGAGGTAACTATGGCAATGGACACCTAGAAGGGAGACAGATCTTTGTTATTAATTTCTGCATGCAGAGATGGGTCAGGTACTTAGTTGTGCTATTATGCAAATCTCCAAACATGGCAGTGGGTGACCTGCTGGGATTGTTCTTACCAAGAACAATATGCCCTTTTAAAGAATTGTACTTTGAGTTTAACTGTTTTGTAAAAATTTAAAGACATAGAAATGAAAAATGAAAAGCAAACGTGTTTTGCCTACTATTAAGAAAATGGCATTTTTTAATTGATTAGAAGGGGGAAATTTGTGTATGTTCAAAGATAGTTCCAAAAAGTTTTTTTTTAATTTCATTGTGTTTGTTCACTTGTCAGAGGCAATAGTGATTTCTATTATACTCATAAATGTCTGAATATTTTTAGGAAGTTTCTTTCTATATAAAAATGTTTGTTTTTTTTTTGAGATTTTGGTTTTTGTTCTTTGGAATAATAAACCAAGAGAAGCTGTCAGCTCTGAAATCAGTGCTCTGTTGACAGGACCCAAACTTTGATATTTATTTTAATTACAAAAGGTCTCCCAGAATGGTGCAACAAGATATAGGATGACATTAATGGTGGAAGGAAAAACCTTATGTCTATGACTTATAAATGGAACAGGTGATATTCAGTTCATACTCAGAGTTTCTCAAACTTCTGCCCTAAAATAGAAGATAAATGAGCGCACTTTCATTCTTCAACTTGCAGATCACAAGAGTCAGTGAAAGTTACAAATGGAATGTTGCCAGTTTTTCCCAAGGATGTGTGCAAATTTTGAATTTCAAGTCCACAATATGGTTTGTCATAAAAATAATGTCTTTAAACAGTAATTTTAAAATTAAACCAATGCTATGTGAATCTTCTTCCTGTCCACCCAATAGTTATGAGTACCCTCTAGCATACAATGTCTCCATGATTTATTTTCAGAAGCATGGGAATTTAGACCTTATTGTTCCATGTAAGTCTTGTGTTCTGCCTTTCAAATGACACCATTTTAAAGGATTATGGTTCCAAGAGCTGATAACTAATCATCTCCTCACAAAACAATGGCATAGGGGAAAAAGACATTTCTGAATATTTTACTTTCAATGTTACCATGGTTACAAGATACGTTTCCTTTATTAACATAATCTTTTCTATATTTTTAATGCTTTTGCTCTCTAGAAATGATTCTTTTTTGATATGATCACAATTAAACAATGGATTCTGAAATTGAACTGGCATTTATAGAAGCTGGTAACAATGTACAACAATTTTGCTTATCTGAAAAGCATACTGCTTTAAAGAAAATTTATAGATAGCTTTTCAAGGTTTGTCATTTCTTATTAGGGTTAATATGGCTCAAGTTTTGTTTTCTCAGGGTAACATCACAGAAATTTTCCATTAAATTATTCTCTTTCAGTAATACTCATGGTTCATTTTCATTTTTGTGTTACTTCTTAGAATATCAGTGTTGCTTTTGTGTAATATATCTGTCTGTATTTATTCAAGAACATGTATATAATCATGCGATGTAACACAATCATAATAACTAAAAATTTTGACATTGATGTCAAATCATATTACCTATAATTAGCTTAACATATTTTTCAAGGTCCTATAATTGAAAAATACAATGCTAGACAATATTGAATATATAAGAAGGGATATATATCTATATATATATGCTAAAAACAAGAGAATTTTTAATGTCACATTTAAATTACAGTGCATTCTATTTTTGTCTGGCCTTAAGTAGGCAGTTTAATATACTAATATATTGATTTGATAATTAACTTGGAGTTTATTAAGCTTGAAACTACTCCAATAAGCATTCTTACCTCTCTGATTTTTGTTGTTGTTGTTTTTTTTTCATAATCCCTTGGTGCTTTTCATTTTTTTCATAATCTCTTGGTATATTAAGTTTAAACCATGGATCTTACCTATTTTATACTGTGATCTTAAATTTTTTAAATTGTTGAATATTGTTTCAAGATATAAATATACTCTAGCAATGTATAAAGCTATGTCAGGACAAAAGGAAAAATAAATGAGATTGTCATATTCTTTCAAAGAGAAGAGATTGTTAGCATCTCTGATCTCAGAAATGTCTGAGAAAAAAATGGCAAGCTTCTGAATAAAATGGACAGTCATTGAAGCAATAACATAATACTAAAATGACGAAATGAGTAGAAAACTATCTAATGACTTTTAATAATCATACAGCTTTTCAGAGATACATATGTAATTGAAAACATTTTCTAATTTCAAGATAATTACATCTGAAAAGATCCATGAATTCTGAGTATTTTGAATGATAACTTCAAAAAAAGGTAAATATAGAACAGGGTTCATTTTAGTGCAACATTTTAGTATGAATCATCTAAAGAGTCAGTGGCACATGGCACTATGCTGTCTTCTGTTTTAAAAGAAATTTAGATTCAGGGGATACATATGCAGGTTTGTGACATGGATATATCACATAATGGTGAGGTTTGGAATTCTAGTTTAACCATCACACTAAATGGTGAACTTTGTACCCAGTAAGTAATTTTTTAAAATCCATACCCTCCTCCCATCCTCTCCTCTTTTAGAGTCTCCTGTGTTTATTATTTCCATCTTTATGTGCATGAGTACCCATTGTTTAGCTACCACTTATAAGTCAGAACATGTGGTACTTATTTTCTTTATCCAACCATCCACTGATGGTCAACTTAGGTTTAATTCCATGACTTTGCTATTGTGAATAGTATTGCAGTAAACATACAAGTGCAGGTATCTTTTTTGTATAATGCTTTCTTTTCCTTTGGGTAGATATCTGGTAGTAGATTGAATAGTAGTTCTATTTTTAGTTATTTGACAAACCTCTGTGCTGTTTTCCATAGAGGTTTTATGAATTTAAATTCCCACTAACAGTGTGTAAGTGTTCCCTTTTCTCTTCAGCCTCAATAGCATCTGTTGTTTTTTGAATTTTGTGAATAGCCATTCAGACTGATGTAAGATGATATCTCATTGTGGTTTTAATTTGTGTTTCTACGATGATTAGTGATGAGCATTTTTTCATGTGTTTGCTGGCTGCTTGTATGTCTTCTTTCAAGCAAAGTCTGTTTCTGTCCTCTGCCCACTTTTTAATGGGTTTGGTTATTCTTCTTGTTAAGTTGTTTGAGTTCATTATAGTTTCTGGATATTACTCCTTTGTTGGAGGCATAATTTTTTAATATTCTATCCCATTGTGTAGATTGTTTACTCTATTGATAGTTTCTTTTGCTGTGCAGAAGGTCGGGGACTTGGTTTTAAATTCTTCGCCAAGGCTAATATCCAGAATGGTAATTCCTAGATTTTTTTGGTAGGATTTCTTTAGTTTGAGGTCTTACATTTAAATTTTTAATCCATCTTGAGTTACGTTTAGTATATTTAGAAAGATAGGGGTCCAGTTTCATTTTTCTGAGTATGGCTAGCCAGTTATCCCAGTTTTATTTGTTTATTTATTTATTTTGCTTTAAGTTCTGGGATACATGTACAGAACATGCAGGTTTGTTACATAAGCATACATGTGTCATGGTTTGCTGCACCTATCAACCCATCATCTAGGTTTTAAGGCTCACATGAATTAGTATTTGTCCTAATCCTCTCCTCCCCTTGTCTCCCACTCCCCGACAGGCTCTGGTGTGTGATATTTCCCTCCCTGTGTTCATGTGTTCTCATTGTTCAACTCCCACTTATGAGTGAGAACATGCGGTGTTTGGTTTTCTGTTCCTGTGATAGTTTGCTGAGAGTGATGGCTTCCAGCTTTATCCATGTCCCTGCAAAGGACATGAACCCATTCTTTTTATGGCTGCATAGTATTCCATGCTGTATATGTGCCACATTTTCTTTTTTTGTTTGTTTGTTTTTTGAGAGAGTCTTGCTCTGTCACCCGGGCTGGAGTGCAGTGGCGCGATCTCGGCTCACTGCAAGCTCCGCCTCCTGGGTTCACGCCATTCTCCTGCATCAGCCTCCTGAGTAGCTGGGACTACAGGTGCCATGTGCCACATTTTCTTTATCCAGTCTATCATTGATGGGCATTTGGATTGGTTCCAAGTCTTTGCAATTCTAAATAGTAATAAACATATGTGTGCATGTGACTTTATAGTGGAATAAACATAACTGTGCATGTGACTTTATAGTAGAATGATTTATAATCCTTTGGGTATATACCCAGTAATGGGATTGCTAGGTCAAATGGTATTTCTGGTTCTAGATCCTTGAGGAATCGCCACACTGTCTTCTACAATGGTTGAACTAATTTACACTCCCACCAGCAGTGTAAAAGCATTCCTATTTCTCCAAATCCTCTCTAGCATCTGTTGTTTCCTGACTTTTTAATAATCACCATTCTAACTGGTGTGAGATGGTATCTCATTGCAGTTTTGGTTTGCATTTCTCTAATGACCAGTGATGATGATCTTTTTTTCATATGTTTGTTGGCTGCAAAATGTCTTTTTTTGAGAAGTGTCTGTTCATATCCTTCGCCCACTTTTTGATGAGGTTGTTTTGTTCTTGTAAATTTAAGTTCCTTGTAGATCCTGGATATTAGACCTTTGTCCGATGGGTGGATTGTAGAGATTTTCTCCCATTCTGTAGGTTGTCTGTTCACTCTGATGATAGTTTCTTTTGCTGTGCAGAAGCTCTTTAGTTTGATTAGATCCCATTTGTCAATTTTGGGTTTTGTTGCAATTGCTTTTGGTGTTTTTGTCATGAAGTCTTTGCCCATGCCTATGTCCTGAATGGTATTGCCTAGGTTTTCTTCTAGGGTTTTTATGATTTAGGGTTTTACATTTAAGTCTTTAATCCATCTTGAGTTAATTTGTGTATAAGGTGTAAGGAAAGGGTCCAGTTTCAGTTTTCTGCATATGGCTAGCCAGTTTTCCCAGAACCTTTTATTAAATAGGGAATCCTTTCTCCATTGCTTGTTTTTGTCAGGTTTGTTGAAGATCAGATGGTTGTAGATGTGTTGTGTTATTTATGAGGTCTCTATTCTGTTCCATTGGTCTATATATCTGTTTTGTTACCACTCCCATGCTGTTTTGGTTACTGTAGCCTTATAGTATAGTTTGAAGTTAGGTAGTGTGATGCCTCCAGCTTTGCTCCTTTTGCTTAGGATTGCCCAGCATCATTTATTGAATAGGATGTCCTTTCCTCATTGCTTATTTTTGTCAACTTTGTCAGAGATCAGATGGCTGTAGGTATGTGGGATTATTTCTGGGTTCTCTATTCTGCGTAACTGGTCTATGTATCTGTTTTTCTTCCTGTACCATGCTGTTTTTGTTACTGTAGCCTTATAGCATAGCTTGAAGTTGGGCAATGTGATGCCTCCTGCCTTGTTCTTATAAACAGCCTGAATAGCCAAAGCAATTGGCCTGTAGTTTTCTCTTTTTCTTGTATCCTTGCCTGATATGGGTATCAGGGTTTTACTTGTTTTGTAGAATGAGTCAGGCAGGAATTCCTCATCCTTGATTTTTCAGAGTAATTTCAGTAGGACAGGTACTAGCTCTTCTTTGTATGTCTGACAAAATTCAGCTATGAATCCATCTGGTCCTGGGCTTTTATTGATGAAAGATGTTTTTTATTACTGATTTAGTTTCATCACTTATTATTTGTCTGTTTAGGATTTCTTTTCCTTCCTGGTTCAATCTCGGGAGGTTGTATGTTTCCAGAAATTCATCCATTTCATCTAGGTGTTCTAGTTTGTGTGCATAGACATGTTCATAGTTAATCTCTGATCATATTTTACAGTTGAGGTATCAATTGTGATGTCTCCTTTATCATTTCTGATTGTGCTTATTTGAATATTTTTCTTTGTTAAACTAGCTAGCAGTCTAATGATTTCCTTTAGCCTTTCAAAAAACAAACTTCATTTTTTGGATCCCTTGTATTGATTTTTTTAGTCTCAATCTCATTTAGTTCTACTCTAATTTTTGTTTCTTTTATTCTGCTAGCTTTGGGGTTGGAAGTGTGACATATTGTTAATTTGAGATTTTTCTGTCTTTTAGATGGAGGTTTTTAAACATTATAAACTTTCCTCTTAGCAATACTTTTGCTACATCTCAGAATTTTTAGTATGTTGTGTCTCTGTTTTCATTTGTTTCAATTTTTTTAATTTCTGCCTTATTTTTGTTGTTTACCAAAAGTCATTCAGAAATAAGTTGTTTAGTTTCCATGTACTTTTGTAATATCGAGTTATTCTTGGTATTCATTTCTAATTCTGTTCCACCGTGATACAGAAAGATACTTGATATGGTTTCAGTTTTCTAATTTATTAAGACTTGCCTTATTGCCAAGCATATGATCAATTTTAGAGAATGTTCCATGTTCAGACGAAAGAAAAAAAAAGGATATACTGTGGTTGTTGGAAAGAGTGTTTTATAAATGTCTATTTGGTCCATTTGGTTTAGAGTCCAGTTTAAGTCCACAGTTTTCTTGTTAATTTTCTGCCTCCATGACCTGTCCAGTGTTATCAATGAGATGTTGAAGTCCCCCATTATTACTGGATTACTGTCAATTTTTTCTTGGGTCTAATAGCATTTGTTTAATGAATTTGGGTGCTCCAGTGTTGGGTGCATATATATTTGGGATACTTAAATCTTACTGTATTGCACTCTTTATTGTTATATAATGCCCTTTGTCTTATTTTACTGTTGTTGATTTAAAGTCTAAGAATGGCTATTCCTGCTTACTTTTGTTTTCCACTTACATATTCTACCTCTTTACTTTACATCTGTTAGGTGTCCTAGCCATTGGACGGTTCTCTTATAAGCTGCAGATGGTTGGGTCTTGTTTCTTTAATCCAGTTTACCTGTCTATAACTTTTTTTTTTTTTTTTTTTTGAGATGGAGTCTCACTCTGTCACCCAGGCTGGAGTGCAGTGGTGCAGTCTTGGCTCACTGCAAGCTCCACCTCCCAGGTTCATGACATTCTCCTGCCTCAGCCTCCCGAGTAGCTGGGACTATAGGCACCCACTAGCACGCCTAGCTAATTTTTTGTATTTTTAGTAGAGACGGGGTTTCACCGTGTTAGCCAGGATATTCTTGATCTTCTGACCTCATGATCCACCTGCCTCTGCCTCCCAAAGTGCTGGGATTACAGGCGTGAGCCACCACACCCAGCCCCTGTCTATAACTTTTAAGTGAAGCATTTAGGCTGTTTACATTCATCATTAATGTTGATATGTGATGTTTTGTTCCTGTCATAGTTTGTTTGTTTGTTTGTTTGTTTTGCTAGTTGCCGTAAGGTCTCAAGTGTAGGCCCTGAGATTGCTACTTACATGATTTTTTTTTTTGTGATGGTGAGTATCATTCTTTCATTTTCATGTTTAGAATTCCTTTGAACATAAGTTGTTGGGCCAGTCTAGTGACAGCAATTCCCTTAGTGTTTGCTTGCCTGAGAAAGTCTGTATTTCTTCACTTATGAAGCTTAATTTAGCAGGATATGAGATTCTTGGCTGATTGTTTTTTTTTTTTAAAGAGGTTAAAAATAGTTCCACAGTCTCTTCTGGCTTATAAGGTTTTTGCTGAGAAATTTGTTGTTAGTCTGATGGAATTTTCTTTAGAGGTGATTTGACACTTCTCTCTAGCTGCCTTTAAAATTTTTTCTTTTATATTGAGCTTGGATTGTCTGATGACTATACACCTTGGTAATGTTCATCTTATATAGTATCTTCCAGGTGTTCTGTGAATCTCTTATATCTGGATATCTGAATCTCTAGCAAGATTGAGGAAATCTTTCTGAATTATTCCTTCTAATATGTTTTCCAGACTTCTTACCTTTTCATCTTCTCCCTCAAGAATGTCTTTAAGTCTTCAGTTTGGTTGCTTTTCATATGCTATATTTTCTCAAATGCTTTGCTTGTTTTTAAAAGTTATTATTTTTTTTTTTTTTGTCTAGCTGGGTTGATTTGAAAACTAGTCTTCAAGTTCTAACATTCCTTTTTCTGCTTTGTCTCATCTATTGTTAAAGCTTTCAACTGTGTTTTAAAATCTTTTCAGTGAATTTTAATGTCCAGAAGTTCTCTTTGGCTTTTCAAAAATATATTTATCTCTACTTTCATCATCTGAATTTTTTCTTGAATTCTTTGTGTTGGTTTTCAACTTTCTCTTGGAGCTCATTGATCTTCCTTGCAATCCATATCTTGAATTCTTTATCTGTCTTTTTGAAGTTTTCATTTTGGTTAGGATCCATTGCTAGAGAACTAGTGTGGTCCTTTGGGAGTGTCACAACATTTTGTTTCTTCATGGTGCTAGAGTTCCTGTGCTGGTTACTTATCATCTGTAGAAACTGTTACATCTTAGTTTTGAATTTACTTTCATTTGGGTGAGTTTCTTTTTCTTTTCTTCCCCACTTTGAGGGTTTGGCTGTTGCACATGTTGGGTAGGGTCTTTGGGCTTTGCTTCTATGCACTATTAGAGGGCCAAGGTTCTGTATGAATTATTTGCTTATAGATAGCCTTAGTGTAGTGGGTTGTTTGTAGGTTTTAGTAGTGGTATGCTGTGCATATTATCTGGCTCACTGTCTATTACAGAGATGGAGATGTAGTGATCTTGGGAGGCTTACCTTATTTCTCAGTACTGTGCACTTCTGTCTGCAGAAATTATATATTGGGTAGTGCAATTCACCCTACTGGCTAGTAGGTGGCACTTGCAGGTAAGAACCAGCTGAGTGCTGGACAATGATGTTAGCAGAAGTTGCAAATGGCCCTGCAGTTTGACCTCCCAGCCAGTAGGTGGCAGTTGCAGGTGACAGGCAATTGCAGTGACGACAGTGGGATTTTTACTTTGTCTTTGTTGATCAGGGCAAGCTCCAGGATGTTCCAGGTTATGGGCAGAGCATGGGACTCTCAGGAAAGGGTGGGATCGATCTAGCATTCCTGCAACCAGGCTTTCTGAGGCATGTGCAAGCAGTGGCCTTCACAGGGGTCTGAGGGTTCCTCCCAGTCCACTGAGACAACCCTCCAGGAAGAGGAGGAAGCACCTCTCCTAAGCCACAGAGCCTTCGCAGGGAAAGAGTGGTGACCTGATGTTTTCAGCCCAGCAGTCAGCCACTGGACTCACCCAGCTTCCATTACCTGCCAGCAAGTGGATCTCCTTCCAGCATCCAGCCCAAGAAGCAGGCCTGACCCTCTAGGCTAGTTCTGAGCCACCTGTGCCCAAGGCGCCATGCGGGTCCAGATGTTTTGAACTGTGAGTCCCTGAAGCAGAAACTGCAACTATCTTGTCACACCATTCCTGATCTGGACTAGGAGGAACTGCTCCAAGACTTCCAACAAATCACTCAGGCAGATCAGTGTAGGGTATGCTGTGGGTCTCCCATTGCAGTAACAACCAGGCTGGCAGTCTTGGGAGAAACTGGTGGGCCTGGGGACATGTGGTTCAGATGCTCCTCAGTTCCCAAACAGTGCTGGTGGGACCCATCTTGGGCATGTGAATGTGGCCAGCTCAGTTCCATCCTGGGTCGGCAGACAGCAGGAGCTGCAGCCGCTTGGGGCATGATGCAGAATTTTGCAGGGTGGGTGCCCAGGGTCATATTTTGCTGCAGCTGCCCAGCTCACTGAAGCCTTTTGGGGTCCACTTTGGTTTAAACAGTCTCTCTGTATTCTCTAGGTCCAAAGGTCTGTGAGGGTGGTGGGAACTTCTGTAACTAGGGTCTCAGAGGATTGCAGTGGGAATGTGGTGTCCCAGAGTTTCTTCATTCATCCATTCCTCAGGTCTAGTCTGGCTCCAGGGGCTGATCTTGGCAACTAGTTAGGCCAAGCAAGTAGCCATGCTTCCTCCCTCTTCAACGGTGTCCTCCATTGCCTCTCTATTAAGTTTCAGTGTCTTCTTTCAGTAAATCTGTTTGAAGTCCAAGGCTTACCTGATACTATGACTCTTCTTCATGAAGGAGGTGCATCCCAGCTGCACCTAGTCGTCCATCTCTAATCCTAATGATCTTCTTATTCAGGAAAAATGTCAGAAATATGCCTAAGAAACTCCAAGAAGTTTCACACAAGGCATTTATAAAGCTAGAGATTTTCCGTAGATTATAAATCCTTAAATGAGCCATCAAAGATGGCTGTAATCAATATCATCACATTGTACTCTACATTTATACATTTTCATGAATCTAATTATGGTTTCTAGATATAAAGAATATGAGAAAACAGAGTAGAACTCTCTAAGTCTGTAGGCTTTCAACTTTCCAAATTATAGAGGGAGATATGAGCTCTGTAGCACACTCATGTTCATGGAGGCCTTGCTTCGTTCAATAGTAATGCATCCTTAAAATAGCAGATTGCTTTATAATACAGTTTTATTAATTAGGTGGGCTAATAGGTAATTGAATGTTTATAATCTGAAGTTAAGAGTAATCAATATGAAATAATAAATAACCTTTGAGACAGGTTCAGAAGCTGTTATCCACTCAATATATTAGCTTTCTGTTACATTACCCTAATTTGAGTATATAAAATGTCAAGAAAGGGTTTCCTTTGCATTATTAAATGATACCTTCTTTTCAAATTTGTTTGTTAGAAGCCATAGAAGTATGTTATGAGCACATGCAAACCCTCCAAACTATTGTCATTGCATATCTCATACACAGGTGGAATTTGAAGCTCCAAAGGCCTTTATGAAGAACATTAAAGGGACTACACTGTCCAGAAAGTTTATTCAATCAGCTTGCCATAATATCTCAATATTCCACCATTTTGAATTCATTTCTTTGGCTGTAAGCAGGGATCCAAAACAAATTTTACAAATAAGCTATCTAGCTGTTATCGATACTAAGAAGAGTTTGATTCATTTTGCATTTCAGGTAGGGGAATAATATGTGGAGGAACAACAAATATAGCCAAGTAGTTAATAAATGCTCTGGGAGATTTAATGTGGCCCCACACTACTCAAGCCCGTGAAGGCATTGCTTTATAACAGCAGAATAGAGTAACTGATGTTCATAAAAGTGACCCTGAGTTAACAATATAAAATGTTAGGTCAGATTTTATATATTCTATTTAATAGTGAAAGCTATAGAATACATTTTAGAGAAATTGTAATAGCACAATTAAAATAAAAGTAAGTTAAATTATTCTTTTTGGAAGAACTGAGGTTATATGCATTGTAGTTGTTTCTTGATACTGTGTTAGATAAATACAATATGTGCATATGTACTTAAGCGTCCATATGTATATACATTCAGAAACAGGACTAAAGATAATTATAAAACAATAATATCTTATTGTTTTCTAAAAAAACACATAAGCAAATCAAATGTCTTGATATATGCTGTTTATTTTTTTTAATTTTTATAGATACATAACAATTGTACATATTTATGGGATACATGTGATATTTTGATACAAGCATTTAATATGTGTAATGATCAAATCAAGTAGTTGGGGTATCCATAACCTCAAACATTTATCTTTTTTTGTGTGTTAGGACCATTCCAATTCCATTCCTCTAGTTATTTTGAAATATACAATAAATTATTGTTAGTTATAGTAGACCTATTGTGGTACTAAATATTAGATCTTATTCCATCTAAATATATTTTTGTACCCATTAACCAACCCTACTTAGGCTGTTTATTTTATAAATCTTCCTTCTGTGAGGGAAGTTTGCTTTTTAATAAACTCCTTTTTAAATGAGGTCTATAAATGCTTCCTTCCCTTTTACCTTTTTAGTACATACTTACCTTTTTATTTATTTTTATAGTCAGCCTCTTGTAAATTAACTAGGTAATGTTCTTAATGGAATTGCACATTATGAACAAATGATGGCCTTCCAATGACATATGTATGTCAAATCTTACTAAAGTAATGAGAGAAAATAAACTTGAAGACAAAAGAAAAATGTTTATTTTTGAAATGTAAGACCATTACTGTTATTCAGTCACAACCTTTAATTTCATTAATGCCAAACCTATTATATGCAAAGGAGTCACTCTTTTAAAAATGGAATAATTAGAATGACCTGGCAAACCAGCACTCTCAGTGGGAGATATGTACAAACACCATTCTCAAAATTTAGCTTTCAAAAAATTGTGGAAGAAGCACTAACCCACAAAAAAACCAATTTGGAAATGTTAACCATAACTTACATACAGAATATTAAAAGAAAAAACATATTTTCTTATTCTCAACAACTGTGACTGTTTGCATGTTTCATTTTCATTTCGTAAAAGTGACCTAAAAAGCATGGGCTCCGTAATTCAATGATAAACTAATGATAATGAAGAAGCAGTTTGATCATTTGACTGGAATGGAAATTGACTTTACATTTTTAATGGGTTAGATTCATGTTTTTATAGAATCAAACCTATTAATACATGAAAATTTAAATAAATTATCTTGACTGTAGCAACTAAGCCAGTTTTCAATCAAATGACCTATTTTAGGAGTTTTCTTCCTCAGTAAATAAGCTTCAGACTATTACCTAGAGCTCTGCTAAATTGCTATTCTAGCTATAAAGCAGTGAGAATTTTTAAAATATCTGTTGCTATTTATAGTCCAGTGGCTATATTGTGTCAAATATTTGAATAAGTAATGTGGCTTAAATTATATCCTTTTAAATGGCTATAAATTAGAACAAAATAATGAATACAATTATAATTGTGTCATTATAAAACTTAGAAAGGGTCAGAGCAGACTGTACTGTGACCAGATACAGAAAATAAATCCTAACTATTTTCAAAGACCATTTCCTTTCCATCAGTCTCACTTCACACTTTCATATGTTTGGTTGTTTCATGTAGTGAAGATGCCATTGTTCAACTAGAGGGGCTAGTGATTGTCATCACTCACTAGCAGGGCATATCATTATGCATTTTTTTAGTATTCTGTTATCATCTACATGCAGGATAGTCACAGTGCCTATGTTTCAGAAATATCACACATTCCTACATTTCTTGAGATGAGATATTGAGGTTGAAGCCAAAAAAACAAAAAAACTTTTCTCAAAACCAAGTTTATAACTGCACCACCTTGGTTTGGGAACAGTTTATATAGTCTCAGAAATAGAACTCTTTGGGGTTATCTTTACCTAGAAAGAGCAAAGCAAAATACCCTATTGGTAAAATTCTGATGCTCATGAGTGAGGTCCCTCTTATACTTACACATTTTGGTGATCTCGAACTCCAAATATATTGTTTCTATCTGTGGAATAACCAACTCATCTCAGCTCTGTTGCTTAGTATGTGTGTACAGTATTTAAGATCTGTAAGTCACAGTTTTCTTTTTTTTGTTGTTTGCTTTTTTTTTTTTTTTTTTTTTTCCTGAGACAAGAGTCTCACTCTGTTGCCAGGCTGGAGTGCAGTGGCGCTATCTCGGCTCACTGCGACCTCCTTCTCCTGGGTTCAAGCAATTCCCCTGCCTCAGCCTCCCGAGTAGCTGGGACGACAGGCACACACCACCACACCCAGCTAATTTTTTGTATTTTAGTAGAGATGGGGTTTCGCCATGTTGTCCAGGATGGTCTCGATCTCCTGACCTCACGATCCGCCCACCTCGGCTTCCCAAAGTGCTGGGATTACAAGCGTGAGCCACGGCACCTGGCCTGAGTCACAGTTTTCTCATCTCTAAAATGGGCAGCACATCTGTAAAAAGGGAGTTTAAGTATAAAAGGCAACTGGCCCAGAACCTAGCACTTAATAAAAGGGAGGAATGATGAGTATGAGGAGGAATGATGAGTGTGTTTGCTTATTCATTCCAGAATTCATCAAAGATCGATTGCATGCTTGCTCAGCACTAGGCTCTGTGCTAGAGCTGGAGTTACACAGGAGAATGTAACAGGTGAGGCCACTGTCTTCATGGGGCCTCATTATAACCCATTGTTGGGCAATTCCCTTCTGTTCCTCATCTATGTCCCTGAGGGAAGCATCAGCAGTTATACCTTGTCAGCAGGTGCTTTCTTACTTACTATTGTGCCACTAATAATGGTTTCTGATTATATTTCTAATGCTGGTAGCGTTTTAGTTCACATTACACAGCTTCCTAGCTTCTGTCTCTCAGCCTTCAAGACTGCCCTATTCATATGGCCTCTTTATCAATTGTAATGGTAATATGACTGAATGAAAAGGATTATTGTAGGAATGACCACGTTTTTAGTTTCCTGCTGAGAAGTCTGGAAAATACGAGAAAAGCTCTTTGATGAAGAATTTGGAATTGTTACTATGGAGTCAATTGTTACTCTTTATGATGTTTGAAAAAATGGTCCTAAAGCAAAGCATTTATGTAACATAATGTGTATTTAACAACAGCCTGGAATTTTGATGAATGAGAAATGAGTACAATATATTGGCAGTGATGATGTTTAGGAATAATTATAAGCAGCTTGTTCTGATAAGATTTGTTAATATTACATTTATACATTCATGTTTTATATATAGATATATATAAAACTTTAATGTACCAAAGTCAAACAAAGAATTAGTTTAATGACAGAGAAATAAACCAGTAACTCTTCCAGTGTAATATTTCCAGTTCTGTATCCTTTAGGGGTGTTGAATACCTAGAATAGGACACTCATTCTATGTAATGAGACGGCATACTGAAGACTTTAGCACCAATTAGAACACTGATAGTTATAGAAGTTCCTAGGTTGGAAGAAGTCAACATACCATATTGTGGAGAGACCATTGTAGACTTGGAATACTAAAAAGCAATGAGAGACACAGAAGTCTCTCACTAAGGGAATGAGAAGGGTTTCATGTGGCGCTCCACATGGAGTGCTGGCATCTTCTTTATTAAAAACATGCATGTCTCTTGGTGATAGTACACAATGCAGCGACCCATGGATGAACTATTGACAGAACCTTGCATTTTATATTTCTTTCATCATACATCTTTCATCTTGCTGCCAACAACTTGAACGTAGAGGCTTTTGAAGTTTCCTCCTGTCTTTTCTACTTAGACAAAAATAGATGTTATGTGAAAAATTAAGCAACTTTACATTATTCTGCCTTTCAGACCCAGACATTTATACAGTGTGGGTAGCAAGGTATATTTTGTTTACTTTTTCAAATGTATGGACCGTCCATGAAATAAATAATCTCTCTCGTAAGAGCCTCATCCTCTCATTAAAAATACTATTCTTCATCCTTTTATTCCCTATATCATAGTCAATCACTTACAGCAAGTCCTGTCAATTTTTCTTGCCTTAAACTAAACATATGTCTCTGTTTCCTTTGTGTGGTACTGTTCTCTTAGAAAACATTTTTATAATGTGCTTCACTTCCCTGGGCATCTCTGTTGAAGTAGGTGATGCCCTTATTCATCCTCACACATCTTATTTTCCTATCAGTGATTTTTTTATAGGTTGCCAGTACAAGTAGATATATAGTTCAACAAATATTGAATGCCTACCACGTGTCAGAAACTGTTGGAGGCACTGGGACTACCGTGTTTATTCTGTACTCTTGAAAGTACTTAGAAATATGAAGGAATAGAATGTAAAAGCAAGTACAAAATGTTACACTTTGCCACTTATATGCTCATCTTTGTTTTTTTAAACTCATGTTTGCATCTTTTTGGTTTAAGACCTGTATTTCTTAAGAATTATTAAAATACAAAGTTTGAGTTATGGAAATATCACATGCCAAAAATTGGTCAAAACATATATTTAATTATAACTTAGATTTTGCCATTTTTATAACAACATTTATATTATGTAAGTAAGTAATAAGTGTAATTCTGCTCATGCATGCATTCAATAAATGTTTATTAAGTGCCTACTATACCAGGACTATTCTAGGTGCTAGGGACATATTGGGAGTGCACAGTAGACAAATGCATTCTTCCTTCTTGGAGTTTATGTTTGAGGTAGGAGACAAACCATAAACATATAGGAAGAAAGAGTATGAAATGTCAGGGATGTGTGTGGGTACATAATGTCAGATTGCCTGGCCCTAATGGCATCACTGAGAACACTTGAGAAAAGGCATGAAGAAAGTAGGGGAGATAGACACATGATTGTTTGGAGGATAACCCAGGCAAAAGAAACAACAAAGGCCCTGAGGCAGAAATATTTCTGGCATATTGGAGGCTCACCAGAAATAATCATGGCCACCATCTTAATAGAAAATCTTTGGCTTCTGTATTAAGATTAGACTATAGGGGAGGAGGGTAGATAGATCTAAGGCAGAAATACCAGTAATCAAATAATTGAGGTGAGAGATGATATGGTAACCTGTGTCAGGCTAGTAGTATTATGGGTGCTTAGGAAGTAGTCATCATTTGGATTTTTTTTTTTTTTTTTTTTTTTTGAGGAGAAATTTGAGAAGAAGGTATGTGATGTTAGAGAAAGAGAATTTTCAAGTATGGTACCGATCAATGGTTATGACCTGAATCACTGGAAGAATGGTGTTGCTATTAACATATAGAAAGGACTAGTGCATAGCCTGATTTGGCAGAGATTGTTAGAAGCACAGATGTGCACACATAACATACTAGAGGCCCAAACAGAAGTGTCAAGTAGGGAACTGTATATAGGGGTCTATTTATGGGAGTGGTTCAACAGGAACTACACATTTAGGAATCATGGGCATTTAGGTGATACTTAAAACCTAGAAACAGTATATAATGACATAGGGAGGGACTACATAAAAAAGAGAAAAAGTTCAAATACTCGAAATTAGGAAGTCCCAATTAGGATGATAGAGAGAGAAGGAAGAACCAGCAAAAGACACTGAGAAGGAGCTGTCTGAAAGGTAGGAGGAAAACTGGGCTAAATCAAATGTAAATCAAATGTTTCAAGAAGGAGAGAATGATCAACTATGTCAGTGCTGTTGATGGGTCAAATAGATGAGAACTTAAAAGGGACCAACATATTTGTCAGTATGGAGATTATTTTTGATTATGGAAATAGAAGAGGACAACCCTATGTTTTCAGCATGTTATATAGGTTTTTCTTTAAGATATAAATGACATGATGTTTGTGAATATAAATTTGTAATTGTACACATTTATAATAATAATTATTATTAATACTGTATATTAATTAAAACCTGTTCTGGCTAAGATTATTTGCAAGTTAGTTCATTTTCTCTGATTATTTTTAGAACTGCTTAATCCATTTTAATGAAAATGATTTTAAATGTTAATGTCCATCTGTGGGTGGTACTTTATTTTCATTGGCTTCTGGAATGGACTGATGTGTGCCTAGTAGAGAGGAAACTGTAGTTTGTTCCTAGCTTATATTAGAGAGATTCAAATATCAGACAAGGCATAACAGTGATATTATGAGGTTACAAGAAGGTTAATGCTATTTAGACAGATGGTGAATTGCAAATTCAACCTGTTGTCACAATAATGAATATGTGAAAAAGCGTCAGTGTTGCAGATAGGAGAAAAATGAAATAGTTGTTTTTACATATACTTATACAAATTTATTAACAGCTCTCTCAGAAGAGTTATTCTACACAAAAGACTAATTATTATGTTCTCATTTATTAGTCATTATAAGAAATAATATTTTTATTATATTCAGTCTATCTTTAACAATTATTTTGATGTGATTTTTCCAGGCACAAAGGCTTAAGCATTTAATCTAAAAATATTTTGCTGTTTTACGTATAATTTTCAATGTATTGTTATATTAAACGATCTTTTTTATCTCTAAGAACAGATTTCATAGCTCTCCTTACTGCTTGTCCAGTAAGTGTAGTTACTATCAAGACATTTAAGTTGTACTTTTTTTACTACTGTTTTTCCCATTTTGGCTAATATATTTCATAGCCTAAATCTCCTGAATCAAGTACTAAGATATTCTCTTTTATTCAAGAATTTACTCTAGTCAATATGATTATTCAGTTTTCTAAAGAAAGATGATATTTAAAAATTCTATATAACCAGTTATGTCCCAATGCTTTGAGATGTTTTTCTCCTATTTTGAAGATTACCGTAAATTTTCCTATTAGGAAACACAATTCGTTTCCTAGAACAATTCCCAAGAAGGTGCACAGTGAATCCTGGTGTACATGAGATGACTGGCAGATGAACAGCTGCCCTCTGAAAGCAGCCAATTAAATAACATGCAGCTTTGAAGCTGTCACTTGAAAATATTGAGGCTTATCTAAACTAACAAGTGATTGAAAACTCACAACAAACGCCTTTTAAAAGGGAATCATACAGGCTTCTTTCAAAATTTTAGAGAATCATTAGGTGGCAAGTAGGTAATTATTTCTGTGAAGTCTTCTTTCTAATGTAGAGATTCTTCAAAAAACATATCAAGAAGAAAAGAAAGAGGGGCAGCTGCCTAGAACTGAGTTACAGACTGGCTATGCACTATCAAAACAGGGTCAAGTCAAAGGGAAATAATAATAATGCTGCATTTTATATTATTTCAAATTAGTTAAAAAAGTAAACTTTTATTTGGTGGGCATGTTTACTGCTGTGGCATTTTTTTTTAGCATTAGAATTTCACTCTTACTTGTTTCAGAGCTGAGCTAATACATTTTAATGGTGTTGTTAGCAACATTTCTAGTACTCAAAACAGGGAGTCCAGCGGGGTGTGGTGGCTCATGCCTATAATCTCAGCACTTTGGGAGGCTGAGGCAGGCAGATCACCTGAGGTCAGGAGTTTGAGACCATCCTGGCCAATATGGCGAAACCCTATCTCTACTAAAAATACAAAAATTAGCTGGGCATGTTAGCACTTGCCTGTAGTCACAGCTACTTGAGAGACTGAAGCACAAGAATTGCTTGAACCCAGTAGGCAGAGGTTGTAGTGAGCCAACTCTGTAGTGAGTCAGACTCTGATAAAAACTGATGCCATTTGGAGACCATAGTTTGGAAAAACAATGGAGTTAGGGAAACATGTAATATTGCCAGAAATACTTTTGATTTATTAAGCTAGTTAACATCTTAAGCTTTTGAAAAGTAGAACTTCTCTGAAAAGTGATTGTTTAAGATTTAATTGTAATGATGAAAAAATATATATTTCAAATCATCTGTAATATACTTTCCATGATTATGTGGCTTAAATTGAATGAGATAATGTAACCATAGAATGCTATGCAAAGGTGGTTTTTTTTTTTTTTTTTTTTTTTGCATTTTAAGTTTGGTTACTCATTGTGTCTTAGTTGTTCAGAACCCCAAATAACTTTTGCTTTGTATGCTATATAAAAATTATTTCTTAAGAGATTTTTAATAATGAGCCTTTTTCCCCAACCTGTGAGTACTACATTTATCTAGGCCAGATGTTAATTGCAACATTACAGGTTAAGAAAGGAAATAGGGTAGTGAAAGGAAGGCACTTTATTGTTTTATTTGTTCAATATATTAAATTGGGCATTTTTGCCCTCAATTAGTTTTCTATCTAGAAAAGAAAATAAATTAGGAATTTGTTTTAAAGATGTTGGATGTATAAAAATATGAAAAGTATGGTATAAATAATTGAGAGGGAAGTTTCAAATGCTGTAACTGTAGAAATTTGAAGGAAAAAAATGGTTCAAAGCAACTACAATGGAAAGCTGGTTGATAACCTCTCAAATTGTATAATAGTTTGGCATTCATTATCCATAATCTAGCCTCACAAGAGTGACTCCATCTCTCTGGGCCAACTTAAATTAATTGAAGTCATTAATGACATCTAAAACCTGAGTGCCAATTGTTAATTTATAAAACATAATATCAGGCAGCCTGGAATGGTAGTTTCTGCATGATTAGCAATTTCTCTAGCTGGAGATAAGTTTATTTGGAAAGTCAAACTTAGTAACTTGATCATCCTTAGGAAACAAGGATCCAGAACCAAAGAAGCCAACTGATGTGTTGAGTCAGCAGTGGATCTGATTAGAACAGCTTGATTTTATTTCTAATATTACCGTAATAGTTACTGATTATTGCTATGCTATTACTTATATCAGTTGTTGTGACTCAAGATGTAGTTTGACAATGTGAATGGAGGTTAAAGAGAGAGGACTCAAAGATTTCATAATGTACTTTTGAATCTGTTTTTTAAAATTGTTGTTGTGCTTATTTTTTTCTATTTCTTGCTGAGCAGGTACAAACTTATTTTGCCTACCATTATTTTACCTACTTTTGTAGACTCTACCTCACAGGTTTTTCATCGGCATTAAATGAGAGTATTTATGCAAAATACCTAGAATAGTGTCAGCCACATAATAAGTCCTCAGTGGTAGGTAGATTATTATATTATCTCATTTAATCCTCACAATAAACTGTATTATTAGCTTAATTTTACAGATAAGGAAAATTAAACTTATAAATGCAGTACTTCATCCAAGACTTTACTAGAAGTGGCAGGGCTAAGATTTAAACTTTGCCATCTATATATTACTCCAAAACCTGAATGCTCCCCCCAAAATCAAAATAACTGAATTAATTAGCTAAGACTTCCTCTTACCTTGAAAGTGCTTAGATGGACACTGCCAATATTTTCACTGAAACTACTTTTGTTCCAGGCTCCCAAGGCAGTCTAGCCTTCTGACTGACACATCTCTTTAGCTGGTAAATATATCCTATGCAGTTTAAAACAAACTCACTTGCTTAATTCTTTTTTTTTTTTCTCAAGGTGAGTTTGCAGGTCTTTGCTGTGATATAGTATGTCCTGAATTAGCCACTGTGTGATGGGCATCTTCATGTTCATGCTGGAATACATAATGGAGGATCCTATGTCAATGTATTTGTAGAAAATAGTCTGTAGTTCTCCCTGTCTCAAGCCTTGAATCCCCAGCCTTTAACGTTATCATTACCATTAAATATTTATCAAGTTCTTACTGCATATATGACCCAAATGAGGCAGAAATGATGTGGGGAAATAAAACAAGAATGATATTTCTGCAAACAATTAACATTTCAAACGTTTCCATTGATCTCATTCATGATTTATTTTAAAAAGTCAAAGTAATTTGAGAATTCAGTTTACTTTCTAAAGGCTCTAATTTTGTTTTTAATTTACTTTATAATTACCATTCCTAAGAACTTTATAATTTATTATTTATAACATAATTACCAAACAAACATTGTTTCCTTATCATAGTAGGTGTTCAATCAATATTTAATGATATATGTAGTTTTATAATTAGAATGGAGTTCTAAAACATAATAAATTGATACCCTAAATATTTATTAGATGTATTAACCACTTATGAGCATTTTCAATAAATATTAGCCTTCTTGAAATGAATTGTAATGTCCATTTGTAATGTTCAATTGTAATGTCCATGAATTGTAATGTCCAATTAAAGAATCCTCAATTTGAGGCAGGAGATATTGATACCTATCCTGATTCTGCCCTGATTTTGTTACTTCATCTCTCTAGATCTTATTTCTTTACCCATGAAACAAAATGATTGAATAAAATGCCCTCTGAGAATTCATACATTTCTAAAATTTGGTTTGTGCTAAACCATTTGAAAGAAAAAAATCCCCTACAATAAATTTCCACCAAACCATTAAGATCAGTTTTTCAGAATCAGTCTTTGATAAACCTTCCCTTTTATGTCAACACTTTGTGTCCTAGAAGTATAAACATTATCACCTGATGAATTAAGAGACTTCACAAATTCCACAGGAGATCCTGAAATAACATCGCATTAGGATCCTAGCAGGGTCTCTGGTGAATATAGATTTCAGAATGAGGAGTCTCATCTACCCAACAGCACATATTAAATTAACAATTCCTGAAACATCACACAGTTTCATGTTCTTAAATCTGTACACAACTGAGGCAAACAATAATATGCTTTCATGTGTGATTATGTAATTTTCTTGAGAACAAACAACTAACATCAAAGATGTCTCTTTCTTCCTCACTGTATTTAATAGAACTGTACTGCCAATTAGGGTGCAAAGCTGTAAGAAGGCAATAGGGGAAAGAAAATGCAGTTTTCTACAGCACACTTTCATATCTCCTTTTAGCTCTCCCATACTTCTTCATTTCACAAACCATAGGCAATGAGACTTACTTTCCTGAGTTGGTGTTAATCCTCCAGCCTGGGCCCAACACTTCATCTCTTCATAGCTTCTGAAAGTCTTTCTCTAGGTCGCTCATGATTTACAATAGGTGAGTTATATAAACTCATTAGCTTTCTCCTTTTAATTAAGTCATCCATTTATTGAATTTTTACTACTAGTGAAATACCTTGAATTACTACTAGTGAAATACATTGAATGCTGCTGGCATTCAACAGGAAACAAACGGCCACCCTGCTTCCATGGAGCTTATTGTCTAGTGGGAAAGAAAGGCTATCAAGGAAAAAATGCATAAATTCAATATATAACTTATTTAGGCTAAATGCTATAAAGAAAGAAATAATGAGTTTCATGAGAGAGTTTAATGGAAACAATGAATAGACATATAATTTATAGACGTAGTTCAGAAGAATTTTCCTTGGGAATGGATCTAAAAGATAAGTAAAAATTAGTCAACTGCAATGTCAGGAGAATATTAATTCCAAGAATGGGCATATTTTAGGAAAAGATGTTTTATCTCTTTACCCAATGAAGACCAAACTAGCCAAATGCTATGTGAAGCTTCTTTTATAAGAGCTTAATCCCATTCACATAGGAGGACCCCTCATGGCCTAATCACTTCTTAAAGCCTCCACACTCCTTAGTACAATCACATTGGCCACACCTAAATTTTAGAGGAGACACATTCAAGCTATAGCAGCCAGATAGCTTCTATTTTCTCAGTAACACTTATTACATGATTTTTTCATTTACTATAAACTTTTAAAAATCAAGACTTTATATATCTTGATCCATATTTATATCTCCTTGATATGATGGAGAGTTGGTCCTCAAAATGTAGTAGCTGAATAAATGAATGAATGAATGAATACATTAGTACTGTGTAGCTTCCTTTCATATGCTATTTGTCATGTTGTACAATATACATATGAATGCAGTTGAAATATAAATCAATAACTTCATATTCACTTTTACCTTTAATTTTATGAGTAATGAGGATTTTATATAATTTGTTTAATTTTACTTAAATAATCAAATTGTTGACATTATATATTGATAAATTGCTTGACAATGGCTACTAAATAGAAAATGAACATAGCTATTAATACAAGGCAACCAACAACCATATTTTTATAATAATAATAGCCAGCATTTAGTATTGTTCAAAGTTTTTTACATTTAATTCATATGATTCTCTCAACAACACTTTGAGATTGGTATTATTGTTATCCCAAATTTGCAACTGAGGAAGCTGCTTAAAGTCATATGCCTATTAAGTAACAGAGGCAGGATTCAAATCCAGACATTCTGGCTCCCAAAATTCAGCTCATTTCCACTGCATTATACTGCTTTATAGTAGTCATAATGAACTGTTGCAGTTAGAAAACATTTTTATTATCCATTTATTCTTATTATAGAATTAATGAAACAATAAGCAGTCAGCTGTGGTGAAAAGAATCCTATGCAGAAATCATTTTCAATTCTGTTTTCAGCTAAAGCTCTCTCAAATTGACAAAATATCTTGTTCATTCTTGGAATTCAACTTATTTCCTTCCTGAATCAAAATATGTTCTACCTGGAAAATGCAAAAGATTAGCTTTTGTTTCTTTCTAGTCATAAATTCTACAACTTTGGGGAGATAAATATTTACCTCTAATGCAATCTGATTAGAGAGCGCATTGGAGAATCAAAGCTACAATTAGCCATATAGACACAACTGCTTAATTCAAAGAGCAGAGTAAATAAGTTGGAATGGAATGGGAGAAGAGTGTTTGATTTGATTAGCCTTATTAGTACAGGATTGGTGCTCTCACCTTTTTACTCTGCAATGTCTGAGATTTCATTTCCTTAATAGTTTACTTCTACAAGAAAAAATATTGCCAATTTATTATTTGCAAGATGAGGACAGACTCTTTTTGTAGAAATTTTGAATCATTATCTAGACTACTTTCCTTTTCAAGTAAGTTTTATACCATAAATTCAGTGTATCTTTTAAAAAGCTTGTAATATTTTATAATATTTCAGTTTTTTGCTTACTCTGACACTTTTTATTTTAAAATAAAATTGGTTGTTTTTAAGTGAGAAACTAGCCTTCTAAGGCATATGTGAGGCTTCACATTATACTTTTCTTAAATAAAATGTTAATCTTGAATTATTTTAAGAAATCTTTATTCAGCATTTCCCACTGCCAGATATTCTTTTAGGCACTCTCAATACAGTGATGAGGAGGACAATATCTCCATCCTCGTGAAGCTTAAAGATCTAATGAAGTGAGGAATACACGAATGTATACATAAGTAAGATACGGCAAGTACCAGGCAAAAATAAAATTGGGTGATATCACATAGAACAGCTTAAAGGCTGGGGAACGTGGGACAATTTGAACACAGTGCTGAGGATAGTTTCTGTCTAGCTCAGATGTGCCCAGCCATTCCGTTGAGTGTTGGAAGTGTGCGTGCTGGGGGAAGGAACAATTACATTGCTGCGTTTGTTTAGTTATTCATAGCTCATTCCTTTGAACTGCATGAAGTAGAAATACTGCTCCGTTAGTGTTTTAGAAGAACAACAAAACAAATGTGGTTCTTCCAGGGAAGCACTCTGTGTGGTATGAGTGTTAATTTTTTTTCCAGAGAAGCACTGACATTTCTTAATTACTCTGTTCATGAGTAGTCATGTATAGCGATTACTGAAGGCTCAGCAGAGCATTGTTCTTCCAAAGCCTTGGAGAACAATAATGCTGACAGTTCAGGCCTTCAGTGTCCAACACACTTTTCCTCTCTCTTCATTACACCAGCTAATTACTCTGGCCAGTGGTTATTGTGTAGCTCCTCTCCTTTTCCATAACCCCCACAGCCCTTTACTGTCAGTGAAATTTACAGTAATAGCATAATATTCTCTTGCTACCAGGCTTTTCTGCTAGTTATTTAAAGGCACCACCTCCTTTTATGATATCCAGCTTCTGAGTCACTTTACCAGTGGGGATAAAGTGATATCCACGCTTTAGACTAATGGAAACATTGCAACGCCATTGTTTTGGAAAAGGGGGCACCTGTTTTCCCAGAAATTCTGGCTTGTACAATAAAATAGAAAATAATTGTTTTTAAAATGTCAAGTTGCAATGCTGAAGGAGATGTTTTGAGTGTATGTCTATGTAATCTCAAAATATTTATTAATAGTTAATTCAGTTAAAAAAAAGTTGACCAAAACAGTTTGGTATCATGGAATTAAAATAATTATGTAGTGATTACATTTGTTATTTATTTATTTTAATTCCAGTGAGGTTAACAGTATATAAATAGTCATAAGGTTGGATAACATAAAACCGTACCACTTTTAAGCAGAAAAATAGAGCTTTACTATCGCAAGGACAAAAAACCAAACACTGCATGTTCTCACTCATAGGTGGGAATTGAATAATGAGAATACCTGGACACAGGAAAGGGAACATCACCCCAGGGACTGTCGTGGGGCGGGGGGAGGGGGGAGGGATAGCATTAGGAGATATACCTAATGTAAATGACGAGTTAACGGGTGCAGCACACCAACATGGCACGTGTATACATATGTAACAAACCTGCACGTTGTGCACATGTACCCTAGAACTTAAAGTATAATTTAAAAAACTACAAAAAAAGAAAAAAAAATTTTAAAGAAAAATAGATTATTTTAAGAATATATTCTCTGACGAAGCTGTTATATTCTATACAAAGACACTCTGTACCAAATCTACTCATCAACCTGAATAAAACAAAACTAACTTTTTCCTGAAAATATTTTAATCCAAATTTTATTGAGCAATTACCTTGTAGTAAGCACTTCACATATTGTAACATATTTGAACTTCACCACAAGTCTGTGATTTGGGTGCTAACATCCCCCACATTTTTCATGTGGATGTAATGTGGAGTAAGATTGAGGCTTGGAGAGAGAGTGTAGCTTGCACAGGGTCATGGAGGGTTACTGTAAAAAATAAAGATGAGATTTGACCCAAAATCTGTTTAAAATCAAAGCCAAGGCTCCGAACCTACACCCATCACCTGTTACGTATCAAAAGCAAAACAGCTCTAAGAGGATTGGACTCATTTTCCTATTTTGAATAGAAAACTGCTGCATCTTAGATAGTTTACAGCTGTCATTTCCATTCTGGTTGAGGTTAACTCGGCATAGATTGCTCGACAACTGAGAATATTTACCATGACTTTAAGTCTTAAATGTGTTAGAATCAATTTACAATGAGGTCACTAAAAGGAATGCCTTAGGGAAAATTTATCTACACTATTGAGGACAAAAAAGTGGTAAAAATTAATATTTAATATTGTTTCTCATTTATTAATAGCATTCATTAACTGTCTTTTTTGCACCTGGGAACGAAAAGGGAGCAAGCAGTGTTAATTAAGAAAAAAGAAAAGCAAAGCAAGGTACTCTTTATCTTTGAATCCACGGTTATCAGCAGATACAAAGTTCCAAGAAGGATGAAGTAATTTTTGCTATTAGCTGTAAACTTTTAGTAATCATATAGTATGCTTAGTTATAATATCTTGTTATAAATACAACTATAGAGCCAAGCTTCTTGTGTATGAATATATTTACATATAGATACAGAAAAACATGAATATAAAAACAACTGATATTCATTTATAAACCAGTTGGAAATCAGAATACATTCTCGTAGAAAAATAAAATTATAAATGCAAAGGTCCCTAAATCAATCCATAAGTCCCTGACGATTTCTGTAATGCCTTATATTTCTTTTCTGACGATGTCTGTAATGCCTTATATTTCTTTTCTTTTTTTATTATACTTTAAGTTTTAGGATACATGTGCACAACGTGCAGGTTAGTTACATATGTATATATGTGCCATGTTGGTGTGCTGCACCCATTAACTCGTCATTTAACATTAGGTATATCTCCTAATCCTATCCCTCCCCCCTCCCCCGACCCCACTGAGTTTGGGGTGCGACATGTTCCTGGATATTCAAGACAAAGCCTAATCCCTTTAAAGGATTAGCTGTCTGTATTAGGTGACAAGACATACATATATGATAATGTATAACAAAAACAGAAAATTGGCTAAGTTTCAAAATAGTGGCTTACAGGACTTGAGAGAAGAAAACGATCCCTGAGAATTTGGCTTGGTCTTGGAAGTCTGGTTTGAAGAGACAGAACTTGAGCTGTGCCAGGAGGAAGTGAAAACAAACTGAGAAATGGATTCCAAACAGGGTGAATTATTAGAGTAAGAAGACTCTCCTGCTGGTCTATAGTTTTTCCTACAGAAAAAGATAAATGAACAAAGTTAATGACAGATTAGAAAGGCAGGATCTCAGAAACCAGACCGATACATCTTGACTTTGTTTACATTATGTATGCCTTTCTATGTTGATCTGGCATCCTGAAGCAAAGGTAGATTCTGGGCTATTTCACAAAGTCAATCAAGATTTGTAAAACTAAGACACAAAAAGAAGGTAAATGAAAGTAGCTATCAGAAAGAGAACCAGCAACTAGAGTACCACAGAGCATCACATTAGTCTCTTATCTCTCCTTGTATCTTTTTCTCTTTGTGTAATAGTCCTTCCAATACTCTGGCCCATGTGGATGGTCTGATGGATGCTGACCACCCTTGAGTTTTACCTTTTAGCTTCAGACTATGTTCACTTTCAGTCAACATTTTTAAATAAGTGAGAACTCTGATTTTATCAGTTTGAGCAGCTTATGGTAGCCACTGCTGGACTGTTCCACTTGTCCAGGTTGTGAGGATACATGCACTAATAAGGGAGCCTTTCCTAGGTACTAGGCCAAGTGGATTGATAACGTCTAAGTGTTCTTTATCTGTGTTGGTTTTCTTTATACTTGTTCTGTGAACTATTGAGAGATAGGTGTTGAAATCTCCAACTATAATTACATTTAAAAGAATCGTTGTAGTTCTTTTTGCTCTTGGTTTAAATATTTTGAAGAAGAATCGTAGTTCTTTTCGCTCTTGGTTTAAATATTTCGAAGGTCTGTTATTGCTTATATAAATATTTAGGATTTTTATGTCCTCTTGAAAAATTGATACTTTTGTCATTATGAAATTATGATTTTTATTCATGGTAATATTTTTTGCTCTGAAATCTACTCTGTCTCATATTAATGTAGTCATTTAAATTTTATTTTTATTATTGTTAGCACATTATAATTTTTTCCATCCTTTTACTTTTAAATTATTTGTGTTTTTATGTTTAAATTGGGTTTCTTGTAGGCAGGATATAGAAGTGTTATCTAACCTAGCAATCTCTGTCTTTTCATCAGTGTTTATACCATTTAATGTGATCATTGATGTAACTAGATTTAGATCTACCATCTTGCTATTTGTTTTCCAGTGTTTAGACCATTTAATGTGATCATTGGTGTAACTAGATTTAGATCTACCATCATGCTATTTGTTTTCTATTCTCCCCATGTGTACTTTGATTCCTTTTGCTCTTTTTTCCCTCCCGTTTTTCATTAATTATTATGACTCTATCTCCTTTGTTGGTTCATTAGCTGTAACTCTTTTTTGCTTTATTTTAATGGTGTCTTTAGGGTTTGTGCCTTTAATTTATCAGTCTACCTTTAAGTGGTATTTCTGCTACTTCACACACAGTATTAGAACTCTAACATTTCTTGTGAGATATACTGATTTTAAATTCTTTCAGCATTTGTATTTCTAAAAAAGTCTTTGTTTTAGACAGACTTTCTCTGGGTAAAGAATTCCAGATTGACAGATTATTTTTTTCTTTCCATACTTTAAAGATGTTGTTCTTTATCTTCTTACTTGTATTATTCTCAACAAGAAATGTGTTGTCATTCTTGGCCGGGCACAGTGGTTCACGCCTGTAGTCCCAGCACTTTGGGAGGCTGAGGGGAAGGATCACTTGAAGTCAGGAGTTTAAGACCAGCTGGCCAAGATGGTGAAACCCAGTCTCTACTAAAAATACAAAAATTAGCCAAGTATGATGGTGGACACCTGTAATCCGAGCTACTCAGGAGGCTGAGGCACAAGAATCACTTGAATCTGGGAGGCGGAGGTTGCAGTGAGCCAAGATCACACCACTGCACTCCAGCTTGGGCGACAGAGCGAGACTCTATCTCAAAAAAAAACACAAAAAGCAAAAACAAACAAACAAACAAAACAAACAAAAAAAGAAATGTGCTGTCATTCTTATGTATCTATTTATATAATGTCTTTTTTATTCCTCTGTTTTATGATTTTTGTCTTTATTACTTATATTAAGCAATTTAATCATGATTATGATGTTGGAATAGTTTAATTCATATTTCTTTTTCTTGGGGCTCATTATGTTACTTGGATCTGTGGATTTATAGTTTTTGTCAAACTTGGAAAATGTTTGACCATGTTTTCTTGAAAAATTTTCAGCACTTTTTTTTAATCCCTCTCATTTAGTTACTATAATTGTACATATATTTGGTTACTTAATTTGTCCATCAATTGACACGTATTTTCTGTGTTATTTTTTCAGTCTTTATTTTGATAGTTCCTATTTCTCTATTTTCAAGTTCATTAATTTTTCTTATGCAATATTAATCTGCTTTTAATTCCATCCAATAGACTTTTTATCCCAGTGTTTTGGCTTCATTTCTAGAAGCTGAAATTTTGTCTTTTTTATAACTTTTATGTCTATTGCTTCTTAAACATATGAAATATAGTAATTGTTTTAATGTCTTTGTCTACTAATAATATTATTTGTATCATTTCTGGGTAAGTTTTGATTTTTTTAAATTTTTATTTATTTATTTATTTTTTGAGACAGTTTCACTCTTGTTGCCCAAGCTGGAGTGCAATGGTGCGATCTTGACTCACCACAACCTCTGCCTACCAGGTTCAAGCGATTCTCCTGCCTCAGCCTCGCGAGTAGCTGGGATTACAGGCATGTGCCACCACGCCCGGCTAATTTTGTATTTTTAGTAGAGACGGGGTTTCTCCATGTTGTTCAGGCTGGTCTTGAACTCCCAACCTCAGGTGATCTGCCCATCTTGGCCTCCCAAAATGCTGGGATTACAGGCGTGAGCCACCATGCCCAGCCTGATTAATTTATTTTTTTATCCTCAGTGTTGCTTTTTTTTTTTTCTGCTTCTTTGTGTACATTTTGATCTTTGATCAGACACCTTACTATGAATTTTGACTTGTTGAAAGTTAGGTTATTTTTATTCCCATAGATATTCTTGAACTTTGTCCTGAGATGCTGAGTTACCTGGGAAGTAACTTTCAGGTCTTGCTTTTAAAAAAGCTTTGTTAGGCCAGAATACAACTGCATTTAGTCTAGAGTTAATTTTTCCCCAATACTGAGGCATGACCCTTCTAATTCTTTAACTGATGATTCCTGAAGTGTGAAGTTTTCTACTCTGGCTATTGGGAACAGAGACTATTTAGGGCTTTTGTGAAAATCAAGCACTTTTTCTTATAATAAATTTAGATGATTCTTCACCTGGGCTTGGATAGTTTCTTCACATCCATGTACTGATCAGTAGTCTAGTGAATCCTCAAAGAGGGACACTCTGCAGTTCTCTGGATTATCCTCATACAGTTCCCTATTCTATGTCTCTGTTGCCCTGTGAACTCCAGTTGCTTTGCCTTCTCTGGGATTCCAGTTTTTTCTGCTCAAGATAGGAGACTGCCTGTCTCTACTTGGATTCCCTCTCCTTGCACTGTGACCTGGAAATTTACTTAAACAGTAAGCTGGAGCAATCTTGTGGCTTATTCCTCAGGGGTCATGTTCTTCATTGCCTGATATTCAGTGTCTTGAGTACTATTGTTTGATATACTCTTTCCAGTTTTTTAAGTTGTTTTTTAGATGTTAGTTGGGAGAGTAAATCAATATGTTGCTCCATCTTCACCAGAAGCCTAAAACGATGGTGGATTTTATTCACTGATCATATCTAGTTTCAATTTTTCAGGACAAATGAAATTCTGATGTGTTTATCCAACAAAGTTTCCTAGATATATTGTCCTATTGTGCTATAGGCACTATGTTGAATATTAAGAGAGACACAAAGTCACTTAAGAAGCAGCTCCTCACATACTCACGGATTATGTAACCATGATCATATATTCCCTTTGCTCATAAGCACGGCAGTACTTCCAGAGAGTAGATACTGGTTTGTAAAGAAAAAAAAAAAAAAAAAAAAAGATTTCCCACCCTGGTGTGTTACCTTATGAGTGGCAAATTCTTCAGCTCTCTGAATTTCAGTTTCTTCAGTTAGAAATATTTGAAACACTAATGCTGTGTTAACTTTACCCTACCTTTAGAATGCTGTAAAAAATTCAGAAACGAATGCAGAATAGCATAAGAATATATGAAAGTCTCTGTTAGAAGTTAAAATTAATAGGATAGTATCAGTCTCTTAGAATTCAAACATGTGTGTTCACAATGTGGCTTTTTCTATTTTGTTTAGTTTTGTTTCATCTCTTCATATCAATTATCTCTTTCTTATTACTTTAGCATACATTTCAAATATCCCACTGAGATTTGTTCTAAGTTCAAAGTGGTATTCAATCACTTTTTACTAATGTTTCTATGACCTCTTAATGGGATAGTGACAATGAAAATAATGCTATTTAAAATGAAAGATATGTAGACTACTATAGGTGTGTAATTGGTGGACCAAGTGACTGGCGGTTGTGAGTCCTACTTAAGTACATCAAGCAGTTACGTCATGCTGATATATAGAGCTGACTGAATAATAGAAATGGCAGTTTATGAACTAAATATATTTCAGTTGTAATGAATATAATAAGCATGCTATTTCTGATTCAAATAAAAACTAGTTTGCAGAGGTCATATTAATCTTTTCAGGAGAATGATGTTACCTTGTAGTGCCATGGAAGCTACTTCTCTCAAAAGAGGAATACATTTAGGAAATGCCAGAGATAAACAAAACATTTCACTCTCTATCATTTGGTGGACAAAAACTGTGAAGCCTAATGAGATAAAGTATTTCACCAGGTAGATAGGGGCAGCAGCAACACTGGAACACCAGATTCCTCATACCCAAGTGTATTAGCCTGTTCTCATGCTGCTATAGAGAACTACCTGAGCCTGGGTAACTTATAAAGAAAAGAGGTTCAATTGTCTCACATTTCTATGGGCTGTACAGGAAGCATATCTGGGAGGCCTCTGGAAACTTACAATCATGAAAGAAGGGCCAAGGGGAAGCAAGTATGTCTTCACATGGTGGCAGGGGAGAGAGCAAAGGGGGAAGTGCTACATACTTTCAAACAACCAGATCTAAGGAGAACTCTCTCACTATCACAAGAACAGTAAGTGAGAAATTTGTGCACATGATCCAGTCACCTCTCACCAGGTCCCTCTCCCAATGCCGTGGATTACAATTCGACATGAGATTTGGGTGTGGACACAGAGCCAAACCATATAACCAAGATACTATACTAAGAAACAATGTCAGTTCCCTAAAGACAAGAGGAAAAGCATGAAGACCAAATGTACTTCCAAGTTTTTGCATGTAACAAGAAAAAAGAAATAAAGGGTTAAGTCAGTTCCAATGGTGGCAGATAGATCAGATTTTTGTTTAAGTGTTTAGATGTCTTTTGGCAGAGACAACTGGTTATGCCACACTTCAGCATGCCTGTTGCCTACAACCTTGTTCTGCATTTCCCATGAGACCATGAGGCTTGTTATTCAAGATCATTTTGCTCTGAAATTTACCTGTCTCTGAAAAAAAGGAAAAAAAAGCGTTAATTATATGAGATTTGTACAGCAAATGTTGTCATAGCTTTTTTCTCGCCATATGTAATATATTGTAATTGAGCTGTTAAATATTTTGTCCAAATATTTTGCCCCAATATTTTGCCCCAAAACATTGTGATTGGTTGTAACAGATGGACACACAGCAGTAGTCCCAGATTCATTGGCAGAGCATGGATACATGCAAAGTAAAAACCAAGCTTTGCACCAAAAGAAAGCCTTCTGTCACGTTTGCCAGTTCCTGTGCCAATAAATATTTGTGGTAGAATAATTATGTCGTCTATCAGATGTATTTATTTTGCAGAAAGAAAATATTTATTTTATGTCTCATACATAAGACACCATGCTTTGTGCTGTGGATCTATAATTTAGAAAATTTACACACGGATACTACCTTCAAACAATGTACAGTCTATAGGGAAAATTAAATTTTATCACATGACTACATGAATTATGGGCTATCCTAAGTATTATAAGAATGATAGAAATATGACACTATAGGCATTCAGAAGAAAAAAATGTCTTGACGGTTTTGGACTGGAGGCATTACCCAGGGGTAGAAGGAAATTTGCATGAAGCCTTAAGTGGCATATTGCAAAAGCAGAAATAGAGGGGAGCTATTTAGCTTGAGCAGTGGTTTTCAAAGTATGATCTCCAGACCAGCAGTGTCAGCACCCCCTGGGAAAGTGCTAGAAAGTTACATTTTTAAGACCCCACTCCATACCTACTAAACCAGGAGCTCTGACCCTGGGACCCAGCAATATTTGCTTTAAGTTTCCTAGGTGATTCTGATTCACACTCAAGTTTGAGAAGCACTGAGTTAGAGGCAGCATCTAGAACAAAAGGATAAGATAACAAAGAATGGAATACGTATAGGAGGAGGCCCATGTGACTGATTGAAGGATAAGTAAAAAGTGATTAGAGAGACAAAACCAAGGATGTAGTTGCGTAGTTGGGAAAACATGAAGAAGCTTTACATTACCATCCTGAGGAGTTTCAATATTATGCTGTGGGATAATGCACATTTGAAGATGTTTTTTTCCTGGAATTGGTTTTGTTTCTGAAGAAGAAGGATGTTACCATTAGTACATCTGAGAAATATTAACATAATAATGTTTTATCATAAGAGTTAGAAAAGAGGTAAGATGGTGCTGTGAAGAATTAGGGGATATGTTGTAGTCCACCCAAGAAGTAAGAAGAGCTTTTGAATTAGGATGTTGAAAGCAGGGATGGAGAGAAGTGAGTAGATTCAAGTGGTGTTTTATTTGCTTAAGTGGACAGTTACAAGAAGTGTTTCAAAAGCTTTGAAATCAAATCTATTTTGCCTCTAATTGGAAATGAAGTGGGAAGAAGAAGGGAAATGACTTTATTTCTGGAAATTTAGATGTAAATTGTACAATGAATAGAGACAGGGATGTTATGAAGAGACAGTGAGAGAAGAATCTGTGATTCCTTTTGAACACCCACAATTTTAGGTACTCATGACATTCAAGGCAACATATATCTGGAAATGCAGATCTGTCTTTGAATATGGAGACATTAAACTATATTATCACTTTTTTCTTGATACCACCCCCAGGCTGTTGAAATACTGATCTAGGAATCCTTAATGTCTCAGTAATTAAGCTTGTTTGTTTTAGCTGTAAGCTATTGGCCAATGCTGGCGTAGACTATTGTTCTGGTATAGATAATGCTATGTTCCTAATACCTTGCTCAGTTCTCATTCTGTAGATTTTGTAGACTGCTTTTTAGTGATCCCATTAATGTGGTTGGCATCCCTTTATTTGGCTGAGTGTGCACCTGCAGAAACTGGACAGCAGATCTAGCTTCCTGTTGGCCTTGAATGCCAAGAATTCATGAGTCAAGTGGTGTTGTAGCTTGGACTGTTCAAGGGATCTTTCCTTAACTGGTTTACTACTTTTAAGCCACCAATGGTGAAGTGCTTTCTCAACCCACCTGAATAGCCATTTAAATGTATTACACAACAACCATTATGCAAAAAGTTGCTTAGTTGTCACTGTATCATATTCTTATTCTAATAAATAATAGGTCAGTCATTCCACAAAGGCAAAAGAACTGTTATGCAATAATAAGTTACTTTTGAACTTTAATACTTAAAATTCTTAGCAAATTTATGGTTTCCAAGATAATTACTCACTGATATGAGTTAGCTATTATTAATAGCAAGTGACTATTATCCTCCTTCTCTAGTTTCTTTTGCTTTCTTATTATAAAAATCTAACACAGATCTAGAAAAATATATAAAACATATGCATAGTTTAATACATTTTCATAGAGTGAATACACTTCACCATTACACAGGTCAGGAAATAAAATTTTGCCACCCAACCCAGAAGCCCCTTTCCATTCTCTTTCCTTTGTAGTTTTATAGAACATATAGAACACCTTTATAGAAGTGAGCATCCCTAAACACTGTATTTTATTTTTGCCTCTTTTTCCTTTTGTATATTCTGTCTCTTTTCATCTTTAGTGTATTAATTAGCATTCTTCAGAGAAACAAAACCAACACAGAGAAATAAAACCAACAGAATAAATGTGTGCATGTTAGTATGTGTAGGAGAGAGAGAGAAAGAGAGAGAGAGAGAGAGAGATTTTAAGGAATTTACTCATGTAATTATGGAGACTTGGTAAGTCTAAAATCACAGGGTAGGGCTGGCAGGCTGGAGTCCAAGGGAAGAGTTGTAGTTCAAGTCCACAGGCAGCCTGCTGACAGAAGTCCTCCTGGCTTGAGAGTGGTCTATCTTTGTTCTATTAATATTTTAACTGCTTAAATGAGGCCCACCAATATCATGGAGGGTAATCTGCTTAGTCAAAGTCTACCAATTTAAATGTTAATCTCATCCAAAAACACCTTTAGAAAAACATCCAGAATGATATTTGACCCCACATATCTGGGACTATGGCCCAGCCAAGTTGACACACAAAATTAGCCATCACATATAGGTTTATCCCTCCCTGCACTCTTTTTCCTTTGCAATTTATTTGTTGAAGAATCTAGATTTTTCACTTGTAGAGTTTCCCATAGCTGTAATTTTGTCAACTGCCTTGTTAGAGTGTAGTTTGACATATTGCTGTGTTTTATGCCTTCCTTCTAAACTATTAGTTGGATCTAGAGGCACAATCAAATTCAGGTTTTTCTTTTGTTTTGTATTTTGCAAAACAAGTTTATAGTGTCTATTATTTAACAAATCGTTTCCATTATTCAACATAATATCTGCTTGTCTCTTTTTGGGAGGTTATCAGCCATTGATGCTCAAATCCATTGATTCATTAGGAGTTGCACAATTATGATATTCTAAGTCATTCTTTTTTTTCTTCATTTTTTATTTATAATGTTTCTTAAAGAGAAACTTAGATTCTTCTACTCTCCTGTAACTCAGGGTCTCCATTAGCTTTAAGTAACTTTCTGTCAATTCTACCTGATGTTACAAACCCAATAAATCCTTCCCTTCAAATTACTCTTCCTCAAATTCAACTCTGATCCACACACTCCCCTACCCAAAATATCCCAGTGATTCTCTTTTGCCTCACAAAGGAAGTTTGCATTTTTTTATTGAGCACTCAATGTCTATCAAACCATGTCCTTGTATCTTTCTTGCTTTTGTATTCATTACTCCCACAAAGGTTTCATACATTCCAACCAAACTATGCTGCTCTCCTAAATATGTCTTAGCTGTTCAAAGCTCAGAGCCTTTGCTCATGTTTTCCCCTCTGTCTTAAAATGCCCTTCCCCACTTTCTCTTCTGCTGAAGTTCGAAAGTCAATCTATCAAGGTACAACTGAGGTGCCACCAGCTCTACCTAGAATTGCTGATCAAATATAATCTCTTTTTTTGGAGCTCCCTTAAACTTTGTCTTTTTATGGTGATCGTAATATTTTGCCACATACTTGAGTCTTTTTTATATTTGTTATTTTTCTTGATGGAATTGATAGTGTAGTTATTTTGTTATTTTAACATTTTATATTTTCCACTAATCTATTACATAATCCAACATAAGCAGTATTCAACAACTTATACTACTACAAGTCAATTCAAATACGCATTTATTACTTTTATTGTTTGGTTGAAAACATAAATAAATTTCACTTAATCTTATAGTTACATTTTATTATCTTCATCCTTTTCAGATGATTGATTTTCAGAATATAAGCTGTCAACAGAAAGTTTTCTACCTAGGTCTAGTCCAATTTTGACAAGGGGTAATATTATTCTGCCCTCTTGTGCCCAGTAAAAACACAAAACAAAATTAAGACTGTAGTATTGTATACTAACAAACAACGAGGTTATACAGTAGTTGGCATATGATGTTTTTGTAGTTTTCAGTTTACTTCCATATTTATATGTCATTATAGTTTTTCAGATTCAGATTCAACTGATGTCCATTGATCAGGTATTTCCTACTATTTCCTACATGTACTAGGAAATACGTTGATCAGGTATTTCCTACAGTGTATGTTAATACACTGTGCTAGGTACCTTTATATACATTATTTACTGAAGTTTCACAGTAACGCTGTGAGGCTGACATTATTGTCATCAAGTAGTTAAGGAGAATGAGTTTCAGAGAGGACAATTAACTCGCAGAAATTTATAACAATACTGAATGCAAAACAAAAAGAGATTCTAATACAGGTCTTTTAGTTGTAACTTATCCCTCTATATAAAAACTGCCCTTTTCCTCTAAATTACATACAACATTTATATTATCAGGTCAAATATCTTCAAGTAACTTACTGGAATGATAAGACATTTACTTTGCTATTTATATGCTTTTGACATTAATAATAAAAGAGCCTGTGGAAAACGTCCTTATGGATTACATGGGATAATGCATTGCAATTATGATTCTTTCCTGTCATCCCTCCTCTCAAATTCTCCTCACCATACTGTTTTGCCTTTCTGTATCCCTGACTTAGCTTCCCATTTCTCTCTTCCCCAGTCTTCCATCACTTTCCTTTCTTTGACTGCTTCCTTTGCACTCCATGTTTCTACTTCCTCTTGTCATTCCACCTACTTCTCTGGCTTCTTCACATCAAGTCTTCTTCCATCCATGTACTTAATGGCCCATCCTCTGTTGCCTTCCCTTCTCACTCACTCTAGACTTTCTAAGAAGCTCAGCCAAACCAAAGCTTTACCTATCACCTACTTGTGAGTGGTTCAGAAATTTATATCTTCATTGCTCATCTGTTCGATTATGTTACAATTTTACTTGGTTAGAATGTTTTGAAAAAATATTTTTATGATATCAAAATCAACATAATGGAAATTGAATACATTGTCTTTCCAGGTTAAAAGATTTTGAGTTCCTGTACACTCACTCCTTGGTAAATGGAACTACCATATGCAAGAGCCCAAGTCATAAATGTTGAATCATCCTAGATTCTATCTACCTCATAATAATTAACTTCTTTAAAGTTAATTATTAAATCCATGGTTTAAAGCATGGGCTTTGGAGTCAAATATGTCTTACATGAAATCCTGGCTATACCACTTATTATTAATGTGATTCTAATAAAATTAATTAAATTCTCAAAACTTCAGTGTTGTCTTCTGTATAATATAGATAATAATAGGTTTGGAGAAATGTTTAGAACATAGGTATTCAGTTTTTATTATTTATCTTTATTAATTTTAATCCTTAGTATGAATATTAGGTATTCTAGACCAGAGACAGATTATTTATTACTTAAATAATAACTAAGTTGGCCCCTCTTGTTCCAGTCCTTACCCCTGGAGCAACATAATAAAAGCCAGATAAAATATTATCTTACACAAGTGGCCAAATACTTCATAAGTGAGAGAAAGGCAAAGAAAAATATATTTTTTTTTGGTCATTTATATACAAGAGAAAGCCAGCTGCACCCTTTTAATCCTGAAAGGAGAGAAAAACCTTTGCTCCTTGGAGACGAAATGGAAAGGCTCATGGGTTTATGATAACCCAGGATCCTCCCCAGTAGTCGAATCTCTCCACAAACTTCCAATTTCTGGCTTTTATGACCTAAGGATAATTTTATCTTCAATTCAACTTGGTACTTATATGCCATCTTACTCGCTCAGATTTGAAGGCAACAGATATCCACTGTCAGGTATTTTCTACTGTACCACATTTTGGGTTTTATTTACCATTGAAATGTAAATAGGGAGATAGAGTTCCCATTTCCTTGGCTCCCAGGGAGCTTAACTTAGATGCCTAGTCCAGGCTGTAAACATTTGGTTCCCTCAGGGTGATGAGGTTTATTATCCTTTGAAACACAGCAATTAACTTGACAAATGGCTATAGATCTAATCCTTATAGTATGGGAAAAGGAAAAAGTTTTGAGGGGAAATGAAGGCAAATTTCTCCATCCTTATATCATACAGATTTCCATGTCCCAGAAAGCTGGCCCTTTTTACAGGAGCACTAAGAAATTCAAAGAAGATTTATTTTCCTGTGTTCTAATTTTCTGTGGCTGCTGTAACAATCTGCCACAAACTGGTGGCCTAAAGCAAATGACATTTAATCTCTTATGGTTCTGGAGGCCAGAAACCTAAAATCAGAATCACTGGGCTGAAATTAAAGTGTTGGCAGGGACCTACTCTCTTCTAGAAGCCCTGGGGGAGAAACCATTTCTTGCTTCTTCCAGCTTCCAGTGGCTGCCAACATTCCTTGGCTGGTGGCCTCATTAATCTAATCTTTGCCTCTATCTTCACATCACATCCCCTTTACCTCTATTTGTGTGTAAACTCTCCCTATGCCTTCCTATGATGAGAATACTTGTGTATTTAAAACCCACTTGTGTATTTAAAGCCCACCTAGATAATGCAGGATCATTTCTCTATGTGAAGATCATTCAGGTAATCACATTTGCAAAGACCCCTTTGATCCCCCGTATATAGTAACATTTATGGGTTCCAGGAATTAGAACACAGATATCCCTGGGGGAGGCAGAGGTATTTTTTAGCTTACTATATTCTACAGTCAAAATAATAATAATATTAATTATTATAAATAATAAATAATATTTATATTATTATAAATAATAAATAATATTTATATTATTATAAATAATAAATAATATTTATATTATTATAAATAAATAATATTTATATTATTATAAATAAATAATATTTATATTAATTATTATAAATAATAAATATTTGTATTAATTATAAATAATATTTATATTAATTATTATAAATAATAAATAATATTTGTGTTAATTATTATTGTTGAGGTTATGTTTAGGTCCCACCCTATACCTGCTGAACCAGGAGCTCTGAGGCTGGGACCCAGCAATCTGTGCTTTAAATTCCATAGGTGATTCCGATTCACACTCAAGTTTGAGAAGCACTGAGTTAGAGGCAGTGTCTAGAACAAAGAAACAAGATAACAAAACATGGAGTACATACAGGAGGAGGTCCATGTGACTGACTGAAGAATAAGTAAAAGGTGATTAGACAGGGAAAACCAAGGATGTAGTTGGGAAAGCAAGAAGAAGCCTTAAATTACCGTCCTGAGAAGTTTTAATATTATGCTGTGGGATAATGCACATTTGAAGGTGTTTTTTCTTGGAATTGGTTTTGTTTCTGAAGGAGAAGGATCTTATCATTAGTACATCTGAGAAATATTAATATAATAGCGTTTTATAAGAAGAGTTAGAATAAAGATAAGATGCTACCAAATTTGAGTGTCTCTTCCTAACATCCCTGTCTCTCTTCATGACACAATCTATGTAGAGATAGGGATGTTAATCGCTAATTTGACTTTTATCATATCAATATTATTAAATATTATATTTAATATAAGACTTATAATAATAAATATTATTTTTGTCATGGTTGTGGCTATCATGACACTTGTCATTATCACCAAAATATCTTTATAACCAGTGTTTTCCTTCCCTCTTAACATTCCTTAGTTTAGAACAGAACCACGTCTTGCCTGTAATGCTGCAACAACCTTCACACTTGTCTGTCTACCTCTAGCCTGAAATTTTTCCAATTGGATAACCAAATTGCTTCATCTTTTAAAATCTACGTTTGGTCAGAAATCTTTTGTCAACTTAAAAGTTTGCAATGGCTCTCCACAGCATGAAGCCTACTGCTCCAGAATTATCTTTTTTCCCCGTTTTTTAAGAGATAAGGTCTCACTCTGTTGCTCAGGCTGGTCTTCAATTCCTGGCCTCAAGTGATCCTCTTGCTTCATCCTCTTGAGTCACTGGGGTTACAGGCATGAGCCACTGCACCTGGCCAGAATTATCTTTTGTTACTTCAGTCTTCCTGTTCTACTCATTGATGTGCCATTTTGCAGACTGCTCATTATTTTTATCTGCTGTCCTTCTTATTGAGATACCTGTCCTACCAAACTTCGTCACTTTTTTAACTCCTACTTCTCCATGGAGACTGGGTTCAACCACCTTCTCATTTTGGAAGCTTTTCATAAAACGTTCTCAGCTGGGTTCCCTGCCTGTGTGCTTTTTTTCTGGCATTAGCCACACTTGGCATCAAATCCCAGTTCCACCTCTTAACTGTGAGATTGTGCAGTTGGATATTGATACAATATCTATATTTTTCAGAAATGGGAAATGAAACAGGTCACTCACAAGTTTTTTTGGAGCTGCTTTATCAGTACATTTATTGAATGTAAATAGTATTAAAGTACTGATTTTCACTTTTAAGTCTATTTAAAATTTCCTTACTTATTAATTCAGATTAGTTTCCTATTGCTGAGAAGCAATATACTGCACAATTTAGGGTCTGAAACAACCATTTAAATTTGCTCAGATTTCATGTATTCGAAATTTAAGAAAGGCTTAGCTCATGGTTTCTCTGATCCAGGTGATATCATCTGAGGCTGAAGGTTCTACTTTCAATGTAACTTCTTCACTTGTGACTGGTGCCTCCATGCTCTTTGATTCTTCTCCCTCTCAGCCTCATTCTCTCATCTCTCCCTCTCTCTCTGTCTTTTTGTCTCTTTTCACATGGTAGTTTTATCCTCCTAGGCCTCCTCACATGGCTTGGGATTCTCACGTTATCATGGTCTTCGGTAGCCATACTACTTTCATGACACCTGGCTCCCAAAGCCTGGAAGTTGAAGCTGCCAGTCCAGTTAAAGGATATAACCCAAAATGGCACAGTCTCACCATAGCCTGTTTGTCCAAGTGGTTGAAGGGCACACTCAGATTTAAGGAGATGGAGAAATAAATTCTGCTCTACCTCCAGATGCAGCGGCAGCAAATAATTTACATTGCCAAAGGGCATGTGGCATGAACGATAGTTGCTGCAGACATCCTTGGAAATTACAGTTGGGCAAGGTGTTTTTAGAATCTTGTTGCTTCAAATGAGATACGTAGAAATACAGATTGGGGCTTAACCCAGACCTGCTAAGTTAGAATCTGCATTGTAACAAGATCTACTGCTGATTCACATGTTCCTTAAAGTTTGAGAAGCACAGTTTTAGTTTTACAGGACTTCCAAAGTTGTCCTAAAGCATCTCTTTAAAATACACTGATGTTCATTTTACTGATTAGAAAACTGAAGTATCAAAAAAATTCAATTTAAAAAATTAAATAAATAGATGAAAGTAAAAAAAATGCAGCCTATTGCTGATTTCAGTTTTTTTCTACATTCAGCCAAATTGTGAGACTGGTTATTTTCTTCCTTGACATGATATCTGCTTTAATATTTACATGAAAACAACTGTAATATGTTCCAATTTTACACCTTAAGTTCTAATTATGTAGGAAGTCAGCCAAAGAGGAGTCAGTATGGGCACAGCCAAGTTCCCAGGGTGCTAGTGCCACTAACACTGTCCTTTTCTTTTCAAGAATATAGCCATATTCTTAAAAATGGCAATGTTGATTAATAACTCAATTATCAATTCTGTTCCTACTACCATTGTACCATTAATATTAGTGTGGGACATACTTCTTTCCATTTAAATATGAACTTTTCGATTGCTGCAGCCATCCACAAGGAGTGAAGCCCTTTTTTTTTTTTTTAAGCGAGAAATCACTAAGTGCCTTTAGGAGAGATTAATTGTTAATTATAAGTCTTTTATATTTTAAATAAAAGGAAAGAACCTACTTGTACTTTGTTCCTCATGTTTTCAAGTATATGATTATAACCAGAATTTCCCAATTCCTCAGGTATATGTCTTAATATAATTGTACGATTTAACACTTGAATCTCCCCCCCAAGCCCACTTAAACACACTTAAGGTTGACTGTTGCCCACTGGGAGGCTGTGAGCAACCTCTTTGTTCTGCTAAACCTTTTCCTGTTCTTAAAAAGAAAGGAATAGATATGCAATTATACTCCTTCTGCAGTCTGCAAAGTTATGTACCCCAGTTATACTTGCATGACAAAGATTTATATATGACTAAGATGCGATTTAGTTATGACAAAGATTTCAATTAACACCTAGTTTGTCAATACAGATTTTGTAACTAAAACACTATGTCTATTCCTTGTATAATTTAAAAAGACTGCAGTTCTTAACCACTCTTATGCACAGGGCTAAAATTCTTCTGTCATTATAAGATCTTCCTCAAGCTTTAAGATTAACAAACCTAGAAGGATACACATATATTTAATGGACTAGCTTTTTGTTTGCATTGAAATGCTTGTGGGAAATGGTTTTAGTTGTCTTGGAATAAACATGCATATCTCATGTACACATGAAGATTTGTTTACATTTTCACTTCCCCCGCCAGACTATGAAACCTTTCCTAGTGGAAAGTGTGTCTTATTTACCACTGCATCCCAAATACTTTGCACAGCACAAAGCACATGGCAAATTTTTGATAAATTTCAAATAAATGAATGAATATATTTACACAGTGCCTATATGGCCTCTGACCTAACTGTAATCTACTGCAGTCTTTTCGTGTTGCCACTGCTGTTGCAGAAAAGGAGGACCATGGACAGGAAGGTGAAGCATGACAGGCAAGCAGCTGCTGCTTGATTCTTTGTCTGAAGGGGCTTGCGAGCAGTTTCCCTTCCAGCTCTATTTGGTCTCATTACATGAGGGATCAGGTCTCTGCCGTTCCAGACTTCTGCACGCAGCCTCAGCTCAGGCCCTCCAGAGGGCTGTCAGCTTTCTCATCTCTACCAGACAACTTGACAATGCTGTACATGAAACACAGGACTCTCTGCCTTTAAGGGTTTTTTTTTTTTTTTTGAAACAGAAGAAAATATACATATATATTTTGTTAAAGAGTATGCAGGGTTTTTGTTGCCATCATTGTTGTTCTGTTGTTGTTATTCTGCAGGATCCAAATTACACAGGGGCAGATATTTCCTGAGGCTAATGATAAAAGCACCATGATAGTATTCTTCTGTTATTTTATTTGTTGGAGGTGTAAAGTAGTAATCCCATTTTAACTTTTTCCTGTTTATAAATCTGTCCTCTTAAACATCAAACACTGTGGCTTTCTTTCATTAGCCTCATTTGCTCAAAGTCCTTAGACTAAAGAGCTCCTCTGAGTTGGTGTAGGTAGACTTGGGGGGCGTTTCCCCCACCTTCTTATTTCACAAGAACTACATTTTTCCAGGCAAATAGACTCCTCTGTATCTATAACGTCCAGATTTTTATATAGGTCCTATAAGCACGGTGCTGTTCTCTATCAAACAGCCCTGATCCTTTGAACATGCTCTTATCTATGTGTCACACATGACAGTCAAAACCCCTGGATGGGTTGGCATAGTCATCATCCTTGCTGTGCTGTTTCCCTTTCATAAAGGCACACATTTGATCTCATCTTCTCTTAATACAACATACTGTGGCAGTGTTGTATTTTCCTTCTCTTTCTGTCTGTTAAATATTCTGGTTTGTGGAGGTTCACAGACATGTGTTAGCATATCCTTGCCTGCATGTAGTTGTTCATTACCAGACCTTTGCTCTTTTTATTTTCTTTTTTGACTCTTCCTTTTTTCTGTTTAGTATCTCCAAAATGGTTTACATGAATACTAAAGGCGACCATTGTAGAGTGGATGTCCAAAAATCTACTTGCATCTAATTACATGTCTTTTTCTTTTTATATAATCCATCCACTTCCAGCCACATTATTTATCTCCATCTCCTTTTCTGGGCCTGTCAACAGCTGCTTTAAATTTGGGTGTAGAAGTATCCTTAGATTGCTCCTTTACCTTCTCCAAAAGGAAATAACATGATTTTCCATCTAAGGTAAAAGCCAGATTGGCCCAATTTCCCTGCATATTTTGGGAATCACAATACTTACTGAATGCTGATCTAGACATGTTTTATCTAGATCACCCTTTGGTGGGTTGGAGGAGAAGGAGACGTGGATTTACAGTTTCCACAAGGAATTTAGCTTCTTTCCTCCCATATGGCCTAGGCTTACTCTGCTGTTGATTGTCACTTAAACTAAGAAAATACGTGGCACGCTAATGAGTTTCTTTCCTTTTATGGTCTTCCACTTCTATGGCCTCCAAATACCCTATATTAGATATGAAATTCAGCCAGGTTAGAATGCTTTCTTTTTGGTTCATACTTTCCAGGGAAGATATTTACACAGGATTATTTCCAAGGAGAAGGTCCACTGCAGGGACAGGTGGAAGCACTGTGAACGTAGACAAGCAGGCACGGCTTACAGTACAAAACAAAAATAGATGAGTGCTGCCTAAAAACAATACACCTAATATTGATTCTGTACATTACATTGTGCTTTTGCAGATCACATTTATAAACATCATCTGACTAAAGCCTTGCAACAACCCAGAGAGATAGACCAGATACCAGTGCTCCTATTTGTTAGATAAAGAAACTGTTGGGTGGTTGAGTCAGAATGTAGTGAGAACAAGAAACCAGTTCTCTTCTTTCCAATTAACGCTCATTCTGCTTTAGAGTATTTTTAGTTTTCCCAGAATTGTTGGCACTTGCTCTGGAAAAAGTATGTTGCTATCAATGAAATCTACAAACTCCTAATCAACCCACCGCATAACACAAGGTAAAATTTCTGGGGTTCTGTCACTCTAAAGAAAAGATTTTTAGAATAATTACTAACATGGACATTGGAAGTCAGTCTGTGGCATATCTGAAGATCTCAGTAATATATATAATATAATACATTACACATTTAAAATCTATATTTTTTAATTCAGCAAAAATTTGCTTTACAATATCGCCACTTACCACATATTTCATAAAGGAAAGCGTGTAATCAAATGCTGGAGAGAGGGAAAGAGAGAGAGGAAAACTAATATAGTACCATTTCTAAGGTGGGAATTTTTTCTCAGTGCAGCGTAATGCTTATATTGGATCATTATCATTTGGAAGCCCACATAGATTTCAGATAATAAGAATAGCCTCATTTGATGGCTTTGTGTGGGATGAATCTCTTTTTTAAAAAGGTCTGTAAACCATAGCACTTTTCTGACACTTTTTTCTTCTACTCACTGAATTCATTGCAGTTACTGAGAAATTAATAATAACCAGTCACAGGTGTGTGGCGTTTGTTTTTTCCACCCACAGAATGTTTCAGGCATACTGAATTCAGTTTGTTGATAAATTTGCAATGTTGTTGAAGATCAGTTCTGACACATGTAAGTCAGTACCAAAGAATCTAGCTTGGCATCCTGTCCTAGATGCAATAAAAATTTACTCTTTGGAGTCTTGAATTCTTTGACAATAACAAGGATGTTAACTACAAATTTGGAAAAGATAACTCATTCATATTTCACTGCATCACTGAATGTGTTCCTGTTTTTTATTAAAAAAAACTACACAAAAAGATGAAAGCATGTTACTTACGGGGAGTAGGAAGACACCTTTTACCTCACATTGAAAAGCTTCCCAACCATTTTGCTTAGAAAGTGAAAGCTATTGTGCTAAACAACAATGCCGGCCGGGAGGACACAAAGATGTCATGTAAAGGGTTTGCAGTATCTCTTTTAAAAATGTCAGAGCTCTGTCTGAGTTGAGAACATTTCTCTCAGAATGGTAACAAAGTGCCCTGGTGACTGCTTGTACATTCACGAAGACTTCACTACTTTGCTTCCTACTCTCTTGCCAAATGCATGACAAAATACTTCCAAACAAGACCTTACTAACACAAAGGAAGAATCACAGCGAAAAGGGTCTGACCTTTGTTTATTCTGAACTTAGCTTCAGAACCGATTAAGACCCGTGCTGAATTTTTAGCAGTTTGACTTATTCATCAAAGTGCAAATCCCCACTGGTAAATCTGGAAGTTGCCAGGGGATTTGCTCCCATTTAGAAGTCCTAATCATTAACAATAGACTCCTGCCCAGAGGTAACTACTGTTAAGTTACAGAATAAGAATTCAGAATTTTCTCGTAGTAGGTTGGCTACTCTCGACCGGCAAGTCTTAGAAAAGCAGATAGGAGGTTTCTTTGTACTGTATTTTGTTGTCATTTGTTCAAGATAGATTTCGATTATACAGGGACTTACACAAAATGACTCTATTTGGGGCCCTTTTTTCATAGGAATAAGCAGTATCTTATGTACTAACTGTCATTTAGGTTTCAAAAGTAAAGTGAAGTAGGTGAACATCTGATTTTACTTTAAAGGTCTTCCTCCTTTCCCTATTATCTTCTCTCTTTCATACAATGTTTAGAATTCCTGCTGTTAAAGTATTTTTTTAAAGCTCTGATGTCATTTTTAAAATCCCAGGGATTTCAATTTTCTGTTGCCATATTAAAATTCATCCCAAAACTTAGGTCTTACAACAGTAATTTATTATTTGTCTTGATTCTGTGATTGACTGGACTCAGCTGGAAGGTGCTTCTGTTCCACGTAGTGTCTGATCTTCCTCATGCATTCAGCTGAAGCCAAAATAGTCAAGATAGCCTCTCACCTACCTGTGAATCCTCCACGTGGTTTTTCCTTGGTGGGTAGTCTAGCTCAAGCCTATTTAAAGCATGGAACTGGCTTTCAAGAATGTAAGCTCACTGGGTGTGGTGGCTCATGCCTGTAATCCCAGCACTTTGGGAGGCTGAGGCAGGAGGATCACTAAAGCGCAGAAGTTCAAGGTTGCAGTAAGCTATCATGCCACAGCACTCCAGCAGCCTGGGTAGCAGAGGAAGACCTTGTCTCAAACAAAAAGAAAGAAAGAAAAACACGGTAAGCTCCAGTGGGCCTCTTATTATCCTGTATGCCTCTCATTAAGCCTCTGCTTGTATTGTGCTTGTTAATACGCAATCAGTCAAAGCAAGTCTCCTGGCTAAGTTCTAACATCAATGTGGGGCTTCATGGATAGAGTGAGGCTTGGTCTATTAGAAGCGACCACTGTAACAGCCTGTTGTATCAAGTTAAAATGTTAAATGTGAGGGATGAGGAGTATAAACTTGCTTATATTTATTTAGTAGTGTATAATATAAAAACTTTTCTCACGTTAATTCTGAAGATTCTATAGGGTGGGAAAAGCTTTTACTATTATGTTTTTATAGTTATAGAACATGCATTAGTGAGATTAGTGACATACTTTTTAACTTGAATCCTCAAATGATTTGACCACGACAACACAAGATAATAAATGACAGAACTGTAACTTAAAATATAGATTTTGTGATTTTAAGGATGGTTTTGGTGCACTAGCCAGAATATATTTAGCCTTCAATTTTGTTTAGGTACTGCTGAAATTGATAATGAAGAACTTCAGTCATACCTGTAATTATATTTTTCTGACAAAAGGGCTAATGTGGAAAATACCCCAACTGTTTGGAAGGCCACAGTATTGCATAACTCTATGCAGTGCCTCATCATTAATTCATACGCTCAATAAATATTTGGCAAGTGCCTATTATGTATGTTCTAGGCACTGTCTTGGGTGCTGGGCTTATAGAAGTGAACAAAACAGACAAAAACCAAATCCTGCGATTGTTGAGCTTATCTTCTATTAGAGAAATCACAAAATAACAAGATAAATGCCCAGGTGGAAATTAAATCAAAGAAAGGGAAAAGAAATAGAGTGGTTGCAACTGTAGGTGGGCAGGGTAGTTCTCATGGAGAAAGTGACATGTGAGATAAGACTTAAAGGAAAAAAGCAAGATTGACATGCAGATATTTGGGGAAACAACACTATAAACGGAAGGAAGAACAAATGCAAAATCTCTGGGGTTGAAGCAGTCTTGATAATGTTTGAGGAACAGTAAGGAGGCCCGTGTGGCTAGAGCAATGTGAGTGATGGGGAGGGAGATGAGATTAGAGAGGTAATGGGGACCAGATCATTTAGGGTCCTGAATGTCACTGAAAAGACTTAGACTTTTGTTTTGAATGAAGCAATGTCTGGAAACCACCATTTGATAGAGCGACCATACAGCCTACTCTTCAACTTCCCGGAAAGGCCTGCTGTAGGAGGGGAGGAGGATACTTGTTTTAAAATGCTGAATTTTACCCAGATCTGAGAGTGAGAATCTTTGGAAGTGGGATTATGTAATCTGCATTTTAAATTGCTCCCAGCTGCTTCCTATGTCCACTAAACTTTGTGAAGTACTGCCTGACCTATTAGCACATTTCAGCTTCCAAAGAGCAAGATAATCAGCCCCAATTTTACCATCTGGGTAATGCTAAATGAGGCCCACTTCCAGTTAGGTTAATGAAGCTACAGCAGACTGCATGCTTCTGCAAACCAACGCTGATCTAGCACCTTCAAAATTCCCCATAGGAACCCAGGAAGTAGTATTAGTAAAATCACTGAGGTGTGAGTGTGCAATCCACATAGCAACATTAAATTAGCCTTCTTAATCAAATGAGTAGCTTTGCAATTTGTACATGAACAAACCCTGCTGGAATTTGAGCCAGGAATCCTTGAAACTAAAAACTATAGCTCCGCTTTTTGTAATTGAAGGAGAATCACCGATTACAGAGATTACACTAAATTCCTAACTTCTTTTTCAGTCACAGAATTATTATTAAGCAAGGGCATCACAGCATGTAACTAAAGAGCACCTTCCACCTGAGTTTCTAAGTCCCTAGAAATTTCTTTTTTTGGGATAATTTTAGGGTGGGTAAATTACTTCTAATTTACCCATTCTAACTATGGACTACAATACAGCAGTGGAATATTTGTGGTGAGTTTATTCCTAAAGAACAACAAACTGCTTTCTATCAGATTTATTTTTGTTGTGGTCTTAGATGTGTTACTTTTTCTCGTTTAGTGAAAAAGAGAAACTATATAGTTTGAGGTTGGATTGAAGAGAAACAAAAACATTGATTTTGAACTCTAGTATAATTTCAGGTTCAATATGAACTATTTAAATATAAGCTAAAATAAAACAGCTGACAATATTTTTTTCACTTAAATAGTTTGTTGCAAAATACTGACTTTTAGAAAATGCAATTGCAATTAGCGTTTGGGAATGGTAATTTTTCTAGGAATCCTAAGAAGCATAACAGCCCATTATAAAGTAAGAACTGGAACAAGCTAGCTTAAACAATGAACAGTCTCTTTTGAGTCTTGGGGTACAAATCATTTCCTTAAAAAACCCTTTTCTTCTTTCACCTTCTGGACCACATGAAACTTGGCTTTCTGGGAGTTGCTATTTGGTCAAATTTCTGATTCATTGTCATAGGTAACTCTCGCTCACTTATTGAAACTGGCCTTGAGACTGTTTGTACTTTCACCTGTATTTCCATTAGAAAGTTAAAAACTAACATATAATCACTCTGATACGGTTTGGATCTCTGTCCCAGTCCAGATCTTATGTCGAATTGTATAATCCCCAATGTTGGAAGTGGGGCCTGGTGGGAAGTGATTGGATCATGGGGGCAGGTATCCCTCAGTGCTGCTCACGATAGTGTGTGAGTTATGAGATCTGATTGTTTAAAAGTGTGTAGCGCCCCTGCCCCTCTTTCTCCTGCTCTGGCCATGTAAAGTGCCAGCTCCCTCTTTGCCTTCCACCATGATTGTAAGTTTTCTGAGATCTCCCTGAGAAGCCAAGCAGATGCCAGCATCATGCTTCCTGTAGAGCCTGCAAAACCATGAGTCAATTAAACCTCTTTTCTTTATATTGGGTCAGTGCAATAGTAATCACAGTTTTGCCATTTTATTGCCATTACCGGAGCATTTTAATTGTCATAAAATGGCAAAATCACAATTACTTTTGCACCGACCTAATTATCCAGTCAGAGTTTTTTGTTGTTGTTGTTTTGTTTTGTTTTGTTTTTGTTTTTGTTTTTTTTTTTTTAAATAGCAGTGTAGGAACTAATACACACTGTTAAAATGGTTGTCCCAGAGTACTTTAGAAAGAGGTTACCATTTTGCTTTTCCTTGTCTTCAGGATTCTCCATTTAATTAATCTTTTTATTTTTATAAACTCTTCTGGGTAACCTCTGCTCAGTTGTTTTCTCAATGGTGCAGCATGCCGGCCTGCGTTTCATAGTGTATATCTCTCTCCTTCTGTGGATGCATATACTTAATGTCTGTGTTTCTTTCTTGTGGCCCCTCTTTCCCCTGCCTAACCATAAACACAATATATGTGTCTTTATCCTCAATTCACAGTAGTTAGAAAAAATATTTTCTTAGAGGCCAGGTATTGAGAAGATGAGATAGTATGCAAAAGGAACAACCCTTCTGCATACTACAAAAAACAGGAAACAACCACTACAGATCCTCCGACATCCCTTGTTTTCCCCAGATCTCTACTTCTTTAAAAAGAAAGGAAACAGAACAAACAAAAAACACTTTGGAGTCCGTTTCTATTTTTCTTCCTTATTATTTCTTCTACCTTGAAATCAGCTCCGATTTCTTTCATCTCATTAGTATTGATAATAATATAAATATCTACTAGTAAAAGCAAACATTTCTCCTTATTTTTTGGCATTTTTAAAGAACCAGGTGAGTCATTTGTTTTGTCTTACAATAATTTAAAAAATATACAGTAATGAAGTTTTCATCTCTTCCAATGACACAGATGAATTTTCATTTACTTTTTAAGCTAACTTTGAATAAAGATGATTTAATCAAAAGCAGGGATTTTTTTTTTTTTTGCCATCTCTAGAAGTTACAAAAGGAGAAAAATGAGTGCTAGCTGTCTAATATAAACTGTAATACCAGGTTGAAGCATTGCTCTACTTCATTTTTCAGCTCCTAAAATGAAAGAAATACCAAAGGAAATACCAAAGAGAAGAGCAATATACCTGGCTAAGGGAGACAGTAAAAAGCTACAGTAACATAAATTAAGAAACAGTGTTACCTTTGGTTTTTACAAGTTTTACCTTCTCCAAGTTCAGACCAGACTGGACAAGATCTGTTCTAGCTATAAAATCTTATTTTATATTAAACATTTGAAAGGATTTAATAAACATGGATTTTTTTTAATGCAGGAAAATGTTTTTAAAACAGCAGAAATATTTTACTGGAATCTGAATTGTATCAATTACATAGGAAGCCACCCTGGCTGTATTCTTCAACATGGCAAGTTGAAATATACAAAAACTATCTGTAATACAAAGCACAAGCTCGTGATTAGAATTTGTTTTATCAATTTCTTCCAGGATGATGTTTCTACTGGCAAATTATGTTGATTTGGAAACTGCATTAACCTGGTTTTAAAACAGTGATTGTGTTTCAACTTCCATCATCTACCCCCAGTTGTTCAACTTTGAATTAATTATGGTTATTAACCCACTCTAAGAAATTAATGTTCTAGTAATGCAGAGGCTGGTTAAGGTTCAACAAAAAATGTATTCATTTATCCGGGAAATATTTACTGACCTCTTACATGCAAGGTTTCACGTGGAATACTGAAGTTTTACAAAGATAAATCCGTTAGCACTTTCAAGGTGATTACAGTTCGGTAGAAATTAGAAGATCATTTTCAATCATAAAAAAAAGCATTTGACTTAAAAGACATACAGACTGATGAAGAAGGCAGTGAGATATATAATACTCATTTTTACTGGTAATAACAATAATTTTAAATTTTGCAAAGTAATTATTTGTAGTAATAATGTTGACTTTTTAAAGCATGCCTGAAAGTCTGATCTGGAATTGGGTAAGGAGGTCATGAAAAAGGTGGTTATTACGGAGATTTTAGAAACTAAAGGACTTCTGAAAAAAGGGAAGATCTTAATATTATCTGATTTTTAACCTTTCACTATGGCCCTAATTAAAATTTTTATTTGCTACTCTCCTCTAAGCTTAATTACTTGATGTTGACTAACCATATACCAAGAGCGCACGATGTGTGTATATATTTATTATTCTCATTATGATTCAAACCCATGTTCATTTTATAGATATAAACAATGAGATAAGCTAAATGTTATGACTTCTTTCCCTCCTGTATTAGTCCGTTTTCATGCTCCTGATAAAGACATACCCAAGGCTGGGTAATTTATAAAGAAAAAGAGGTTTAATGGATTCACAGTTTCACATGGCTGGGGAGGCCTCATATCATGGCAGAAGGCAAAAGGCACATCTTACATGGCAGTAGGTAAAGAGAGAATGACAGCCAAGTGAAAGCTGAAACCCCTTGTAAAACCATCAGACCTCATGAGATTTATTCACTACCATGTGAGCAATATGGGGGAAACCTCCCCCATGGTTCAGTTATCTTCCACCAGGTCCTTCCCACAAGACATGGGAATTATGGGAGCTACAATTCAAGATAACATTAGGGTGAGGACACAGCCAAACCATATCACCTCCCTAGGGACAGATGTGCCTGGATTATTTCTCTTTTGACTTTGATCCGTTTTCTGAGAAGGAGAGTTGTGGGATTACCACTTTTGATAGAAAAAATACGAAAGAAACATGAGGCGTTCAAATAGAGAAAGTGTCCCCATGGAAGCAGTTGGTTGACCACATTGCATTTTTCTAGTTGTTGCTCCTAAATCTTTTCTTGGAACAAGATTGATTATAAATTACATAAATAAGTCTCATTTCAACGTTTTCTGAACACTGACACATGCTGAATTAGGATATGCATGTTATATAATCAGTCAATTATTTGAGGTGATGTGAAACTTCAAATGCAGACAAGTATTGTATTGGGGAGATATTATGACTTAGGTTTTTCTCTAAAGTATAGTTTTTGCTTTTATGAGAAAAGCTTATGATAAGTGAAATAAAATTCTGAATTAAATCCAGAAAATTATAATTTTAATCATTTTATAGTATGTTGGGAAAACAAAAAGAGGAAGCTTTCTATTTCAGAACATTTGGTTGAATCAATACCTTTTTTTACACTTTTCTTAAAAAGCTGCAGAAAACTATGACTTTGCTCATTTCAGTGTTTGCAGGAGATTCTGGAAGTATTGGTGATGGCTGAAGGATTTCATTGTATATTTGATCTGGATTTTCTATTTGTGTTAGTAGTGTGTGTTTTAGCCTGGATTCCCCTGAAAGCAAAGCTTGAGGCAAAAGCACATGTGTTATTTCCTTTTTAACGGAGTACGATATCAAGAAAACAGAAGTCAGGGAAACCTTTGCTCATCTCTTGGGACAATTTTTTTGTCATCTGAATAATTGCATCTCAGAAAAGGTTTTTTGAGGGGAGAAAGGTGTAAGAGTTTATTTAGTGTCGGCCAGGCGCGGTGGATTTCTCCTGTAATCCCAGCACTTTGGGAGGCTGAGGTGGGTGGATCACAAGGTCAGGAGATCGAGACCATCTTGGCCAACATGGTGAAAACCCGTCTCTACTAAAATATAAAAAATCAGCCGTGTGTGGTGGCACGTGCCTGTAATACCAGCTACTTGGGAGGCTGAGGCAGGGGGATCCCTTGAACCCGGGAGGCGGAGGTTGCAGTGAGCTGAGATCACACCACTGCACTCCAGCCTGGTGACAGAGCAAGACTCTGTCTCAAAAAAAAAAAAAAAAAAAGGGTTTATTCAGTGTCTTGTCTCTCATTGGTCGAAGGCCCATTGTACAGTAGGATAGCTCCCCTCTCTTCCAGGTTGCATGTGCATGGTAGCTGGGCAAGTCTTGTGACCTCAGTGTCAACAGGGAATCCCCAGAGCAGGAGGTAAGAATGAAAGATATATAGAGTAATATATCTATGGATATATCACTATAGTGGAGGAATTTATTTTATAAAGCACAAATATATCTATTGCACTGATTGGAGCCCACAAGACCTGGTGAGTGCAAGTGTTTGCCAAAATCAAAAAGTAGCAAAGCCCCAAGACAGGTGAGACAAAAGGATCTGAAGTAGCACATGAATGGTATACAATTTTGTGAGTTAACGTGATACCCACAGTGGGCCAGCGGTTCCTCTAACCTGTGGTTTGGTCTCTAGCAGTTGCATGAAAGGTTGTGGTAATAGTTGAAATAGTCTCAATAGAAGAAGGTTAGGATAAAAATCCAAATCATAACAATCCCATCATCCTTGAATATGTCTAACTCTTGCAGTGCCTTTATAGTTGAGGATTACGAGCAGGAAGAATCCACATCACTTTCCTTGTCAGTTTATCCTTAACTTGTGGGTTAGGCATGCATGATTTAAGTGTTCTTCCTCCATGACCTTCATCTCCCTGTGCAAAATTCAAGAGCAGTTGTCGACTCAAGTGAAGGCCCCAGCCCTGCCAGCTCATATTCAAGGCTCAGCTCTAACCTTGAGCGTTCAATGTTTACATATTGCTACCTCTCTAGGATACGTGGCAGTTGGAGTTATTGTGCTATTCCTCAATGAGAGTCTTGGAATGATAATAAACATGATTGCTTCTTTCTGCCTGTCACTATAATGACTAACACATATGATACTTAGTCAAATGTAGAATGCAAGATAGATGAGTAGAGGAATTTAGTTTATAAAGCATAAATATATCTATTCCAGTGAAGGGGAAACTAGTATCTATAAAGAAGTAATTATTTTTAAATAGATAATTTCAAACCACTTAATCTAAGAATACTGTATAGGCTTAATGTAATTATAATGTATTGGCCATGCATCACAAGAACTGATTACTCCTGTGGGTTCTTTTCACATGGTATAGTGTGAAAAGGTGATGATTTAGAGCGAGTCCATCTTAATTAAGAATCGTAAACTCTTAAGTCTCAGGTTGCTCACTATTAAATATTTCTAACGGAATAGTTGTTAAAAAGATTAAATGAGATAATTTGTATATTTATAAGTGCTTCATAAATAACAAAGTATCATATATAAATTATCATTTTTATGAGTTTATGTCAATGTTTCACATATAGACTAAAGCAGGGGTCCCCAATCCCAGGGCCACAGATCCATACAGGCCACACAGCAGAAGGCGAAGGGGGCTGCAAGTGAGCATTACTGCCTGAGCTCTGCCTCCTGTCAGATCAGCAGCGGCATTAGATTCTCATAGGAGTAGGATCCCTATTGTGAACTGTGCATGCGAGGGATCTAAGTTGTGCACTGCTTGTGAGAATCTAATATCTGATGATCTGAGGTGGGACAGTTTCTTCCTGAAACTATCCCTCTCCCCTCCTCCCACATGTGTGGAAAAATTGTCTTCCACAAAACCAGTCCCTGGTTCCTAAAATGTTGGGAACCACTGGACTAAAGCACTGGCATATATTGATATAAATTTTGCATATGTATATATGTATATATATTTAATACATCCACCTCATCTGCTAGAATTTGAGCTCAGAGTAATGAGGATCTCTTTGAATGTTGAATAAATGTGTGGGTATTTGGATTTACTTCAGTAAATTAACCAGCTTGATTTATATTATAAACTCGTTATGTTTCAAAAATTTGCAATTATTCATTGATTCAGAAGTATATCTGAGTGCCTAAAGTCTGCATGATACTGTGCCAAGTGCTGGGAATATAAGATTGTATATTATATCCTTACATTGTTTGTCCTTACATTGTGCTGTCTAGCAAAAACACAGACATAGAATAATAAAACAATGAGATTATTGCTTTTACAGAATGCCTTATATACTGTGCCTCATTCATTTCTCACTTCAAATCTGTGAGGGTAGTTATTGGGATCACTTAGTTAACAAATGAAAAAACAGTAGACTTGAATAAAAGAGACTTCAAATTCATTATCATAGGTGGCTTCACACACTCAGGCTCCTCATCAGTCAATACACAATAAGTTTGTATGTTTGGGTGCACATGCAAAACCCTGTATATGTATGTCAGTATGTGGTACTAAGTCAAATGACCAAATTATCATATACTTAATGCCTGAATCTTCAAGAAGTGGAAACTTTATGCTGTGAACTGGCTGAGACTTCTGGCTACTCTTTAGAAAGAGGAAAACTTATTCAGGGAAAATTTATCACTCCTGGGATTGATAAAATTAGGTATAAATTTATTACTCCTGGAATTGATAAAATTAAGTATAAATTGTGGAGCATTTGAGAAGACACGAAGAAGCTCTCTCTTGAAACTGGCAGCAACTATGGATATAGAAGTACTTAAGTGCAGAGCACTTCACTTGTGGACATATTTTATGTTTGTAATTTTTTACTTCAAATAGTGAAAAACAGAGGCAAAATTAAAAGTGCATCACACAGAACAAGCTAAGGGAAAAAACATGATAATATGAACTGTTTTGTCATTTTGATTCTTAAGTAATCATTTTAATTTGCACTCCCAAATTATAAGAGATTTATATGGGTTTTATATGTAAGCATATAGACATTTGAAGCTTTTCCCTTTTTTCCCCTTGTTCTAATGGTGAAGGAACTGATTTCAATTGGCAAAATAAAACCAAACAACAAAAGGCAGCTAAACAGTGCTGCCACCTACTGTTCAGAGAGCTGTTTAGCACTGCTGGGAACCCATTGTCCCTGGCAACTCATGGAAAATGAATATTTAAGTATTTATGGCATCCAAAGAAGAAGTCCACTGAACTCCCTACAGAAATAACTTCTCAAATCAGCTAGTAGGAAATCATAATTATAAGTCCATCAGAGACTTGCAGTTAGTAGATTATGCAATGCTAAATTTTGTGTTTCACACACTCAAAAAATGTAAGCCATCTGTGTGTAAGAGCATTTTCTATTGAAATAGATGATCATATTAAACGGAGTAATTTCTGTTCTACTGTGTTAATGAATTTTATTGGAGACAGAAATAAAACGGACACTAAAGACAGAGAAGCACCGTTGAGGATAAAGCACATCCTTTGTTGTAAGTAGGAAAAAGACTGATACATTCAGCAAAAGAATGGTTCATAGAATTTTAAAAGGGTTTCATTTGGAAAATGATTTTAAAACTCGCCAGGCAATATTGACAGCACATCCTGTGTGCCGGCCAGCCAGCCGGCTCCTTACACAAGTGAGGAGGCAGAACCATCCTGGCGGGGAGGCACTGACAAGCCAAATGAGAGTTGGCCACGGTCTTTGCTTAATAGGAAAAGTTATTACCTTTGCTTGTTATCCCAAGAAGGCTAATGGAGCTCTCATGGTTCTCTCTTTCCAGACACTAAATAACATCAATTACAATCATCCCAATTAAAACAGAGAATAGGAGATGTAAAGTTAAAAATTAAACCAATAACCCCCTGACTGACATCTTTTGTTACTTTTTCTTGTCACTTGTACTCTTTAAAATTCTGGTTTCCTTCATTAACTCACATTACCTTAAAAACCCCTAAATTACTTTAAAGAGAGAGAGAGAGAAATGCATTTGCTCTAGCAATCTTAATGTTTGAGGCTTTCTAGCATCAGTGCAATTGGGTGCCTGATTTTCTTAATGCTGCATTCAAAATGTTACCTAAGAAGTGTAAAGCATAGAGTCAGAGAATACATGGATTTAGACTAAACTGAATTTATTTTCAATTTTGTGATGTCTTAAATATAACAACATTCTACTGATTGATGCCTCTAAGCTTTTATTCATAAAGTCTTAAGGATTAATAGGTTATAATTTATATTCTCTACCCAAGTGTTCTCAGGTTACAAATATTCTTAACGGAAGATATTCCACATATTGAGTCAATACATAATTTTAATACAAATATTAGATTGGTGCAAAAGAAAAGGGCTTGACTTATTCTAATGTTAATCACAACGTTAACTTCATAAGAAAAAGCTGATAGAATGTATCTTACTGGTTGTGGAGCATAGGGAATCTATACAGTACAATTATAGCTACATATCTGGGGATTTATTTGCAATTTTTTCTAGAGACATTTGGATACCTTTGTACTCTCATGAAAATTAGATTTATGTAGTTGATTGAACATTGGACTTTCTCCATTTATGACAATGTATACAGTTTCTGTATTTTTACTATTCCAAAAACTACTATTAAATTTTAGTAGCTTAGTATTTTTTCCTAGACAGGTTTCTGAAGCAGTGCTAGTGCATTTTGTGAAATGAGAGGTATAAGTATGTTAAAACAAACAACTTTCTACAAAACAGCAAGTGAATCTATTGTTTAGATCCCATAGACACGTTTTTTAATGGTAGCCTGATCTAACACAAAATACGTCTATTATCCTGGGATCCATGTCTGCCTCTCTGCTACAGACTTGTGAATGAGATAATAGTATTGATTTATAACACATGTCTGTCTATGGAGTTACGATCCAAAGCACTCTAATGCTATGAAATGGATTTAAGAAAACATTAGAGATTTTCATTTGAAAATATGTCTAGTGCATGTAGTCAAAAGCACATTGTACATGTTATTGATTCTAATGTGCTGTTTCATTTTCCTTTCTCTCTTCCTCTTTTTAAAATGATAATTCATTATTGAAGATATTAAATAGTACTACAGTATAAAAAGAGGAACATCAAAAAAATTTAAAGCGGGGTTGTAAGCATGATGAAATTAAATAAACCAAAATTTTTATGTAAATAATGCTCTGTGGAGTTGTGTTACGTAGTGACCATGAGTAATATCTACTATTTCAGTATTTTTATTATGCTTTTAAAATGAGCTTAAGACTTGAGATACCTTGAACTTTAAAGACATGAATTTAACTTCACTCTTACTAAATGAGAGCAGTATGAATTTTATTTAATCAGGTGTTAATTTACCCTTTTCTTCAAGTGTTACCATTTCATTGCTGAAAGAATTACCTAGTACTTTGAATGAAAGGCACATATAACAATTAATAAAGAAACAGCAAATCCTTGAGAAGCTAGGCTTCGAATTTTCTCCTTGCAATCTGGTAGTAGAGAAAAGAAATTAAAGGTGATTTGTGTGAGCTCAATATGCTAAAAAGGAAGGAGAAAGTCCTATAATTCAGTTTTCAATGGCTTCTTTCTAACTATATTAAAAAACTCTGAGAGTCATAATTATCATTTTGTTGAGATGGAATCACACATACTTTACAATAAAATTTTATGTTGATTTCAATTGTTTGGTATTCAATAACAAACTATTATTAGAATCAATTATTTAACATGACACTGATACCATTTCAGGTAAAACCCAGTGAAGTGCCTAACTAGTATAGTGTCTTTGAAATGTAATTAAGGTTCTATACTATGAAATGTACAGACCTGAAGAAGATTTTCAAAGAAATTATCTGGTAATATTTATATACCAATATTATTTTGGCCAATATCATCTTAACATAGATAATTTGCTAGAGGTTGAGATAGTTGGTAACAGAGCTATTTTAATTTTTTTTAGTGTATCAATATTTAGTTCATCCATTAAAGGACATATGGGGTAATAATTGAAAGAGTATATACAGTGATTTTGAAGAAAATGGTAAGAAATAGGGTGCATTTAGAAATAGAGTTTATTGGCTGGGGGCGGTGGCTCACGCCTGTAATCCCAGCACTTTGAGAGGCTGAGACGGGTGGATCACAAGGTCAGGAGTTCGAGACCAGCCTGTCCAACATGGTGAAACCCCGTCTCTACTAAAAATACAAAAATTAGCCAGGCGTGGTAGCGCGTGCCTGTAATCCCAGCTACTCAGGAGGCTGAGGCAGGAGAATCACTTGAACCTGGGAGGCGGAGGTTGCAGTGAGCTATCACCCCAATACACTACAGCCTGAGTGACAGAGCGAGACTCCGTCTCAAAAAAAAAAATAAAAAGTGTTTATTTTTATTACAAATGTATTATCTGAGACAGAACCCAAAAATTCTTAAGCAGAAATGTATTTGTTCATCTTCAAATCAGGTGCAATTATGTGTGTACGAGTGCTGAATATGTAGTTTCCTCCAAGCTGTTTCTTGGAAGGAATGTCACTTCAAATAATTACAAATGAAAAAGAAATTTTCTAAAATTTCTCTTTACTGTGAAATATGATGGTGATGATAAGACAAAACAAGCCAAGTTTAATAGAAGTTTACTCCTGATAACTTGATATTTCCAATATCTAATACTTTTGAGTACCTGCTATTTGCCCAGCACTTGAGCTAGGCAGGACAAATTACTTGGAACTATTAAGAAAACTATTTCGAAGTCTGGTTTTGAGACAGGATCCTTTTATACAGCCTTAAGTAGTCTAAAACTTGTTCTTTATGTTAGCCTAGAGGAATAAACAATTTTACTGACCCTTCTTATAGGAAGGTCTGCCAGAGGCTGCATTTACCTTGAGCTTGTTGTTTAAACCAGTTTACTATAGCTTAGCTCATAAGCTAGGGCTTCATATTTCCCCTTTCCTCCTCTTGCTGTTCCCTCCCCACCACTTCCCTAGCTAGAATAGTTGGGCTTTTTTGTTGTTGTTGTTAGGTTCTTGACCAAATTCTCATGACCAACATCAAGAAACATTTCTGGATTCTGTATCAACCCTTATATAGTATCTCTTTCTACATCCTGCCTCCCTTAATTCCTCGCTACTTCCCTGTCTCCCTTCATTTTTTCATAGACATATCTCTTGAAAGAATAGTCTACAAATACTGTTTTCCTTTTTCATCTCCAATTTCCTGTCCAAACTACTATTCAGACTTCCATCTTAAATGCTTAAGCAAAACTTTTATCGACAATATCACTAACGACCTCCTAAATGCTAATCCTAATGGCATTTTTTCAGTCCTCTTCTTACAATGCTATTCTAGCATTTTGCATTTGACATTGACAGTCATTCCATGTTTGAAACTCTGGATTTCCGCTGCACTGCTCTTTGCTGGACCTTCTTCCATGCCCCTAACTTTGTCATCTCAGTTTTGTCCCCGTCAGTTTTTCTTTTGTTTATTGCGTGTGTTTCTTCACTTTCATCTCTGTGAAAGATTTCACCCAGATCCACAATCTTAACTATCGTACATATTCTGACAGGCTTCATGTTCATGCACTTATTCCTTTAGTAAATATTGATTATCCACTTACGATATGCAAGGCACTGTTCTAAAGGGTAGAGAATACAGCATGAATATGAGTGATAAATTCTTTCTCCTCGTGGTGCCTTCACTGTAGTCAGTGAAACAGACAACAGGCAAGTAACAGCATGCCTATATATTGTCAGGTAGTCATAAGTGCTCTGATGAAAAATAAAGCAGGATAAGGGTTTAGAGACTTACGGAGGGGTGGATAATACTTTAATTCAAACAGTTGGAGAAGGCCTCTCTGAGGACATAATATTTAAACTGAAACCTGAATAATATAAACATTAGTCCTGCATATATCACCATCCGATCAGTAGCACTAACTGAAGTTATCCTTGTTTCTTCCTCTCTCTCATGCTCCTATTTTATTTGACATTAAGTAATGTTGATAGTAGCTCTTAAATTTCTTTCAAATCAATTACTACTCTCCATCTCCACCACCATTACTAGCACCACCCTGGTCCCGGCTGCCATCATCTCTCACCTAGAGTATGAAATAACCCCTTAACTCTCATTTTCACTTTTATCTTCCTTCTGTAATCAATCATTCACACTGTAGCCAATGAGATTTTTCTCAAAATGTAATCCAATCATGTTATTCCCAGGCTCTCGGTTTATACATCCCCAAGACTTTTTTTCACCCTTAAGATAAAAGTCAACATCCTGAGCCTGGCCTCCAAGATCCCGCAGGTTTGCCCCTGCATACTCCTCCAGCCTTATCCCACATCAAGTTCTCTGTCTTGTTATTTCTTTTTTTTTTTTTTTTTTGAGATGGAGTCTCGCTCTGTCGCCCAGGCTGGAGTGCAGTGGCGCAATCTCGGCTCACTGCAAGCTCCGCCTCCCGGGTTCACGCCATTCTCCTGCCTCAGCCTCTCCTAGTAGCTGGGACTACAGGTGCCCGCCACCACGCCCGGCTAATTTTTTTGTATTTTTAGTAGAGACGGGGTTTCACCGTGGTCTCGATCTCCTGACCTCGTGATCCGCCCGCCTCGGCCTCCCAAAGTGCTGGGATTACAAGCGTGAGCCACCGTGCCTGGCCTGTCTTGTTATTTCTGCCCACCTCCATTAGCTCTCTTATAGGCTCACCAAGTTTCATAATTTCTCTAATCCCAGTTCTGCACATGTATTCCTTAGACTTGAAACCAGGCTGCCTCAGTTAAAATTCCAACTCTATTATTTGCTGTGTGTTTTTGGGAAAGTCACTTAACATCTCTGTGCCTTAGTTTCATTATTTGTAAAATGGAAATAATAATAGTATATACTTCATGGGGTTGTGTAAACTGCTTAGGACAGTGTTTATCATTTAGCAAGTGCTAGATGAGTGTTCATTATATAAGTTATTGCTATTATATCATAGTACCTAGATATAGTAGATTCTCAATAAACACTTGGTGAATGTTAATTCTCTAGTTAGCCTCTAGAGGCTTGTTCTGCTCTTCTTCTAAGCACACTTATATCCAGGCCTCTAACTTACATGGAAATCAAGTTATCCTTCCTTAGGCAAAGACTATTGTATCCATTATCTACAATATTCTTGTAGGCAATTTCTCATTCCCATTAAATTAGCTTTCTTTTTATTAAACTCAACTTTATGTTTTATAACTTGTCTTTGGTAATAAAATGGGCTATAATACATGATACATATTAATTAGGGATAAGGGTATTTCTTCACAGATGGTATGTGTGCTTTCCATTTCATACTCAGATTTAATCTAAATTGCATATGAACTATGTCTATTGAGTTTTAAAAGTGAATATAAGCTACTGTCCTCAGCAGAAAAGAACAATTAGCACATTCATGAGCTAGAGCTCAATTTATGGTTATATTATAATGAATAACCATTTCCTAATTTAATAAAACTCTATGCCTTAGCTGCAAATGTTAATAGATAAAAATAGTAGCTGAACTTTTCACTGGTTGTGAAATACAAAATATTAAATTTTACAAAACAAACTATTGAGGGAACATCTTATTTTTATACCAGTTTCAATATTCTGCTACTAATATTACACGGTCTAAAACATTTCAGGACAATACTGTGATAACATGAAAATGCAACTTATCTTTAAGTAAATTTTATCTAGTTCAGCCAAAAGGTTCTGATAGAAATTCAGAAACATTATCAGCAATATCTTAAATATTACTTATCAAGCTGCTTGTAGGAGGTACACTATTGGGTACTAATTGGTATTAATATCTAGACATAAATAATTTTAATTTGTAAAGATGATTAAAGTTGATGTTAGAGGCATAAATAGAATAGTAATTAACAAATTTATTTATTTGCCTTAATAGAGAACACTGAAATATATTGAGCATGTATACTTCAATATCATAGTTTACCCAAAGAGATTTTAAATATCTTAGAACAAAAAAATGTGCCTTTAATTTTTTAAAATCTCTTACAATTTTCAATACTGCATATCTTTTAGTGAACTGTCTCAATAGAAAGAAGATGCATGACCTCAGTGTTAACAGACATCTATGGTAGCTCTACATAAATATTTTATTAAAGTAATTCCTTTTACAGAAAATATTTTACCTATTCTTGGGCTTAATCTTAAAAGTGTAAATTGATGGGGTTGTAATGCATTTGTAGCTGTACTAAGAATTCTAACCTTTATTGGTCCTTCAAAATGTAATTCAATTTCCATTCTCAAGAAACATTGCTAATTCTTCCATTCAGAATTCATATTTCACCCCATGTGTTTATATGCCTCTGCACCTTCATTAGCATTTCTCATAATCTGTATTGCATTATCTCTGTGTGTAATTGTGTGTGTGTGTATCCGTTTGGGTAGATGTACATACATACAATTTTCCTTGTCATCTTTAAAAAATCATAAATGGCTGTTCAAACACCTTGCTCAAAGTTAGTTATTCTCCAATACTGTTTGGATTTAGATTCACCTTCTTCAAGCTGGAAAATCCAGCAGAGTCTACCTTTGTGATATGTTCTTACTTATATTAAAAATAATAATGGGCTGGGTGCGATGGCTCACACCTGTGATCCCAGTACTTTGGAAGGCTGAGGCGGGTGGATCACTTGAGGTCAGGAGTTTGAGACTAGTCTGGCCAACATGGAGAAACCCTGTCTCTACAAAAAATTAGCCAGGTGTGGTGGCACATATGTGTAATCCCAGCTACTCAGGAAGCTGAAACAGGAGAATCACTTGAACCTAGGAGGCAGAGGTTGTAGTGAGTGGAGATGGTGCCACTGCACTCCATCCTGGGTGACAGAGCGAGACTCTGTCTCAATAATAAGCCCAAACAAAATATACGATGAAGTTCTTCCTTAATCACCAAACCCCAGCCATGTTTCTCTTAATGGGCATTCTTAATGAAGTGTTCAGTTTTGTACAGACTTTGATTCAAATATTCTAATTCCTAAGGTCAAAAGTTGGGTTTTAGTTTTAAATAAATCTTAGGTAGCACTTAATTTTAACATTTGAATAGCTTGAATCTCCTGACACTGGCAAACATTTACATGCAACCGCAATATGCAGAAAGAGGAACTAAATTTGGTCAGAAATCAAAAATAAGTCTGCTAAATCCTAGTGGATGTAGAACTTTTTAATCAAAATACTGGCCTTGAATGCAGATTTCATGTGTTTCCAAATAGTAGAAAGTAACGTGTATTTCGAAGCAGTGTCTCTTTGTGACTAAATTCAAAGAAAGAACCATTATATTTTAACAGGCATTACATTTTTTTTTTGCCAGAAAATATGGTATTTCTACTAGAATATTGATGTAGAAAAAAAACTCCTCTCCATTTTATTTTCATATCTTTGCATAAGATTGTGTTTACAGTGCCATTATTCACAAAAGCCTTCCACAGAGTATTTTTTTTCTTGTAATTAAAACAGTGGGACTTAATGACGGGCTGGGGATGCTTGCTGTTTTTCTAATAATGAATTGAACTATTTGAATGGGTAAAAAATGTTAATACAGTGATTATTTCAGGTTGAGCTAAGTCTTGTCATAAAAGATGAAAGTATTAAATTTGCATTAGATGTTTTTAAAATGAAATTGAATACTGTAAAGTCATATAAAGGTAGTCCAACTTTGCCAAACATGATCATAATTGTAAAGGAATATAGAAGTTATGATTCAAATAAACTCACTTTGACAGCAAAATAAACCCACCGATTTTTGTAACACAAGGTCACTGGTTTCATTAAATCCATTTATGCAGTACCATGACTTGTGAATGTTGCTTCGTTATATTACTCTTTCAGTGTTTTATGGAGGGTTTATAGTTTTCTTATGTTAAATGTTAGTATATTGTGATGTGGAAAAAATCTTCACCTCTTTCAAAAATATATGAAAGATAAAAGTTAAATCCAGTAGGAGACATGGATCATTTATAACTAAAAATGTAGATGGAATTACTGGAAGCCAAATTGTTAAAATAAATAAATGAAATAGTAAAGACTACCTTTTTAGTTTGCTTTAAAAAAACCAAATTCAGTCACATTGCTTTAGAATACAGTTTTTCATCTGATTCTATAAAGTTATCTGATACTTTTAGATTTTGATATTAAGCTTAAAATTAAGTTTTAAAAATATGGTTCTGGAGTAACTGATTTTATTTTTTAAATGTTTAGATGAGATAAATTTTTCAGGTCCCATGCATTTGTTGGTGATAGTAAGAAAACTTTTGAAGAAGAAACTAACTTTAAACTTCATACTAATGTCCAAAGCCATTGAGTTTTTAAAAAGACTTTATATATATAAAACTCTTAAAAATAAAACTCTTTTACATGACACTTTCAAATAGCATTCTTATATTTCTGCAAAGTTATTTTCGTTCATTTTTCCTTATCTCTGTCCTCCTGTCTCACTTACCTGCTAGTATCTTCTCTGGATGACCCCAAATATCCAATTTCTCTGTTTCTGTGCTTCTGAGGACAATGGAATACTCTAGCTAGGTGATGCAATTACAAAGTTATGGTTTTTATCTTATATTGTGCCACAGTATTCTTTGGCAATCTTTACCCGGATCTTACGTGAGCTTTCTTCCCCACTCTACATGTACACCTGCTGTGCTTGTGCACAGAGTGAAATCAGACCAATGGTCCTCCTTTGGCCCCTTCAAAACTATTCACTCTACCCCATCTTTCCTCTCATCCTCAACTTATGTTAGTGCTTCCCAATTTACCAAGAAAAATACTGGTATGAAAACATTAGCTCCCCCATCTTGTTCTCTTCCAGATTCCAACATTTCCTTTGTTGCTATCTCAGAGGAAATGTCTCTTCCTTTACAAAGCCTGCCTCCTTACGTGAACATTTGATCCCATCTCTGCTGCTGGAACATTTCTCCATCATTTCTTCTCAACCTGTATCATCAATCTCTCCTGACTCACTGGCTCCTTCCATGCATCGTATAAATATTTCAATTCTCTGGGGATGGAGGAATAAACAATCCCAAACTTGTGACTTCCTCTTTCAAGTGACAGCCTATGTATTCACTTATTTTTATTTTTATTTTTTTTTATTTTTTGAGACGGAGTCTCGCTCTGTCGCCCAGGCTGGAGTGCAGTGGCGCAATATCGGCTCACTGCAAGCTCCGCCTCCCGGGTTCACGCCGTTCTCCTGCCTCAGCCTCTCCGAGTAGCTGGGACTACAGGCGCCCGCCACCACGCCCGGCTAATTTTTTTGTATTTTTAGTAGAGACGGGGTTTCACCGTGGTCTCGATCTCCTGACCTCGTGATCAGCCTGCCTCGGCCTCCCAAGGTGCTGGGATTACAAGCGTGAGCCCCCGCACCCCGCCTCATTTATTTTTAAGAGCCTAATTTTTTGTTGTTTTGTGGACCACCATTCTTCAAATCCTTGTTCACTCTTGAGTCCACTGCAATCTAGTGACTCACCGGGTTGCTAATATTCCCGTTTCCAAATTCGAAGGTCCCCCTTCTGTTATCTTTTTTTACATCCCTGTTGTATTTGATACTGTCACTAGTGTTTTACCTTCTTAAATTTCTCTCATATCCTCTCCCAACTCCACAAGAAATAACACTCTGTCTTTGTTCTTCTCCTATAAATCTGATCATTACTTTTGGTCACTTTTTCTGGGATTCTTTTGTGGCACTCACTTATTTAACAACGGTGTTTTCCCTGGAAGAAAATATCTGAGTTATCTCACGCTCTCTTATGGTTTAAGCTCATTGATAAGCTCCCATATCTGTCTGCTGCTCTAACCTAAACTTAATTCTCCAAGTTATTGTCTTAGTCAAACACTAAACCATTGCTATTGGAACTAGTATTATAGTATCCCAATTGATCTCCTTGATTCTTTCTAATGTGCTTTACCCTTGTTTGTCCTCCACACAACTGCCAAATCTGATCAAATCAATTAGTTTTATCAAGACTTTTAGTAACTGCTGTGCACGTCATGTTAGGTAATCACAATTAAGTTAGACACTTAATTTTGGCGCTTCTAGCCATTGACAATTTAGATCCTATCCTCAAAGAAGTTGTTATTTTTTCTAAATATATCATTACCTTTTAGAACTCTATCCTTTCTACATGCTTTCTATCATGTCTAGAATGTTCCTACTGTATTTTATCCAAAAATTTAAACATTTAATTTTCATTCAATATCAAGCTCAAATTCCACCTCTTTTGTTAGTTTTTTTTGTAATCAACACAGAATATGCTACATTTCCCTTTTTCGGTACTTTCTGAACACATCCTTTACGTAATCTGTTGGTGTCCATGTATGTATCTCACAGCAGACAATGGACAGCTTGAAGGAAATAACATATTATATGTAAAACAATTAGCAGAGTGCCCAGCACATAATTTCTATTCAATAAAAGATTATTTAGAGAAACAAGGAAACTTTATGCTTTTCAACTACATAGAGAGTGAGTTGTATATACAATGTATATTATGTATGCAATAAGCTAGAAAGTAATCAAGAGAAAATAAACGATACTTTGTCTTTCCTCCTGTAACTTTAAATAGCTGATAACCTAATGGAATATGCATACCTATACACAAATATAAGGTGTCCCTGATTTTCATTTGTAATGTATTTTTAAGAAGCAAAAGTAAAAATTTAAAAATGTGAATGGTAGATTTACATGTTATAAGTGAGATTCAATTATAGATAACTTAAGAGTAACACAAAATATTTAATTTTGATTTACCTTTAAACCTTATGTACAGTTATATATTTACAGCTTTTCTCCATGTACTTAAATTTTGTTCTAATGAATATATAGTCATCCAGCTAAAGTTCAATGAGTGTCCAGTGGAGGCTAAAGATAAGCCAATTTTAGTCTCTTTAGTGATTTTTAAATTCTTAATTATACGACTATGTGAGAATGTTTTTCTTATCATTTCCATTTTCTACCCTATATCTCTTTTAAACATTAAAGTGAAATGTTATACAGATAATTATACACAGAAATGAAAGTATACAAAAAAACCCCCACAACCTTTAAAGATGGTAAGGGTGCTGAAATTAAACCATTATAGGAAAGACAGCATTATCAGGAGATGTGGTTGGCAGTTGATAGATGATCTTTGGGATTCTAAGTATAAAAGTGTGTTTTATGCTTAGAATCTGAGGGAATTTCAAGTTACTTAAAAACTGAACTTTTGAAAACGAGAATCATCTGTAATGCAAGGTGCTGGACAAATGACATAATACGAATAACATTGAGTGTTTACTCTTAATTGTTCTAAGAATTTTACATATAGTCATTCACTTAATTCTCACAACAACCTTATGAGATAAGTATTATTATGGTTGCCATTTTATAGATGAAGATATTGGCAGACTAAGTAACTAACATGTCTAACATGCCTATGGCTGCGTATAGTTAGTGGCAGAGCTGATAATGAAGCTTGGGAAGTCTTGTCCCAGAAATCACTCTTCATTCCTGCACTCCACTCCCCCAGATGTCAATGATAAACAGGAATGGGTTAAAAATGACCCTTTAGAACCGTTTTTATGATATGTGCTTTTAACCTTCCTTTCATATGAGATATTAACCACATAAATCTGTGAACTGGAGAGACCAAAAGAAGAGGTCAGCTTTCAAATTTCACATTGTCAGTGTGCATGAACAATACCCTAATTTCCTAACAATTGTGGGAAAACCGATAGTATTTAGCCCAAAGCCCAAATAGTATTCCAGAATTAAAAATTGCAACACATACGCAAGTAAGCCTGAAAATTAACAGATGTTTAATACTAAAAAATAAAAAGCAAAGGGACAATGTAATAAAAATCATCATTAGCAATAGAAAATTATTGCCAATAATATTAAAATTCATTATACCTTTTCCTCTTTATTTTTAATTGTTATGAGGTTATGTTTGCTAGTATATTTATTACTGCTGGGAAGTTCTTCTTCCCAAACCTCCTGATCCAAAGGCAATAGAAAGAGTAAGGATGAATAAATGGAGTAGGGAGAGGAGGAAATCAATCAATTGACTACTATTTATTGACTGTCCCAAAACATGATGAAATTGGTAAATGTGAGGAGGGTCAAACTGAGTTATGTCATCTCCACAGGAACACGCCATTCACAGGTCCAGGCACTCAACCATCCATAAGGGTTTGAAGTGAAGAATAGAAGATAAAAAAAAAACCTTTATTTTTCAGACTTGAACAAGCCGAAAAAATATAGCTTTCTACTTCGATTACTCATTTTAGTGTTTAATTCTCTTAAAAATAGTTTGACAAATTAATCAAGTCAATAGATGAGTGCTCTATTGAGATTCATATATATATATATATATATATATACACACACGTATATATAAATAAATCTCAATACATATATACACACATATACATATATACAGGTATATACATACATGTAATATACATACGTGTGTGTGTGTGTATACACACACATATATTTCGGCTTTGTGCTTTACTCTCTACATGAAACTGTTAGCATTGGGTAATTTGTTATATAGCATTTATAAAGTCTGAGCATGCAAGTTTATGTTCTTTCTGATCATAAAATAACTTTGATTTAGCTGCAAATCCAAAAAGCTTTTTTAAAATAATGCTTGATAATCTCAGGGTTTAGCTCCAGATGGATGGTTGGATGAATGGATGGATGGATGGATAGATATCTGTCTATAGATATAGATAAAGTTGGACATTATCATTATGTTATAGAGTGACCCAATCTATTTAGGAGTTGGGGAAGATCTTGTGGAGGAAAAGACATCTAATTTGTGATCTAAGAAATGTTAAATTTGACCAAGCGTGCGTCTGTAGCACAGTAGGAAGAGTGTAGCAGTGTATGGTGAGGGGGTGTTCCAGATAAAGGAAATAGTAAGTATAAAGGCAAAAGAAATTAGAGGGTTTTCAGCTTTGCTTGGCCATAGAGTTCAAGGTGAAGAATTCCAAGAAAAGAAGCTGGAGGGCCAAGCAGAGCCAAGTTGCTTGTGGGCTTTTTTGGCTACCTGAGTGAAAACATGGTTCAGTGTATGTGCGTGATATGTGTGCATGTCTGTTGAAGGGTAAAGGAGAATGAGGAAATGATGGCAAATGCACATGGTTAAAAAGAGGAGACTTAAGCAAAGAGAAATAATGTCAATTTCCCATGGCTACCTCTTGGACTAGATCTGAGCCTTTATGGAATGAGTATCTCAAGTTACTGATGATTTTTAAGGAGACAGTTACTAGGGACTCAAGAATAGCTACTAATACAGCAGAGGACAAAATAAAGCACAAAGTTCAGAAGAGGGTAGAACTCCTCCCTAGGGCTGTGTGGAAGACAGCAGAGCACTGACATGGTGAGGAGGATGGAAGGGCATAATTGCAATAGTTTGAAACATTATAAGCTGCAGCTTCTGGAGCATCAAGAGATAGCAGCCCCAAAAAAGATATGAGCATTTCCACAGGAGCTTCAACTGTGAGTTCAGCAACTGCAGATATCAATGAAGAGTCCTGGAAAACAAACAAACAAACAAAAAACAAGAAAGATTATCCATGAGCCATATATGAGGTTCCTGGCGGACCCTAGAAATATCTGCAAAAGGCATCTTGGAGGCAAGGAGCTTCAGGTGCTCTCCAAGCAGGTTGGGCCAAGAAACAGTGAAATTTGTCTTATTACTATACCACCACATGTGTCCTGAAGCCTGTAATGACAGCAGACTCTCCCAGGACAATTTCTTCACAGTTTTAATAATTAAGGATTGGTGATTCACATTTTAAGTAATGTGATGATATCTAGTACTTCTATGGTAATATTAGGCTAGAAAATGAGCCAAGGTGCAAAGCAGGAGTCTCTTTCCCTTAGTCTTTATGCTGGAACTAGATGGAAACAAAGCCCTGGAATTCCGAGGAAGAAAGCAAAGGTAGAAACAAGGATGTGTGTCAAAATGGGCATCCAAATCAACAGTAAGGGATTTAGATGAAAACAGAAGCCATGGTACAAATCCTTCTGAGGATTTTGAGAGGAGCAAGCCTGAGGAAGGAGGGCATGGGGCAGATCAGGAAGTTTGGAAGTGGCTGGGTGACTTCCAGAAGGAAGTATGTAGGTGCCACTTTTGCGAGCTTTACATGTGTTGGGCAGATATTTGCATAGTGGGGCCAAGCCCATTGCCGTCCAAATGAGACAAGGCAGAACTGAATTGAATGACACACTTTTCAACCCCTTACGCGGGTACTCAAGTTGCATAAGAGCCTTTAGTGCTCTAGGAATTTCACATTTTTAATGCAAAGATACTTACATAAAAATATTCAGCAGTTATAAATAAACTCAACCGCCTGGACAAATAGATAAGTAAACCACACTTACTTAAGAAAATAGTTATTGAAATTATTTAGGTCTATATGATGGCAGAAGTTTTGCTTTGTAATAAGGATAACTCATAAAATTTGATATAATCAGTTTAAGGAGGAAAATTGTATATACATAGCCCTATCCCTAAGCTTTATGGTTTTCCACCAGCAGCATGCAATTCTGTGAAACTACAAAATATTAGGAATGATCTGTTTCTGCTCAATTATTACTAAGGTGTCAGACATTCAACCACCTCTCTATAGTCTCTGAATACATTTGCACAATATGTATGCTCAGAGAAAGGCTCAGCTTCTATTAATCTACAAGTTGCTGTATTAATAGGTTGCACACTTCATTGATTTTTAATTAATTTCTGAAGAGACACAGAGGATAACTACTACAGCCCACAGACATCTCCATTCTCATTGCAGACCACATCTTTATTGATCAGCTGCCTAAGGAGTAGAAGTAATCCACTTTAAGTACGCCTCCCTGCGAGAGTTCGGACACTACATGATTCGCTTCTCCTATTGTAATCATATTGGCAAGAGATCAATGGGAGAAAAACTGTAGCATGCTTGATATTCTCTTGATGCAGGCAGATGAGCTTTTTACTCACAATGTAGTGAGAAAGCAGAGGCTTTTCACACATGCTGTTTAATTTACTTTTTTGTTTTTGATTTCATTTATTTATTTTTTGGCTTTCTTAAGAAGGCTTTCAAGCCCCAAGGAGGCTGTTCTTCAAATGGATGTTTTAAAAGCTTGCCATGAGTGGTAAATGAAGCTTCTGAAGAAAATGTATGGAACAAGGATGAAAAAAATTCTGTTATCTCTGTCGGCCTCAGGAACCTGTAAATGGTCTTCCCCTTCTCTACCCCTGGGAGACTAATACCAACATCTGAGGCTTAGCCTAAATGTGGCAGGGTTTGCTTTCCCACATTCCATCATAAAGATTGCAGTTTTTAAATTGCATTTATTAATTTGTCAGTGACCGTTCTAAATCCTCTGTATATAGAAACTGACAAGAACCCAATGAAGCCTGTATTACTACTAGTACTCCTATTTTAAGACAAGGAAATTGATGTACAGTGAGGTAAAATAACTTGTCCAAAGGTGATACCTAGTGCATGACAAAACTTATCAGAACTAAGATTTATCTTGCAGGCAGCTTGATTCCAAAAGCAATGATCTTAACCATTATGCTCTATGACCGTATACATAAAAGTATACTCAGTAGACTACAAGCCATATATGAAACTCACAAAACTGAATGTAATCTTGAAAATGAGTGCTCTATGAATTCAGTGAAGAGAAAACACTTTCTTCCACATGATAAACATTGAAGACTTTTAAACAAGCCTCTTTAATTTTGCTAGATTCCTCAAGGGATGGTGCCTTTGGAGGCACTTTAAAAACCAACTATTTGTGCATTTCACTGTGTCTCCAACAACTTGAAATTTGCCTGACATCAGTAACTGACACGCTATACATGTTTGTGGATGGAGTAAATGAACCATAAGACCAGAATTTTGTAAGTCTGTCCAGGAAGTAGCTATTTTTCTTTGCAGCATAGATAGAGCATTGGAGTGTCAACATCCCAAGAGTGAGGAAGCTGGGACGAATCATCAACAGCCAAAACTTCCAGCTGAATGTCCAGGTCCTAAAGAGGTTTCTGGGCAGCACACCACAGCATCTCCTACATGCAAGTGTGTATGCACACACACACATGCACACACACACACACTCTCAAATATATTTTTGGGACTATCTATGAAACAAATTTCAAATAGCAAACAATAATTTTTATTATATATTATTAAAATGACAGAAATTTGGTTGTCCTTAATATTCCAAAATCTTAAGATCTGCAACCTAACCAGGCTTCTTGAAGATCATGGCTACAGTTGGAAGTGTGAGAATTAACCATGAGTGTTAACTCCATGCTGGCTCAGGACAGCAGTATGAATCTGCTTTTCTTCCTCTGAATAGAATAATAGGAAGAACATTCAGGGACAAGCAGAATGAGAAGCTATTGCACCTAACAGTGCTGAGTAACCAACAGGTGTTTCAATTGGCTGCCTTTTCTTTAAAGTGGTCAAATTATATTTTTAATAAGATAAATTTGTGCTTATTTATTTTAAAAATACATGGTATCTTATAATGAATGTTCATGTGTTTTCTAAATTTTAAGCCATTGAATCCTCAAGACAACCCTCAGGGTAGATACTATTATTACCCCCATTTAACAAATAAAGTGAAACACAAATGTTGTATAAATTGACCAAAATCACATAGCCAGTAAAGTAGCCAGTGTTTTTGGATTTTAAAATTAGGATGTGCTAAGATGATTTTTACTAAAACATATTCACGACTCTCACTAAATATTTGAAGGGGGACATCTACTCTACCTCTTTACTGTTCTCTGTGTCTATTATTGGCCCACAATTTAATATTTCAGATAGATATATTTTACAGTTTCATCTATCATGGAATAAAAATTTAAAGCTAGCAGTAACCTCAGAGATCATTTCAGCCAATCCATCACTTTTATAGCAGAGGTGAAATGAGTACCTGTGGTCGTAAACCTAGTTAACAATATGTCCAAAACTTCTGTTTCACAACACTCAGCTCTGTGTTCTTTCTATTCTGCCATGAACCAGCTTCTGCTGGGTAAAAAGATCCCTCAGTTGATTCCATTACTCAGCCCCCTTATATTCCCTTTATGCACTATTTGGATAAAATCAGTTACTTCATCCAAAAAGATCCCTTTCTTTCGTTGAACATGCTTATATACTTAGCCCTAACCGTAGTAAGCATTATAGTTGGATTCTTTCTTCCCCCAGGGATAGAATTGCTTTTAGAAGGAAAGGTAGAAAAAAGGAGATATTTTCATTTGAAGTTAGGTTTCCTGAAGCTTTCTGTTATTAAGAAAGCTTCAGGTTATTAGAATGAAAACAGAAAAAAAAATGCTCTCTTGCTAACTCTAGAGATTAATGCTGGAGATTAATGCCTGTGAGAGCTTACTGCAGCTTGAAATTTTTAGCTCCACACGTGTATTTGATGAAATTGTCGCATGGCCAATATGTGAGAAGCAAATATTTATTGTCAGAAATAGTCCAGTCTCTCTTGACTTCCTTTAGCTTCCGGCAGCTGGGCAAAATACATTTTCACATTGAATTAAAACAAAAATAATGCTTTTTGCCAGATTGTTGAGATTCACATATCATAAGAATGAAAAGAAGGTCATGGCTAGGTTTTTGTCAATACCGTTATTTTAAAATTAAGTCATTCTCTGTTCTTTTCCATAAGCAGTTTATATGAGTTGATTCTAACTAGAGATTAAAATGTTGAATTCAATTCTAATACAATTTTCCTTGGATTTTATATCAAAGTTCATTTCTGAAAATGAAGCATACAATTTGACTTTCTCTAGTTAGCTTGTATTTACTATGATTACACATTTTAAGAGCTGTGAGCAAAACATGAACTAAGTATGCATTCGTTGAAAACTTACTAGGGCTTACAGAGAAGGTATGAAAAATGGTAAGATTATGAATGTTCAGGTAATGGTAAATTCTGAATAGTTTCAACAAAATCAGACTTGTGGCATTTGGATCATGAAGTAGACAAAATAACCCTAAAACACTTCTTTCAAAAACTTCCCTCCATGGTGTGTGATAAGTGGCAGTTATCTCGGTATAGAAAATCTATTTTATTAACCCATAGAAAGCATTCTACAGCACTGAACCTTTTAGATCTGTTTTATTCATGACCTTTATCTTCACTAAATTCTTGAGTCTGTGATGTATTTATAGAGGGCACCAAATCTTTTAATATGTCTCCTAATTTTTCTTTCTTCTTATATGACAGCATCCTTGGATGAATTATTGTTAAAATAATACTTTGAATAGTAATAATTCTGAAATTGTATTCACACATTAATCATGATGGGTAGGTTATAAGTATATGTATCATCATTTGCAAACACTTATTAAACACCCACTGTGATATATTAGCTGAGGATCACAGATTTTCTGAAATAGGCAATTAAAGTTAAGGAGGGTAAGTAATTCTTGTGCATTCTAGGATTGTTGATAGCTATCCATGGAGCAGTAATAAAGGTTTTCATGTTCTACACTTACTATATGCCAATTGCTATTTAAGTGCTTTGCATATGCTAATTTACCACACAACAACCTGCAGGATAGGTGCTGTTATGCCCATTTAGAGACGAGGAGAGGAAGATGATGACAGATTAAATAAGTTTCTCAGAGTGACAGGGCTAGAACATGGCAGGGCTGGGGTTTGAAACAGGCAATTGACCACAGAATCTACACTCATACCCACTCTACCATCTTGCATTCTCTGTGACCAAAATAAGAACAGTCTCTACTTTGCATAATTCAGATTCCTGCGAACTTACAAAAAGATACTATAATTTAACTGAGTTTAAAATATAAATTAAAAAATAAGTCAGTCAGTCACTTGCATTATGTCCTGAAATTCACAGAAACACCAGATAATAGTTTTTTTTTCTGCCAAAGTACTAGTGCCTTTTAAAGCTATATGACTTCAAGTGGCTGGATGCAGTGGCTCATGCCTGTAATCCCAACACTTTAGAAGTCTGAGGCAGGAGGATTGCTTGAGGCCAGGAGGTTGAGGCTGCAGTGAGCCCTGATCATGCCACTGCACTCCAGCCTGGATGACAGAGCTAGACCTTGTCACACACACACAAAAAAACTGACCAATATGTTCATTAATTTCTCCATGTCCACATAACCCTGTGACCCATTAAGAGAGAAGATAGGCTTATAATGTAGACCTTAGAGTCCCCACAGCAAGGGATTGAATCCAACTTCTACCATGCATTAGCTAGATCAGCAGTCCCCAACCTTTTTGGCACCAGGGACTGTTTTTGTGGGGGCACGGCAGGGGAGATAGTTTTGGGATGAAACTGTTCTACCTCAAACCATCAGGCATTAGTTAGATACTCATAAGGAGTGCACAATCTAGATCGCTCGCATGCACAGTTCACAATTGGGTTCAGCCTCCTATGAGAATCTAATGCCACCGCCGCTAATCTGACAGGAGGCAGAGCTCTGGCAGTAATGCTGGCTCACTCACCTGCCAGTCACCTCCTGCTGCGCAGCCCAGTTCCTAACAGGCCACAGACTGGTGCTGCTCCATGGCCCAGGGGTTGGGGATCCCTGATTAGATAACTTAGAGCAAGTAACTTGACCTCGCTTAGCCTTTGTTTTCTCATATTTAAAATACATCAACAGTATTCATCTCATAGGATTAAGTTAACCAACCAATGTGGCAACATTTACTTTAATGACCCCTGTGTTTTAAGTACTGGGTCAATGTCAACTGCGGTTGCTGTCAGTATTATTCTTCTCCTAATTTACTTTACTCAAGGTGGCCTGACATGGATATGGGAACTGCTAAAGCACAGAGTATGAGGTTTCTTTACCCACGAAACACAGCATCATAATGAATGACCTTTATTTGTTCATCTTGAAACTTCCAGGGACTTCATCCAGTTTATTTTTGTGACTGTTATTTCTAATAATTGTCTGCCACCTTAGTTGCATGACACTCTAATTTGAAGAGTTATTTCATTTTGAAGGAATCTAGCACAGAGTGTGACTCAAATGAGAACTTCCAGTAAGAAAATCCTATTTAATGACTGTGATGTAGAGAAAACTGTTTAGAGCAATCCACAGATGATTCAACACTCTCAGGGTGTGAAAGTAGGACTAAGGTGGCTTTAGTAAGTAATGATTTTAAAGCATGCATCTGTATAATGATGTTTCATAGTTACAAAGCAACCATAAACATGTATTTTGATGGTTTAGTAATGATATAGATACTTATGTTCTTATTGCTTTTAGTGATGGTCAGGTGGGTGAGGGAAACTGTCTAGAGACTATCACCTAGTTTTTTAAAATTGATTTCTCATTATTTTAAAGAAAGTATCTTTTCTGGAAAAATAGTATTTAGCTTCAGGATAGTCTATCACTTGCTGAGGCTTTGTGTATAGAATTTCAAAGAACTTTCAGAGTTTTTGAAATTTTTTTATTGTATTGTAGAGTATGTCATTAGAGTGTAAGTCTTTGCAGACTGCTATAGCAAAATACCATAAACAGAAATTTATTTCTCATAGTTTTGGAGACTGGGAAGTCCCAGATAATGGTGCAAGAAAATTTAGTGTCTAGTTGAGGACCTGATTCCTGGTTGTTCATGGCTCCTATAACCTCACATGGCTGAAGAAGCAACAGATCTCTCGAAGGTCTCTTTTATAAGTTTGCTAGTGTCATTCATGAGGTTCTATTCTCATGACCTAATCACTTTTCAAAGGCCCCCCCTCCTAACACCATCCCTTTGGGGGCTAGAATTTCAACATATGAATTTGAGGAAGGACATAAAACCATTCAGATCATAGCAGAGTTTTAAATTTTTTGGTGAATGTGCCTTAGTTCCCTACTGGCAAAGTACATGTCACTCTTGCTGCATAAGTTTAAGAAATATAAAAATGATATTTTTATTAGAATGATATTTGGTTCAAGGGATCATTATCCACCTAAATTACAGAAGTCTAAAAACAAAATTGTTCTCAGTGTATTCTCTCTTCATTGTTCAAACAAATACTAAGGATGATTATTTTATAAATATTCGTTGACATTATCCTCTTTATAGTATTCCTTCTGGCCTAGTTTAGTTGAAGATTCACATACTCTTACACGTAGGAGCAGACGAGTGTTGTAAGTGATGGAAGCAGAACTCCTGGGAAGAAATAGTGAGTGGTGGGATCTTGGAAAATGGGGTCGGATTGCCCTCATTGGGGTACAGTTGGTCTCAGCTAAAGAGAATAACTGACCCACACCCAGTGTGGGGAGTAAAAAAAAAAAAATCTGGAAAATGGAAGTAGTCCATGGACTGCCAAATTGCAACCTTTATTTTACACTCCCATCACCTTGCTTCTGTATTGTGACAGTGGCTCCTGCCTTCAGCTACACTGATTTCCAATCCATTCTCTGTCCTGACACCAGAGTGGTGTTTTCAAGAGTCCAACAATAATCTCTCACTCCCCCTTTTTTTTTTGAGAGAGAGTCTCGCTCTGTCACCCAGGCTGGAGTGCAGTGGTGCCATCTTGGCTCACTGCAAGCTCCGCCTCCCAGGTTCACGCCATCCTCCTGCCTCAGCCTACCGAGTAGCTGGGACTACAGGCGCCCGCCACCACACCCGGCTAATTTTTAGTATTTTTAGTAGAGATGGGGTTTCACCATGTTAGCCAGGATGGTCTCAATCTCCTGACCTCGCGATCCACCCACCTCGGCCTCCCAAAGTGCTGGTATTACAGGCGTGAGCCACCACGCCCGGCCTCACTCCCCTTTTTAAAACAACTTCCACATCACCTAATTGTATACTGCAGGAAATACAAAAGTCTAAGTTCTTTACCATGACATATAAGGGACTCTTCTTGGACCCTGCCTCTTCTTTTGTTTTCAGTTTCACTGCTCACCACTGTCCCCCCCCCATACATTACGCTTTAAAAATACAGAATTGCATATCTTGGTGCAAGTATGCCATGGTACTGCTACCCCTGTGCTTGTTCTGTTTGCCTGCAGTTTTACCCTCACTCTGTCCAACTGGGAGACATCATTCAACCCTTACTTAGGCCTTGGTACCACTTTGAAGTCTCTCCTCTCATGCATACTTGCTAGGCTATACTACATAAGAGCCTCAGAATAGAGTTCTCTTTAAATGCCTTGCATGTATCACGTCAGTCTGTTCAAGTTTTTATTCCCTATCTGCCCACTTTATTAATTAGCTTCTGTTCTCCTTTAATATACAGACCTTATCTGAATCTTTTTTGTCTTCTCACTGTCTGGCAAATAGTCCAGCACATAGTCCATGTTAGCCTGTTACCAACATATATTCCATGTTCTGATATGAAGGTGATAAGAAAAGAGAACAATGAATGTCTCATGAACATTTCTTAAAGGGATAGAATTACTTGGGAAGATATGAAAATATTCTATCTCCAAGGCAATGCATGTATTTGTTTATTTTTTGATCCTTTAAGTCATATAAGGGCTATATGTTCTCAGATGTACTTTATTATAGGAATTTCTAATTTAATGTACTCAAACACAAAGCACTGTTTAGGAGAGAGGGCAAATCTCGGTTGTAAGTTGATTTCAGAAAACACTAATACACACAGTGTCACCCAACTGTTGACTGATTAGACCATATCAGGCAGTATCTCCGCTGGTTGTGTTTAATGTGCATTTATATGGGGTTTGGCTCATGATGCTGTTTGAAGTAATCTTCTCTTTACACTACACCAGGTATACGGTTCATAATTTTTTGACCTGTGTGATTTATGTGTCTGTTTTCCACAGCTTTTGTTTTGATATTAGAAACCATTAATTCTTCAAAGTCCTGCAGTTGTAATGTTAACTGCCAACAGCAGTGATTTGCAATTGGCATGAGAGTATGCTTCAACATTTTATAAAAATTCTAATCTATTTTTAAATGGTGACCATTTTACCACAAAAATCATCAAATATAGAATTTCCCCTAACACTTCAACAAAAATATATTCACTCTAATCTCAGCCTCAGGTTTATTTCCTTAGTTTTAGATAAGTTCTTTTGTTAAACATAATGTTTAGCAACTCTTAGTTTACCTAGTACTGAAGTACAATTCATAAATTAATTATTACTCCTCTGGATTATTTTTTCTGAATTTGTATAGATATTAATACATAATATATGTTATATATTGTTATATATGGATTTATTGTGAGGAGAGCCAGCTATGTCTCTTGCTGCTAAACACTAACAAATTTTATTTTTAATTTCCCTGTATGTTTTGTAAAGGTAAAATATTAAAGGCTAATTTCAGTGTCATTACAAACTATGTAATTTCACTATGGATTCTCATAATGACTACTGATACCATAGAAGTCTTCTTAAAAATTACAGGTTTGTAAGACTCCTAGGGTATATACTTCATTCTGTGCATAATTAATAAGAATAGTATAATTCTTAGTATAATATAATAATATAATAAGAATAGTATAATTCTTCAGCCTCCATAGAATTTATAATGGTGATTTTGGCACCATTAAACTTCAAATGAAATATTTCTAAAAATTATAGACAGAGGTGTTTGTTTGGATGTGTTGGGGGAAGATGAAGCAGAAGTTATTGAGAAGGAATGATTACAAATATGTGGGTCAATCCAAGCATATGTTAGCTTATCTACTACAACACCTGCACACCTCACTAAAGAAACAGTTTGCAAAAGGATATCAAGTCGCTTGGAAAAATAGTGATCTAACATATAGCTCATGTGAAAGTAATTCCTTTGTCTCATAGGACTTTAGGGAGAAAACACCAAAAGCTGTTTGTGGTTTGCTCTCCCCAAAAATCAGGTTTTCTCTAATTTTGAAAATATTCTGGGATTCTGGCTTCACTTAAAAAATTAGGCACTTCCAACTGAAGGCTAAGAAACTTCTTTTTAGAAAAATGGAAAAACCTGGGCATTAACTGAATATCATTAAGGAACTTGATATTTTTCAGGGAATGATGTACCTGGAAGAAAGACGACTCGTTCATCGGGATTTGGCAGCCCGTAATGTCTTAGTGAAATCTCCAAACCATGTGAAAATCACAGATTTTGGGCTAGCCAGACTCTTGGAAGGAGATGAAAAAGAGTACAATGCTGATGGAGGAAAGGTGGGTATCTTTTTGAGAGCAATCTTGCTTGAAAATATAGTATAATATCCTTTTATCTCCTTATACTTTATACAAGAAACCAATAAGCCTGAAGCTTAGGAGATTATAAAGCCTTGGTTCTATCATTTGCCTCTTCTCCTGCCCCAGGTATGTATATGTGTGTGTATATATATCATATACATATATATATATATATATACCATATATTACCAGCTTCTGTTTCTCAAAAGTAGCTAAAATAAGGTGATGCATGTCTGTACCCAGGTGACCTTCATGTTAGGTCCAATGATGGGAAGTGGGTGGATCCTTGATCCTTAGGGCTTCTAGAAATTAAACTTTAACACATGGCTGTAGAAATTGTCCCACTGATCTAAAGACCATAGCACTAACTCTTATAGAGAACATAGCTTCTCCTCATAGACTAAAGTTTAGGTGCTACAAAGAACCCTGAACAGAGCCACTGCCTCGTCTACCTTTTCTGACCCTCTAGTCTCAGCCTCTGCCTGACAACGGCGTTCCTGACTCTTTCACCCACTATATGGTTTCAATCCATGCCTTAGTCCCATGTCTTGTATTTCCTCATTAACCCTCTCTTTAGCTTGACTTTCTTGGCCAAACTATTAGGACTAGACTTCATATGGAGGCCCCTCTAGCTTCACCTAGTGAAGCCTAAGGTCAGGCAGCCCAAATGAAATAAGCAAATGCAATCTTAGCCTATGGTGACCTATAAGCTTACTCTAACCAAAAAAACCCAGTTATTCTCATGTCACATACATATATTTATTATATGCCTTATTTATCATATGGGCCATCCAAATATATATTATAAATATTTTGCAATGATAGGTTTCCAAATGCTTAACTTCATCACAAGGCAAAATAACACAAAAATTTTTAAAACTACCCTATTTTGCCTGTTTACTACCAAATTGCAGTAGTCTGCGACCACAGCATTGAAATTCACTATAAGACTGCACAGAAATTGAAGTCTATAAATCACATGGCTTCACTTGTCTTGAGAACATAAGATTTGAGACATAAGATTTGTCTAAAGCAAGATTCATTATAGCTTTAAATGCTTGGTAACCATTAAGTCTTTATCAAGCTACCTGTGATTTAAACTTACTTCTTTAACACAATGTCCGTAGTCCATAAAGTCTGCTAACTCCTTGCCCATAGGGAATTACTTTCAATGTGTCTTCTGTTCCCTTTCACTGAATACCATGATTCTGTCATAGAGTTACCTTGGTGTCACCTTGGTGAGCAGCCAACCTCATGATTTCAAAGGCCTATTTAGTTTTAAGCTTTCAACTGCAAAGTAGAAGTGTTTATCTTTATTCCATAGAATCTAATTATATTCCCAGCTATATAATGCTGCCCTTCATAGTTGAAACTCATTCTGCTGACCCATCATCAGCAGGATATGTGGGTTGAGTTGTTTTTCTTGTAGTGATGATAGATTTGTGCTGATCCTTTCACATTCTTTTATATAGTTCCTATTTTGAAAATGGTACGTATTTTCAATACTGGCTAACCAAGATGAGAGGGGTCACTTGAAGCTGGAAAACAAAGCAATGCTAACTTTGGAATTCATGATTTTAGGCCTTTTAGTGGCCAAATTATGTGAGAGGAGAAGGGAGGGGGCAAGTATAGAAAGAATCCATTGTACTGGTGGCCCAAAATGTGTGTGAGGGTGAAAAGGGATAACTGAAAATACAACAAATCTCATTTTTTGAGAAAAAAACTATAAACACATTTTTAGAAGAATGTGTATTAGATGTTTAGATTTAATATTGTAAATCACAATATTTACTAGCAACTTAATTACTGAATATTAATTAAGAACTACAGAAAGTTATCCCTACTTAATTATTTTTACCTTTAATTGTTTATAAAGCTTTTTTTAAAAAAAAAAAAAAAAAAGTATGACCAAGCAGGGTGGCTCACACCTGTAATCCCAGCATTTTGGGAAGTCAAAGTGGGCAGATCACTTGAGCTCAGGAGTTCTAGGCCAGCCTGGGCAACATGATGAAACTCCATCTCTAAAAAAATGCAAAAATTAGCCAGGCGTGGTGGCACACCCCTGTGGTCCCAGCTACTCAGAGGCTAAGGTGGGAGGATCACTTGAGCCTGGTAGGCAGAGATTGCAGTGAGCTGAGATTGTGCCATTGCACTCCAGCCTGGGTGACAGAGTGAGACCCTGTCTCAAAAAATAAATAAATAAAATAAAAAATCAATAAGTATAGTACATCTTTAGATTAATTCACTTTATGTATTTTATAAATTAACATATATTTATAGTTATAGTTATATCTATGCACACATAATTAAAAAAATATGATTAAGGCCAGCCCAGAGACTCACATTTAGGAAATACATATAGAAATGAATTTTTAATGTAATTAATTTTAAAACTTTTACTTCTTACTTCTCTATAGATGCCAATTAAATGGATGGCTCTGGAGTGTATACATTACAGGAAATTCACCCATCAGAGTGACGTTTGGAGCTATGGTAAATAAATCTTCTTTGCGAATTAAAGCGTGTGAAGCAAAAATACATATATTAAGTTCATGTGAAATATCTTAAACTAAATTATTTTGTTGTGTTATAAATACGTATTTATAAGCCTAATTTCCTAAAGGAGTTAACTCTTTGTTTCTCAGTGAAAAAAAGAACAACAAAATATTCTATTTTACTTTAAGTTCTTGGGATACACATGCAGAACCTGCATGTTTGTTGCTTAGGTGTACATGTGGCATGGTGGTTTGCTGTACCTATCAACCCGTCATCTAGATTTTAAGCCCTGCATGCATTCGGTATTTGTCCTAATGCTCTCCCTCCCCTTGCCTTCTATCCACCAACAGGCCCTGATGTATGATGTTCTCCTCCCTGTGTCCATGTGTTCTCATTGAAGAACAACAAAATATTCTAAATAGCATTGCTATCTGCCTTTCTTTTTTTTTCCTGGTTTATTACAATGTAATACACTAATATTTCTGCTAAGATGTTTTCCATAAGCTGTGGTTTTGTAGGAACTTGCCTGATCATTTTGACAGAAAAAAAAATCAGCCAATTTTAGTTTAGGGAGAGTTTCATAGAATTCCATGGCGTTAATTTTAAGCAACTTTCAAAAACATAACTCTGAATACAGTAAATATTCAAACCAAAACAAAACCAACTTTTTTGTGGGTTTTTTGCATGTGAGAATTTATGTTCTATAGTAGAAAACAGAGATTATTGTCATAACAAAGAAAAATTACTGACAGCAGTAAGTTAGAGCAATGAACATGGTAAAAGAGAAGACTGCTAATTACAACATTAATTTTAATTTACAAACTACTTGTGGAGTAACAGAAATGTTACAGAGTGAATAATATGAACTGGAAAAGAGTGATATTTATAATTAGAACATTTATTTTATTGTGTTTAACTTAATTGTTAAGACGAGCTATTTAGCATCTGTCTGGCTACTTAAAATTTAAGTCCGGAATTATCAAAAAGGAGTCAATACGTTTCTAAGTTTAAATATATCATATAAAATTAGCATTTCTTACAGATAAAAAGCATAACGCCCACTTAAATAAAAGGGTGGTGGTGAGATTTAAATGCATGGTACAGTTTATTTTACTCAAACTTAAGCTTAAAAAAAAGTTTTATTTTTTTGCATTGTTGGAAAAAAAAAAGATATAAACCATTCAATCACTTAAGAACTTACAACTCTTATTTAGGAAAGAATTAACTATCTTTAAAAAAATATTTAAGACATTTCGATCAAGTAGGTTATTCCTTTCACATATGTATGCCATAGGAGGTGGTAAAATTTTCATGGAGGCTTCATGTGTTTATTTTACTCAGCTTAGAAATAGAAAATGTGTGTCTGAAGTATAGACAAATGTAGTGGAAATGCTTGACAAAACTTACTTGCTAAACCATTGTAAGAAGTGTATAGAAAAACATCTATTGCATGTATTCTATGATAACTTTATATATTATATGATACAGATTAGCATGTAGATTAGCATTTATACATTACATGATATATATAGGTTTATAGAATATAGATTATCAGATTTATATATTATATCATATAGTATATTTTATATATGTATATACTTTTTTCTTTTTCTACTTACAATTTCCTGAATCAAATGTGACAGTCTCCTGAAGGCAAATTTAAATTAGCTCAAGATATATATAAACTTGGCAGAACAGTCATATTTTTAATAGTAAAATTTGTCTTTTGGGGAAAATCTTGTTAGGCTGTAACATTTTTCTTCATGTTGAGTTGCAAAATCCCAGGAACTGTTCAGCAAAAATAAATAAATAGGTAGTACTCCGTTTTGAAACACAGCCCAGGTCATCAACCCATATTCATAAGGCATTTAAAAAATTTTATGATATATCATAGTTGATTGCAAAAGGCAGAAAAGGCAGAGAAAGTTGCATAACCTTGTTTACAGTGCACCTTTATGGAAAATTCTCACTAGGTGCATTTTTATTCTTACAAAAATAAGCATTGGCTGTGATATACATCTTAAGATAAAGGAACTGCAAGTAAAATTTGAGGATGTTTTGTTTTAGCTTTCCCGATACTGTTTTTTTGCATGAACCCATCCTTTTCTAACCCTATCTTGTCATCACCTTTACAAGGATATAATTGGATTATTATCAGAAGAAGAGTTTTTTATATTTTGGCTTTTGTTTTTGTATTTATATATTTCTGTTTATTATATTTTCTATTATTTTGATTTACAGTTGCCTTGTATCTTGCTTATGTTGGGAGTTCTGATAGAGATGTGAGAATATCTACTCTATCTTTTATAACTACCTACCTAAGTTAATAAAATGTTCTCCTTAAATATATATTCTAGGCCCCACACGGTGTCTTGTGCTTGTAATCCTAGCATTTAGGGAGGCCGACGTGGGCAGATGGCTCAAACCCTGGAGTTTGAGACCAGTCTGGGCAACATGCTGAAACCCTTTATCTACTAAAAAATACAAAAATCAGCCAGGCATGGTGGCTCACGCCTGTAGTCCCAGCTACTCAGGAAGCTGAGGTGAAAAGATCATGTGAACCTGGGGAAGTTGAGGGTGCACTGAGCTGTGATCATGCCTCTTCACTCCATTCTGAGTGACAGATTGAGACCCTGTCTAAAATATAAAATATGTAATTCTAAAATATAAAATATTCTAAATATAAAATATTCTAAAATATAAAATACATATATATATATTCTGTAAGTATGACTATCTAGAGATGAACAGTCATCCACTTGTTGCAGCCTGCCTCATAGAAAATTTTTATGACAGATTTTAAGAGCTACTCCTTAATATACAAAATTAAAGATGTAATAACAATCAGTCAATTAAATTGTCACTAGGTACATGTTAACAATATACCTAAAATCCTAAGATGTAAATGTTAACCAAAAAAATCAGGTCATGGTTAATATTCTATTATAAAGAATAATTTTAAATTCCACATAGTTTTATATTTTAAGTTTTGTATTTTTGTTATCAGTCAATGATAACTGTTATAAACTAAAAAAGACTTCAGCCTGGCTAAATAATTCATTACAGATGGCAGTAGGAAAGAAAACGTAGCTCTAATTAATGGCTTTTATACTGAAAGATGACTGTATACATACATCAATCAAAATTCACTTTGTAATATTATTGTGCCCAGCTAGCCATTTCTGAACTTAAAAATCTTTATCCCTAAGAAAATATTATTTTAAATTATATGATCATTACATTACAAAAAAGATATTTAGTGTATATATTATTGCTCAAATCAGAACCATCATTATCATCAAAACTGGCTGTTTGCATGCTACCGTTTAGGGTATTTGCTTTTGCAGAGAAAAATCAATGTCCCAGTGATTGAAGAAAGCCATTTTATTACCTAAAGAATAAAATACTTTTTATCCCCTTCACAATTTTGTTGATGCCTACTTCACACATCTCTCTCAGGCTCTCATATGTGCTAAAGAAGTCTGTTTTATTCAACTTTTTTCTTTGTATAAGTTAGAGAGAGTCACAATTCTTTATTGTAACATAAGGTAATTATTCTGGAAGCCTTTTATAGCAAAGATGCTAATCTTAAAATTAGTCAATATCTTGTTTTACTGAAAATCATATTTATTTGTACTGAATACATATGTGTATATAGTAGATGAATTGTTTTATGGACTGTAATGTGGTATAGTGAAATATAACTTGGATCAGCAAACATTAGTATTACCTATAGGCAGAAATGGGGAACAGATTCTATATGCTGACATCTACTGTAAATTGTCTCTTCTATACTTTAGAAATTCCAAGACAATAATAAGAAAATTGAATTCCCCCACAAAGATTTTGACATTGGGGTTCTCATAATGGATACAGGACTTTGTGGAGCTTTTTTTTTAATTGATTGGTGTTTTGATTCATCTATAAGGAGTATTCTTTTACCACTGGTATATTGCTGGTTTGTTCAAAATATGTTGTTAATATGCTTAAGTAAGAATTTTTTCTCCAATATAGGAGTTACTATATGGGAACTGATGACCTTTGGAGGAAAACCCTATGATGGAATTCCAACGCGAGAAATCCCTGATTTATTAGAGAAAGGAGAACGTTTGCCTCAGCCTCCCATCTGCACTATTGACGTTTACATGGTCATGGTCAAATGTAAGATTGCAAAATAATGTTATCACCATCATCATTCTTAGTAAAGTAATAGCACCGATTACTCAATCTGTATAACATTTCTCTATTGAAAAATACAGCAGTTCAAAAACAATTATGAACGGAACATATGAATGCCTCTTTGTTGTGACTATTATTAATATAAAGTAATACTCTTCCATGCTATGAAGTCAAAATTATGACTCTTTCTTTTATTCTCATAATCTCCATGACAGTCAAATTGCCTGTCGTAAAGAGAGGTAATTAGTCACTATAATGTTATTACTAACATGAATGTTAGTAATAACATTAGTGACCTTTATGGGAAAATATCAGGCTACATAAATGATCTAAACATGAAGGAAAAAAGCTTGAAACTGATAGTTTTAAAAATTAATTTAATAGAAATAGGTCTACTGGTTTTAGTCAAGAGCAAATTAGCAGGACAAGGTGGGAAGTGGGAAGAAATGAATCTATAGTGAGCTAAAAAGATTATAAATGTTTACTTTTTTCAATTTGATCATTTGTTTGTTTACATCAAACTCTTACTTTTCTTTTTTCTTCCTATGCCCCAGACACTTATGTACTATAAATGTGTTTTTGAAGCACAGGCCCTTAATTTAAATAGAATTGATGAAGTCTCTGGAGTTTCTGGCTTAATTTAAGTGAGATTAGCATGTAGCAATCTCTCTTGTATAATCTAAGGTTTTCCCCTTCTGATTTACATGGGGATAGCAAAGAAACAAACTTGTGAAGGTGAATAAGCATCTTATTAATAAGAGACTTTGGACCCAGGTCTACTCAGATTTATATTCATGACATGTGTGATACATTCTGACAGTGAGGGAGGAAATAAAAAATGTTCTTTGCAGTTCAGGTCAGCCTGCCCTTTTCACTAAGCATAGTTCTATTTACTCAATATTTAGTTGGACAGAAACCGATACCTCAACTGTGGTTAACCTTTTTTGGCTTCAATAGTTTCAGAAACACCTGTTGTTTTCTCATTAGCATCTTGGCATTAGCAAGCATTTTTTCAAATGAATGCATATAGAATACAGAGCATTTGAGCTTTGGGGAGAAAACAAAAGCAGAGAACATTAATGATACATAAAATGACACCCAAAAAATTCCCAGAATAGGAATAAAAACTGAACTCCCGGAAAAGGAAGGAACAAGCTTTACAGCCTTATTCTATTAAATATTGTTTGGTAGACATCTATGGAAGAAAGTTTAAAAACATGCATGTCTTATATAATTTAATCCTATAACTAGCATAGCAAATGATTTAAACTCGTCAGAATTTAGCTCTGATGAAGTTATGTAAAACCAAGAAAACACTTTCCCTAATAGAGAGTTTTACCTTTCTTTCGGGGTTTTAATACCTAAGAGGAGGATAATTTGGCAAGAAAATCAAGGAAAGCTTGGTACTTTTATTCTTGTCATCTCATTAGCTAAACAGAGCCTGTAGAGATAAGGTCTACTGTATCTAGACTCCCAGCTAAATAAGAATACATATCTTGAAAATTGCTGTTAGTATTTTTATGCTAGACAAGCTAGTACTAAGATAAGCTAATGTCTATTGCTGAACAGGCATTACCAATCACTTTGCATTAGTTTTTTCTTTTTTTTTTGTCCACCAGGACAAATGTAGCACAAGAAAGTTGCTTTTAATTCCTCTTTTCCCCTTTGTGCCAGTGTAAGCATTGTAACCAAATCTTTTCTCCTTTGTCACTCCTAATACAAAATAATAACTTACATTGCAGTGACATCTATACGCATCAGAGAAAAAAATTTATCTCTTGTTTTACAGTACATTACATTTAGTTATGAATATCAACAAAGAGACTGATAAAGCCTTACCAATGGAGTCGTTTCTTTCACTAGCTTTCTTTCTTTTTCAGATCATTATGATTAAAACAACATTTTTCAAACTTTTGCTCATATTTTCACAAAATTTAAATTTCAACTCCTTTCTAGTTATGACTATAGTGACATTTTTGCTATGTAAATTTCCAGGTTGGATGATTGATGCTGACAGTAGACCTAAATTTAAGGAACTGGCTGCTGAGTTTTCAAGGATGGCTCGAGACCCTCAAAGATACCTAGTTATTCAGGTGAGTACATTTGACTTATGCTTTTAAGACTAGGCCAATGGCAAACTCACTGCCAAATGAGTGGTATCAGGACTTTGGAACTGTGGAAATGACCGCTAACATGTTGATTAATTAAGCAGATTATCATGTCAAATGACTATGGAAAAGAGCTTTTTATTTCATATCAGATCCACCTTTTAGCACCTTCCCTTAGTATTCAAGTGGCTCTGCTACTGAACAGATAATTATGATTATACATGAAAAGGTCTTAATTCTCAGACACTTATTTTAGCACCTTGATTTTATTAACATTATGTGTAAGTCATGTTCATTAGTATAATTTTCTTTTTTCAGAACAAAAGGAAGATAGATTTTTGTTTTAATCTTGCCCATGCTTGAAGACAGTGAATCAAAAGTTTCAGTATATTGATATTTCCCCAAAAATATTTTAAAATATGTTTTGTTTTATTTGGAGAGATACGCAGTATCCAAGCAATAACTCAATTCTAATGAATTGATGCACATTTTAATCAACCAACCAGCCAAAGAAATATTTTATATTTAACACTAGAAAAATAGACTGGATAATTAAAAAATAATAATATATTTCTCTATGATTATTTTCACCTAAACTCTCAACAAATGGGCCTTGGATTAGAGTGAATTATGTTTCCTCAGTAAAGCAAGGTAGCCTTTATTTTCATATCGATAGTCTGACATAAATATAAAAGCTAGGTTTTAGAAGGTACTTATTTCCATTTATTTTTTCCCCAAAATTAGTTTTCACGAACTGAAATTGTTTCCAAAAATTATGTAACTTTAAAAATATAGGAAAAATATTTAAGAAATAGATGAGGTGAGGAAGAGTATAACACAGGTTTTGGTGTCTTTCTCGTACTCCTTTACTCTATTTGCCACTCGCACTGTGAGTTTTAAATGCCACTACTTTGATAATGTAGCCAGTATGCTATAGAATAAAGTATAGACCCTATGGTCCTGATAATCCTACAGCATCAAACGAACCAAATAGAATAAACATTGATAAATTGATCACGTTTTATTGTTTATTCTTAAAGTTGCAACCCATACACGATCTGGGCAATGAACAATTATTTTCAGACCTGAAATTGATTTTACCTCCCTAAAAACATCTTTTGATTTTGCTTTATTTTTCTCTAACGGTATTTATCATATTCTCCTTGTATAAAGTTTGTTTACCTGACCCTATCATTTCTAAGCATGTTATAGATTTCTTAATGGCTGGTGGTTGTGCTAAAGACTTGTTTTTTTAAAATGTGTGTATGAATTTTTCAACGATCTGTTATGATATTACATAAATTTATTGCAGAGACCACATATTTAAGATAAGAAAGAAAGAATCATATTTGTGTCTGATGGGCAATCTTTTAGGGTGATGATCGTATGAAGCTTCCCAGTCCAAATGACAGCAAGTTCTTTCAGAATCTCTTGGATGAAGAGGATTTGGAAGATATGATGGATGCTGAGGAGTACTTGGTCCCTCAGGCTTTCAACATCCCACCTCCCATCTATACTTCCAGAGCAAGAATTGACTCAAATAGGGTAAGAAAGAATTATATACACATATCATATTATTTCTGAGATATAAAATCATGTAAATAGTTCATAAGCACTAACATTTCAAAATAATTACATAGCTCAAATCAATGTGATGCCTAGATTAAAAACATACCATACCCACAAAAGATGTGCCAATCTTGCTATATATAGTTAATTTTGGAAGACAAGCATGGACAACACAACATGTACTCTGAAATACCTTCAAGATTTCAGAAGAAAAACATTTTCCTCATCTTAATTTATTTAAAACAAATCTTAACTTTAAAAAACAATTCCAACCAATAAAACCATTATGTGTATATAAATAAATGAAAATTCCTACCAAGTAGGCTTTCTACTTTTCTTTCTTAAAAAGATATTATGATTTATTAGTCAAGAAGTAATACAAGTATAAATCTCTTCCACTTATTTAAGAAAAATTAAATATTTTCTGTCAAGTTGAAGTAGAAACACAGAAACCTGTACAGTCCTTTGAACCTAATCGTATCGAAAAGGCTGCTAAGAAGTAGATTTTTGTTTCTAAGAAGTAGATTTAAGTTTTGAAAGAAGTTTCTGAAAATACTTTACATTTCATTTTAAATGTTAAACCTACTCTATATGAATTCGATTCTTTCTTTGAAAGCTGTCAAATCCATGCATTTGTTTATTTTTATAAATTCATTCCTCATTCATTCAACATATATTGAGTACCACTGTATGTGAAGCATTAGTATACATTTAAGACTCAAAGAATTTTGACACAACTTATCCTTTCAAGAAGTGACCACCTTAATCAAAGAATCATACAGATAGAGGGACTGCATAATAAGTGCTGTAATCCAGTAATTCACTGACCAGTACGGAGCATGAAGAAGTAGTAAATTTGTGTCTGTAACCACTTTCTTCCATTGATAAGATATAAAAATGATGCTTAATTTTTTCTAGAAGATAATTCTTTTCTCTTAATCTCCTTCTTTATCTAAGAACATTATCATAGCTAGTAGAACAAACAGCATCCGATTTCTCTTGACCATAGCCACAAGAACATTTTCAACTTGCTGCTCATTATCTAACATAATTTGCTTTGTTTCATATTGATAGTAACAATTAAGTAATATTCCCCTGGTGGTTACTATTCAACACATATATGTTAACCTCCTTAATCCTTAAACAAACTTCATGAGGTTCTATTATTATCGTCTCCTTCTTTCAAATGAAGAAACTTGCCACAGAGAAGTCAGGTGATATGACTGGTGTCACACAGCTAGTCAGTGGAAGAGAGGAATAATTTAAGCTAGATATCTGCCTACTACAGTGTAGTTTGTTTTGCTTCAAAGTTACTGAAGCATGTTATTTCCATGATGTGATTAGAGTCTGGGACTTGTCTTGTTTGGGAAATTCCCCAGGTGGTTTTCTTATAAAATGCATCTCAAATCTGCTCCACACCTTTTACTCATCTACCTCCATTTAGAAGATCTGATATGGAAAGAGACAAAGATGGAGACCTCAATTATTTTTTCTTTTCTATTAAAAAATATTATAGTACAAACAGAAAACTTTATCACATGCCCAATGGGGAGTAGATAACTAAAAGTTTTAAAAATTAGATGAATGGATAGGTAATGAATAATCAGTCTTTTGCTTGTGAGAGGGAAGAAAGCGGTTAGGGTGTATAAAGGAGGCTCTCTGTACGCTTTGCAAAATGATCAAATTATATACACTCGTGTTTATAATTTTAAGTGACAAATTCATTACTTCTGGTTACAACAGTGAAATTTCAAAAAAATAGTTTTTCTTTCTTAGCTTGTAATGCTATAAATCTTTTTCTTTTCATAAGAATTCTTACATTTCAGCTTTTTGTTCATTTTAATTTACAGTTCTCAGTGCAAGAAATTCTTAATAAACGTTTGAGCTAACTAGATGGAATTCTTGAGACAAAGTATAAATCACCCGAGGACTTATTTGACCTTTAGCCATCATTTCTTATTCCACATTATAAAACAATGTTACCTGTAGATTTCTTTTTTTCAGTCCTTGGAAAAGAAATTGTGCTTAAATATCATTTTACGTTCAGGCATTTAAAAAGCTTTATTTGTCGTCTATATTGCCCTAATGGTTTTCAGTCTGGCTTTACATAACTTTTACGGAAATTTCTAATCTGTACAAATGCCATGTTCCTCCTTTTTTTCCTACATGGCTAAATTAGAAAATAAATTACTTCCATTTTAAGTTTGGTGGCTAAATAATGTGCTAAGGGAACATCTTAAAAGTGAATTTTGATCAAATGTTTCTTAAGCATATGTGATACACTTTGAAACCAAAAAAAGAAAATAATGCATTTTGAAAATATAGGCTCCACTGCGCACTAATTAAGAAACTTTAGGTAATGTTCTGAATATCTCTATGACTTTGTTTCCTCATTTTCTAAATGCAATATTGCCTATCTTATATGAGTGTTAGGCAATTAACTTTAAAAAATTGCAGAGTATTTATAATGCCAGGTAAACAAATTTTATTACTCTACTTTTAGGATCATCAATTTCACTTTTCATTTTTACCATTTTTATTTTTACCTTTTTCCTTGTCAATATCATATATCATAAATAATCACACTTTCTTATAAGGTGCTCTACCCACTATCTATGAAAAACTTGTTGATGCAATTACTGCTTGGCCAGCAAATTATTTCTGCTGATGTGTTCTAATATCAAATAAAGACAGAAGTAATTTTTTATAGTGCTTTTGATTTTTTTAATTCCACATATATTTTGATAAATTACAACTTTAAAGCAATGAATCAATTCAAAATACAATGTTTATATTTGTCCAGAAAGTTGATGAATACAAATTTAAGTCATGCTAGAAAACACTTACCTAATTTGCAGCTGCTGTTATTATTGTTAGATAATACTTTTAATATTACCTTAAAATTTTTTTTTCTTTCTTTTTTTTTTTTTTTTTGAGACAGGGTCTCACTCTGTCACCCAGGCTGGAGTGCAGTAGCGTGATCTTGGCTCACTGCAACCTCCACATGCCAAGCTCAGGAGATCCTCCCATCTCTGCCTCCAGAGTAGCACCACAGGTGCAAGCCACCCCGCCCAGCTAATTTTTTATAATTTTTTGTAGAGACAGGGTTTCCTTATGTTGCCAAGGCTACTCTTGAACTCCAGAGCTCAAGCAATCCACCCACCTTGGCCTCCCAAAGTGCTGAGATTACAAGTGTGAGCCACCATGGCTGGCCTCAAATCTTTTTAAGCAATAATGCACCAAAAGCTATTACTCTAGCGTGATGTAAAAATGGGAGAAAATGAGAAGCTATTTAACTTCTGCAAACAGTGCTCTATATCTGTAAAATGGGGATTTAAAAATTTTCTCACAGAATATTATGACGATTAGCTTTTTAGTGTATGCAAGCATGTTAGTTACCTATTAATGAACCTGGAATAGATGTTCCAATAGTGTGGAAATAAATGAATATTAACCAAATGAAAAAAGCAAAGAGTATTTATTCAGAGACTGCTATAGCAAGAAAGTCAGCTCCATCACTTACATTTTGGCAGAGACTTAAAGGCCCGCAGAGGAGTGGGAAAGCTGTATAGGAAAAAAAAAAAAAAGAAAGAGAAAAAAAAAAGGGAAAGCTTCATCTATGTCCTCATTAGAGACTGTTGGCCTGGGGAAGCTATAGGCAGGATAACTAGAAGCATTGGTTAGAGGTGCATGTTTGACTTTTTTCTGTTGGTCTGAAGTTGGAAGCAAGGACAAAAATTAGGAAAGCTGCCAGTTATTAATCAATTCTGGTCATTTGGAGCTGATTGTTATACAAGTAATTGTTTAGCTTCCTGGATTGTTAATAGAGATAGCAATCTGACTTCCTGCAAATCTGATTTACAAAAGGCTGGTTTGCTGGGCTGTTTATTGTAGATAAGGTTTGCTTCCCAATTTGTTTCTATTTTTACATATGGTCAGGCCATTGTCCCTTTGTATATTCAGTCTATTGGATTTATTTTCCATTGCTGCCTTCTTTTCTCTAGATATTTAAACACATGCTGCCTAATATTTTCAATTACATGTTCGGCATAATTTAAAAATTCTCCATAGGTTTTTTTTTCTTTCTTTTTTTTTTTTTTTGTTACAATGGCTAAGTTTGGTCTTTTCTTTTGGGTTGCCTAGAGTTATATTTTTTTGATATAACAAATTGTATATTAAATGAAATAGCAATGAATAAAAATAGTGAATAAACTGATGTGGCTGAAGATATTTTAGCTTTAATGATATTAGAAAATTTAATTTAATGTAAAAGCTTCCATGTATTTTTATAGAGGAAGACACAGTTTCAATTGCAAGCCCATCCAGTCATTTGTAAGAAATAGTTTTAAGATTAAACGCTCCACCGCTGTCAAAACATATCAGCTAACTCTTAATTATCTCAGCCAGTGGAAGACAGAGAAATTGTAGCTACTCCACATTAGTGAAGTGAGTAACCCGCAATGGATTTATCATCACAATCTAAACTTCTTTTCACTTCTTTCCTATCTGCTAAGAAGTAACTCTATTAAATAGATTTGCATTTTCCTCCTCTTCTTACACACTTTCTCCCAGAATAGATATATAAATAAACTGAAAAATAAAATGTAAGCAGAAGTGAAGAATGAAGAAAATTAAAGAAGTTTGGTATCTCAAAAATTTGATCAATTTCTAAATCATTGAATGTAAGTAAGTTGAGTATCTTGACTGCTAAAAATATGATTCTATATACTGTACACCATATCACTTTGCTCTCAGATTAGATTTCATAACTTTAATATAGATATTTTTATAAGGTTGCCACACACACTGTAATTAACCATAAGATTTTTATAAATTTAGCCCCAACTCCTGCATAAAAAGAAAGAAATGCAAGCAAATCTTTGGTCTCTCCTATAAGATTTATTATATTTTGCTATATGTTTCCTTATGATGCATAAACCAGTAGAAGTTTGAGCAAAATGATAATACAGACACAATGATGTCATTCTCAATAATGACATTTGAAAATGTAAGTTTCAATGGGATTTGTCTTAGTATTTCAATAAATCAAAATCCTGTCCCTTTATGAAATAATAAAAATAGTAATAATATCAGCTAAAACTTATTGAATGTTCACTATAACCCAAGTACTATGCTAAGTGATTTAAATTAACTATCTCACTTTTATTTCACAAAGCCCTAGGAGGTAGGTACTACTGCCAGTCCAATTTTAAGAGTTTAAAAAAATAATCGAGCTATGGACAGTTTAGGTAACTTACAAATGACAAGAAAAAGAGCTAGAAATCGAGTCTGGATTTCAGTTGTCCCACACAAAGGCCATATTTCTAAGCTAACAGAGGGGATGGAGGAGGGAGACTTCTCATTTCAAGTTACTATTAAACATCTTGCTACTGAAGGACCCTAAAACTTTTCATTCACTTTGTGGTAATCTGGATAAAAAAACTAAATTGAAAGTCAGAAATCTCACATTCTGGAACCAAATCGATGATGCTTTAACCTCAGTTATGTTTTAAAATATTGCCTGATTATATCTCCTGCATTAAAATTGTATTTACTTTCTTTTTTTCTTTTCTTTGCTTTTTTTTTTTTTTTTTTTTTCTTTTATTGAGACCGTGTCTTGGCTCTGTTGCCCAGGTTGGAGTGCAGTGGTGCAGTCTCAGCTCACTGCAACCTCTGCCTCCCAGGTTCAAGCAATCCTCCTGCCTTAGCCTCCCAAGTAGCTGGAACTAAGGCATACACCACCATGCCTGGCTAATTTCTGTATTTTCAGTAGAGACAGGGTTTCACCTGTTGGCCAGGCTGGTCTCGAATTCCTGACCTCAAGTGATTCACCCACCTCAGCCTCCCAAAGTGTTGAGATTATAGGAGTGAGCCACTGCGCCTGGTCACGTTGTATTTTCTTCTACGAAATATGTCATCAGAAAATGATCAAAAACATTTTGGCCTACCTCTGATAGAGGCAGGAGGCAGACAAAGGCCTAGGCAGATAGGGAAGGGTCCCCAGAGAGTCTCCAACTTGCCCCCACAAGTATTTACACCAGATATTTTGTGCAGATAAGGAAGCCTGCATGGGGTGCTTGCCTGGGCATGCCCACAGTGGACTGGAAGCCCACATGCACTGGGGGAATGGGGTGGAACTACCAGGAATTTGCGCCTTATACAGGGGAGGAGCCTGGCCTCTTTATCTCGTGTGTGGTGGTGCTAGTATTCAATTTGAGGGAGGTAGAAACCTGCTTGCAGGACCCCCTCTCTTTGCTGAGAGCTTTCTTTTTCACTTAATAAATTCCACCTTCCTCACCCTTCAATGTGTCCTCATGCCTAATTCTTCCTGGTCATCAAACAAGAACCCAGATTTGCTGAGCTAAGGAGCAAAAAATCCTGCATCACTTCTATGCATAACTTTTTTCCTTATGTGATTGAACACAGAAGAGAAAACCCTATGGACACAAGTTAAGGAAGTATCTCATAGCTAAATGATATAGTGCGAGAATGCTGTGATGGTATGACAAGGTTACTGTGGTTGCAATTTACCAAGGATCAACATCACTTCTAACAACGGCTGCTATTTGATGATAAATGATTGTAGTCTCAGGATATTGGCTTGACATGATGGTATCTTTGACATGATGCTTGAGGGTTTTTGTTTGTTTGTTTGTTTTTATTAAGACAAAAGAAGGGGCTCTTCTTAAGATCCTCCACATGACTAGGGCTTTTGTTTGTTGGTTTGTTTTGGGTTTTTTTTTTTATTTTTTGTATCAATGTGTTTTTCTTTCTTTCTTTCTTTCTTTTTTGAAGACAGGGTCTCCGTCTGTCCCCAGGCTAGAGTGCAGTGGCACAATCATTGTCCACTGCAATCTTGACCTCCTGGGCTCAAGTGATCCTTCTGCCTCAGTCTCCTGAATAGCTAAGACTATAGTTGTGTGCCACCATGCCCGGGTAATTAAAAAAAATTTTTTTGTGTGAAGACATGGTCTCACTGTGTTGTCCAAGATGGTCTCAAACTCCTGACCTCAAGCAATCCTCCCTCCTTGGCCTCCCAAAGCACTAGGATTACAAGCATGAGCCATGGCACCGGGCCTAAGTAGAAATCTTTTAAATTGTTCAATTTCTTTTTCTTTTTTTTTTGAGACAGAGTCTCACTCTGTTGCCAGGCTGGAGTGCAGTAGCATGATCTTGGCTCATTGCAACCTCCGCCTCCCAGGTTCAAGTGATTCTCCTGCCTCAGCCTCCTGAGTAGCTGGGATTACAGGCACACGCCACCACACTCAGCTAATTTTTGTATTTTTAGTAGAGACAGGGTTTCACCATGTTGGCCAGGATGGTTTGGATCTCCTGACCTCGTGATCCACCCTTCTCAGCCTCCCAAAGTGCTAGGATTACAGGCGTGAGCCACCATGCCTGGCCAAATTGTTCAATGTAAATAAATTAATATATTCATTGTTTATTATAGGCTAGGTACTGTGTTGGGCAATCAGTACAAAGTTGGAAGACAGAGGTCCTGCCATCAAAGAGTTAATACTCTAGTTGAGGAGATAATATTCTGAGAGAGACATGCCAGGAATTATAGGAAAAAGAGGCTGATTATCTAGCTTGGAACAGAAATTGTTTTGGTGGAACAGATGAGCAGATCTGAAATGGATCAGAAGAAAAGCAAAAACAAACAAAACCCCCTACCACAAACAAAGGTGAAGAAATGTGTTTTTAAGTTACTTTTTAATTTCTACTTTTTGTAATATTTCTATATTGCACATGCTTGAGAACTTTTATCAGGAGGTGAGATGGACTTTCTTCCAATTTTCCTTTTTTTTCTGTCAATGTTATGATGGCTTGAAACATGATTTTGAAATCTCTTGCTCCTCATTAAATTATTCAATTTAAAAACTTTTTTTTTTCTTTTAGCCTTCCTGAAAAACAGCTCTCAAATTCCTATCTTCTGTTTCTGTTGTCTTGAATCTATTTCAGGTCCTTATCACGTCACAGAAGTTACTATAATATTCCTCTAATAGATATCCAATTGGTTTTATTTATTTTTGTTTGGAAAATAGGCTCAATTTCTAAATAATAGTATTTACATTGTACCAAATGAAATACAATGTTAATTAATATTTCCATGCTTTATCATTTATTGGCACCAGTTTTTATTTTTTTGGTCTTCATCTATTTAGAGTACAGCTTTCTATTATTTCCATCAAGGGAAGAAACTCGAATGATGCATGTTTTAGTAGGTCTCTCTTCAAATGATATATAATCCTGTTGTCACTAACAGTTGAAGGATTTTTGAACATTTAGCCAAGGAAATGCCTTGGTCATTCCAGTTGACCAGTCGCTGCAATTTATTTTCCACTCTTCTCTACCTCACACACACAAAACTGCCTGAAGCTGCAAGCATTATCCCAACATTGATCTCTTTCAAAATATAGATCATGTTGGTGCTTTCTGTTTGACTTTAGAGGTGTGGATGGATAATTTGCATATTTTAAGAAAGAGCTCCTCTCCTTATGTATTATAGATTTGACTGTTGTTTTTAAATAAGAACATAATGTCAAATTGCATTCATTTGTCCTTCCAAGCTCTTGGAAATAACAGAGATATCAAAAATGGTTCTGACCCCTCTGATTTTCCACTAATTTGAGAAACCTTTCAAATACTTAATTTATATATAATAAAATATCAAGGGACCTTTTCGTGCAATGTCTTTTCTACCAGTGACTTTCTTAAAATCTGGATATATTAGTTTAGTTATGCTATTCTTTATAAGATTTACTTGTATTTAACACAGTACCTTAGACTGGGCGCAGTGGCTCACGCCTGTAATCCCAGCACTTTGGGAGGCTGAGGTGGGTGGATCATGAGGTCAGGAGATGGAGACCATCCTGGCCAACATGGTGAAACCCCATCTCTACTAAAAATACAAAAATTACCTGGGTGTAGCGGCACGTGCCTATAATCCCAGCTACTCAGGAGGCTGAGGCAAGAGAATCACTTGAACCCGAGAGGCGGAGGCTGCAGTGAGCCGAGATCACGCCACTGCACTTCAGCCTGGCAACAGGGCTAGACTCCGTCTCAAAACAAAACTAAATTAAAAAAAACAAAGTACCCTTTTGTCTTTTACAAATTGTTATTGTTCTTTCATTTATCCCTGACTTCCTAAGGATTTTCATAGGGTTGGGTTATATCTTATTAAACATAATGTCAAGCCTTCTATAGTACCAGCTCTGAATTCTAAATTCTTCATTTAGCCCTGTCTTTAGGAATTACAAACAAAATTGAACTATTTTCTCAATTTCTTTAGTAATGAAGAGGTAAGTTTTAGAGTTATTTATCACATTCTATCTCCAAGTATCATACAAATCACTTCTAGTAGATTTGTACTTTGTATAATGCCTCCTTGTTATGGTACAGTATTAATTCCTCTATAGTCATTGCTTTATTCTTTAGGGAATCTGCTTTTTCTATTGTTAAATAATTGCCTGTATCCCTTTCGACATTTTCTCATATAATGAATGTTCATCTTATTATTTTTCTCTTCAATATTTAAACAAAGTCTAGTCCTTGATGTGTGTAAAACTAAATACCATTGGTATTATAAACCTATAAATGCATGTTTGCACATGTGAAAGAGGTGAAATATTTCTCATAGCGTGGTAAATCACAATGATTTTACTCCTCACCCAAAATGAAGCAGCAGCCTGATATTTATAACTGACCTTAAAGTTGGGAAAGGAGGAGAGATTGGCAATGTGTGTATATATATACATTTAAAGCAAATACATTATTCATTGTGTATAAAGTTCCACACTCTCATTGACACACAGACACCAGGCTCTCCTTACAATATGGACAACATGATTTAACATCCCTCCTTTGGCACTTGCTTTTCCTTCTTTTTCCCTAGCATGTATGTCCTTCTCTGAACATATGTTTCCACTAGATTTTCTCTCTCTGAATAGAAATACAACCAGTGTGGTTTGTCCTTGGCCCTAGTATATATAGATGGACTCTGAGTGAAGTGACTTTCTTCACTGAGATGCACTGTTATAGTACGAGGTGGATGCATAAGTAACTATGTACTCACGTAGTGTCAGAGTTGCAAGGGACCTTAAAGACATTCTAGTGTAAACCCTTTCATCTTACATGTGTATACTGATACTGGAAAATATAAAACCTGTAGCCCAGTGTCCTTGTGCTTCTAAGGGATATGTGAGAAGCTTCAGTTTCTCAAGTCTAACTCTAGTATTCAGTCCTCTATTGCTCTATTGGTTCCCCCAACCCCTGGTCAAAACCATGAAAATCTTGATTTTGACTTTAAGTTTAGTGAGATTTAGTATCAATTGGTTTAAAAGGATCTTAACTGGGAGCACAGTGAGAAGCCAGAGCCCCTGCTCCATTTATGCCTCTGTGAGACTCCCTGTAATCAAGAGTTAATGACTAGGAGGAACAAATGGGATTGACAGAGCCAAAATCAGAGCAAAAAAAAACAGGGAGAACAATGCCTGTATCGGGACTCAGTCATTACCTACTTGAAGATAAAATGATCCTTACAAGTTAAACAAATGTTTCAAAATTCTCAAACACAAAGCTAAATATAGCTACCATTATTTATCGATCCCATATTCATGTATTAGGCTCTGCTCAGAGCTTTTTTACATTTATTACCCTTAACCTTCATAACAAGGGTAAATGAAGGGCATTACTATGGCCATTTTACAAAAGTAGAAATGAAGCAGAGAAGCAAAGTATTTTTGCTGAGACTTCCAGGTTACATGGTAAAAAGTAAGGTATTTTTACTGATTTGTCTATGCTTTTAACTCTCACCCTTCATTTGGTTAAAAATACATATATATAATAATCTTCAATAAATAGTAATTAAATAAAATATAAGCCTAATAATTATTCAAATGGAGTTCATTAAAAGATGGAAGAGATGGTACAGACTTCTACTTTATTTAATTTGTTTTTTAAATATTGGGGACAAATTTTATGCAAGCCTTTTTCGTTTTACTCTAGACTACGAAGTACTATTTTGAAAAATATCCTGTCCCCTTTACATTCTCAGAGTTTGCTACAAGCAGTGTAATTCTAATCAGTGAATCACTTTTATTCTTGTGACATTCACAAAAATAAGTGACAGCTGAACAGTGCTTAAGAGTTTGCAAAGCATTTTGGCATCTGTGGCATTTTATTTTTACACCAGAATCCCAATTATACAGAACACTAAATTCTTGGCCTATTAAATAACTTGGTAATTTGGTTAAGAGCTTGGCAAATACCAGACGAGTGTCAGGTCTTCCGGCTCCAAAGAGAATGACCTATCTAGTAAATAATGATTCACCTGAAAGAACAACCTGTGCTTATTGTTTGTAGCTTCTTATCAGCACTAGACTTGGCTGCTGCCAAACATGTTTCTACAACACTAAGACAATGCGTGTCTTAGAAACACTGCTTGTTTAAGGAGAGTCTGGCGCTAAAGAATGTTTCAGAGATCTTTATGAAATTATTTTACACTTGAGCAACTATCTGCTGGCATGAGAAGCCTTTCTGAACAGTTGAAATAGGCTTCATCCACTCTTTGTTAAAGTGCTAAAGAGGAAAATCAGAGCTGGAAAAGGACACAAAGAGGTGGGAGGGACAACTAGAGAGGATCCTTAGATTGAGAATGTTAATGAATGTTTTATCTAAATCATTTAGATGGTTAATTTTTAGTATTACTGCCACAAGACTCGCAGCTCTGCTGTAAATTACTGGGAAAATCTCATCAAGAAGCCTATTCTTTACTGTACTAGACCTAGAAAGGACAATTGTGAGTTTCTTTACCCTTTATATAATAGAAGTGGCACATTATCATCAACTTTCTATTCAAATTTTTTGGAAGTTATTTATGTATGTATGTATTTATTTATTTATTTTACAAATCCATCTTTGTCTGCCAGAGCTCCCTGTTCAGGCCAGCCTGCTATGATGATTGCTTCTGCAAAGGCTTGAGAGAGAGGGATGCTCTATTTTATTCTCAATAAGGATTGATGGCATTTTGAGAGGCTCAGAATATCCTTTGATTACTCCATGAAACAGAATGGAGAAGATGGTTGTGGATAGTGGGGGGTGGGCTGGCTCATCAGCTTTCCTTTGTGCACTTTCTGCAGTTGAACATACCCTAATCACAAGAATCTTGTGTTTCAGTCCCTTTCCTCGCTCACCTGCTCAAATGAAAAGTTCTCTTTTCAGTTCAGAATTCTGACATAGCAGCGTGTTCTAAAGACAGGCTAATTTGTGTTCTGTCGTTTTCACTCAGACACTGTAAATGAATGGCTGTGGATCAGCCTCTCATTACACTTGAGCAAAAGCTGAATTGAGAGATGGGTAGACCACCGTGGGAAAAATTCCAAATACTATGACTATATCTCTTGCAGCAAAATATGCTACATTATGATGAAAGAAGTACAGTAAATCAAAAAGGGAAAGAAATTGGAAGTTTAATCTACAACCAATTTAGTTTGCTTTTTCCAACAATAATCATAGACAATTGTTTAGCAACATTCATACTTAATTGTTTCCCTCCCTGGAAGAAAAAAAAATAGTGTTTATAATTCCTAGCATATGGAGATGTTGAGGTATACATAATTCATATTCATTTGGAGCCTACTACAGTCTCTTCTTCGTTAGAGTCAGGTATTGTAGTTATGTGTTAGAGAGACCAGGCTACCGGATATTCTTGGGTTGAAATGACTAAATGCATTCTTTTGTGTCTAGTAATTACATATATTTATAAAAGTATTAAATTCCTCAAAGAGTAAATAATAGGTGATACCTGTTATCACTTATCTTTTGCCAAGTACCATAGTGTCTAATATTTATCAGTTTATTAAATCTCATGAAAACCCCTTGAGTTTAGTTTTTTAAAATATATTTTTATTTTTTTGAGACAAGAGTCTTTCTCTGTCACCCAGGTCAGAGTACAGTGGGGTGATCTCAGCTCACTGCAACCTCCCCATTCTGGGATCAAGCAATCCTCTTACCTCAGCCTCCTGAGTAGCTGGAACTGCAGGCATGCACCATCAAACCCAGCTAATTTTTTATTTTTTGTAGAGATGGGGTTTTGCCATGTTGTCCAGGCTGGTTTCAAATTCCTGGGCTCAAGCAATCTACCCACCTTGGCCTTCCAAAGTTCTGGGATTATAAGCATGAGGCACTGCACCTGGCCTTGAGTTTAGTTTTTTCTATTTTACTTTTCTACTATTTTAGTATTTACTATTTTTTGTTTATTATCTATCTACTACTAACTATTTTTATCACCTTTTTGTGGGTAAACCGAGGCACAGCTATTCAATGACAGAACCTGGCAGCCTGGCTCGAGAGTCCCTTGAGGCTGCACTGTTTACCAAAATGATGCATTGCCTCTCAGTCTGCCTCTGACATTTTTCTCTTTTATTATTGCTATGAGATCAGTACTCAGTACCTTAAAGATGAGTATATCAGTAAAGAATTTTGACTTTTTGAACTTTATTATCAGATTCCTCATAAATGTTAATTTTGATCTTTAAGGGGCCAAATCATCTTACTATTAGCTGTGTATCCATTAATTCAGACTTAGAAATTTCTACTTACCTATATTGAATAATGATTAATTCAGGCAAGTAGCAAAAGCATTTATTCATTCAATAATTGATCCATTCATCAAACATTTATTTAGGTATCTACTATATATCTGAACTAATGATTTCCCACTAGGGCCATATCCAATTGTGCCCTCTTATTTGTAGAAGAAATTTATGAATAAGTAGCCAATAAAATGCAATGAGAAAGTGTTATAATAGGGACAAAAAGAATACGTAAGGGATCATTTGAGCAAATAAGGGTTTTTAAGCAGGGGCATGGCAAAGTCAGACCTGGCTTCTAGTAAGAAAATTCTGGTAGCTTTTTAATATGTGAATTAAAACAAAGAGAGATTTGATTATTTCTTGAGTAGGACAGGACTTCCTACTCACAGGACATGAGTAGGAAGTTTGATGGAAGTGATGATTTTGAGATAGAAACAACAGGATTTGGGTATCAGTTGGATGTTGCAGAGTGGGAAGGAGAGAAGTCTAGGGTGACTAGGAAGATGTTAACATTACTATTAATACATGAAAACAGAGGAGTAGAATAAGGAGATGTGATTAATATTTTAAAACATAAGTAGATAGAGTCATTAGATAGGAATGTGTGTCTAGAGCTCGAGTGAAGTTAACTCATAATTTGGAAACCATTATTCTTGATTCATGACATCTTACTATTCTTTTTGAGAGAAATTTTGGTAGAATGTAGAACTAGTGAAGAGACAAATAAAATTGATTGAGGAGTTAAAGGCAGGAAATGTGAATTTCTTTGAAAAACTCGTCTATGTGAAAGGAAGAAAGGACGCAGAATGTGAATTCAGAAAGGAAGATGAGTCAGAGGAAGTTTTCTAGAACAATGGGCATCCAAACATTAGAGACGAGTGAACCAGTGAAATCACAGAGAGTATGGAAGATAATAGGGGATAGGAGGAGAAAACTCTGGGAGGAGTTAGGGGAAGGTATGTCCAACACATTTGTAGAAAAGTTTATCTTAGGCAAGAAGAAGTACATTTGGCATGATAAAATTTAAGAATGAGATTTTTAACCCATATGTCAGATGGAAGTTTCTCTGTCCCTTGAGCATTAGATAAAATTTTATTGAACCTGAAATTCACAAATGGAAGACATTGAAATTGCTTCCTCATATTTTCTTTTAATTCACTGGGGATAAAGTGCTGATTGAGGCAATTTAGTGATATGGCAACATAGTATATCATGGAATCTGAGGTCTGACTGCCTGTACTTAACTAGTTCTGTAAACTTGGCCACTTACTTAACCTCTCGGTTTATTCTACTCTAAAATGATGATAAGAATAATATCTACCATAGGTATATATGAGGATTTAGTGCAGCAATATAGGTAAAGCACTTCAAACTAACAACTCATTAACTGTTAGCTCTTCTCTTTTTTAAGTTCCAATTTGCTAATTTCCACATTTTATTGATTCTCACCACTTCCTTGATTTCCACAAATCAGTCTTTTCTCTCATTTATCCAACAACAAAAATAACTCACGTCCAGATTTCGGGAATTTGGCAGATTAGATTGAAAACAGAACTGGTGGACTAGGTTGAAGGGGTAACTTCATAGAAAGTACAGTCACCTACTGTTTAATCCTCTTCTCTCTCTGCCTTTTTCAGCTGTTTCCTCCCAGACTGATCTGGGGCTCCAAAATTTCCTTTCTCTATTTTGTCATATAATTTTCCTTCTCATCTGAAGCCTTGGTACTCAACTCTCAGTTGACTCACCAACTACACAAACACTCAACCAAGATTAAAGAAAAATGTTTTAACAAAGTTAAAAAAAAATGTTTTAACAAAGTTAGTTGTCAAGAGACAATTCAGTCCAGTTGTAATAAGAAGTAGTAAATTTTCTATTTATTTTATTATAATTTAGAGATTTAATTGAGGGACATTGAGGTACTCCCAACCTATAGACATTTAGATTCTATTCTCTCTATTATATTGAGAGCAAGCTGTTGACAGAGAGGGAGGAGAGCAGGGCTGTATTAGGAAACTTAGAGACTGGCTAAGGCTTAAGAAAAATGTCACAGTAAGGCATACAAACAAAGACAAATGAGGGGCTAGTAAATCTAAGGATCACCAAAGGCGTAGAAAACTTGGCGTTTTTGAGGCGCCATTCTGCTTGAATGCATGATTGTTCAGTAGCACTGATGGAACTGGCAGCAAGGGAGAGGGAACAAAAGAGATAAATCAAGAGTTGAGCTCCGGTAGGGCAGTTGCAAAAATAATACTGAAGCTGAAGGAACTAAAGGTTACATTGAGGATCAGTGATGTAAGGATAAAGGATAATGGGGTATAAGTAACTTATTTCTTTTTCTCTTATCTGTTTACCTAATTATACATAATTATGTAAATACTAACATTGTATATCTGCTGTCAGCTGAGTATGCTAGGTTCTTGACATAACATTCCCATAAAATGTAATACTGAGGAAAAGGAAGGAGCATTCTTTCCTCATTTTAGGCTAAGGAAACTGGGACTTACAGAGATTGAGAAGCTTGTAAAATAGCTTTGGTAAGTGCCAAAGTATTCAAAACCATACCTGGCTTACTTCAAAGCCCATGCTGGAAAAATAAAGTGCCAAGGGATTAATTGAGGAGCAGAAAAAAATAAAAGGCAGAAGAACTGATTGATTGAGTCAGAGAAAGGAAATCAATGCACAGAAAGAATAAGAGATTGTGGTCAGAGAAAGGGATTCTTAAAGAATTGGCACTGAGAGCTTTTCACAGTGATGTCAAAATGTATACACAGCTATATGGTAGTTAAAGTGCAGTGGAGATAAGATTGTAGGCAAGGAGGAGGCTCCAGAGTTATAATACTTAGGTATTTAGTGTGGTCCATGGTGAAAGGTTTTGGGACCAAGCCAGACATAATTGCAATCTCAGTGATACCAATGAGCATGAACACTCTGAGTGCTGGACAATGCCTCCAAAGACTGTAGATTATAGTCACAAAGACAAGAACCTGTGGTAGAATTGTTTAAGCATGAGTCTTCAAAAGAAGAGGGGCTTGAACGAATTTTGAAGAGCTAGTATCCGGAATCTTACAGCATATTTAACCTTGGCTCTGAGGCCTGAGTTGAATCATGGAATAGACATTCTCCATTAGATGAAATATTGCAAGAAAGGATGTGCAGAGTGGCTTCTCATGAAAGCCAGATTTTTGGTAAATAATAAACTGTAGGGAACATTTTCAGAAACAGCAAGGATGGAAAAGGGGCAGTTCCAGGTTTTGTGGAGCCAGACACTAATAATTGAGAGTAGAGGTGGAGGCTCTTTGAGAAAAAGAACACAAAAATAAAAATTTTACTTTTGCAAATTTTAGAAAACCCCCAAATCATGTGAATCTATGACTTGGGTTCTTCATCAGGCCTATAACTGAAGGGTCTAAAGCTTAAACTTCATTGCTTCAAGGTAAATCCACCTTTGGGTCGAAGAGATTAGACAATATATAGGAGGAACGGCTGTCAGGAATTAACTACTAGTTTCAAATAGCATGTTAGTGAAAGCTGCTTTGGGGACTTCTGGTGTTTAGAACATCAAGATGGATGGGGTGGTCTCTGGAAGTTTAATATAATAACAACTATTTATTATACCTCCTCTTTTCTAGGGGAGGATGGTCCAGCACATTTTAAAATTTTATTGCAGGCTGATAAACGTTTTATGAATGTCCACCTGTCTATATGCTTAGGATGAGCTTACTACTTGTTTTTGCTCTTCTCTTGACCAGAATTTCCAAGCAGGAGAATATGAAGGCATTTCAAAGCAAATAATTCACAGGCTGAGCTTTTTTCAAACTCTCTTGGAAATATATTCTCCTCCTGCTCTCATATGGCAATGAACCAAATACAAATCCTAGAATTGCTGCCAGGGTGCTAATATTACTTTTAATTACTTTCACCTGAGCTTTTGGTCACTTTTCAGTAAGAATTTAAAAGATCAGTCCTAAGAATGATCAAAATGTTCTCTTCTCATTTATTGTTTTTTGCAAGAATAACTAGATCTAAATTTTCTTCACCAAAATTGAAGCTACTACATAACTTTTTACTACTTGGATAAGTAAATTTAGGAGAAATAAGAGAGGCAGGATACTAGTGTAACTGGTTGGTTATCTACTTAAGGAGCTTGTTACCCTAAAAGACAACACTGATGAATTAGATAGGGTTTCTAAAAGTCTTGGGTATATTTATACATGATAAAAACAGTAATGGTTCCTAAGAGAGCTTGGGGTGCCTAATATTTAAGACTCATGACAAGAAAGATAAGCATTCTCTTCTTTGTGGATATATTCATAAGACCATGTATTAATATTTTCTTTCATCGGAACATAGCTGCACCCTGACTTAATAATTTTCTTTAGATATGATAAATTATAATTGTGCTAGTAATATAATAAGTGACATAGTGGCCCAGAAAATATAAAAGAGGTTTTTCTTACCTTTCTAATACTTTTTTTGTTTGTTTGTTTGCTATTTATTGGTAGAAGAGCTAGGGTAAAGGATATGTGAAAAAGTTTAATCTATTTTATTTTTCACAACTCCAGATCACGTAAATTACTTTAAGATTGCCAATCTAAGCACTTTTCTGTAACCTGGCTACTTTCTTTCCAAGGTGCATCTTTCTTAAACATGTTTATTGTTTTTAAAATCTTCAAAAAGCTTCAGATCTCAGTTTATTAAAGAAGTGATATATAGGAATGATGTCTCCACCAAACAGGGCATGAGAGTTCAACCATTTCCTACATGACTACATGCCTCTCTTAGTGTGTCAACTTTCTCTACAAAGACCAGCAATCATAGGGGAGGAAACATTCAATTGAAGCATACGTTCTGCATGGAGGACTTCTCCTTGGCCTGTTGACAATGCCTCATCATGAATTCTGAGATACATCTTATTAGGACTGTCTGGATGCTTTCAAGTGTTCAGTAGGAGTGATTAAAAAAAAATCAAGGCCAATCCATACTCTGTAAAAAATGTGAATTTCTAATGTTTGTGTTCCATTGACTTTCTCACCCTCATCATCTAAAGAAAACAAAAATAATAAAGATTTTATTTCAGTTATCATAATCTCTACTGTTAGATCATTCAGTTCATTTATTTTAGTTGGTTAAGGATTTTATTACTGGATATTTCATGTACACCTTTCTCTGGCTAAGTGGTGAGGGCTCTGAGAGTTCTAAGAAGCCTTTCTTTGAATTACTACTGCACTGAAAAAAAGCATAGCAGTTGTAATTTTCAAAGGAATGCTTTAAAATCATTTTAAATGATGTGTGAATTAATAGACATTTAAATGAAACTTGTATATTATTTCTCATTATTTTACTTATGTCAATGACAGCAATCATTTTGACAATTGTTTCAAATTTGGTTTAAACTTTTTTAAAATTTTTAAATATTTAATCTTTGTGGGTACAGAGTAGGTATATATTTTGGGTGTATGGGAGATATTTTGATACAGGCATACAATGTCTAATAATCACATCAGGGTAAATAGGGTTTCCCTCATCTCAAACATTTATCCTTTGTGTTACAAGCAATCCAATTATATGTTTTTATTTATTTTAAAATATACAGCTAAATTACTATTGACTATGGTCACTCTGTTGTGTTATCAAATACTAGATCTCATTTACTCTATTTTTTTTTTGTACCCATTAACCATCCCCACTTCCCTTTACTCTCCCCTCAAGTACCATTCCCAGCCTCTGGTAACCATTCTTCTACTCTCTATCTCCATAATTTCAATTGTGTTAATTTTTAGCTCCCACAGACATGTGAGAACGTGCAAAGTTTGTCTTTCTGTGCCTGGCTTATTTTACTTCAAATAAAATTTGTGATACAAAATTTGCAAAATAACCTCTACCCTCACACAGATAATCATGTCACTGTGCAAATACTTTTATGGTGGTATGTAAAAAGTGTATGCTTATTTGGAAGGCAGCATTTAGTTGATTTTATGTGAGGGATTCTTGGAAAATTCAGCACTCAGCTGTATTTTCTTTGTGTCACTGGACAAAAAAGCCTGTTGCACATTTATCTACTATGTTATTCTATTCAGAGATATTTAACATAAACATGAGCTTATAAAGCTTATAAAGCACACAACACAGGCAGTATTATTCCCATTTTACAGATGAGAACACTAAGCTTAGAGAACACTTTTTTAAGGCAACGGGGCTGTTGGATGACAGTCCTTTTCTCTTATCAAGAGCTCTTCTCCAGCAGCTACTTCCCTTCTCAGAGACATGCACTCTGTAATTTTGATCTAGAATTTCATTGACTTATAAGTTTGATTTTCTGTAGCATTTAGCCATGATTATCCTTAAAATACTTTTTTAAAATGGCCCTTCCTTATGTGTTTGTTTGTTCTGTGCACCACAGTGTGGAAATGCAGTTAGGTGGTATGTACCACTTGTAGAGAAAGGATACATTTTGCATCTGCCTATAGTTGGTTTATCTACAAGGTGCGTCTTATTGTTCTTAGTTAACAAGTTGTATTTTTCAGGGATACAGCTAAACCCTGGTTCTCTAGGCCTCCAAAGCAATAGGAAATACATAGGTGTCTTAGGGGAACGTTGTCATACTAGTGATTGATAGAATCTTGAAGTTTTACAGCTGAATGTGAAATGTTCATTGCATTCAGAATCACCCACCATTTGTAAGAATATTTTTTAAAAACTTTGCCATTAGAATTAAGATTTCCAACAATGGCTTCAGAAATAGTAACTGATATTGACAGGAAGAGTGTACTAGATGAGATATAATATTCAGATAATTGCATCTGAGTTCAATTCCACCCAAGCCATCTGCAGAATAAGATGTGTACCGTATATAATATCAGGGATGCTAAAATTCCACATCCTTTAAAACTTATCCAGCTGGCTTGATGGAGTCACTGAGATTTTCATCAATAGAGCCACTCTTTGGGTTTAAGACATTTTTTAATCTATCCTTTGATTCAATATATCTTTGCTGAACATTCACCATGTCTGTGCCCCGGCACTGCGCTAGATATGCAAAATTTAATAGTAAATTACAGTGAATCCTCTTCCAAATAGACTCACAGTCTACAAAAAAAGACATACTAATGAAATAAACAGAATACAGTTGCTAAATTATTCACATGGGGCATATAATGGGTTCTTTGATAAATACTTTTTGAATCAATAATTAAATATAATCAAGGTACGGATAATTTTTCATAAGATCACGATGTAATCAAGGCAAAGAAGCCAGAAAGAGCATTGAGGAAGTAATTAGAACTTGGGCAGAGGTCAGAGGTGAGAGAGGAAAGGGCTTATCAAGAAAATCTGAGATTTATTTGACTGAAGGCTTATGAGGAAAGAGCAAAGAGGTGAAGCTGGAGAAATTGGCAAGGATCATAGTTACAAAGCCTCCAATGCCACAAATAATGGACTTCATTTAGCCTGAGGGCAACAGTAGGTCTTGCAGTTTTGTTTTGTTTTGTTTTGTTTCTGAGACAGAGTCTTCCTCTGTCGCCCAGGCTGGAGTGCAGTGGCGCAATCTCGGCTTACTGCAACCTCCCCCTCTTGGGTTCAAGCAATTCTCCTGCTTCAGCCTCCCAAGTAACTGGGATTACAGGCATATGCCATCACACCTGGCTAATTTTTGTATTTTTAGTAGAGATGGGGTTTCACCATCTGGTCTTGAACTCCTGACCTTGTGATCTGCCCGCCTCGGCCTCTCAAAGTGCTGGGATTACAGGCATGAGCCACCTTGCCCAGAGGTCTTGCAATTTTTTAAGCAGGGGGATGAAGTATGAATATTAGATTGGAGTGAAGGGAAAGAATAAGATCAAGGAGAACAGCTAGCAGGTTGTTACAGTACTCTAGTCAAGAAATGGTACCATAATTAAGATTTTCATAAGTGCCTGTTTTCCTCAGTGCATCCTAGTTTACTTCTATATCAGAAGCATAATTATTAATAACACTTTCTTTTCTTTTACTCTCTAAGTATCCCAGTGGGAGTGATAAATTTTTTGGCACCTTAACCACAACTGAAATAGTGGCCATGAGGATGAAGAGAATGGTTAGATTCTGGGGGTATTAAGAGGTTTGAAAGGGTAGACCTTGTATGCTTAGATATAAGGAGTGGGACAGAGGAGACACCAAAGATAACACTAAGATATTTGACTTGCAAAGCTGGATAAGTTATTGATATTATTCACCAAGCCAAGAAAGACAAGCAAGCTAGGGAGAGATGGCGGCCATTTCACTTTAAGAAATGTGATGTTTGAAATGCTGTGAAACAGATCAGTGTAGATTATCAGGGCAGCTGTTAGTTATATGGGTATGACATGGTATTCAGTAGTTCAGTGTTACCTGAAGTAATTCCATCATAATCCACTAACACCAATTTGACCAATTTGAGAAGATTTTATGAATGAATTCATCAGACTAAATAGATGCCCTCTGGCCTAGCTAAAGCCATGTTTCTGGGCAGAAAATAAAAGTATAGATAATTGAGGATGTTTTTGGAGTGTGAGTCACTGATCAAGAATTGTACACCTGGAATGGGAGGACAATATAGTCCTATTTTCCACAGAGCCAAGGCAGAAATAAATGGGCCCAGAAATAATTCTGTTAGGAATAAAGAATCACGGGCCTGAAATCGCAAAATCAACCTTAGTGGGGAAACATTGAGATCAGATTTTGCCTGCTTTAGAGTTTCACCTGGGCTGTCCTTGGCTCAGGTAGACAATCTAAGGATCCTCAGCCAATAGATGTTTTTCTAATTAGGCCTGTTAGTAACTAGCTGTATCATCCTGAAGGAAGCCATTTACCATCTACATGGGTCATCTGTGGTACCAATGGCAGATTTAAATTAGATTCTCTAGTTTCAGTTCCATTTTATTTTTTGCTTCCTTCTTTTTTTAGTAAAGTGTTACAATTTTAGAAATTAAAAGAAAATCATTATGGGCATGATTCTGGCTAATCTGGGTTGACTTTGGCAGCAACCGTGTAAATGGAAAACTAAGGAGTATTGGTCATTTTTTTATTTTAGAAAATTCCAAAATGGTTCACAAATAGATGCAGGAATGCTTTGTATATTTTTCCTCTTCCTTTTTATATGCAGCAAAATCAGATTTGGGGGCTTTTCAATAATGGCTAAAGCTGCTTAGACTACGGTCAACAATTAGCTCTCGGGGAGTGCTATTTTCTCTTGGGGTGTTGCCTTCAATCTAATATTCTTTTTGGCCTAGATCAGTTGTAAATACCAGCCTGTTTCTGTGAAATGTAACTAGTGTTTGCTCTGGGCTGATGGGACAGTCATGTGCTGTTTGTTCTGTCAGTAGCTGTACCAGAGTATTCACAGTACATTATTCAGATCAGCTCACAGGAACCAGCTGTCCTAATTCCAGGTGGACTGTTAGAAATCTTTTTACTTACGGCAACAGCTGTGCCACCTGGTAGCTTAAAGAGCAGTAGGTGGATGAATAAACCATTGTTACAAATTCACTTTTTATCTGGTAAACAGTTTGCATAAACTAGCATAACTGAAGATATGTTCAACCTGGTCCACACTGCAATTATAGGAACACTGAAGGGCTTTATCTGTATTATGTCAAATTGTTTGCTTGTTGCCAACACCTATCATTTAAAACGCTGAATAAAATCTACATGCCAAAATAAGGTTTATAAAATTTGCAATTATATTTCCTATATTATTTGTTCTCCATCCTCCAATACACAAACCATGCCTTTCATATTTTTACATTCTCACACAGATTGCTCTAAATACTATTATTGAAATGTTGAATATATAAGAAAGCATCCCGAGCTTGGATTATTACTAAAGAGAAGATTGAATATTTCATTGTTGCCTTATTATTTGCTAGCAAATAAAATAACTCTAAACTCTAAGTAGAGTAACAAATATTTCTGAGTAGAACTCTTACACATGGTTGTATGAGTTGATCACTCTTTTGTTGATAAACAATATCTGCATGTGAAACATAAGAAAAACAAAACAAAAGCTACCCCACAAATGAGTTAACAGCCCGTAAAAGACAACGTGTTTGATTGCATGGGTTAAATAACCTTTGTTATCTTGTTTTAAGCTATTAATTTTCTTAGCATGTATATGAATACATATACATGTGTATGCACGTATATATCTAACAAACATATGTATCCACACATACACAGAGCCTAAAATTGAGATTTAAGTCTTCACTGATAGTACAAAAGGAAACATATTATATCTAGGCAAAGACATTACATTTCAAATTCTAAAGTTATGGCATTCAAATTCAAAGTGTTCATAGTCTTTTTTTTTTCTTATTCTTAGTTCAAACCTGCCTTATAGATTACTTATTTTTAAAAATTATTTTAATGATCCCTAGACAGTATCTTATTGCATAGACAGATCTGGAGATAAATGCTGTGAAGGTAAAAGTATATCAAGTAACAGATATAAATATTATGAAGGTAAATAAAAGTGTATCAACTGACAATAAGCATGTATGTATATATCGATTTTTAATAACTAGCTTTTATAGGTAGAGTGTTTAAATAACATATCTCTTCTCTGTGAAGGGCAACCTGTTTTGTAGACAAAGTACCATTTTAATAAATACTACTTTTAATTAATATGTTTATGGCCATATTAATTATCCCGTTTGTCTAATAAACTTATAGCCTATTTAAAAACAAAAGTTAATATCTGTTTGTCTTAAAGTGTCACTAAATTTACTTTCATATATTAATATGTATTTCAGCTTAGAACAAATGTTTTGGTTAAGGCAAATGCTTTCAGCTATATTTAAAAAATAAATCGTTTTGTTTCTGAAAAACATAAAAATGCAACATCTAAAGGCTGCTTATTATTATTTATTAAATGTTAATTTGAGGCTGTAAGGTATAACGGATTGTATGTTGGATGGGAACTCAGGGAATCTTGTTTCTAGTACCGTCACTATTTTTGTTACCTTGGAAAATTAACCTCTCAGAGTGTCAGAGTTTCTATCTGTAAAATAAAAATTTTACATTATAAAACTTTATTTCAAAATGGTATTTTCATGAATCATCATCCAAATGTGGTTCAGCCTCATAAAAACATACAATCATATATTGCATGTAGCCTAAGTGATACTTTGTACAATAGATAGTCTGCTTTAAAAGGGAAAGAAAAAGTGATGAGTCGACTTTGAAAAGATTTACGAGAGAAAACTTTATAAGATACTTTGCTTTAATGTTAATCACATTTTACAATATTGAATAACTAATCGTGTGGGCTTGAGGCAGAAAATTTATTTTACATGTAAATCCTTTGGTAGTTGGAAGTGATCTTTCCCATTACTTGTCCTATACCCTTATTCTTCTTTTTAGGATTAAATAAACTAAAGGACCAAGAAACTAAGGAATTTGTTAAAAGTAATGTGATTTAGTGAAAAATATTCAAGAATACAATCCTGGAGGTAGAAGGATTTCATGAGACCATTTGTTCTAGGTCTGTGGGGTTTTTGTCTTCAAAAGTTGCCCGATCCAGTGCATTGTTTGTTTGAATCCTGAAAAATCTTCATCAGATACTAACATATGATGTTAGGATACAAACCACACAAGCAGAGACGACTTCATGATTCATTTGAAGAATCAGGCTACTCCAGAATTTACACATAGTAAAGGCTTGATGATTTCATTTCTGTTCTTAAAGACATTGCATTAGAACTAGATGTTCTTAAGCATACATTAAAAAAGAAAGAAAAATAGCCTACCCTCTCTAACTGAAAAGAATTATTGAGAAGTCTTTGAGAAACTCCTAGAGGTTTTCCTCTTTCTTTAGATTTCTAGCTATATGCATTAGCTAGTAGCTAAGTGATAATTAGGAAAAGTTTCAATTAAAATGAATATAAACATGCCAAAAAAGAGAAAGTTGCTAGAACCAACCAAACAAACAATACAAAAATTTAGAACTTGCACCAGGGTAAGGAGATCAATTCTGTGTGATTACTGATCTCAAGAAGGGTGACACAATTCTTATTGCTTATCTTGAATGAAGCTAAGGAATGTTGGCATTAGTGAAAAATTATATTTCTTTCTGCCCTTTTTTTTTGACAGTGCTAATAACATTCTTTGATTCCATCACATACTATTGCTCAAAGCAGCAACTTAAAGCAGAAACCTGTGAAGTTGAGGGGAATTTTCAGCTTCATTTTATTGATTCATCTAGCCATGAATATTTTAAAAGGAAATATCCTCTTGTTCTACTGATATTTGGAAAGAGTATAGGAATTGCTGCCTGGGGATACAATAGCTTACTTATCCTCAGCCAAGCAGGAAGAAGAATTTATTGACTAAGCCTTGTACTAGGAACAATAAATCCATAAGCAAGAGTGCTGTCATGAAAAATCTTTGTGCTCTCCAGTTATTTAAAATTGTCTCCTCCTGCTTCAGGGCTGGCTTTGCTCTTGGTGAGGTAGGTAAATGTATATGTACACAATATGATTTTAGATAAAAAGGACTTGTAGGAAAGAATGGAAAAATACACACACAAACACACACATGCTATTAACTCTTAATACTCAAAGTTTCCTTCTTTCCAGTTTAAGTCCTTATAACTAATTTAAGTGAAAATAAGTGGGGTGGAGCAGTACTGTAACACATTATCAGCATTTTATACCTAAGGTAATGAGTTTCAGATGCCTCCTTAAGTCATTAAGTTCTTTTCACTAAAACTAGAGAAAGAAAGTAAGAATTTGTTTGAGAAAACAGTTGAGGCATAACACAAAGGAAGAGAGAGGGCAAAGATGAGTAAGAATAGAAATACTAAAGTCAAAATCTATGTGTGGTATAATGTAAAGGTCATAGAGTGATGGGCTTTGTGGTCAGCCAGCCAACTATGGATGTGTGCACATGGCAGATCCTTTAATTTCTCCGCTCCGCAATCTTTTTGTCTATAAAATGGGAGTTATAATTTTTAATAATGCTATTTACCTTGCAAGTTCATAAGAATAAATAAAACCTAAAATAGTCCATGGTATAGGGCAGGTACATAATATATCTATATTAGTTTCTCTTTCTGTTTCTTAATTTCCCTAAGAGTCATCTTGTATTCATCTATGAAACAGAATAGACTTAAAGTAGACTTTGAGGACTGACTTAAGAAAAGCAGGATTATTAAGCATTATAAAAGACAGCATTTCCATACGCTTTGTAAATTCTGTCTTGACTCTTGTTCATATTTACAGATATACCACTCATAGCTTCCATTTGTTAAATTTTTTAATTAAATGAGTACATGAGACATATACGAAAGATGAAAGGTTCCAAGATTAATGAGTGGATAAAGAATGAGAGCCAGCTGGGTGCGGTGGCTCACGTCTGTAATCCCAGCACTTTGGGAGGCCGAGGCAGGTGGATCACGAGGTCAGGAGTTCAAGACCAGCCTGGCCAAGGTAGTGAAACCCTGTCTCTAAAAATTAGCCAGGTGTGGTGGCGGGTGCCTGCAATCTCAGCTACTCGGGAGGCTGAGGCAGAGAATTGCTTGGACCCGGGAGGCAGAGATTGCAGTGAGCCGAGATCACACCACTACACTCCAGCCTGGGCGACAGAGCGAGACTCCATCTCAAAAAACAAACAACAACAAAAAAGAATAAGAGCCCAAGTTAATATTTCTTCAACTGGATCATAGAGTCATTATTGGGGTGTGTGGGTGTGTGTGTGTGTGTGTGTGTATGTGTGTGTATGTGAATGTGCAGAGTAAGAGAGTTTCTTCAAAAAAGAGTCCCACAGAATCAAACCAAATAGAAAAATGAGTAAATAATGTATACATAAATAGACAAAAGACAGACATTATGTATAATATATATAAAATTCAGCCAGCAGCTGAAATCTCAATAGGCTTCTCCCAGCCATTATTGGGTTTGGCACATATGGAGACATTCTGTTTGTTTCCTTTTGATTGCCCTGTGAAAAATGAAGGTCCTAAATCTAAATGTCTCAAAACACTGGTACGTTGAACTCAGTTGTGAGAAAGATGCAGAGTTACAACCATGCATCAGGAATTATCATTTATAATGCAATAATTATAACATAATGCAATAAACATTTTCTGTATGTTGCTATGTGACCTGTGAAAGTGTGGAAATGCCCATCAGATTGTTAAGCAAATATGTCAGGGAGGATAAAAGGTTGAGAACCTTTAACAGTTACTATGTGGAAGTGTCTAGATCATAAATTAGTGCTGACGGATTAGCAACGTCTTACGGAGACATTTTATTTTAGTCAAAGGAATTTGGAGTATTTCTTGAACCTAGAAATTGTAATCTTATTGAAAGTAATAATGATTTAAAGATTAGAAAATGACTCTCATTGATCACGTTTAATTTAGGTTGAAGCTAGGCATTAGGCCTGTATTTTTGTTTCCTCCTAAAGTAGATTTGTATAATAATTTTTTTAAAATATCACAAGATACAGTCTATCTATTTAAAATTTCTCAGGAACAATATTAAACAATACAAATATAAGAAATACTGTGCATATGAGACAAAGGTTCTAATTATCATTCAACTAAAAAGTAAATTTTAGAACATGACGTATTTAAAAGCACATTTAATACCGTATTTGATTTATTTGCTGATACTTGCCTTCTCTATAATCTCTGGCATTTAAGTCCAAATTAATCATACAATGTCCCAGTGATATGGCCACAGAATTAAACTAATTCCATCCATCACCCTTACAAACCGCACCCCCGCACCAGGAACAAACTCAGTATCACCTGCCAGTTCATAACCCACCTCTTTCTATCTCTGCCCTGCTGAAAGCAAATCGCCTCACCAGCTAATTGAACAGATGCACCCAGTGCTGCTTCCTAAGATCTGCAAAGCTGGACTTTGATGGACAGCAGAAAGTAGCACAATGGAAAAACAAAAGCTTTTAACTGAGAGCATTGCTTTGTTCTGCTTAGAACTTTAAGGTCACTCCAGCTCATTTTGACTGCTGTGAGGATCTTAATTTTTACTCAACCAATTTACTTGCAGCTGTCATTCTTTCCAATATTAAAAGTTCAGCTCTTCAAGTGTGGGGAATTGAGGGAGAGAGAAATGAGACGAGCTTGTTTCAAACTAAAAACAGCAAAAACAAGTAAAATCTGGCTTGGCTCTGAAGTACAAAAAGTTATTTTCAAAGCTTATAAATTATGACATCGTGATTAACATGTAATTTAAATATATTTAAACAACAATTATATCACATTTCCAGCCCAGCTAATTGGCCTCACAGATGTTCCCTTGGAGCGCATTGCCCTTCCACGGGGAAATGAATGAGGTGCTTTTTATCATGGAAAACAGATAAAAAAGCAAACTGAAAAAATGGAAACAGAAGCATAAAAAGCAGCCAGTAGCCCTAAAAACAATGAATGCTAAAGGGGTTTTGCTTAGCATTTTTTCCATTTTAATGCTGAAAACAGGAAAATTCATGAAGATGCTCCTATTACTGTGATGCTATTTGGCAGTTTGTCCAGATATAGAGTTGGCAGGTTGCTGACTGAAAGACTTGTCAAAGCAGGGACAGTGGATGCATTCTAATAGGGCATGGCCTCGCTTTATGTCTTAGAACAGACTAACCGCAAGAGTCCCAGTTGTTTTAATCCATTGCCTTTACAATGGAAGCCATTCTAGCCCAGATAATGAATATAGATAATAAACTGTTCCCTGATGAAGAATGACTTGTAAGTTGTTCCTTTGATTGTTTATGTCTCAGGTTTTGTAAAAGGCAAAATGTGCAATCAATACTCATTCCTCAGCTGTAATTCTAGTCAAACATTACCCAGTACAGCAACTTTTGCAAGATAAGAGGTCAAAGGAGCACTAGTAATTATGAATATTTCGGAATACCTTGCATTCTAATATATAATCATAGAATTGAAATAAATTGCCTTGTTTCATTCTTGCCTTTTCTTCCAACAATCTTAGATTATAATTGATAGTGTAAATTCTAAAAGGACAGTGGCCATGTCTTTCTTAGTGTATGGTGGTATCGCTGGCATGTACTACAGTGCCTGTGCTTTCACTGTAGAGATTTAGTAAATATTTGTCAAATACTTGCCAAATAATTGGTGTCTAATGATGAGGGTAAGGCCAGTGTTTGTAATTTGGTAAAGTTCCACCAGTCAGTTCCATATTGCCTGTACTATCACTCTATATTACAAATCACTGGACTATAAAAAATTCTTTCCTCAAATTTTATGAACAAATGTACTGGATTTCAGGTATTTCTAAAATATAGTAAAACATGCCTATATTTAAGGTGATTAGAGAACAGGTGAGCATTTTTAAATGCCTCTTTGATGAGTAGCTTTGGCATCCTGATTGCTTTATTTTAAAAATTCAATTTAGCGGATATGAATATTTAAATGCGATATATCCTTTACCTTTTTATAATAGTGTAGAGTTTACAAAGTTCATTTATATACATTGTCTTACTTCATATTTATTAATAATAAAATAGGGAGGCCAAGAATGAAAACAAGGGCGTGAGAGGTTTCATGATTCACCAAATTCACACCACTTATCACTGGAACTGGAGCCCAGGTCATCAAATGATCTGCCTGTTGCACAGTAGCACCTCCTATGTATTGCATATTAAATATATCTCTGACTTTCCATGCCATAATCTTTGAGGTGTTGTTAGTTATGTTACTAAAGAAGAAAATAGATAATATTCTAATATCACCATAGTTGTGGGGAAAATTAGGATATAAACTCACTATGGGGGTTCAGACCATGTCCCTTGATTAGTCCAGCAGACTAAGTTAGTTAAGGGAGATTATATTATCCAGTTGTTATTGATTTACTTGAAACACTTAATCTCCATGGGACCATATTCTTCTTAGAATGCTTCATGAATCTAAATCATATGAACATTGACCTGGAATAATATTTATCTGTTTCATATAAAAGATGTAAAGCATCTGTAATCCCAGCACTTTGGGAGGCTGAGGCAGGTGGATCACAAGGTCAGGAGATCGAGACTGTCCTGGTTAACATGGTGAAACCTCGTCTCTACCAAAAATACAAAAAATTAGCCAGGTGTGGTGGCGGGTGCCTGTAGCCCCAGCTACTGGGGAGGCTGAGGAAAGAGAATGGCGTGAACCCAGGAGGTGGAGCTTGCAGTGAGCCGAGATTGCACCACTGCACTCCAGCCTGGGTGACAGAGCGAGACTTCGTCTCAAACAAACAAACAAAAAAGATATAAGGTATCTTAGAGGTTTATTTTAGTCACCTCTGTTTACTTAAAGCTGGATTGCAGAGAATATAAGCTTCATAAAATCAAGTGATTTGGGTCTGCATTATCCCTGTGCCTAGAAAAGTGCCTGGTACATAGACAGTAGTTTCTCAAAAAATGTGTTTAATAATGTATTTTTGTATTAAGAAACAGAATTAGTATCATACAACTCTTTTTCCTTACCCTAAGGAACCCTGTCCTTCATATTTTATTATATTTTTATATCCTCTTTCAGTTAGCCCATAGGATGGAGCGTTAAGCTATAAAAATACAGATGTATTTTTGTTGTTGTTTCTTTAACTGAAATCTGATTTTTACTCATTATAAATACATAAGGGGAATCTAAAGCATGTTTTCAGGAAAGGAATTGATTTTCCAAATTTTCTGCTGTTTCTTAAAAAAAAAAAAAAATTTAAGACTGAAGATAAAATAGCATATACCTTTTAATCAGGAGAGGCTAAGGAGTTTACCCTTTGCTGAAGTGGTGAAAAATAAATGTAGCTTGATAGCAAAAATTATTCCAGGCAAATCGAAATCTCCTGCCATCTCCTTCCAGAAACATTTATTCTAAGAGAAAAAATAATAGCAGATAATATGGCCATTTCAATCTTTTGACATGTAAAGAAGGAAACTTTCCCATTTACAGCTATAGTTCATTTACTACTTTTTCCTTTCCTCTAGGGTTAATCAGAAGAATGTTTATTATTTACTTTTCTAATCCATTGAAAAATTTTGCTTTTTCTGTTAATTTTCCTTTTCAGGGATTGAATTAAAATATTTATTTTCCTCCAAACATATACATAAACTTGCTTCTGGTCAGAATGCATACAATTGCGCTGCTTAGGAAGCTTCACTGTTGTGCACTTTTTCCCCTTTGGTTCATACGACTCGTGTGGCTTTTCTTTTTCGTTTCTTTTTTTAATTTTTTCATTCATATTGCCTCTTATTATATCCATCATTCCATTTTTCTTTCCTATTAGAGTGAAATTGGACACAGCCCTCCTCCTGCCTACACCCCCATGTCAGGAGTAAGTATTTCACAATCAACCTTCATCTTTTAGGATTTTTGGTCTTTGCTTACCATGTTTCCTCTCTCGTCTCTGCATAATTTCCTCATTTTGCCTTTGCCAACAGTGAGTTCAGAATTTGCTCTACATTGTGTAGCTGCCTTTGTAGATGTGTTTTTATCTCAGTTGATAATCCGAAATTGAGATATGCATCAACAGTAGCTTTCAATTTTTATCTGAAGGATTTACCTGGGCATATAAATTATGCTTCCGGATGTGGAGGTGATCTTTACTTCCCTGATTATAGGTCATGTACTAAAAAGTCAGAATTATAGTGATGATCCTCTAGTTAGGTACTAGAGCCTCAAATTCATAATAACCACAGAATTTTAGAAGGCAATAAAGACATAGGATTATTCAAAATATGTCCATGTACTTCTATTCTTAATGACAACTGTCTATAATTAATGACACTTGCATTGATCATAAAAATTCACTTTGAAATTTATATTAAATATAGGCACTTGTGGGAAAAGGGCATCAAATACTTTTTATTAGAATATGTTTCAGTTGGTTAATAAAACTAAAATGTGTATTTCAAAATTATTTTCTGATGATTTATCTTTTAAGAAAAGTGGAAATTTTAGGTGTTTCTAGTTTGTAACTCAAATTCATTAGCCACTAGGGAAAAAAAAAAAAAACAAAACAATAAATACTATGACTATTCTCTGAAAGACTGGCTTTGATATCCTTGTGGCTATTAACATTCATTTTTAAACTATTTCTAACAACACCTTCTCTCCACATATGTTTCTCTTATTAACAGAACCAGTTTGTATACCGAGATGGAGGTTTTGCTGCAGAACAAGGAGTGTCTGTGCCCTACAGAGCCCCAACTAGCACAATTCCAGAAGCTCCTGTGGCACAGGGTGCTACTGCTGAGATTTTTGATGACTCCTGCTGTAATGGCACCCTACGCAAGCCAGTGGCACCCCATGTCCAAGAGGACAGTAGCACCCAGAGGTACAGTGCTGACCCCACCGTGTTTGCCCCAGAACGGAGCCCACGAGGAGAGCTGGATGAGGAAGGTTACATGACTCCTATGCGAGACAAACCCAAACAAGGTATGAACTGATTATTCAGAAATGATTGCCATTTGAAGTTCACTTCCATCAGGATAAACAAAGTACAGAATAGAAATTGCCAGATAGCTGACCAGTGCAACATTTGTGACCCCGTAAAGGCCTAGGCTACCGCTACTTGCAGTATGGTCCCTGAATCAGCAGCATCCACATTATTTATTATTATTTATATAAATCAGAATCTCAGGCAGGCCCCGTCTGAATAGGAATCTGGACTTCAACAAGATCCCCAGGCTATCTGCATACAGCAATCAGTCTTGAGAAGCACTATTCTAAACATATTTTGTTGAAATACTTGAATGAAGTAGCATACTACAAAGCATGAAGTAGCATACTACAAAGCGTCAGGACCATAGCTTTGTTAGACTTAATTTTGGAGATCATAAAGACTGGGATTGTTGGCAGAAGTGCCTGATGCTTTTGATGGCACTAATAAAAGATTTGTTTGACTCATTTAAATGATGACATTTAAACAACCTAGTTAATTATAGGAAAATATTATGTTTTTGTAAGACATTTTTCAAAAATTAAAGTTTTGACCCTGTATATACTTACAAGCATACCACCAAGATTTGAAAATAATAATTTGTGGTTTTACAAAGCATAACAATAATTTTGTAAACTTAGTAGTAGAAATGTTAAGCACCCAAATCAAATAATGCTTCAATTTTGCAACAAAACAGCCTTTCTTTTTCTATGCTAACAGTATCACAACAGAGAAGATAGATGATTGTTATTAAAAAATGATCATGTCTCTCGCAGTCTTTAGTGTCAACAGTAAACTACATTTTAAGACTCTGAGAAGGGCCTGTTATACGGTTATGTTCTCTCCTTTAAAGTAAAATTTAGAGATCTCTAATTGTAAATAACCTTTTAAAATATATCTGTCTAGATAAAACTTTTACATATGTAAAACTTTTATACATGTAAAAATGTAATGAAGAGTTTGGATGTTCATAGTAGCCTAGTAATGACACAAATGTAGATGTTGCGAAGACTTGGCAGATTCACCCCAAAGAAGAATCTTTTCTGGGGAGATTTTCACTCCAACCGTAAAGTTATTGGACAGCTATATAAGTTTGCATTAGGACAATATATAAGTAGATTGCATTGAGGAAAGGTAATGTAAGGTTAAGAGAAAAGCAAGTCACCCTATAGAGTCACACTGTATTCTCAGATTTTATCTCTGAACACTAAGCTCCATTTCTATGAAAGATTGCTATAGTCTAACCTCGTACTCAGAGAGTACAGAATTTTAGTATAGACATTCCTATTCTTTCAATTAAGAAGTTTAAGGAATCTGGTAAGAGAGACCAAATTCTGCATTCCTTATAAATGTTTTCATACACTTGTCAAATTAAAACTTGTTACTAAGCGTAAAGTTCACCCAACTCCTGCAGGGGCAATAATAAAAAACAGTGCAGTAGAATAAGAAGATTATGCAAGAGGAGTTAGAAGACCTGAATTCTATCCCAACACTAATTGTATCCTGCACACATCATTTAATCTCATTTTTCTGTCTACAAAGCTGGAAAAATAAGTCTTGTACTTCTTTTTCACAGAATTGTGAGGATGAAATGATAGTGTCCTGTAAAGGCCTATATATGATAGTGGGATATTCATTACTGCCCTTTAAGTTGAATAAATGATGCTAAATACTTACCTATTCTGTATACATATATTTGGAGAAAAATAATCCTGGCTTAATAGGATTTTTCTCTCTGCTTATTGGGCTAAGGATAAGAGATAGAAAGTTTGTTTCAGAATGGCCTCTCAGCAAAGAATTGTGCCCTCTTTATGCCTTGAATTCAAAATAGGAATAGCTTGGGGCTTTGTGTATATAGTAAAAGAGAGGACTATTAGAGAACCTACAATATATGTGTGTATATGTCTATGTGCAGTCTATATTGTAGACATAGATGTAGAATTAAGCTTCAGGAGAATGGTGGTAATTATTAGCACCTTTTAGGCCAATACCTACACTAGATGGATTTATTAGATTGATCCATACAAAATAGGCACTAATTGACTGGTTTCAATATACAAAATGGCTATTTTATATGATTCAGGCTGATAGTTTGCTATTTTGTGATTATGATTGGTCAGTGGAAATATTATAATTATACTTTATTATTAAGTAGAAGTATATGTAATGTCAAGCAAGTCAACTAGAGGCATGTTAGCTATCTGTTAGATTTGCTTTTTTAGTTGAATTTTTTTCCTTTGATGCTTTCTTCTCCATGTGTAAAACCTTTTTCAGAAGCATCTCCAATCAAATCCTTGTTACCAGTATAGGCAATCGTAGCAAACCGTAGAGACTAAAAACCATGATTTCTTCACTCCATCTATTCATTTGGCATGGAACTCAGCTATAGACTCTTTGTTTTTTCAGTATCCTCTATAGAAATTAAGTTGTCTGTATATTTAAAGGCTATTTAATACTAATAGGTAGTCTTATTTCCTAATATAAATAACTTTTAGAAGACAAAAACATTGAAACAACCAGCCCCATATGCAGAAGAGACAAATGCAATTAGAAAGAAAGAAAAATTTAGGAGATAGAAATTCTGATTCTGGCCTCGTTGGCTTCTTGTTTTGTTATAAACATTTTTGACCCACTTTTTTTTTCATACGACAGTGGTGATCCACAAATACTTGTGAGAAATCATGAAAACAAATCTGTGGGGTTTTTTGTTCTAGACAAAGAAGCTAACCATTATGTATAACCTTGGTCTGATTAATATTTTCCAGAAACTAGAGGTTAGCTGATATTTTTTTCTTCCTTTAGAATACCTGAATCCAGTGGAGGAGAACCCTTTTGTTTCTCGGAGAAAAAATGGAGACCTTCAAGCGTTGGATAATCCCGAATATCACAACGCATCCAATGGTCCACCCAAGGCCGAGGATGAGTATGTGAATGAGCCACTGTACCTCAACACCTTTGCCAACGCCTTGGGAAAAGCTGAGTACCTGAAGAACAACGTACTGTCAGTGCCAGAGAAGGCCAAGAAAGCGTTTGACAACCCTGACTACTGGAACCACAGCCTGCCACCTCGGAGCACCCTTCAGCACCCAGACTACCTGCAAGAGTACAGCACAAAATATTTTTATAAACAGAATGGGCGGATCCGGCCTATTGTGGCAGAGAATCCTGAATACCTCTCTGAGTTCTCCCTGAAGCCAGGCACTGTGCTGCCGCCTCCACCTTACAGACACCGGAATACTGTGGTGTAAGCTTAGTTGTGGTTTTTAGATGGAGAGACACACCCGCTCCAATTTCCCCACCCCCCTCTCTTTCTCTGGTGGTCTTCCTTCTACCCCAAGGCCAGTAGTTTTGACACTTCCCAGTGGAAGATATAGAGATGCAATGATAGTTATGTGCTTATCTAACTTGAACATTAGAGGGAAAGACTGAAAGAGAAAGATAGGAGGAACCACAATGTTTCTTCATTTCTCTGCACGGGTTGGTCAGGAGAATGAAACAGCTAGAGAAGGACCAGAAAATGTAAGGCAATGCTGCCTACTATCAAACTAGCTGTCACTTTTTTTTCTTTTTCTTTTTCTTTCTTTGTTTCTTTCTTCCTCTTCTTTTTTTTAAAAAGCAGATGGTTGAAACACCCATGCTATCTGTTCCTATCTGCAGGAACTGATGTGTGCATATTTAGCATCCCTGGAAATCATAATAAAGTTTCCATTAGAACAAAAGAATAACATTTTCTATAACATATGATAGTGTCTGAAATTGAGAATCCAGTTTCTTTCCCCAACAGTTTCTGTCCTAGCAAGTAAGAATGGCCAACTCAACTTTCATAATTTAAAAATCTCCATCAAAGTTATAACTAGTAATTATGTTTTCAAGACTTTTTTGTTTTTTTCATTTTGTTTTGCTCTGACCAATTCCTTTATATTTGCTCCCCTATTTTTGGCTTTAATTTCTAATTGCAAAGATGTTTACATCAAAGCTTCTTCACAGAACTTAAGCAAGAAATATTTTAATATAGTGAAATGGCCACTACTTTAAGTATACAATCTTTAAAATAAGAAAGGGAGGCTAATATTTTTCATGCTATCAAATTATCTTCACCCTCATCCTTTACATTTTTCAACATTTTTTTTTTTTCTCCATAAATGACACTACTTGATAGGCCGTTGGTTGTCTGAAGAGTAGAAGGGAAACTAAGAGTCAGTTCTGTGTGGTTCAAGAAAACTACTGATACTTTCAGGGGTGGCCCAATGAGGGAATCTATTGAACTGGAAGAAACACACTGGATTGGGTATGTCTACCTGGCAGATACTCAGAAATGTAGTTTGCACTTAAGCTGTAATTTTATTTGTTCTTTTTCTGAACTCCATTTTGGATTTTGAATCAAGCAATATGGAAGCAACCAGCAAATTAACTAATTTAAGTACATTTTTTAAAAAAGAGCTAAGATAAAGACGTGGAAATGCCAAACCAAGCAAATTAGGAACCTTGCAACCGTATCCAGGGACTATGATGAGAGGCCAGCACATTATCTTCATATATCACCTTTGCTACGCAAGGAAATTTGTTCAGTTCGTATACTTCATAAGAAGGAATGCGAGTAAGGATTGGCTTGAATTCCATGGAATTTCTAGTATGAGACTCTATTTATATGAAGTAGAAGGTAACTCTTTGCACATAAATTGGTATAATAAAAAGAAAAACACAAACATTCAAAGCTTATGGATAGGTCCTTGGGTCAAAAGTTGTAAATAAATGTGAAAAATCTTCTCATGCAATTATTTTATTATCCAACACACTAATCTTTTGATACTTTATATAATTCCTTTTCTTCATATACTGCATCCAGTACTAGAACCGTCATTATTATGTATCATTTTGAAAGAATACCTGATGAGATGAAGGATAGGAACAAATGACAGAGATGAGTCTCCAAGTAAAGGGGACCTCACATCAATAATTAGGAAACTTAGATATAAGTCCCCCTTTTCTGAAAATTCTACCCTAAGTCATTTAGATTTTTTAAAAATATTTCTTTCTAATGTTAAAATATTGGGACCAAATTAGAGTCAATAGTATAAGATTAATTAATTAGAGTAAAAATATCTATTAAGGCAGAGAAAGTTTAGAGAAAAAAAATCCAAAGAAATTTGTGTTTCTTCCTATTCTGAACAAGTAAATCCATCCATCCATCCATCCAAACCTCCTTTATCTGTGTCTACTAAAAGCACCATGTTTTGTGGGGAACACTCAGATAAATGGAATATCATCCCCAACTTCAAAATTCTATCATCTAGGAGATTTAATTAGAATGACATTTTAATTTTTCTATGCGTTCAAAGAATCAGATTGCATAGTCCCTTTTGTGAATAGCTGTCGTATAATCAGTTGTACTGTAAGATATCTCCTTTAAACTAATTAGGGATATAAGTTAAACATCCTTCACATTGTTGATGTTGACAAATAGGATAAGTTCAATAATATTCAAACATAAACTGGTCCAGGAGAATATTGCATTACTGACTAATCAGCCTACCTAGATTCTAACTTCACCATTAAACCAAAAGCAGATGGTGGTCCTTGGCCAAGAATATTGGAGACATTGGAGTTGGTTTTTTTCTAAGCTGTAAGAAGTGAGGCAAGCTGAAAAAGTATGGTAAAGCAGGGGAAGGGCTTGTGAGATTCCTTCTAGTGAAGTTCACCCTCAAACTTTTCAGGGTTAAAGACACAGAGTGATTCAGGGGCCACAATCTAATAGCTCAGAGCTCTCCTATCCATTCAGAGAAGTCTCTAGGAAAAGGGATCTCATATCAGTACTTATGAAAAATTGAATATAAGCCTCCCTTTCTAAATAAATCTGCATCGAGCCATCACAGCCCTCTTTTTGGATACTATACCTTGACTTTTTTTCTGATTTACAATATGCATATGGTTTCTAGTGGGCTATAGAAAGCAGAATCACTCATTTTGGAGAAGGAAAAAATAAATAGTTAAACTTTTAACTGTTAAGGTAACAAATGTGTTTAGTGAATGTAGTCTCTTTCCTCCTAAGAACACAAGACTTTTACATGTTGGGTGATACCTAGAGACGGATGTAGGCATAATCCAAAATGACCCAAATGCTTTATAATAGCACCACTTTATAATTCTTTTGAATGATTTCTGTAGTATATAATTGACTTCAGTTGTTTGAGCATTTTTTGTTTTATTTTTTGTCCCCCCTGGGAAAACATATTTCAGCATGTATAAGAGGGAGAAAAAAAGTTTCATTCGTTCCAGAGAATAACTTATTTAGCCCAGTAGGGTAGAATTTTAAAATGTCAGTTAAAGTCTTCAAAGTGCTTTGGGGGATATCAGATTCCAGAGGCCAATTGTAGCAATTGAAATTTGCAGAATCAATTATGTAAATCTGAGACAAATTAGTATTAAAATTACACTGAGTATATTTTTTAAATCACCCAACTTTGTAGATTATACCTATTTTGGGGCAATCCTATTTTCAGGTATGGCAAAATTTTGCAGTTAAATGATTGCCTAAAGAAAGTGGTGAGGAAAGATGGCCTCTGATCTAGGGTAGATCCAGAACCACAAAGCATCTGCACCACAAAAGGTGTTAGACTACCAAGCAGCTCTTGGTTTTCTGCATAGTATTAGTAGCACAGCTTAGGATGAGAATCCTTTCTCCAGTAACATTCTTAAAATAGCATGAAAAACAATGCAAAACTCAAATTTCTATTAAAACACACAAACTAAAATCAAGTGATTCTTTTTTGTAGATTAGGGAGAAGGACTGAATATCTAATTTAAGAGAAGAAATACTGTTCTAAGTGTTATAGTGTGTGAGCTAATACCTTCTAAAGGAAAGACATGGCATGAAGATTGTGCATATTTACAATGCTAAGGAAAAATCAAGAAAAGGACCGTGAGGCTCTGCTGCTAGATCAAGTTGGAAGGACTATTAATGTGCTTCTTGAAGTGTCAAAAATGAAAAGAAAATTAAAATTGTTTAAGCCTGACAGGGAAGGGTGTAAATACAAGTTTTTCTAGAGCTATCTAACCTTTATTTCAAAACTGGAATTATTCATCCATCTGTAATTGTTGATAATTTAACTAGTATATGTAGTTCATAAGGTAATAGAAAAGGTGATCATGAAAGCATGTACATAACTGGACAGAACCATGATAATGCTATAAGATGTAGATTTAGTTAGGTTATCAGATGTTAAATGATTTTAATATTATTAAATAAATCAAACTAGAAAACTAACCACAAGTATAATATAGCAAAGTTAAATGCAGGATATAAAAATGTAGGATGGATTTTGCATAGTAAAAAAATAAGTTTGCCATTTAAAATTGTTGTTTGTTGGGTTTAGCTGAAAGTAGGCATATGTGGTTCCACTTGTGAAAACTTGCTTTAAAGCATTACAATGAACAATTTTTTCTCATTCTCTTATTCCTTTATCACTTTTTAAATGTAAAGAAAATTGTATTTATTTATTTTTTTTAAATAAACACCACCTTGCAGAATTTAACAGGCAAACATATTACAGATGACTAAGTAAGGGTCTTCAAGATGAAGTAAAGAAAATGTAAATGTTCTATTACCTTATGCAGAGACAAAAAAAGAGTGGTGTCATTTAGCAAACAAACAAAATACAGTTAATTTGTGATATGTCCTTTCTTTTCTCACCATGCCCTCTTGCCTCCAGAAATGACAACAAAGGATCACAATTTTTCTGATAAATAAATGCTAAACCAAGCGTTTCGAACTGCTGCATCGCCATTCTTTTGGACTTCAGTTATTAGAATGATGATTGTTGTAGGGCAAATGAGAAATCCAGGTGCATCAGCTTCTAGTTGTTAAAAAACCAGATAAATTAACTTCTACTGTATACTGTGGGCAGAGGATCCTAGAGCTGATCCTACAGCATCAGCTTCTAGTAGTTAAAAAAAAAAAAAAAAAAAACAAAAAACAGATAAATTAACTTCTACTGTATATACTGTGGGCAGAGGATCCTGCTGTGCCTCTGTTTGTGTACATGGACTTTGGTGTATATCAGTTTGAAGGACAGCCTTGCCCCATGTAAACATATAAATGCAGACTGGTATCCCCTGGTTGCTATTTGCTTAAGAACAAATATTATACAGATTAGATCAGGTATAATTTTAAAAGATCATTATCAGTGGAGACCTCATTATTACTGATATTACAATGGGGCCAGTTTTTATACTTCTGGGTAGAATTAATACAATTTTTCTGATCCCAGAGAGAGATCTGAGTTCTCTCTGCAGTTGGAAACAAGAAGCTGTTGTGGGCATTGTGTCGGGCCAGGGGCCCTTGTGTTTGTGTGGGCAAATATCTTTTAGCAGTGTGAGCTGCTTTTTTCTTTTCATTAAAAGTCTCTCTAAAATAATAGAAATTTCAGATACTCAGTTCAAGTCTCACTGATTTTGTAGAGGTCCAAAAATGTAGGATCTGTCACTTTTGCAGGCCCCTGCCTCATCTAATTCCTGGCCAGGTGATATTTTGGGCAGAAGTAAATGCTTCTATAGTCACGAGCTAAAATGACTCTAAGCCCCAATTTCACGGGGAGTGTTCACATGCTTCCTCTGGAAAATACTCTTTGACAGTCAGCTTTGCAAGTAAGTGATTACCTTGTTAGGAATCACAGAAAAATTTACTTCTCTCTGACCTTTAGAGGAAAATAGAAACCTTCCCTGTTTTGCCCATTGACACAACTGGCACTGCTCTCTCCCCTTTCTACCACCCTGGTTCAACGTAGTCCCCCGATGCTGTCCTGTTCCTTTCTTAAGCCATAGTGGATCTCTGAGATCCCACACCCCACTTTGTGAAATACTGACTTCATCTTTGCCCTCGAATGCCTGATTTTTTCATAAGAGATTCTAGCAATTTGGACACTGTTTAAATGAACTAGCAAACTACTGCATAGAGAATATTTAAGCTATTAAAATTGTGGTTTCCCATGAAGATCAATTCTCTGTGTCCTTCCCTACAGGAATTTGAGACGAGTTAGCCCTGTGATGAATCTTGAAACTCACATATATCTACATACCCTTGGTAGAACTTCAATTTAATCTTTACATAAAAGCTGTACATATAACCAAGAAGTTATTTTTGCCAGTAAATTAACTTATTTACTTTATTCATCTTATTTTGTTCCTAATCGTAAATATTTTGTAGCTGCTGTAAATTTTTTTTCTCCCAAATGAGGAGTCTTACTATTATAAAGGTAAAGGCTATTCAGCTTTGAGAACCACCTGCAATTCCTTTTTGGATCATTCATCCATCTAACAAATACATAATGAGTACAGTTCATGTTAATGAAAATCCATGTTGTTTAATAGAATGCCATCCTTTACCTACTTCTGCTCTTCATGGACATTTTTCTTTTCACGCTCTAGTGAGCTTTCCCTATATCATGAGAAGTGGTTATATTTGTGCAAATATACAAATATAGGAAAACAAAGATTCACACCTGTAGGCAATAGTCCAACTTGTCCAAACCACTTTGCCTTTACTGCTATTTTTATCCCTAATGTGTAGATATTTCCCCCAGGCCTATAGCCTTTGTGAAGGAAAGCAAATCATACCTCCTATATATTGACATGAATCTGGTTTTCAAATGTCGTTTCCAGATTTTTTAGTTAATTGGGGGGTTGTCCTTTTCCCTTAATGTGAGAGTCATTTTCCTGTATATTTCTGGATCTCTCAGGGGCTGGGAGGGGGGAGTGAGGGGACTACAACCATAGCACTCCAAGAACCCTTTTGGGATTACTCCAGTAATCAACTACGAAAGTTATTTTCTAAATGTAGATATGTAAGGTGTTCTTTTAAAGTAAGGTACTTTGAAATATGTAGCATAAACTGGTACTGCTGTTAAATGGGTCGATTATTAAACGGAGCAGCTGTGTGAGGGCAGCTAACTTTGAATGCATGTGTCCCTGGCTGGTGTGTCTCCTCATGTTGAGAGCACCAGGGATTGCGTGGCTGCATGTTGAAACCGCATTTTCCCATGGTGTATGACTAGTTCATCTCTTTCTTGAGCACCATTACAAGAAGATCAAATGAAAATGAGATCAATGTGCAAGACAATTCATAGCACAAAAAAAGTCATCTTAAACCTACTCTCAAACATTCATCTTATACATGCATAAAAGTAATTTACTGACATCAGTTTGGGGAGAGAGGGAGTCACTTTACTGAAAAGGCAGAGGCTTAAGGTATAGACATTTGTACTCATTTCCTTATTTTCTTAACTTGTAAGCAGAAAACAAGCCCTCTCTCTTGTGAAGTATCTTCAAAGGATTGGGGTGCAAAAATACCTTGCTGGTAAGCCATCAATGTTTTATTTAAATCCATGCATTCAAAGTTAGCTGCCTTTTTGAAATAAACAAACAAAAAATACTACTGTATGTTTGAAAATGTGAATAGTATTTTTATAGCTTGTTAAAGACATGGCTAGTTGCATTTGTAAATAAGTATAATGTTGCTTTGATTTTCTTTTGTGGACATCTTTATTTGGAACATAATTGTCTTTAGGGTTGATTTGTATATAAGTAATTGGCTTGTGATTGTTTCTTTTTTGGTTGGAAGTTATCATTTTGACATTACTTGTGATTCTGTGTTCAGCACTACTGTGATGTGTTCAACCTCTGCACTCGCTTACACAATAGGATATGCCAATTGTGTGTGGTGTAATGTTTTGATTTTTTTCTATGTTATTGATGAAGGATTATGCACCTAACACATACTAACTTTTTTAATGTTAGGTATATTTTTAGTATACTTTCTCTTGTTCTTTCTTCTCCAACCTTTTATCCATCCTCCTTCCTTTCCCTCATTCCTGTTGTTATTTGAGAATGAGGGAGAAACAGTATTTTACATTTATGTAATTAGACTTTTCAGTTAGTTCTCAAGGATCCTCTTTGGCTCTTGGGAAAGAATTGTACCTGTACAAGGCAATTATAGAATGCGAACTGCTTTGCCTCATTCCATACTGATCATCCCAGCTGAACAATTTGAAAACTGTTCTGCCTTTTTGTTACATGAATCTGTCAGAAATATATTTTTAATTTAATATAAACGAAATTCAATAAAATATGAAACAAATGTTCTCTTTTGTGTCAGAAATTTTTTATAAGATAAACCAACTAGCGGAGAGGAAGATTTGTTCTAGGTTTCATAATGTGAAGATATAAAAATGGGCTTATTTTGCCCATATTTATGCAGCTCATTAATTATTCCTCAGAACTCTTTGGTGTTTGGGATGTGATATGTTCCATATGTTTTTACCATCCACTGCATATGCCCATTGATGTGTACAGACTTACTCATCTGTGCAGACTATGCTTAATTAACTCTGGTTGGTTTGTTTCTCTGAGAATAAAAAAAATATAAAATATTTTGTAGGTTGTACCCAAACAATATTAATATTTTTATATACTTTTTTCTTTCTGCCCTCATTGCAGTTTATAAAATGGATCCTGGCAATCCTTGGCTATAAAGAATATCCGATGTTACTACTGTCCTTGCGGTGGGGAGGGAGAATGAGACCTTAAATAGTCAATCAACTGACTAGTGACTTATGACAAGCCCACCTAACAGTGTGAGAGTGATTCCAGAGACATTGGTGACATGAACAAGATCCTCTCTCAACATTTTCTTATTATATAACTTTTTTATTTTAAACATCATTTATTACTCCATGCCTCCAAAGTGTAAGAATTTCAAAATTCCAATAACTTCTGATTAGAGATTCTATTATTCTTTGGAACTACTGTGGTTATCTGACTGTATAGAATGTTGACTGAGTCAGTGGACAAAAAATATATTTTCAGCATAATATATTGGAGTAAATTTTCTTAAACCTGTTCAATTGTGGTACTTCAAATATCTTGTTAATAACACCTGGTTATTATTTGCATGGACCTGCACACATACCCTCCCTTATATGTTTTGGCCCTTTCATCTGAAATCATTGTGATTTCATAGTGTTCAGGGTAAGATATATCAAGGCACTATGCATTTTAAACAACTATAAACTGAGAAAGGAGGAGCAACAACTTGTGTTCCTAATGCTTTAAGGTACAATTGAAATTTCCAGTGGCACCATGCTAACTTAACGGCAGTTATACTACTTACTAATTACATAGTATTTTATAAAATTCTTCATATGTTGGTTCATTTGGCTCACTACACCCTTTTGAGGTAAGTATTATTAGAATGATCCTAGTCACCCATATAAGGAAAATAAAACTGAAATAACAAGTGTAAACTAGAATCATACAACCATCAGTAAGTGATGGCACTCACTCTCAAAGCTGCGTATTCTGACTTAAATATCTTTCTTTAATTAGTTACCACTTTTCTTTCTTCCTCTGCTAAGTAAGGAGTAACCACCTTCTGATGAAAGCATGCATAAAGCTGACACACTGACGAAGGTCAAGACCTTCAGTGGTCTTTCATTAGTTCCTTGACAACTGCTCTTCTGATGCAACTAAAAACCTTACTCCACATCCTCAAACTACCTGGGAGCAACTTCTCTATAATGGAGGATGAGGTTTCTTTCATTCTAGAAAGATAAGTGCAACATAATCACAAGTAAAATAATTGAAACAACAACAAAACCACCACCATGTGGAGAGCCTACTGATGGTGTACCTTGCCCAAGGTGTTATAAATCTGCTTGGTAAGGCACCCACTTCTCCCCCACATATATCAGAGAATATTGCCGATAACTACACTTATCTCTAGCAATGTTATTGCATATATTCGTGTTAATAGAGGAGAAACTTCACATAAAATGCCTAATTTATAAATAAGTTGGTAAATTTTCTAGAGTTTATTATAGGCTAAGTGGTCACTGGAAACTTCTAAAATACAATGTAGAATCTGATCCTGATCCCATGTCAAAATTTCATTTAAAATGACGATGATGAGAGGAAGAAATTATAGAGAATCTGTGAGGTATATAAAGAGGTATAGAAGAGCTATCAAGGCTAAAATGAACATCAGAATTCTGACTCTAGCTACTCTCTACTGCTTTATAGTCTTAAAATCCTGAATTCACAATTGCTTAATTTAAAAAGCCCCTATGGGGAGACACATATATCAGCCACACATATATATACAGAATATGTAGAGAGATGTAGTATACATATATATATATATATATATATATATATATATATATATATATACAGAATATTTAGAGAGATGTAGTATACATATATATATATCCAGAATATATTAAGAGATGTAAAATATTTAAAGATATATTGATATATTGCAGAACTTCATACAAAATCTCTATTTTCAAGAACTTCTATCACAAGCCCCATAATGTATATCATACTACAAGATGGACTCATAAAACTATAAACTGAGCAGGTGCGTAGTTAGCTAATCGTATTTCCCTCCACAGTGTTATCAAGCTGCATGATAAGCCATGGGGATCAAAGCCACTAGACAACCATTTAAGATTAGAAACAGAAGACTGTCACCCAGATAGCAATTTTGAAGCTATAAACAGAACAATTCACCACAAGATAGCAATCAGGAGACTGTAAATCAAATGGTACACAGGAGACATGTGAATGAATATTGGAATACTGCTCTTGTAGGTTACCCATAGGTTTTCAAAAGACAAATACCCATCTTGAAAAATATTTGACCTGTTTCTACTTATCTTTCCAAGACAAGTAGAGAGCTCTAAAAAATAATATGATCAGTTTTCTGCCTCTTTTAGAAACAGAAAAACAAAGCTTCCAGGCATTAAAGACTTATCCCATTAGCTGCCCACTGACTCCTATTGCAAGAGGCATATACATACCAGAAAGTATCCTGATCAGATCTTAACGCCTCAATTCAGTCATCTTAAGCATCATCTTTTCTATAGCATCTTTGTTCATGTATTTAGGGATTTATAGAATCACCCTGCTATTACTCAGTATGGAACTATTATATTTGTGTGGATTTATAGCCATCATGACAACAACATTAAGATAATAGTAGACACCGATTGGATGCTTGCCGCATGCCGGCTTTCTGTTAAGAACCTGTGTATGCATTGTATCTTAATGTTCACCACAACCTTATTAGTTAGGTACTATTATTTTCCTCTTTTCATAAATGAGGAAAGTGAAATTTTAGAAAGATTAAAAAACCTGTTCAAAGCCACACAAAAATTGGTACGGCTGGGACACAAACTTACTTGACATCAAAATACTTTATTTCTTGTTGCTACATTGCAATCACATTATAATATTAATTCCTCACACAGTTAAACTCAGACGAGCAATAAATGTATAGTTTTTGGGTTACAAAACTTAGCACCTTTCCCAAATTTCCAGTTCATTCAGAAGAGGAAAACATATACATATATAGAAAACATAAGCAAATAAGAATTTTTTGGAATCAATTTAGAGTATATTCAGCCAATTGAGGGTTTTTCCTCATCACGTCATCTTTGTGGTGGCCTCTACATTCTAGGGCCTTTAGTACTAAGTATTTACAAGTGTCTGCAGTGATGGTAACCTAACTCTGAAATATTATTGGCTTATAATATAAAAGCTTAATTTGCCTGTGAGTTTGACAGGTTTCTTCCAAATGATGTCTTAGGAGACCAGACTACTTCATCTTGTGGCTCATCAATTTCTACTTGTAACCTCCATAATCATCGTAACAGAGAGAAGAATGTTGGAGGCACAAACAGGGACTTTTAATTGGCACAGCCTAGAAGTGACATATCGTTCCTGCTCAGACGCCACTGGTTGAAACTAGTCACCTGGTTGTGCTCAAGTTCAAGGCAGCTGTGGGAGCACATATATATTGAGTGAGCATAAATTTGTCTGACACACAGCTGATGTAGCATTATGATAACAGAGATATTGACCAGACAGTCCTTGGTCAATATCTGATGATAACATCTGTTAGGATATACACGATAGCTCTGTTTGTTGATAATTATCACTGTTTTCCTCTGTCTCCCTTTGAGATTCCCATCTGGTACCTGACCATTTGGTCTAGTGCACATTCCACTCCCATATGCCCCTGCTGTGACCATGGTCCTCAGGTGCTCCTGAAAACCTCTGAACCTTTCTAGAAGAAACAGTAAAATACTCTTCCTCACACGACTTCTGGTCTCTGAAAACTTGGTCTTGCTACTATGACTCTATCAACCCGACTACTTCCAATTCAAGGGGAAGTGAAACTCTGTCAGGCTACTTTCCAAGGTTCCTGCAGAAAGTAGGAAATAGTTTGCATTCCCAAACTTAACGTAGGGGAGGTTGCAAAAGAAAATTGTATGCTCACAGACACTGATCAGAATCTGTCATTTTCCTCTTTATCCTCATTCTTCTTCCCCAGACCAGAGGAGCTTTATAAGTTGAAAAGTGGGATTGGTGGGGAAAGAGGAGTATTGTGAAGAGTGGGTTCTATCTTATCACTATTTTTTTAAATAGTGAATTTAAAAGTGAAAATATTGTTGTTTCTTTTCTCTAGTTCTTCCCATGGTGCCTTGGCAGTCTCCTATCTTGTAGCCTGAAGAGGAACTCCTCATGAGTAAAAGAATCATGAAGGGACAGCAAAACAGCTATGTACTAGGCAGTATACTAAACAAGCTGCATGCACTAACTCATTCTGATGACAATGGGGCACAGTAAAATGACCCCTGAATAGGTAGGGGCCAGAACTCTTTATTACCTACAGCTCCAAAGGAGAGGAGACTGCCATGCAGGGCAACACGGTGGGATACAATTGGGGAAAATTTTAATAGCAAGGGAGATAGATAGCTTATGTATGGCAAGCCAGGTAGAGTTAGCTAGGTTTCAAAAGCTTGCTATTGATTATTCTGAATAATCTGCAGGCCCAAGGAGGAGGGGACCATCCTTAAATGTTTGGCACTTGGGCTTCTGGCAGTTGAGGGTATGTTTTGAAACTAAGCATGTTAGAGCTTTATAAAGTGAAAGGGGTTAGAACATGGGCTTAGCAAACTGCCAATGAAGGGACATTGAGTTTTTAGCCATGATCTCAAAACTGGAACAAGACAGCACTTAAAAAATATTATGTCACAAGCTGTCATTGTTCCTCCTTTTCAGTTAAAGTAACTGAAATATAGAAGTATTAAGCTACTTAACCAATGTTACACAGCTGGGAGGCTCTACGGCTAGAATTGCAACCAAGATCCAACTGGCTCTTGGCTATACTGCCTTTCTGAACAGACCTATACTCTCCTACTGGTTCTTCAGTAGGGCCTTAGTAGGCATTTTTCTCATTATTCAGTTTAGACACTTTCTGTCTCCTATCTTGCACACTGTGTCATTTCCATGATTGCTAGGAGTTCTCACGTGTTGAGTTTCTGGTCATTTGCCTCTCCGGGCCCCATCAGCCCACACTTAATCTTGGCTCATTCCTTTTTCCAAACTCTTGGTGTTTAGTGACTTGCTCTCTGGAGTTTCGGGGTGGGGAAGGACATGGCTGGGGAGGAAGAATGACTGTCCACACGTTATTTGGAAAACAAACAAAAGATATTTTAAAAAAATCTTTATATTAATAATAAAATTATGCTTATTGCCAGAATTCTAGTAAAAGAGCATTTTAATATTCAATGTATTGGATATAATGTACTACTTTGTAGAGCAATTTTGAAAGCATTTTACAGTTAATAATAGGAATATAATTGCTTAACATTCTACAAAAATAGATTGGCCTCACTCTGGTTTATGCTAGATTTTCCCTAACTCACAGTGAATGACAGATCAAGCAGTGATCGTCCTAAGGCATTTCATTCTCCAGTACTCAGATGGGTCAATTTTACTATTATGTGATAAATACAATTTTTTCCCCAGTGTTATCTAATTTTATGAGCTAAATTCAAACACTCTATAGATTGAAAAATTATATAATGAAAAATATTGACATCTTTCTTTCAGAGAATAAAAAAGACATTGCAGAAAAGATTTTAACGTTGATCTCTGGTGTGAACTAGATTTCTCACTTAATTTAGTAGCAGTCCTGCCATTGTTGTCAAAGAACAGATAACAAAGTGATAATCAGGTACTCTTCAGTTTCTTGCCTAATATAGATGATGCCCAGCTTGACTTATTTTTTCTAGAGACAAGATCTCCCTTTGTCACCCAGGCTGGGGTGCAGTGTCTTGATCATAGCTCACTGCAGCCTCAAACTCGTGGCCTCAAGCAATCTTTCTGCCTCAGCCTCCCAAGCAGCTGGGTCTACAGGCCCACATCACTGCGCCTTTTTTTTTTTTTACTCATTTTTGTAGATATGTTGCTCAGGCTGATCTTAAAATCCTAGTCTTGAGTGATCCTCCCAAATTACTGGGATTACAGGTGTGAGCCACTGTGCCCAGTCTAGCTTGACTTTTGAGGCAAATAAAGAAGAGAAAATACTGGATGATAAAGTCTAGTAGTATCAACCAGAGGATTAAGATGAAGCCAATTTAAAATTACTTGGAATGAGAATGGTAGCTCAACTGAAAATATTAAAACAAAATAAAATAGTTCCAAATGAAATCATGTGCTTAAAGAATCTCATTTTAAATCATGTTACAGTAGTTGGTTTTCTTTTTTCAATAATTAAGTCTTTTAAAAAAGTCTTAAGTATATTTTTAAAATTATTATTATTGATCAAATTCAGTATTTTTACAGTGAAAGGCATTATAATCTGATCCATTGATTTCAAATTCCAAGAGTCCACAAAACAAAACTGCACTGTACAGTCACCCACTGTTATTATCCCATTTCAAGAAACTCCCAGAAATCTAAATACTTGGGAAATGTCATCTATTCTTTCAACTACAGATGTGGTCCTTGACAGGAGACTTGAGAATGGCCTGTGTGCAAAAGACAAACATAGAAATGAAAGCTGTTGATTTTCTAGTAGATAGATTCATAGGAATAGCTAAAATGTTATGTTTCCACAGCAGCCTTATATATAAAGGCTAACACATAAAATTCTCAGACAACTCAGAGGGGTTTAACAAATGATGAATGACCTAAAATTGTTTTCCAGGAAGAAAAGATGAAGGAACAAAGTACGTAGAGCCAGAAATAAATGTGAGGTGGCAATTAATAACTCTTCAGGTATGAGAAGCCACCAGGTGAGTGAAAGTGAGCATCAGAGACTGTACCTCACAAATAACTGTCCCCATTTGATTGACACCAAAGGACCAAAAGAACCAAAGCAGCTGCTGGGAACCTACGCACTCTGGCTTCTTTCTGTTCATTTTCTCTGCAGCCACCAGGTTCACAGTCTCCCACTTGTGCACCTCTCTGGCATTCTCTCTGGTATTCAGAATGGAAATCTCACCAGTATTTATATTGCTATCTAGTTCACTATCATAGGTTTCAGCTTCACAAATGTCTCCGTGAGGTCCTTTGCTGAGGGTGTAGAAGTGCAAACTTACTAGCCCAGATGGAGACAAGGCCAATGGGGTGAGCCGCTTAGATTCAGCTCAGCAAGATAGCTAAACAGATGAATTCCAGACAAACATCAAATGCTTTCTTGGTATAGAACAAAACTGGCAACACCGACTGAGTGTTCTGGGAGTTGTGGATGAAATGGAGAGCTTTTGTTTTGGGGGTCTGACTACCCCCCTTGTTTTCTGATTCACCAGAAAAGTTCACAAGACTCAATAACAGGTTACATTCAACAGCTAAGTTTTATTATAGCAAAGGAGCAAGAACAACAGGAAAAAACAAAGATATGCAGTTGATATGGTTTGACTCTGAGTTCCCATACAAATCTCATCTACAATTGTAATCCCCATATGTCGGGGAAGGGCCTGGTGGGAGGTGACTGAATCATGGGGGCAGACTCCCCCTGGCTGTTCTTGTAATAGTGAGTGAGTTCTCAGGAGATCTGGTTGTTTGAAAGTGTGTGGCACTTCCTTCTTCACGTACGCTCACTCTCTCTTATTGTAAATTCCCTGAGGCCTCAACATGGTTTCTGTACAACCTGTGGAACTGTGAGTCACTTAAACCTCTGTTATTCATAAATTACCCAGTTTCATTTAGTTATAGCAGTGTGAGAACAGACTAATACAGCATTAAAAAGGGTTCAGTGAAGTCAGATGCCAGTTTCTAAGTCCTTCCCTTTCTACAATCACACAGGACATGCTTCTTCCTACAGCTGGGAGCAGCAGAGATGCATGTAAAGTGTCTCTGCCAGAAAAGCCTACTCAAGTCTCAGGATCCAAGGGTTTTATGGAGGACTGGTCATGTAGGTGCGTCCTGCTGTGCAACCGACCATGGTAACTGAAATTCAAGACTCCAACAATATAACCAGGGACATCATCAATCTTGACGTTTGTGTAAATCAATCCTGACAAGTCCTGACAAGTTGGTACATTATGCCCCATTGCTCCAGGTGTATTGGCATCCTTAAATAGTAACATAAAGAGTATTCTAAGAGCCACGTTCTCAGGCATTAGCCAACGGTCAATCACAGTTCCAGACTCCCCTGGAGACATGCTAGGATTGAGCAACCAGGACCGGTGTGCTAACTTTTTCCTCATATCTATGTCAACATGTTTGGGAGCAGGATGGAGACGAAACTCCATGGTTGAGGGAGACTGTGGTGAGCATTATTTCTTGATGTTCTAAAACATGGCAGGTGCGACATTTGGAAAGTTTTTCTTCTGCTTCTTGGGGACAGTAAACTGGAGGAAGCTGCTATAGGAAGCTGTTTTGTCTTTTTCTCACTTGATGGATGAAACCAGAGGACTAGCTTTGCATTGAGGTCCTTAATGAATGAGAAGCCAGCCAAGTTGACCTTTCCAGGTTTGATGGGAATGCTCAGAAAGTCAGCAGCTACAGCACAAACGCAGTACTATTGCTATGCTGGGAATATTCTTTTCTAAAATAAGTTTATTCTGTATATATAATACTTATACATTAAAGGAAAGGAGAAAGTACAGAATCGGAGAATACAAATAAAAAATAAGGATCATATGATATCATATCATATACAAATCCTAAACCCACACAAAGTATTTTGCAAATATGACATTATTTGCTATATATGTTTACTTAATGGCCTTTCCCCACTTAAAACATATCATGTACATTATTCATGTTCACAAATAGTCTTTTAAAGTTTGTTTGTAATAGTTACATATTCTCCTATTGTATGGAAGTATTATAATTTCAAACAAACTTTTTATTGAGGATATTTACATTGCCTTGGACTGTCATGTACATAATACATTATTTTCTTAGGACAAATTCCTAGAAATAGAATTTTGAGTTAATCACTGTATACATGTTTAAGGGACTATGAAATAATGTTCCATTCACCTCGATTTACATATTTGTGTTTGTAGAATCTTTGTGGACAGCCTCAGAGTTATTCAAAACAAACTGAAAACCCACAGAGGACCATTTTTGCCAGTTTAGTTCTCAAAAATCTGTGTGCAAGTGTTACTACAGATGTTGATTTTGAGCTTTCTCCTCTTGGAGAGAATGTTTTGCTTTAAGTTGGGACAAGGAAGATTTCCCTATCACAGAGAACTTCCTCAGCCTCGCTGACAACATTTTATGCTAGTGACACATTTTGATTTTTTTTTCTTGGCACAAGAGAAGTGAGCAAGGGATGGATTATTAGACAAAAGAAAATTGTTCTGTGATCCAAAGCCAAGATGCTGTTCCATGTAAACTTGTCTTTAATACAAGAGCAGATTGATCAGAGATACAGATTACGAGCCCATAGCATGTCTTTTTCTTGACTGCGTTATGTCATCCTCAACAACAAAGAGTAGCTCCAGATTTGCATTCATTTTGTGTTAGGACCTTGCGATTCTCTATTGGAAGATTTAAAACACATTCCTTCTACATTCCTTTCATATTTCTTAAAAAGGCCATCTAACATTGGTGCTACTATATGTTAGGATCTCTAATTTTTAACTTTTTTTGAAAAAATGGCACTGGTGATGACATTGCCTCTGCTTCAAGTCAAAAAAGATAACAAATTTCACTTAATTTTCAAATGTAAAAAGCACGGGGATTGAATAGCTGACGTGTGATGACCAGCTGAACTTTGAGGCCCTCCTATTTACATGTACTTACACATTTTCTAAATGAAATGATACCAATTATGGAAATATCTTTTTTTTTTTTAAATCTAACAGTCTTAGTTGGCCAGAGCTCTTTGAGAAGTAACATTACTCATTCGCAACAGAAAACCAAGTCCACGTAAGAAAATTGTAATGTATATTCAAACTACCAATAAGACCTTGCTATTGTAACGGTAAAGAATGTATTTCCCCATCTGAAGTTTCAATAATTTGAGCCTATCAAACAAGCTGGTAATGGACAGGTTAACAAGAAAAAAGGTATACAAATTTATGAAGGTGCATAAACATGGAAGCCATACACAAAATACGAGATTCAAAGGAGCGGCCAGATGACTGACGTTTTTTACAACATCCTGAGGTTACAGGAAGAAGAGGACTGTGACTTCTAAAGGGGACTAGGGAAGTGGTGTCACAGATTATGGGAGGGTGAAGGAAGGAAAGCATAGGTAGCAAGGCTGTTTCTTATGCAGATAAAATCTCTCAGGTAGCAGGTTTCAGAAAGAATAGACAAAAGCCCGTGGTAAGAGTATTTCTGTCACACCTTCAGAAGTATCAAACTTTTAGTCTTATTTTCCTCTGAGTTAATCTGTTCTAGATCTGGACGAGGTGGGGGAGGGAGACATCGGAGAAAGCCTGTTTGCATCTGCTGTTTATTTCACTAATGTAGATTTCCTTTACAGATGCAAATCTCCCCACAAAAGGACAGCTTTTCAAAGCTATTTCTGTGGTTTTCAGCCCCTCTGAATAGCCGACTCAAAATACACCAAAGAAGTATATTGGAGGGGAGTGAAATATTCTGTTTCCTTCACTGCTCATTTGAAAGAAGTTGGAATTGAACTTGCCAGTCTTTCAAACTATCACTAATTTGCTTCCACTCCATTATCTACACATTTCCAATAGGAGCAACTTCTACTATTTTCATATTTATGTTTCACATTGATAATCATGCTTCTAATGCAATAAAGGAAACATCAGTTAAAGAATTTAGGCTGAAAACCTTCCCAGTGGTCTAAATAATGTGGGCATTTCCATGAATAGTCCATACCAAAAGAGCTTCAAAACAAAACCTGAGGTAAAGCAAAACGTTGAATAATAGGGGAAGTTACTCAAACTCTATCAAGACTCAGAAAAACGGAGAGGGTAAGAAGAGAAATTTGGTTTTCATAATAATAACTTAAAAAATATCTTAGAGATCAAGTAGGTATTTCTTTTATAGCATAGAAAGGAGGAATAATAATTTTATAACACTGGAGAGTAAATGCTTGAAAAACAGTCTGAGACTATGGGAACCTACATGAAACCCTAGGGTTGGTATAAAGATTAATTTAAGCTGAAGAAATTTGACATTCCACAGATGCAGGAAGAAGCTTTCTCAGAGCTTCCCTTAGCTGACAAAAATCAGAAACTTCTGAGAACTGAGGACTGCCATAAATTCCCTCTCTGGGAAGGCTTCTACTCCCAGAAGGAGACCCAAAGCACATTTCCCTGAATCTCCTCTCCAGGAGAGTTTATGAAGAAGATGGAAAGACCATTCATACCTACATAGACAAACATTATCACAAACTTTCGTATCTTCCATTTGTTCTCCTAGGAATCAACACACTCTTCCACAATGGTTGAATTAATTTACACTGTCACTAACGCTGTAAAAACATTATTCCTTTTTCTTCACAACCTCACCAGCATCTATTGTTCTTTGACTTTTTAATAACAGCTATTCTGACTGGTGTGACATGGTATCTCAGTGTAGTTTTGATTTGCATTTCTCTAACGATCAGTGATGTTGAGCTTTTTTTCATATGTTTGTTGCCTGCATGTATGTTGTCTTTTAAGCAGCATTTATTCATATCCTTTGCCCACATTATAATGGGTTGTTTGTTTTTCTCTTGTAAATTTGTTTAAGTTCCTTATAGATGCCAGATATTAGACCTTTGTCATATGGAATAGGTTGCAAAAATTTTCTCCCATTTTGTATGTTGTCTGTTGATAGTTGCTTTTGCGGTGCAGATTCTTTTTAGCTTCATTAGATCTCACTTGCCAACTGACGCTTTTGTTGCAACTGCTTTTGGCATCTTTGTCCATGAGATCTTTGCCCATGCCTATGCCCTGAATTGTAAGTATTGCCCAGGTTTTCTTCTAGGGTTTTTATAGTTTTGGTTTTACATTTCAATCTTTAATCTACCTTGAGTTTATTTCTGTATATGGTGTAAGGAAGGGGTCCAGTTTCAATTTTCTACATATGGCTGGCCAGTTCTCGCAGCACCATTTACTAAATGAGGAACTGTTTCCCCATTGCTTGTTTTTTTTTGTCAGTTTTGTTGATGATCAAATGGTTGTAGTGGTGCGAGTCTTATTTCTGGGTTCTCTATTCTGTTCCACTGGTCTATGTGTCTGTGCTTGTACCAGTATCATGCTGTTTTGGTTACTGTAGCCCTGTAGTATAGTTTGAAGTTAGGTAGCATGATGCCTCCAACTTTGTTCTTTTTGCTTAGGATTGCCTTGGCTATTTGGGCGCTTTTTTGATGCCATATTACTTTTAAAATGGTTTTTTTCTTATTCTGTGAAGAACGTCAGTGGTAGTTTAATGGGAATAGCATTGAATCTATAAATTGCTTTAGGGAGTATGGTCATTTTTACAATATTGATTCATCCTATCCATGAGCATGGAATGTTTTTCCATTTGTTTGTGTCATCTCTGATTTCTCTGAGCAGTGGTTTGTAATTCTCCTTGAAGAGGTCCTTCATGTCCCTTCTTAGCTGTATTCCTAGGTATTTTATTCTTTTTGTGGCAATTGTGAATGGGAGTTCATTCGTGATTTGGTTCTTTGCTTGCCTGCTGTTGGTGTATAGAAATGCTAAGTATTTTTGCACATTGATTCAGAAATACCATTTGATCCAGCAATCCTATTACTGGGTATATACCCAAAAGAATATAAATCATTCTATTATAAAGACACATGCACATGCCTGTTCATTGCAGCCTCGTTCACAATATCAAAGACATGGAATCAACCTAAATGCCCACCAATGATAGACCAAATAAAGAAAATGTGGTTCATATACACCATGGAATACTATGCAGCCATTAAAGGAATAAGATCCTGTCCTTTGCAGGGACATCGATGGAGCTAGAGGCCATTATCCTTAGCAAACTAATGCAGGAACAGAAAACCAAATACTGCATGTTCTCATTTATAAGTGGGAACCTAAAGATGAGAATGCATGGACTTGTTGGGAGAAAACAACACACACTGGGCCTGTTAGAGGGTGAGGGTTGGTAAGAGGAAGAGGATCAGGAAGAATAGCTAATGGATGCTGGGCTTAATATCTGGTGATGGGATGATCTGTGCAGCAAACCACCTATTGTTACATGTTTACCTATGTAACAAACCTGCACGTCCTACACATGTACCCCTGAAATTAAAATAAAGGTTGAAAAAAAAAAAAAAAGATGAGAAGGAGGAGAAGGGAAATGGGAGGGCATAATGTAACAATTTTAGGACTCCATGTTTTAAATGTTATTTTAATCCCATCTATTTATTTCTGAAAGTAAAGCTCAGTTTCAGGAAACTCTTAACACCGAAGATGACAGTGCTTAGGAAAATAGAAGAAAATCACTATGGTGTTTGAAGAAAGGAAGAAATGAAACATAAGAAAGAAGGAAGAAGGAAGATATAGGAGAATCAGCAGTGAGATGAAGGAAGGTCAAAAACAAAGAAGGGAGAGACAAATAAGTAATCAAGAGGCACAGGAAAAAAGAAAAGGAAAATGGCAGAGCAAAAACATAAGAATAATGGAAGCCAGGCATTGGCACACTATGATCCCTAGACCAAATCCAGCTCATTGCCTGTTTTTGTACAGCCTGACCTAACAATGTTTTTTCAAACAAACAAAAACAAAAAACAGAAAAAGAAACAGTGCTTTGTGATATGTAAAAATTGTATAAAGCTTACATTTGTGTTTATAAGTAAAGTTTTATTGCAATGCATTAAAAAAAGAAACACATTAGTCTTTCCTAAAGAAACGTATTTGTTCTTCCCATAGGCTGTTTCTCCTAAATTATGTATGTAAACCTTACCTTTAACCATTTAACAGCTCCTTCCTTTGTTGGCTACTATGTTCATATGCATACGAATAAAACTTTTTCTCCTGTTAATCTGTCTTTTGTTAATTTAATTTGCAGGCTTCAGGGACTCTAAACTTTAATAAGAGAGTAGAGGAAAAATAATTTTGTCCCTTATAAGACTCAAGACAGAAGTACTAACGAAGCACCTCTAATTATCTGATTAACCAAATATGGTGTTAGCAAGATGGAAACACTACAATCTCTCTCAAGCTTAATGTTAATATAACCTCTATGGGGTGCCAAGGAGAAGCTTCCCCTCGCCCTCTGAAGAATCACTGAAAAACAACTGACATGTGGCAGATTAATAGGAGAATGGGCATACAGATTTATTTAACATGTATACATGAGAACCTCAGACTGAAGACCCAAAGACAGAAGGGAAGTAGTCCATTTTTATGTTTAGCTTCAACAAAGTATGGAAAGCTGTGTAGAAATATGATTGGACAAAAATGGTCTCATCTAATGGTAATGGACTGAGTGGGGAAGCCCAGCAAGGCCAATCTGTCTAGATTCTTCTTGTCCTCTTTGAGCATGAATTTCTTCTTTCTGGGTGTGGGGCAGAACCATTTCTGGAATGGGGGTCTTATGACCTACAGTCAAATGAGATAGGTCATATAACTTCTTCTGGCTACTTTTTACACAGAAAGGCAGAGAGAAAACTTGAGTAATATTATTAGGTTTTATAACTAGGTATGGGGGAAGAGGGGTTCTGGTTTCTATGACCTGTCTTGGGGAAGAGGGATTCTAGCTTCTATGGCTAGCCTCAGTGGGGAATGGGCCCGAGAGACAGGAGGGCAGGAAAAGGTAAGAGAAAAACTTTTGCTTCTGTGGCTGCTTCTGAGGTTTTCATTTTGGGGTATTATTTTCTGAGCCCCAATACCTCTTAGTTATTTGGGCAAATTAGAGAAAACGAGAAACTGCATTCTTTAACTACAAAGTTCTCTTGCATGTTGAAGTGGTGCTTGCTTTGTGTTTGATATGTCTTAGATCACAGTGATTTTTCATTTGGTTTTCTCCTGGGGCATTAGCTGTACAGATAAACTCTCTTTCATTTTAAAGCTATGAGTTTTGGCAAGTCAAATGCCCTAAGTCTAAATGCTTGAATACCTCAAATCGAACTCTCTCTATAAATGTATAATCTGGACGCAGGTGACCATTTTATATTTAGTGAGAAAAAGTAAAGGTCATTTAGCTCTTCAAGGCATACTTTTAAATATTCCAATTTCCCTAGGTGCCAATTTTTTTTTTTTCTTTTTCTCCAGCGACCTCAATATTTTACATTCACTAGACTGGAAAGGTCATTTCCTAGAAATCTAATTCTCTAAATAAAATGTCTATGTTTCTTACTGTTTATTTGGAATACAAAATTTGTTAACTTGCATACAACATGCCAGAAATAGAGATGTGTGCTAATTAACACAAAGTTCACAGCTCTGAGTTTTATGTTAGACAAATATATGCCTGTTTTTACAAGCCTTTATAATTCTTTCCTGTTGAACAATGATTTTCAAACTTTTTTAGTCATTTCATAGTAAAATGTTAAGCTGGCATACAAGACAAAACGTCCATGAATTCCGTATCTCACTACTTTGTATGCATACACAAAAAATCAGTATGAGATTTCACCTCTTAAATAAGCATTTTCTGTTTTAAAAAATATGTTTTAAAAAAGGAGATGAGGTAGGATTCACTTTAAAAAAAAATGCCTTTCCACAGCTATTAAAAACTTCTATGTACAAAATCATTGATGAAAATATTCCCTCAGATGGTATATGCAGGGAGGCGTTCAGGGAGGTGCAGGGAGCACAGATCTCACAGGTAGATATGATGGGAGTCAGATCTAGCTTCTTTCCCTCCTGCTTCATCAGAGGCTGGTTTCTCTTTAGGTTTAGTGACTCTGTTTTCTGCAGACCCATCTTGCTAAGCCACTTCTGCCTCTTTTCCTTTTGCCTCACTTTCCCTGTAGTTTGCACTTTTTCTGCTGCCTTTTTTGCTCATCTACCCTTGGGCTCTCCCTTTATTGACGTTTTAACTGACTTAAATTTTCTCTTTGGCTGAATGACAATGGTTACCAAGGGGCATAGTCAGTCTAAGCTGCCTGGACATTGCCACTGTTCACATTTTTTTAGTGGTACTACTTTCTGCTTCACATTTCCAGATACAACGTTTCTTTGGAAGTAGGGGTCATTAATATTGAATCTCTACAGTTTATAGGAGATATAATTACCCTTTAATTCATACTGTGATCTGTAACTTTGGAGCATGATTCATTTGAAGATGACCTTAGCCTGTTGACTCATTTTTCTCTTCCAAATAACAATAATGATATTATTTTGGTAGAAGGCTTTTATTCAAATAAAATTTTTAAATCTGAATTTTAAAATTCATTTCTGATCTACTTGTCTGCCTCAAGGCTTATATCAAATTTATTTCCTAATAAATTATATAAATCCTATGTCACTCTCATCCACCCCCACTTTTCCATTCCTATTCTGTCATTGCCTAGAAGAGTTGACCTGTAGCCCTAGATCCTGCAAAACTGTTTTCCTAACTTTAAACTAGAACAGCCATAAGAGGTCTTAGTTCCAGTCCCCGCTTAGTCTCTGGATTCTACCTGGCAAATCAGGCATGTTGGACCTCAGTTACCTCATTCATAAAATTTCGGAGACAAACAAGATCACTGCTTCTCAAACTGTTTCCCCCAATGGCTAACTGAAAACACAAGTTCCAACTGAGCTTAGTTAATCTGGACAAGGCAAGCTCCTTTCAAGCATTTGGTTCAGAAGGTTGAGGTGGGGCCTGAGAGTCTGCATTCTAACAAGCACCCTGTCATTGCCCTGGGACACAGACTGTACTTAGGTTACATTTTCTACTTGTTCATTGACGTATGTAAATGCTTAGGGCTGCTCCTTTTTTTTTTTTTTCTGGAAGGCCTTTGACATGGTTAGGCTTTGTGCCCCCACCCAAATCTCATTTTGAATTGCAATTTCCATAATCCCCCAAATCCCCACATGTCACTGGAGAGACCAGGTAGAGGTAACTGAATCATGAGGGCGGTTCCCCCATGCTGTTCTCTGAGATGTGATGGTTTTATAAGGGGCTCTCCCCCTTCACTCAGCACTTTTCCTTCCTGCTGCCTTGTGAAGAAGGTGCCTGCTTCCCCTTCGCCTTCCACCATGATTATAAGTTTCCTTAGGCTCCCCCAGCCATGCTGAACTGTGAGTCAATTAAACCTCTTTCCTTTATAAATTACACAGTCTCACACAGTTATATACAGCAGTATGAAAATGGACTAATTCAGCCTTCTTCTACTATATCAAGATTTCCCCCAGCCTTCATGCCCCCATTCAATGCCATCTTTTTTATAATGTCTTTCTTGATCATTTTCTTGATTATGCAAGCAGCACATTCACTTCCCTTATACTGAACTCTTATCAAGTCATACCATCACATGGCACCTTTTCTACTTTCATTTTTATTTTTGTTTATCTCTTTATTTGATTTTAAACTCCTTGAGGATTGTAACCCTGTCCAACCTACAGTTATTTACTCTACCTCATTATGTTTAGAACAGTAGTTCTCAAACTTCAGGAGCATCAAAATCACCTGAAGGGTAAATAAAACAGAGATTGCTGGGCCTTGCTCCCAAGATTCTCATTCTGCTGGTCAGGTAGGGCTCTTGAATCTGTATTTCTACAGTATAACAGTGCCAGGAATATTGGTGATTAAAGCATTGAACTTTTTGAACACTGCTACAGAGTAAAGCTCTAGGCTTTAGAGTCAGAAAAATCTGGGTTTGAATCACCAGTTTCTCATGTTATTCCAGAATAACTGTGAGAGAGTTACTTTTACTTTTCATTCTTACTTCTTCAGTAATAAAATATCTTTTAGTATTTGGGAAAGAAATAAATGAAAATGTACAAAAGGGTCTGTTTGTTATTCATTAATTACCTTCCTTTATAATTAATCTTCAATGTCATTTATACCGGGTTGTCTTTCTGATCGTCCTTGGACAAGGGAAAGTCTCCTGCAGTGGGCTCCTTCATTCCCGTAATTGCACCATCCCAGCATTTTTTATAACTTCATTGTAATTGCTTCTTTAATTATCAATCTTCTTTGATAAACTGTAAGATCACTGAGGGCAGGGGCCATATATTTACTGTTACCTAAGAGTATTTTGCCCATAATCTTTATTTTGTACCTGATACAGAGAAAGTGCACAATAAATATTGGAATAACAATTAGTGACTGAACAAAAACAGAGATTGATAGAGATGAGAAAGAGAGAGAATATTGTGCCTGATGAAATAGGAATAACAGTACCTACCATATGCCACTATTTCTAGGAAAGAATCTAGCATAGTTTTGGACACGTTAAAAGGCATCCTAAACATATTAGTTGTCTTTTCCCAGCAATAATGTATGAATATGGTGCTCATACTCCCAAGACTTTCCAAAAGAGCTATATTTTAAAGTAGTTTAATTTTTTAAATAACGTCAATTTATTCATATCTGTAAAATAATTTTTCCACTTTTTTAGACATTATAAAATAATGTCACAAATCAATAAGTTGATGCATCACAATATTGATCTAGACATTGGTAAAGGCAAGATACAGTATATGAATGGTTAAAACAGTGCCCTCCAGAGCCACACTATTCAGGTTCAAATTCTGGCCTAGCAACTTACATAGGAAAGTCACTTAATTTCTCCATACTTCAGTTTGATCCTCTTTAAAATGGCATAATCTATAATGCCTACCTCATAAGTGTGTTTTAAGAATCAAATAAGCAATGTAAGTAAAGTGCTTCAAATAGTGCCCAATACATGTTACATACTAAAAAACTCTTATAATAAAGATCTTCATAGTTGGTATTAACTATTTGTTGGTTGAATTAAAGAACACAAAACGTATATTTCCTCGAACAGAAACTTGGCCAAATAGCCCTGAGAAATAGAAAAGGAAGAAACTGTACGAAGAGCTACCATGTGTCACTTATTGTAACAGATTGTATTTTCTCCAATTAGCCACAACAGTATTTTCCTATCTTGTGTGTTCTTTTGAAAACAATGTGGCTTTGGCACTCCAGTTGAGCGGTGAGTCCTATGTTCCCTACCTTTGAATCTGGATAGGACTGTGACTACAGCAAAGGAAAGCTATATGACTTCCGAGGCTAGGTCATACATGGTAATGCTAGTTCCATCTGGTTCTCTTGGGAAGCTCATTTCTAGAGGCTTGAGCCACCATGTAAGAAGTCTGAGGCCACTGTGTTATGAGAAAGTCCAGGCCACATGGAGAAGCCACATGAGTCTACTGGCTGATAGCCTCCACTGAGGTCCCTGCCACTCATCAGATCAACTGTCAGACATGACAGTCTGACACGTGACTCACATGCAGGTGCTTCTAGATGATGTACCTGCTTCTAGCTGTCTGATCATCCCTAGTCTTTTCCTTTTTGAGAGATGGGGTCTCACTCTGTCACCCAGGCTGGAGTACAGTGGCAAAATCATGGCTCCCTGCAGCCTCAACCTCCCAGGCTCAGGCAATCCTCCTGTTTCAGCCTCCTGACTAGCTGGAACTATAGGTTCATGTCACCCATGCCTGGCTACTTCATTTTATAAGGATTAGGGTTTTACTATGTTGCCCAGACTTGTCTCAAAATCCTGAGCTTAAGGGCTCCTCCTGTCTTGGCCTCCCAAAGTGCTAGAATTATAGGCGTGAGCCATTGTACCTGGCCTCACCCCCAGTGTTTGATTTGAGGCCTCCCAGCTGAGGTTCTGCTATAATGGAACAGATCCAAGTTATTCCTGAATCATGGAATCCAGGAGCATAAAATAAAAATGGTTGCTTTAAGCCACTAAATTTTGGGATTATTTATTAGCCACAGATAACCATCACAGTTACTATTTACATACATTAGATTATTAAATGCCTACCAAATTATGAAGCTGTTATTACTATGCTATCTATGCCAGTAGTAATATTAAGTCTTAAGGTAGTATGATACATTTTTATAAGGACGCCCATCAACTAAATGATGAAGCTGAAGTTTTAGATCTTTTTGACTTCACATCTATGTATTTTTTTACTATCCAAGGAGAAAATCATTCTTATGTCTTCAAGATTTCATTTTGAAAAGTGTAAAGACCCAGCTCATTATGTCAGGCTAGCCTTGATTTTTCTTATGTCCTCAGAAGATGGCAATTTTCACAATCAACCAGAGCTATCAATGGCAAATGTCTTACTAAATTCAAGGAGGCTAAAATGATCAAGCCTCGGGTCTATCAGTGAAGCCTGCCACATGATTTCCTGTATATGCCCAGCAATGCCTGACTTAGGAAGGGTAAAACACAGCATTTGCCCAGCTAAAGTGATCACACTCCAAATGATGTAGACAAAAACACTGCCTGATTCTTAGCCTGCATGCTGGGGAATATTTGCAGTGTGTACAGAGACCATCCATGGTATCTGGTGTGTGTGTGTGTGCGTGTGTGTGTGTGTGAGAGAGAGAGAGAGAGAGAGAGAGAATGTTCAATTATGAGCAGTAGTATCGTGTAGCCAGACATAAGAAGCCATGGCATTACAGGCTAACAGGGCTAACAGGTTCAAAAGAAATAATGAGACTACCAGTATTGTATTTGTTTAGGCTTTCTGCTCAGTGCTTACCATTGCCTACAGAATAAAGAATAAAGTCCAAACTCCTCAGTATGAACTAAGTCTGCATCACCACCAGTCTTAATCCCCACGGCTCCTTCCCTCCTTCCCCTGCTCCTACATCCTACTTGACACTTGAAACAAATACTTCTTCCTCTGGAATTATTTATTTCTATTTGTAGCTCTGTGTACTAAGATATACTTAAGACCAAGGAAAGTGTATCTTGTTCATCTCTGAATTCTTAGCACTTTACTCAACGCCCAAGAAAGAGGTTACCAAGAGGTGTTTGTTGAATTAACAAGTGAGTCAAGATTCAGGGTTTTTTTGTTCATATTCTGGACATAGATAATTGAATTTCTGGGACAATGACCAATTATTCTGATCTGATAAAGACATCTGTACTTTAAGAATATGGTTCCTAATAACTCATTAGGTATTTACAATTCCCCATTTTTAAGCCACTTACCCCTAGAGTCGATTATATAAAATCAAGGAGAAAGGGGTGTTTATGCTCAGTTCTTCTAGACAGCCCCTCTCAGGGGCCTTGGACATTTCTAAAAGTGACCTCTGGGGTAGACTCAGAGCAAAGGGGTGAGGCACTAACTGTGGTGGCTACAACCCACATGCACAACTAATCATCAAGTTTTAATAACTGTCTTAGTAGTTCTTGAGTCTATCTATATCTCCTCTTCTCTTCTGTTAGTAAGCTAGTTCAGACTCACATTAGTTTTTGCTTGGATAACTACCCAGCCATCTGTGGCCACTAAGAGTTCATGTACTAAATGGGTATTGGCACATTTACTTATTTCTTCTAATCAAATGAACCTGATTCTGAGCATTCATCTGATTCCGATCATGGGGGAAAAAGAATATCACAATTATTGTAACACCCTGGTCTCCCAGGGCCACACATGAACCCAAATGTCTTAAACAGGACTCAGAAAATGGACAATCACCCCTGATTTTAGTCAATCCAGGAGGGTTCTGATATCCTCAAGGTAAAGATCACAGTGATCCTTCCAAGTCTGGCAGGGCTGGCGGAATCTTCCCTGTAGCTCATGAGAAACACTGCAGCCAGCCCTCGGGGCACCTGCTACCTGCTCATACTGTTACCGGGTAGGGGAAAATACTTGCACATTTTTTTGTTTGTTTGTTTGCTGGGAATTGTTTCCTTTTTCTTTTTTATTCTCATTTAAAATATTCTCTCTCCCTGCTTGGTGGTTTCAAAGACACTTAGTATAACCTCTACAAAAACTCTGAATTTAGAAAGACACAAGCCAGAGAAGAGAACATCTGATTTTAACTCCTTGAAGTCCTCCCCTGAGGCAAATAGGTAAGAAAAGACTGCCACTTCAGTGGAAGTGCAGGGAGGAAAATGCCAAAAGAAAAATGCAACATACTGTAATATTCCAACAATTATATTTTCATACTTGTAACTGATCTCCAGGTTTATATTTGAAACTGGTTCCTCCACACCACTGTCAGAGTAATTTTTAAAATTAAAACTCTTTTTTTTTTTTTTTTTTTTTTTTTTTTGCTGAAAATTCTTTAAGGACTCTGAAAAGCCTTATAAAGACATAAAAATAGTTTGGGGATTAGGGATCCCTCTTCTTTTCTTTCCAAGGCTTCTCTTACTACCACCACTGTCCACAAACTTCACTGTAGATATTCCGAATGATAATCGTCCCTTGGTATCCGTGAGGGATAGGTTCCAGAACCTCCAGAGGACACCAAAGTCCAGAGACGCTCAAGTCCCTTATATAAACTGTGCATATAACCTACGCTCATCTTCCTGTATACTTTAAGTCATTCCTAGATTACTTCTAATATCTAATACAATATAAATGCTACGCAAACAGTTGTTGTATTGTTTGGGGAATAATGACAATTTTAAAATCTGCACATGTTTAGTACAGACGCATTTTTCTCTGAATATTTTGAATCCTCGATTAGTTGAATCCATGGATGTGGAACTCAGGGATACAGAGCGCCAACTGGATTTTCTCTGCTTAGCATGCACCTTGCCTCTCATTTTGCCTGTCAGGGTGCAGTTTCGGTGTCACTCTCTCTTTGAGAAGCCTTTTCTAACCTTTGCCTGCTCCCAGCTCTAGCCCCAGAAGATACCTTTGTTGTATAAACCCATAATATCTAAAGTGCATCTTTATCTTCTGTATTATCCTTGTTTATTTTCTTATCTGACTCCCTTGGGCACTCTTGAGATAGGAACTATATCCTTTTCATCTTTAAATCCTCTTGTTTTAATACTTTAAAATGTATTACATATAATGAAAAAGAATATCAGAAACAATTCTGTAAAAGTAAGACAAACTATAAATTCTGTGTGGAAATTTCTATTTTATCTCTCACTTAAATGAGTTTATCAAGATAAGTATAGGATGAGTAAAATAATGTATTTTTTTAATACGACTCCACCTATCCAGGTCTCAGCCAACTCTCAATAAATGTCTACTTTTAAAAACGAGTGAATGGTTTCATATAGCCAAAATAATCACGAAGAGGCCTTTGTAATTTATAGAATTGAAATACTGCTATTCTGCTGGCAACGGTTCTCTGAGCTCCATCATGCCAATTCCTCTTCTTACTCTTTATCTGCTGTGATCCTGCACCCTTGCCAGAGCCGGCTCAACAAGAATTGGCACCTGACTAGAATGCAGTCACCCAGAAGCTGACTGCAATCCACGATGTGGCCTGACATGGCAGCTGCACTGAAAAGGCCTGCCCTGGGTCACATGACAGATGATCTAGTCAGATTCTCTCCTGGGAATTTTGACAACCATTCAGAGACTGAGTAAGTCAGAGCAGAGAGAGGACTCTGCTAAATCCTCAAAATGGCAGAGCACTAGCAAAGGGAATATCACATCAGATGACCAGTTCCTGAGGGCCCCAGAGCTGCTGCTGTGGCCTGAACACTCAGGATGACTGGCTGTGCAGCTGTGCAGTCTGCTTCCTGGAGTTTCCTATCTTCCAGGTTTCCTTTAATTAAACCTCCCATCAACTGAGCCAAACATAGCTTTGTTCCTTGCACTCTAAAAACACCAAACAAATACTTGAATACAAAGTAGACGAGCATGGCGTGGTGGCTCATGCCTGTAATCCCAGTGCTCTGGGAGGCCAAGGTGGGTGGATCACCTGAGGTCAGGAGTTCGAGACCAGCCTGGCCAACATGGAGAAACCCCATCTTTACTATAAAAACAAAAATTACCTGGGCGTGGTGGTGGGCACCCGAGTCCCAGCTGCTTGGGAGGCTGAAGCAGGAGAATTGCTTGAACCTGGGAGGCAGAGGTTGCAGTGAGCTGAGATCATGCCACTGCCCTCCAGCCTGGGCAACAGAGTGAGACTCCGTCTCAAAACAAAAAACAGAAAACAAAAACAACAATGTATACAAGGTCAGGGACTTCATTGCTCTCAGTTACCAGTCTACATCCAGTATCTAGATCAGTGGCTGCTCATAGAAATCTTAAATATTTTACTTAAATGTTTGCCAAATGAATAACTAACACATTAATTTGGTCAATTTTCTAAAATTTGAAAATTGAATCCTATTAGATTGAGCTCCGGGGTCTGACAACCTATGTTTAAATAGGAGTTTCTGCACTCAGGCATGCCATTTGACTCCTCTTCCTTGGGGTTTAGTTTCCTAACATGTAAAATTGGAACGCTAATTGCTATGGCTGGATATGGTTTGTTCCTGGCAAGACTCATATCGAAATGTGATTTCCAATGTGGTGGTGTTGGGAGGGTGAGCCTAGTACAAGGTGTTTGGGCCATATTGGAAGATCTCTCGTGAATAAATTCATGCCCTGTCTCGGGGGTCAGTGAGTTCTCACTCTTTCGGGAATGGATTCCCACAAGAGCAGGTTGTTACAAAGAGTCTAGCCTCCCCCATTTCTCTTTTGAAAAACTCTTGACCACTGATCTCTTTGCACACACCTGCTCCTCTGCCTCTTGTAACCATGAGTTGAAGTAGCCTGTGGCTTTCACCAGATGCAGCTGCCCAATCATGAACTTTCCAGCCACCAAAATCATGAGCCAAATCAATCTCTTTTCTTTGTAAATTACCTAGTCTTAGGTATTCTGCTATTGAAACAGTAAATGGACTAAGAAACTAATACTCCCTACCTCGTAGGTTTGTTTAAAAAATACGATGAGAAAATGTAAGCAGGTATGGTGCCTGGCATATAGTAAAAAGTCAATAAATTGTGGTTAATATTATCATTTAAAGCTAGTTTTTCTACAGATATAATTACCTTGGATAAGATCATTTTTACAGAGGTGGTAAATAGAATTTTACAAAGTAAAATACAGAATAAAAGCAAGAAGTCAGAAATGCTGGGTTCTAATCCTTTTCCTGTCACTATTGTGCTCTGTGAATTTAGATATGCTAGTCAAATTTTGGGTTCCATATTCATATTTATTAAATAGGAAAGGGGGTGGAGGCTAGATATTCTGTAAGATCAATTTCAGCTTTAAAATTCCATTATTTTCTTTATTAGTCCATTTTCACACTGCTATAAAGAAATACCTAAGACTGGGCAATTTATAAAGAAAAGAAATGTAATTCGCTTATGGTTTTGTAGGCTGTACAGGAAGCATATCGGCTTCTGCATCTGGGTAAGCCTCAGGAAATTTCCAATCACGGCAGAAGGCAAAGGAAGAGCAAGGCACTTCATATGGTTGGAGTACGAGGAAGAGAGAGTGGGGAGATGCTACACACCTTTAAACAAGCAGATCTCCTGAGAACTCTATTATAAGACAGCACCAAGGAGATGGTGCTAAACCATCCATGAAAGATCCACTTTCATGATCCAATCACCACCCACCAGGCCCCACCTCTAACATTGGGGGTCACAATTCAACATGAGATTTGGGTGGGGATACATATCCAAACCATACCAATGATTATACATAAAAAGAGCAGATTCAGTTTAATTCATATTATTACTTATTAACATCTGTGATAAAAATGTTGTTGGGGAATGATGATTGATTCAATTGTGGTTTGGAGATTTGCTTTATTCAGGCACACACCATGATGGTGAAGAAACACACAGACTAAGAACTATTTGTATTATAAAAATAATTAAATCACATGCAATAACTAAATTATTTCCACACCAGTGCTATGTTCATACACTGTGTTCAATATTAACTGGTATGGTATCTTAAATAGATTTAATCGACCAATGAATAATAATTAAATCTACTAAAGCAATTGGATTGAGTGCAGATTAATTTGGACAAGAAAAAAGTATATTTGCTAATTCATTTGGCTTCCTTTTCATTATTATTATTATTTTAAGACATCTTATAATTCAAGTGGGCAAAAAAACAACACTTTTCTTAAAATCAATCTAATTTTGATACCACAGTGCTAATTATATTTATGCAAATCACAAGTGAGTCCAGTTGGGGCTGTCCCTACTTAGAGGAGTCGACAGTTCTCAGGGTCTTAGTTCCTGGAGAGATTGCTTCAGCTATTGAAACAGCTCACATCTATTGCTAAGGTATTCATTCATCCCATTTACATGATGTCCTGGGGTCCCTGGCTCTGCAACTTTTGCTCATGCTAGAGGAAAGGGGCCCTTCGCAAAGCTAGGAAACAAGGCAGCCATTTCCCTCTGAATTCTTGCCACCCCCTCATGTGAAGCCAGGATGATATCAGTTTTCTGCTTTCCTAACCCACAGATTACTGGCTCCCTGCTGACTTGCAGAACCAATACTAATGATTCCCTCAGAAGCACTAGGTCTTCAGGACGATTTCAAATAATCCTTTCAATGACTTTAGGTCTGTGTAAAACAAAACCCAGGAAGTAACACTGATGGTTACTCCTACTTCCACTCTGCCACCACCCTGCCCTTATGCAAGGGAGCACCCAGCATCCTATCTGCCAGAAAGGGAGAAGGAAAACGCTGGGAGAGAAACACAAATGAGTATCTCAAAAAATGCTTCTGCCACACCAGGCGTATATCCACGAAGTCACTTCCTTCATAACCTGTGGTTACATTTGTTTAAGGTTCTTCCCAAAACCGTCTTTCCTCAGCTTCATCATTTTTAGAATCATTTTGGCTGAGAACTTTGAAAATGCCTGGGACCATTAAGCCAAAAATTATGTCATCAGATGTGTCTTATTTTAATACTACAGTTAGTTATTTTATTTATATACTACTTTACCAAGCACTTACATACTATGTATCAATTGGTCACTGTGACTACCCTTTAATATATTTGAGCATTATTAATAATATTTCTAATACTATTTGTAATAAAATAAACACATACAGAAATACTAAATGACTTTGCGCAATCTCAAAGTTATTAAGGTACGGAAACAGGATTGGGATCTTTGGACTCTGGCTCAACCCCCTTCACCTCTGTTATTTATCTTGCCTCACGAGGCCTTTGGCTCACTCACAGAAGAAACTGAATGAGCTAACCTGTCAGGATAGGAACAACTAAATTTTACTTGACTGAAGATAAAAGGAAGCCCCATTTCTTAGACACTGAGAGACACAAAGGATACAAGAGAGCCAAACAATGGCAAGCAGCTGATAGACCAGTATGTGAAGTTTCTCTTCCAAATATCCATCTTTGTCATCTTCACACTCCCACTTGAATTAGCTTGTTATAAACATTTTAATTTTTTTCTAATATCCTGAAGGTGCAAACTATGGAAAGAAGGTATAAGGAAAGCTTCTTAAACAAGTAAGGTGGGATTTAATTAAAGACTTAAAGCATAAGCACCAAAATCTTAAACTCGAATGGTTGTTTCCCCATGTTATAGTGTTGTGTATACCTTTGTGGAGTCTTGATTGGTACCCAAAGCCTCCCATAGGACATAACCCTTTTGAATGCATCCTGAACCCCTGGGACTCTTTTGAAAAAAATATCTTTTTCCTTTCTCCTCCTCTGTCCTCTCTTCACACATAGGTAATTGTGTCTCTGCACTAGGGGACACTCCCCTCAGATGCATCCTCCAAACTGGAAAGGGTTAATTTTCCAAACCTGAAACTCGTTGGCTTAGGATTGGGCTCAGGAGAAGGGAACTCAGAAGCCCAACATGCCAGCAAAAGAGTCAAGTTTTTTGTTGGTCAGGGTTTTGGCTTCCCTCTCCCTGTACAAAGTGGTAAAAGGCCTTGGGATTTTTGAGCATTCCTTACCCCTTCTTTGTTTTGTTTCAATGCACGTTTGCTAATAACCTGATTTGTCTGTTCTTGCCTTCAGGCCATCAAACTCTAAACGGTCATGCAACCGGAACCTCAGAGGATGGCCCCTTCTGCTGGGAACTCTAAGAGAGGCCTCAGAGGGAGCTCTGACTGCAGTTTCTCCAAAACAGCGCCCCCTGTCAGCAGGAAGCAGTTAATATTGGTCTTCGTCCTTATCCTTATCTTTATTCTAGTGGCAGTTAGATGTACTTCTTCAGAGGGGGGAATGAGACAGCCAGGTGGGAGGGAGTCCTTGGAGAAACTCCAAGCAGCCTGCACACCGGGGTGGAGCCACAGAATTTCACGCCCTTTGCAGTGGGGAGGAGCCGGGCTCTTCCTTTTCCTGTGTGGAACCTGGGATTCAATCAGCTGGGCAGGAAGTGCTCCAGCAGGGACTCTGGCCTTGTGAGAGTCCCTGTTTCCTCCTGTTATTTCTTTTCACCCAATACAACTCTATCTTACTCACCATTCAAATTGCCTGCAAGCCTAAATTTTCATGGCCATGGGACAAAGGACCCCATCTTTAGCTGAACTAAGGAAAAGTCCTGCAACAATAAGACCCCATCTCTCTCTCTCCCTCTCTCTCTCTCTCTCTATATATATATATATATACACACACACACACACACACACACATACATATAGCCATTGTTTGTATAATGCTTTCATTCCTTAAAACAAGATGCTTATAATTTGACTGGATTATGTTCTGACAACAGGCCTATAGACTTGTTGAGGCCTATAGAACCAGTTTACTCCTTGGTTCCTCACCCCCAGCCCCATGACCTACTGCCATTTTCCACCCAGCCTTTCCTGGAATCTCTGTTACACCTAGTTGGCATATCCTACTATTTCCTGGATTTTCTGAAGATCACTCCAATCAAGTTAGAAAACTTTAGCAACTGAACCTTTAGCAAGTGAAGCTTTAGAAGTGGTTGCAGGGACAGCGGGGAAGCCAAAATCTGCTTTCATTAAAAACCTCAGGTCTTCTTTGAAAGTCTTCCATACACACATGAGGAAACCTGAGAGTACAGACATAGAATTAAGTGACAGTGATGCATAAATCTATACATATATACATAACATTAAGTCAGTGGCCCAAGTGGGAATCCAATTACATGATTTTTTTTCTACCCATCTGCCTCTCTCACTTTGGATGAAGGAAGAGGATGAGAATTCTTTCTGCACTGAGTCCTCCTCTGGGGCCTCAGTCAGGTGATTCCTTTTCAACATTTAAGTATCCAAGGTGGCAGAAAAAGGTATTCAGGTGGTAATTTATGTTTTGCTTCCTTTGTCGTGGAAGAACCAGAGAGATTAAGAGCTACTCGTACTTTGTTCTCTGTTTTCCCCTCTGCTATTCTAGAAGGTAGTGCTTTTGTGTTTTCTTGTCTTATGGGCCTTTGCACATGACCATCTTTTTAGCTTTTGTAAAAGTCTAAAGCAACTGGAGTGCTCCTGGTAAGCATAACAAGGAACTCCTTCTTTGGTTGGGTAAGAGAGCAAGAGAGGGAAAAATGTTTGAAGCTAGGCAGTGAGTAGCATTTGGAGACCACAACTATTGCTTACAGGGACTTGAAGCAATGGCAACATATCTAGAGAGGATGTGTACATAAGACACTTAGGAAGGCTGGACGTTAGCTCCCTGCCTTGGCAATGTTCTCCTTATCCAATAATAGAATAGAAGTAGGACAGAAGTGGTAGTAGATATCACACACCATGTAGGGCTGAATAATGAACCCATGATGGCAGTCTGTGTGGACTGAAACTGGTGTGGTCTTTCGTGAATGTTTTACTCTGCTGAAGCCACTTTGGTCACTTGGAATCTTCTAGAAAGACTGATGTGAGGTTTACCTTCAAAGCAGTGAAAAGCAAGCATAAACTTTCTCACATGCCACTATATGCAGCTGCAAATTCATATCCACTGTACTATGTTATCACCTCGAAGTTTGGTAAGAGACTTGACTTTATGTTACCACCAAAATGCCTGGCACCCTGTCATCTAAATGCTTGGATCATAAAGTCTCTGAAGTTGGTATTGACATAGCTACATTACTTCTACAGGAAAGAAATATTCACAGCACCTACATTTTCTTTTGTTTTTAAAATTGTTTCCATGCCAAACAGTTTCCTCCCTGTTGTCCATCTAGCAGAACAGAGAAGAGGACTGGAAGGGTGAACAGTAAAACAAGCCCAAAACTCCCGCTGTAGCTAACAGATAAAATTGCCATTCAGAAACCTTCACATTGGGATTGTTCAGTTCTAACACACAGCTAATAGGACTTTGATTATTCTAAATTATAACTTCATAAGGTAAAATTATTTGTGAATGAATATTGTGGTAAACTCTTTCATGAAACGAAAAATCCCTTTAATGTTGGGGGAAGCAAACATCTATGCTCACGTAGCAGTTTTTTTAAAGAGATTACACCATTGTGTAATAAAACTTTGGAATATTTAATTTTAAAAAAAGCAACACAAATGATGTCCTTATTGGAATGACAAAATCAAAGGTGAACTTGGGCCTGTCAGTTTCTCAGTATCACTTCTCACGACAAGTAGCTATATCCCAGGAAAGAGCAAGTGTTGTCCTACGATGTTCAGAAAAAGGCAGTGAGTGCTTGGCAGGCTCTTCTTTGATGTTATTCTCTTCACTAGGACCAAAGCTCACACCAGTGGGGGATAGAAGGCATTAAAGCAGGATCCTTTAGCAACTGAAGCTTTAGAAGTGGTTGCAGGGACAGTGGGGAAGCCAAAATCTGCTTTCATTAAAAACCTCAGGTCTTCTTTGAAAGTCTTCCCATCTCCTGTTTATAGCCTGATGCACCTAATTTGATCCCTGTCCAGTTACTCTTTTTGCTACGTCACTATCCTAGTTCCATTTTTTGAACAAACAAATAAATAAACAAAGGCATAATTGAATGACCTATTGTTTTCTTATGATGGCTGAGATTATAAAAGGAAAAAGAAAAAAATAACAAATCTCTAACCTAAACAGTCAGATTAACCACTTAGGAGGAATTTATTAATTTTTTTGGCAGTTATGAACACTGTATCAAATACAATAAATAGTTAAAGAAGATAGTGTTTTCATCTGAATGGGCCTTGACAATGTTGAACTTTACCTGAGCCCTTTGCTCCTGAAAAGCAGAAACAGAAATCCCACCTCCTTTTGTATTCTAGGAAATTGCTTACTATTACAAACCTCCTGTCCCTATATGACTCAGGAAAGACGTGAGAGTGAACCCCTTGTTACCTATGACAAGCCTCTTCAAATTCCTACTCTTTGCCTCATAAATGATTAGCTTCACTCTTTGTCCCCACTGAACCATCTTGGTAAAATGATCATAAACAACCAAACTTTAGTCAGGCTTTTCTTTTTCCCCAAGGTCTCCAAACTTTGGCCCACCCTTGAGCTTAAGGAAGCACTGTAGAGCAACCTCCTTAATGGCCTCTTCTGAGAATCAGGTGCCAGAAAAGAAAAATTTTCTGCTCAACTGTCTGATCATGCCACATGCTCATCCCATGCCACACCACATGATTTTTTCCAACCTTGTTTACTCCCCTCTGTAAAAGAAAAGCCTTTTCTACCTGACTTTTGAGACACATAGATCTCATGGTTGGAAATCTCACTAGCTCTACAGTCCTTCTTTTTTTATTGCAATAATTTGCCTTCCCATATCACAAATCCCCCTTCCCTTATTATGATAGATTCCTTTCCATTACATTAGTTCCCCTCACACATTGCAATAGACGTTTTGAATCAAGTCTTTCCTTCCTAAGTTTGGGCTAGTTCTTTATTTGACAACCCTCATGGGTCAGCTAATGCTCAAGATTAATCATTTGAGTGAAACTTTCAGTGAGTTGAAATTAAACCATGTTTAGTAATTCTATGAACTTTAGCAAACATTTAGGAAAATTGAATTTACATTGATTGTTATTTTCCCTGAAGCATTCAAAGGGACATAGTAACAAAAAATCTGCTTCATTTAAGGGTGCCATAAAAATCCGATTAAAAAAAAAAATCTGGGCTGGGCACAGTGGCTCATCTAGCACTTTGGGAGGCTGAGGCAGATAGATCACTTGAGCCCAGGAGTTCAAGACCAGACTGAGTAGCACGGTGAAACCCCATCTGTACAAGAAATCAGAAAACATAGCTGGACAAGGTAGTGTGTTCCTGTGGTCTCAGCTAACTAGGAAGCTGAGGCAGAAAGATCACCTGAGCCCAGGAGGTCAAGGCTATAATGAGCTGAGATCACGTCACTGCACTCCAGCTTGGGTGACAGAGTAATACCTTGTATCAAAAACAACAAAAACATCTGCCTCCACCTGGATATTGAACTATTACAGGAATACATGTATTTTAAAACCTAATTTTATTTCCATTGCTTTTCCCACCTTATTCGTGGACTCTTGCTAAGTGATTTTATTTTTTATCTGTGAAATTCCCCCAAAATAAGTGCCCTAAGGATTTCAGTAGTTCCCAAGAACATATGATTGTTATTAATAATAATTATTATTTTTAATTATTAAAAAGATAATTGGACCCAACACAACCCAATTATTGACAGTCTTTGCCTCTGTTCTTTGAAATTAGTGATACTGAGAAAGGAGGGTATTTGAAGAAATTTTGCTTAGTTGTGGTAGCCATAATTATTATTTTTAGATTAATTGATTAAATTAATTTTACTTTGTAAAATGGCTTATCAGTGGATATCCAATCAGTGGATAACTCCTGCTGGTACAGAAATTAATTTTACTTCATAAAATGGCTCTGGAAAGATGGCAGTTTCTAGCGGTGGCAAAAAGCATTTTGTGTTTTAAGGTCCCCACACATTATGAAGAGAGGGTGAAAAGAAAAATAATATAGGTATAGATATAGAACCAGAGGTTAAGAGGACCTGAAAGTATAAAAATAAAGTAAATATGGTATTTGTGTGTGCACATGTGACTGTGTATACACACATATATAGCAGTATATATAAGTATATATGTGTATACATACATAAAAGGTTTCTTCTTCTCAGTTTAATAGTATAATAAATATATATAATCTTTAATTATTTCCAGGCAAGTCTGCCAGTTTACACTTAAATATGGTTTTAAATAAAGTAAAACAACCACATTTTCTATTTCTTAGCAAAACACAAAAGCAAGTTCTAGAGGCAGATTTAGCCATTTGATTTATTATTGTAAGCGAAGTATTCATCAGGGTACCTGCTTTCATGTTATCTATAAAATAAATAGATTTGATGATAAAGAACATTAGCAAAGCATTTAAGAAGCAAACTTCCTTTTAACTTCACCCTCTACACTTTTTATTTATATTTCAAATATAAATAAAAGGCTCGGCTTGTGGCTTATGCCTGTAATCTCAGTGCTTTGGGAGACCAAGGCACGAAGATCACTTGAGGCCAAGAGTTTGAGACCAGCTTGGGCAACAGAGCAAGATCCTGTCTCTACAAAAAGTAAAAAATAAATAAAAATAAAAATAATTAGTCAGGCGTGGTGGCATGTAGTTGTAGTCTTAACACTGGGGAGGCTGAGGCTAGAGGACAGCTTGAGCCCAGGAGTTCAAGGTTACAGTGAGGTAGGATTGCATCACTGCACTCCAGCCTTGGTGACAGAGTGAGACCCTGTCTGTGAAAATAAATAAATAAATAAGTAAATAAGGTGTGACTTTTAGGAATTTAATATAAATGCCTACGATGGCACAAGGCTTCCAGAAAATTGAAAGGATGGTAGTTGAGAGGATAAGAGGTAACATTGAGAGCCCTTGTTTCTTTATTCTTAATGTATTCTTTATGAATGTTTGATTTCACTGAGAATTAGAAACAAATTTGTTTGCCCTCATCCAAAAGCATAGCATAGACAAAGACCCCCGGGAAATGGTAGCATGGTAGGTACACTCAATCTGGGGAATAAAGGCTCTGAGGAAAGAAGCTTGGCTCCAACTAGTGAAACAAAATTTACATGAGTAGTGGGACAAGGCAGTTTCAAACTCTGAGGCTCTGAACCACAAGAAGGCAGATGTCTGATCCAATCAGTGGATAGCTCCTGCTGATACAGAAAACTGCATCCAAATAGAAAGTGCCTTTTAGAGGTCAGCCATTGTGCTTACAACTCACATGGCAGCAGATACTACCTTCCTACCAAGATGATACCACTCTAGCCCCACAGGGCAGCAGTAAGAGAATGAAGGCTTTTTTTTTTTTAATGTATAAAATAAAAAAATAATCAGACTATGTTTAGCGGATGCTTTCTATATTGAGCCTTACCATTCCAATATTATCTGCCAATTTCTCAAACTATGAAAAGGACTTATATTGATTTTAAAGGTTGTTCCTTGTTTGAAGATTGAAATTTGGATTAAAAAAATATGAAAGCATTAACTAAATTAGCCATAGTATTGGGCCACATACATGAGTTCACAAATTTGGTATTTCCTAATTCTTCACCTTTGTCTCACTTTATTGAGATATAATTTACATGCAATAAAATTTACTCATTTAACTTACAGTTTAATAATTTTAAGCAATCATGTAGTCTTTCTCTCTTTCTAAATCAAGATGTAGAAAGGTTTCCACTATCCTAAAAGTTTCCTTGTGACCCTTCATAGTAGATTCACCCTTTTAGCCCCCAGCCATAGGCTCACATTGACCTACTGTCACTCTAGTTTTGCTTTTTTAGAATTTCAGGTAAATGGAATAATACAGAATATAGTGTTTTATATTTGACTTTTTTCACTCAGCATATTTCTTGAAATCCATTCACGTTGTAGCATGTATTCATATGGTGTTCCTTTTTATCATTGGGTGATATTATACAATGTGGATATTCACAACATTCAGCAGTTATGGACACTGAGTTGGCTATTATAAATAATGATGCATTGAACATTTGTGTGCAAATATTTGTGTTTTTATTTTTCTTGGATAAATACTTAGAAGTGAGATCACTGGGTTTTATCAGTAGTGTACGTTTAATTAAATTAAATTAAATTAAATTATTTATTTATTTATTATTTTTTTGAGACGGAATCTTGCTCTGTCACCCAGGCTGGAGTGCAGTGGCGCGATCTAGGCTCACTGCAAGCTCCGCCTCCCGGGTTCACGCCATTCTCCTGCCTCAGCCTCTCCGAGTAGCTGGGACTACAGGCGCCCGCCACCATGCCCAGCTAGTTTTTTGTATTTTTAGTAGAGACGGGGTTTCACCATGGTCTCGATCCCCTGACCTCGTGATCTGCCTGCCTCGGCCTCCCAAAGTGCTGGGATTACAAGCGTGAGCCACCGCGCCTGGCCACTTTTAATTTTATAAGAAACTATTTTCTAAAGTTGTTGCACTATTTTATACTCCCGCCAGCAATGTATGAGGATCCCAGTGGCTCCACATCCTTGCAAACATTTAGTATTGTCAAACTTTTAAACCTTCATTATTCTTGTGGATCTAAAAATCATCTCATTGAAATTTTTATTTTTATTTCCCTGATATTTGATGTGGGTTGAATTGTGTGCTCCCCAAAATGATATATTACAGTTCTAACCCCCTAGTACCTCAGAATGTGATCTTATTTGGAAATATGGTCATTGCAGATGTACTTAGGTAAAATGAGGTCGTACTGGGGTAGGATGGGTCTCTAATTCAGTATGATTGGTGTCCTTACAAGAAGATCTCCTTGTGAAGAAAAATAGAATGCTCTGTGATAATGAAGGCAGAGATTGGAGTTATGCAGTTATGCAGTTATGCAGCTATGCAGCTGCAAGCCAGGGAACACCAAAAGTTACCAACAAACCATCAGAAGCTAGGCTAGACAAAGAAGGGGTCCTCTAGAGATTTCACAAGGAGCATTGCCCTGCCAACACCTAGATTTAGGATGACTAACCTCAATAACTATAAAACAACACATTTCTGTTGTTTAAAGATACACAGTTTGTGGTACTTTCTTGCAATAACTCCAGGGAACTTATACAACTAATAATGGACATCTTTTCGTGTGCTTTTTGACCACTTGTACATCTTCTTCTATAAAGTGCTTGTTCAAATATTTTGCCCATATTTTAATAACAATTCTTTTTCTTACTACATTTAAAGAGGTCCTTCTATATATTCTTGATATAAGCCCTTTGTTAAGTATAAACTTTGCTAATATTTTCTTTCAGTTTGTAGCTTGACTTTTGGTTTCTTAGCTGTCTTATGAAAAACAAAACTTTTCATATTTTGTTGAAATCCACATTTTCATTTTACTTTTTATATTTTGTACATTTTTCCTTATTTAAGAAATCTTTTTCTTTCCTAATATCACATAGATTTCACTGACATGTGCTTCTGGAAGCCTAATCGTTTTAGCTCTTACATTACTACCATCCATTGTAAGTTATTTTGTGTGTGTGTTGGGGGAGGTGAGATAAAGATTAGCTTTAAAATTATTATTTTATACAGATATCCATTTGTTCTTGCAAAATATATAGAAATACTACCTTCATACCACTGAGTTGTTTTGGAACCTTCATTGAAATCAATCTATTATATAACTATGGGTCAATTTCTAGACTTTCTATTATGTTCCGTGTCATTTGACTATTGAGGAAAGTTTTCTCATAATCAAATGAAATCATATTAATACATCCCAATCATGTTGCAGATTCACCTATGCTGTCTTCACAGAGTATAATAACAGAAACTTAGAAAATATTTCAAGGACACATGAACATTTTTGCAAACACATGAATCTATTGGGATTGGAAGATTACACCCTAGCAACTCAAACAGCCTCCCAGTGGTAAAATATCACTTTGAAACTTCTCTTTTTTTCTATGCTGAATGCATTCTTGAAGAGTTAAAAACTCTTTCCTCTTTTGCCTTGTGTTATTTAGTACAGAAAGATTACCTTCAAAAAGAATGCACGGAAACTACATTATCTGAAGAGTGTTCCTTACTGTGTTGGAAAGCCATATGTAGCTCAGTTTGTGAAACCTATGGGATGAAAATAGAAAGTAGGAGAAAGCCATCCAGGAGGCATGAGGAGATATTTTCTGAAGTTGCGAGGCATATGCTAACGTTGATTGAATTTGTGGGGAGTCAACCAGCAAATTCTGGTGAACACAATGAAAAAGAATTTTGAGAAAGTTTAGAAGATACGAGTCTAATCAGCAGGTGTAGACCACAGCAATCTGGTTGAGCCCTGCTACATATCTTACATAACAGGTAATTTGGAATTAGAAGAGCTGTCCTTCGTTGAGATGTAGACTTTGTGACCTTGGTGAAGTTACTGAGGCTCAGTGCCCTGATTTAAAAACATGGAGCTAATTATAGCACAGAGAGTTGTCATGATGTTAAAATGAAATAATGGAAATCCTGGTTAATGGTTCAAATCTACTTCTAACATTTTAAATTATTAACTCATAGGAAAATTATATTTATTTTTCTAGGAAAGAAATTATATAGAAGAAAGGAAGTAAAGATTGCTTCTATTAGTTACATGACATTTTGCCTTTATGCCCTTAATTTTCAGATTATAAAAAAATGGTTATGAAATTAAAAGTGTTTTTTAAAAGCTTTCATTAAAAAAACAAACAAATGGCCAGGTTCAGTGGCTCACACCAGTAATCCCAGGACTTTGGGAGGCAGGTGGATCATGAAGTCAACAGATCGAGACCATCCTGGCCAACATGGTGAAACCCCATCTCTACTAAAAATACAAAACAATTAGCTGGGCATGGTGGCACACACCTGTAGTCCCAGCTACTTGGGAGGCTGAGGCAGGAGAATCGCTTGAACCTGGGAGAAGGAGGTCACAGTGAGCCAAGATCATGCCACTGCACTCCAGCCTGGGTGACAGAGTGAGACTTCATCTCAAAAAAAAAAAAAAAAAAAGCAAACAAGCATGAGCTATGAATATGAATATTCTACTCTACTCTTCGGTTAATGGAATCATATACTTAAACTGCTAAAAAATCAGGGATGAGCTTTTACTCTCTCCTAATTTTATAGGTAACTAATATGGTTTGGCTGTGTCCCCACCCAAATCTAATCTTCAATTATAGTTCCTATAATCCCCACTTGTCATGGGAGGGACCTAGTGGAGATAACTGAATCATGGAGGTGGTTTTCCCCACCCTGTTCTCATGATAGTGAGTGAGTTATCATGACATCTGATGGTTTTATAAGGGGCTTTTCCCCTTTTTGCTCTACACTTCTTTTTGCTGCCATTATATAAAGAAAGACGTGCTTGTTTCCCCTTCCGTCATGACTGTAAGTTTCCTGAGGCCTCCCCAGCCCTGTGGAACCAAGAATCAATGAATCCTCTTTCCTTAATAAATTACCCAGTCTCAGGTATGTCCTTATAGCAGTGTGAGAAGGGACTGATATAGTAAGGAATGAGAGTCCTGTGAGCTTAATTTATTATCTAAAAATCATCCACATGCTGGAGGACAGAGATGGTTTTTAGATTCTCATGTTGTCTCAGTAATTTGTCCAGGAATGTGAAAAATAAACACAGGCATGTAACTGATTTCCTTTGTCCTATCTTCCAAATCCACTTATTATTAATTGTGTCACCTAAACACTAAGTTGCAGCAAAAATCATTTAAATTATTCTATAATCCAAAGGAATACATTAAAGATTGGCACATCAAAATGAAGAAAGGTTATGTATAAGGTGCAAAGTCACAGAATAATTGAAAATCAATTGTGGACCTGGAATACAGTTGGGTATTGTTGACACATTCTTGGCAATCACTTTGGGTATGGCTTTCCACAGACAGAAAAAGCATCATCCCTCTTATGTTGTGAATGGCACCACAAAGAACTCCTCCTTCCCAAATTCCACCATCATCACCATCAGCACTTTAGTAAACAATTTCTACATAGCTGAATTTGTGGTGCCTGAAATCTGCCCAATAAAATCTCCATTGAGATGACATTTTTAATTCTATTCAACAAATATTCATTGAAAGGCTATTATGGGTCAAGTGCTAAACTAGACTACAGAATGGTCAGCGATGTATTAAGTCACCCATGCCCTCAAAAAACTTATAGTCCAAGTGGATTGAGTAGGTTGTACCCAAATAAGGATAGGCTGCATAGTTTAATATAAAACAGAGTGAAATAAGAACTGAGGAATGAGTTAAATGCTACAGGGACTCAAAAAAAGAAATACAACTTCTGGTTTTGGAGATATGGAACTATTAATGAAGAAAGTAGTATTTGAGGTAAGTTTTGCAAGATGAGCAGAATTTCAGAACATCTTGAGGCCAGAAAGAATGTCTTCCTACTGCATGTCTCCCTCTCAAGGCACATATTCGTACTTATAAAACAAAACATGTAAAAAATCCAGACTTAGGTCCTTCTTCCTCTCATGTCCTGTATTGTGGTTAATGATATCAGTGAGGGCCTAAGGTTACAAATCTGAGATTTGAGTTTAACTTCTCTTCCTTACCCTACTCCATGCAAATATTTCCATAGCTTTAGTCTCAGAAACATTACCTGATTGCCATTTTAGGCTTAGAAGATTTCAAGAGCTTGGACTCTCTCGCCCCAGTCTTCTCCTGATTTGCAGCCAACCTCCAGGATAGCCCCCAATGATCTCCATCTCCTGTTATTGATGCTCTTGTCTAGCACCCTTCCATATCATAACAAGATTGGCAGCCCTTATAGTCTATTATTTATAAGATGAGATTAGGAAAGACACTCTAATGTCTGTCTTGATCATTCTCTTATTCTCTCTTGTTCTTTCTTTGAATGTCATAGGGACACTATTGAGAGGCCTATGTGGTAAGTAATTGAGACCTCTTGTCAACAGCCATGTGAGAGAGCAATCTTAGAAGTGGATCCTCCAGCCCCAATCAAGCCTGCAGATGATTGCAGCCACAGCCAACTTCTTGACTGAAACCTCATGAGAGACCCTGAGCTAGGACCACCCAACTGAGGTGGTCCTGCTTTCCTGACTGCCAGAAAATGTGTTAGATGATAAGTGTTTGTTGTTTTAAGCTGCAAAGTTTTGGGATAAATAGTTATGCTGCAATAGATAACTAATACACTCTTTGTGGCTCTTAAATTTTCATATTAATACTGGAGTTACCTTCCTAAGAAAGAAATTATTCATTTTCCAACATTCTATGATTTAGCACTTCTCATGTTGCATTGTGATAATCTCACTAAGGTATGTCTCTATTTAGTACAGAACTTGATGAATAATAACCTTTTTAAAGAATTGAAATGTGGAGCAAAAAGCATGGAGGAAAAGATATATGGATTATATTTAAATAACAGTTTGACTAGATTATGGAGGAGTAATTGGACATTCCTTGGATAATTCAATATGAAGATATGATGTACAGATTATCAAATATGAGAAGGGAGGGATTTGTAACAAAATTTAATTTGTTTAAGTGCAAGAATTTGTGTTATTTCTGTCATCCAGGAGAGAAGAAGAGGTACTTGAGGAAATATGTCAAAGCATTAGTTACTTGGCTGGAAAATGTAAGATACGGAAAGAAAGCGGGGTATGTGTGTGTGTGTATGTGTGTGTGTGTGTGTGTTCTTGGTACAGGATAGAAACAGAAATATAAAGAAAAGACAACATAGGAATCTTATGCCAGGTATTGACAAAGTGAAAATTACAGATGAATGCTTTAAAAAACTGTGAATGTCAGAGACTAATTTTTCTATTTTCGAGTCTAGCAAATTAAGCAGCAGCAAATGAGAGAAAAAGCATGGTTACTGAAGATCGACAAACTGGTTTGAATCCCAGCTTGCCACCTTTTGGCTGTGTGGTATTAGGGAAGTTAATTAATCTGTATGAATTACAACTGTGTATTTTAAAGATATATTTAAAAAAAACACTTTCTTTCCAGGATAAATGTAATGAAGTTTAGCATATAGAAAGGTCCTTGCATGGTGCTAAGCACCTGAGTGTTCATACCAGGGAAGGTCAATGAACCCCACACAGCACTATCTATCCTGGTCTACATGTGATTGTGAAATTCTGATTCATATTCTAGACCTATTAAAAAATGCACAGATTTATTTAAATTAATGTATTCACTTATTCATGTAAAATATGTGCTATTAAAAGAACTTCACCAAAGGAGTTTGGCAGAGCTCATTCTGAAATTTTAGTGCTGTTGGATTTTTTATAGGAAGTGGTCATTATTAGTGCCTCAGTTTCTAAATTATACAGCTGATAATTCTACTATCCCTTATGTTTATGGTGCTTTTCAATCTTGTATCTTTTGATGGCTTTCCACTTCATTCTTGCTGCCTGTGAGTCTAGACTAGTCATCTCTGAGCTCTTTAATGTACTGACAGAAAGGAGGTTAGATGACCTCATCTCACAATCATAACTTAAGTCTCAGGAATGGTGGTCCTTGTTCTTAAAGACCCTATTACTCTAATGAGACTCACCCAGGATTTTTGAATTAAATACCACTACTACTTATTTAGTAGAGAATATTTTTTAAAGTTTTCATTTTCTATAATGCATAAAACCTGTCCATTATTTTATGTATGTATATAGAGAATTTGATTTCTCCCTATTTACATAATTTTTAGAAAGCTATTTGTCAAATTATAATTTAAGAGTACTAAAACTACATATCAAGATTGACTTAGGACCAATGAGCCATTATAAAAACAACGCATGAGCTGTAGTTCTTTATAAGAGAGAAGCAATTCAACACCTTATATTTCAGCTTCCTGCAATGATATAACAAAATCAGCTTGTGAAACTTTATGCTTATAGTGGGCTGGATATATGAAAACAAACACACAAATTCTTTTTAGTGTTTGGTGATTGAAATTTACTACTGATTATCAAGTACACAATTTTTTGGCAAGGAAAAGGTTAATGACTTCTCTCACTTGCCTCTGGGAGAAGTAGAAGGTACCTTTTTTTACTTTATCATAGAGTCTTATATCTTGGAATCTACCCATGCCTCTCTGTGATACAAATTGGATTTTTATATACTTTTCCCCCAAAATTCTGTTTATAGCTTAATATAAAAAAGAAAAAGAAACTAATAAGGTGGTATGGGTTGGGGAGGGGGATTTTTCTCCCAGCTTTCTCTTTTTATTAGCCATCAGAAATGTTGTTGTTTTTTTAAATCCACAATTCATAACCAGGAGCAATAACATAAAAATCAATAAGCAAGGAGTTAGGGTTTTGCCAGCCATCCCAAAGAATTTAAGCCTTTTTTTCACTTCTAGTTTAGAAGATGCCAGTTGAAGGCAAAATCAATGCCTGCTATGTGACTTTTTTGCACTATTTGCTGAGGTAAAAGAAAGAATTGTGCTTTATTTTGTTGGTACCTTCTGTCAAGACAAGACTGGAAAATCCCCACATAGGCGAATGTCTCCCTTTCACTTCCTAAAAGGGCTGATATGATTATTCCTCGCTTCGTTGTTAATCTTTGTAAAACATTAACTGAAGACTCATTTAGACATAATTTCTTCCCAGGATGTTTATAAAATCTCCCTGGTCCCAGTGCTTAAAAAAAACAGACTTTGCTGTCAAAAGGTTCAGGTCTAATGGCAGCTCCACCTCCAGCCAGTGTGATGAGCTCCTGTTATTACTATTTCCTCATCTATAAACAAAGATTATTTCTATTTCCACATCATAAACTTGTTGTGAAAGTGAACCAAGATTATATATTAAAAACATTAAAAACTCAATTTCATCAGGGCAACCACTTTCTCCTCTCCATCATCCACCCTCAATAAATGCTTCTTTCTTGCTTTCCTCTCACTCTTCTCAAACTGCTCAAGCTGTATTTCTATCACTTGGAGCCAAAAGTGACTTTACAAAGACAAATTTTTCAAGGAAAAAAAAATGAAGGGAATAAATGTATGTAAAGGTTCTAAAACAGGATACACAAAGAGTTTTTACTACTAAATTTACTAGTGCATATTGTCAAGACTTTCGATTAAATTTAAATAGAATTGTACCATTCATTTACTGAATTGCCTTAACTTCTTATTATATTTGCTCTGCTATTATATTGTTATGGTAGTGCTTTTGTTTTTACAGTAAATAATAAATTGTTTTCTTTTTGCTTTCAATAAAGTAACTGCAGTTTTTATATATGCAAAGAGTCCTTTTGAATAGAAGCATAATATTTCCCGGTAAATCTTTTGTAAACTAAATCTCATTAGGAGAGGAACTGGTACTGGAGTAAACTGAAAAACAAAAAATGCCTTTGTTTCCTTCTGTTTCTCTTTTCTCTGTTTCTCTCTGACCTTCTAATTCCTGTTTCTCTCCTCCAGGCAAGCACATGTTTCAGCTGTGGTATTCCATTTAAACTTGCCCCAGGCTCATAACACTGCACGCATTTTCTTCTTCGCTACTCCTCCTTTATTATAAATACTATTATTTTATTTATAAGATTTTAGCAAGCTGCTAGGAGAAAAGTCTCTGAAGTAAGATATCTTAACGTGTAAATGACAGTGCAAACATTTCTAGGTGGTTGTTGTTATTATTAAGAAGATAATAACTATATTTTAGAAAAATTATTTTGTGAGGACACATAGGGGATGGGGAACAAGATTTTTCTGTGGCTAATTAAGTTGATTGAACTGAAGAATATTTAATGACTTTTGTCATTCCCTTATCTTAGTATTCTTTCATTCTAGACCCTGAAATCTTACAAATTGGTTACTATACTACTGAAAAATTTCAGACCAGTGTAGAGTTAATGGGGGAAAATATCATTATTTTAAAAATACTGTAAAATAATAAGGTGTTTTTATTAGCATTAGACTCTTTCTGCCTTACTTTACACTGTGAAATTTTCTTGTACACTTTTTACATGCAAGGAACAATGAACATGCTTTATTTATTTTTTTTTTTTTTTGAGACAGAGTCTCGCTCTCTCACCCAGGCTGGAGTGCAGTGGCGCGATCTCGGCTCACTGCAAGCTCCGCCTCCCGGGTTCACGCCATTCTCCTGCCTCAGCCTCTCCGAGTAGCTGGGACTACAGGCGCCCGCCACCACGCCCGGCTAATTTTTTGTATTTTTAGTAGAGACAGGGTTTCACCGTGGTCTCGATCTCCTGACCTCATGATCCGCCCGCCTCGGCCTCCCAAAGTGCTGGGATTACAAGCGTGAGCCACCGCGCCCGGCCTGAACATGCTTTATAAGAGGTCACCAAGATGAGCCTCAACATTTCCCTCAGCTTGGCCAAACTTGAGGCAAGCTTCTTTCAATCTGTAGGCTTTTGACACCCCTTTCTTAAGAACATTTACTGTAGAAAGCCTGTCATTGCAAATTCTTTCCTTGCCCCTTTGAGATGTTAATTTTGATCTGGGAGCCATCCCTTTGAAATGTAATCATCAAGGAAGACAGTATTTCCATCTCCCAGGTCCTATCTCCTGGTCACTGTGGGAGGGTAGAAGCCTACTTTAAGTGGACACTTGTTGCAAGCTACCTTTTGTCAGGAGGGCGGGAGAGTTTACTTTTCCTTTAGGTAAGGCCAATTAGCAAACATAGATGACCTTATCTCTCTCCACCCTCACCCCATCCCAGTTCTTAAAAATTCTCCAGCCCTTTGTTTCAGTAGACTTGAGCTCAGACTGAGTTCTGGCCTATCTACCCTATTGTGATAGCCTTAAATGAAGTCTTGTCTCTTTTACTTTGTCCATGCAAGTTTTCATTTGACAGTTGGTAAATAAACTTCTTGAACAATATGTACATTCTGTATTAGAATGGAACTGTTATACCTGCCAAGAACCTTTTAAGGTAGAAAGATTTCTTTACTTGAAAGGATATGCACTTAGGTCATTCTGGAAAAAAGAGCAACACTGGTTCCCATTTCCAGCAATTACCATTATCCTCATGTAAAACATTTTGATTTCTATTTTGGATTCCTGTAAGGAAAAGATCTAGCTTTTAAAACATTGATTCAGATGCTCTACTTCCTTTTTTTTTGGAGACAGTCTCGCTCTGTTTCCCAGCCTGGAGTGCAGTGGTGTGATCTAGGCCCACTGCAACCTTCATCTCCCAGGTTCAAGTGATTCTCCTGCCTCAGCCTCCCAAATAGCTGGGATTACAGGTGCATGCCACCACGCCTGACAATTTTCGTATTTTTAGTGGAGACGGGTTTTGCCATGTTGGCCAGGCTGGTCTTGAATTCCTGAACTCAAGTGATCCTCCCACCTTGGCCTCCCAAAGTGCTTTGAGATGTCTCTGATAGGAAGATACTTTATAATTTGTGGGATAAGAGGCAGCAGTTAATTGTGGTGGCTACTTTAAAGGGATTATCATGGTCAGCCTTTAACTCCAACCTCTAAAAATGGCAAAGCTCCGTTAATGTTAAATAGTGTTTTTGTCATCGTCCATAATTGAAAGATTTGTGCAATTTCAATTTTTGTTATTGAGAGTGGTAGAAGGCAGACAACTCCTAGGCAGATCAGGGCACGCGCCCAGTGGAATCCCACCTTCAAGCCGAAAACAGTTTAAAGCCTAGCTACAAGTCCTAGGTAAAACAACAGACTGGATTGTGAACCTGTCTTCCTGTTTGGCGCACTTTCCTCAGATTGATCCCCACCCTTCACCTGTTTTACATATACCTATCCTTCCCTAATTGTTTTTTACATTATAGTGCCCACCTTTGAGTGGTGCCTTTGTTTTAACCTTTTTCGCATACTCACACACCAATCAGCACACACTCCCCTATTCTGAGCTCCTGAAAGCGCTTGTCTCAGCCACACTGAGAGAAACCACCAGATTTCCGGTGGGAGATCACTCTCATGACCCCTGTTGCTGAGAGCTGTTCCGTTGCTCAATAAAATTCTTCTCTGTCCTTGCCACCCTTCAATTGTCAGCGTATCCTCATTCTTGGATGCAGAACAAGAACTCAGGAACCACCAAACGTGGGTAGGGGCTATAACACGCGTGTGCTTGGTCACGCTTGGCCCAGCCACAGACGGAGCCAGTGCACAAGCTAGATGTGGCCGAGGTGGGCCAAGCAGGTGGGCTGCCTCCTGTAGCAGGCAGCATGGCCAAGCAAGGCCCAGGTCGGGACATTGCTGCCCAGAGGTCCTTGGATGGCAAAGTGACCGAGAAAAATCCTGTGTCATTAGTTTTATTGAAAAAATGTTCGTGGGCTTCTATTATGTAGAACTGAAAGTTCATCCCCAGCAACATGTCAGAGCCTAAGCAGCAGAGAGTTGTTGGCTTGTAGGTGGTAAAGGAACTTACCAACAACAGTATAGGTTTGAAAAGGAAAGTTTTGTTAGACAGAAAGAACGCTGCAGCAGAGTGCAGCAGGGTGCTTCAGGAAGACAGGACTGAATGCGCTGCCGTGGATGTTCCTTAGGGGTATTTATGCACCTTAAAGTGGGAATTCAGAGGTAATTTAGAGGTAACATTAGTCATATAGGTCTGAACTTAGAGGTAACATTAGTCACATAGGTCATGGTAGATGATTACATTTGTAGATATTTTAGTGCCTTGATGTCAGCAAGGTTGCACAATGAGTTTTGACATGCTCACATTCAGGAGATGAATAGAAATTCTAATTACTTATAAATTCTTGAGAAAGAAGCCGGGTACCAGATGTGGCTTTAGATAATAGGGAAGTTTAATTACTTCTGAATTTCTTAGATAAGGGGCTTTGCCTCCAAATGTTCTACTTGATGGCCACCAGGTAATCTTTGCTCTCTCCTCAGTTTAGAAGTTTAAATATTTGTTGCTGTTGTTTTTGATTCTTGTCATTGACTCATGGTTGGACTTTGAATCCGTTGATGACTTTTTTTTTTTTGAGACGGAGTCTCACTATGTTGCCAGGCTGGAGTGCAGTGTTGTGATCTCGGCTCACTGCAAACTCTGCTTCCCGGGTTCAAGCAATTCTTCTGCCTTTGCCTCCTGAGTAGCTGGGATTTCAGGCAGGTGCTACCATGCCCAGCTAATTTTTGTATTTTTAGTGGAGCTGGGGTTTCACCATATTGACCAGGATGGTCTCGATCTCCTGATCTCGTGATCCACCTGCCTTGGCCTCCCAAAGTGCTGTGATTACAGGCGTGAGCCACCACGCCCAGCTAGCTGATGACTTTCTTATTACTGACTTTCCTGCCAAGATGCCCTGGGAAATCACAGACTATCTGGAAACTACTCACTATTAGTAATAATGAAGAGTGATACTCTAACCTATATGTAATAAAGGAAGAGAAATGTATGAATAAATATGAAGTCGTAGGACACAGAATCAAAGAATACTGCCTTGTTAACACACAACACATACTTACATCAGACTTCTAGAAACTACATTTGGTGTGTCGATTGCTGGTGTTTACATTGTTATTCAACAAGTTTAAATATAAATAAAGACACACAGCAATATATAAGTATGCATGTGTGTGTGTGTGTGTGTGTGTGTGTGCATACGCATAGACATGCCCAGATACAGATATACATATGGTTGTCGATATTGGATTTTGTTTCTCTTGTGTGATACAGAATGAGTAGAATTTGTAACAGCAACCCTGTGTACCTCATATATCATTAACAAATTTTGGCATCATATTTAGTTTGTTGCTCAAATCTAAGGTAACCAACAATCCTCGATTTAAATTTTGTGGTTTTTGTCTTTGAAGGAGTAGATATCCCCAGATCCCCAGATGTAGCTGCTGCACAAAACAAAACAAAACAAAACAAAAAAAACAGGAACAGTGATAGACTGTGAGTAACCTTGTGAAATATTACATTGGGACTTGACTAATGAGAATGCTTTATGACTAATCAGTATTCAGCCATATGTTATACTTGACCATTTAGAAGTAAGTCCAAAAGCTTAGCAGATTGTGATAACTTGGATGGATTTCTTCCCAAGGAAAAGAGAACCTTTTATTCGCATCTACCATGTGTGATAATAATTTGCTTAAAAAAAAAAACAAAAAACAAAAGATAGGCCGGGCGTGGTGGCTCATGCCTGTAATCCCAGCACTTTGGGAGGCTGAGGCGGGCAGATCACCTAAGGTCAAGATATCGAGACCACCCTGGCCAAGATGGTGAAACCCGTTCTCTACTAAAAATATAAAAATTAGCTGGGTGTGGTGGTGCACCCCTGTGGTCCCAGCTACCCTGGAGGCTGAGGCAGGAGAATCGCTTGAGCCCGGGAGGCGGAGGTTGCAGTGCGCCAAGATTGTGCCACTGCACTCCAGCCTGGGCCACAGAGAGACACTCCATCTCAAAAAAAAGATGAAACTTATCCTGATAGCATGATATAGCATGTTCTCTCTTTTTACTTGGGAACTGAGTACCTGAGCTATTATGCATCTCCAGTAGAAGCCAAAATGTGGTATATTTCATACCAAACACTCTATTGTGTATGGATCCTACATTATTAATAGTATACGAATCTCTTTGTAAAAACTGACTTTTCCCCATAACTTTTGTTAAACTCAGCTCCAGAGCTCTCAGAGTCGGATTTGCCATAGCCTGCCCTGTCTCATGTGTCTGGGAGGCAACTAGATTCCACATACACACCCAGGCCACTTTTTATTTTGTTCTTCTGATGTTTAGAGGTAAAATTGTAGCTATAAATATAGGAATGATGAAATATTTTTTTCTTGTACTTAGAAGAATTTCAAATAATATTTTATTAACATAACTCTCTGGGGAAAAAAAATTGCATTTACCAAAGGCCAGCATATTTTAAGTGGGAGTTTAAAGTTCAGGTAAAATGCAACAAATTCTTTGTGGACATTCATAAATCCTAGAATTGTGAGTGAATAAGACAGGTATCAGTTGTTCTGATTAAGGAAGAAAAAGATGTGTTGGTTTGTTCAAAATACAATAATATTCTAAAAGACAAAGGAAAGTGAGGGTGTGAAAGAAAAGCAGTTTGTAACAGATCAGTAAAAGTGAAATGCTGTGCACAGACCCACTTTTCTATGAATTTTGCTTGAGAAATGTCATCATACAGAAGCAATGATACAATCTATTATATGGCTCTCTTTCCTTATATCCATCAATCTCCAAATGTATTGTTTTTTAATCTGGAGATTTCAAGTGAGGAATAAACTATATTTTTTTGAATCACCAATATATAGCTTCTGCAGTCACCATTTGTTAAAATATAGGGTTCAGTCTGCATTTTCAGTTGCTGTAAGAATGAAATCTAGGAGTCAATTAACATTAATGATGCTGGACCAAAATTAATAAAGATAAGGTAGTGGGGTTGCCACCTTATCACCTGGGGGTAAGGGTGGGGGTCGGGGTGAAAGGTCATCTGATGAAGCCAGTAAGGAAAATGGACTGATGGGTTTAAAATGTGATTACTCTATTATAAATTTAATAAGGATATTATTTTAGCAAGAAGCATTATAGAATTGTTAACTCTTACAGACAGGGTGATCTTTAAATATTCACCAGAAAACATGCCGTGGGTTTAGAACTTGTCAGAATGATGGATATTCTGCTTTTCAGAGTCTTCTGTTCTATAAATGTTCACAGCATGCTTGGGAGGGAAAAAAAATCACCCCCAGTCTCTTATAATAAAATAGGTAAGTAATCAAGCAAATAAACAGTTTCTTATTTTAGTTACATAAAGTCAACCTCAATTAGTACTGTTGCATTAGTTGAATCTGAACTTTAAGACATTAATGGCCTTGCTTAAAAACGCATGCCCACTAAAATTTGTATTAGGAGTAGACGATAACTCTGCCTCACCACCTCTCTCAAGTATTTTCTTTTAAAAAGTAATGGAAAAAAATTGAAGTAAAAGAAGAGAAATGAAAGAACATTTATGGAATTCTTGAACACGGTGATATCTCAGCCTTTTATATCTGCCCTCAGAATCTGATTTTTAAACTTGGAGGCTTATTAGGGGATAAAAATGTAGAAATCCTTGACATTTAAACATTTTAAAAACCTACAAAAAATAACAGTCCAAGTCTGAAATTCTAGTCTCAGCCAATAGAGAATGTAAAGAAAAAATATTTTTTCTATTGACTCCTGATTTTTTTTCAATGATCTTTAGTTACCTGACAAATTGGGAGATATGTTACTGTCATCCATACTTTTTCTTTCTTTTTTTTGAGATGGAGTCTCCCTCTGTCACCCCAACTAGAGTGCGGTGGCGTGAACTCAGCTCACTGCAACCTCCCTGCCTCCCGGGTTCAAGCGATTCTCCTGCCCCAGCCTCCTGAGTAGCTGGAATTACAGGCACCCACCACCATGCCCAGCTAATTTTTTTAAAAAAATTTATAGTACAGATGGGGTTTCACCATGTTGTCCAGGCTGGTTTCAAACTCTTGACCTCAAGTGATCTGCCTGCCTCAGCCTCCCAAAGTGCTGGTATTATAGGCATGAGCCAGCACACCTGGCTATTTTTTTAAAGCTAATTTGATACTGGCATGTAGATATGCTACTAATTTGGTACATTGATTTTATATCCCCCAAATTCAGTAAATTTGTTTATTAGTTCAAAGAGATTTTTGGTGAAGTTTTTAGTTTTTTTTTTTTTTTTTTTAATGTATAAGATTATGTCATCTAAAAAGAGGTATAATTTGACTTCCTCTTTTCCAATTCGGATGCCCCATATTTCTTTCTCTTTGCTAATTGTTTTTGTTATGATTTCCAGTACTGTGATAATAAAAGTGGTAAAAGTAGGCATCTTTGTCTTGTTCTAGTTTTTGGAGAAAAATCTTTCAGTCTTTCTCCATTTAGCATGATGATATCTGTGGGTTTGTCATATATGGCCTTTATTGTGTTGAATACATTCTTTCTATACCTATATAGAGAGAGTTTTTATCATGGAGGATGGTAACTGTTATGAAGTGCCTTTTATGCACCTATTGAGGTGATCATTTGGCTTTTGTCCTTCATTCTGTTGATGGGATGTATCACATTTATTGATTTGCATATATTGACTTTTCCTTGTACCCCTGGAATAAATTGTACTTGACTATGGTGTATTATCCTTTTGATCTGTTGTTGAAATTGGCTTGCTAGTATTTTGTTGAGAAATTTTGCATCTATGTTCATAAGACACAGTGGCCTATAATTCCCTTTTTTTGTTGTGTTCTTGTCTGGTTCTGGTATCAGGGTAGTGCTGGCCTTGTAGAGAAGTTAGGAAGAATTCTGTCTTCTTCAATTTTTAGGAATAGTTCGAGAAGAATTTATGTTTGTTCTTTACCAGTTTGGCAGATTTCAGCAGTGAAGCTCTCTGATCCGAGGTTTTTCTTTGTTGGGGGACTTTTTAGTACTGATTTAATCTTGCTACTCATTATTGATCTGTTTAGGTTTTCGATTTCCTCCTGGTTCCATCTTGACAGGTTGTATGTGTCCAGGAATTCACCAATTTCCTTCAGTCTTTCTAATTTATCGTCCTATAGTTGTTCATAAAAGTCTCTAATGATCATTTGAATTTCTGTGATATCAGTTGTCATGTATCAATTTTTCATGGCTGATTTTATTTATTTGGATCTTCTCTTATATTTGGTAGTTTGTCTAGCTAATAGTTTGTATATTTTTTCAGAAAACATCCTTAATTTTGTTGATCTTTTGTATTTTTTTTTTTTTTGGCTCTATTTTGTTTAGCTCTGCTCTGATCTTTATTATTTCTTTCCTTCTACTAATTTTGGATTTGGTTTGTTTTGCTTCTCTAGTTCCTTGTGAAGTATTTTTAGGTTGCTTATTTAAAATTTCTCTACTCCTAATCTAGATGTTTCGCTGTATTCCACGGGCTTTGGTATGTTGTATTTTTATTTTCATTTTTTTCAAGATTAAAAAAAATTTCTTCTAACTTTTCATATTGGCCTATTGGTAATTCAGAAATATGTTTAATTTCCATGTATTTAGATAGTCTTGAAAATTCCTCGTTATTGATTTCTAGTTTTATCCCATTATGGTCTGAAAAAATACATGATATAATTTTGATTTTTAAAAATTTGTTGAGACTTGTTTTGTGGCCTAACAGTCTATCCTGGATAGTGTTCCATATGCTGATGAGAGGAAAATGTATTCTACAGCTACTGGATGAAATACTTTGTAAATATCTCCTAGGTTCATTTGGTCTCTAGCATAGTTCAAATCTAATGTTTCTTCGCTTTCTGTCTAGATAATCTGTCTAATACTAAATGTGAAGTATTGAAGTCCTCAACTATTATTGTATTGGGGAAATCTCTCCCTTTAGGTCTAATAATATTTGTTCTATATATCTTATTGCTATAGTGTTAAGTGCACATATATTTACAATTGCTATATCTTCTTGCTGAATTGATTCCTTTATCATTATGTAATGACCTTGTCTCTTTTTATGCTTTTTAACTTAAAATCCATTTTATCTGATATAAATACAGCTGCTTCTGCTTGCTTTTGGTTTTGGATTTCATGGAATATCTTTTCTCATCTCTTCATTTTCAATCTATGTATTTCTTTAAAGGTGAAGTCAGTTTCTTATAGGTAGCATAGAGTTGGATCTTTTTTTCTTTAAAATCTGTTCAGTGAGTCCATATCTAATTGGGGAATCTAAACTTCAACATTTTTGTTGATAGGTAAGGTCTTACTCTTGTCATTTTAAAATTGTTTTTAATATCTTTTATTCATTTTTTTCTGTTATTGTTTATATTTGCAGTTTGGCAGTTTTTATGGTGATAACTTTTTTTTTCTGTTTCTCATTTTTGTACCTGCTCTACAGTGAGTTTTACACTTTCATGTGTTTTCATGATGATAGAGATCAGGTTTTTGCCTTCAGATATAGGACTCCCTTAAGCATCTTTTTGTAGAGTAGGCCTAGCAGTGCTGATTTCCTCAGTTTTTTACTTGTCTGGAAAATAATTTATTTCTTGTTTATTTCAAAAGGACAGTTTTGCTGTGTATAGGATTCTTGGTAGACTAAAATTTTTTAAAAGCAGTTTAAATATATTATCTCATTTTCTCCTGGAATGTAACATTTCTGCTAAGAAATCTTTTGTTAGTCTGATGGGCATTGACTTACATATAACTTCATCTTTTTCTCTTTTATTATTTATTTATTTCTGAAATCTCCTTTTGTCTTTGACTTTTGACAGTTTGACTATAATGTGCCTTCAAAAGGACCATTTACAAGTTGAATGTATCTAAGAAGCTTTGAGCTTTCTGTATATGGATGTCCATATCCCTTTCAGAACTTGGGGAGCGTTCACGCTATTATTTCGTTAAATAGGTTCTCTATTCCTTTTTCCATTTCTTATTCTGAAAATTCCAAAATGAAGACAGTTGTTTGCTTAAGGATGTCCTATATGTCTCTTAGGCTTTCTTTATTCTTTTTTTTTTTTTCTTTTATCTTTTTTTGACTGACTGGGTTATTTCAAAAGACCTATTTTTAAATTCAGAACTATTTTGTTAGGCTTGATGTAGTTTATTGTTGAAGCTCTCAGTTGTATATTTTGTTCCATTTGTTAAAGTCTTCAGTTCTAAGATTTGTTTTTCTAAAATAATGTCTATCTTTTTGTTAAATTTCTCATTCAAATTATTAATTGTTTTTCTGCTTTCATTGAATTGTCTGTGTTCTCTTGTATCTTGCTGAGTTTCCTGAAATTATTACTTTGAATTCCTTTTCAGGCATTTTATACATATTCTTTTTGGGGGGTCTGTAACTAGAGAATTCTTGTGTTCCTTTAAAGGTGTTATGTTTCCTTGCTTTTAAAATATTTCTTGTGTTCCTACATTGATATCTTTGCATCTGGTGCAACAGTCATCTTTTCCAGTTTTATGAGGTAGTTTTTGTAGGGAAAATCTTTCTCCTATAGATATGTCCTATAGTGTTGGTCGAATAGAATATTTTGACTTTGGTTCTGGGTAAGTGCAATTGTATAGTTTCTGTATGATTTCTTCAGTTCTAATCCACTTCAACAGTGTGCAAGTGCCTTGGTGGCCTAGGCTGCAGTTTTTTTTTTTTTACCAAAGCTGTGGTATAGCTTTGCTGGGGAGTGCTGATGCCAAGTAGTTCTGTCTTGGGGCTCTGGGCAGACATGCATGAGCATGTGACAGCTCTGTTGCTGAAGGGGGTGGAAATGCTGCCAATGGCAGGCCCAAGAGACTGGTTCTGAGGTTCCTTTGGGTGTGCATGCAAGGGTGTGTGGCAGCTCTGCAAATGAAGGGAACAGGGCCACCAGTTGTGGCAGTGGGACCCCTAAGAAATACACATGTGCACCCAGTGGCTCCACTGCCACTGGGAAGGAGCAGGGTATCCAGTGATAACTATCCTTTGAATTTTTAAAGGACATTGTTTAAAGAGAGAATGCATATTTAGATATTATTTGTAGAATAATTTGAAATTTTGAAAATAAAATAAATATTAAAATAAATTAATAAAAATTTTATATTACTTTTGTTTCCATCTGTGATTTGAGGTTAGGCTCTTTAATTTATGAATGTCACAGGGAGTACATTAAATGGTGGGAAACAAAGTTCCTGGACTCTAAAATAGAGAGTTCTCAGTTGCCTCTCTGTCACTCTTTCTAGTCTATGCAAAATTTTATAATGATTCAGGGACACATTGACATGGTAGCCTTATGTGATGGACTCTAACTCTCAGGGCTGCTGGACTCCTGTCTTAAATTTCTCTGAGTTTCCTAACTTACTACACTTACAATCAGCTGAAGAATTTTATTTTTTAAAATTTTTTATTTATTTATTTATTTATATAGTTAGTTAGTTAGTTAGTTAGACACAGAATTTGCTCTTGTCACCCAGGTTGGAGTGCAGTGGCATAATCTTGGCTCACTGCAACCTCCACCTCCCAAGTTCAAGCGATTCTCCTGCATCAGCCTCCTGAGTAGCTGAGAGTACAGGCGCCCACCATCATGCCTGGCTAATTTTTTGAATTTTTGGTAGAGATGGGGTTTCACCATGTTGGCCAGGCTGGTCTCCAACTCCTGACCTCAGGTGATCCGCCCACCTCGGCCTCCCAAAGTGCTGGGATTACAGGTGTGAGCCACTGTGGCCGGCCTGAAGAACGTCATAAAAGCATAATGTCTAAGCCATATCCCATTCTGACTGAATATTAATTTTCTGACATTTGAGTTCTGGAAGCTAGATTTCTTTAGGAACTATTATTTTTTCACAGCCAGTCCTAATTTGATGAGCATGTTCTATGACATTTTAATGTTTTTGCCCCTCTGCCATGTTTCAATTACTGTTCTAGACACTGGGAATCCTCTCTGTATTGTGTTGTAACTTATAGTCTTGTGTCCTGTAAACTGTAAGTCTTGGTAACTGCTTCAAGAATAAGACATAAACAACTAAACATGATAAAAGTGAAAAATAAATAAGTGTTATATAACACCACTAGCTTGAGTTATCAGAGTGAAGACCAAACATTCACTAATTCTTATGGGCAAAATCAGAAACAGCTCCCTAGAGAAGATCAAATTCAGCTAGACCTGTGAGATTGGGAGGAAATAAAGCCTCAGGCTCAGAAATCAGACAAGCTTGAATTTGAATTTGTGACCCCACTTCTGTTGGAGATTCAGTTTCTCTTAAGAAAAATGGGGCGAATTAGATAATGCATTAATTAATGAATGTAAAATCTTTAGAATAATGCCTCACCCAGTGCAAGCCTTTAGCAAATATTAGTGGATAATAATTTCAAAACACAAAGATACCTTCTTATTCCACCTCTGCCTTTAGCTTCAACAATTTCTTACCTATTTATACACACAAGTACACCCACTCATTCACTTACTGACTCCCATAACTTGCAGACATGTTAGCTAAACACTATGAGAGGGACTAGGGCTAAATCGATACTGTATAAAGACAGATGTATCTCCTGCTGCCTTGGAACTTAGAGCCTAGTGGGGAGACAGAAAAATACAAGTCATTTTTTAAGAGTGGTAAGTGTGATAAACAGAGTTATCTGGTACTACAAAAGCTTGTGATGGGGAATGAAAGCCAGCTGGGTAGACAGGGAAAGCTCTCAAGGAATTGACACTTGAGCTAATATAAAGAAGAATAAGTTGTAATTACTTCAGTGAAGAGGGGAGAGAAGGGCACTCCAATGAGAGGGAACAGAGTATATGAAGCATCAGGCCAATGAACTCTCAGCAGACCAAGTATAGGTTTTGGCAAATGAGAAGAAGAAGATAAACGTGACATGATGCTGGAAAATAAAGTTTAGACTACACAAACCACTAGAGATCATGTTAGGGATTTTGATCTTTCTCCTAACAACAATGGAAAGTTATTGAAGGGGTTTAAGCAAATAAATGATCAGATTTGTATTTGGAAACTATCACTTTGTCCGTATGCAGTGAGAACAGTTTGAAGGGTGCCAGAATAGAAGTTGGGACTATATGTGTATACACACAATTATACAAACAAATATACACATATTCTTGCAACTGGACTTGATAATGGAAAGGAGGTATTAAGCATGACTCCTACAATTATTATTATTATAACTGAATAGGTAGTATTGCGTTTGTCTAAAATAGAGGAAAAATGAAGCACTTTATTGATTAGGAGAGATAACCTGAGTTCAGTTGTATATAGTACGCTTTAGAGGTGCCCCTGAGACTTCGTCTTACACAGTTCAATATGCCAGTTTAGTGTTGGGAGGATAAGACTGAGCGGGAGATGTACGTGTAAGAACAATCTAGTTATAGGTGACAGTTGAAGTGATAGGCAGAGATAAAATCACCTGATGAGAAGTTACAGAATGAGGGCAGTGGGGGACCTAGGAATGAGCCTCGTGGAGATCCCAGTACAAGTGGGGGATAATGAATTCATAGTGGAATCACTGTGACCTGTTTCTGGGAACGATGCCTACTCAGGCGTATAAATGAAGAAAAGGGATCCCTGAAAGATGGGATTTCCCCCCGAGACAAGTTGGATAAAAATCCCTAAAATAAGAAGAGAGTTTACAATGTTGGCAAAGACTGTTATTAAAATGATTACCATGAAACCAAAGGTGGATGAGAAAAATGTGAGGACAGTGAGTGCTCTTGAAAGGAAAATTAGATGTGCCAATAGAGACATGACTATTACCTTGGCCATTCTCAGGCCCTATCTTGCACAGCCTCCAAAGACCATTGCTTGACTGAATAGTAGCTCTGTCTATGATGAGAGAGTAACTGGGTAAAGGGGAGAATTTTAAAGGTCAATTTGGCCAAAATCTAAGAAGATTCTGAGATAACTCTAGTAAATAGTTTTCACATCTTAACAGGGTGGCATGAAAGCATTGACCAGCAGGTCAATGTCATTCCTAGAGAATGTCATTCCTAGAGAAAAATTCTACATTCTTTCCTAATTTTCTTAGCTTTTCAGAAAAGTTTAGGTAACTGCAAAGCTAGACATTCATAACTAGAGAATTTCTTTTTCTGAATTTTTTTCTTTACTTTTTTACAAGCTCTTCAATTTACTGAAGAAAGCTGTCTGGGAATAATAAATGGATGGAGAAAATGTGAACAGCCCATGGCAGCAAATAAAAAATTCAGAAATAATGTTGCAGTGGAGATGGCCTCTGTGAACACTGCAAAGATGATTTTAAAGTCAAGTCATGAATTCATTTTTTAGATTTAAGAAACATTAGTTATAAACACCAACATGTCAGATTTTGCTTTAAAGACATCTTGCTTATCTGGTAAAAAAAAAAAAAAAAATACATTTGATCATATATATATATACATGTATGAAGCCCAGAAGGTTTTTTATTTCTCTTTATTTTCTTAAGCTCTATGATTTTTATTATTTTTTATTATAAATAGAACTCATTTCAATAAAACCCACCAAAGGAATATGGAACCATAAGTCTCAGCATATATTATTTGAATCCTACCAAGGGGTATAAAAAGAGTCAAAGAGCTTTGCTATGGATTTGAGTAGGCCAACCAATCTTGTCATATGAGTTAAGGCTCTTCAGGCAATTTCAGTGAACCCTACAAGGTAATTTTACTATATTTTTGAAAATTTCCTTCAATATATTAAATTAATGAACTACTAGTGCCTATTCAATATACCAGAATATATATATATTTCTTTGGCTGTACTTAGCCAATCAATAATTACTTTTCCCTGGAAATTTCTTAGTGTTTTGCTTATTTATTTTTAAGTATTAATTTTATTTAGCTTCTGTTCTTGTTTTTGTTTGTTTATTAGCTCCTAGTTTTGTGAAAGTTATAATTCTCCCTTCCAGTTTATTTCCTTTAAAACAGTATAACTTCTCACTGATTTTAATGGCAGATACAAAATTTGTTTTTTCTATTAGCACATCTTGTTTGCAACAATTATTAAGACCTTACCAACCTTGTAAGACTAAAATATTTGTCTTCTAAGGCTAATTTGTACACAGTAGTACATGTAGATCCAAATTAAAACAAGAGAAAGCCCCAGTAATATTGGAGAAGATAAAAGTAACAAAAAAAGAGGGAGATGGGAGAGAGAATGTCTCTTACAAAAAATCAATTGAGAAATGCTCTTCAAACTTTTCATAAGAAATAAACTGAATAAAGCAGTTTTATTTTGTCTGTTTCTTGTTTTTTTCATTTTTGAGATGGAGTCTTGCTCTGTCACCCAGGCTGGAATGCAGTGGTATGATCTCAGCTCACTGCAACCTCTGCTTCCCAAGTTCAAGCAATTCTCCTGCCTTGTCTTCCCAAGTAGCTAGGATTACAGGCGCGTGCCACCACGTCCAGCTAATTTTTGTATTTTTAGTAGACACAAAGTTTCACCATGTTGGCCAGGCTTGTCTCAAACTCCTGACCTCAGGTGATTTGCCTGCCTCGGGCTCCCAAAGTGCTGGGTGGCATGAGCCACTGCACCCGGCCTGTAAAGCAGTTTTATCACATGCTTTTGAGCATAAGTGACTATGTTATTTAACTACAATGATAACACTAAATAATTTAAATAAAAATCAATCCTGAGACACTAGGAGAATATTTTGAGCTATTTAAATGGGTACCAAATGAAATCATCTGAAGTGACTAGCTAATCCGCACTAAGCACACAATATCAGATTTTTAATTTCTTGTTCTCAGAAATGCATATTTTTTACTTAGTTCCATCAGACTTATTCCTATGTACTTTCCTTTTCTCATTCTTCTCTGTCCCTCTCTTCTCTTTTCCATGTATATTCTTGTATGATTCTTTCTTTCATTTTGCTTGTTAAAAACTGTAGTTATTAACTAAAGAAGAGCCATTATTGTTCTACTTTTCTTTGGTGGGTGGTGGGTTCTGAACCTCTCTCTTGTCCTCCTTTACCAAGCTCTTTAGTATCTAAAGTCATTTTGTTTTACTGTAACCATGTATTTCCCACAGTAGTTGTTGAGGGCAATGTATCTTGTTTCTGTCTCCAATTTGTGGCAAAATATTCACCAGGTTTATCTTTATTTCTGCACCGTCATCCCTGAAATTTGTTTCCTTTAGCCTTGATTGTAAATGAACACTATTATAACATCCATGGGGAGTCTGAGCTTCTCTATACGCTTGCCACCCATCTAATATCAGAGTTAGACTTGAATGATATGTAATTAGTTTAATGTATTTGGTTGATATATCTTTATAATGGATTTCTATGGTGTGGGAGCTAGCGTTAGGGGTTCTTTTTTTTTAATTTTTCATTTTAAGTTCTGGGGTGCATGTGCAGGATGTGCAGATTTGTTAAATAGGAAAACGTGTGCCATGGTGGTTTGCTGCATCTATCAACACATCACCTAGATATTAAGCTCAGCATGTATTACCTATTTTTCCTTATACTCTCCCTACCCCCACACCCCATCCAACAAGCCCCAGTGTGTGTTGTTCCCCTGTGTCCATGTGTTTTCATCATTTAGCTTCCACTTATAAGTGAGAATATGAGGTGTTTGGTTTTCTGTTCCTGCATTAGTTTGCTGAGGATAATGGCTTCTAGCTCCATCCATCTCCCTGCAAAGACATGAACTCATCTTTTTTATGGCTGCATAGTATTCCATGGTGTATATGTACCACATTTTCTCATTGGTGGGCATTTGGGTTGATTCCACATCTTTGCTATTATGAATAGTGCTACAGTGAACATAATGTGCACGTGTCTTTATAATAGAATGATTTCTATTCCTTTGGGTATATACCCAGTAATGGGATAGGTGGGTCAAATGGTATTTCTGATTCTAGATCTTTGAGGAATCGCCACACTATCTTCTAGAATAGTTGAACTAATTTATGTTCCCACCAACAGTTTAAAAGCTTTCCTATTTCTTTGCAACCTTGCCAGCATCTGTTGTTTCCTGACTTTTTAATAGTTGCCATTCTGACTGACATGAGATGGTATCTCATTGTGGTATTGACTTGCATTTCTCTAATGATCAGTAATGTTGAGATTTTTTTCATATGCTTGTTGGTCGCATAAATGTCTTTTGAGAAGTATCTGTTCATGTCCTTTGCCCACTTTTTAATGGAATTGTTGGATTTTCTTGTAAATTTGTTTAAGTTCCTTGTAGACTCTGGATATTAGACCTTCGTCAGATGGATAGATTGCAAAAATTTTCTTTCATTCTTTAGGTTATCTGTTTGCTCTGATAGTAGTTTCTTTTGCTGTAGCACTAGGAGTCCTAATGCCCAAAGCTCTTCTGGAAAATAGGTTCACAGGGCATTAGGCAGTGGGGATTCCTACCAGTAAGCATAGTACTGAGGCCTAGTTGGCTGGATAGTGTGCTTGCAATTTTCATCATAGTCCCATGTGTTTATTCATTTAATAAGTAGCTATTGATAACCTCTTATATACCAGGCATAGTACTCAGTTCTGGGGCTCCTGTCCTGATCAAGAGTTGATACTTCAATGATACAGACAGACTACATAAAAGTTAATATCTCTTTGATGGTAAGGCCCAGAAATCTGACTTGGTTTAATTTAAACACAAAGGGTATGTGTTATATTGATACTTAAGAGTATCAAATAATCTATGTTTAGAAGCATGGATGAGTCTCATAGCAGCTAGAGGTACTTTTAACCAATAGCACACCAAGGATGTTCTTTTCAGAGACAAAGAGAGTTGATTGCTTGATTTTTTTTTAAACAGATTAGCATCCCCAGGTTTTTAGCTCTAAATAATAGTATCTTAATTCGTTAGGACTGCTACAACAAAAAACCTTAGACTGTGTAATTTATAAACAACAAAAATTTATTGCTTACAATTCTGGAGGCTGAGAAGTCTAAGACCAAGGTGCCAGCATATTTGATGTCTCATGAGGGCTTGTCCCTCAGAGATGGCACCTTCTATATGTCATCACATTGTGTGTGTGGGGGCGGCAAACAAGCTCCCATGAGCCTTTTTTTCTAAGGCCATTAATCCCTATTAGGGCTCTGTCTTGATAATCTAAAAGCTCACCTCTTAATATATACTGTAATGGTGATTGAGTTTCAACCTATGAATTTTGGGGGACACAAACATTCGGACCACAGCAGACAGGAAAAATGACTTCAAACATTTCTCATGCTTTACTCCTTCCACTTTAGGTACTTCAAAGAGTGTGGCTTCTCTTTCTTAGTTGCATTACAGCTTGCAGGACAGAAATGGTATACTTTTTGATAATATCATATATTATGCTACTAACGTTTTCAATCTTGTAAATCAAAATGCACCTCTCTTCTTGGAAGACGTAATAGGAATGTACTTGTCACCATGGAAACAGGAGTTCCCTCATAATCTCTTAATTCCTCTTGAAAAAGTTCATATCTAGATGATTTTTCTTTCCTTCTCTGCAGGACACGCTATCTTATTAAAAATTGAAGTGTCTTCATCAATAATTTGCTTAAAATTTGTTGAAATTATCTTATTATTCATCTCTCAAATTCAGGCAATAAACCAAACACAATGTATGTGGAAACAGATTGAGTGAAGGGAACTTTTAATTTTATCAGCATTCCATTCCATTATTTAGGGGGAAAAATAACTTTCTAAAAGATAGAACTTTTTTAAAAATGGCTTAAACTATGCATATATAATTGGAAAATGTAAGCAGAATTTAATTTAGAAAATTAAGCATATGTGTTCACACTTTCCTAGGATGCCACTCGGTTTCCAGGATCCTGTGGAGGAGTTTCTGGCAGGGAATGGGGGGACAGCAAGGTGGTAGAAACCAAACTTATGGATCTCAAACTTCCAGCAGTGCCCATCCATCCTTCTCATCCTGGTCATCTCCAATATATCCTACCTCAGTCAGTCAGCTCCTTCCCTTCAGTTATAAAAACCAGAAAACTGGGCGTCCATTATCTATTTCCCACCTATGTGGAATGATACACCAGCATTTTCAGTTTGCCTTCGTAAATTTGTCTTGAATTCACAATTTGTTCTCTACTACCATTTTAGATTAATCTACCATCATATCTTTCCTGAATTTCTGAATTCTGGAATACCTGATCTTCCTTCATCTATTCTTATTCTCCAAGTCATTCCCTGTACAGTACCACAGCAAATGTTTCCAAGCTTAAACTGAATTGTGCCAATGCCTTGCTTAAAATATCCAATGATTTTCCTTCGCTCTGGATTGAAAACAGCTACTTCTCCAGGTTCTTCTTGCTTCCACATTCCTTTGCCTTCTCCACCCCAGCTACAGTGTTGTAGGATTCTCCCACACTGTCCTTGCACGTGCTCTTCCCTGTACCTAAAAAACTATTCCTCTATACTCATTGCTTCAGGGAAGCCTTTTTTGAATTTCCAGACTATGTCAGATTCCAAAGGAGAGGTGTTCTTTTTTACAGTAGTGTTTTTTTCTTCAAAACATTTATCACAATTTTGAATTGAATATCTTTTAGTGATATTATTTGGTAAGCATACACCATGCTTTTGTTTTATTTTATATTTTGTATGTTAATATATCTTCAGGGCCAAGTACAATGCTATTATATATTAAATGGACTAAATTACTTAACTAACTTAAATAAAATGAATTATAAATGAGCAACTAGATTAAAAGATGAAAAGTGGAGATTAAGAGAGTATTTGTTTTATTATATAAAGAAACAAGTGTGCTTAAATGTTGATAGAAAAAAACAGTAGAGAGAAAAAGATTGAAGATATGAGAGAGGGTGAAATTCCTCATAAAAGCACAGGTGAAGGGAGTGAGCCGACATTGGAGAAGCAGCACAATTTCTGTTAGAACCAGGAGGGAGAAAGAAAAATTAGGTTGTATATGCTAGAATTTTGTAGGATTGTGGCAAGATTTTGCAAGAGTAACTGCCTAGTGTATTCTATACAGTTTTTCTCCATGAAGGAGGAAGCAAGAGAGAGGAGGAGAGGTCTCAGAGTTTGGTGGAACATAAAGAAGGTTTAGGGTAGCTATCATACATAGGAGATTGGAGAAGAATTCTGAAGAAATTAGAATACATGTTGGATAGTGACCAGGACTCAACTGGGTAGGAATGGTAGAGTCATCTGTTTGACAGTGCGATATTTTTTAGCAACTCAGGGATAGGAATGGAGACAAACTATTGGGCTAACCCAAGGTTGGAGTTCGGCTACATTGGTATGATGGAAGAAAAGACACTGGATGGAATTGAGGTGCTGGCAAACATTGCAGAAGTCCATTCATTAAAGCAATGCCTTTCCAAAACTATTACATTTGTTTATTCTTTTACCTCATTGAAATATTTTCTCAAATATCATTTCAAGTTCTTCCTTGACGAGTCTATTCAAAATACCATTCTTCCTTTTATCCTTTATCTTCTTACAAGATTTATTGTTTTTAAAATTCTTATCATTGTGTGATTTATTTAGTATTGTTTGCTTATTTACATCTACCTTGTTACATTTATGCTTGTTTATTGTGCATCTACCTCTCATTTTAGAATATACACTACATAGGAGTAGGTACTTTATCAAAAAATAGTTGTTAAGGGACTTCTAAAAACGTTGTTAAACCCCACCCCTAACTGTTCCTGAAACATAGTAGGAGCTCAATCAATAGCTAATTTATTATTTATATAGATAATTATTACAAAGACTCTGAGTATAAAATGACTATATAGTAGTAAATTGTGGAAGTATAGCAACAAAGTGGTAAATTATTTGTTCAAAGCTAATCAGTACTCACTTAATCACTTCATATGCAATTTCCTTTTTTGTTTTTTTGGTTTGTGTTAACTTCTGTTTAAATTTTAAAATTTTGAAAGCACTGACGTTATCTGTCAGCTCACAGAAACTTCACAATAACCCTTTAAAGTTCCTCTTCTTCTTGCAATTTAATAGTTTGAATTTAAAACAAAACTCTTCTATGACTTTCTATAAAATTTCCTCATCTCACTGTCATAAGTTAGATCCATATTCCCACAAAACATTTTTTCTTATTTTGATTGCCGTTATTACATTGGGCCGAATTATTTATTTATGGTATTTGTCTTTTACTATATAGTGAATTTTTAAGCTAGATTTCATTTGCATGGTGTTGTAGTTATCACCTCAACACAGAACCTGCCCCTATTAAATTTCAATAAATATGTGTTGAATAAATGAATGAATGAATGAACCTTCATTTGATGGATAAGAAAACTGAGCCCATGGAGTAGTTAATTGATTTATCCAAGGTCACAGAGATGACAAGAAAAGGAGCACTGGCCTTAAGATACCTAGGTAAAAGCTCCTTGTAACATATATTATACATATATTATACTTTAGTCATAAATTTACATCCTTGGAGCTGCCATGCGAATTTAATATTTTTGAAGTATCTGAGCATGAACCCCTTAAAATTTTCAATACAAATAAAAAGCCCATTAAGCCCTCTGTTTTGTTTTTGCACGTTTCTTATCCTTCTGTGTACATGCTTTTCACATTCACTGCTCTAAAGCAAACCAGCATGATTTTATAAACAGCAGTGCAGAGCAGTGTCTTGCAGCTAAATGGGATGCCCTTTTGTACTACAAAAATCCTTAAGGCCTCCAGAATTTAAAATAAAATAAGAAATCTTTTCAAGTAATCTTTTTTTCATGAGTTCCCACAAGAAATTTTTCTGCCATAAATATTGAAAAAGCCTTAATACAGTAATAGAGGTATTCTGGAAACTGTTTTTAGTCATTGGTCCGTTCCATTACATTGTTTTGTGAATCAGGGAATCCTCCCTAAGTCAGAATAGAAGGCCATTCCCTTGTGGAAAATTGGATCAGGTGAGGGTTGGCAAATGTCAGAAACAGGTAAAAGTCACAGGTTTTCTCAAAAGATCTAGGCAAAGTTTAGGAATTCATATATTTACACTGCACAGAAGTAAACCAATGGAAATCTAGGAATTCCATGAAAAGTAGTAAACACACAGACCAAACGGCAAAACCAGGAGTTAAGAGATATTAAATATAATGAAATATCAAATAGAGATAACATGAATATGCCTGTATCTTGGGAGTGATTCTTTTGTAGTCCCTATTTAGATAAATATCAATCTCTAGGAACTGTTTACCTGGGACCTACTCTTTTTGGGGTTCTTGCCTAGATATAATTAAGGAATGCATGAAGGAAGCAATATGTATAAGTGGGGTACAATTATTAGACTAGTAAGTATCATGACCTAAGGCAAGTAAGCCGATTCTTCCATCTCACAGGCTTGTTGCCCATTCTCTGAAAGACCTACTCCCACCAACTCACATTTTTCCAGGGCAAAATACTGGTAGACCCTGGAGAACAGGCAAAATGTCTGATGTAGAAGTAAGTGCCATTCACCCCCAAAATTACAAGTTTTATCATTTTATATTGGAAGGAAATAAGAGTACTTGTATATAAATAAATTCTTAAGCTGTTAGACCAAAGGGAAACACTTCTAAAAATGTTAGATCAAGTTTGAACTGAATTTATTGATACGGGTACACTGTTCAGGACTTATTCAATGTGAAAGTTTAAACTCTAGGGATGGATATAACATTTTACTCTCTGATGACTGAATCCTGGCTTTAGTGGTGCATTATATAAAATGAAACTAAAAAGTCACTTCTGTGCATTGTAAAAAATCCAGTCTTAGAGTGGTAGGAATATTGACATATACTTAAGTGATTTGCCCATTCATCCCTAATCATGCCTCCTAGGAAGCTCCAGAGGACATTCCCATTATCAAGATATTGGGAAATACATTAGCAAGGCAAGCACCAGAATCCTGGAATCCTGGTGGATGTTGTCTGCAGACCAGGTATGACAGTGAGTTTCTACCATTAAAATGAATTAATTTCAATGGGGATGTGTTAACGGCATTCCAGAGCGGCAGAGGCACATAAACACTGTGAGCAGGGGAAGAGGGCATAATTGTAGCTGCAGCTGTCATCAAAATGGTTTGATCTGCAGAAGTAGTTATCATGTTAATTAATCATGATGCCCCTGCAACTGAAATAGGTGGCCAGACTACTAAAGGGTCTCAGTATAAGTTAAGAACACACAAATCACAGGAATAACAATCTATTGCTGATGAATGGGGACTGGTTAGAATCACCACTGTGGAGAGCCACGGCCTCTGCCTCAAATCACTGCCCTGCACCAGTTCACAGACCCAAAGCCCCTGAACAGAGTGGAGCCCCTGAACAGAGTGGACACTGTAAGAAGGAAGAGTCCTCCGATAGTGCAATCAACAGGCCTCTTTCTCTTGCTCTTCCCCAAATGGTACTCTGATCATTTTCCAGTGTGTCTGTGCATGGGATAGGGAAATACCTAGATTTTCTTAAGTCATGACATACTGGCTGTGAACCTCAAATGCCTTTGTGAGTTACCAGGCAGAGTAATGACTTTTGGAGACCAGCTGAGGTAAGAGCTTTTGCCTGAATCATCTCACAGCAGACTTGGTCCCTCATACCCCGCCCAGTGTTTATTTCCTGTCACTACAGAGGCAAGAAGAAACTACATCACTTAGATAGGGAAGAAAGGTCATGTTTGCTGACAGCAGATGCTCAAAAGAAATAAGTTTCACTTGTGTAGGTGGTGTCCTTAATGGTGTTAATAATACTATTATTAGTAATTATAACAATAGTTAACATTTATTGAATAGCTACTCTACGTCAGGTACTGCTACAAACTCTTCATATTAATTAAAAGTCAGAAACTGGGTGAAATATTTTGAGACTCTTTCTAATATTAGGATTATGTCTCTAGGGCCTATTTGGAATTACTGATAATGCCAGTGGCTGCATTTCCTCATAGTGTTGTACTCTCTCAGTCCTCCTCATAAAAAGAAATTTCAACCGTTTGCCTATTTATCACTTAAAAAAAATTTTTACTTCAGAGCAATTTTAGATTTATAGAAATATTGCAAAAGTAGTACACAAATATCCCAGATTCCGCCCGCCCAGTTTTGCCTATTTTAATTAATGAGCCAATATTGATACATCATTATTGACTAAAATCCGTACTTTCCTCAGATTTCCTTCGTTTTTACCTAATGTTCTTTTTCTGTTCCAGGATTCCATCATCAACATCACGTTACAATTACTTCTCATGTCTCCATAGGCTCCTCTTGGCTGTCCAATTTCCCAATCTTTCCTTGTTTTTTTGAGGGCTTTGACAGTTTTGAGGAATATTGGTTAGCTATTTTACAGAATATCCCTCATTTGGGATTTGTCTGATTTTTTTTCCTCATTGGAGCAGGGTTTTGGGTTTTGGGTTGTGGAAGGAAAGCAATGAAGGTAAAATGCCATTCTTATCACATCATATCAACAGTACATACTATGAACTTGTCTTAGTCCATTTCTGTTGCTATAAAAGAATATCTGAGGCTGAGTAATATATAAACACAAGAGGTTTATTTAGCTCATGGTTCTGCAGGCTGTACAAGAAGCATGGTGCCAATGTCTGCTTCTGCTTCTGCCTCAGGCTGCTTCCAGTCTTGGTGGAAGGTGAAGTAGAACCAGCATGTACAGAAGTCACATGGTGAGACAGAGGGGAGGTGCCAGGCTCTTTCTAACACTCAGCTCCGACGAGAACTAATGGAGCAATAATTCACTCATTACAGCAAGGACGGCACCAAACCATTCATGAGGGATTTGTCCCTCTGTCCCAAACACCTCCCATTGGGCCCCACCTTCAACACTGGGAATCAAATTTCAGCATGAGGTTTGAAAGGGTTAAATATCCAAACCATAGCACAGCCTGATTTATCACTATGATTTTGATCAAGGGTCACTTGTCTGGGTACCACTTAGATCTCAAACAATTCTCCCCTGTAAAGTTTTCTCTCTTCTTTCTCCCTGTCCATACTGTGCTCTTTGGAAGGAAGTTGCTGTGCAGAGGCCACACTTGAGGAGTGAGGAGTTATGCTACCTTTCTTGAGGACAGAGTATCTACATATATTATTTGGAATTCTTCTGCATAGATTGTTTCTTCTCTTCCTTCCCTACCCCACCATTCATTAGTATATTTAATCATTTACTCATATAAGTAAATGTCCATACTGAGTGCAGATAATGGATATTTATTTTCTACTTTATAAAACTTTTTATTTTGTTGCTGAAGTTATTTCAACATTAGCCATTGGGAGATCTTTCAGTTGGCTTCTGTGGTCTACTGATACACAATCCTCATCATTGTGTGTCTTTTTCGTAGCCCTTCTTTACTTTCTGGTACTACAAGATTCTTTAGGTTCATCCTGTATAGCTCCTGTCTCAGTTCTAAAATCAGCCATTTCTCTGAGGAATCTTGGTTAAGTTTCTTGCAGAATGGTATTAGAAACCAAAATCTGGGTGCTAAAAAAAAATCTTTTTTAACATAGAGTATTCTGTGTTTATTTGAAGACTAGCTCTGCTTAAATAACTCCTAAGTTTTGTGTAATGGACTGAATTGTCTCCACAAAATTTATATATTGATGAGCCATAACCTCCAGTGTGATTGTATTTGCAGATAGCACCCTTAGGGATGGAAGGTTAGATGAGATCATTAGGTGGGAATGTAAGCCTACAGGACTAGTGTATTTATTTATTTATTTAGAGACGGAGTCTTGCTCTGTCACCCAGGCTGGAGTGCAGTGGCGTGATTTCATCTCACTGCAACCTCTGCCTCCCTGGTTCAAGCAGTTCTGGGCCTCAGCCTCCCGAGTAGCTAGGATTACAGGCGCCCACCACCACACCCAGCTAATTTTTTCTATTTTTAGTAGAGATGGCGTTTCACCATGTTGGCCAGAATGGTCTTGAACTCCTGACCTTGTGATCCACCTGCCTCAGCCTCCCAAAATTCTGGGATTACAGGAGTGAGCCACTGCAGACAGCTAGGACTGGTGTTTTTATAAGAAGAGGAAAAGACATCAGAGATCTCTCTGTCACCTACCAAGTGAAAACAAGGTGAGAAGAAAACTGTCTATAAGCCACAAAGAGAGGCCTTGCAAGAAACCAACCCTAATGGCACCTTGCTTGATCTTAGACTTTAACCTCCAGAACTAGGAGAAAATAAATTTTTGTTGTATTACAAAAATAGTCTGTAGTATTTTGTACTGGCAGCCTTAGCTGACTAATATATCTTGTGCTATAGCATTTGCTTCCAATGTCATGAAAACTGCAGTCCGACTTCCTTCCTGCCTTCAGCTGCCTCATTGTGTACATGAGATACACTTACTATATCCAAAGCCCTGATGCAGGAGAAATATAAATGAGGATAAGTAATAGTTGAGCAATTTCTCAGCCTGACAGAGAAGGGTATCTACTTCTATTATGCAGTTTACAAAGAAGTTTACATGAATTTACTTCCTTCAGAGTGATATTTGTAAACCTGGAATATTACTATAATAATCTAATGGTTTAACAAAAATATTGCCATTTCTAATCGTTCAGCAGTGTATTAACAGTAGATGCTTTAAAACGCAATAGCACCATCACCAACAATAACAACAATAAACCAAATGTGCTACAACTCAAAATATAGCAGTAAAATAGAGTAAAATGGAGTATGTAAAAGTCATATATACTACATCTCTCTGACTTTCATTTGAACTCAAGTTCATGAGAAGTATGGTGAAGTTCTATTGAGAGATGTAGAAGATATGTCTAAACTAAATTATACAAAATATCTGACTCTGGTTTGATGCTTGGGGAGCTCATTAAACCAGAGTTTTACACAGAGCACATACAAATGTGAGAACTGGGGATGTCATATCTAGCTGGAGTCATGGAAAGCCAGTTTGGGGACAAAATCAACATAGAGAAGAATGGAGAAGTCAGGGAACTTCAGACAAATGGCACTACAGCCCTGTGACAAACATGCTTAAACTTCCTCTACCTTGAAATGTGTCAGTTACACAAAGTGATATATCCTCTTTATAGGTTATGGTTTAAGACTATTTGAGTCATTTTTTTCTGTCCTTGCAACTAGATACAATCTCATACATGCCTAAAAGAGGTTCTGGAAAGCATATTATGTAGAAAGAAAACTATGACTACAATTTTATTTTTAATTATATCATAAAATTTTTAGAAAAAATAAGTGTAATAGAGATTAAATTAAAATTCACATAGAAAATTACTCTAGCAGAGTAATGAGTGATAATCAATGATCAAGTTCTACCACTATGTTTATTCAATTCATTAGCAATTTGCTAATCGGGATGGACTGTTGTCTGTTAAGAATGGGTCTTGGGTCTTGATATTTGGGTCTTGTTATTCAGTTAGACCTAAGAATCTTCTCATTACAGGAAAAAATTAGGTAATGAAGGCTCTGGGGCATATTAGGAAATAAAAGGCAGTGATTAAGTTGGTAATTTTATGCAAATAAAAATCAAAGCACCAGGAGAGAAAGAATAAGAAAAGGGTAAGACTTTCAGAAAGTATCAAGCTGTCTCCTGTGATCCTTTTACATAACAAATACAACTTTTTAACTTAATCAACAATGTAGAGAGTAAGTACAAGGATGGCTATACATAAGCTGAACATCTTAGAAAATATTGTAGGGGGAAAAAGAGAGAACTTGCTGATAATACAGTACTTGCAAAACAAGCTTTTGCTATTTCCCTCTTGACACCACGTCTGTTGTCTACCAGGGCAATCATATCCGACAGTAATTGTCTAACAATTGTTCCACACTGAGAAAATACTTCTGATTACAGACATTAACACGTTTAGGCATTAAACCTCCTCACTGTAATTACCCTTGAGCTTATTCTCACAAATGAATTAATATGCTGATCGCTTGGACTAATACAACCAGCAAAAGGGTGATGAATTGCTTCCAAATCAGATAAAATGAAGCATGACATCATTTAATTAATTTCATAGAAGTGGGGGGGTTGAAACAGAAAGAAAACATTTCCACTGGGGCTATCTTCCCAGAGTGGGATGTGAAGTAGGGGCAGGAAGTAGGGAAAGGAAGATGAAACCTAGTGTTACTGAAAACGTCTGAGCTTTTGAGCAGTGGGTTTGTACACTCCAAGGTACCATTTGAAACTGTGATGCTTTTGTAGCTAAAGGTATGGAGAACAGCTGATGTGCTAATGGACCCTGCTATGAGTGCCCCGGTGGAAGGTCTGAGAAGGCAAATATGCCTGTCTGTCCTTTCTGATGCTGAGAATAATTTGCCTTGTTAAATGACTAGCTGGAGTTAAAAGGGTACAAATGTCAAAAACGTATTTAGTTCTGAAATAAAAAAAAAAATCAAGCAAGCAAACAAAAAGCAAGGGCCTGTGAATTAAAAGATGTGCTAACAGGGTAAGGGTATGATTAGAATACAAAATGAATTTTTCCTCTCTCACACCTATCCAGGTAAATAACAAGGTGGCTGGGTATATAGAGCATGAATGTTCCTGATTTGGATCAAAAGGTGACTTACTTGTGTAACCATAAGGATACTAATTCATCTTCCTGACTAGTGCCCATGTTGTTTAGTCACCCAACAAAAAGAGCTTTAACAGAGCTACTAGCAAATCAATGGTACTTTATTTAGATCATGGCTTGATTTCCTCCACTATCTCCTATCCATTTCTACCTTTCTGAGAGGCCCGAATCATCTAGCTAGGAATTCGTAAGGGTGACACCTGGTAGATTTACGTGGCTTCCTTAATCACCTCTATGTAGAATTTTGAAGCTATCTTGGAGACATAGGACTAAAGTAGACCTGTTAAAAGTCCCATGGATAATAAGAGGAAAGAAAAAGCTAAGGGTTTTGAGTTATAATTGTTGTCTTATTGGGGAAAACTATCCAGGCCATTACTGAATACGAAGACAAATATCATCCAAAACTTGACCGCTCCTTGTCAGAAACAAGCCCTCTTGTTAACCGGGGGGACTGGGTATATTTAAAAACTTTACCTCCAAACAGAAAACTCCTTCGGGCTTTCTAGACTAGACTCCTTCAAATCATCCCAACCTCTCCTACGGCTGTTAAATTATAGGGACTCTCCCCTGGGATCTATCTTTCTGCATAAAGTCCGCACCAACGCCGGCCCACTCACACTTGTGAGCCCTTGGAAGATCTATGATTCTTGTTTCATAAACAACCAGGTAACACTAACCTTTTTTTCCAGAAACCTTTGCTGTCTTTATTATCTACTTTTCTTCACCTCCCTTTTCACTTACTTACGTGCTCCAGAAGAGCTTAATGGAAACACTTGTCAAAACTATTCAATTTAGCAATATCCTTCAATTTTATATTATCCTCAATTCACTTACTCTTTATCCAACTATCATTACTTAAAACCCACATACAATTGTTCAACTTGCAGTAGATTTTTATTTGCAAGGCAATTTTTCCCAATACCCTTCATGTATGTTACTGTAATGATATAACCAATGTGGAAAATAATGATTGTGCCACTTATTTTATATTCTATTCATTGCTCATGCACCACTCTAGTTTTAAACCTCTCCCACTGGGACATAAACATAACTTTTCCTCATGTATGAGGCCTCTCAAAAACTGTCAAAAGACCCCCTTCCCTTTTTCCCAATATTTAAATCAAACCAATCACATTGTATTACCCACCCCTTCTAGGTTATTATGGCTTTGCCATACTGCTGATAATTATTTAAACCCTTTTCAAGCTTTGGTCCTATCCTACCTTGATAATTCTCTTCATTTTGGTGATTATATTCTGGGTAAAATAGATCCTGCTCAAATCACTATCTTGAACATAGCTTCCAATCTAAAATCTCATTCTAAAAGAAAAAGGGCTCTAGGACTTATTGTGACTGGAGTTATGGGAACTGTTACAACTCCCAACTTTTGGGGAGGTTTTGCTTACCATGAAATCACACTACAGGAACTTACTGCCTCCCTTAAAATAGCCTTAGCAAAAACTGGCTCAAGTCCATCAGTGCTAGGAAAGTCTTTAGGCTCACTAGCAGGAATGGTTTTAGATAATAGACAAGCTCTAGATTACCTCCTAGCTGAACAAGGAGGAGTCTGTGCTGTCATCAACAAAACCTGTTTTGCCTATATTAATGTGTCTAGAGAAGTGGAAACTAGCGTCTAAGACATTTTCAAACAAGCCAAATGGCTACACATACTTTCCCAAAGTAACCAAGACTGGACCCAAATCCTGATTGGTTTCCAAAAATCACTTTGCTTCTCCCATTCCTTGGACATTTATTCCTAATCATTCTTTTCTTAATATACGGTCCCTGCCTTTTTAATGTGCTAGTTAAGTTTATATCTTCCAGATAACAACAATTCCACCTGCAGATGACTATGCAATCCCAATACCAGCTGGCAACAGGAATTTCCACTTACGTGGGGCCTGTTGATGGAATCTAGTCTTCCCACTTTGAACAAGTTTTTCATGACCCTTCATTCCCTTCATGACAGAGAACAAAAAAGGGGAAAACAAAACATATCCCCTCCACAGCCCCTTTCAGCAGGAAGCAGCCAGACAGACCCAATGCTCATCTTCACTATGCTATTTTCCCTTTCTTGAGACCCTGGTAGGCAGCAGGTGGACATGAGCATAGGGGATTATAAAGGGTCAAAGATTTGACCAAGATACTTGTCAGGGGAAAAATGAGCAGAGCAAAGTCCACCAGGTGGCTATCAAGCAGACCATCCAGAGGCAAAACTCCTTATCTGAAGAATTTAGAAGTAATTGGACTTCCCTATTATCTAAAGTGGGCATCTGATATTTCACATTTTGTTTCCAAAAATTTACAAGTAACTAGAATTTCTATACATCTGTGGAATGCATGTCAAAATTCACTGTGCAACTCTTGCTGACATTAAGACACCAAAATGTGTACAAATGTAATCATTTACCATGACCTGTGTGACTAATGTGATCCACATTACCCTTAAGCTTCTGCTTTAAGGTTCATAAATATCTCTAAGGAAAATCCACTGCAGCACACTCAGTCCTCTTGCCTAAGTGCCCCACTGCACTCTGCTAGAGCGTTCTTTTTATCTAATAAAACCTTCCTTTTCAAACCTATACTATTGTTGGTAAATTCTTCTTACTACCCATGAGCCAACCACTCTCTGCTGATAGGACTCTGACACCTTGCCTGGAAATAGTTTTATATTCTGTTATTTTTACAGAAAAAAAAATCTTGTTCAATGTTTTTATTACATAACAGTAAACAAAAGCCTATTATAAGATTTTTTCCATTTTCATTTGTTTTCCTTTTCTTGAGAAACAGTGTATGACTTTGCATGCAGTAGGTTCTCAACAATTCTTGTTAATTAATTAAATTTACACATATGAGAGTACCAGCTTCGTAATCCTACTGTCTGGTTTGAATCTCAGCTAATCGCGATGTGACTTTAGCCAAACTGTCTGAGTTAATTTTTTTTTTAACTGTTAAATAAGTTCATTCTACCTTTCTGGTGGTGATGACCTACCCACGAGAACATGCTTCTTGCAAAAGATCTCTTTCATCCCTCTCCAGAAGAGGAGAATAGGAAACACAAGAAGAAATGCCTGGTGCAGAGCCCCAGTTCCTACTTCAGGGATGTGAAATGCCCAGGATGCTATAAAATCACCACGGTCTTTAGCTATGCACAAACGGTAGTTTTGTGTGTTGGGTGCTCCACTGTCCTCCACTTGCCTACAGGAGGAAAAGCAAGATTTACAGAGGATGTTCCTTCAGGATGAAGCAGCACTAAAAGCACTCTGAATCAAGATGAGTGGGGAAATCATCTCAATAAACACATTTTGGATAAAAAAAAAATGAGCTCATTCTAACACACTTATAAGCTTGTGTAAATTTGATGGAGAAAACATAAGGCAGCTTGCACTCAATAAATATTGATTTTTCTTGTCATCAATTGTAATTGCCAACATTTATTGTTAGCATGATTCTATTAATTTGACATGCTGATTTAGCATCAATTTAACAAACACCCACTCCAACACCCAGATACCTCCCTCCTCCCCTCTGGCCCTTGACCTGTCGCTTTTACCCATCTTCGAGCATTTTTTGTTTATTCGTTTGTTTGCATAGCAGTGAGAATAATCAGTTTAAAATTTGAATAGGATTTATCACTCCCCCTACGTAATGCCCTTTAGTAATCTGACTTTATACTTAAGATGAATTCCAAACTTCTTTCCATGGCTATATTCTTTGACTCTGTGGAAGACCAGAATATACCACACCAAAATAAAATATATCTCTTTGGTATATGAATTTTGTTGAGCTGGAGGCACTTAAGAAGCAGATGCAGAAAAGCTCTCTGCCCTTCCTCTCTTGCCTAAAAGCAGGACATAGATTTACAAAGAAAAAAGATATCGTCCTACCTCTTCCTTCTACCAGGGATAACACAGGTTAACTACTGAAGACTACTTTAGATCCATTTTGGGCCTGGAGATAGCACCAGGAGAGTCTACAGTTAGCAAGCCTTACTAACTAGCCTTTATCTGCCATTTGTTTGACCTCTCACAAGTGGCCACCCCTAGAAAATCAAAGTCTTTTTCTTCTGACTTGCCACTTTTCCAAAAATGTACTGTTCTTTATTGAAGATGCTATGTAATTTAAAGCCATCACTTTGAGAAATTACTCATAGTCTGGGTATCCTCTATGTATACATGAATTATGCATGTTGATAAACTTCTATTTGCTTTTCTCTTGTTAATCAGTCTTTTGTTACAGGGACCATTTCAACTAAAAACTTCTGAGGTTGAGAAAATAATAATTTTTTTTGTCCTCTACCTTCCCAATTCATCTATACTGCTTTTTACCTAACTCCTATTCAAAGATAAAAACAATGGATGAAGGCAAAAAGAATGAGCACAATGTGGAAAAATTTTACTGTCCAGTAAGGAACACATGTTAGAGTATAGTCTCAGCTCCGGGTGAGAAGGTTGGACAAGAGGAGAAGTGGGTCTTTTAAAGCCAAAAAATAAAAATTAAAAAAAAGTCAGGGGCAGGGGTATCTCTAGTTGATTTGAGGAGAGCAAAGTCTCTGGTGCTGCAGGTTACATCTAAGCTGGTTGGTTTAGGTGCGTGCTGGGATGAGCTGAGGTGGCTTATGCTGAACATGTGAAGACCCCATCTAGGATGGCAGCATTCAGCTGCCTCTGCTAATGAGGGTGCCATGTCAGAATCAAAATGATGGTGCCCAAAATGATGGTCAGGCCTGCACCATGGCTTCCAGGCTAGGTGGCCAGGTCAGACTTTGTCATAGCCACACTGGCCTTCTTTCAGTTAAACATACATGCCTCAAGACTTCTGCACGTGCTCTTCCCTCTGTTTGGATGTGGACCATTCTTTGGCTCTTCATATAACTCTATTTCTTCAGGTTTCACCTCAAATTTCAGCCCTTCAAAGAGGTCTTCCCTGACCACTATTTTTTTTGTTTGTTTTTGAGAGGTCTTGCTCTATTGCCAAGGCTGGAGTGCAGTAGCATGATCTTGGATCATTGCACTCTTGACCTCTGGGGCTCAAGTGATCCTCTCACTTCAGCCTCCCAAGTAGCTGGGACCACAAGGGATCTCACTATGTTGTCCAGGATGGTCTTGAACTCCTCGGCTCAAGCAGTCCTCCCACCTCAACCTCTCAAAGCACTGAGATTACAAGCCTGAGCCACTGCCTCCGATCCCTAACTACTTCTTAATCCCCCAGTATCATTCTCTATCTCTGCATGTTTTTCTTCATCACAATTTGAAGACTTTGTAATTATTCTACTTATTTACTTTGCATATATGTATATATGCATACATATATCTACATACATACATATGTATGTATGTATCTATCAGTTCTGTATCCTATTAGACTGTAAGCTACACATACAGGCTTTAGTAAAAGATAAACAGAGTCGTTTATTCACCTCATTTCCTTTAATCCAACAGGCAAAGAGAAAGTTATGATGCTTGAATTGCTGTCAAACAATCTAGTTATATTTAATTCTACATTTAGTTCATAAGTTTTAAAGATATCACTCACATTTTTCAGGGAGTATTAACAGCAGATCAACATGAATATTCCTTTAGGAAAAAAATGAAAGCTTCATTTTTGCATGCATAGTGTTAATATTCATATATTTGTATGCAGTGCCTTTGGAGCAAGCAAATGTCCTCTAACTGCAATTTCAGCCTGGTCAAGGTAACAGACCTTTTTCATTAAGTACTTCCAAATTTCAAATCTATCCATGAACATGAAAAATCTGTGCTAATTAAAGCCTGTCATATAGGTCAATAGTGCAGGAAGGACCTGGGAGGTTCCCAGGACTTAAAGGAGCAGACTCTGCATTAAATATAACTAGGATTTTCAGCACCACAAGGCAAGATGTCGCTTCATTCTGGTATTGTTACATGATTTATGGACAGCTGTTCAATTGTTCAATGGGATTTTCACCTTGTAAAATGTTGATCAATTTTTGTGGCTAGAAAAACGGAAACTACCCAATGTAGAGAACATTTGTAGAACAAAATTAGTGGGTAAAAATCCCCACTTCTTTTACATCATCCTGTCATGTGCTTTAAAGATTTTGAACTCAAATGTCTTCAGTGGTCTGGCAGAGTGATTTTATTTTTTATTAACTGGGAGGGTGGTGCGAAATAGCTTAGGGCTAGCTACAGGGGGCAGCCACTCTCATTTCAGGCAAATTCTTGCCATGCAAGAAAAAATGTAATTTTGTCAAATTTTCTAACTTTTCAAGAGCAGCCAGTTACCAATATTTTTCAAAAATTAACTATATGTATTAAATACTTGTAACTAATTGAAAATAATTAAAAACGTTATATGGATGACATACAGAAGTTTGTGGGCTAAATGATCTCTACCAGTTTGTGACTTCTGTAGTAAGTTTTGATTTTACCTTATAGTGCTGCTGTTTATTAAAGATATAATGTGACTCACATATGTAGTTTATAATTGTTTAGTAGATACTTTTTTTAAAGTTTAAAAAGGTGAAATCAATATAAGTAATGGATTTTAATCCAATATATCCAAAATATTATAATTTCAACATGTAATCAGTATAAAAATTGAGGACATATTTTACTTTTTTTGTTATACTACATCTTTGAAATTTGATGTGTATTTTACACTTACATCTCAATTTGGACACTGAGTTTTCATTGGAAATATTCGACCTGTATTTAGATTTTATAAAATGTACAGTCGAAAAATAGATTTGTGTGTCCAAGTTTTCCCAAACAGGCTTAAGAGTTTTCTAGTGACTGAATTCAGTACTAGTTTTAAAAACTAAATTAAATTAAGTAAAACTAAAAATTTAGTTTCTCAGTCACATTAGCCACATTTAAGGTGCTCAATAGCTAAATGGTGCTATTGACTACCACACTGAACAGTGTAACTCTAAGGCTCTAATTGTGTGCTTCAGCATTACCTAAATAAGGAGAGAAATGTTAAATACTAAGAGAGAGGGAAGATACTAATATCTCCATTTAAATACAAGAAACCAACTCTCTAGGGCCTAAGTCAATTCCCTTTTGGTATTCCAGACTGGAAATTAAACATTGATGAGCAACTCTGAATGAGATTCTCTTTTGCCTCTGGAAACACACAGCTTTGAAAGTCTGAATGATCCTATTTCAGTTTGTCTGAGATGTCACCAAATTCACCTTTGAATTATTCATATTCTAACTTCTCAAAAATTACTGAATGCCTGTTTACTATTCAAACATATACTGATAGATGCAATGTCTCAAAAATTGAGTACCACACCACCCAAATACCCAACTCGACTACAAGAGATAAGTTTTATATACATTTTGTGTGCATCCTCTCCTAGCTCACACACACAGTTATTTATGTGTTTCAGTGAATACCTATATCTATCTCAACAGGAATGATTCAAAGTTGCCTTTAAAAGCTTACTGTGTTTTATGGTGGATGCCCTCAGAGTTCAGAGAATTTTCTCTTATGGAGAGAATGGCTTTTTTGATTAGGCAAAACCTTGTTGGAATGCTTTTTAATTGCAAAATATAAGTATTCTACATATAGTCTGAAAGGAAAGGGTCATTACAAAAAAAGTTAAATTGATTTGCCCAATATAACAGATGAATATTAAAATTTTGAATCCTTTCCTGGAAAGCTGTGGTTTGGGATCAGGAACCGATACAATAGTGAGGTACAAAAAGCAGTCCCTGAAGAGAGAAAGCCTGACCAGGCAACATGACAGAAAGAACCTGTTGGGAGAGAAATTGATCTAAGGTAGGTCTAGGTTATCTACATGTGGTAGACATACCCTAGGGATTTAGAGCTGGAAAGTCTCATATTCAGTACTAATTTGTTGCCTGCTCTGTGCCATGCTATAACCTTCTCTAGATACTTGCAAGCAGCTGTCTTGGGAATACACAATAGCTGTGTATAATTTTTTTTTCTGAACAATGAAGAAAGAGACTATTTCTTACTTTAGGCAACATGGATTATAGTAATGAGCCAACTCAGAATGTAAAACCAGAATAGGAATCAAGAAGCCTGTAGAAGGAGGGTAAAAAGAATCAACATCTTGATAATCCTTGGGGTATTGGGTAGAGAACCTGACTACCCACAGTACTTGAGATGGGGCTCCGTAAGTTTATTTAAATTAAAAAATACCTTAGAGGACTGTGTAACATTAAAGTAGCAGATGTCTAGATGACATATTTATTTAAACATGTTTTGTTTGTAAATGTTTGAAGTGTGTGTGTCTTAAAAACAGTTTCAAGTTGTACAAAATGCTTAGTCATATTCTCCCTATTTTGTTTTTAATGGCTAAATATTTCACTGCATTAATAAACTATACTTTAATCAGATTGTTGGATATTTAGGCTGTTTCCATTTTTCATTTAAATCATATGTCATGACCATCCTTGTATAGAGTTTTTCTGAGGATAAATTTCTAGACATTTCTGAATTAAAATGGCTAAAAAATTTAATTTAAAAAGCAAATGTCAAAGGTTATGCCAATTTATATTCTGACTCACATCTCATGAGAAAATCCCTTTTTATGTTATGACCATTATCTACCTTTATAACATGACTAATCTGAGAGAGGAAAATTAAGCCTCGTAATTTTAATTTTTATTTCTTTTATTACAAGGAATTTGAGTATTTTCATTTGAATATCTATTAGCCAAATGAATTTCTTCTTGTCAAGATGGTATAATTAATCTCATTTTGATGCATCTCCTCTAAAACTATAGCAATGTCAGATAAAACACAAATATAGAAACACAGGAAATAATTGAGTTAAATACAAATTTATCCAGATAAATATGATTGGAAAATTTTCCTTTGCTCATTTTTATCTTGTATTAATCTTTCCAATATTAGTTTGTTAGAACCATTTACATGTTAAACTATAAACCTTTAATTTACTATGTATATTGCAAATTACGAATTTCAATGTAATCTTTGTCTTTTGATCTTTTTTTTTGATCATATTCAAGTTTTCTTTTTCGTGTTATAAAATATTTTGTAGTCATTTCCACTAGGGTTTCTTTTTTGTTTCATGCTCAGAAGTTCTTCAACATTATTTAAAAGTCCAATGTTCTTAATTACTGTACTTGTGTCACAATTTCTCAATAACTTTTATATAAAGACTTAAGTCAGTGCTAATACTTAGGAATTGCAGAGTTTGTTGCCATTTGCAATTCCCCCCCACTCATAGAGTATTTGATATGAGATCCAACAATCAGTATTATTTTTTAAAAAACCACTGCCCTGTTTTCTATATTAGCAAAATAAGTCAATTTTCAAAAGTCAAACATTATTATGAAAAACTTCCAAAATTTTTGATGATAGTTCGTAAAATCAGCATTTCTTTTGCTTTTTTGCAAAATTAATCACAGACAGCAAGGATATTTAAAAAATGGAAGCACAAATGTCATCTCGGCTGAAACTAAGAGAAAAAATATGTGTAAATTGTGTCCTAGGAAGTGAAGATTGAGCAGGGATATGGGCAAAAGTAGAAAGAAGATAACCATGATTGCCACCTTCAAAAAGAACCAGCAAAAGTGCAAGTCTTCAAAGTGAACTATATATTCTGAGGTGAAAAATAGAAAATTCTACTTGTAGAAGCAGGACCTCGATGCGTTGAACTTCTCTATACCCATTGGGTTCTGAAAAGCAGGAATGTTGAGCAGAATAAATAACTTTTAAAATGAACAAACAAAAACATGGGCAAAGTTTCAGGGAGTAACTGTGCCTATTTTGAAGGTTAGGGAAATAGAGAGGAAATTCTTTTTTGAGTTTGACAGCTCTCAGCCTTTTTCTATGACTAATGAGAAGTAAAGAATAAAATAACTCCTAAAAAATTTTTGTTAGCCAAGACACAACTCCAGGCTATTCCTTACAATTGTCTGCAAATAGCTGGAAAATTTACTTTATTGAAAGACGGGTTATTATAGAGAAATTAACAGAAGATTAATACAAACATACTACAAAACATGAAGAAAACAAGCGGAAAACAAATGACAGCTGAAGAATACTCAAAAGGAAAATGATGTCATAAAGCAGATGAAAACATTACATTTCCCCATGCATTAAAAATGTAAGCAATCATATCTATGCAACAAGAATATAAAGCATATATACAAATCTCGGGAATAGATGGTGAGAAAACAGAATGACATATAATAAGATGATGTCCCAAATTACAGGAGCCAAGTTGAAAAAGTTCTCAAAGATGAGATAACATAAGCATGAAATAATAACAGTTTATAATACTTTGAATAAAATAAGAACCAGAGTCTATATCGATAGTAAATACTACATAAATAAATATAAAGCTATTTGTTATAATAAAATGTAAAATGCCTCATCCCTCTCAACGCATGTGGGTAAAACATAACTAACAATATATATTTCCTAAATAATAAGGTGTATCTAGTAGGTGTTCCTTGGTTACCACAGTGTCTCTAATAGGTGTATGTCAAACTTTATGTTCTAAAAACAGAGGATACATCATCTTTTCATGGGCTCTGAAATTGACCATATGTTAGCACCTCAAAACTTCCATACATTGTTCAAACATAGAAATTTTATATTAACTGATGTCAACGCTATGAAATTACAAACTTTTTAAAATTCAGATAAGAAAAAAACATAGCTCCAGGGGTGGGAAGCAGGAGACACTTCTAACTTGATTCAAAAGCAAAAAGTAAAAATGCTAGACTATTATGATAATAAAGACACCTAGGGATATAGTCAATGTAATGCTCAGTGGGAAATTACTTATATTTAGAAATATTTTAATGCATTTATATTAACAAATGAGAATTAATACTAATATGAGAATTAAATGTCCAAATCAACAAGTTTGGAAAAGACTAAAAAGCAATTAAAGAGAAGGATGAAATTAAAGATACAAAAAGGGGGGAGGAGCCAAGATGGCCAAATAGGAACAGCTCCGGTCTACAGCTCCCAGCGTGAGCCATGCAAAAGACGGGTGATTTCTGCATTTCCAAATGAGGTACCGGGTTCATCTCACCGGGGAGTGCCAGACAGGAGGTGCAGGACAGTGGGTGCGGCGCACCACACGCGAGCCAAAGCAGGGCGAGGCATCGCCTCACCTGGGAAGTGCAAGGGGTCAGGGAATTCCCTTTCCTAGTCAAAGAAAGGTTGACAGACTGCACCTGGAAAATCGGGTCACTCCCACCCAAATACTGCGCTTTTCCAACAGGCTTAAAAAACGGCACACCAGGAGATTTTATACCACACCCGGCTAGGAGGGTCCTAATCCCACGGAGTCTCGCTCATTGCTAGCACAGCAGTCCAAGATCAAACTGCAAGGTGGCAGCCAGGCTGGGGGAGGGGCGCCTGCCACTGCCGAGTTACTTGTTTGATTAGGTAAACAAAGCGGCCAGGAAGCTCCAACTGGGTGGAGCCCACAACAGCTCAAGGAGGCCTGCCTGCCTCTGTAGGCTCCACCTCTGGGGGCAGGGCACAGACAAACAAAAAGACAGCAGTAACCTCTGCAGACTTAAATGTCCCTCTCTGACAGCTTTGAAGAGAGTAGTGGTTCTCCCAGCAAACAGCTTGAGATCTGAGAACGGGCAGACTGCCTCCTCAAGTGGGTCCCTGACCCCCGAGTAGCCTAACTGGGAGGCACCCCCCAGTAGGGGCGGACTGACACCTCACACAGCTGGGTACTCATCTGAGACAAAACTTCCAGAGGAATGATCAGGCAGCAGCATTTGCGGTTCACCAAAATCTGCCATTCTGCAGCCACCACTGCTGATACCCAGGCAAACAGGGTTTGAAGTGGACCTCTAGCAAACTCCAACAGATCTGAAGCTGAGGGTCCTGTCTGTTAGAAGGAAAACTAAGAAACAGAAAGGACATCCACACCAAAAACCCATCTGTACATCACCATCATCAAAGACAAAAGGCAGATAAAACCACAAAGATGGAAAAAAAACAGAGCAGAAAAACTGGAAACTCTAAAAACCAGAGCGCCTCTCCTCCTCCAAAGGAACACAGCTCCTCACCAGCAATGGAACAAAGCTGGACGGAGAATGACTTTGACGAGTTAAGAGAAGAAGGCTTCAGACAATCAAACTACTCCGAGCTACAGGAGGAAATTCGAACCAATGGACAAGAAGATAAAGCTTTGAAAAAAAATTAGACAAATGGATAACTAGAATAACCAATGCAGAGAAGTCCTTAAAGGACCTGATGGAGCTGAAAACCAAGGCATGAGAACTACGTGACAAATGCACAAGCCTCAGTAGCCGATGCGATCAACTGGAAGAAAGGGTATCAGTGATGGAAGACGAAATGAATGAAATGAAGCGAGAAGAGAAGTTTAGAGAAAAAAGAAGAAAAAGAAATGAACGAAGCCTCCAAGAAGTATGGGACTATGTGAAAAGACCAAATCTACGTCGGATTGGTGTACCTGAAAGTGACGGGGAGAATGGAACCAAGTTGGAAATCACTCTGCAGGATATTATCCAGGAGAACTTCCCCAATGTAGCAAGGCAGGCCAACATTCAGATTCAGGAAATGGAGGGAATGCCACAAAGATACTCCTCGAGAAGAGCAACTCCAAGACACATAATTGTCAGATTCACCAAAGATGAAATGAAGGAAAAAATGTTAAGGGCAGCCACAGAGAAAGGTCAGGTTACCCACAAAGGGAAGCCCATCAGACTAACCGTGGATCTCTCGGCAGAAACTCTACAAGCCAGAAGAGAGTGGGGACCGATATTCAACATTCTTAAAGAAAAGAATTTTCAACCCAGAATTTCATATCCAGCCAAACTAAGCTTCATAAGTGAAGGAGAAATAAAATACTTTACAGACAAGCAAAAGCTGAGAGATTTTGTCACCACCATGCCTGCCCTAAAAGAGCTCCTGAAGGAAGCACTAAACATGGAAAGGAACAACTGGTACCAGCCACTGCAAAAACATGCCAAATTGTAAAGACCATCAATGCTAGGAAGAAACTGCATCAACTAACGAGCAAAATAACCAGCTAACATCATAATGACAGGATCAAATTCACACATAACAATATTAACTTTAAATGTAAATGGGCTAAATGCTCCAATTAAAAGACACAGACTGGCAAATTGGATAAAGAGTCAAGACCCATCAGTGTGCTGTATTCAGGAAACCCATCTCACGTGCAGGGACACACATAGGTTGAAAATAAAGGGATGGGGGAAGATCTACCAAGCAAATGGAAAACAAAAAAAGGCAGGGGTTGCAATCCTAGTCTCTGATAAAACAGACTTTAAACCAACAAAGATCAAAAGAGACAAAGAAGGCCATTACATAATGGTAAAGGGATCAATTCAACAAGAAGAGCTAACTATCCTAAATATATATGCACCCAATACAGTAAGTCCTGAGTGACCTACAAAGAGACTTAGACTCCCACACAATAATAATGGGAGACCTTAACACCCCACTATCAATATTAGACAGATCAACGAGACAGAATGTTAACAAGGATACCTAGGAATTGAACTCAGCTCCACACCAAGTGGACCTAATAGACATCTACAGAACTCTCCACCCCAAATCAACAGAATATACATTCTTTTCAGTACCACACCACATGTACTCCAAAATTGACCACATAGTTGGAAGTAAAGCACTCCTCAGCAAATGTAAAAGAACAGAAATTATAACAAACTCTCAGACCACAGTGCAATCAAACTAGAACTCAGGATTAAGAAACTCACTCAAAACGGCTCAACTACATGGAAACTGAACAACCTGCTCCTGAATGACTACTGGGTAAATAATGAAATGAAGGCAGAAATAAAGATGTTCTTTGAAATCAACGAGAACAAAGACACAACATACCAGAATTTCTTGGACACATTCAAAGTAGTGTGTAGAGGGAAATTTATAGCACTAAATGCCCACAAGAAAAAGCAGGAAAGATCTAAAATTGACACCCTAATGTCACAATTAAAAGAACTAGAAAAGCAAGAGCAAACACATTCAAAAGCTAGCAGAAGGCAAGAAATAACTAAAATCAGAGCAGAACTGAAGGAAATAGAGACACAAAAAACCCTTCAAAAAATTAATGAATCCAGGAGCTGGTTTTTTGAAAAGATCAACAAAATTGATAGACCGCTAGCAAGACTAACAAAGAAGAAAAGAGAGAAGAATCAAATAGATGCAATAAAAAATGATAAAGGGAATATCACCACCGATCCCACAGAAATACAAACTACCATCAGAGAATATTATAAACACCTCTATGCAAATAAACTAGAAAACCTAGAAGAAATGGATAAATTCCTCAACACATACATGCTCCCAAGACTAAACCAGGAAGAAGTTGAATCTCTGAATAGACCAATAACAGGCTCTGAAATTGAGGCAATAATCAATAGCTTACCAACCAAAAAAAGTCCAGGACCAGATGGATTCATAGCCGAATTCTACCAGAGGTACAAGGAGGAGCTGGTACCATTCCTTCTGAAACGATTCCAATCAATAGAAAAAGAGGGAATCCTCCCTAACTCATTTTTTGAGGCCAGCATAATCCTGATACCCAAGCCTGGCAGAGACACAACCATAAAAGAGAATTTTAGACCAATATCCTTGATGAACATTGATGCAAAAATCCTCAATTAAATACTGGCAAACCGAATCCAGCAGCAAATCTAAAAGCTTATCCACTATGATCAAGTAGGCTTCATCCCTGGGCTGCAACGCTGGTTCAACACATGCAAATCAATAAATGTAATCCAGGATGTAAACAGAACCAAAGACAAAAACCACATGATTATCTCAATACATACAGAAAAGGCCTTTGACAAAATTCAACAACCCTTCAGGCTAAAAACTCTCAATAAATTAGATATTGATGGGACGTATCTCAAAATAATAAGAGCTACCCATGACAAACCCACAGCCAGTATCACACTGAATGGGCAAAAACTGAAAGCATTCCCTTTGAAAACTGGCACAAGACAGGGATGCCCTCTATCACCACTCCTATTCTACATAGTGCTGGAAGTTCTGGCCAGGGCAATCAGGCAGGAGAAGGAAATAAAGGGTATTCAATTAGGAAAAGGGGAAGTCAAATTGTCCCTGTTTGCAGATGACATGATTGTATATCTAGAAAACCCCATCATCTCAGCCCAAAATCTCCTCAAGCTGATAAGCAACTTCAGCAAAGTCTCAGGATACAAAATCAACGTACAAAAATCACACGCATTCTTATACACCAATAACAGACAGACAGCCAAATCATGAGTGAACTCCCATTCACAATTGCTTCAAAGAGACTAAAATACCTAGGAATCCAACTTACAAGGGATGTGAAGAACCTCTTCAAGGAGAACTACAAACCACTGCTCAACAAAATAAAAGAGGATACAAACAAATGGAAGAACATCCCATGTTCATGGGTAGGAAGAATCAGTATCATGAAAATGGCCAAACTGCCCAAGGTAATTTATAGATTCAATGCCATCCCCATCAAGCTACCAATGACTTTCTTCACAGAATTGGAAAAAACTACTTTAAAGTTCATATGGAACCAAAAAAGAGCCCACATCTCCAAGTCAATCCCAAGCCAAAAGAACAAAGCTGGAGGCATCACGCTCCCTGACTTCAAACTATACTACAAGGCTACAGTAACCAAAACAGCATGGTACTGGTATCAAAACAGAGATACAGACCAACGGAACAGAACAGAGCCCTCAGAAATAATGCCACATATCTACAACCATCTGATCTTTGACAAACCTGACAAAAACAAGCAATGGGGAAAGGATTCCCTATTTAATAAATGGTGCTGGGAAAACTGGCTAGCCATATGTAGAAAGCTGAAACTGGATCCCTTCCTTATACCTTATACAAAAATTAATTCAAGATGGATCAAAGACTTAAATGTTAGACCTAAACCATAAAAACCCTAGAAGAAAAACTAGGTAATACCATTCAAGACATAGGCACGGACAAGGACTTCATGTCTAAAACACCAAAAGCAATGGCAACAAAAGCCACAATTGACAAATGGGATCTAATTAAACTAAAGAGCTTCTGCACAGCAAAAGAAACTACCATCAGAGTGAACAGGCAACCTACAGAATGGGAGAAAATTTTTGCAACCTACTCACCTGACAAAGGGCTAATATCCAGAATCTACAATGAACACAAACAAATTTACAAGAAAAAAACAAACAACCCCATCAAAAAGTGGGTGAAGGATATGAACAGACACTTCTCAAAAGAAGACATTTATGCAGCCAAAAAACACATGAAAAAATGCTCATCATCACTGGCCATCAGAGAAATGCAAATCAAAACCACAATGAGATACCATCTCACACCAGTTAGAATGGCCATCATTAAAAAGTCAGGAAACAACAGGTGCTGGAGAGGATGTGGACAAATAGGAACACTTTTACACTGTTGGTGGGACTGTAAACTAGTTCAACCATTGTGGAAGTCAGTGTGACGATTCCTCAGGGATCTAGAACTAGAAATACCATTTGATCCAGCCATCCCATTACTGGGTATATACCCAAAGGATTATAAATCATGCTGCTATAAAGACACATGCACACGAATGTTTATTGCAGCACTATTCACAATAGAAAAGACTTGGAACCAACCTAAATGTCCAACAACGATAGACTGGATTAAGAAAATGTGGCACATATACACCATGGAATACTATGCAGACATAAAAAATGATGCGTTCATGTCCTTTGTGGGGACATGGATGAAACTGGAAACCATCATTCTCAGCAAACTGTCACAAGGACAAAAAACCAAACACCACATGTTGTCACTCATAGGTAGGAATTGAATAATGACAACACATGGACACAGGAAGGGGAACATCACACACTGGGGACTGTTGTGGGGTGGGGGGAGTGGGGAGGGATAGCATTAGGACATATACCTAATGCTAAATGACGAGTTAATGGGTGCAGCACACCAACATGGCACATGTATACATATGTAACAAACCTGCATGTTGTGCACATGTACCCTAAAACTTGAAGTATAATAATAAAAATAAATAAAAAAATTAAAAATAAAGATACGAAAAGATGCTCAGTCTCACTCATAGTTAAATACTGTGTGTCGGAATACTGTTATCCTGTTTCTAGTCAACCAAATTTACAAGATTTGAAAAGTTGATAATCTTGTTGGCAAGAGCATGCAAAGACTGGCACTCTCTGCTTGTGGGTGATAATATAAATGGGTATACACTTTTAGGAGTGTATTTTGACTAATGCCTAGCACATATAACTAACACATCCCTTCATATAGAGGAAATTCACCTCTAGGTATTTGTACTACAAGTACACTTGCATATGTGAGAAAGACTCACATGATGTTGTTGTTTGTTGGTATTGTTTGTGGTATAACAGTTTAGCAACAACCTTAAAGTATATCAATAAAGAACTCATTAAATAAAGTATATAGTATATCAATCCAAGCAATGGAATACTACGCAACCAAAAGAATGAATAAGGAAGTTCTTTTTGTAGTAATATTAATATGCAATTTTATATACCATCGAGTATAAAAATAATATGTAGAAAAGATTATAAAATAATCTACCATTTGCTTTAAAAAACAAAAGAAAAACGTACATATATTTTTATTTTATAGATGCATAGAATATTTCTAAAATTATTTCTTAAGAAATTGATTACAATAATTGTCTCCAGGAAAGGGATTTTAATAAGTACATTCTGTATATACTTTAATAATCACTTAATTTTATACTTAAATGGGATTAAGTTATTTTCAAAAAGGAATGTAAAACAACAACAAAATAAAAAGAACATATATTGTTTCATTATATCTTATTTGTTCAAGCACTGGAGTCTTACCTCTAGCATCTGGGAAATGCACTAAAAGCAATGTAGTTAATTAAAATGCCCTCTATACGTTAAAAAGTGAGTAAACAAGCCCAGTGGGTCCATTTTCTTTTTAAAACTCCATGATTATAAATGGTAATTAATCCCTTAGAATAGGGTTTATCCCTGAAATGTCACCACCTGTTTGTTACTGTTTATACAGTATTTTAGTGATAAAAGAATATAATATGATACAATAGTTTGGCCCATGACTTGTTTCTATTGCTGCTCTTCATAATTGGTAGACTTTGATATTTAAGGACAGATCTCTCAATAACTAGAATTTTTCATTAAAAACTGAAATTTCTTTCTATCTAAATTCTAAATGACCATGATTTAATTTAAATTAGAAAGAGCATTCTCTCATCATCCTAGAATGGTTGAAACTAATGAGAATCAAGAATGAAGATTTCATTTTTAATTCATATGTGTGCATTTATGTGCATATTTATTTTAACATATATGTAATACTATGGAAACATATTACTTTCTATGACAGGTAAAGCTGGACTCTATGCAAAGTCCCCACTTTGCAGAAACTTTATAGTCTATTTGAAGCCTCAATATGAGCTTTGATACAAGACAGAATAGAATCAATATTGAAAGTAAATATTGGAAATGTGAATACTGGACGTAAGAAGCCTAGGTAAGAGAGAATTCACTTATGCTTATTGCTGAGAATCTCTCCCACCACAATCTGGAAGCTTCTTAGAAGATGTAGGATTTGAGTTGAATGGAGATGGGAGAGTACAGGTTTCAAAACAAGAGAATATCTTTCTATTTTAACTAATTTAATGGCTGTACCATTTATTAATATGCCTTCAATTAAGAATTTTGTTCTTGTAAGTAGCTTATGTGAATCCAGTATTATAATTGTTAAGAGGTAAGTAGCCTGGAGTTCAAATAAGCTCAACCACTGATTAGCTGTGTAACTCTTGAGCAAATTTCTTGCTATTGGAAACCCAGTTTCTTCATCTATTAATTGTTTATAATAACACCTACTAATGAGGTTGTGAAGATTGAATGAGAAAAATTACATAAATGCTCAAAGTAATGCTAAAATGCTAGCTATTAATACACTGTGTTATAGAAATTATTAACATTTTGAATTAATTCATTCTAATTTATTTTAATCTTTAGATTTGTTCATGAGTGTTAGATTACTCAAGTCTGTGGTCACTTAGGTTCTTGATGGCATACCAATTAATATTAGATACATAAAACAGCTTTTTGTTTGCTTAGATGGTGACTTTTATTCTATGTTCTTAGGGAAATTCAGTTTTTCTATCTATTCCAAAGACAGGAAACCACTATTTGATTCAACTTGAACTTCATTTGGAAGCTGTCATGTCTGAATATTAAAGTTCAGAAATGATACTCGTGTAGGGGAAACAGAATGTCAGAATGCTTCAGATGGGCCATAGGATTGTAATTCTAATTACGTAGGGTGTTAAATTCTGGTAAATAGCTGTCTTGACTGACTCAGGGTTTTATAAGCACTTTTGATCCAATTTCCCTAAGGTGGTGCTCCAAAGGAAGAAAAAACCCTCCAAATATTAACATAAACGTGTTTAATTATTGGTTGACAGTCAACCAGCAGCACTGTGCAAAGAGAAGTAAACTGGAAAAAAAATAATTAATCCAGGAGTGAGTGGGATTAGGTGTATAGCAACCAGATATATCAGCAATGGTGCTGCTTTTCCCCATTCATTCTCCTGAGAAGTAGAATTAACAAGTCCAAATATGGATTCCAAAAGCGTACAGTGAAATTAAGTGGCATCACATTAGTACTATTATCCAAAGCAATCCATGATGATAGAGATGGACAGGAATACAGTAATGTTTCTGAGTAGCATATAGTACATCACTATAAAACTTGCCCAATTTTTCAACCCTGCACAATTTTCAATGTAGCTTTGTAGTTCCTCTCATGAAAAGGTAGCATCTGTCTCCCTATTTTTGACCTGGGCTAGCTTTTTGACTTGTTTTGCTACAAAGAATGTGGTACAAGTGATGGTGTGTCAGTACTGAGTCTAGCCCTCAAAAGGCCTTGAATTTTCTCTCTCTTGAACTTCTCCTTTTTCCATTAGAACAAGCCCAGGTCAACCTGCTGAAGAAGAATTTAGGTACAGTCACCCTAGAAACTAAACTGAGGTTGATTGCAGATGTGTGACCAGCTAAGAACTAAACATTTTCCTAGCTGAGCCCAGCCTAAATTGTTCAACTCCAGAATTGTGAAGTAAATAAAAGGGGTTGTATTAAGATACTATACTGATAAAATTGGCAAGAGTTATGATTAGGGAAAGAATTTCTTAACAGTCCTGGATAATCCATCTGGTTTGGACCTAGGTCTTAGCCAACACTGAAGAGTACAAAGTGGGATCCTGTTTCAATAGTAAAGAGAAAATTGGTAAAAGCTAGAAAATTTTCAGAACTCAATCTAGCAGACTGAGTAAAGGCCAGGGCTAGGTTTCAAGCTTAGCAGGGAACTGGAGTGAAATCAGTAACCTATACCTGAGATATGGTCACCCAAACTGGAAAAAAAAAAAAAAAAAAATTCCCATTGAAATTCAGTGAAAAGTAGGGAGTTCAGAGCTCACAACAGTTGACAGTTTGATCAATTCTAGGTCCCTCCCACTGGCTGTCTTGAGGCTGACAGCAGCCTTACTAAGAACTGGGCAAAGCTAAGCTTGCAGGTGGCAGTCTTCAGTCACTGAAGCTGATGGAGAAAGGTATTAATGAGCAGGGAGACAAGGAGACAATGAGAAAGTTTAGTGCTCTGCAGAGGTGGTAAGAAGAAAATTAGATATCTTCTATCTGCCTCTGTCTTCTCATTATCACTTCCCTCCTTTATTCTCACCACATTGAGTCTATTTTTCAATGTTTTTTTTCCTACTTACTTAAATTTTAAAAAATAACTTCAACATTGATTTTAGAATCGGGGGTGCACGTGCAGATTTGTTACATGGGTATATTGCACCTTGTTGAGGTTTGGGATACAAATGATCCCATCACCAATATAGTGAGTATAGTACCCAACAGTGAGTTTTTCAACCCTTTCCGCCCTCCCACCTTCCCCCTCCCTCATAATCCCCAGTGTCTATTGTTGCCATCTTTACGTCCATGAGTACCCAATGTTTAGCTCCCATTTGTACGTGAGAATGTGTGGTTTTTAGTTTTCGGTTCCTGAGTTAATTCACTTGGGTAATATCCTCTAGCTGCACCCATGTTGCTGCAAAGGACATGATTTTGCTGTTTTTTATGGCTACACGTACTGAGTAAATTTTATCTTATAATGTTATTAAAAATGTATGATTATAAGGCAAGGTATTGTCATCATGTAAGTCTATACATGACTATTGTGTTATTATAACAGATAAAGAAGAGACATAAGTAATGGATAATACCAAAGAGTTAATACAAATATCTGACAACTTTGTCTTCGAGACTAAATACAGAATGGAATCTTTATAATGTTCACAGAAACCAACAAGGAGGCCCAAGGATTTGGGTGAATAGCATCAAATTAACAGATACTGGAGAGGATGCTCTAGATACATCCTCATCTAGAGTAATTATCTTACATTCTGGACAAGTTTTTTAAAAGATCAATAGCACCTGGAACAAATGAATAAAAGGGTGTTCAGACTTTGAAAGGTCTGGCAATCCTGATTGTGGGAAAGAATTTGTGAGTACGTATAATTTTTAATATAAAAAATAGGAGGCACAAAGTGAAATAGCATGGTCTTTGAATATGTAAAGGTCAGGGGTGTGACTATAGGTTTATTCTGTGGGTATCCATGGCAAAAATACAGACAGGACAGAGAAGCAGGTATCAGAATGCAAAGGACACAAACTGAGGAAGGGAGAGAAACTTAAACTTTAAAACCAAAATGAAGTTTATTGGAAAATTATTTACTAAGTGAGCTTATGTTGTGTGACTTGAATTTTTATTGCATAAAACTTGAAAAGTCAAAGGGCTTCTTGGAGTAGTCATCCAAAGCCAGAGGAAGCACCAACCAACGCAGTAGGTTTAAAGAGACAGGGAGAGAGAAAGATAAGCATGTTCCTTGACTATTTCATAAAATATTTTTCCCATGTAATGATTGTATAAGGTTTTATGTTTTATAAGATAATGCTTTATTTTCTTACATTTATTATCTTGTGAATTCAGTTAATCAAAGTGAATGGCAAAGCAAGAGGTATTGTTCTCGTAGTGGACCCTAAACATCCGCCGGTTCTGGGTTCTGATCTCCCAACAGATGTGGACAACGTAAGTTCTAAACCAGTGAAACAGTTTTATCATTCAAATCGCACACATTGTTAAAATCAATTATCTTACCGAGACACCATAACTACTTGAAAAAAATCATTAAAGCTAATTTGTACCTAATTTTGACTAAAATGCACACTATAATTTTCTGACATTTTTCTTTAAACTCATTGGGCATTACTTAGAATATATCTATTTGAATCAAAATATAATAGTTTATTATCACTAATAAGGTAAGGGCCCCAAATGCAAAAGAATCACAGATACAGGTGAGCTATTAAGGTCATTTGGTTACATTCTGGAAAATAAATGAGGCTTGTATACCCTGTCATGGGTTGATTTCCATTGAAAGATGCTAGGTACTGTTGAGGGTGAATTTTGACTGTGAAGAAATAGAATCTGTATAGCAGGAAAGCATACCCAACTGGAATGCTGGCTAAAACAAAGAGAAAAAAGCAGCCCATTATCTAGGTTTAAAAATAATAATAACATTTCAAAAGGACTTCTTTTTTAGTTAGTTCTTAAGCACACTTGAGGTCACTTCTCTGGGCAGGGAAGTGACTGATATTATTAGCAACCCTTCTCTCTTTTTGTCAGGATGTTTTCATGAGTATTTTCCATAGTTGATGCATAATTTGATTCATTTTCTTTGAGGAGCATTATATTCACCAGAGAACAAAAACAGCCAATATTGGGAAATTAATTTACTCTTCTAAAAGTCTGTGAAAAGTTGGAAAGAATTACCATGAGTCCACTGAGGAATAAAAAGCCCTCCATCTTGAACATAATATACCCATTGTTCTTTCAGGATTTACCTATTTACAATGTCAATCAAGGTTATAGAACTTTATGTTTTAGTTGCTTAGAATCTTCATGGAATAAAAACAAGCTATATTTCTTTTATTCTACTTGAAGTTATTTATTTATCCAGCCTCAGGAATCATTTCCTAAGACAGAAAAAGTCTTATTTTCTCTATACTTTTAAAGTCTTTCTAAGGTGGAATACGTCTTTGGGGTGGAAGAGCATTATTTCAGCTACAAGAGATGAAAGAAAAAAGAGACAATAATTATTAACATCAACCTTTTCACTCCTTGGGCAGCTAGTTCATCACAAAGATCCATGCTGTATTTAAAGTTTTCAAATTACTGCCAAGGTATTTGCAAGTTATATATATTTTTCAGGGAAATAATATATATTCTTTTGTCTTAAAATTAGGAAAAATATTTTCAGAATTTCATTTGTACCATCCACAACTATTATGTAATGTTTGGATAAAACTGATTTTTCTTTACAAAATCTAATGCTATTTTCTTTACAGACACCCTTCCTTTACAGATACCCACAGATACACACACACACACACGCACGCATGCATGCGCACGCACACACACACACACACACACATACACAAAGAAAGTTTTCATTTGAATTACACACAGATAAATAGCAAATTCATTTCATTCAATCAGATGTCCAGAGTCTCACTTGGCTCACTGCTCCCCTAAAAATATAATTATTACTTTAAAAAAGATTTGTAAGATCTAGAAGATTCATTTCTTTCTTAAGTAAATCAAAGTTTCCTTCAGTTTTATATTCAGTAATTACAATGCTGATATGGTCTGTAAAATACTTTATTTTTCTGATTATTGTTGTGATATTTAAAAATACTTTTGATTTGAGATCCCTCTGTCTCTCTTACTCCATCTCTCCTTCTCTCTCCTCTTTATGTTTTTGCTAAAAGCATGCATTACAGGTCTTACCTGGAAGAAAATGCAGGAGATACCCACTAATTGTCATCAGGCTAATTTGTGCCTCAGAAATTGCTGGAATGCAAATGTCAATCTGACTCCCTTGTTAAAATAAAAGTCTTTTTAAAATGTCTACATTACATTGAGACTAAGGAGCAATTTCTCTTATTGAGCCATTGTACTTTTACAAAATGATCAGTATGCATTACATTTGTGGAAGGAAAATCAGAGGATGCGAGAGAGTAGAACATAAAGTAATCATCTCAACAGTGAGGATCTTAAAAATGCCTAGTAAAGAATAATTCACAAGCAATATTTCCATTATGGTAAACTAAATTTTCATTAACTCTGCTTAGCCATAAAATGTGGTAGTTTTTCATGGATAGTTTGGTTATCAGAATCAGTCACAATTTCTCCTAGATTTTTTAGATAGATAGATATGCGTGTGTGCGTGTGTGTGTGTGTGTGTGTGTGTGTATGCGTATGTAGCTACAAAGATAAAGTTTGAATTCCCATTTTAAAATCTAAATGGGCAAACTATTTTTGAAAATGTTTGAAACTGAGGTACCGAGAGTAGAGGTAATCATACTTTATTGATTAATTGGTTTATTGATTCATTTTTACACCCTTTCCCTCCCTGTTCTCGTTTCTGTCCCTTCATCAACAATCAACTCCATTGGTGTGTTAGGTATGCACATTTTAAAAATATGTGGTACTGTTCTGTAATATATATTGAGCTATAGGCTGCTTCTTTTCTTATTATAGTCACTCAGCTTGTTTATATAAGATCTACCCATGGCTCTCTGTTTATGTATAGTCTGTCATTTCTAAAAGCTGCAAAGTTTTCCATAGTGTCATAGATTAGGCAAGAATATTGATTTTAAAAGATGGCTATATTCATTTATATTGCTGCTGTGATGAATAACCACCAACGTAGTGGCTTAACACATATTTATTCTTTCATGCTTCTGGAGTTCAGAATTCCAAAATGAGTTGGCAGGGCTTTGTTCCTCCTGGAGTCTCTAGGAGAACCCATTTCTTTGCCCTGTGTAGTTTCGAGAGGCCAACTGTATTCTTTGGCTTTTGACTCCTTCCATCTTTAAATGTCTCTGTAGCATCTTTAAATGTCTCTGATGCCAGTTTCTGTTATCACATCACCTTCTCTGACTCTGATGCTCCTTTCTCCCTCTTATAACAACATTTGTGATTATGTTGGGCCCACCTAAAAAATCCAGGATTATTGCCCCATTTTAAAATCCTTAATCAATCATAGCTACAAAGTCCCTCTTACCATGTAAGGTGACATATTCATAGATTCTGGGGATTAGGATGTGGCATCTGTGGAAAGCAATTATACTGCCTACCATAATGCCAGAAAAAACGGAGATGGGTCCAGATTTGATCCTTGACTGTTACCACCTTCACTGTTACTCCTTAGGGCAGGTTGTGCTATTTCAAGATGGTACAGAGATTCTCCAGAGAGCAGTGTACCCCACTGACTGCAGACTTGTCACGAACCCCTTGGAAATCTTGTCAAGGCTTCAACATGTGTTCCAAAAGCATCCTTCTTGTTACCATTCCCTTACCAGTGATGCTGCACACCAGTATGTTACGGTTTTCTAACACAGAACCTTCTCAAATGTCATCATCTTGCTATTTTAGCAAGCTAACCATTTTTGTCTGGTCTTGCTACTCCTGGCTTCTCTAAGACTTCATTTCCTTCCTGCTCACACGTTACCCAGTTCCATTGCTTAAATGAGCCTGATCTTTCCTGAACAGAACACTGGGTGGTATTGTCTGGTGTATTCTTCTTTGGGTGTTGTTTTTTGAAATAAACAACTCCTTATAGTTAAGAACATGAAGATTGAATTACCTTCTTAAGATGGTCAGGCACACTGCTACATTAGTGAGGGGAAAAAAAAATCACACCAATTGCTAAATTAGATTTGCCTACCAAATAAGCTGACATACTTTATTGTTTAATAGTTTTGTTGATTATTTTGGTTATACTAGCTTTGTGGGATTAAGGACAGTAGCCTATGAGGGTACCCAAATCACGGGTGAACACTGAGAATTCCTGCCTATTCAGATAGACATGTGTAATGTATATTGACATACTTAGACGTACTGATTATCAGCTTTCTCTGCACCTTGTGCCAATTGACCAGCTTTTTCTTTTCGCTACGCTGGTGGAAGGCAACTGATTCAAATGCTTTTTCTTTCAAACAATTTTTAACTTCACTTCTGATTGGCTTGTGGCCCCTGCTGATTGACAAGCAAGTCTACAGCTGTGGGTTCTCTTTTGAAGCTATTTTATCTTTTCTCTTTGACTTTTCTTTAATTTGATTCACTCTTGGAGCACCCCATGGAAAGAACCCTCATTACTCTCTATTCCCCTGCAAGTTGGTAGATGGCAAAGCACACTCAGAGGTCTTATCCCTCCCTTTGTTAGGATAGGCCGCCTGCAAAAGCTCTGGGAATGCTTATCTGTGCTGGCAGATAACTGCTCCCAGGTTTAAACTTCAAAGGCAAAACCCAGGCAGCTCCAAAGAAGGAAACTTCAGTCAGCTTCAAGGGGTGAGTGAGCTGGTCCTGTGGCTACTTTTGGAAGTGTGAAAGGCACACTGAGAAATCAGGCTAGGCTTAAGATCTTGAGGTCACTTTTTTACATTTGTGTGGTAACTGCAGGGTTCTGGGTGGTGGGGGAACCAGCTCCTTCTTTACAGGCAAAGACAATGATACTCTCCACTGGACGACTGACACTGGGTACAGGTACTGACTTTGTGACCAAAGAGTCAGAGGGTACAGTGAGAAGGTGGGTTCCCACAGGACCACTCATTAACTGCAACCTGACCAGGAGGTTTCTGCTGAACAGGAGTGATTTATGGCTGAACCTGATAAATCACTTGCATATAGCAACTATGGCTCAAGGTTCTATGGGAAATTGTCACCAAATATATTTTCCCAAGCATGGATATCTGTTAATGTCTGTAGTATATTTTTCTAACCCTAAAGTTTGGATGGGAAGAATGTCAAAGAAACAAATAGTCTCAAGTTCAGCCTCTCCCGGCCACCAAAGATCATAATGACAATTTCTTTTCCATTTTCTCTTCTCTTCTCTCTCACATATATATATCTTCCATATATTTCTAGATATAGACATATAAAGTAACTGGACTCACTCATGGAACATACAGTGAAAGGACCCTAATTATTCCGTTTTTCATTGCCAGTATGTATATATGAAAGAAAGAGAAGGAATAGTTACAGCAAGCCTCTCATTCTCACTGCCCCGAGCCTCTACTTACTTTGATAGTCTTTATCCCATAGTCAATTTCTTAACTTCACTAAGCATTATTTTGTTTCATCAAAAAAATAAGAGGCATAGTAGTAGTATCAACCTTGCATGGTTATTGTAAGGAGCTAATGAGAGAATAAGATTGAAGTATTCAGCAGATGTAATTGGTTATCATGATATTTATTGTCATCCCCTTCCTGATTATTCTAAGAAAGGCTCTGGCTCATTGTGTTTGATGTGTGGGAGCTGAGGTTGAAAAAAAAAAAGGGGAAGGAGGTTAATCTAGTTCCCACACTCACAGTTGCTGTCCATGCCTTATGATTAGATCTCTCTGCCTTGCTGTCTTTTCCTGTCACTTTCCTTTTGATCTTTTGAGCTTTGTCCTCCTACTTGGTTGCTGTCCACTCCATTGTCAATTTCCAGACCACAGATCTTCATGATGCCTGGGGGTAGCTGTCAGTGCTAGTGTTGTGCCTGCCAAACTCCAGTCTCTGGGGCTTTTCTTGCTTGGCTAACAGGGAATGCCTTTCGTGAGCAGCTTGTTTCATAGGGGGTTCCCCTACCAGATACTGTAGGCTCCAAATGCCAGCTTTCTTTTCATGATAAGCATTATGAGTAAGAAGAGGGTAGAATAGAGGATCAGGTTAGTAGATGGTCAGAGAGAAAGAGCCTCACCTGACACCTGGAATAACTGATCTCTTTTACATATGGGCTATTATTGCCCAGTGTACCCACTCTACTTGTCTTTTAGATGAATAGCGAATATTTAAAGGACTCGTTTTATGTTCTACTAGTCCAGCTATCCACAGGAAAGGCTACTATATCTGAATCTTAATTGTGAAAAACATTACTCACATTTTCCCACAGGGTTTCTGACACTAACATTTGTGTTATTATTAAAAACACTCTCAGCCTTGATGTTGTCAAATCACATTGAACAAGCTCTCTATATCCAGGGGTTTATCAATAAGGATGCTAAGACTTGCATGAGTACATTGCAGTCCTAATTCAGTGCCTGGAACATGGAAGATAAATGTTACCTTCATATTATGAGCAGAATACCTAGCAATATGTTTTTTATTTCCTGTTTTAGAAATGACATTAGCTATTTACAAATAATGTGTGATGAACCGAGAGTTTGAGTTAATTTAATTCTGTTTACCTGAAGTCCAATAAAATAATAATTAAATAAAATATTAGAAGAGAGGAGTCTGTGATTTCTCTAAATACAAAGCCACTGCTGACACATTGAGGCTTAATCACAGAGATTTTATTTGTGATTGAGTTCATTCTGTTTTCTTCTAGAACACTCTCCCCCTCTTCCTCCTTATCCCACCATTCAAGCACCTCCCAAACTCCCTTCTGCATACACAGACATGCACACATCTATGGAGCTCAGCTTTTGCTCTGAGTTACCTGCAGACCCAAAATGTGGACCATATTTGCAGATGTAGTTTAGCACAGCCATAGTATCTTTCTATGATACCCTTGGCTGTTATCTCACCTTTTTGACCAGGGACTACTGAGGCACATTAGTTGTCTTCAACAATCTGCCTTCTTGAATCATAATTGTGGATCTCAAGGATAAGTGCTGAACATCATTCAACAATCAAAGTAAAATCTTAAAATCTACAGTTAAAATATATTGGCCTCGTTGGAGGAAGTGCAATGAGTTGCAATTTGGTAGCAGTGGTGATGGGTGAAGTGGAGCTGAATCTATGATATGGCTTGGTTGTGTCTTCACCCAAGTCTCATTTTGAATTGTAGTTCACATAAGGCTAAGGTATCATGGGAGAGACTAGGTGGGAGGTAATTGAATTATGAGGCCGTTATCCCCATGCTGTTCTCATGATAGTGAGCTCTCACGAGATCTGGTGGTTTTATAAGGGGTTTTTCCCCTTTGCCCAGCACTTCTCCTTCCTGCCACCATGTGAAGAAACACGTTTGCTCCCCCTTATGTCATGACTGTAAATGTCCTGAGGCCTCTCCAGGAATGCTGAACTGTGACTCAATTAAATTTCTTTCTTTTATAAACTACCCAGTCTCAGGTATGTCCTTATAGCAGCAGGACTACTGAGGCATATTAGTTATCTTCAGACAATCTGCCTTCTCAAGTCATAGTTGTGGATCTCAAGAATGGACTAATACACTCTATTTTTCCTAAAGGATATCATGCAATCAAGAAACAGTTACTTGGTGCATATGGCGTGCCAGGACCTGGTATAAGGAGTGGAGATGCAACCTTGAATAAGAGAGAAAAGTCTCGGCCTTTGTAGAGTTTACCATGTAGTCAGGAATACAGACAAGTAAAGAAGACATTGTATTTACAATATACTAGAGTGTGTTAAGTGTTCTGGTATAAAAAGTGCAGAGTTCTAAAGGATCATATATGAGAAAAGCCTAAGTTTCCTGGATGATTGTATGTGGTTAGGAAAAGATGTTTGAAGAAAAATGCCACCAAAGCTGAGATCTAAATGATAAGGAGGAGTTAGCCAAGACATAAAAGTGGGGAGCATGTTCCAAGGAAAGAAGCAGTATGTAAAGGCAAGAGAAGGTGATTCATTCAGGGAATTGAAAGTAATTATATACTGGTAAATTTGAAGGCACAATTGCAGAAGAAGTGATCAGAGAGGAAACTGGGGATTTGAATAACCTCAGATCATGTGTAGACTTCAAATTAATATTAAATAATTTGAACATTATTCTAAAGGCTTGGAGCTAAGAAGGATATATGGTTAGATCATTCTGCCTGCAGTGTACCGAAAAGATTCGGAGGGGAGTAGAATGGAAGCGTGGTGACCAGTTAAGAGAGTCCTGCAGACATTTGATACATGGCTGATAGTGGCCAGAACCATTACTATAGGTAAATACAGCAGGTCAAATGATAACCCCTCAAAGATGTCCACCTCTTAATACCTGGAACCTGTGAATATATTATGTTACATGGCAAAGGCAATTGCAGTTACAGATGAACTTTAAAATAATCAGCTGACTTTAAAAGAAGAACATTATTCTGGATTATATGAGTAGGCCCAGCATAATCACAAGGGCTCTTTAAGGCAGAAGGGAGGCAGAGGAGGAAGTTTGAGTCAGAAATTTGAAGATGCCATACTACTTGTTTTGAAGATGTAGAAAAGGGGCTATAAGCAGAGAAAGTTAGGAAGCCTTTAGAAGCTGGAAAAGGTAAGGAAATTATTTCTCCCTTAGAAACTTCAGAAGAAATGCAGCCATGTTGATACCTTGATTTTGGTCTAGTGAATCCCATTTTGGATCTCTGACCTCCAGAACTGGAAAGAATAAGTATGTATTGCTTTAAGGCACTAAGCTTGTAGTAATTTTCTATAGCAGCAGTAGGAAACTAAGAAGGGATGGAAAGAAGTAGAGAATGCTGAGAGATATTTAGGTGGTAGGAATGAGAAGGCTTAGTGTTCAATTTAACATGCAAGAGGAAAGTGAGCAAAGAGGGGTTATCTTTTCAAAAAAGGTTTTTTGTTATATTAGTCACAAGTAGAGAAGTCTTCATACCAATGTAACCTATAACATACCAATGTAACCTTATAACAATACATTCAACGACTAGATTTGACTCAAAATAACAGTAAATAATATTACAGATATTAAAGGCAGAGATGGATAAAATTTATACAATGATCAGTGACTTGTTTCTCTGGGTATTTGATATCAATACTTCTCCATTAGACTGATAAAGGATTCATATAGTTCAGATATTGATATTCAGCCAAATGTCACTTATAAGTAAATAAAATGAAACGTTGAATTTCAGACACATTATATAAATAACTGCTGCCACAAAGTTGTAACATGTTACATGTTCTAGAAAAGCCCAATGTGCCTCTTAAGAGTGATGGACATAATTTAATACTAAAATAAAATAAAACTTTTAGAGAAACTTGGTGAGATTTAATTACTAAATTGAAAGGAAGATAGAAAACAGAATATGAAACACAGAAAGCAATGATTAGTATTATTTTAGGATTAGATAAGCATGACTGGCAGCTACACAACCCCAGAGTATTTGTCATATCAATTGTCTTCTCTTCAAGTCTTTCATGCCCATCTTTTCTCTTTCCTCCCAGAATGATTCCTTGTCTTCTCTGTGGTTCAATGACATGTACCTCTATCATATCAGGTTTCATATTCTTCACTAGATTACAGCTATTTATACATGTGTCCTTCCTTTTCACAAGCTTTCAACAAACACTTGAAGCCAGGCAGTCTTTTATTTTTGTTTCTTTATCTAGCACAATGCCTTCTATGAAGAAGCTAGTGAGTGATGAAGAAGGTAGATTCAGTAGCAGAAGAACTGGGTAAAGATTTAACTTCATGCTTCACTAATTATCGATGTAAGCTTGGGAAACATCATTTCACATCTTGGTGCTTTAATTTTCTATTTCAAAACTTCATGACTCAAAATATAAGGCAGAACATTTTAAATGACCAAATTGTTCAGATGAACTGAGTTACGTTCCAACCGTGCTTAAAGTATTACTGTTCAGCTAATTACGAATGTTGATATGCTGAGTTGTGGATACCATTGAATGCTGAAAAGAAGTTCTATAGGTTATGGAAAGAAAGAAAAAAGAAAGAAGGAGAAAGATGAAAAGACCAGAGGGAAGAGAAACATTGTGGGGGAAAATGGCGATATCTAAAGGAAATTGGATTAAATTTCTTACATGTGTTATCCTATGTAAATTTCCTCTCTGTCTCCCCATGCAGTTTCAGTTAAGTATTATTTTTCTTTTAATGCTTTGTGGAGTTGGATCTATCCTTAGAATACCTTAGAGCTCTGACTGTGACCTAGAGGCAGGCCCTGGGCAAGAGTAAATGACAGCAGAAAACTGCTGTACACAGCCTAAAGAGCCAATAAATATATGAAACAATTACCCATTAATTATTCTTGCATTTTTTAAAAATAAAATTTTACAACATCCTCCATTTCTTTTTTTTGATGCTAGTCAAGACATTGGACTCCTGAGCGTTATTTCAGGCAAATTGTATACTCACGTCTTCAGAGTTTCCTACAGGGGAAAGCTATAAGGATCTGAATTTTAAACAGTGACACAATGAGGAGAGGTATTGACACACAGACACTGTGATATGGATTTTACTTAACTCTGTTGATAAGTAAGGTAAACACCAACTGCCTTGTTGTTAAATATAATTCCAACTTTCTATTTTAGTAAACTGGGCACATTTTTACAATGTGAGCACACATATGTTCTCACAATCCAGATCAAGAGAAAGACATTAGTAGCATCTCAGATACCTAGCTAGTGACCTCTCTCAGGCATTACCTGCCCCCCTCCTCAAAGGTAACCATTATTCTGACTTCTACCCTCACCTGATTAGTTTTGCTTGTTTTTGAGCATTGCATGACATAACTCATTCCTATGAACTCTGGTGTTTGGCACACTTTATCCCTGAGATTTGTCCGTGGTTTGCAGGTAATAGTAAGTCATTCATTTTTATTGTATGTTATCTTCTGTGATACAAATAGGCCATAATATATGTATGCATTCTACTTCAAATTGCCATTTGGATTGTTATATATTTTAAAGCCATCTAGTTAGGTTTATATAATTTTCAAATCTATGTTTCTATTGAATTGCCTTTTATAAATCTGAGAATATTCTCCTGTATCTTTAATATGTTTTTCCCTCCAATGATATTTGTCTGTAAGTAGAATCTTTTCCCCTGGTATATCTTTTTCATTCCTTTACTTTCATTTCTTTATGTTTACTTATTTAAAATTGTATCTTGTAAATGGTGTATGGTTGGTATAGGGAAGGAAAAAATAAGTTTTCCTCTACCCTTCCAAGTTCTCAGCTAGGGACACTGTAATAAAAGACAGATTAATAAGATAAAAACAAACAGAAGTTTATTAACATGTATATTGCATAGATACTCGAGAGATACCTATGAGGAAATCTCAAAGAGGTGGCTTAAAAATTCAGCTTATAGATAGCATGTTCAACAAAAAACAATAAAATTTTAGGGAAGTGACAAGACAAAGGGAAAAGGCCTTGGGTCTCTATGGGTGGCAAAATGTGGGAAGGCAAATATAGAAATAAACTAATGATAGATAAAGGCTAATTAGGACAGTTTTGTTATGTAGATTTCTGTGGTACCCCCTCCAGGCAGATAAGAGTCTCTGGCGATTAATTTTTGTCCTTTCTGGTACAAGAGGGGAGGAGGGATACCTTTGTAAATTTATGTTCTGCTTTTTGGCAAACAGGGGGCAGGAACCTGCTTCCTCTTAATTGCTTTCAATTTAAAATGATCCTATGCCAAAGTGGCATATTTTGGTGTACCATATTCTGTTGTAATGGGCTATTATTTTATTGTTTAATTTTCTAATTGGAGTTCTTAGTTCATTTATTGTCATTATTGATTTAAGTGTAACTGTAAAATCTTTTTATTTTCTGTTTGTTCCATCTTTTTTCTTTATTCCTCCTTTTTACTTCATCTATTGATCAAGTTGTTTTATTATTATACATATTCTCTTCTTATTAGTATTTTAGTTACAATTTTACAGTTTTTGTATTTCTCTTTCTTTTTTCTTCTTTCTATTCTTTTCCTTTTTCTTCTTCTTCTTTTTTTTTTTTTTTTTTTGAGACAGTATCTAACTCTGTCACCCAGGCTGGAGTGCAGTGGTATGATCATGGCTCAGTGCAACCTCTACCTCCCAGGCTCAAGCGATCCTTCCACCTTAGCCTCCTGAGTATATAATCTCCCTAAAATTAGTACTTTTACCATTTTCTAGCTGATATAAAAATTTACAACAGTTTAACTCATTCAACCCCCTTATTATTTTCATATTTGTACACTACATGTTACCAATATCACAAGATATTTTTATTATTATTTTATCAAGTAATTAATAATTTATATTGGATCATTAAATTTACCATATCTGGTGCTCTTTATTTCTTCTTGAAGCTCTGTGCTTCCATCTGGGATCATTCTCCTATAAGCTTTACTATATATAGAAAGACAAGTCTTTTGATAACAAATTCTTTTAGCTTTTGTTTTTCTTTGAAAACATCTTCACTTTATCTTCATTTTTGAAAAATATTTTGCTAGGTATAGAACTATCACTCTTTTTTTTCCCCTAAGGAATGCTCTAATTTTCACTGTGGCTTTTAGATATATTTACTATAATCTGTTCATTCATCTCAACTATAAAATCAAACAAACAAAAAGGAAGGCAGCTTTTGTTAGCCCCCTAACTGAAACACTCTTGAAGTAAGAGACTAAAAGAGAGCTAGTTATTTTTGATGAAACAAGAACAGGAAATAAAATGGAGAAAGCACAAATTTATTTTCAGAAAAGCATGACAATATCACATTTTTGAATTTGGATGTGTGAAGTTAAGGAAGTATAATACAGAATAGCCTGTAAATGTCTCTAAATTAAGAGGCAAGTTATCTGCTTAAGAAATAGGAAAATAGTGGTGGAATAGAGAGTATCAAGTTATTAGTTTGGTTTAAAAATGGCAAATATGAGAAATTAGAGAGAGAACAGAACCAGGGACTTGAAAAAGAACTGCTTAGCTATGCTGAAAACCCATCTGGAGACCAAATAGTTGGCACTAATTCATACAATTGCTTTATTTTTTTCTAACAGAACTCAGAAGTCTGGGTACAGCAAATAATAAGATGGTCAGACAGATATAAGACAGATGATTTGAAAAACGTTCATGATTTTTAGGTGAAGGAATAAGAGTGTTAGAATGGCAAGAAAGTGTTTGAAATGAACTATCATGGTGTCAAGGAAAGGGAGAAAATAAAATAAAACTATGAGAGGGGTTATGTGCTGTGAGTAACTGGAGGGAAAGAGAATCCAAAATTCTCTGTGAATAAAAGGAAATGGAGTGGAGGACCCAAAAGAGCAGAATATTTGGTAGGATGATGAAATTTTGAATTTCAAAATTTCAGGCAAAAGAATTTGAGTGACGACTATTTCAGTATTTCTGTGGCAATGGTTTGTAGGATTGAAATGAGATCAGAATGTTGATATTAACGTCAAGGCACTTTGAGGCTATTTGTTGGAAAAGTCATCTACACACTGAAATGGCCCAGTTGGTGATGGTTGATTTCATTGTAGGAGTAAAGAAGACTAAGTAAAGAAGAGCCATATTTCAAAGTCCACCGTGAATAAATGTGAGCAGTCAACATTACAGAGGATGACATCAATAAAGAGCAGTATATAATGGCATACTGAGTTATGAATCTTAATGAAAGTGTGATTTTTGCTTTAGGATTAAAAAAAATATTTAGGACCTAAGAAATTGCCAGTGCTACCTCTAGGCCATCAGATTCTTTAGGGTGAAAAAATAAAAAGCTTTCACTCAATTAGAATATAAGGAAAGAATTACTTTCAGGGAAGATCCATGTTTCAAATAAATAAGTAGCAGAAGTTTTCTGTGAAGAGATTAAGGATATAGAGCAGTGTGGTAAAAGTATATGGGGTTCTAGCAGCCACTGAAAAGAGAAATTGAGAAAGCCAACTGTGAATGGAGGAAACAAGAGGATAATTATGCAATGTGATGCTAAGTGAGAAAATAATTGACCAAAGGCTTTGAATTTGAGTTGGTGGCTAACCAAGAGATGCATAGTTGAAGTTATTATCATCTAAGTTACTGCTCCAATAAAAATAGTAGGCAGCAGCCTTTGTTGAATATTCTTATAGGTTGACACTGGGCAGTTAGGTTTGAAGGGAATTTTCTCTGGACATGCAGAAAGGAAGAATGGTAGTAAAAATGTAATCTAGAATTATTCCTAAAGCAGTACTGTCAGGCTTAGGAAATGGCTTTCAACAGAGCTCTCCCCAAGATATTTCAGGGGAATATAGATTGTATTTCCCACTGCTCACACTATAATTGAGTTTGGAGCTAATTCTTACTAATTAGTCTATTTTTACAGCATTAACATGGAACATGTTGGTTGAGGTTAGGAGGCCTCCTTTGAGTTCAATATTCTACTAGCAATGTGGAGCAGTATATGTATTAACATACTTATATCCTCATATTCACCTCTTAAAGAGTCTTGTTGAAGCAGGGTGACAAGAATTTCTGTCCCTGAACTGGGCGGAAGAGTTTCTAAACATCCACTCAATCTGTTCTAGAAAGAGAAGCCAAGGATTTCTTTTTTTTTTCACCCTATGCAATGCGTTCATCTCCCTGCATTAGTCATGTCCAGTATGTAGCCTTTTAGGAAAAAAAAAAAGTGCAATATTTTACTAAATTTGTTACGTAGGTAGTTAGTGAAACATGAGCAGGGCAGGAGATGGCCCGTCCTGCACAAGGAATGTCAGGCGACCAGCAGGTAATGACCAGATGATTGTTACCCTGTTTCTCTAAAATAATAATTGGTCACAGCCAGTGCCAGGAAAAGGCAGTCACCCAACAAATAAAAACACCTGAAACTGGTAATCAGTAGCTTCCCGATAAGATCTCAGGAGTTGGGTGAGTAGGCTCACACATGTGCATTAAGAGGCAAAATGGTGGCATTTAACTGGTATATGACCTTCCTCTAGAAACACTCAACTGGTAAGGGAAAAATGCCTCAAGTGAGCATGCATATAACTCCAGTAAACACACTGCACATGTGGCCCTTTCCAAGTGTTGGCAAGCAACCGCGCATGCAGAATACCAGCATATAAAAACCCAAGACAAAGGTTAAGCCATCTACTAGATCTCTCAAGTTGCTCACTTGGCCCTCTTCCAAGTGTACTTTACTTCCTTTCATTCCTGCTCTAAAGCTTTTTAATACACATTTACTCCTGCTCTAAAATATGCCTTGGTCTCTCACACTGCCTTATGGCCCTTGGTTGAATTATTTCTTCCGAGCAGGCAAGAATTGAGGCTGCTATAGACCCATAAAGATTCACCACTGGTAACATACTTTGGTGCCACGACTGGGATTGTGTTCCCTAATGGTAACAATTTGGCAAATGCAGCCCATTATGTCAAAATTTGGAGTCAAAATGTAATCACTCAGTGGATTCTTCTTGCCTGCTCTTCAGATAGAGCTGGATTATTAAGACAGGGGAATTGAAGTAGAAAAAGTTTAATGGACACAAAGCCAGCTAAATGGGAGACTGGAGTTTTATAACTCAATTCAGTCTTGCAGAAATTTGGAGACTGGAATTTTTCAAGGATAATTTGGCAGGTAGGGGATGAGGGAGAGGGAAGTACTGATTGGTCATGTCAGATATAAAATTGTAGGGGGTTGAAGTGGGTTCCTTTTGCTGTCTTCTCTTCCTTGGCAGAATCACAGAACTAGTTAAGGCAGATTTCCAGTCTAGGTGGCACCAGCTAGTCCATTAGAATGCAGGGTCTGAAAAATATCTTGAACACTAATCAGGTTTTACAATAGTGATGTTATCTATAGAGGTAATTGGGGAGGTTAGAAATCTTATGGCCTCTACTTGACTACTAACCCATAATTTCTAATCTTGTGGCTAATTTGTTAGTTTTACAAAGGTGGTCTGGTCCCCAAGCAAGCAGAGGGCTTGTTTCAGGAAAGGGCTGTTACCATCTTTGTTTCAAAGTTAAACTATAAACTAAACTCATCCTCTAGTTAGTTTGGCCTACATCCAGGAATGAACAAGGGCAGTTTTGAGGTTAAAGGCAAGCTGGAGTTGATTAGGTCAGATCTCTTTCAGTGTCATAATTTTCTCACTGTTATAATTTTTGCAAAGGCATTTTCAAAAACTAATTCTTCCCTTCTCAACCTCTTTAACTAGCATGCCTATCTAATCAAGCTTCCCCAAAGCAATAGAAAGACAATACAGGATATATAGTAATTAATTTTTCCCAGGATGACTTTGTCACCAAATTCAGAATCAAGTTTTTGTAGTCAGTTTTGAGCTGATATAACAAACTGGGTAATTTATAACAAATAGAAATCTATTCCCTCACAGTTCTAGAGACTAGGAAGTCCAGTATCAAGGTGCTGGCATCTGGTGAGGGACTTCTTGCTGCATCATAGCACAATAGAAAACATCACATGGCAGAAGGCAAAGAGAGAAGGCAAAAGGGGGCTAAACTCATCCTTTTATAATGAAGAAAATCAAAATATTTTACCCCAAAATATATTTCTTTGACATGTCTTGAAATAGCTGCAACAGGACCAGCAAACTGAGGTAGGGGAAATTTGCCTCTGTTGAGAACCTCTGTTAAGGAAGCCAGGCCTTCCCTTTCTAGGCCTTTACAAGATCCAGGAGAGGTTAACTGAATCTGACACCTTTAAAGGTCTGAAAAGAGATATTTGGGGTCTATTCTGAGGACTGCTGTGTATGAGGCTTTATCTCCATAACAAGATCACCTTTGCTGGCCAGGTCTTTTCCTTTCTCCCTCTCATGTCCTGTCTTGCCACTAAACCTGATTTATCAACATAACCTGTTTTTGGCCATGCTCTGAGCCTGCATTCTTTCTACAACCTCAAGATGGTATCTAAGTTTTTGTACCTCACTGAGAGACTGGGTCCTCATTCTGAAGGTTCCTGTGTATACATGATAAATCAATTTGTATGCCTCTTCTCTGTCTTTTGTAAGTTGATTTTTCAGTGAATCTTCAGAGGGCCAATAAGGAGCCTAATACAACCCATGGGGATGGAGCCCTTATGGCCTAATCACCTCTTAAAGGACCCATCTCTTATTACTGCTATAATGACAATTAAATTTTAACATGAATTTTAGAGGGGACAAACATTCAAGCCATAGCACAAATTAAATCAATCAAGAACACAATGACTTTAAACAAGAACAGATTCTTTCTACTTTTCGAAAAATCAGAGAAGTCCTCAAACACTCAGGCATGCAGTATAGCACAAAGGCCATTTTATTAAAAGGTATAGATGAAAATAAAAACAGACTAGAGACATGCACCTCACTAATAAGTATAAAGCCCATATTTGATACTACATTAAAGATCAAGAAAGAACAAATCATAGAAGACTATGTTTGGATTATTAATGAAGTCCTGGAAGATTAAAAAACATTATGTTTTTACACATTGCTAACACATTTTTATCAATTTTCACATTTAATTATTTGTCCTACTTTCTTAGAAAGATGAAAATATATTTATTATTTTAGACTGCAAAGTAAAATCCCATGAGGAAAAATGCAAATACAATCAGATTAGCAATGGTATTTGAACAAGGGGGCTATGACTAAATAGACCATTGGCTGTGTACAAACATGACTGTGTGAAATATGACTGTCACTTCATTTAAAAGAGAGAGGAATATAAAGTACCTTTGTTATTTAACTAAAACCAAATAATTCTCCTTTTTCTTCTGTTGACAAAATAAAGACTTGTGTGTATTTCAAAGGTCTTTCTTAAAACTCAAAGGAAAAAGAACAAGGGGAGTCACATGTATTATGTCTAAGAAATAATCTGATCTTTTAATGATCGTCATTCTAACTAGTGTGAGATGGTATCTCACTGTGGTTTTGATTTGCATTTCTCTGATGACCAGTGATGATGAGCATTTTTTCATGTGTCTGTTGGCTGCATAAATGTCTTCTTCTGAAAAGTGTCTGTTCATATCCTTTGCCCGCTTTTTCATGGGGTTGTTTGATTTTTTCTTGTAAACTTGTTTAAGTTCTTTGTAGATTCTGGATATTAGCCCTTTGTCAGATGAGTAGATTGCAAAAACTTTCTCCCATTCTGTAGGTTGCCTGTTGGTGGGAGTGTAAACTAGTTCAACCATTGTGGAAGACAGTGTGGGGATTCCTCAAGGATCTAGAACTAGATATACCATTTGACCCAGCGATCTCATTACTGGGTACATACCCAAAGGATTATAAATCATGTTACTATAAAGACACATGCACATGTATGTTTATTGCAGCACTATTCACAATAGCAAAAACTTGGAACCAACCATCAATGATAGACTAGATTAAGAAAATGTGGCACATATACACCATGGAATACTATGCAGCCATAAAAAATGATGAGTTCATGTCCTTTGTAGGGACGTGGATGAAGATGGAAACCATCATTCGGAGCAAACTATCGCAAGGACAGAAAACCAAACACCTCATGTTCTCACTCATAGGTTTGAACTGAACAATGAGAACACTTGGACACAGGGTGGGGAACATCACACACCAGAGCCTGGCATGGGGCGAGGGGTGGGGGAGGGATAGCATTAGGAAAAATACCTAATGTTAATGATGAGTTAATGGGTGCAGCAAATCAACATGGCACTTGTATACCTACGTAACAAACCTGCATGTTGTGCACATGTACCCTAGAACTTGAAGTATAATAAAAAAATAAATAAAATTAAAAAAAATCTGATCATTTAGAAGAGAAACAAGGCAAGTTGAGAAGAAAAGACTCCAAAATAAAGCAAAAAATTAGAAGGAGATCATGAGTTTGTCACATACATCCTGTGAAGAGACCACCAAACAGGCTTTGTGTGAGCAATAAAGCTGTCTATTTCACCTTGGTGAAGGCAGGCTGAGTCCGAAAAAGGAGTCAGCAAAGGGAGTTAGGGGTGGGGTAGTGTTATAGGATTTGGGTAGGTAGTGGAAAATTACAGTCAAAGGGCGTTGTTCTCTTGTGTGCAGGGGCAGGGGTCACAGGTGCTTGGTGAGGAGCTCCGGAGACTTATTGTCCAAGAGAAGGAATGTCACAAGTTAATGTCATCAGTTAAGGCAGGAACTGGCCATTTTCACTTCTTTTGTGATTCTTCAGTTGCTTCAGGTCATCTGGATGTATATGTGCAGGCTTGGGCTCAGAGGCCTGACATTCCTGCCTTGTTATTTTAATAAGAAAAATAAAACAAAATAGTGTTGAAGTGTTGGGGAGGTGACACTTTTTTTTTTTTGGGTGGTATGGAGAGATAATGGGCAATGTTTCTCAGGGCTGCTTTGAGTGGGATTAGGGACAGCATGGGAACCTAGAGTGGGAGAGATTAAGCTGAAGGAAGATTTTGTGATAAGGGATGATACTGTGGGGTTGTTAGAAGGAGCATTTGTCGTATACAATGATTGGTGATGACCTGGTTACGGTTTTGTATGAATTGAGAAACTAAACGGAAGACACAAGGTCCGAATAAGAGAAGGAGACAAACAGGTATTAAAGGACTAAGAATGGGGAGGACCCAGGACATCCAATAAGAGTGCCTAAGGGGGTTCAGCATGATTATTTGCTTGGTTGGTGAGTTTTGGGGCTCTATTCTTGAGGTTTATGTTGGCATATACCAGGCCAGATTGATTTAGGTAAAAATAACACCCTTCATTTAAAAATATACAGAGTCCTCTTTTTCTAGCAGTGAGTAGGTCGAGGCCTATGCAATTTTGGAGGAAAGATAAATGCAAAGCCAGCAATTGTTTGTTAAAGAAGGATTAGAAATGGCTAGGAGAAAGTGAGTGAGATTGATAGTTTGGTGGAGATAGCTGAGGAGAGGTAGAGGGTGGCATAAGAAAGGGAATAAGAGTGAATATAAAAGTAAAGAATAGGACTTCATCAGGGCAAAAGTATTGAAGTGTATCTTGCCACTGAAGATCTTCTATCCACTTCAAGAGAGACTTAAGGGTGGTGGTTTGAGGTAAAACCAGGAGCCACTGAATACCAAGAGCGTGAGAAACTGCTTGGGTGATTTGACTAATAAAGGTCGATCCATTATCAGACTATATAAAGGTGGGAAGGCCAAACCAAAGAATTATATCTGACAGAAGGGAAGAAATGACCATGGTGGCCTTCTCAGACCCTGTGGGAAAGGCCTCTACCTATCCAGTGAAAGTGTCTACCCAGACCAAGAGGTATTTTAGTTTTCTGACTCGGGGCATGTGAGTAAAGTTAATTTGCCAGTTCTGGTCAGGGGCAAATCCCTGAGCTTGAGGTGTAGGGAAGGGAGGGGGCCTGAACAATCCTTGAGGAGTAGTAGAATAGCAGATGGAACACTGAGAATTGATTTCCTTGAGGATAGATTTCCACGATGGAAAGGAAATGAGAAGTTTTAAAAGGCAGGCTAGCAGCTTGTAACCTACATGGAAAAGGTTACGAAATGATGACAGAATAGAATGGGCCTGTGAGGCTGGAAGGAGATATATTCCTTGGTCCAAGAACCACTTGCCTTGTGTGGGAAGAGATTGACAGGGGAAGTTTCAGTGGGGGAGTAGGTGGGAGTGACTGACGAGAAGAAGAAAAACTGCCACGAGGGACAGAAGTTGGAAGGCTAGCTGCTTTTTTAGCTACCTTATCAGCATAAGCGTTGCCCTGAGTGATGAGATCTGATTCCTTTTGATGGCCCTTGCAGTGAATGACTCCAGCTTCCTTTGGAAGTAAAGCGGCCTTGAGAAGAGTTTTTATTAAAGAGGCATTAATGATGCAGGACCCTTGCATAGTGAGGAAACCTCTTTCAGCCCATGTAACAGCATGGTGGTGCAGGATATGGAAGGCATATTTAGAGTCAGCATAAATATTGGTGCGTAGTCCCTTTGCAAGAGTGAGGGCCTGAGTTAAGGCAATGAATTCGGTTTGCTGAGAGGTAGTGGAGGGGGGCAGAGCAGTAGCCTCAATGATAGATGTGGAAGATACTATAACATAGCCTGCCTTTGCTGGTGAGTGGCGATTAGGCTTGGTGGAACTGCCATAAATAAACCAAGTGTGACTGAGGTGAGGAAAAGGAAAGAAGGAAATGTGGGGAAATGGACTGAATGTCAGGTGGATCAGAGAGATACAGTGATGGGGATGGGGGCCAGCCTAAAACAGTAAGGTCAAGTTGTTTGGACAGAAAGGCTACAGGGCGAGGTCCTGGCTCTTGTGTAAGCATTTTGACCACACAGCCCTGTACTCTGGCTGTGTTTAATGAAAAGGGTTGGGATGAGTTTGGGAAAGCTAGTGTGGGAGCAGCTTCTAGGGCTGTTTTTAAGGAACAGAAAGGGGAGTGGCGAAAGGATTTAGGATCTATGGACTCAGCTATGTTTGCTTTTGTGAGTTTATATAAAGGTTTAGTAAGGATGGTAAAACTAGGTATCCAAAGGTGGAAGTACCTAACCATGCCTAGGAAGGAAAGTTGTTGTTTTGTAGAAGGGATTGGGGTTTGGAAGATTAGCCAGACATGAGCAGGGAGAGCACATGTGTTTTTATGAAGAATTACGCCGAGATAGGTAGTGGATGAGGAAGAAATTTGGGCTTGACCGAAGTAATTGGGACTGTCTGTGAAGACTTGCAGCAACACAGCCCAGGTAAGTTGATGAGGCTGATGGGGGTCAGGGTCAGTCCAAGTGAAGGCAAAGAGAGGCTGGTATGAAGGGTGCAAAGGAACAGTAAAGAAAGCATGTTTGAGATCCAGAACAGAAAAATGGGTTGTTGAGGGGTTGTGGAGGGAGTTATTGAGGATAGGAGAGTATATGGGTTTGGTACCACGGGGTGGATAAGGCAAGACAATTTGGTTGATAAGGCACAGGTCCTGAACTAACCTATAAGACTTGTCTGGTTTTTGGACAAGGAAAATGGGGAAATTGTAAGGAGAATTTATAGGCTTTAAAAGGCCATGCTGTAACAGGCAAGTGATAACAGGCTTTAATCCTTTTAAAGTGTGCTGTGGGATGGGATATTGGTGTTGAGACGGGTAACGGTGATTAGGTCTTAATGGGATGGTAAGGGGTGCATGATCTGTCGCCAAGGAAGAAGTAGAGGCATCCTATACTTGTAGATTAAGGTGGGGAGATACAAGGGGAGTATGTGAAGGAGGCTTTGAACTGGGGAAAAGGGTCGCAATGAGGTGTGGCTGTAGCCTATGAATAGTCAGGGATGCAGATAATTTAATCAAAATGTCTTGACCTAATAAGGGAACTGGGCAGGTGAGGATAACTAAAAAGGAGTGCAGAAAAGAATGTTGTCCAAGTTAGCATCAGAGTTGGGGAGTTTTAAGAGGTTTAGAAGCCTGGCCATCAACATCCACAACAGTTATGAAGGCAAGGGAAACAGGCCCTTGAAAAGAAGGTAATGTGGAGTGGGTAGCCTCCATATTGATTAAGAAGGGGAAGGAATTACCCTCCACTGTAAGAGTTATCCAAAGTGTTTGTAATGGTCTAGGAGGCTTCTGAGGCGAATGGGCAGCGTCAGTCTTCAGCCGCTAAGCCAAGAAGATCTGGAAAGGAGTCAGTCAGAGAGCCTTGGGCCAGAATTCCAGGGGCTCTGGGAGTGGCTGCCGGGCAAGTTGGACAGTCCGATTTCCAGTGGGGTCCTGCACAGATGGGACACAGCTTAGGAGGAATCCCAGGCTGCAGGCATTCCTTGGCCCAGTGGCCAGATTTCCGGCACTTGAAGCAAGATCCCTGAGGGAGGAGGTCCTGAAGGAATGCCTGACTGCTGTGGCTTAGGTGTTTTGAAGTTCTTCTTGCTGGAGATGTGGCTGGGGTTTCTTTCACAGCAGAGGCAAGTAATTGCAACTCTTCTCTCTTATTGTACACCTTGAAGGTGAGGTTAATTAAGTCCTGTTGTGGGGTTTGAGGGCCAGAATCTAATTTTGGGAGCTTTTTCTAATGTCAGAAGCAGATTGGGTAATAAAATGCATATTGAAAATTAGACAGCCTTCTGGCCTCTCTGGGTCTAGGGTGGTAAAATGTCTAAGGGTTGTTGCCAAATGAGCCATGAACTGAGCTGGGTTTTTATATTTGATGAAAAAGAGCCTAAATGCTAACTGATTTGGGAGAGGTTGGATAAATAAAAAAGGGGCATTAACCTTGACTGTGCCTTTAGCTCCAGCCACCTCTTTAAGAGGAAATTGTCGGGCAGGTGGGGGAGGGCTGATCGCGGAACGAAACTGTAAGCTGGACTGGGTGTGAGGAGTGGAGCTGATAGAAGGATTATAGGGTCGGGGAGCAAAGGCTGAGGGACCTGGCGTGGCCTGGCAAGGAGCAGCCTGGGAAGGAGGGGAGAGGTTAGATGGGTCTGTAGAAAAGGATTCACAGGACTCAGAGCTTGGGGTAGAGACTGAAGGAACAGACAGGAGAGAAAGAAGAAAGATTTGGGATGAGTCGCATTGGGAGCAGAGATTAGGAACGGACGGATGTGTAAAAGAATGCCTGGATGTCAGGCACCTCAGACCATTTGCCCATTTTACGACAAGAATTATCTAGATCTTGTAGGATGGAGAAATCAAAAGTGCCGTTTTCTGGCTATTTGGAACCATTGTCGAGTTTGTATTGGGGTCAAGTAATATTGCAGAAGAAAATAAGGCATGTAGGTTTTAGGTCAGGTATGAGTTGAAGAGGTTTTAAGTTCTTGAGAACACATGCTAAGGGAGAAGGAGGAGGAATGGAGGGTGGAAGTTTGCCCATAGTGAAGGAGGCAAGCCAAGAGAAGAGAGAGGGTAGAGACATGGAGAAGGGGGTAGTGAGCAGCCCTGGGCTGTAATGTGGATGAGCAGCCATAGCAGGTGTCCCCGCAACTGACTTGCCACCAAGGGAATGTGGGCGAATGACCAAGGCAGGCATCCCCGCAGTGATCAGACACCAATGGAGTGTGGGTGAATAATCAGGCAGGCATCCCTGCAGTGATTAAACACCAAGGGAAGACTGTCTTCCTGAGTCCATGACTGGTGCCAGAGTTTTGGGTCCATGGATAAACTGTGTCTCCTTTTTTTCTACTAAAGAGGAAAAAGAATGGAATTAGGACAGGGAGATTGAAGGGTAGCGAAAGATGCTCAAGAAGGGAGTGAAAAGACGGCTTACCCGATTTGAAATTGTGAGATATTCCTTGGGCTTCTAGGTCTGAGGACCTGAGGTTGTAGGTGGATCTCCTCACAGAATGAGGGCAAGGACAGGGGGCCAGTCTCCCAAAGGAGTCCTCCTGTCCCGGGTTTTCGGCACCAAATGTCACATGCGTCCATGTGAAGAGACCACCCAACATGCTTTGTGTGAGCAATAAAGCTTTTTAATCACCTGGGTGCAAGTGGGCTGAATCCGAAAAGAGAGTCAGCAAAGGGAGTTAGGTGTGGGGTAGTTTTATAGGATTTGGGTAGGTAGTGGAAAATTACAGTCAAGGGAGGTTGTTCTCTTGCAGGCAGAGGTGAGGGTCACAAGGTGCTCAGTGGGGAGCTCCAGAGACTTATTGTCCAGGAGAAGGAATTTCACAAGATAATATCATCAGTTAAGGCAGGAATTGGCCATTTTCACTTCTTTTGTGATTCTTCAGTTGCTTCAGGCCATCTGGATGTATACATGCAGGCTAGTGCTCAGAGGCCTGACAGAGTTGTGACTCATTTAAGTTTTAATTAATTGAAATCCCATGGTATTGCACAGAATTTCAAATAATTATTAGAAAATACTGCTGACATAAGGAAATTACTATGTAAATAAATATTATAACTAGTCTTATAAAGATATGAAGAATAAAAAACAACATTTCTAGACCGGGTGTGGTGGTTCATGCTTGTAATCCCAGCACTTTGGGAGGATGAGGCAGGCAGATCACAAGATCAGGAGATCAAGACCAGCCTGGCCAACATGGTGAAACCCCGTCTCTACTAAAAAACACAAAAAAATTATCTGGGTGTGGTGGCGTGCGCATGTAGTCCCAGCTACTTGGGAGGCTGAGGCAGGAGAATCGCTTGAATCTGGGAGGTGGAGATTGCAGTGAGCCGCGACAGAGCAAAAGAGTGAGACTCCTTCTCAAAAAAAAAAAAAAATTTCTTGTTTAGGAAGTTTTCTTATTTGGTACTCTTAAGAGAAGAAACAGCAAAATCAAAGAGGTAATATAGTATAATGTAAAAATATCAAGTAACAGAGTAATGCAAGTGGCTTTGAATGGGATATGTGTGAATTGAAAAACTTAACAGTGCAATGGCTTTAATAATTCATTTCTTTTCTTTTCCATTGGGTGTGTAGATTATTAGCTATTACTAAACTAATACACAGAAATTTTTCTACATTTCTTTTGTCAGTTATATTCACAACACAAACCAATGGAAAAAAACAAATTTCTCAGACTACTTACAAACTGAGAGATAAAAATAAGTCATGGTATTGAGAAAGCAGGCAAGAAAATGTCACAGATACTTAATCTCTAACAATTTATGTCATCTTTCTTAGTTACCTTTACCTATAAAATAGGGAGAATCAAACTGACCTTTCTGGGTAACATGGGATAACATAGTCAAATCACTTTACTTGTCTGCCTAGTACAGAGCTAACTCTTAACACTATACCTTGCCCTTTTTATGCTCCAATTCTATTTTCCCTCATGAAATCTGGGAAGAAGAAGGAGATCTGTAAATACCTGGAGGGCCTCATTGAAGGCCATTCATAGATTCACTGAAGTGAGGAAGAGACAGAAGACTGCACTGACTAGGAAACAAGTCAGTCAGGGCATAGGATGAATGAGTTTGAGTGACTGTGGAGTGTCCAACCAAGGAAAGAAGATAAACTTGCTAAAAGATAAGCAGAGAGACATAGAGATATGAAAGTAACATTCCAGAAAGAGGAAGCAAGGTGACAGAGAATCCAATCTCAAACAGATGTTTTTTCATTTCAGCAAAAACAAATCTTGCTGGGCTTGAGGCAGACCTTTAGAACAGATAAATTATAGCAAACTAAATGACCATTGAAACTTTAGTCTAGAATGAGAACAGAGTTTTCAAGTATTCTATCTGGTAAGTCTTGATGAGTGGAGCTTGAAATTCTTGCCTTAGGGTCACTCGGTACTGTGAACAGTGGACTGAAGTGTGAATTCCTTCTAGCAATCCATGACCCAGGAAGTCACGTTTCTGGTCATATCTTATGGGAAAGCATAGTGATTCTAGATTCCAGCTTTGGCCATTTCAAGCAGTTCACTTTCAACAATGTTCAAATACCATTAAAAATCTTTTTATTCTTTTAAGACTGTAGAAATTTTCAGTAAAATGGAAACAAATTGCTATAAGTAAACCATTTGCCACAGTCTGATTACTTTGCAGCCACTCTGGGAACACCAATTTGTCATGCTAGATCAAGATAACCACAGCCTGACTAGAGGAAATGGCTTTTTGCCTACTAGTTGTGATTTTTTTTAAAAATGTTCACCCAGAGAGACGTGCTCCATGGAGTTTTCATGTTCACTCCAGCTGTGTGACCAAAGAGAAAAGCTAAGGCAGTCAGAACAAATTGCACCATCTAAAAGCTTTTAAAGGCAAAATAATTAACCATGGTTAAATATAAAACACAGGGTTGGCAGAAAATATGCATGTAAAGTACAATATTTTATTATATATGTTTAAGTTATTTAAATGAGAAAAAGTTAAGAAACTATTACTCAGTTGGAAAAAGAAGGATGAAGAATAATCAAATGTTTTCAGCTACATTAACTTCTTAGCATAGAATAGGCACTTAAGAAATGCTTGATAATTTGTTAGTTGCTTGATATGAAAGAAATCAGTTTGTTCTCCTATTTTTACTATATATTAAAGTTGAGAATATTTTGAAATAGATTGTTTAATCACCTATATTTCTGAGATGGTTTAAGTATAATTTAGCCTCAAAGAGAGGTCAATTATTCAAGACCTTATCCCCTCCGTTTTTTCCTTACATAACTACTCAGAATGTAATAAAAATGACAGTAGGTAACTAACACCTACCGCTTGCTGAAATAGCTAGCACAGGTCAGAAAGGTATATTATAACCTATCCCTAAGATGAGTTTTGCAGACTAAAAATGGAAAACTCTTATAATCTCTAATAGTCTTCAGCATGACAACTGTCACATTTTCCCAAGAACATTGCTAGTTCACCAATCATGTTATTATTGATCGCAGTTAACTTTAGAATAGTAAATATACTCATTACTTTGTTAATCTTATAAGAGATCAAACTGTTAACAAAGAAAGCCATCTTTTTGCAGTATGTCATTTGTCATTGATATTTTATGACACAAATATGCAACTGGATATCTCGACTGCATCTTACAACTTTCAATATATATTTTAAAAGCATTTTTATAAGTGCAACCTGAATGAGTGGTCTATAATGTTAAGTATTAGTATTTTTTAATCCACTTATTCTTACTCAAATTTTCTTCCCTCCCTCCCTCCCTCCCTCCTTCCTTCCTTCCTTCCTCCCTCCCTTCCTTTTTTCCAGAGTTTCATTCTGCTGCCCAGGCTGGAGTGAAGTGGTGTGATCACAGGTCACTGCAGGCTTTACCACCTGTGCTTAAGTGATCCTCCTGCCTCAGCCTCCTGAGTAGCCAGGACTACAGACATGCACCACTATATCCAGCTATTTTTTTTAATTATCATTATTATTTTTGGTAAGAATAGGGTCTCATTATGTCCAGGCTGGTCTCAAACTCCTGGCTTCAAGCAATTCTCCTGCCTCAGCCTCTCAAATTACTATGATTACAGGCATGAGTCACCATGCCTCGCTTCAGATTCTTAAGGCTTTTGTTACACTTTAATTCAGAAACATGTCTTTTTGACATAGGGTGTACTTTCAAATTGTTTGATCTTTTTCTATTAAACTCAAATATTATCATTTTCTAAGAACACATATATTTTATTTCATCAAATCTTAGGAATCAGTCTTTCTGAGAATCATAATAGTAGTTAACTTCCAAACCCAAATGTCCTCTAAGCCTTACCAGTTCATGTACCTTTAGTCTTGGGTCTTGGAACTCCGTAGGAATCCAGTGGATAGAGGGTGGTAATGGAAGGAGAGAGAGAAATTGCTTCACATAAGAATTACTGCTATTAGCTTTGCAAACCCTCTTCCCTAGTGTCCATTATGTCATTCTACATATGATAGAAATACAGTCCATTCTACAAAATACAGGTAGAACATTACCTATGGCTAGAGATTCTTTGCTGTCATTGTCAATAGCCTAGAAAATAAATATATTATTTGATATTATTTACAGTAGTTTACTTTTGATATCTATCTAATATCAGGTATCTAATATCTGTCTAGCTATCTAATATTTATCTACCAATCTGTCTATCATCTATCTAAATTTTTTAACTACAATTAATTTTAAGAACATTATCTACATATTAGTAATATAGGGGTATTTACAGGGTTTTCATAAAGATTTAAAAAGTTAATGTGTGCAGTGCTTAAAATTGTGCTTAATATGTAGTAAATCTTCAAAAAATGTTAGACATGATGTTGATAATGATGATGATGAAAATGTAGTAATTGAAAATGTGCTAAATATTTTAGACACTAATTCATGCAATGTTTTGAACCTTCAATAAAGGGCTTACACATATCAACAGAAATTGATTTCAGACTTATTCTTACACTACTGGTGTTTCCAGTGGAAAAAATCAGTGATCAATAAGTTTTCGCAAGGTTTTAAAAGTTCTCTAGAAGATCTTTGTTGTATTTTCTCAGGATACACCATATTTTCTAGTGAATGTGTTAAAACTGCTTGTTGTCAATACTTTCACCTTAAGAGGGAGTTGCCAAGAAAGACTAAATTCGTTTTTCTTCTGGAAACTTCTCTAACATACTAGTACCTATTAAAACTCACTGATCTGTAGAGTCTTTATACATATAAGCAAGCAGAGGCTTGAGGGATTAGCAAAAGTTTTAGGTACAAATTTCAAAGACAACCCTTCCAGATCATCCCAGTTAAATAGAACGTGATTGATGTACAGGGGGTGGTTTAGGTAAACTTTTAAAACAAAACCTCTTTTCCTCCCTAGTCCCCTAAAAAATGAACAAAAACAAAAACATCTATATTCAAGCATATACACAGAAGAAAACCAATTCAGATCTTCAGTGTTTTAGGCCCCGAGGGATGTGCCAGAGGTCTTGTTAATAAAGATACTTAATTTTTAACAATGAAAGAAGAAAATACATGGACATTGCTCCCAGTTAGAAGATGTGGAATAATAATACCAACTTCTGGAATGTAAATGGGTTTGGAAGTATATTTTGGAGAACAGTCAAGATGATTGACCTAGAATGTTATGGGTGTTTTAAGGAACACCTATGAATTTTTAGTTTGACATTCGAAAAAACTCCCAAATTCTTTGATGTCTTTCTCAGTCTGAATGCTAGGCTGGATGAAAAATGGTACTTACTTGGAATGATATTCTCTTTATTCTCATACTATTTAAAATAATTTCAGTTTCTTAAATATCCTATTCTAACATTCTTGATTTGTCAACAATCTAGAAAATTGGCATTCCCCAATAGAATAGCAACTTAATAGTGATGCTACTTGAATAAAACACCTAAATAGAAGCATCACCGATCCCACAGAAATACAAACTATCATCAGAGAATGCTATAAACACCTCTATTCAAAAAAAATAGAAAATCTAGAAGAAATGGATAAATTCCTGGACACATACACCCTCCCAAGACTAAACCAGGAAGAAGTTGAATCCCTGAATAGACCAATAACATGCTCTGAAATTGAGGCAATAATTAATAGCTTAGCAACCAAAAAAAGTCCAGGACCAGACAGATTCACAGCCAAATTCTACCAGAGGTACAAGGAGAAGCTGCTACCATTCCTTCTGAAACTATTCCAATCAATAGAAAAAGAGGGAATCCTCCCTAACTCATTTTATGAGGCCAGCATCATCCTGATACCAAAGCCTGGCAGAGACACAACAACAAAAAAGAGAATTTTAGACCAATATCCTTGATGAACAATCAATTCAAAAATCCTCAATAAAATACTGGCAAACCAAATCCAGCAGCACATCAAAAAGCTTATCCACCATGATCAAGTGGGCTTCATCCCTGGGATGCAAGGCTGGTTCAACATATGCAAATCAATAAACATAATCCAGCATATAAACAGAACCAAAGATAAAAACCACATGATTATCTCAACAGATGCAGAAAAGCCTTTGACAAAATTCAACAACCCTTCATGCTAAAAACTCTCAATAAATTAGGTATTGATGGGACGTATCTCAAAATAATAAGAGCTATCTATGGCAAACCCACAGCCAATATCATACTAAATGGGCAAAAACTGGAAGCATTCCCTTTGAAAACTGGCACAAGACAGGGATTCCCTCTCTCCCCACTCCTTTTCAACATAGTGTTGGAAGTTCTGGCCAGGGCAATCAGGCAGGAGAAAGAAATAAAGGGTATTCAATTACGAAAAGAGGAAGCCAAATTGTCCCTGTTTGCAGATAACATAATTGTATATATAGAAAACCCCATCATCTCAGCCCAAAATCTCCTTAAGCTGATAAGCAACTTCAGCAAAGTCTCAGGACACAAAATCAATGTGCAAAAATCAAAAGCATTCTTATACACCAATAATAGACTAACAGAGAGCCAAATCATGAGTGAACTCCCATTCACAATTGCTTCAAAGAGACTAAAATACCTAGGATTCCAACTTACAAGGGATGTGAAGAACCTCTTCAAGGAGAACTACAAACCACTGCTCAATAAAATAAAAGAGGATACAAACAAATGGAAGAACATTCCATGCTCATGGATAGGAAGAATCAATATTATAAAAATGGCCATACTGCCCAAGGTAATTTATAGATTCAATGCCATCCCCATCAAGCTACCAATGACTTTCTTCACAGAATTGGAAAAAATTACTTTAAAGTTCATATGGAACCAAAAAAGAGCCTGCATCGCCAAGTCAATCCTAAGCCAAAAGAACAAAGCTGGAGGCATCACACTACCTGACTTCAAACTATACTACAAGGCTACAGTAACCAAAACAGCATGGTACTGGTACCACAACAGAGATATAGATCAATGGAACAGAACAGAGCCCTCAGCAATAATACCACACATCTACAACTATCTGATCTTTGGCAAACCTGACAAAAACAAGAAATGGGGAAACGATTGCCTATTTAACAAATGGTGCTGGGAAAACTGGCTAGCCATATGTAGAAAGCTGAAACTGGATCCCTTCCTTACACCTTATACAAAAATTAATTCAAGATGGATTAAAGACTTAAATGTTAGACCTAAAACCATAAAAACCCTGAAAGAAAACCTAGGCAATACCATTCAGGACATAGGCAGGGGCAAGGACTTCATGTCCAAAACACCAAAAGCAATGGCAACAAAAGCCAAAATTGACAAATAGGATCTAATGAAACTAAAGAGCTTCTGCACAGCAAAAGAAACTAACATCAGAGTGAACAGGTAACCTACAGAATGGGAGAAAATTTTTGCAATCTACTCATCTGACAAAGGGCTAATATCCAGAATCTACAATGAACACAAACAAATTTATAAGAAAAAAACAACCCCATGAAAAAGTGGGCAAAGGATATGAACAGACACTTCTCAAAAGATGACATTTATTTAGCCAAAAGACACATGAAAAAATGCTCATTATCACTGGCCATCAGAGAAATGCAAATCAAAACCACAGTGAGATACCATCTCACACCAGTTAGAATGGCCATCATTAAAAAGTCAGGAAACAACAGGTGCTGGAGAGGATGTGGAGAAATAGGAACACTTTTACACTGTTGGTGGGACTGTAAACTAGTTCAACCATTGTGGAAGTCAGTGTGGCGATTCCTCAGGGATCTAGAACTAGAAATACCATTTGACCCAGGCATCCCATTACTGGGTATATACCCAAAGGAACATAAATCATGCTGCTATAAAGACAGATGCACACGTATGTTTACTGCAGCACTATTCACAATAGCAAAGACTTGGAACCAAGCCAAATGTCCAACAATGATAGACTGGATTAAGAAAATGTGGCACATACACACCAAGGAATACTATGCAGCCATAAAAAAGGATGAGTTCATGTCCTTTGTAGGGACGTGGATGAAGCTGGAAACCATCATTCTCAGCAAAATATCGCATGGGCAAAAAACCAAACACCGCATATTCTCACTCAGAGTTGAGAATTGAACAATGAGAACACTTGGACACAGGAAGGGGAACATCACACACCAGGGCCTGTTGTGGGGTGGGGGAAGGGGGGATGGATAGCATTAGGAGATATACCTTATGTAAATGACGAGTTAATGGGTGCAGCACACCAACATAGCCCCTGTATACATATGTAACAAACCTGCACATTGTGCACTAGAACTTAAAGTATAATTAAAAAAAAAGAGGAAACAAAAAAAAGCAAAGCAAAAAAAAAATGTATCTACCAATTTTTATAAAATAATATTACTTCAATCCTTTGGAAATTAAGTCATGCTTTATTTTCCTTGAAGGACATAACACATTGAATCCCCTAAATTAATGAAGATACTAAATGAGTAGGAATACCCAAGGAGAAAAGATACCTCAGAAAGATATGAGAACTTCTCAGATTCAGTTCATTTCTACCTGACACTATTTCCTTGAAAAATATTTCTGTGATAGATTTTCAGTCTCTCAGAATTACTGACATTTATTTAATGTTCTAAAAGTCTTTTTAACAAACTAAATATCAACTTAAAAACAAAACTTTCGGTTGAAAATCAGATAGAAGTCATCATGGAGAAAAAAGGAGTTGATGATGAGATAAAGTGTAATTAGAATTATATTATAATGTAAAAGAGGAGACTTGTATTCCATACATGTATACTTGCATATATTGGTGTGATAAAATACAATAACTGAAAAACATCTGTGTTCTTTAAGAAAAGATCAATTTAGGCATAGGCATGACACATTTTGCCAAAGGTTTAACAAAGATAATTTAAATACTATGCTTATAATGCCAGTGTTTATTCTAATACAAAGTTGACCATAATAAGATTTTTAATTGGTGTTGTTTTAAAGTATAACTATGTATGATCATTCCTCTAAAACTAAAAGCAAAAAAATCTAAATATTGGTTTATACTTTATTAAAAATAAAGGAAATAGTTACACATAAAAAAGTAGATACCTAATTTTATCTTCTTTTGTTGTTAAGTTTGGGATAAATTCCCTAGACTTTTCATTTTTCTTGTAATTCTCAGTTATACTTCAAGCTCAAGAAGAACTTTGCTATATCTGAGATCATATGAAATATTTCCCATTTTGAACATTGCACGAGGCTGGCAAAAATGATGAAGTATTCTGAAATAGCATTTGGCTTTGAGTCTACTACATTTGGCTTTGCACAATATTGATCAGCGTACTTGCTGGGTTAGCAACAAAACTAAGGATCATTATTCAGCACTATTTAAATGTAGCAGAAGCTCATTTTATTTCTTTTCCTGTTTTCTCTTTTCTTCCCTGATGAGTTGCGCTAGACTACTTTTAAATTAGATAGGACAGCAGGTGGGGCATTATAATACATCCATCTACATTTTAAACTATATAACTTGGGTCACGGGTGCCTTTTGGAAAAAAATGTGTAATTCTTTCAATCTACCTGTTGAAAGTTGAATTTTCAGAATATCACTGTAAGATTTTGTCTTCATAGTTATGGGCTTATATCACTCGTAGCACTCCTGATAATAATTTGATAGACTCAGCATCTGAATGCCCTTAGTTTGAGATAACATCTACTCTATTCATTTGGAGTCTGACTGCCAACTATGCAAAATTATTACTGATAAGCCTATTCAAATCTTTCCTATAAAATGCTATCTTCCTTAATAGTTTCTTTAATTAACAATACTATCACTACTCTCTGCTCCCTCCAAAATCAAAAATCAGTGCAATTTAAGAACGTCTCCAACTAAAAGTTGTCTACTGTCGATGTCTTTTGCAAAGACTATTTTAGACTAAGGAAGAAAAAATGTTTTTCAACATGCAGTTTTTCTCAAACCTAAAATTTGATATCTATTCATATTTGACCTTTGGCCAAAATTGAGAACCACATCTTTATAACTTGAAGTTGGTCTGTAAATTAATTCTTGAAAATTCCACATCTGTCTTAGAATACTTCTTGTGCCCTCTCTCACATCCCCTGAGTCCAGGGTTTCCTCCTGCCACTGCCGTGGCAGCCTGCTTAGTGCAGGTACAACTGGAGAGCTCCTCAATTCAATTGTACCGGCGATCTCTAGTTTTCCACCTGGGTCTTCTCTGGTGCATGAGATTCTTGCAAGCACCTGCTGAGCACTCAGACATGTACAACCTGGGAGTAGGATGAAGTTAACAACCCTCCACCCATAGGGAAGGAGCCCATAGGTTGACATTTTCTGTGGATAATCCTATAATGCATCAAGAGAGGTTGTGGTAGAATTTAGTTCGTATCCAGCTTGATAACGCATATTTGTTTTGACTGTTCTTCTATTTTCCACTCTCTCATTCCCTTCCTCCTTTTCCTTAAAGCCACATCCTAAATAAACCATCAGCCTGAAAGTCATTGCCTCAGAGCCTCAGACTCTGCTTTTGTAGTGAACTAAAACTAACACAGCATCCAAATTTTATTTCAGGAGACACAAGTCTCAAATTTAAAAATCTTGAGATTGTGTTCTTTCTTGATGCAAAAATATAGACAAAGAATGATCTACTCAGCATATGGGAAATTGATGTTGGAATCTTCTTGGCCCTATCAGCTTTATTGAGCTTTAAATCGAACATTAATTTTTCAAAGAACTTTAACATTAGACAAGTCACCAGGTCTAAAGAAATGCTCACCAAAACACAGATAAACACTACTTGCTTTCACAAATTTCAGATGCTCTTCTAGGTCCCACCAGCCTGAGGACTTTAAATCAAGGAGCACTAACCAAAGAAAGGCAACACAATAAAACCCTGTCACTCAAACACCCATCAGTGGACACACTGAACCCCTAGCCTCCTCCAGGTGTCATCCGCCCTGTACCATGGCTCAAGAATCCCTGCTATTGCTGTCCAAGTCTTTTATCCTGGACCCCTGGGCAGAACTAGTAGGGCCTTTGGTCATGATCACAGGGCATGTTTCTTCCCTTTCAGCATTATTTCTACCTCCTGTAGTGGCCACTTTCACTGGAGCTATGGTCACAATATGCTAAATTCCTCTAAGCCCCACACTACTTTCTGCATATGGCCCCTTCCAACCACCAAGGTCTCCAGCTCTCAAAAACCCTGTGCTTGCTACCCCTGGGCTTCATACATAGGCTGTACCCAACAAAGACAGGCTAGCTCAGAAATAAGCTGCTGTTTAGAGTCATCCACAGCCTGCTGTTGAGTAAAGGGTTCTTGCCTAGTGGTTTTCCCATGTGTTCCTTTTTAAAATCCACGTAAGCCATTGGAAAGGCTCTTCAGGCCTCTACTCCCATGAGAAGGGTCAGGCTTTTCTGCCCATCCAGGCACTCTCTCAGATTCTAGGAAGCTAATGTTTTTCCCGTGGAAAACAAAAAGAGGCTGAATATTTTTCTGACCATGTTTCAGTTCTTCCTGTACCGTTAGAGTCATGACAGATCAAACATTTTCAACTCTGGAATTTTCATGCCTTGGTTTAGCTGCTAAGTTTAGGATACAAGTGAACTAAATAGCACTGTACATTGTCCCTATTTTGTCTATAGCTGTGCTGTTTATAAGTGCTTAAGTCAGCTCATTTATTTTAATTGCTTCACAGCATTTTATTGTACCTACTGTGCAAATACTTATATATGCCAACATGAATAAATCTTGCACATATGAATTGAATGAAAAATAAAAAATTAAAAGATAAACACAGAGAGATGCCGTTTAGGTAAAAACATACAAAGCCACCAAGAACTCAACACTATGTGCTATCATGGATGCAAATAGACATAGCTAAATTCTACAATAAAAACATACACAGAAAGAATATCTACAGGTAATTGATTACCCCTGGGCAGGAAACATACATATTAGGATGGGCAAGAAGACACTCTAAGTATAACTATAAGATTTGAAAACAAATGAAACAAACATAAATCCTAAGAAAGAAAAATATCTGAAGCTAATAGGACCAGGTATTGTTAAATCTGAGTGGGTGGTACCTGCATATTATCTATTTCCTTATTAACATTAGAATATGTTTGAAGTCCTCAATATTTATTTCATAAAGGATTAACAAAAAGAAAATAATCAAATATTGTAGATATAATGTCAAAATTTTTCAAAAGCCTGCTTTACCAACAGACAATATTTTAACCTCAGAATTATACTTACTATAGATACCTGTTTTAGAAATCTATAAATTGAAAGGCATTGCATATTCTCAAAAGAACTAATTATACAATTAAAAAGATCTAGTTTGCTTCTCATTTGCGCTTTGGTGGAATGAAAAAAGTTAATAATATATTCTGTATAATAATCCATTATAATCCACAGTTTCTTTTTCACTCACCTCCTGCCTAAATTAATGATTATAGTACCTTTAAGCCAGGGATCATCAACTAGGAGATATTTCGTTTCCCCAAAGAATGTTTGGCAATGTCTTGAGACACTGTAGATTATTACAACTGGGGAAGTGGGGGTGCTATTGGAAACTAGTAAGAAGAAGCCACAGATGCTGCCAAATATTTACAATTCGTAGCTCCCAAAACAAATAATTATCTGGTCTAAAATGTCAATAAGGCTGAGGTTGAGAAAAACCTGTCTTAAGCTCTCTTATTTTCCAAATATTAAAGCATTAAAATCTGCCTTCTTAATTATTCTCAAGTTCTCCATCTCTCAAAAACTGATCATGGCATTCTAACCTAGTAAGAATCTAGGCCAGGTGCAGTGGCTCACACCTGTAATCCCAGCACTTTGGGAGGTTGAGGTGGACGGATCACTTGTGGTCAGAAGTTTGAGACCATCCTGGCCAATATGATGAAATCTCATCTGTACTAACAATACAAAAATTAGCTGGGCGTGTTGGCACATGCCTGTAATTCCAGCTACTCAGGAGGCTGAGGCATAAGAATTGCTTGAATCCAAGAGGCGGAGGTTGCATTGAATCAAGATTGCGTCACTGCACTGCAGCCTGGACGGCAGAGCAAGACACTGTCTCCAAAAAAAAAAAATCTAGCCTGCCCTTTGGAAGGAAATCCTTTCTATCTTATTTCTTCCCTTTTTATTTATCTTCCAGTGCTGACCACACTTTTTCAAAGTTGCCAAACTAGTTTGTTTACTCGGGTTCTTCTGTGATCCTGGGCTTAAGGCCATTTATCTTCTTGCTGATATTTATTTATTTGTTCATTTTCACTTATCTAATAATAAATAAGAATCTTTCATTAACTTTTTCTTTCTGATTTTTTTTTCTTTTCTTTCTTTTTTTTTTTTTTTAGATGGAGTTTCACTCTTGTTGCCCAGGCTAGGATGCAATGGCGCGATCTCAGTTCACTGCAACCTCTACCTCCCAGGTTCAAGTGATTCTCCTGCCTCAGCCTCCCTATTGGCTGGGGTTACAGGCATGCACCACCATGCCCAGCTAATTTTGTATTTTTATATTTCTCCATGTTGTTCAGGATGGTCTTGAACTCCCGACCTCAGGTGATCTGCCCACCTCGGCCTCCCAAAGTGTTGGGATTACAGGCATGAGTCACCACGCCCGGCCTCTGATATTTTTTATCAAAGTCAAAACATTGTCTTCATCTTCATTCTTCTACTTTTCAGCATCATCGAGCCTGTTAAGAAGATAAGGCATTCGACATTCTATATTTTAATTGTAAACTTTTCTGTATATGTTTATCCTTTCCAATACGTTGGTCGTTTATACCAACTAAAAAATATTGTCTTTGGTTATAATGAAAAACAAATAAAAATGTAAATGTCTGTTTCCGCAGAAGTGTGTGCTATCCAGTAGGGTCCTTTAGCCACGTTCACTGAGATGCAGAGGGCAGTTACTAAGTTTCTAAAGTAAAGCATCAGATTCAGCAAGAGGTTTCCCCAGAGGATGTTTACTTTTTACAGCATCTCAAGGAAAAGTTGGAAGATTCATGAAATATCCTTATCAAGGAAAGGAGCACCGACCCACACTTGTAAAAATATACTTTGCTTGTGTGTGTGTGTGTGTGTGTGTGTGTGTGTGTGTGAAATTCCACTTCCTATACATGGAAGATAAAGCAGTGGAATCATTTAAAAAATATTTTAAAGGCGTGATAACTACATTTAGGGAGGTATCACCAACTTTTATATAGGACCTCTGATGCAAAAAAGTATTTAACCACATAATACATATCAGATCAGGGCATAGTTTGCTCACAGAGCAAAGGGTGAAGACAGCACATTCCTGTGTGAAACAAAAACAACAGGCTTTGGTCTGACCAATTTGGAGAACATGGAATTCAATTTGATATTAAATTTTTAAAAATGGGATGCTCCCTTTGAGCCTTGCCATAAGACAAAGCTTAAAGCATTATTAGCAAAAATGACATCCAAACCAAACTCTCCTGTGTTAGGTTCAAGTATGCCTGTTACATACTTACCTATATAATCATATCTACTCTACTAAAGAAGTACTTTATTTTATTTATTTTTTGTAGAGACAGGGTGTCACCGTGTTGCCGAAGCTGGTTTTGCACTCCTGGAAGTGATCCTTCCGCCTCAGCCTCCCAAAATGCTAAGATTACAGACGTAAGCCACCACGCCCAGCCAAAAAATACCTTTACATTTTTTTCTTATTTATAACAATATCATAGAACTCTTAAACATAGTTTGTACCAAAGGCCCTAAAATTTAGTGTGAGTGCGTATGTGTGTATGTATGTGTCTATGTATGTTACATGTCAGCCTCAAGGTATAAAATGGGAGACAGGGAAAGGAAGTAGTTTGACAAACATATTTTATTTTTATATTATTTTATTTTATAGTTCTGGGATACATGTGCAGAATGTGCAGGTTTGTTAACATAGGTATACATGTGCCATGGTGCTTTGCTGCATCTATCAACCCATGACCTAGGTTTTAAGCCCCATGTGCATTAGGTATTTGTCCTAATGCTCTGTCTTCCCCAGCCCCCAACAGGCCCTGGTGTGTGATGTTCCCCTCCCTGTGTCCATGTGTTCTCGTTGTTCAACTCCCACTTATGAGTGAGAACATGTGGTGTTTGGTTTTCTGTTCCTGTTCCTGTTTGCTGAGAATGATGGTTTTCACCTTCATCCATGTCCCTGCAATGGATATGAACTCATTCTTTTTTATGGCTGCATAGTATTCCATGGTGTATACGTGCCACATTTTCTTTATCCAGTCTATCATTGATGGGCATTTGGGTTGGTTCCAAGTCTTTGCTATAGTGAATAGTGCTGCAGTAAACATATGCATGCATGTGTCTTTATAGTAGAATGATTTATAATCCTTTGGGTATATACCCAGTAATGGGATTGCTCGGTCAAATGGTATTTCTGGTTCTAGATCCTTGAGGAATCGCCACACTGTCTTCCACAACAGTTGAACTAATTTACACTCTCACCAACAGTGTAAAAGCGTTCCTATTTCTCCACATCCTCTCCAGCATCTGTTGTTTCCTGACTTTTTGAGAACCATCTTTAGTACTTTAAAACAAATCTTTAATTGAAAAACACATAAACTGAAGTGTAACCTTGAGTAAATTACTTAGGCTCGTTGCACTTAAATGTCACCTTCTATAAAATGAGAATAATAGTGTAATTTACGTCACAGGTTTTTGGAAAATTTAATACATATAAAGTACATAACAAAATCCCAATATTTGGAAGGTAAGCAAACCATGCTAACTATTATTATTAAAAAGAGTTCTCAAACAGGGAGTCCCAATGGGATGATATTTCAACAATAATATCTTAAAAGTAATAATTAAAGTACACTGAATTTTCTTAATTTTTTAATAAAATAAATTAGAGTGAGTTTAAAATGCTCACTAAAATAACCACCCACATAACTCACTGGCATTCTAATAAGATTTCCTGAGTGAGAGACATAAAGGTGATGTTATGAGTCATGTTCTATAAATCGTGCTCTCTGTCTGTGTCAAAGGTTGTGCTTATAGAAGTGTGCCACGCCCATGAATATCAACTGTCATGGGTGTTGTTGGAGAAAAGTAAGCTGAAAGTCTTTTATGTATATTGTTTGTAAGGTGTGAGGAAAGATCAGTGAGAGATGAATGAGACAGGTTGTGTAGCCAGTTGAAAAAGACCTTGAGGTCATGGTAATGAATTTGAATTATATTCTATAAGAAATGTGAAACCACTGATTTTTTTTTTAAGCCGTGAAGAACAATCCTTTATCCATTCACTTAACAAACACTGATGGCTGGGCATGGTGACTCACACCTGTAATTCTAGTACTTTATGAGGCCAAGGCAGGAGGATCACTTGAAGCCAGGAGTTCGAGACCAGCTTGGGCAACATAGTGAGATCATGTATCAATAAAAGAATAAAAACAAATTGAACAAAAACCCAAACACTGATTGCCTTTAGAAGCTCAGGCAGTGCCAGCTGCTGAGGACTGAACTATTAGCAAGATAGACATGGTCATTGCCAACCTAACCAGTAGAGACTTGGGACAATGAGTAAGTAGCAGCACTGTGCTGAAATAGGTTACAAAAGGGAAACATCAAGTCAGAAAAGTTTATTGTGAGGATAATAAAATGGAGAAATAAAGTAAATGCAATGAACCAGAGTATAATCAACAGAATAACAAAAAAACATATAAAATCAGTGTATAATAAACAGAACAACAAAAAAATATATACATATATTGATAATACTCTGGTTCTGTTGAGATATATACACACACACACACACACATATATGTATATCATTGCTGGTTCACATCCTTGGAGATTATAAGGCATTCATTTTTATTGGTCATTACACATACATATTACACACATGTTATATGATAACGCTCATGAAAATAAGGGTATCTGGTAGACACGCCTAACAGAATGAGAATGACTTCTATAACAATGCATGTTCAAAGTCTTGGACAGAATAACTACATAATTCAAGGATATCTAATGACTTTTTCAGAACTAATCTTTTGTTAAGATGGAAACTACCAACTATTATGATTGCTTAAGAGTCTTACATTTAGCTGAATATGTTGCTAAAATATTAAACTCTTACAACTGGCATACAGAGGAAAAAACAAAAGCAAACTATGAAAGATGTTTCACCAGCTGTAGTAGTTTTGACATTAATTTGTTGGGGAAAAAAGAAAGAAACAAAATATGCGAAATGAAATCAACCCTGTCCCATACAAAAAATGAAGAACTGCCTCAATGGCTTGATGGAAGTCCATTCTTTTTTTTTTTTTTTTTTGAGATGGAGTCTCGCTCTGTCCCCCAGGCTGGAGTGCAGTGGCACGATCTTGGCTCACTGCAAGCTCCGCCTCCTGGGTTTACGCCATTCTCCTGCCTCAGCCTCCCGAGTAGCTGGGACTACAGGGGCCCACCACCATGACCGGCTAATTTTTTGTATTTTTTAGTAGAGATGGAGTTTCACCGTGTTAGCCAGGATGGTCTCTCAAACACTTTTTAATGTGTAAGAATAAATTCCACTGTTATGTGAGCAATCCCCATTTTAATATAACAAAGTTAGTAGAAGTAACTAAACTTACTCGATCACACCAATTTCTTTTATAATAAAAGTACCTTCAGTGTAAATCATTACCAGCTAAACAGTTTTAGATCATATGCCCAAATCTTATCCATTTATTTCAACATCTTTTCTCTTCCACAGTTGAAGTTATTGAAATTCATTTTACTAACCCAGAGAACAATATTAATTTTCATTCTGAACACTGTATAAAAGGAGATTTTCCCCATTATTAAAAAAGAAAAAAACTGTTTAGCATATCTAAATGAAGAATATACAGTTTATAACAGAGTACAATAGTAATCATGAAAAGCTACAAAATGGTATTATTCTCTTAAGACTTCCATCAAACCAGCCATAGAAAGTAAAATATGAAATCTAAGCAAAAGTGTTCAGACAGCCATGCATAGATGCATATTGTAAATCCTTCTATTCAGCTTATTAAATGTTCCTGTATTGTCTATCTGTAATTTGCAGTTGTTTCATCAGCAGAGAGCATTGTCTTTAAGCTATAGTGAGCATCACTTCTAAGAGTTGAAGGAAATGGAGAGTGTGAAAAGGCTATGAAAGCAAGCAGACTAATTTGTGGTAATATTGAACTGAATAAAGGGCTGATTTCATCAAAGGCAGATGGAAAGATATTTCTGGTTTTTCAAATGTTAATGAATAAATAGCATTTAATTTCATAAATTTTCAAACTTATTCTGAAGATAATTATTTCATAAAATTTTCTCATTTCCACTGCATGCAAGCAGCTGCATTGAAGACGTGTGCATGCAAGTCTGGGCAGGAGGTAATAATTCATTAGCATAATTCAGAGGCTACTTCTACATACTATGAAAGTTACCAAGGAAGAAGGCGTACTGATGACAGCATATGATAATTTACTGCAGCAAAATTTAACCTGTTCTGCTAAAGGAATCTGTCACCCCAAAGAAACAACCCTAACTCATCCTGACCTGGAATTAACCAATACAAATAATCTGATCTTGGATTGTGCATGACAACATTCTTCCCCTATAGCACACTGGCTCCTACATCCAGGAACAAATGGGAAAAAAAGAATATCAAATAGTATGAAAAACACCTGATAGCTCGGTTCTACAAAAGGAAGTAACAAAAAGCAGTTACATTAAGTGTTCAGTATGCTGAATTTAATCTTGGCTTGTGAATGAGAGAGATTTTTTTTATCCCTCCATCTTTGTCTCTCTTTTCTTTACTCCCTAATTCTCCAATTGGTCTTGCATTATATTTATTCTACTACATTTGGAACTCTTTCCTTTGGCATTCAATATATGTTGGGTTAATAGATATTTCTACAATCATAAAAAACAGCTGAAATGGATATTTAAAAATTAATTAGTTGTGAAGCTATGACCCAAATAAACTAAGTGCCTTGTCCAATGTTACTTGGCTAATTTGTGATTGAGATCAAATATGTACACACATCTCTGGATTATTTAGACTGTATCTGTGCTTTTTAGTGGAAAACCTAAGACCACATGAATTAGAGTAAGCTGAGGAGATACTTATGATACAGATGCCTAGATCCCTTCCTATATCAGTGAATTGGAATCTCTGGGGTGTGGTCTAGCAATTTGTATTATTAAAAAGATCCCAGGTGATTCTTATGAATGTTAAAATTTTAGAAGAATTGTGGTGTGCCATAGTGACCCTCTTAGATTCAATGGGATCTTGTTAAATTTTTCTTTTGGGCCTTAGAATGCTCTGTTTCAGTTTCTGCCCTTGTTTCAGTTTGGTATGGACAGATCTAAAGTTGTTTAAAAAGAGAGATGAATCCAAGGAACAGATATTTAAGAAAAGAGAATGACAAACATTGTAACTGGAAGATACAAAACATGATGATGATAATGTCTTTGGTGTGGCATCACAGGTTCATATTTTGGAGGAGAAATATATTCCTTCTTTATCAGAAATACGGAGGTTCAATGACTAGGATAGAAAATGTCACATGTATGGAGAGCTGGTGTGGATGATATTTTGATGATAATGATTTTTATCTTGTTGTCTACTGTGAACCTGGCCTGCTGAATCAAGAAGGTAGGAAGAACGGGCTGGGTCAGGACCTGCATAATAGGTTATAATGGTTGACCCTGAGACATGTGCAGTCTATTGAGAGGACAGGAAATTGGGGATGGTAGTATGAACTCTGTTAGTTGTGGGGTGCATTGACATCTTGAGGCCTCTGTGTCTATTCCACAACATAAGTCTCTTCTGATCCATGGAGTGCCTTCTGAGCTTAGATTTGTAAGTTAAATCTCTATTATTTTTGTCTCTTTCTGTGAAGATCTTAATAAAAAATTTAACTTTCAAGACTCAAGCTTCAACTCAAAGAAACATCCTTAGGAATTGGAGGTGTAAGGCTCTATTCACTCTACAGAGAAAAGAAAGCTCTCTACACTCTATTTTCAGAGACGTGAACAGGGAATGATCTACCTCCTCGCCACCTAACTCCTGCAGGTCAGCAGCAAAAGCATTACGTCAGCTGTGAGCTTGTTAGGAATTCAGAATTTCAGCCCTCATCAGAGACCTACGGATTCAAATCTGCATTTTTAACTACATCCTCAGGTGATTCATACGAACATTAACATTTGAGAAGCAACTAACCTGGGTTGGATGAAGATGAACTTGGATTCCAGTTTCCTCCTTTCTAGTTTATATGATTCAAGAGTCCCAGGTTAATTTTCTCAATTTAAAATTATTTTCATGTCGTATTTCTGATTAAAGAAAAATCTCTTCCAGAGGCCCAGGTGGGTGGATCACTTGAGATCAGGAGTTCAAGACCAGCCTGACCAACATGGTGAAACCCCATCCCTACAAAAAATACAAAAAATTAGCTGGATGTGGTGGTTCGTGCCTGCAATCTCAGCTACTCAGGAGGCTGAGGCAGGAGAATCACTTGGATCCAGGAGGCAGAGGTTGTAGTGAGCTAATACCACTGCCTTCCAGCCTGGGTGACAGAGCAAGACTCTTTCTCGAAAAGAAAAAAAAAATCTTCCAGTGTTTTTTTGTTAAATTAGAACTTACATTCTAAAACATCCTAAGTTCCCCACAGTCTGGTTTTATTCTGCTGATTATATCTTCCATTCTTTAGTCTTTACCAAAACTTTAGTAAAGTTACACTGATTGTTGTTTTGCAAATATATTGACAGTTTCTGGCCTCATCTGTCCTACTCTCACTGTTCCCCAAAATTTCAATGCTCACGTTCCTTCTCTACCTGTAGCAATGAATCCTGCAATGGTCAATTTAACTGTCACCTCTTCCATGAAGGCTTCTCCAATGTCTCCATCTTCACCTTTTGATAGTCACACAGCATCCTGTTCATACCTCTTTTATTATCTTTATTTTCTTCTCCTTAATATATTTATTAATAACTGTCAATTTGGGTGAGTCATATCGCCTCTTCCAGCCTGTTTACTCATCTGTAAAAGAAGGATTTTTTTTTTTTTTTTGAGACGTAGTCTGTCACTTTGTCGCCCAGGCAGGAGTGCAGTGGCGTGATCTCAGCTCACTGCAAGCTCCACCTGCCAGGTTCACGCCATTCTCCTGCCTCAGCCTCCCAAGTAGCTGGGACCACAGGCACCTGCCACCACGCCCGCCTAATTTTTTGTATTTTTAGTAGAGTCGGAGTTTCACCATGTTAGCCAGGATGGTCTCGATCTCCTGACTTCATGACCTGCCCACCTTGGCCTCCCAAAGTGCTGGGAAAAGGAAGGATTTTTATGTAGCTATTAAACAAACTTAATGTGAAATAATTTATGAAACATCTCTGAAAAATATGTACTTTCATGCAAGTTCATGCAAGTATAAGACGCTCATAGCATTTATAGTCTCTTCCCTGAAGTACAAACTGACCTCTCATTATCCCTCGAGGGTAGGGATCATGTTCTATACTTTCCACAGATTATGTAAAGTAAAAGCACACAATAAATTTCACACAGAGAAATGTACACTTAAGTACACACTGTATTTCCATTTTCCTATGTTTTATATATGTAAACAAATTATACACAGTTATATTACTTCATTTGTTTTCCAAGGACCTATGTATTTATGTATCTCCACAAAAGCTTCAGTTTTTATGTCTGGGTTTCTTTTATTTCTTTAAGCATTGTCTCTGCAAGTACAATCTTGATCACCTACAATGGTTAAGTTCAATCATAGGTTATACTGCTTCCATTTCTACCACAATTTCCTCAGAGTTGGAAGTCTTTCAGGTTTCAGCATTCCCAGCTTCTCAACTGGAAAGTTATTAAAAATGCTAGATCATTAATCTAAACTGAGTCATCTTAGAACATTAGTTTACTCTGTGTCTCACATACCTTGCTTTTAAAAGTATTAGAACTCAATTTGTATGCTGTTGAGGAATTAAACATGTTAACTCATGTAAACTGCTTAAAACAAGGCTAGTTACATAGTAAGCCTATGCTGATATTAGCTATGATTATGAAAATTATGAATATAATGATAATGTGTGCTACTGTCTGTGAAAAATCTTTATAGCTTAGAAATAACTGCACCAATTTTAGAAATCTGTAGTATTGCTCAACCCAGAATAGATTTCTCTTATAGGCAAATGAAAAGATTTATGTGATTTATGAGTTGAATTTTGAAGAAATTTTTCTTTCAACTAACAAATTTCTTTCAGCTAAATTTCTTTCAACTAACAAATATATAGATTTTATGCATTTTACATAAAGTCAAAAAATAGAATTGTTCTAATTTCCAAGAAAGAGAAAATGCATGAGAGACTTTTATGGGCACTGAAAGTCCATTTATCATTCAGTTATAAATTGGGTAATACTGTTGACATTGTAGAGAGTGCTGGTGGTCTATTGTTAAAGTTATAGAATCAGTCATGATTCTGATTAATTTATGTATTTATAAGGGACAGTGATATAGAAAGTATAGAATGAATTATTTTCCTCTCCAATTTATATCAATGTTTCCAATAAATGTGTTTATTAGTAGAAGACTATATTTAGTCCTTATAATAAAACTATCATGGAAACATTGGAATTAGCTACATGTATCAAGAATTTGGAATTTATTTCAAAAACAAAACATTATATTATATATAGTACTATATTTCTGACATATAGAAATACTGTCATGTGCCTATTTTATTCTATTGTGAGAAAGAACTTGGAATTCAATGAAAAAGACCTATAAGGCAGAGATGTGGCATTTAAGATTTAGGCAAATCCAGGTATACATTAAAAAAAAAAAAATCTTTTTTTTTTTTTTTTTTTAAAGGTTCTGGCTGCAAAAGGCAGCTACTGTTTGCAGTAAGATTTGTGCATTTTGGGAGGTGATTCTTGAGAATGGTGTAACTGTTTGAGACAGTAACATGAAATCTGTAAGAAAAGAAAATGGACCAAGTGTGCAGTCCCCAGGCATAACTGATCACTTTCCTTTGTTCTGAAATAGCTGGACCTAATTCAGTGAGTACTCTAGCTTGACAACTGTCCCTCCGGCATTTGAAAACTTAGCTGCCTTAGCCAAGTGGTGGTGGTTTTCTTGTTTGTTTGTTTGTTTTCTTCACATATTCTACTCACATTGTGATTTCTAAAGAGAGCATGTCATTCAACTGCTACCCTCTGAGGAAGTTTAAGGTGTAATAGGTGAGAAGTCGAAAATAATTAAGGGAAGAAATAGTTTCCCAGAAGACAAGGTAAATCTTTTTGTAAATAACTCCCATCAGACTTCCTAGAAATACTACATTTGCAGCATTGTGTGTTAGTATTCAACTTTTACTTTTTTAGTGACAAAAAAAAAATGAAGTAATTATCTTGGCTTGATTTCTTAGTAAATACACAGGATTTCTGTGAATAGTACTGGAAGTGCTTCTTTTTTTTCCCCCATCTCAAGAATGATATCAGAGTTTAAAGAACAAACCCATTTAAGTAGAATTAAATAAAAGGCATTCTCTGCAGTCAACACAAAGCAAACACTAATAATTTTAGGGCTTAATTTCCTTAAAAGATGAAATAATTTTAGGTTAATGTACAACAGTTTCCCTATAAAGATTTCACCTGCAATTTCCCTATGGGTAAGTATTCATCAGCTCTAACTGGCTTCTCAACAGAGAAATGTACTAGAAAAACTGACAAATGATATACTATGGCAAAGCAGGGGAAAGTATGTTTAATAATAGAGAAAGGTAACAATGCATATTGTAGACTCAATGTATTTTCTATTATAATTTATTCAGTTTCAGTTTCTCAGAAGACAGAGTATATGTGAATATTGGCAAGTACAATACAATGACATCAGCCCATCATAGTTTGTCACATGGCCATCAGCTGCCACCATGTTTTAATAAGAGAAGCAGTTGCCACTACCCAGATCTCATACTTAGATGCGGAGAGTCGCTACTTTAACCATAACTCTAAGTAGTCCTTTGCCTCTGTCCTTCTGGCTCTGCAGAGTTGAATCTAAGGATGACAGTCACATTGCAGTTTTGCTCCGCCTTAGTTACTGAAGCAAACATAGTATGCTTCCATTCAACGTTGCACGCGTACATTGTGCTAGATACCACACTGGGGTACAAAGCAGAGTGAGCAAAGCAGATAGGAGCTCATAACTTAGCCAGAATAAACAAGTAATGATTGAATAAGGATACAAACATAATATTTAAAACTGTTATATGAAATATGAAGGACAAGTAAGCAAAGTAAAGAGAGCATTCTTCTTGAAACCTTATCTAGTCTGTGAGAGTCAGGGAAGCTTGTCTAACAAAGGGAAATGAAAAGAAATTTGCAGAAAAAGGAGTTAGCCAAGCGAAGGGGAGGTTGGGTGGGATAAAACAACATATGCAAAGGCAGGAAGAAGAATATTGAAAGAAACTGAAAGAAAAATAGTGTGGCTGGAAACCAAGGTTCAAGAAGGAAAGTGATATGAAATGAGGTTGGCATAAAAAAGGCAGGGACCAGATCATACATTCACACAGGGACTTGTAGATAGGATGAACAGATGACCCTCTTTGCTTGGGGAGTAGGCCTGGGTTATAGTTATTGTCCTGGTATGAGTAATAATTGTGCCCTCTTTAACTCGTAAAGTGTCCTGCTTTGAATAATAAATTATATAATCATCTACTTACACATAATATTATGCTTTTGGTTATTAAATAAATCAGGAGTCACTAGATGGTTTAGCCAAAGGAGTAACATAATCAGATTTGGATTTTGTAAAAATATTTCTCTAACTGCAATGGGGAAACACTTTGAGAAGTAAAACTCATAGCAGAAGACTTAGCCCCAAGGCTCGGGATAGAATAGACTGCTCATCTCTCTGTAGCCTGGCAAGGGAACCCAGATGCATGTCATTTCCCAGTGAAATAATTCAGGATACCCTTCTTGCCTAGTGTTTTCACAGATGTTTTCACTTAAAAGTCTTTCCCCCATCCATGGTTGACTTCTTTAGCCTATATAATAAGAAAAGCTGATATTTGATGTACAAGGAATAGTTCTGAGAACTGTACATGTAATCACTTACATAACTCTCACAACACCCCTGTGAGATAAGTACTATCATTATTCATGGTTTGCAAAAAAAAAAACTAACTTGACTAAGGTAACTAACATAATAAGTGACCGAGTAAGAATTTGAACTATGAAATCTTATTCCAGATACTGGACACTTAAAAACTATCCTATAATATATGTGGCTCCTCCTTTTAACCACTAAGTAGGCATCATTTTCTGAACTCCAGCCATCTCATTTACAACTAAATACACCGCTTGGCTTTCACCTCCTGCTTCCAATATTTTCCAGTCATTGCTAGAGGCTTATTATGAATGACAAATAAAAAATCACAGCCCAGCTCTGATTCCATGCTCACAGCCTGTCTCCAGGGACACAGGGGAATAACTCAAAGTGAAAGCAGGATATTCTAGGAGAATGGGTTTCCCTATGCCTATGTATTGTCTTTATGAACCCCAGCAAAACATGATTTATCATAGGATACTCTATTCTGGACTATCTAGCTATGCTTACTGGATACCATTCATTAGGAACAAGTTTAATTCACCTACTTGTATGCATATGAGCTATTCCTTTTTCCTCTAAATCCACTATTCACAATTGCATAATCCCATGTGGCCTCAGCAAACTGGGTCCTGAATTGTGCCTAAGGAAATTGAAAACTGATTTCTTCCCTTGAAAAATATTAAGAAAACCACTCTAGGGGCCGTATTAACAGAACATTAGTTGGATGTCCTCAGTGTCTCCAGTTTTATCCTTATATCCCTTTTCTGAACAGGTGAAAACCCTTTACTCCCCCTACCAATCTCTACACTAAATGTTTATGAGGGGCCTTCCTTACTCATTGGGGTTTATCTTTCTGGGCGTATCTTTCTTGTCCTACTTATTTTCTCCCAATGTTAATAAACACTTGCTGACCTTCTCACTATAAATAGGGTTTTCATTGGAATTAAGGTTGCTTTTATGCCTTCCCTAGTTATACAAAAGAGATCTGATTATTTGTTCTTCTGCTTGTGAAGAAGGTTCACCATCCACTAGTATCTACCACAGGAGCAAACTCTAAACACCTTGCCAATATCAAGCAGTGGCATCAATCCACTTGCACGAGTTTGGTGAGACAGAACGCTCACACAAGTTAGGTGAAGCAGCCTTATTACTCACAGATAGGCAGCGAAGGACAATAAAAACCTAGGATTCGTGGAGATCTGGTTCCCAAAGGCTCATGAAAGCTGCCCAGGGAATTTCATCTGTGCATGTCTCATGTGGCACTGAAGCTGAGGGACCCTGAAAGCCAATTGCACTGGGTTGATACCCAGGGGCACTGTGATTTGCTGAGCTAAAGTCTTATAGGACATCTTTTTCTGGAGAGACTGAAACAGAGCTTCCTAGGCTGTCCCTGACAGTTTCTCCTTATCTCACGTTGTTATATTTCCAGCTCATTCTACAATTATTCTGAGAACTGTAAGTAGGAAGACAGAGGAAGGCCTGAGTTGGCCAAGGCCATCTGCAAACCATCCAGCAAGGCTTATGTAACTCTTATTCTGCATTGCCCAACAGTTACATAGGATCACTGTAAAAATCAACACTTCACTTTGTCTTAATATATGCTATGTGTGCTACTTTCTCTCTTCAATACCCCTCCCCTCAAATCCCTCAAATAAAATGTGGTATTATTTGATTTTAGTGTTTTTATGATCTATTGTAGTGGAAATGGGTGAAATAACCAACAATACTTTTGGTATCTACCTTCACACTTCTACTTGGTGCTCATGGGCACCAAGTATATAACATGAAAAGATAAAATGAGGTCTTTCAGGACAATTCTCCAAATTGTGATGGATCAAACAGCACATTAGCTGTCAGGACTCTGGTCTCTGGTCTCTCCTACTCATGCCTCTTGCTGTTTGTCATGAGATGCTGATTGCCATAGTGATATGAGAAGAGACATGCATTGGAAGGGACCTATGACATGGTTCAGTTTCATAAAAGAGCTGAGTTCAGATTCTAGAGTCAGAGTGCCTTGGTTCAAGCACTGGTCCCATCTCTTATTAGCTATAAGACCTTGAGCAACTTAAGCTCTGGGGCCTAAATTTCTACATGTATAAGATGGGAATGATAATGCCTACCTAATTGGGATTGTTGTGAAGCTTAAATAAAATAATTTATCAGAGAAAAAAATACTCTGTAAGCACTATTTTAGTTATTACAATTGTCCAGTTTTTTAACTTATACAAATTTTGCTCTAATTTTACCAATCTGAGCTAGGTTTGAAATTTCCATCGCCTGTTGCAATATGGCTTATAGTCACATGAGGTCACAAAGCATATTTTCTAACTTCTCTGGGTTAGCCATAATCTGAAAGGTTTGGCCTTTAAGAGGTGGTAAGAAAATTCTGTTATCAGAAGTTTTAACTGGTCAAAACTTTAAATTCCATTCCACTTACATTTTAGTTGTTCTGAAAAAATTTTAAAACCCTAGACAACAGAATCAATCAAAATTGGCCAATATCCACTGTAGTTCCATTAATTTTTTTTCTATGAGCTCTGTTTTCAATATTTATAGGCAACTAGGGAATCCATTCTGGTTTATTCCTGTTTTAAGTTATATCCACATTTCATCTTCGGTAGTATAAGATCTAAAATAGTCTGCTAAGCTTTAAGTCAAATACCATAGATACCTTTAAACAAATATTCCTAAAAAGAATTTTTGTGCAGTCTTATTGAGGTTTACTCTGAGTCAAAAACTGTGTGTGTGTGTACTTTTCAAGTATATAATAAAAGATAAAATGAAATATGACATATCACAATAGACTGCCATCGATTAATCTGTTACTTCAACTCTCTAAGCCTTCTTATGTATAGAATTCAGTTGTTGGATTATAGAATTTCTATGTTCTTTAAAAGTTTACATTTTAGACATTAAACACATTATATCGTGTCACTGATATGGTTAGGCTTTGTGTACCCACCCAAATTTCATCTTGAATTGTAATCCTCATAATCCTTATAATCCCCATGTGTCAAGGGAGAGACTAGCAGGAGGTAATTGAATCATTGGGGCAGTTTCCCCAGTGCCATTTACATGACAGTGAGTTCTCACAAGATTTAATAGATTTATATGGGGCTCCTCCCCCTTCGCTTGGCACTTCTCCTTCCTGCTGCCCTGTGAAGAAGATACCTTGCTTCCCCTTCAACTTCCACCATGATTTTAAATTTCCTGAGGCCTCCCCAGACATGCTAAACTGTGAGTCAATTAAACCTCTTTTCTTTATAAATTACCCAGTAATTTCCCAGTCTCAGGCAGTTCTTTTTTTTTTTTTTTTTTTTTTTTTTTTTTTGAGACAGAGTCTCGCTCTGTCACCCAGGCTGGAGTTCAGTGGCGCAATCTCGGCTCACTGCAAGCTCCGCCTCCCGGGTTCACGCCATTCTCCTGCCTCAGCCTCTCCGAGTCAGGCAGTTCTTTATGGCAGTATGAAATAGACTAATACAGTAACCATAACACAGTGTTTAAAACAGACATTTTACTCTGTGTCCCTAGAAAGTAGGAGCCACAGACATTTATTGAATACCTATTATGTGCTAGATAATGTGCTAAACAATTTTACTAACATTATTTCCAGAATACTCATAGCAACTATATCTCAAAGATGGCAAAATGAGACTCAGAGCCATCAAGTCACTAACTAGGGTCACATATCTGGAAGGTAGCACAGCACACATCAGGTCTATCTGATTCCAAAGTCAATGTTCTATCATAGAGTCCCCTGATACAAAGAATCTAAGTAGCCCAAGGTAAACTGGCCTTCTCATCAATTAGAAAATTCTCTAGCTTAGTATAGCTCTTCTCATCCACTTTTTGAACAGACTAGGATATCTTTCTGAAGGTTTGTATTACAAAAAGACTATTAAGTGGAAAATTAGTGCTAAGGAGGCTTTGGCAATATTCCTTTAATAAAATACTGTGCCTTAATTCCCTTGAGAGAAAGGATCCATAGGATGGTGGTGCTTTTGACTGCACTCCATAATATTCTAGACATAAGGAGTAGCTAATGAATCTGAACTCCAAGAGAAGGCTAACCAACAAGTATTCATCTATTCAGTAAATATATACTAGCCCCCATAGTGTGGGTCAGACATTGTATGTATAACAGTGACCAACCACCATCCTTACCCCGAAAAATGGATGGGCTCCTATGAGCTGGGAAAAGGATAGCAGTTCAGATGGTGCAATAACATGAAGAAAGCTTTAAGGAGCAGCAAGTCAGCCACCATGGCCAATAAAAGAGTTTACGCAGAGAGTAAGAACAGGTCAAAATCAAACATACGTTACCACAAGATTATAAAGGTCCTTGAATGCCAGACTAAGGAGTTTGGGCAATTCCTTTAAGAAGATAAATGTGCAAATCATCCTTAGTGTTTTTTCTAAATTCAATTCAAAACAAGAAAAATCAAGGATGATTAGCACAATCAAGCATCAATCGTCTAGTGCTATTTTTGAAAGAAGATAGATAATAATTCTTCTACTTTGTCAATTTCTACTTCGGAAAATAAAATTTCCTGTCCTCTTTCTCTTCACATATTCAGCATGAATAGACATTTACTCTGTTGATTTACCCTAAGGGGATCATTTGCTCCAACACAGATTGGGATTCAAGTCAGCAGCATTCTACTTTTAATACTGTCTCTGTCACTGTCCCCTACTGCTCTTTTACAACAGCTCCCACCTCCTGGTGTCATCTCCACAGGATCTTCTCCATGGGGATCTACGTCATGACACTGGCAACATGGGAAAGCAGATGCTATTTTTCAAATAGGAAGTTTTTTATTGGAAATGAAGGGATTTGAGGACTTTACTGGCTAGAATCTAAAGTTGATTGGGAGGCTCTGCATTTTTAAAGAATGCAGGGTACCAAGCAATACCTAGCAGGATTGATATGGCAACAAATAAAAATAAAAATCCAACTCTAACAACATACCCTTTCTACACCTTCATATTCCAAGGTCATCTATGAGCTAAGATTATTTCATCACTGATTTTACTATTAACTTATAGACTCAGAACTATACGTTATGGGGTCTCTATTTGGAAAACAGTGAACAAGCCAGGTTATATTCTAGAAAACAGTGGTAACACTGCTGGAAAACAGTAGAAAGCTTAAAATGAAAAACAATAAAAGAGACAGGTAATAACACATTCTTAAAAGTTGTCCCCATTGCAGATAGTAAGGGAGATTCATTAGGTTTTTGGCTTATTTTTACCTATTTATTTATTTATTTTTGAGATAGGGTCCCACTGTTGCCCACGCTGGAGTGCAGTGGTGAAATCACAGCTCACTGCAGGCTTGACCTCCTCCAGCTCAAGCCTTTCTCCCATCTCAGCCTCCTGAGTAGCTGGGACTACAGGCATTGATCACTATGCCCGACTATTTTTTTTTTTTTTTTTTGTATTTTGTAGAGATGGCGTTTTGTCATGTTGCCCAGGCTGGTCTCCAACTCCTGGGCTCAAGCAATCTGCCTGCCTATCCACCCACCTCGGACTCCCAAAGTGCTGGGATTACAAGCATGAGCCACTGTGCTGAGCCTTATTTGTTTTCTTTCTATGAAGGTTTATTTTTGATAGACTCTAAAACCATCTGACCTTCTACTTGGAAGAAGGAACTCTCTTTGTCCCCATTGCCACCTGACAAAAAGTAGGATCTTGCTAGCAGGACACATTTGGAGAGTAATGTGCCTTCTACATGTGGGTGGACAATTCAGAAGAATTTAAAGGATTTTGGGATCCTTTAAATTTTGAATCATATTCTTTGATATGAGAAAGCCTGTTTATATTACAAATTTTAGTACAGCTTATTTCTTGTGCATTTGTTCATTTGTTTACTCATTCATTCATTAGGTAGCGTAATATTATGAAAAGAACATGGACCCTTGGATTAAATGACCCCACTCTTGAAATTTAGACAAAATAAAATTATTTGCTTAATCAACACAGCAATGAAGAGAGGTATGCCTGAGAAATATCCAGTAGTCTATTTTATAAATTTATCTTAAAGATCTATTTTAAGCTTGATGTATTATGGAAATAAACAAGTTTTAAAAATGAATTATAACATAGTGAAGCAAGTAGTTTAAATGTGATAAGAATGCACAAAGAGAGACACCTAATCAAACTGGGGAAAAGAGACATACTGGGCTACAGATTCTAACATGAGAACTTAAGGATGAGAAAGAATTAGATAAAAGGGACAAAGAGATGAGGGTGCTAGAAGGAGAATGTATGCCTAATCCAAGGAGAGGTGCGGTACAGGGTAGAGGGAGGGAAATGGTGCATTAGGCACTATGGTAGCTCAGTATGGAGGGCCCTGAGAGTGTGAAAGAGACACACCATGGTCATCCCAGCAGTTATTTTCAGCAGAACACCAAAGCCTTTAATTTTCTTAAGAGGACCAATAAGGACAGAACACTCTCACAAAGATCTTAGAAAATCTTCCTGGGCAAGAACTGGTTATTACTTAATTTCAGCACTTCAAAGTTGTGTTCAGAATATCATTTTTTTTTTCCACCCAGGAGGAAGAAAAAACAAACAAAACTTTTTATATTCAGAAGGAATCTTCTTGTCTATTTTAATTTATATAATTTTTGTGAGATTATAAAGTTGAGATCTTTCAGTTCAAACTGTATAGAATGCCCCAAGAAAGATACTAAGAAGACGCTTCAGGCATTTGCAACTTTTCAGTTTCCTAGTAATCACTAAATATATAGTTAACAAATACTTCTAATTTTGTTTGTTTTCCTTCTTTCATATAATTAGAATAATTCTTCCTTGAATTTAAGAATATTTTGGCTATCTAGTTATCATTATTTTAATTTTTTTAAATTTTTTAATTGAAAACTTCCAGCACTTTGAGAGGCCGAGGCAGGCAGATCACGAGGTCAAGAGATCAAGACCATCCTGGCCAATATGGTGAATCACCGTCTCTACTAAAATACAAAAATTTAGCCAGGTGTGGTGGCGCATGCCTGTAATCCCAGCTACTCAGGAGGCTGAGGCATGGGAATCACTTGAACCCAGGAGGCGGAGGTTGCAGTGAGCCAAGTTTGCGCCACTGCACTCCAGCCTGGTGACAGAGCAAGACTCCATCTCAAAAAAAACAAAAACAAAAACAAAAAACCCAAAAAGCTGTGCTACTTTTTTGGCAATTTTTAAACTGTTTTTAACGTCATAAAATATACTTGACATAAAATTGACCATTTTAACTATTTTTTGATTTTCAATTTTTTGTGGGTACATCGTAGGTGTATATATTTATGAGATATTTTGATACAGGCATGCAATATATAATAATCACATCAGGGTATAAGGGGTATCTATTACTTCAAGCATTTATAATTTCTTTGTGTTACAAGCATTCTAATTATACTCTTTAAGTTATTTAAAAATGTACAGTAAATTATTGTTGACTGTAGTCACCCAAGCGCTCTTCAGTCAGCAGGTGGTGAATCCAGCCAGGCTTGTGTTCTTCCTTTTAGCATGGTATGCTCTTCTTTGGTGCAGGGCAGGACCAAAAATCTGGGAGCCAGGGCCTGGAGTTGGGAACCTTAGGAATGTATTTGGTAGACTATTCTACTGTGGCTGAGCTGGCACTCAATCTGCAAGACAAAGTCCTTTTCCCTCTTCCCTTCCTTTCCTCATGCAGAAGGAGTCTCTTCTTGTGCCACCACCACGCAGGCCTGCGGCGAGTACTGCCTGGCTACTGCCAATATTTACTCAAAGCCCGAGGTCTCTTCAGTCAGCTCGTGGTAAATACTGCCAAGCCTCTCTCTTCAGATCAGTGGGCTCACCTGTGGCCCAGGGTAGGTCCAGAAATGCTTTCCAGGAACCAAGGCCTGAAATCAAAGGCCCTAGGAGCCTCCTTAGTGCTCTACCTCAATCTGGTGATCAAGCTGCAAGACCAAGTTCCCTTTACTCTTCCCTCTCTTTGCCTCAAGCAAGACGATTTTCTCCCTGTGGCCACCAGAACTGGGAATGTGCTGAGTGATACCTGAAGGCAACATGGCTCAGGGTTTTACCCAAGGCTCATGGCGTGAACTCTCTGGGTACTGCTGATGTTTTTCAAAGCCCACAGGCTCGTTAGTCAGCATATGATGAATCCTGCCAGAAATGGACCCTTTCCTTCAAGGCAGTAGTCTCCTATCTGGCTCAGGGTATGTCTAGAAATGTCATCTGAGATCTAGGGCCTGGAATCAGCCTTAGGACTCTGCCTGGCATCAAATTTTACAGTGGCTGAGCTGGCATCCACGTTGCAAAACAAAGTCCTCTTTACTCTCCCCTCTAGTGTCATCAAGCAGGAGGAAGGAGTCTCTCCCAGAGTTGTGTGCGGTGCTACCTGGGGTTGGAGAAGGGATGATGCAAGCACTCCCTTGGCTGCCCCAGCTAGTGGACTTACTGGGTCATGTGCTCAAGTCCACTAGCTCTGAGCCGAGCACAGCACTGGGACTTGCCCAGGAATTGCAGTCCTTGTGGCCTAGACTGCCTTTCAGGTTTATTTATAAGAGCACTTTAGCTCACAGTGGTGGGGCTAGCCAAAATTCAAATTCTAACTGCTGGGATGGGTGACTCCCCTCTGGCTAGGGCTAGTCTAAATGCTCCCTTTGCGGTGCTGGCTAAATTCTGCTGTGCTGCTTTCTGCTGTGACAGAGAGCACTGAGTTCCAGTGGAAAGTCCGCAATCACCAATCACTGTGTTCCCCCACCATCAAGCACAGAGATTCTGTCTGTGCCAGGTAGCTACTGCCGGGGCTTGGGGAGGGGTGGTCTCGGCAATTCAAGACTGTCTTTCCTTTGCTTTTCAGTGTCTGTTTCCTTGATATGTTGTTAAAATCAGGTACTGTGATTGCTCACCTGATTTTTAGTTCGTACGAAGGTGCTTTCTTGTGTGGATAGTCATTTAATCTGGTGTTCCTCCGTGGGAGACAATGATCACTGGAGCAATTTAATCAGCCATCTTACTCCACCTCCTCCTCCGTTTTACTATTTTTAAATTCACAATTCAGCGACAATATTTATATTCACAATGTTGTGCAATGATCAGCATCATCTATTTCCATAACGTTTTCATCACTCCAAGCAGAAACTCTAAACATTAAGCACTACCTCCCCATTCTCCACTCTCTGGAGTTTCTGTTAACCTTTAATTTACCTTATGTTTCTATAAATTTTCCCATATGAGATATTTGACACCAAAAGCATGAACAACTAAAGAAAAGTTAAGGTAGACTTCATCAACATTAATAACTTTTGTGTATCAAAGGACATTATCGAAGAATGAAAAGACAAACTATAGAATGAAATAATATATTTTGAAATTATATATCCAATGAGGGTTTAGTGTCCAAAATATATAAAGAACTCCTACAACTCAACAACAAATAATCAAATGAAAAAATAGGCAAAATACTTGAATAGACATTTCTCCAACAAAGATGTACAAATGGCCAATAAGCAAATGAAAAGATTTTGGTCATTTGGGAAACATAAGTGAAAACCACAAGGAGATAGCACTTCACACCTACTAGGATAGCTATAATCAACAAAAATGGAAAATAACAAGTATTGGTGACAATGTGGAAAAAGTGGATCCCTAGAACTTTGCTGGTGGAAATGTAAAATGATATAGCAACTGTAGAAAACAGTTTGGCAGCTCCTTAAAAGGCAAAACATGGAATTACCATATAACCCAGCAATTCTGCTCCTCAGAATATACCAGAAAAATTAAAAGGGGAACTCAAACAGATACTTGTACGCAAAAGTTGATTGCAGAATTATCTGCATAACCAAAAGATAGAAACAACTCAAGTGTCCATCAATAGATAAATGGATAATCCAAATGTGGTACACACAATGAATTTAGCCATAAAAAGTAAAGGTCTGATAGATGCTACAACATGGCTGAATTTTGAAAACACTGTACCAAGTATAAGAAGCCAGACACAGAAGGACCTATTTTATAATCTTGCAGTTTTACACTATTTCCATTGTATCATCATTTCATAAAATAATATTTATTATAGAGAATAGCAAATGTTGTGTGATAATGTATATTATATCCTACCACACTTACACACACACACACATAAACATACATATGTATACTGAAATACTCCATATATCAAACTTTAATAAAATGGAGTTTCTGTAGAGATGATATATAATTTTAAGAAAAAACAGGGACCACTTTTGGTGCTATTATTTATTTCAAGGGGAACTAGAAAGTTTGGGAAACTTGACAAAATTATCTAAGAAAGAACTATGACCTTAGCATGAAGGTTCATATTCAGTTTATACATTTACATGTTTTACTTGATAAAATGCAGTATTAATACGTCATTGAAATTTTATTTTTCTCACACATCGAATCTTGTCAGGAAAATATAAACAAAAGGGCACTCAGATTTTAGAATTTCTCTTAAGTTTCTTTTACTAAACAAAAACTAAGTATTAAATATTGTGATGTGAATGTAGAATATTTTTTCTATAATAAATGATTTAAGTATCGATGAGTATATTTATCAAGTTTTTCCCACTTAGCACAAACCTTAAAATCAAGTATAAAAGTCACATCCTATAATTATATTGAAGTTAATTAAAGTTAGGTCAAACCTGTGTATAATAAAGGCTATTTTGCATTGCATTTTACCAGCAAGAAAACTCTTGAATTCAGTATTTCTGATTTTTTCTCTAACTAAAAATCTCCAGTCACAGAACCACAGCTGATACCAAAGATAAATAGAATTGATTCAAAAGCAGCCCAACAGGCAACGTAAAAACCATTTCTGCTGAACACATTCTTTCTACTTTGGGAATTCAAAGCCTAATCTTGTTACATTTGAATGTGTAACCCCTGTCCTGTCACATTCTGATAAGCATCTTTTAGTGCTGGAAGAGCAATTTTCTTTTTAGCTTTAAAAACTCCTGTCTTTACTATAAATAGCAAGTGATTTATTGTCAACTTGCAAAGTTTATTTTTGAATTAACATTTATTTTCATCTGTATGAATATTTCTGGCTTTTGGAAAGATACTGAAATTTGTTGTTTGGATTTGCCCATGTGGTCTTGCTCTTGTTTACCTCACTCACCCTTCCGACAATAATTTCCTTTATTTATGTGTCATCCTTCAAAAGGATCCTGCCTTGGACTTTCTATTGGGAATTATTTGGAGCTATGCTCTTGAGAGATAAGGTAAAAAAGTGACCTCAGGTAGACTGTCCAGACACAATATGGATTAATTCTTTATCAATGGAATATTTTAATTATCTTTTGATGCACAAAAATTTTGGAATATCTATGTTGCTTATATAATCATGTTGCATTAACTTCTCAAACACCAAGTAAAACTTTTGAATATAAATCAAAATAAAAATTTCAGTTGCATTTAAAGTACAAATCTTGGCCATGGATAAATACAATTCTCAAATGTATCCATAGCTACCACCATTTTAACTTCCCATTCTTATACCCCATACCATATTCACATAAATCTTGAAAGAGTAAATGCCCAATAAATTTGAGTTGAATGAATGAGATTCAAGATTTGTGATACCACTTTGATTATTGTCCACTTTAGGAGAAAACTCTTTTGCCTCATTCTTCATGTTTCTGTAGGAACTTCTACTGGAAGAAGAATTTACCTCCTTTATGACTTTAGAAGAAGCAACTGGACATGTTAGTGTCAGCTACTTCTTTCTCCTTTTAATTGTAATTTCCTGCCGAAGTTTACACAGGCTTATGATCTTGCGTGTTGCTGTTAGGATCCTGTCCCTTTAGGGCGAGGCCTATCCTCATCTAGCTGTATCAATAATTGGAGGGGTAGAGTAAATCTGCTAATTCACAGGAAATGCTCACCTGCCTCAGATATAAGGCCAATTTATTAGTAATAAAGATGGTATTTTGGGTTTTTATCTCTCTGGTTCTTGAATACATCTCTTATTTGTTCCTGAAGTCACATGCAGCATGGATATGTTGCTATTCATTTTCTAAAACTCTAGTGGTTTATAGACTACATAAGAGCTAGAAAGGCTTCTCATATGTTTGATGGTATTCAGGAAGTCATTCTCAGGTTCTTTTCTTCTTTTTTTTCTTTTTTTATTTTTTTTTGAGACGGAGTCTCGCTCTGTCGCCCAGGCTGGAGTGCAGTGGCGCAATCTCGGCTCACTGCAAGCTCCGCCTCCTGGGTTCACGCCATTCTCCCGCCTCAGCCTCTCCGAGTAGCTGGGACTACAGGCGCCCGCCACCACGCCCGGCTAATTTTTTGTATTTTTTAGTAGAGACGGGGTTTCACCGTGGTCTCGATCTCCTGACCTCGTGATCCGCCCACCTCGGCCTCCCAAAGTGCTGGGATTACAAGCGTGAGCCACCGCACCCAGCCTCTCAGGTTCCTTTCTACAATGAAAAATATCCAGTTCCGTCTCTCCTTAGCAACTCTTGAGGAAACTAGCATAGCCAGAAAAATAATTTGATGCAATAAACCAGATGAAGAAATAAGTCTTTGATTACATTAGCATAAAATACAATCTCTTGAAGTCTTTAAAACACAGATTGGTGAGCCTTCTCTCCAAAGTTTCTGATTCAGAAGGCGTGAGGTGGAGCTGAGAATTTGTATTTCTAATAACTTCTCGGTGATGCCACGCTTCTGGTTCAGAAACCAAACCATTTGTGCTAGACCAGTGATTCTTAGACCTTCTTGGTGGCAACTTAAAATTAGCTGAGGAACTTCTTTAAAAATATCAGTGCTTGAGTTCTCCTCCAACGTATGTGGTTTTCCTTTGGAAGGGGTTCAACTATTAGTATTCACTTTTTATTTGTTTTTCTCCTTTTCTTTTTCTTATTTTTTATTTCAATTGGTTTTGGGGAGTAGGTGGTGTTTGGTTAGATGAAGAGTTCTTTAGTGGTGTTTTCTGAAATTTTGGTGCACCCATCACCCGAGCACTGTACACTGTACCCAATGTATAGTCTTATTCCTCACCCACCTCCTGTCCTTTCCTGAGTCCCCAAAGTCCATTGTATCATTCTTATGCCTCTGGGTTCTCATAGCTTAGTTCCCACTTACGAGAGAGAACATATCATGTTTGGCTTTCCACACTTGAGTTATTTCACTTAGAATAATGGTCTCTGATTACATCCAGGTTGCTGCAAATGCCATTATTTCATTCCTTTTTATGGCTGAGTAGTATTCCATGGGGTGTGTGTGTGTGTGTGTGTGTATATACATATATACACACACAATTCTTTATCCACTCATTGATGGGCATTTGGGCTGGTTACATGTTTTTGCAATTGCTAATTGTGCTGCTTAAACATGGGTGTGCAAGTATCTTTTTCGTATAATGACTTGTTTTCCTCTGGGTAGAAACCTAGCAGTGGGATTGCTGGATCAAATGGTAGTTCTACATTTAGTTCTTTAAGGAATCTCCACACTGTTTCCATAGTGGTTTTACTAGTTTACATTCCCACCAACAGTGTAAAAGTGTTCCCTTTTCAACACATCCCTGCCAACATCTATTATTTTTTGATTTTTTGATAATGGCCATTCTTGCAGGAGTTAGGTGGTATCACATTGTGGTTTTATTTGCATTTCCTCGATCATTAGTGATGTTGAGCATTTTTTTCATATGTTTGTTGGCCATTTGCATATCTATGTTTGAAAATTTTCTATACATGTCCTTAGCCCACTGTTCGATGGGATTGTTTTTATTTTGCTGATATGTTTGAGTTTCTTGTAGAGTCTAGATATTAGTCCTTTATCAGATGTATAAATTACAAAAATTTTCTCTCACTCATGGTTGTCTGTTTACTCTGCTGATTGTTTCTTTTGCTATACAGAAGCTTTTTAGTTTAATTAAGTCCCATCTATTTATCTTTGTTTACATTGCATTTGCTTTTAGGTTTTTGGTCATGAAGTCTTTGCTTAAGCCAATATTTGGAAGGGTTTTCCAATGGTATCTTCTAGAATTTTATGGTTTCAGGTATTAAATTTATGTCTTTGTTCCATCTTGAGTTGATTTTTGTATAAGTTGAGAGGCGAGGATCCAGCTTCATTCTCCTACATGTTGCTTGCCAATTATCTCAGCACTATTTGTTGAATAGGGTGTCCCTTCCCCACTTTATGTTTTTGTTTGCTTTGTCAAAGATCAGTTGACTGTAAGTATTTGGCTTTATTCCTTGGTTCTCTGTTCTGTTCCATTGGTCTATGTGCCTATTTTTATACCAGTACCATGCTGTTTTGGTGACTATGGCGTTATAGTATAATTTTTAAATTTAGGTAATGTGATGCCTCCAAATTGTTCTTTTTGCATAGTCTTGCTTTCATTATGCAGGCTCTTGTTTGATTGCATATGAATTTTAGGATTTTTTTTTCTAGTTCTGTGAAGAATGATGGTGGTATTTTGATGGATATTGCATGGAATTTGTAGATTGCTTTTACAGTATGGTCATTTTTACAATATTGATTCTACCCATCCATGAACATGGAATGTGTTTCTATTTGTCTGTGTCATCTATGATTTCTTTCAGCAGTGTTTCATAGTTTTCCTTGTAGAGGTCTTTCATCTTCTTGGCTAGGTATATTTCTAAGCATTTTATTTTTTATTTTTGCAGCTCTTGTAAAAAGGGTTGTGTTCTTATCAACTTAATCGCTGTTGGGGTATAGCAGTGCTACTGATTTGTGTAGATGGATTTTGTATCCTGAACGTTGCTGAATTCATTTATCAGTTCTAGGAACTTTTTGGAGGAGTTTGAGGGTCTTCTAGGTATATGATCGTATCATCAGCAAACAGTGACAGTTTGACTTCCTCCTTACCAATTTGGATGCCCTTTATTTCTTTCTCTTGTCTGATTGCTCTGAGTAGGACTTCTGGTACTATGTTGAATAGAAGTGGTGAAAGTATGTATCCTTGTCTTGTTCCAGTTCTCAGTGGGAATGCTTCTAACTTTTCCCCATTCAGCATAATGTTGGCTGTGGATTTGTCATAGATGGCTTTTATTACATTAAGCTATGTCCCTTCTATGTCAATTTTGCTGAGGATTTTAATCATAAAGGGATGCTGGGTTTTGTCAAATGCTTTTTCTGCATCTATTGAGATGATCATGTGATTTTCATTTTTACTCCTCTTTATGTGATGTATCACATTTATTGACTTGTGGATGTCAAACCATACCTACATCCCTGGTATGAAACCCACTTGATCATGGTGAATTATCTTTTTGATATGCTGTTGGATTCAGTTAGCTAGTATTTTGTCGGGGATTTTTGCATCTATGTTAATCAGAGATATTGGTCTGTAGTTTTTTTCGTTATGTCCTTTCCTGGTTTTGGCATTAGGGTGATACTGGTTAAAAGCTCCCTCTGGTGAGGGAAATGTGCAACAAGAGTTGTGAATTACAACCCCATACTAAGTTTAGTAAATCAATTATTGTGTAGTAATTAAATGCAATGCAGGGTTGCTTTTGTTTGTGCCTCAAAGTGTTCTTGCCATGGTGGAGCATTCCATCATTCTACCTTGCTTATTCCATTCTCATTTGCCCACATCAAGTAAGTTGATTTGTTTTACTATTATATCTCCTCTTTTTTTTTTTTTTTTTTTTTTTTTTTTAGGTTACAGTTGGAAATATTACACTGAGTGGGATGCATGGCAATAAATGATTGGCAACCTGATCTTATCAGTCACTAAATATGTGTAATTCAATAAGGATCATGGAATTTGTCTTTGTGCTGCATGAAAAAGATGCAAAATAAAGCACCATGTTTTGTAAGAGAGAAAAACTTAAATAAAAGATGATATTTTATAACCAATTACAAAGCATATCTTTATATTTATGATTCATCAAAGTACTATTGGAGCATAGAGCCATACAGGAATAAAAAATAAAACTCTTCAGAATAAAGCCTAGGTATTAGCCCACATAAAAAATAAAAACATTAATTAATAGGTATTTTATTTTTTTGCCAAAGCAACAGGAAGCAATGCTTTTAAGACTCAAATGTGCAAGCTTGTGTGTTTATGCTATTTTAAACAAAGATCTGAATTAATAGCATGTTCCACCCAATCTTGAAGAGGCTTAACTTATTTAATGAACAAATTTATTTTTAAATTTATAAAACAAGCTTTCTTACTTTTTTTATAATGATACAAAAATAGCAATTATTTTAATTGACTATTTAAGTAAGAACTGTAAGAGAACAATAGCATATTCCTAAAGCTTATTCATAGTTTTGTATTCTGCCAGAGTGCAAATTTTCTGGATGAATAGAAAAAATCGTGCAAGCTATTATAGTTTCCTCTATTTGAAATCCTTGTGCTCAAGAACTTGAGGACTTCTGTTCAAATCATAACTTACAGAAATGGATTCTGTAATGCACTATACCCTCTTTTCTCAGCAAGCCATTGTACAATGCTTGGTTTGACTTTATAACATTCCCGATTGACACAGAGCACAAATAGTCAACTGAGGCAAACTTCTTTAAGGTGAAACCCAAGTGGAATGCAAGCCTTTGTCTTCCGTGGGCAGGATTCTGCAGAAACAAGTTCTCTGCTCTTGGAACTACTTTCCTTACTTTTTTGAGGTCCTGTCACTTATGTATTACAATTTGCATGCAACTTTCAAATTTAACAACTATCCTTTCCATTTTCTTAGGTATCTTGTGATGAATAAAATTAAAATTGTATTCTTACCCTTGCTGACCAAGGCCACATTTTATTCAGAGAGCTTCAAATGGTCTGGGCCTCTTTGCCCTGGTAGTTCTCAACTCAAGTTCCTTCAAATTTAGTTTAAAGTTCATTTCCTCAGCCAGCTTCGAAGGACTACTTCATTCAAATATCAGCTTTTGTGGAGATGATTCCTTTGCACTGCCTTGACCCTAATTAAATGGAGCCATATTCTTTACCTTCTTCCAGGAAAATGTTCTCTCACAAGAATAAACCAGGAAAATGCAAACTAATGAAAATATTCCAAGCTAAACAAAGGTACTAATAAAGGGCAGCCAGACATAACACATGCACAAACTGCCATAGGCTAGGATCTTCAGAAAATTACTTCAGTGGTAAGAGGTTAAGAGATACGTGTAGTCATCTGAGTAACTAATGCTAATTGTCTGCTATTGGATGTGATCTCTATTATCTATGAACCCTCATAATACTTGCCTTGAGCCACCTCTTTGTAATTATATGATTTTGAATTAACTATTTAATCTCTCCAAAGCTTAGTTTTTTACCTGTAAAATGGGTCTAAAATAATCACAAAGGACTGGTCTGCTGATTAAGTAAGACAATCAGCATCAAACTTTCAGCGTATACTGAAACTAACGGCATGGTTTCAAAGCAATTATTCATTTTATTCAAACTATTGGAGAAGTCACATATCCAAAAGATGACAGGGAAACTTTAATTGTCAAACCTAAGTGTGTTGATCTGATCTTGAAGGAAAGGTCCTAGAAATTTTGCAGACTGAGCTCTTTCTTCAAAGGAATCTACCCACAGCACAAATGATTTTACTACTTAAAATTTGACATATTCATAGTTTTTTTTGCTTGCAAATGAGAAGTTATTATGGTACTACTAGTTATTTAAGTTTGCACGTCTTACTTGGGAGCAGCAGGCATTTCCATGTGCGCACTTAGGCATTTGTTGTCTTTTTGGTTTTGGGAAAGATACAAGGAGGACTTTGGGGTGATAGTTTAGTTCTCAAGATGATAACCATATTGAGAATCAAACTGTCACCCCAAAGTCCTCCTTGTACCCAAATGAGTGACAGACTTTACTTCTCAAGATGATAACCATATTGAGAACCAAACTATCACCCCAAAGTCCTCCTTGTACCCAAATGAGTGACAGGCTTTACTTAGTAAGACAGGATGGTTGTGGTGGAGGACAGAGGAAGTGTTACATCTTCAGGGGAAAAAATCAAAATTGGCCAAAGTAATGTCACGATCCCTCTCCCAGGCTTCAGAGAAGAATAGATGGGCTACGAGGTAGCATAAGCTGGGATTTTATGATGTGGAGTTTAGGAATGTCTGGCTTTAAGTTAGGATTTTGCAATGTGGAGTTTGTGAATGTCTGGCTTCAATACTCTATAAAGGTATGTATACAAGGAATTCTCTTTTATAAAAACTGGTAACACAAAGTAGTTGCCACTAAAAGTTGGACTCACTGACAGTGTTATACCTTTGTCAGTGTTATTACCTCACTTTTTTCTTGCTAAAAGTAATAATAGCTAACACTTACAACAAATAGATTTTTAAATTTGTTCCTTGCATCCACCCTGAGAGGTACTTCTATCAGACTTATTATATAGAGACAGAAAGTGAATATAAGAGGCAAAATATTTTGCTCAAGATTACACAGCTAGTGGCTTACGTGAGATTTATACCTACATATGTGCAACTCCAGAGTTCTAATAATAACACCAAACAGATACTAACTCAGTTCTTCCCATCTTGTGTGCTCAGCCACTACCTTAGTTAGATCAAAATGGTATCCAAATGAATAATTTAAAGGTAAATGTATTCAAAGCTCTAAATTTCCCTCTAACTACACCTTAGCTATGTCCCACAAATTTACCATACAGTATTTTACTTACTGTTCAGCTTTAAATAATTCTTAATTTCCCTTTAAATACAATGATTATTCAGTGAGCTATTATTATTATTATTCAGTTTCTATGTATTAGATTTTTGTTATTAATCTCTAATTTTACTGAATTATAAACAAAAACACAGTATACATGATTTTTATATTTTAGAATGTATTGGGTTTTTAATGATCTGATGTTGTCTAAAATTTTAATATGAAATTACTGAGGACATACTTCTCATTTTCCTTTGTATTAGCTTTTTCTTTTCCCTGACACCACAGTAAACTGACCAAGGATTTGATTATTTTACTTTCCATAGTCTTTTGTAGCAACTCTTAAATTGCAAAACTTGTTTCTTTCTCCAAAAGCATATTCAGTGTGGGTCTTTGTACACTAAAACTTCTGAGGCTGTTATTTCTAACTCTATTGTCTAATCTTTTACACTTCATATATTTCTTTTACATTTTCTTTTTCTTTGCTGCTGCTTTCTGGGAAATTCTTCTGTCTGATAGTTTTATATTCTTCAGTTAGTATAAATCTTTTGATTTGTTCCAGTTGGTTCCTAGGATAGAGGGTCCCAGGATGACAGAGCCCTTGTTCATTGTACCTATTTTCAACCACCTTTCCAGGCATAGTCTCCTCAAATTTTCTTGTTTTTTTCTTTTCAAAACAGCAGCCTAGGGAGAAGGCAGTCCCTTGAGATTTGTAATTCATCAGGCCTCAGGTTAAAAAAAGACAGTGGAAGAATCAATGCCAGAAGGTGGCCACTCAGTCTGTATCTATTTTCTTCTACTTCTCCCATGAGTAGGGCATTTCTATTTCTCTAGGATATCATATAAAGGTCCTTGTAGTCTGACTGTTTCTGTCAATATTTGAGGTGAAGGGGAAGGCATTGTTTGTCCAAAGACAACGATGGCATGGAGGACAGATGCTAGAGCATAAATTAAAACTCTTTTCTTCTACTCTTGCCTGTGGTTACCTTTCATCTTGCGCCTTAGCCTTTGCATCTCACAAACATATCACATCAAGGCAGCTTTGATTCTTTCCATGCATGTTATAATTTTTATTATTTTATCTTGCTAGTAAACTCCAAGATTCTTTTTTACTGCTATAGTCAAGAGTTGATGTTGCAGGATGAAGTTAGAAGCTGGGCTATTTTGCCAACTTAAGAATCCTCAAACTTCTATATTAGTAACTGCCTTAATTTCCCAATCTCTTTGGACAAACTGGATCCTTCCTGCTCATCAGGCTATGTGTACACACATGCACAATTGTATACACAGATCATGGAACCAGAGTCCCACCTTCAAACCCCAGACATGAGCTTCGATTTCCATTGTTGGCTAATGGCTTTGTGCATCTACCTGCTTGGATATTTGAATGTAACTGGTGTATTAGTTGTAATCCAGTCAGGAAATTTTTTCATTTAATATAAGGAATTGGTTACACAAGTATTGGAGGGCTTTAAAAGTAAAAAATATGGTCAAAGTAACACAGAGATAGCAACTCTATCTAAGGAATAGCTACCACAGCTTAAACTGGGGGAACAAAAGAATAAGATTGGGGTTACCAAAACATAGCATATTGGACAAGGAGCACCCTGGAGCACATCCTAAGGCTTCTGAAAAGGGAGTATCCCAACTGGGCTGATACTCTTGAGGGGTAAAACGAGGTTGCTACTGAGGATATAGAAAAGAAATTGGAAACTGGACCAGATGTTGCAGCCATGGTGATGTATGTTAGGGAAAATAAACAGGAAAGAGCAAGCAAACAGGAAAGAACAACTTCCTTTTCTCTCCTCCACTTAACAGTGTTCCTCTGACCTCCCTACTGGCAGAGCTTAACAGGGAGCCAGCTGGATAGAGAAGTGTGCTTTGCACAGTGTCAGTTCCAGGATCACAAAGCAGAGCAAAGTAGAGTGGATATGGAGTTGAACAGTAGGTTCATTACTAACTGCACCTCGATTTTCTATCAGCTTGGCTGGGCAACATTTATCTTGTACCTATCTGGACCTGCTCTGTCCTACTTGCCTAGGTATAATGAGCCCTAGCCATATTCCAGGTTAAACACTCAGCAGAAAAGAAACGGACTCTGGGGACTCTATTGAAAAGAGCTGTTAAGCTGTAACTGCCAGAGGCTTCCAAGAGTAGTAGCTGCCATCAGTTAGGTTCTTCACTTACAATAGCAGCTGCAAGTAGACCATGACTTTAAGAGTATCTGATTAAAGCTAGCATCAGCAGATATTTTAGCTAGAATAAAGGATCTTTATTTCTACCCATCTCTGAGAGAAAATGGGAACAGAGCTTATTGTTAATTTCATATTTGGGTGGACTATATTACAAATCATACCTAGGCTATTAGACTTGATGCTCATGAATGCCAGAGCCAGATCAAACACTTTTACTCCTGAGTTTTTTCTGTTACAATACAGTATCAATTCAGTTTCGCTTTACTGTAGATATAGAAGATACACACCTTTGTTTATACAGTTATATATAAACCTCTAATTTCTAGGAATTTGGCTCAAATTATAATATCAATTCAGTTTCACTTTACTATAGAAATAGAGTGTGCCAGGAGATAGAAGGTTGAGAAGAGCTCATTTCCTCTTTGTAAACAGTTTGTAATCTGAAAGAAAATAGAAGACATGTACATACATTAACTATAATCCAAGGTAGAAAGAGACATGCTTTCCTGAAGCAAGGTAAGTAGTAGAAGGAGAAATTACTAATACTAGGAAAAAATAGAATCTTTCAAAGCCGCTCAAAATGGCTGCTTTAAATAGGCAAGAAATGACATCATATCATTTGATGAAGGAACTTTCTATAATTTAACTAAAAATATAATAAGTTATAATTGTGAAAAATTCTTCTCTTTCATCAAGTGTCAGTCACCTAAAACTTCTATTCAAAATTATTTTTTTAAAATGCTGTTTTCAGCACAAACAAGCAAAGACAAAAAGATGAACAGAACAACTACACAGCCACGGGATGAGCTCTCAGTTTTTCAAAAATGGGAGGGAGCCTGCACCCACAAGAACTGTTATGAAAGTGCATTTGTGTTTATCTTGTGTTAAAAACAGCTATCAATTGAAAACACAACTTGCAGCTCAAATGTAGAAGAACGCAAATCAACTCCAAATAGTTGAACACGAATAATTCTAAATAACATTGCCATTGAGTTAACACCAATATGTATCTTGAAGACATGAGACAAAATTTTTTATCTTAATCATTAGGCTATTTCGTTAATAGTATCTAATATTATAACCTGCAGTGATGAGACTGAAGATACAATATTATTATAGGAAGATGATGATTTCATAATTGACAATAGTAAATGAAAATCAGGAGTAAGTCCCAGAGCAGTGTCTTTTGAGTTCTTTTATTTTTTATTTATTTATTTTTTGCTTATTCGGTGAACTGATATTTGCGATTCCCAGAGTGCCAGTAATATTGTAAAAATTCTGAAATGTTTCCACATTTTCTCTGCTGCCTTTAGGCAGGAATATACTGAAACCATTCAAGAAAAATGCCTACATACTCTGGACATTTGCTAAAACAATTTAGAATCATGAAGTTCTTCTTTTAGCTAGACAATATACCTCAGAGACTGAAGCTTATTTTCTTTCTGGTAAATATAGACATTGATAATTCACCCATGTCTTTATTACTCATCCATACCAAAAAGTAGTTTTAAGTCTGCTTTGATTTATGACAGGGCTACTACTCCTCTGCACTACTAACATTTTGGAATGGGCACTTTGTTCTGCAAGAAGGCTGTTCTGTGTTTTGTAAGATGTCTAACAGCATTCTTGGTCTCTGTCTATTAAACACGTGTTGCATCCACCCCTCCAGTTGTGACAACCAAATATGACTGAGACATTTAAAAAATGTCCATTGAGGGCCATGGAATCCCATGGTTGAGAACCACTGCTTTATCTTCTCCAAGCTTGTCTCTAACTCAAAACATTGGTTAGATTGGTGTCTTATACTAATTAAATCTATTTAAGGCGGCCCGGCTGGGCGCGGTGGCTCACGCCTGTAATCCCAGCACTTTGGGAGGCCGAGGTGGGTGGATCACGAGGTCAGGAGATCAAGACCAAGGTGAAACCCCGTCTCTACTAAAAATACAAAAATTAGCCAGGCGTGGTGGCAGGCGCCTGTAGTCCCAGCTACTCGGGAGGCTGAAGCAGGAGAATGGCATGAACCCGGGAGGCGGAGCTTGCAGCGAGCCCAGATCACACCACTGCACTCCAGCCTGGGCGACAGAGCAAGGCTCCGTCTCAAAAAAAAAAAAAAAAAAAAAAAAAAATATCTGTGGCTAGAACTGGTATTTGATTAGCAGAGAAAAAAGAGCTCTATAAGTGATATAGGTAGGGCTTCTGGGGACCCTAAGAGTCTTGAGTATTAGAAGGTGCCTTGAGCACTATAGGGTTTTTGGTAGGGAGTTACATATAAGGTACAAAGTAATGTCCATTATAGATCTTAAAGAAGAGAAATGAAGAGATGAGTTTAGGATCAGAAGACTAAACATTAAGGATGTGTGCACTGATTGGGTAGATGGCCGGGCAAGCCTGCAGAATCTTCTGTAGTGTTAGGAATCTCACTAAACATGGAGTCAACGACACGGGACACCCTCTTGTACTTGCTCTTCACAAAACACTGTTCTGGAAAGAGTTGCTTACACAATTGCTTTGAGTATACATTCTGAGTACAAGGTAAGCAAAAGGTAAATATGAAGTAAGTTCTGTTATTGTATTCATCTTGTAGCACATTGACAACCTCAGAAACTTTCTCAGCCTTTCCTGTGACTAGATCATCATGATTTTTTATCGTATATAGAGAAAATATTTTTCTTTTCCCTCTTATTTAAATAATATTTTTATGCAATCATGCCTTTGTAATTATTTTAATTTGTTTCATTGCCTCTCTGCATGAAGAAAGCTTTATGATAATAAATGATAGTTATTATTTCACCTACAATTAGAGGTTTCATTTTAAAAAAGGAAATGAGAAACATCACCTAATTGAATGAGAAAATACAGGTTTCAAAGATATTGAAAGTACAAGTCAGCATTGGAAAACAACTGTGCCTGGAGGGTGAATTGCAGTTTAAATGTCATGTCTAAGAGTTATGTCAAAAAAAGAAAAAAAAAAACTCTTACCAAACACAAAGGATTAAAACATTTATTGGATTTTCAAGTGTTTTTCTAAATATTCAAAAGAGGTAGTGAAATCTCTTTTCTGACGTCAGCCATTTTCCCCCACTTATTCTCACTACGCAGCATACTATACATCTGATGCATCAGATGTATGTTACCAACACTTGAATGACTTAAATTCCCAAGAAGGAAAATGCAATCCATCTTATATATCTTTAGATATTACTTTTATTGTCAAATGAATGTACCAAATTATATATTCTACGTAGAAAATGGCAACTGAAAAATTTGTAGGCATATACCATTGGCCTGGAGAAATTGTGCTCACATCATGACATACCACTGCATTTCTTTGATAGTATCATACTATTTTTGAGACTCTTTTATCATACTGATTACAGTGGTCATGCTATTTACATTTATGTTTGTCAGTTTCCGTTATTAGATTAGAAATAGCAAATTCCATTTTTGTAGCCCTTTGACCTTCCCCGTGTTGAATATATTCATCTTGTAAAAACTCAAACTATCTCATGCTTTCCTGTGACTAGATCATTCATTTTTTTTTTCTTGTACAAGAAAATATTTCTGTTTGTATATCTCTTGTTTATAGAGAAAGTGCTAGGCAGATACTGCTAAGTACTCTTATTGTGAGGCTAGAAGCAGCCTCAGAATCCATCTAAAAATTGCATTTCAGGCAGTCATTAATAATTTTTCAGAGTGGGAATGGGCCTCTGTGATGGTAAGTTTTATGTATCCACTTAGCTTGGCTATACTACCAATCATTCAATCAAACACTAATGTAGATGTTGCTGTGAAGGTATTTTGTGAATATGACTAACATTTATAACTCAATCAGTTGAGTTTTTGTAAAGGAGATTATTTTGGATAATCTGGATGGACATGAGCCAATCAGCTGAGAGACATTATGAATGGAATTAAGGTTTCCTTGAAGTAATTCCACTTTTGGAATTCAGCTCCTTCAAAGTTTCTGCTCTACCCTTTCTGATGACTCACCCTATGGACTTCAGATTTGTCTGGCCAGTTCTAAGGAAATTTCTTGAAATTATCTATCTATCTATCTATCTATCTATCTATCTATCTATCTATCTATCCAATCTACCTACCTACCTACCTACCTATCTATCTTCTACAAGTTCTGTTTTACTGGCATATACATTTTCATCATCATAAACAAAGGTCACTTTTGAGCAAATATCAGAGAACATTATGAATTCATTGTGATGTATCTGCTAAAGAACAACAACAAAATAGTAACTGATAAACATTAAGAATTATAATGTCATGAAAAAATATTGTCTGCACTGTACTTAAGTCTTGTTTTCAAATCCAGGGATCTTCTTTTAAAAGAATTATGGTGAAATGGATCATGTGCAGAGAAGGGCAACTGGCTGATGATGATAAATAAACCGTACCATATAAGGAACTACTGGAACCATTTGGGTTGTTAACCTGGACATGAGGCTGAGAAAGTAGAAGGGCTACTTTCTAGTTGACTGGGCAACTAGTTTGACAGAAATATATTTTATGGGAGTGACTCCCACTTACAAATGAATTAGTGACTAGTAGTTTGGACAGGTGAATTCTAGTTGTGTAGCTGTCAGTAGTTTGGACAGGTGAATTCTAGTTCCTATATACTCAAGCTGCCCATCCCTTTTCAGAGAAAGTTCCCCATTTTATAGTCCTCTGCTTGGGTGTCAAGCTCTTCCTACCTGAGGCTTAGGACCTGCTAGTACTTGCCATAGAATGTGTCTGGAGTTCTGCAGCCAGGAGAATGGCAGTCCACATTACTGCAGATAATCAGAGGACACTGTCATTCACAAATGGTTACATGATATTAACCTAGCTAATTATGAGTAATAATAAAAACAATAACAAATATATTTATCAAGTATTTACTATTAGACACTGATCTAACATTTTACCTATGCTAACTCATTTGATTGCACCAGGATTCTGGAAAGTTAAGTCCTATTTTTATTGCCATTATATAGAACAGGAGAATAAGACAAATTAAGTAAATCTTCAAAGTCATGGTTAATAAGCCTGTAAATTTCATTACTATCATGGGTTAACTTATATCCTCCCAAAATTCATATGCTGAAGTCCTAACCCTTAGTATCTCAGAATGTGACTTTATTTGGAAATAGGGTCTTGGCAAATGATCATGTTAAAATGATGTCATTGTGCTGGGGCCTAGTACAAATATAACTGATATCCTTGTAAAAAGGAAAAATATGTACACACAAGGAGAACACCATGTGAACATGAAGGCAAAAATTGAGGTGATGAATCTATAAACCAAGGAATGACAAAGATTGCCAGCAAGCCACCAGAAGCTGGAGACAAACCTGGGGGAGATTCACCCTCACACCTTCAGAAGGAACTCACCCCACTGACACCGTGACCTCAGACTTTTCATCTCAAAAACTGTGAGACAACTAATTTCTGTTGTTTAAGGACCCAGTTTGTTGAACTTAGTTATGGCAGCCCTAGCAGACAAATACAGTTCTTCTACTCTGGTTGTATGTCAGTCAGTCCCCACTATAAACAATGATTCAGATACTCTGGCATGTCTTTGTTAAATAACCAATGAAGTAAATAAAATAACCTGCATATGTAGCTTTATTTTGCAGCCCTTGCACATCACTCTTTCCTTCTTTGGATCCAAATGGAACATTAGTGCTTGCTGGCTCTCCTGACCTATAGGAGAGACTTGATTCGAGTCGGATACCGAAAGCATAATTAGGACCAATGGGAAGGAGTTACATAGAAGCAAATTTTGGCACAATAAAAAGGAAAATCTTCCCACCAACTAAGACTGCCCAAAACTATAATGAGAGTTCTTGTGAAGCTGTGGGGTTCTCATCATGATAGATATTTGTCATCTCAGGAGGGATCTAGGCCTCTGTAGGTGACTGATCCCTCTAATCTTTATGAAGCAATTCCTGTACTGTCTTGCCGTCTAGGAAAAAGCGGGTCAAAGGTGAAAATTAGTTTCTGATAAGAAAGAGGCTGTCTAGAATAGATCTACTTTTAAGGAAGTTATGAAGAGTCCCCAGAGGCTGGGAGAAATGCATCCGAGAAGATTACTGTTATAAGCTGAAACACAGTTCAAGAAAACGATTATAGCAACAAGCACTGAGAAAGACATTTAAGGAAGGGCTTAACAATTACCTGATGCTCAGAAAGAAAGGGCTGGCAAGAAAGATGTAATGATGAGTGTTGTCATTTACTGGTGGTGAAAGGGATACACAGTAAAGAATATCACAGTTGTGGAGATCTAATCAAAACTGAGGTACCCATCATTTTTTAGGTCATTAAAAAAAAAGGTGCTCAGCTACCCAGGACTATAGATACTCCATCCCTCAAAACATACAGAGACCAAGAGCTGTTTCTGCAGTTACATGTCTAAGGAGCATAGGCATGGCATAACTATCATTTAAGATCAGTTTATTTCTTCCCGAAAAAGAAAACATAGGCTAATGCAGCTGTGTGGCTTCAGTGGCTAAAAGTAAGATATGAAATCATCTGCTCTGGTTATTTTTAAATCAGAGCAGTAGTAGGGTGCTATCTGAAGAGCTTGTCTGTGTGTATGGGTGGAAAGGAAATGAAAATTGAAAATGTGGCACCCAGAGTAAAACAGATTTTGTTTAGTTTTTGGTATGGAACCCATCTGAAACACCAGTTATTTTCCTATGCCTACTTAGTAATTCTGGCCACAGTCCAGACATTAGACATGAAAGTTTTATGATGTTTTATAAAAGTACTTCATTCCCAAGTCTTATGCCATCTTAGTAGCCAAGAAAGGACTCCCAGGTCTCCTGACTTCTAATTCAGCTCATTTCTATTTTGAATATAAGCAGTGAATTATCAAGAAATTATGAACATGTAAAATTTCATACCCAAATTGAGGGAGACAAAAGTTTGGAAAAGTGTTTGGAGAGGTTATTTTCTGCCCTTTTTCTTTTATTTAAACTAAAAAGAAGTTTAAATTCACATTTTTTACAATAATTGATCAACTTTTTTTTTCCTATAACAGACTGTTAGTACTAGAGTTGTCTACCTTGTGTCTTAGCTGAAATAATGAAATAATTTTCCTTTTCTCACAAGAGCAAGAGAATAAATGATATTAAAAATAATAAAACTGAGAATTCATTCATTTAATTTAGAGATTCTAAGGTTTATTCAAATAAAACTAAAACAACCCAAGATCCTTGAAGCCTACCTGATTCTTAACTGCATAATTTCCTCTGGTCTTTTGTAAAAACATTTTAGAGGAATCATGTTTAAAAACAGTTAAATAATGTACCTCACTCTTTCATTCAAATAGGATTATTTTTCTTTCCTTAATTTTTACCTTTACTATAAAGCTCAATTGGAGGCATTGAACTTTGGTTGTTTTAATATTATTATCAATAAACAGCCACACACATGCAAGTTACATGTGTTTATTTCATGATCCCTCACTTATAAGTAGAAGCACAGTAAGACATAATGTTTCTATGCCACTACTATTTCTAAAAATTTTTCGAAAGTAAAGACACTCAAAATAGAACATTCTGTAGATTTTGGCTCGAAATTGCTATTTTGAGAATTTTATCAAGCAGAAAAATGAAATTTTCTTATAAAATATACTTTTTTCTTTTTCACTCTGGATTCAGCTAAACCACTGGAAGCAAATTGAGTTCTTAGAGTGTTTTGAGGATAAGAATAGAAATTCTTCAGAGTACCTAGGACTCAATCTTTGAGTTTCTGATTAAGATTCCTTGGAAGTCAACGAGCAGTTACGCTTTTCCTTCTCTTTGTACCACATATTTTGAAGAAACAAGACTAGTGAGGGGATGGCAATAGCACTCTTCCAAGACATCAGTTTGTGTTTTCTTCATAGTTTCAAAAAATTGATTTTTACCTTCTCTAGATAAGTTTTTTTTTTCATATTTGTCTCCTTTTAGCTTTTTAGACTTGTCTTTCTTTTCTTCTCTGAAATAAACAAGCATTTTATAAACTTAGTAGTTTGGAGAAAGTGGTAGTTGTTAATGTTATTTGACTCCCATGATACGCTGACACATTTTCCCTCAATAAAATTAAATACAAATCCAATAGATTTGAATTTGAATGCAATTATTGAATTAAATTATAAGTTCTTAGAGGGCAGAGGTGAATGTTTTATTCTTTTTTATCTCACGACAATGTGCTCAAACATCAAAGGAAATTCATAATTAATCAGAATTTCTTTATCATTTAGTTTAAGCTTTCTTTAGCAATAAACCTAGAATAATCTATAATTATAAAATATCTCAATTACAAGTATTTATGTGTGTTTGATCTTGAATTCACTTTATAATAAAATCAAAAACTTTTCTTTGGATTAAACAGATATTTAAATATATATTGACTTATTGGTCAATTTCCCACAAAGTTAATTTCATATAATGATAGCTACCATTTACTGAGTGCCTAATTTGTACGGTGGCTGTGATAAGCACTTTAAAATAATTATTCTAATTTTACTGATGAGGAAATAGATTTTCCATTAGAGGCTTAACTAGATTTTCTAGAGTCACACATAATTTGTTTGAGTATTAAGAATTTGAATTCTTGTCAGAAACTCCAGATTCTGTGTTCTTTAAAATTGTGTTAAACAATTAGAAGGATTCTTGTGATTTGATTGAGAAATAAAAGCACAAACACATTTATAACAGCCATCTTTCTTCAGAGAGAATAGTTACTCTAATTTTTATTTGGGTTATTTCAATGTATATTTATTATTTTCTCTTGAAAACCCTTGAGTTGAGAACTCTGAGTAATGTGGAGATTAGAATGACATGGCCTAACTTCTAAAGCAACTCTGAAGACAGTGGGTTCATATTATATTTGTAGTAATATTACTTATGATGACCAGCATGCAAAGTGGTAATTTGGTTTGTTGTATGCACAGCAATATTTCTCAATCTTGCTTGTTCCCCAATACTTCTGAGAATAGGGTGCATTTCAAAACATTGAGTCGTAACAGTGGAATTCTCTTCTCTTCTTTCTCTCTTTCTTTCTTTCATAGAGTCTTGCTTTGTCATTGAGGCTGAAGCACAGTGACACAATCACGGCTCACTGCAACCTCAATCCCTTCAGAATATCTAGGACTACAGGCCTGTGTCATTGTACCTGGCTACTTTTTTTTTTTTTTTTTTTTTTTTAGTTGAGATGAGGTCTCACTATGTTGCCCAAGCTGGTCTCTAACTCCTGAGCTCAAGAGATCTTCTCACCTTGGCCTCTCAAAATTCTGGTATTACAGGCATGAGCCACTGCGCCTGGCCTGACAGTGGTATTTTGTGATCTGGGAGGTGTTATATGTACTTCTTCTCTCTACCCACCATATGCCAGTTACATTTCTGAGCAAAAAATAATCAAGAGAGGGAAGATCCTTGTTTAATTGTTGCTTATAGCCAAATGGACATCAGAATCTTTAAGGGAGATTTTCTGTGTAGTTAGGAAATGCTGCCGACTGATCTAGATATTATCTTTCTCCATAGTCTGTTGAAAATCACTACTTTTAATATGTGTTTCTTGTTAATGAATAGAGTCACAATAAGCAATATTTACAGGTTTTAGAAGAAACATATTTATTTGTTCCCATATATTACAAGTAATGGAATTTTAAAAAGGGGAGGACCCATGAAACTGGAAATATTGCTGCACTGCTCACCATGAGAGTAAGTATAAAAAGAGAGAGGCAAAGTTAATTCTTAGAACAGCAGAAAGAAAGAAAGTGAGTTTTTAGATGAATTTAGGGTAAAGGAAGTCAGCACTGGTCTTCCTGGTAGGATCCTTTTCGTATTTGCCAGAAAAGTAAACTTCAGGAACAACGAGAACACAAGGACACAAAGAGGGGAACATCACACACCAGGGCCTGTTGGAGGGTAGGGGGCTAGGGGAGGGATAGCATTATCAGAAATACCTAATGTAGATGACGGCTTGATGGGTGCAGCAAACCACCATGGCACATGTATACCTATGTAACAAAACTGCACGTTCTGCACATGTATCCCAGAACTTAAAGTATAATAATAATTAAGAGCAGAAAAAAAAGTAAACTTCAGACAGTCTACGTTGCCTGGTCTTTACTATTCTTAGTACTATTTCTGGCCTCCATGATTATTTGTAGTCTTTGAACACCCTTTTCTAGGCAGATCAAACTTCATTTTCATAAAACTTTTTTCTGTCATGGTCCAGGAAAGTGAAAATAAATTTATTAGGCATTATAATTTCTTTCTGTATACTAACTAAATCCTAGCGATAAAATAATGTATAAGATTATGAGGCAAAACATAAAATTTCTTCTTCATATTTAGACCTATAGGTTTTAATTTATTGAACTAGGAAACTATTGAGTAGCAAACTTTCATTGTTGTGGGGTGTGTGTGTGTGTGTGTGTCTGTGTGTGTGTGTGTTAAGGGAATAGGGTTTGGAGAGGAAGGAGAAGCCAACAAGAAAATGAGGGATGGCACTGAAAATATATTTACTATCGTGAAATTACATAACTTTAAATTAACCAAGGTAACCTTAAATATCATCATCTATAAATTCTTTTTGAGATAATTTATTCCCTAAGAGATAATTTTTTTAAATTTCACCTTAAGTTCTGAGATACATGTGCAGAACATGCAGGTTTGTTACATAAGCATACATGTGCCATGGTGGTTTGCTGCACCTATCAACCCATCATCTAGGTTTTAAGGTTTTAAGCCTCATACACCTTAGATACTTGTCCTACTTGAAGTAACTTAGTCGTATAGCTGTGGGAAATCTGTTTTGAATGGCTTTTCTCAGAATAACATACTCCCTGCCTCCTACAATGCCAAATTTACCAGACACTCTTTCTTTCATTTGCTGGTGTTAATACAGTTTATAGAAGCCTCTATTACCCAGAAAATTCTACTGGAAGATACACAGTACTGTCAAATGATGGCACACAGAAAAAAATCATATATATCCATATTGCGTGTTTCTTCTAAAGAACTCAGCCTATAGATAGTGGCTATTTTTAATCTTGCGTTATATAGGAAACTCTAAAGAACTGAGATTTATTTTGTGGCCATAGAGAGATTTTGGCAGAACTACAAAATAAATTAGAATGTATCTTCCTTTATTTTTCTTTTTAAAATTTTCAGAATCTCAGAAGGCAAATGTGACTTTTTAAAAGTCCAAGAAAAGGAACTTATTACTTAAAATCAGAAAACATAAAGTATATCTGGCAAGTGGATAAAGCCATTATTCAGAGCTAATAATTTAATTTTCAGTATAATTGCAGGTTTGTTATGACTTGTTCTGTGGAACAATCACTGATTAAAATCTTTTTGCTTTAGTTGCATTGTATAATGGTAATGACTTTTGTTCAATGTGTGAATATGTTTCAGGGTCCAATGCAGGTGAAAACTTTTTCCCAAATGCATTCTTAAGAATACTAAAGCTACAGCCTGTTTTCACCCAATTTCTTTACATCTATTCATTAAATGGGGCATGGGGGAGAAACTGAGAGAACAGAATACCTGTAATTGTATATTTCTCATAATTTTTGCAAAGAAAAACTCATGTGTATAGTTTTGTTCTAACTAATCCAGCATCTCCTCCATCTACAATACTATCATTCTCCCTCCTCCAAGAAATGCATGGAGTGCTGGCAAAATGCCCTAGACTAAGATAACAAAGCAATTTTCAGAATCACACTAGAAATAAAAAATGTTTAGCATACAGATCCTGTACATGTTTTACTAAGTGGATACTTAAATATTTTATTGTATTTAGAATTATTGTGTAAAGGAAAAATTATTCTGAGACTTGTGAAAATGGTAAGGAAGACTTTAAGACAACTATAGTAGAGGTTAATTATATTGCAATAGGGGAGATCTTTGAATTCAACTCCAAATACAGTAAAGACAAGTGGGAATTTATAGTCAACTATCAGAAGAAGGAGATCAGTGGGTGGAAAATTACTCAGAGGAGACGTCACAGTAGGAAGATTCTTGCTAAAGGCAGGTGAAGGACTTAACGTCAAGGGTGGGGAATGAGATACTTGATCAGATATAAAGGGGGATTAGTTATCAAAGGTGAATGATTCTTGCAAATCTCACTTGGCAGGATTCTTTGCTTAAGGCAGGCCAGGGTTGAGATCTAGTTGAGAAGAGGGCTGAGAGGAGCCTAACAAGTTTGGTCAAGGACACAGCCTTTGTCAATTGTCAAAGGTATTGAGTTTTTAATTTTGGTTTCCACATGTTCATTGTTACCATAGGATTAATTTGTTCTAACTAATCCAGCATCTCCTCCATCTACAATACTATCATTCTTCCTCCTCCAATAAATGAATAGGATTGATTTTCATGTGTTGATCTTATATTCTGCAACTTGGCTGAACTTACTTAATAGTTCTAGAAAGTTTTCTTTTGTAGGTTACCTGGGATTTTTTAAAAAATGTAGACAATTATGCCATCTGAAAATTGGGTAGTTTCTCTCTTTCATTCCAATCTTTATGTCTTTCATTATTTTTTCTTGTCTTATTTCAGTGGCTAGAACTGCCAGTACTCCACTGAATAGGGGTGATGAGAGTGACCACACTTGCCTCATTACCAATCTCATGAGGAAAGCATTTAGTCTTTCACAATGAAGTATGATTTCACAGTAGTATTAGATTTGTTGTAGATGCTCTTTATCAAGATGATAGAGTTCCTGTGGAGAAAAACCAACTCAAACTGTTTTTTTCCCTTCTGTTCTCACAACAATCAACTCACAAGACTTCTGTGACCAAATGTATGGGGATTTCTTACCACACACCAAGCAAGCAATCAATTCTGCAGTGGACGCCAGCTAGGTGTCCTCTAATTCAATTCAATTCCTATGCAATCTACCTGGAGCTAGCCTCAGACACCACAGGTTGAGGTGTCAGTCCCGTAAGATTGTCCTGTCTTTCTCACCAGACACAAGTTCAGGCCTCCAAAATTCTGATCAGCTGGCTTCAAGTTGGGGTTTCCACTTTGGGTTTGATGAATTTTCTAGACTTGCCCACAAAATTCAGGAAAACACTTAAATTTACTGGTTTGTTACAGATAATTTTTATTTTATTTTATTTTAATTTATTTTCTTTTTCTTTTTTTTTTTTTTTTTTGAGACAGTCTCGCTCTGTTGCCCAGGCTGGATTGCAGTGGCATGATCTCGGCTCACTGCAACCTCCGCTTCCCAGGTTCAAGCAATTCTCCTGCTGCAGCCTCCCGAGTAGCTGAGATTATAGGCGTGTGCCACCATGCCCAGCTAATTTTTGTATTTTTAGTAGAGACAGGGTTTCGCCATGTTGCCCAGTCTGGTCTCAGACTCCTGGGCTCAAGCAATCCATCAATTTCAGCCTCCCAAAGTGCTGGGATTACAGGCATGAGCCACTGGATCTGACCCAAAGAATATTTCAAGGGATACAAATGGACAGCCAGATGAAGAGATACATAGGGTGAGGTCTAGAAGGATCCTGAGTATAAGAGCTTCCGTCCCCATAGAGTTGAGGTGTGCCACCTTCCTGCTACAAGGATGAGTTTTTGTTCACCGGCTTGTAAGCCTCCACATGTTCAGCTCTCTGAACCTAGTCTTTTGGAGTGTTCATACAGGCTTAACTATGTAGGCATGATTTAGCCATTGCCCATTGGTAATCACTTTGACTTCAGCCCTTTTCCCCTCCCCATAGGTTGGAGGGTGTATCTGAAAGTCTCACCACTGTAATTATGCCTTGGTCTTTCTGATGAACAGCCCTCATTTGGAAGCTACGTAGGCACTGCCAGCCACCAGTCAACTCAGTAGCATACAAAAAGACATATTTTTGGAGAGTCTAAGGATTTTTAGGAGATGTATGTCAAGAAATGGGCTGAAGATCAAATTTTTCAATATCACAATTCCTCTCTATTCATAACATGCTGAGAGCTTTTACTATGAATGGCTATGGAGTTTATCAAGTGCTTTTTCTGTACCAACTAATATGATCGTATGATTTTTTTCATTATAGATTGTTGAGATGGTGAGTTACAATGTTTGACTTTTGAATGTTAAACCAGTCTTACATAACTGGAATAAATCTCACATGGTTATGATGTATAATTATTTTTATATATTGTTTTGTTAAATTTGCTAATATTTCCAGTTTTCTTTTATCCTTCTGCTTTTTGGGGTGGTGGACACTGTCTGAGTTTGGAATCAGTATAAATCTGACTTCATAAAATGAGTTAGAAAATGTTTCCTCTTCTTTTTTTTGTAAGATTTTGTGTAAAATTAGTGTTAATTCTTCTTTAAATACTTATAGAGTTCCCCAGTGAAACAATCTGGGCCTGAGATTACTTTTGGAAAGCTTTTGATTCTCAATTTAATTTTTGAAAACTATTATAGGGCTATTTAGGCTGTTTCATTTTGGTTGAGTGTTAGTAGTCTGTGGTTTTCAAGAAATTAGTCTATGTCTTCTGCATTTAAATATATATGAGTATACATTTATTTTCTATATTGCCTTATTATCTTTTTACAGGCTGTGGGAGCAGTGGTGATATTTCTGTTTCATTCCTAATATTAGTTATGTCTTTCTCATTTTTTGCCAGTTTTACTAGAAGATTATCATTCTTATTGATTTTTTTTTTCTGAAGAAAACTTTTTGCTTTATTGACTTTCTGTATTATTTATTTTGAATTTCATTGATTTCTGCTACTATCTTTATTAAATTATTCCATTTTATGCTTTAGGTTTACTTTGCTCCACTTTTGCTAGTTTCTTGAGATAAAAAGTTAGACTATTGATTTAAGACTGTTCATCTTTTCCAATGTAAGCATTTATAAGCATATCAGCATTGTTCAGCTGCAAAATCATGGGTTTTATTATACTTTGAGGTTTAGGGTACATATGCACAACGTGCAGGTTTGTTACATATGTATACATGTGTCATGTTGGTGTGCTGCACCCATTAACTCATCATTTACATTAGGTATATCTCTTAATGCTATCCCTCCCCCTTCCCCCCACCCCACAACAGGCCCTGGTGTGTGATGTTCCCCTTCCTGTGTCCAGGTCTTCTCATTGTTCAATTCCCACCTGTGAATTAGAACATGCAGTGTTTGTTTTTTTGTCCTTGCGATAGTTTGTTGAGAATGATGGTTTCCAGCTTCATCCATGTCCCTACAAAGGACATGAACTCATCATTTTTATGGCTGCATAGTATTCCATGGTGTATATGTGCCACATTTTCTTAATCCAGTCTATCATTGTTGGACATTTGGGTTGGTTCCAAGTCTTTGCTATTGTGAACAGCGCTGCAAAATCATGTGTTTTGATTAACTTTATTTCCATTTTCATTCAGTTCTATAGATATCTTACTTCCTTTGAGACATCTTCTTTTACCATTGAACTATTTAGAAGTATGTTTCTAAATTTCTTAGAGAGTTTTACTCTTATCTTTCTGTTAATGATTTCTACTTTAATTTCATCATGGTCAGAAAACATATCCTGTATAATTACAAGTAGTTTAAATTTATTAGGGTTTGTTCTGGCCAGGATATGGTCTATTTTGATAGATACTTCATGAATAATTGAAAAAATATGTATTCTGTTGTTATTGGCTGGAGTATTATGTCAGTTAGTATATATATGTTGATTAGGTACTGTTGGTTAATTGGGTTATTTGGATCTTCTATATTCTTGTTGATTTTTTAATCAAATGTTTTATAATTTATATTAAAGTTCACAATTAAAAATTGTGTACTTGTTGATTTCTCCTTTTATTTCTACCAATTTTTGCCTCACAACTTTTGAGGCTTTGTTTGTTGGCGGATACACATTTAGTTTCATTATATCTTCCTGGTGGATGAATCTTTTAGCATCATATAATATCCCTCCTTGTTGCTACTAATTTTCTTCACTCTGAAGTCTATTGTAACTGATACTAATATAGCTATGCATGCACGCGTCTTTCAAAAATCAATATTTGCATATGAAAACTAATTTTTATTCTTTTACTTTCGATTTACCTATTTCAATAAACTTCAAGTGAGTTTCTTATAAATTACATATATAATCAATTCTCAACATTTGCAAGTCCATATTTTCAAATAGCCTACTTACTAAAATTTATTCATAACTCAAAATAAATACAGCATTTTTGCCATCATTCACAGACATATAAAGAATGGCAAAAAACCTGTCAACTAATATATACATTCTTAGCTGAAATCAATCAAGGTGACACTTTCTCTTGTTTCAGTTCTTATGCTGAAAGCAAGTGTCCTTTATGTGATCTAGTTAGTGCCATAGTTTCATATTTTTGTACTTTCAGTTGGTCATTTCACTGTTTATTATGACCCCTAAGCATAGTGCTAAAGGGTTGTCCAGTGCCCCTTAGCACAAGAAGGCTATCATGTGCCTTATGAAGAAACTGCATGTTAGAAAAGCTTCATTCAGGCATGAGTTATGATATTGTTGGCTGTGAATTCAATGTTAATAAATTGCAATATGTATTAAATAAGTGTCTTTTAACAGAAACACATATAATACGTGGTTATACATTAATCAATCGATGAAAATGTTGTGACCAGAAGCTTGCAGGAACCTGACCCTGTATTTCTACTAGGAGCAATGAATTAGCATTTGTGTCAACTTTATAGAACATAGATACCATGAACAATAGGAATCAATTATAATTGATTCATGTCTTTTATAAAATCAACTCTGCTGGCCAGGCACGGTGGCTCATGCCTGTAATCCCAGCACTTTGGGAGGCCGAGGTGGGCGGATCATGAGGTCAGGAGATTGAGACCATCCTGGCTACAGTGAAACCCCGTCTCTACTAAAAATACAAAAAATTAGTCAGGCATAGTGGCAGGCACCTATAGTCCCAGCTACATGGGAGGCTGAGGCAGGAGAATGGCGTGAACCTGGGAGGCAGAGCTTGCAGTGAGCAGAGATTGCACCACTGCACTCCAGCCTGGGTAACACAGCGAGATTCCATCTCAAAAAAAAAAGAAAAAAGAAAAAAAAAATCAACTCTATCTTTTAATTGGTACTAAATTACTTACACTTAAAGAAAATATCGATATGTTAGGGTATGATATTATTTTTCTGTTTGCCTCCTCTTTCTCATTTATCTGTTTTACTTTCCTTGCCTCCTTGTGTTTTATTCCAACGTGTCTTGAGATTTAGTGGCGTGGTGGCTCACGCTTGTAATCCCAGCACTTTGGGAGGCTGAGGTGGGCAGATCACGAGGTCAGGAGATCGAGACCACGGTGAAACCCCGTCTCTACTAAAAAAAAATACAAAAAATTAGCCGGGAGTGGTGGCGGGCGCCTGTAATCCCAGCTACTCGGCGAGGCTGAGGCAGGAGAATGGCATGAACCCGGGAGGCGGAGCCTGCAGTGAGCCGAGATCGCTCCACTGCACTCCATCCTGGGTGACAGAGCAAGACTCCTTCTCATAAAAAAAAAAAAAAAAAAAAAAAAAAAAAAAAAAAAAAAAAAACTTTTATCTCATTGTGATTAAATTCACATTGTTCTCTTCTAAGCCATGTTTTATGATTACATTTTCTTTTTATAAAATTTCCTGGAGTTAATGATTGCCTTTCCATTTGCTTCATTTCCTATGTGCCATTAGCAATTCTTCCCAAATCATCTAACAGAATTGTAAAATTACTCTAAACATACATAAAAATGTATGTTTTAATACATTTTAGCTTAATATAATGTATAAATGCTAAAATAGATGAAATATCAAAACAGTGAAAAATAATCAAGTTTGCTCAAATGCTATAAGGTATTAAGATAACCCACTGTACTACACTGTCTAAACAGAACTCATAAAATGATAATTTCAGCAAATTGAAGCTTTAATGTAAAACAACTTTTAAAGAAAACATAGGTCTGATTTTTTGCATTCAGTAAAACTCAATTCATTGGATTCTAGAAAACAACATATTCCTGAGTATATTTCAATTATAATTCAACATTTTACTTCCAAATAATTGTTTAGGCATCAATAATTTTATCCACAATTCTAATTTTTGATTTCAGACTTTGACACCAAAGGTATACTCCAGAAAGGCCAGGTTTGGCCAGTTGGAGTTCTCATCATTGATTGAGGCTTTAGCTTCTTCAGGTTAGGGTATCAAGGATGACCAGACTCAGGATGCTGATGTACCTGAACCAAACCATAACTGTAAAGGGGTATCACAAAAGAGATCTTTGTGGAGATAGAATAGTTCCTTTTCTTGACTTCAGTGGTATTAACACAAATTAATACATGTAATAAAATGACACAGAACTGTGTGTGCACATTGTACCAATGTTAATTTCCTACCTTTGACAGTGTATTGTAATTAAATAAGATGTGACCATCAGAGTAAACTAGGTAAAGAGTACATGGAACATCTTACTGTCTTTGGACATTCTGCTGAATCTATAATTATTTCAAGGTAAAAAAAATTTAAAATTTTGTAGCCTTATTTTAATTTCTGGAGCACAGGTCATTACTGCTATCTTTTCAGAACTCTTAGATTGTATCTGTATGAATTGTTTTGTCATGAACATTGCAATTATTTTGTGTAGTCCATGAAATGATAACAGATATCACTGGCATCGTATTGCACTGACCGGTTATTTGAGAGAAAGAATCCAAAACTTAATAACATTTTCCTCCTATCCTTGTAGTTACCAGATGGAATGGACAATACCTCTAACCTCAGGGACTTCGTAACTTTAATGCTGTAAGCACAGAAGTCTGGCAGAGAAGATGTCTGCAACTCAATTCACTATGGAAAATGATATTTTCTTTTTGAAATTCTCTTTATTAATAGCAATGTTTTTACAAAAATATACAATATTTCAGAGAAATAAAGAGATTAAACATGTAGTATCTTTAAAGTTATAGCTTTTTGCTCTGTCTTTTATCTCTATCTCTATAATTCCTTATGTTCTAATTCTTAGACTTGTATTTTGGTTACTTACATATTTTGTGCCTTCTATAAGTCAATCATGGGATCTGAAATGTATGAGAAATTCACCTGGAGTTCAGTTGTAGGCAATGATCATATCACCCCTGATTAAAACTGTTTAGTGGTTAGAAAGAATTAAATCCACTCATTTTACTACGATTTATGATGTCCTCTGTAATCTAGCCCCTGCCTGTCTCACTGATCTCAATCTGTTCTTCCTTTCCTTCTATAACTATATACTGACTACCAGCTCTTTGCCAGACACTCTTCAATGTATACTGAGCATCCAAGAGTAAAAAGACAGGCACCATTATGTGCCTGTTCTCCTGGAGTCAACAGTACAGCAGGGAGCATTAGATTTATCAAATCTATGAATCCTTGCTTTTCTATGCATTTAGAACTATGAAACATTATCAAAGATTTAAAAACCCCACTTACTTTGTTTCAAATTGATTACCAGTTCTTAACTGCAGTCTTCAATAAAACAATTAGAGGAGATTATAATCAGAGTATTATAATCAGGGTTAGAATAAAGTACGTACAAATATTTTCATTTTTTATGTCACTACTTTCAAAGTTCAAGGGAATATCTGAGGTGTAACATTTTGCCACGTGTCCACCACTTGGTCAGAGTTTGGGGCAACTTGATTGACTGCGTCACCAAGATTATTTCTATGGTGGGAAGAATACATTCCTACAGGAAAATCAGAGTGCTCTTTCTTCTATTGTTGTGGCTGTTATGACAACTAAAATACTCGACAATTAAAATATTGCTAGCTTTATTATGTGAAGAAGGCAGAACATACATTATGTTTTCAATTTTACAAATGGAGAAACTGAAAACTTGGAAACATAAATGCACAAGTCCAAAGAGTAACATGGCTAAGACTTGACCCTATTTTAACTTCAAAACTAGTGCATATTTCACTATCAGGAATTAGTAAACTAAATCTCAGAAAGGAGCTTTAAGGTGTTTATAAATCTCTTGAAACAATATGCAAAATGTTGTTTATAAGTTTGGATGTGATTTATTTATGGGAGCAATCTGTGGATATCATCAGATTTTTAAAAGGACTGTGAACAAAAAGTAAAACAAATAAAATAAACAAAGAAGGCTAATAACTACTGCATGCATATTGCATCTATCAGAAAGAAGTAAAAAAGTATTAGTCCCCAGGCACTAAGCAGTGAACACGTTTCTCTTTCATGTTTGAAGAGCTATGAAAAAGTAAAACAAAGTTACAAATGGACACAGTATTCTACCATTTACCACTACTTTTGAGATTTACCCTTTCTGGGAGGCAGTTCCTCAGGAGTATACCTGTAAAAGGAGGCTGCCTCTTTTGAGAGGGTACTGACAAGAATCTACTCATTTATTTCCACAGTTCCTTGAATCATCTCCACATGAAATCACGAAGGACTCAAGTTTAGCCTCTACTCTTTTACTATTTGGCACAAGTGGGAGAAGAAGGTTGCCAATTTGTTCACTGCTGCATAGTGAGGGAGCTTGAACATGCTCATTTCCTTGCTCCTGTGCAGTTCCCTCAAGGGAGAGCTAAGTGCTAGAAAAGAGTAACCTTACAGTCTGTACTTAAGTAATTAGGCTGGGAAGAGGGACTGGAGACATATCCCTCAATGAATATGCACTACTTTAGGAAATATAGTAAGTCAGGGATTCCCCAAGAAACCAAAACAAGGTTTTCTTGCTCAGCTCTGAAAGTAAAATTAAGTGTAACGGCTGTGAAAGTGCTTTGAAAAAGTAGATAAAACACTAGAAAAATGTGAAGGCTTATGATGGAAGCAATTCCCCCAACCCCCTCTCAAAATGCTGCATTACATTTTATGTGCATAAAGCAGGTGGCAACAAAATGCAATACCGAAGAATGCACAGGTGGGGATGATTTCAGAGTAATATGCAATATAATTAAGAACTAGCCAGTGGAGCCAAGATGGCCGAATAGGAACAGCTCCCGTCTACAGCTCCCAGCATGAGCGACGCAGAAGACGGGTGATTTCTGCATTTCCATCTGAGGTACCGGGTTCATCTCACTAGGGAGTGCCAAACAGTGGGTGCAGGACAGTCGGTGCAGCGCACTGTGTGCGAGCCGAAACAGGGTGAGGCATTGCCTCACTCGAGAAGCACCAGGGGTCAGGGAGTTCCCTTTCCTAGTCAAAGAAAGGGGTAACAGACGGCACCTGGAAAATCGGGTCACTCCCACCCTAATACTGCGCTTTTCCAACGGGCTTGGAAAACGGCACACCAGGATATTGTGTCCCGCACCTGGCTCACAAGGTCCTACGCCCACGGAGTCTTGCTGATTGCTAGCACAGCAGTCTGTGATCAAACTGCAGGGTGGCAGTGAGGCTGGGGCAGGGGCGCCCGCCATTGCCCAGGCTTGCTTAGGTAAACAAAGCAGCCAAGAAGCTTGAATTGGGTGGAGTCCACCACAGCTCAAGGAGGCCTGCTGGCCTCTGTAGGCTCCACCTCTGGGGGCAGGGCAAAGACAAACAAAAAGACAGCAGGAACCTCTGCAGTCTTAAATGTCCGTGTCTGACAGCTTTGAAGAGAGTAGTGGTTCTCCCAGCATGCAGCTGGAGATCTGAGAACGGGCAGACTGCCTCCTAAAGTGGGTCCCTGACTCCCCAAACATCCTAACTGGGAGGCACCCCCCAGTAGGGACAGACTGACACCTCACTCGCCCAGGTACTCCTCTGAGACAAAACTTCCAGAGGAACAATCAGACAGCTGAATTTGCGGTCCATGAAAATCTGCTGTTCTGCAGCCACCGCTGCTGACACCCAGCCAAACAGGTTTGGAGTGGACCTCTAGCAAACTCCAACAGACCTGCAGCTGAGGGTCCTGTCTGGTAGAAGGAAAACTAACAAACAGAAAGGACATCCACACCAAAAACCCATCTGTACATCACCATCATCAAAGACCAAAAGTAGATAAAACCACAAAGATGGGGAAAAAACAGAGCAGAAAAACTGGAAATTCTAAAAAGCAGAGCACCTCTCCTCCACCAAAGGAATGCAGTTCCTCACCGCAACGGAACAAAGCTGGATGGAGAATGACTTTGACGAGTTGAGAGAAGAAGGCTTCAGATGATCAAGCTACTCCGAGCTACGGGAGGAAATTCAAACCAATGGCAAAGAAGTTAAAAACTTTGAAAAAAAAAAATAGATGAATGTTTAACTGAGATAACCAATGCAGAGAAGGGCTTAAAGGAGCTGATGGAGCTGAAAGCCAAGTTTCGAGAACTACGTGATGATAGAAGAAGCCTCGGTAGCCGATGCGATCAATTGGAAGAAAGCGTATTAGCGATGGAAGATGAAATGAATGAAATGAAGCGAGAAGAGAAGTTTAGAGAAAAAAGAAGAAAAAGAAACGAACAAAGCCTCCAAGAAATATGGGACTATGTGAAAAGACCAAACCTACATCTGATTGGTGTACCTGAAAGTGACAGGGAGAATGGAACCAAGTTGGAAAACGCTCTGCAAGATATTATCCAGGAGAACTTCCCCAATCTAGCAAGGTAGGCCAACATTCAGATTCAAGAAATACAGAGAATGCGACAAGGATACTCCTCAAGAAGAGCAACTCCAAGACACATAAAATTGTCAGATTCACCAAAGTTGAAATGAAGGAAAAAATGTTAAGGGCGGCCAGAGAGAAAGGTCGGGTTACTCACAAAGGGAAGCCCATCAGACTAAGAGCTGATGTCTTGGCAGAAACTCTACAAGCCAGAAGAGAGTGGGGGCTGACATTCAACATTCTTAAAGAAAAGAATTTTCAACCCAGAATCTCATATCCAGCCAAACTAAGCTTCATAAGTGAAGCAGAAATAAAATACTTAACAGACAAGCAAATGCTGAGTGATTTTTTCACCACCAGGCCTGCCCTAAAAGAGCTCCTGAAGGAAGCACTAAACATGGAAAGGAACAACTGGTACCAGCCACTGCAAAAACAGGCCAAATTGTAAAGACCATCGAGGCTAGGAAGAAACTGCATCAACTAACGAGCAACATAACCAACTAACATCATAATGACAGGATCAAATTCACACATAACGATATTAACTTTAAATGTAAGTGGGCTAAATGCTCCACTTAAAAGACACAGACTGGCAAATTGGATAAGGAGTCAAGACCCATCAGGGTGCTGTATTCAGGAAACCCATCTCGCGTGCAGAGACACACATAGACTCAAAATAAAGGGATGGAGGAAGATCTACCAAGCAAATGGAAAACAAAAAAAGGCAGGGGTTGCAATCCTAGTCTCTGATAAAATAGACTTTAAACCAACAAAGATCAAAAGAGACAAAGAAGGCCATTACATAATGGTAAAGGGATCAATTCAACAAGAAGAGCTAACTATCCTAAATATATATGCACCCAACACAGGAGCACCCAGATTCATAAAGCAAGTCCTGAGTGACCTACAAAGAGACTTAAACTCCCACACAATGATAATGGGAGATTTTAACACCCCACTGTCAACATTAGACAGATCAACGAGACAGCAAGTTAACAAGGATACCCAGGAATTGAACTCAGCTCTGCACCAAGCGGACCTAATAGACATCTACAGACCTCTCCACCCCAAATCAACAGAATATACATTCTTTTCAGCACCACACCACACCTATTCCAAAATTGACCACATAGTTGGAAGTAAAGCACTCCTCAGCAAATGTAAAAGAACAGAAATTATAACAAACTGTCTCTCAGACCACAGTGCAATCAAACTAGAACTTAGGATCAAGAAACTCACTCAAAACCGCTCAACTACATGGAAACTGAACAACCTGCTCCTGAATGACTACTGGGTACATAACGAAATAAAGGCAGAAATAAAGATGTTCTTTGAAACCAATGAGAACGAAGACACAACATACCAGAATCTCTGGGACACATTCAAAGCAGTGTGTAGAGGGAAATTTATAGCACTAACTGCCCACAAGAGAAAGCAGGAAAGATCCAAAATTGACACCCTAACATCACTATTAAAAGACCTAGAAAAGCAAGAGCAAACACATTCAAAAGCTAGTGGAAGGCAAGAAATAACTAAAATCAGAGCAGAACTGAAGGAAATAGAGACACAGAAAACCCTTCAAAAAAATTAATGAATCCAGGAGCTGGTTTTTTGAAAAGATCAACAAAATTGATAGACTGCTAGCAGGACTAATAAAGAAGAAAACAGAGAAGAATCAAACAGACGCAATAAAAAATGATAAAGGGGATATCACCACCGATCCCACAGAAATACAATCTACCATCAGAGAATACTACAAACACCTCTACGCAAATAAACTGGAAAATCTAGAAGAAACGCATAAATTCCTCGACAAATACACTCTCCCAAGACTAAACCAGGAAGAAGCTGAATCTCTGAATAGACCAAAAACAGGCTCTGAAATTGTGGCAATAATCAATAGCTTACCAACCGAGTCCAGGACCTGATGGATTCACAGCCGAATTCTACCAGAGGTACAAGGAGGAACTGGTACCATTCCTTCTGAAACTATTCCAAACAATAGACAAAGAGGGAATCCTCCCTAACACATTTTATGAGGCCAGCATCATCCTGATACCAAAGCCTGGCAGAGACACAACAAAAAAAGAGAAGTTTAGGCCAATATCCTTGATGAACATTGATGCAAAAATCCTCAAACTGAATCCAGCAGCACATCAAAAAGCTTATCCACCATGATCAAGTGGGCTTCATCCCTGTGATGCAAGGCTGGTTCAACATACGCAAATCAATAAATGTAATCCAGCATATAAACAGAACCAAAGAGAAACACCACATGATTATCTCAATAGATGCAGAAAAGGCCTTTGACAAAATTCAACAACCCTTCATGCTAAAAACTCTCAATAAATTAGGTATTGATGGGACGTATCTCAAAATCATAAGAGCTATCTATGACAAACCCACAGCCAATATCATACTGAATGGGCAAAAACTGGAAGCATTCCCTTTCAAAACTGGCACAAGACAGGGATGCCCTCTCTCACTACTCCTATTCAACATAGTGCTGGAAGTTCTGGCCAGGGCAATCAGGCAGGAGAAGGAAATAAAGGGTATTCAATTAGGAAAAGAGGAAGTCAAATTGTCCCTGTTTGCAGATGATATGATTGTATATCTAGAAAACCCCATTGTCTCAGCCCAAAATCTCCTTAAGCTGATAAGCAACTACAGCAAAGTCTCAGGATACAAAATCAGTGTACAAAAATCACAAGCATTCTTGTACACCAATCACAGACAAACAGAGAGCCAAATCATGAGTGAACTCCCATTCATAATTGCTTCAAAGAGAATAAAATACCTAGGATTCCAACTTACAAGGGATGTGAAGGACCTCTTCAAGGAGAACTACAAACCACTGTTCAATGAAATAAAAGAGGATACAAACAAATGGAAGAACATTCCATGTTCATGGGTTGGAAGAATCAATATCGTGAAAATGGCCATACTGCCCAAGGTAATTTATAGATTCAATGCCATCCTCATCAAGCTACCAATGACTTTCTTCACAGAATTGGAAAAAACTACTTTAAAGTTCATATGGAACCAAAAAAGAGCCCACATCACCAAGTCAATCCTAAGCCAAAAGAAGAAAGCTGGAAGCATCACGCTACCTGACTTCAAACTATACTACAAGGCTACAGTAACCAAAACAGCATGGTGCTGGTACCAAAACAGAGACATAGATCAATGGATCAGAACAGAGCCCTCAGAAATAATGCCGCCTATCTACAACTATCTGATCTTTGACAAACCTGACAAAAACAAGCAATGAGTAAAGGATTCCCTATTTAATAAATGGTGCTGGGAAAACTGCCTAGCCACATGTAGAAAGCTGAAACTGGATCCCTTCCTTACACCTTATACAAAAATTAATTCAAGATGGATTAAAGACTTAAATGTTAGACCTAAAACCATAAAAACCCTAGAAGAAAACCTAGGTGATACCATTCAGGACATAGGCATGGGCAAGGACTTCATGTCTAAAACACCAAAAGCAATGGCAACAAAAGCCAAAATTAACAAATGGGATCTAATTAAACTAAAGAACTTCTGCACAGCAAAAGAAACTACCATCAGAGTCAACAGGCAACCTACAAAATGGGAGAAAATTTTCACAACCTACTCATCTGACAAAGGGCTAATATCCAGAATCTACAATGAACTCAAACAAATTTACAAGAAAAAAACAAACCACCCCATCAAAAAGTGGGCAAAGGACATGAACAGACACTTCTTAAAAGAAGACATTTATGCAGCCAAAAAGCACATGAAAAAATGCTCATCATCACTGGCCATCAGAGAAATGCAAATCAAAACCACAGTGAGATACCATCTCACACCAGTTAGAATGGCCATCAGTAAGAAGTCAGGAATCAACAGGTGCTGGAGAGGATGTGGAGAAATAGGAACACTTTTACACTGTTGGTGGGACTGTAAACTAGTTCAACCATTGTGGAAGTCAGTGTGGCGATTCCTCAGGGATCTCGAACTAGAAATACCATTTGACCCAGCCATCCCATTACTGGGTATATACCCAAAGGAACATAAATCATGCTGCTATAAAGACACATGCACACGTATGTTTATTGCGGCACTATTCACAATAGCAAAGACTTGGAACCAACCCAAATGTCCAACAACGACAGACTGGATTAAGAAAATGTGGCACATATACACCATGGAATACTATGCAGACATAAAAAATGATGAGTTCATGTCCTTTGTAGGGACATGGATGAAACTGGAAACCATCATTCTCAGTAAACTATCACAAGGACAAAAAACCAAACACCGCATGTTCTCACTCATAGGTGGGAATTGAACAATGAGAACACGTGGACACAGGAAGGGGAACATCACACTCTGGGGACTGTTGTGAGGTGGGGGGAGCGGGGAGGGACAGCATTAGGAGACATACCTAATGCTAAATGAGGAGTTAATGGGTGCAGCACACCAACACGGCACATGGATACATATGTAACAAACCTGCACATTGTGCACGTGTACCCTAAAACTTAAAGTATAATAATAATAAAATATATATATATATATATGTAAAGAATTAGCATATTTTGGTACGATTACCTAAATTTATTTTCTCAATGATTTTTTTTTTAATTTTAGGTACTTAGGAATTCAATTTATCCCTTTGGAGAACAGAGATTAATATAGGTTAATTCTATTTACATCTGGCTGAGTGTTCTAAGACTGCTCCTATGGGTTTAGAGATTAATCACAGATGAATTCACACAAGGCCTTTCTTTGCTGGCTTTATCTATTCATTTCTGACTTTTTACCCTTAGCTAATAATTAAAACTCAATTTTCTCAGAAAAACAGAACAGCCCACTCTACCAGCTTCAGAATTTTTTTTTTTATTTTTGGCACCTGCTAGATGACTCAGGATAGTAGAATTTTTTTCACGTACTCTATTGTTATTTCCTAAGTACATAATATATTATTAGTTTGAGGAATCTACATGTATAGGTCCCAAAACTGTCTTGTATGCCAAAATAATGATTCAGGAGCTAAAATCAATACAATAATTGGAATTCACTTCTCTTTTTGCATGTATCAAATCACTCACAGGTATAACAACTACTACTTTTTATAGTCTTTCCCAAAAACCATTTCTTACTATGTAGAATAACTGGGCCCCTTTTTCATTGGTAAGAGTTTTTCTCTGAAGAGAAGCAAAGAGTGAGCAAATATAGACTCTCTTTTGTGGGAGGGAGCAGGAGAAGGGAAGGCTGTGATTATCACATTTTAACAATGTTTGTTGCATCCCAAGCATCTTTATTAAAGATTTCGAATAATTCCAGCTGCAAGGGAAGGCCCAGTTGATCTCATAGCAGGTGAAACATCCTATAGAAGTATTTGTCAAAATGTGGTTTCCAAACGAAAAGCAGCAGCATCACCTAGTGACCTGCTAGAAATACAAATTTCTGGACCCCACTCCAGATCTACTGAGGATGGGGCCCAGTAATCTCTGTTTTGACAAACTCTCTAGGTGATTTTGATGCTCACTGATGTTTGAGAACATTTGCCAGGTAGTAAACTTAGTTTGCCAAGTAGCTACATTAACTTAATAGCTGACTGAGACATGGCATGAGAAGAATAGAGTCATCTTCCTTTCCTTTAAGCTACCTGTACAAATGTTTTAATAAAGTTAGTTTCATATATCCTTTAATTTCTAATATCATATGTCTTAGTGAAAGCAATATTCAACTTTTTATCTTATTGTGATTATATTCACTTTGTTCTCTTCTAAGCCATGTTTTATGATTACACTTTCTTTTTATAAAATTTCCTAGAGTTAATTATTGCCTTTTCATTTGCTTTATTTCCTGTGTGCCATTAGCAATTCTTCCAAAACCATCTAACAGAATTGTAAAATTAGTCTAAACACTATTTTGCTCTTGGTCAACTTCTGTCCCATACATCCAAATGAAACTTTCCTGCTGGATGCCTTTCGCTTCTACTGTGTGGATTATTTTCTAAATCTTAGACAGACCCTCCATCCAGACTGGCCTTTATCCTCTCCTCTGTGTGGATCTCATTTCCCCTGCATCCACTCTCAGTTTCTCTTAACTCCTTTCTACCTTTTTCTCCTCCTTGATAAAAGATAAATGTAAGTTGACATTTTTGAAACTTGTTTATGAGAAATTCTTTTATTCTACTCTTACATATCAGAGTTGGTTTTTTTGGTTGTTGTTTTTTCATTTTTAAGACAAATCACTAAAAATAGAACGGAAGCCCTGTATTTATAGTGGAACTTGTCCACTGATGGGTTTTACCAAGAGAGAATTACAACAAGCAGAAACCCACTGTGTTATTAGAGAGCCCTCCAAAATCAGTCTCGCTCTCTCTCTCTCTCACTATATATATATATATATATATATTCTTGTGGAGTCTTAGGGGTAAAATGGTGATTTTATGTCCGACAACCATCATTACTAGAGCCAGGCCGAAGCAGGGATGAGGCATCTTTCCATTCAACACGTAGACTTTCACTTCTCAATACTGAACCATTCCCAGCCCTCTATTTTGTTGATTCCCTAAATCTTGTTCTGCTGTGGTTCAGTATACCTTCTGAGGAAACTTTCAGTCTCCAGCTATTGTCTGGCTGTGCAGGATCTAAAGTTCCTTCTATAGACAGTCAAAGAATCTGTTTTCATCCCATGCCTCACATGAAATATCAGAGATGAATGGTACCTCCAATTCTTGAGAGTTTCTGAAATTCTGTATCATGATTAGGCTTGCTTCTCATTGGAGTCCTCCTTGTAGTCACTTGGTATTCAGCTTCCTCTTCTCTGCAAACATTAACTTAATAGCTGACTGAGACATGGCATGAGAAGAATAGAGCCATGAGGCACCAATAGGGAAGGACTGACAGACTGTAATGACTGATTGGCAAGATAAAGGAATAAATATGTCAGGGATGAATACCAGTTTTCTGATTTGGGTAACGGGGTGTTTCCCAGCAGATGGTGATAAAATTTACTGAGTTAGATAATACAACAGAAAGAATGGGTTTGGTGAGTTAAAGAGTAATATGCACTCACTTTATAATATGTTGGTTTTTGATGCCTATAGTTCTTTTGAGTGAATATATCTAGTTGTGAGCTGTATAGACAGTTCTGGTTGTCCAGAAAGTGATGTGAGATAGAGATAAAAATCCGAAAAATACTAACAGATAAATGCTATGTTGTATATATTGGAGTAGCTAAAATGAATTATGATATGAAAGAAAAAGAACAGAGGCTAGAACCCTGGGAAACATCAACATTTAAGAAGCAGTTGAAGAAACTTCTACAAGGAAGACAGTGCTAGTTTGGGTCCTCCAAGAAGTAGGTTGAATTAAAGGCTAAAGATATTTGCTAAGGAAAACATCTGTAAAGGATAAAGGGGAAAGTGAGAAGTACTAGGAGGGAGAGACTTCACATGAAGATATGAATCTGACACCTATGAAAGAGAAGAGATAAGGAAGAATTGGATAGGAAGAATCTCACACTGCAGTGCCCTTCTCAAAACTTTAGACCAGACTAATGGGAAGTCCCTGAGCACCGGTTACCTTTCAGATGTGTCCTGTGCAGGCAGCAATGGGTGGTCACTGGTACCATGCTCAGTCCTTAACTGGGAACAGTCCAGGGAAAGTGTGACCTTGGTGCAAATGCAGTCACGAATTCAAAGGGGCAGCAGCTAGGACTGTCCATCGTCTTTGCTTCCATAAGCAAGGTGTCTTGAAGACCTGACAGGCAGCTCATAGAAACATGAGAGAAACTAGAAAGAATGGTGGTACCGAACCCACAGACAGTAAGTTCTATGTATTATGCCCATAATATTTCTGTAAAGAGAAATGGAGGATAAATCATCCTAAAACTGCAAATGTGAACCTGAGACTTTACCTTGTTAAATCTGTAGTTAATAGTCATGTGCAAAAATGTGCATAATTGGAAGCAACATTAATACTGCAGGAAACATAGTTCCGGAAAAGATGATGGATTGGCTTTAAAGTTTAAAACCATTTATAATTTTCAAATATGCACTTAGAGTTGATTTGAAATATTTCATACTTGAGTTTCCTAATGGAGTTAATTAATCACAGCTGATTTCGTTGCAAGCACAGCACCAACCAGAAACAACACAGCCAAGGCATATGTGCAAATCAAGGCATATCACTCCTACACATTTAGTGATGCGGAAGGGATATTTCTTCACCAGGCCTTCATTCTTACTTTGTTAATATGTTGCATTCCAATATAGTCAGAAACTCAGTTATGACCATAGACTCTTAGAACCACAGCTTTTCAATTCTATCTTACTTTCTTTGAAAATTTTAAAGTTATCACATATTTTTCTTACCCTTTGGACTTTGGAAACCAAAAAAGAAGGGTCCACATTTTGTAATCTCTACCTAGATGCATGCAACTTTCAATCAATGGCTCAGAAGCAAGGGATTCATGTTAAGGCTTTTGGAATGTATTCATTACATATACACACAGTATAGAAACAGAATTTGAGAGGCAAGGAGAGAAAGGGGGAAAAATCCCTATTTATTACAGCCCCTTTCCACATTTGCAAAGCTTAGCGATGGACTCCCTGATGACTTTCCACATGACTTTAGAGGATTGCTTTTCATTAAAAGGGAGACAGATTGTGGCTGTATGGGTAGAGTCCAGGAAGGAAACAGAGCTGTGATGACTGAGTCTTGGAGTAGGAAAAGGAGAGGAGATAAGTGAGAATAAGACTATCAATTCTGCAAGGATTGGCGCCTTGTCTATTTTTGCTCTTTGTTCTGGTCTATTGGCATAAATTAAAAATGTGCAATTCTAGTGTTCCTCTTAAATTAATACATTTAAATCTAATTTCTGCAATCAGCTCAGGTTGTAAAGTCTAGGAGAACACCCTTTTATTTAGTTTACCCCAGCAAATGTAACCATGTCTTAGGATGGTATGGGTGCTCAAGAGTTAACTGATGAATTGAATTGTTTAACAGTTTATACCTGAGGGTAAAATAAAAACTTTTTTTTATTCGTAAAAAAAAAAGTTATTTAACCTCAGAGATGTTAAATTTCTATAATGTGATCACTAAAATCTCTTTTTGTCTCTGACTGTGGATGACAAAAATCCAGTTCTGACTTGGCAAGAAAGAATTCTATGTTTCCCAGTGTCTAATAGTTCGAATATTTTTCTTTACAATTTTAAATGAAAAGGGTATGCGTTTGTAGTATTTTATTAAAATCAAAACTTCTTCTTTATGTATTTGAGTCGACATTCCAGTCAAGAAGGCTTAACAGATTTTTACATATGAAGTAGTTATACATTAAAAAAAATTCACAAACAGGATGAAAGTAGGTCTCCACATCCACCATAATGAGATATCTGGTTGGCATCCACTCCTACGAGTTTAAACAGATCAACTCTTTAAATCACTGATTTGATAGAATCATATATATGGTTTAAAAATTCTAGAGTATATTGATTTTTTGAAACAGGAAAAAATTGTATGACTAATAAGAGAATATCTTAAAAGATAAGCTGACTCTGATATCTTCCACTTTTATTTCTCTAAGAAGAACTGAAAAATATACACTTACATACAAATGTGTATATCTAATAAGGAAGTGCTATATGGTATATGTATTTGTATACAAATATACATAAATATGTTATGATGGTTAATTTTATGTGTCTGTAGGATACCCATATATTTAGATAAATATTATTCTTGGTGTATTTTTGAGCATGTTGTTGGATGTGATTAACATTGGAATCCATAGACTAAGAAAGGATATTTCACTCCCCAATGTAAGTGGGCTTCATTTAATCTGTTGAAGGCCTGAATAGAACAAGAAGGGGAAAAGAGATAATCTCCTCTTTCTCTCTGCCTGACTGTAAGCTGGGACAGATGTCTTCTGTTTTTAGACTCAAACTCGAACTGGAACTCACATCATCAGCTATCCTGGCTGTCAGACATTGGATGTGGACTGGAACTACACCATTGGCCTTCCTGGGTCTCCAGCTTGCTAGCTGCAGATCTTGGGACTTCCAGCAATCAGATTTCACATGAGCCAATTCATAGTGTTTCTGTTCCTCTAGAGAACCATGACTAACACACACATCACATACACACACAAACATAGCATAAAATAGTAATAAATTGCTAACTACGGGGCAGAATTTTGAATCTCTTATATGGTTAAGCGTGTAGATTGTCTTTAGCTTGTTTTTATTTTTTTGGTACTGTCAGAGCTTCAAAATGTTGAAGTTGAGAATAATTACTTTTGTCAAAGTTATGAAATTAGAATGCTTTTAATGACATATGTGATGATAAAAACAATTGAAGTCGTTAAGCTTCAGTGAGTTTAATAAAGTGTTTACTGATCGGGGTGATTTTGTTTTGAGCTGCATTCAGGTGTATCTCTAGGGGTGGCATCAGTCATCCATCTGAATTTTCATTACTGCTCACATTGAAAAAATGTCAGAAAATGGTAATTAAAATTATAATTAAACTAACACTGAGAAATGACTTGAAAAAGAAGTTTATAATTTTATTGAAAAGTTTTCTTTTCATAAAGCCTTTCGGATTTTCGAAGACAAACTCATATTATTCACATACTGTACATTTCCTTATAATGTCCACTTCCTGTAGACATTTCTAGTCATCAAATAGAACATTCAGGTTTGAGTTATTTCTAGACTTACACTATATTAAATGAAAAGGGGAAGCTGCAATGTAGAGTGAGTAGTACAACCTCTTTTATGTAACAGAGATTGATACTGCTATTAATATAGATATACAGAAGTATATATTTATATGTACATGAATATGCTAAAAAATAAAATGTAAAAACTTAGTTAATAGTGGTTAACTTTGGGGTGGAGGCTTGTAGGTGGTGATGGAAACTTTCAAATTTCATGTTGTATCTCTCTAAACTCTAAATTTTTTGGCCATGTGTCTTATTGGTTTCATTTACTAAAACGTCATGGAGGACTCTAGGTCCTTCTTCGTTTTCATCTTTATAATATTTAAGATAGAGAAGAATGTTTTCTGGAACCATTTAAAAGAAACCTCTTCTTAAAATAATCTGTTTTCTTAAATCTTTTTGAATTGCTATTATTTCTCCCTTAAACTGGTTATAACACAGGTTATATGTAGGGGTTTTGCAAGACCTCTCATGAGGAAGGTCAGGAGTAAGATTTGTGAAGAGCACACAAAAGAGAGGGCACTGACATATTTAGGGAGGTGGGACAGACGTACAAAGAGAGAAGAATGCTTCTGGAAGAATGTGGCAAGATCCTCCGCCCTGAAAGCCTGGAGAGACTAAGATCATGCAACAGGTGAGTTGCTGACTCTGAGGAAAATCAGGGTGAACGATGCATCATATATTTTTCTCAGATGGGTGGCAACTGAGCTCTGGAGTGATGCTAGAGATATGGCATATCAGAAAAAAATAGAACATCGAACCAAGCCTCTCCAAACAAATGAGAAATTCAAACTGATACTTAGAGAAGGAAATATGTCTGGCTAAACACAGTGGATCGAATACTCAGATCTCTACTCTTCCTCAAGACACCATTAAAATGTCAGTAAAGTAAAAAAAAAAAAGAAATAGAAATCCTTTAAAAAGGGACACAAGAGCAGATAAGAGATGAAAACTAATTTGTAAAAGCCAGAAAGTGGATGGAAGTTTGCAGAGAAGAGAAAAGTGAATACAAAGAAAGAAGAAAGAAAGAAGAGAAAGGTGAATGCAAAGAAAACTCCAATGAGAAGCAAGCCTATTCATGAAGGAGTATCCCAAAAAGTCTTAAGAATTGGAGGCACCACTTAACCCTGACAGCCTGTGTGAGGGTTGTTTGTATGTCTGCATAAACAGAATATTAGATTCTGCTCATCTAGTGAACTGCAGGGTCCCACAGGACATTCAAATCATACCAACATCCAGGCTCCATGTCCAGAAATTCTGATTTAACTTAGTCTGAATGGCACCAAGGTATATTACTTTGTAAAAGCTCCTGAGGTGATTCTGACATGTAGTCAGGGGTGAGAACTACTGCTCTCGTACATATTGACCATTGTTTAGAAAGAGAAGTGGGCTATGATTTAGTGACCTTACCCAAGATTTCCATTCTAATAAGACCGAGTTGGGATAAGAAGCAGTTCACTCCCCTTAGGATTTCTTTTCACTGGCCATCTTGCCTCCAGTCCTGCCAATTAGAGGCAGTGGAACTTATTCTCAGCTAATCATGACACTGAGTCTCCAGGCAATTGAACCAGAACACTAGCAGAAAAGAATTTTGTAGGTCAGAGTTGTTTATATATTAAGGGGAAAAAAATCACTCCTACGCACTACTGAATTACTATCTTAAAAATATTTTTTTTTCTGTTGTTTACACATACCTCTGTGCCCTATGAGAAAAACAGACAGTTCAAATGGAAGAAGCAGCAGTGTTGGTCAAGGAGTTAGATGCCCTTTGGTGTCGATTTTAACACCTAGATGACTGCATTTGAAATTAGGAATGCAGGGTTTTCATGCCATGCATTTCCATGTCATTATGTTTTCAAGCCACGAGAACAATTTTGATATAAAACAATATTGCTTTGAAAATAGAGTGCTGTCCCTTGGAAGGAAGGCAAATGAGGATTTAGAATACTTGCAGGTTGTTCTGTCGGTACTAATTTGAGTGCTAAAGTTCTATTTGCAAACCTAAGTAAACAGGAATGTAGACAGCTTGAACAAGATGAAATTGTGATATCGCCCAAAGGAACAAGCTGATCGGGGAGAGCTCAGCATGCATTTGAATCAAGAGCATGTGCAACAACAGTAATTCTGCTTCACGTAGTCTGGGCTGGACTGGGACAAGGGAGGCTTAACCTATGACACCTGGTAGTTGAGGGCAGCGAGCCATACACCAGTCATTCTGATAGCCTCTCCAGATTTTTGCAGCACATGGGAGCTTGTGCTAAACAATGACTACATTCAGTTTTTCGGCAGCTGTCGATCACAGTGGGCTTCAGCAAATTCCAGTTCCTGAACTCATCAGCAGCAATAAATGTTTATTGCATGTTTAGTGAGCACATGGTAGCAAAGCTGAATTTGTAGTAGAGTATTAAAAAACCTTCTGATTTAGACAACGCATATTAAAGATACATGGCAGAATTCTTTCCTAAAGAAATGATAAACAGCTGCTTACATAATCAAAAACCTCAGAGCCTAACAGCATCCAGGGTCTTTGTGGTTGAAGAAAAACCTCTTAAAGTCACAGAAAGAAAGGTTTCCTTTTTATGTGAAGATCTTGATCTTCTGTAAATCCAGCAGCACTTTCCCAATTAACTAGGGCTCTCTGCTTGAGTAGATATCCTAACTAAGGTGGCAAAGTGATGTTGTTTGGACTCATAAGGATTCAATTTTATAGAAACCACCAGAGAATGGTTACTGATTCAGGGGACATGGATAGAAGGAACAAATGTGCTTTCCTACGTGAGGAAGGTTTAGCTTCCAGGGATGTCAAACATTATTCCAACAAGCACTGATGCAGGAGAGCTAATCAACTTGAAGAGTAGGATCTAGACTAAATATCCAAATCCCTGTGGGCAAGAGAAGCAAAACCGCATACACACATATAGGCAAGAGTTAAAAGAAAATTCTCTTTCCCCTTAAGGGATCTCAAGTCTCTTTTCTCTTAGGTTATAAAGAGTAGTCTGTGTCCAGAGCTGTGTAGAATACAAAATATTTTTTCCTGCTAACTAAAAATGACCTCTCACTGTTAGACTATGTTTGCTATGAAGAAAGAGAATTTGTTTTGGGAAATTTCTCTTTGTCCCATCTTGATCATCAATAGCAAGTTGGAAAATATAAACAAAGAAAGTCCCGTCTCCCTAAGAATGAAAATGAGTTTGAAGGGAATGAATGAAAACTACTCCCAGAATAATGAGTTTTTAACTTTTAATTCCCAAAATCTCTCATTGTGTGTTGTGTATGTATATGCACAATAATTTGTATACATGTAAGTTTTCTCTATGCCTGATTTACAAAAATAGCCAAATTGGAGGATCTAGTTGCAAGCCAGCAACTAACACAAGCTTGGTGGAAAAGGAGACCTTCTGGGCAAATAGGAAAGAAAACTACTGTTTTTCTCCAGCTTAGTTACAGGGCTCATGGTTTGCTCATTTCAACCCTCACCCATCTTTACCTCCACTGCTAACAGCTTTTGTATAGAGTACAACCTGCATAGTGTTGCTTATTTACCCCTCTGAAGAGCAAAATGCAATATTGTCTTTTTATCTTCTTTAAATCGTCTTATAAGAAAACAAAAAACAACAAAATTTTTAAAAGCTGCTTAATATTTCTACTCCAAGGGGTGACATATTTAAATTAGGGATTAATTCAGATATTCTAAACCTAAACTTCCAAGAACCCTTTGAAATACAGTGTCTTTTGCATGCATACATCTGCATTTTTCTGGGAATAGAGGGTTTGCAAATGTGTCAGGGACCTCAAATTATTAAATTAGCTTAAGGCGAAAGTATAGTGAAATTAATAATTTAGAAATATACACTAAAGAATAATATAACTCTCAAATATCCAAACAACTTTCTAATAAAATGGTAATTCACTTTTGGTTGAGTATTTTTCCCCTTATCATATATGAATCACAGAATTGGAAGATGTAAAAATATCTGCCATTTTTCTCCTGTATGCAATATTATACCCCACTCGGCTGAATTTTCATTTTCCATTTTAAAGATAAATCAGTTAAAGGCTTTCTCTTTTTATACCATATAAACCTAAAAACTATATTCTGTAAGATTACATATTATTGATAAATTAACTGGTTACTCATATAATATATGCTATGATGTCCACATGGTTGTTTTAGAGCTCTTCAGTTTCCTCAAATATCGTTATGTTTTTCTTGTAATAGAACACCATTCCTTTCAGTTCCACAGTTTTATGATTTTTCATAAAGGGCTACTGCTGAAGTTAACCTGTATGCCTTTACAATACAATTTTATTTTTTTATTTGCTTAATAAACTTCATTGATGAAAATATTTTCATAAGCATCTCTATATAAAACAAAATACAATTTTGAGTTTGATAAAACTGATTTTATGAATTTTTTTCCCTGTTCTCTTTTGACTAATGAGCAAAACTGAGCTTTGTATTTTACCATCAAAATGAAAAGTAGTTTGCTTTACATAAATATTACCTTCTATTTGTATATATAAATTTTAGAATTAATTTACTTTGTAGATTTTCTAGAATTCATTCTCTTAATATGTTAAAAACAGAAAAAGATGGGATAAGAGAGAGCATTCACCAACACCCACTGTTTTCCTTAGAAGTTTTCAGATGAAGATCTCTCCTTTCTCCAATTCTGATAATCAGAATGCTAATCTTCTGTTGAAACTCTCTCCTTTTTTAGTTTCACCCAATTCATTTATTTTCTAAAATTAGAATTGCATAATTAATGTATCTATTTCAAAGCAAGTCATTTAAGCAATGCAATTATTTATCATTGTTAGAAACTGGAAGATACTTTTTTCAGATTATTCTGGGGCAGAAGCCTCTACCTGGAAAGGTAGGAATAACGGCCAGTGGGGCAGTTCCCGGCACCCAGCACGTTCAGTCAGATGCTGCACCTGCCCTCCTCTGCTTATGACTTCAGACATTCATCGCCTTCCATGTGGCCAGGTGCCCTGATTCCTGCACCCTGACATGGAGATAGTGGCAGCTCACTCCAGGTTTGACCTACTTTAGTATCCTGGCCTTGACTATGTGTATGTACTCTTTAAAACAACGGTAATTCACTTTTGGTTTCTACACAGCTTGGTTACGAATCCTTTCAGGAGCCTAATCCTCCCAGGAAGGTCCTCTTTAACCAGCCTCAGGTCCATTCTACTACACTAGGAATGCCCATTTCCAAATTTAGAGACCTTTTTCCAAACTGAGACTGGGGATGACCAGAGTCTGAGACTGGCGATGGCCAGAATCAACTCAATATTTATTTCAATCACGATTTATTTCACTCACGTAGGAGAAACACAAACATAACTTGTGATATATCAAGGTCGTTTATTTGACAAATACTTAGTATGCATCACACCCTCTTCTAGGAATTATCACATATTAAAGAAAAATAGTAAGACATTTTATGCCAATTTTCAAAACCAGTTAAGGGAAGATAAAAGTCATACAATTATGATCAAACGTAGTATGCGAGAAATCGTATAAGAAAACAAAACCAGGGACATAATTGTGTTTCTTTTCTTCCTGAAAAGAAAAACTTATAATTTTTTTCCTAAACTGTTTCCCTAAGAGCGTCAAGTTTCAAAAACTTTGAGAAAAAGGCAATAAAGATATTTCTCGGATGGTAATAGTAATAAAAAGTGGTTTTGTTCATGTGTTGTTTTCTCTCTTGCTCTCCCTCTTCCTGCAGCATGTGTATAAATTTATATAGATATAGATATATTTTCTATATCTCTATCTATCTATCTATCTATCTATCTATCTATCTATCTATCTATCTATATTCTCAGACACACATGGAAGGAAGTCCAAGTGTGGCACCCAATCATAGTTAAACAATTATTTATATATTATGAAATAAACTTTTTAAAATAAAGCAGATCTTGAAACAAGGAGAAGTTATCATCTCCAGTCTTGATCTACTTGGCCTTCTATGATTCTCTCAAGGCAAATTCTCCTTTAGAATAGAAAAGCATAAGAAATAAAACAGGGTAACATCAGGGTTAGGAATTAAATTGATCTTAGAAAACATAAACAAGAAATAGTCAAAAGACAGAATCAGGCACCTCCATTTTTATGAAATTAAGTATTTTTTTTTTTTGCTTCTTGAATTTGCTTTGCTTTTTTCTCCTTTCAGTATATATTAAAGTTCCCATGGAAATTTTGAGCCTGGGGCTAGAATCTTCGACAGAGTCGTAGCAAGGAATATGGATGGCAGTGGTGTTCAAGGTGAAGAAAACCAAAGGAGATATCAAGCATGACACAGAGGGAAGAGCATGGGTTTTAGGATCTGAATTTAGGACCATATTCAAATTTATTGGCCCCCTCTGGCTGCATGCATGTTGCCAGATTTTATTTTCTTATTTTTTTTTTATTTTTACTTTTAGCATCAGTATTTCTTTTACATAAAGTAATCCCTAGGGACAAACTCAAGAATAGCATTGTGAGATTTCAGTGTTTGCTTCTTTCTGCATTTTCAATAAGAAGGAAGTGACACTGATACCTGTTTGTTTTCATGGGGTATTGTGAGCAGGGCCAGATTGTTTAAAAATACATATCATTAATATTTAACCATCAGTTACTCATGGTTCAAAAGACTCAAGATTCAAAAGACATCTGTGACTTAATCTTTTTATTCTTATTTTGATCGATTATTTAAAAAATTCAGACTTTTTGACTTTCTGCTCAAAACACAAAAAATATTTTTTGCTTAAAAAAAGTATATAAACATTTTATGAAAATAGAATGTAAAGAGAACTTGTTAATTATAAAAATCACTGGACTGATTTGTATTGCAATTGTTTAGTGACTCCATGCCGTATCACACAATGATTCTGCAACTGGATTTTTAAGAGAGAAAATATTTTTTTCTGATAATTTACAGCTCAAAGACAAAGCACAGAATACTAGGATACTATAGAATCAGGCATACCAAAATGAAAGGATTAATAACCACTTGTCTGATAAGTTTGACAGATCAGGTTGTTGCCATAACTAAAAATAATATACAAATATAAATAAATATGTAATTTTAATCTATTTTAAAGGAAAATTCCTTTCATAATTCCCTTTTTTAAAAAATTATATCTTCCATAATAGCATCTTTATGGTGACAATTGCATTCATTTTTTCTGCTATTAGGAAAAGTGTTTGATATATGTAGGCACTTGGTTAGAAGAGCACGCTACAAACTTTTCTTTGGGGTAAAGTGATTCTGATAGTTCTCTGTACTGGACATTTACAGAACAAACCATCTTCCCTTACTTTCCTAAAAACTGGTAAGTGATACATTTTTGAACTTCTATAAAGTTGGTCTTTGCATTTCTCCTAAGAACTCTATTTTCTCAATGTTATTTCCTTTTTTTACATCAACATGGGTGCCTCTTACATTTCTAGAAAATATTGATCTTCTTTAGTAAAATGTTTCCCAGTGGTTTCAAATGACTTGTGAATGTGGTGAAAAAAAGTTCATTGATCTCAAATCCAATAATCTCATATGTGCAGACAGAAATCTTTATGAATCCTATTTATTTATAGGTTTCTATTAAGTGGCTCAGCTCATAGGACTCAAAGTACTTGTTTATCATTATGACTGTGCCTTTGAAACCAATCATAAAAATATCAACAGCAGATTATGAGTGAAATCAGTTTTACTTAGACCTATATTCACACATAACACTATCCCATTAAAATAATTGGGTCCTTCAAATTTCAATGCAACCTTGCTTCTGTGTTGTTTTCATCCATGGGATAAGTCATTTTTCCTGGAGCCTTGTTTCACCGTACATTTATTTAAATTAGTCTCATTCAATATCCAGTTTTTAAAATCCAAAACGAAACAAAATCACAGAAAGATGCTCTTAGAGATAGTAACATCTGAAACTCCTTGAAGTGAAATATTCTTTTATGAAAATTTTCTAATAGCATTTGGATTGAGTAGCAGTTTATGTGTCTAATTAATTTAATAATATATGCTTTTTTTAAATGTTCGCTGTCTACTTCATCTGTTTTTCATAATCAAAAATATTAGGTTCTACAGTATAGCTACCAAAAAGACCTACTAAACAGTGAGTTTATTCCTCTAAAGATTCAACTGACTGGCAAATTAGAGATATGTTAAGAAAATAAATGACCCCCATTGTACCCTAATTGTCTATTAGTTATCTTGTCAATGAGGTCCAACTGTAGTGTTCTTGGGGTGACTGAACATGACCTCTGGGGTATGTCTGTTAAGGCGAAGGAAAATTTCAACACAAATAATTAATAGTCTGGGATTTCTCCCTACAACTTTTCCTTCTTTTCTGGCTCTGTCCTTTCAGATTTAACACTCAGATTGAATGCTTTCTCTTAAAATTGATGCTTTGCTTATTTCTCTGTTGCCTTTCTTTGGCTGCCATAATTCTTCACCCATAGGGAGATAAAAGCAACACATTCAGACCCCTGTTGCAGCACTGACAATGAGGTGGATGTAATCTGTAGTTTAGGGGTCTATATTCACATGTGAATCTCAACTGAACTGCAAAAAGACATTTTTCTCAAAGATGTAACATGTTGCAATCAGCTGTTCTTCAGAGAGGGACATATTTATTTGAGTAACGTGTAATTTGAGTAATTTATGTGCTGACATGGAAAAGTTAATAGAATTGTATATGAAATATCTCAACCACTGTGTAAATGTAAAGAGTTTTAAAAAACATAATTATAAATTCAGACAGCTCTACAAAAGTATATTGTCAAAATACAAAGAGACAATATCATTAGATGAAAACCAAAAGATAGGCCCTGTGTTAATAAACACATATCATATCATGTTGAGCATAAACAGGATTTGAGACATAAAGAGAATTTATATCAAACTAATTTTGACTTAAGTATCACCTAACCAGTTCTTTGAGAAGGGCTGTATTGCCAAGTGAAACTTCTAGGTTGGTGTCAGCATGTATTTGGCAGGATCAGTCCCTAGTTCCGAGCTAATGGCAGACATGGTTAATCAATCATAGCACTCTTGCTTGCCGAGTCCAGATTCAGCCTTAGGTATCATCGCAAGTGCCAAGTCTATTATATAATAGCTGCCTGAAGAATTGTGTTGCAAAAGATTGTATTTGCAATCCCAGTTTTGGGCAGCTCTTCTGGGTTACAAAACTTGAAGATCATGTATGTAAAACAAAATGGCTCATAAGATATAAAAGTAATTCAATTGAAGTAGTTATTTCATTTAAAGATAATAACTTATACATTCCAATGCACCAATAATAGCTTTCAAAATTCCAACTACCAATGGTAACAAAATTAAAATTTCTTTATCGTCACCTATTCCTCTTGCCTTCTTTTCACAAACCTTCTAAACAAATTGCCAATATTTATTGCTTATATCACCTCCAACCCCTTAACTTTCTCCAATTTGGCTTCCATCCCGACACTTTACTGAATCTTCTTCACTCATATTAACGATTATTTCTATGTGATTAAATCCAACAAACAACTTTTACTCTTTATTTTTCTTGATTTCCAAGTAGCCTTCAATACTGCTAATTGTTTCCTGTCTCAACCTTTTCTCGTCAATCTATCCTAACACACTCTTGGGTTTCTTTTTCAGTCTTTGTTCTTCCGTCTTTTTTTGCCCCTTCCAAAATGTACAACCAAATGTTTTAACTGTTGTTTTTTATGTCTCTGAGCAAAGTTCTTTTTTTCTTTTTCCTTTGTATGTTCTTCCCTGGGTGAACTCATTCCCTCCCATGTCTCAGATTACCATCTCTATGCCTAAGGCCTCTTAACTCTGTATTTGCAGCAAAAACATCTCTCCTGGGCTCCAGGTACGTATTTCCAGATGCCCTCCTTGGCATCTCTACTTGGTTGTTGACTAATTGAATCGAAGAGCTTTACATTCCTTATATAACCCTTGATGTTTGTTTAGTATAAGTTATCTCAACAAATGACCCTTACCCTCTACTCTGTTGCTCATGCCAGAAATGATGGTCTTTTGACTAGTTTCTTCTCACTTAGCCCCATCCATTTAATCTGTTCTGCTCATTCCGCCTTAACAGTATTTTTTAAATCAGTCCATTTATTTAGATTCCCAATGCCACTAGTTGCATTAATCTTCCTATTTCTACTCTTTTTCTAGCCAAGCCATTCTTTTTACTGATGCTATACTGATTGCTGTAAAATTTGTATGCCACATAACCATTTGGAAGCCTGTTATATTTCCTCTTTGTTACTGGCATGAAATTCAAAATCTTCATGGGATTCTCCTTAGCCTGGCTCCTCTCTGGGTTCCTGGCTGCACAATTCAGTTTGTTTATTTGTTTGTGGGTTTTTTTTTTGCACTATATCTACATTGGGCTTATCTCTGTTTAATAAAAGAACACTGTTGTCTTGTCTGAGCAACTTGACACATTTTATTCCTTTACCCGGGTACACCCTTTACCCCTCCATTATTTAGGTAGCCCTTGTCATCTTTCAGGATCCAGATCATTTGTTTATTCTTCAAGGAGGCCTCTCTGAAAACCCACGTTGAGTCAGTTACTCCTGTTATGTTTCTACAACACTTAACCACTTACCTTTTTGGAACTATTACATGTTTGTGCTTTTTATTAACTTCATAAAGGCAGGTTTCATATTTGTCCAGTTCTTGGCTGTATCCTCAGCATAGGCACTTCAGAAATACTTTGGAAATATTGGTAGTGCTGGGACTTTTATAGAGGAATTTAAACTACCTTTTTCCTTCTTAACAGCACCACTTTTCCTTTGGAGGAATTGTCTATTTTCCATGGGATACGGTTCAGTGGGACCTCAAGGCAGGGGCCCTACCCTTCCCAAGTCCAAGGTCAAGGATAAGATCAAATGTGGGTGATTGGTAGATCCCTCCCTGGAAATCGAATCTGGATCAGGGTGCCAAGAAAGCAGAGCTCCGGAGTTAGTTCCTTCCGAGTGGCCGCACTATGACCACTTCTGAAGTTCCTGTCTCAGCCCCAGCGAGCTGCTTTAGTGCCTTCTCTTTCCCAACACTACTACTCTCACCTGCTGTTACTTCTCCGGGCTCTTTATTTGTAATGAATTTTGCTTTCCTTAAATTAATCAATTTTCTTTTCTTTTGTTTACAAAAAGGTACCCTCATAGATAGCTTTTAGTTTTTTCTTTTCTTCTAACATGTCAAAAATACTTCATGATTTGCTTGGGATTCTGGATTAGAACCCTGGGTTTGGAGACTTTTTTGGTAGCTGTCATTTTAAATGGATATCTTCCAGCTTATGTCTTTAATTCCTCTATACTTAGCTGTTTTATGATTTTTAAGCAATTCTACTTCAATCCTATACTTAGGTATTCACTTACACATTTTCTCTCATGAATATTTATCACTATGTATCAGATATTAGCTGGATACTAGAAATACAAAAATGAAAACACATTCCTTTGTTTCAAATTACTAGTGATGAGATATATCAACATTTTTTTTTCAATATCTTCGGATGTGAAAAATGCTACAAAAGAGATGACATACAAAGTAAGTAGGGTATTATGGACAATGGAGGACTAAGGTTCTGTGACAGTCTGCTGGTATAATGGAAGGCTTCTCTAAAGAGAGTCAATGAAGTCACAAATAAGAATGGAAGGAGCATGTAATATTTATGAGGATATGTAGTGAGGTCATTAAGAGCACAGATTCTGAAGCCAGACTGGTTTCAAGCCCAGGATCTATACCTATGGCATAGTTTTTCAAACCAAACCAAGCCAACTGAAAATACAAAACAATAACAACAAAAACATACAAAACGGCAAATCGTATCAAGCCCCTAGACTTAATTTCCAGTTTACAGAGAGTACAAAGTGAAGGAGGACATATTAAATCAATCAGCAAAATCCAAAATTCTGAAAACTCCAGAGAACAAAACTTGATTTTTGCAACAAAGAGGGAAAACAGAGAGAGAAGGAATTAAAAGGAACTTGAGACATATCAATCATATAGACTATGCGGATCTGTTTGGATTCTGATTCAAACAAGCCAATAGAAAAGTATGTTTATGAAAAAAAGCCATGAGAATTGAAAGACTGGATTTTGAGAAATAATTATTAATTTGAGTTTGACAATTTTTTTGTTGTTATGTTTAAGGAAGTTCTCATATTTTAGAGATGCTTGCTGGAATACTTACAAATAAATAATAATATGTCTGAAATTTGCTTCAAATAAGCCACTTGGGAAAGGAAGTGAAATGGAATTATATAAAAACAAGAGTAGATGTGAACTGTCAGTTAATCAGCATCGGATAGTTAAATGGTATTAAATTCATATTGAAAATTTAAAAAATAAAAGTAAATAAAAATCCTGGATCTGCCACTTACCCATATTCAGCTATGTGTGATTTTAGACAAATCACATACTATCTTTGTCTTAACTTCAATTTACATTATTCATAAAGTAGAAATGATAACAGCAAACTAATGTTTACTATTAGGAGTGTTACTAAGATCAAATTTGTTTATGTAAAAAGTTTGGAGCCATGCTGACTCAGAAGTATGCTATGTAAATGTTATTATAATTTTTAAATGGTATAGCAAAAAGATAAATTACATGAGAAAGGCTGAAGAGAAAACTGAATATATGAGACATCTATAAGAGTGATGAAAGTTTAAAAGGTGAGAAATTAAGTTTTAAGAAAGTCTAATGATGTCCTTAGGCATCAGTGAATATAATGACCAATTCCTATATAATGCACCTATGATTCCAGAGCTTGAACTCAGAATATAAGACAAAACAGATAAATAACGAATTTCATCTTGTTTGTTTTAATAATTACTGTGCTATAAGTTCTCTAGAAACACAGTCAATAACTGTTCTTTGCAATTAACATAGTCTGTCCAAAAGTTTGATAGAGCATTTCCAAGAAGAAGCAGTTTCATTATGATAAAGTTTTCTGACACGATTGCCTTCATGAGAACCACATTTCATAGTTCACTACTCATGATGTTTTTAATCTTCCAAGTTAATGGGTTTACCTAAATTTAGCCAGCCTGTGTAAATCATGGAAAACATATATGCATTTCCATGTGAAATATGAGTTATTATTTAATAGTATGATGATGACAATAACTCTGTATAGAGCACATTTTCAGTCTGGGGTATTTTTGTTTAATTGCTATGTTCTAAGTGATTATTTTAGAAAGTACCCTAGTTAGTATACCACCGATGAGCCTGTGTGTTATGGAAATGATTTTCCAGAGGTAATGTTTCTGGCCTAGCCTGTCTGATTATTTTATTGAAAGTACGATAAATGTTAGAAACAGCAACACTTTAAATTAACAAAATGATCATTTATTGTCATGTGGGCATATTGAAGATAAAAAGCAACACACATATGGCCACATGCCTAGAATAAATATAAGGAATCTTGTTAACATGCAATATTGACTAATTTAGTGTGTACAAAATGCATGTAATGGAGACTATGAAAGTGATTTAGAAGTTTTTAAAAGCACTATTAATTTCATTTTTTAACACCTGGTGTTTTTTGCTTTAAAAGAATCTCTGTATGAATTTTGCTTTCCATTCTGAAAAACCAGGAGTCAACCTTTTATAAATATAGAAGTAAAATCTTTACAAATCAAATATTAAGTTGTCTCATATATTTAGGTATATTGCATAATATAAATTTCAATCAAATTCAAATTAAAGTCATTTATTTTAGGTTATGAACATTTGACAAATATATATAGAAATAAGAAAAGAACACTTGGTATAATAATTAGTATTATTACTGCTATAATTTATAAAGTGTTTTTGTTTGCCAGCATCATGCTGCAAACACAAACTGCACTGTGTGCGTTATCTCATTATTCATCACTACAATTCTATTAGTACTGTATCTTAAACAGTAAATAAAGAGTCTAAGTAAAAACAGTATGATTGCTTTATAGACTTAAGAGAATCCTCCATCTTCTTCTTCACTTCCATTAGATTGCCATACAAACCATTCTTCTGTAGAAAATCTCAAGCCACCATTGCTTATGATGTGGACATTATTAGCACACTCATTCTGGCAGAGTAGGAGGTCAGTTCTGCGAAGCGTAACCTTCCAAGGCCACACAGGCAGTGAATATCACACACTATGCTGGTGTCACTACTCAGTCACTTTCTCTACCAGATTTTTCTTCCATTCACGCTCCTCTTCTCCCTTCTGCTTACCTGCTGCAGAAGTTAACTCTTGGCTCCAGTTTCATTTTGGTTAATTAAAGCATTAATTCATTTAGCTCTCCCTATTCTACAGAACAGTTTCTCCCTTTGGTGCAATGTTTAAGTCTCAGCCTTCTTTTTCTCCACCTCCTCAGGCAACTGTCACAGTGGTCTGATCCTTTCTAGCCTCTTGAGTGGTTTCAAACTAGGATTTTTCAAGCATTTGGTTTGCCACATTCCTGAGAGCAGGTGACAGGTAACTGCTGAGGCACTATAGCAGCTGCTAGCGATCATGAGAAGAAGGTTCAGTGAAGTGACTTCAGACAAAAACGCACTTTAAAATTTTTACTTTGTGTTTGTGTGTGGGTGTGTTTTCAGTTGAGATATTTGTGTCTTCCTGTATTTTATTTAAACAGACTGTGAGATTGGACTGGCCAGACACCTGTAAGTTATAAATGCTTTAAAAACAAATTCCCTTTTCAGAATGAGACCTTATTTTCAGGGACTACTATGTAGTACTTTATAGATCTAAAACATAACTCGTTTAAGTATTTTTTCAGAATTATGGGATTATTTTAATTCATTTAGATAACAATCCTTTTAGTCTTTATCAAACAACATTCAGCCCTTCATTTCATTTCATTTATTTATTTATTTGTTTATTTATTTAGAGATGGAGTCTTGCTCTGTCGCCCAGGCTGGAGTGCAGTGGTGTGATCTCTGCTCACTGCAAGCTCCGCCTCCTGGGTTCCTGCCATTCTCCTGCCTCAGCCTCCCGAGTAGCTGGGACTACAGGTGCCCGCCACCACGCCCGGCTAATTTTTGTATTTTTAGTAGAGACGGGGTTTCACCGTGTTAGCCAGGATGGTCTCGATCTCCTGACCTCGTGATCCACCCGCCTTGGCCTCCCAAGGTGCTGGGATTACAGGCATGAGCCACCGCTCCCGCCCCAGCCCTTCATTTTAAACAGTAATGCATTTTATATGATCTGGTTACCCCTCCAAAAAATAAGAAAAATAAAAGAAGACGAAGAATTTTTAAAGAATGATGTTTTACCCTGCTCCAAAAACAGTGAATATAATCATTACATGTAAATAACATAATAGGAAAATGGTAAAGCAACATCTATTCTATCAGTCAGGATTCAGCCAGAGAAATAGAACTCATAGGACAGATATATGTATTATTTATTACAAGGAATTGGCTAACAGGATATGTGGGTTGGCTAAGCCAGTCCAAAACCACAGGACAGGCAGTCAGGAAGGGGAGATAATGAGCAGTACAGATCTCTAGGAGAACAAGCAGATTTTTTTTTCTCTCTCTTTCTCCCAGGGAAACTTCAAACCTGCTTTTGAGGCCTTCCCACAGATTCAGTTAGGTTTGCCCAGATTACCTGAGGGAATATTTCTTTACTTTTTGTCACCTGACTATGGGCTTTAAATACATAGATACAAAATGCCTCCACAGCAACACCTAGATAAATGTTTGAGTAACTGGGAACTATATCTGAGTAGAGTTGCCACATCAATAAAGCCATCACATCCATGAATTTCCCAGCCTCCTTAAGAACACATTGTCATATTTGAAGCTTTCTTAGAGCTCTTCCCTGCTCATGTCCTTCTACTTCTCTCAAAGAATCACAATACTGAACCACCATATTGAATTTAAAAATATATCCTCTTGCTTTTTTCTTTCATCTTGCTTTTGAGATTTAAAAAATGGTGGCACGGTGTTTCTCTCAGGTATGCTTTTTTCACTTAACAGACGTCAAATATGCATATACTTTGGTGTGAGTAGCTATTGTTATTTATTTTTACTTGTATGTACTATTGGATTGTTTGAACACACCACCATTCATTTATCTATTCTCCAACTGATATTTTGTTTACAGTTATTTTCTATTCAATCAATAACTCTTTGAAACTTTTTGTACATATCTACTGGGTCACATATTTGAGGATTTATCTGGGTCAGCATTTAAGATTAGAATCCCTGGGTCTTACATTGTAAATCTAGGTTTAATTTACAAGACAGTTACGCAGTAGTAATATCAACTCACTTTGCCTTCCTCAGTATAAAGATCTAGATTATTGCCAACACATGATATTATCAGACTGTATTTTTTAGTTTCCTACTGTTGCTGTAACAGATTATCACGATTTGGTGGTTTAAAATAACACACATATATCCTCTTAGAATTCTGGAGGCTGTAATTCCAAAGTCAGTTTCACTGGGCTAAAGTCAAGACGCTAGTAGGGCTAATTTCTTCTGGAGGATTTTGGGGGGAAAATCAATGTTCTTATCTTTTTCAGCTTCTAGTGGCTGGCTGTAGCGCCTGGTGTATGGTTCCTTCCTCCACCTTCAAGTGCATGTTTCCAGTCTCGGCTTCTGTCATCTCATCACCTCCTTTTCTGTTGTAGTCAAACCTATGTTTGTGTCACTCCTATAAGGACATTGTGATTGCATTTAGAGAACACCTGGATAACCCAGGATACGCTCTTCATCTCAAAGAATCACATCTCCAAATTTCCCCTTACCATATAAGGTGACATTCATAAATTGTGGAGATTAGGGTGTGGCAGGAGAGGGCATTATTTAGCCTATCACTCAGCCTTTTTGTACAAACTTTATACACATGATGCAATCTTACTGTGGTTTCTACCTGGATTTCCCTGAATAATAATCAGTAAGGACATTTTCTTACATGCCAGGGACATTTGTGTTTCATCCCCTGTGAAATGATTGTTTATATTTTTAAACTTTAATTTTTATTGAAATTTTAGATATGCATGCTGGTTATTAATTATCAATTAGGTGTATGACAAATGTCTTCTCCCATTTTATAATTTTTCTTTGAATTTTAATACAATCTTTTGATGAATACAAACTCAATTTTAATGTAATCAATTTTTTTATGCTTAAACATTTTTGTCTCATTTAAAAAATATTTTTCATCTAGAACTCATAAAGGTATCCTCCTTTATATATTCTTTAAAAATAGTTAAAGTCTTGTTTACTTGTTTGTATGTAATACACCTTGAATTGATTTTGTTTATGGTATAAGCAGAATCCAATTTCATCTTTCTTTTTGATTTTTTGAAAATCAGCTATTCTAGTACCACTCATTCCATCATTTACCCTCTTCTTTAAAATTCCACTTCCTTGTGAATCAAGCTTCAATATCAACATGGCTCTGTTTCCAGATTCTGTATCTTGTTCCATCAGCCTATTTGTCTACCACCGTAGTAGCACCACATGGTTTTAATGACCATAGACTTATGGTAGGTCTTTAACTCTACAACAGCAAATATTCATTTGGGTACGTTTTAGGAGTATCTTGTCCTTTTTTCTCCAAAAAATTTTAGAAAAATATTTGCCAAGTTTTAGGAAAAACCCTGTTGACTTTTTATTGGAATCACATGGAATCCACACATTGAGTGAGGTGACATCTTTATGATATTTGATTTCACTGTGAATATTTGTTTCTGTAGAAATCCTTTAAATAATCTTTTAATAAGGTTGTACAATTTTCTCCACAAATATTTTACATATATTTTGTTAGATTTATTGTTAGGTATTTTATATTTTTTGTTGCATCCTAAGTGGAATTTTAAAATTGTTATCATCTCTTTATTGTTATTACAAAAAATACAATTATATTTTACATATTGAATCTATATCCAACCTTAGGTCAACTCTTAATTCTAAAATTTTTTCTTTGTGTTATTTTGGATTTAACATGTATACTATAATACTATCTCTGAATAATTAGAATTTTATTTCATTAAAATTTTGTAGTCTTTTTTGGTTTCCTTCCTGTATTGTTAAGACTTGAAATATATTATTGAGTAAAATTGTTGACAATGATCATCCCTGTTTTGCCTCTCATTTTAGAGAATATTTCTAAATAGTCACCAATGAAATTGTTGATGCTTTCTATACATTTTGATAGATATTCCTTTAAGTTACAGAGTTCCTTTTTATTTACCATTCACAAAAATTGTTCTCAAGAACAATGATGAATTTTATGGACTTTTAAAAATATGTATTAAAATAATCATAGTTTTCTACCTTTAATCCTTCATGAATTGTAGAGGATCTCTTTGTAGTTAGAGTTGCTAATATTAAATGAATTTCAACTTATACAAATTCAATGGAAGAATACAGTAAACTCCCATCACTCAGGCTCAACAACTATCAACATTTTGCTATTCTTGCTTCATCTATACCTTTCCCCCTCCATGCCCCCTATTATTTTAATATTCTATATGATCTTCAAATACATTAAATTTCACAAATCCTAATTGTATAATTATGACAAATTGATATAGTATAATCTATTAAGATATAAAAACATTTTTATCGTTCCAGAAAGTTATTTTTTGCCTCATTCACATCCAGAGACAGCTGCTAATCTAAATTTTTTCACCAAAAAATAGTTTTATCTGCTTTGAAACATCATATGAATGGAATCATACAGTAGGTACTCTAATGTGTTCATTTTCTTTAACTCAACGTAATGTCTGTGCAATTCACCCATGATGTTGCCTATAGTTCATTCCCTTCTATTGCTAAGTAGAATTCCATTATATAACAATTTATCTACTCTCCTGTTGTTGGACATTTGTATTGTTTCTAGAGTTTTGCCTATTGTTAGTAAAGCTGCTATAAACATTTTGTGCAAATCTTTGTGTGGATGTGTTTTCATCCGGGAGAGTAAATACTTAGGAGTGGAATTGCTGGTTCAAAGGGTAGGTATGTGTTTATATTTGTAAGATACTGCCAAACATTTCTCCAAAGTGGTCACATTTCCACTAGCAATCAATGTGAAAGAGTTTAAAGATTTTTAATTACAATTTTAATTTCTTCATAGTTATAGAATATTTAAGCTTTTCTTTCCTAAGTTGGTTTTATTAAATTATTTCAGCCTTGAAATTATTTAATGTTATTGGCACACATTTTTCATAATTTCTTGTTAGTATCTTCTATACCTGTACTTATGGTCCCCTTTATTTTCTAACTTATTTATAGTTTCTCTTTAATATTCTTAAGCCATCTTTCCAGAGATACATCAAGTTTCTTGGTCATTTTAGAAAACCAACTTTTGGCTCCTCCTTCCCTCCCTCCCTCCCTTTTCCTCTATCTCTTCTCTTCTCTCCTTCCTTCCTTCCTTTCCTTCTTCCCTCCCTCTCTCCCTCCTTCCTTCCTCTCTCTCTCACGCACGCACGCACGCACACACACACACACACACACACACACACACACACACACACGGTCTTGCTCTGTTACCTGGGCTGAAGTGCAGTGGTACCATCACAGTTCACTACAGCCTCTACCTCCCAGGATCAAGCAATTCTCTGCCCTCAGCTTCTTGAGTAGCTGGGTCCACAGGCGTAACTTTTGGCTTCTTAAGACTCAATTTGTATTATCTAGGTTTATATTTCAATTTTTTTTTGAAAATACATTATTTCACTTTAACAAAATTTTTTAGATTTTTTTCTGAGCTCAAAAGTGTTTAATACATTAATATTCAAAGTCTCTTTATTTGCAAACAATACATTTAAAGCTACAAATTTTACTTCTGCACTATTTGGCTCACACTGGCAAATGCTGATATGTGGTATTTTCATTATGTTCAATTTTATTTAATTCCAATTTTCATCATGATTTCTTCTTTGATGAAGGACTTCTTTAGATGTTCTTAATTTTTAAGTGTATAGACTTTGTAAATTAAATGTTCTATAATCAGTAAATGAGGTCTACAAGGGACTTATTCTTTGAAACCTGTGAAATTTGTATATACCCTAAATGGCTAAATTTTGTTATACCCAGATACGCTTGTAATAAATGTCTTTCCAATTAGATCAATTTGCAAATTATGTTGTTTAAAACTTCTATATACTTGAAAATATTTTTGTTTCCTACTTTCATATTTTCTCCTGCCCTTCATCATCATGGGTTAGGAAGAGGCCTTAAATAAGAAACCTAGACCCACCCTCTACCCTCCTCAGGGCCTCACCATCAATGGTGAAATGGGAGTCTTCAAAAGTCAGCCCTTCTTATAGCCAGTGTTTATAATTTAACCACAATTGTCTGACTTGGGTTTACCGGGACTAATCTCATTTTATTCTTAATTTATTTTGGTCATCCCCTAAAGCCCCACAGTCTGAGGCAATTTTTCTTCTCCACTCAAATCCTCGTAAGGCTCTACCCAATCCCTATTGCCTCTCTCTCCCCACCTTCTGAAACTTCTGAAATTCTGCCAGCTCTGTTTCCATTTTCTATATTATCTACAAAGTCCATGCTATTTGTGATCAATCATCTTCATAAAACCCTTCTGTACTGATTATCTGTTCCACTTATTTTGGAGACAATATGTGCTTCATTTTATTTCTTTTATTTGCTTATATTCTTGATTTAAGTAATTTAGAGAAGGAACAAGAGGAATTTGGGAAGCATTTAGCACATCATGACAGTTTTAAATATATGAGATAAAATTGGAAATCATAGGGAGAAAACATTCAATACATCACCCCTAAATATTATTTAGCTGCAGGTTTTTTATAGGTGCTTTTTTTAGATTGAGAAAATCCATTCGTATTTCTAGAGTGGCAAGAGTTTGTTTTATTTTATTATGAATTGTTTTTGTCAAATGCCTTTTTTGCATTATTGAAATGATCATACGATATTTTCTTTTAGTATGTTAATGTGATAAATCACAGTGAAATTAACCCAATGTTGTATTCTCAGGCTAAACTATACTTGGTCATAAATTATTACTCTTTAAATATTTTGATATATTTGATATGCTACTCTTTACTTAAGAAGAATGTTGTGTGTGTTTGTGTGTGTGTATGTGTATTTTTTATCTAAATCTAAAAGCTAAAGGTGTAAAGCTCTGAAAAAAAATAGGAAAATATATTTGCTACTTGGAGGCAGGCAAAGACTTTTTACAAAAGATGCAGAAAAAAATAACCATATTTGAAGAACATTAATTAGATTATATAAAGAACATTTCTGATTACCAAAAGATACCTTTAAGAAAATGAATAGACTAGCCAAAAATTAGGGGAAAAATATCTGCAAAACTTTATACGGCAAAGAACTGGTATCTAGCATATTTCAATAAGTCCTACAACTCAGCCATTTAAAAAACTCAACCCTTCAAAAATCACAAAAGTATGGAGTCACTTCAAAAAGGAAGATATACAAATAGCAATACGTAATTATAATAGTGCCCTAAATGGTTTGTCTTCAGAGAAATGTAATTTAATATGCTATTCTCACGGATGGTACTGAGATACCAATAAACTCCCATCAGAATAGCTAAAATTAAAATGACAGACCACACTGTATGTTTGCAAAGATACAGAGCAATCAGGAGTCTCATATGGTAATTTGAGATTGTAAAATGATACAACTTTGGAAAACATTCTGGTAGTTTCTTATAAAACCAAACACACACTACCCCATAATCTCGAATTTTATTCCAAGAGATATGAAAAGTGTGTAATTACATAACAAGATTTACATTCACAGCAGCTTTATAATATCTCAAAGTTAGAAACAGTCTAGATATTTATTGGTAGGAAAATAGATAAATTCTATTATATTTATACAGAGAAAACTACTCAGCAATAAGAAGGAATTAAGTACTGATTCATACAACATGGATGGATCTCAAACATATTATGTTGGGTCAAAGAGGTCTCACACAAATGATTGACTACATACTGTATTATATTTCATTTGTGGCAAAAAAAAATCAGAACAATGATTGTCTCTGGGTAGTGAGGGGAAGGGTTAGAGATATACTGGGAAAGGTTGTGAGGAAAATTCCTGGGAGACGTTGCTGTTTAGTATTTTGAGAGAGGTTTCAGTTGCCTGAGCTTATGCATTTGTCATAACTCACTGAGTCATACATTTGAGATTTATGCATTTTATCATGTATAATTTTTACCTCAAAAGAAAAAAATCGTAAACAAACATTAAACTCCAGTTAATAATGATTAACTATGTGCAATGAAGTATTTGGGAGAAAGTGTACTAATGTCTACAACTTACTTTGAAATGTATAAAAAATGAGATGCATTGATGTATGAATAGAGAGACAGATGAACTATGGAGCAAGTAAGGTCAAAATATTGATTATAGAATCTGGGTGGTTAGTCCACAAGTTAACTGTAAAATTCTTTCAACTTTTCTGCACTTTTGAAAATATTCATAATAAAATATTAGAAAATATAAAATTCATATTTCCACATAAAATACCTCCATGGAACAATTGGCAGTGTTTCAGGACTTTTGTGTGCTATTAATATCTGAAATTCACATTATAAGCATTACTTGCTTGCAAATTTTCATTTTAACATTGTAAGTTTATTATCCTTCCTTTGATTACTTTCATTTAAGCAAATTTGAATTTCAAAAATAAATATATTTGATCACGGTTCCATTAAATATTTTAAAGTTATTTGGCACATTTTTATTGAATGAAGGTAAGATATGGGTAATGATATTTTTAATGTAGATGTAAATTACCATTTATTTTTAGCTAGTTGATATATTTCTAACATGCTGAGGGCATTATTATAGTTCTAAGATTTTAGATAATAATAAAGAATAAACTAAGGCTAAGTGACTATAGGTATTGCTCAGGGGATGAATATTATTATAACTGAAAGAAACTGTGTTTTAAATCTGGATGCTCACTAATAATTTTGCAAATGGATAGCTCTCTTGGGAAAGCTCTAATGTGATTGATCCTTCTTGTTTTGCTTTGTTTCACATATTGTCATTTGGAAAATCTACAGATCTGTTAGTGTTGTCAGCCCATGAAGCAATTTTTATGCTTTTATATAACATTTTTTTGTAGTTAAGAGTTAAGACTTTACAGAATATAGACGTAGAAGTTAATCTCATGTCTATCATTTACTGCATGTATGTTTGGAGGCAAATTTTAAACAATCTAAGCTTCATTTTACTTATTATTAAGAAAGAATAATGATTGATTTTACAGCTATTGTATTCATGCTGTTTATATTATAGTAAGCAATAGCTAAAGTAGTGAAAAATCAAGAATATTTTATATATATATGGCTTGTTGACTTATTTGGTTGTGTTTAAATTCATACTGATGAAAACTAACTCTGAATAATTTTAACACAAAAAAATGGAGAGCCAATAATATGTCAATACAAACCAAGTGTAAAAATTTATACTGACTTCTAAATAAACATACCACCCACTAGGATATAAAGCCTGACCTCTAAATAAATAAATATGAAGCCTGACCTCTCAATTAAAGCCGGACCTCTAAACAAATATACCGCCCACTAGGATATAAAACATTTGCAAATTATGTGTGGAAATTTGAAAGAGGTTCCCATGAAATTCTGAGAATAAAAATAGACTGTGGTTTTGAAAGAATGTCTAGAAGTTTATATGTGTTGTTTTCATTCATTTTATGACTTAAGTTTTTGTACTTTCCTTTTAAAGTTCAGCTTGTTACAGGGAAATCGCACCTCTTCCTTAGTCACACACATCATCTCTAATTGTGCTCAAGAAAACAAACTCGCTCTTGTCAGGGTCAGAAATAATTAGCAGGTTTTTCTATGTCTGTTTCTGATAAAGCCTCCAAAATCCACAGAAAGAACACTTTGAAATCATCTAAGATAGAGAAGCCTGATTGGAACTACCTAACACCATGAGTTAATCGTCACAGTTGAGGATTTGGAAAATTATTTCTTGTCGCTAATGCAAAGATAAGTGCTAAAATAAACGTTCAGGTTCTATGACCATATACCCCAGTTCATTCTATTAGTATCCTATTTATCAAAATGTTTCACAAGTAAAATAGGCCATAAATACAACCATTATATATGTTTTGTTTGGTATAAATACACAGAATTTACATTATTTTGCTGCATTTTTTTAATAGAAACCCTGAAGGGCTACTCATTTATTTTTTAAATCAGACCATTTCAGCAAGCCAGGTGAAAAGATAGGATTTAAATGTAGTAATCAGAAAAAAAATAAAAGTTACTTTTGCTCTCCAAGGATAACATAGCCCAAACAGGCTTAAAATCTAAATAATAAAGCAAGATGTTTGCTTATTGGCTGAACCACATAGCAGCAGTTCCAATTAAAGTTAGCTGTGTTATGATTTTTGAGAGCTGAGAGAATAAAATTTAATAGAGAACCCAACACCTATTTTCAATGAGGCCAGAATGAGACACATTTTATTTGTATGTTTTTTTATTCATTCAAAGCCACTGCAGTGGAAACTAGCACACAATTTTGGGAGGTCAATTTGACAAGTTATATCAAGACCCTTCCATATGCTTAAACCCCTAATCTAATAACTCAGCTTCTAAGTTTTTTTTTTTTTTCTTGGAGAAACTATCGAGAATTTATTTAAAGCTGTGGATTTGTAGTTTTAATTATTGTAATAGTCTAACTGGAAAATAATCTAAATATATATATAATAGATTAAATAAATTATAGCATTTTATACAATGTAATGCTATGAAGTATATATCTGAAGATTATTTAAAGTCTTTGGATTATACTTACAATATATTGGTGACAAAAATAAAAATGTTTTCAAAAGGTCATATACAAGTTATATGTAATAAACAATGGCACAGAAACAGTCCTTAAGTCAAACTGTTATTGTGACACCAAGTTTTCTAAAAATTTTCTGCAAAACGTTGGTGGCAAGCACTTTTCAAAGAATGCTGACCTGAATCTGTTACACCGCTTCCCATTTTTTGTGACCTGGCCAATGCAATATTTGGTTTAGGGAGGCCCTTCTTGCTAAAGGACTATAATTCTTATTATCGCCAATTTCTGATATTAGTATTTAGAATATGGCAGAATGGTATAGGCTCAGTTGCACAACGTCTTTTCATCATGAGGATTTATGCTTTTTCTAGAAGCTGCATTAAATCACTTCGGGGAAAAGGCTAATGATAAAAGTAGTCTTTGTTGTTGCAGTTGGCAACTGAAGATAAAGGAGAGGGAGATACTGTGCATGGTTCAACATTAAAATGTTAGAAAGCATAAAATTAGTAATACCCTGACCCTAGTAATGAAGGATTTTGAAGCAGTAGAAATGTGGCACTTTTATTAAAATTTCAAATATGCACACTCAACACTGAATAAATCAATGATGGGTTTTTCTAGTTTTCATAGCCTGAAGGCCAATGTTACCAACTATACAGGATTTGCTTTGATAGGGCAATAAACTAAGAATTCAAATTATATCAAACTCCCCAATTAACCAGTGAGATTCAGATATGGGCTGTTCTAGTTATGATGATTCCACTATAGACTAAAACTCCAAATCAGGTAAACCTTCAAAATTGTTCTATGAAGCTGAAAAAAATTCTTCTCTGATATTAAAATTAGTAAATATGAAAGACAGCATTCATCATCTCAACCAACAGGGTTTGCTTAAGAGGTTTAGAATGGAGAGGCTACCAAGATCAGGATGTTTCTAAATTCTAATCAAGAAAACCAGGGTTTCTCGTAAATCAGGACTGCGTACCCTTGTACATTATCTTAACTGCACATTCCTTTTGGTAGTCAAAGAACTTATTCCTACTCTTTCTTCAGATCAATTCAAATTCTTTATTCTCTAGAAATCTTTTTCCAAATATCAGCTGTTTGGGGTTTTGTTTTCTTCTCTTTGATTTTACTATACCATTGTATATTAATGCCTATCTCAATTACCATTGGAAATTAGAAAGGTTCTGTGCTTACTCTTCTTTTCCCTGAATGGTATATTTTTTGAAAGTCAGAACTGAGTGGTTTTTTTCTTGTCAAAGCCTATTATGGCTGGGAATATAAGTTTTTTTAAATGAAGCTTGAATGGGCCTACAGATCATTCCAAAGCATAGTCAAATTGTTGAGAGTATATCCTGAAGCCAATGGTATCCCCCCACCCTGTGCTAAAGAAAAAGCTGAATAATTTCACATATATCAAATATATAAATACATAGCAACTTTAAGTAGTAAGAGAAGGACAGAAGTTATCTGCATGGCTTCGTATTTTGTTTTTTGTTTTTTAAAAACAAATACAATATGAAAATATTTCTTTAGTTCAGAAAAGGGAAAAGATGGCTAACTTTAAAAACTATTATCAATCACTTGGGTGACAATATCTTTTAAGCAGGAAAAAGTAAGCTCAACTAGTTCTGAGTCATATATTGAAATATCCCTAAATATATGACCCTTTGTTCTAACCCAGTGCACACAGACTAACCTTCTAATCTCTTATTTGGTTGCCTTAGGTTGATTTACTTGAGGAGGGAGAATCTGGGGAAATGGCAGGTGCTAGTTATCCAGTTAGATGTCTCTGTCATTGTGAGTGTATAAATCAGCATTCTTGTTTATCTGTCCCTTTCTTTTGTGATATTAGCCGCTGGGAATCAGTTCTTCTGAGCAAATCACATCTAAGAAGGCTGACAGCTTGAGGTCCTCAGGTTGCATACCTAAAGGCTTGAGATCGGATTGTAACAACACCATGTGTAAAGCCTTCCCTGAAGCAGTGGGCCAGCCAGGCATCCTTCATTCTAGTAGTTCTTGATAGCAGAACTTTATAACTAATATTCCAGTTTCCAATCAAAATGTATGCAGCATAATTGCCCCCATCAAAATCTTTCCTTTTTCTTATGCCTACTGATGTTTGTAAATTGCCCTCAATGGTGATTTCTGACATTATAATTATTGCAATGAGCATCCTTGAATATATGTTCCGAAATATACATGTAAGAGAACATGGACCAAGAAGTGGACTTTTTGGATCATAGGAGTGACATCCGAAAGGTTTAATAGCCTCCATGACAGAGGTACTGTCAATCAAAGTAGTTGCCGCCAGGGGGCGATAGAGAGTGTACTGCTTCAGTATTAGCCTTAGAAGTGTGTGGTACCTTTACTAGAAATTACCAAGTCTTTGAAAGGAAGATGTAACAATGTACTCTTTTCCAAATGTTGGAACTTTAGGGGTTTAAGTCTCCTTTGCATTTTGCTCATCCCAATACACAATATAAGTTTTATTTATGACCATTATTTTTAAGATATTTAAGAAATATACTTAATTTGTATTTTCTAATGAAGAAAATAGAATAACCAAGGCAAATGTTTGTTGTAACTTCCTGTTCTAGTAACTCTCCTTTGAAATAACAAAATGTGACCTTTATAACCAGTGGTTCTTTAAGCAAAACCAAAATTTAGGTGAAATGATTAAGCTTATACTCTATGATTATTATATGTAATTTATTAACTATGATAAAATATAAACATAGTAGTATGTTTTTAAAATATATACATATAACTAGAGTGTGGTTCTAGAAGTAGCTACCAATTTGTTCTTAATATTTTGATACAACTTAAGCAATGTGTATCTAGGTTAATGTTTCTGTTTTAGTAGTCCTGCTCAAGATCCTTGTCCTTTTATATTTTCAGTTTTTCTTAAGCCTCAGTTCAGATGAGTCATCTCTGGGTCCTAAAGTTATTCCAAACAAGGGCAACATTTCCAAAGACTCAACGATATAGGGCTTAGATAAGTACAGAAGTTAAGAAACAGAGACAGATCCCAAAGCCTAGAAAGTAGCCAGTTGATAAATTAGGTTAATAATATTGGGCATCAGATCCCACAAAAAAGGAAATGAAGGAAAAGAGTGAAGTACACATTAATTAAATGCAATTTGTCTAGAACAAATATTGAAATCATCCATTGTGACTTTTAGTTGGGCATGAAAGGTGTTGCTGGACACACTTCTCATGGATGTGGAGAAAGATACTCAGCGGCCTAAACTAAGAAGGACAAGTATTTCCACAATAATCAGTTGTTCATGAGAGCAGTGAGATTATTTGAAGTTGAAGTCAACCTTGCATGCTTCCAGACGTATGTTTATTGCAAATATAACAAACAAAATAGTGTCCCACACACGTAATCAAGGCACAATTTTTAAACTGCTGCACTCTATCTACTGTAATGTTTCATAGCTAATATCTTTCAAACCCAAAATTTATGAAGAAACAGAAACACTATATTATTCAGGTTAAGAAATTAGTATATATTTCTTAGTAATCATAGGTAAGACAATGATCAGAAACTTCCTAAAGGAATTACATTGCAGCAATCCATATTAAAACTAATTCACCCAACTGTGGAATCGAATGCATGCTTGCTTACCTAAATATATTATTTCTAAAGGCATAATGGATTCAGTTATTCCTACTGAGTAATACAGATAAATTTTTATTAAGTTTACCATGTTATTAATTAGTGCTACTGGCATTCAAAAATGAGATTTTGATATAATCAGCAACTAAAAACAATTACTTCTATGGAAAAAAGAAACCCAGGATATCATTACTATATCATTGCTACATTTTAGTAGATGATTTCAACTGAAAAGTTAAAAAGCAGTACAAAATTACTGAGTGAGATATGGAATCACATATTGAGATAAATATTGATTCAAGTGCTTTATTTTGATAAAGGAAGACAAAGTTCTTGGGTAAAATATCATTAGTCTATATTATTTTGCTGGATTTCTAAAGAATACACATATCACACATTGGACAATATCCTAGGTGAAAATAGAATACATATTCCACTTTGGGGGCAGGCCCTGCTTTTCTGACTATTAATTTGGGTTTGTAGTATGAGTTAATTAGTAGAAGTAAGCCAGAAACAAATTCTTAATTTCTGGCCATCTTCTGGCAGAGATGTTAAAAATAACCAGGATTCATTTCGTTTTTTTTTTTTTGAGACGGAGTCTCGCTCTGTCGCCCAGGCTGGAGTGCAGTGGCGTGATCTCGGCTCACTGCAAGCTCCGCCTTCTGGGTTCACGCCATTCTCCTGCCTCAGCCTCTTGAGTAGCTGGGACTACAGGCGCCTGCCACCACCCCCGGCTTTTTTTTTTTTTTTTTTTTTTTTTTTTTTTGTATTTTTAGTAGAGACAGGGTTTCACCATGTTAGCCAGGATGGTCTCGATCTCCTGACCTCGTGATCCACCCATCTCAGTCTCGCAAAGTGCTGGGATTACAGGCGTGAGCCAACGCACCCGGCCCCATTTCTTAAATTACCTAAATAATCATGTTAATTCTTTATTTATTTGATGGAACTCTTTTCCTGTTCTCACCTATGAAAGATCAATGAACTATGAACTATAAATGAATTATGTTAGCACATTTGATATATGCATAAGAATTAAGTTTTAATTCAGATATTATCAAATTATCATACCATTACTTAGCTTTTAATAATATAAGCCCAAATTCTTATAGTAACTCAAAACTAAATTTTAAGTGATTACTGAACAATTATATTTGGATAGAATCACCTCAGTGTAGGTCACCTCAATACATTCAAGCAGCTCTCATGATTTCTGCTTAAGAGAAGAAAATCTTCTTGGAAAATATTTATTTGTGCTTAAGGTCAAATAAATAAAAAAAAATCAATGAGAGGATCTAAGATTAATCTGAAAATTTTAGGTGCCATTATAGAAACCATTCTTTATTATTTGAAAATAAAAGATCTTTTCAGGGACCAAAAAATATGAAAGAAAAAGAAAAGACCAAGGAAAAATGGGATGGATGCAACACTTATCAGTGATGCACGGAATCACAATTGCCAAGTCTGTAAATCCCATTCCAATTTTCAACCCCATTCCCAGGTCAGTGTATGACAAGGGCTCTCTTTATCAAATTACTGTCAGTTTTCCTAAAAGTGTTCTGAATGAGCTGGAGAGCCATCATTTGTTTTTCCTAATAAACAAGTTATTTAAAAACATATGTTGTTTTGGAGTATAATAAATACAGTTTTTCAAGTGGGACTCATCTGAGTATTTCTCAAAACATTTACTTAGCCTTTAAAAGCATTAGGTTGCTTTCGAAATAATTTATATTTTGAATGTGTAATTATATTAAATGACTAACAACATATCTTTGATTGAATAAATCTTCACTTTACAGATATGCAACACAGGAGGCCGAGGCGGGCGGATTGCCTGAGCTCAGGAGTTGGCGACCAGCCTGGGCCACACAGAAACCCGGTCTCTACTAAAATACAAAAAATTAGCCAGGCATGGCGATCTGTGCCTGTAGTCCCAGCTACTTGGGAGGCTGAGGCAGGAGGATTGCTTGAGCCCTGGAGGTGGAGGTTGCAGTGAGTTGAGACCGTGCCACTGCACTCCAGCTTGGGCAACAGAGCAAGACTCTGTCTCAAAAAAAAAAAAATAGAAAAAAGAAAATAAATTGTTGTTTGTATGAAGATATTCTACAAAGTAACTGCTACTTTCATTGCTCAAGGGCCTTGCTAATGCCTCTAGAGATGCTAGCTAGTATGCTTCTCACTTATTACCCGTGGTCATCCACACTATTCCCCCAAGTATTATATGACTTTCAATTTCCAAAAATTATTTTTGAATTAAAAATTTAGAATTGAAAATTTTGTTATAAAAGCACAGAAATTATTTAAATTTAACCTGAAATGCATAGTTCAGGCAAGAATATCCAAAAACAACTATTCTTGATAAAGTATGGAAACTGAGATTTGAGATGTTACTATTTATCAAAAACATTGGTAGAGCCAGAAATGAAACTAAGTAATCGTATCCTAAATATTTTCATTTCTTTAAAACTTAAAAATTTAAATTTCTTCAGGAAATAGAAAGTAGTTATGGACTTCAAAAAAGAGGAACAATGGTTATACCTTACTGTACTTTTGCTCCCAATGAATACACATACACACACACACACACACACACACACTCACACTCAACTTTCTCTTCCATTAGCACTATTATGTGACACATTTTGAGGTCAATTTTTGGTTTATGAATTATGTAATTCCACTAATTCCTATTGAATGCTTATGCTATGCTAGGCATAATTCTAGACAATGAAGATACAACACAGATGATTTATAATCAGAAATTAAGTTCTCCAATATAGTCAGTGCTTCGAAAATATTTAAGTAATAGTTTGTATATTTTTTGTTATGACTTGGTTGAAAGTAACAGAAATCTAACTTAAAATGGTTCTTACATCCAGACAGGAGGAATAAGTTATAGTGTCCTGTACCACTGTAAGAAGCCTATAGTTAACACTAATGTATCAGTTTAAAATTACTAAAAGGAGGCTACTGAACATTTCTAACACCAAGAAATAATAAATGTTTGAGATAGATATACTAATTACCCTGACCTAATCATTATACATTATATGTATCAAAACATCACTATGTACCCAATAAACATATACAATTATTATTTGTCAATTAAAATAATAATAATAATAATTTTTAAAGAGGAGAAGAATTTAGCTCATATGACTGAAAAATCCAAAGATGGATCTGGTAGGTCATAGCTTAATGTTGAATATTGTTTTCTGAGTCTTTTTCCATCTCCAGAATGGATGCTTTCCTCTGAATAGATTTCCTCTTTGCATAGGCTTATTCTGCATTGCAGAAAAGAAGGTCTCTGATAGCCTCAAGTCTATATTTCTATTGCTTTGTGAGCCAAGAATAAGACACATTTTCTCTTTCAGCACCATAAATCTTAGAGGAAGCTCTAAACTGTCCTGCTATGGACCATCCCTCAACCAATCACTTGGGAAAGAAGTATCCGACTGGCTGTCCCTGGGTTACGCATCTATTGTTGTGGAGGGATTAGAAGGGGACAGACGGCTGTGAGGCAGCCCTCTCAAATTGCACCAAATAGATTTGTCATAGGAAAAATGCTCCAGAAATAATAAGAATTGAGGACTGTTTGCTGGGCATAAAAGCAATAGTCATTCTGTATTGTAATTTTTAGTACATTTGAGATATGGTTGTTTACTTCCCAGTTACGCATTTAAGAGTTAAGGTGCATACCTGTCTTTTCATCAAATGATATATAAGTGTTATTATAATTATGTACTTTCCAAAATTAGCTATTAACTAGTGTTTTTCAAAAAACCTAATTCAAATTGCTGCTGCTATTACTAATAAAAGCTGTATAACTTGATAGCTGTCAAATCAAATATATATTCTTTATCAAAATTAGCATAGAAATAACTGTAGACAGGAAACAATCTCTAGGCATGAGAAGAGCAAAATGAGGAAAGAGTTGGAAAAATCGTAATATTTTTAAGAGCAGTTATCATATACGAGGTCCCACTCCAGGCAAATGTTTTACATTATCTCACCAATTTCCGACAATTACTCCATGAGAGAGACACTATCTCTTCAATTTTCAAATACAAAACGCAGAGAGAGTCCCCTTTGAATAGCTTGGACAAAGACAGACATGTAATAGCAAGTCAATATGACTCTGAATCTTATGGTTTTTTTAAATACAAGAAAGTAAGAACATAAATATGTTTGCATTTGTGTGTGTGCATGAGAGGGGTGTGTGTGTGTGTGTGTGTGTGAGAGAGAGAGAGAGAAATACAAGCTCCAAAGGTCCCAGTGTGATCAGCTGAGCTCTCAGTTGACACTATTTAATAGTTTCATTTGTTCCTCTTTCTAATCCTGCTTCCCTCACTTCCTCACAAGTGTTATTCCGAAGAACACCATTCAATATAACACTTGTGTGCAAGTCTCTATCTTGGATACTGTTTGCCAGGAAACCCAACTTATGATATTTGATACCAGGAGTATCCTAGGATGTAGAATCTAAGAAGGATTCTGAAGTTAGGTCACCTTCTGACTGGCTGACAGGGGAGGAACTATTACCATTGGTAGATGGAGCACCAGCCCTTTGCACAAGGTCACAGTGCAACTGTTCAATCTTTTATTTGTGGTTAACTGGTATAGTAGTTAAAGGAAATGCACTGGAAGGTGCACTATCTCTGCTTTTTGAGAGATCAGAACGAAGTTATAATTACAAAAAACTATGAAATTAGATGGCCCCTACTCTGAAAAATGGATGTATTGTTTAAGGGCAATGAAAGAGTTAGGTAGGTTAATTGTCAATTTTTTTTTTTTTGAGATGCAGTCTCACTCTGTGGCCAGGCTGGAGTGCAGTGGCACGATCTCGGCTCACTGCAACCTCGGGCTCCCGGGTTCAAGCGATTCTCCTGCCTCAGCCTCCTGAGTAGCTGGGATTTCAGGCACCAACCACCACGCCCGGCTAATTTTTGTATTTTTAGTAGAGACAGGGTTTCACCGTGTTGGCCACAATGGTCTCGATCTCTTGACCTAGTGATCCACCCACCTCGTCCTCCCAAAGTGCTGGGATTACAGGCGTCAGGTGTGAGCCACTGCGCCCGGCCTGTTAATCATCATTTTTAGGATGAATAAATTATAAAAACTAAGAAAGGATAAATGTGGGAGCATATAAATAGACTATCATGTCTGGCATCCAGAAGGCAAGAAAAGCTAAGGGATCAGAACTAAAACTGATGTAAATAATAGCAGAGCTTCAGAGAAGATAAAATTATCAACACTAGAAAATTGGCTGTATCAGGACTATGCATTAAAGAAGATCTCTGATTGTTAGAGAGTGGGACTTACAGACATGAGATGGGGGCATGCACTGAACATTTTTGGCTTTCCAGGTTTCCTTGAACCCCTGAACATGTGGAGGTGTTTTTTCTCTTGGTACAACGTGTGTGCTTATTTCTTTTTGTTTGGAGAGAAGGTAGAGGACTCTGCTTTGCTAGAAAAAAATGAGCCCCCTCAGGATCTTTCTCCATTCCTGAACAGTAGATAAACAAATGGTATTAAGTTCAAACATAATTTAGGAAGTGCTGTGTCTTCTAAGAGAGGAAGTAAACTATTCCAAGAAGACTCTCTAGGACCTAGCCAAAATACAGCAGGATGCATAAAGCAAAATTTATACAATTTTGTTTAATAAAGGTCAATTTTATATCCATCAGGTCAACTCTACTTTGTTTCTGCTTTCCTGGAAGAGGAAGGTGTTCCAACAATGTTATCTCAGAGGGAACTGATTTGGAGAGACATACTAAAAGTTAAAGCCATCAAGGATGAGAGGGGAAAAGATCTTCTTAAGTTGCTGCATCTTTTCTTTTTCCTCTCCCATGGGAGTCATTTAGTAAATGAATACTAATCAATTCAACTTATTCTTGAACTAAGCTCAAAGTGATGGCTTTTTAGGACACATGATTATCAAATAGCTGGTATCTGGCAATCAATGTTCATATGGAAAGTTGGTTTTAGGCAAGATGAGCTGTGTAAAAATCTCACGTAACATGAATAAAAACTTTACTTTTAAAGGCCACACTTGATAAAAATTTGTAATACCTACAGTAGTCATAAATTTTAGAGTCTTCTAAGTAGTTTCAGATTTATAGACATAAAAGGTAGTCATGTTCATAATTTTAGAGCTCCTCATATGCCATCAGTGTTGACTACCTGATGACTTTAATATTGTCTTGGCTGGGAGAAGATTTTTGAAAGAGCATAATCATATATAAATAATTGCATTCCATTTTACAGACATGAAAATGAATACTTTGGTGCTGTGAGTTCCAGTAAGTACACTATTATAAACCTTTCAAATCATCCATAGTAAATAATTTAATTCAAATACAAGGAGAATGGCTTCTATTCTAAAAGGCAAAGCAGTAGATGTTAACAAGCATCATTTAAATATACCTGATGAGCTCACATTTTCTGAACAAAATTAAATCTTTGGTTAATTAAGATTCAGAATGATGCTCCTACATGACGGTCTTCTTTCTGCATCAAATGAATAAATGGAAAGCAGTCTATATGCAGTTTCTATAATGAGTAGATTTTCATTGAATGAAGGCAGATGCTGACCAGTTGGGCTCATTTTAAAAATCATACTTAAAAAAAAATAGGGGTAATGAAAGATAATATGTATCGCCTCTCTAAGTAGATGAATACTGTTGACTCATTAGGCTTTTCCCAAAAGTCAAAAGTATCACAAATTTCACCTATTGAGTTCCATATTTATACTGAAAATGATGATGCAGGGTTTTTTTTTTTCTTCTCCACAGAAGTTTCTGTTATCCTAATCTTGCTTAAGCCAGTGAAATTCTTAATAACTTTATGACTCTGAAATTCCATGCTTAAATTGTTCTACTAGTTAATAACCCTTAGGACCAGTTGGATTATCACCCTTTCTTGCCAGATAAATAGAATATAAGAATAGAATATAAGAGTATTTTATCTACATCTCTAGAAGCCAATGACCTTAGCACATTAGACTTTGTCACTTTCCTCTGTCTCTCTAAAAAAAATTGTTTTTCTCTATTACCCTCACTAAAGTTTTACTATTGCTTTAATTGGTTTCCAATTTTTTTTTTTTTTTTTTAGATGGAGTCTCGCGCTGTGACCCAGGCTGGAGTGCAGTGGCACAATCTCGGCTCACTGCAACCTCCGCCCCCCCGGGTTCAAGCAATTCTCCTGCCTCAGCCTCCTGAGTAGCTGGGATTACAGGCGGGCACCATCACGCCCGGCTAACTTTTTGTGTCTTTTAGTAAAGATGGGGTTTCACCATATTGGCCAGGCTGATCTTGAACTCCTTATCTCATGATCTGCCTGCCTCAGGCTCCCAAACTGCTGGGATTACAGGCGTGAGCCACCGCGCCTGGCCCACCAAGTTTAAATTTTGTAAAAGAAACTATAGTATGAAAATGACAGTAGTGTAGTTCAATATCTTGTGCCTTTTTATCTTGCCAATCAAGCAAAGCAAAATGGAAAAAAAAGAATTACAACGAACTTACAAATACTATATTTAGTGAAACTATAATGTTGATGAGAGTGTAAATATATATATATATACACACACTACTTCTGTGAATTTATTTTACTATTACTTGTACACATATAAATGATGGATGTATAAATTTGTCCATTTTAAGACATAACAAAAGAATTGGAAGCAATCCAAGTGTTCATTAAAAGATTAAAAATTATGATAATCCCCTAAATTTGTAAAATGTGCCAGAAGTCTTTAAATGACAAAACAAGGATGAGAACATGTTTAAAAAAAAAAGAGATTTTTACATGAAGAAACTCTAGAAGCATACTCAGAATTAATAAAGGTAATTTTTTGAGGGCACTATAAATTGGTGGGTGGGAAAGGTAAAACTAAGGGCTCGTAATTAGAAGCAATATTGCCCTTGGGACAATTCACAATGTCTGGAGACAGTTTTGTTGATCACAAATGGGGAAAGAATGCTACTGGTATTTAGTTGGTTGAGGCCAATGATGCTGCAAAACATATTAGAATGCAAAGGGTAGCTAGCCCCTCAACAAGAAAATGGCATCTAGACATAAATGTCAATAGTGCCAGGGTATGGAATGCTAGACTAGACCAAGAGTAAACATTTTTCCTTTATGGCTATTGATACGATTTTGTCTCTTTGTATTTGAAAAATTTAATTTGAAAAGATGATACTATCTAATCTTGAACTTCTTTCTTTTTTTTTTTTTTTTTTTTTTTTTTTTTTTTGAGACAGAGTCTTGCTCTGTCTCCCAGGCTGGAGTGCAATGGCGCGATCTCGGCTCACTGCAAGCTCCGCCTCCCGGGTTCATGCCATTCTCCTGCCTCAGCCTCCCGAGTAGCTGGGACTACAGGCGCCTGCCAACACGTCCGGCTAATTTTTTGTATTTTTAGTAGAGATGGGGTTTCACTGTGTTAGCCAGGATGGTCTCGATCTCCTGACCTCGTGATCCGCCCGCCTCGGCCTCCCAAAGTGCTGGGATTACAGGCTTGAGCCACCGCGCCCGGCCTTGAACTTCTTTCTAAGAGAATCTTTAATTAACATTCATGGATACAATAGCTAAATGAGGATTGGTGCACCATTGTCAATTTTGCAGGCCTTTGTTTGTAAGACAGTATCCTACTCTATGTGGCAAATGGGGAAGCATAGGAGTCTCATTTTTTAATTTACTTAGGAAGCCATCAAAAAACAAACACCAGTATCACTGAATTGTATGTCAAACAATTATGAGAAAACCATGTTTATCAAAATTGGTGTTTAATATGTTCATTAATTTGTATATGTGATTGGGTTTACCATAAATTGTGTCCTCTTCAGTTTTTATTCTAAAGTAATATGCCAACGTAGTCTTAACCCATTTTATATATTTATATATATCTTGCATAGCATACTGTCACATATACATGTAGATATATATATATATATATATATATATATATATATATATATATATCTGGCACAGTATACTGTCTCTTTAATAACACTTGACCTCTTCTTGGATAGAAAGAAGTAGTAAGAATGCTCATATTTTTCAAAAGATTGCTCAATATCATGTTTCCTATGAAGTGTCTTCTTATGGATGCCAAAGCTGAATGTAACACTGCAAGGTCCTTACATAGAGAGTATTTTGATTCAGCTTTTTAAATATATCTATAAGAACACTTTGGTGCTGTATGCAAAGTATTATTTTATAACCAACTATTGTGTGCAATAGATGTTTGCCATCAGGAGTGAGATGAAAATCAGGCAGGTCATATATGCAATTCAAATGTGTCCTGGCCTTAACAGAATTTGGGTAAATATGAAGCCTCTTATAACTCAATGTCCACATTACCATTGTTCCTAGGCTTTAAATGCATAACAACAAATTGTTAATTATCAACTTCATTGTCTGCCCTAGGTTTTTCAAGGTTCCTGGAAAGGATATCTTATTTGCATACACAAATCAACACATGCTGCCATTTGCTGATGATCTGACTCAGAACCACCATCATTACTTCCACTAACTTTGGTTTTCTTTAAGGAACTATTACTACAGGTACCTATGTTTTCAATTCTTAAAGTGATACATAAGTTTGGCAGTATCTTGGGAAGAAAATGAATGACTTCCTCCCCTGTATTTGTTATTCACAGCTACTGGTGTGAGGAGGGATTCAGACTCCTAAAACATTTTAAACTTTAGTAAGACAGCTCCTTTTCTTTCAGGTGCCACATGCTATTTTATTTTCCAAATCACAAAGGATTTCGCCTGATAAAAGTCATGTCTTACCCGGATCCAGTGCTTTCACTGAAATATTTTATTCTCTGCATCAATTTAACTCATTGTAACAGAACTTGTGCTCCACTTTTGATATATGGTCAATGTCCTCTGATAGGACTATTTCCATTCATAATTCACTTTCTTTGGGGCCCACCAAATATGCCTATTTATAGATGCCTGGGTTCCAATGACAAAATAGAATTGTTTATTTTTACATTTGAGTGGAAGTTGTTTGTTATGGTCTGTTTCTTATGGCATGGACCAAGAACATAGCATGTGCTCAATAGGGATTTTTGAATAATTGGAATCTCTATCTCTAGCCTAAGTGATTAATTACTTTCAAATTTCAATTGCAGAGAAAAAATGCCAAACATTCTTTGAAATGAATCAACAGTCCTGAGCATGTCATTTTGTATTATTGTTGTACCCACCACTTCAGACACTAATAATTCACCTAAATTTCTGTTTTCCCCTCTGAGGGGACTTTATAATTAGAGAGAACCAATAATCTCAGTGAGTCTATCATGACAATGGATGTAACATAACTTGATATTACTCAACAAAAAGAGAACTTTGAGACATAGTAAAAATCTGCCCAAACTTGTAGAATTTAGAGGGGAGTTAAATCTAAAATTAGTTATACTGTATTCCAGTAGGCATTGGTGTAACCTCAGTATTTTGTTTAATGATAATTCTATTTATTGTCTTTTGCATCTTTCTCCATCAAGAAAGATCTTCCCAATTTCATAAATAAGAGAAATAAAGAAATTTAGAAAAATGTCCAAAACCATACAAAGGAATAGACTATAAAAAAAGAACCTCACTAATAATGACATGTAGTCCATTCTCTATACTTATGTTTCTTTCCTTTGTATATGTTCCATTATGACTATAAAAATTATACTATTTATTAAATGGTTTTTATATTTCCATTATAATTCTTCCTTTTATATATGGAAGATTAGCCCATTTTTTTCTATTATTAAGAAATATTTTTTAAATGTATGTTTACTTACAGTGGCAAAGTACTGAGATAAATGCTCCATGGATAATTGTTTCTTTCAAAGAAACTGGAATATTGAAATAACTGAGAATAAATTAATGATTAAATTTGTACTATTGATTTGCTTTTAGTTTTGACACATAGAATTACTTGTGCGTTTTATTGAGATTGATAAAAAATATTAATGATTACGATACGCAAGATATAACCACTGATATTTAAAAAGTATGATGCTAACATGAAATGATAGAAGAATAAATCTAAGTTGATTAACAGATGTTAGAAAGATAAAAATAATGATATCAATCATTAGAATATAACTATATAGGCTTTCATTCTTAATATATTATGACTTAGTTTATAAAATAAGACTAAAAAGATATCTATCTTAAGAAAGGAGACATTAATTCAACAATCATTTATTTAGCACTTACTATATATTAATCAGACACATGCTAGGTTCAGGATATATAACAATGAATACCATATCCTTTCTACCTTCAGGAAATTTGTTATCTTTCTAGAAATGACAGATCTGTAAACAGATAAAAATATCAATGTGGAATGTTAGAAATCAATTTATATTTATAATATGGTAGATTAGATATCCTGAAAAATTCTCTTATAATAAGAACCTAGAAATACTAAATCAGGCCTTCCAAATATTTTTTGAAATGTATATCTGATATTTTAATAATATGGAAATAAATACATGAAAAGGTAACTGGAAACAACAGCGATTAGGATTAGTTTTCCAGGCATCTGCCTTGAGGACATTTGCTGATGTGAGTAGCACGTGGGTGTAGGCCAGGGGTATGAGAACTATCTGTATTAGTTGCAAAGTAGAAACCAAAACCACTGAATATATCTGAATCTGTTAAAGAGCTCCTTTTAGTAAAAAGTTAAAAAAATTAAAATTACTTGTTTTCCAAGAGGTGACCAGAAAACTTACTATCAAAATGATGAAGGATTTTTCTCAGTCACTTTGCCAGCCAGAGACCTCTGTCTGGCAATGCCCCTGCCCAGGCAGATGACAGTGTGTTAACAGCTCTGTCAGCCCCGTTACCCTACTCTGGGCCACAGCTCTGGGGCTGGCTCAGTTCTGCTGCTGCTTCCCATCACATAGGGCAGCTGCCCTCTACTGGGAGACATCAGAGGGCCACAGTGTTACCACTTTCTTTGTACTTATGTTCGGTGGGTCTTGAGTTATAGTTCCACATCCAAGAAGAATGAGGATAGACTGACAATTGAAGGATGAGGAGAGCAGAGAAGAATTTTACTGAACTCTCAGAGGAGAGGAGACATGAGGGTTGTCTACCACCTGAAGTCAATTGGTTTCTCCCCCCAGTGTGGCTGGGTCTGGGGCTTTTATGTGCTCAGAATGGGGGGTGTGTGCTGCTTGGTTTGTGAGTATGCAAAAAAAAAGGCTAAAACAAAGGCTCCACTCAAAGGTTGGCGTGACAGTGTAACAAAACAATTAGGGAAGAGTAGGTGTATGTAAAATAGGTGAAGGGTGGGTATCAATCAGAGGAAAGTGTGCCAAACAGGAAGAGAGGTTCTCAATCCAGTCCATGGATTTACCCCAGGACTTGAAGCTAGGCTTTCAACTGTCTTTAGCTTGATGGTGGGGTTTTACCAGGGACCTGTCCCTGTCTGCCTAGGATGTGTCTGCCTCCTGTCACTATTAAAAGCCTTGGCTCTAGATAAGGAAAGTATTCTATCAGAATTTTTAAGCCATAGCACTTTCTCCATGTAATAGTGGAATTCAGATTTACAGCTGATTAATCTATGAAAACCTCAATTTAGAAGTAATTAAAGTTATCTCTGGTTACTAAATATCCCAAATTGTTTCTAAATGAAAGTATCCACAAATTAAAATTTGTAGCATTCTCACAAATAAAGCCAACCAAGAGTTAACAAATCACACACCACGTTTTCCTATGTTGAAATAAATATGCGTCAGCATACTTATCTGGCCAAAATGTGAGTCAGCAAAAACAATAGGAGGATTATTCTCATAAGAACTTTTAAATACAGATTTAAAAATGAGTATGTATAAAATATATTTTTAAATATAATACAGAATGGGGAATATAAGCAAAAAATTGGATACAATTAAAAAAGACAAGGCATATGTGGAAAAAGGCAAATAACTTTATAGAAATAAATACACAAAAGTTTTAAATTACTGGATAGATTACTCAAGAAATTATACATAATTAGTGAGCTGGAAGATATCTGAATAAATTACCCAGAATTTACCATAGAGAGACAAAGAGATAGAAAAGAAGTATAAGACCTGAAGGAACTAGAGAAACAAGAAAAAACTAAACCCAAGGCCAGCAGACGAAAAGAAATAACAAAGATGAGAGCAGAACTAAATAAAATTGAAACAAAAAATACAAAAGATAAATGAAACACAAAGCTAGTTATTTGAAAAGATAAACAAACTTGATAGACCATTAGCAAGCTTAAAGAAGATCCAAATAAGCTCAATTAGAAATAAAATGGGGGGATACTATAACCAATACCACAAAAATACAAAAGATCATTCAAGGCTACTATGAACACCTTTATGCACACAAATTAGAACATCTAGAAGAGATGGAAAATTACTGGAACTATACAACCTTACTAGATTAAATGAGGAAGAAAAAGAAACTCTTGTTATTGGTCAGTAACAAGCAGCAAGATTGAATAAGTAATAAAAAAAAAATGCCAACAAAAGAAAGTCCAGGACCAGGAGGATTTACAGCTGAATTCTATCAGACAGTCATAGAAGAATGGTTACCAAATCCTACTGAAACTATTCCAAAAGATAGAGAAAGAGAGAATCCTTCCTCTTTCTATGAAGCCAGTATAACCTAATACCAAAATCGGGAAAGGACATAACTACAAAAGAAACCTAGATACTAGTATTCCTGATGAACATAGATGCAAAAATCCTCAACAAAATACTAGCTAACTGAATCTAACAGCATATCAAAAAAGATAATACATCATGATCAAGTGGGCTTCATAGCAGGGATCTTTTAACATATGCGAGTCAATAAATGTGATACATCACATAAATAGAATTAAAAACAAAAATTGTATGATCATCTCAATAGGCAACAAAAAGCATTTGACAAAATCTAGCATCCCTTTATGATAAAAAACCTCCAAAAATTGGCACAGAAAGGAAACACCTCAAAGTAATAAAAGCCATCAATGACAAACCCACAGCCAACATCATACCGAATGGGGAAAGGTTGAAAGCATTCCCTCTGAGAACTGGAACCAGACAAGTATGCCCACTTTCACCACATCTATTCAATATACTACTGGAAGTACTAACCAGAACAATCAGACAAGAGAAAGAAATAAAGGGCATCCAAAAAAGAAAGTTAAACTGTCACCATTTGCCAATTATATGATTGTATACCTAGAAAACCCTAAAGACTCATCCAAAAAGCTCCTAGATCTCATAAACAAATTCAGTAAAGTCTCAGGAATCAAAATCAGTCTATACAAATCAGTTGCACTGTTACACGACAACAATAACCAAGCTGAGAATCAAATCAAGAACTCAATCCCTTTTACAACAGCTGCAAAAAAATAAAATACCTAAGAATGTAGTTAATGAAGAAGTTGAAATATCTTTATAAGGAAAACTACAAAACACTGCTGAAAGAAATCATAGATGACAGAAATGGAAACATCTCATGCTCACGAATGGGTAGAATCGATATTGTGAAAATGACCATACTGCCAAAAGCAATCTACAGAGTCAATACAGTTCCCATCAAAATACCATCATCATTCTTCACAGAACTAGAAAAAAAAATCCTAAAATTCATATGGAATGACAAAAAAGCCTACATAGCCAAAGCAAGACTAAGCAAAAAGAACAAATCTGGAGGCATCACATTATCCGACTTCAAACTATAATACTACAAGGCTATAGTCACCAAAACAGCATAGTACTGGTATAATATAAAAATAGGCACATAGACAAATGGAACAGAATTGAGAACCCAGAAATAAAGCTAAATACTTACAGCCAACTGATCTTCAACAAAGCAAACAAACACACAAAGTGGGGAAAGGACACCCTATTCAATAATTAGTGCTGGGAAAACTGGCAAGCCACATGCAGAAGAATGAAACTGTATCCTCTTCTCTCACCTTATACAAAAATCAACTCAAGATGGATCAAAGATGTAAATCTAAGATCTGAAACCATAAAAATTCTAGAAGATACCATGGGAAAAACTTCTAGACATTTGGCTTCCAGACAAAGAATCCATGACTAAGAACCCAAAAGCAAATGCAACAAAAACAAATATATGCGATCTAATTAAACTAAAAAACTTCTGCACAGAAAAAAAATCAGCAAATAACCCTCAGAGTGGGAGAAATTTTTTGCAAACTACGCATTCGAACTAAATGACTAATATCCAGAATCTTCAAAGAACCCAAACAAATCAGCAAGAAAAATTAACTGTATAATAATAGTAATAATAGAAAAAGAGTGAACTCTAATAATAAGTCTATTAAATAAAAGATAAAAGCAAGATAATATCAAAGAATAAATTCATGAGAATTTGAAACATGGACAAAATGGGTAATTTCTTAGAAAAATATCATTTATTGCTCAAAAAGAATTTAAAAGCCTACATAAATCTATAACCATCAAAAGAAATTACATCCGTCATTTAAAATCTATCCCCCAAAATGCATACCAGGTTATATAGCTTTAACAAATGATAAGATAATTTTAGTCTTTATCTAAACTCTTTCAGAAGACAAAATTATATACAATATTATAAGCCCAATGCAGCAAAAATATTATTATATATACTGATATAAATACATTACAATGTATATTTATCTATTCATATATAATTTAAATTTGGTGTTATTTAGGAATACAAACATGTATTGAAATTATAATTTCTTAACATAATTTACCAGATTTAAAAAATAAACATACAAAACTATATGGTTATTTCAGTAAGTACAGGGAAAGCACCCTAAAATCCAATTTGTAGGCTTTAGCTTCTGATTATGACACTGTAACATATTAAATTAATGCTTCTACCTAGAATAAGTAGAAAAGCTAGAGGGTTTATCAGGCATCCAGGACTTGATAGACAAATATCCCCATAGAACAAAGAAGCTTATTGAAGGTAGCTTTATTACTCAGGGTTCTCTAGAGAGATAGAGCTAATAGGAGATACATACATGAGTTTATTGTGTGTGTATATATATGTACATAAGAAACTCATATATGTATATATATACACACACTTAATACTCATACATATATATGAGTTTCTTATGTAGTATTAATTCACATAATCACAAGGTCCCATAATATGCCGTCTGCAAGCTGAGGAGCAAGGAAGCCAGTCCAAGTCCCAAAGTTGAAGAACTTGCAGTCTGATGTTTGAGGGCAGGAAGCATCCAGCATGGGAGAAAGAGGTAGCCTAGGAGGCTGGGCCAGTCTAACCTTGTCATGTTTTTTTGCCTACTTTATACTTGCTGGCAGCTGATTAGATGGTACCCACTCAGATTGAGGGTGGGTCTGCCTTCCCCAGCCCACTGACTCAAATGTTAGTCTCCTTTGGGAACACCCTCACAGACACACCTAGGATCAATACTTTGCATCCTTCAATCCAATCAAGTTGACACTCCGTATTAACCATCAAGTCCATCCCTTGTCAACTTGAACCCATACACATCTCCTGAGATCATACATGATCTTCAAATAAAGACAGTAATAACGTCATAATTACAAGTAACATAATACAACTATCCTTTGTACAACTGGAAATGCAAGAGTCTCCAACCGACATGCTATTACATAAAGCTAACAACAGTTAAAGGAAATAAAATGAAGATGTTTTCTTTGTATAAGAGTATACATGCACAAACATGTTTTTAACAAAAGAAGGAGGAAATACTCATGACAATTATAGTCCTTGTTTCTGCAGCTGGTCATGTTCTCGTAGCTTGTATGGATGACTATCTTCTTCTACTACCCATTCTTATTCCCTTTGCCTTCAGCAAGTACCTCAGCAGATCCTGGTTTTTTTCATGGTGGAGTGACCCAAACCTTCATTCCTGAAGGGTCTGGGTCATTTGTAACCCATAACAGCCTGGATTGAGCTGTTAAAGTTTCCCACTGACCTTAATCACAGAGCATGGTAATACTAAGTGACTCCCTAATAGATCTCCTGTATTCCATGCCTACTCTTCCTTACCTCTGTTGTGGAGTAGTAGACTAATTTCATCTTGATAGTCTGGGTCAATCACCCCAGCCAACACTATAACTCCCTTCTTAGTCTGTTGTCTTAAAGGTGGGAAGAATCCAAAGTGTCCAAGTGGCAATCTTAACTTTCAGTTTAATGGAAGCATTGTTGTGTCTCCTGGTGGCAGCGTTCCTCCTTCTGGAACTAAGACTTCTAGGCCAGCAGAATGTAATATCGCAGAAACAGGAAGCAAAAATTTTGCTAGTGAATTACTAGGGGTGATGGTAAGGGCTGTCACTTCCACTTTCACCCCTTGATTACTGGACTCATGAATCTTGGCTATGGGAGAAACAGTACCATATATTGGACACTGATTCTGAGAATACACAGCCTTTTGAAGAACTTTGACCCAGCCCTGCAAAGTATTATTACCTAGTTGGCATTGCAATTGTGACTTCAAAAGGCCATTCCACCATTCTATCAATCCAGCTGCTTCAGGATAATGGGGAACATGGTAAGACCAGTGAATTCCATGAGCATGAGCCCACTGCTGCACTTCTTTGCCATAAAGTGAGTGCCTTGGACAGCGGCAAAGCTTTGTAGAATATCGTGATGGTGGATAAAGCATTTCGTGAGTCCATTGATGGTAGTCTTGGCAGAAGCATAGAGTACAAGATAGGCAAACAACCCATATTCAGAATAAGTGTCTATTCCAGTGAGGACAAACCTCTGCCCTTTCCACGATGGAAGAGGTCCCATATAATCAAGCTGCCACCAGGTAGCTGGCTGATCACCCCAAGGAATGGAGCCATATCGAGGGCTCAGTGTTGGTCTCTGCTGCTGGCAAATTGGGCACTCATCAGTGGCCATAGCCAGGTCAGCCTTGGTGAGTGAAAGTCCATGTTGCTGAGCCCATGCATAACCTTCATCCCTGCCACCATGACAGGGGTGGCTGGGGAATAAGGCTGAGTGGTAACCACAGAACAGATCATCCTATCCACTTGATTGTTAATATCCTCCTCTGCTGCGGTCACTCATTGGTGAGCACTCATAGGGGATACAAATATCTTCACAGTATTTGACCAAAGAGGTCCATCCACCTACCTCTTTCCCAAATTTCTTTGTCACCAATTTTCCAATCATGCTTCTTCCAAGTTCCTGACAATCCAGCCAAACCATTGGCTACAGTTCATGAATCAGTATATAATCACACATCTGGCCATTTCTCCTTCCTTGCAAAGTGCACAACCAGGTGCACTGCTGGAAGCTCTGCCCACTGGGAAGATTTCCCTTCACCTCTGTCCTTCAGGGATGTCCTAGAAAGGGACTGTAGTGCTGCAGCTGTCCACTTCCGGGTGGTGCTGGCATATCGTGCAGAACCATCTGTGAACCAGGCCCTAGTCTACTCTTCCTCTGTATACCGATCATAGGAAACTCCCCATGAGGCCATCGGTGCAGGCTGCGGGAGAGAAAGCAGGGTAGCAGCAGTGGAGACCATGGGCATTTGCCCCACTTCCTCATGTAACTTACTTGTGCCTTCAGGACCTGCTTGAGCCCGACTGTGTATGTACCACTTCCACTTGATGACGGAATGCTGCTGTGCATGACCCACTCTATGGCTAGATGGGTGAGAAAGCACCCAGTTCAGGTTGCATGTTGACTTAATGATCTATTGTCAAACGTTCAGTTTTCACCAAAGCTCAGTAACAGGCCAAGAGCTGTCTCGCAGAAGGAAAGTAGTTATCTGCAGAAGATGGCAGGGCCTTTCTCCAAAATCCTAGAGGCCTCTGCTGTGATTCACATATGCAGGCCTGCCAAAGGCTCCCAACAGCATCCCTGTCTGCCACTAACACCTGAAGCACCATTGGATCTGCTGGGTCATATGGCCCAAGTGTCAGAGCAGCTTGCACAGCAGCCTGGACCTTTCAGAGACTTATCTTGTTCTTGACCCCACTCAAAACTGGCAGCCTTTCAGGTCACTCGATAAATGGGCCAGAGTAACACACCCAAATAAGGAATATGTTGCCTCCAAAATCCAAATAGGCCTACTAGATGTTGTGCCTCTTTCTTGGTTGTAGGATGGGCCAAATGCAACAACTTATCCTTCACCTTAGAAGGAATATCTTGACAGGCCCCACACCACTAAACCCCTAGAAATTTTACGGAGGTAGAAGAACCCTGAATTTTAGTCAAATTTGTTTCCCATCCTCTAGCATGCTAATGTCTCACCAATAAGTCCAATGTGTTTGCTACTCCTTGCTCACTGGATCCAATCAGCATAATGTCATTAATGTAATGGACCAGTGTGATATCTTATGGAAGTGAAAAGCAATCAAAGACTCTCCAGATAAGAATATGACACAAAGCCTTACTGTCCTGAGGTAGGACAGTAAGGATATATTGCTGGCCTTGCCAGCTGAAGGCAAATTGCTTCTGTGGGCCTTATGGACAGGAATGGAGAAAAAGGCATTTGCCAAGTCAATGGCTGCATACCAGATACCAGGAGATGTGTTAATTTGCTCAAACAATGAAACCACATCTAGTACAACAGCTTCAATTGCAGACACAAATTGGTTAAGCTTACAATAATCCACTGTCATTCTCCAAGATCCACCTGTCTTCTGCACAGACCAAATAGGAGAGTTGAACAGGGATGTGGCTGGAATCACCACCCCTCCATCTTTCAAGTCCTTGGTGGTGGCACTAATTTCTGCAATCCCTACAGGGATGTGATATTGTTTTGGGCTTACTGTTTTTCTAGGCAGAGGCAGCTCTAACAGCTTCCATTTGGCCCTTCCCACTATAATAGCCCTCATCCTACCAGTCAGGGAGCCAATGTGGGAGTTCTGCCACCTAAGTATGTCTATGTCAATTATGCATTTAGGCACTGTGAAAATGACCACAGGGTGAGTCCGGGGACCCACTGGACCCACTGTAATTTGAACCTGAGCTTAAACTCCATTAATTACCTGACGTCCATAAGCCCCTACTTTAATTGGAGGATCACAATAATGTTTTGGGTCCCCTGGAATCAACGTCAGCTCAAGGCCAGTGTCCACTAGTCTTTGAAATGTCTGATCATTTCTCTTTCCCCAGTGCATAGTTACCCTGGTAAAAGGCTGGATGTCTCATTGGGGAAGGATGGGAGAAAGATTAACAGCATAAATTGTTAGTAGTGTACTTGGGTCCTTCCTCCAGGGGACCCAGCCTCCCCTTCACTCAAGGGGTTTGGGTCTGTAAACTGGCTCATTTCTGGAAATCGATTAAGGGGCCATGATTCTCTGTTCTTAAAATTCAAATTGGTCTTTTGTCCATTAGACCCAGACGTTTTCTGCTTTATAAAATAAAGTAGGAATGCAGTAGGCTTCCTATCAATATGACTTCTAGGAACACTGTGATTATTTAACCAATGCCGGAGTTCTACATGAGTCAGACTATTCTGATTGCCACTTTGCCTCTGCTGTCCATTATGGTAGCTACGTCTACCTCGCTTTTGACGGTGCTGCCACCTCAGAATCCAATTATTCCCCCCATATTTAAATGTTGTAGTTGAGTTACTGCAGTTTCCACTGTTAGATCTGACATACAGAAAAGAGAAATTATAGAGTTCTAAAAAAATACAGGTGCTACCCTCACAAATCTATTTTACAAAGCATTGGTCAAGGGTATATCTTCTGGACCCTTCCAGCTGGGATGAGTAGGTCCAAAGTGACTAATCTACATCACTATCCCTATCTCCTTAAGGTTTTGGATCCTTTCTTCTACATTAACCCAAGGGAGATCAGGCATTTCCAGGTTGGCCACAGTGGGCCATCTTTTAATCTGTATTTCAGCTAACCAAGCAAATACATTATTAGAAACTTTTTTAATTTCCCCAGCTGCAACATTAAATGCAGAATCCCTACTTAGTGGGTCTAAATCAATATATTCAGCCTGACCCAACTTTATGTTTCTTCCACCATTATCTCACATCCTTAATATCCATTCCCATGCCTGTTCTCCATATTTCTGTTTCTATAAATAAGAACATTCAAGCAGCTCTTTTCGAATGTAGCTCACCCTCTCATGGGTCACACTCTAAAACTTGCCTCTGGGGGCCCGCTGGGACTTTAGCATAGTTACAGGTCTAGAAGCAACTAGGGGTGTTGTGGGTGGCTCCTGAGGAGAATCAACATTATCTTGCCTGGCAACTGCCTCAGGGGATGTCATAACTGTTGCCTCAGGCAGCAAGGGTTTATCTCCTCAGACAAAGGTGGAAAGGCTGATGGCAGTGTGGGTTGTGGGTCATATATATATTATGTATATAATATATATCTTATTTTATATATAATATATAAGATACATAATATATATCTTATTTTTACGTAATGATATATAAAATAAGATATGATATATATCTTATTATATTTTATATATAAGATACGATATATATCTTATTATATTTTATATATAAGATACGATATATATCTTATTATATTTTATATATAAGATACGATATATATCTTATTATATTTTATATATAAGATACGATATATATCTTATTATATTTTATATATAAGATACGATATATATCTTATTATATTTTATATATATAAGATACGATATATATCTTATTATATTTTATATATATAAGATACGATATATATCTTATTATATTTTATATATATAAGATACGATATATATCTTATTATATTTTATATATATAAGATACGATATATATCTTATTATATTTTATATATAAGATACGATATATATCTTATTATATTTTATATATAATAAGATACGATATATATCTTATTATATTTTATATATAATAAGATACGATATATATCTTATTATATTTTATATATAATACGATATATATCTTATTATATTTTATATATAATAAGATACGATATATATCTTATTATATTTTATATATAGGATACGATATATATCTTATTATATTTTATATATAAGATACGATATATATCTTATTATATATAAGATGATATATATCTTATTTTATATATAATAAGATATGATATATATGATATATGATATATATCTTATTTTATATATAAAAGATATATGATATATATCTTATTTTATATATAGATATATGATATATATCTTATTTTATATATAAAAGATATAAGACATATATCTTATTTTATATAATATATATCTTATTTTATATATGTTATATATGTCTTATTTTATATATAACAAAAGATATACATAATATATCTTATTTTATATATAACATAATATATATTTTATATATAATAGACATTTTATATATTTTATATATAATATATATATTTATATATTATATATATCTTATTAGTTCTGTCCCTCTAGAGAACCCTTTATATGTAAACTCCCCTTTATATAAATATAATATATAAAGGGGATATAAATGTAAATATAAAGGGGAGTTTATTAAGTAGTATTAACTTAAACATCATAACATCACACAATCGGCCAGCTGCAAGCTGAGGAACAAGGAAGCCATTCAAAGTACCAAAGCTGAAGAACTTGGAGTCCCATGTTTGAGGGCAGGAAGCATCCAGCATGGGAAAAAAAAAATGTAGACTGGGAGGCTAAGCCAGCCTAGCCTCTTCACATTTTTTTCTGCCTGTTTTATATCTGCTGGCAGTTGATTAGACGGTGCCCATCCAGCTTAAGTGTGAGTCTGCCTTCCCCAACCCACTGACTCAAATGTTAATCTCCTTTGGCAATACTCTCACAGACACGCCCAGGATTCATACTTTGCATATTTCAATCTAATCAAGTTGACACTCAGTATTAACCATCACAGTAGCCAAAAAGCAAAATATAGACATTTTCAGAATAATGAGATAATTTGAAGTAGGAGACTTCCAATATAAACAATACCAAAGGGAATGTAGTGCTTTAAAAGGAAAATAGAACTATATAGAAAAAATAAGAAATGGAGAAAGAATAAAAAGCCATAGAAAGTACCAATATGTAGATACATTTAAGTAAATCTTGACCATAGAAACAAAATAGTATCTTATGGGATTAAATTATAGGTAGAATTAAATGTATGACAAAAATAGTATCAAAGGAAGAATTTAAAAAGATGGAACTCTACTAAGAGTCTAACATTATCTGGAAAATTGTAAATATGCTCTGTTATAAGGAAAAAATATGCTGTGATTTCTAGGTTAATAGTTAAAGGAAGAGTAAAAAATGTAAACACAAGCTAATAGAGGAAACATTTGTGATAACTGAAAATAATTGATTAATCCAAAAGAAGTCTCAAAAGCAAAGAAAAAGAAGACTAGAACAGGCAGAAACAATGGAGAATAAATAGTGATATGGTAGATATAAACAGACACATCCATGGTTATAATAAATGTACACTGTATGAACATTTCAATTAAGATACGAAGATTTTCAGGCTGGAGTTCAAAAGACAGATTCAACTATATGCTACTTCCAAATAGATATCCCTTAATGTAAGGACGTAGAAATCTTGAATGTAAAACATTAGAAAAAGATATACCTTGTAAACGCAAACCAAAAGCAATCCGGAGGTGCTGTACTAATATAAAAACACATCAATTTTAAGGCAAGAAACACTTCTAAGAAATAGATTTGTATGTTCTATTTAATCTAGCCTCAAAATATGTAGAGGAAAAACTGATAGATCTAAAATGACAAATTGATATACACAAACATAGAATGTCATTTTAATACACCTCTTCCTGTAACTGATGAGATAAACACATAAAACAATTAGTAAGGATATGAAGACATGAATAGCACAATTAACTTGACCTGTATGAAATGTCTAAAATGCTATGATTAACATCATAGGAATATTCAGTCTTTCCAAGATCATATAAAACATTTACCAGAATTGTCTATTAAAATATTTGACCACAAAAACTTAAGTTATTCAAAGTACTTTCCCTAACCCCAGGACAGCTAAACTAGGAATTAATTCTAAAATATATAACTGAAAATTATTAAATATTTACCACGTATGTTGTATATTTCCACATTTCTACATAATTCATGTGTCAAAGGTAATCATAATGGAAGATTAAAAATATTTTTATTAAAAGATAATAAAAATGTAACATCATAACTTGTGTTATGCTGTTAGAGCTATGTTTAATGGGAAATTTAGAGTTCTAAATCTTTAATTTAGGCAAGTGTACCGAACTATAGATTGTCCAAAAGACAATGGGAGCACTGAGAAAAAGACCATTCTGCTCACGAAACGCAGCTTGGGAAGTATTTTATGTAGAAACTGTTCTTTGTCAAAGTTATATTGTCTTGGTGACCAGCATAGATGAGTGGGGAAAGTCACAGGGAATGAGTCTGGAAATGCATGGTGAGATAGTTTGAGCAAGCTAAGGAGTTTGGAATTTTTCTCAGTGGCCAAGGATTTGATGTGAATTATCAATGGTATTTAATTCGGAAAAAGAAGTGATATAAGCAATCTGAAATAAATAGAAATCTATTTCTGTTTTACAGCAATTAAGGATGGATTTAAAGGATAGACTATAAAGGATGTCCTTAAGATAACATACTTAGAAATAATGAGGGAGAAAATTAATTTATAAAATAAATTAATAGAAAAAATTAATTTCTGCATTAATTTATTAAATGCAGAACAGAATACAAATTCAGGTGCTATTTCTTGGGTTGAATAAACAATACTTGATGACTTATAGGATCCTGGGGAAGCGGTAAAGAAAGGTAGAGACAATTTTCTACTTAATTTACTAGGTAAGTATTGACTATTCCATTAGAATAAAAGAGAATAAAAGGAGAAGAGGCTCTGAGAAAGAACATAATGGACCCAATTTTAGACACATGAATTTAGGATACCTGTGATAGCTGGAAGTAGCTAATAGAATTTAAAACATTGGTCAACACTTGAAAGACAGGGTTGTGATATATACATATATATATATATATATACACACACATATATATATATATATACACATATATATATACACACACATATATATATACACATATATATATATATACACATATATATATACACATATATATATATACACATATATATGAATATGATAACAGTTGAAGAAAGAGGAGTAGATGAGAATGCCCAAAGATAATGCAAATCAGGAAAAAAAGAGGGGTATCATGGAGACAATTTCACTGAACATTGAAATTCAAGATGCAGGCAGAGAAAGAGGACATAGACCAGATGCTATAGAGAAGAGATTCGGGGAAATACACATTAGGTATCAGCAAAGTTTTTAAAAGGAGAATAAATCCATTTTCTCAATGTTGTCAACTATTGTCATCTCCTCCATATGCTTAAATACTAAATAAATGTAATAATAGGGAGCCATGAGTGCCATACCCTTTTATTTATTTATTTTTCAAAGAATAAGATTTAGAACACAGATAGCAAATACATGAAATCTTTTTTTTTTTTTTTTTTTTTTGAGACGGAGTCTCGCTTTGTCGCCCGGGCTGGAGTGCAGTGGTGCGATCTTGGCTCACTGCAAGCTCCGCCTCCCGGGTTCACGCCATTCTCCTGCCTCAGCCTCTCCGAGTAGCTGGGACTACAGGCGCCCGCCACCACGCCCGGCTAATTTTTTTGTATTTTTAGTAGAGACGGGGTTTCACCGTGGTCTCGATCTCCTGACCTCATGATCCGCCCGCCTCGGCCTCCCAAAGTGCTGGGATTACAAGCGTGAGCCACCGTGCCCAGCCAATACATGAAATCTTTATCAACAATGCTACAACTAGGCCAGATTGACTGGTAGTTGAATGAAACAGCTAGCTAATAGAGAAACTGATGGAAAAAAGTTGCCCGGAAAACAAGTGCAAAATCAGTTAATGTTAACATTATTCAACATTAATCAGTCAGTGAACATCAACATCAAGTAGCCATGGATGTAAAATGGTGTCCTCTCTATTACATATTAGTATCTCTGGTTCAGTCATCACCTTTAACAAACATAGAGGCATACACAAGTTTAAAACTTGTAGTCTAAAATCTAAAATCCCAAGTGTAAGCCATTTCTCCTCTTTTAAAAATTGCTCTGACAGGGGAGATTTACCTATTGAAATATTGTTAACATCATTTCCATTGTAACTAATTATAACAATGATACCTATTTGGAAATATTATACCACATGCTTGTGTAGAAATTATACATATAGGGAGAGAATAATAATAAAAATATCCTTAATTTGTTTATATACCAATTAGCCCTAGAGAAAAAAATAAAGCTTAACTGAAAATGCCTGCAAATTTTCTTTCTGGAAATGTTCTGGAACATGTTTGTTAATCATACCCCACCTTCATCATCAAAAAAAAAAAAAAAAGGGGGACTCTTTAAAGAACAATACTTCAGGGACAAGAAAATAATTAAAAGTTAAAGTATATTGGAAAGCAAGACAATACACCTCTTTCTAGTAAACAATTTGATCTCTTGGCATTGGGTGGTTCAGTAGCAAATAATTAAAATACTGATGCTAATATACAATCGGTTTATTAAAAATTCTACTTCAGAGATTTATTGTGCCCCTCTGGATTTGAAGTGAGCTTGCCACTCTTCATTGTTATGCAGACTACCAGGCATTTGGGGATAATCAGTTCATTAGCTGGGCTTAGGAAATGACCCTCACATCACCTTCTCTGTTTGGTTTTGCAAAGGTCACCATGCAAATGTGCATGCTTTGCACCCAGACAAGCTCAGAGAAATGGCCTGAAATCTGACATGTTTTGTGACTCTGTGACAAGTTCTGACCCTTCTTTTACAAAGAAAGCCCTGAAGTTAGAGAGGTACACACAATGAGGGTACAAAAAACTGTAAACAGAGCAAGTCAGGGCAGCACCTGAAAAACACGGTTAGATGGAAATAACAGATCACTTTTCCATATTAATAAGACATTACAAATCACAATACAAGAAAATACACTTAAAATATCCACTGTCTGCACAGATTTTTCATAAATATTCAAAACATGACCCATTTATCTTAGCCCACGGGAAGAATTTAACTGAAGTAATCTCTGTCATCAGAAAACCTATTATATGGCTTCTCAGTTGATGAGAGCAGATAAACAGATAAAAACAGTAAAATGAAAATCAAAACTACATCCTCCTAAACTAGTGATATCATTGTTTTGATCTATAATGGCAAAGTAAAAGACAGTTATTGCATTTATTTTGAAAATTCAGGCCCCCAAACCTCAAATCAATACTTTCCTCCAAAATTATCTGTAGAAAGGAAAAATGTACATGCCTATCTATAATTTCATATACTATATGATACAGATATTATATATCGATTATAATATATATTATAATCGATATTATATAGAATTATAATCATTATAATTTTAATATAAATCTATATTATATAAACCTTAAAGTCTAAAATCTAAAATCCCAAGTGTAAGCCATTTATATTATATTAATTATAATTATAAATATATATTACATAACATATAGATATTATAATTATATCCAGTATAATTCTGTAACTTGTCTTTTAATTTCACTATATCAAAATAAAGAAATTTTCTTGATAGTCAACAAGAAATGTACTTATACTAGTGTACTAATACATTTATGTCAAAAGTCATCAAATGGGTTCAGAAGTAGCTGAAACCATGAGTAAACAAATGGATTCAATCAGAGCAAAAAAATGAATGATTGGAACAAATATTTTTAAAAAGAGATTTACTATCTCCATTTTTTAAAACTCCTGAAACTTTTGGAAAAATGAAATAGGGAAAGGGGGTTTGAGGGAGTATGAGATTTTAAAAATTATAAAAATATTTCAGACACTTAAAATTGTATAAATGTTATGACAAAATCCATGCACCAATCCTCAGTCCAGCTTGAAAAATAAAACTTCATGAAAGTTGAATATCCTTCTCCCTAATCACATCTCCTTTTCTACCATATCCCATCCTAAATCAAACACTATCCTGAATTTTGCATATTTTATTTCACTGGTGGATTTTCATACTTTATCCTATTGCATTGCTTAACTGTGAACATTTTAAGCCAATAATAACAATGACAAACATACATATTTTAGTTTTTATAAGTTAAATATTTTCGGTAGATTGCGTAGACAATTTATGTGTTTAAATTCACAGTATTATATGAACACACCTCATATTTAAAAAGGATAAGTTTCCATACATTCAATTTTATGTAAGTTTGCTGACTTTTTAAACATACTTTGTGAGGGTAGTGTTACGTAGGGTAAATAGTGATTGATTAAAACATACCAACCTAATGCTAAATGACGAGTTAATGGGTGCAGCACACCAACATGGCACATGTTTACATATGTAACAAACCTGCAGGTTGTGCACATGTACCCTAAAACTTAAAGTATAATAATAATAAAAAAAATACCAACAAATACAAGAAAGTCACACAAATACTTTTAATGTAAGAAAAACAGGTAAGCATTTAACTCTGAACATGACTGTAGAAAAGAAGAGATAGAGCTGTATTCTTGGAGAGGGACAAGCATCATTAGCTAAGTCCCTACAGAGCATCCCATGATGCATATGGACTTGGTGAAGACCCCTTCAAGTCCTCTTTACCATTCTCTCTGCTTTTTCGTCATTAATACCCTTCAGACTTCTCTGATTTTGAGATTCCTTTAGTCTCTGCATGCTCACACTGGTAATAGCTCTAGCACATTCCTCAAGGCTTACTAATAGACCAGGTGAAGATGGATCAGTTTCTCAGGGTCAATTACCAAGGGCAGGTTCCCTACTGTTCCCTGCCTGATATATATGTCTGCTGGCCAAAAGTTATAATCGTATACATGTTTTGATAATTACATGTTCTAATATCTTAGGCTTTATGCAGGTAAAAGAGAAAACTAGGTCATACATGGTGAATATTGCAAAAGATATTAAAATCTCAATAGATTTTATTATGGATTATATTAAATTGTATAAATACACAGATGCCTATTTTAGCAAAAAAAAAATGAATCTGTCTTATTATTTCACTCTTAAAAGCTTGTGTTTTGAGTGAATTCCAAGTATTTTGCTTTCTTGTTGAACTGATAATTTTTAGCATCTTTTTAAAAAGAATAAATCAAACTATTAATCTAAAATGAACCCCAATGAATTGTACAAAGAAAAATGTTTAATAATAATACTATCGAAAAATAATTAGGAATTAATTTCATTGAGAAAAATTCAGAACTAATGTTCTACCCTTAATCATACATCATCACTATCATTTTGTTCTTGGATAAGAGTGTGAATATGAAAGAAAGAGCATGTAAGAGGAGTGGACTGAAGGAAAAATTGGTTATTAGTTAACAGGAAGCTAGATTTTGTTGCTTAACAAATAGCTCACAAATCTCTATGTCTTAAAGCAGCAAAAATTTATCTTTCTGGGAGTGTATTTTAGGTCTGGGCAGTTCTCCAGTATAGCTGATCTGAATGTGATAGCTCAGCTCTGTATCTCCATATCAACTATGCTTCCACTATCATTGCAGCTGGCAAGAGAGATACAATGAAGGCTAGCACACCAACTTTTAAATGCATTCACTCATAGGTAATATTTCTCACTTGTGCTCACGTATCTTTAGCCAAAGCAAGTCACATGGCTACTTCTAACTTTGAGTGAATAAGTACACTCTTAGTTTATGCATGGGAGGAGATGAATTGGAAATAATGATGAGCAGTCTTAGTGTCTACAGTACCAGACTTCGGCACCCTAGCTATCAACGTCTTTTTTTTTTTTTTTTTTTTTTTTTTTTTTTTTTCGGAGACATAGTCTTACTCTGACACCCAAGCTGGAGTGCAGTGGCCAAATCTTGGCTCACTGCAACCTCCGCCTCCCAGGTTCAAGCGATTCTCCCGCCTCACAGCCTCCCGAGTAGCTGGGATTACAGGCACCTGCCACCACACCCAGCTAATTTTTGTATTTTTAGTAGAGACAGGGTTTCACCATGTTGGCCAGGCTGGTCTTGAACTCCTGACCTTGTGATCCACCCACCTCAGCCTCCCAAAGTGCTGGGATTACAGGCTTGAGGCACTGTGCCCAGCCTTCAATAAAGTCTTTAGATGGGATTGGAGCTGAACAAAACAGAGAGAAGGAACAGGTCAAAGCATTGGGCAGCATTCTGAAGATCAAATTCAAATGTTACCTATTGGTGATTTCCTGACCTACCTAGGACGATTTTGTTTTCTGTCCCTACAGCACATTGTTAAAATAGCACTCACCATCTTGCTGATATCTTGCTGATATCTTGCTTTCCCCTATATGACTATGTTAGAGAGAGAGAAAATGCCTTTTTCAATTCTGAACTTTACTGCATAGGACAATCTCTGACACATAGAAGCTGCTAAAAGAATGAAATACAGGAAATGAGTTGGAGGAAGAGAGAGGAAAAAGGAGGAATGAAGGAAGGAAGGCAACAAGGAAGAAAAGCAGCCCCATTTAGCAATGAAAAAAATGTTCACTGGTGTGCTACTGTGTCTTTGAATCTCCTATATATAGTAATTTTGAAAGCACTCCAAAGCAATGCCAGAGTGTATGGCAGAGGCTGCTGATTGAATACCAATACCCATTCTTCCCTTCTTTAGTATTAGAAATTCTAATTTTAGAATTTCCCTGTCTTTCCCAGTCTTTCTTGTAGCTGGATGTGGTCAAATGATTAACTTCTTTTTTTTTTTTTTTTTTTTTTTTTTTTTTGAGACGGAGTTTCGCTGTTGTCCAGGCTGGACTGCAGTGGCGCGATCTCCGCTCACTGCAGGCTCTGCCCCCCAGGGTTCATGCCATTCTCCTGCCTCAGCCTCCCGAGTAGCTGGGACTACAGGCGCCCGCCACCACACCCGGCTAATTTTTTTGTAATTTTTAGTAGAGACGGGGTTTCACTGTGTTAGCCAGGATGGTCTCGATCTCCTGACCTCGTGGATCCGCCCACCTCAGCCTCCCAAAGTGCTGGGATTACAGGCGTGAGCCACCGCGCCCGGCCATGATTAACTTCTTGTTAATGGGAGGGAAGAGTAAATAATATGAGCAACTTCTTGGCCATACTTTTAAAGGGAAATTTTGTGCCCTCCACTGACCTTTTTTCTTCTTGCTGTTACTGCTTAGAGAAGCCATTTTAACCACAAAATGGAAGTTGTAAGTTGAGGATGGCAGAACAAGAGAAAAATAACCTAGGTCGGCAGCATTGCAGCTACCAAACCAGCTATGCACTGCTTCAGTTTGGACAGTTACTGAAAGAGAAATGTATTTCTATCTTATCTACAAAAGTTATTCTGGTTATCATCTTAGCAGTGGACTAACTCAGCAAACTTAACACTACAGTATTTAACGTGCTTACACACACACACACGTGATACATTCTCTTTCCCAGTTTTGCCCTTTAGTAGCAGCTGTACAATTTCATTGAGGGCATTACGACATTAATAGTCCCACGTGTGTCAGAATTTGCATGAAATAAGCAGTTATGAGCAATTATGATTTTGCCAAGAAACATTCTTTAAACTCTCTTCAAAGCCAATGACAGATGTATGTTTCCTGATTTTAGGATCTAATGGACTTCAACACTGGGCAGCAGCGTTCAAAAAATTTATTGTGTATCTTAAAAATCAGTTCACCTAGGTGTACTAAAAGGAGGGCTTACCGAAAGGATAAATTCAAAAAATAAATCCAATGTTCTTATTCAACAGGTATGAAAATGATAAACTTCAATTTCTCTCTAAAGCTGAAAGACGACTCCCCCCCCAAGAAAACACCATAAAAGCCAAAAACAAAAGCATACAATGCACCTAAATGTTTGAGTTTCTTTTTCAATAAATAGGAAGAGCCAGAGAGAAGCCAACACATAAAGAGTGTCTGCCTTGAAACATCACTTACAACATGTTGCATATTTATCATAGACAACATGCCCAAACTGTATTCATTTTCAGATAAACATGAGCTCAGGGAGAGAAATGACTTTGAATAGCTACAGCCCAAATCTGTAATTTTTCTTCAGTGGGATTCCGAATGTCTTTGGGTACTGCTAATGTTTGTTTCCTTTCATGGTTAAGAAAGTCCAAGTAATCCTTTCTGATTATTTGTCAGGAGTAAACGTAGCATAATCAGATTGTGCAGAACATTTTTTTGAGGGAGTTAAATAAAAAAGGAATAAAGAAGATTCACACACATTAAAGCAGAACACTAGCAGATGAAACAACATGCTGTTAGCACTGATTCTGCGTATACTTTGAAACTGGCAAAATCTCAGTTTTTCAATTCCTCTATTATATTATCTAGAAGGCGAAGATAATATAAAGAACACGCATTCTTGAGAGAATTGTGCAATAATAATAATTTTAAAGTTTTCTTTAAATATGAATTTATTTTAAAAATGAGAACAAAATGAAATCATTTTCTGGTATCTATTGTCACTATTGGCATGAATTTAAATTTGAAGCAATCTGCAGAGCAAATTTCAATAAGATGATATTTTAAACAAACCCCTTTTGACCCCAATCTTTCACTTGCCTAATATATGCAAGTGAGAGCTGCTCATATAAAACATATTCTGACCCAGCAACTCTTATTTACCATGGAGTGGAAAAAGGAGGTTAAGAGTATTTATAGTAGCAAAAATAGCTTTTGCCTCTTCTTCATTTATGCTAAACCAATGAATGAGCATATCATAGGGCTAAAGAGGAGCAGAAGTAAGACTCTAGTGATTTCTCAGTCCTATGTACACAAAGAAACTGAACTATTTCACAGCTAGGTAGGAGTCACAATGATTAACAGATATTTTATTTGGCAGTCAGAATAAAAGCCCTTCTAAGATTGACATATCTTAATTTTGGGAACCTATAAATGTATTACTTTACATGGAAAAAAGGACTTCATGGATATGATCAAAAAATATGAAATGGGGAGATTATGCTTAATTATCTGGGTGGGACTGCTATGGTTTGAATATGTGTGTTCCTCCATAATTCACATGTTGTAACTTTAACCTCCAACATGGTGGTATTAAGAGGTTGGGCCCTGAGGAGGTGATTAGGTCATGAGAGCTTCACCCTCATGGATGGATTAGTGATGTTCTAAAGGGCCTTGAGAGAGAGATTTCGTCCCTTTTTTGCCTTTCTGCCTCTTCCATCATGTGAGGACACAGCAAGAAAGCACCATCTTGGAAGCAGAGAGCAGACTTCACCAGACACTGAGTCTGCTGGCACCTTGATATTGGACTTCCCACCCTCCAGAACTGTAAGAAATAAATTTCTATTATTTATAAATTACCCAGTCTGAGGTGTGTTTTTTTTTTTTTTTTTTTTTTTTTTTTTTGGCAACAGCAACAACAAAAAACAAATGGACCATTGTAATCACAAGGATTCTTATAAGAGGGAGACAAGAGGGCAAAGTCCGAGACAGAAGATACGATGCCAGAAGCAGCATTTAGACGATAAAAGGAGGAGCTGTATGCCAAGGAATACAGGCAGCCTCTAGAAATTGGAAAAGGCAAGGAAACAGAGTGTCCCTTAGCGGTTCGTGGACACCTTGGTTTTACCCCAGAATATCCATTTCAGACTTCTGACATCCTGAACTGTAAAATAATAATTTTATGGTGTTTTTCCTACTAGTTACAACAACAATAAAAAACTATAAAGTTTATAAAAGAAGAGAGGGAAGACCTCATTTTTTTTTATTAAGGAGGCAATTTGTTTTTATACTACTAAGGGCAAAGATTCATTTAAAACTTGCATGTGTTATAGACAATGCCTGGTTCCCTTTAACTGCCTTAATGTAGGACCTTACCCTTGCATGTCTGACAATACTGTAGGCCCAGAGTATGCCTGATGCATGCCTAACTTTCTCCTACTTCTTTCACTCCCCTCCTCTCCAGCATGCTTGCCTCTCCTCACACTAAACACACACTCAGGCACACATACATACACACACACAAACACCAAACACACCCACATGCACATGTGCACATATACACGTATTTGTGTATATTAAATCTAACACAAAAGTACTCCTGGAAGGATTTCACTTTCTCAGATTTATTTTGTTATCTAACATTTAATTCCTCAAAATTGAGAAAACAGTCACTTTCTCAAGAAGGCTTGCTTCCCTGATTCCTCATTATAACTGTTATGATGTAAAGCTCCATTTTTGTTCCCATTGAACACTTTACATCATTATTATAGGACTTATCCACCAGTGCTGCAAAGATGCACATTGTGTTTATTTTTCATTAGACAATTAGTTTTCTGGTAGCCGTGACTGAGTGTTTTCCAATTTTCAATTTTTTTATTGAGCATCCCACATGGTGTTAATACACTAGGTGGTCAATAAATGCTGAACACATTAATGAATGTGGTCACAATGATGGGAAGGGTGCTGCTCTTTGAGAGTAGTTATTATTCTTGAGGATTTTTTTTTTTTTACAAGTGGTAATAATGGTCACAGCCATCCTTAATCTTTTCTTAATTCTCTTTGTAATAAAAAGCTACTTCCCAAAGACAGCATTCTGTCCAAAAATTTAGACCATGGGGACCCTCTAGATATTTTGTGCCTATAAACTAGCAACGCCAATTTAACATGAGGATTCTCCACTCTGGCAATATTTGAGTCAATCATTTGTTTATTTATAAGAAAGCAACATATAGCTCTTAGAAAGAGCCCATTAACATATATTAAATGCTCAAATTTGTTACTGCAAATGCAAATGATTAGAAAATATGGAGCAAAGACAAATGCTCAGAACAAACTAATACTAACTTAGGAAACACTTTTTAAAGAAGTTAGTTATCAGGAAAGCATTAAAAATTTTATTTGACCTAATTTTATGTAAAATGGAAAGGATATTGGCGAGATGGTATAATCATAGATTCCTAAGTTGCGAGGATCCTGGAAAGTTATTAGTCACTTCTATAAAGATAACTTGGTCTAGAGGAAGCAAGATGCATAAATATTCAGTGAAAGATTGGATCTAGCTAGACTGAAAGAACTGAATGGGGAACCTGAAATAAATAGACCAACTTCTTGCTTATCATTGTATATTACAAATTTAACTGTTTGGAGCTTAGGAACAATATTAGTAATATGATAGGTACATATCCCATATGCTTCATGACATTATTTTATCTCAATTGAGAATAAGATTATTTTTAATTTAGTAATAAAATATCAATATATCTCTTTTGTAAAAGACAAAAAAACAATTTAGTAATACCATAAAACTTCTCCTTAGAGTGTCCATCCCATATTCTCTATGTTAAAATAAAAGTGGTCTTTTTTATGTTTACACAAATAGACTATGGAAAGTAGTATAATCAAAATCTTATTTTTACTCTCTATGGGGGCAATTGCTGCTTCTCTGTTTGGAGGCAGGTAGATAATGTTCCCTTTATCCGAATGTGCCTTCATTCCATTTCAAATATGTTGTGGTACGAATGAGACTAGGAGAATTCCCTTAATGTCTATGGTAAGATTATTCCCATCAACCTGCAAACATGCTGAAATGTCTCCCATCTGAATCATAATTCACCCCTCAATCTCCATTCACCTCCAACATCCTACCACACTTATCTGCTCCACAAAAAGCAAAACTTCTAAAAAAGAATTTATTCTAAGTAACTTATTTTTTCAGTCATTTTCACATTAAGTCAGTATATTCATGTTTCTATTTTAACAACTGTTCTAAAGGCTGGGGACAAGGTTGCCAACAACTTCCTTCTTAGTCAATCCAATGTTCATTTATTAATTTCCATCCAACAAACAAGATTATTCCTTCATTTTAACGACATTTTTCCTTGGCTTGTAGAACATCACATACTCCTGGTTCTCCTCTAACTGCACTGGACAATCTTTCTGAGTCGCCTTTGCTAACTCTTTCTCCTCTTCCTGACCTGGAAGAATATCCCAGGGCTCTGTTTCTGGTGTTTTTCTTTGCCCTATATGTGCTCATATATGGGCTTATCTGGCCTCATGGCTTTACATCCTATCTATAGCTTTAATTCTGGCTTATCAATGAGTTCCACACTCACATAACAAACATTTCTACTAGAATGATAACAATAAATGCTTACAATGTGCTGGAAACTATTCTAAGATTTTTATATGGATTAACTAATTTGATCCTCACGACAACCTTAGGAGGTAGATATTATTATTATAATTCTATTTAGTAGAGGACATAAATGAGATACAAAAATGTCACGTTGCTTACTCAGCCAGGAAGAAATAGCCCAAACTTAGAGCCCCAATCTTACTTACCATAGGGCTCTGAAGTTTAGTGGGTTCAAAATATAACTGTTGAACTTTATTCTTTAAACTTGATCCCCTCCTGTCTTCTCCATTTCTTTAAAAAGATCCTAGTTGATCATCCTTGACTCATCTCTTTCTTCCACAATCAACATTGAGTCTGTTGGTCAAGACCAGTTTATTCTCTTTTTTGAAAAAATTAACAACTTGACTTCTTTTAACCACCTCCACTGCTTCTGCCCTATTTTAAGCCATTAGCATCTCTTTCCTGGACAATACTTGGCCCCCACTCCTAACTTATCTCTCTATTTAAGTGTTCCTCCCCTCCCCTTTCATTTTCTCCTCACAGCCAGAATATTCTTTAAAAAGTAATAAAATGACATGGGTCAGATTATGTCACTCATTTTCTCAATTCCTCCAATAACTCATTAGACATTTTCATACCCTGAAAAGCAGTAAATAATCTAGATGCTCCTTACCTCTCTAACTCCCTTTTATCCCAACTGTACTGGCCTTCTTGATATTCTTCAAATATCCTTTGCATGGTTAAAATTAACTGTCTTTTTATTTGCTGATTCCTTAAAATGGAAAGCTGCTTCCTCTGATATTACATGATTAGTATATGGCGGGGAGGCAGTTTGTCATAAACTTAAATTTTCTAGAAAATAATATAGTTGATCAATGTTAATCAGTTCATCCATTGACTCATTCGTTCATTCAACGAAGAGTATTACTTACTTATTGTAGTAACTATAAAGTTACGAAGGGCTACAAAGATAAGGTAGACATATTCCAACTATAATTTCTATAATTAACATTCATTTACAACTCCCCTCTAGATTTATAAGTTTCTCAATCATAATTGATGAATTTTTTCCTGAATAATAATTTTGAGACAATTATTTTGGTCACATATTGGAACAGGATTCAAGATAATACCAGGGAACAACCTCAAATTTTAGAGATCCCAGTGACACCCATGCAAGCGTAAAGAACATAAATGCATGCCTGTAAACTGGTGGACACGGCTCCATTTACAGCTAACAACCAAGACTACATGTAGAAAATTTACCAAAGAATACGATAGAAGTCTTTACATAGATACCAGAAAGAAGAGTATGACACTGTCTATATAGCAGTATTTTTTTTTTTTTTTACTCAATGACTTTGCTACATTCCCTAATACACATGTAGTTTGTGGCTATAATTTTCATGTTTTAGAAACATTTTTGCTTTTTTTCATAGAAAGAGAAGATGGTAGTAAGGAATAACTCCATAGTAAAATATTTGATTATAATGAATGTTTTAATTCACATAACTTAGTCTTTCACATTTAGCCTATACATTTACTAACTAGAATCTTTCTTGGAAGGGTAAAAAACAAACCCAAAATTGGAACTCTTCCCCAGTTATTTGAGTTTTTGAATTAGCAATACTGTCTCATCATACCTCTCTCTCTCTCTCCTTTGCCCTCTCTCTTTCCATATGTGTGTGTGTGTGTGTGTGTGTGTGTGTGTGTTTGTCTTCTGTTGCTTATAACAGCATACTTGAAACTGGGTAACATACAAAGAAAAAGATATTATTTCTTACATTCTGGAGGATAGAAAGTCTAAGATTGAGGAACATCATCTGATGGCATGGTCTCTCTACAGAGTCCCAAAAGAGCTCAGGTTATCTTATGGAGAGGGGGCCGAGTGTACTAACTCAGGTCTCTCTTCCTCTTCTTATGAAGCCACCAGTCCCACTCCCTGCTAACTCACTAATCTATTAATCTATTAATTCGTTAATCCATGAATGTATTAACTCACTTATGAAGGCAGAACCCTCATGGTTTAATCACCTCTTAAGGGTTCTAACTCTCAACACTGTCACATAGAGGATTAAGTTTCAACATGAGTTTTGAAAAAGACAAACACTCAAATCATAGCACAAATATAATGTTTACTGTTAAAATTGAGATCAATATAGCCAAGAATGGTTGGGAACAGGGAACGAAATCAAATATATTCTGAAAGAAGTCTTTTTACAAGCAGACATTTAAACATCTAAAACTTCAGTCATCTGGGCAGTGTTAGATATTCCCAGTGTTTTCCAGAGGACACAACACATAGTTGAAAAATATTGATATGATTAACATGTGGTTTTTAAGGCCAGTAGCAGTAGCATAGGCAGCAGCAACAGTCATCGCAAGTAAATATAAGGTATTAATGATATTCCAGTGTAGCCATAGATTACACAGTTTATTAGGATATTTGTATTAATGGGAGTTCATCATTTATGGTGTTATCTTACATGTTTATGGATTAGTGATGCTACAGAAAAAATACATAAAGCTTTTGCTTTTATAAAGAGAGTTGTACTTAGACAAAGAAAGACAAACTCCTTTTCTTATTTGGAAAAAAAATATTATCAGTGACAATCATAATAATTTGTGACTCCTTTTATGTGTTACATACTGTAAAGTACTTCAACTTAACCAGAGTGGAAGTTGACTGAGATGTATGATTGACCTTAGCCAAGACCAGAGGATCTTATTAGCTGAGTCCAGCCAAAGTTGCCAACCTTCAGAATCATTAAGAGAGGTATGTTGTGCAATAACAGCTAACTGATACAGAAAGTGGAGCTCAAAATACATTTATGAGTCTATTTAGATGACAGACTGAAAAGTGCCACTGAAATATCAGAGAGAGAGAAGTCTGCATACATGAGAACAAATCTAGATATGGGATATACCCATATCTAAAAAGGTAAAAAGAAAAGACAGCGGGCAAAATAGAAAAAAAAAAAGTGAGCAGCATTCTTTGAATACATTCTAATTTTTTCAGCATGTTGTATACATGGTCTGAATCTATGTATTTTTTCCTTCGAGTAAGCTTACCACAACATTTATCTAAAGACCCATTCTTGCTTTACTATCATTCCATTTACCTTGGGTCCCTAGGGTTGCAAACATACCTGGCCAGTTGAGTATCACATTCCTTTGGACATTATGAATGATTAAAGGTTGAACAAATGGTCCAATCATGGCCAATGAGATGTACATAGAGAGGTATCCCTTCTTTTTCATTGCATTTGAACCTGACAGAGAGATCAATCTAGCGTTGTTGGCAGCTGCCTTATTAGTATATGGAAAATGAGAATGATGACATGGAAGAGAGCAGAATCAAGAGAAATAAGAGTAATAGGGTTGAGGGAAAATGCTGAAGCTCCTGCAATAAGTCATGCCTAAAGCCAGTACTTCCCTTGAATGTATCAGCTTGATGAAATAATGAAGGCTCTTTTACTTAAGCCATTTGAGTGGAATTTTTCTGTCTTTTTTCAAACAAAAGGATCCTAACAAGAAAAAAGAAACATACTTAAAGACCATTTGGACCATTTGCTTCCTATATCTCTGATTAATACAAAATAAATATTAATCAGGTTTTAAAAAATATTTTCTGTGATCTTTATCAGTGGTGACAACTATAACAACCACCTTCACACACTAGGCATTCTGGTATGCACTTTATATGAACAGATATAACACATTGCATTTAAGCTTTAAAACAGACTTGCAAGTTAGCTATTATTATTTTAATTTTAAAGATGAAGAAAAAGAGATATAGACAGTTATGGCTCAGTATTCTATTTATAGATTAAATCTAATAACTAGTTCTATATGTAATCTAATTAAAAGAAACAAAATGTCAGAATTTAGGAATCATATTTTAAGTAGAAACCACACTTAGTATTCAGTTATAAAATTAAAGTATTACATTTCATATATAAGTTACATTTCATATATAAGTTACAGTTCATATATAAGAAGGGGTTTTGAATTCTCGGAATGAAAAAATAAAAATATCGTATGCTCAAAATCAGCTCAACTAGCTAAGGCTCTATGTGCTCATATAATGAGCTTTGTCATTGTTACCAATCTGTCAGATTATGTGAAAATATAGACGAGACTGACAATTTGCATGAAGTTACAGTCTAGACAACAAAACATACATTTACTAGATGAGATAACCATAGAAATGTAGGTCCTCTCATTTTATTCCTATTTCAAGTGGTTAAGATGCTTTGATAATTGAAAAATCTAGGATAGTGATTACCTATTTTTGTGCACACCTTTATTGACAAGCCATGGTTTACCACAGAACATTTATTCAACATATCCTTCAAGAGTATAATATCTTATCCCATAAGCATTTCTTGATTGCAGACTATTTAGAAATACATTAGAATATTCAAAGACTTCCTGGGGCTTTGGCAGAATATTACAAATATTACACTAATCAGCTATTAAATAAATACCTCTATGACTATAGACTCAATTACCAAGAAAAATATTACTTTTTTGAACCCTTGGATAAATAATGACATAATTTATATTTTATGACAATCAAGATAATTTCTTATGCATTCCTTTTTCCTAAATCAATATCATTCTCTTCCTTATTCCCCAAATAAAATTTTAAATCCTGAGCCTGTCATTATTTTAAACAGGGGTTATTTTCAAAGAACACATTTGGGAACTTAAAATGAAATCACACATAATTATGGGAGGAGGAGACTCTAGAACAATTGCAGCATTGTGTGATTAAATATCATTAATACCCAGGTGACCCAAATGCAGTAAAATGTGAATCACTCCAAGTCCTTCCCCCAAAGTATTCACAAGTTTCTCTCTGATATGTATGTGTTTGTATGAGGCTGGTTTGGTTGTGATGAACAAGCAGAGGCTTTTTACTCTCACAATGAGAGCTATCAGTCTCCTGCTTCTGGGTTCAGGTTAAAATGTTCAGAAAAAAAAAATTCATATTTACAAAACGCAAAGTTATGTATTACCTTTCCTAAAGTGGGTTGCAGTATTCAATTTGCGTAATCTATTGGCATATATTTCTACATGTGGCTGTAAAAAGAAACCGAGTCCAAATATCCATAATAGGAATATTATTTTGGCAATGAAGAGCCAACCCAAATGTGATTTATAGTCAGAAGACTGACCTTTAAAGTAGACATTGACAGTTTTCTAGGTTTTTTTTTTCGCTATATACACACACACACACATATATATACACACACACATATATATACACATATATATCTACATATACATACATTATTTGTACCCCAAGGAATTTAAATCTCCACTCCCCAGCCTCCACCTTAAAAATATTTGATAAGTAGAATGTATTAGAGAAATGTCGATTCTTAAATTCATGTAATAGGACAGATTCTTCAAACTGAATTATTTATACTGTAAATATAAACAGTATGAAGTTCATATTTAAGGCAACTGTGGATATTCAAAAAGGAATCAAGAATAAGTACAGCGAAAATAATATTTTTTTTTGTTTCCCAGCTGGCAAGAGTTGAAGGGAATCAAGCCATAATAATCTAATGATAGAGAAAGACAAGGGAGAAGCCAAATCATTCAGGAAGAATTGCCATATGGCCAGAGCTGGGAACAAATGTGGGTGTGACTTACGCATTCAGTTATGCAGAAGGGGAACCATCAATAATTGCAGTCACTGCATCTGAGATCTGTAGATTCTCTCCAAATCCTCTTCTTTTGAATTTATTCTTTCAAGAAGTACTTATTATGCGAGTAAAAAATGTGATTTATGTATAAACAATTGATCGCATCACATACTTTCAGATTGTAATTTTCAGCCAAGTGTACTACATTTTTAACAACTGCATTTTACCATTTATGAATCAATTGGGTCTCTTAACGTAATACAAGTATTCTAAGAATTCCAAAACTGATTCATTTTGACAAAGTACCACAACTTAAGCAAATTCAAACATCACCAATAGCTGTATAGTTAACTAAATTTTCACTTTTAAAATAAATTACACTGCTCTTGTTTGACTGTCATCTGGGATTTCAAACCCACACTTTTGGAATTAAGAGATAGAGATATTTTAAAAATAGTTTATCTGATGAAGAGTTTTATTTTATATATAGCTATGTGTGTATGTCTCAAGCTGTTTTACCCCAAAGTGAAAGGATACTTGTATGAGAAAATAAATTTATAATTTGATGCAATACATAAATATGGACAAAAAGCCTTCTCATATTTTAAAAATAATTTTCAACTTCTTAGAAATATATTTATTAGTGAATAGTGCCATGAGAAAAAAATATATATAAAATCATAAAATTAGATGTGAATTTTATTGCTTATAAAGGTGATTAAAAATTAACAATTAAAAAAATGACATAAAAGAAACATTAGTTTCCATTTCCTGGGAAAGCTCCCAAACAAATAAACTCTATTTATTTTGTCTGTGGCTTATTTGTGAAAGCTGAGTTTGGACATATAATCTTTTCAGTTTCTTGTCGTCTCTAATAGAATATTTTGACACATTTTTCCCTAACACCAGCCTTGCCCAGGAAAGCAGAATATGCATTTTATAATGTAATGGATGAAAATAAAATGATTGGAAAGTAATAATGATAGTGGGCATAATAGTAACTAATATTTATTGAGTACTTATGTGTCATGCATTTTTCTAAATATGTTTGATGAAAAACTTCACTTAGCCTTCCCAAAGGTCCTATAAGATGGATACCATTACAATGATGATCTGACATAGGAGTAAACTGAGGCATAGAGAAGTTAAATAACTTTGCCAGGGTGATATTACTTATAAGCTTGAGAACCTGGAACCCAAAGCCCATGCTCTTGAGAACTAACAATACTGCCTTTTCCATGGTAGTATAATACACTTGCTGATTAAACAAGCTGAAATAGATATGCTTCCCGGTCTTAGCACAGCTTGAGTTTATGGTAAAATAAACAGGCTTGGCATTTATGATCATGCATTCAGTATTTTTGGTAACATTTACTTCCATTCAACATAATTATGACTTAGTTTTAGAAACGAAGGAGGAAAATTAAAATACGGCAAATTTACAGCTTTGGGTACCAATTTCCTATTTTCTTAAGGAGAGCATGTAGACAGTAATGTTGAATCCCCATGAAATGAATACTCTGGTTAAAAAAAAAACCTTCTTGTCTTTTGGGGGAAGAATGTAAGCCAAGAAAACAAAGCCAAGTCTAGTGGGCAAACTATGTTTCCCTTATTGGGCTGTACACAGAAGCAGATTTTTCAACCCCAAAAATGAGATGCTTTTGAAAATCCTCCAAAAAGCCATTGAACTTATGCCAGCAAATATCCCCTAACCCTCTGGAATAAACAAGAGCATCTGGCACTACTCCATGTGAGCTGTCACCTTTACTCTGCCTGTTCATAGACTTTCTGGAAAAGAAAATAGTGCTTCCATCTGGTCACAGCAGCAAAGAAAGCAGAAATCACTAAAGTGCTTCCACTGAAAATCTGAGAATAAATCCAGCAACTTTGAAACCCAAGCAGGGGGGAAATACAGAATTTGATTTTCTTCATAATGAATAGTCCTCAGCATAATGCTTAGGCATGGACTACTGGAGGAATTACAGAAGATTACTAACAATTTTCTCACTTTTACTTCGGCTCAGATTATATAACCATTTGTGTTTTGTTAGTAATAACAAAAAGACGTTTGAAATGTTCTGAAGATGTCCAGGCAAACAGAGGGTTTATTAACTTTATTTGGACAACTGAAGCTTTAGGATTTCCTTTCTAAAATGAATTGCAGACAAGCAAATAAAATTAAGTAATTAATCAGTAAGTAAATAAGAGGAAAAAAGAAAGGTTGGTTTATACCAGAGAACAAAGTGAATTTAACCTTAAGATTGAACTCTATTTTGACGGAAGGTGAGTCAGAGGAAATTTAAAACTTGGGATGACTTGATATAGCTTCTAGAGATAATACACTGAAACGGTTTACTTTATCTGAGGGAAAATAATCCAATTTGCACCTAGGTACTTGCTGACAGAGAAGCGTAACCATGTTTCTTAGAAGAGTAGGCATATGTTAGGCACTGCCTTTTTCTGTTCCACCTCCATCCACTTTCTTTAGTCCAAACATTTAACCTTAGAACTTTGGGCTACCTGAACTTCTTGCATTATGTTTTTTATTCAAGGAGATACTCATGTGTCACTTTTTCAGATTTCAGCTTCACTGTCACTATCATAAATTCTAAAATAAGTTATCTATGCCAATAGTCATTTTTTACTCTATTTAAACACTTTGTAAAAAAGGATCAGGAAAAATAACTAATGGGTACTAGGCTTAATACCTGGGTAATAAAATAATCTGTACAACAAACCCCATGACACGGGTTTGCCTATGTAACAAACCCAAATGTGTACCCCTGTAAAAGTTAAAAATAAAAACCTGTTGTGTTCTACTTAAATGTTTAATAGAAATCTTGACTATTTATTCTAACATCTGTGTATTTAACACCTGATCAGACATTCTGCAAGCAAATTAAAATATAAATAATTCTCATTTGGGTTGAATATTTTACCAGCAGTAAAATTATAATATTTAAGTTAGCTTCTTCCTTTTAGAGGAAATAGAGTTTTAAAAACATACTTTTATTAATATTCAACTGAAGTTCTAATCTTATTTTATATATAATATTGTTGACAGTAACTGTAATGGGTTTAAAACTGCCACAAATTATGAAAATCTCTTCTATCAAGATACAGAATATATTTTCCTACCCCTTGAATCTGAGCTTATTTTAAATGATCAATACAATTAAACAAAAGTGAAGTTATGTTGTATCAAAACATCCACTTAAGTTCTTTGATTTGTACCATTCCTTCAAATAAATTTGGTACTCCCCCCAAAATAAAAAAATAAATAAATACAATTTAGGAACACCCACAGTTCTCAGCTATTTGCCAAGTAGAGCTAACTGTTACCTTCCGTGTCTAATGAGGAATCCAGCTATCTGGGCCCAGGTTACCTAGAAAGAGGTCACAAGACTTCTGAGCAAAACCCAAAACCTTTCAGTTTTTACTTTTTCTTTCTAGGATGCTGCCTTCTTCACCTGAAGAGTCATTCCAGCTATTCTCACTTATTCCTGGGGATTCTCTCAACATATGAATGAGGTCATTCAGGACTACCAGCTAGCAGCTTTTCTGTCTCCTCACTGAAGCTATATAGGTAACCCAGGAGAGTTCTGCCAAAGAATCACACACTTGAGCCCAGACTGAAATGAAGAGCCTGTGTGCAAATAAATTGTTTTTAGCTACTAATTTTTGGGGTGATCTGTTATGCAGCAATAGAAAATTGATCATCGATATGGCTTTGACAAGAAAACATTATTATGATTTTCATTTTAAAGTGGATATTTTAGTAATTCTCTAAAATACATCCAAAAAAAGACTAATGGGAACTATCTATGTGTACCAGAAAAGGAATGTTGGGATTAAGGATAGTTTTTGCATTATTATGACATTTTAAAAATGTCTATGTATACTATGCACAAATTAAATAAAAACCAATTAGTTTAAAATCAGAATAGGTAAGTCTTTTTCAGATTAAAAATAAACTTTTATAAATGCACATCTATTCTTTTGACTTATTTAGTCTCTCTAAATCTTATGATAGATGAAGCTACGGGTATTTTAATGTGGAAATTGCATTTGGTATGGTTGCGTGAATTGGAAATAGGTTTGACAAACAACTCTAGAAACTGAATTGGCATCAAAAAGTAAAAATCTATGTTATTCCAAATGAAAATGGTAAACAGGAAAGATAAGGTTACCATAATTCTATAACAAAGATTCATATACATTCATACTTTTGATGTAAAGATATTTGCTGGACTGATGCTAACCCACTTGCCAAGTTATATGTTTGAACTTCCTTAACTTCACAAAATGGCAAATTGATGGCACAGTCAGACTTTAAATATTATAGTACCAAGTAATAGTGGGTAACCTTATTTATATGTCTTCTGTTAAAATAATACAAAAAGAAAGGGAAGAACATTAAAAGTACTTCTTTTTACTTCTTACTGTAATGTTAAGTGGAGACCACTCAATTGCTACTTATCTTGCTTCCTGAAGCCTCACTTCATGTTACCTGAGATTCAGTCTATCATTGCTTTGTTCTCTTGTAAAGGAAGGCCAAGAATTTTATAAAAGGAACTTCAAATGCTCTTCTATTTTGGACATAAATGAAGTTCACTGGGTTTAAACACATGCTATGATGCTGAATAGATAGGGTGTTGGTTACTAAGGCGGCAGGTATCCAATGATGGAAAAACCACATCTGAAGAGCAGTAGCTTGGTGTTCAAGGACAACTTTAGCAAATAGGACAAGGGTGATAGCTTTCTTTTCTAATTGAAGAAGACAGATAATTGATCATCAGAGTTGTTAGAGATGCTGCAACAATGAAAATGCATATCTATATCTAGAAGGGGATTTTATACACAATAGCAGTGCTTAAAGGGACAGTATATTGTATCCACACTGATTTTTATAAACATAAATATAGCCAATGTGGTATGTTTCATGCTTTTAACCTCCTGATAGCAAATATTTTGGTGAGATTTCCTGAAGTTATTATCATTCAGGTTCACATTCAATGCAAAGCCACCATCCTAGTTGTAGACCATGGAAACTGCACGTGTGCAGAAGCTATTTTTTTTTTTTTTTTTTTTTTTTTGAGACAAGAGTGTTGCTCTGTGGCCCGGGCTAGACTGCAGTGGCATGATCTCTGCTCACTGCAACCTCTGCCTCCTGGGTTCAAGCTATTATCCTGCCTCAGCCTCCTGAGTAGGTGGGATTACAGGTGCCTGCCACCCCACCCCTCTAATTTTTGTATTTTTAGTAGAGAAGGGGGTTTCACCATGTTGACCAGGATGGTCTCGAACTCCTGACCTTGTGATCCACCCGCCTTGGCCTCCCAAAGTGCTAGGATTACAGGCATGAACCACCATGCCCAGCCGCTTTCTTTAAATCAGCTCTACAAGTCTATATTACTTTCTTCCTACATAACTGATGAAAGGAGACCAAGCACACAACATAGCTTTGGCTCTTAGTCCTCCACTCTCTGCTTGCCTGACTTCCAAATTGTCTCATATTTCATCTCAGGTAATATTAAATATTACTGAACTTTATGTACTTTTATTTGAGGCATTTGTCTTACTTTTCCTTGACATGGTTCTCTCATCACTTGTAAATAATGCAAATTGAGTATATTCTTGTATTTTTGATAAAGGAAGAAAAAGTAACTGGTAGATAAGATTATTGCTTACCAAATTAAAGAATTTTATTTCATCGATAGAGTCTTAATAGTATCTGGAGGTAGGGAGGGAATAAAGACAAAATATGAGATTTTTGGATATCTGGCTTAATGTAGTTCATTCATCGTGAAAGCCTGTTTGTACTGGAGGAAAAAAAATGACATAATAAGATAGGATTGTGGACAGAGTGAGGCCAGGGTTCCCTGTCTTGAAAAGTAAATAGCCATTTGATGAGCCTGGTTGAGCTAGCTAAGGTCCTGAGTCCTTTCTTGAAGGCTCGCTGAGTAGTCTAATGCTCAGAAAAATGGACTTTCATAAAGGTCTTAAACAACCAATGTAAGTTATTTGAAATTTCATCTTCCTGGACAAGACAATCCTAGAATGACCAAGTCAAGATGTAGATGGTTAGATGACTGATTAGATTATTTCTCTTCCTACTTACAGAGGTCAGGAAGAATCTATCTCCAAACTTTAGAGAGAAAAGTTGAAAACAGTTAAAAGCTTGGGTCAGAGATATTACATAAAGTTTATTCCGTTTGGAATTTTTGGATGAGCCCAGAAAGGGTTTAAATTTAACTTAGTACCAAAAACAGCAACAGCAAAATTCACAATATCAAGAGTGAAAAGAAAATGTCACTAAGCCATGAAACCTCTTCAAGGGAATCACTTGTTCACTGAGCACTCAAGGCTATATAGCATTATTCGTCACCGATTCTGCAGACAAGGAAAAGATAACAAAATGTTTTCTGAGAAGGCAGTTTGTTCCAAGGTAAGATTGAGTTTAATAACCAACATTGTCCTTGGCCAAAATTTCAAAAGGTTTGTGTTCCACTTCTCTGTAATTGAACTTGTACTGAGCACACAAAGATTAAGAAAAGACTTTGGAAACAAACACACATTTTGAATAAAATTTATCTTAAAAAAACTATTTTGAGAATCACAATTCATTAAGAGAAGCCTCATTATAAATATAATCAATGACAACATAGACTTCATTGAACACAGCTTCTTTCCTAATAGATTTGATTATTGAAACTATTAAAAGTATGTTATGGTAATAAAGTCTAATTGCAATATCATTATATAAAATAATTCTAAGTATAATATTATAGTAAGTTTACATAGTTCTATTGTTACTACTGAGATCCTTCAAGATCCATATTGAAAAAAACAATGGAGTGTCTACATTCTGCTTAACTAATGTTTTTGTTTCCTTTTTTAAATGAGGGTGTTCAAACTAAGGAGAAATGCTACAACAGGAAAGAGAAGGAACTATAGTCTGGTGGAAGAAGAAAATAATGAGAGGTATACTATTATCGGCTGACAGTAGGAATCTTGAGAGAGTGGGGATGGTAGGAGAAGAGAATAGAAAGGTTAAAGATGTTGTCGGCAGCCTATAGAATGTTCTCAAATGATCTCTGACTCCTGGTATTGACACACTTGTGTAATCTCCTCCCCTTGAAAGTGGGCTCATTTATGACTCACTTCTAACAGACTACAATAAGTGATGGGACATCACTTCCAAGACTAGGTTATGGAAAGACTGTGGCTTTCATTTTGAGGGCCTGTCTCTGTCTCGTCTTGGACTTAGGGAATCCAGTTGCATGCTGTAAATAGGCCTATGAAGAGACCTACGTGGCACAGAAATGATGTATCTGGACAGTGGTTAGTAAGAACCTGCCAACAACCACATGACTGAGCTTGGAAGCAGATCCTTCTTGATACAGTTTGAATATTTGTCCCTGCCCATATCTCATGTAGAATTGTAATCTCCAATGCTGGAGGTGGGGTGTAGTGTAAGGTGTTATGGGGGTAGAACCCTCCATGGCTTGGGGCTGTCTTTGCAATAGTAAATTCTCTCAAGATCTGGTTATGTAAAAGTATGTGGCACCTGCCTGCTACTCTCTTGCTCCTGCTTTTGCCATGTGACCTGCCTGTCCCCACTTCACCTTCTGTCATGACTGAAAGCTCCCTGAGGCTTCACTAGAAGTCGAGCAGATGCCAGCGCCATACTTCCTGTACAGCCCTCAGAACCATAAGCGAATCAAACCTCTTTTTAAAAAAATAAATTACCCAATCTTAGGTATTTCTTTATAGCAATGCAAGAATAGCCTAACACGCTTACCTAGTTGAGCATTGAGATTACTGTATCTCAGTCAACATCTTTATTCTAGCCTTATGAGAGACCATAAAACAAAGGCATCACACTAAGCCATATCCAGATTCCTGACTCATAAAAACTACGAGAAAATAAAAGTTAGTTATTTAAGTTAATAGGGTTTTGGAGTAATTTGTTACACAGCAATAAATAATTAACGCATAAGTATTTGGTTGAGCATATCAATGTAGTATTTGATGTGAACTCTCTTTTCCACTTCCTGCAACTATCAAAATTTAAGTAAAATATCCATCTCTCATTAATTATTTCAGGGAATGTAGTGAACACTTCATTGCTCTGGATGAGTGAGAGTCTCCGGAGATCTGGGATACACGTTTCTAATTGGTTGTTATAAATCCCAAAGAGATCTTTTTAGGGACACAAAGAAGGACAAGGTAGGTAAGTAGCAATGTCATTTTTAAAGGAGCTGGCAAGTAAGACGTGGTCTTATCTTGCATAAATCTACATCTGACCTTTTAAGTTCTCAAGTTTAATCACTGTTTTACAGAGGGGCGTTTACTCTTACTAAATAGAGCAAATCACTAGGACAGCAGTGATTTTTTTTTTAAACTTATCTCTCAAGCTTGTAAGTAATGCTCATAGAATGTCATAAACCTAAAGGGAAAGATGACTGGCACCCTGAATTTTCAGAATACAGTAACTGAATTTTATATTGGGTAAATACATTATAAGCATGTATTTAGAGAAGGATACAGCAAGTTTTGCTATCATTTTGAAAATAATTTATAAACTTTGAATTTTGTTTAAAAAATTCTCACAGTATAGAGCTGTATGAGACAAAAAGGTAAAAAAAGGAACCACCCACCCATTCCCTAGGGGTAACTAGTGGACACTAAAGACTGTATCCTAAACACATTCCATGCCAAAGACAGTGACTGCCATAAGGAAGGCACTCAATAAGTATTTGTTAAATTAGCACAAAATATATTTGCTGGATTTTAATTGAGAGTTTTAGTTTATACGTGAATATTATCTGAATTCTAACACCTATAGGAGCAGTAATTTCACAAGCCTAAGAAAAGTTCTGGAAAATCTTCAGGACATGCAATAAATGTTCCCCAATTCATATCTAGAGGATCTGGGGTACAGAGGAGCAAGAGAATCGCCTACTTTTTATTAGGAAGGGCTGTGCCATTGCCCCTTTCATTCCTTGGAGAGAGGAGGAACCTGCTTTCCAACACCCACCACCTCACCTTCTATAGCTCCCAGCCTCCAACCTCATCTCAAGCCCAGAGAGCTCCAAGAAAATCTTAAGTGAAACAAGAGGTTTTTTTTTTTTTTTGCCAAAGGAGAACTTAGTTCTTGATGAGCCTCCTGGCTGGATAGCTGCTAAGCTGCAGGCCATGGAATCAGAGCAGAAGTTTTCAGACTTCTTGGCAGAATTTGAACAATGTACCCTGGAACTTAGGGATCCCAGTGGGTGGACTCACATGGCTCACTTCAGGAAAGTCTGATGGAAAGAGACTAACATGGTAGAGACACTTTTCTCACAACATTATGGAAGAGAGCTGGGTTGGAGTCATCTTAAAGCACTAGCCTGTTAGGATGACTGAGTGACATTTTGTTTCCATTCTTTAGTTTACACTTTGTAAACCTAGGGTAGTTATTCTTCCCACTCCCCCACTGCCATCAGGGAAGGGCGTCTTCATTAAGCTGGTGCAGACTTTGTGCATTTGAGGCACCTGGTACTTCAGGGGCAGGCAGTGAAGATAGAGGGTCAAGTCTACATGCATAGAGCAGGCCACTGAGCAACGCCATGTGCAGGCCAGAGAAGCACATGGGGTGTGGTAAGAAGTAAGCAGTTTGTGGAAGGTGAGGCAGATGCTCTCAAACTGAGCATCTAACAGAGCCTTGCTAATGCTTCTCAGCTCCTGCCTCTCCTTCCTCTATGCAGCCAGCACCTGCTGGGACTCTGCCCCTGGGTGGGTCTGCATGAGCCCGGCAGGTGGGCGGGTGAATATCTGCAGCCTGGTCAGCAAGTGCAGGGACCACTGGGTGTTGATGACGCAGATCTCACGCAGCCTGACATCTGCTGGGTCACAGTAGTGATGATCTCCAAAGAGAGTAGAGAATGGGGAGAAGGGTGCCATTTCCTCTGGTGCAGGAAGGCTAGCATGATCTCCTGTCTGTCTACAGGTGGTGCCCTTTTCCAGGCAGGTGATACGGTCCCTTATCAAATTTTCTGAAAGACTTGGGGTGGTCAGTGAAAAAGTTGGGCTTGTCCTCCCTGATGATAACCACATTTGCAGAGCTGGTGCCAATCAGAGCCCACCACGTGCCACACCCTTTTGTGTGAGAACCCTGAAGCTGAGAGCACTGCCATGATGAGGAACAGCTGTTTCATGGGGGCCACCAGGCGGCTCTGACATTTAATGTCTTTTTCTCTCTTAGGATGTATTTCTCCAGGTTCTGTGAGATCCACCAGTACAAGAGGCTTTTGAGAGATAACCAAGGTGTATTTATTGGCTAAAATATTTTAGAAACATCCTTAATAATTCAGATAAAATAGTCAATGAAACTCTTCATTTATTCTAGGGATCATTCTCAAGGCTTTATTCCTAAACAGTTCTGTGTCCAACCATTAGTTTAGGAAGGCTTCTAGTTGTCTTATGCCCACTATATGATTGACAGAAACCTACTTCTTGAATGTTATTTTGTCTGCCATGAATACACCTTTTTAAGAAGGTGCTTTTAGGAATACTTAAAAATTCAGAGAGCTGGACCATCATTGAACTTTCAGAGAACCTTGTAAGAACTATTTTGTTTGCCTGCTTCTGAATATTTGCTTAATAAATATCTGTGTGCAGTAGAATTTTTCTGTGACTTATTTTCAATAAAATCTGACAGCAAGAGTACAGTAAAATAGAGGTAGGTATAGCAGAGCAGGATAGAGCAGAGATAGTTCTCACATTTCTTTGGGGGATGCACCCATTGTTTACCAAAAATAACTTAAATATTGTGTATGACCACACTGGCTTGTTTAACATTCCCTAATATGATGTCCTGCCAGGAAGAGGTCAACCAGAAGAGAGAGGCTGCAGGGGTGTCAGAGCAGAGGCTAAAGTCGGGGGTGCACTAGTGAGTGCTTATGTCAAAGAACAGTGATACACGATTCACAATGGGTAAGTCTTTGAAGAAGCCACATGATCATTTTATGAGGAAAAGAGCCAGCATTTGGACGTAGGCCAGCATTTGGAGCACTGATACCAAAGTACAACAGAATCAGCCATGGTGATTTTGTTAATTTCTTTCCATTGCCTGCCCATGCTGGAGGAGCCAAAACAGCAGCTAGCTGTGGGGCAGAGAGAGAGAAAAACATAGAAAAGGCAGAACATGCCTCCCTGAGCAGCTGAGTACTGAGGAACAGGAGCAACTTTTAATCTGGTGTGAGATGAAAGTTCTGACTTGGATCACACTGAATATTTTAACACCCCCAAATCAGACTATTCTGATACTTCAGTAGTATAGTAGCATTGACCAAAATAATTTTTTCATGATTGAACTCTGTCAAGTTCAACTAAGTAATTAAACTACACGTAGATACACACTTAAAGAATTTATTATAAATGCTATATCATGAGCTTTGTTCACCAAAAATATCTTGGAGATATTTCAATGTCAAAACATGTAGGATTTACCATTTTCTCTCCAACAGCTTTGTAGTACTCCATGCTACACACACCATACTCAGCAAACCATAATTTATTTGACCACTAATTACTCGTTAGCCAAGTTTATTCAATGTTTTACTATTGCACACAATGCTTCAATAAACTTTGTGTATTAATTCAACATAATATTATGTTCAAATATAGGGAATATTAGGAAAGGTCTATTTCTTGTGAACAAGAGTTTGTTATCTGAGATTGAAATCATCATTATATACTCATGGCATTATCCTGGAATAGTTTATATAAACCTAATGTCTCCAATTTTTCTTTCTCATTCTCTCTTAAAACCACTCCAATCACATTTTCAATCGAACTACTCCACCTAAAGTGTTATCATGAATATCTTCCACATTGCAAAATCTAATAGCCAGCTCCTCATTTTTCTTGCTTATCAGAAGCATTTGACACAGTTGACTCTTCTCTCTTCCTTGAAATATTTTCTCCATTTAGCTTCTGGGACACTTAACTCCCTGGGCTTTATTCATATTCTTCTTGCCTTATCTTATCAATCTCCTCTTTATGTCTACTGCCTCTCAGTGTTTTAATGTTTCGAGATGCAATACTTGGACCTACTCTTTTCTACCTACTCTTATTCTCTTATTGATTTCGTCCTGTATCATAGCTTTAACATAACCTACTTTCTATATACTGATGATTCCCAAATTTGTAGCACCAGCAGAGATATTTTCCTTCGAATCCAAACATATATTTCATCTCCAGCCAACTTCCACTCAATCCATTTGCATTTCTAATAGGGAATTCAATATTCCAGAATCAAACTTCTGACTTTTTTAGCTGCTATCTGTAGTCTCAATATAAGTCCAGTCATATGTCAAATGACATTTTGGTGAATGACAGACCACATGTATGAAAGTGATCCTGTAAGATTATAATACCATATTTTTACCATACCTTTTCTAGGTTTAGATACACAAATACTCAGTGTTGTGTTGAAATTGCCCACAGTATTCAGTACAGTCATAAATATATTGAACAAATGAAAATAATTCATTTATTTCTTGCAAGTGCAATGTGCAAGGGTAATTTGTGATAAATTAACACAAATAGCTGTGGCTTAAGGCAATGTTAATATCTTTTGTTTTCTTTTTGAGGATAATTTTAGTCATGGTTATAAGTTGTATGCTGCTGTATGCCTGAGATTGTCTAGTCTAAAAAATATTTATTGTATCATGATACTTCTAGTTGTTTGTATTGAAGAGATAGACATTACAAACAAATATAAAAAAAAACAGAAAGCAAAACATGATACCTTGGGCTCTTAAACAAAAAGAAATTAAACTTTGATGAAGAAACAGGTGGAAGAGAACCTTGCAAAAAATACTTGTGGGAAGAAGCATAGTTGAAGATGTGCAACTAAATTTATGGCAGTTACATCATAGAATCTAATATATTCATTCCAAGTTTACTCGACCTTGCTTCTCAGCAAGTTAATGATAGAATGCTATTGTTGTATTTTAGCACTAACTGACTTTTTGTTATGAATTATAGTAATCCTCCCATATTTTCAGGAAATACATTCTAAGACCTCCAGTGGGTGCTTGAAACCACAGAGAGTCCTAAGCCCTATATACACTTTTTTCCTATACATACATATAATAAACTTTAATTTATAAATTATGAACAGCAACAGATAAATGGCAATAATAATAAAATAGTAGAACAATATACCATAATAAAATAGGACTCAATATGTGTGCTGGAGTAGACCTGATTGACTTTTAATAAACAAAAAGTTGGTTCATTTTTAAAATGGGTAATACATGCACACAGTACACCATTCAAATATGGTAAGTGATATTCAGTGTAAAAACATTTCCTCTCCCATCCTGTCTCCCAACCAGTCCCTTACCTATGCAGGGAAGTAAAACAGTTCCTTATGTAAATACAGAGATATTCTATGTACAGGCAAATGTATATAAGTGTGTGTATAATCATATAATCCAGAATATATGTTGCCACTGACTCTGCAAACAATTTTACTTATTTTTCTTCATTATATACCTAGAATTAGAGTAGCTGGGTCATAATGTAGATATATGTTTAATGTTTTTAGCAACTGCCCAATGATATTCTAAAGTAGTTGTAACATTTTATTTTTCCACCATTTGTGGTGTGAGAGTTTCAGTTCTTCCTCATCCTCATCAACACTTGGTATGGTCAATCTTTTTAATTTTATCCATTTTTACAGGTGTATAGTGGTACCTCATTGTAATTTTAGTCTTGCATTTTCCTAATAGCATTGCACATCTATTAATATGCTCATTTGCTATCCAAACATCTTTGAGCCATTTTGATAGGTGTTTAGTAGTATATTATGCTTTTAATTAATATATTCCTGATTAATTATATTAAGCACATTTTCACGTTTATTTTCCATTGGGATATTCTCTTTTGGCCATTTTTGGTCTTTTTTCTTATTGTAAGTTTAATATATATTACGTGTGCAGTTCTTTGTCTAAGATGTATTTTCCCCAGTCTGATGCTTACATTTTTACTCTTAATGGTATCTTTTGATGATAAAATGTACAAGTTGGGTAAATTACAATTTACCAGGTTATTTTTTCTTTTCATAGCTAGGGATTTTGTTGCTTTGTATGAGAAATCTTTGTCAATCTAATTCCATCAAGATATTCTCTTATGTTTTATGATAAATTATACTTTTAACTACTACAATTAAATCAACTTAATTTTGCTGTGTAATGTGAAGGAGCATACAGGGTTTATTTATTTATTTATAATTTTTTATGAATATCCCATGGCTCCAATACCATTTATTTTGAAGATATTTATTTTTCCTTTGAAGTGCATTGGTGCTTCTGGTGTAAATCAAGAGGTTGTGTACGTGAGGTCCATTTCTGCACTCTCTTCTGTTCCTTTCATGTGTCTTTTCTCCTCACAAAAATATAAGACATTTGTTATAAGAGGTTAGGTTGTAGCCTCTCTGTGTCTTTTATCTTCTCATATAACTTTTGGAATGGTCTTATATACTCTAACAAAAAATCTGCTGGGATTACACGGACTTTATTTGAAGAAAATTTACATCTATGATATGGTTGGGCTTTGTGTCTCTACCCAAATTTCATCTCAAATTGTAATCCTAATGTGTCAAGGGAGAAAGGTGATTGGATCATAGGGGCAGTTTCCCTCATGCTATTGTGATAGGGAGTGAGTTCTCACGAGATCTGATGGTTTTATAAGGTGCTCTTCCCCGTTAGTTTTCTCTTCTCTCACCTACCGCCATGTAAGACATGCCTGCTTCTCCTTATTCCATGATTTTAAGTTTCCTTAGGCCTCCCCAGCCATATAACACTGTGAGTTAATTAAACCTCTTTTCTTTATAAATTACCCAGTCTTGGGTATTTCTTAATGGCAGTATGAGAACAGACTAATATAATCTAACAGTTTAGAGTCTTTTATTCTATGAACATGGCATATTTTTCTATTTATTTAGATCTTTGATTTATTTAAGCAATGTTCATTTTGTCTATAGTTTGGAAAATTCTTTCATATAGCTTATTATTTTTATTCTTAGATATTTTATGGTTTCAGTGAAATTATTAATACTATTTAAAAATCTTGTATTGTATAATTGTTTGTGGCTAGTTTATAAAAATACAACTGGTCTCGTATTCTGTGACCTGGCTGAATTCACTTACTAGTTCTTGTAGCTTGTAAATTTCTTTGTATTTTTTAAATTCACAATCATGTTGTCAGTGTATAATGGCAGTTATACTTTATCTTTTCACTTCCTCCACTTTAACAATGGCCAGAGTAACCATCTATCTGCTCCACAGCCAACACAGAATAACTCTCCAGAAGGTAATTGTTATAGAGTATAACCCTGAACTCATTTCTCAGCAATACTCTAGAAAAATGATGGTTTTGGAGGGGTACTTGAACGTTAGTAGCCTGCCCATTCCTCTAAATACAGGCATACCTCAGAGATATGGGAAGTTCAGCTCCAGGCCACTGCAATAAAGCAAATATCTCAATACAGTGAGTCACAAATTTTTTGGGTTGTTTATGAATAGAGGACCTGTGTTCTCTAACAGTCAAGCCAATCCTAAGAAAAAGAACAAAGCTGGATGCATCACATTACCCAAATTCAAATTACACTCTAAGTCTGCAGTAACCAAAAAAGCATGGTACTGGTACAAAAACAGACTCATACACCAATGACACAGAATAGAGAGACCAGAAATAGTGCAGTACACCTACAACAATCTGATCTTCAACAAACTCGATAAAAATAAGCAAACGGGAAAGGAACCATTTAATAAATTGTGCTGGGATAACTGGCTAGCAATATGGAGAAGACTGAAACTGGACTCCTTCCTTACACCATATACAGAAATCAACTCAAGATGGATTAAAGATTTAAATATAAAACCTAAAACTACAAAAACCCTGGAAGAAAACCCAGGAAATACCGTTCTGGACATAGGTCCTGGCAAAGATTTCATGACAAAGATGCCAAAAGCAATTACAACAAAAACATAAATGGACAAATGGGGCCTAATTACACTAAAAAGTTTCTGCACAGCAAAAGAAACTATCAACAGAGTAAACAGATAACCTAGAGAATGCGAGAAAATATTTGCAAAGTATGGATCTGACAAAGGTCTAATATCAAGAATCTATAAGAAACTTAAATCAACAAACATGAAACAAACAACCCCATTAAAAAGTGGGCAAAGGGTGGCCGGGCACGGTGGCGCATGCCTGTAATCCCAGCACTTTGGGAGGCCGAGGCAGGCGGATCACAAGGTCAGGAGATCAAGACCATCCTGGCTAACGTGCTGAAACTGTGTCTCTACTAAAAATACAAAAAATTAGCCGGGCGTGGTGGCGGGCGCCTGTAGTCCCAGCTACTCGCGAGACTGTGGCAGGAGAATGGTGTGAACCTGGGAGGCGGAGCTTGCAGTGAGCCAAGATACGGCTTGAAAAGACACTTTTCCAAAGAAGACATGCGTGTGGCCAATAATCATATGACAAAATGCTAAAAGTCACTAATCATTAGAGAAATACAAATCAAAACCACAATGAGATACCATCTCACACTAGTCAGAATGAATATTATTAAAAAATAAAATAACAGATGCTAGTGAGGTTTCAGAGAAAAGGGAACGTTTATACACTGCTAGTGGGAATGTAAATTCATTCAGTCATTGTGGAAAGCAGTATGGTGATTTCTCAAATAACTCAAATCAGAACTACAATTCAACCCAGCAATCCCATTATTGGACATATACTCAAAGGAATATAAATCATTCTACCATAAAGACACATGCATGCATATGTTCATTGCAGGACTACTCACAATAGCAAAAACATGGATTCAACCTATATGCCATCAATGGTAGACTGGATCAAAAAATGTGGTACATACACACTATGCAATACTACACGGCTATAATAAAAAAATGAGATCATATCCTTTGCAGCAACATGGATGGAGCTGGAAGCTGTTAACCTAAGCAAACTAACACAAGTACAGGAAACCAAGTACTGCATTTTCTCACTTATAAATGGGAGTTAAACATTGAATACATATGGACACAAAGAAGGGAACAACAGACACTGGGACTTACTTGTGGGTGGAGGGAGGGAGGGAGGAGGATGAGGATTGAAAAACTACCTATCAAGTACTATACTTATCACCCAGGAGATGAAATAATATGTCCACCAAACTTCCATGACATGAAATTTACCTATATAATAAACCTGCAAATGTACCTCTGAACCTAAAACTTCAAGTAAAGTAAAAAGTTATGTTTACATTATACTGTGGTATATGAAGTGTGCAATAGCATTAAATCTGTAAAAACAACATACATACTTGAATTTAAATATGCTAACAGTCATCCGAGCCTTCAGTTATTCATAATGGTTTTGCTTAAGGGTCCTACCTTCAATGGCTGGCTGCTCACTGACCAGGGTGCTGGTTGCTAAAGGTTGGAGTGGCTGTGGCAATTTCTGAAAATAAGATAACAATGAAGTTTAGTGAATCAATTGACTTCTCTTTTCACAAAAGATTTCTTTATAGCATGCAATGTTGTTTGATAGCATTTTACTGACAATAGAATTTCTTTCCAAATTGAAGTCACTCCTCTCAAACCCTTGTGCTTCTGTGTCAACTAAGTTTATGCAACACTAAAATCTTTTGTTGTTAGTTGGGAGTGGTGGCTCATGCCTGTAATCCCAGCACTTTGAAAGGCCAAGGTGGGTGGATCAATTGAGGTCAGGAGTTCGAAACCAGCCTGGCCAACATGGTGAAACCCTGTCTCTAGTAAAAACACAAAAATTAGCCATGCATAGTGGCGGACACCTGTAATCCCAGATACTTGGGAGGCTGAGGCAGGAGAATTGCTTGAACCTGGGAGGCGGAGGTTGCAGTGAGCCGAGATCGCACCACTGCACTCCAGTCTGGGCAACAGAGTGAGGCTCTGTCTCAAAAAAAAAAAAAAAAAAAAAAAAAAAATTAAAATCTTTTGTTGTCATTTCAACAATGTGATGTTCACAGCATCTTCCCTACACAAGTTTCTACCTCAATAAATAAACTTTTTTTTTTTTGCTCATCAATAAGAAGCAACTCATTTATTCAAGTTTTATCATGAGATTGCAGCAATTTAGTCACATCATTGGGCTCCATCTCTAACTCTAGTTCTCTGTTTCCAGCATCTCTACAGTCTGAAGTCTTGAACCCACCAAAAAAGTTATTCATGAGGATTGAAATCAACTTCTTTCAAACTCCTGTTAATGTTGATATTTTGACTTCATGATTCTTTCATGAATCATGAATGTTGTTAGTGGCATCTAGACTGGTGAATCTTTCCTGCAAGGTTTTTAATTTACTTTGCCCCGATCCATCAGAGGAATTAAATATGGCAGCTATAGCCTTATGAAATGCATTTCTTAAATAGTAAGACTTAAAGTTAAAAATTCTCCTTGATCCATGGGCTGTTAACAGGCAGGAAAACAGCATTAACCTTCTTGTACATCTCCATCAGAAATCTTCAGTGACTAGGTGCATTGTCAATGAGAAGTAATATTTTTTCTGAGATGTAGATCTCAACAGTAGGCTTAAAATATTCAGTAAACCATACAATAAATGTATGTGATGTCAACCAGGTTTTGTTATTCCACTTGTAGAGCACAGGGAGAGTAGATTTAGCATAATTCTGAAGGTCTCTAGGATTTTCAAACAGTAAATGAGCACTGTCTTCAACTTAAACGCACCAGCTGCATTGGCCCCTAACAACAAAGTCAGCCTGTCCTTTGAAGCTTTGAAGCCAGACATTGATTTCTCCCTTCTAGCTATGAAAGTTCCAGATGGCATCTCCTTCTGATAAAAGGCTGTTTTATCTCAATTGAAAATCTGTTTAGTGTGCCACGTTCATCAATTATCTTAGCTAGATCTTCTGTATAACTTGCTTCAGCTTCTATACCAGCTCTTGCAGCTTCTCCTTGCCCTTTTATGTTATGGAGACATCTTTCTTTAAACCCTGAACCAACTCCTGCCAGCTGCAAACTTTTCTTCTGTAGCTTCTTCATTTATCTCATCCTTCATAAAATTGAATAGTCTCGCTGTGGATTAGGTTTTGGCTTAGGTAAATGTTGTGGCTGGTTTGATCTTTTATCCAGACCACTAAAACCATCTCCACATCAGCAAAACGGCTGTTTTGTTTTCTAATCATTCATGTATTCACTGGAGTAATACTTTTAATTTTCTTCAAGAGCTTTTCCTTTGGATTCACAACTTGGCTATTTGGCACAAGCAGGTTAAGCTTTCAGCCTATCTTGGCTTTCAACATGTCTTCTTCACAAGACTATTTCTAGCTTTTAATTTAAAATGAGACAAGTTACTCTTTTTCCTTGAACACTTAGAGGTCAGTAGGCTCATTAATTGGCATAATTTCAATACTATTGTGTCTCAGGGATTAGGGAGGCCCAAGAAGAGGAAGAGAGACGAAGAAATGGCTGGTTGATGGAGCAATCACAACACCCACACCATTTATTAAGTTAGCTATATCGGAATGGTTCATGGCATCCCAAAACAATTACAATAGTAATCTCAAAGATCACTGGTCACAGATACCCATAACAGGTATAATAATCACAAAAGAGCTTTAAATATTGCAAAGATTACTAAAATATGACACAGATACACAAATTGGGCACAGTATTGGAAAAGTGGTGCTGATAGACTTGATTAACGAAAGGTTGCCACAAAACTTTGATTTGTGAAAAAAAAACTACAATTTCTGCAAAGCACAATACAGTGTAAAAACCCTGAAATATGCCGTATTTAAAATCTCTCCATGAATAAAACACAAGACCCAGAGGATTACATACTGAGGTCATATCATTTTTGTCCCCACCAGAACTGCTTTCAGTGAATGTTACTTTGGCATGACGCTATTGACTTACATTGAGGATTATTATTAAAAACAGCTAGTGAACCAAGCTGTAGTATTTCCTCTAGCGGTGCCTTTCCAGATACTATTTGCTGCATTTTGTACAGTTACAACATAAGAGCACAAGAACTATATTTTTTGTCTGTAGACTCAGTACAGGAGTAATTATAAGTCATTTTTATCTTGAGAATCCTCATATGTATGCAACTGACCATGTTTTCTTATTGCACAGACTTCCAGAAAGTTCTTAGTTGAGGTACATTATTTACATATTTACGGCATAAGTTTTGTATAGTAACAATTCCCACCTCTATGCTATCTTTTTTGTTCCCATTTTTTCTATTTTATTCCAAGTTTTTAAAAAGCAATGGAATTTTCTCTGCCGCAAGAAACTAAAAGCATTTCTGCTTTATGTACATACTGTACATTAAATTCAATAAAATTATCTAATACAAAGTTATTTTTTCCAGATCTTGGATTTATTTTTAATACCCACATTTACCTATTTTGAATGGATTAAAGCCGGTAAATGTATTAATGATTAGCGATAATTATATTAATTTGGATTCTTAATTGTGATAGAAATTTAACCTAGCCAACTTTGAAAAGAAAGGTAAGGGTAGTAGCAGTTGACAATCACGTAATCTAAAGGAAGGTTGGTGTTATTTGAAAATTGACAAACCAGCAACGAAACAGGATCTACAATAGTGATTTTTATACCAAACAGTCTGCCATTGAATCACGTGGTCTTCAAATTTGATTTCCATCCCTTGCTCAAATTTCAAAGCTCTAGAGGAAAGCATTTGACTGGCCAATCTTGAGTCACCTGTTCACTCCTTAGCTGTACTAGGGTGGTGGACTGAAGCATTCTGCCACTTCAGCTTCAGTAGTAGGAGGCAAACCCTGGTTTCAACATTTCACTAAGACCACACACAGAAAAAGGGTGGAAATCTTCTGGAAAGAAATGGATATGCTCGTAAGGAGGAGGAATAGAGGCTAGGAGGACTGAAAAAAAGAAGACAAATGTTATTCCTCCGTTCCATCATGAGAGTCAGCAGCGGAGGTTGAAAGGACAAGAGCAAAAGAGAAAAGAATTCTATATTCTCCTCTCTGCAAAACAGGGACTTTTTATACTGGAAAATTGTATCTATGGAAGCAGAGAGACGACGTGGGAAAAGCACACAGCTTGGAGTCAGAAGCTATAGATTTACATTCTGGCTCTGCTTTTTATAAAATATGTGAAGGCTTGGAAGTAACTATTCTCTCTGACCCTCAGCTCCAAAATGTACAGAATGGAAACAATATTCACTTGACAGCCTTGTTGTAAGCATTCAATAAAATTATGTAAATAAACATAAGCTGCTTTCATTCCCTGCCACACATTTGACCTTTATTTTTGCTCGACATGGAAATTCATATATATATATACATACACACACACATACACACACACACACATACATACAGATTGTCCTTTGCTCACGAACTTTGAACTTACCAATGTTCACAAATAAGTGGCAGAATTAAAACCTGTGCAACCTGCCTATCACCAATAGAAGGCATTAGCAGTCACATGTGCTCACTTTTGAGGTTTGCTATTTCTAGTGTATAGTTTTCTTATTTTTGATATTTTAAAAAAGTATTAATTTCATTATGTTCAATGAGTGTAAAACTGTGAAGACCAAATTGTTGACACCTATAGAGTATGACAGGAAATCCTATCTCCATCTTTTCTTAGTTTAAATTCTCCAAAATTATCTGTAAATTTAATAATATTTAGATAACACTTATACTTCTTCTAGCTTCCTACCTAAAAGTGGAGATTTTATTCTTTAAAACTGTTGGATCCCAGTTTCAGTGTCACCACTTCAGGGATTCGATATATTGCTGGATTCTCTGTTGTCAATTTGTCCTGATCGCCAGCTTCTTCTTAGATATGTCTGCGTATCAAGGGAGAAGCTGGGAACTACATTTTCCAGATTCCCCTTCTCTACCTGGTTTCAAGTTAGAGTCAGCTAATGAGAGACACTTGCATGAAATCTAGAAAGTGAAAGACAAGGATAGACCATTAATTCACAGAAACAGATTTGGACAGATATGTGTGCTGGTGTCAGAGGTAACATTTGAAGCAACTTTCAGGTTAATTTCTTAAGAACAAGCTGCTTAGGTGCTGCAGGATAGGGTTGCTGGTAATAGCTTGCCTAATCTTTGTTCCCTGGGTGCTTCCAGTCATGGCATAATTATTTCTACTAATTTTACATTCAAATATAAACCTGTATATTTGAAATACATGGAGGTTTTTCTTGATGCCTCTCTGACTGCAAAGAAAGTTTCCCATTCAATTAAATGGAGGAGCTAACTGTTGATCTGAGTCTGTTGTATAATTTCACAGGTGGAAAACCATACTAAACAAAAAAGAAACAAGCAAACAAAAATTGCTGCCAAACCTAACTGTATCAACCTCTGCTCCAATTCTGTTTCTGATATAGTAAGTCAGAGTGGGACCTAAGAATATGCATTTTACTCATCTCCCCCAGATGATTCTGCTGTAAGTGGCCTAAGATTACAACTTAAGCAAAAACAATGTAAGGCTTTGGGCTCTATTAAAATTCAACTATTTCCATAATATTTTATGCATTTTCATTCATTTATTCCTACAAGTGACTGAAGTGGGTCCTTTGAACAGGTTAACAAGAGACTGCAAGGAGGAGGCATGTGTGCTGGGGAACGCTGGTGGGAAGATAACATTTTAAAAGAAGCTGAGAATTCCAAATACAGACTTGACTCTTTAATCATTCTTTTTCTGTGGCAAACTGGGAGGAAAAGAAGTTGGAAAACTAGTTGCAAGAAACATGAAACAAATATAAATAACAGCTTGGGAACTTCTAGAAGTCTTTGAATTAAACTCAGGGAAAGTAGATGCCTCAACCTACTGCCATATATCAGTGTCCATTGGTTCATTGGAAAGAGATACTTCCAGTTACAAACAATACTCTGGAGCGACAACCACAAAACCTTGATGGCATATAACAATAAATATTAATTTTAGCTCATGGGTCCACACATGGGCTAGGAGGTTCTGCTGATGTAAGCAAAACTCAGCTGATCTTGGCTGGCCAGGCTTATGCATCTGGGTCAGCTGGTGGATTGGCTCAGGGTTGGCTGGTCAAGGAGGATCTCAGCTCTCTGGGCTCTGCTCCTCATGGCTTCTCATCCTCTAGTACTCCAGCAGGGCTTATTTTCTTTGTTGAGGTAGGGGTCTGAGGTAGAGTGGTAGTACATAGAAACTTCAGAGGGCTCTGATCAGAACGGCACGCCAGCATTTCCGTCACATTCTTTAAGCCAAATCAAGTCACTAAACCAGCTCAGATTATAGGATGAGGAAATACCCTCCTTGTTGGGAGATGTTGCAAAGACCTTACAAAAGGCATGGATACAGGAAAGAATTGGGGTTATTTTAGCAATCAATATACTGTAGTCCAGATGGGATCACATCCTGGCAGGCGAAAGAATGTCTTGTCTATACTATTGTCCTTCTCTGCTTTTCATATTACATTTCACTGCCAGTAATCTAGAAAAAATAAATTTTGCCAGGTGTGTGACTGCAATTCAATAAAATGATTTTCCTGTTCAGATAATAAAGAGATGAGAGAGAGCTGCATAACGGCACTCCAAGTCCTCTGCAATATCTAGGGAAAGAAAAAGCATCATCACACTTCCCACACAGGTATAAGTATCAAGTTGGCAACAGCTACAAATACTATCCTCTGCCAATAATTCATGTCAGGTTCTTGGTATCTGTAGTGTTCCTTATCAACACCTAATAGGAAAGAGAACAAGCTTTGTTTTGTTTTTCCCTAAGTTTCAACTTAAAAGGCAAACCTTATTGTCTCACATAAAATACAAAGGTAAAAAAAAAAAAAATAGGAAAGAAAAAGGAAAGAAGAGTAGGAGTGAACGCCTCCACAGATTGATGAAAAGGAAACTTATGATTATACCCAAGTTAGTGGGTTCTTGTTCATACGGTAGGTTGGCCTTTAAAATCATTTGCAGGCCCCTATGAGCCAAGTTAATTTTGTTTTTTATTTCAAGGAAATGAAAAGAAAGTAGGTGATCTGGTAATGATAGCTGTGCAATGCCTAGTCAGGAGTCAAGCACATGATTCCTAACTGCCAGATGATAGTTAGATCCCCAACCTACAGTAAATTTTATAAACAAGTTTAGTGAAACGTTCTCGCCTTCTAAAGCATCAAGAAAGTTTTCAGAGGTCTTGGCTTATACAGCAAAGGTTTATTAACAAGGCACACATGTTGCTCTTTCAGCTTTAGTCTTTTTCTATATAATACAAATTCAGTTCGTATTTTCTTTAAAAAATTTTTGTAATGAACTTTCCTCTCCTAAACCTTAGCATTGATCTGGAAATACAATGCATGCTAAACTAACTCAGGATTTATTTTTAAAATCATGACAATATCCATAACTGGGTTGTGTATACCCAATGTCCATAGCAGCAAAACATTTAAAAATATTAGTCTCTGCTACTATCAATGGTAAATCCTTCTACTTACTCAGTCTTCCTCTTTTATTCTGACGTTTATTATATCCTCCTATGTATGGTACTATTGACTTGTTCTTTTAACTTGGTGAATTAAACAAAGAAAGATATTGACTAGCATGTAATGAGCCACGGTAACAGGAATTACATCTTTGATTCTTCTTTTTACACTATTTCTCCCTGTCTCTGGATTCCCTCACACTTATCCCAAGTTCTCGGTCTATTCTTCATCCTGATATTTTTGCTTCTCATAAGATTTAAAAATAATATTAACGGCCGGGCGCAGTGGCTCACGCTTGTAATCCCAGCACTTTGGTAGGCCGAGTCGGGCGGATCACGAGGTCAGGAGATCGAGACCACGGTGAAACCCCATCTCTACTAAAAAATACAAAAAAATTAGCCGGACGTGGTGGCGGGCGCCTGTAGTGCCAGCTACTCGGAGAGGCTGAGGCAGGAGAATGGCGTGAACCCGGGAGGCGGAGCTTGCAGTGAGCCGAGATTGCGCCACTGCACTCCAGCCTGGGCGACAGAGCCAGACTCCGTCTCAAAAAAAAAATAAATAAATAAATAAATAAATAATAATAATAATATTAAGAAGAAAAAAGCATCACACAAAGTGACATGTAATTGACAAAGCTTAATAAATGCCATCTATACTGACTGTTTATATGCTAAGAGTACAAAAAATCTTTGTAGAAAAAAATAGTAAAATTGCTATTATTCAAAAAGCCTTGCCAGGTTTTTAGCCACTTTCATATGGTGCTATGTTTTAAAATTATGAAAAATGCTTACGTTGTCCCCTCTTCCACATTGCTAGCCACTCTCAATATTTGATTATTTGGCATAAGATACATAGATTAATTATCACTTTATGTGGTTCCTGTCTTGTCCTCCCCTATCCCTACCTGCAGAGAAGAATAGAATGAGAGGAATTGATCCAGTTTTCATTTAGCTATGTAATATTTCAAATTAATAAATATCGTACTTCATGGATCCAAAGCAGTTCACAAAATAAAGGTGTATCTCATAATCAGTGACATGTTAGATTCAATAAAATATATAGTACTAAGCATATCATTTCCCACTCTCTTTTGTTTCCACCAGTATTCCCCCAGTGATATGAACTGTGAAGCAAGATTTTTCATATCAGACCAAGGGGCTATGTAAACAGATTGTGCACTGACTTAAAAAGAATGTATGGTTAAAAAAAAGATACAGGACCATTTAAGTTATGTATAAATAAACAAGTTAGCTTTTCTTTAAATAATAAATTTGCTTGGGATCTAACATGTGATTCTTTAATAAGACCGAGTTCGGTTAACACATAGTCTTGGAATGTTTCTCTGAGTTATATATTTATAAGAGGCACTGGAACATCAATTCAGCCTGTACCTCCAATACAGTGTTACTTCCCTAATATTTGGAGAACTTCAGGGTAAAAGATGAATTATTCTGGGTAATAATGTCCCATAAATATTATTGTAGTATCAGCTACAAGTGAACAGATTTTGGGTCCATATCCATATAAAACATTCCACCTCAGTATAGAGTAATCTTGTGAAACCATGTGAGGTCCTCATCCCTGCAGGCATTTGAAGCAGAAGCTGTCTGTACTTCTGTCAGGATTAAAATAAGCTGATTCTTAATTGGGTGATAAAGGAAGGACTCTGAAAAAACTGTCCCTTCCAAACTCGGAGTCAAAGATCTTATGGCATGACTGTACATAGGCTCATACACTCTATATTTAGAAAGCCAGTCCTAGCTAAAAAAAACTATGTATTTGTCATTTCTTGAAAACCAAGAAAACACAATGAACATTCTTTTAATATCTATGATATTACTCTACTTTCTATTCAAAAGTGGCCTTATTTTTTCCTCTTTCAACCCATGCCTTGTACTCTGTTTTAAAAAGTTGACTATCTAAGATGAATCTAAACATAGCTTTAGGCTACTCTTTGGAAACTGCTGACTTCACTAAAACAAAAATAAAAGTAAAAACTGTAAGTCCTGAAATAGTAGCAACTATTGTTCCGAATACTGCCTTCATATCGTTGGAGAAAAATTTAAAGTGCATATTACTCTGAAAAGAACCTGGTAATATCGAAATATAGAAGAGTGTAACTCTAGTGGGTAATAAAATTCTTCCAAATCCTGACATGCATTTACTGCCTTATTCACAGTTTTCCTATTTCATTTTATACAATATAACACATGAATGGAGCTCTTATAAATCCTTCTTTTCTGGCTTCTATCCTGTTTTGTAATCTCACAGACTCCTTCCCCTGACTCCATGCCTTTAGTTCCTTGTTTACTGCATTTATCAATTGTGCAGAAATACAAACCTCTGAAACCAGATTTGCTCTCAATAATTCTGTCATATCAAACACACTGATTGCTACACATTCAGTTTTTGACCTGACATATTTAAATAGAAACCCGATCCTGTGCAGCATGGGAGAAAGTCACTGGACAAAGAACTGCTGATCATGTCCACGGCCCAAAGTGTCTTCCCCAGAAATTAAGGGGATTTGCAAATCTGAATAGGAGATCTGAATCATACGGGCCAACCTTGGGCAAGACTAGTGTATATGCTCTGATGTGACTGTATGTATGTTGTCATACACAGCTGTAACCTAAATCCCTGCAAAACAGGCTAGGACATACTGTTCCCTAGAGAATGACCAAAAGGACAAAATATCTACTTGGCATGTTTTCGCTTATTTGTTTTTGACAGAATATATAACAAATCTATAATAAATCAACAAACCTATAATATAGATATAACAAACCTGTAACAAATGTAATCAGCTTATTTCATGAATCTCTAGGTCCACTTTACTCGCCTCCTTTTTTCCCAGACTTTTTACTGCTTTTCCAACATCCACATTGAATCTGATTAATTACAGGGTTCTTCCTAGGCCATCTAAGCTTAAATTTCTCTAATTGCAGAAAAAAGGAGTAAAGTCCATCAAAAAGCAGATGCAAACAGCCAAATTCAACTAAATTCCACCCCCAACTCCTACACCAACCACCAATTAGTTCATCCTAAAACTAACTTCTCTATCTTTAAAACAAGTTCTTTAGAATCAGAATGATTTTTCATCAGCCTTAAACCACAAGTATGTACAGGAGGGTTTACAAACCTGTCTTGAAAATCAAACATAGGATACCCACTTGCTTCTGAGTACCTTTAGGAAGTTATCAGATGACTATAAAGCCAAATAAAGTATAACAGATGTCCTAATTCAGCTAAAATCATGACTCTGACAGGCCCAAGCTAAGGAATTGGAAGGTGTTCCATCTTCCAAAGTCTTTTTATTGTCTCTGATTGAATTATGGACTGAAACAAAACAAAAACAAAGTAACGACTGTCCCTAACAGATGAGGAACTTGGGTTTCCACTAGGCTTGAGCTATGGCAAATAAAGCTGTTTAAGTACAGCTGTACTTACAACCCTGTACATACGTCTCCTATACATACAACCCTCCTGGACTATTCAGGGAGATCTTCAAGGAAGAGTTTGCTTCAGGGATAAAGGATCACAGCACAGGAATCCCACTCAGCAACACAGTCTACTGACTGGAGACCAGTGTGAATTGTGGAGTGTGGGAGTTGAATATAAAACTTTCTCCATGCTGTTATTCTTCGGCTTGTGTGGAGTTGCCAGATTTCAAGGTAGTATGTTGCTTGAATAATGAGAATATCACTGGTGACAGTGACAGCATAGAGACTGAAAGCATTTTTCTCAACACTGTATACTTTCACATTTTTCTGTGACTCTGCGAGTAAGTGCTAGCCTCCAAAATGACTAGCATTGCCATCCCTGACCAGCTGTTGACATGTTGACCCCAAGTCTACTATAATGTGACTTAAAAGATAAATAAATGTAGCACTGGTTATGTTGTAAGGTTGAGAAATAAGACTCTTGTTATGGTTCTAATACTCTGAGGTCAGGGAATTCTATGAAACTCTCTTAACCGTGCATCATAAAGGAAAGGAATATTACTCTCCTGAATTTGCATTGAAATGTCCTGAGTCCTGAAAAAATAGTAATAGTTGTTTTAGAGAAGTTAGCAGACTATGGCCCTTAGGCCATACCCAGCCTTCCACCTGTTTTTGTAATAAGCAAACAAAAAACAAAAAACAAAAATCCCCAAGTTTTATTGGAACACAGCCTCGCTCATTTGTTTACCTACTGCCTATGGATGCTCTGGTGCTACAAGAGCAGAGCTGAGTAGTGATAGACATGGTATGGCCCGTAATCTAAAATATTTACTCTGAAGCTCTTTCCAGAAAATTTTACCAACTTCTCTTCTAAAAGTAGGGCACGCAACTCAAACCCCTGGAAGCAGAGTGGGTGACACAAAAGCAGCTGCTAGCCAGCAGAGCTGTCTGAGTTTGCAGCTTAAGAGTCTAGGCTTGGCGAGCATCAGTCCCCAAAACAGCAGCCAATCTTATCCAGATACAGCATCTATTTGGCCTCCGATCATTTGTCACCCTCCATCAGCTATACCCTGTATTGCAGCATCATGCGTTCCCCCTTGTCAGTTCCTATGTCAGCCTGCTTCCAGCTGAATAAAGACAATAAAAAGTACTTGGGGAAAAATGGAAGAAGAGAAAGAAATCTAAGTATTTCTCGACCCTTTCTCTGCTTTTGGCAGCTTCTCATGCAGAGATTGTACCTCTTCCATGAATCCATTCCCTGATAGATTCGCCTTCTGCAGTTTCAACCTCCACCTTATAACCATGATTCCAAATTCTGATTATATCATTTCCGCCTTGTCCTTCCAGTTTAGGGACACACAGACTTGCTGCTATTGCTAATCTTAAGGGTTGCTCAGGATCCCCTGTTGGAATTCTCAGTATTTATATCACTTAAGTTACTACCTCCCTACATTAAATTCCCTTTGTTGTAAATAATTGAGGTGATTTCTACTTTTCTAGTACACAAGGGTCACTCGTATCTCAGATGAGACGAAGCAAAGCAGTTCTGCTTAAGTGGCCCCTTTGTGCTATAGTGGCTACTAGCAGCTTCAAGATCAGCCTCCGCTACCAGGGATTGTGAACAATAATCAGGCTTAGTTTGGAATGCAGTTAAATCACATCTTGAGGATTCTCTGAAGCACTTATGTAGTAATAAAATTCTTACAGGAGCAGGTGAGAGCTTGGCATCAGTGAAATTCAGGCACAGATGTTAATGTGACTTCAGTTATAATTGAAGAGTGGTAAGGAATAGGACATTCAAGTTCCAAAAAGGATTCCATTTTGAACTATAGTGCTATTAATTTGTCATTGTGTGTAATGCCATTCAACATTTTCCTTAAACACTAATTGACAGAGTTACAATTTCTTCTAACAAAAGAAGAAATTGATGAGATTTCAATCTGATGGTTTTAATTACTGTCATTAAAGATACACACGAGCTTTCAGACTTAAATGCCCTCTCCCAGTTCTACTCTGGTAAATTCTTTGGGAGTTATAGAAGCCACTATAATTCAGACTCATAGTTTGATAGGAAAAGTCAGCCCTAGTTAAATGCCATCAATAGCTAATGCAGTTTGGACAGTTTAATTATGTACTTGTCTGAACACTTGTCACACTTCTGGTGACTTCAAAGCAATGTAGTCTTCAGCACTAAAATTTGCAGTGTTTTATAATCAATCTTATTAGTGCTTCTTCACATTACAAGACTATGTGAGATATGAAGAGGTTAAGTAACTTGACCAAGACTATCCTGAACTGACAAGAAAAACTCGAGAGTTGAAACAATTAGCTAAGTGGTTCAAGCAAGATTAACAACCCATCTTTTTTTAGGGGGTGGGAGGAGTTTAAATTACTAAACTAAGTATCTGATAATTACCTAAACTCTCAGATCTCAGATTAAAATCATGGTCCAAATTCAGCATCACAATACTTAGTGCATTTCTTAGTGCTGTGTTTTTTATTGAAATTATGAACCCTTTGTTTCATATTTAAAAATTCTGTCACTGTTTTTGAAGTGTTACATATTTATACCGCCACCTGGTGGATTGATTTGTAATAAAGGCAGGCATATGGCTTGGGGTGGAAAAGGTGAGAACAATCAGCCTGGAGCTATTCATCCTTTTAAAGACACCTTTTCTCTTAGGCGCCTCACTTCTAACGCTGTACTTGAAAATTTTGTTCTGAATATAAACAGCCAGAGAAGGAAATTCAGAATCATGTTATTAACAGACATGTTTTGCTTCCTCAAGGAGAAACAGATAAATGAAGTCCCCAGTAGCCAGGAAAACATGAACATATGTTAAAGTCATTAATGGCCGTGTTGCTTCTGTTTAGCAGCAAGGTATAATGACACAACGGATTTGCTTTTTCCTCATTATGTGATGTTAACAAGGAGAATAATTATGACAGGGAAGATAGGGATGGCTGTATTTTTTAAATTAAAAGTAATGGATAAATTTAGTATAAAATTTATCTTTTTCTAGAAATAATAAATTTTGTAGAAAAGTTGACAGTTCTCTTTTGAGATATATCTGCTATGCCCTTAGAGATTAATTGGGACTCTGTTTTTGTATATTTATTCTCATCTATAACCACTTTAGGACAGAGCTACCTTTACTTAAACAGGTTACTTGTATTGGTCTGTTTCCACATTAAGACAATTTTCCAGGGTCATTTCTGTAGGATTTTTTTTGAAATGTAATATTCCTTGTATGTCCAGGGTACTAAGAGTTCATGCCTTTGTCTTTGGAGACAATGGTGTCCTTGCAACTGACAAAGCTTCTTTAAAAGGAATAAGCTTATTTCTGTTGAATCAGCCTCTTTACTTCTATACGACTCCTTTAGGTTTGTGATAAGAATGACTAGCAGAAAGAATAACTGAAGACATCCTTTATATCATTTAAACTTTTTTCTAGCATTTATGAAAACTAGTAAGGAACCAAATCCTCAACATTTACTTTATAATTGTTGGAATATTCTGGTTATTAAACAATTTTATCTTAAAAATGAATTAATATTCATATTTTACTTCTTTAAACTGGTATTTTACATAAAATTTTTTCTTTTTTTACTCATTTTCTAATTATTATTAATTAATTGGTTAAGCAAATTAAGAAGAAGTACCCAGTGATTACAAATTATACAAAATATTAAATATTTAAAATTAGTTTTGACCCTAGGCAAACATTTCAGACCCAGTATATTTTCTTCATTGTCTTAGCATAAAACAAATACAAAAAGTCTCTTTGTATTTGCAACTACTGGATAGGTGAATGACACTTTAAAACTCTAGGGATCTGACAATGAATGCACTGATACACACCAAATAAGATATATTATAAATTTTGGTCTCATCCATAAAGACAAACATTGGATAATCCAACACTTATTATTCAGAGTAAAAGTAGTACTTTGGAACTTTTAAAAGAAGACACGCACATGTGCACACACACATGCATACACACAAAAACACACACACATCTGTTACGTAGGATTCATTTAAAAGAAGCTTTGTGTACATAAAAATTCATTAATCTTTCTGGTCTTTTCAGTTGGCTTTGGAATATATATTTATATATATGTATGTGTGTCTATATTATTCAATGCTTACATAGTTATAGATATTACTAGTAAGTATTTTAGCTCAGTATCCAATACTATATTTGGCACCCTGTTAGTTGCACTCTGGTGATATTGTTGTCTCTTTGCATCTTTGATCCTTTCCTTTAATTTTACCCTACATGTTACAAGAAATTATAGATCTGTATAATTTAGAAGGTCAAAAATTTCAAAAGGTTTTCTTTTAAACAAAAAGTAACAGTCCACACTTTCTTTCCCCTATTTCCCAGTCCTCAGAAACAACTACTTTGATCTTTTGCCGATGATTATTTTACTAGTTACATTAATGCCTTTAAACAAGGTGGAATGCCTATCCCACTATGAAAGTGAGAAATCTGTTCTCTTTCCTTTCCTCACTTTATCTACAGCCTGAACTTCCTTTCTGTATCTCTTCAGAGAGAGATTACTGATTGCCTTATTTTTTTATTAGCTTAGTTTTCCATTCTTTTTAAAAACATATTCAACCTCAATGCTTTTACCTCATTGCCTATATATTCTCTCAAAACATCCAAAGACTGCAGGTATTCTACTAATGAATCTTCCTGAAGAATTCTGTCCTGGAAGCTTCTGTTCTGCTTCAGTCTGAACTTGTCCTCTGTGCTGGGTATGGAGCTGGCATCTTTATGATCTTTGTTGGTTTTATCATCTTTGTAGGTTTGGATCTTGTACTTTCCCTAATTCGTGCTCACTTATCTTCTGGATTACTGTTTTATATGGTGGAGCATGTTCCGAGAAAGGGTATAAGGAGGGAAAATTTTGAGACCTTGCCTGATGAAATATCTTTATTGTCCTTTCATTCTTGATTAATAGTTTGGTTACATAGATAATTCAAGTTAGGAAAATACCTCCCCTCAGAATATTGACAGCCTTCCTCCACTGCTTTCTAGTTTCCACTGTTCTTGTTGAGAGGTTCAAAGATATGATTCTTACTCTTCTGTAAGTAATTATTATTTTTCTCTTTCTAGAAACTTGTAGGGACCTTGTCTTGAATTATCTGGATTTATATGACAATAGGCTTTGCTGCATGTCTATTTTAATCTATTTGGTGGATATTCACTGAGCTCTTTAAATCTGAAAACTTCCTTCTCTTCTGAAAAACTTTTCTGGAATGAGTTCATTGATTCCCTCCTCATCTCCCTTTTCTCTTTTTTTTTTTTTTGTTTGAGACGGAGTCTCACTCTGTCACCCAGGCTAGAGTACAGTGGCACAATCTTGGCTCACTGCAACCTCCGACTCCCAGGTTCAGGAGACTCTCATGCCTCAGTCTCCTGAGTAGCTGGGATTACAGGCGCATGCCACCACGCCTGGCTAATTTTTGTATTTTTAGTAGACATCGGGTTTCACCATGTTGGCCAGGCTGGTTTCAAACTCCTGACCTCAAGTGATCCACCTGCCTCAGCCTCCCAAAATGCTAGGATTACAGGCATGAGCCACGCGCCTGGCCCCGTTTTCTCTAAAATTCTTATGCCTTGATGTTAGACTTCCTGGATTGATAGGTTAATTTATGTTTCCTCTCCCGAGTACATTCGAGACAAGCTTTTAAAAAATGTTGTCTTTCTCTGCATACTTCCCATTTTCTTTTCTTTTCCTCTATTTTTAATGTTAGAGGATTTCCTCAAGTACCCAGTAGTCATGGGTTTTCTGCTTATATTTAACACCCGGACACTAACAATTGATTTGAAGCTCATAACTGGATCTTGCAAATGTATACTTTGCTGTAGGATGCCTTGGGTGAGCCTTTTAGCGAGGAACTTTGATGTCAAAACCTGGCTCATTTCCCAAAAAGGTATCTCCAGTTCTTTTGCCCACAGGGTAGACTGGTACCTGTGTTCTGTGGGTTAAGGGGAAAAGAGAACTGGGGACTATTAGCACCCAGTATACATATATTTCCTAATGCCTAGTTGCCCTTTCTTACCTTTGATCTCAACTCCGTCAGGTGTTTTGCAGACACAGGAACAGACATTTTACTCTTTCCAGAGAATAAACTGCAGTCTTTTATTGCAGTGAAGGAGGAACAATATCCTACTGTAAGAAAAAAATGGAAGGGTATCTTCTTTGTCTTTTAATGCAATTCCCTCATTTTCACTTTTGGAAGTACTGATAGAGCAATTCTCTCATTGAGAGATGAAGCTTCTGTTCTTCCTTCTGAATCTGAGTGAATTTGTGACTGATTTTTACCAATAGAATACAGCAGATCTCATGTTATGTGATATCAAAAGCTAGGTCATAAAGGGCCAGGCAACTTCCATTTTTCTGGCTGGGAATACTCACTCTTGGTGTCCTGAATCATCACAGAAAAAGCTCAACTGCCTTGAACACCCTAGTTACTCTAGTCAACAATCCATGATGAACCTGTTTTTTGTCTAATCTATCCCAGTCATTAGACTGTAAGTGGAGAAGTAATCCTTAAAGTAGTTTCACCAGCTGTCTTAATGTTTGGGCTATTTTAACAAAAATATAGACTGGGTGCATTATAAACAACAGAAATTTATTTCTCACACTTCTGGAGACTAGGAAGTCCGACATCAAGGTGGTGGCAGGTATAGTGTCTGATGAGGCCCCACTTTCTAGATCACAGATGGCCATCTTGTGTTTTTAACTATCAGAAGGAGGCCAACGGAGCTTTTGGGGCCATCTTTTATCAGACACTAATCCCTTTTATTAGGGCTCCACCCTCATGATCTAATAACTTCCCCAAAGTCATACCTCCAAATACTGTCACACTGGGGAATAGGTTTTAGAATATGAATTTCTGGAGGGATGCTAACATTCAGCCTATTGCACCAGCCCTTGCTGTTCTAGCCCTCTGCCATTCATTTCAAAACCCCGTTTTGCTCCTAGACATCATAACACAGAGGACAGCAACCCTCATTGTGCACTTTTTGAATTACCAATCTACAGAATTTGTGAACGTAATAAAATGGTTTTTTTTACACTACTAAGTTTTGGGATAGTTTGCTATGCAGCCATAGATAACCTGTACACCTGATAATGCTGATTCATGAGCCATTTAGGATTCTGATTCAAGTCAGGTTAGTTCTGGGATTTCTTCTCCACAGGCTTAAGATTGTTTACTCCAATCTGTTAGGTCCTTTGTTACTAGTAAAACTATGGTTTCTATAATCTTTTCCTGCATTCCCAGTTTTTCTACATGTAGGCCTTAAACAAATAAATCCCTTTCATTTCACATTCAAGGAATGCATAGTAGGTACCTACATTCAAGCCACCTTTACCTGAAAGCCTATTGTTATTTGTAAACATCTAATCTTGTTCATGTATACTCCATTGAACTCCATATAGAATGATTGTCATGAGGTGAGGTTTATTATGTTTTGTTAGTGGTGTTGAACACATCTGGGCTAAAGAAACTTTCCACATTCCTGGTAGGTATTGCTGCTGGCGATCCTGATATTCCTTTGTTTACTGCTGTGAATAGCCCAGGATTTCTTCATTTGAACTGTGTCTGATATTTAGAGATTTTTTTTTTTTGCCTCACAGAACTATTTTAATTTCTAAATAACCCACTGAAAAATGTAACCAATAACAATGTCATTGAAGTATGTGCCTCTGCAGCAACTCTTTTTCTATAAGCAGTTAAAACACCTCAAGTGGTGTACATATTGATTTCATTTTAGCAGTCGTGTAAAGGGAAAACTTGAAAGCACTGTGGAAATGCCACCACTCCATTGTTTAGAACTTCCATGAGACCTTGTTCTCTTGGATAAGTCTTAACACTTGGGCCTAATAGCTAAGCCCTCCTTCAGCTAAGCCCACTCATCCGATTTGACCTTAAATTTTATCTACTTCCTACTGGTCTGATGGTGTCTTTTCAACAGTGCCTCATGTAGGATAGTCTTTTGATCATCTTTTGAATCCAGCTCAAGTTTTATTTCTTCAAAGAAACCTTATACAGTGGAATGAAAAGAGAGCTATACTCATCTCAGAAGAGCTACATTCATATACCAGCTCCTTCTCTAAAGTCTTGGTTCGTTTCCTCAGAAGTTTGCGGTAATTTGTTATAATCTCTAAATACAGTGTTCCTCATCTCTCATCTATAAATGAAAATAATAATACTTTCTCAATGTTTTCCTGGGACTGTTAGAAAAGGTAAGGATGTTAAAATATTTGTACACAATTGTAATGAGCTAATGAAAGCAATAAACCACAGGGACAATTACCAACAGCAACTGCCTAGAGTCTTGTACTCCACATATCTAATGCGTATCTGGCTCAATTTTATATTTTCACCCTTGTTTTACTTTCTTGCTCAATGAATTTACATGAACATGCTTTATGTGTTTCTGGAAGAGTTTTGATTAAATACAAATATAAATTTAAAATAAATTAATGAAAGCCTACATATTATGCTTTGAATTCCATTTATTAATATTTATGTTTCTAGACCATATCATGTTAGGTCATACATCATATGAGTATTATATTGCCAAATTAATTATGATCAACTAAAAGATAGGTAACTTGTAACATGTATTCTTTTGTGTCTTTCTTTCAAATCCAACTGGTTTCAGATGGGCAATAAGTGATTTCTAAATGCACACAGAATATATTTGGCAAAACAGTTTCCAGTACAATGCCAGGCAGGGATTTGGAGGTTAAAAAAAAAAAAGTAGTTTATCTTACAGATCTAGGATTTATAACTCAATTTTGTACCAACCAATGGCTTCCTCATTTGCATTTATGCAATTTTTCCAACCTTCCTACTAAAATATATTTTTTCCTAAATATATTCTAGTTTTGTACTCAAATATTTATTCTTACCCCTAATGACTCAATTTCAACTGGTTTTAAGTTGTCTGAAACATTTCCTTGTTTATTCCAAAACAACATTCAACACAACTACCTGATTTTGTCCATATTTGTTTCATTAAACCTTGAGCATTGGTATTGGTCTATAATTTTAAAACAAAATTGTAGGTGGTAGAAGTTTGCAAATAAACCACAAAGTACTAGACAAGGAGTGATCCCATGTCTCAGAAGAGTTAACACCTGGCTGTATTAACTTAATGATACAAATTATCTAGATAGCTTAAAGTAGACTATGGTGAATAATGCATCTATTGAAATTATATTTTACTGAACATTTTCCCTGAAGCCAATTCACACAGTTGACATGAAATGCTTATATAATCTTTATTTGTAGAGAAAATAAACCTCTACAATCTAAATCATCACAGATTCTTAACATATGATGGGCACATTAGTTCGCCTTCTGTTGGGTAGTCCTAAAATTGTTTTCCTCTCACAAAATGTATTTTTTCTGTTCCAACATCCAGAATGGAAAGATTCAAACTTTCCTCAATGGAAAGGCTGTCTGGAAGATTATCTCCAGCAACTATGTGTCCTATGAACGGCCTTATCTACCCGTATTGTAGGAATTCATTTTCAATACTCCCAGGCTTTTTGGCAATAGGTGATATGCAAATGAGAAGCACGAAATCATGGCAAACATCTATTATTAGTGCTCTGCTGCACCACTCATCTTCACTGTGCAGGCCTCTAGGCTTAAGTGAGTAATACAATAATCTAATTCAATTAAAAGTGCATCTAGAGAACCATGTAAATTTATACTTAGTGTTGATAACATGTTTTGTAGCTTTTAATATTTCCTATCATGTACTATTCATAACCATCTTTGTAGTCTCTCTCTCTCAACAGTTTCCTGGTGTTTCTTACCACAGCCTTTCAATTTAAAATTTTAGCCAAAGTGTTTAGCTCATGTTTGTAGTGTTGAATGTGAATAAAACAAATGACACACCTACCTTGTTACACAGATTAAATATAAGCTTCTTCCAGAACAATCCTTTTGTGAGATTAATATCTCATTAGTGAGTGGTATGAATATCTATCAATATTTAACAGAAAAGATTCTGACTTTGAATTCTATTCACTAATAATTAACACCCATACTGACGTTGTAAACGAAAGGATTTTGCATTCATTTTGTTGGCAGAATGATTTGAGGCCAAGGAGGAAATGCCGTTTGACAACCTCTGCACATTCTTCATTCTAGGGAGAAATGCATTCTGCTGGCTGTCCAATCAATTATGCAGACAAAATGAATTTCATCATAATTCTGTCAACAAAATGCTAACTTGGTTAAATTATTCTCTCCACAAAATGAATTAACTTAAAAATCCTTTTGTCCACAAAATAGATTTAAGCATTTAGTGAAGCCTTGTAAATACTATTGTCTGTTAGTTTAGCATGTGTAATGCAAATATGTGGATTGCCTATGTCAGCACATTTAGTTCTTCAGAGGTTATGGACCTGTCTGGTGCAGCTTCCCTTTTTCATTTACAGTCAAGTGGAGAGCAAGGTCGATTATCTAGAGAACAGTGTTTGGTAGATAAATGTGGCATTGTCCGAAAGTACTGTAAGTTGGATCCATCTGAACATCATGCACTTTTATAAAGTACAATTTAATAGGCTTGCCATCTAAATCTTTAATTACGGCTTCAAATTCAACAAGTCATTTTAGAGATAATTTTTTTGTAAAGAAAAGAGACTGTTGGTGTAACTTCTTGACAAGTTGCTGCCAAAGGAAAACTCTTTAAACATACATCATTTAAAAAGTATCCATGACCACCTTCTAGAATATTATTCTCCTATTTGATCATATTAGTGTTTTTAAATAAATGTCTTGGTAAATGCATGAATGGTGAATTATGTAATAATTTAAAAAATTAATTGGACCAAGCTTAGCTTACTTCATAGCATCCTTTTCAAAGGATTGTTCAACAACCTGATATCCAGAAACACACTGTTTGATATTCACTTATTGACTTTACTTGTTTATTAAAATATGAAATAGCAGTTTAAGGGTAATACTTTTCCCTTTGATTACTATATTTATTCAATCCTGTAGACTGGCATGTGTCACCAAATCTAAATCCAACTAGAATAGAGAGTTTTTAAAGTATTAAATATCATCTTTTCTTTCTATGAATACTTTATTGGCTTTATTTAATAGGCTTGCCTATTAAATATTAACTTCTCTTATACTATTAACTACTCTTATTCCAGTAGTTGTCAAATTATTTTATATGAAAGATGATCATGTTTCATATCATACCTTCACAGGATTATTTTTTTGTTCAACTGGAATAGAATAGATTAGGCAGAAAAAGAGAGTTAATAGGAAATTAATTAGATAGCTTTTGTAGAAAATGTTTATGATTGAGAAGCATAAAGTTTAGGAGAATTCCAGTAATGGTAACAACGTGAAAAAGAGGTGCCTTTCCAAAACATTGCCTAAAAACCAATATATATATACTGTTGGGATTTAAAAAATTAAAATGTTGTGACAATTCTGTATCACTTAAAAAAAATGTCTTGAACATACGCCTGCATGTATCCTTTCGGTAGAATGACTGATTTTCCTTTGCGCATATACCCAGTAATGGGATTCTTGGGTCTAATTGTAGTTCAACTCTTAGTTCTTTGGGAAATCTCCAAACTGTTCTCCATAGTGGATAGACTAATATACATTCCCACCAATAATGTATATGTATTCCTTTTCCTCTGCAGTCTCACCAACATCTGCTATGTTTCGACTTTTTAACAAAAGCCATTCTGACTGGTGTGAGATGGTATCTTATTGTGGTTTTGATTTGCATTTCTCTAATGATTAGTAATGATGAGTATTTTTCATATATTCATTGGCTGTGTGTATTATCCTATTTTGGAAGTGTCGTTCCATGTCCTTGCCTACTTTTTAATGGGGTTGATTTTGCTTGTTGATTTAAGTCTCTTATAGATTCTGGATATTAGGCCTTTGTTGGATGCATAGTATGCAAATATTTTCTTCTATTCAATAGGTTGTCTATTTCCTTGACAGTTTCTCTTGCTGTGCAGAAGCTCTTTAATTAGGCCTTACTTTCAATTTTTATTTCTGTTACAATTGCTTTTGAGGACTTGGCCATAAATTCTTTTTCAAGTCCAATATTGAGAAGGATATGTCCTGGGTTTTCTTCTAGCACTATCCACAATAGCAAACATGGAATAAAACCAGGTGCCCATCAACAGTTGATATGGTTTGGCTGTGTTCCTGCCCAAATCTCATCTTGAATTGTAGCTCCTATGATCCACACATGTCACGGGAGGGACCCAGTGGGAGGTAATTTAATCATGGGGGCGGTTACCCTCGTGCTGTTCTCAGGATAGTGAGTGAGTTCTTATGAGATCTGATGGTTTTATAAGGGGCTTTTTCCCCTTTTCCTTGGCACTTCTCCTTCCTTCCATCATGTGAAGAAAGACATGTTTCCTTCCCCTTCTGCTACAATTATAAGTTTTGTAAGGCCTCCCCAGCCATGTGGAACTGTGAGTCAATTACACCTCTTTATAAATTATCCAGTCTTGAGCAGTTCTTGTAGCAACATGAAAACAAACTAATACAACAGTGGACTAGATAAAGAAAATATGGTATATATACAGCATGGAATACTACACAGCCACAAAAAAGAATGAAATCATGTCCTGGAGGCCATTATCTTAAATGAAAGAATGCAGAAACAGAAAACCATATATCAAATGTCATCACTTACAAGTAGGAGCTAAACATTAAGTACACATGGACATAAAGATGGGAACAATAGACACTGAGGACTACTAGAGGTGAAAGAAATGGAAGGGCAAAGGGCTGAAAAATCACCTATTGGCTACTACGCTCCCTAAAAGGGTGATGGGTTCAGTCATACCCCAAACCTTATCATCATTCAATATATCTTTGTAATAAACCTGCCCATGTACTGCCTGATTCTAAAAAGTTGAAAAAGAAAAATAACGACAATAACAATGTCTCCAGTGGTTTTACTGTCAGGGTGAAATAAACACATCAATAAATGTAGAGATCAGCAGATTTTCTTTCCAGATATGAAAAAGATGCAAAAAAACCATTTAAGTGTATATGTGAACTGAATTTTACCACTGGGTTTAGACTTGAAATAAAATGAGAATCAATAATAAAGTTCAGAATTATTTTTTCTTTTTGTTTAGTTTTGTTTCTAATAACTCCATTGCTATATTCCTAACATGAGAGCAGAGACTGGCGGCACTTAGCAGATTTTCAACAAACATTTGTTGAATGATCAAATGAACAATCATAAATTCTCCTTCTCTGAAAGTACACCAGATTTTCTGTAACTTAACCAAGATATACAGCATTTCGCTTTCTCCCTAAAAATGTTAATCTTCTGTCATAAATAACAGCAATGGGTGAAGAAAAGCGGAAACTAAAAAACATTGCTAGACTAGTCTACTTTTGACAACACAGACAAAATTCTCATTTGCAGAAATGAAAACTAGAGTTCTAATGAGATTTGCTCCTGTCTGGGCCAAATATGTGCATAAGAATTGGGTTCCCATTTTTTTCCATAAGATCATTTTCTAATCTGTTATATATGGAAGACACGAACTTTTAAAACTATTGTATTTAAGAGAGTTCCAGATAATATAATCCAAGCCATACTACTAACAAAGTTAAGGACAGCGATGACTAAAAATGGGACGGTTAAGTCCTATGACATACTTCAAAAATTCTAGAAAAAAGAATGACTAGCTGGAAGCTTGTAGATGCCTAAATGCACATGGATTACCATTCTCAAATTTTGAATACTTGAAAACATTGTAATCCAATACTATTATCATGAGTCTCAGAATCTCTGCTAGAGTGACATTTTCTTTTATAATTTTATAGTCACAAATTAAGACTGGCATATATATACATACATGTGTTTATATATGTATGTATATATTTGTTTATACATATGCCTATATTTACCTACATATATTTGCATAATTCTATATCTAAGTCCTGTTTTATTTTAGGATATAAACAAAACTATATATATATTATTGACATCATATATCACACATATATCACAAAGAAAGCACTAATGATTAAATGTTGGTCACATAGTCCATAGGCTGATTCAAAGCACATTATATAAAATGCATAGTATTTATTAATTATGTTAATTTTACACTATAGATGTTTGGCAATATAAAAATGATTATGTGATAATAGCAATTATCTCTGATTCCTTTTTATATTTTACTTTTTTTTGCTTTTTTCAACCATAGCACGTATTGCTTTTTAATAAAAAAGCATTTAAAAATAAAAAATATTTTTATAAACTCAGCTTAAATATATATATATAAATAATACCATAAGGCTGAGCGCGGTGGCTCATGCCTATAATCCCAGCACTTTAGGAGGCTGAGGTGGGTAGATCACTTGAACCCAGGAGTTCAAGACCAGCCTGGCCAACAGGGCAAAACCCTGTCCCCACAAAAAAAATACAAAAATTTGTTGGGCGTGGTAGTGCACACCTGTAATCCTAGCTACATGGGAGGCTGAGGTACAAGAATTGCTTGGACCCAGGAGGCAGAGGTTGCAGTGAGCTGAGATTGCACCACTGCACTTCAGCCTGGGTGACAGCGAGACTCTGTCTCAAAAAATAAAAAATAAAAATAAATAATATAATACATATTTTAATACACTACATTAACAATATTTTTTCAGGCTAACATTATATAGTATATGTGAGTGTGTATGAGTATCTTTGTGAATGTGGTGTGGCAAGGGGAATAAGAAAACATACTCTCGTATTACATGTGATACTAAATACTGATTACCACTTTGTGTAGAAATAATACCAAAATGGGCCAGGCGCGGTGGCTCACGCCTGTAATCCCAGCACTTTGGGAGACCGAGATGGGCGGATCACGAGGTCAGGAGATCAAGACCATCCTGGCTAACAAGGTGAAACCCCGTCTCTACTAAAAATACAAAAATTAGCCAGGCGTGGTGGCGGGCGCCTGTAGTCCCAGCTACTCGGGAGGCTGAGGCAGGAGAATGGCGTGAACCCAGGAGGCAGAGCTTGCAGTGAGCCGAGATCGCACCACTGCACTCCAGCCTGGGTGACAGAGCAAGACTCCGTCTCAAAAAAAAAAGAATACCAAAATGCTTGTAAACTTCAGGGGTCATGTATGTAGTCTTGCCCAATTTTACAGTGTAGAGCCAAGTTTGACCAAGATAAACTCCTTTATAACATGACACCATACTTATACTCCCACACCAATCAGTCATTGGAGATGTACCTCCCAAGGAAGGGACATAACCATGAGCAAGCAGGCTTTCTGAACTTGAGGCAATCCTTGAAGGGGCTGTCTGCTGAAAATATTCCCAGCAGGTGGAGAAAGAAGATTTTCATCAATTAGGGATCTGAAGGGAACATCACAAAATTCACAATGAACCTTTTGCACCAATCCAATCCTTCAGCTCCAGTAACGTACAACAGTACATTTTCTAAGGATCAAGTGGTTTAAAATGACACATACAGTTGTATGTTTATGTGCATAGAAGAAAGTGTGAAAAGTAAGAGACAGGGATCTTTAGACATGCACTCCTGATCAGGCTCAGGCATTCCAAGGTCCCATCTTGTCTAAAGTTTCCTTGCCAAGTTTGAGGTGGAAAAGTTTCTGTTCATTTTTCCTGGACTTCTGAGTTATAATTAGTGGATCCAATGATACAGTCACATATTCATAGAAATAGTGAAGTCTAAATACATACTGAGGAAGGAGAATATTTTTCCTAATTGCAGTATTAGCTACACAGATTTCTGGCCAAAAATAATACAGATTTATAGTACTGCACTGATCAGGATTGGTCCATTTTATTTACTCTTCTTCTTTCAGACTGTATCTTAGACCTGAGACAGAGGAAATTGTCTTCTTACCTTTATTTGCTGGGAGAAATTATATTCTTTTTTCAGGATTAAGCATAGGTGCTATGTTCTCCAGTGAGCTTTTCTTAATTCTCGATATGAATTGAAACGCTCTTTGTGTTCATATAGTATAACTCCAATTATGTATCTTATCATACTAAAATTACCTTTACTTATAGAACGCTTATCCACTGGAGTGAAAATTCCTTAGACTTCAGGGCTGTTTCTTAAAATGTATTTTTGTCTTAGCAGTAATGAAACCACTAGCTGTCACATAGAAGACTTTGCTATTGAATAGGAAAATGGCAGATTCTGCACAACCTCATTGCTGGACAAAAAGTGTGCTCCCAAATAGAGGATTTGGGTGAAAAATGACTTGATTAGTGTCTAGTTTCCATTAGTTGAAAGCCCACTGTATGCTGGGCTGGGAAATAGGCAGTGTTAACGTTACCACTTTGCATCTACATGTTGATTCCATTATAGAGCTATACAACAGATATAGAAACCGAGGCTTAAAGAAGTTGACAAAAAAAAATAAATATGTTACGGGTAACACTGTTAGTGAAGGATAGACATGAGAACCAAGTGATCTGATAGGTTTTTTTTTGTTTTTTTAACATAGACCTCCATAGAACTCAGCTGCCCAAAGTTGGTGAAGTTGGTGAAATGCATTAATTTTTTAGCCAGTAGGGTCAAATGAAATATTGTATGGAAAAGTGGTTAGCAAGTGACAATTTAGTTTTTAAAACTCCTGGTTGTCATAATAATATTTGTTGTTATTTTGTGAAGCTTTTGCGCTTCCAGTTTTTTTTTTTTTACTATTATTAAAAAGGCTCATATAACTAATGCCCTGTTCCACAGGGAAGGCTAATCTTGGTTAGAAAGCTTATTTCTATTATACTTTCCGTCAGCATGAGAAAAAGAAAGAAAAAGTACTTCTATACTGAGGTTTTCTATTTTGTATTATAATTACTATCTATTCCAGCAATTGCATTTTTGAAAGAAATATTACAAAACAAGCAGGCTATGGTAAGCAAAGAAGCGTAATGGTGATAACTTCATGTGAATAGTGACAGCCTTTTGAGTTGCCAGCATTACACAATAAACCGTGTTGGAACTAAAATAACTTGAGATTGGCTACGTTGTATCACTAAATACCATTTCTCATCTACATCTTCTTATACAGGCTGAGAAGTTAATGTTTAGCAGAAGTGAAAGTGAACAATAACAGGAGCAAAATGTTGCATTAATATTTAATGTAATACTTTTTGAGAGTATAAAGGGAATAACACCATTCAAATGCAAATGTAGTCTCTGAGGATGATGTTTTACTGAGAATACCTTTATTTTGCTATAGTTTTCCTTGTGAGAAATAAGAACACTGTAAATAACTGTAAGCTTAGCTCCTAACATTTTTATATGAGCCTGTGATGGTCTTCTCATTTTTTCTGTAGTTCTCTAAAACAGTAGTTCCTAAACTTTGGAATTTCACACATCAGTAAATAAGGATATTTTCTTTTAAAACTACCATATAATGTTAACCATTATTTAATAAAAGTAATTTTAACCCAATAATTACAAAATAAATGATAGTCCTACAATTGAACATATTTGGTTTTATGAAATACTACGCAAATAGTTCTTTTCCTTCTCATTCAAACACACAAAATCTATGCTTGGCATACAAAAATAATTCTTGTTTTCATCTCAATTGAAAAAAATATACACAGATAGTCCTTGGATTCGAAGTGGTGTTTTTTTGTTTGTTTGTTTGTTTTTGAGATGGAGTCTCCCTCTCTTGCCAGGCTGGAGTGCAGCGGCACAATCTCAGCTCACTATAACCTCTGCCTCCCAGATTCAAGTGATTCTCCTGTCTCAGCCTCCCAAGTAGCTGGGACTACAGGCACGTGCCACCACGCCCAGCTAATTTTTTTATTTTTAATAGAGACGGGGTTTCACCATGTTGGCCAAGATGGTCTCAATCTCTTGACCTCGTGATCCACCTGCCGCAGCCTCCCAAAGTGTTGGGATTACCGGCCTAAGCCACTGCCCCCAGCCCTGATGTGTTTTATAAACGAATACACTTCTTATTTAACCTTATTCGATTTCAATGAAAAAGTTAAATACCTGAGAAAGTTCACTCTGCTTGGTGTTCACAGAATTTACTAAATCAAAATGTATTCTAGGCCTCAGTTTACTTGATTGCATATTTCGAAAAGTAGATTCATATTGAAATGCTAAATTTCAATAAGAAACAAATGTTCTATAAAAGAAATCAATCGAACATTTTATAACTTAGGAAAATTGACTATTCTTCTAAGAGATTTGGACCAGAGAGTGTTTCTTTAATGATAAAATCGTTTTATCTTTTTCTTGTTATTTACAGAACAGAATGAAAAAGGCAGCCTAATTCCCTAAGCTATTATATCACAACATCTGAATTTATGCATATGTTCAAAATGGCTTCACAAGCTTGCAGAGAAGGACATTAATGTCAGTGGGAGATATGATTCACTACTTTAATAAGCTCTGTTTATGGATTTCAAGACAAATAAAACATATATGATCTCCAGTAAGCAAGTGGGTAAATAACAGTTGAAATAAATTGGTTAAGAGGGAATTTCTCCCTAATCCCTATGATTCTGATAAACTCATTTCAGGAAACTATATTCATTCCAAGGAAAATAAAGAATAAATAAGAAAGACTTTTAGAGCTGAACAAAAATAATTAAGGATGTTTGTGAGAAAAAAATAAATCACTTGGCTAAATAGCAACCAAATAAAGGTTTACATTAAGCAAATATGAATACTCACCAGGCATAAATACAAAAGAAACAAATTATTTGGCAGACTGCATGGAAACAGTCTAAGTACAAACAGCTAATGCCAAATGATTTTCTCAAAGAAATCTTAGATAAATAATTTTCAGAGATTGAAGAAGTAGACTGTTCAACTCTGAATCCAGCATTTTAAAATTCCAAAACACTATGCTTTCTCATTATTCATATAACTCCAAAGAAAAAGAACACTTGAGTAGTTCCTATCAAAAGTTTTACACTCCAGTGTTCATATATTTACCTACAGGCTGTGTGCAAGACAAATCTGGTGAGACCGTGTATCCAGAAACTCCTCAGGGCAGCCCCCATCCCTGCTGTCTTATTCCGAACCATGCTATGCTAATTAAGTATAGTCAGTAACAGGACTAAACTCTCTTTCCAAGAATGGCTGGGATCCAGAAAGAAGACAGCTGAAGGAAGCTGTCTGAAGGATCAGGTATCAGGAGGGTATCAAGACGGCAAGTCATAAAGAAAGGAAGTTGTGTGTGTGTGTGTGTGTGTATGCGTGTGTGTGTGTGTGTGATAAGCAGCAGATAATGGCAGAACAGTGTCAAATGAGCAGAGTGCAAGATTGTGAGTTTTAGGTCAAAGCAGAAGAGCTGGCATCAGTGAAAAATGAGATTCCAACAAGGACACCCAATTTTTTTCAGAGTATAAGAAAGACCCTGAAACTAGAGGAGCTGAGGCAGTTAATATGGAATCAAATCAGGGAATTGGGCACATGAATAGAGACTGAAACTCCATTGACAGGGATATAGGGAAGAAAACAGGGGCTTAGTCATAGGAGAACAATGAAAATTCCAAAACTCAGAGTACCAAAAGTACAACAAATGCCACAATGACAGTAAAAGACAAGGCTGATTCATAAGCTTTTAAGATATTAGGAGCTTCATTACTTGAAAGCCTTCTTATAATCTGAACAGAGTCCAGATCTGTGGTAAAAATGAAGCAGAAAATAAGACTTAATTTGGCAGTCCTTAAATATTCTAATCTTTTTTGTTTGTTTTTCTTTTTTTTATGAGACGGAATCTCACTCTGTCATCCAGGCTGGAGTGCAGTGGTGCAGTCTCTGCTCACTGCCATCTCCACTACCTGGGTTCAAGTGATTCTCCTGTTTCAGCCCCTCGAGTAGCTGAGACTACAGGCGCCCACCACCATGCCCAGCTATTTTATTTTATTTTATTATTATTATACTTTAAGTTTTAGGGTACATGTGCACAATGTGCAGGTTTGTTACATATGTATACATGTGCCATGTTGCTGTGCTGCACCCATTAACTCGTCATTTAGCATTAGATATATCTCCTAATGCTATCCCTCCCACCTCCTCCCACCCCACAACAGTCCCCGGAGTGTGATGTTCCCCTTCCTGTGTCCATGTGTTCTCATTGTTCAATTCCCTCCTATGAGTGAGAACATGTGGTGTTTGGTTTTTTGTCCTTGCGATAGGTTGCTGAGAATGATGGTTTCCAGCTTCATCCTTGTCCCTACAAAGGACATGAACTCATCATTTTTATGGCTGTGTAGTATTCCATGGTGTATATGTGCCACATTTTCTTAATTCAGTATATCGCTGTTGGACATTTGGGTTGGTTCCAAGTGTTTGCCATTGTGAATAGTGCCGCAATAAACATACGTGTGCATGTGTCTTTATAGCAGCATGATTTATAATCCTTTGGGTATATACCCAGTAATGGGATGGCTGGATCAAATAGTATTTCTAGTTCTAGATCCCTGAGGAATCGCCACACTGACTTCCACAATGGTTGAACTAGTTTACAGTCCCACCAACAGTGTAAAAGTGTTCCTATTTCTCCACATTCTCTCCAGCACCTGTTGTTTCCTGACTTCTTAATGATCACCATTCTAACTGGTGTGAGATGCTATCTCATTGTGGTTTTGATTTGCATTTCTCTGATGGCCAGTGATGATGAGCATTTTTTCATGTGTTCTTTGGCTGCATAAATGTCTTCTACAGAACTCTCCATCTCAAATCAACAGAATATACATTTTTTTCAGCCAAATAGACATCTACAGAACTCTCCACCCCAAATCAATGGAATATACATTCTTTTCAGCACCACACCACACCTATTCCAAAATTGACCACATAGTTGGAAGTAAAGCTCTCCTCAGCAAATGTAAAAGAACAGAAATTACAACAAACTGTCTCTCAGACCACAGTGCAATCAAACTAGAACTCAGGATTAAGAAACTCACTCAAAACCGCTCAACTACATGGAAACTGAACAACCTGCTCCTGAATGACTACTGGGTACATAACGAAATGAAGTCAGAAATAAAGATGTTCTTTGAAACCAATGAGAATAAAGACACAACATACCAGAATCTCTGGGGCACATTGAAAGCAGTGTGTAGAGGGAAATTTATAGCACTAAATGCCCATAAGCAGGAAAGATCCAAAATAGACACCCTAACATCATAATTAAAAGAACTAGAAAAGCAAGAGCAAACACATTCAAAAGCTAGCAGAAGGCAAGAAATAACTAAAATCAGAGTAGAACTGAAGGAAATAGAGACACAAAAAACCCTTCAAAAAATTAATGAATCCATGAGCTGGTTTTTTGAAAAGATCAACAAAATCGATAGACCGCTAGCAAGACTAATAAAGAAGAAAAGAGAGAAGAATCAAATAGACGCAATAAAAAATGATAAAGGGGATATCACCACCGATCCCACAGAAATACAAACTACCATCAGAAAATACTACAAACACCTCTATGCAAATAAACTAGAAAATCTAGAAGAAATGGATAAATTCCTTGACACATACACCCTCACACGACTAAACCAGGAAGAAGTTGAATCTCTTAATAGACCAATAACACACTCTGAAATTGTGGCAATAATCAATAGCTTACCAACCAAAAAAAGTCCAGGACCAGATGGATTCACAGCCGAATTCTACCAGAGGTATAAGGAGGAGCTGGTACCATTCCTTCTGAAACTATTCCAATCAATAGAAAAAGAGGGAATCCTCCCTAACTCATTTTATGAGGCCAGCATCATCCTGATACCAAAGCCTGGCAGAGACACAACCAAAAAAGAGAATTTTAGACCAATATCCTTGATGAACATTGATGCAAAAATCCTCAATTAAATACTGGCAAACCGAATCCAGCAGCACATCAAAAAGCTTATACACCATGATCAAGTAGGCTTCATCCCTGGGATGCAAGGCTGGTTCAACATACACAAATCAATAAATGCAATCCAGCATATAAACAGAACCAAAGACAAAAACCACATGATTATCTCAATAGATGCAGAAAAGGCCTTTGACAAAATTCAACAACCTTCATGCTAAAAACTCTCAATAAATTAGGTATTGATGGGACGTATCTCAAAATAATAAGAGCTATCTATGACAAACCCACAGCCAATATCATACTGAATGGGCAAAAACTGGAAGAATTCCCTTTGAAAACTGGCACAAGACAGGGATGCCCTCTCTCACCACTCCTATTCAACATAGTGTTGGAAGTTCTGGCCAGGGCAATCAGGCAGGAGAAGGAAATAAAGGGTATTCAATTAGGAAAAGAGGAAGTCAAATTGTCCCTGTTTGCAGATGACATGATTGTATATCTAGAGAACCCCATTGTCTCAGCCCAAAATCTCCTTAAGCTGATAAGCAACTTCAGCAAAGTCTCAGGATACAAAATCAATGTACAAAAATCACAAGCATTCTTATACACCAATAACAGACAAACACGGAGACAAATCATGAGTGAACTCCCATTCACAATTGCTTCAAAGAGAATAAAATACCTAGGAATCCAACTTACAAGGGATGTGAAGGACCTCTTCAAGGAGAACTACAAACCACTGCTCAATGAAATAAAAGAGGATACAAACAAATGGAAGAACATTCCATGCTCATGGGTAGGAAGAATCAATATCATGAATACGGCCATACTACCCAAGGTAATTTATAGATTCAATGCCATCCCCATCAAGCTACCAATGACTTTCTTCACAGAATTGAAAAAAACTACTTTAAAGTTCATATGGAACCAAAAAAGAGCCCTCATCGCCAAGTCAATCCTCAGCCAAAAGAACAAAGCCGGATCCATCACACTACCTGACTTCAAACTATACTACAAGGCTACAGTAACCAAAACAGCATGGTACTGGTACCAAAATAGAGATATAGATCAATGGAACAGAACCAAGCCCTCAAAATAATGCCACATATCTACAACCATCTGATCTCTGACAAACCTGACAAAAACAAGCAATGGGGAAAGGATTCCCTATTTAATAAATAGTGCTGGGAAAACTGGCTAGCCATATGTAGAAAGCTGAAACTGGATCCCTTCCTTATACCTTATACAAAAATTAATTCAAGATGGATTAAAGACTTACATGTTAGACCTAAAACCATAAAACCCCTAGAAGAAAACCTAGGCAATACCATTCAGGACATAGGCATGGGCTAGGACTTCATGTCTAAAACACCAAAAGCAATGGCAACAAAAGCCAAAATCGACAAATGAGAGCTAATTAAACTAAAGAGCTTCTGCACAGCAAAAGAAACTACCATCAGAGTGAACAGGCAACCTACAAAATGGGAGAAAATTTTCGCAACCTACTCATCTGACAAAGGGCTAATATCCAGAATCTACAATGAACTCAAACAAATTTACAAGAAAAAAACAAACAACCCCATCAAAAAGTGGGCAAAGGATATGAACAGACACTTCTCAAAAGAAGACATTTATGCCCAGCTAATTTTTATAGTTTCAGTGGAGATGAAGTTTCGCCATGTTGGCCAGGCTGGTCTCCAACTCCTGACCTGAGGGAAAGATTCTAATCTTTGTGACAGGATCCCCAAAGATCTGTACATTTTCTCAGTTTTAGTAACAGCAGTCTTTCAGCTTTCAAGTTATCTCACAACTAAGTCAGCTAAGCATTATACAATTCTTCCCAAGGATCTGTTGGATGAAGAGAAGCTGGTCACAGGAAATACTAGTAGTATGAGGATCGAAAGTACAGTATAGGTAGTATTAGTTTCTAAGTCTTTGGTACTGGCATCCAGTGACATACTGCTACAACTTGCCTAGCAAGTTACTGTTTATCTTGTAAGTTTATTTACCTCAGAGGAAAATGTTAGAGTTCATATCAATTTAACTCATTTTATTCCGTTCACAATTATTTATTGGTTATTATCACGTGGCAGGCATTGTACTAGGGCTTAGAAATACAGACATGAATAAAATTATTGTTTTCAAAACTCAAAGTAGTCTAGCAAAGAAATACACATAATCATCACATACATCTCACAGTAAATTTTTATGACTCCTTTATAAATGCAGCAATAGGACCATGCATACAGTAACAAACTCATTAACAAAGACAAAAGGACAGAGTGTGAGTGATTAACTCTGAGGACCTTTTTTTTCTTTTTTCTTTTTTGAGACAGGTCTTGCTCTGTCACCCAGCTGGTGTGATGACAGCTCACTGAAGCCTCTACCTCCTGGGCTGTTGGAGGGCTATCGGAAAAGGTCAAGGATGAACTCCCCACTGACGTCAAAATTTGTCTAATCTCTTCAAAACACAAAATTGGGTTGTGTCATAATTGGGTTGTTACCAGTTTTTTATGGGGCAGGGAGGAGTCTGGGAAAGAATAGGTTGAATTATTTTGTTAAGTTTTAAAAGTTAAGAATGGTTTACCAGGCGCGGTGTGGTGGCTCACGCCTGTAATGCCAGCACTTTGGGAGGCTGAGGTGGGTGGATCCCCTGAGATCAGGAGTTCAAGACCAGCCTGGCCAACATGGGTTGAAACCCCATCTCTACTAAAATACAAAAATTAGCCAGGAATGGTGGCAGATGCCTATAATCGCAGCTAGTCGGGAGGCTGAGGGAGGATAGTTTCTTGAACCCAGGAGGCAGAGGTTGCAGTGAGCCGAGATCACACCATTGCACTCCAGCCTGGGAAACAAGAGTGAAACTCCATCTCAAAAAACAAACAAACAAACAAACAAACAAAAACAGAAGAATGGTTTACTAGCATTTCCAGACTTGCCTTCTTATTCCCTTTTCCACCTGCTTTGGTGTCACAAGTCATAATACCATTTTATCCAGAGCAAATGCACAGTGTCATAGTCAATTTGTAGTGTCCGATGATAGCCCTCAGCTGTAGGATAAGAAGTTTTAGGAACTGAAAGAGCCATTACATAGACAAAGATAATAAAGTAGGAGAGGGAATCCTAAAATCCCTCAATTCTTAAGCCAACAAAAAGAAAAACAAAAACAAACAAAACGAAACCAAAAAAATCCAAAAACTGATTTGAAGACTGTAAGGCAAAAATGTGATTTTTCCTTTTTGTAATATGTACAATTAAAAACTTCATATATAAGTGATTTAACTTTCTAATAATTTTTAAAGTATAGATCTACAAACCTAACTAGAGCCAAGTGCAGTATTTGATATATATCTTAATAAATATTCATTGAATAAAGTAATGGATGAGTTGGAGAAAGAATTACACTATATAACACTACAAATTGAGATCAAAAGGATTATCTTAATATTTCTAACCTATCCTAATGGGATTATTTTTGACCTTGGAAAGGGAATTAAAGTGGTCTCTGACTATAGCATTTTTACAGCAGGAGATAACCTTATCTAATTCACGGAGGTAGTAGAGCTGATTATGCTGATCAAACTGTACGAATGAGGAGTGCTGAATACAGTCTTCAACATGCTGCTACATTGCATTGTGACCTTGTGCAAATCACTTAATCCTGGTTTCTGCATTGGGAAAAGTACATAGAATTTACAGGCAGGTTAAAAATTTGGGTAACTTTAGACCACAAGTCTTTGCCATGATAATAATAATAATAATGTCAGAGTTTAAGAACCTTTGATAAAAAAATTAATCATGACTAGTTATATTTATTCACTATCATTTTTAGTTGTAAATATGGACTTTCTTTATAAAGCTAATAAGAATGTGAAACAGTCTTAGCGGAATTGGTTTTACCATTTTTGAAATTTTCCTCCACAGAAACTTTAAGGATTCTAACATTCCTAAATTGGTGCAGAGTGGTCTCATTTCAACTAAAAATTACTGACCTTTTTTGGGATTCTGATTGAACTCTGGAGTGAAAAAAGCAAAATTAAGTTACACTGATTATAGATGGGCATTAAAATGTTATTCGTACTTTCTGGAAAGGGACAGTTATAGGCAAAGCATGTGTTCAACTGAAGCTGCAGTGTCTGATGGGGTGATCAGACACAGCAATTCTAATCTCATCTTGCACTCTGCTGTTGATTGCTGTTCTTTGTGTTATGGCTACAAAATCCCAGAATAGCAGTTACAGGATGAAGATGCCATCAGAGATTATAAAAATGAATTTGATTTTATATAGCATCTTTCATGTGCCTTGTGTTTTAAAAATGGAAAAGAAAACTCATGAAAGATATCTGAATGACAGAAACGGAAATGAACATCACTATTTTCAGAGCAGACATAATCCAGTCCAATGGCAATGGAAACTTTTCCCACAAGAACAAGTGAAACACAGTCTACTCTAGAGGCATTTGCAGGCATTGAAGGACCTGTGTCTCTATAAATAGAGCTTTTGGCTACGTTCTGAAACTGCTAATAAGAATACTGAGACCACTTCGGTTTTATTTTTATGTGGGAAAAATTCCATAGAATTGTTTATAAAACACTGTCTTACTGTCTTTCTTATCTTTAACCAGTAGATGAAAATAATATCAAAGCTGGTGTTTCTAGTATTCACAACACAAGAACAAAAAGCACATGGCAGGACTCAGTCTAACTAATTCCAATAGCATTCTTAAGGAGTAAAATTTAATTGCTCACCTTTGAGCCAATTATATTAATATTTTGTAATGCCAAACCAAAACATATTTAATGCTTCATCAATCTAGAGAGGGGATTGAAAAATTCCAATGTAACATAATTTCTCTTGTTCTTGTGTTATAATTAAGCATTTGTTATTAAACCTATCTCAGGAGGTATTTGGGGAACAAAGAAAAACATGATTAGATGCAAAATGCCTTATGCTAAAAATGATGAGATAATAAGATAATATTCACTTACTCAGATGTATATTCTTATGGAAAATCTTCCCTAACCACTGCCACCTCTCCTATGAGATCAGGACACCTGCTGTATGTTCTCATAATGCTGTACTTCTCCTTCATGGTAGTTGAAATGATTACAATACTACCTCTGATTAGAATCTGTCTTGCTGCTAGACCATAACCTTCAGGTTTCGTTTGCCATCATGTTGTCAGTAATAAGTATATTCAGTTAATACTTATTGAAATGAATAATTTCAGAAAGAAGCAATCTGATCTCCTACAAACCACAACAATCATCTAACTCCTATTCCTAAATACACCAATTTCAAAAGGGCATTGGCTTTGTTAGAGATTCCAGAGTTTAACCTTGTTAATTGGAGCAAATAAAGCAAACAAAACTATCTAAAGCGTTAAGAGACAGAATTTTCAGTCAGCTCACTTTCTTCTCCTGTAAAATCTTTATTGGCAATTTCTGCATACCCAACTCAGAAAGGTCAAGTGCTCCTAATCCAGCTGCTTCCTAACGGGAGACACTCTGCTTTACTGAGAGACCATTTTCAGCTCATTTAAAACACTGCTGGACAGAATGGGAAGAAGCAGTGTAACCAGGGGGATTCACCTACTAAAAGATTTCCCTGTAAGTAACAAAAATTTTAGGACAAAACTATGGTAATAGTATTTTAAAGAGGTAATTATATAGTGCTTTTCTGCCTAGGGGTTCAAGACATTATTACATTTGTCCTCCCAAGTAGCTTTCTAAAAATTACAAATGGCTCATCACACAAAAGCCAAGACAAAAAGCACAATATTAACATTCAGGGGCCATTTTCTTGGTTCAAGTAGATTATTTATTCTCCCACTAAACCTTCATCATTCAAAAGATACTGACTGAAAAACCACAATTATGCCTGTTTCTTAAATAAAAATAATCAGAATCTATAGCTCATTTTTCCTAATAGCGATTTTATGTCATTTTTATCGTAGTCTAAGAATCCTGGCCAAAAAAGAAAAAAAGAGGTACTGATAAAAATTATCTGGGGATTTAAGTGTATATATCTTTATATTTTTACTAATAGAAAAATTAGATTGAAATAGGTAGGTAGATAGATGCAGATATGATTAACAGATCTTTTAGAATTCAACTTTAAGGAAACTCCATGCCATAAGGCTTAGAGCAGGACAACAAGGACTTCATTTTTAATACAGTCGTTTACAGTATGGCCACTGAGAAAAGATGACAGAGAAACTCAGGGGTGTTGTTTCAGTTTTCAAATGAAAAAAATTAAGACTTTAAACTTCTTTTGGATCATTCACAAAGAACTTTTTCAACACAGGTAGTACGACCCAGTCCTTCTTATTTGATCTGAAATCTTCATCACTTTTTCAAAGTCAACAGTGTTCTTTGATTGCATCACAAAAGAGATTTCAAGGAATCTTCTGTTCCTGCATCTTGGCCTGTTGTCCCACTCTTCTACTTCTAGAGACCCTAAATATTTTATTCAATTTTTTTTTTTCAGAAAATTTTACTTTTCTGTTTGAAATGAGAGAAAAAATATTGGTCAGGGCAGAATTAGAAATATTTTGACTTATTACTCTCCAGGTGGAAATATTCAGTTTATTTCAGTCTTCACAATAAAGCCCTGTGCCAAGATTTAAAAATTAATATATTGGCTCCTGAAGTCGTTTTTTTCTCCACAAAATTTATAACCATTCACAGTTTTTTTATTACTCAAATCATCAATGCACAAAGCATCTTGTTCTTGCACAAATGAAGGAGCAAGAACATGCGGCCAAAATTGAGAAGTAGGCAAAGTTCATCTTTGTTTCCACAAGATGTCAATTCAGCTGTCTTTTTCTATTCTTTGGAATTCCCATCAAATATTCCTAATTATGTCCTAGTGAGCTAATATTTTCTCTACCATTAATACAGAGAAGTATACAAAACATGTCATCTTCTTTTGATTAAAATGTAGTCAAATGCACTCAAAATTTTAATATTTCATTGTGTGAGCAAAGCAAGGAGTTAATCAAGAATTAGAATGGATGTTTCATTTAACACTGATGAAAAGAGCAATGATGTCTAAGTGACAGCCACTGTTATGAACTTGATGTCCATAATAGTGAATACTTAGCCGTAACCATATGTGATAGGACGATTATCTGTACTTTGCAGATGAGAAAAATGTAATTCAGTGAAGGTAACTCAATTGCCTAAGATTACACTGCTAGCAAATGGTGGGGTATGGTATAGTTTGATGGAAACCTAGTGTTGTGATTTCAAAGCCTTTTAGTCACTGTGTTACACTAGATGACCCAGAGAAAGCAAGACTGCTTGTTGTCAGTTTAGCTGCTGCTTTTTCAGTTAAAAAGAGATCTCTTCAGAGTATAAAGGTCAGAACTATATTAGTACTAAAGAACTAAAGTCCAAAACCAGAGAATAAATCTCCAGAGAGCAGTATTTCTTGAAATAGGCTTGTTCTCCTAGGTCCAGACTATTTACATTTTTAGGAAATCAACTGAATTCCAGCCAAGATTACTGAACTACTTTTTATAATAATGGAAAATCTAGGATAATGAGAGAAGCCTAAAAAAAGATTGGAGATAAACAAATACCCTTTAATTTTTAAAAAGTGGTGAAAAGTTTTTTTGTTTTTTTGTTTTTTGTTTTTTTGTTTTTACAACCTATAGCCTAGTGAACTGGACTTTGATCGTAGGCAGGATTCTCAAACACTAATAAAAACATGGTTTGTGAACAGCAAAGAGAGAAGAATCAGTAATTACCAGGATATAGCAGGGGTCAAATGCATGTCAAACTCCCCTCTCTTGTTTTAAAACACATAAATTGTTAGGCCTAGAACAATATGGTGGGGGAAGGTATATTTGGAACTCAGCTAGATACTTGATAAAATATGTAATATCTTTTCAGCCAAGATGGAGTGATAGAGGCTGTTTGAGGGAAAAAAATCATTAGATAAGTACCTCGGTGAGATAGTATTTGTATGTCATTTGAAATAGTGTCCTATGGCTTGTCAGTCATATGGCTCTCAATGGGCATTGCTGTAATAAAAATTATTTGGGTTTTCTTTGAAGCAACTTATGATTTGTATATACATAACATTTACAGATAATTCTGAGATGGTTAGAAAATTAGTTGAAGGAAACATTTTTTTCAGACTGAACTAATTAAAGGATTTCAATCAAATGAGAATAAAAAGAATAAAATTGAGGCCAGTCCACAATATATACATATTTCAAAACAACAAATATACACATTTTATTTGTTAAATAAAAATTAAAAAGAATAAAATTAGGTCCAAAAATTGAACTCTACAAACATAAGACTGTAGAAGTGTGGCTTAGTAGTAGGACATGTGGGAAAAAGAGCAACTCAAGGATCCTTGTCTATATTAAGCACATCATAAATAAAGAATAAGGTGGGAGGAATATAAAAATGGATAAAATAATTAAAAGAAACATTAAAGGTAGTCAGATAACTAGAATGATCCAAGTGAGAATTTTACTCTTTTCTATGTAATTTCAGATTCACCTGGAATATTTGGTTTAATTCAGGGCACTACACTTTGAGTAGCATTTACATAAATCGGTAAGTCTTAGGAAGAGGCAAAGTAGAATGACAGGAGCCAAATACAATTATGAAAAATAATGATTGCTTAGTTGGGAATAAAGATGATTTACATAGGAATATACAAGCTATGTCTGTATGATGATGAGATGTCATGTATAATGCACAATTAGGAAGCCATGTAGACAAAGATTTGCAGTTAATACAGGTGGGAAAGAAAAATGCTGGAGTTTATTAAATTCATGTGCATCTGACTCTGTGCTTTCCACTCTGCAGTTGTACCTCACTCTGATCATCAGAGCTCTCAAAGGAAGGAACAAGCTTGGAATTAGCATGCCCTCCATCAGAAGGAGTGCTTAGGCCTAGGTCTACAACCTAGAAGGCCACTCTATGGTACTTCAATATAGAGAACTTAAGTATAAGGATGGGTTAGGAATACCTAAGCATTTTTCAACTGGAGTGTTATTGGATTTGTGCAAGAAGTCTTCGTTGTACAGGACTTTGTTACACATTGCAACATATTTAGCATGCTTAGCTTCTGGGGCATTAAATGCTAGCTAGTAGTATCTTCCAGTCATTGTGCTTGAGCAAAACTGACAATACTCATTTCCAAGTGTGCCCTGCTTGAGCACTTCTCTTATGCTTAAGAACCACTATACTATTAACATTGAAAGATCTTTTCGATTTCAAATTTGATTGTAATCAGATCATCTATTGAGATATTAAATGTGTACATTGCTATGAATTCTTCAGACTACCATGACTTCGTGTGTCTGAGTTTTGGCCTTCTTTCTATTCCTCCCTTCCTTCAGATATTTACTGAGTAGCTTATATGTGAAGTCACTGTCCTTGATACTACAGACACAAGAGTGAACAAAAAAAATGGAGAAAATAAAAACTGTCTAATGGAATATGCATTCTAGTTGCTGGTGAGGTAGTACTTCTCCCCACATTCCTATGCCACCAATGCTGAAAACTTCGCTTTGAAAGGTTAAACCTACCAAAATATTAATCTGGCTTCCTGGAAGAGAAGAGTTGAAGATGGTGCAGGTTGTTTGGTTTGAGAGAGTATGACTGGATCCCAGGACACTGAAAGTCAGGGGCAGCTTTTCTAGAATGACACAGATTGAGGTATGGTCCAATTATGAATTAGTGAAAAGAACTGCAGGCATAGAAATGAGTGTATGGAGACTCTAAACTAATTTCTGGGGATCTGAAGCTGTAGGGCTCCCTTGAGTTTAGCACAGAGGTAGCTAGTACTGTCTGGGAGATACCTGTTTTCAAATGGAACATGCAAGTATGAACCAAGTGAGAGAATATAAAGAAGTTGACTAATAACAGAAGACTGGAAGACCTGCTCACTTTCTTCAACTACATATGCTTTCAGTTTCTTTATTTCCCCAAGAATTTGAGGAGAGGCCTGCCAAATGATGTTGGGCCAGCCCCTAAAGGGAAGGAATAAAAATTAAGCCAAATTTTATCTAGATTTTTTAAATGATGCTATTGTGTCAGATTATCTGGAATATATGGACTATCATTTTAACAGATAACTTTAAGTATGCTTTCCTTCCTATTACATGAATTTTATGTTTAAGGTAGAACAATTTAAAGAGAGATATGGTAAACAAAAGAATACTCTCTTTGCCTTTAAATCTTGTAATTATTCAAAATGAACCTGACAATTAACTTTTTAAAATTAATTTGAGTGCCTGGGATGGAGCTGATGAGGGCATTGAAAGACTGAATGACTTGCTAAATGTCTCTGTTTTCTCCCAAAAAGTATGTATTTGTGGGGGAGGTGAGTGAAGATTCACTCTTTATAATGTTATCTTCCTTAAAGATCATACATAAAATGTAAATAACTATGTATTTGCGATAGTTCCTACGTCAGTAAGAAAAACTATATATATATATACATAAAATGCAGAAATAGTCACAACAGAAATTCTGACTTAAATAATTACTATGATTAAACACTAAATTTAGCTCTGCATTCTCTGAAAGTGAAGGTAGGAAGACAAAGAAAACGTAGATGCCAGTTCAGCAAAGAAATTTTTTTGTTTTTCCTTGGCATTATGTAAGTGTTGAGTAAGTGTGTCAACAAGAGGGGGATATATATATATATATATATATGTATGTATATATATGATAAATGATAAATATATATATTTGATATGTATATCAAGTAGAAGTTTAATATATGGACAAGTCTTATATGGAGCTTCCCAATTCAATCTTTAGTAAAATTATCCTACATAAGATGATAAACAGTATAATATTTAGATGTTATTTTTATGTCATGTCTTTCTCTTAAAAATCCCATATTGATTCTGTTATTGATTTAATCTTCTCAGATAAGAAGTTGAAAATTTTACCTGTACTGGATTCCCAGATCTAGCCATACACATGTGTTTTACTCTTCAACCTGATCTCTATGCTTCAGTGAATATGTCTGAATTTTTAAAATTGTATTATAACTAATACTCAATATTTAATATCACCATTAAATATCTTATAAATAGCTAATAGTCAATTATTTTTTCTTTTATCTCTAAAAATAGTTTTATGTTTGTTTCTTCCTCTGCCATGTTTATTTTCAAATTTTGACATACTTCTTTTTAAATCTATTATACCTCCTTCAGAACTAGGTTCAAAGCTGCCTCTTCATGTAAGCTTTCTTGATGTGCCACATATCACTTACCTTTATAACTTTTTAGCTCTTGTGTACTTGTTCTCATAAGTGGTTTTGCATGTTTGATAAAGAGTAAGTTTCTAAAAATGAAAGTCACATATGACATCTCTTTTGAACCTTGTTTCCCATTCCCCCTCTTTCCTGAAGACATCCCATAAATGTTTGTTGATTAAAATTTAGATCAAGCAATTTTAACTTGCACTAGAATAGTAGAACCCACATTTTTACTTCATGAGATTCTCCATTAGGAATGCTAAACTTGCTTCCCCATATAACTAAATGCTTTGCTTTTCAAAGAGGCAGAGAAATAATTGCAGTTAAGTAGAAAAAAGGTTACTGACACAAAGACAAAATTAGTTTCAGAGTGGTCCTCTATCCAGTCAGGCAACAAGCTGCCTTGACATGAAGGTTAAAAAAAAGCTTATGAAGTAAGAGTATTGAATAATCCATCAACTAAATTTCTAAAGTTATCAATTTTTAAGTTAATTTTATTTCTATAATTTATTCAATACTTAACAGTTATTAAATTCTAACTTGTACTCAAGTATATTTTGCTACACTAATGGTTAGCAACCCTGGATTCAAGTTTATCATTTTTTAAGACATAAGAAATACAGTAAGTAATGCTTTTGGTATGCACTTTTTTTTTTTTTTTTTTAAGGATTGGATATCAACCTAACTCCTTGCTAAATGTTATTGGGATAGAAGATAATTACAGTGCTTGATATCAAGAGTGCATCAATATTTGGAGAGGCAAGATTTTCATAAAGTCATTGCATAGAAAACAAATAGAACACATTGATAAATATGATATAAAGCAAGTTTTGGCAAAATTTAAGATGGGTGATGTAAAGCAGTTGCAAAGGGAGTTAGGTACAATCATAGAAGTAAGGTGTCGTAACAATGACAACACTGTACATAAGGCTCTGTTTTGTTAAGTGTTGGAAAAGCAGATGAAAGTGGGTATGTTAGAACTAGGATAATTCCATGAGAAAATACAAGGATCTGAGTGATTGTGGTTGTCTGGGAAAGAGCAAGGAATCTGGAGTAGCTGCTGGAGTAGTGGTTTACCAAGGTGGGTCAGACCACAGGGTCAGAATACCAGGTAGGGAATCATTGCTGTGGTCCATGAGATGCACAGGGGGCAACATGATGCAAATGGAAATATTAAGCACGCCCATCGCCGTCTCAACACCTACTTTACACATATATTTACAAAAACTGCCATCAAAGCTTTAGCTGGATATGTATGTAGCAAAAAGAGCAGCCATAAAGACACATATGGTTTGGAGTCAAATATTTTTCTTTTTCTGAAGAGATCTGAAGTGGGGAGGTAAGTTGAGAGTGATCAGGGGAAAGCAACTGTTCTTGCTATAATGATGTAAAATACTAATGTAAATTGTTTAAGAGATAGCTTTAAACATAATGAAACAATTAAGATAAGGTTTCTGTTTCTTATTGAAAGTTTCCATGTTGTGTCTAAGAATTGGATTTTGCCCTAGTGAGGTGTGTGTTTATGTGTATGAATGTGTTTGTGGGTGTGAAGATAGAGATGAAAAATGGAGAGTAATTTTGGAAACTGAGCTATGTACTAAGAAAGATGATGAAAGTTATTTCTCTCAGTGTCATGTCGGAGCCAACTCCTATTGGCTGGCCGAAAAGCCCATTGCGCACATCTTTTCCCAATTCTGTATTTAGTGATAGCACATCAGTAGAATAAAATTGGTCATGGTGAGAGTACTTACACCAACACTTACAAATGTGGGTTTATTTGGAAATCTATTTGTTAAACGTTTACTATTATAACACTGTTTAATGGGTACTTTTCACTTGGACTAGGCTGATAAAAGTCATATTTAATAGATAAATGTAAAACCATTCCCTTGAATATTGTAATACTGTCATTTTCCTTAACATTCTGTAATATCTAATACCACTGCACAATTGAAAGGCTGTGCTGTGACTAGAAATGGGGAAAAGGGCGATGAAGGGACACGAAGCTCTTGGTAACCAATAATAAGAGACTAAAGGAAACTGTTCATGTATCATATTCATTCTGGTGTATTATCTGGATGCTTCAATGCTAGCATGACTAAATAAACCCTAAGGCAAGCTGCAGAGAGTCCTTTACTCGCATGCCTCTTCTCCCACCAGCTATCAGTGTCTGCTGTTTCAGGGTACAGAAGGAAAGAGACACATATGAAAAAGAAACATAACATTTTTCTTCTTAGAGTTCTTGGTCATGAAAACCAAGACAGTCATTATGTGCTCCACTGCATATTTCTGACTCTTCACCACAGCATTTCATGTTGGGATTGTATTTACTTGTCCCCATGTGATTAGGGGTAAGCAAAGCACCCGTCATGTGACTACTTCTGGCCAATGAGTTGTGAATATAATGGTATGTTTTATTTCTACGTTACTGCATGTAATTTTTAGGATGGTACTCTCCAGAGATTCCTATTCATCTGACAATGTTCGAGATGGTGGATGCTCTATTTCTCTGGATCCCAGAGGCGCTATGATGTGTGGGGTCCCTCTGCTGTGCTGCAGTGGACATGAAGTATGAGTAAGAAGTGAAACGTAATGTTACTGAGATTTCGTGATACTTTATTACTGCCCCATAATCTATCTTATTTAGACTGATGCTATTACCTGGATGTTTACTGCGTATGAGAAGATACCTAGTTCAAATACTGTACTCCAGTCATGTTTAAGGGAAAAATGCTCAGTCCATGACAAAAAAAAAAAAGATTAGCAAAGATAATCTTCTGATAGATATAATTATGTCTCCTGCTTCCTGATGTATGAAACTTTAAACTTTTATTTCATAGAAACTTGGTATTCTATTGTGAAAAATCTCTCTAGTACTTTTAAAATTTAAAAAGTTCCAATATTTTGTACAGATAAAATGTAATAGATCATTTGACCATAAAGTTAAATATACAGAAATAGCTTTAAGATAAATAACTGAAACAGATAGACTATGACTTCCCCTCCCCTTCCTCCTCCCTCTCACCGATCCACCACTCACCAAATAGAACTATAGAATGTAATTTTGGTTTCAATTTCACTACCCATGCTCTGACCATTCCATTTCATATAGGTAAATATGAAATAATACAAAATAAGTGGAAATTTGTGGGGAAATTAACAACTATGCTCAAAAGAAAAAGTGAAGACATATCATTACTCACTATAATCAATGTAAAATCATAATTATTAATTTTATGAGAACATTTATTTCCTGGGTTGCTTTGGTAATAAATTATTACAGGCACTGAATTGGAAGTATCTTGATAAAATACTAGACTTTTAAAAAATATAACCTCAGCAGTTAACTAATTTTAATTATATATAATAATATTTGGACTTGGCAAATTTTCTAAAAGTCAGAATATTCAGTTTTGTGCACTGTGCTGGAGACACAAACAAGATTGATCTGATTGCATTTAACAGATATAGGGGCATATAAATTTATACAAGCATAATGCATTTTTTTAAAGTGAATTTCTTTTCAAGAGCTTTATAAAAACATAAACTTGTTCAGGTGTCTTTAAATTATGCAGTTTATAGCTGATATCTGAGACAGCACATAAACTTAAAAGTTGTTTCGTCAGCCTCAAATATCATAGTGTAAAAATCACAGGTTAATACGGGTTAATAACAGATTCTTTAGAGTAAGAAAGGCATGTAGAATATATACAAAGGAAAAGGAATTTAAGGACCCATGGCTATGGCTCTCACAACTGACAAAAATTAAACGAAATGTAAGTCTTACAATAATAACTCTTGTTTCTGTCAGACCACTGGCTTCAGGGAGTTCCCAGAATTTGACAGAATTTTTACTCAAAAAATCTATGAGTGATATAAAGGACATTTACTTTGTCTTGTAAAAAAAAAAATCGATGTATTTGGTAAAACTACATATGTTATGTGTGCATGTATAAATACAAGAATATTGTGGTTAAAAAAAACAACAAATGTATATAGTATAAGAAATATAAGCTTTCTTTCAATTACACAACAGTCCCACAGCCACTGAGGCAGTAATTCCTGTTGGCAGTTTGGTATGGAACTTTTCCTACTATCATTGTGCCTTTAAAAACACATATAAAGACATATGCTTTTTGTTTTTATACATGTTTAATACATATTTTTATACATTTTATATAAACTACACGTTTTACATATTTTCTGCAACATATTTTAACCTATTTTGAAATAATCGTAGAGTCAGGAAGTTGCAAACAACTTGCTTTTAAAGTTAGTATGATTGGACATTTTTTCATAGAAATATGTAAGATTCCACCTTTCCTTGTAACAGCTCAACACTGGTTAGTATTCATAAAATGAAGTCATAGTATGACTTGGCTACAATTTATTCAAACTTTTCCTTTTTGGTGCTTATTTAGATTGTTTTCAATTTGTCACATAAGAAAGATCTGAGAAACAGCATTCCAGGTAGAACGAACCATAAATGCAACACATTTGAGTATCTTGCACTGGGGAAGTGTGTAGAGCACTCTAGGAACTGACAGAAGGCCAGTGGGGCTGCAGAATAAAATGTGATGGACAGAAGGGTGTAAGAGGAGACAGGGACAGAACACGGAGGGCCTTGGAGATGGTGGGAACCCATTTAGGTATTATTCTAAGGGCAATGAGGGCCCATAAACAAGTCTTAAGCGCATCATGAACACAATCTCCTACAAATTTGTTAGAACATAATATGGTTCAAGTATGGAGAGTGGACTTGGGGACAGGCAAAAGTAAAAAAGGGAAAAAGAATTAAGCAATAAGGGCTTGGACTCACGTGGTCAGGTGGTCCCAAGAAAGACATGAATAGATTGCACATTTATTTTTTGAAGTTGTAGCTGGCATAAATACATGAAATATGAAGGGCTAGGGAAAGACAAAGGTCGAGAATTAATCTTAAACTTCTAACCTTCGTAATGGGTGGTGATGGTGCCATTTATTTGAAATATAGAAACATTGGGAATAGATTGTGTAGAGTGTGAATGGAATGGATGGGTTTTGTTTTCAACACACAAATTTGGAAATTCATCTGAAATATTCAAATAGGAAAGTTGGACATATAAATTTAGAGCTCCAAAAAGAAGTCTGAGTGAGAAATACAAATCTGTGAGTCACCATAATATAAATGAGACATTGAAAGTCATAGAAATGAATGAGATCACTAGACAGAGGTAGAGTAAGTAAAGAAAAGTCAGCCCAGGGCGGAGCTTAGAAGAACTTTAACATGAATAGTTACGAAGATAAGAATATAGCAAAGGAAAATACAAAGAAATAAAGTGGTAAGTAAAGAAGAGCATGCTGTTCCTGAAGCAGAGGAAAGTGTTTCAAGGAGAAAATGGTCATCTGTGTGAGTCATTGTTGAAAACCCAGTAAGGGAATATCAGAAAAACATCCATCATATTTGTCCACAAGTAGCCAATTGATTAACAAAGATTTTAGTTGAAATATGGTTTGGAAACCAATTTTGAAGTAGGTTGAGATAAATTGGGAAACAGAGTAGAAATAGTGTGTGTGTGTGTGTGTGTGTGTGTGTAGTATATATACTTTATGTGTGTGTGTTTAAAATTATGTCTGTATATATTTATATATACAAATATGTAGTGTAATTATATGTAATTATATATAAAGTATATATATAATTATATATATGTACATAATTTATGTAATTCCATTTCTAGATTTTCTTTAAAATTATATATGCACAATATATTATTCATTGTATATATCTACAATATATAAAATATTACAAATACATTTTATATATTATATATGTTATACATACTATATATAGTATTAAATTATACATACTATATATTACTTATATGTATATAGTATGTATTATGTATACATTATATACTATATATTTATATTTATATATTTATATATTATTTGTATTTATAAATATATATAAATATACTATAATATATTATATACACTATAGACTGTTGTATAGTGTAATATACTATATAAAGTAATGTATAGTATATAGTATATAATTTATCTAATCCCATTTCTAGATTTTCTTTAAAATTGTACATATGTACAATAAATTGTATATATTTATACTATCTATTATATATGGTATAAAGATATAGACATACAATTTATATATTTATCTAATGATTTATATAATTACATATATTATATATCTATATATTATATAGTATATATTATATAAATTATACTAGATATATAAATTATTAGGAGAATTAGTAGAAAGGAAAAGATATATATGCATATGAATTTAGGACACTTGCATAACATACGCTCCATAATATATATAATATATAATGTGTGTGTGTGTGTGTGTGTGTATATATATATATATATATGTATAATTTTAAAGAAAATCTAGAAATGGGATTAGATTGTACTTGGCAGGGTGGAAAAGGCATAGGAGGATTTTTTTTTAAACCAGGAAATGTATTACAGCATGTGTTTATGATGATAGGAATGATATAGGGAGGAGGGGTAGGGATTGATTTTGGAGGAAAGAATGAGGCTATCTGGGGAAGTATTTTAGTAGGTAAGAAGGAATTATATTAAATAGGATGACCATACTTTCTATTTTCCCTTTAATAGTCTCAGTTTCCACATACTGAATTGTTATTATTAATAACCTCTCCCCTACTCTCACATACACTTGGAGCGATCACTTTCTCTAGTATACAGGAGGGAAAAAGGAGAAAATGGGTGCAGAAGCAGGTAAGAACATCGTTTTCATGGTGGGAAGATGAGAATGTATCAATCATAACACATATAACAAAAGCTGAATTTAAAATTCAATAACTAAGATCTCTTCACAACATCCCACCCTGTGGAATCCCACAGACTCTATGGGTTCAGTTTGAAAACCAGTGTAAGCATAGAAAACATAGGCTACTAAATTCAGTGGTTGTGGTGACCAGAGGAAAATGATAATTGTATTCTCTGGCCATGATGAAGCTTCAGCACAGTGTGGCAGGAAAAGCCAAATGCTTCTAGGAAAATAGGTACCCCAAGGATTCTGTCGTATTATAGTCTCCCAGGAATAAAGTGCTGATCAAATCTCTACCCCAGAGTTTGAATAAGTTTTACCAGCATATGAATTCATCACAGTGGTTCTTACTATTAAGTCATCATATGTCCTTGAATCTACCTTTAGGGCATATATTTAAACCCATTTGAGCTCTTTTAATATGTCTCTATTGAGGTATAGACAGCATAGCAGGTACTTGTATTTATTTTACCCTCTTGGCAAGAATTCCTTGCATATGTTATAGAAATATAATTTTCTCAATAGATGCTGCTTTAATTTTTGTAATATGAAGTGACACAGTATACTGAGTAAAGCCTTTTCAGCTCATTACAAATAATGTGATTTTTGAGATATACTATTAGGCCACTCCATAGGAAATGCTATCTACAAAACATTCTCTCAACACTTAACATATAATCCAAAAGATCTCCAAATTGCAATGTTGAATATGGGGTACAACTGTTTGTTATAAACAGCATTGTCTTTTTTAGGCTGTTGCTTCCATTTGTGAAAAGCAAATCTCTAAAACATAACTAGGGACTTAGAAAAGTAGAATTTCAAAATTGACAAATGTCTCCTGGTTGCCTTAAGGTAGAAAGGAAAAGGAAGATATAACAAGTTATGACACCGGATAACAGATGTTCCAGTTGTCTATTGCTGTGTAACAAAACCACCACAGAACATAGTGAATTAAAGTGATAATACACTATTATCTCTCATTGTTCTAAGGGTTGACTCAAGTGGTTCTCACTTTTGGTTTTTGATGCAGTAGCTGCCAGATAGCAGCCAGGTCTGGAGCTGACTGAGAGCTTGACTGAGCAGCCAGTCCAGGATAGCTGATTCACATAGTGTACCAGTTATCAATGTATTGACTAAGCTCCAAATTCTCCCTTTTTGCCTGCTTTCTGAAATGCATTTAGGTTTTTAAAGTGTTTTTTTCTGTTTGCCAGGTGGCATTGGAGTTTGGTCAATAGAAGTCATTGGAGAGCTATTACAGGAGAAAAGGGTTTTGCTTTCTAGTTCCAGTGTTGCTCACTCAGTAGTTTTCTACATCAGTGCAGCTTCTCCAGCACCTGATTCCTGCAGTGCATGCTGATCTGCAGCACCCAGCAGCAGCAGCTCTGCCCAGCACACTTCTTGGGCAGCTTTGTAGTAGAGCACCTCTGGTGAGACATCTCCCTGTGAACAGCTTTCCCTGACTCCTTAGTATCAGATTTCTGACAATTTACAGACATTTTCTGTCATTCAGTAGCTATGCTTTATTCAACAAGGACTGGATCTCAGCCCAGGTTCAGGGGGCAGGAGATCTTGTGGGGGCTTGTTGGGGGTGTGGAAACGGAGATCCAGCTCTATTTTTGACACTCTATCTCAATACCAGTGGTAATGATTGTTCTAGATTATACTATATAATATGTGCTATTGTATTTTATATTGTATCTGCTATTCCAATATCTTTATATTTTGTTTCATACTAGTCAATCCCTTACTACTTCAATCCTGTGAAACTTTCCAGGTTCAAATAATTGTAGGGTTTCTCTTTCCTGATTGAACTCATCCTGATACACATGTCCAGAAATTGATGCTGGTTTTCAGCTGGGGGCTAAGCTAGGGCCAAAAAGAGAGCCAGTACATGGTCTATCCATGTGGTTGGAGCTTTCTGTGGCATGGTGGCTGGGCTCTAAGAGAGCCAGGTAGGATATTCAAGGCTTCTTATGACTTAGCTTGAGAAATCCAAGAACATCACTTCAGTGTCCAATTGGTCCAATAAATCACTCATGGTACAAAGTTTCAAAAGAAGAGAGGTAGCAAAGAATTTGACATCACATTAATTGCAGCTACAATAACATATGAGATTATGTATGGTAGATATTTGTATATAAAGACATCAATTTAATAAAATTGTTCATTCATCCTGATTGATTTATTCTTTCAATAAACATTACCAACTATCTTCTCTGTGCCACATCTGTGGAAATTCTTCCTGAAATATGAATGTGTTACAAGACCCAATTTACTTCCACTGAGCTCTCAACATTGTTGGGAAGTAAAATTCCTGCATATTTAGAGATAAATACAAAGTATACCCCAAAGTGTTAAATTGAACATAATAAATTGCCAAAATGCATAAAATTGCAGTAAAGCCAAGAGCAAATCCCAGAGGTCCTGATTTGCAGCCCAGTCTTTGATTTACCAAAAACAAACAAACAAAATACAGTATCTAATTGAAAATAAAAGGTCTGGTTGTAGAAATATTTTAGAATAGGCATCCATCATTTTGCATGTCACAACTATGTCAAGGAGTCCCAAGAGAAATTATTTCTGTGAAAACATTGATTTTCTTTTCTTTGTTAAAAATCGTGTTACCATCTCCATCAAAAAATAAGAAAAATGTGATTAGAAGTTTCTCTTGTATATAACTGGCATCCCAACCATGTCCATTTTTGGCAGAACCATATTTTAATGACTTTATCACCTTCAACTCAAGAGCCTGAAGAAACTAAGATTACTACAGTGGGCATCAGCAGTTTTGGATGTGTAAGAAAAACAAACTGCATTGCATACCTAAAGACAGAATGCCAAGCAACAACAAGCATATTTTTAAGTAACAAAACTAGAACTAAAGCTGACAAAAAAGGCTATTTAGCTTTGCAAAAGCCATTATTTTCTTTACATCTATTCTAGAGAGTAATTAAATACTAAGCAGCATTAGAGTTCTTTCTCACATCATTGATAAAAAGACTTGGGAAAAGTCCTATCATGTGATCTACTTCTAAGTGAGGAAATAAAAGGAAATTGTAAAATGAGTCTCACCTGAGACTCCTGCTAGAAATTAAACTTCTCTGAATGAAGATCATGAAATCATCCTTTAAGGAAGCAACCTGAATTCCACTCAGGGCATTTGCTCTAGGAAACCATTGTAAGGAAGGCAAATTAGCATTTAAAGAAGCCCTTTTGAGTCAGAGTGCAGAATGTCACTAAGAAATTATTAAATTCTTCTGCTGTGAGCCTTGGTTATGAAGAAAAGTGTTTTCCAATAAAATAGGGTAACACACTGAGCTCCCCAAATGCATCCTGAAACATTGGCTAACATCACATTGCTATAAATGTCTGTTCTTTCCTTCTGTCTCTGTTTTCATCTCTAAACACTCTTTAGCTCTCGAATGTCTTAAAATATCAAATTCATTTTGAATTATTACAATACTCATTTATTATGTATTTCCCTTCATCATTAAGGATGGCACTATTTTCAGAAATAAAGGCTGAATGTTGGCTTCAAATAAGCATTCATTCAAATTCTAATTGAATTACTTTGCTGAAACCTATTTGAAACAATTAGTTATCAGAGCCAGCAGTAATCAGAGATTACACATACACTGAATATTTGTGCAGTCCAGAATTTTGAATAGGTTATACATAAAAATGTAATAAAGATGACTACTTAGGAGGTATTAAAACAAGGAATTTTTCCACTTTAAACTGGCGTTTGTGGTGAATGTAACTTCAAATGTGTCCAAATCTCCTGGTGTGTGTGTGTGTTTATGTGTGTGTCGAACATAAGTGGAAAAGGTGTGAATGGGAAGGACAAAATGGGTAAGTAGACTATGTGATATGCTTTTGGGAGCATGGTATATTGAAAGAAAGAATGTGATGGTGGTATAATGGCACTTGTCAAGAGAAAGTCCCTGAAGCAGAAAAGTATCCCCATGCTCCCCCATCAAGATTTAATCAGGCATCTCATTCTATTTTTTTAGAGTCATTTAAGTTCCACATCATGATGGTTGCAGAAGTGAATTGATGATTCATTTTTATTTTAATGTTGATGTTGAAGAAGCTTATCAATTCCTTCCTTCATTCTTTGGGCTGTCCAATTTTTGTCTAGCCCTATTTACTTAGCTATATTAGTTAATACAATATAGGCCAAGCTGGCTGTTTAAATACTGAGAACATTAGAAATCATTTTCTTAATATGATTTTAAATGTGCAAATCTTTCTGGCAAGAATGAGTTTTTAAGCTAGATAGAATTGAAGAATAGAGGAACACTGATAAAAAATTAAGAGGACATTTTCAGGAAGGACATTAAACATGAGTGAAGATGCAAACCACAAGTTTTTTACCAAACTTGTTATGATGTAATTAGCTCATTTATAAAATACTTTATGGTTTTATTTTCAAATATTTTCTCTTCTCTTCTAGATCTAACCTTTTGTTAGAATAACCCCCACAGAATTTGCTTGCATATTTAATGCTTAACAACCACATTAGAAAATATCTCCCCTTCTTGCTTCTGCTTATTGCCTATATGTTTGTCTACCATTGGACCATTTCCTATAGCACTGTAAGCCTCTGAAATTATCCAGACGGATGGATGTCTAATTGAGATCAATTCTGGGTCACTTATTATGGCCTTCAATAATATTCCATAAGAATCAAGTGTCATAATGTGAAATTTTATCATAAAACTTTTTTCTACTTCTTCTCACATTTTTATAAAAATTCTATACGTTAGCTAGTTTGTATTTTCTCCATTCTCTTTTTCCATTCAAAGAGTAGAGGAGCATAGATAAAATTAAGAGGATATTTTCAGGAAGACATAAAATATGACTGAAGATGCAAAACACAGATCTTTTGCCAAAGTATTGTGATATAATTAGCTCTTTTATAAAAGACTTTATATATATATGTGTGTGTGTATATGTTTATATATGTATATACACACACACATATGTATGTGTGTGTGTGTGTGTGTATATATATATATTTAGGAGAGAAAGAACAACTCTCTCTTACATACACAAGAATTCCTTGAGTTAGTTTCCATGAAATGCATTTCTATACATTTTTCATCATGGTTGTCATGTTGTCTGTGTAATACCTGACTATCTTACCAAGTGGTCAAGGACTTCTCTCTACCAAGTGCTTTTCCTTCAGTGAACATCAAAAACATTTTTAATTTAAATACGGTCAGCCATGATGAATTTGGGGATTTTTCTACCTCATTTCCCTGAATTATTCTTCAGTTATAGTCACTCATGGACTTTCTGAGAATTGCCCTTTCTGAATAGGACAACTGTAAACTGAAATCTCCAATCGAAACTTCTGCCTACAATGCAAATTTACAAATGGTGCAAAGTACTACTCCAAAGTTCACAGATAATGTGTGATTAGAGTGATTTATGTGAATGCCTCACACATCCAAACTCTGTTGCAAGTCCAGAAAATGATGAAGACAGTGATTTGAGGGGACGTGGTGATACCTTCAATACAGCTATTTTCACTCATAACCAAATCAATGACCCTCACTCACCATTGTCTCATGAAGTGGTGGCCACTTTCCTTCTTTTAGGCTCACAAGCTAGAATGAAAGCTGACTTAAAAATCAGACTGTTCAAAGCTCAACATTATAAAAATGCACTGAGTCAGCAATTAGTAAACAGATTATGTAAATAGAACTCCTGAACCAAGTGCTGACATTTAAGTACCAAAGCTCACCTAGCCTCAGGCTCTTCAATTTATCACAGCAAACTGAAAGGCAGACTGCTAAATCATTTGTTTTCAGGTTGTATCATGGGTTTATCAGAAACTATATTAGTTTGTCCATGAAAACAATTTTGTCACTGTCATGTTGCCAGAACGACAATGACAAAAAAAAAAAAAAAAAAAACGAGGAAAAGGAAAAGAAAAAAAGGTCTTTCAAACATTAAAATCAGCAGCTCTCTGTAGACACAGTATAAAAAGCAGCAGGCTGCAATGTAAAGGTGAGCTGCTCTTAAAACACTTTTTGCACATTTCATACGCATTTCAAATTCTGCCACCTCAAGAGTTACTTTTTCTGTGGTTATAGTATTCAGCTGTGTCTATGTGTCATCTGGAGCATATACATTCTTTTCCTTAAATTTATTTTGGTTCATGAAAAACTGTAAATCATCCACCAGGAGCCTGCATCATAAAAGGGAAAAAAAAAAAAAGACATTTTACACCATTGAGTCCCCTCACTCCTTTTCTTTCCTTAAAACCCTAAAACAGTCTATATTAACAATGGGAAACATATTCTTTAGCTTGAGAGGAAATGCCTGCTTAACAAATGATGATTTATCATTTTAGAATGGAAAGCTGCATTAGCAAACCAATGAAATGGCTAAAAGTGTAACCACTTTGCCTGGCAATTATATGTGTGACAGATTCATTTATTTACCTGTGTGGAGCCCTAATTTGCACTAGCACTTAACAGTTAATTGTTGAAGGGCACTTTTCTGCAATAAAAGTGGGTTTTTCAGAGTACCCTGAAACAGAAAACACTTCTAAATAAACACCTATGCCATTAATTATCCGATCAAAACAATAATGAAAAATGCCAGAGAAAAAGAGATAACAGAGAAAAAGTAAAATACCATTTGTGTAAATAAATTAAAGCATCAATTACTGAATGATTAAATGATATCATGTTATTTTTCGACCAATGGATGAAGTTTACAAGAAGCTCTTGCAATAAACTTTCTAAAAACCCTTCACAGAAAGATATAATTATACTTGTTTAAACTTAAGAATTGAAATATTATTAAAATACAACCCAAACCTTACCATTGTTTGGAATATTCAATATTCTTCTCTTCTCAGTTTTCTGTCTTATGTATATTTATTGTCATACTTTTCTATATATTTTGGGGTTTCTTTAACTATTACTTGATGAAACTCTCCAACATACATAAATTAGTGATGAGAGCTTGAAATTTCATTGTCATTAGCAGCTTTCATAAAAAGTTGGGGCAAGAATTTCATAAATTCGAAAATTGTTTATATATCAAGTCAATAAAATCATAATTAGAAGAATTTGGGTAAGATAAATTTATATTTTGAAGTTTCATTATATTTTATCAAGATTATTCAAGATGGGGCCTTTATATCACAAGCTTCTTCCGAGTTTTTAGGAAACCGCCTAGCACCTTGCATTTTAAATAGTACTTTTCCTAAGTATTTACTTAGTGACTACCTTAGGGGAAGAGGAGGAATTGTCAAGGTATAAAGGGATAGTTTGGTAAAAACAAAAGAAAATAACAACAATAAAAAACCCAAGGCCATACAATTTGAACATGAATGCTCACTTCAAACGATGTTCTGAATAATCATAGGTAAATAACTTCTACAAGGCTCAATTCTTCAACTTTAAAGAGAGGATAACACTGCTTCCTCAGAGGGGGTGTGTGTGTGTGTGTGTGTATGTTTGTGTGTGGTAAAAAATGAACTGATATCGCAAACCACCCAGCACAGTTAGTTCCTAGTCTCTAGCTATTGCTCAATACATGCAATTATCATGGCTTTCCTCTAACTCTACACATACCTTCCTCAGATTTCCAAGATTTTCCAAATTCAACCATCAGATAAAGTATGGCTTCTATGAGCCAGGAATATATTAAGTTTTACAAAGATTAATAAACCATCACCACTGTATGCTAAAGACTGTCAAATTGTCCTTCTACCTGTCTGCTTTCTTCCCTGCCTTTCTTCCTACTACTTCTAAGTGTATTTTCATAGATCTTTCCAGGAACTGCCAATTATCTCCTACAGTTTTGCCTGTCTGTGAGTGAGAAGTAGCCTCACTGATTTCTCATATATTCTAGGTGCTCTTCTCTTGATCCAGTGCTCTACAAGAGCAGTCTCAACTCTACCATTCAGTTGTTGCCCTTTGTGAGTCATGCTTAGCTCTGATCACTCCTCCTCTGGGGCAGATAGATGTACCAGGTGCTCCAACGATCAGAGATGGATTTTTCTTGCCCAGAGCCATTATATCAAAAGCAGAATCCAAAGTCATATCTAAGGAACATAGGGGAAGGCTGTGAATGTCCACTTGAGGATTTTAAAAAGCACTACATTTTCCTGCTATTGAGATATCTTTTCCTCTAAAGCAACCTATTACTGTAAGTCCTCAAAATGCACTAGGTTTATATTTCCATTCATTCGAGCTTTCTTATTGATCTTATTCTACCACCTCTTGATTAGCAATATGTGTATTTACTAAACTGTGCTTTATTTTTAAAAAAAACAAGATATTCTGACTGGTTAGAACCTACCATATCATCTAGAATAAGATACCCATTTTGTAGTTCTAATTTTACTATGAAGAAATTGAAGATCAGAGAGACAAGTGAGAAATAAAGTATGATTTATTAAATATCTAATTTGTACAAGACAATAGACATTTGTCCTATAGAAATCATGACTTTTCAGATGAGGAACCTGAGGCTCATAGTGTTTCTGGAACCTCTTTAAAGTCATAAAACTTGACAAACTACCAAGCGAAAGTACTTCGAGCAAGGTTCTAATATTAAAATATTTTTGACATTATCTTTTGTTATAGAAAAATATCTTTTACTTAGATGAATTGTCTTCAAATATTCCAACTAGTTAGGACAAGAGGTAACATTTTTAAGTCAAGTCTGCCATTCTTCAATCTACTGCTTATGCCACCATGCCAAAATGCCTAAAACTTTTAATCCTGAGGTAATTCAAAAGCTACAACCACTATAACATATTCTAATTTCTCTTGATTATTACTCTTTTCTGGAAAAGTTATTTTAAATCTTAAAAAGATACATCTATAGAAAATATGTAAGCATGTTCGTTCTGTCTCTCATTCAGCTGGGTATTTTACTAGGTTACAAATAAGTAAAAGTAGTACATCCTGAAAAATATTTTAAATACAAAAATGAACAAAGAGTGAAATGTAATTCCGTACATGTATACTTATCCACTTATACAATAGTATTTTTAGACAATCATAATAATGAACACATATCATTCTCTATGTGCCAAGCACTATTCTTTGCACTTAATATAAAATATATAATTTAATCTGTGACAATTCTGTGAAATATTTACTGTTATTACTTTATTGATGCCAAACTGAGTCAAAGAGAGGTCATGATATATAAATAAGCTTCTGAAAATTGCTCTTTAACTTAACTATATTTTTAAATCATTCTTTCAAGTAATACACTAATGGCTACTTTATTTACAGTATGTTCAGCAGAGACCATCAGCTTCTTACCAGTATCTGTTATCCCTTTGTCTAAAGCAATACAATTTTTAGTTGGTCAAATGACCATTTAGAATAAAGACTACATCCTTGCTGTTAAGCTTGGCCATGTGACTACGTTCTGACCAATACCATGTAAACAGATGTTTTTTCTGCAGCCTCTAGATCAGGGTTGTACAATCTTTTAGCTTCTGTGGGACACATCAGAAGAAGAATTGTCTTGTGCGTGCCACACATTAAATAATCTAACACTAATGATAGCTGATGAGCTAAAAAATAGCAAAAAAAAAATCTCGTAATGTTTTAAGGAAGTTTACAAATTGTGTTGGGCCAGACTCAAAGCTGTCCTGGACCACATGCAGCCCACCCCCATGGGCTGGACAAGCTTGCTCTAGATCTTTTCTTAAGAAATACTAAGACCCCCTTGCCCCTTTTTCTGCATCATACATTGTTCCATTCTATATCTTGAATGTGGTTACTTCCCAGCTGGACCATGAAAATGAGGAGCCATATCATATAGATGGTGGGCCGTGAAATGGATAGTCTGGGTCCCTGAGGGCTTCACGGAATAGAGATGGCATACCGACACTCACATTCACATGAGAGAGAAATATTATTCTATTTTTGTATTATTTGTGTGTATGTGCTTCCTTATAGTTAAATTCAATTTTAATTTAACAGTATGGATGAAGGGAATCTTCCCCAAATATTCCCCTAATCCTGAATATGTAAATTTATCTTCAGGTTTTGTCCTTCTGCTAAAAAAAAAAAAAATACGTTGCAGTGACTGTCCTCATTTTTATACTAATATCATAGCATTCTAGTACTCTGCTATTATAATAGTATTCCTAAAAGCGATTCCCAGAAGCAGAACTGCTAGGTTAAACAGCAGGCAACTTTTAAATTTTAATAGTTCTGCCCTTCAGAAGGTGGCACCAAGTTCCAACAGTATGTGAGATTAAGCTACTTCCTACAGGCTAATACTGCATGCATCTCTTTTTAATTTGCTTTCATTCATATGCCTCTGACAGATAAAAATTCATTCCATTTGTTGTTTTAAATGTATTTGTCTAATCCCTGGTAAAATGCAACACTTTTCTTACGTTTAGATATTTCTACTTCTTAATCTGTGAATTACCTATTGACTTCTTTGGCTGCTTTTATATGAAGTTGGTAACAGCTTTTTTATTGACAGAAAGCTATTTAATTTTCACTAATGTGAGAAATGTTTGTGTTTTTTAACTTTATTTCTTACAATGTTAATTACTTGAATTTGTATTTACATCTTTTTCTGTATAGCTTCTTGTCAAGCTTAGTTAGAAGAGAATTACAAATGATGTTCTCCTATGTTATTTCTGAGTAAATTAAATTTTGTTTGCAAACAGACATAAATATATAATTGTTTTTGGCATAAAGAGTAAGACAGTGTTCTAATTTTTTTGAACGTATAGACATTTGTTCCATCAAAATTTACTGACCACTACACATCTTTTCCTACAGATTTAAAATCCTACCTATAATACATTTCAATATCTAGTAGAAAAAGTTCTATCTGCATTTGTGTTTCAATTTTTTCTATGCTATGCTTGAATAATAATAAAATTTGAATATATTATTTTACATTCTTATCTAAATGTCTTCCTTTTATTTAAAAAACTCACACTAACAAATACCTTATTAAAATCTATTGACTTTACAAGAATGGCCTTGAAAAATGAAGCAAATGCTTATGTAATAAGTGGTTAAAGTTAGTTGTTTTATACAAAATAGGCATTCTTGGGACAGCTACCATAAGGGCCTCTTTTTAAAAAATATATATATATACTTTAAGTTCTAGGGTACATGTGCACAACGTGTAGGTTTGTTATATAGGTATACATGTGCCATGCTGATTTGCTGCACCCATCAACTCGTCATTTACATTAAGTATTTCTCCTAATGCTATTTCTTCCCCCGCCCCCCACCCCACAACAGGCCCTGGTGTGTGATGTTCCCCTTCCTGTGTCCAGGTCTTCTCATTGTTCAATTCCCAACTATGAGTGAGAACATGCAATGTTTGGTTTTATGTCCTTATGATACTTTGCAGAGAATGATGATTTCCAGCTTCATCCATGTCCCTGCAAAGGACATGAACTCGTCCTTCTTTATGGTTGCATAGTATTCCATGGTGTACATATGCCACATTTGCTTAATCTAGTCTATCATTGACGGACATTTGGGTTGGTTCCAAGTCTTTGCTATTGTGAATAGTGCCGCAATAAACATATGTGTGCATGTGTCCTTATAGAAGCATGATTCATAATCCTTTGGGTATATACCCAGTAATGGGATGGCTGGGTCAAATGGTATTTCTAGTTCTGGATCCCTGAGGAATCGCCACACTACTTCCACAATGGTTGAACTAGTTTACAGTCCCACCAACAGTGTAAAAGTGTTCCTATTTCTCCACATCCTCTCCAGCACCTGTTGTTTCCTGACTTTTTAATGATGGCCATTCTAACTGGTGTGAGATGGTATCTCATTGTGGTTTTGATTTGCATTTCTCTGATGGCCAGTGATGATGAGCATTTTTTCATGTGTTTTTTGGCTGCATAAATGTCTTCTTTTGAGAAGTGTCTGTTCATGTCCTTCGCCCACTTTTTGATGGGGTTGTTTTTTTCTTGTAAATTTAAGTTCTTTGTAGATTCTGGATATTAGCCCTTTGTCAGATGGGTAGATTGCAAAAATTTTCTCCCATTCTGCAGGCTGCCTGTTCATTCTGATGGTAGTTTCTTTTGCCACGCAGAAACTCTTTAGTTTAATTAGATCCCATTTGTCTATTTTGGATTTTGTTGCCATTGCTTTTGGTGTTTTAGTCATAAAGTCTTTGCCCATGCCTATGTCCTGAATGGTATTGCCTAGGTTTTTCCTATTAAATAGGGAATCCTTTCCCTATTTCTTGTTTTTGTCAGGTTTATCAAAGATCAGATGGTTGTAGATGTGTGGTGTTGTTTCTGAGGCTCTGTTCTGTTCCATTGGTCTATACATCTGTTTTGGTACCAGTACCATGGGCCTCTTATAGGGCCTCTTTAAAAAAAAATCATCTAATTCATCATTTTACCAGAGTCTAGGGCTTATTCCTCAGTTTTAAACTGTTAATCTTGTTAGTCCCCATCATTTATGGGTACATTTTCTAGATATGCCAAAATATTTGTAAGGGAATCCTTGCAGTTTAAGTCTTGATTGGGCTATGGCAGTTCTTGTAAGTGGGACTATATGTTTAATAAGGAAGCATTTGATCAGAGATTCCCCTTTGCTGTGGCCTCTTTCCTCAGTTTGCAGCTTCACTACCCTTATATAGAGTCTCCACCCAGAAAAAGGGTACTGGGCAACTTCTCTGAAGAAAACTGCAGCTTTATATGGACACTCAATTTCCACAGTGTGTATTAGCCTGATCCTCTAATGCCTCCTTTCACCCCATAGCAGAATAGGTAGTTTTTTCATACTACCTTTCATACTGAAAAGAGTAATATCTGGGTTTGATTCCTTGTTCTGTTATTTACTAGCTGAGTGAACTTGAAAATATTTATGACTCCTTTACAATTTTAGTTTACATATCAATAAAATGGGGATGACAATGTCTACTTTGCCAGGCTGTTGAGAGTATTAAATAAAACAAAACCACACATGCCTCCTATAGTGCCTGACATAGATGACACCCCTAACAGATAGCACACGTTCATATCACTGTTGATTATACGTCTTCCAAATCATCTCTCTTAGAAATTTGGCCATAGACTCCCAATATTAGTCTCCAGAAAACATAAGCTAAACCATTCTATTATTACAATAAGTAAAATACACATAAATAAGGTATAAACCAAATTTTGAGCTTTCAGTAATGTATCTTTGAGTCAAAATTGTTTAATTTTTAAAGAAGGTTTCAAATACTCAAATTTTATACCAGTGTAAACATTTTAAATTCAATAACTAGTCACAAGTAAACCTTACTCACTTCTATAACATGCTACTGATATACCAAATTTTACAAAGAAAAAGTAAAACATATACTTCTTATTTTGATGGCAGAGTGTATTTTTGCCAGAAACTTGTATTGATTTGGAAACAGCATGAGATCCTAAATCGAAAAATGTAGCTTCAGATAAAAAGGTACAAGTTAGAGAATTTGGAACTGAGTCATTTTGAGATTTTAAAAGATGCTTTTAAACAATGTATTTTAATCACACAAAATGATTCTCCTAAGATTTAAATATAAGAAATTTGGAACTTCTAGCTAAATATATACACGCAAGTGACAACTGAGTTATTCAAATTCCATTGTGCACATTGAATAGATAATATACACTTGAATAGATCATAATACTCTATGCAAGTTCACCAGAAACTAAATCAAGTACCAGATGAAGCACTTCAAGCATTTCTTAAAAATAGAGAATATTGGAAATATACCATAGGGACAAGAAAAGAAAGGATAAAACACATTTAGTCCTTAAAGATATAAGTGGAAGGTTTTTTATATGTGAGTAGTACAAACAACTTGGGTTTCCAGATTTTCACAGGAAAAGAAAAAAATTACCCACAAACAAGACAAGCTTGAGAGAAAAGCATCAAAGCTTGTATTTTTCTTTTAGATATTGCATAATAAAATAATTTGCGTATTTCTGAGGAAGTAGGATTTTGTTTCTTGTTTTATCTTGCACAATTTCCTTAGTTGAACAAAAAGCCTTCAAAAATCTTTTCATTTTAACTTACAAAAATTATAATCACCTATAATTTTTGCCCCTGTTCTTCTCATAAAGTTCAGTTCAAACTACTTATATAAGCCAAGTCAGTATTTCATTGTCCAGCTTTTGCCTATAAAATTGACCTGTGTGAGTCCCTTTTGTAATGCATGTCAGAAGAAAAATACCTTATGCCCAAGTTTCTACTTTCAATAAGCACACTGTTTAAAAAACGTCTTCATTTTGCTTTGCAAAACTTCAGTTTGTATTTCAAGTATTTCTATTTGAAGGAAGAATTACCGTATTAACATGTACTTATTTGATCCTAAAACTCCCTTGAGTATTCTCTATCCCTCTACCCTCCACATCTTGGTAAAGCCATTGCCTGGACTGTGCAATGGACACCAAGAGGATTGATTGCCATGGATGTTGCCTACTCCTTTTCTCTTTCCACCCTCACCCCCACCCACTGCTGCCAGATTTTTTTTTTTTTTTTTTTTTTTTTTTGAGATGGAGTTTTGCTGTTGCCCAGGATGAAGTGCAGTGGTACCATCTCGCTCACTGCAACCTTTGGCTCACAGGTTCAAGTGATTCTCCTGCCTCACCCTCCCAAATAGCTGGGATTACAGGCCCGCTACCAAAATTACCAATTACCTGGCTAATTTTGTATTTTTAGTGGAGATGGGGTTTCACCATTTTGACCAGGCTGGTCTCAAACTCCTGATCTCAAATAATCCAACTGCCCCAGCCTCCCAAAGTGCTGGGATTACAGGCATTTGCCACTGCACTTGACCAATCTTGAACCCAGTTCAAACCTTCTCATTGCTGTGGAGTTTTAAAACTCCTGATTCTCTTACCTCCCCTGCTGACACACACACATACACACACACTGCCTAAAGGATGGAGTAAAAACTTCTTAGCATGGCACAAAATGTACTTTTCGCCACATTTCCTATCACTACCTCAGAGACAAGTCTATGCTCAAACTGATCTGCTTATTCTTCCCCAAATACAGCTGGCATTTTCATATCATGTCTTTATCTGTTTACATTTCCTGAAAGGTCCTTTTTAATTTATGCACATAGCTTTCTCTCTGAAAGTTTCACAACCACCAGGAGGCAGTATAGTGTGCCCTTTCCTATCATCTCTAATTGCATTTGCTGATATATCATTGCATTGGTCACACACCATAGATGTTTTTATATCAAAACATTTGTTACATCTCCCTGATGAGATGGTTCTGGAAAGACTTCCTATTCTAATGATGACAGGTTGGGCCATGAGATCTGCTTTATCTAACAAAACGAAACTGGCATGGGCACTTAACACTTCCAGTCAGAAGATCTGGCAGAAGGCAAAGGTATTTTTCTAGTTCTCAATTTCCCTATCAGTAACATAGAACAAATAATAAAATAAAACTGAAGGGCTTGACATAGTTCTTAGAATGTTGTAGTTGCTTAGTAAGCTTTTAAGTATTTTGTTACTTGTAAGAATAATCATTTTCCAAGTTTATTAGAACACAAAAGCATAAGAGCATTATATTCAAAGATTAAGTAGAGTAATAATTCTCTGTGATTGACTACTCATTATTTTCAAAGCAAATTTAGTGCTTCTAATAATTTTTAGTTAGGTGATCTCATCAGATGTTATAGGAAAATTGGCAGGATGAATAGTGGACTGGATCTCTAATAAAATCTGTAAAATAGCAGCACAGAAAAATTGAATTATTTCCTAACACTGCACTCGTGTTCTGTAGGTGAGGATATATGAGATGGGCCATCCTTGAGAGACAACACGATCTGGTTGGCAATTACCTTTACATTAGTTAGTGACATTCATTCACTAAATGCTAACTTTTAAGGTTGAAAAAGGAGACCAAGCCAAGTTGATCAGCTCTGAAATCCACTATTCAAAATAATTTTCAGCTTTAAGACTGGCAGTATGTTCACACAATGATATCATGTGCATTCAACATCTTCCAGAGAGCATGCATTATCTAATCTTCGTAGAGCCAAAGAATGATGGAAAGGAGATAAACAACAGACTTCTTTGGCTCTATAATAGAATTCATCAACTGAACCAAGGTCATGCTAAGAAAGAACAATCTTTGTCCAGAAAACAATAAAGCCAACTTATGAAAAATGTTCTTGAGTTCCAGCATACAATGAACTGTAAATCACTATTTATGAAGTATCCAATTTACACTGGTATTCTATATGATGATCATAGTCAATAACAAAATAGTTTGAGAAAACTCATTTAAGTTTTTAGCACTAAGACACATAATTCCCATTTTAAAATGGAAGAGTCATTGATGGAGTTTTTATATATGTAACTCATTTACAAGATGCATATACATATTTTTGTTTTGTCATATAATAAATTGAAATTTATTTCATGCCATCAAACATGTGTTTAGAACTGATTGGAACCTGGATTCAAAAATTTTGCGTGAAATTAGTTTTTCTCCAAATAGAATGAAAATGCTTACTGGTTATAACAATAAATTTATTGAAAAATCTATTAACCTATACTCCAAATTCAATACAGCATATTGCAATTACAAAAATATTCCCTCTTTCATTCTTCCTATATACAGAACCAACAAATAGTATTTTATTTGTGTATATTTTTAATCTTCACTGTTCTTGACTGAAAGACTAAGGACAAGGATTAATCCAGAAGTATTTCTATTATCTTGAAAGGACATGGGTGGAAAAATTAAGCGATCTGAGCTGAATAGTTTAGGAGAGAAAATGAGATTGTGGTGGTTGTGTCTGTGATAAGAGAACCCTCTTAATGATATTACTCTGAGATTTACTCAGAGAATGCCACTAGAATAGGATTATCCTAGATAGGATAACACACATTACACCATTAGCATTCACTCTCTGCCCTCTTGTGGTAGATATTACCAGCTGACTAGGATGGGATTAAGGTTCTAAATCAATCAGTAATATTGATGATGTATAATGTTTCTATCACAGTGTCTATTAAAATGAATGTATATCAATATTAAAATATTTCATTTTGTTTTAGTGATACTTTAATTTTGCAGTTGTATTACTCAAACCACTAGCATAAAATTGCTTGGTTGGAAATAAACCAGATCTAATTACAGTCCCCAGATGCAGAAACAGTCTTCGACTTCCTAGTAATCTGTTCACTGTAATCAGGTGGCTTTGTTGTGCTTATCTAGAAATACAAAGAATTTGAGAAAATCAGTACGTTACATAATTGCTGCATTTATCTACATTTATCTGTTGTATTCTGAACTACTTAATGCTAGACAATTCTGCTTTGAGGCATTATTTTTCAGACATTGCGTTTGTTCAAGCATTAATTCAATGTCTACATTGCTTTGTGTACCACACATATAATTAGTAGCACTTTGTCACCCCCCTTTAACAAGGAAGGCCTCTTATGAGAGCTTTGTGAAGCTTCTCATGTGATATCATTAGAGGATGGATCAGAACTGTATTTTACAAGCTCCTGTCAAAAAAACACCTTTCTTACTGGTTTGTTGATGAGTGAAATGACACACTGTAGATTAATTTCCCTGATTTACCACCAACATTTCGGTGGGTATATATCTATATATATATAGATATGGCTGGGAAGAATGTGAACAAAATCACACATTTTCTTTTTCTCATGTTCTTTTGCTCTCATCCTCCTTTTGCCTTGTCCCCCAAAACGATGTATGATTCCCTTTGTACACACAATCTGTGCATGAAATGACTCCTCTTTACAATAGACAGGACAGCCTAAGGGCTGTGAATGTCTGTGGAGTTTTCTGCATCCAGAGGCTAAAGAAGCAGCATCTTAATGGGGCATAGAATAACTAATGATGCTTGGAATATATCACAGATACAATTAAAATCAGATTTATTGATTTTTACTAATAATAAAGATCTCTAGCTTAAAGTCGGTGATTTTATTTATTCTTCTTAGTTCTTTTATATTTCCAATCAAGCACTTTAATGCTAGTGGTTTGAATAATATAATTGCAAACAGAATACAGGCATATAATCAGAGATATAATACAGAGATTTAAGTGTATGAAAGTACAAATGGAATGTCTCTATCTCAGAATGGAAGAATATAGAAAGGTTCCAAAAAGGTAATATTTGTACTGAAGTGCAGAGATGAGAGATTATTTCATTAAGAGTAAAGGCATGTTCAAATTGGCTATCCTGTTTCTATTCACTTGGTTTTAGTCAGGAGAAACCAGGATAGGATAGAGTATGCTGTGCTAACAAAGAACTCCAAAATCTCACCTTCTTTCTCAGCACACGTCCATTTTGTGTCTTTTAATCACAGTTACCCAGGTAGAAGGAGGGGCCTCCTCTTCTATCATTGCCAATGCCAAGATAAAAGAAATCCATGAAGGATCCCACTCCCGCAATTACATGCTCTGGCCTAGAAGCATCATAAAAAAGTTCTGTTCAAAACTCTTTGGCCAAAATTACTTGATGCCTAGGAAATACAGTCCTTTCACATACCCAGCAGGGAACAACCTAGAGATAGCTGATAAACAGTATTAATGACTACCAGACATGCTTTCTCCAAAAGTACCTCCCTATCGTGGAAGACAATGGCTATGGTTTGCTGCACTTACTAGAATCCTTTAGCACACTGTATTTTTCTCCATCCTTTTCTTTGTTTTCTTCTAATTTATCTAATTTGCCACGAGTTCATGTTCTTTCTTCAATTCCTTTGTATTTCTATTACCACCTGCTTTCAAGCAGCTAACATTTTTACAGGAGAATATGTGCATAAAGGCAAAAATATAATGCAGAGATTTAAGTGCATAAAATTTAAAATGAAACGTCTCTATCCCAGAATGGCGGAGTTTAAAAAGCTTCCAAAAAGGTAATATTTGCATTGAAGCGTGGAGATGAGAGATTTCATTAAGAATAAAAGCACGCCCAAAGCAAAGAGACATGATTAATGCACAGACATGTTAATTGTTTAACATAGCCATCCAAAATTCAGATTCTAGGGAAGTCTCTGGTTGATCTATCTTACGTCATGTGTTCATGGCTTGGCTAAGAAAGAAAAGAACATTGTGATTGACAGCAACATCAATATTATTGCAGTTATGAAGGATGCATATCTGAGAGAGATAGAACGAAGAATGAGAAGTAATGTTGGAATAGAAAAAAATAAAATATAGTTTTTAGTAAAGTCATACCAAAATGACTAAGGTCTTGTATGTCATATCAGTTGTCTGGCTTTAATTGTCAAATTGATGTAGAACCAACTAAAGGAATTTAAGAATTCAGTGACAGGTGCAGACTGCAGTTTAGAAAAATCTCTTTCCCCCACAGTATCATCGAGGATGGACTCATTAGAACTTGAAGCAGGGACCTCTTAGGGAGCTATTGCTATAATTTAGTTGAAATATGAGGAAGCCACAATAAAAATCAGCAGTCGAGGTTAAGACAAGGAGAGCAGCACTCCCAGATATGTAGAGAACGTATAATAAAGCAGTGTGAAGGGATCACTAGAGTGATAGATGTGAGTACAAAGGAGAAATGCAAGCTGACTTAGGAGCCTGCCTTTGGTGGATGGGTGGATGATGGTGCCGGTGATTAGGGGGCAGAGGAAGGGAAAGCAGGTTTCCATGAAATGGTGAAGGTGGCACTGAGTGAGCTCAGTCCTCAGCCAGCCAGAGCTCTCTCCACTATCTTTGTGTCCTGAAGAGCAATATTTCAAAAAGCAAAACCATTTTTTTTGATTAGAAATACCTGACAAACAGACTGCCACCCAGGGTCACATCATTCCTAGGAGTAAGGTCATCATTGTATATTTGAGTTAAATCAGTTTTAAGAGTGCATAATTAACACACATTGTAAGATTTAACAGGGTATTTTCAAATAAATAACTGTTGGAAATAGTATATCACAAAATTATTGAATAATGATATTTAAAATTGATAGATAAAAAGCATATTTTTTTAAAAAAGGAAAAAAAGATTTTTTTCGTCCAAGCACCTACCATTAAAGGTAGAGCCATGGTTCAATTGCCACAGTATACACCAAGAGTACCTTCAGCCTCCTCTAGTTTCAAACATTTTATTTTTTCTCTTAACTAATTTCCGTAAGTTATCATAAATCCCAAGCTACATGGGCTTCCTAGATTTCATAACCAATTTTCACCTTTCTATTTTACTTGTTTTGCCCAACACTATAAAACAGCATTTAACTCTGTCTGTGCTGAGAGTCACTACATAGCATTTTACATTTTCCTATATGCCATGTCCATATAGCTAATTCTCATAGTCACTTTAAATCCAGTTTAAGGCACTGTAGGATATTCAGAAATAAATAATCATTTTAACAAATTCAAATATAATTACACTTTGTTTTGAGTTTAACTTTCGATTGTGATGATTTAAGCTTACATAGGAAAAAAATACAAATTTTTTATTCATTTATTTATTCATGCATGCTTCGGTTTGGGAAACATTAAGACCTGTATATGTTCAAGACATTAGAAAATGAAACTATGAATAAGTAAAGATAAAGCATACATTCGAGTAACAGTAATATGAGATAAAATGTGAACTGAGTAACAACAATTTGAGATAAAATAATAAATTCTGTTACGTTACTCTTCAAAAAGAGCAAATCACTCCTTCAACTGTTTACTGATAAGCGCCATGCATTTAGATTGGTTTTTGATGTGGGGAAAAATAAAAGAATGGTAGAGGAAATGAGAAACTAACCAAGGCAAGGCCATTTAGGAAATAAATGTAAAATCTGAACAAGCGATTTACATGAAAATGAGTATTACTTGAGTTTTTCTTTTTTAATTAAGCTTAATTTTTAATAACTTTGCACGAGAATGTTTTGAATTAAATTTTAAGATTAAAACTGAGAAAATATCAGACAGGTCATGTCTCTAAAACTGGTTATTATTTCACTCTTAGCAATTTTCTATATAATCCCATTTAATAGATGACAAGCACAATTTTGCCATTTCTCTACTCAGGAAGTCAAGTCATTGTAAACTCCCAAAAGAGAAAAATAAAAATAAATTCCATCTAGTCTTAATACGGAATATGCAAAAGTCTTTAGGGGTCAAGAGAGCTTCGGTTAGATGGGATATAATTTAATCACATCACTCTGTATACCACAAATCATTTTTCATAAATTTTTATTTTAATGTACTTTCAAATTCAAAGAAAAATTTCAAGAATATAAGGAACTTCCATATACGTTTCACCTACATTCACTAATTCTTTAGATGTCCTCCTATTTGTGTTCTCTCTCTCCAACAGATGTGTAAACATATATACTTTCCCTCTTTAGATAGCTAGATGGATGAAAGGATACACACACACACATACACACACACACACACACACACACACACACACACGGACATAGCTTTTTTTAAATCCATTTAGAAAAGTTGGAAATATTGTGGCTCTTATTTCCTAAGAACTTCCATATATATTTTTCAAAACTAGATATTTTCTTAACCATAGTACAATGATCAAAATCAGAATATTTATGATTAATATAATTTCTAATCCATACTCCATATTTGTTTTTTAAATTATTCCAATACTGTCCTATACTATTTTGTTTGCTGGTCAAGATCCACTTCAGATTTGTTTGCATTTATTTGTCATGTTTCATTAGTTCTTTAATATGGAACATTTCCCCAGTCTTTGTCTTTCTGGACCTTGATATTTTTTAGGGGTATAGTGTAATTATCTCAGTGATTGGCAGGCACATAATAGAAGTGATATTGTGTCCCTTTTGGTTCATTGTATCAGGAGGCAGATTCTATGAATTTGTCTGAATATTAATAACTCTCATCACTTGGTTAAAATGGCCTCTACCAGATTTCTGCCCAGTATATTTTTATATATTCTTCTTTTTTTGAAATGGAGTCTCACTGTTTCGCCCAGGCTGGAGTAGTACAGTGGTGCTATCTCAGCTCACTGCAACCTCCGCCTCCCAGTTTCAAGTGATTTTCCTGTCTCAGCCTCCTGAGTAGCTGGGATTACAGGCACGTGCCACCATGCCTGGCTAATTTCTGTATTTTTAGTAGAGATGCAGTTTTGCCATGTTGGTCAGGCTGGTCTCAAACTCCTGACCTCGTGATCCACTTGGCTGAGCCTCCCAAAGTGCTGGGATTACAGGCATGAGTCACCAAATATATATTAAGTTGATTTCCAATGATGAGTTGTTGAAGATTGTTTCTGATTTCCAGATATTTTTAAAAACTTATTTCCACCAAAAGCTGCACATGTATGTTTACAGTGGCTTTATTCATAATTACCAAAACTTGGAAGCAATCAAGATGTTCTTCAGTAGCCGAATGGATAAACTGTGGAATATCCAGACAATAAAATACTATTCAATGCCAAAAAAGAAATGAACTATCAATCCATGAAAAGACAAGGAGGAATCTTAAATACATATTACTAAGCGAAAGAAGACAATCCGAAAAGGCTACATATTGTTTAACTATATGACATTCTGGAAAGGGCAAAACTGTGGAGACAATAAAAGAACAAGTGATTGACAGGGGTAGGGGATTGGGAGGTGGAGGAACAGGAAGAGCACAAAGGATTTTTAGGGCAGTGAAAATATTCCCTATGGTGCTCTAAAGGTGATTACATACCACTATATATTTGCCTAAACCCATACAATGTACAACACCAAGAGTGAACTCTAACAAACTATGGACTTTGGGCAGTTAGGATGTGATAACGTAGGTTCATCAATTGTAACAAATGTACCCCTCTGGTGGGGGATGTTGTTAATGGGGAAGGTTATGCATGTGTTGGAGGAGTGGGTATATGGGAAATCATTGTACCTTTCTCTCAATTTTGCTTTGAACCTAAAACTACTATAAAAATACTCTTTAAAGTAAATATTCTTTACATTAAATAATCTACTGTTGTGACCTTAAGACACATTCTAACAATGAGACAAAGTAGTCAAAATTAGACCATTTTATGTAGCTCAATTCAATTACACAAATATTTATCTGTGGGAAATACTACCAAGTAAAGGACACCTTGAACAAGTTACGATTTAGTAGGGAACCAATCAGGTTAATGGACATCTATTCTGCCTCATATAAGCATCAAGTACCTCAGGAAGTATACAGACAAACTATAGATAATATACAGATTATATAGATAATATATAGATAATATGTAATTATAGATAATAAAAACATACGTAATCAGGTTAGAACAAATTAAGTCATTAAAATATGGAGTGTAGGAAGAAGGTGTTTTCTATTTTTTTTCTTTTTTCTGTTGCCCATGCTGGAGTGCAGTGGCACCAACATGGTTCACTGCAACCTTGACCTCCTGGGGTCAAGAGATCCTTCTGCCTCAGCTTCCTGAGTAGCTGGGACCCCAGGCACATGGAATCATGCCTAGATAATTAAAAAAAAAAATTTTTGTAGAGAGAAGGTTGTTGCTGAGGCTGGTCTCAAACTCCTGGGCTCAAGCAATCCTCCCTCCATCATAAGGCTTCCAAAGTGTTGGGATTACAGGCATGGCCACTCACCATGCCCAACCAGAAATTATTTTCAATATAATAAAATGCAAAAGCAGGAAAAATAAATGAGTAATTATGTAGAATATAGATTTTTTTAAAGTCTTGAAAATATTTAGGAAAGAGGCAATCCTGTTTGAGAAGCACATAAGTTACATGTTTCATAATAAATCTGGAAAGATAAGTTGGATAGAGATAGGTAGAGAACTTTAACTACTACAAGTAGAAATCTATACTTTTTTTTAAATCAAGTAATGGAAAATCATTGAAAGCATTTGGACAGACCAGAACTATGATAAGTGTTGTAATTAGAGATAGGAATGGGCAGATGGATAGAGAAAAATGGCAGATAGGAGGCAGGACTAAATTACAGCTCCCACTCAGTTGGACAGAGCAGTGTGTGGAGACTCACATTGTGAGCTTTTGCTCAAAGAACTACTGCAGGAACATACCAGGAAATTCAAGAGAATCCACAGACCCTTTGAAGGAAGCAGATTGCTCCTGTGGGCCCCAGGAGACAGCCCCAAAACTGTGAGTGCCAAAAGTGTGAAAGTGTGAACGAGGGATTCTCCATCCCCAAATACACACCTTCACTGGGGGACCTGAAGGTCTAGATCACAGGAGAAGGATTTGACCTTAGCTGGAGCTGAGACAAATTTAGATAGCCAAGAAAAATACAGGGGTAGAAGAAGCAGTGGGAAGAGTCTTGTAGGCTCTCTCAGTCCCCAGGGAAGCCATTTCTGACTTTGTCTCACAGGGGTCCTTGAGGAGGGTTGCCAGAGGAACTTGGAAAAGACCACAGGGAGAAGGAAACTTCCAAATGAACTTTGTAACAATTTCCACCTAACACGAAGTTTCCTGGACAAAACTCAGGGAAGGGAGGTGAATCCAGAGTGCAGACACAGCACAGAAGCCCCACAGTAGGTGGGGAGGCACAAAACCTGAAAGTCCTGCTTGCTTTCACAGCTGAGAAGCTGGTAGCCTGGGGCAAGTTCTCAGCCCTGCTTATCTGCTGCCTGGAAACAAACTTAGTGCTGTTGGGGAGGGTGGGCACAGTGGGAATGAGACCAGACTTTTGGGCTGCATGGGAGCTTGGTGAGGCCTGTACCTGCCAGCTTCCCTCACTTCCCTGGTGACCTGCATGACATAGCAGAGGATGCTGTAGTCCATAATCCCCCAGGAATATAACTTCATTGGCCTGAGAATCACACCCCTAACCCCCACAGCAGCCACAGCAAGCTCCACTCAAGGAGAGTCTGAGCTAAGACACACCCAAACCTGCCCTCACCTGATAGTCTTTCTCTACCCACCTTGGTAGCTAAAGACAAAGGACACATTCTCTTGGGAGCTTTAGGGCCCTGCCCACTGATACTACCACAGATGATGCTCTTTTGAAAGTGCCACCTCCTGGCAGGAGGCCAACCAGCACAAAACTAAACCAATAAACAAAATTACAACTAAGGATACTCAAGCTGTGGGAAGTCAGGGACCCTGAACAGAGGGACTGGCTGAAGCCATGGCAGAAGAACCTAAAATTGTGACGATTTCATGGACATTTATTAGTTCCCCAAATTAATACTTTTATAATTTGTTACACCTGTTTTTACTGCAATCTCTGAAAATAAATTGTGAATATTTCATGGACATTTATCACTTCCCCAATCAATACTCTTGTGATTTCCTATGCCTGTCTTTAATCTCTTAATCCCATCATCTTCATAAGCTGAGGATGTATATCACATCAGGACCCTGCGATGATTGTGTTAACTGCACAAATTATTTGTAAAGCATGTGTGTTTAAACAATATGAAATCTGGGCACCTTGAAAAAAGAACAGGATAACAGCGATGTTCAGGGAACAAGGGAGATAACCATTAGGTCTGGCTGCCTGAGAGTCAGGTGGAACAGAGCCATATTTCTCTCTCTTCTTTCAAAAGCAAAAGGAGAAATATCACTGAATTCTTTTTCTTAGCAAGGAACAGCCCTGAGAAAGAGAATGTGTCCCTAGGGAGAGGTCTTTAAAATGGACACTCTAGGAATGTCTGTCTTTTATGGTTGTAGATAAGGGATGAAATAAGCCCTGGTCTCCCATAGCACTCCCAGGCCTATTAGGACAAGGAAATTCCCTCCTAGTAAATTTTAGTCAGACTGGTTGTCCACTCTCAAACCCTGTCTCCTGATAAGATGTTATCAATGACAATGTGTGCCTGAAACTTCATTAGCAATTTTAATTTCACCCCAGTCCTGTGATCTCACCCTGCCTCCATTTGCCTTGTAATACTTTATTACCTTGTGAAGCATGTGATCTCTGTGACCCACACCCTATTTGTACACTCCCTCCCCTTTGAAAATCACTAATAAAAACTTGCTGGTTTTGCAGCTTGGGGGCATCACGGAACCTGACAACATGTGATGTCTTCCCCAGATACCCAGCTTTAAAATTTCTCTCTTTTGTACTCTTTCCCTTTATTTCTCAGACCAGCCGACACTTAGGGAAATAGAAAAGAACCTACGTGAAATAACGTTGAATTATTGGGGGCAGTTTCCCCTGATATACTGACAGAGTCCATTTCACTCCCCTGCCACTTCCACCAAAGCAGGTGCTAGTATCGACAGCTGAGAGACCTGAAGACATTTCATGTCACAGGACTCTGTGCAGATACCTTCCAGTACCAGCCTGGAGCACAGTAGCTCCTCTGGGTGGCTAGATCCATATGAGAAATAACAATTACTGCAGCTTAGCTCTCAAGAAGTCACATAACTAGGAAAAGGGAAAGAGCACTACATCAAGGGAACACCCCATGGGGCAGAAGATTCTAATAGCAGCTCTTGAGACCCAGATCTTCCCTCTAACAAAGACTACCCAAATGAGAAGGATCCAGAAAAACAATTCTAGTAATATGACAAAACAAGGTTCTTTAACGCCACCAAAAGACCACACTAGCTCACCAGCCATGGATCCAAACAAAGAAGAAATCCTGAATTGCTGGAAAAAGAATTCAAAACTTTAATTATCAAGTTAATCAAGGAGGCACCAGAGAAAGGTGAAGTCCAACTTAATGAAATAAAAAATAAAAATGATACAAAATATGAAAGAAAAATCTTCAATGAAATAGCACAAATAAAAGACAACCACAACTTCTGGAAAGGAAGAACATACTTAGAGAAATGTAAAATGCACTTGAAAATCTCAGCAACAGAATCAAATAAGTAGAAGAAATAATTTCAGAGCTTCAAGACAAAGCTTTCAAATTAACCCAATCCTAAAAGAAAAATAAAGAAAAAGAATTAAGAAAAAATAACAAAGGCTCCAAGAAGTTTGGGATTATGTTAAACAACCATACCTAAGAATAATTGGTGTACCTCAGGAAGAAAATAAATCTAAAGGTTGGAAGACATACTTGACGGAATAATTAAGGAAAACTTTCCTGGCCTTGCTAGAGATCTAGACATCCAAATATAAGAAGCTCAAAGAACACCTGGGAAGTTCATTGTAAAAAGATCATTGCCTAGGCACATAGTCATCAGGTTATCTAAAGTCAAGACGAAGGAAATAATCTTAGAAACTGTGAGGCAACAGCACCAGGTAACCTATAAAGGAAAACCCATCACATTAAACAGGAGATTTCTCAGCAGAAACACTGCAAGCTAAATGGTATTGGGGCCTTATCTTCAGCCTCTTTAAAGAAAAAAATTATCAGCCAAGAATTTTGTTTCCAGCAAAACTAAGCATCATAAATAAAAGAAAGATACAGTCTTTTACAGATAAACAAATGGTGAGATAATTTGCCACTAACAAGCTAGCACTACAAGAACTGCTAAAAAAGGCTCTAAATCTTGAAACAAATCCTCAAAACACACCAAAATAGAACCTCCTTAGAGCATAAATTCACAGGACCTATAAAACAAAAATACAATAAATAATTTTTTAAAATAAGGTATTCAGGCAACAAATAGCATGAAGAATAGAATAGTACATCATATCCCAATAATAACATTGAATGTAAATGGCCTAAGTACTCCACTTAAAAGATACAGAATAGCAGAATGGATAAGAATTCATTAACCAAGTATCTGCTCTCTTCAAGAGACTCACGTAACATGTAAGTAATCACAAAAACTTAAGGTAAAGGGGTGGAAAAATACATTTCATCAAAATGGACACCAAACCGAGCAGCATTGGCTATTCTTATATCAGAAAAAAACAAACTTTAAAGCAACAGCACTTAAAAAAGACAAAGAGGAACATTATGATAAAAGGATAGTCCAACAGGAAAATATCACAATCCTAAATATATATGCACCTAACAATGAAGCTCCCAAATTTATAAACAATTACTACTAGAACTAAGAAATGAGATGGACAGTAACACAATAATAGTGAGGGACTACAATACTCCACTGACAGTACTAGACAGCTAATCAAGACAGAAAGTCAACAAATAAACAATAACTATACCCTAGAACAAATGGACTTAACAGAAATTTACAGAACATTCTACCCAACAACTGCAGAATATACATTCTGTTCATCAGCACATGGAACATTCTCCCAGGTAGATAATATGATAGGCCACACAACAAGTCTCAATACATTTTTAAAAACTGAAATTATATCAAGTATTATCAGTGGAATAAAATTGGAAAGAAACTCCAAAAGAAACCCTCAAAACCATGAAAATTAAATAACCTGCTCCTGAATTATCACTGACACAACCTATCAAAACCTCTGGGATACATCAAATTCAGTGCTAAGAGGAAAGTTCATAGCCTTGAATGTCTACATTAAAAAGTTTGAAAGAGCACAAATCTAAGGTCACACCTCAGGGAACTAGAGAAACAAATCAAAACCAAAAACAGCAGAAGAAAAGAAATAACAAAGATCAGAATAGAACTAAGTGAAATTGAAACAAACAAAAAATACAGAATATAAACAAAATAAAAAGGTGACTCTTTGAAAAGATAGATAAAATTGATAGACCATTAGCAAGATTAACCAAGAAGAGAAAAGATCCAAATAATCTCAATTAGAAGCAAAATGGGAGATATTATAACTGATACCATAGAAATACAAAAGATCATTCAATGCTACTATGAACAACTTTACACACATAAACTAGAAAACTTAGAGGAAATGGATAAATTCCTGGAAATACACAATCCTCCAATAACAAGCAGTGAGACTGAAATGGCAATTTAAAAAATGCCAACAAAAAAAAAGACAAAATGAAGGCAGAAATAAAGATGTTCTTCGAAACCAATGAGAACAAAGACACAACATACCAGAATCTCTGACACATTCAAAGCAGTGTGTAGAGGGAAATTTATAGCACTAAATGTCCGCAAGAGAAAGCAGGAAAGATCCAAAATTGACACCCTAACATCACAATTAAAAGAACTAGAAAAGCAAGAGCAAACACATTCAAAAGCTAGCAGAAGGCAAGAAATAACTAAAATCAGAGCAGAACTGAAGGAAATAGAGACACAAAAAACCCTTCAAAAAATTAATGAATCCAGGAGCTGGTTTTTTGAAAAGATCAACAAAATTGATAGACTGCTAGCAAGACTAATAAAGAAGAAAAGAGAGAAGAATCAAATAGATGCAATAAAAAATGATAAAAGGGATATCACCACCGATCCCACAGAAATACAAACTACCATCAGAGAATACTACAAACACCTCTATGCAAATAAACTAGAAAATCTAGAAGAAATGGATAAATTCCTCAACGCATACGCCAGCCCAAGACTAAACCAGGAAGAAGTTGAATCTCTGAATAGACCAATAACACGCTCTGAAATTGTGGTAATAATCAATAGCTTACCAATCAAAAAGAGTCCAGGACCAGATGGATTCACAGCTGAATTCTACCAGAGGTATAAGGAGGAACTGGTATCATTCCTTCTGAAACTATTCCAATCAACAGAAAAAGAGGGAATCCTCCCTAACGCATTTTATGAGGCCAGCATCATCCTGATAACAAAGTCTGGCAGAGACACAACAAAAAAAGAGAATTTCAGACCAATATCCTTGATGAACATTGATGCAAAAATCCTCAATTAAATACTGGCAAACCGAATCCAGCAGCACATCAAAAAGCTTATCCACCATGATCAAGTGGGCTTCATCCCTGGGATGCAAGGCTGGTTCAACATCTGCAAATCAATAAATATAATCCAGCATGTAAACAGAACCAAAGACAAAAACCACACGATTATCTCAATACATACAGAAAAGGCCTTTGACAAAATTCAACAACCTTCATGCTAAAAACTCTCAATAAATTAGGTATTGATGGGATGTATCTCAAAATAATAAGAGCTATCTATGACAAACTCACAGCCAATATCATACTGAATGGGCAAAAACTGGAAGCATTCCCTTTGAAAACTGGCACAAGACAGGGATGCCCTCTCTCACCACTCCTATTCAACATAGTGTTGGAAGTTCTGTCCAGGGCAATTAGGCAGGAGAAGGAAATAAAGGGTATTCAATTAGGAAAAGAGGAAGTCAAATTGTCCCTGTTTGCAGATGACATGATTGTATATTTAGAAAACCCCATTGTCTCAGCCCCAAATTTCAAGCTGATTAGCAACTTCAGCAAAGTCTCAGGATACAAAATCAATGTACAAAAACCACAAGCATTCTTATACACCAATAACAGACAAACAGAGAGCCAAATCATGAGTGAACTCCAATTTACAATTGCTTCAAAGAGGATAAAATACCTAGGAATCCAACTTACAATGGATGTGAAGGACCTCTTCAAGGAGAACTACAAACCACTGCTCAATGAAATAAAAGAGGATACAAACAAATGGAAGAATATTCCATGTTCATGGGTAGGAAGAATCAATATCATGAAAATGGCCATACTGCCCAAGGTAATTTATAGATTCAATGGCATCCCCATCAAGCTACCAATGACTTTCTTCACAGAATTGGAAAAAACTACTTTAAAGTTCATATGGAACCAAAAACGAGCCTGCGTCGCCAAGTCAATCCTAAGCCAAAAGAACAAAGCTGGAGGCATCATGCTACCTGACTTCAAACTATACTACAAGGCTACAGTAACCAAAACAGCATGGTACTGGTACCAAAACAGAGATATATGTCAATGGAACAGAACCGAGCCTTCAGAAATAATGCCACATATCTACAACTATCTGATCTTTGACAAACCTGACAAAAACAAGCAATGGGGAAAGGATTCCCTATTCAATAAATGGTGCTGGGAAAACTGGCTAGCCATATGTAGAAAGCTGAAACTGGATCCCTTCCTTACACCTTATACAAAAATTAATTCAAGATGGATTAAAGACTTACATGTTAGACCTAAAACCATAAAACCCCTAGAAGAAAACCTAGGCATTACCATTCAGGACATAGGCATGGGCAAGGACTTCATGTCTAAAACACCAAAAGCAATGGCAACAAAAAGCCAAAATTGACAAATGGGATCTAATTAAACTAAAGAGCTTCTGCACAGCAAAAGAAACTACCATCAGAGTGAATAGGCAACCTAGAAAATGGGGGAAAATTTTTGCAACCTACTCATCTGACAAAGGGCTAATATCCAGAATCTACAATGAACTCAAATTTACAAGAAAAAAACAAACAACCCCATCAAAAAGGGGGTGAAGGACATGAACAGACAGTTCTCAAAAGACGACATTTATGCAGTCAAAAAACACATGAAAAAATGCTCATCATCACTGGCCATCAGAGAAATGCAAATCAAAACCACAATGAGATACCATCTCACACCAGTTAGAATGGCCATCATTAAAAAGTCAGGAAACAACAGGTGCTGGAGAGGATGTGGAGAAGTAGGAACACTTTTACACTGTTGGTGGGACTGTAAACTAGTTCAACCATTGTGAAAGTCAGTGTGGCGATTCCTCAGGGATCTAGAACTAGAAATACCATTTGACCCAGCCATCCCATTACTGGGTATATACCCAAAGGACTATAAATCATGCTGCTATAAAGACACATGCACACATATGTTTATTGCAGCACTATTCACAATAGCAAAGACTTGGAACCAACCCGAATGTCCAACAACGACAGACTGGATTAAGAAAATGTGGCACCTACACACCATGGAATACTATGCAGCCATAAAAAATGATGAGTTCATGTCCTTTGTAGGGACATGGATGAAACTGGATACCATCATTCTCAGTAAACTATCACAAGGACGAAAAACCAAACACCACATGTTCTCACTCATAGGTGGGAATTGAACAATGAGAACACATGGACACAGGAAGGGGAACATCACACTTTGGGGACTGTTGTGGGTTGGTGTAGGGGGGAGGGATAGCATTAAGAGATATACCTAATGCTAAATGACGAGTTAATGGGTGCAGCACACCAACATGGCACATGTATACATATGTAACAAACCTGCACATTGTGCACATGTACCCTAAAACTTAAAGTATAATAATAATAAAATAAAAAATAAAAAATAAAATAAATTAATTAATTTAAAAATGTCCAGGACCAAATGGATTCACAGCTAAATTCTATCAGACATTCAAAGAAGAATTGGTACCAATCCTATTGACACTATTCCAAAAGATAAAGAAAGAAGAAATCCCCTCTAAATTAGTCTATGAAGCCAGTATTACCCTAATACACAAACCAGGAAAGGACATAACAACAACAACAACAAACAAACAAGAAAATAACAACCAAACAAACAAATAAAAAACCACCAAACAAACCACTACAGACCAATATCCCTGATAAATATAGATGCAAAAATTCTCAACAAAATACTAGCTAACTAAATCCAACAGCATATCAAAAAGATATTCCATTATGATTAAGTCAGTTTCATACCAGGGATTCAGGGATGGTTTAACATCTGCAAGTCAAACAGAATTAAAAATAATCATGGCCAGGCGTGGTGACTCATGCCTATAATCCCAACACTTTGGGAGGCTGAGGCAGGCAGATCACAAGGTCAAGAGAATGAGAGCATCCTGACCAACATGGTGAAACCTCGTCTCAACTAAAAATACAAAATTTAGCTGGGCATGGTGGCACACACCTGTAGTCCCAGTTACTTGGGAGCCTGAGGCAGGAGAATCACTTGAACCCGGGAGGTGGAGGTTGCAGTTAGCCGAGATGACACCACTGCACTCCAGCCTGGTGACAGAGCAAGACTCCATCTCAAACAAAACAAAACAAAATAAAAATCATGTGATCATCTCAATAGATGCAGGAAAAGCATTTGACAAAATCCAGCATCCCTTTATGATTAAAACCCTTAGTCAACTTGGCAGTAAGGGACATACCTTAATGTAATAAAAGCTGTCTATGACAAAACCACAGCCAACATAATATTGAATGGGGAAAAGTTGAAAGCATTCACCCTGAGAACTTGAACAAGACAAAGATGCCCATTCTCACCAATTCTATTCAACATAGTACTAAAAGTCCTAGACAGAGCCACCAGGCAAGAGAAAGAAATAAAGGGCATCCAATTTGGTAACAAGAACATCAAACTGTCACTGTTTGCTGTTGATAACGATTATATACCTAGAAAACCTAGAAAACATTCATCCAAAAAGCTCCAAGAACTGATAATTCAGCAAACTTTCAGGATACAAAATTAATGTACAGAAATCAGTAGCTCTGCTATACACCAAACAGCAACAAAGATGAGAATCAGATCAAGAACCTAACCCCTTATAATAGCTGCAAAAAGGTAAAATACTTAGGAATATACTTAACAAAAGAGGTGAAAGACTTCTACAAGGAAAACTACAAAATATGGCTGAAAGAAACTATAGATGACACAAACAAATGGAAATACATTCCATGCTCATGGAGGGGTAGAATCAGTATTGTGACAATGATGATACTGCCAAAAGCAATCTACAAATTCCATGCAATATCCATCAAAATACCACCATCATTCTTCACAGAACAAAAAAAAACAATCCTAAAACTCATATGGAACCAAAAAAGGGCCGAATAGCCAAAGTAAGACAAAGCAAAAATAACAAATCTAGAGGCACCACATTACCTGACTTGAAACTGTACTATAAGGCCATAGTCACCAAAACAGCATGGTACTGGTATAAAACTAGGCACATATACCAATGGAACAGAATAGAGAACCCAGAAATAAAGCCAAATACTTACAGCCAACTGATCTTTGACAAAGCAAACAAAAACAAAGTGAGGAAAGGACACCCTGTTCAACAAATAGTGCTGGGATAACTGGCAAGCCATATGTAGAAGAATGACACCAGATTCTCACCTCTCACCTCATACAAAAATCAACTCACAATTGATCAAGGACTTAAATCTAAGACCTGAGACAATAGCCATTCTAGAAGATAACATCAGAGAAATCCTTTTAGTCATTGGCTTAGGCCAAGACTTCATGACCAAGAACCCAAAAGCAAATGTAACAAAAACAAATACATGGGACTTAAACTAAAAAGCTTCTACATAGCAAAAGAAACAATCAGCAGAGTAAACAAACAATCTACAGAGTGGGAGAAAATCCTTACAATCTATACTTCTGACAAATGACTAATATCCAGAATCTACAAGGAACTCAAATAAATAAGCAAGAAAAAAAATTCTCATCAAAAAGTGGGCTAGATAGACTATTCTCAAAAGAAGATATGCAAATGGCAAACAAACATATGAAAAATGCTCAATGTCACTAGGAAATGCAAATCAAAACAATGATGTGATACCACCTTATTCCTGCAAGAATGGCCATAATAAAAAAAATAAAAAAATAATAGATGTTGATGGGGGTGTGGAGAAAAGGGAGCACTTTTACACTGCTAGTGGGAATGTAAACTAGTACAACCACTATGGTAAACAGTGTGGAGATTCCTTAAATAACTAAATGTAGAACTACCATTTGAATCAGCAATCCCACTACTGGATTTCTACCCAAAGGAAAAGAAGCCATTACACAAAAACATACTTGCACACACGTTTATGGTGGCACAATTTGCAACTGCAAAATATGGAACTAGCCCAAATGCCCATAAATCAATGAGTGGATAAACAAATTGATACACACACACACACACACACACCATGGAATGCTAGTCAGCCATAGAAAGGAACAAAATAATGGCATTTGCAGCGACCTGGTATGAATTGGAGACCATTATTCTAAGTGAAGTAACTCAAGAATGGAAAACCAAACATTATATATTCTCACTCATAAGTGGGAGCCAAGCTATGAGGACACAAAGGCATAAGAATGACACGATGAACTTTGGGGACTTGGGATGAAAGACTACAAATTGGGTATACTGTATACTCCTTGGTTGATGGGTACACCAAAATCTCAGAAATCACCACTAAAGAAATTATTCATGTAACCAAACACCTCCTATTCCCCCCAAACCTATGAAAATGAAAAAATCAAAACAACAACAACATAAACTATACTATATGGCACAGTAACCAAAACAGCATTGTACTAGTATAAAAACAGACACATAGACCAATGGAAAAGAATAGAGAACCCAGAAATAAGGCCACACACCTACAACTATCTGATCTTGGACATACCTGACAAAAAACAAGCAATGGGGAAAGGATTCTCTGTTCGACAAATGGTGCTGGGATAACTGGCTACCCATATGCAGAAGATTGAAACTGGACCCCTTCGTTGCACCACATACAAAAATCAACTCAAGGTGGATCAAGGCTTTAATGTAAAACCCAAAACTATAAAAACCCTGGAAGATGTTCTAGGCAGTAGCATTCAGGACATAAGAATGGGCAAAAATTTCACAACGAAGACACCAAAAGCGGATGCAACAAAAGCAAAAATAGACAAATGGGATCTAATTGAACTAAAGAGTTTCTGTAAAGCAAAGACCTATCAACAGAGTGAACAGAACCTACAGAATGGGAAAAATTTTTGCAAACTATGCATCTGATAAGGGTTCAATATCTAGCATCTATAAATAACTTAAATTTACAAGATAAAAACAACCCCATTAAAAAGTGAGCCAAGGATATGAAAAGACACTTCTCAAAAGACCTACATGAAGCCAGCAAACATGAAAACAAGCCCAACATCACTGGTCGTTAGAGAAAAGCAAATCAAAATCACAATGAGACACCATCTCACACCAATCATAATGGCTATTATCAAAATGTCAAAAAATAACATGCTGGTGAGGTTGGAGAGACAAAGGAACTCTTGTACAATGTTAGTGGGAGTGTAAATTATCTCAACCATCATGGAAGACAGGGTGGCAATTCCTCAAAGACCTAAAAGCAAAAATACCATTCCACCCAGCAATCCATTACTCAAAGGAATATAAATTGTTGTATTATAAAGATGCATGCATGTATATGTTCATTGCAGCACTGTTCACAATAGGAAAGACATGGAATCAATCTAAATGTCCACCAGTGATAGATTACATAAAGAAAATGTGGTACATATACACTATGGAATACCATGCAGCTACAAAAGTAAATGAGATCATGTCCTTTGCAGGAACATGGATGAAGGTGGAAACCATTATCTTCAGCTAACTAAGGCTAGAACAATAAAACAAGTATGACATGTTCTTTTAAATGGGAGCTAAATGATGAGAACACATGGACACATGGGGAAACAACACACACCTGGGCCTATCATAGGGTGGAGGAAAGGACAAGGGACAAGATGAGGAAAAATAACTAGTGGGTACTAGGCTTAATACCCAAGTGATGAAATAATCTGTACAACAAACTCCCATATCCTAAGTTTACCTATATAACAAACTTGCACATATACCCATGAACTTAAAAAATAGAAATGGATTTAGAAGATTCAGTGCAGAGAGCAATTAGTGTGGTAAAATACAAGCCCACGTGACAAATAATAAAAGTCATTACTTTGGTGATAGCACTGAGAATGATACATTTCATGTCTATCACGGGAGTAGACAATTGAGACAGGATAAGTGTGTATGTGGTTGCAGCAGACATTGTGGTGCTCATTCATATTCCATTTATGTGACCAGTACACACATCCATCAGCTACCATGAGCATTATCCCCTAAAGGCTCAAAGCTGCCTCATGTCACAGGAAATTCGCCTTCCACTGAATTGAGTGAACTAGCATGGGAAGTTACCCACCCCATCTTTAAAGGTGCCTATAGTCAGTTAATAGTTAATAATAAGGCACAAATGACCAGTCCTGTGTTAAAGGGAAAACAATTCTATGGTTTAGTTTATGCTCCAAAACCATATCCATTCCTCCTCTTTACCTAGTATCACATTCTTACTACACTCCTTTCCCTTCTCTCATGTCTTTACAGGTATTTCCTGACAAGCTCTCCTCCAGTAAGTCACAATATCAAATTCCTGGCTCAGCCTTTGCTTCTCAGAAGCCCAATCCAATACAGCAGGTATGTGTCGTTTGGGGGTTGAGGGGCTGATATCTTGGTCATGAGACATTCAAATAGTATCTGTTTTTAATAGAACTGTAAGGAAGATAAGCTAGTTTTAAAAGGAAAAACATTAGTTTAGTGAGGATATTTTGCTTTGCAAGTACCCATTTGACATTTAAAAATACTTGAGAAACAAAAGACCTAGATCTTGTAAGGGGGATTAAAAATACAGAGAGGTGGTTAAAATAAAGAAGCAGGGAGAGAGACAAAGAGCCAGAGGGAGAGAGAGGAAAAGAGGCAGGGGTAGGAGAGAGGAGAAAAGAGAGAAAGAGAGATCTCAAGAACAAGACCACAAAAAGAAAACAGAGTAGGCCCATGGACCTACAATTTGGAAATGTCAAGATGAAGAGGAGCCCATGGAGGTAATTCAGAAGAATCAGTCTCCAAAGGCAGTGAGATTTTCAGAAAGGAACAACATAATATATCTTCAAGAGGAGTAGAAAAGAATAAAAACTAAAATAAAAAAAAAAAGGTTTTGGGCAAAGCAGAGGATGTTGAGTTGGCTGATAGAGTTACTTCTGTGTGTTTGTGGAGAAAGAAACCAAGGCTTCATAGAATCGCACGCATTATCAAGATGTAAGGCAACCATAGTTAGTGATCACTTTCACCAGAAATATACTAGGTTGCACAGTTCAGAAAACGCTGCTGTGTGTCTCTAGAATTCTCAGTATAGGAGAACTTGAAGTTAAGCAGCATATGAGCTGTTGATAGAAATATTGGAAAGCTCATACTGATTCATTTTCTGGGGCTTCAGAGAAAAGCTTTCAGAATCATTTTTCTCTGAAGGGTTTGCCTTTCTGATTTATTTTTACCATCCTCATTCCCATAGTCTGCTCTTAATTTTCTTTTGTTTTTGACTGAACAAAACTGTCTTAGCTCAGGCTGCTGTAACAGACTATCATAAACTAAGTAGCTTATAAACAATAGAAATTTATTTTCCATAGTTCGAAAGGCTGGAAAGTTCTTGATCAAAGCACCGAATCCAAGCATATTTTCTCTGGGGCTTTTTTTAAAAAACGGGCATTAATGCCATTCATGAGAACTCTGCCTTCATGACCCGATAACCTCTCAAAGGCCCCACCTGCAAATACCCTTACATTGAGGATTCAGTTTTAACATATAAATTTGAAGAGGTGGGGCAGGGGAAGCAAACATTCAGTCTATAGCAAGAACCAAAAAGAGGACACTGTAAAATCTTGCCTTGTTAATCATTTCCCATATCCTTCATGTATAAGAAATTCATATATTCATTTTGTTCTTTGAACTCCCCAATACTCATAACTTAACATTAACTGAGCAAAAATGGTCCATTTTAAAATAGTCTATAACATGAACTTGAAACATTAAAATAACTTAATCTTAAAGCATTAGTCCCTCTTAACGAGTGTATTTTCAAAAAGGTCAAAGCAGAGATAGTAACATGTTAAATTATCAGCAACACAAAGGATTTCCCAGATGGACACTTATGAAAACTATCCAAAATATTTGCATATGGTATACAGGTAAACTAATTTGCCTCAACATTCTATTTTTAAATGCACACTCTTCTTTGTCTCTTCTCTAACATTAATAGCTTTACCCTATCTATGGCCCAGGATTTTTACAGCATCAGTATAGCTTTTAAATAACGGTTAAACACATTTCAAACTGCCCAAGCCTTCAGCAAAACCATATTTTGTTGTTGTTTTAAGAATTGTGATAGTAATATAAGCAAAATCCCATATTCATTTTTTAAGAGTAAATGGGGAAGTACCAGAGTGCACTGAAGTGGCAGGTGCCATAACAGGACCTTACTCAGACCAGGATTTCAGTACATATTTCTCCTGAGAAGGCATAATAGAGAAAAAATACAATGTGAATCTGAATACCTGGGTTTGTTCACCTTTAAAAACTGATAGTTATAGATAAAAAAAATAAACTTCTTTTTCTATAAACAAGAGCACAGTTTTACTCCCCCAGGATCAATATTAATCATGCTGTATAACTAACCCAGAGCCCTTAGTAACAAGGAGGAGACAGCGAAATCATTTTTGTGACAGAGGTGCAAATAAATATGTTTGAAGAAAAATTTTTTAAAGGATCTAATTTTTAGGCAATACTATGATGAGAACTCATTTATAAACATCACTTTCAATACTTGTACACAGGTATTGCATGGGTCTAGTTAATGTTAAAATGTTATACTTATCACGGTCAAATATAACTTCTCACTCTTGAGAGTTATCACTCTATCTGGCACATTATTCCAAAACATGTTTCCATTGCCTTAGTGTGTGTGGGAGAATACCTGAGTTTTGAAAGGTTAAAGGGCTGCAAGATTTCTTCGTAAAAACAGCAAGGTCACATGTAATTGGCAGACACAGTAGAGAGAACAACAGGGAAGTGGTGGAGGTGGAAGGAAATACAATGCAATTTAATAAGACAAGTCCAGTTGGAGGAGAACACAGAGTGAGCGCCAAATTGATTTTACAAAAGAGCATAGGTCAGCTCCCAGTGCACACTTTTAGTACAATGGACTCGATATTTATTGTTTTCCTTTCCACGTGGAATGTAGGAAGACACGCTCATTAAACTGTGTGAGCTTTCAGGAGAGTGTCAGTCACACAATGTCAGCCAGCAAACTTTGAGCACTGTATGACTTGCAGAATTTCCCTTCAGTTTGATGTTTAATAGGTACATGCAAATTTTATTCCTCTTTAATACAAACTGTGCTTAAACTTATATTGACCTAATGAGTCTCCTTTCTTCAAGATACAAATAAAAACTGAGAATAAATCATCTCCTGGCCTCATTGTCCTCAAAGCAGTAAATCACGAACCTTTTCAGATTTTCCTCTAGACCTTAAGGGTCCACATCCATTTGCAGTTTTAATCTCCTTTGGTGTCACCACTTGGTCATTTAAAAGCTCTTTTACTTTGTTTCAGCAGGCTCAGCTGTTTTCAACTCTCTTCTATCTCGGTATCTCCTCTGTGAGGTCCTCTAAAATCCCATTAAAACTAACTTTTGGTTTTTTTTTGCATTTACAGATTATAGGGGATGATTGGAAAAAAAGCATTATACATTTTAGTATTTCCTGTTGTGTTTCAGATACTGGTCCTGGATTTTTTAGGAGGCAATCATTTGCCTTGTGAATGAGTGTCAGGGTAGGGATGAGGAATGGGAAAATCTATCGCAGGGAAAACAGATCAGTTGAAAGCAATTGTGCAAAAGGTTCGCCACAGCATTCGGGACCAAGAGTAATGGTAATCACCTACTTGAAGTTGCTTCAGCACCGTCCATATTACCTTTAATGCTAGCCTAAAGTTGACCCCTTACTAACTTGTCTAGAAATATAGAAGCATAGAATTTTAGAACCGGAGTGAATACAATGATATTGAGATAAGGAGGTTTATAAAATCTCAATAACAAGATTCATAATGAGATATTAACAATACAGCGAAATTCATAGAACATTAAAGAAAACGGAAGAAATTTCTAGGGAAGAGAAAGATATTGCTTACTCTTAAAATACTGGCATCATTTATGAATATTTTGAAAAATAAGCCAGTCAAATTTGGTTTAGAAAATGTCATCTTGTTTTGTATGAAGAACTCTTGTTTTATGTGTTCCAGAGCTTTATATAAATTTATCATTTATATGACATAAACACAAATAATGGCCACAACACAACTAAGCATATTGATTTTTTTAATATTGACCCTGCTCTGTTCTTTGGAAAGATCCCCTGAATTAAGGTTATCAGATGTATTCGATCTGAATGATAATCTAGGTTGAATTCATATCCCATGCAAATCCCTGCCCCACATGTGTACCTTATCACATCAAAATGAAAAGAGAAATTATGTTCATTCTGCTCTATTCACTAAGACAAGAAAGTAGATGTATGAATTTTGTGAAGATTGTCGACAATAAGGAATAAAATAAAAGAGGCTTCTGATTTATTCTGATTTAACTAGAAAATAAGCTTAATCAGAGCACCTGTTCCACAAGCAGGCTAGCTAATTCATGTTTTACTCGATTACCTGGGATTTCAGTAGTTACTCAGTGGATAGAAGAGATACTAAAGACAGGTAATTCTAGAAGGAAAGCAAAGCTTGCAGATTAGGTACTTGTTTCAAAGAGAAATATAAAAATAAATGAGTTCACCTTGGAATTTTACAATATTTTGTTTCTGTTACATGATAAATCTATTTTTTATCTTGTAAAACTATACAAAGCCCCCCAAAATAGCCAAATTGATTGCAAAGATCACTAATGACCAATAACCATGCTTTAACAAACTAAATGGAATTATCTCACATACTTCTGTTCCCTAAAGCTACTTCTGACTATCCTGTTCTTAAAATCAGGTTCTTTAGCAATACACTAACTATATTGGTCCATTTTCACACTGCTATAAAGAAATACCTGAGACTGGGTGATTTATAAAGGGAAGAGGTTTAATTCACTTACAGTTCCGCTGAGATGGTTGGGGAGGCCTCAGGAAACTTAAAATCACAGTGGAAACGAGAGGAAATACATCTCTCTTCACAAGGAGGCAAGAGAAAGAAGCGCAAAGGGGGAAGAGCCCCTTATAAAACTATCAGATCTCGTGAGAACTCACTCACTAGCACAAGAAGAGCATGGGGAACCACCCCCATGATCCAATCACCTCCCAAGAGGTTCCTCCCCCAGCACGTGGGGATTACAATTCAAGAGGAGACACAGAGCCAGATGGTATCACTAAGGTAAATTTCCTAAGTATGTAACGTTGGCAATCTTTCACACTCAGTATTTGATTTATCTATTAACAGGGCCTAATCTCTTTATTGCCATTCTTACCATGTCAGTTCAAGAGTAAATCATTTATTTCTGGATTATCAAAATGTCTTCTGTTTATTTTTATTATGTTTATTCTTTCTCCAACTCCACTTTATCCTATATAAACTAAATATTTTCCAGGCTCCCTCTTGATCTCTGTGAATAAAGTCAGTCACATCTGAAGAAGCAGGGCTCATAGCAGAAACTACTTTAACAATCATTTCAGTTTAGTATGTACTCCTTTTCTCTCTTTTCCAAAATCTTGCATCCCAAAACTCTTCCTCCAATTTCTTTTCAGCATATAGCTACATTGCCCTATCTCTCTGAAATCTTTATTATGTTTATATCTCCAACATCTATTTAAGTTTCCTTTCTCTTCTGCTGTAGAGTTTTCTATTGCTACCGAAACAAATTAACAAAAATTTCTTAGCTTATAATAAAATGCATTTATTATCTTGCAGTTCTGTCAGTCAGATGTCCATGATGAGCTCAATGGGTCCTTTGCTTGGGGTTTTAGAAAGATGAAATCAAGGTGTCAGCCAGATAGGCACTTATAGGTATGCTCTGGAAGAAAATCCACTTCCAAACTTACTTAGCTGGCTGGTTAAATCCCATTTCTTGCTGTTGTTAAGACTGAATTCTCTCGTTTTCTTGCTGGCTGTGAACCAGGGATCATTCTCAGTTTTGGAGGCTTTAGCATTCTTTGGATTGTGGCCCCTTTATCATCAAAGCCAACAAAAATAGACTCTTGCTTATGGAACAAGGGAAGACAAATGTAAGCTCCCTGAATCATTTTCATGCTTTGAATCCTTCTGAATTCTTCTGCTTCCTCCACATGGCAGATTTCTTAGGCTTTTAAAGGCTCATGTAATTACATGGGGCCCACGCTGGTAATCCATGATAGTCTTCCTGTATTGAGAGCACCTGATTACTAACACCTGCAATTACACCTGCAAAGTCCCTTTTGCATAAAACCTTATATAACCATGCAGGTGTAACAGAATGCAAAGGTCATGAGGACCAAAAATCTGCCTCCCATATCTTCCATTGCTAGAAAATATCATAAAAGAGGATTGAGTCAGCAAAGAGTTTTTCCTTTTCTTTTTGTCTCTCTAATTATTTTTCTCTCTGCCCATTCTTTTAATTCTGATCACCAAATGTGTAGGACCAGGACTGCTTAGAGAATGAGGAAAAGCAGATGTAAATTGGTAATTACATATTTCACCATAGATGCTGGAGACATAGGAAACAAGAATCTCTTTTGTTAACATTCATATATTGCTCATTTTTTCACAATAATTATGCTAGCATTATTTTCCTAAACTATTTTTTTCTCTCCTTCTAACATTAGTGTTTTTCGATCATGACAATTACCTATTCATAAAGCTCTGCCTATGAATTAAAATCCAATCCAACTCTGTCTGCACCAGATTGTCAAGTGACCTTGTCTTCACTGAAAGTGACAAATTTATCTGTCATAATTTAAGACTCATGCATCAGGCAATATGGTACCGTTGTAGCAACATAAGGCAGATAGGACATGGAAAGGAATCAAAACCTGGACAGAGACCCATCAGCAGAGCAAAACAGAAGTGGAAAAAAAAAATCTCATTAAATGGCATACAAGTAGCTTCATCATTATATATGGGACATAGTAGTAATCAATAAATGTTTAATAAATAAAAGTGAAAAAAGTATATAACTATAAATATTAGTCTGAAATTTCCACAGATAAGAAAAACTCGTCTGGAGGCCATGGAAAGTTTAGTAATAAATATTTGAGAGGCCAGGGTGAACAGCAAAAAGACGACAGAGTTTTGAGTCTGAGTCTCCGTATCTACCTTACCCGAATGACTTATTTTCTGCACATCTAACTTTTTTAACTTGCAAAATGAAAATAACTGCATTGGTCAGATGTCTATTGCAATGATGCATTTTAGGAAACAATGCAAAAATCTCAATGGCTTTCTACAATAAGTGTACATTTCTCAGTCTGCAAGTCCTCTTGGGTAGTATTCTTTCAGCTGCTGATTATGCTCAGGAGTGTTCTGTGTCTCGTATTCTGAGATGATGTTTTGAGGGGCATCAACTAATGGGGTACTTTTTTCTTATAGTGGACAACAGAAGCTCTACAATGGGCCATTAGAAAAATGTGACATCTTTTAATTCCTAAGAACTGGTATACCAACATACACTTCGCCAGAGAAAGTCACATGGCAAACTCAGCATTCATGGAGTCCTAATGAATACTTCTCCCTTGGAGATTGAACGAGAAAGTCATTAGTTGCAGAACAGTAATCTAATCACTACAGACACTGACCTTGAAAGTTTGTTAACAAAGACAGCCCTTACATTTAATCAAGTAAGTACAAAACATCAGTCTCCAATATGTTCCCTTTCTAAGGAATTTTCACAAATACTTGTAACAATATAATTTTTACTTTATGTGATGACTTTAGAGCCAATATAAAATCCAAGGCTAGTATACAGTTCCTAACCCATTCAGAACATCAATTTTATGTAACTTACTCACCATCTTCATCACTACCACTGTAGCTAAGTCTCCTATAATCTCCTTCTCAACATCCAAAAAAACCAGAAATTCTGTTGGCTCTACCTACAGATTGTATCAAATTAACCTCCAACATAGGATATCCAAACCCTTAATCATTTGCCAAGCCCAGGCTACTGAAAGGGCCTTCTACCTGGTCTACGACTTCCATCATTTTTCTCCTAAAAATCTTCTTAACACACCAACCGAGGATCACTTTTTAATAAAATCTCTTTTCACCTCAAGATACTCCAATGGGTCCCTATTTTAGTAGAATAAATTCCTTACAATGGCCTATAAAGCCTATGTCATAGGGCTAGCCTATGTCTAGCCCTAGGTCATCTCTCTGATTTTGTTTCCTGCTCTTTTCCACTCACTTGCTCTGCTCCAAACACACAGTATTCAGTTGTTCTTTGCATGTACCAGAGATGCTTCTCCTTTAAGAGACTTTGTGTCTCTTTCTAGTGGTTTGTTAACATTATTGGTGTTTTCAAAGAAAAAATAACTTCGTTTTAATCCTCTTTATTAATTTTTGCCTATTAATGTAACTTTCTTTACCTTACTTTATTTGATTCTATAAATTATTATTTCCTATCTTCTTATATGGGTGCTTAGCTCACTTTCATCTTTTCTTCTTTTCCAATTCATGAATAAGGCTATAAATTCTTTCGAAGAGCTACTTTGTTATAGTCCATAATTTGGCTGAGAGGTATTTTCATTATCATTCAATTCTAAGGGTAATTATCATTGAGAATTTTTTCTTCAGCCTATTAGGTATTTAGAGGATTTTTTGTCTTTTTAGTATGAGGTGTATAGTTTTAAAAATACTCTTTTTGGTATTGATTTCTAAGTGAATAGCATCGTGCTCAGAGAATGTGTCCATATCATACGCGGTCATGAAAAATTTTTGAAACTTGATTTATGGCTAGAATGTGATCAATTTTTGAAATGTCCCATAAGTGCTTGAAAAGTTGTTGGGTGGTAATGTTAGTTAGATGTCTTATTTGAATAAGCTTGTTATATGCATTGTTCAAATCTTCTAATTATCATTGATTTACTTTGTCTGCTTATCAATAAGAGAAATGTATTAAAATCATTTTTTTTGCAGTTTCTTCTTTTAACTTCTTCAATTTTACTTGATCTATTTAAAAACTATATTAGGGTCTTTCTAGTGCCTAGGATGCTACCTTGCACAGAGTACAGGTTTTATACCTATTTGCTGAATGAATGCATGAATGGTTATGGTTCCTTTGGATTTATTTTTTCCCTGTCTTTTTCTATGCAGAGAGAATGGTATTTGGTGGTCAAGAGCTTATATTCTGGAGCTCAACTGCATGGCTTCAAATTTCACCTTCGATACTCAAAGTCCTATGATTCTGTGCAACTTTCTTAGTCTTTCTGTGTCTCATTACTTCATTTGACAACAGGGATGACAGCAATACTCTCCCCCTAAGGTTGTTGTGAGCACTAAATAATTTAAAACACAGAAAGCATTTAGAACAGTATATTGCACACAGTAAGTATCATATAAGCACTCTTATTCCCCCTTTTCCACACCTCATTAATTTAGAAGTTTTACTCTTTGTAGATATTATAAAATTTTAATTTACCTACTTAACTACACAAAGTCTAAAATTAATGCCAAAGAATCATGAAACACTTGAGCTCTTTTTACCATCTCTTGATATATCTGCAGTTTAGGCCAAGATCATACATTTAACATTTTTAACCTTAATTAGACATAATAGCTGATGATTTATACTGCTACTGCTTACTTAGATATGAACTTATTTTTGTTAATTTTAAAAATGCATCTTTCTCTCTTTTTCTTCTCTCTCCAAATTTTTTTTGAAAATCCTTTTAATTATTTTGTTCTTAAATTTTTTTACTTGATGAATCTAAGTTTCTTTTTAATGTTTTTGTGGTTGGCTTTCATTGTGCCTCTTGAATGTGAAGATTCATGTCTTTCTCCTGCTCTGGAAAATTCTAGGTTATTATTCTAAATATTGCCTTTCTTTCTCTTTATTCTCACCCAAGACACCAATTAATTTCAGTTTTACATTTCCTACTCAATCTTTGAACTTTGTTTATCCATATTTAATATATACTTTCTTCTTGTATATCTGTGCAACCTCATTAAATCTTTCTCTGAGTTCACTATTACTCTTAATGCTCTATTCAGCTATTTTCAAAGTGTTCACTTATTTCTTTTGATTTTTATTTCTGAGAATCTGTTTCCTTTTAAATCTATGTATTTGCCTTTTTTTATGTTTCTTGTTCCTTCTTTATACGTTTTAAATTCTCTTTTACTTCTGTAATAAAACAGGCAAGTGTCCTCACAACTTTATAATCTTTAAATTCTCTTTTACTTCTGTAATAAAACAGGCAAGTGTACTACTACAGAGTAGTGCTCTCCTCACAGCCCCACCCCTAGTTTACTCAATAAAAGTATTTATTGTCTTTTAGTATAAAAGATGTCTCTAATTCAGCTCAATCCTCTGTCTCTGGGCCCATGGTCCTGGTCTCTGCACCCAAGGGTCTGCCCTAAGAGTAATTTCTCTTTTTTCTTTAAGGATAACAGATGTTTGCAACTGAATAACTCTATCGGCCTTTTTCTTGCATGTAGAATTTTGGGAGTCTGATAACTTTGTCTCATTTCATTCAGTCTTAGTCCCTTTCAGTCTAATCTGATAGCATTTTTGCCAGTATAACATTTCGCAAAAACCTTGTGGAGTTCCCATGTATGTCATAAGTATCTCCATGGTTAGACAAGAGGCTTCACCACAGATTTTTCCTGGATAATCTCATCTTTATTTATGGCTTCAGCTGAGATGGTTGAATGGATATATGAGTCTCATACCTCATCTCCTCAGTAAAATATTGTCCAGTCACAACCTAGGACCTCTCTGTAGGGTACACTTTCCCAACAGATAATATCTTCATTTTAGCATTCTTAGAAACCAAGATAGGCTGAGAAGCTTCCAAACCATCAAGTGCTGGTTCTTTTTTGCTTAATAATTACTTCTTCAATTTATTTCCTTCCACTCTCATATTACTATAAGCAGCAAGGAGAAAGCTTGCTGTAACTTCAATACTTTGCATGTAAAGACCCTCAGCTAAATATCCAAGTTTATCACTTACACATTCAACCTTTTACCCAACAGCCGAATGTGATTTAGCTAAGTTTTCTGCCACTATATAACAAAGGTTGCCTTTCCTCCAATTTCCTATAACATGTTCCTCATTTCCTTCTGAGATCTCACCAGAAACACCTTTAATGTTTATATTTCTATGAATATTCTCCTCATGATTATATATATATTTATATATTCTTTAAAATGATAGACTTTTTTCTGTCATGTTCTTTATTTCCTTGTAAACCTATACCAGAATAAATTTTAATTTCTACATTTCTACCAAAAGTCACTTCATGGCAATCTAGGCTTTTTCTATTACATGCCTCAAAGTTCTTCCAGCATCAGCATCTACCCATTATGCAATTCCAAGCCATTTCCACATTTAGATATTTCTTACAGCAGCACCTCAATGTTCAGTATAAAAATTCGTGTGAGTTTCACGTGTCTGCCAGAGCAAATAACCAAAACATGATGGCAGGAAACAACTAAAATTTATCTTGTCATTCTGGAGCCAAAACTCTGAAATCGAGGTATTGGCAGGACCATAGTATCTGAAATTTTAAAGAAGCCTCCTTCTTTGTGTCTTCCGCTGCTAGTTGCTCTAGGTGTTGTTTAGCTTGTGGTAGCATAATGCCAATCTCTGCCTCTATTGTCATATGGCAGTCTTGCCTGTGTGTCTGTATTGTCCTTTTCATTGTGTTACAAGGACATCCTGGATTGGATTTAGGTCACACCCTCGTCCAGAATGATTTCATCTTGAAATTCTTACTTTACTTTTATCTGCAAGGGCTATTATCCCAAATGAGGTCGTATTCTGAGATTCTGGGTGGATATAGCTTCTGGGTGACACCATTCAACCCGCCTTAAATATTTTTAAATAATGCACCTATTTTAGATAGATATAAACTCATTGTTATTGATATAATTGAAGTCAAACCTATCTACAACATTTGTTTCTTATCTTTCCCTATAACAGTATAAGAAAAAGATCAAGGATTAAAATTTAATAACAAACAATACATAAAAATCCAGGTCTGAAAATTGAAACTAAATAAAATAAAAGGTGAGGGGCTTTTATGATTTTTGTTTTCTTTCTTATGTTGCAATAACATTTTAAATTACATTCCCAAGGGCACAGATATAAAAATATCCTAACAATATACCAAGGCATGGTAAACACAAATGTTTAAGGTCTAATAGTGTGACCACTTGAGGACACTGAACACAACAAATCCTATGTCACCTATTCACACTGAGGTAAAACATTCTTTAAAGTAACTTATAACAACAAGCTGCTGCTGCTTCAAAGTACTCAAAAGGATTTCACAGCCAAGACAAAAAGGATTTTGTTGGTTGTCTTTTCCTTGAAATAATGAAAAATTAAATGGAACTCCCTTTTACTATCACTTCAGTGCTATGCTATGTGAATATAAAATGGCCATCATAGTGTATTCAATATTATAAACTCTTAAAGCTTTATCTGGCATATGTGTCCATGAAATTCTTGCATTGTTGATGGGGAATCCCTAATGGGAATTAACTATGTTGTGGCTGATTCAAGGAGAACACAAAAAGTTAGGAGGGCAGGAGAACTTGTCTGTGAATTGATTATTTTCATCCTCATTAGTAGCTTTGAAACACAGCAAGAGAATCACGCAAAAAATAAATCAGGATACACATTTCTCAATACTGATAACTGCCAGCTGTAATGACCTAAAGACACATATCTAATTTTGACCACAACAATGCATGGATGAGAAAATCAGAACCAGTTCTAGGAAAATGAAGAGTTTGTCTTTGATATTCAATAATAGGTAATGGCCTCCTTTCCCCATTTTATGTCTTTTTTACAGAATTGATTACACTAACCCAATTTTTTCATGCTATTCTACAATAATCCATGGCTACTAGTATAATAGTCTAACAAATATTCTTCCTTTTTGACTTCTATTATTATTCTTGTCTCCCATTATAGGCTTCTCTTTTGTCTCCTTCATATAGAGAAACCTTATGTCTACTATCAATGTCCAATGACTAATTTACCATAAGATAGTAAACATTTGCTAATTTGATAATTTTATAGTCAAAAGCACAGTTTTCCTTGTTGTTTTGTTTGATTTTGTTTTAAATAGGAGGAAGGAATTATCACGAGGTATAAGTACACTTCAGGGGAATGACAAATATGTTCACAATTTTGATTGTGGTAATGGTTTCACTAATGTAGACATATGTTCAAACTTTTATAAAAAATTAATCTCTAGAAGTTAGAGACTAATTTTACCTTGATATCATGCAGAACTTCGGAGCACAAATTGTTCCATAGTATTAGCCTTATCTTGAAACAAGTTGTTAATCATTTGTTGGCTGTAGGCTGTCGCAGCTAAGGGCCTCTGGCACACCTAAGGACAATCCTTCATCTAAGAGAGCAGTTGTGAGCATTAGGAACCAATATGTACAGCAACTGAGGAACAGGTACGAAGGTGTACTTGAGGAGATCTGAGTGGGAAACCAACAGGATCCATGACATCAATCTCGCCATAGTGTTAGTAATTTTATTAGCATTTTCAAAAACCAACTTTTGGCTTCACAGATTATTTTTTATTGTGTGTTTGTTTTCTACTTCTTTTGTTCTCTGTTCTTTTAAAATTAATTTATAATTGATAAATAAAATTGTATATATTTGTGGTACACAATGTGATATTCTGTAATATGTATTCATTCTGAAATATGTATTCATTCTGAAATGGTTAAATCAAGCTAATTAACATGTCTTTCATCTCAAATATTTATCTTTTTTGTGGTGAGAACATTGCAGATCTACTCTCTTAGCAATCTTCAAGCATTATTCCCTGTTGTTTATTATTTTTGTCTACATTTGTAAGGTTTAATTGGCTATACCATTTCTAGATTCTTAAGTCTATTTTTAAAAAACAGGGAAGAAGAAAGGCAGACAGATACAGGATATTAAAAAAATACAAGGAAGAAACTAAGTAAAGTAATTGGTAGAACAAGAGATAAAGTGTACATATGAAAACAACTAGAATAAGGTTTGGCATATGGTAGTACCAAAAGATACACTTTAAAAATACAATATATATCTATATACTGAGAACTACTATAAATAAATATTTAATTACTTTTAGAGGAGCTAACAAAATGTATAAGATACAGTTTCTCCCATAAGAACTCAAAATCTAACTGACGTAGGCAGAAATATTTGGAAAGTTCTATAATAATGCTGGTGTTAAAAGTAATTCTATAATATGTGTATATCTTGTCATAAGGCAGGGTATGATTATGATCAAAACAAGCATATGACAAATAATATACAATTTTTAAAAGCAAATAATTCTAGACATTCATGACAAATGACTGACCCCTTAATTTCTGCCCTGCACATTTCCTAGTATACCTTAATGTGTGAAACAAAGCCAAAACTTGAATCCTAGATAGACACTGTATTTCGCTGTCACAAAATGTTTTTTTTAATAATGGAACAAGCATTAAAGTAACCTAATTTTCTGATGGATTTTTTACCTTATAAAATATTAACTCAAGTTCAAAGATTGGACTTACAACTGAAAAGATATGGGAAGCAGAGAGACCAATGTCATAAAAGAGAGCAATGGTATCAAAATAATCTTTTCATGGGGAAAGTTTCAGAAATCTTTATCATAGGATTTAGCCATTTAGGATTAAAAATCAGAACTGTTATAGTCGGTATATAATATGCACTGTGATAAAAAAAGCATCAAGTTTGAAATCAATGAACTAATCACATCCTTGTAGGATTATCCCCCAGTATTTTAACCCTTCAATTGGCATTCAATGGTCGCTGTACTATAATTTCAATTGTATTTAAAATGTGGGTAACTATAGGTGAAATAATAACATCTTGGATTTGCATGAAATTAATACACAAACTGCTTTCACATATTCTTTCTTACATTCTTAGTAAAAAGAAAAAAAGTCTTTTGTTCAGTTCATTTTCCCATGTTCTGCTCCCTCCGACTTCCCCTATTCCTGCTTGTTTTCTTTTCTCCCTTGCTCTCTCTCATACACTCATGTTCACACACACTTACATAGACATATAGTACATAAAGACACAGTCTGAAACAATTATTTTCATATCTGTGGTTCTAAAATAGCTTCCTCACATGTGATTTCCTTTTTGGTTGTTGTTTTAAGAATGATTGCATTACTTATAATTGGGAAATGTTTGTTTTGGTAAGGTAAACCAGAGACCTAGTCTGCTATCTGGAGGACTTCAGTTTTTAAAAAAGAAACAAAACATATCTGCTGTATTTACTCATTTATCTATATATAATTCAACTAGCATTTATTAGGTATATATGATGACCCTAGCACTATACATTTTTCCCATTTGCACAAAGAAAGGAGAGTGATGGATTCTGACATCAAAAATTTCATAATCTTGGTCTTTAAAAGCACAAACATTACTATATTGGGCCAAAGCAAACACTTAGGGATATTGTATTTCTTATTGGTCACCAATTATTGTTCTGTGGAATCTAATAGTACATATATGAAAAACTTTTATAATGTTAGAGGACAATATATGTGTGAACAAACATTAAAGAATTTTATATGTTTCTTTAAATTACTATAAAATCCTTAACATATAGAAATGATTTAATGATAACTTTAATAAAAATATATATATTTAGAAACTCCTTGGTTGTTAGTGAATCTATTGGTTAAAGGGGCATTTAACTAACAACGGAAACAATAGCAGCAGAAGAAAAAACAAGAATAATTAATAATGAATGAAATACATTAGTTACTAGATAACCACAATGCGTGTATTATTATATTTAGAGAAAAAGTCAATAAACTTTAGCTTTACCAATTTTGCTTTTAATTTTTGGTAATTTATTAGCTAAATCATACTAGATACAGATAAATAGATAATCTGTATCTATAGAAACAGGTAAATAGATAATTTGTAAAAATGAATCTGGGAGAAAACACCCATGATCAGAGATGTTTTGAACATAAATACATAAAGAATAGGCTTATTACATTAATAAATTATTGATTCAAACTTATATATGAATTTATCTTTGAACACAATGAAGAAACAGGGAACATATTTACCCTCAGTCTTCAATAACTAAGAAAAACTAGATAAAACTAATAAAATAATGACTTTCAGGCATTGTACAACAGGCAACAGAGGGCAACAACTCCAGAGAAAATAAAGTGAGTCATATAGTTGAACCAATTTACGGTATACAGATAATTTCCAGGACACAAAGTAGGAGAAGAAACCCAAACAGATCCCAGCAGTTAATGCTGAGCATTTGAAGAAGTCAAGAGAGCTAGCATTCACAACGCAGGGCACTGGAGTAAAGAGTTTCACAAATAGAGGGCTCTGGACATATTCAGAGGGTCCCACTTTAGATTTCACTGAATCTCTTTTTAACATTTTTTATCAATACATAATATTTGTACATTTTATGGGGTATTTGTGATATTTTGCTATATCCATAGAATATGTAATGATCAAGTCAGTGTATTTAAAGATATCTATCACTTCAAGCACTTATTATTTCTATGTGTTGGGAACATTTCAAATCCCTACTTACAGCTATTTTGAAATATACAATACACTGTTTTTAACTACAGTCATCCTACTCTGCTATCAAACATTAGAACTTATTTCTTCTATCTAGCTGTATTGATTAGTGCATGCATTAAAAAAAGCCTAACTGAGGCCAGGGAACAATAAACAATGTAGCATGCAAAACAACTCCTAGTTCTAATGCAGGGATAGGCATATTTTATGCTTTAATGGTCAGGGAGGAGAAGATTCATAAGAGGGCATTTGATTGAGTAATAAGGGTACTGCTATGGTGATAAGACTAATTTATACTAGAATAAAGACTGTTCTTGATCAAAATAACAAAAACTAAAAGCAAGCCTGAAAAGTTAAAGCTGTCTTCAAATAATTTTACTGTGTCTGGGATCAACTATGAAAACATCCAAATGAATATAAAATTCCAGTGTCTAACTATATAACATTTATAATGTCTAACATCTGTTCAAAACTTAGTAGGTGTGCAATAAATAGTAAAATATGACTGATAATGAGGGGACAAAATTAATGAAAGAAAGACCCAGAAATGTCAGAGACAATACAACTATTAGAAAAAGACATTAACACAGCCATTATTTAATTTATATATATATATGTGTATATTTATTTCTTTCAATAATGTAGATAAAAACATGAGCTCATTAAAGATACATGGGAGATATAAAAAAGTCAAAAATTAAACTTCTGGATATAAAGACATTTAATGTCTAAAGTAAAAATACACTGGATAGGATTAACAGTAGCTGAGATTGTGCAGAAAAAAGATTATTGAGTTTAAAGAGAACCATGGTCACTATCCGAAACAAAACACAGGGAAAAAACAACTCAATGATGTGAATTGATGAGTGAGCTGTAAGAAAACTTTATGTGGCCTCAAATATATGTAATTGAAGTTACAGAAAGAGTAGAGAGGGGTAAACAAAAGATAAATTATGAAATAATTATGGAAAGTTTTAAAATTTGATGAACACTATACTCATACTAAAAATAAGCAGAATGAACTTCAAGCAGAGACAACAATGCACAGCATAATCAAATGACAAAATCCAATAATAGAGAAAATATTAAAAGCATCAAGAAGGAAAAGATACATTACCTAGAAAGGCATAATGAGAAAGATGACAACAGACTTCTTATAGGAAACAACAAAGCCAGAAGACAATGTAGCAGCAATTTTTTTCTAAATTTGTGTGATGTTTTCTTTTTTTTTCTTTTTTTTATTATACTTTAAGTTTTAGGGTACATGTGTACAACGTGCAGGTTAGTTACATACATAGCAGCACTTTTAAAAGCCTGAATGAAAAAAAAATCGACCTAGAATTTTATAACTAATGAAAATATCTTTCAGACATAAAGGCTAATATTTTCAGCACCAGTAGAACAAAACTATAAGAAATACTAAATAAATTTCTTCAAACAGAAGGAAAATGATGCCAGAGTAATATTTGGATGCAATAAAAAAATAAAGAGTAGCAGAAATCATATATAGAGAGACAAATACATAAGACATTTTTCTTATTTTAAAAGTGCCTTTAAAAGACAATTGACAATTTAATGCAAAAATAATAATATATTGTGACATTTATAACAGACAGAAGTAAAATGCATGTCAATAGGAGAAAGTTTTAAGGAGAGAAAAATGGAAGTATATTGTAAAATTTTCATACTATATGTAAAGTTGCATATTATTTGAAGGGAGACTTTAATTTAAATGTGTATACTATAAACTCAAAATTATAATAATAGCCAGAAAACAAAACTAGCAACAAGAACAAAAAATATAGAGCAATAAGAAAAATACATGAGACAAAATGAAATTATAAAAATACTCAATCCAAAAGTAGGCAGAAAAAGAGGAAAAGGAACAGAGAAGAGAAATAGAAAACAAATAGAAGTATGATGGATTCAAACCTATGTCAATAATCACATTAAATATAAATGGCCTAAACACCCTAATTAAAAAGCAGAGATCATCAGATTAGGAACACAAAAAGAAGATCCAAATACATACTGTCTACAGAATCCAACCTTAACTATAAAGGCACAAATACATTTAAAGTAAAAGGGAGTAATAAGAAAATACTATGCTAGCCCTAATTAAAAAAAAAACTGGATTGACTATATTAAGCTCACAGAAAATAGTCTTCAGACCAAAGAACATTAGCAGGTATAAACAGGGTAATGTTATAACAAAATTACAATGACAGAGGTAAACTTATCAAAAAGACATATAATTTCAAATGGTTATGTTTCCAATAATAAAGTTTCCAAACAAATAAAGCAAATCTGATAGAACTAAAAGGAGAAAAAGATAAATCCACAAGTATAATTTAAAGTATGTTTAAAGTTAAAAGATGGAACAAGATATACTATAATTGTGGATCTGCCTCTTTCTTCCTTTATTTTTCAGTCTCTCTCAATAATTGATGAAGCAAGTTGAGAAAAATTCATTAATTAGATAAAAGTCTTAAACAACTTTATCAGTAAATGTTACATTACTGACATTTACAGAATACTTTTCCCTCAAACAGTAGAATGTACATTCTTTTCAAGTGCACCCATAATATTTATTTTTATAGATCATCTTCTAGGGCATAATATATATTTTCATAAACTTAAAGGGATTAAAACTATAGAACATATGATCTGTCACCCCAGAGAATAACATGAAAAATCAGCAACAGAATATCATCTAGAAATCCTGAAGTATTTGAAAACTAAACACACTTCTCAGATGTCAGAGTAACCCATGGGACAGATAAATTATCACAAGAGAACGTAGAAAGTTTTTTTTTTTTAAATGAATGAAAATAAAAATGCAACATACCAAAATTTGTATAGAACTGAAGCAGGACATGTATAGAATTAAACACATATTAGAAAAGAAAAAAGTTCTAATTTAAATTATCTAAGCTCCAATCCTAGGAAACTAGAAAAGGAAAAGCAAATTAAAGTCCAAGTAAGCAAAAGAAAGAGAATAATAAATATTAGAGTAGAAATCAACGAAACAGAAAAATAATTGGGAATATCAATTAACCTCAAAACTGGGTCTTTGGGATGTAAAAATGAAGGCACAAATATATTTAATGCAAAAGGAAGCAACAAGGTATACTATGCTGGAACTTTCTTTAAAAAGACAACTGAAATGACTATATTAATATCACGCAAAATAGGTTTCAGGGCGAAGTATATTAGCTCTAGCCAGACTAATCCAGAAAAAAGGAGAGAAGACACAAATTACTAATCACAGGAATGAGAGAGGAATGTTGCTATAGATTCTCAGATATACAAAATTTTCTTACCAAGTAGTAACACCATATAAATCTGATTTTGCAGTTCAGTTTCAGTTTCTAGTCAGAAAGGAAAATTCAGAGGAAAAAAAGAAGATGGGAAGCAATTCAGTGGGTTTTGTTTTTGTGAAGAGATAAAATAAAGCAGCCAAGTATTTTTTCTTCTTTCTTCTTCTCTTACATTTTTAAACAACAGCAATGAGTTATGACATATAGTTGCTGAAAGGACATTTGTTTTCCTGACTCAGTGCCTCTTCTGCAATCCTACTCATTGATAAATATCTGAACAGAGTGAACCAGAACATTGTATATAAACTTACAATTTTTTCATGGATCCAGGACTGCATAAGCTCCAATGCCAGACTAGACTAATCTCTGCTGGTGCCTTGTTTCAGCCAGTAACTACTGCCAAAGACTTCAAAAAGATAACTATCCTTGCCTGTTCTGGATCAAATTGTCCCACACTTTGACATTCCGGAAAGAATCTCTGTTTTCAGATAGTGACAAATACATATAAGGTTCTATACCCATGTTAATTGATACTTTGGCACTATAGAATTATTTTTTCATCTGAGATATTATAAATATATTTTCTGTTCTTAATAAAAGTCAAACAACTATTTTTATGACTTTTAAAAATGCATTTCTCTAACATGTTGAAATTTTAAATATAAAGTTTGTGGATGAGAGAAAAAAAGTAATGGAATCTAAGGAAGCACGGCAAAATCATTCCCTTGAATTACTAATATAACAATAACACTTGTTTTGACTAAGTACTTACTACATTCCAGGAAGTAGGTTAACCACTTTACATGTAATATTTTATTTAATCTTCAAACAATAACCCATTGAGGAAGCTATTATTCTAATTTTGCTTGTAAAAACATATTAGGCATGGTGAGATTAAGCTACTTGCCGATAGTTGCACAGCAAATAGCAGTCTGTTTGGCTCTACAGGCATGGCTCTTAACCATTAGACTGTGCTGCCTTTTTAAGAGGACACCTAATCCATGTGCATTGAGCATTAAAAATACAAATGTTAAAGACAAAGGCAAGTTAGCATGACTGAGGACACACAAGGCTTTAAATGATTGCAAATAAAATGATCCTGACTAATGAATAACTTACATGTTTTTCCTATCACATCCAGACTAATAATTAATCATCATTTAAAGTAAATTATAAACAATTAACTTATAAAAATGACATTATAAGATTCTTAAGGTTCTACTATATTGTTTATCACTTACGCTTTATTCATTGTATGACTTCTACTCTAAACATTTCTATTAACTTCCTAAAACACCACCTAATTTATTCACCTAAAAGTTTAATATAACTTCAGATTCCGTGAAAGTTTGCAGATAATTTAAATAGAAATTTTCTTTGGGAAACATTCCACACTTTTCTGTGTTAAATTAACTGCCTAATTTCCAAGATTTCTTGTTTCATTATATCTCTTTTTTTTTAAAGTACTTCTGGTGAGTGTATGTGTGTATTATAGAGATCTTATCTTTAATATAAACAACTCAGGAATGAACTCTTTTGTTAGAACTCTGTTTATTTTACCACAATCATATTTGATATAAAAATATTATTATTATATCTAAAAGCATTTCTGTTTGGTGGCACCAAATAGAAATTTATGGGTTGTAAGCAAATAACTATTTTTTTTTATCTCAGGGAGCAAGATTCCTGTGGATTGGCAGACAGTAATGCTCAATGGTGCCATTAAGAAAACAAGCTGCTTCTAGCTTGCTACTCTCCATCCTTAGCACCAACATCTGGATGTCTAAGAATTGCATTTGTTTTAGAGAAGAAGGAGTAAGTTTTAGAAACAGCACAAAGTATTTCCATCTTATGGGCCAAAAGTAGGTAATACGGCTATGACCACACCCAGCTGCAATGGAGACTGAGATATTTAGTTTCCATTTTGTTTTGCTTAGCTTATCAGTTTTCAAGTAGAGAAAAGCAAGCAAGAAGGGAGAAAAAATGGATGTTGAATGAACAAATCTACATCACTTGCTTGATTTTTATAGCAATATAATTGCAGGTAGTTGAGAAAGAGTACTATCCCAGCTGGATAAGAAGTCTCACCTGTTGAAGTCTTTATGCCAGTAGCTGCTGTGATGGAAATGCTAGTTTCTCTCAAAGTGATTTCATAAAAGGGTTTGAAATATAAATACCGATGACAAATAATTTATACTTGGTGCTATTGCTATACTCCTGTAGTTAGTTAACTTAAAACAGAAAATAATATGTTGATTGGTTTATCATTCACCTTATTTCAGACCTTAAGCACGTGTCCAATATATTTTTTCTATTGCATGATTTTGGGGATATATTTAAAGTAATCATTGGGTCCTTCAAATATCCAGTACAGGCTTCACATATTTTCTTTTATTTTTTATTTATTTTATTTTATTTTTTTTTTTTTTTTGAGATGGAGTCTCTCTCTATTGCCCAGGCTGGTGTGCAGTGGCGTTATCTCAGCCCACTGCAAGCTCTGCCTCCCAGGTTCATGCTATTCTCCTGCCTCAGCCTCCTGAGTAGCTGGGACTACAGGCACCGGCCACCACGCCCAGCTAATTTTTTGTATTTTTTAGTAGAGACGGGGTTTCACCGTGTTAGCCAGGATGGTCTCGATCTCCTGACCTCGTGATCTGCCTGCCTCGGCCTCCCAAAGTGCTGGGATTACAGGCATGAGCCACTGAGCCCAGCCAGCTTCACATATTTTCTAAAGCAATATTTTTTGAAATATTTAAAATGACATTACTGGCCAGGCATGGTGGCTCATGCCTCTAATCCCAGTACTTTGGGAGGCTGAGGTAGGCAAATCACTTGAAGTCAGGGAGTTTGAGACCAGCCTGGCCAACATGGTGAAACTCTGTCTCTACTGAAAAAATACAAAAATTAACTGGGCATAGTGGCACACGTTTATAATCCCAGCTACTCAAGAGGCTGAGACAGGAGAATCATTTGAACCCTGGATGCTGGAGGTTGCAGTGAGCCAAGATTGGGCCTTGCACTCCAATCCGGGTGACAACGGAGCAAGACTCCATATAACTATAACTATAAACTACATTACTCATGTGAGATAATTTCAAATGAACTAAAACACTTATTTTAGTTCTAAAATAATAACTAAAATAAAACTAAATGATCTTTAGTAACTACTAGTTACTACTAGCAACTAGTAACTATATAACTAAGTTAATAAGAAGAACTAAAATAAAACTAAATTATCTTTAGTAACTAGTAATACCTGGCCACTGCTTCAGAGAGGCAAGCCCTAAGTTTTGGTTTTTGAGCCATGGCTGGGGCTGGAGCAGCCGGGATAGGTGTTGCAGTGTCCCAAGGCTGCACAGAGCAGTGAGGTCCTGGTTTTGGCCCAGGAAACCAGTCTTCTCTCCAAGGCCTCCAGGCCTGTGATGGGAGGGGTTGCCATGAAGGTCTCTGAAATGCCTTTGAGGCCTTTTTCCCATTTTCTTGGCTATCAGCATTTGCCTTGCTTTTAGTTATGCAAATTTATGCAGCCTTCTTGAATTACCCCCCTGAAAATGAGCTTTTCTACCACATGGCCATGCTGCAAATTTTTCAAACATTTATACTCTGCTTCCATTTTAAATATAATTTCCAGTTTCAGAACATTTCTTTGCTTATGTATAGGAGGATAGTTGTTAGAAGCAGTCAGGTCCCATTTTGAATGTTTTGCTGCTTAGAAATTTCTTCCTGCAGATACCCTAAATCATCACTCTCAAGTTCAAAGTTCTGCAGATCTCTAGGGCAGGGGCACAATGGCCTCTAACTTCATTGGTAATGCATAGCAAAAGCAACCTTTGCTCAGTTTCCAATAAGTTCCTCACCTCCATCTGTGACCTCATCAGCCTAGACTTTATTGTCCATATCACCATCAGCATTTTGGTCAAAACAATTTAACAAGTCTCTGGAAGTTCCAAACTTTCCTCATCTCCTTGTCTTCTTCTGAGCCCTCCACATCTTCCAACTCTGCCCGTTACCCAGTTTCAAAGCCACTTCTACATTTTCAGGTATCTTTGTAGTAATACCCCACTCCCTAGTACCAATTTTCTGTATTAGTTATTAGTTCACTCTTGCACTGCTAAAAAGAAATACCTGAGACTGGTTAATTTATAAAGAAGAAAGGTTTAATTGGCTCATGGTTCTACAGACTTTACAAAAAGCATGATGGCTTCTGGAGAGGGCTCCGGGAATTTTTAATCATGGCAGAAGACAAAGGAGAATCAGACATGTGCTACATGGCCAGAGCAGGAGGCAGAGAGAGGAGTGAGGTGCTACATACTTTTAAACAACAAGATATCATGAGAATTCACTCTGTATCATAAGAAGAGCACCTGGGGGATGGTATTAAATCATTAGAAACCACTTCATGATCCAATCACCTCCCACCAGGCCCCACCTTCAATACTGGGGATTACAATTCAACATGAGATTTTGACATGGACACAGATCCAAACCATACCAAATAGTTTAGGAGAATAGGAGAGTAAATTCAAAAGGCAAATATAGCATGACTATGAGATAGCATTAAGAATCTCTTGACAGAGGTCATAGTTTTAAAATGAGACTATTTCATTTTGGTTGATTTTTATTGTTCATCTCTTCCACTCAAATGCAGACACTATTACAAAAGAGATTTTTTATTTGTGTGTTTTTCTAATTGTCATAGTCTTGGTGCGAAAAAGATTCTGTGGCATGGTGGGAACACAATAAATATTTGTTGATATTTTTTCTGACTTTTATAAGTAATTTTTCATTTTAAAATTTTTACTGACAGTAATCCATACTTACGTACAATACTCTTACAGGTTTATTCATTTAAGACCATAAAATTTAAAGAATAGTGTCTGATAAATTAAAACCCTCATATACTACTTACATGATCTCACACATACCTGCTGGATTAGCACTGAAGAATCCTTTGTTTTTTGTTGTTTTTAAGTCCAAACATCAGAGAAAAAAAATTGTAATATTTCTCCAGGTGGTTAATTTCTTGGGACTTCATTTTAGGATACTTGTTAACTCCTAAATGATTAATCTACTTACTGGCAAATGTAATCACTTTGTAAGAGTGGTATCTTTTGTGAGGGAACAATGATCATGTAGTTCCTAACACATTTCCAGTTAGAATCATCTAGGATGCTTTAAGAATATATGAATTCCAAGGCCTCACCCCTTAACAATTGAACTAGACTTTCCAGGGCTGTCCAGATGTCAGGTCCAGAGCACCTGGGGGAAGGGGTGGCTATGGGTGCAGCTTCAGCAGACTTAAACGTCCCTGTCTTACAGCTCTTAAGAGAGCAGCGGTTCTCCCGGCACAGTGTTCGAGCTCTGATAAGGGACAGGCTGCCTCCTCAAGTGGGTCCCTGACCCCCTATATCCTGACTGGAAGAAACCTCCCAGTAGGAGACTACAGACACCTCATACAGGAGAGCTCTCGCTGGCATCTGGCAGGTGCCCCTCTGGGATGAAGCTTCCAGAGAAAAGAACAGGCAGCAATCTTTGCTGTCCTGGAGTCTCCACTGGTGATACCAAGGCAAACAGGGTCTGGAGTGGACCTCTAGCAAACTCCAGCAGACCTGCAGAAGAGGGGCCTACCTGTTAGAAGGAAAACTAACAAACAGAAAGGAATAGTAGCAACATCAACAAAAAGGACATCCACTCAGAGACCCCATCCGAAGATCACCAACATCAAACACCAAAGTTAGATAAATTCATGAAGATGGGGAAAAACCAGTGCGCAAAGCCTGAAAACTCCAAAAACCAGAACACCCCTTCTCCTCCAAAGGATCACAACTCCTTGCCAGCAAGGAAACAAAACTGGACGGAGAATGAGTTTCATGAATTGACAGAAGTAGGCATCAGAAAGTGGGTAATAACACACTCTTCCAAGCTAAAGGAGAATGTTCTAATCCAAAGCAAGGAAGCTAAGAACCTTGAAAAAAGGTTAGATGAATTGCTAACTAGAATAACCAGTTTAGAGAAGAGCATTAATGAACTCATGGAGCTGAAAAACACAGCAGGAGAACTTCATGAAACATACGCAAGTATCAATAGCCAAACAGATCAAGCAGAAGAAAGGCTACAAGAGATTGAAGATCAACTCAACGAAATAAAGTGAGAAGACAAGATTAGAGAAAAAGAGTGAAAAGAAATGAACAAAGCCTCCAGGAAATATGGGACTATGTGAAAAGTCCAAATCTACGTTTGATTGGTGTACCTGAAAGTGATGGGGAGAATGGAACCAAGTTGGAAAACACACTTCAGGATATTAATCAGGAGAACTTCCCCAACCTAGCAAGGCAGGCCAACATTCAAATTCAGGAAATACAGAGAACGCCACAAAGATACTCCTTGAGAAGAGCAACTCCAAGAAACACAATTGTCAGATTCACCAAAGTTGAAATGAAGGAAAAAATGTTAAGGGCAGCCAGAGAGAAAGGTCGTGTTACCCACAAAGGGAAGCCCATCAGACTAACAGCAGATCTCTCAGCAGAAACTCTACAAGCCAGAGGAGAGTGGGGACCAATATTCAACATTCTTAAAGAAAAGAATTTTCAACCCAGAATTTCATATCCAGCCAAACTAAGGTTCACAAGTGAAGGAGAAATAAAATCCTTTACAGACAAGCAAATGCTGAGAGATTTTGTCACCACCAGGCCTGCCTTACAAGAGCTCCTAAAGGAAGCACCAGACATGGAAAGGAACAACCAGTACCAGCCACTGCAAAAACATACCAAATTGTAAAGACCATCAATGCTATGATGAAACTGCATCAACTAATGGGCAACATAGCCAGCTAGCATCATAATGACAGGATCAAATTCACACATAACAATATTAACCTTAAATGTAAATGGGCTAAATGCCCCAATTAAAAGACACAGACTGGCAAGTTGGATAAAGAGTTAAGACCCATCAGTGTGCTATATTCAGGAGACCCATCTCATGGGCAAAGACACATATAGGCTCAAAATAAATGGATAGAGGAATATTTATCAAGTGAATGGAAAGCAAAAAAAAGCAGGGGTTGCAATCCTAGTCTCTGATAAAACAGACTTTAAACCAACAAAGATCAAAAGAAGCAAAGAAGGGATTATATAATGGTAAAGGGATCAATGCAACAAGAAGTGCTAGCTATCCTAAATAAATATGCACCCACTATGGGAGCACCCAGATTCATAAAGCAAGTTCTTAGAGACCTACAAAGAGACTTAGACTGCCACACAATAATAGTGGGAGATTTTAACACCCCACTATCAACACTAGACAGATCAATGAGAGAGAAAATTAACAAAAATATCCAGGACTTGAACTCAGCTCTGGAACAAGTAGACCTAATAGACATTTACAGAACTCTCCACCCCAAATCAACAGAATATACATTCTTCTCAGCATCACATCACACTTATTCTAAAATTGACCACATAATTGGAAGTGAAACACTCCTCAACAAATGCAACAGAACAGAAATCATAACAAACACTCTCTCAGACCACAGTGCAATCAAATTAGAATTTAGGATTAATAAACTCACTCAAAACCGCACATCTACTGGAAACTGAACAACCTGCTTCTGAAAGACTACTGGGTAAATAACGAAACGAAGACAGAAATAAAGATGTTCTTTGAAACCAATAAGAACAAAGACACAATGTACCAGAATCTCTGGGACACAGCTAAAGCAGTGTTAACAGGGAAATTTATAGCACTAAATGCCCACAAGAGAAAGCAGGAAAGATCTAAAATTGACACCCTAACATCACAACTAAAAGAACTAGAGAAACAAGAGCAAACAAATTCAAAAGCTAGCAGAAGACAAGAAATAACTACGATCAGAGCAGAACTGAAGGAGATAGAGACATGAAAAACCCTTCAAAAAAAGTCAGTGCATCCAAGAGCTGGTTTTTGAAAAGATCAACAAAATAGACCACTAGCCAGACTAATAAGGAAGAAAAAAAAAGAAGAATCAAATAGATGCAACAATAAATGATAAGGGGGATATCACCACTGGTCCCACAGAAATACAAACTACCATCAGAGAATACAATAAACACCTCTATGCAAATAAACTAGAAAATCTAGAAGAAATGGATAAATTCCTGGACACATAAACCCTCCCAAGACTAAACCAGGATGGTGCTAAATCCCTGAGTAGACCAATAACAAGTTCTGAAATTGAAGCAGTAATTAATAGCCTACCAACCAAAAAAAGTCCAGGACCAGACAGATTCACAGCTGAATTCTACCAGAGGTACAAGGAGGAGCTGGTACCATTCCTTCTGAAACTATTCCAAACAATAGAAAAAGAGGGAATCCTCCCTAGCTCATTTTATGAGCTCGTAATAATCCTGATACCAAAAACTGGCAGAGACACAACAAAAAAAGAAAATTTTAGGCCAATATCCCTAATGAACATCGATGAATATGGATGCAAAAATCCTCAATAAAATCCTGGCAAACCAAATCCAGAAGCACATCAAAAAGCTTATCCACCATGATCAACTTGGCTTCATCCCTGGGATGCAAGGCTGGTTCAACATATGCAAATCAATAAATGTAATCCATCACATAAACAGAACCAATGACAAAAACCACATGATTATCTCAATAGATGCAGAAAAGGCATTAGACAAAATTCAACAGCGCTTTATGTTAAAAACTCTCAATAAACTAGGTATGATGGAACGTATCTCAAACTAATAAGAGCTATTTATGACAAACCCACAGCCAATATCATAGTGAATGGGCAAAAACTGGAAGCATTCCCTTTGAAAGCTGGCACAAGACAAGCATGCCCTCTCTAACCACTCCTGTTCAACATAGTATTGGAAGTTCTGACCAGGGCAATCAGGCAAGAGAAAGAAATAAAGATATTCAACTGGGAAGAGAGGAAGTCAAACTGTCTCTGTTTGCAGATGACATGATTGTATATTTAGAAAACCCCACTGTCTCAGCCCCAAATCTCCTTAATCTGATAAGCAACCTCAGCAAAGTCTCAGGATACAAAATCAATCTGCATAAATTACAAGCATTTCTATACACCAATAACAGACAAACAGAGAACCAAATCGTGAGTGAACTCCCATTCGTTATTGCTACAAGAATAAAATACCTAGAAATACAACTTATAAGGGATGTGAAGGACCTCTTCAAGGAGAACTACAAGTTACTGCTCAAGGAAATAAGAGGGGACACAAACCAATGGAAATCACTCCATGCTCATGGATAGGAAGAATCAATATCGTGAAAATGGCCATACTTCCCGAAGTAATTTATTTATTCAATGCTATCCCCATCAAACTACCATTGACTTTCTTCACAGAATAGGAAAAACTACTTTAAATGTTATATGAAACCAAAAAAGTGCCCACATAGTCAAGACAATTCTAAGCAAAAAGAACAAAGCTGGAGGCATCACGTTACCTGACTTCAAGCCATACTACAAGGCTACAGTAATAAAAACAGCATGGTACTGGTACCACAACAGATATATACACCAGTGGAACAGAACAGAGGCCTCAGAAATAATACCACACATCTACAACTATCTGATCTTTGACAAACCTGACAAAAACAAGCAATGGGGAAAGGATTTCCTATTTAATAAATGGCGTTGGGAAAAGTAGCTAGCGATATGCAGAAAAGAGAAACTGGACCCCGTCCTTATACCTTATACAAAAATTAACTCAAGATAGATTAAAGACTTAAACGTAAGACCTAAAACCATAAAAACCCTAGAATAAAACCTAGGTTATACTGTTCAGGACATAGGCATGGGCAAAGACTTCATGACTAAAACACCAAAAGCAGTGGCAACAAAAGCCAAAATTGACAAATGGGATCTAATTAAACTAAAGGGCCTCTGCACAGCAAAAGAAACTATCATCAGAGTGAACAGGCAATCTATCTATCTGGGAGAAAATTTTTGCAATCTATCTATCTGACAAAGGGCTAATATCCAGAATCTACAATGAACTTAAACAAATTTACAAGAAAAAACAAACAACTCCATAAAAATGTGGGTGAAGGGTACGAATAGACACTTCTCAAAAGAAGACATTTATGCAGCCAACAAACTTATTAAAAAATGCTCATCATCACTGGTCATTAGAGAAATGCAAATCAAAACCACTTTGAGATACCATCTCATGCCAATTAGAATGGTGATCATTAAAAAGTCAGGAAACAACAGATGCTGGAGAGGATGTGGGGAAATAGGAACACTTTTACACTATTGGTGGGAGTGAAAATTAGTTAAACCCTTGTGGAAAAAAGTGTGGCTATTCCTCAGGGATCTAGAACTAGAAATACCATTTGACCCAGTAATCCTATTACTGGGTATATACCCAAAGGATTATAAATCATTCTACTATAAAGACACATGCACAAATATGTTTATTGTGGCACTGTTCACAATAGCAAAGACTTGGAACCAACCCAAATGCCCATCAATGATAGACTGGATAAAGAAAATGTGGCACATATATACCATGGAATACTATGCAGCCATGAAAAGGATGAGTTCATGTCCTTTGCAGGGACATGGATGAAGCTGGAAACCATCATTCTCAGCACACTAACACAAGAATATAAAACCAAACACCACATGTTCTCACTCATAAGTGGGAGTTGAACAATGAGAACACATGGACACCGGGAGGGGAACATCACACACCAGGGCCCTTTGGGGATTGGGGGGCTAGGGGAGCAATAGAAGAAATGCCTAATGTAGATGACAGGTTGATGGGTGCAGGAAACCACCATGGCACATATATACCTACGTAACAAACTTCCATGTTCTGCGCATGTACCCCAGAACTTAAAGTATAATAAAAAAAAAAAAAAAAAGGAAGATGAAGAAGAAAAAAAAAGCTACCACTGGTGATCTTCGCCCTTTGTCTAGTCTAAAAGGCCCTGCAAACTTTTTGAAGCCCAAACTTCCAGGACATGGGTCTCAAATGTCTCTCTTTGCACTACTATCCTAATTATAAGAATGTGTGTTGTTTGGTGTTATCCCTACCTTTCTTTGAGGGTCATAGCCTCAGAATTATGGCAAGAATTATTACCTTGTAATGCTACAATCTGTGAGTCAGAATAGTTGGGTTTAATATAGATGAAGAATTAAATCCAGATCTCAGATTTTTTTTTTTGGAGGAACTTTAAAGCAATGTGCTTTTGCTCATTAGTTTTTTGAAGAATCGATTCTCCCAGGTTAAATTGGGAGCTCTTTACAGAAGGGTGCTACTTCCTTAGTGTCATATTTCCCCAAATCTGCAAATGAACAAACAAATGAGAACTTCATCCTGAATGAGGGTGTGGGTGTGAAACTGTTTGTGAGCCTGAATGGAAATGTGGGTGTAAGACTATCTGATAGAGTTTTGTTAAAAACTTCTATATGGGCCGGGCGCGGTGGGCTCACGCCTGTAGTCCCCGCACTTTGGTAGGCCGAGGCGGGTGGATCACGGGGTGAGGAGATCAAGACCATCCTGGCTAACACCGTGAAACCCTGTCTTTACTGAAAACACAAAAAATTAGCTGGGCGCGGTGGCAGGCGCCTGTAGTCCCAGCTACGTGGGAGGCTGAGGCGGGAGAATGGCATGAACCCAGGAAGCAGAGCTTGCAGTGAGCTGAGATCGTTCCACTGCACTCCAGCCTGGGTGACAGAGCGAGACTCCATCTCAAAAAAACAAACAAACAAACAAACAAACAAAAAAAAACAAACAAAAAACAACAACAACAAAACACAACACTTCTATATATGTATGGCCATTCCATGATGAAAACCATCTCAAATTTGTATTGAGCATTATATTAAATTCTAGGTTAGTAACAATCCATCTGCTTCTAAGTCCATGTCATGAAATGCTAATTGATCATGGTACTAACAGTACTGAACCTCAGTGCAGAACTTCACAAAACCAGTCACTGCTATTTGATTGAAGTTAGCCATTAAATCAATGTGCAGTCTCAATATCAGAGGGATTTACATAAATGATGAGACACAAGAAAATGATAACCATTATCACCACAAGTAATTAATATTCTCAGGACACTTTAGGCAATGCAATACAAGAAAAATAAGAAAGAAGCAGTATAAATATTGGGAAAAAATTAAAATACATATTCTCAGAGAAAGAATTGTCTAAAAATAGAAGAAAATCCAATTAAAAATTTTGTAATATATAAGTAAGTTGGGTGGAGGTCAGTTACGATTATCTGTCTACACACACACACGTGTGTATTAGCTTTTCTATATACCAGAATGAATTAAGAAAATGTAAGAAAAAAATACCATTCCACAGAAGTAATATGCATGTGAACATTCTACAGTTAAATTTAATAATAAATTTAGAGAAAATGTATAGAGAAAACAATAAAATTCTTCCAAGAAAGCTAAAATAACTCTTGAATAAGAACATAGAACTAGCACAGTGTGTATGAGAATCAATAGTGTTATAAAGAGTCCCCTAAAATTTATCTATAGATATAATTTAATTCCAAACAAAATCCTAATAATGCTGTTGAGATAAAAGTATTTCCAAATATTACCTGGAAAAAAATGTGTGAAACCAGACAATACAATTTTTGAAAAGACTAATGAAGAAAAATTTGTCTTACTAAATAAAATATAAATCATGGATTATTAAACTGTGAGGTAAAGGAATAAGCATTAAAGCTATTAGCCAGAATGCAACATCAGAGATAGGACCAAGTATATATATGCTAAATAGTCAAAATGATGCTTTTCAAACCTAATCAGTATATCATTACTCTGCTCAGAACCTTCTAATGCCTTCCTAAATCACTCTGAGTAAATGCCAGTCTTCAGAATGCCTGCAGCATGCTACAGAACCTGGTCCTTTTCCTAGCACACCCCCTTCACTCATTGTTCCAGCTGAGAATGCCTCAGGCTTTTGCACTTATTGTTCTACCAAGGATACTTCCACAAAATCACACCGCTAGGTCCTCTATTTTATTTTTTGCTCAAAAGTCACCACAAGAGTATGGAGGTCTCTAATTCACTCTTATAAGATGTATCCTATATCCATCTCCCTCATTCTGCTTTATTTTTCCTTGGCACTTATTGACTGAAATGCATATTTATTTGTGCATTGTTTTTCTCTCCTCACTGGGATGTAAACTTCATGAGGCAGGAAACTAGTCTTTTTTCTTCACTGCCTATGACAGCACATAAAATCATGCTGGAGTATTCGAGGCACATAATCCTTATTTTTGGAATAAGCGAATGAATGAAAAATGAATGAATTGAAACAACTAACTTAATTCAAAATGCAATCAGCTCCCTAGCTTACAATGTCACCACTTTTGGGAAAGCATTAGATTAGGGCCATAGTCTCACCAAGCAGTCTTAGTGGCCCTGAAGGGTTTGAGGCTCGCCCAAAGAAGAATCCAGCTGTTCCATAAATACACAGCTTTCATATGGTAGAAGATACCACCTTCTTTAATTCCTCGTAGTCTACTATCGTCTACTATCAGATTTGTTTTTCAAGCCATACAGGACTGTCGAAGGTACTCCGTGCTGGAAGAATAATATTAACTTTGGCTACTTCCTGTATAGTGGAATGTCCCCATTGAACATTCATAAAATGTATTTCCCCAAACTGTTAAACATCTACACACCTCCTTCGAGGAATACCCTTGGTTTTATTTTAACTGTGAATGTCCCCATTGAACATTCATAAAATGTATTTCCCCAACCTGTTAAACAGCTACACACCTCCTTCGAGGATTACCCTTGGTTTTATTTTAACTGTGATTCATCCCTTTATAGCTCCATTATATGTATCTCTAAATGTGAAAAGTGATCATCCCTGGGTAAAAAAATTAAAAGTAATTTTTATATGTTTGCCTCATATTTGTGTTTTATACACCAAATATATATTGCATTTATAATAAGAATGAAATTAGAAGCTATAAAATCAACTGAAAAATAATACAAGAATACAATACTTAGAACCAAAGCAGGGAAGTATCACTTCAATATTAATCTCCTATCACAAAGGCCTCTCTTACTTTATATTGTGTAGAAAGGAAGAACAGGACGATGAAAAAATGAGTTTATGAATTATACCAAAAGGGCTTGTGCTGTAATAACAGAGACCAGAAAGGATTATTTGATGTTCATTTAGCAAGCAACATAGTAAAATAATTTATTCCACTGTTGTATGTATCCTTGACTGTTTCTAACAAGTGACCCATTCTTTCTTAATATGGTTATTCCAAAGATCTGTTTCTTAATTTTTCATCTTGCCTTCTCTAAAATGCATCATTCTCCACCATTATATTTTGTAACAAAATGATCCAACAATATTATTAATATTATATGGCCCCTACCCTGTTTTCTATGGTGGACAAAAGGGACTCAGGGTACAAGGGGGTTCAAAGGAAATTTATGCAAAAAAAAAGAACCAGGAACACCAGACCAAAGATGAAAAGAATTGAAAGTAGAAACTTCACATTCAGAAAGAGTGATCCAGATTATAAAGATATATCTCTAAAGTGAGAAGAAAATGCTATAACAAACCAGAAAATAACTCAATTTCCATCCCTCTGAATATTAGAAAAAGTATTTTAATCTAGCTGATTTTTAGTTTGTTTTAAAACTTTATCTTAAACTTTTTTTGCCTATCTCTACCCTATTTTTTTTCCTCTTCTATGGCTACCATCAGTAGAAATACCATTAGAAAATGTCATAGGAAGTGTGTAAGTGTGTGCTCATTTGAGGGAACTGATGAGGGGAAGAACAGCCAGGTGTGCACTTTTCAGCTATTTCTGCTGTAGTCTCCTGCATGACAACAGAAGCCCTGATTTGCATAATCTCTTGGTTGGCTACCAGAATAGCAGTTATCATGTTCTCAAGGCTAACAGAGAAAAAGACATGGGTCTAGCAAGGGAAGGGGGAGTTCTAAATAGATTTCTAAACAATATATACATTTTTTTCATTATAAAAGTAGTACACATTTTATTTTTCCACTATTGAGTAATTCATTTAGTTCCATATCTTGGTTACTATGAATAATCTTGCAGTGAACATGGGAATGCATGTATCTCTTCGACTTGATCATTTCATATTTTTTGTATATATCCCTAGTACATTTTCCAATATTGGGATTTTAATATTCCATTGTATATATATGTGGTATATATACCCAATGAAATATTATTCAGCATTTAAAAAGAAGGGAATTTTGTCATTTCCAGCAACATGGATGAACCTGGAGGATGTTGTGTTAAATGAAATAAGCCAGGCACAGAAAGACAATTACCACATAATCTCACTTATATGTGAAGTATAAATACGTGAAACTCATAAAAACAGAGTAAACTGGTGGTTATCATAGGCTTGGGGTAGAAGGATTGGGCAATGTTAGTCAAAGGACATAAAATATTAGACAAAAAATAAGTTCAAAAGATATTGTATGTCATGGTGACTACAGTTACTAACAATGTATTATATATTTGAAAATTGCTAATAGAATAGATTTAAAATGATCTCAAACCAAAAAATGATATGTGAAGCCATGTATATGTTAAATTCCTTGATTTAGCCATTCTACAATGCATACATATATTAAAACATGTTGTGTACCATAAATATACACAATTTTTTCTTGTCAATTAAAATTGATTAACCAAAATTTTTTTGAAATGAAAGTGATTAATGTTTATAGTGGAGCAATTGGAAATATATAATGAAAAAGAAAAGAAATATATTCATAATCTTAATATCCATAGAAAATCACTGTTAACGTTTTAGTATAATTTCTATTTTCTTTTCTCACAAGCAGAGACACATATACAGTTGGAATATTATCACTATAGAGTTGCATATCTCACATTTCTCACTTAATATTTTTATAATAATATTTCTATTAAATGCCTGATTTAGGCACTGTCAAATTTAGCTGTTACTTCCTTTCAGGGGTGAATTGTGGCTTAATTTTTATTTTCTTTTTTAAATACAACTGAAACGAAAGTTTCCAATGACCAAAAGACACAGACCAGTAAAATTACATAAGAAGCACTCTGAATATTTTGATTACATATAAAATACTCTGTCAGAGATGAAATTCTTTGATAACCCAGACATTCTTCAAACACTAGAACTGTAGGACTACATCTTCAGCCCACAGACAAGATCCTTCAAAGACAACCTAGCCAATAGTCAAGCTTTATTACCTTCCTTACAGAAGAAATTGTGCGTCATGTGACATCTATGAATTTTTTTAAGTTATTGATCTACAAGGGAACCAGTTTTAACTCAATTTACTTATAAAGACATAAAAATGGAAATAATAAGCAAGGCAGATTTCTGAACAAAGGAACATTAAACAGTAGTTGCAAATTCTCCTCTGTCATCTTCACAATGCATCCTATATTTATTGGAAGAGGTAAAGAAACATAAGACCCATTGCTCAAGAAGAATTTTTAAAACCATAGTTGATTAATTATTTCTGCTTCCCATAAAAATAAAAAAGAAAACAATGATTGCATGGCGTTTTCAAGGGACATCCTATTACAAATTCCTTGAAAACACATTGCCATGAATATGTGATAATTTGTCATGCAGATGGTCATAACTTATTCACCCATTTTTCTATTTAGTTAGGTTATAAATTTTGTCACAAGTCTGCAAATACAATACTGTGTGGGAGAAGAGTGATATATTGCCTCATCCATTGCTGGGTTCATGGCTGGGACCCTAAAACAATAGACAGATTACAAAACAAAAACGTACACATTTATTTAAAATCAGTTTCACAAGACACAGAAGCTTTCAGAAATAATGACCTCCCCAAACAGGACACACTGTATTTTTATGCACAGTCTTGCAGGGTATTATTGGAGGACAAAAGGATATAGTATAAAGGTAATAAACTGGGAGGACATAAATAAGATCTGTTTGTTCAGACTCTTTGTGCTCTGTGTGACACTTCTTTCCTCTAGGTATAGGAAGGACCCCTCTGGAATGAGCATCTTATGGCTCACTTTACAGGAAGGTCAGAAAATTCTTTTATGGCCTACTTCAGGGAATAAGGGTGGGGGAAAGTCAGACTTTCTTGTTTCTGCTGGTTTTCCAAATGCTGAGGTACCGTATTTCGAAGTGGTATGTCCTGAACATCAACATTCTCCTGTCTGAAACTTTCCTAAGAAATTTTATAGTCCAGAAACTGAGTTGGTGGATTGTCCCATAGGCTATTCAACCAGTTTCTCAGACCCCAGAATAGATCATTCCGGTTAAACAGTTAAATGTTATGTCTCAGTTCAAGAAATGATGTTGCAGGTTGGCTTCCACCTAAGTTAGGCCTCTATATGGTGTGATCAGCCAGTTACTTAATAAGTAGCATTTCTATAAAAACAAAAGGAAAACAAATGTTGATGGTTAGAACAAACTACAAATTCAGATTTTTTTTTTTTTTTTTTTTTTTTTAGTCTAGAAAGCAGCCAGTGGGGAACATTTCTATATTTGAGCCTGAAGTATCTTAAATGGAGTGAGGGCAGGCAGTTTCAAGCTGACAGATTTTCCTGGTTTGCAGTTTGCATCAGATGTTTCAGTGAACTTTTTTGAGTAGCTTATTTAGCAACAGTACAAAGATTGTCTGTACATAAGCTATTGTGATGTTCTCTCTGAAGTCTGTAACTAGAGTTTATTTCATGCTTACTATGTCCGAGCACTGTTATAAGTACTTATATTTTAATATTTACATATCTTAACTCACCAAATCATCACAACAGCCCTATATGGTAAGAACTATCGTTCATCCTCATTTTATAGTTGAAAACATTGAAGCACAGAGTAATTTGCCCAAGGTCACAGGGTAGCATGGCATGAAGAAAAGGATTTGCATATACTAATAACTATTTAAAAAATTAAAAGTTTTATTGTTCAATTCCCACCTATGAGTGAGAACATGCGGTGTTTGGTTTTTTGTCCTTGCGATAGGTTGCTGAGAATGATGGTTTCCAGTTTCATCCATGTCCCTACAAAGGACATGAACTCATCATTTTTTATGGCTGTATAGTATTCCATGGTAGGTAGGTGCCACATTTTCTTAATCCAGTCTATCGTTGTTGGACATTTGGGTTGGTTCCAAGTGTTTGCTATTGTGAATAGTGCCGCAATAAACATACGTGTGCATGTGTCTTTATAGCAGCATGATTTAGAGTCCTTTGGGTATATACCCAGTAATGGGATGGCTGGGTCAAATGGTATTTCTAGTTCTAGATCCCTGAGGAATGGCCACACTGACTTCTACAATGGTTGAACTAGTTTACAGTCCCACCAACAGTGTGAAAGTGTTTCTATTTCTCCACATCCTCTCCAGCATCTGTTGTTTCCTGACTTTTTAATGATTGCCATTCTAACTGGTGTGAGATGGTATCTTATTGTGGTTTTGATTGGCATTTCTCTGATGGCCAGTGATGATGAGCACTTTTTCATGTGATTTTTGGCTGCATAAATGTGGGGTGGGGGGAGGGGGGAGGGGGGAGGGGGGAGGGATAGCGTTAGGAGATACACCTAATGCTAAATGACGAGTTAATAGGTGCAGCACAGCAACATGGCACATGTATACATATGTAACAAACCTGCACATTGTGCACATGTACCCTAAAACTTAAAAGTATAATAATTAAGAAAAGAAAAAAAAGTTTTAATAGCATTAACTCCAAATAGCTCTAGTTTGGTGAACTATATTTGAACTGTTTATGCAAGCTTAGGCCAATATTACATAATTAGCTCTAAAACATTGGATAAAAATATATAAAAAAATTATACTTGCATTCTATAAATCTACTATGATCATATTTCCAAAATCTAATAAAAGAAAGGGAAAGCTGTGGTTTAATATTTACTTTAAATGTACAGGCAAAAACACCAAATATAAGCAAATTGAAATAAACCACTAATAAATAAAGGTTTATCTGCCAATTGACAAAGATGACTTACGTTACTCATAAAATAAACTAGAGTCATATGCTGATTGCAAAATTTATTCAGAAAAGGTAGGATAGTAGCATGTGCAAGATAAGCCTCCCGTGGCATATACTGTGGTCATATTTGTCTGATCCACCTTCTGTTTAAAACGCTAGTCTTGGGGGAAGATAATTGAAAATGCCCTCTCTTTTTACTCCTCTTCCTCCTACCTGTTCAGTCTGGGAGTTATTTCTCTGAATAAATATATAGAAAGAGAAAGAAAGGTACTAAGTTGATGTTGAGAGAGGACTTTTGATGTGGCATAAAATTTCACTCTTGTAAGCTTAGAACATTGTCCCTACCCAGGTAGATGGTGGGTGCTATTTTGTTGCTGTCAGGTCTATTTTCTTCATCTGTTACTTCGCATAACAGTAAAACAGAGATTCAGATGACTTATATAACTTTCATTAGTTTCATTAGGTGGTGTCTTAGCATTAGACACTCTCTGAAAAAAGAACCTAAAACAAGGTGAATGTAAAGACATTTTATTCGAGAAATGATTTCAGGCAGCAGTTAAGTGGGAGACTGGTAAGATGAAACAGAAGGAAGGCAAAGCAATGGACAGCTGGATACTCCAGTTGATCTCCACTGTGGATAACTTGAGCACCACCCCACCAGGATCCTTCATGGAAATGTGTTAAATGTGCTGCAGACTTGTTCACCTAAGGAACCAAAGATGGGAATGTTTATCCACTAATGCTAGTGTCTCATGATCAGTGATTGCCTTAGGGGAAAGTAATGCCTAACACTTCTAGGCTGCACATGGGTGTTTGTTAGGCATAGTCTCTCAGGCATCTCCACTGCAATGTCTGCAAAGCTCGGGGGAAGAAAGATAGACAGAAGGGCACAGTGGCTCACATCTGTAATCCCAGCATTTTGGGAGGCTGAGGGGGGCAGATCACCTAAAGTCAGGAGTTCAAGACCAGCCTGGCCAACATGGTGAAACTCCATCTCTACTAAAGTGACAAAAATTAGCCACGTGTGGTGGTGGGCACCTGTAATCTCAGCTACTCAGGAGGCTGAGGCAGGAGAATCACTTGACCCATTGAGGCGGAGGTTGCAGTGAGCCGAGATCATGCCATTGCACTCCAGCCTGGGCGGCAGAGGGAAACTTTGTCTCAAAAAATAATAATAATAAATAAAAAATAAAAAGACAGAAGGCTCTGCAGAGACACAGCTGCACAAAGCTAGCTGGCTTATTCATGGCTGGAGTAAATGGTAGACCAAGATTATGTACCCCCAATTTTAAAGTCACACACAGAATAATTATATCAGTAAATATTTATTTAACCGATTATGTAATAGGCATTGTGATAAGTGCTGGAATATAAAGGTGAACAAGATATAGTTTCTGTCATTGAGTGGCTTACAGTCTAACGTAGATGACAGGCAAGTAAAAAGAAATTATAATATAATAGGATAAGTGCTATAGTAATTATTAAGTTCTCCATGCTATGATAAGATACAGGAAAGACAACTAATCTAGACTTGTGGGAGTTGGAAAAGATTTTCCAGTTCATATTAATTCCAAGTTAATAACTTCTTATGTTGTACACTATTTTGGTCATAAGGTTTTCTGAATTTTTGAGAAGATAAAATGAAACCAATTTTATTCTATTTTTGGACAGCATAAAACTCTGGTGGAACCACATTTACCTGGTACATCTCTTCTTTAATGTATAGAAAATTATAGATTCCCCAGTTTGGATATGGAATTCCTTTTAGGTATGACTATTACCATTTTCTAATCACGCATATTTTAAATGAAAAAAAGTTCTTATTTTTTCATATTTTGGTAATATTATTTAATCTATTTCACCTTCAATGTCTGCTGATAAATACTCTCCGGGATTCTGATCTATAATTTTTAAATGTATTGTTTATGCTTTTAAAAATCTCTAGTCTAAAGTACTTAGCCACATTCAAAGTTAAACATGAAATTATCATCAAAGTTTCAAAATAATATCTTAGTTATCAAAATGACCATTAGTGAATACACATGCTGCTTTCTGAAAACAAACACCTTAACAACGAAAATAAATGTCAAAAGTATTAATCAATAAGCATCGTATTTAAGCTGAAAAGTCACTATGTATCAGTGACTAAAACATTTCGTCCTTGCTGACAAAAACTTATGGTAGATTGTATTTAGGTCACTTTGATCCTCACCGAAACTGTTAATACACAAGAAAAATCACAGATACATATATCTCTTTTGAGCAACAACAAAAATCATTAAATGGAGAAATGATTAAAGTTAGACAGCATCCCCTTTAAAATATGTAGGTTTTAAAAATAACATTATAAAGAAGGTCTCAGGACTGTACACTGGTACTTGATAAATAGTTTTGAAATTAAAATTATGCTGTAATTTACAGTTTCAAAATAGCTGTATTCAAAAGTCTTTCTATGGTTACACCCAGAAAGGAAATCATTTAAAAAATCACGATAAATGGGAATATGATGACAATGGGGTGAATTTGGCTATACTTTACCAATTTGTCAGAATGTTGGTAGCCCAAAGAGATACTAAGTTGAATATTTTGTAAAGACTTGGAAGCACTAACAGAAGTTTCATGATTTAAGGGGAAAAAAGCCATAGACAGTTCCTTCAGATTATCAAATAGTGCATTTCTCATTCTTCTACTTGGACTTACATCTGGATGATTCTATATGTCATTCTGGCTTTGTCCTGTAACCTTCCATTGTCATTGCGGCTTTATACTATAACCCTCTATGCCAGTGCACAAAACAGCACATTTTAAGGAAGAGAGGTGGAGCTCAGGATACAGAAATGTTTGGTTGCACCTGCTAAAGAACAAGCAGAGATGTTTGAGCACCAGCTATAGATATACTCAGACCTTAGTATCCCCTCTCTGCCACTCCTGCACTAAAAATGGGTGTTCAGGAAGCGAAGATAATGGAGGAGTTCTGAAACTGGCTTCTCTCAGAAGTGGCAGCAGGAAACTGGAAGCTGAACACCTGCTCTCCACTTAGGGTAGACCTACCTCCCAGGATTGGCAAGTTGGAATTTACCCATTAGCCAGGTCTGCCTGGTTTTTTTCTTGACTCTATGCATTCTAAACCCCACACAGCAGTTAAGGTCACCCATTTAATGGCTCTTCCTTCTCATCTTACTCAGGGGAATCTGCAAAGTCCTTCCACAGCCTGCATGAGCTGAGCTGCCTGCCTCTCTAACCTCATTTCCAACAATTCCCCCTCTGTTCTCAGCCACACTTAAGAAACACACACAAAAAGCAACTCACAAACATAGCATTTGCACTGTTCTTCCCTCTTCTCAGAATGCTTAATTCCACTATTGCTTCATGGCTTCTTCCTTAATTTATTCAGGTCCCTTCTCTTTTTCCTTACCAAGGCAAAGATCTCTGCCTACATACAGAAAACACTGTCCTCTCCACCACTTTCTATTCCTTTCCCTGCCTTATTCTTTACAATACTTATCACTTACTATAATCAATGTGTATTTATTTTGTCAGCATCATTTTGCCTCATATGTTGGAAGTACCTTGAGGCATGAACTTCATCTGTTTTGTTCAATGGTATTTTTATCCCTAGTGTCTACAACAGTGACTACTACGTTGTTGGCACTCAATAAATAGTTGTTGAGATACAGAAAGGCATGGAAGGAGATCTGACAAAGTTGCTCAATTTTATTAGGACTGTCAATAAGCTTATAGTTTCACTGGTCATAGCAAATTTTCCAAACCTCTGAAAATTCCCTCTGGTGGCAAATGGGATCCTCCAAAGCTACTCTAGTGTAGATTTCATTTGTCAAAGTCATTGAAAATGTTCAAGAGATGTGAGATCTTATTGAAGGGCAATCAGAGAATCTTACCCCCAAGTAAGTTTAAAAACAGCCATATTACAACTTTAGCATACTTTTAACCTGTTTCCAGGCCACCGGATATGTTTGATGCTAAGCATAACACAGTTAAAATTGGTTTTATGGAATTTTCTAGACTTACTAACTTGTGCTCAAATGGAACAATGCTGTTGATTAGAAATCCATTCATCAACAGACTATATGGGGCACTGACAGGAAAATGCCCTTGATTGCAAAATTGCCCACATTTTCTCTCAAAGAATCTAGCAGTATAGATGTATCCTGTGTTCCCACTTAAGCAAACGTTCTGTCAGGAAGACAGAAATGGAATTCTTCATCCTGGACCCTGTACTTTATGCTCTGGAAGACATACTATTTTTTAATACTCTAACAGCTTGTGTCCTAAATAAATATGAAGAGGAAATGTTAGAATTAGAAGGATTTTTGCTATGCATGCAAGATGTGGCCAAATATTTAAGTCATCATTCAACTACCTCTATAGGATGGGTTGGGTATTACAGAAAACTAATTTGTAAACTTGCCTCTCAATTTCAGTCTCAGTAATTCCTAATATGGGGCTGAGATCACACACACACACATATATATGTGTGTGTGTATATATATATATATATATATATATATATATTCTGTGATCTAAAGTTTAAATTTTATTGTCAACCAGATATATAACCCCCAATGTAAAGAGCAGTCATCTTGGAATCAGAAGACTCCAGTTTTTCTCTCAATTCTGCCATTCTCATTACACCAAATTACCTTCTAAGGAGGACCAAACTGTCTTTGCCTGTGAAATAAATTAAATATAACCTACCTTAAAGGGTGGGTGAGAGGGTCAAATTAGTTAAACGATGTACATATGCCTGGTACAGTGCGAACTACTCCAATAATATCAGTTATTTGTTCTTCATCATTTAACATCATATTCTAAATTACTGCAGAGTCGGAAGGATTTAAAGAAAACCAGTCAGTATGGAGTCAAGCACACTAGCCTTCCTATCATCTCCTCAGATCAGCACTGGTGATGTGCTTTCTTTTTACTGATGTTTTATGCACCCAAGTTTCACAGAAAACCCTGGCCTATTAATATGATTCATGATGAGAACAAATGCATTGCGAAATAACCTGTTCATAATACTCAGTTATTCTGTGGCAGAGCTCTTCCCAAAAAGTATTTTTTATTCATTTGAAAAGGTCTGTTATGCAATTTGCTGTCTTTATAGCAAAATGAAAAAAAAAATTAAGTACTAGAAAACAATTTGCTCTCTTAATCTCTCTAGCCTCTTCTCACCTCCAGGAATCATTAGGAGAGAGAGAAATTGTAAGCTTTGGCAGCTTGTGGTGGATTTCTGAGGCGACCTGATTTTCTTGCAACTTTTGCTTTGTGGTGAGCTGGCAGGAAGGTGGAAGAATATTTTCATATTCACAAATATGTCCTAGGTGACATAAAGCTCTGAGGACTCTTCTGGCTTCTATTGTCTGACAAGTCATCTCAGAAGTTCATTGTTTGGCTGTTTTGTATTGTAAGACTGTGTTTTCCATACTAGAACAACTAATGTGAAATAACAATTATCAGTGAAACGGGCATCAATATTATTTCTACTTGGTATTACCTAGGCAATCATTTTTCTCATTAAGAGACTCTTTTGCCCCTCTAGGGGTAGTCGGATTGGGTGTTAACAGAAAAATAATTTGCAAACTTGACTCCCAATTTTATTATCAATGACTCCTAATATGAAACTGAAATACAGGTGTGCTAGCCTTCACTCATCATAACCTCAGTCTATTTATCATCTTATTTTTACTCATATATCTTACCTGAAAAAGGAATCCATTAGCTGCAAGATTCCTACCCTGAAAATTAGCAGTGATAACTTTACTATTGTTAGGTGCTCATATTTGTATAAAAAGCATAGATATTAAACATATATGTAACACACAACTTAAATGTATTGATGTCTTATACACACACACGTATCCACATTTATATTCCACCCCATCAATAAATTGCATTCCAGATGATCAATAAATCACAAGAAAAAGTCATTATTATAAACGGTAGCACAGAATGCTAATGGGTGAAGAAGGAGCAGCATGTTTAGTGGAAACACAAAGGTTATATGTACATATCTATAGTTGCCAGGCCGCCACTACCTCTTGTATTCAGATGCATACATTATTTCACCCTGTACATTTCCCTAGTAATTCCAGAGGTTTTGTTGACATATCTTTCAAAGCAAAATTCAGGCAAACATTTGTTTCCATTGCTCAAAGAAAACCCCCTTAAAAGACAGATTGTGCTGTGCCATTGGCTAAGCAGCTTGGCAGATGCAGTTCTTGCAAATATCTATTAGTTACATCTTCCAGATCTGTAGAAGAAAACAATTTTCCATCCTGAGTCACCCAGGTGATAACATAAAAGGAATTGTTACCTGGGCGTTTTTCTCCCGTATGACTCAGAAAGGAGATTTACTTTTTTTTTCCATCAAAATTAACCCTCATTTCTTATTGTCTGATACTATCTAATCATTGTTAAGGTGTAAATCACCAGCAGGGTGCTTAAACAGTTACATTTCTCATACTTCTTAGTACAATTTAATCTTAGCTGATCCTCAAAGGATCTCTAAATGATGACATTTTAGATATGATGGAAAGCCAATGGAAAATGTATTTGCCAGGAGTACCTTTGTTTTAGATGAAGTTGTTGAGATAACTATCGTTTCCATTGATTTGCAAGGCTTTTCCTCCATACCTGGTCAACAATAAGATTATATCTAACCATTCTGTCACTATCACTGTTTCTAACATTGAACTAGATGTCCTGGGTAGTACAGTAAAAAGTTAACAAACAAGAATTGGAGATTCCATTTACAACAACAACCAAAATATTAGGTACTTTGAAATGTATCTACAAAAGATGGGAAAGATCTTTATTGATATGAATTATAAATTTTATGAAAGATTTAGAGAAGACATGAATAAATAAAGAGACACATTTTGTTCCCGATAGAAAAACTCAAAGGTCATTTTTCTCCAGGTTTTTCTAAAGATTCATTGTAATTTCAAGCAAAATTTTAATAGGAGTTTTTGTGGACTTTGGCAAGCTGCTTCTAAATATATAAAATCTCAAAGGACCAAACAGAGACAAAGCTGTTTGAAGAAGAGAAGTACTGTGAAGAGTGTGGTTAAAACAGCTAACAAATCTTATCATAAAGCTAAATAATTAAGTTGGCGTCATATTTGTGCAGAGCTGGATAACTGAACACTCAAAGAGAATAGAGAACTCAGAAACAGCAAGTATAATGAATGAAACAGTCACAGAAAAAATGATAGCTAATAAAAGATACTAAAGCATATTGGCTTTTCTCTTAGGAAACAAAAATGCATCCATATTTCACACTAAGCATGAACATTGATTCCAGGTATATTAAATACTTAAATGTAAAAAACAAGTCTTTTAAAACTTTAGAAGTATGTTTAGAAAAATATAGGAGGGATTTTCTTAAGCATGATGTAAAAAGCACAAATCATAAAGAAGAAAACTTTCTCTTTACTAAAAATTACTATGAAGAGAGTACAAAGACAAGTCACAAACTGAGAGAATGAATATCTATAACATGTATAACTAGAAAACCTTCACATCTTGAATCAGTAAAAACCATGATAGCTCCATAGAAAATGAACAAAAAGATAAGTAAATATTTCATAGAAGCTCAAATCACTAATAAACATACAAGGTGCTCAAACTCTCAACTAACCAGAGAAATGCAAACAAACTAAAACCACAGTCAGATGCTATTTTATATAGACAAGAAAGACAAGAATGAAAATGTTTGACAATCCTAAATATTGAAGAGAATATGGAACAACAAGATTTCTCACAAATGGCCAATGAAAGTATAAATTAACACCATCAATTAGGCACTTTGGCATCACATAGAACATACTCTAGGATTCTTGTTTACACTCAAAAGTAAGACCCCGACAACAAACCACACACATATTCATGGCATCATTTTTATATCCATTCAAATATCAATTAGCAAAAGAATGAAATAATAAAATGAGATACATGCATAAATACACAACTAAAATGAGGCATATGCCACGAAAATAGCAAAACTATTGTTATAAGAAATAGCCTGGATGAATGACAGAAACACAAAAATGAGCAAGGAAAACAAGTTGAAGAATACACGAATTACAGTACCATTTATATACAAAACTAAAAATGTAAAAGTAAAGGATATAGTGTCAATATTCTACACAATTTTAGCAAAACTGTAATGACAGTGAAGGTCACGATAAAGACAAAGAAAGTATGAAACTCCTGGGAGGGAGAGTGATGAAATCAAAAAGTGGAACACAGATAACCATGTGATACCATTCTACTCTGTAAACCAGGCAGGGGGCACATAGGTGTTAATTTTAGTACAGTTTTTTTTCTAATTGCACATGTCATGTTTACTGATTTATGTGTATTAAGTGTTTCATCATAATAAAAGCTTTAAAATTCTACTCTTGTAAGGGACCACTTGAAAACATTTAGACCACATGTACGGCACTGAATTCTCTTTAGCACACCTACGTGATTCATCAGTCTACTTTCCTTCCTTGTTGGAGGTTATAATGATGCATTCGGAAACAAACTTGGTGTTTATTCTATTTTTATTTTCATGAGTTATTTACTTTGTGGATTACTTTAGTTTACTGAACTGTGAGAGTTTTTTTTCTTTTCAAAATTATACATTATTAACAATATTCAGTGCTGATAATATTCTTATTCAGTTTATGTTTTGTTACCAGTGTTGTAGTTTTCCACTGTCTTAAATAAATTTTCTAAAGAGAAAGTTTTCATTGTTTCAAGGTCAAGCATAAATTTGTGCAATGTGGTGTATTTCAGTGTGGCAAGGTGGAACCACTTAATATTCACAGTACTATATGACATTTATTGAGAGATGTCCAGAACACCAAAGCAAATAATCTTATAAATGAACATAGAAAAAGCTCATTGGCAAAATATGCATAATGCATGTTTTTTCACTCATAATTTAAATCATATTACGAACACCTTAATCCATAATTATTTAGGCTGTGTTTGGCTACAGTGAGTCAATAACAAACAGCTTAAGATGAGTTATGACAAAATTCTATGACATAGCATCTTTCTCTTTGAAAAGAAGATGAAAGAGAGAGAAAGAGAAAGATGAATAAGTAAAGAAATAGAGAAAGGCTGGTTGGAACAATCTCGGTTATCTAATACCTGAAGAATGTCAAGTCGAACCAACTTTGAATAATCAATCTGAGCATGACACAAATACCTTGAAAATACCTTGCCAAGAAAAACCATTCCGGGTTTTTATGGTAGCTGACCCCAGAACTGCTTTCACTGCTTAGCCAAGCAACTCCTCAACACTGCTACAGAGAGAGCAGGCAATTCTAATGCAGAAAAGATTATTCCAAACTCAAGTTGCTTTTTTCTCTTTGAGATAAGGATTTCGATATACAGTTAAAGTATAAGTGCCAAAAAATAAGTAAGGTTAAAGTAGCATGGGAATTTATATGGGTGTGCTCACATGCACATTTGCAAACTAGAAAATTTTTTAAAAATTATTTAGTCTTGAGCATCCCATACAGAAGATATTTATAAGAAATATAAAAATATATTTAGATATTTATATGTACACTTTCAGAGTATCAAGAGTATCTTCGATTTTTATAAAAGAAAACCACAAATGCATCACAGAGCTATCTCTTCTAGCACATTCTTCTTGAAATAAGAACTTTGGGGCTCACTTCTTAATATTTATGATTCTAGCATTCCTATCATGTTTTGCTTTATTTTTGTAGGACTAAGTCCTTATTTGTAGCTATTTTCAAGAACTAGGATTTTTCATAGACCTTTATTGTATGTAAACATAAGCATATTTTAACTTTTTTAATAAAAGAATATATTCATAACCTATGTAACTATATTAGTTGTTAATTTTTCGAGCACAGAATAAAGGTTTTCTTTAGCCATTCAAAAAAAATTAACCTCTTCAACTTTTTTCTCCCCCTCCCCCTAATTTTTTTTTATAATGCGATGTAGGCTTTTGATGCAAATTTGAGGAAATAGGAGGCTATTTTTAACTTAAATATAACTATAATATAAACTATCTACTTGTTTCTTTGGATCCTGCTTCTGAGTGGTTTTCAGGTGTCTTTCTAGCATGCTATTTTAAGCTAGTTAGCAGGTACAAATGAAATAAATAACTATTGAGAAGGTTGTAACAGCAAAAGTAACAATGAGGTTCAGAAATCAAGCTTGGTTATACAAAAACACAATAGAATACACATTGCAGACATAAGAAAAATATAGACCATTTAAAAGGTAGGGACTCAGCTGGGCACGGTGGCTCATGCCTGTGATCCCAGCACTTTCGGAGGCGGAGGTGGGAGGATCACCTGAAGTCAAGAGTTTGAGACCAACCTGACCAATATGATGAAACCCCGTCTCTACTAAAAATACAAAAATTAGCGTGGCATGGTGGCATGTGCCTGTAATCCCAGCTACTCGGGAGGCTAACACAGGAGAATCCCTTGAACACCGGAGGCGGAGTTTGCAGGGAGCCGAGATCGAGCCATTGCACTCCAGCCTGGGCAACAAGAGCAAAGATCTGTCTCACAAAAAAAAAAAAAAAAAAAAAAAAAGTAGGGACTCATAACCCTGCATTAATTTTCACCAATTCCCTCTTCATTTTAATTCAATAAATACTGTATAGAAAACTGAGAACCTTGATTACAGTATCACTAAAAGATAAATTTATATACAGAAGGAATTCTTTTCTGATTACAGAGACTTAAGTGCCACCCTTCTTAAGAAGGAAAATTAGACTCTATGATGATTCAATGTCATTTTTTAGATCAAGATGTTGTATGTGGCCAAAGTGGGTTTCATTTTGAGAAAAAGATAATAGATACAATATATTGCACCATGAACTACGTGAAGGAAGATCTACATTATAACACCTGTCACTACCATTTACTACGAGTTTGATCTGGGACAAGTAAGCCCTTCCCTGAGCCTCAAATTCCTTATCTGTTCAGTGATTCTCAGGAAGCAAATTAAATAATGTTTGCAAACAGTCTTCACAAATTATCAAGTGCTCATACATATTGGCGATAGGTATGTGATGTGTTGGTAACAAATAAACACACTATCAGGGTTTAATACTATAGAAGTTTGCTTTTCACACATGCAAAGATCATTATAGACCTAAGCTACTTTCTGACGTAACTGCCTTCCACACTGTGATTCAGGAAGTCAGATTGCGTTATTTGGTGGCTCCACCGTTCCAACACACAATCTCCTTGTTTGCAGGAACAAGAGAAGAGAGAGAACCATATGGTCACCATGCAATAGATGTCATTTCTGCCACTAAGACACGGCTCAGGACCAAACACATAGCCCTACCAAACTGCAAGAGGTCTAGGAAATAATGGGATGAAGACGGAGTTTTAGAAACTGCCACTATCTTTGACTCAGTTCTAAAAAAATGCAAAACGTATTACTATTTCCCACCGTTCCAGAGGGGAGATCACATATAGGATAGGAAAATTAATATGCCCAAAATCATTTCTATTTCTTTAGAAATACATTTACATTTAAGTATTACTTGAATTTGGGGCAATTGACATATTTCAAGACCAATAAAGAAAATAAAAATAATTGGCTGAGCCCAAGAACTGGCTGTTACCTCAACTGGGAAAACTTTCTCTCTTTGGGGTTTAGGTTACTATAGAAAAAGACTGGCCAGGAATGAAATATTATGAAGATCATGCTACAGTGGCCCTATACAATGCTACTTCTGCTAGTGCTCCTATATCCAGACATCTTCCAGGTTTCCTACTTTGGAACTAACCTTTTCAACTACGATGGAAAATAGAGTTACTGCACACCAAACATTATTTTATATATCTCTCGTTTTCCCCAATGTGAGAAGGAAGATACATTAGCACATTCCCTCAGCAAGAGTGAAAAAAAATTAATTCAAAGTACAAAGCAAACAGAAAATTCAGCTGAATCATTCTAAACAAATCAACAAGATCATGTCTTAAAAATGGCTTACTGCTGCCTTGTAAGAGCTTGGGGGTTTGCAGGAAGAGAGTAAATACTTCAAAATAATCCAGCTGGAAGGTCAAAGAAGTTAGACACCTGTGCATTCCTGGCATGTTGAGGGATAATATTTATTATTGACTCTTGGGCAATAAAACCGAAATCCCACATATGCTGGAATTGATTCTCATAGGTTTGGTATAGCTTTAGCTAATGGCTTATAGATTGTGAAATCGTAAGGCCCTGCTAGAAGAGCCTATTAAATCTGGCAATGGAAATGGAGGGTCACTGGGCCAAGGCCAGGTGAATAGATTTCCTCAGTCAGGCAGGAAAACCACTCCCTAACAAGGTACCCTACTTTCTGAAATCCAGATAAATAGAGATACCCAAAGAGGAGGCTGTAAAGAAATTATGATTATTTTGCATGACTGGGTCGCTATAAATGAAAAATTATGACTGCACAGGGTGTTAATGCTTTTTGGGCACAAAACAAGACCCACTCTAGTGAGTCAGGGCAATCCTCCATGAATTCACAAAGGAATGGAATTAACAAAATGAGCTTTATGTTTAATTCAGTGTACTTCGGTCACCTCCCTACAACCAGTCAGCTGGGGGAAACAGACATTTGCACAGTTCTTTATCCTAAAGGAATAAATATAAAGAAATGCAGAAAACGAAAATATATAAAATTTGTAGATTTTGAAAGTTGCTCCCAACATTAACATTCAGAATACCAGATGTTATGTATTATTATATGCATATGGAGAATTTTGAATGCCTGTTTTTAAAAAGGAGAACTTTGTTTTTCTCCTCAAGGACCTCTTGGGAACTCTCAGTTCAGCATTACACACATTAGTCCATAGAAGAGTTCTAAAACAAATTGCTATTATTTTAAGTTGTAGATTGAAAAATTGATTCAAATATGGTACAGAAAATACACCGTCTTCATTCTGGGTATATGTGTAACCATTAAAGATTTGAGAATGCTATAACATGCACTAGAGTTCCCAGGTTTTAAATGTTGCTATTGGGTCTCTGTGTTTAAATTGCTCACATGATACAAGCTGCTAGCTTGGTTCGGTCTTACTTGTTTTAAAAAAGAAAATATGTTGAGATCAGAAAATTGTACACCCAAAAAAGGGATACTAAATCAATAGCATACACATAGGAATGAATATATTGAACTAAGCTATGCCTTACTAATATACAATTGGTCTCTAGATGTTTATCATCTAAATGTCCAATTATATCCCTCACTTAGTAAGGCCCTGGTAGTATTAGTTAAGTCTTATTCTAAATTGATGCCCATAAAGACATGCGTAATACTCTCAAGGCAAAATAAATTAACAGAAAATGTATGTGTTGCAAGTGTGTGCACATTTATATAGTATTAGAAATGCTCTGAAAGAACCATAAAATGTAATTTTATATAAAATTATATATCAAGTGACTAACCATTGTATTGTCCATCAATAGTTTAGGCTGATGTCTTGATAATCTTACAAGTCATCTTTCCTCCTTGTAGGATTCATAAGAGATTATATAGAGAAAATAATTCAAAATTCTTCATAAGCATTTAGAATAATTAGATGGGATGTGCAATTCTGAGTGTTAATGTTGGAAATAGCATAAAATATGCACATTTTACATTTTTAAATTTTTCTTTATTTATTTACATTTAACTATTCAAGGTAATGCCAAATAGGAAAAATAATACCATTTTGTTGATATCTGGGAAACAATATTTTCCATCGCAGGGATTATCTGATAAACTGTGATCCATAACACAAATAATTTCATTCTTCTTCCTTTCTTGCCAAGTACTGAAAAAAGAGGATGGCTGGTTTATCTCAAGTAATCAGATATTTAATAATAACATAGAAAATATGCTTTATAAAATCACAAAATAGAGTATTTATTCTTCCATAACACATCTGACACAGTGAATAATACATATTATTGCTTAAGGAAATGAATAATTTGTGGTAACTTTTTTAAACTTGGTATATGTGGCTCTGAAAGACATGCTGAACAAATGGAACAAGGAATATCAAGGAAAACTAGTTATAATCTTGGTAATTGGTGTGATCTCACTTACATTCTCAAACAATGCATAGGACTGGTTGTCTGTCATACTTTGGCACCAAATCAGAAGGTGGTACTTCTAAGAGACACCTCAAGATTTCTATCTCAATAACAAATTATTGCATTGTACAGTAGGGCACATTCTGCTATAAATAAAACCAGAAACATTCTAGTTATATAAAAATATTGAACAATAGTAGCAATGACAACAGGCTACCCTTGCACTTTCTCTGCCTAAGTTTCACAAGCAGATAGAAGGTAGACACTATCCTACATAGTAGATGAAACCTGTATATAATATTTTATATAAAACATTGATTCTTCACAATTTCATATACAAGTTTAATGAAGTGAAGGCACTTGTTGGGGACCAATTTTTATAAACAAGTTGTTATCAAATTATCATCCTGAAAACAAGGTTAGGGATCAACCTAGCAATTAGAACCTTACTGAATTGCACTAGTGTCTTTTAAAATAAATGCCTAAATACTGCATTGTTTCAAAACACTAAGGCCTGAGTCAAGCCTGTGAGTCACTATGAATAGCCCTGGATGTTGGGAGATAAGAAAATCAATGAAGTCTCCATTGAAATGTGCACTGGGGTTAGGTAGTCTGTGGATAGTTATGAGAGGATTTGAAAACTTACCGGAGGAGACTTGTTTTAGGAGACAGGTGAAAAGGAGGCATTGCAAATTCTTAAAGGATGAAGAGTTGGGGGGCAGTTCTAGAAAGATAAGCAGAGTCCAGGGTGAGTAGAAAGGGAGAGAGATTGGAGTCAGTTCAGAAAGACAGTAACTCAGCAAGAATAAAGGGAAGTTAGAATAAGATTTAGCTAGAAAGAGAAGCATGGGATAAGACGATGAGTAAACCCTAGTGCATTTCATAAGAAGAAGCAACAGACCCTGTAGAAATACTAAATATGGGAAATGAGAGTAAGAAATTATAAACATGCTTCTTATAAGTGTATGTGAAATGAGATAACTCCAAACTTTTCTATGAAAACTGGAAAAAATAGCCATCAACACAAAATTCAAAACAAATAGGAGGCAGTAAATCTGAATCAAGAGGGATAAACATGTAGCATTTACTAAATGTATTACCAGTGAAATACTTTCTTTGTTGAACTTGACCTTGGGCATGTTAAATTTGAGTAACAGAAGATATCCAATTATTTTAAGGTTTTCACTGGGGGGTAAGAATTGAATCTCTAAAAGCGAATGAATTCAAACTTAGAGAGAAGTTGCAAGAAGAGAAATAGCAAGTTATTTTTTAATGTTTTTAGTTACTCCACCAATAATCGCCAAATAGATTTGGTTTGCTTAAAGATAACAGATATAGTTATTAAAAATCATAATTTTCAGTGGTCTCACAATTATATCAATAAAGATTTTATGCTGTTATTCCTGAAAATGAATAAAATATACCGTTTTGCACCTGTTTTGTGGCTTTTCTGTAACAGAACTCTAGGTTTTTAAAATTCCCCAAACAACAACAAAACGCACAATAAAAAAACAAAACACCCAAAGCCTCATGCTTTCAATTAGAATTCGATGTACATTTCTTCTAGTTGTAATTTTCTTGTCTATCATTCCCAGATCCCAAATTAGACTTATTTGGCGCAATGCCAGAGGATTGGTCTCTAAATCATAATGGCATTCAGCTTCTATATACAACACTATTGATAATATCAGCAGCAAAGCTGGGCAGAACTAGAAAGGAATAGGCTGCAGATGTAGTTCCAAATCTGGCAGAGTGACTTAAAACACACAACACATTCAATATTAAACACTGTTTAAAGAAATTAGACACACACTAACCATCAGTAGGGGCAGGGAGTGGGTGTGAGAAAGACAGATAACATCTAATTAAAATATTTTAAATCATGAACATTAAAAGTGTGCACAGTTGTGCAGTATTTTTATTCTTTAAAATAAGTTTAATGTAGTTATATACTCCAAACACTTTTCAGAAAGGAGTTAAGACAGTTGACCTTATAAACATGAACATATTTCATCTACATGTGGGTTAGTTAGTACATGAGTTTAGCAACAAAGATCTCAGAACAACCCCACAGTCAAAAAAGCTTAAACCAGATGTCAAGAGAAAATAGAGTACCCTCAAATCAAAACATTGATATAAACTTGACGTATCAGCAACTGTGAAAAGATAATACTAGAAACTGGCCTCTCATATTTTTAAAATATGAAAAAATAATTTGGTGCAACAATTTTACTAAAAAGAGGATTTCAGATTTTAGAATAGCCCTGTAACTAAAAGATCTTTAGATAACTTTCACACTTTTGATTAGTCTACATACACTTAAGATTTTATTTGATGTTAAAATCGTATCAACCTATTTCTGTTTTAGAATTTTAAAAAGCTCGTACAGATAAGTGTGTATGTTCAGTTGACATAAATCCTTCTGAAAATTTAGTGTGACAGATTTTCTGCAATATTGATAAACATTTGTGCTATTAAGTACATAGCCAAACCATATGTATTTTCACCATGAAAACAAATAGCAGGGAAAAGAGTATACCACCACAAGTAAATTACTATGTGTCTTGATGACTACTAAGATAAATGAAAAATCACTGCTTCTGTTGACATGCCAGGAATGGGATAATGAGAAAAAGGTTTGTATGTGTATCTCTAAGAAACTCAGCCCTGAGACGAGTCTTCTGACTTTATTTTTACTTTACTTTAGGAGACACTATTATTGACACAAATGCATACAAACCTTCCTAGTCTTGGAGTTGGGCTTTCTGATAAACAGTTCTTCAGATTCAGTAAATGACATATAATTGTCATAATAAATTCCTTAGCCTCAAATGCTTCCTGAGAAGCATAGCCTCAGAATCGTGGAAAACTATTCAAGATCAATAATAATACCAAGATGACAATACAGCATGTATAGATATTAACTCCTGTATTCAAAAACATTGCAAAGAATCACTCAAATTCAATTTCCCTGTATATTTTGTATATCTCAGTTTAACTTGTCAGTTGTTTTAAAATTGTTTCCAAAATACACGCAAAGATAGCAGAGGAAGGTTGCCTCATTCTGTGAGCACATTCTCTGTAGGAGCCACCAAAAATGTTTATTGAAGGCTATTCCTGAAAATGCAACATGAGGTGTAATGTGGAAGCAGCCAATAAATAAGCCAGATAGCACCCAGGATGAATTAACCTTAATCCCACAGAGAAATTCTGGGAAATGGTGCAAAACACATACCTTAGACCCTGCCTTCCCACTCAAGGGGCAAAGGAGTTTCAACATTTATCTGCCAATGCTCAAAAGCTATTTGAATAGAATTTCTGGGAGAAGGTGTTAATTTTTTGGCACTTCGAACTTGCTGTGCACATGGGCAGTATGACTTTCTGCAGTTTCTTTGGAAAAAATAGTCATCAAACTCAGGTATCCTGATTTTGGCAATTGGAAAGGTGGCTGGAATACACTAAAAAGTCCAATGAATATAGAAACAGTACTGACACTTCTACTAAATCTTTCTTTCGAGGAGAATAAGAAATATCCTTATTTTTCTTCTCCATTTTTGCTACTCAATTCTTGAGAAAATAAAAGAAAAATCAGAAAGCACATCTGAAGATACCCCAATTTAATTTAACTGAACTTTAAATTGTAAATAATTCTCCAATATAGAATAATAAGAATATAACATATTTTTTTCAGTTTCTTTCTACTAGAGACTAAAATTATGTATTCACATTAATAACCTTTAGCTCAATAAATTTTATTTTAATTTGCAAGAATTATATGTTTCCCTAACATCTTGAAAAATTGAAAGTGCACAGACTTTAAGTACATAGTTCGTGTGTTTGGGACGTTGTATATATTTATATATCACCACTCAAATCAAGACATGAAATATTTCTGTCATCTCAGAAACTTTTCAACTACTACTTGCTAGTCAATACATTCCTTCTTTGCACTCATCATCCTCATTTATATTACTTTATCTCTTCTAGGCTTTGGTATAAATGAACTTATATTGGATGTACTCTTGCCTATGGCTTCTTTTGTTCAGTGTTTCGAAACCCATCCACATTGTTGCATGCCTCAGTATTTTATGCCTTTTCAATGACTCAGGAGAATTCAATTGAGTAAATATACCAGTATTAGTTTATCCACTGTCCTGTTGATATGCATTTGAGATATTTTGAGGTTTTGGCTATTATGAATTAAAACTGCTACAAATATTTTTGTCAAGTTGATATGGTTTGGTTGTGTCTCATCTCGAACTGTAATCCAAATTGTAATCTTTATGTGGCGAGGGAGGGACCTGGTTGGAGGTGATTAAAATATGGGGGTGGTTTCCCTCATGCTGTTCTCATGATAGTGAGTAAGTTTTATGAGATTTGGTTGTTTGATAAGTGTGGAGCTCTTCCCGCCTTGTGCTCTCTTCCTCTCTCTCCTGCTGCCTTGTGGAAAAGGTGCCTGCTTCCCTTTTACCTTCTGCCATGATTGTAAGTTTCCTGAGGACTCCTAGACATGCTTCCTGTTAAGCTTGCACAACTATGAATCAATTAAACCTCTTTCCTTTATAAATTACCCAGTCTCAGGCATTTCTTTATAGCAGTGTGAAAATGAACTAATACACAATTCTTGGTGGACATATGTTTCTCTTCTCTTAGGTAAATATCTAGGATGAAATGGCTAAGCCATCAGGTAGGTTTTTTCTGTTCTACTGATTTATCTGCCTATCCTTATCTAAAAACTGCTTTCTGGATTGCCATAGTAATCAGGCAGTATAAGTCCACCAACTTTGTTGTTTTTCAAGATTATTTTGACTCTAAGAAGTCATTTATATTTTCATACATATTTTTAAATGAGATCATCAAATTTTACAAAAAAGCTTACTGAGATTTTTGTTAGAAGGGTATTGAATTTGAGAACAATTCTGGAAAAATTTATATCTTAACAATATTTAATTTTCCAATTCTTTTTTTTTTTTTTTTTTTTTTTTGCTGAGATGGAGTCTCACTGTGTCACCTAGGTTGGAGTGCAGTGGCATGATCTCAGCTCACTGCAACTTCTGCCTCCTGGCTTCAAGCAATTCTCCCTGCCTCAGCCTCCAGAGTAGCTGGGATTACAGGTGCCTGCCACCACACCTGGCTAATTTTTGTACTTTTTAGAAGAGACAGAGTTTTGCCATGTTGGAAAGGCTGGTCTTGAACTCCTAACCTCAGGTAATTCGCCCACCTCGGCCTCCCAAAGTGCTGGGTGTGAGCCACCGTGCCCAGCCTAGTCTTCCAATTCTTGAAGATAGTATATCTCTCAATCTGTCTTCTAAATTTTTTCTTAGAAATGTTTTCTAGTTTCTTGTACAATGTTTATGGTGTTTGTAGTTAAGAGGTTTCCAAGACAAATTTTGATATGCTGCACAAATTTTTATTATCATTCAGGTAAACACCTTTTTCTAATTTTTCTTGTGATTTTTTTCTTTGACTTATCCATTGTTTAGAATTGTGTTGCATAAATTCTAAAACTGTGCAAGATATTCTAGAAATGTTATTATATTGGTTTTTCACTATTTCTAATTGTGTTAGAGAACATGCCCTAAATGATTTTAATATTTTAAAATCTGACTTATTTTTTTAGCCCAATATATGGTCTATTATGGTGTTTGTTCTATGTACACTTAAAGACGAGGTATATTTTAGTGATTTATTAATGTCAATTTGGCCAAACAGATGCTGCTATTTAAATCTCCTATATATTTATAGTTTGTCTGGCATTTGCTTACATTCCATCAACTACAGAGAGAATGGTACTAAAATCCTGCACTTTTAAAAAATTGTTCTCTTTATTCTGTTAAGTTTTGTTTCATATATTTTGATAGTTTGTTATTAACTATGTACATATTTGGTAATTATTCCTAATGAGTTTATCTTTGTATTATTATAAAATATTACACCCTCCAATCATTTTTTAAATTAAATGTACTAATTTTTCCCAATTGTTGACTTCCCATATAGTTCTTTTTAGTAATTTTCATATATGTCTTTCAATTCTCCATCTCTTAAAACATCTTTTTCATACATATTTTATTATATGTTTATCAGAGTTATTTTAATGTCCTTGCCTGATAAGTCTAATATTGAGATAATCTGTCATTCTGTTCTACCAACACTTTTTTTTTGGTATATTAACAAATCTTGTAATTGGGCATAATATCTTGAATATCTTGTAGATAGTCTGGATTTGTCATTTTTCCCCTAATAATTTATTGAGTTTTATTCTGTCAGCCAATTATATTACTAATGGATCTCTTAATATGTGAAGGCTTGGTTTTATGTTTGTAAAGACCGATCTATTTTAATTCTTTTCCTTAGTCCTAGAGTCTCTCTAACTGAATAAGACTTTCTTTCCCCTCCAGGAAGCAGCTGCTAAATTTCTGCTCAGTACTTTAGTTCAATTAACTAATGTTTCCCCTGGACTACTTGGAATGTGTCCCATTCATGCATAGATTAGAGGTCGGCCAAAGATTTGAGGGGTGTTGCATGCAGATTTGAAGCCTCCCTTTTATGCAGCGTCCTCATTTCAAAGACATCACCTTTCAATCTTCAGCTGCTTTTCAAACCCATGCTCAAACCACTGACTCCTCAGGTGGTAAAACAGCAGCTTTCTGTATTCTAATTAGACCTGTCATATCAATGTGGTTTCACTCGGTGTTATTTTTTTTTCAGGGAGTGAATCCCGCCTCTATTTCTGCCTGCTTTTGGTCACTCTCCAGTGCTTGCGAATAATTCTCTCTCTCTCTCTCTCTCTCTCTGTGTGTGTATGTGTGTGTGTGTGTGTTTGCATGTGCACACACTACATATATATATAACATATATATATATATAGTTCAGAGTATATAATTGCTTTTGAATAGGATAGTTAGTTTAATACAACTTTTCCTGAAAGTCGGTTTTGTAGTTGTTCTTTGTGTGCATGTGTTTTATAAAATACTGGTAATAGTAAGATAGTGCATTAGGAAAGTTCTGTACAAATATGTGTAACCCAGCATCTGTTTATCTATTCACATTCATAGAATTATCAGTAGAACAGGTTAGTTTTTCAGTGGAAGTTATTGCCACAATAAACAGCTTGCATATAAGTGATAGTTGAAGATAACAAGTATAGCAAAAGAAGACCCTACTAACAATTGACTTTTCAACACAAAAGCATATAGAAACATTCATCCACTTAGGATTCATGTTAGAAAAGCAGACAATAAGTGAATATAGATGATGGAATATTTATTGGTTTGCTGAGCAGAGATCTATGCAACCTAGGAATTAAAAAAATGAGGAAGCAGCCTGTTACACATAGGAATAGAGCAGAGATAGGCATGTGCTCACCATGCTAGGAATTGACAGCAACTCAATTTTGCAGGCAGGTCACCCTGTATGTGATGAAAACCTATTACTATTATATAAGGCAATACATCTGCTGCAATGAAATATAAAGGTTTAATTAAGTAGATACTAGCTGTGACATGCGGTTGTGAAAAGTGTAAGTACATTAAGGAAAATATTCACAAAGAAAACAGAGGTAAGGGACCAAACCTATCATTTACTTAGGGATACAATTAGTCTAGATTCAACTATAATCCAGGATCTTCTAAATTAATATATTCTTAAAAATTCCATCAATTTCCCAACTGGCTGACTCCCTAAAGGGAATTATTAATTTCATTATACTGGATAAAGAACAAAGAATATTAATTGCAGTTTCAATAGAATAAACGTTCTTGAAGCTCATTTTCCTTTCAGCCTTAAAGTTAATTCTATGAACAGGCTATTAGAAGTCAGAGTAAGTATATTGTTAATAAAAAATCAGATTAGTATATTATTTTCTAGCCACCTACCTAAAAAGAAAATAGTAGAAATGTTTTGAAGACTTCAAATACTTAATCTCAGTAATGGACAGTCTACCCATTATTCTTTTTAAAGTCTATTTGTAGAGAAACCCCTCTGTTCTCACATCTATTATAAGCTTGATGCTGGCAAAGGAATATGTAATGAAATCCCTACATGCTCAATCCATGCAGACCCGACACATTGTATGTACAACTGAATTCCATTGATATTTCAAGATTCTTTTCAGAAAGGCCAATATTCACAAAGCTTTAATTACAGTACTTTGCTTTCACTCCACATCAATTTAGATTCCAAGCATCAGTTATGTCATTAACATAAATTTGCATACAAGTAAAGATTACATAAATGTCATTTCAAAGTTAGTACAGAGCAAATAGAAATAGATGAGACTTGCGTTGAAATCCCTTTCAATATCCTTTTAAATAGTACAGGTTTTAACCTGGCCCATGAAATCCTTTGATGAGAATTTTCAGCTAGATACTTTGCCTACTTCAACATGAAATGTCCTTATGAACTTGGATCATTTCTAAGCATAATCTCAGTATTTTAGGATACCAAATGCTTTCACTCATCTCTGTATCTCCATTAATAAATAAAGAGAATGCAATTGTATGATTTCTGAGCATGGTATTATCATAACTGCACAAATAATTCACAGATTTACAGTGTTAAACAAACATTATGTGAGACCATTGTTTTCGACTGACCTCTTGCACTAGGTCCCAATAGACCAGACCAACCAAAAGTGAGTCACTCATGTTAAATGTCATACAATCAAAATGAAGCTTTAAAGAAGCGGATAGATCCTGAAAAAGACTAGTTTTTCCTAAAAACAGAAAATTTCAGTCTACTCGAATCAACACAATAAGGACATTCCCTCTGCTTTAACCCTTACAAAAAAAAAAAAGTAATCTGAAGTTACTAAATATAAATCAATCAGCTTCTTCTTTTTCTCTATTGTTCTGTTTTCTGGCCCACACTTTATAAAACTCACTGTTCTGCTATTGCTCAGTGGGAACTCCCATTCTATTTGGGAGAATCAAGACTGCTCCAATTCATGAATTGTGAATAAAAGCCAATGCGATCTATAAATAAATTCATTATAATTTTGTCTTTTGACAATGGTAATATAATTTCTGCCTTAATATGACATATTTTGGATTTTTTTAATTAACCTTGCCACTAATGCCAGTGTAACCCTTTTGTTTTCGTCACCCTCTGTTTCTTTCTAAAACTCTTACCATTCTGATCTTAATTCCCATTCAGATAAAGAAGACTCCCAAATATAATATTCCAAAACTCTTTCTTATACTTGGTATTACTTAAAACTATCCTAGAAGACCTATTAGTCAAAAGTGAATCCACTGGGATTTTAAAGAATATTTTCCTATACGATGCCATTCTCAGGATGGTTTCACCATCTGTTTTTGATTTTCATAGTACCAATAACGTTTTAATTATATCTAGGCAAATTACTTAGCTTCTGTACCACACTCTACCGAATTTACTTTTGTCATATTATAAAAATCATCCAGCTCAATTGCCTTTTCTTTTCCTCATCTTAATTATTATCTTGGTAATATTTAACAGAGTTGATTACTCTTCCTTTATAAAATTCTTCTTTTGACATTTCTGATACTACACTTTTAGTAATATTCAAGTTCCCTCACCATTTTCCCAATCCCTTTTGCTGTCTTGCCTTCCCAGGATCTACATTTTGAATGCCCAAGGGCTCAATTCTGCATAGTATTCTGTTATTTGCCCGTGTAGTATCTCCAATGCCCATAAATTTCTAATACTGTATATTGTATTTTCTGATTACTCCAAATTTATGTCACTAGTCCTAACCACCCTCTTGAGCTCTAGAATCCTATGTCATTCTTTCTGCTTAGCATAAATTCCTGATCAGGAACCTATCTGAATATCTCACAGGCACCTCAATATTAATGTATTCAGAACACTCTTAAATTCCCCCTGAAATGTATTTTTCTTGAGATTTTTTTCAGTTAAGTGAATTATGTCACTATCAACCCAACTGTTTAGGTCAACAACCTAGAAATAATATGTGGTTCCTTTTTTTTCCCCTTTGCCTTTGTATAGTATGTAAGCAAATCCTGATGGATCAACCTCAAAACCTCGTAAAATCCATTCATATTTCAGTATGCCCACCACTATCATTCTAGCCCTACTCATTATTTTTTATGTCAACTACTGGAATAATGTCTAGCCTGTATCTCTGCGTTTTCCCTTCCTTCTTCTAATCTATTTTCTATCATAAGGCTTATTTTTATAAATATAAATCCAATTTGGCCAGGTGCAGTGGCTCATGCCTGTAATCCCAGCACTTTGGGAGGCTGAGGTGGGCGGACCACGAGGTCAGGAGACCGAGACCATCCTGGCTAACATGGTGAAACGCTTTCTCTCCTAAAAATACAAAAAATTAGCTGGGCATGGTGGTGGGCACCTATAGTTCCAGCTACTCTGGAGGCTGAGGCGGGAGAATGGCGTGAACCTGGGAGGCATAGTTTCCAGTGAGCCGAGATCTCACCACTGCACTCCAGCCTGGGTGCAGAGCAAGACTCCGTCTCAAAAAAAACAACAAAAAAAACCAAAAACAAAACAAATATATATATATATATATATATATATATATATATATATATATATATATATCCGATTCATTGAGTGCCTTGCTTAAAATACTTTATTTTTCCTCTACTGCCTGTAGAAATTTCAAGCATCTTGTAATGTTCCATAAGGCCATGGGTGACCTGCAGATAGATAATTCTCTGAGATCATTTCCACTTTCCCATGTCTGGCTCCACTCATTACTCTCTAGTCACACTGGCCTTTCTTCTTCTTATCAAACATCTTCCAACCTCAAGACATTTGCACTCACTGTTCTTTCTCCTTGAGCTATTGTCCCTAGATTTGCTCAGGATAAGCTTCTTCACATTATTTGGATCCCATTGAAAATGTCAGAAGGCCTTCCTTGATCACTGAATCTAAAGTCATTGACTCGACTATAATTTTCCAAAGTAGCTAAACGTGTTATATCATTATACTCTATTGTTTTCAGAGAACTTATAAACATCTAAAATTATTGTGCTTATTTTCTACTTGTTTTATATTTGCCTTTCCCCACTGGAAAATAAGTTCTGCAAAAGCAGAGATTTAGTCTCATTACTGCAGTACCTAAAACAGGGATTGACAATCAGTAGGTGTTTAATAAATAGTTGTTAACTGAATAGATGAACACATTTTTTTGAAAGTGAAAGCTAAAAGAAATTAAATTTCTCAACATAAAATATCTAATAAACAGCAGAACCACGACACTACCTATAGTGTTTGCTTGAGACTATTAATCTAGCAAAAATGTGTGGTTATAATGGGGACAGGTGGAGACTCAGACATTAGATAAAAAGCAGTTTTGACAGGAAAGAGAAAACTCAATGATGCCTAGGATGAAAATGAGGCAAAAAGAAATGGAAAGTGGAAGTGGATGCAAAAGCCTTAGAAGAAGAAATAATTGGAAGTTTACTGAATGTGAAGAAAATAGAGAAATCAAAATTAACTCAAAAGTTTCTAGTCTGGGTGAGAGTAAAAATACTCGTTTTATCAAGTATTTCTTTATCAAGAAAAATCAAGACAAAGCCTAGACATAGATGTGCTTGGCATTCAGTATGGCAATGCGTGTACCTGGTAGTACCTCCAGGTGGATATGGTCTTTAGTTAACTGGAAGTACAGTTTTGATGTATGAAAAAGAGATTAATATTTTGTTTTTAATTCAGGATTATTAAGATATAATTTATATAAAGTTCACCCTTTTAAATATACAGTTTACTGACCTTGGAAAAAGTATAGACATTCACATCACCACCACCACCATCAAAATATAAAGCAGTTTCATCATCTCAAAAATTTTCCTCATGCTCACTAGGAGTCAATCTCTTTCCCGATATTCCAATTCCTATCAATCACCAATCAAATTTTTGATGCTAGAATTTTGCCTTTGTCATAAAGTCATACAAATATAATCAAGTAATATATATCTTTTTACATCTGGATTCTTGCACTCCGTAAAACACTCTTGTAATTCATTCATGTTGTCACATGTATTAGTATTTTTCATTGCTTTGTGGAATTGAATGATATATCTGTATCCAGCTTATTAATGGGTATTTTGTTGATTCCAGTTTGAGGCTATTACCAGTAAAAATGTTTACAAATATTAGTGTGTAAAACTTTGAATAGATATACATTTTTATTTCTGTTAGGTAAATATACAGGAGTGGGATTGCTGGGATATATGGGAAGTAAACGTAATGTTCTAAGAAACCGCAAAACTCTTTTCCAAAGCTGGGAATTCATGTCATTGTGAATTCCCACCAGTAATATACGAGCTTAAGTTACTTTACACCCTCTCAGTACTTTTACATTTTAGTCATTCTAGTGGTTAGTAGTAGTATTTCATTGTGGTTTTAATTTGCACTTCCCTAATGACAATGATGTTGAGTATCTTTTTATGTGCTTTTCTGCTCAATGTATATTGATATGGTTTGGATTTGTGTCCCTGCTCAAATCTCAAGTTGAATTGTAATCCTCATTGTTGGAGAAGGGGTCTAGTGGGAGGTGATTGGATCATGGGTGCAGATTTCCCCCTTGCTGTTCTTGTGATAGTGAGTGAGTTCCCACAAGATCTGGTTGTTTAAAAGTGTGTAGCACCTCTCCTTTTGCTCTCTTACTCCTGCTCCAGCCATGTAGGATGTGCCTGCTTCCCCTTGCTTTCTGCCATGATTGTAAATTTCCTGAAGCCTTCCCAGCCATGTTTCCTATACAGCCTGTGGAACCATGAGCCAATTAAATCTCTTTTCTTTAGAAATTACCCAGTCTCGGGTAGTTCTTTATAGAATGTGAGAACGGAGTAATACATATATGTTCTTCGGTTAAGTGTCTTCAATTATTTTATACATTTTTATTACTGAGTTGCAAGAGTTCTATGATATATTATGGATATAAGTATTTTTATCAGGTGTATGTTTTACAAATATTTCCCCAGTTATGGCTTGCCTTTTCAACTGTCAACAAAGTTTTTGAAAAATAGAGTTTCTTAACCCTAATAAAATAGGATTTATCAAACTTTTGAAAATAATTTGCATTTCTATGACCTATATATAAAATCTATGCCTAATCCAAGGTCATATCAATTTTCTCCTGTATTTTCTCCTTGATAAATTGTATAATTTTAGCTCTTAGATTTAGTTATAGGATCCAGGTCGAGTTAACTTTTGTATATAATGTACAATTGAGTACATTAAAAATTGAGTTTTTTAAAAAATATATTATTTGTAGAGCAATGCCCAATTTTTCAAATAACATTTGTTGAAAAGAACATTATTTCTCCATTGAAGTATCATGGCACATTTGTTGAAAATCTAGTGGCTAATAAGAGTGTGTGTGTGTGTGTGTGTATGTGTGTCTGTGTGTTTCTGTATATGGCATCTTTATTCTTATCTGTTGTTCCATATGTCTATCTTTATGCCAATATGATTACTGTAGATTTATAGTAATACTTAAATCCTGATACTGTAAGCCTTCTCACTTCCTTTCTCAAAGTTCATTTTGCTATTTTAAGTTTTTTTCATTTGTATATTAATATTATAATTAATTTGCCAATGTTCATTTAAAAACCATGCTACTGTTTGGATAGAAATTAAATTGAATCTATAAACAGTTCAAGAAGAAATGCCATCCTAATGATACTGAGTTTTCAGATACATTAACACAGTATATCTCTCCATTGTTAAGTGTCTTTAATTGCTGTCATCAATATTTTGTCTTTATTATCTTAAACATCTTGCATGTTTAGTCAGATTTATTCTTAATTGTCATGTGTTTTATAATATTGCAAATGATAGTTTTTCTTTAAATTTATCTACATTTTCAATTGGTCATTGCATATGGGTCCAAAAACTGTGATAATTCCAGTATCTGCATCATCTTTTGATTTGATTCTGTTGATTTATCTCTTCACAATTGACCTCCTATAAAGCAGTTGGAATTCCAGAAGTATTTCAGTTTGTTAATACTTGTTAATACTGTGGAGGAAAGACCACAGCTTTACAATTACATCAAGATCAAGGAGAATTTTGTTGGAGTGGAGAAAACACTAACTGTAACGTTAAAAGACAGGAAACTAAATGTCCATCAAAAGTAATATTTATATGTGGCACTAAATAAATGCAGATTGAAAATCCAAGGGAAAAAGTTCAGCAGCATTATTCTTACATTTTCCTAGAGCATAAGCAAAGCTGTGTTCCAATAAAACTTCGTTTGAAAAAAAAAGTTGATAGGCCCGATTTAGCCTGTGGGTATAATTTACCACCCTTTGTCTTAGAGAAGTCAGAGAGGTATAAGATAAAATGCAGAGGAAGAAGAGAGTGAAAAGGGGCCCAAAGTCTTTCCTATGTGCAAAGGCCTTTTCCCATTCTTCTCAAATTATCCTATAAAACTCTAGTAGATAAGTACATACTCAGGGAAGTCTCTCCTTTCTTAATTATGGATTCCTCTTTTGACCTTTACTTGACTCTATTATAATTCTACAAAGATACATCTATCTCACCTAACATAATAAGAGGTCCTTGAGTGAACATAACATGTCTTATTCATCTTTGTATAGACATTTTTAGGAGTGTAGAAAAAAGTTGAAATAATCATGTGGGCAACAAAATTGACTTACCTGATATCAAACCATGTTCATTTCGTTGTGGCAAAATCATCTTCATTTTATTATTTTCTTGAGAAACTTTTGGCTGTGAGAAAAGTGAAAGAATGTTTAAGAAGCAGATGATAGGGAGAGAGATCTGTAAGTGGATAACACAGAGTTCAAAAAATGGACTTCAAATGGTGGGTGTCCCGGAGTAATGAAATGGAATAAAGGGGAATAAAAGTAAGATTTTGATAAGCTATAAGGAAGAAAGGAAATAAGATTTTTTATAGTACAAAGATTATCGATGCAAATTTAATTACTTCGATACACAAACCCAGTCCACTAATTTTGATCATTCTACGTGGAAAATGCAAACATGATTAAAGTTTTCTGTGAAATAACTAGATGGCACTTTATTGAGGTAGAGAACGTTGTCTCTACAAGGCAGTGTGGTATTAAGAAGGTGTTCACTAAAGGTGTTGATTGATGGGCAAAGAGTCCCTTTCCTCAGCATTTCTAATTATTTCAACTGGATTGCACCAGTTGAAGAGATAAAAATCAGGAAAAGAAAGACAGGATATTTATGTTACAATAACAATAGAAAACCCTGTTGCTCCTGAAAAGAATATGGGTCTAACCTGTCAAGTTCTTCGAACTTAGAAAATGTGTTCAATATACAGTGACATACGTATTTCCCACAGTGTTTTTGTATTTCCTTTGAGCAATTCATAGTAAACAGATTCAAGCTTTCTCAGTTGTGTCTCAAAATCCCAATTCTGATGTGGCTTTTTATATTCCCCACTGTTGCCGTGTTTCCAGACCTTTCATTTTTCTTCGACCTTATCTCAAGGCTGAAAGTTTATCATATTATTAGACAACAGAGCAGAACAAAACAATACATCAAGCCTCAGCACTCGGTATTGTTTTGCAGAGAAAACCAGGTGAATTCCTTTACTGTGTGATTAGTGAAACAGAAGGGGATGTATCAGGTACCGTGTTTTAGAAATTGAAAAGAGTTGATATGTTTAATTAATGGTTAAAGGAACAAAAGTATAGCAAATAGATTAGAAAGTAAGTAATTGAAATAAATATGCAAAGCCTAAAAAAACCTAAGAGATTTGTTTTTATAAAAATCTCAGGAACATGTAGGGGAGAAATAAATTCAGATGTGATGTCTAAATTAGGAACATAGTAGAACATTTTATTCAATAATACAAAAGTGGGATTCTGGGACCAATTGTTATACTTTTACATGTAAAATTCCATTATTACCATTAACATAAAGATGTATTACAATTAATTCTAGTAACACACCTAAATTGATTATTGGATGTTCCCATCTAGGTATCACATTGAGTCTTCTCCAAATATAAATACCTTAAATATCCATAACCAACACTTTTCAAGAAGTAGCCCAAAAAAATTAACCTTTGTCATGTTAAAAGCTTTTCAGAGATAAATACATAGAAAATTATTTGTTGTTATATCCAAAGAAATTCAAGAAAAATCAGAATAAGTATCATCAAATCTTTGGGAATGAATATTGGATTCGTTTCATCTTCCATTTTGGAAATAAATGCTATGATTTGTGAGGCTATTCTGAATTCAACTTGCCACACTGAGCTTCAAATGTATGAGAAAGGTTGTTCTCTGGTATTTATAGATCTAAAACACAGCTGATATCCTCATTCAGCTACACACTCTGGATGATTATTGCATGCCTCAAGTGAGTACTATAAGGCACAAGAAATGTAGACCACATGAGAAATGGAGTCATTTTCTCCACATGCAGGACCTGAAAAATCCATCTGATTGTGAAATGGAATGTGCATATTACAAGAAAGGCAGCCACAGGCGTGAGTTAGCACCTGCATGCTCGCAAACCGTGAGAGCAGGAGCCTGTGCTAAACACAGAGCAAGGCTTCGGGGCGACTTAACTCCTCTCAACTTTCACCTTTGAACTTCTATTTTTGGGTTGGATAATAATAGATTCCTGGCTCTTATGCTTCTCAGAAAAAAAAAAGGAAAATGATTATTGTAATGATTTAAAACATGCTTATTTTTCTTTTTACCTTATTTTTTTTTTCCTGTCTATACTATTAGGTTGGTGCAAAAGTAATTGCAGTTTTTGCTATTTCAAAAACTTGAATTATTTTTGCACCAATCACATACTATGTAAAACAAAAAGGAATTGCCTTCAACTAAACTAAATTAATTAAATTTTTGTATGTCAACTATGTTAAACTCTGTGGAAAGTTACCTGCATAGAGCTTATTATCTAATAAAGAAAATTGAATGAATCTTGATATTAATAGTAAAGTGAAATTCAGATTAGCCACTGAAAACTTTTGAATTACTAAAATTATGTGAGAACTTAACAGTTGTTTGTTAAATGTAGAACTGTTACTCTGGCATTGTGAGAAGAAAAATAAACCTTCATTATTTTACAGGTGTTTTGGTTTAATGGATACAGATTAGTACATTATACTTAGACCAGTATTTGTTCATTTAAAAAGGAACACTTCTGAAATACTTAAGGGATTTAAAAGTTTATTCTATTGACATTACTGACATTAAACATTTAGCAGTTGAAGTTATCTGAGAAATTGTGTTTGCATTGCTAATCTACATCGCCATTTTTTTCTCTCTTGAATTTGTGCATTTTCAGGTAGGACAAAGAAAGAAAAACAGAATTCAGAAAGGGAAAAATATTTGGCATTTTCTGAGACCAACAAGTTATTCTCAATTTGGCTAGCGTAAAGAATTCCTGAAAGAGAGGAGTAGCAACAGTGAGTGGTCTACCTGGAAACCTCATAGTTATAAAGAGAGAAGGCAGGTGCATTGGGAATAAAGGAGGAGACTGCAGTGGTGAAAAATTAGGAATACTACATGTAACATTTTGAATAAAAGATGTTTTTCTTCAGATATACAAAATTTTGCTCCAGTTTGTTTGACATAAAGCTTATAGACTCAAGTCAAACTGCTCAAGACAAGAAGAAAAGCTTTGTGATGCTGAAAGAAGCCAAAGTCCTTTAAAATCCTTTCAGTGTGTGGAATACATTTCAGAGTTGCTTTCTCCTGGAGCCAGCCAGCTTATGCATACTAAAGTTGTCCAGTTTTATTTTCCACACCAAATGCATTTGAAATCCTTGACCACGCTACATACAGTAAAAAAGTAGAATAGGGCTCTTAAAGTGGTCTAATATTTTGTTCATATTGTCCTTTAAATTTAAATAGCAGGAGTAAACAAAAAGTTCAATGTTCCATATGTGAATTTCAAAGACACAAAATTATATTTTTTCTGTGGTGTGGTCCATATGTTTAGACTAGATCTTTTAATGGGTGAGGCAGAAGACAATAAATGGAGAGTCATATTTTATTTCCTTTCTCAACTGTAAATGATGTATTCCTGTGTTGTCTTATTAACTACATCTACTATAGAAAATAAATCATACTTATTGCTCATCTTACATTCTTGCTGAATTTCACATAGAAGTTTCAGTTTCCATGAAAAATACAGTGCTACTAACCTCAGAATTCTTGTTATAGTTACATCAAAATTTACCACATAACCAGGATTTGAAACATTAGTATTAATGTTCCATTTAACTCTGTCATATATTCAATTACATTATTTAAAATTGATGTAGCAAGAGACATGTTCAAAAGGAAGATGTTATTGCCTATTGTTGAAATTAAAACCTCAAAGGGACAAAGAACATACATCTCAATTTGGCTAGCGTAAAGAATATCCATCAATACAACTGGGAAAGGACGGTCTCTTCAATAAATGGTGTTGGGAAAGCTGAATAACCAGAATAACCATACGTAGAAGAATGAAACTGAACCTCTCTTACCATACACAAAAATCAAATCAAAGTTGATGAAAGGCTTAAATCTAAGACCTGAAACTATGAAATGACTAGAAGAAAAGTTCAGGAAACAACCCAGGACATTGGTCTAGGTGAAGACTTTTGTTCAAAACCTAAAAAGAACGGACAACAAAACCAAAAATAGACAAATGGGATTACATCAAGCTGAAAAAGCTTCTGCTTGGAAAGGAAACACTCAACTGAAACTCAAGTGAAAATAGCCTACAGAATGAAAGAAAATGTTTGTAAACTATCCATCTAACAGAAATTAATATCCAGAATATATAAGGAATTCAACTCAATAGCAAAATAATAATAATAATAATCTGATTGAAAAATGGGCAAAAGACCTGAATAGATATTCCTCAAATGAAGACACACAAAGTTTAACATACTTCTATGATTAAAAACTCTCAATACATTAGCTATTAAAGGCATGTACCTCATTATAAAAACCATATGTGAAAAGTCCACAGCTAACATCATATTCAATATTGAAAAATGGAAAGCTTTTTCTCTAGGAATAAGACAAAGATTCTCATTCCCACCATTTTATTTCATATATTACTGGAAGTCCTAGACTTAGCAATTAGGCAAGAAAAAAAAAGGCATCAAAATCAGAAAGAAAGAAGTAAAATTGTCTCTGTTTGCAGATGACATGATCACATATGACACAGTTTAGATGTTTGTTCCTCCAAATCTCAGTTGAAATGTAATCTCCACCACAGAGGTAGGAGGTATTTGGGGCCAGATCTCTCATGAATGGCTTGGTGCTGTCCTCATGATAGTAAATGAGTTCTCATGAAATCTGGTTGTTTAAAAGTGTGTGGTATCTCCCTCCCTCTCTCTTTCTTCTGCTCTTGCCATGTGATGTGCCTGCCCCACCTTCACCTTCTACCGTGATTGTAAGCTTCCTGTGGCCTCCCCAGAAGCTGAGCAGATGCCAGCATCATGCTTCCTGTACAGCCTTCAGAACTGTGAGCCAATTAAATCTCTTTTCTTTATAAATTGCCCAGCTTTAGGTATTTCTTTATGGAGACTTAAGAATGGACTAAGACAATATATATATAGAAAATCCTAAAAACTCTACCAAAAGTCTGTTAAAAACAAAATTTTAAAAATAAAAACAAAGGTATTTGAAATTAGTAGAAAATTAAATATCTATATATGTAATGAAAGAAATGTTTTCTCCCTTAAGAAAGAAACAAATTTACATATCATAATGGCATACCATGTACAGAAAAAAAATTGATTCTGACCTATCTACAATATAATCTATTCTCATAAATTTAATTAGTGACAAAGAAATAGGAATACTATATGTAACATTTTGAATAAAAGATTCTCAGATAAAGGAAGGGTCTCATGTATAAGTTAAAAATATATGTCATGTAGAATAAAAATTAATTTACTTGGCATCAAACATTTTTACAACAATCTCCAATACTATGATACAGTAAAGCAATATTTTTAAGTAAAGAGGAAAATAAAATGACACTAAAAAATTAGTACCCAGCCAAATTTTCCTTTCTGTGTAAAAGAAACAGACAAGAAAATTTCCCTGTAAGTCCTTTCTGAAATAAAAGTATTTTGTACTAAAAAAATTTTTGCTGTGGAAAATATGTGTCTATGAAAGCCATTTATATACAGCATTGAGGCTAATCAACTATGAGAATCATGGTATCAAAATGGAATCTTTGTTGTAAAACTATATGTTCATCAATTGTGCCAATGAAATTAATTTCTAGTTCTGTTGAAATCAATTAATTTGAAGTATAATATTTTATTAAAATAGAAACATATAGCATAATCCCATTCTTGCAATATTACCATCTCATGCTTCTCTTAAATATTTATTCTTCTATTAATATCCAGAATCATGTACACAAAGTGGTTATGTTTGCATAGTATATTTTTGTTACTTTTTATTAATTATTTTGGTTCTATGTTATTTCAATTTTTGTATTTAGCATATTATATTTTAAAAACTTAGTGGAATGATTTTTAAAATATAAAGACATTTGTTCAAATGAAAACAAACAAAAACCTAAGTACATGTGTTATCAGTCCCACACTTGCTTAATCTACACAACCTGGTCATATTAAATGAACCACAGAGCAATGATAGAACTGTGTAGTGAGTAGAGATTTACTCTCCCAGAGTAACACTGTGGATGTCTGAAACACAAGGAATGAAGGACAATAATCAATATGTATTTCTCAAACTACAAACATACAGGATGACCACTCATTCATAAAAATGGTAGTTTACATTTAAATAATATGCATACATGATTCATTGAAAACAGAACTGAAATCCTTGATTGTTACAATTTCTTGATACAAAAGATTTATTTTGGGAATGCACATTTTATATAAGAAATTAGAGCATCAAAATTCTAATGCTAAAACACTAAAGAAAAATACAAACCAATGTTTATCATTTCTGAACCAATATTCTGCTCACAACATTAATAACAACAATATAAGACACTTCTACTTTTCCAGTGTGCGTGAGAAGTGGAGTGGTATCATCGTTTCTGTAAATCTGTGTCTATTCTAGGTAATGTCTAACTACAAGAAATAATATTTGTAAATATATTACTTATAAAGCTGTATACTATGATATTAGGAGGAATAGACATTATTTAAATAGAGACTATATCTCTTATTTACACAAATCATTATGGAAAACTTTGACTAAAACTGACCCTCATTATATGACACGGAAATCCTGTTACATAACAAAATAGTTAGAGACCCAAGCACTTTAACATTAACTGAGAGGCACTAATTATTTTAATGAAGGAAGAGGACTTAAGTTCCAATAATTATTGTTGGAAAGTAATGCCCCAAAATATTTTAATCAAGTCATTCCCATATTTTACTCATAACACATATAAAAAATAAGTTACAAAAAAGTATTACCTCAAGTGGCTCTTAGTTGCTTGAGTATAGATTCTGAGGTTTTAATAAACATAACTTACTTTTAGCAACTGAAGTTCATTAAACAGTCAAGGTCTATGCTTTAAGGGTTCTATTGAATGTACAGATCAATACACTCAGGTCTTCTGTTTATTAAAGTAATTAAAATGTACATATCACTATACCCTTAGTAGTCTAGTAGTCTGCATGTCATTCTAGAGTTAATGAGTAAAAAAATGGGGAGGGGGTTCTCAACAATTCATTGGACTCAGCCTACTGCCTTGTGCAGATTTGTATTTAAACTCTCCAAATTGGTTAGCTTTGATTCTTGCTTCATGTATCTCTAGAGATACGTGCTCATAGGTTCTCTGCTTTAAACAGAAAGAATAACTGTGCAATTTTTATTCTTTCTGTTTAAAGCAGAGAACCTATGAGCATGTATCCCTATTTAAAAGATGAATGATGCACTTACCATTTGAATCAATGTTGCCTTTTCTCTTATAAATTAAAAATAAAATCCTAAGCCCCTATCAAGTAAACAGACCTCCTCTTGGTCAAGGTGACCCCAGAGAAACCTTAAAAACTGAGTTCCTCGCCATGACAGGCAAGGAGATCAGATACTCCTCGTTGTAACCACTCCCCTTTGAAATTTAGACAAAACTGACCAGAATTAATGTTAAAATAGAGATCATAAGACTGATAAAATAGATTATTTTTGGCAATAAGATACCAAATTATTAATAAGACCTAAGGCCTTGCAAGGCAAGTGTTAAGTCATGCCTGTAGCCCAACAACCTTGCTGAACAGGTCATATTTGGCTGACTCTGGTGTAGCATTTTTATCTTAACTTAAACATTCTTTTTTGCCAATTCCTAGTGTTTAGACACAATTTTGTTTCTTTAGTCAGTGTATATTTTAAAAATTCTCTGAATCCACCTGTAATTTGTAAGCCCCTCGTTCAAGATTTCCTGCCTTTTTGGGCTAAACCAATGTATACCTTCCATATACTGATTTAGGTCTTTGCCTATAACTCCTGTCTCCCTGAAATGTATAAAACCAAACTGTAATCTGCTGTCTTATGTATACTTTATCAGGACTCTCTGAGACTGTTTCTGTGGGCCACAGTTACTCACGTTGGCTCAGAATAAACCTCTTCAAAATGTTCTAAAGAGTTTAGTTTTTCAGTTAACATTTTTTTTTTCATTTGGCTTCCAAACATTTTACATTTGTGCTCTTTTCCTCTCTCTACCACGGAGGTAACATTTTCTTTCATCACATTTTTCATAAGTGATAAATGTATTCTTTATGATTCTTGTATATATTGAGTACTTTATCTCCTTTACATATTTCAACATCCACAATTATTTTCCTATATAGTTTTGGAAGGCAGCTATGCTAACCACTATACCACCAACACAGCCTATATAGCTTTGACTCATTGTAGGTATTTTGTTGTTTTTGTTTCTTGAATTTTGTTTTTGAGACAGGGTCTCCCTCTGTTGCCCAGGCTGGAGGGCAGTGGCATCATCATGGTTCACTGCAGTCTCCATCTCCAGGGCTCAAGCAATCCTCCACCTCAGCCTCCCAAGTAGCTGGGACTACAGGCACATAGTACCATATCCAAATAATTTTTTTTTGTTTTTTAGGGATGGGGTCTCACTATGTTGCCCAGGCTGGTTCAACCTCCTGGGCTCAAGCAATTCTCCTGCCTTGGCCTCCCAAAGTGCTGGGATGACAGGTCTGAGCTACCTGCCCTCCAGTTTGGTTTTTTTTTTTTTTAACTTACTCTGAAATGTAGTGTTTTTTACATATATTTTTAAAAATCATCTTAGAAATCTTGCTACACGGGGGAGAAAAATGCAATTTCTGACATCTTATGTGCTCGTGAAAAGAGTTAATCTCTATTCCATCCATTAAATGATCACACTTTACGATTTACATCATATGGTTTAATGAAACTAGCTTTGCAAGAAGGATGTTGTTAAATTATGTAAATCTCACAATAAATTTATCCGGTAATATAATCAGTATAACAGACAATGGTTTGCTAAATCATAACTTTAAGTCCTCTTTTGTGGTAAGCAAACTAAATAAACATTTTATCTATTATATATATGCACACCTCTTACATAGAGCTTTATTCACCTTTTACGCTAAAGGAGTCGTTGACTCCATATCCTGAAGAACTTGAAAGCTAAGAAAATTTACATCATTACAGCAAAGCTATACATAGGGAGGAGGGGCCAGAGACTAGCCCAGAAACTGAAAAGATCACATCCAAATTTTACAGTTCTTGTGGGAATAGAAAATACATGCAGTTTGTGTGATGAACATTTGAAAAAGTTAAAGCTAGGTCTATTGTCCAGGTCAAGCAACAATGAACATTTCACATTGGCAAGTAAGGCAGTGACTTAAGTGATGTAAATCGAAGGGTCCTGAAAAGTAGCCCCCAACTCTCTGAAGAAAAGTATATCTCCCCACTATCCCACCGCAATGCCTGAAATGTTTAGTATTGCTACAAGTACTTATGAATTAAGGTAAAATCTGTAAAGTGCAACACATTAGTTAGAATGGTAGGCCTGAATAATGTCCCCCAAAAATATCCAGGTCCTATATTACCATATATGGCAGTCGACTTTGCAGATGTGATTAAAGTAAGAATCTGTAGATGGAGAGATTATTCTAGGTTATCTATGTGGGTCCTAAATGTAACCACGAGTGTCCTTCTAAAAGAGAGGTAGAGGGAAATTGGACTACATACAGAAGAAGAAGAGGCGATATGTTGACTGAAGCAAGATGCTACCCTCCTGGCTTTGAAGATGGAGGAACGGACCAGAAGCCAAGCAAAGCAAAGAATGCAGCTATGGAAGGTAGAGAAGGCAAGGAAACAAACCTTTCCTAGATCCACTGGAAGGAGCTCAGCCCTGATTTTGGACTTCCAATCTCCAGAACTATAAGATAGTAAGTTTGGGTTTTTAAGCCACTAAATTTATGGTAATTTGCTGTAGCAGCAATAGAAATTTAATACAATTAGTAAGCAAATGGATGGTTAAGTCATTTGAATCCCACCCATATAGGTGCATTCTGATTAGGAATGGTGTTAAGAAGCAAACGGTAGCAACATGGATGGCATTAGGTATTATAGAATTTTATTCTGAAGTCAAAGCCTGCTAAAAAAATACAAGGGCTTCAACAGGCAGCAATTGAAAATACCACATTTTCTATTACTACTTCATATTATTGTTTATTTAATTCTGTTCTAACAAACATCATACTTGGTCACGTAATCTCAATAAAGTAATCAACTTCTAACTTGATAGTGGAGTGGAATTTCAATCTCTATTTTATCCTAGAAAATACATGGAGAGCAGATTCTTACAAAAATGCAAAAAAAAAATATTGTAACATTCTCTTTTCAATTGAGTGGGAAAACACCCTACACACATAGGCTATTTCAATTTTTTCTTTTTCTTGTCATTTGTGTCAGAAATAAATGCCCTACTGTTGAAAAGGTTTGCCATCTGACTCTCCGTACTGTATTCAGATGAATGACATAATGTTTTGGAAGTATACCAAAGAAATAAAAAATGCTTGTTTAGTGAGAACTAACAATCTATTTATAAAGGTGATTATATCCTTATCATAATCTAAAAATATATTATGAATTTTTATATCAATATAAAAATATGTTGTATATTATGTATTACATATTTATTACATATAATAAATATGTAATAGATAATATATTTTATCTGTAAAATATATGTAATATTTTATATTATAAGTAATATATTTTACATATTATATATTATATGTAATATAATATAATTTTATCTATAATATATAAAAATATATTTTATATGTAATACATATTTTATGTATAATATATTTTTATAAGTCATATATAATAATAATAATATATTTTAACCTCCTTTCAAACCAATGTCAGAAATATTATTTATGCAGTGTTTAAGATATTGAAGGAAATAATTGAATGCAATTAAATCAGGAAAGTTTCAAGATGTGTTTTTAACTAAAGACAGTCATGAATTGACAAGGAGGAAAACAAATTTTTGCAATCACTGAAACTAGAGCTAAGAGGAAAAGCAGTCCAGTCACAAAGGCTAGAGAATTTCCCACAAACCGACAAAGAGTAATAATGTAAGTGACACCTCTATGGTTTAAACTGGATATAGCAAGTAGAATCTGAGTCCATTTTAAACCCCATTATGGCACTTTGTTTAATGGCAAGTGTGAAACACCCCTGCTAAATCATTCCTGGCATAATCAATGTAGTCACTGCCGTGTCTAACTGCATTTTCATAGGTCTGCTGCCTTAGCACATTTCCAGAGTTATTTCTTCCTCTCCTTCACCAGCTCTCTACTAAAACGCTCTGGTAATCATCCTTTACTGAATTTGAAGGCTGTGTCCTCTTCAGAATGCTCGTCTATGCCGATGGCCTTCTGAGTTTAATGGCTTGTAATTACTGTTCCCTCCTTAAACTGTGTAACTTTCTAACTGTAAAAGTAAGCAGTATTCTGCCAAAATCATTCCCTCTAGGAGAAACAAGAACGTGAAGCAAGGTTATTGGTATCCATGCCAAAGAGAAAGAGACTGACAAAGCCGATTCATCCACTTGTCTGCAGGATCAAATTAAAGGCACAAGCCAACGCTTTCCTTTAAGCCTTGACCTGGCTGGGACAACATGAAATAACCTTATTCCTCATCTGTGTCAGTTGAAACAGGGTTGTTTTGAGAGTGAGCCAGATTTGGTCTATTTATTTCCATTAATACAATCAATTATTATGACAGTTCATCAAGGTTGGGAGTGAGTGAAATTTCTAAAAATACTCAGTCTATAAGAATTCTATTACGAGTGGTTCTGTAGATTAGTGTCAGCACACTAATAGTCAAACATCCTTGACTTCATCTCATATAAATAAATCCAAATGCAAATATCAGTCAGTCAATATATATTGTATGTCTAGCTCCCACACAATTTTTATAGCACTTAGGTAGCTTCTCTACCAACAAGGAAAGTAAAGTAAAATATTTGTAAAAAACTGACAAATATGGTTAGTGATGTTCTTCATAGATTTTGACTGACAATTTAAAAAGTGCTAAAGAATATCCCCAGAGCAAATATCACTAAAATAGTTTTGAAGTGAGTAAAATCTGTACAGAAAAGTAAAATTTTATTCTATTTACATTCAGATACTATTTTAAATAATAAAATACACAAAGAAAATGCGATCACTAATATAGACAACTTTAGCACCCTCAGGCTATCTCACAGATTTGTATATACAGTCCTGTGTCATTGTATTAGTCCATTTTCACACTGCTATAAAGAAACTACCTGAGACTGGGTCATTTATAAACAAAATAGGTTTAACTGACTCACAGTTCCACAGGCTGGGGAGGCCTGGGGAAACTTAGAATAATGGTGGAAGGTGAAGAGGAAGAAAGGCACTTCTTACCTGGCAGCAGAAGAGAGAGTGAGAGCAGGTGCAGGGGAAACTGTCACTTTTAAACCATCAGATCTCCTGAGAACTCCCTCATTATCATGATAACAGCAGGGGGGAAACAGCCCCTATGATCCAATCACCTCCCACCAGGCCCCTCCCTTGACACATGGGGATTACAATTCAAGATGAGATTTGGGTGGGGACACAGAGCCAAACCATATCAGTCATATAACATTTCAGTCAATGACAGACTACATGTACAATGGTGGTCAGATGCCTTGTAGCCCAGGTATATAGTAGGCTAAGCCGTCTAGGTTTTTGTAAATACATTCTATGATGTTCACACAACAATGAAATTGCCTAATGAGGCATCTCTCAGAACGTATTCCTGTCATTAAGTGATGCATGCCTGTATACATCTGGTATAAAGACAATAGCACCTTTTGCTTTCGAGGTATACATCAAAACACAATTTTCACAACAGCATAGGGATTAAAACTTCCATATTTAGAATGTTTTACACAGTATAAATGTATCTCAAGTAGTCCCTTTCCCTCCATAAGTCAAACTGTACATATGCAATCAATGCAAGACCATTTTTCTTTCCCTTGGATTAACATAATATTTTGAAAAAAAATTCCTTTTTCTCCAGTCTTGGAGGTGAGCTGAACTGCTTATATTTCTCTTTAAGAGAAACTGTTTGGGATGCATAGCTGATTGACAGTCTGCAGATGCTACAACTTTAGACCCATCCCATGCACATGCAAGGCCACTTCCAGTTTGCTGCTTTCAGTCAACAACTGAGTATGGCATGGGGTGGCAGAGAGTAGTAGAACTCAGCCACCTGAGAATTCTCACCCATCCAATTCTACTTGATATGGGATTCCTCTAATGGGCAACTTTGGCTGTGGGGCTCTCCATTGGCTTGGCCAAAACTTTCTCAGGACTATACTTGTACTCTGAGACTCTTAATCCAATTTTTCTCTCTTTGCAATTGAGATGTGAAGCCTCTCGGCCTACTCCTGTTTCTTCTCTGTTTGTCCTCCAGAAGCATTACCCTGGAAATCTCCTGCACATCTAGTTTAGTCTTGGCATTTTCTTCTTGAAGGGCCCAAATGTAAACAGGTGATTCCAGGAAAAAAGGAGTCACCCCCATCATTATCATTTACAATCTTCTTCTGACTGTCACTGAGCTTCTCATTCCTATAATTCACATCCATACAATTCTAGGCTCTGCAGGGTTACAAGTCCTGCTCATCAAGAAGTGTGTACTTTTGCCAGGAGCATAGCGCAAGTTTCATTGAATTACAAGCTACAGCTGCTACCTGGGCTCTTTGAACTCCTTATGCTCAAGAATCCGTAGACATGAAAGACTGACCATCTTGGCATGCTAAATTGACTGCTCAGCACAAGGAGATAGAATTGCTTTTACACAATAGAGTTAGGGAGGATACATATGAAAGCCTGGTGATCCATGTGAGTGCCTCCTGTACTCCCTTGCCCTATACTAATTATAAATAGATACACAAAACAACCTGAGACTGAGAAAGATATAATTACCTAAGGCTAAGACTTCTTAGGAGTGAAGGTTTGGGCCACACTTCCAGGTAAGCTATTAAGACTGACAAAGTAACAAGCTAGGATAAAAGGAATTTGTAATAGGAAGAGGAGTAATTCAACCTACTAGCCAATAAAACCCTTCTTCTAAATTTTCTCCTAGGAATAATGGCCCCCAGAATCATGGAATAACCACCCATATATAGGTGCAGAAATGGATCTCTGTAGCACAAGGAGACTGTGGCAGGTATGGAGGTGTCCCCTTTAGCTGTGGGAGCATAGCTGGTTGGAATCCTCCAGCTGTCATGACTTTGGATTCACCACAGCATTCACGCCAGTCCACACCTCCCCTGGGAGGTCCCAGCCAATGACTGGCCTCTACGGGGGTATTAGAACCTGACCACTCCTGCCCCACGTTGATTCTCCGATGAGCAGCTTTCATTTGAGGACTCCTGATCAGCTTGGCCAAAACTTTCTCAGACCTGAACTTTGCTATAAAACTTTTTCACAGGCCGGGCGCGGTGGCTTACGCTTGTAATCCCAGCACTTTGGGAGGCTGAGGTGGAAGACCACGAGGTCAGGAGATAGAGAACACGGTGAAACCCCGTCTCGACTAAAAATACAAAAAATTAGCCAGGTGTGGTGGCGGGCGCCTGTAGTCCCAGCTACTCGGAGAGGCTGAGGCAGGAGAATGGCATGAACCCGGGAGGCAGAGCTGGCGCTGAGCCAAGATCACTCCACTGCACTCCAGCCTGGGCAACAGAGCGAGAGTCCGTCTCAAAACAACAACAACAACAAAAACAACAACACTTTTTCACAGATGGGCAGAGCTTCACCCTGATATGGAGGTCTTCTTGCCTATGCTTGTTATCTTTTTTATGTTTCACAACCATTTCTCCAATAAATATCTTACATATTTAGTCTTGGCATCTACTCCTCAGAGGATATAAACTGACACAATTTCTTATTTTTTTTAAAGAAAAAGATGCTCCACTTCAATTCAGCATACCATAAGCAGATTAAATTTCCTAAAACACAAGTTGGATTGTGTCACTTCCTTGTCACTATACATTTCAATCAGAATCAGTCCCAATCCCATTGCAATACAATGTTCTTACATGATCTAGTCAAGGACATTGCACATATTCTTTTCAAAAAACTTCTTGCTTCAATATGATTAGTCTTCTCTCAGACTCTAAGTGGGAATGAACAAGCATTCTTCTTACTACTTCCACAATATTATTTGTTTTCTATAAATATAAATCTTAATATTTTCTCATGAAATATTTACTGAAAACGTAAACATTAAAATTTTTGTGGATTTTCATATCACTAAGAGCTATAAAATCTAATAGTAGCATGAAACTTTTTAGTTTGGGTATTAAACTTTTATTTTATTTATAAAATTGATTGAGGCCGGGTGCGGTGGCTCACGCTTGTAATCCCAGCACTTTGGGAGGCCGAGGCGGGTGGATCACGAGGTCAGGAGATCCAGACCATGGTGAAACCCCGTCTCTACTAAAAAAAAAAATACAAAAAAAAATTAGCCGGGCGTGGTGGCAGGCGTCTGTAGTCCCAGCTACTTGGAGAGGCTGAGACAGGAGAATGGTGTGAACCCGGGAGGTGGAGCTTGCAGTGAGCCAAGATTGCGCCACTGCACTCCAGCCTGGGCAACAGAGCGAGACTCCGTCTCAAAAAAAAAAAAAAAAAAAATTGATTGGAGCAAAAACTGATTCTAAGTTTTAACACTATGGCCTACACTCTCTCTTCGGAAATTTGGCTTTTAAAAATATATATGTATGCAAAAAAATTGTTTTAATTCAAAAGCATTTTTACCATAGAACAATCATAAAATGCATAAAAGCACAATATAAAAAAAACCCCTGATCACACTGTCCCTGGTTATTAACCATTAATACTATTACATAAATATCTAGCAATTTTCCGTGCATGCATACATATATTAAATATTAAAACGTAGCATTTTACCAGTCATGGTGGCTCAGGCCTGTAATCCTAGCAGTTTGGAGACAGAGGCAGGTGGATCCCTTGGGCCCAGGAGTTTGAGACCAGACTGGCCAACATAGTAAGACCCCATCTCTAAAAAAATTTTAAAAATTAGCCTAGCATGATGGTGATACATGCCTGTAGTCCCAACTACTCAGGAGGCCAAGGTGGAAAGACTGAGTCCAGCAGTGTGAAACTGCAGTAAGCCATGATCATGCCATTGCATTACAGCCTGGACAACAGAGCCAGACTCTGTCTCAAAAAAAAAAAAAAGTAAGTAGCATTTACACATATAAATTTGAAATCAAACAATATTGGCTGCTTTGTTAACTGATATTTTTGCTAAACAATTTTGTTAACATCATTAACATTTAAAGGTTAAAAGGATCAGAAGTACTAGGATTCATTGAACCAATTTTATTGTATGCAAAGTTTAGTTTCTTCAGAGTTTTAAATGAATAATTTCACAAAATATATACTTATAAAACATCTTTGATGTTTCCTTAAGGGTAAATCTCTAGGATTCTGGATCAAATTTCTTTATGCATTTTTTAGGATCTTGATGTATGGTATCATCATGCATATTGCTTAAAAAGTTCTGCAAAATTATGTTAGTTTTTTTTTTCAAGTGTTCTGAATCTCGTTTATTAGACAGCACAGAAATAACAGGTTTAGAGTATATTGCAAAAAGAGCTCAAACTGTTCAGATACAGCAACTGGGCTTACTATGGGACAGAAGGGGGAATACTTCAGACTACTGTACAGGGACACAAAGACTCCTCATCCTAAACAAAGTATTAAGGTACATAGACAAGTTTCTTGTAAGACAGAAAACAGAGAAATCCACAGTAACTCTAACACATCCCTTAAGGAATAAGCATGTATTTGTAGAAAGCTTTCCTAGAGAAACCACTTTCACAAAAAAAAAAAAAAAAAAAATTATGTTAGTATTCTCTGAAATTTTAATTTTTTTATTTTTTTCATTTTATGCATGAAGTGTTTTTGCATTTTCACTTATTCATATTTTTACATATCTTTTTTTAATAAACTGACATTTTCTTAATGATATACTGCTTCTAATATGAGGGGGAATAGGAATGTTTGCTTTGGAGTTATTCAGACCTAGATTTGAGTTCTGGTTATGACATTTACTAGTTGTGTGAGTTCAAGCCTGTTACTTAACTCTTTAAGACCCAGTTTTGGCTGGGCTTGGTGGCTCATGCCTGTAATCCCAACACTTCGGGAGGTTGAGGAGGGCAGATCACCTGAGGTCAGGAGTTTGAGACCAGCCTGACCAACATGGAGAAACCCTATCTCTACTAAAAATACAAAATTAACCAGGTGTGGTGGCGCATGCCTGTAATCCCAGCTACTCGGGAGGCTCAGGCAGGAAAATCACTTGAACCTAGGAGGTGGAGTTTGCAGCAAGCTGAGATCGTGCCATTGCACTCCAGCCCGGGCAAAAAGAGCAAAACTCTGTCTCAAAAAAAATAAATAAATAAAAATAAATAAAATAAAAACCTGGTTTTGTTCTTGTGGTTTTTCTGTAAAATCGAGATAATAATATTTATATCATTGACTGGTAGTAAGGATGACATAAGATAAAAAAAAGTTTTAATTCATTGCTTAGTATATAGTGACTATTCAAAAATTTTAGTTATTATTGGCATATATATCTTGAATCTTTTTAATTATTGTTAAATTTCTATTTCTATTCTTTCTCATTGTTCTCTCTGAGGTGTTTGACTGTCAAATCAGACACACAAATGTCAGTGGTTTTATCCAATATCAAGTTTCCAAAATAGCATTAAGGACATGGGCAATTGTAAGACACTGGCAAAGCATGAAGATGTATTATATGCTATATCTTATAATATATTCCAATTATTTTTATATAGGGAGTCAGTGACCTTTTTGAGCAATTAGGAATGGGAAAAAAGTAAATTATTCTTTATTTCTTGGTGTATATCTTAGTTTCTTTCTGGTAACGTATTTCACTTTCTGAATAACTTTCTTTAACAGTTCCTATAGAGTAGAGCTGTCAGTGTTAAATTCTAACAACATTTTTTTGTCTGAGAACATATTTCTACTTTAAAAAATATTTTGCTGGATATAAAATACTGAACTGAGATGTTTTTCCTTTAGCACTTTACAGATGCCACTCCATTGTCTTACAACTTACATTGTTTCTAAAGAGAAGTTTGCTGTGATTCTCATCTTTGTTCCTCTGCATGCAATGTGTGTTTTTTTTTTTCCTGCTACCTTCAATATTCTTCCCTAGTTTTATGTTTTCACGTGTGTTATCTTTTCCTTTATCACCTAATTTTACTTTACTTTTTAATTTAATTTAATTTAAATCTTTATTTTATTACAGTAGTTAACCTGTTTGGTGTTCTCTAATCTGTGCTTTGAGTTCTAACATTAATTTTGGAAAAATCTTAACCAACAGCTCTTCAAATGTTTCCCCTATCCCATTCACTCGTCACATTCTCAAATTCTACTTACACATATTTTATTTTATTTAGAGACAGCATCTCGCTCTGTTGCCCAGGCTGGAGTGCAGTGGTGCAATCATATCTCACTGCAGCCTCAACCTCCTTGGATCAAGGGATCCTCCTGACTCAGCCCCCTGAGTACCTGAGACTACAGATGTGAGCCACTATGCCCAGGTGATTTTTGTGTTTTTGTAGAGATGGGGTTTTGCCACGTTGCCCAGGCTGGTCTTGAACTCCTGGACTCAAGTGATCCACCTACTTCGGCCTCTCAAAATACTGGGATTACAGGCATGAGCCACTGTGCCTGGCCTATTTACAAGTGTTTTAGATAATTTAATATTGTTCCAGAACTTGGATGCTCTATTGTTTTAGCTTCAAACTTTTTTCATGTTTCATTTTGTGTAATTTTAATAGCCTTGTCTTCATGTTCACTGATTCTTTCCTCAGCTGTGTTGAGTCCACTGAGAAATCTTCATCACTATTTCTGTGTTTCTCATTTCTACCATTTTGATTTCCTTCCTTATACTTTCTCTCACTCTCTCTCCCTCTTGCTCTCTCAGCAGATTTTGATTACCATTCACTCTCTTCATTAGGGACTTTGCCATACTAATCATAGTAAATCATAGTTTTTTCTATTTCTTGTCAGTTCCACCATCTTTAATATCTCAGTCCAGTTCCAATGATTACTTTGTCTTTTGGCTTGTGTTGTTTTCTTATTACCATATTGTGTGCTCTACCTTATTTTTATTGATAACTAGACATCTGTGTAGGACAGTAAAGACTGTGGCAAGAACTTTTTTAGGAAAATGGTCTTAACTTTATCTCAGCTAACCCTTTAATGTATGAGTTTGAGTCAGTCTAGTTAGGAAATAGGCTGTCTTTGGAGTTTCTTCTAGCTAGGTTTAAACTCAGCACATTATAGACTTCAAATTTTCTTAGCAATACCTTGTGTTTAGGGTGGTGGCTTCTTTGCCAAAGAGATTTTTGTTTATTTGTTTGTTTTGTTTTGTTTAAATAACTGTTCCACACTGAGATTTTATCTGCTCTTTGCACTGTACATTAAGGAGGGTTTATTTGGTGCAAGTTACTTGCTACTTGATGTTTGTTAGCTTGGCAGTGGGGATTGGGGTGTGGACATTCTGTGTTCTGTTAAAACTTTAGGTAGACATTATGTCTTGTGGGTCTCAAAGGTTACTTTTTTCAGTGCCCCTTTCTTCCCTTGGCCTTGTAGACAGACTCTTCCTTTCCCATGGATAGAGGGTTTTCCTCCTGTTTCCTTCATTTAGCTACGGTAGATTTTCTCCAGTGTCCTTAGGACAACAGTATTTGTTTGCCTCTCTCCTCACAAATTAAGGGTTTTTTGTTTTGTTTCGTTTTTTCCCTGGGGAGATAAAAGTGAGAATCCCAGTAAAGTTCTGTGCCTTTTTCACAACTCTTCTGCTTCTCTAGTTTTGTACTATGAACTTTCTCATGACACATCTAATTCCGTGTATGATTATCTGATGGGATTTAAGAAAAGCCTCCAAGAGGATGGGACAATTCTTATACTTGCAGTTATCTTTCTAGTGCACCTTTGGCTGCCCTCCATCAATTTGCCAATTATCCTAATTAAACCCTCATTATCAGGGCTGGCTACTTCCTCCCCATATAAGCTAGAATTTGTACCTCCCCTTTCTCTGCAGTGCTCTTTTCTTTTTATACTTGGGGCCATTTGGCTTTCTTGTAACTTCACCACCTTAATAGGTTCAAAGTAAGTCATGAACTTGATGTTTGTCTGGTAATGTTTTTGTTGTAAATTTGACAGTGAATTTCTTTCCAAATCTCAACATCCCTAACTGGAAACCAGAAATCCCATATGAATTACTTTTGTCACTTCAAACTCTACAAATATATCTTATAAAACAGTACACGCAAATAGGTTGCATTATTATAGGATCATTATTTACTTGTTTGTTTGTTTGTTAAGTCAATCATTCACCAAATATTCGTTTAGTGCCTATGCTGAACATGGTTTTTTCTCAACAAATTACTAGAGCATAGAAATAACTTTCTGTACATCTAAGATTTTATATAAATATACGTACATATATTTAAGAGCTATAACAAAAAGAAAAATAACAGCCTTAATATTATTTCTATTATTAAAGCATAGATTTGTATGCACACAATGGTCCATTTGATTCAAACCCATGTCTGATAAACATAATTGTGGGAATTAAGTATAAATTAAATTTTATATATTCATTTATTATAAGTGTTAATAAGGCAAAACTGAGTTCTACAATTATCTAAATGAGCCTTTGAGGAAAGCACCAATAAGAGCTTGTGGATAACTTGAGGGTTGTTAAAATAATAGTTAACACTTACATTTTTAAAATAGATTTGATACTGGAACAACAAGAAAGATAGTGTTATTTACTGAATGGATCTGTTCCCACTTCAATCACTGATTGTCTTTTATCTGTCATTGACATGATTACTGTACAAAGATTAAACATCCAGTGAGTCGGGATGTAGAGTTAAAAGTCATATGTTACAGAATGGTGTTGTTTAGTCATGGAAGAAGAAAAGGAAATAGGGAGAAGAATACGAAGTCATCAGCCATGTTTAATCCAGGGAAGTCACGTGAGTAAGTTCAGTTGGAAGGATCCACCAAAAATCTATTTCCTAACAACTGGTGGAAAGATAAAAGCTTTCCAAAGGCTACTAGGACACTTCAAATTAAATAAATTTTATCAGAAATAGACTACATGTTGAGAAAAAACAGATACAAGTAATTTTCTCATGTTATTTTATCCTAAATAAATGCCTAACCTTCTTACTTAAAGGTGACAAAATATTCTCTACCTTACAAGCAAAATCAGGCCTAGGCTCAATCTATAATCAACTGTCATTTGGTGAAACCAAGAACAGAATGTGACTTTATGTCTGAGCAGTGTATTTAATTCTGTCAGCCTGATTTCTTGGGGTTTTACTCATCAAAAGCTCAGCACGTAAACACACTGCCTGCAGCCTTGCATTGATTGTCAGCACAATTAATTGCCAGGAAAACTGCAGCTTTATTAAGTGTAGGGCACTAACAATAAAAACATCACTATTTATAGCACAGAGCATGGTGGGATATCTATACAAATAAATATAACTACACAAACAAAATATAACAATAATAAACAAAAGGCCAGCCTGTAGTTCCACAGAAGAACATCAATGAATTTGTTTTAATGCCAAGCCTCAACAGGATACTCAAGTGTCCCTGAGCATAAGATACTGCAACCTCTACTGAGAAACAAGAGCTTTTTGTGATCTCTGAAATGTGAAAAGTGAATGTCAGTCTCTTTAAAACTATTTCTTATAGTTTCAAATCTCTAGTGCCCTAACACCAGCTACAGAAATGCTGTCTAGGTAGAACAGAGAAGAGAAACAACATAGGGTTCAGTTACAGTAGTTCCCCCTCATCCATGGTTCTGGTTTTTACGATTTTAGTTATCGGTGGCCAACTTCAGTCTGAAAATAGGTGAGTACAATAGATATTTTGAGAGAGAAAAAGACCACATTCATGTAACTTTATTATAGTATATTGTTATAATTATTGTATTTTACTATTAGTTATTGTTTTGATTCTCTTACTGTCATTACTTACAAATTAAATTTTATCACAGGTATGCACATACAGGAAAAACATAGGATATATAGTGTTTGGTACTGTTCATGGTTTCAGGCATCCAATGGGCGGGGCGGGGGGGGGTCATGGAACATATGCCCTGCAGATAAGGGGGGACTGCCTATGTATGAAATATTGAAGAATGTCCTAGAATTTAATTAGTGGTGGCATTTTAAGAGCAGATACATCTTGATACACCTTGGAAAATATAAACTGTGTATATGTATCATTGAGGAAACTGTAGAATAAAGACTGAATAGTCTTCTTCTTCAGATTAACGTTTTGAAAAGAAGAGAGTAGGTTTCTATATTATTTCATTTATATAGATATATATCTTTATAGATATTTACTGTAATTTTACAGTGCAATGTTGTCAAAGTCTTAAAGAAGCTAACACACTTTAAAAAAGAGGATGAAGAGTATAGAGACTAACACATATTGAACAGCGTATGAATTGTTGGAGGACCAATGGTTGCCTTCAATACAACATTGGTTTGTTCCATCACATCAATAATATGTTGATTATTGTGGCTAAAGAGTCCATGCAACAAAGCTTGTCTGCGTGGGAACCCTTTAAAAATGATACATCCATTCCATCTAAATTAGAAGAAAAATGGTATTCATTTGATTAAGCATCGTTTTAAAATTTTTTTCAGATATGTGTTGTGAGGCTTAGTGAAGTAATGTATACAAGGACATCAATCTTGGCAGTAGTGATGCTGAGAATCAAACCAACCTCATTCTTCTATTGGATCTAATATATTTGCACCTAGTATAACACAAAAAGAAACAGATGACTTCTTAAGGCCACTTAACTGTGAAGTTTAACTAAATTGAAATGTAAACCGATATTTTCTTTATAATGTCTGTATCGGATGTTTTGTTAAATGCATTATATACTTCAATGCAGACTTCCTAATTCATGCACAGAAGCAATTTCAAATGTAATTGAGAACAAATCCTAAATTTAACATGAGAAAACTGAGACTCAGGCTAAAATTACCTACTCAGGTTCTACTGATCAGTGACAGAAGCAGCATAGAACTATCCTTATTCCTTTCCTTAAACTCTGTCATACAATAAGCTCCCATTAAGCAACTATCATACATGATTCCAGGAAAAACTGTAAGAGTAGAGATATTTCAGTGAGGAAACAATGATTTCTAAAATGCAGAATTGAATTGAGTTTCAAAACTTTAAAATATTTTTAACTTGTCACAGCACAAACGCAAAACTCCTTAAATATGGAAAACCATATCTTATTTATATTTGTAGTCTTAGCACATGGTACAGGTTGAGATACAACTCATTTGCAGTTCTTTCCAGTAACCTAGATCTTCACTTATTTATTCATCTTTGCAAAATGAAAAGTTTTCAGTCTCTCACCTCAAAATAAATGTACTAGATGGAGGGTTTCTTTAACAGAATTTGGTATATAATTTTGCTATTACCATTCTACTTGTTGAGAAGGTGGAAGAGATGAGAAGCAGCAGAAATCCCCCAGAGCTCCTGTGAAAGAAGGTTTGCAAATTATTCTCTGTAATCCTAAGTTACTCTGTCATCTAAAAGGACAAAACAAAACAAAATGGACCTTTGACAAGAGAGAAAAAAGTTGAGACAAAACACCACACACACACACACACACACACACACACACCATCAGATGTTGAAAATACGATTTTTTAAGTATCTGTACTCTGGACACCTATCTAGTTTTCTATTCAGACAAGGCAAATGCCTGTGGCAACAGTGAAAACAGAGTAGGTACAAATACAGGCAAATTCTAAATATAGTCTTATAGTTTCCTTGAAAGGTAACATCTAAATTTTATATAAATTATATGTACACATACAACACATATTTTTATATAAATTTTATATATACATACATATATATTTAAAATTTGTTTCTAGCTTTGGAGTCAAGCTCAAGCATGTGACCATATCCTCATAACTATATGATCTTGAGAAGATACTAATCACTTTTGTCTTCAGTTTTCTCATTTGCAAATTGTAACTAAGAGTATGTCATAAACTTTTGTGATAAGTAAAAATAACATATCTAAAATTTTTCACAAAGAGAATACTCAATGCATTTTTGTAATCTTCTTGAGAATGTAATTTTATAAGACTTAAATTCTCTAGAACAACAAGATTCTCAGGAAGCTATTGATCCTACTGGTTAAATTTAAAACTCTTTCTGAAATGACTCCAATGATGGTAAGAAAGGTACTTCAATTAAATTCAATTAAGAAAGGTACTTCACAACTTACATAAAATTTCTTTTGGTAAAGAAAATATCAGAGCATATTTTAAGATTCTATAAACTGCTGGGAGAACAACATATTTTATGGGTGTCTATATTTTGTCCCTAGGACAGAAAAATCAGAGCATATGAATCCTAGGAAGCAATACACTCCCAACAGCGATTTCAACAAAGAGCCACTCAAATTCTATGTACAAGACCATATCCAATAACATATGGAGTGATTTTTATCTGACAACTGTATCCAGCTTTTCAACACCCATATTCTTATTATTTGAGGAGTATTGTGTTGAGAAACAAGAAGCAAACAGTGAACTGACATTCTACAAGGAGGCCTTTGTTGTTGCCAAATTTACTCTTAACTAGTCTCTTCCTTCTGTAAATTATGGCAGGCAACTATGGAACCAAAACAGAATAACATGCTGTCATCTTGTAACTGTAATGTTCAGCAGAAATTTATCATAACATCTTTAAGAGAAAACATAAACGTTTGTTTTGTGGAGCTACTTTGTTATTTCAGAAAGAGAAAACACTTTTTTAAAAAATTCAGATACCATATTCATGGTTCTACCTCTCTTAATGGACTAATTTATGGGACATGTGAAGCTCGAAATATATACAACAGACAGGTGACTCATATTATAACTACATTAAACAAAAGGTACATCTTTATTTGTGGTTATTTGCGGTGTGTGTGTGTGTGTGTTTTCTGGTTGAATTGATTAATTTATATATTCTAGATATTAGAATATTAGACCTTTGTTGGAGGCATAGTTTGTTAATATTTTCTCCCATTCTGTACTTTATCTGTTTGCTCTGTTGATAGTTTCTTTTGTTGTATAGAAGCTCTTTAGTTTAATTAGGTTCCACTTGTCAATTTTTGTTTTTGTTGTGATCACTTCTGAGGACTTAATCTTTAATTATATCCCATGGCCGATGTCCAGAATGGTATTTCCTAGGTTTTCTTCTAGAATTTTAATATTGTGAGGACTTACATTTAAATCCTTAATCCATCTTGAGTTAATTTTTGTGTACAGTGAAAGAAAGAAGACCAGTTTTATTCTGCATGTAGCCAGCCAATTATTCCTGCACCATTTATTGAATAAGGAATCCTTTCTCTTTTGCTTATTTTTGTTGACTTTCTTGAAGATCAGGTGGTTTTAGATGTGTGGCTTGATTTCTGGTTTCTCTATTCTGTTCCCTTGGTCTATGTGTTTTTGTACCAGCACTATACTGTTTTGCTAACTGTAGCCTTGTAACATAGTTCAAAGTCAGGTAACATGATGCCTCCAGCTTTGTTCTTTTTGCTTAGGATTGCTTTGGCTATTTGGGCTCTTTTTTGGTTCCATATGAATTTTAAATAGTTTTTTCTAGTTCTGTGAAGAATGTCATTGGTAGTTTGATGGGAATAGCATTGTATCTGTAGATTGCTTTGGGCAATATAGCCATTTTGATATTGATTCTTTCAATTAATGAGCATGAAACGGTTTTTCATTTGTTTGTGTCATCTATGATTTCTTTCAGCAGTGTTTTTTAGTTCTCCTTGTAGAGATCTTTCAACTCCTTCGTTAGCTGTATTCCTAGTTTTTTGTTTTGTTTTGGTTTGTTTTTATGAGCAGTTATTGTAAACGAGATTGCACTCTTGATTTGACCCTCAGCTTGAACATTATTGGTATATAAAAATGCTACATTTTCTATGTTTTCTATAATTTTTGTATATTGATTTTATATTGTGAAACTTTACTGAGGTCATTGATCAGTTCTAGGAGCATTTTAGACTGATGTTCCTCAAAAGAGGACACACAAGCAGCCAATAACATAAGGAAAAGTGCTCAACATTACTAAGCATTAGAGAAATGCAAATCAAAACCACAATGAGATAGCACCTCACACCAGTCAGAATGGCTATTAATAAAAAGTCAACAAATAACAGATGTAGGAGAGGCTGCAGAGAAAAGGGAACACTTATACACTCTTGGTGGGAATGAAAATTAGATCAGCCACTGTGGAAAGCACTTTGGAGATTTCTCAAAGAACTTAAATCAGAACTACCATTCTATCCAGGAATCTCATTATTGGGTATATACCCAAAGGAAATAAATCATTCTACCAAGAAGATACATGAACTCATATATTCATCATATCATTTGTTCACAAAAACAAAGGCATGGACTCAACCTAAATGCTCATCAATGTTGGGTTGGATGAAGGAAATGTGGCACATATACACCATGGAATACTATACAGTCATGAAAAAGATTGGAATAATTTCCTTTGAAGCATCAACATGGATGCAGCTAGAGGCCATTATCCTAACTGAATTAACACAAAAACAGAAAACCAAATACCACATGTTCTCACTTATAAGTGGGAACTAAACATTGGGTAAACATGGACATAAAGATGGGACTAATAGGCACTGGAGACTACTAGAGGGCAAAGGGAGGAGGGAAGGGAAAGGTTGAAAAACAAGCTACTGGGAACCATGATCAGTACCTATGTTTTGGGTACCCCAAACCTCAGCATTACACAGGATACCCATGTCACAAAACTACACATGTACCCACTGAATCTAAAATAAAAGCAGAAAAAATTATTTAAAATAAATAAATACAATTTTTATTTGTCAGCTTAAAAAAATAAAAAACTTTTTAAAGACTGGAGGAACTGCTTTCTGAAATCTATGCTGAAAATCACATTCTCCTGAATGCTGAAACACATCCAGTTCACACATCTGTTACTCATTTATGCCACTGAACTAGAAGCTAGGGCAGAAGAGTGGAGTTAGAAACACTGGTCTGCTAAGCCTTTCCTTCTTCACTTTTTTCCTCACCACTTCCGTCTTCCTAACAAGCAGCTTTTTGACTACCAAATGATAGCAAATGTATTAGTTGTGACCAGTACTAAGATTACGTCTGCCAAACATTGCTTATGCACTTTTTTAACATTGGTTTTTACATTTTTATTTTGTAATGGTTTTATATTTACAGAAAATCTATGAAATAGAGTTCTTATACAACCCACACCAGTTTCTGCTTTTATTACCTTCTAACATTACTATAGCACATTTGTTATAATTAATGAATAAATAATAGAACATGTTAACTAAATCTATTATTTTATTCAAGTTTCATTCATTTTTACTCAAAATTGTTTTCTGTTTCAGCATTCCAGCCAGGATATCACAATATATTCACTAGTCATGACTCCTTAGGCTCTTTTTGGTCGTGTTTCTCAAATTTTCCTTGTTTTTGAATGGGGTTTTGAGGGGTACAGGTTAAGTATTGTGTAGAATGTTCCTCTAAATTGGGATTTGTCTGATGTATTTATTATGACTCAACTGAGGTTATTCATTCAAAGGTAAAGTACCACTTTCCTCACATTCTCATATTATTTCAAGAGGGCAACTGTATTAGTTCGTTTTCACGCTGCTGATAAATACACCCGAAACTGGCCACAAAAAAGGTTTAATTGGACTTACAGTTCCACATGGCTGGGAAGGCCTCAGAATCATGATGGGAGGCGAAAGGCTCTTACATGGCAGCAGCAAGAGAAAATGAGGAAGAAGCAAAAGCAGAAACCCCTGATAAACCCATCAGATCTCGTGATACTTATTCATTATCACCAGAATAGCATGGGAAAGACCAGCCCCCACGATTCAATTACCTCCCCCTGGGTCCCTCCCACAACACAGGGGAATTCTGGGAGATACAATTCAAGTTGAGATTTTGGTGGGGACACAGCCAAACTATATCAGCATTCTATCAACATTACTGTTAGCATTAAACTTGGTCACCCACACGAGTTAGTGTTTGTCAGGTTTCTGCACTGTAAAGTTACTCCTTCCCTCTTTCCCACACTGTACTCTTTGGAAAGAAGTCACTGTACACAACACAAACCTGAAAATTGAGGAATTATGCTTTGTATCCTTGAAGGAGGAATATCTACATAAATTGGGATTATTTCTATTTGGAATTATTCTGCATGGGAGATTTTTCCATTATTCCCAATTATGTAATTATTCAATAATTTTTATCAGCATGGGCTCAATTTTTTTTTTACTTTGTGATATAATCCAATATAATTTCATTTATTTTGTGCTCAAATTGCTCCAAATTTGGCTATTGAGAGCTTTCTCAATTATGGCCCTTTGACACGTCCCACGATTGTTTGTTTTTCTTTTTTTCTGTTTTTGTTGTTGTTGTTGTTGTTGTTGTTGTTGTTGTTTAGCACCTTCTTACTTTCTGGCATTGCTGTATGTTCCAGGTTCATGTTATATATTTTCTGCCACAGTTCTAGTATCAACCACTTTTCCCAGAAACCTTGGTTCCTTTCATTAGCGAGTGGTAGCAGTAAACAAGATCTCGATGCTATTAGAAGTCATTGCTCCTAGGCCCTCTCAGCTGACAGAGCAAGGAAGTAATTATCAGCTACATATAGCTATAAATATTTCTATATATGACTATCTGTATCTGTGATAAGCTGAATATGAATTCATAAGATATCTCCAACTCTAATCTATTACTACATAGATCATTCTAGCCTCTTTCTCTATCTGTAATCAATAGTGAAAAATCCAGCTCCCACCATCAGACATGCATTTACTCATTGGCACAATTCCAGCTACATGAATAGTGGTATCAGCATTGTTAATCCATACCACCAAGGGAAACAACTAGCATAGAGTGCTTCTATAAAGCTTTTTTCACCTTTGCTCTTACAGATCCACTCATTTTCAGTTACTGAGATAAGAACCTTTCCTATACTCTCTTCATTAAGGACATTTTATACACTGAAACACAGATTGTGTCGTTTCAAGCTATATTCTATCCTGGGATACCCAACTTCCTAAATGTATTTTTTATATTTTCATACATTAGGGTTCACTCTTTGTGCTATAAAGTTTTATCAGTTTTGAAAAATATATAGTGTCATGTATCCACCATTACAATATCATACAAAGACAATACGCTGCTCTAAAAAAATTCCCTTTTCTTCGCCTGTTCAACCCTCAACCAACTTCCCACATCCTTGTCAACCACTAACATTTTTGTCATCTCATAGTTTTGCCTTTTTCAGAATGTCATATAATTGGAATCATAGAGTTTGTTAACTTTTTGAGCTGTTTTATTTCACTTAGCAACATACATGTAAGGATTATCCATATTCATGTGGCTTGATGCCTTATTTCTTTTCAAATTTTTTTTGTTTGTTATAATTGCTATAATAAAATGCCATATATAAGCAGGTTATAAGCAACAGAAATTTTAATTTTTAATTTTTGTGAGTACATAGTAGGTAAATATATTTATAGGGTACATGAGATATTTTCATACAGGTATTAAATACATAATAATCACATCATGGGAAATGGCGTATCTATCCCTTCAAGCATTTATCTTTTGGGTTACCAACAGCCCAGTTATACTCTTTTAGTTATTGTAAAATATACAGTTAAGTTATTATTGACTACAATCACCCTCTTGTGCTATTAAATACTAGATATTATTCATTCTTTCTATTTTTTTGTACCCATTGGCCATCTTCAGTTCTCCCTACACCACCCCACTACCCTTCCCAGTATCTGGTAACCATCCTTTTATTTTCTATGTCCATCAGTTCAATTGTTTTGATTTTTAGATCCCACAAATAAGTGAGAACATGCAATATTTGTTTTTCTGTGCCTAGCTTATTTCACTTAACATAAAGATCTCCAGTTCCACCCATGTTATTGCAAATGATGATCTCATTTTTTATGGCTGAATTAATACTCCATCGTGTGTATGTACCACATTTTCTTTATCCATTCATCTGTTGATAGACACTTAGGTTGCTTCCAAATATGGTCTATTGTGAATAGTGCCACAATAAATATGGGAGAGCAGATATCTCTTCCTTTCTTTGGATATATATACAGGAGTGGGATTGCTAGATCATATGGTAGCTCTATTTTTAGTTTTTTGAGGAACCTCCAAACTGTTCCCCATAGTAGTCATACTAAGTTACATTCCCACCAGCAGTGTACAAGAATTCCCTTTTCTCCACATTCTCCCCAGCATTTGTTATTACCTGTCTTTTGGATAAAAGCCATATTAACTGGGGTGAAATGATATTTCATAGTAGTTTTGATTTGCATTTCTCTGATGATCAATGATGTTGAGCAACTTTTCATATGCCTGTTTATCATTTGTAGGTCTTCTTTTGAGAAATGTCTATTCAAATCTTTTGTCCATTTTTTGATCATTTGATTATTAGATTTTTTCCTATAGAGTTGTTTGAGCTCCTTATATATCCTGGCTATTAATCCCTTGTCAGATGTTTGCAAGTATTTTCTTCCATTCTGTGAGCTGTCCCTTCATTTTGCTGATCATTACCTTTGCTGTGCAGGACCTTTTTAACTTGACATGATCAATAACAGAAATGTATTTCTCATAATTCTTGGACTGGAAAGTTCAAGATAAAGGTGCTGGCAGAGTCAGCATCTGGTAAGGGCCCATTTCCTGGTGCATAGAAGCCTTAATTTTTTTGCTGGATCCTCACATGGCAGAAGAGATGAGGGAGAGCTGTCAGGCCTCTTTATTAAGGGCACTAATCTCACTCCTTAGGGCTCTGCCTTTCATGATCTAATCCTCTCCAAAGCCCCATCTTTTAATACCATTACCTTGGGGGTCAGGATTTCAATATTTAAATATAGAAGATATATAAATTTTCAGACCATAGCAATTGCTGAAAAATATTCCTTTGTATGGCTGTACCACAGTTTATTTACCAATCACATATTGAAAGATATCTTTGTTGCTTCCAGTTTCGATGATTATGAATAAAATTGCTATAAATATTTGTGTGCTGGTTATTGCATAGACATAATTTTTTCAAAGTAGTTGTGTGGACATATATTTTTAACTCATTTGGATAAACAACAAGAGCATGATTGTTGAATTATATAGTAAAAGTATGTTTATTTTTGTAAGAAAACTGGCAGCTGTCTTCCAAAGTGACTGTATAATTTTGCATGCCTACCAACAATGAATGAGAGCTCCTGTTGCTCCATATCCTCGCCAAAATTTGGTATTTTCAGTGTTTTAGATTTTGGCCATTCTAATGGTACATATGGTATCTCATTGTTGTTTTAACTTACAATTCCCTCATGACATAGGATATTGTGCATCCTTTCACATGAGTTATTTTTATCTGCATATCTTTGGTGAGGTGCCTGTTCAGATCTTTTTCCCATTTTTAAATTAGGTTGTACATTTTCTTATTAGTGAGTTTTACCTTGACTGATTTTTGAATATTTAATTAACCTTGTATATCTGGAATAAATCTCACATGGCTCTGCTGTAAAATTTTTGGTATATATATATATATATATATTTTGGATTCAATTTGCTAATATTTTATTTAGGATTTTCATATCTATATTCATAAGAGATGTTGATCTGCAGTTTTTCTTTCTTGTAATCTATGTATTTGGTATCAGTATTAGGTTATTACTGGACTCCTAGAATAAATTTGAAAGTGTTCCTTGTTTCTATTTTCTGAAAGATATTACGAAGAATTGGTATCATTTATTTCTTTAATATTTGGTTGAAATCACTCGTGAAACCATCCAGGACTGGTGCATTCTTTTTTAGAAAGCTACTAATTATTGATTAGTTTCCTTTTTAAAAATAACTTCAACTTTTATTTTACATTCAGGGGGTACATTTGCAAGTTTGTTACATGGGTATATTATTGCATGACACTGAGGTTTGAGGTACAAAAGATTTTGTCATCCAGGTAGTGAACATAGTACCCAAATAATTTCGTTAACAGATACAGTCCTATTCTTATTATCTTTTTCTCCTTGTATGAATTGTGGTAGTTTATGTATTTCAAGAAGTTGGTTTATTTCATCTGAGTTATCCAATAGTAGGCATAGGGCTGTTTAAAATATTTCTTTGTCATCATTTTGATGCTCATGGGTTTAGTAATAATGACTCATTTATTATATTTGTAATATGTATTCTCTCTCCTCCGTTTTCTCTTCTTTCTTTCTCTTTTTTTCCTTCATTAATCCTGTTTGAGATAATGGTTCATTTTATGTGTCAACTTGACTGACCCATGGTGCCCAGATATTTGGTCAGGCATTATTCTATATTTCTGTGAGGCTAATTTTGATGAGATTTACATTCTAATTGATGGATTTGAGTAAAGTAAATTGTCCTTCACAATGTGGGTGGGCCTCAGCCAATCAGTCAATGGCCTGAATAGAACAAGAGCCAACCTCCTCTGAAACAAGGGAATGTCTCAGGAGATAGCCTTCAGGTGTCATCTACAACATAGGCTCTCTGGGGTTCTCCAGCAGGAAACTTAAACTGTAACCCTTTCCTAAGTCTCAATCCAGCCTTCTGGTTCCCCTAAATCAGATTTTGGACTTGCCATAAAGCATCCAAAATTGTGTAAGCCAATTCCTCAAAATAAATTTCTACATATATACATATTATATTGGTTCTGTTTCTCTGGAAAATCCTAACACAGAAGTTTTACTTATTGATATTTTTAAAGAGCCAGTTTTCGGTTTTACTGCTTTTCTCTATTGATTTCTGCTTTCAATTTTATTGATTTTTGCTTTAACTTTTATTATTTCTATTCTTCCTCTTGCTTTAGAATTAAATTGCTCTTTTTTGTCTAGTTTGCTTTTGTTGAAATTTGGTCTTGCTGTGTGTGTGTGTGTGTGTATGTATTTATACATACATGCATATATACACATATATGTATACACATATATACACACATATGCATATGTTTTCCTCTAAGCACTGCTTTTATTTCATCCCATACATTTTTATAAGCTATATGTTGATTTTCTTTAGTAAAAAGTATTTTTTAAATTCTCTTGATTTTTTTTCTTTGACTCATGTATTATTTAGAAGTGCATGGTTTAATTTCCAAACATTTGGGTATTTTCCAGCTATGTGTCCACTGTTAAGTTCTAGTTTATTTCAGTTCTGGTCTGAGTATATAGCTTGTTTAATTTATTTTCTTTTAAATTTGTTAAAGTATATGTTATCACCCAAAATGTTGTCTGTCTTGGTGAATGTTCCATATAGGCTTGAAAAAACCAAAAATTACTGTGATATTTGTTGGAATATTGTCATAAACATTAACTACATTAAGTTCATTGATGGTTCTCTTTAGGTCAACTAGCTCTCTGCTGAATTTTTGCTTTCTTGATCTGTCAGTTATTGAAAGAGGGATATTAAAGTCTCCTACTATAATAGTGAATTTTTTATGTTTCCCCAGTCAGTTTTATCAATTTTTACCTCACCTGTGTTAATGCTTGTATTAGTCCATTTTCATGCTGCTGATAAAGACATACCCAAGACTGGGTAATTAACAAAAGAAAGAGGTTTAACTGGACTTACAGTTCCATGTGGATGGGGAAGCCTACAATCATAGTGGAAGGTGAATGGCACGTCTCACATGGCACAGACAAGAGAAGACAGCTGTGTGGGGAATGCTCCCCTTATATAATTAACAGCACAAGAAACACTTGCCCTCATGATTCAATTACTTCCCACCAGGTCCCTCCCACAACATGTGGGAATTCAAGATGATATTTGGGTGGGGACAAACCATATCAATGCTCTATTATTAAGTACTTATATGTTTAGAATTATCATGTCTTCTTGGGGAATTAAGTCTTTTACAATTAAGTAATGACTTTATTTAACTTTGATAATTTTCCTTATTTTGAAGTCTAGTTTGAAGTCAATTTAGCTACTTCAGCTTTCTTGTATTAGTGTTAGCATAATATATCTTTCTTTATTCTTTTATACTTTTAACCTATCTGGTCTTTATATATATTTGGTGGGTTCCTTATAGGCAACATATAGTTGGGTTTTTCTTTTTTTCAATCCAACAAGATAGTTTTTATCTTTAAATTGGTATACTCTAACCATTATATTTAAAGTGATTATGAACATAATTGTATTAATATATACTATGTTTGTTAACTATTTTCTGTTTGTTGCACTTCCCTTTGATTCTTCTTTTCCCATTTTCCACTTTTTTAGAATTTTATAGAACTTCACTGATCTCTTCCCTAAATTTATAAATTATACTTATTTTTAAATGTGTTTCAGAGTTTGTCTAGAATTACCCATATACACATTTAAGTAATCTAAATCTACATTAAAATAACACTATATTGCCTTATGTGTCGTACTCTTTCATGTGTCTTAAAATAGAATATTCCTAATTCTTCCATCCCTTCCTTACTTTTATAATTTCTATTGAATACGTCCTTTATTCTTCTACCCTCTATTTTCTATTTTCTCTGCTTTGCTTGAATTCAGAAGGCATAGGCTTCTAATACTAACACTGAGGTGCTACTTATTGAATTATGCAGATACTTGAATTCATAGTAAAAATATAAATAGTTCAAGGAGTTGGATGTTGTTTAATCTTGATCAAGAAACCAATAACTTAGGGAATTGAAGGGGTGTCTAAGTTTGCTCTCAGGGCGCTTATGTATCTTTAGGATGTTTGTTACTAGATGGGCTTTTTATTAACACCTGCACTGAGAGCACCACATGGGTTTCCAACTCAACACTGCTGACTTACACCTGACTTTGTTTGTGGTAACAGACTGAGAAGCCTACCTCAGTTTCCATAGCTAATCACACACTTTGAAGGGCTCAAACACACCACAAGCATTTGAATATGTGAGAATTTGTGGTGTAATTACCTCTTTGACAAATGTCCAGTATCTTTATTAAGGGTGCTGACTGGGAACATGATAGAGATCTAACACACTGCAGTGAAATCTGTTCCCTTCCAAGACACCTGGTTTATCTCCACTCATTTTTATTTTTGAAATGAAATGTTCCTGACAACCAGGAAATATGTGTACTTCCTCTTGAGCACCTAAAACTTCTCTCTTTTTCTTTTCTCTTCCATCTCCTTCTCATCACTCTCCTCCTTCTCCCAAACAGGCTTGACAAATGTAAACGTAAGAGAAATTATGCTGCAAGCTTGTTCTTCATAAAAGAACAGCTTTTAATTAAATTAGAAAAAAAATACCGCCACAGGCAACACTTAAACTGACAAGGAATGCATTCTGTCAATCTTTGCAGAAAGGCGCTGTACACTGCACTTAATTTAATTAGGTAGAGAAAAGGCCTGTTCAGTCCTAGGGGATTTACCAATGTCCTTTTAAATTGAGGACACAGCATTTATATAAAGTCATTTTAATATCAGGCAATACGTTTCTAAACAGTAATTTAAAAATATTACTTGCTATTATTAAATGATACTTTGTTGCCACTTCTTATTTGAGGAGACAACTTTCATTTCACAGAGAAATTTCACCCACCAAAAGGCCTTTTGCTTCCCTCCGGTAATTTATTGACTCTGAAAGTGTTAAATAATTAGGACTAAGTTCTCTGGAAAACAACGGCACAAGAGAAATACATGTCAAACCTATATTACGATGGCTAATGTATTTGGATTATGTTTCACTTCTGGGCCATAGTAGTGAGTGATAACAAATAATTTTTTATATTAAAAATTATATTACAGTTGAGAAGTAGGTTATATTGTGAGGTTACTCCCAGCACTACAGACACATTAAGGAAAACGTTAGAATATTTTAGTTCCTGGTTTTTTTTTTTTTGTAATTCCAAATCTTTCTCTTTGACACTTAAAAACATCTTCATTGACGATTTTTACCCCTTTGGACCACCTCAAGAAGCTAGACGGGTTATCAATCTGTCATGTTCATAAATTATAATAGAAAATCATCTAGGGATCACATTGAGTAGCCAGAAATAAGCAACTAGAGTTCAGTGAGCAAGTTGGATACTAAGAAATGTTTCATTTTATGCAGTTTTTTCTTTATTGTATCCATAATCTCAAAAACACTGTTGAAGTGTTCCCAAAGAGCATTATATAGTAAATCAAAATGAAGGTCTATTTTCTAGTTCCTTGGATTTTATTCATGAATTTATCTATTCATGAGAGTTGTTGAGTGCCTAATTAAGCATACACAGAAGCTTAGGTGAAAATGATAATGCATTGGATTAGGCAAACACAGTCTCTAACAGCATAAAGCTTAGGATTTATCGGTCTTAGGAGATGTTTCTATCTATGGTTTCAGGTTTAAGAAGTGGTTGGACCAGTTTTTGAGCAATACTACTCTAGTGAATAAGGGATTGACTGGAGATATGCTTATCCAATTATTAGTTATTTATCAGTACAACAAAACACTTTTCCAATTATGGGAATGAGATATTGAAGAAATTAATCCACAACAAGTGGCAAAAATTCACTTTGAGCAATAGCTAGCTAGTAAGCATCTAATTTTTGGTTCTGGTCTGAGAATTCAAGCCGACCTCGAATTTAAAATTGCTGTTTAGGGACTTACTAAAGAGTCCATTTTCAGACAGAATGTTTTTTGGCATTCATTTGCATAGAGACTTATATAATTGGTCTAAATTCATCCCACCATTTATGCAAGAAGAATTCATTAAGTGCTCAGCACAGAGTCAGGACAAGTGGAATTCTCAACGAATGCTGGGTATCCAAATTACATAGGAGATACTACATCAGGGTTAGGAACACAGGGTTTGCTGCCAGGTAGACATGGATTTCAGTCCTAGTTTTGTCACTTATTGGTTGAAGTGTCTTAAGCTTCTTACTTAAACTCAGATTATTCATGTTTAAAACAATAATGACAGCTGTCCAGAGTTGTAGTAGTAAGGACTACATCTTAATATAACCCAAAATATTTGTTACTGCACTTACACATAGTGAGTACCAAAAAATATTGGATATTGTTGTATTTGGTAGCAGCAAACAAGCCTTCAAAATTATTTTGCAGTCCTTGATGACTTAGATGAAATGCATTTGCCAGGTAATAGAAAACCTGCCTCAAATGATTTTAAAAAAGAGAAAGTGTATCATCACAACTAAAATTAATCTAGAAATAGACTAATTACAAAAGTTGTGATTAGGGATTTAACAACATTCTCAATGACCTACGTTCTCCCCATCCTTTTTGTTCTGCCATGCACAACATTGTTGGTCCCAGACTTGTGCACTCATGATCATAAGGTGGCTGCCACAGCTCTGCCTCCATATTCTCACAGGGCATTATCTAATGGCCAAAAGTGGGAAAGAGAGTGTCAAGAAGTGTAAAAGGCCTGAGATTTGACACTACTTTGAGGTTATCAAATTAGCCTGCTAGCTTCATGGATGTTGACGGAAGACGTGAGACCTCTGAGTAAACCAGAGATAAACAGTCTATTACTCATAACAAAAACAATGGCCACAGTATCATCACTTTTTGAACAATGTATCAAAGCTACAATTCTCACAAGGAAATGTGACAAGGGTCTGGTAATGCCTGCACGCTCGGCCGATTGTTTTCACAGGAGAGGAATTCTGATATTAGGGTATTATAATCTTTTATAATGGATTTTAAGCAATCCACTTGACTTTTGTGCTGGAGGGGGATATTATCTTCGTTTTTCTGGGCAGTAAACAAACATGTCCTTTGCTCCAAAACTGTCTCTAACTTCAAAGGCCATTAACTATACAAACTCCTTAAAAGAGTCTGAAATAAAACGGCAGTGAGTACAGAACACAAGAACCCCTATGCAGAGCATATCTCATCAAGTCCCTTGTTAAAAATAACAAGAGGTTTCTCAGCAATTTCCCAAATTTATTTGTTTCATTCTATATATTTGGGTCTCATTTGCATTTTTAGTTCTAACACTAGAAAGGAAAATGGGAGTGCTTGATTGACTTTTATTAAGCAAGATGTAACTCCTAGGACTAAGGAGGAACCAGCCTCCCATATGGCACTTCAGCTCCCCCATATCTGAAAAAGGGACATTGGAGTTTTTCTTAAAAAGAGAAAATAGAGGCTGGGCACAGTGGATCATGCCTGTAATCCCAGCACATTGGGAGGCCGAGGTGGGCAGATCACGAGGTCAGGAGTTCCAGACCAGCCTGGCCAACATGGCGAAACCCCGTCTATACTAAAAATACAAAAATTAGCCAGGCATGGTGGTGGGCGCCTATAGTCCCAGCTGCTTGAGAGGCTGAGGGAGGAGAATCGCTTGAACCCAGGAGGAGAGGTTGCAGTGAGCCAAGATCACACCATTGCACTCCAGCCTGGCCGACACAGCAAGACTCTATCTCAAAAAAAAAGGGGGGGGGGGAGTAGAGAATTATTATTAGGCAATTAACCAACCAAACAGGTCTGCCATACGTGTGTGTGTGTCTGTGTCTTTATTAAATGACTTCAGTCAGACACACAAGTATGGCAGATATAGGCATGACTGCATGCCTATATCAAAACATCTCATGCACCCCATAAATATATACACCAGCTATGTACCCACAAGAGTAAAAAGTAAAAATTTTAAAAAATACTCTGCCTCCACTTCTGCTTCTACTTTTTGTCCCTACCAATTCTGCTTTTTCTGACTATGCATCTTCTTTTTAAAAAATTGTGGCGATAAGTACATAACATAAAATGTATGCTCTTAACCATTTTAAAATGTACAGTTCAGTAGTGTTAATGTGAATATATATTTACATTGTTGTAAAACAGATCTCCAGAACTTTTTCATCTTAGAAAACTGAAACTCTCTAGCCATTAAACAATAACTCCCTTTCTTCTCCTCTCCCTAGCCCCTGACAACCACCATTCTAGTTTCTTTCTCTACAAATGTGACTACTTTAGATACTTCATATAAATGGGATCATACATTTGGTTTTTTGTTTGTTTGTTTTTGAGGTGGAGTTTCGCTCTTGTTGCCCAGGCTGGAGTGCAATGGCACGATCTCGGCTCACCACAACCTCCACCTCCCAGCTTCAAGTGATTCTCCTGCCTCAGCCTCTCAAGAAGCTGGGATTATAGGCATGCACCACTGTGCCAGGCTAATTTTGTATTTTTAGTAGAGAAGGGGTTACTCTAGGTTGGTCAGGCTGGTCTCGAACTCCTGACCTCAGGCGATCCACCCACCTCGGCCTCCCAAAGTGCTGGGATTACAGGCATGAACCACCTTGTCCGGCCCATACATTTGTGTTTTTTTTTTGTTTTGTTTTTTTTGTGTGTTTTTCTGTGGCTGGCTTTTTAACTTAATGTAATGGCCTCAAGTTTTATCCGTGCTGTAGCATGTAACATGATTTTCCTTCTTTATAAGGCTGAATAATATTCCATGTTATGTGTATACTACATTTTGTTTATTCATTCTTCCATCAGTGATCATTTGGGTTGCTTTTATCACTTGGCTATTGTGAATAATACTGCTATGAACATGGGTGTGCAAATATTTCTTCAAGACCCTGCTTTCAATTGTTCCAGCTATACACCCAGAAGTGAGGTTGCTAGATTATATGGTAGTTCTAGTTATAGTATAGTTACATAAAATTATGTGTAATTTTTTGAGGAACTGCCATACTGTTTTCCATAGTGGTCGCATCATTTTATAATCCCACCAATTGTACATAAGAGTTCCAGTCCTGACTAAAGTCAAGTGTCTCACATACACACACACAGACAGAGAAAATGAATCAGATAATACATACATTGAATATATATTATGGTAACTGACTCATAGTAGGGGCTTTAGTTATTAATTACCATGTAATTTTTAAAACTTTATAATAAAGGAAGTTTCTATTGGGATACTCTTCTAAGAAAGATCATAGAGTATTAATTATATTGCCTCCTTTTCATTTTTGTGTTCACTAATAATTATTTTCCAAAAGTGTATATTACTACTAAACGTCTGAGAAAGCAATATTTAATATAGCTACTGTGAATCATATACTACCTTCGTCATACACTTGGTGCTTTATTTATAACCTCAAGTGTTTTTGTGGTAAGATCAAAAGGGCAGCATCTTGGATTAGCCCATGTTTCCATGTGGGTGTCAATAAGGAAACTACCTCAGGAGTTCTAAAATTTCACTTATAAGCAATAAATTTATGTTGTCTGTGCATAAAAGATGCCTTAAGTGGAATATTTCTGTTATTGCAGAAAGTGTTGAACACACTATCTTGGCTATTCCATATGCAGAAAATAAAGAATTGCTCATGTGAAAGAATCAGCTAGAAGCCACCCTATGGCCTAGACAATTATGCTATTGAAAAGTTGGACAAAAATTATATAGTACATGCAAGTTAATAGACTCTTTTCATATTTTTTTCTTTCTCTGTAAACTTACGGAGAAACCATGGTCAAGAAGCCATTCTGATTCGGGGACTGTTACTTCTGATTGTGGTGAGTGCTCCAGATGACTTAAACTATAATTCAACCTCAAGTTCCTGCTAGGACAATCATAGGCCTGTGCAGATTCTCTAATAGTATTTCTTGCTACAATACACATAATCATTCATTCCATAGACATACAGTGAAAGTTCATTATGTCTAGTGGTTACAAAAATGAATGAGACATAGTTTCTGACCTCAAGGGCATTCACACAGGAAACTTCAGTTAAATATGATTCTTTCCATAATAAAAGAATACACAAGATGCAGGAAGGGGATTTAACTGCTGGAGGGTCAAGGAACATCCCTAAAGTGTGCTTTCACTCAAAGTCTAAGTCAGTGAGATCAAGGACAAAGATAAATCTTCCAGTACAGAATATCATGAACAAAAGCATGGAGGCTTGAAAAAATACGGGCAAGGCCTCATCACTTAGGGACTGCTATGGTGGTTGCCTGTGGAAATGTAAAAATAGAAGAAACAAATTTTCCCTGTAAGGGTCAAACTGTAAAGTGCAAACATAGAGTGCCATATATAGGCAAAGTATACAAGGAAAACTGGATGACTTTCAAGAACAAACTGCCTGTACTTTGCTTGAAATTATAAGTATACATAATGAAAGAGAAGGGGTTTTAGTCTGCCCTGGAAATAAAGGATAAAGGAGAAGCACAGGAAATTTTCACAGGCACAGTAGTTCTTTAGGTACTGTGGAGTTTAGGAATTCCAGTCCCTTTGAAAAGTAGTGGTAAACTTAATGTAATGCCACTGAGCACCCAATTCTCTTCATTCCCCTTGTTTGATTCCATTTCTAACAAACAGTCTGCTGACCCTGATTTAGCTTCACATAGAGATTTGCCTAAAATGATGGACTGCACTAATCTTGCCAACCTCAGGTTTTCTGTTCCACTTATGAATGAACATGCATCAGATCACATATTAAGATAATACCTTCCACAAAAGAGAATGTGCCAATCATGCTAGGTGTAATTCTCTCATCCTTGTATTGAATATGTTACTCATATGAAATTATTCCATTGCTATTTTTATTAAAATGGTTTCATTTTAATAGAATAAGGTGATATAATCTTTATACCATCTTGTCAAACTTCCCATTTACCCTCACTTAATAGTTAGGACCACTAATTTTTTGTATATAGTTTTCACATAGTTATGTTTATATATAGTCAGTGTCCCTTAATGATGAGGATACATTCTGAGAAATGTAATGTCAGGTAATTTGATCACTGTGCAAACATTGCAGAGTCTGCTTACACAAATCTAAATGGTGTAGCCTACTACACACCTAGACCATGTGGTATAGTTTATTGTTCTTCAGCTACAAACCTGTTCAGCATGTGACTGTATTGAATACTATCAGCAACTATAACACAATGGTAAGTAACTGTGTATCTAAACATAGAAGAGGTACAGTAAAAATATGGTATTGTAATATGGATCACTATTGGAGATGTGGTCTATCGTTGACCAAAACATCATTACATAGCGCATAAGTGCAAATGCATATTATTTTTATATATGTACATATATATAGTTTTGCATAAAATTATTGTAAATTTTTCTAATATTTACGTTTTATCTAGATAAAATCATACGAGAAACTCATTCTATATTATATAGAACAGTGGTCCCCAATCCCTGGGCCTTGGTCTGGTACCAGTCTGTGGCCTGTTAGGAACCAGGCCGCACAGCAGGAGGTGAGAGGCGGAAGAGCCAGCAAGCATTACCGCCTGAGCTCCGCCTCCTGTCAGATCAGCAACTGCACTAGATTCTTGTAGGAGCATGGACCCTATTGTGAATTGCGCATATGAGGAATCTAATAGGCTATGTGTTCCTTATGAAAATCCAACTAATTCCTGATAGTCTGAGGTGGAACAGTTTCATCCCAAACCATTCCCCTAAACCCAGGTCCATGGAAAAATTGTCTTTCATGAAACTGGTCTCTGAAGGTTAGGGACCACTGATATACATTTTACATAAATAAAATCATATGTGAAATAAGGTTGGTTTATTTAAAGAAAGGGTATGTAACAGTTTAGAAGAGAAACAAAATCAGGCAAAGCAGTCAAAAATTTTAAATATACCAGCTATTCAGTTGCGTATTTTTTTCAGCTATGATCTGTTGTCACCAGTGACCATCAAATGCAGCTGTGCATGTGCAGACACTGACATACACATACACGGCATGCGCCCATCTAGGTTTGAGCTTTTCAAACAGAATTCCTAAAAGGTAGTCAGGAACAAGGGTAACAGAGGTTTTTTCAAAGGAATACTCAATATAAACCATAGAATCTGGGCCAGCAGAAAAGGATTATGAGGCTTATTCAACTGAAAACAGTAGATGGGGAAGAAGGGGTTATCAATGAAGTGAATGTCTCAATAAGAACGATAGTAATGGGAAGAATTTAAGCAAGTGAGCTGTAAAGATAGGATGTTGCAGTTGGGAGTGGCTGTTTGCATTTGAGAAACCCAAAATAATGTAATTTAGGTAAATGACAAGGTCCAAGGTAACAATATGGAAAGAAGTGAATACTGAAGGCTACCAAACATGTGAGGAGATAGAAGTGCAGAAGTGTAATGCCTGGAGATGTTTTTTTTTTTTTCCAGATTGTATTTTATGTTAAGCGGGTACATATGCAGGTTTGTTTCATGAGTAAATTGTGTGCCACGGGGTTTGGTGTACAGATTATTTAATCACACAAGTAATAAGCGTAGTACTTCATGGGTAGTTTTAAATTCTTGCCCTGTGCCTACCCACACCCACAAGTAGGCCCCAATGTCTGTTGTTCCCTTCTTTGTGTCCGTGTGTATTCAGTGTTTAGCTCCAACTTATAAGTAAGAACATGTGACATTTGGTTTTCTATTTCCTGCATTAATTCACTCAGGATAACGGCCTCCAGCTCCATTTATGTCACTGCAAGGACAAGATTTCATTAATTTCCTGGCTGAGTAGTATTTTATAATGTATACATAACACATTTTTTTTTTTTTTTATCCAGTCTACTGCTGATGGGCACCTAGGTTGATTCCTTGTCTTTGCTTTTGTCAATAGTGCTGCAATTAACATATGAGTGAATGTCTCTTTATAGTAGAATGATTTATATTCCTTTGGTTACATACCCAGTAATGGGATTGCAGCATTGAATGGTATTCCTGTTTTAAGTTTTTTGAAAAACCTCCAAATTGCTTTCCACAGTGGCCTAACTAAATTTACACTCACTTCCACCAGCAGTGTATAAGCATTCCCTCTTCTCTGCCACCTCACCAGCCTCTGTTGTTTTTTGGTTTTTTAATAATAGCCATTCTGACTGCTGTGAGATGGTATCTCATTATGGTTTTGATTTGTATTTCTCTAATGATTGGTGATGTTGAGTATTTTTTCACGTTTATTGGCTCCATGTATGACTTCTTTTGAGAAGTGTCTGCTCATGTCTTCTGCCCATTTTTTTAATTGGGTTGTTTGCTATTTGCTTGTTTATTTAAGTTTCTTATAGACACTGGCTATTAGACCATTGTTAGATGCATAGTTGGCAAAATTTTTCTCCCATTCTGTAGATTGTCTGTTTGCTCTGTTGATAGTTTCTTTTGCTGTGTAGAGTTCTTTAGACTAACTGGTTCTCACTTGTCAATTTTTGTTTTTGTTGCAATTGCTTTTTGAGTCTTCATTATGAATTTTTTGCCAGGGCTTATTCCAGAATGATGTTTCCTAGGTTTACTTCTAGAGTTTTTATAGTTTTAGATTTTACATTTAAGTCTTTGATCAATCTTCAGTTGGTGAAAATTTTTACATATGGTGAAAGGAAGGGATCCAGTTTCAATCTTCTGCATATAGCTAGCCAGATAGGCCAGCACCATTTATTGAATAGAAAGTTCTTTCTCCATTGCTTGTTATTGTCAACTTTGTAAAAAATCAGATAATTGTAGGTGTGCAACTTTATTTCCAGATTCTCTAACCTGTTCCATTAATGTCTGTGTCTGTTCTTGTACCAGCGCCATGCTGTTTTGGTTATGCTTGCCTTGTGTTATAGTTTGAAATCAGGTAGTAAGATTCCTCTAGCTTTGTTATTTTTGCTTAGAATTGCTTTATTTGAGCTCTTTTTTGGTTCTTTATGAAATTTATAATTGTTATTTCTGATTCTGTAAAAAAAAATGTCTTTGGTAGTTTGAAAGGAATAGCATTGAATCTGTAAATTGCTTTGGGCAGCATGGACATGTGAACAATATCGTCTCTTCTTATCCATGAGCATGAAATGGTTTCCATTTGTTTGGCTCATCTGTGATTTTTTTCAGCCATGCTTTGCAGTTTTCCTTGTAGAATTCTTTCACCTACCTAGTGTGCTGTATTCCTTAGTATTTTATTCTTTTTTGGCTATTGTGAATGAGACTGTGTTCTTGATTTGGCTCTCAGCTTGGATGTTATTGGTATATAGAAAGGCTACTGATTTTTGTAAACTGATTTTTATATCCTGAAAATTCACTGAAATTGTTAATTAGATCTAGGAGGCTTTCGGCAGAGATTATGGGATTTTCTAGGTATAGAATCCTATTGTCTGCAAAGAGAGTTTGACCTCCTCTCTTCCTATTTGGATGCCTTTTATTGCTTTCTCTTGCCTGATTGCTTTGACAAGGACTTCCAGTATAATGTTGAATAGGAGTGGTGACAGTGAGCATCCTTGTCTTGTTCTGGTTCTCAAAGGGACTACTTCCAGCTTTATCCCATTCAGTATGATGTTGGGTACGCATTTGTCATGTATGGCTCTTATTTTAAGTTATGTTCCTTTGATGCCTATTTTGTTGAGGCTTTTAATATGAAGGAGTGTTGAATTTATCAAAAGCTTTTTCTGCATCTATTGAGATGATCATGTAGTTTTTGTCTTTAGTTCTGTTGATGTGATGAATCACATTTATTGATTTGCACATTGAACCAATCTTGCATCCCAAGAATAAAGCCTACTTGATCTTGGCAGATTAGCTTTTTGATATGCTGTTAAATTCAATTTGCTGGTATTTTGTTGAGGATTTTTACTCCTATGTTCATCAGTGATATTGGCCTGAAGTTTTTATATTGCTGTTGTGTCTCTGCCAGACTTTGGTTTCAGAATGATTCTGACCTCCTAGAATGAGTTAGGGAGAAGTCCCTCCTCCTTCATTTATTGGAATAGTTTCAGAAGGATTTGTACCAGCTCCTTTTTACATGTCTGGTAGAATTCGGCTGCAAATCCATCTATTCCAGGGCTTTTTCCGGGTGGGAAGTTTTTTTAAATTACTGATTCCATTTTGAAGCTCATTGTTGGTCTGTTCAGGGATTCATTTTCTTCCTGGTTTAATCTTGGGGTGTTGTATGTTTCTAGGAATTTATCCATTTCTTCTAGGTTTCTAGTTCTGCATGGGTGTTTATAATAGTCTCTGAGGGTTGTTTGTATTCTTGTGGGGTCAGTGGTAATTTCTCCTTTGTCATTTCTAATTGTGCCTATTTAGATCACCTTTCTTTTTTATTTATTAGTCTAGTTAGTGTTCTATCAATCTGATGTATCTTTCAAAAAGCCAACTTTTGGTTTCAGTGATCTTTTGTATGTTTTTCATGTCTCAATTTTCTTTTGTTCAGCTCTGATTTTGGTTATTTCTTTTCTTTTGCTAGCTTTGGAGTTGGTTTGCTTTTGTTTTTCTAGTTCATCTAGGTGTGACATTAGGTTGTTAATTTGACATATTTCTAGCTTTTTGATGTGGGTGTTTAGCATTATAAACTTTTCTCTTAACACTGTTTTAGCTGTATCCCAGAGATTCTGATAAGTTGTAGCTTTGTTTTCATTAGTTTCAAAAATGCTTTGATTTCGGCCTTAATTTTGTTGTTTACTTAAATGCCATTCAGAAACAGATTGCTTAATTTTCATAAAATCTTATAGTTTTGAGAGATATTCTTTGTATTGATTTCTATTTTTATTGCACTGTGGTTCTAAGTGTAGTTGATATGGTTTCAGTTTCTTTAAAATTTGTCGAGAATTGCTTTATGACCAAGGATGTAATCTATATTAGAGCATGTGGCATGTGCAGATGAGAATATATATCCTGTTGTTGTTGGCTAGGGTGTTCTATAGATGTCTGTTAGGTCCCTTTGGGGAAGTGTCAAGTTTAGATGCCTAATATATTTGTTAGTTTTCTGCCTCCATGATCTAATACCGGCAGTGGGTTGTTGAAGTCTCCCACTATTTTTGTGTGGTTATCTAAGTTTCTTCACAGGTCTCTAAGAACTTGTTTTATGAGTTTGAGTGCTCCAGGATTAGGTGCATATATATTTAGGATAGTTGTTGTCTTATTGATGAATTGAATCCTTTATCATTATATAATGCCCTTCTTTGTCCTTTTTGATCATTGTCAGTTTAAAGTTTGTTTTGTCTGAAAGAAGAATCATACCCTCTGTTCTTTTTTATTTTCTGTTTGCTCAATAGATTTTTCTCTATCCCTTTACTTTGAGCCTATGGGTGGTCTTGCATATGAAATTGGTCTCCTGAAGAAAGCATACAATTGGGTCCTGTTACTTTATCCAACTTGCCACTCTGTACCTTTTAAGTGGGGCATTTAGCCTGTTTACATTCAAGGTTAATATTGATATGTGAAGATTTGATTCTGTCATTGTGTTGTTACCTGGTTGTTATGTAGACTTGATTGTTTAGTTGCTTTATATAGTATCAATGGTCTATGTCCTTAAGCGTGTTTCTGTGGTGGCCAGTAATGGCCTTTTGTTTTTATGTTTAGCACTCCCTTAAAGGTCTCTTGTAAAGCAGGCCTGGTGGTAATGAATTCCCTTAGCATTTGCCTGTCTGAAAAGGATTTTATTTCTCTTTCACTTATGAAGCTTAGTTTCATTGGATATAAAATTCTTGGTTGGAATTTCTTTTCTTTAAGGATTCTGAATATAGGCCCCCAATCTCTTCTGGCTTATGGGGTTTCTGCTGAAAGGTCTGCTGTTAGCCTGATGAGTTTCCCTTTGTAGATGACCTGCCCCTTCTCTCTAGCTGCCTTTAATATTTTTTCTTTCACATTGACCTTGGAGAATCTGATGACTACGCATCTTTTTTTTTTTTTTTTTTTTTTTTTTTTTTTTTTTTTTTTTTTTGAGACAGAGTCTCGCTCTGTCGCCCAGGCTGAGTGCAGTGGCGTGATCTCAGCTCACTGCAAGCTCTGCCTCCTGGGTTCACACCATTCTCCTGCCTCAGCCTCCTGAGTAGCTGGGACTACAGGCACCTGCCACCACGTCCAGCTAATTTTCTTTTTTTTTTGTATTTTTAGTAGAGATGGGATTTCACCGTGGTCTCCATCTCCTGACCTCGTGATCTGTCTGCCTCAGCCTCCCAAAGTGCTGGGATTACAAGCATGAGCCACCGTGCCCGGCCGACTATGCATCTTAAAAATGGTCATCTTGTATAGTATCTCACAAGAGATCTCTAAATTTTCTGAATTTGAATGTCAGCCTCTCTAGTGAGGTTGCAGAAATTTTCATGGACAATATCCTCAAACATATTTTCCAAGTTGTTTGCTCTTTCTCCCTCTCTCTTAGAGATGCCAATGAGTTGTAGGCTTGATCTCTCTACATAGTCTCATATTTTTAGAGGTTTTGTTTTATTCTTTTTTCTTTTTTATTTCTTTATTTTTATCTGACTGAGTTGATTTGAAGAACCAGTCCTCTAGCTCTGAGATTCCTTCCTCAGCTTGGTCTATTCTGCTGTTAATACTTCTGAAGGTATTATGAAATTATTTTGTTTGTTCGTTTTTGAGTTAGCATCTTGCTCTGTCACCCAGGCTTGAGTGCAGTGGTGCAATCATGGCTCGCTGCAGCCTTGACTTTCCAGGGTCAAGTGATCCTCAGACATCAGCCTCTCAAGTGGCTCGGACTACAGGCACACACCACCACATCTGGCTAATTAAAAAAAAAGTATAGAGATGGGGTCCCACTCTTGCCCAGGCTGATCTCAAACTCTTGGGCTCAAGCAATCCTCCTGCATGAGCCACTGTGCCCAGACCTATAAAATTCTCATAGTGAATTTTTCAAGCCTATTAGATAAGCTTGAGTCTGTCTTAAAATGGCTATTTCATCTTCCAGCTCTTATGTCATTTTACTGCATTCCTTACATTCCTCGAAGTGGGTTTTAGTTTTCTTCTAAATCTCATGAAATTCACTGTCAATCAGTTTCTAAATTCTGTGTCTGTCGTTTTAGCCATTTCAGTCTGGTTTAGAATCATTGCTGGGGAGTTAGTGTGGCTGTTTGGAGGTGAGAAGACACTCTGTCTATTTTAGTTGTCCTTTGGTGGGGCTTTTTGCTTTTATATTCTTTGATGCCTTTGGTGGTTTCACTGTGGTATAAGTCAGGTTCAGTTGACTAGCTTCATTTCTGAACAAGTTTAGGTGGTCAAGGCTTAGCTCAGCACTCCTGGGCTGTGTGTTCTAACCCTGGGAGCTTGGTAGGATATCCACAGCTTTGTTCTCTGGCCCCTCAAGTTTAGGCACCTGCTTCACTAGAGGGGCAGAGGATTTCCAGTCCAACAACACTCTGATGGCAGGTGCCAGCAAAAAAAAAAACCTTAATTAGGGCAGTGGCGGTGGGGTCGGTACTGTTGCATGTGCAACGTTAGCAACAGGTTGGCAAGTTCCACGTGCACATGCCAGCAAAGCAACGTGGGGACCTGTGGGTGATTGCATGCTGCCAAAGAGTTGGGAAGGGGCCGTGTGCAGGTGTGCACTGGCAGAGGCCCATCGGCTAAAGCTGTTGGTCAGATGGGGTCTGCTGGTGAAAGAACTATGGAAGTGACTCCTGGGAAGCACCCTGGTTGGGCACCTGAGGTTGTGCTGCAAGTAGTTGAGGCCAGGCAGAGACCCTGGGTGAAGCCAGACTGGCCCCATCCTATGGGCAGCATAGCCCTGTTCTGTCCAGTTTTGAAAGTCAACAAAGGCCAAAACCACCTAGAGAAGTGTGGCAAGCCTTGGGAGATGGGCTTCCCTGACTGTGCTCCACTGTAGCCATTCCTGTGCCAATCCCTGTGGCTTCTATGGAGGCCTGAGTCCTGTCCCTGCCAACTCTCCCTGCCAGCTCAAATGTCCATGGTGCTCATGGTGTGTCCTGCAGCTAGGATTTCAGTGGTCCGTGGAGAGAGTGGGCCACTCCACACCTATTTAGCTAATTTCTTCCCCAGGAGCCACTAGAGACCAGGAATGAGTCCTGGTGTGTGGCAGCCTTTTGAAGGGTTCCCAGCTTTCTCCCACTTCAGCCCAGGGTCTGCATCTTCCCTCTGTCCACTCTCAATGCCTCCCTTCTGCTTGGAGTGTGCTCATCTTATTGATGGTCTAGTCTCTCAGTCTGAATGTATTTTTTTTTCTTGTACTATATTGACAAAATCAGGTTTCCATGCTTTAAAAAATGCAGAGACAGAATTATTACCGTACTAAATTCAACAGAGTAATAAGGTCTCCCTTATTATGTGGAGGTAATCTCCCCATGAAGTCTCTTAAGAGAACACCCAAGAGATTTTTAACCTAATAGTTACACTTAGCCCCTGCCTAGTAAGTATGTAGGCGTTTTGAATATGAACCTGATGTGTTTAAGGAACAGTGAGAATCTCACTGCCTTAGTTTGGGCGATCCCAAAATTAGACCTTGAGGCAAGAAATTGGAAAGCTCAAATGAGCAATAGGGAAATGTGATAGGAAAGTCAGCGAGATAAAAGAGTATGTGTTAATGAGCAATTTGCTCTTTTAGGCTAACAGTGTTAAATCCTTCAGGGACTACCTAAGAAACTAAATATAACAGGCATCAACATTCTCACTGAATGATATGAGGCTGTGTCATTTACCGAGGACTCCCATCTCTCATTATTGAGGTTTATCCTCAGAATGGTTCTCTCTCCCAACTCTTTCCCCATACATTCACACATTTCTGGGTTACTTAGATGCAGAGAAACAAGCTCCTGATAACTTTGAGATAGCCCTTGAGCAAAGGCAATGTGAGAGTCAAACACTTAAAGTAGGAAGCTATCAGCCTGATGGGTAACAGAGCTTCAGATGAACTTAGGTGGAACAAGGGGATAGGAGACAGCATCTGTGGCAGAACCCTCCTTGTATTGTTTAGCTTTTTCATGCCTTACATGGAATCTTCTTTGTTGAAATTATTCAGCATTGTGCCAGTCAAAATCTCTCTCTCTCTCTCTCTCTCTCTCTCACAGACACACACACACACACACACGCACAGACACACACACACACACACAAATGAAGCTTAAAACAAAGAATTAATGAAATTGGTGTAGCTTGTTCTATGAGCATACCTGGACTCAGTATAAATTTCCCTCACCCTTATATAGTACATCCACTGATCTAAAGTAAATTGCCCAGTGGGGTGAACAAAACTTTATTTCAGAAGAGTCAAAATCCCTGATCATCTGCTCTCAGCAGGCTATGATGGGTACAATTACCCACTGAGTGTTATTACTAGGTACAGAAAGAGTAAGAGGCATCCTAGTGGACCCCTGAGTTCCAGTCACACTGCTCTCTAACCCCATTATATAGCAGCCATCCTAGATCTCAATCCTGGGAGTCAATCAACCCTTCCAGTAAAAAAACTACTTTTTCTGTCCAGGGGTCTCTTAGCATGAGAACACAAAATGCATCTTTATGTTACTTTCACATATGTCCTTGTTGAAAATGCTACCACATATAGAGTTTCAGAGACCAGGACCCACAGCCCAGCAGAATCCATAGTTGTCAGGACAGGAAACACAAATATCCCAAGTGGGTCAATTAAAGTCTTACTTCCACCCCCTTGGTTCCTGAACTTGTGTGTATTTTGATGTGTTTTAGCTATTGGGAAAACAGTACCTTATAATGTCTGTTGGTTTAATATTTATAATGCATTTTATGGGACAGTACTCAAAACCTGTAAGAAATTTTTCCCAATACTGCACTTTGACTGAAACTTAAAGAGGCATTTCTGTACTTTGCAATGATGATAATTTCTAAAAGATGCACTGTGTGGTAGAACCAGTTGATCCCGTGAGTCTGTGCCCATTTTACCTCTTTTGCTTAAAACAGGTCTGTTTATTAAAGTCATGTTATGTAAGACCTCATGTTGTAAATCAGATACTGTCTAAACTAATAGCAGTGCTGATATCAGCACTGAAGACAGGAAAGTAACAGATACTGGGAATAGTATCAGTTCCAGTAAGAATAAATTGCTGCACCTTCAAAGATAGAAAGGATTTCATGTAATCAATTTGTCATGAAGGGCTGGTTAGTCTCCTCAAAGTACCCCATCTAGAACTTTAGACTGATTTTTGCTTCTGATAGGTTGAACATTTAGCAGCGACAATACTGCATCAGCCTTCATGAAATGTAGTCCTTACTGACAGGCCTGTGTATAGCCTCCATTCCTGGCACCATGTATATTCTGATCATGTACCTACTAGGCGAGCATGGGCTGAAGATCAGAGGCTGATCAACCTTCACCGAAAAAGCCATCCTACCTAACTGGCTTGTCTGTGGATTATCTGTGGAGGATATTTTCTTTGAGATCAGAAACAAATACATGCATACCTTTAATCCAATTTCAGACAGTTCATCCACATGACAGATCACCTTCACTTTTCCAATATTGCTTTTCAGGCTTCTGTGAATGACTGAACCATTACCACTGCCCATTAATTCACATACATACTTTTCACTGACACCTTCTTCCAAACAAAGGAGATGATCAAGTATACTGATGAATTTATTACTCCTGGGAGGATTCTGCTCACCATTGACATCTATGACCATACCTAATGGACTATAATGTAGCAAGCATTCATTTTCAGTTAGTGCCAACACATTCACAGATCCTTCTTCGACGCAGGCCCAACATTATCTTCCTCCATCAGCTGGTCATGCAGAACTCCTCATGAACCCATAGGTGTAAACTCAGGGAGAGTTCTCAGGGCAACCCACATAGGTAATGTAGGAGCCTGGGCCACCTACTTGTATAACTTACATACGTATTCTGGACCAGATTTGGCTTGATTCCAAGTATCCCATTTTCATCACATAATAGATTATTGCTGTACCTGCTATATCTTCTAAATTGGTGGATGTATGGCAAGTCCGTGGTCATAAGTTTGCTTGCAATGTCAATTGATGGCACTTGGTCAGGGGTTCAGTCTGTACTCTTCCTAGAAGCATTCCAGGAGTTTCTTTTCAAAGAGTAAGTGATTATCCACTTCAGAATATATGGTTGTGCATTAGAAGTGTAGGGGTCTACACTATATCTCTTCTATGTGGACTTGTCAGAGACGTCACACAGTATAGCTTCCATGAATACCTACAGCACCATTGGAACTGCTGAGTCATATGGCCTCAGTAGTAGGGAAGTAAGGAATCTTGCTGGCACCACAACTTGAAAATGCTGCAAAATCCTTTCTTGTTTGAAACATAACCCACAATTTCCAGTCTTCACTTATTAAATTGTTAAGAGCAGTATTGGCATTTGTGATATATATTCAGATAAACCAATGAATTAATTAAATAGCAACTACTCCCTTTGTATCCTTTTCTTTATTGAGACCTTGCACTCTGTCACCCAGGGTGTAATGCAGTGGCTTGATCTTGGCTTACTGCTGCCTCAACCTCCAGGGCTCAGATGATCCTCTAACATCAGCCTGCTGAGTAGGTGGAACAGGTATATGCCACCATGCCTGGCTACCTTTTTAATATTTTGTAGAGATGGGGGCTCACTATGTTTCCCAGGCTGGTCTTGAACTCCTGGGCTCAATTTATCCTCCTGCCTTGGCCCCTCAAAGTGCTGGAATTATAGGCATGAGCCACCATGCCCAGCTGTATCCTTTTAGGTCTTTGAGAATGGCACTAATCTCTGAAATTCTCATATGAATGTGTTATTGCCTCTGATTTACTATTTTGGCCCATGAGATAGTTTCAGGAGCTTCCACATGGTTCTTCTATCATAACGACTCATTACATAGACCAGGAACCCAGGTAGAGGATTTTAGCAGCTGCCATGAATATCTATCCTAATTATGCATTCAGGAATCAGAGAGATAAACTTGGGCCATGCTCTATTTATTTCTTGGCTCTGCTTGCATCCATTCTAATAACAGGAGCATGAAGGTGTTTTGGGGACCACTGATATGAATTTCAGCTTAGATGCTATAGGCAATGACTCAGAGTATCTAAATACTACTTTGGGAAATGGGTGCAGGTCTCTTTGGAAAATGAGCAAATTGGGTAATATTTATTGTTAATTCTTGCAGTAGTGTTGTAGGGCTTCTTTCTGAAAATGGTTCCAGTCTCCCAGTTGATTGATGGGCTCTGAGTCTGATAAATGGCTCAGGACTAGAAACTAGTGCAGCAGGGGCTGCATGTCTTGGCTAGTGCTATACTGAGCTATGGTGGCAATAAAGAAAGGTAAGTCGTTCTTGAGAAAGAAAGTATTTTCAGGTGAAACATCTGAATCAAAAGAAGCTATCACATGGTCCTTAAGTAATGCAATATTATTTCCTCTAACAAGAAGGAAGACATTCATTTTCAGGAGAATCTAGGTATTTCAAATGCATCCAGCCTAATATTCCAGGTTGCAGGGTTCCAATCCTTTCTTGTCTTGGGTATAAAACTGCAGGGTTAAGTATTGTCTCTCTAGTAGCTTTGCCACTTCTCCTATCAAACATTGGCCTGCTCTTCACCAGAATCTCCCCTCTAGCTGTAGCAGATGAGGGTCTCTAAAAATGTGGGCATAGAAGTTTTCTGGAAGTCACAGCACTCCCTGAGAAGATAGATTGTTAATCTGAGACTTATATTCTTTTTCTTCATGGATTCCAGAGCATTTAAAAAATGCTAGCCAACTCCACCATCCTTATATTCACCTTTGATTTTATATGTTCCAAGTAATAGAACTTTTGTAGAAGTCAATGCTTGTCACTCTACCTCTACCTGGTCCCAATTTAACCTAGCACCAAATGTCATCCCCACCTCATGTACCACCAGCAAAGTGATCCTTGTTTCCATCTCACTGACAAATGATCCAATTTTAGAGTCTAATGCTGAGGATCTGCTTTCAAGGGTCATTTCCAGTACTGTCTTCACTTTGGTTCCCCTAGAAAGCACACTTTTAGTCAAACACTTCGGTTCAGATAGTTTGGTGAGGTGATTCCAAGTAGTACACGTGAAGAGTGGGGAAAGTACAAAGGGAGAAATACCACAACAAAGCATGTTATCAGGTCAAATATTATTGATGTAGCTGGAACTCTATTTCACTGGAGAAGCCTTGAGAAACAACAAGAAAAAACTGTCTAAGAATTATCCCATTAGAGTGAGGGATATTTATCTACTGAGATATTTATCTACTGAATGATAGTGAGGCTGAGATATTTATCTACTAACTCTGATCCCCAATTATTTGAGGGTTGCCCAAGAGTTTTAACTCCTAGCATTTCAAGTTGCACCTGCTGAGGCACCCCAAACTCTGGCTTGGAAGAGAAAGCCCTTGGTCAAAGAGGAAGAGCCACAGGACATTGATGGGGAGAGATTTCAGAGTGCCGAGAGGTAGAACCAGGTGGGATGAGAGAATATGCAGGAGCATCAGTAGCATTTGCTACATCAACAATGGCTGTAATTTACAGGATAAAAAGGTTGGCACAATCCTGGTTGTGAAACGTCTTAAATTATGTGCCAAGAATCTGTCATTTCATCCTGAAAGTAATGGAAGGACATTACAGAATAATAGCAGAAGTGTACTAGGTGTGGATTTTCATTGTAAATAAGTCTGTCTAGCAGACTTGTGGAAAGTAATATGGAAAGACTAACACTAGAAGCAATAAGAAGAGATAGAAAGCTTCTATATTAGCACAAATTAGAGCTAATAAAGACCTCATCTAGAGTAAAGAAAAAGTAGATATGCCTATAACTCAAATGAATAAAGACTTTAGAAACAAAACAATTGTCTTTATACTTAATGGTCAAGTTGAAAGAAAGCACATATTTTTAGGATTACTTGAAATATATAGTAGGAAGAGATTGAGAAAGAAAACTCATCAGATTTCTTATTGTTTTTGTGTCCTTTCATTTCAACAGTAGTGGAGGGTCTAACTAAATTACCCAGAGCAGTGTTTCTGAAACTGTGATACACATACACACCTCCTGAGAACGATCTTAATATGCCAATCCTTATTCAGTAGATCTGGAGAGGGGCTTAATAGTCCTCATTTTTAAGAAGATTCCAAGCAATGCTTATTATCTCACTTTGAGTATCAAGATGACAGAGTATTTTAGGATGACTTCATCTATTCTTATTCCAACTTAGGTGAAAGCTTAAAAACAAATAAGTGTATTTTCTGAACGTTGCACTGTCCTTATCTGTGCTCTATGTATCTATATCACAAAATTTTCTGTTCATTAGGGTACAGATAAGTTGAAGCAGGGTCTAATTGACATCAAGCCCCATTCTGATACATTGCAAAATTCACAGAATAAGATTTCATAGGTTGAACTAACAATAACATAATTATTTAAAACACCTCCTGCAAGATTACAAAATAAAGGCAGTGATTCTTGGACCATTTTGGTTGCTTAAATGAATTTACAGAGTATTCTCATGCTGAAATACATACAAACTCACAATGTTAGATGTAAAAGTCGAGAGCTCATGTCATTCAGTCTCATCAGTGTGGCACATAGAACACAGAAACTGCTTTAAAATAAATAAATAATAAAGGACCTCATCTTGCAGATTAATTTTTTAACCAAGAAGGAAATCGTGGTAGGTTTGCTGGGCAGCTGTATTTCAATAGCATAGCCTTTACTTTGTTATTTTGCTTAAATGCCTATTGGTTTCACTAATTAGAAGTCAAAGAGATGAATCAGGCTGAATTCGCTTCACTAAAACACTTTTGGGATTTTCAGTACTAGAGTCCTATCCCATTTGATGTATTAAAAATTTTCTCCATTATTAAATTTACAAAAATCTACTTAAGTAGGGGTATCTTTATCAACTTGGGAAACTAGGATTTCAGGAAATGACTTCAAGATGTAACTCACATGAGACAAATTTGAGAAATGGCTGAATAATCCACCAACAGGAATAGAGAAGTCAACTGGAAGAATTCATAGAAATGACCTCAGAAAAAAACAATCCCTTGGTTAGAGTAGCAGTAGTAGAATGTACTCAGTTTCATTCAAAGGGCCAACTGATAAAAAAGTAAATCTTAATCCAAAAGTGCTTTACTTTAGGAAGCATTCAAAAAGTCAGCAGTTCACAATGAATGAGAGAACTAAGGGGGACTTACTTGTAGCTCATATTTGATGTTCACAGACTCCAATGTCTACCTTATTTCTGACATTTAGGAAATAGAGATTCTAGGTAGAAGATGGCAAATTGAATAAATGCACCAATTCCTCCTACCACCAAATACACTGATGCATGGGTACACACGATATGCTTAAAAATAGAACAATTGTTGGACCATAAACTGTAAACAATTCTAAAAAGAAAGAAATGGAAACCGACAGAGGAAAGGAATACCTATGAAACTCAAAGGAAACTACAGTCGGAGATTGTAGTAGCAGTAGTCTAGGTACCACTCTTGTGAGGAGAGACAAAGCTAAGACTGGGAGATTTGGAGGCAACCAGCAGAGGAGTTAGTTATTGCAGTAGGAGTTACCTACTGCAATTTCCAGATCACAATTAAGTGGGAGTTGCAAGGACACCCTACATGCCAAAAACTGTGAGATGCAGTAGATACTTCATTCAAAGGAAAACGTGCTATCTTAAATGCAGTCATTATAAAACAAGGAGAATTAAAAGTAAATGCATTGTGTTTTTAACTAAAAGGTGTAGGAAAAGAACAACTCAGAGAAATTGGTGTTAAGGCTTAAAAACAATAGTAGATTTTAAAATGCAAAAATATCTAAGAATATTTTGAAAAAAAGAACGAAGAGACTGTAATTGCCCTATAAGAGATTATACTATAAATCTTAAATATTTAAAAGTGGTATTGGCACATTAAAACATAAATAGATCATGGAAACTAAACAGCCATACAACATAAAGCCATATAGGAAAAGATTGACGTATTAGACTACACAAGTAAAACTCATACGTGAGTAAAAGTACCATCAGGATGTTAAATTATAAGTGATTAAAAGAAGAAATTACAATATGTGCAACAAAGGATTAATATTCTTTATATATCAGAAATTCTTACAAAATATAAACAACTCAATAGAAAAAAAGAAAAGGATATGGACAGAGAATTTCCAGAAAAGAAAATACAAATGGCTATTTAACATGTGAAAAGTGCTTGATCAGAGAAGAAATCTGGGAAATGAAAATTATGATAATGAGATACAATTTTCCTTATCAGTTTAGTCAAAGTTTGAAGGTTTGACAATTTCAAGTTTTGACAAGCAGAGAGGAAGAACTTTTAACACCACTGTGGAAGGTAATATCTCTGTATCTAGTCAAACAGATATTTGACTAGTACTAGCACTGTTTGATGACTAATCTAAAAAATAGCACTGTAAGCACAAAAAAAGCATGTTCAAATATGTTCATAATGGCATCGTTTCGAAAGCAAAAACTTAGAGAAAATCTAAAGTCAAAAACTCGAAAAATAATTAAATTAACTGTGGCATTTAAAAACAATCAGCACTACAGCTATTGACAGGGAAATGTATCTAAGACCACATAGTCTTGTGTCAAATGAAAAAAAAAGAGAAAAACAAGTATAGTGAGCTTCTATATATACATATATACCAACTTACGCATATGTGTACATATATACATCAATTTATGTATGTGTGCCTACATGTATATATGTGTGTGTATATACATGTTTTATATCTCTATGAAACTTAATTGATAACAGTATATGGAATCCCTCAAATGATAACAAAGAAGGCTGTGATTTAGTGAATCTGGGAAGATAGTGCCAGAAGTCAGCAAAAAAGACTTTATTTATTAGGTAGATGCAAAAGTAATGGTGGTTTTGCTATTACTTTGTTGTTGTTATTTTTGTCATTGTTTTGAGAGAGTCTCTCTCTGTCCCCCGGGCTGAAGTGCAGTGGTGTGATCTCTGCTTACTGCAACCTCCGCCTCCCGGGTTCAAGCTATTTTCCTGCCTCAGCCTCTTGTAATTGGGATTACAGGCACACACCACCACACCCGGCTAATTTTTTGGTATTTTTAGTAGAGAAGGGGTTTCACCAAGTTGGCCAGGCTGGTCTTGAACTCCTTACCTCAAGTGATCCACCTGCCTCAACCTCCCAAAATGTTGGGATTACAGGCATGAGCCCCCACGCCTGGCTGCCATTACTTTTAAATAGCAAAAACCACAATTAATTTTTTACCAACCTAATATTTTCCCTTTATTATTTAGAGAATATTTTTATTGTATAATTACCTTGATCATTATTAACGAATGCTGAATAGATTGGTGGTCTTAGAAGCTCTGGGCATATTTTTAGTATGTATATTATTTTAAATATACGCTTAGTTACATAAGTCATGAATAGAGACCATTTAACTAGAAAAACCTTAGGGAAATGTTATTGGTCAATGTAGTGATCTCCTCTCACCATATTATGTTGCCCAAAGGTGGGGGAAATAGGGGTATGTCAAAAGAACAAAGGAGTCAACTTCCATACTTCCCAATGGTTACAGTGGGTTAATTTAAACATTGATCAATAGCCATATCACTGGGTGTAACTGAAAGAATAAATATCCATGAGTCCATACTGGCATAAATAAAAAAAATAAATGGGAGTTCAGGACAGTTCTTCAGGTGGCCTTGTACTGGCCCAGTTCTCATCCCTTTCTTGCTTGCAGTTCTCAAGAATAACAGTAGAATGTACCAGGAATGCAATATTCTGAGATAGGGAGGAACTGGCCGGAAGAGCCTGGGACTTGTTCCTGTCTCTCTTAGGGAATGTAACACCTTGAGTGAGGAAGGAACTGCCCTGGACAGCCTATGCTTTTTTTCTCTTTCTGCTGGAGCAGGATGTCCTTTAAAGCTTCGCCCAGTGAGTCATGTGACCCCTGAGAAATATAACCTAGGGAGGCTGTTTTTTAGGGTCCCTCAGCTGTAGTGCAAGTGGGACAAGCACAGTCAGGAAATCACCTGTCTCAGATAGCTTTCTCGAGCCTTGGAGGACCTGCTCACAATGGACCCTGGGTTTCTTTTGACCCTTACTGCCTGTAAGTAACAAATCTGCTTCACGTAACTTGTGTCTGAGTGTGTTCTGTCTCAACAGATTTGCACAAGTGGGCAATCAGTCCACAACAAGCCTGCTTCATTGGGGGTGAGGGAGAAAGATAAGTCTTTTTTTTGAGACAGAGTCTTGCTCTGTTGCCAGGCTGGAGTGCAGTGGTGTGATCTCGGCTCACTGCAACCTCCGCCTCCCGGGTTCAAGCGATTCTCCTGCCTCAGTCCCCTGAGTAGCTGGGATTACAGGCGCTTGCCACCATGCCCAGCTAATTTTTGTATTTTTAGTAGAGACAGTGTTTCACCATGTTGGCCAGGATGGTCTCGATCTCTTGACCTCATGATCCATCCACCTCGACCTCCCAAAGTGCTGGGATTACAGGCATGAGCCACCGTGCCTGGCCAAGATAAGTATTTGTTACAGAAATTACAATTAATAACTATGGAAGAAATGAAGACAATAGAAAATCACCATGAGAATCTCACGGTAATAATTTCTGCAAGCAAGATTCGCTAATGAATGCTAACATTAGTGGGTAAAACTTCAGGAGAATCAGGATATTTATATAGCTTCAAAGTATCTTTGCCAAAATACATTGACTACTATGATGGTTTTAACATATGACCATAATTCTTTTTTTTTTTTATTTGAGACGGAGTCTCGCTCTGTCGCCCAGGCTGGAGTGCAGTGGCGCAATCTCGGCTCACTGCAAGCTCCGCCTCCCGGGTTCACGCCATTCTCCTGCCTCAGCCTCTCCGAGTAGCTGGGACTACAGGCGCCCGCCACCACGCCCGGCTAATTTTTTGTGTTTTTTAGTAGAGACGGGGTTTCACGCGGTGGTCTCGATCTCCTGACCTCCAGATCCGCCCGCCTCGGCCTCCCAAAGTGCTGGGATTACAAGCGTGAGCCACCGCACCTGGCCTACCATAATTCTTTTAATAGTCTTACCTCTAAATGACAAAGTTTAATTTGTCTCCACTTGAGTGTAGACTGAACTTAGTAATTCCTTTCTGACAAATAGTGTTAAAAGAGAAAAATTATAACTTTGCAGAGGAAAAACCTAGCTAACACAACCTTAATCAAGGTTGACATCAGCAGTTTTAAGTTGATATTAAGTGCTCCCTGGGATGATCTGTGGATAAGAGGGTCTTAAAAGTTAGCAATCTCCATCTTAAACTACCTCTAATATGAAGGAAAGTGAAGAGTTAAGAGATAATAGCAGTATCCTATATGAGAAATTACCGATCCTGAGCAAGAAACTTCACCTCTGTGAGTCTGTAAACTGGAAATAATACTGTTTTACTGTTATCCAAGCTTCATATAAGGCACAGCATTAAGTATTAGAGTGATCTAATAATTAAACAAGCATTTTGTTTGCACTTTCTTCTTGGAAAGACAAAACATTTAAATAAATTAGACAGCCTACGCAAAGGTGGGTTGTGTTGTGTGTGTTTGCGTTTGTATGTGTGTGTTGAAATCGATAGAGTTGGAAGCAGAGAAGAAGCAGAAATTAAAACATATTCTCTGGGACACCATCTCCAGATGTACATATGTGCAACAAAAGCAATGGTTAAATAAAAACTGTACTGTCACATGGACCCTTTAGTTACATGCATCACTTCAAGATCTTATACAGTTAGAATTCCCTCATTTATTATATTGAAGAAAATATCATGATATACCCATAGAATAAAAGTAGATTTCATTCTTATTTATCTATTTAAATATTGACCCTAAGTCTGTGTGGCCACTCATTGTTTTTTGGGATCTTGGATCCAATCACATTCTGGTAAACTTTCTCATGCAAGTCAAAGTCTTCCTAAAGAAAAATGTATTTCTATTGCCATAAACTGTTCTTCTGTTTGAATGCCATTTTGCAAATTTTACTCCCTCTCCTCAAGCTAAACATATCCTCTCTCTTTCTAGAAATGCATCTTCATGATTATATTTGTATATTTTATTATTACTCTAATTGGTTTTTTAACTTGGTAAAATCTCTCAGATTGTATATAAAGAAGACTTTTCTTGAGGCTTACCTATGAGCCACACAATAATATTTAGCATTAGCTGCATGCCAAATATACCATAAAATGTGGTGATACAAACACGCTGATATTCAGACAAATAAAGCTAATAAAAGAAGACACATATTACAATATTTTTAAAAATATAATCACTAATCATCCTACAAAATTTTTTGAAGTCTTCTGTTGTTAGTTTTCTACCGAAATTTCTGGGTTATATTTTTCCATTAATGGTCTACTTAAAATAATGTCAAAAAATACTTCATATATTCATCACTTTTGGTGGGGCTATTGGCTGGCTGCCTATAATATATTTAGTAACATTTTAGTCAGAAAATAAAATGGTAATGGAATAAGGTCTTTTTATTCTACCTAGAGGATATTTCTGCCTCTGAATACATTTTAGAAAAACACTAAAAATAAATTATCACAATACTACCTACTGAGTGAGATCAGTGAATAGGTATGTGTGAGCTCTAGCCTATATGAAAATAACTAGAAACAAGATTTTTATAATTTGTTTAATTGATAACTAATCAGAGTTTTAAAATTTCAGCAGTTTTTGGTTCCGGGGATATAATAGATAATTACCGGGAATGATTGGGAGAAACATAGAGAGTGAGCTTTCCCATAAAGATTTTGGTTACAAGATCATAGAACAATAGTTTATTTAGTTACTAATTTGTCTTTTGTTTCTGCTGTAATACCTCCCTTCTTTTACAATAAGGCAGTCAAGCTCTCCTTGGACAAGTTTGTACGCAGTAGCACATTGAAGAGACTTTGCTTGGTTGATGTGTAGCGGTAGGTGAGGAGGACAGAAAATAGAAAGAGTGAGAAAAAGAAGAGAAGAGATAATGTGAGAGAAATGGGGAATATTGCCAAGTCTGAGGAAGGGACAGAATTGGGTAGATAGAAACCAAGCTATCTTGTAGCCCATCATGGACAGCCCTGAGGAAGCCTCAGGACCAAAGAGGAAAATGGCTACAAGCGATCTAAGCAAGCTAGATCCTGGTCTCAGGGCTGGCATCACTTGCAAAGATATCTATGCTGAAGTGTGGCATAACAGAAGTAGAACTGCTAGTTTGTGTGGAGCCACCACAATGGCTTAGAGAATTAGAAAGTTCTTAGCTACCAAGATGCACTGAATACAAAAGAGGTCTTCCCCTGTTTATTGTCATATAAGTATTTTCATACCAATTTTGTGGATTCTTGTACAATCCCAAGGCATGAGAATATCTCAGTCCCCATTCCTGACTAACAAAAAACTGTGAAATTACTTAAGAATTTGAGTTGACAAGTAAGACTAATGATGTTTTCACATGGTTTTATGATCACAAATTAAGTTTTCAAATGTTTCCTATTTTATTCCTTCATTGATTGGTAATTATTATGGACTAAGTATTTGCATCCCCTCAATACTCTTATGTTAGAAACTAATCCCTAAAGTGAGGATATGTAGAGGTGGGGGAGGTGATTAGGACATGAGAGGGGGAATGGGATTAGTACCTTTATAAAAGAGACCCCAGAGAGATCCCTGACCCCTTCCACCATCTGAGAACATAGCCAGAGGTCAGCCATCTATGACCCAGGAAGCACGCCCTTACTAGATTCTCAATCTGATGGTACCTTGATCTTGGGTTTACTAGCCTCCAGAACTATAAGAAATAAATTTCTGTTTTATATAAGCTATGCAATCAGGGTTTTTGTTTTAGCAGCCAAAATGGACTAAGATAGAAATGAATATTTCATATACTCACCATGGTTCTGTTGAACACTCGGTTTCTCTTATTATTTATAATTTACTATTCTATGTTCTAAAATTTTAAGTGTTCTATCTCACACACACACACATGCAGCCTCCAGTTTGTCTTTCTTTCCCACTGCTCCAGCACATGAGCTTTGTGGATTTATTTCTCTTCAAATCAATGGAAACTGACAACAATGGGCCAGTTTATGTCTTTGCAGTGGTGCTTTCCCTTCCATTTTAAAGTTAATGCTGTGTGTACCAAGTACCCCTTCCTTGTACTAGCACTCCCTGGTTTAAGAAACCAAATAAGTTTTTTAAATAACATGAACTGTGCTTCTACTATCAAGAAGAAATCTCTTAATGAAAAAAATTCTTTTTAGAGAAGGATTAATGAGCACTTTGCTCTGCATGGCTGCTAGGATAGGAAGTATGTGGTTTCCTTTCAAGCAGAGATCTTCCTCTTTCATTTTTGAAGTTTCAAAGATTGAGGAGACAATCACTGGTAACCTCTGTCCTAGAAAGTTGCTATTATAACTAATACGTCTATCTGCATCGTGTTTAATATACGAGATAAATGGCAGCTGCCTGATCTCTAGCATCACAACGTGGTATGTTGTTATCATTTGCCCTGGAAAAATTCTCTAAGTATTCATTTATTTTTTCAGGCAATAAATATTTATTGAATTGCTATACTAAGAAAGGTAAAATTTTAACCTTAGATATTTATAATAGCAAAGAGGCCAGTTGTTAAAAATGTTTGATGAGATCAGAGAATCAGCGCCAAATTATGTAAGGCTGGGTAGGCCATTATAACGAAATGGCTTTGAACTCCGAACAAGTAAGTCAGTCACTAGAGAGTTCAGGCCAGAGGAGTGTTATAGTTTCACCTTATAGTTAAAAGGATCACTCTGGCTACTTTTGAGAGCTGACTCTACTGAGGAAAAGTTGAAAAGAGAAAATCAAGTAGGAGGCTTTTATAATAATCTAGGTAAGAAACGACAATGGCTTGAGCTAGGTATTAGCAGTGGAGATGGCGAGCAGGTTTTGTATTCTTGATAGATTTTAAAAATTAATAGAATTTACACATGTATTTGAATTTGATGTGGGATGTGAGAGAAAAAAAGAGTCAAAGATGGCTCCACTATCTCTGGGCTGATTTACTAGAAGAATGAAGGTGATATTTACAGCCATTTAATGCAATGGAAATCAGGAAATTAGGCTTTAAACATGTTGGGTTGAGCTATCAGCCATCTTAGTGGAGACATCAAGTAGGAGTTAGAGAAACAATCTTAAATTCAATGGCAAAGTCTGTAACATAAATTTACATAAGTTTCTAAAAATGCAAGCTTGGGAGATACCATAGTATAAAGTATATCTAAAGCCATTAAGATGAATACAATGACTAAAAAGTGACTATAGATGGGCAAAGACAAGACCTGAGATTCGAGGTCCGAGAGCCCCAGTATTTAGAGGTAAGAGAGATGAGGAAGACCAAGCAAATAAAACTAACAAGGAGTGCAAAATGAGATAGGAGAAAAATCTAGGGCAATGTGGTGTCCTGTAAATCACATTTATAACAGCGTTTACGGGAGGAGATAGTACTTGTCTATGTCAAATGCTGTAGCTAAGTCAAGTCAAAGACTGAAATTTGACAAATGAATCAACCTGCAGGTCACAGATGACTTTGAGGAGGGCAGTTTTAGTGGGATGGTGGTGGCAAAAGCCTGATTTGGATACCTCGAAGACAGAAGGGAATGAGAGAATTTAGAGACATTTCCTATAGTATTGAGCAGCAGGCCCAAGTGGGATTTTTGTCATTTATTAAAATATATGCACATGGGAAAAAGTGAAGAGAACATTCATCAGTGAGAAGCCAGGTGACAATGACACCTTGAGACCTAACACATCGTTTTATAAGTCCTCTTTTTTGTGTGCATATAGTCCTCTGCCTTTCCAAAAACTGTTTTGTAATCCACAGGAAAGGAGGATTACTCACACACAAACCAACATATATAATATTTATATACCATATACTGCATATTTTGTGCATTTATATGTTACATATAAATAAACAGATTTCGAGAATTTTTTAAATACAAAATTCTTTCAAAGCTGTGTGGCAAAGTAGGGGCCAGATAAATGGAGGTGGTAACTGGAAGATAATTGAGAGTAAATGAGTTTTTTTTTAATTTTTTTTGTTATGGGGTAGATGTGTGGGATGTGCAGGTTTGTTACATAGGTAAACATGAACCATGGTGGCTTACTGCACCTATCAACCCATCGCCTAGGTATTAAGCCCAGCATGCATTAGCTATTTTTCCTAATGCTCTCCCTCCCCCAACCCCACTCCTTCACGGCCCCAGTGTGTGTTTTTCCCCTCCCTGTGTCCCTGTGTTCTCATTGTTCAGCTCCCATCTATAAGTGAGAACATGTGGAGTTCAGCGATCTGTCTTCTGTTTCTGCATTAGTTTGCTGAGGATAATGGCTTCCAGCTTCATCCATGTCCCTGCAAAGGACATGATCTTGTTTCTTTTTATGGCTGCACAGTATCTCATGGTATATATGCACCACATTTTCTTTATCCAGTCTATCATTGATGGGCATTTATGTTGATTCTGTGACTTTGCTATTGTGAATACTGCTGCAAAGAACATACATTTGCATGTATCTTTGTAATAGAATGATTTATATTCCTTTGGGTGTATACTCAGTAATGGGATTGCTGGGTCAAATGGTGTTTCTGCCTGTAGGTCTTTGAGGAATTGCCACGCCATCTTCCACAATGGTTGAACTAATTTACATTCCGACCAACAGTGTAAATTGTTCCCATTTCTCTGCAACCTCCTCAGCATCTATTGTTTTTTGACTTTTTAATGATCGCCATTCTGACTGCCATGAGATGGTATCTCATTGTGGTTTTGATTTGCTTTTCTCTAATATTCAATGCTATTAAGCTTTTTTACATGTTTGTTGACTGAATGTCTTTTTTGACAAGTGTCTGTTCATGTCCTTTCCCCATTTTTTAATGGGGTGTTTTGGTTTTTTTCTTGTAAATTTGTTTGAGTTCCTTGTGGATTATGGATATGAGACCTCTGTCAGATGGATAGATTGCAAAAGTTTTCCCCAAATCTGTGGATGGCCTGCTCACTCTGATGATAGTTTCTTTTGCTGGGTAGAAGCTCTTTCGTTTAATTAGATCCCATTTGTCAATTTTTGCTTTTGTTGCAATTGCTTTTGGTGATTTTGTCAGAAACTGTTTGCTCATGCCTATGTCCTGAATGGTATTGCTTAGATTTTCTTCCAGGGTTTTTATAGTTTGGGGTTTTACATTTGAGCCTTTAATGTATCCTGAGTTAATTTTTGCATAAGGTGTAAGGAGGGGGTCCAGTTTCAATTTTCAGCATATAGCTAGCCAGTTCTCCCAGCACTGTTTATTAAATAGGGAATCCTTTCCCCATTGCTTGTTTTCTTCAGGTTTGTCTAAGATCAGATGGTTGTAGATGTGTAGTCTTACTTCTGAGTTCTCTATTCTGGTCTGTTGGTCTATGTGTCTGTTTTTGTACCAGTACCATGCTGTTTTGGTTACTGTAGCCTTGTAGTATGGTTCAAAGTCTGGTAGCATGATGCCTCCAGCTTTATTCTTTTGCTTAGGATTGTCTTGCCTATATGAGCTCTTTTTGGTTCCAAACGAATTTTAAAACAGTTTCTCCTGATTTTGTGAAGAATGTCAATGGTAGTTAAATGGGAATAGCATTGAATCTATAAATTACTTTGGGCAGTATGGCCATTTTCATGATATTGATTCTTCCTATCTATGAGCATGGAATATTTTTCCGATTGTTTGTGTTCTCTCTAATTTCCTCAGGCAGTGGTTAGTAGCTCTCCTTCAAGAGGTCCTTTACTTCCCTTGTTAGCTGTATTCCTAGGTATTTTAATCTCTGTAGCAATTGTGAATGGGAGTTCATTCACTATTTGGCTCTCTGCTTGCCTGTTAGTGTATAGAAATGCTTGTGACTTTTGCACATTGATTTTATATACTGAGACTGCCAAAGTTGCTTATCGCCTTAAGAAGCTTTTGGGCTGAGACAATGGTGTTTCCTAGATATAGGATCATGTCATCTGCAAACAAAGACAATTCAACTTCCTCTCTTCCAATCTGAATACGCTTTATTTCTTTCCCTTGCCTGATTGCCCTGGCCAGAACTTCCAATACTATGTTGAATAGGAGTGGTGAGAGTGGACACCTTTGTTTTGTGCCAGTTTTCAAGGGGAATGCTTCCAGCTTTTGGCCATTTGGTATGATACTGGCTGTGGGTTTCTCATAAATGGCTCTTATTATTTTGAGGTATATTCCTTCAATACCTAGTTTATTGAGAATTTTTAACATAAAGAGATGTTGAATTTTACTGAAGGCCTTCTCTTCATCTTATGAGATAATGTGGTTTTGTCTTTAGATCTGTTTGTTGATTTGCATATGCTGAACCAGCCTTCCATCTAGGGGATGAAGCCAACTTGATCGTGCTGGATAAGCTTTTTAACGTGCTGCTGCCATATTCGGATTTTCAATATATTATACTTTTTACAGCCATGTTCATCAGGAATATTGGCCTGAAGTTTTTTTTGTTGTTGTTATATCTCTGCCAGGTTTTGGTATCAGGATGTTGCTGGCCTCATACAATGAGTTAGGGAGGAGTCCCTCCTTTCAATTGTTGAGAATAGTTTCAGAAGAAAAGGTATCAGCTTCTCTTTGTACTTCTCATAGAATTCAGCTGTAAATCTATCTGGTCCTGGGCTTTTTTTTGCTGTTGGTAGGCTATTTATTACTGCCTCAGTATCAGAACTTGTTATTGGTCTATTCAGGGATTCAACTTCTTCCTGGTTCAGTCCTAAGAGGAAGTATGTGTCCAGGAATTTATTCATTTCTTCTGTGTTTCTTTAGTTTATTTGCATTGAGGTATTTATAGTACTCTCTGATGGTTGTTTCTATTTTTGTGGCGTGGTGGTGATATCCCCTTTATCATTTTTTTATTGTGTCTATTTGATTCCTCTCTCTTTTCTTCATTAGTCTAGCTACTGGTCTATTTTATGAATTTTTTCAAAAAAAACAGCTTCTGGATTCATTGATTTTTTGAAGGGTTTTTCGTGTCTCTATCTCCTTCAGTTCCACTCTGAGCTTGGTTATTTCTTGTCTTTCGCTAGCTTTGGGATTTATTTGCTCTTAGTTCTCTAGTTCTTTTAGTTGTGATATTAGGGTGTCGATTTGAGATCTTTCTAGCTTTTTGATGTGGGCATTTAGTGCTATAAATTCTCCTCTTAACACTGTTTTAGCTGCATCCCAGAGATTCTGGTACATTGTTTCTTTGTTCTCATTGGTTTCAAAGAGCTTCTTGATTTCTGTCTTAATTTTATTATGTACCCAGGAGTCATTCAGGAGCAGGTTGTTCAATTTCCTATAGTTGTGTGGCTTTGCATGAATTTCTTAATCTTGAATTCTAATTTGATTGTGCTGTGGTCTGAGAGACTGTTGTGATTTCAGTTCTTTTGCATTTGCTGAGGAGTGATTTCCTTCCACTTATGCGATCAGTTTTAGAGTAAGTGCCATGTGGCACTGAGAAGAATGAACATTCTGTTGTTATGGGGTGAGAGTTCTGTAGATATCTATCAAGTCTACTTGACTCAGAGCTGAGTTGACGTCCTGAATATCTTTGTTAATTTTCTCTCAATGATCTGTCTAATATTGACAGTCAAGTGTTAAAGTCTCCTGCTACTATTGTGTGGGAGTTTAAGTCTCTTTATAGGTCTCTAAGAACTTGTTTTATGGGATGGGTGTGGTGGCTCATGCCTGTAATCCCCGTACTTTGGGAGGCCAAGGTGGGCGGATCGCTTGAGGTCAAGAGTTTCAGACCAGCCTGGCCAACATGGTGAAACTTCATCTCTACCAAAAATGCAAAAATTAGCCGGGTGTGGTGGCACATGCCTGTAATCTCAGGTACTTGGGAGGCTGAGGCAGGAGAATCACTTAAACCCAGGAGACAGAAGTTGCAGTGAGCCAAGATCGCGCCGCTGCACTCTAGCCTGGGCAACAGAGTGAGACTCTGTCTCAAATAATAATAATAAAGAAATAACTTATTTTATGAATCTGGGTGCTCCTCTATCGGGTGCATTTATATTTAGGATAGCGCTTCTTGTTGAATTAACCCCTTTACCATCATGTAATCATGTTCTTTGTCTTTTTTTATCTTTGTTGGCTTAAAGTCTGTTTTGTCAGAAACTGCAACCCCTGCTTTTTTCTCTTTTCCTTTTGCTTGGTAAGTTTTCCTTCATCCTTTTATTTTGAGTCTATGTGTATCTTTGCATTTGAGGTGGGTCTCTTGAATACAGCACCCTGATGGATCTTGACTCTATCCAGCTTGCCATTCTGTGTCTTTTAATTGGGGCGTTTAGCATTTAAGGTTATATCATTATGTGTGAATTTGACCCTGTCATCATGATGCTAGCTGGCTATTTTGCAGACTTGTTTATGTAGTTGCTTCATAGTGTCATTGGTCTATATACTTCAGTGTGTTTTTTTAGTGGCTAGCAACAGTTTTTCCTTTCCATATTTAGTGCTTCCTTCAAGAGCTCTTGCAAGACAGGCCTGGTGGTGATGAATTCTGTCAGCATTTGCTTGTCTGAAAAAGATTTTATTTCTTTCTGCTTATGAAGCTTAGTTTGGCTGGATATAAAAATTCTAGATTGGAAATTATTTTCTTTAAAAATGTTGAATATTGGCACCCAATCTCTTCTTGCTTGTAGGGTTTCCATTGAGAGGTCTGCTGTTAGTCTGATGGGCTCCCCTTTACAGGTAACCTGGCCTTTCTCTCTGGCTGCACTTAATATTTTTTCCTTCATTTCGACCTTAGAGAATCTGACAATTATGTGTCTTGGGGTTGATCTTCTCATGGAGTATCTTACCAGGATTCTCTGGATTTCCTGAATTTGAATGTTATCCTGAAGTGTGTTTTCCAACATGGTTCCATTCTCCCTGTCTCTTTCAGGTACCCCTATCAGTCATAGGTTTAGTCTTTTAACATAATCCCATAGTTCTTGGAGGTTTTATTCATTCCTTTTCATCCTTTTTCTCTAATCTTGTCTGCCTACCTTAGTTCAGCAAGATAGTCTTCAAGCTCTGATATCCTTTCTTCTGCTTGGTCTATTCAGCTACTGATACTTGTGTTTGCACTGTGAAGCTCTCATGTTGTGTTTTATCAGCTCCATCAGGTCATTCATGTTTCTCTCTAAACTGTTTATTCTGGTTAACAGCTCCTGTAATGTTTTCTCATGGTTCTTAGCTTCTTTGCAATGGTTAGAATATACTCCTTTCTTTCAGTGAAGTTCATTATTGCTCATCTTCTAAAGCCTACTTCTGCCAATTCACCCATCTCAGCCTCAGCCCATTTCTTTGCCCTAGCTGGAGACATGTTGAAATCATTCAGAGGAGAAGAGATACTCTGGCTTTTTGAGTTTTCAGAATTTTTGCACTGATTCATTCTCATCTTCATGGGTTTATCCACCTTTGATCTTTGAGGCTGCCGACCTTTGGATGGGGCTTTGTGGAGTCTTTGTCACTGATATTCTGGTTGTTGTTTTCTGTTTTACTTTTAGCAGTCAGATCCCTCTTCCATAGAGCTGCTATAGTTTGCTGAGGGTCCATCCCAAACTCTATTCACCTAGGTTCCTCCTGCTTCTGGAGGTATCACCAGCGGAGGCTGCAGAACAGCAAAGATGGCAACCTGCTCCTTCCTCTGGGAGCTCTGTCCCAGACGGGCACTGACCTGATGCTGGCCAGAATGCTCCTGTATGAAGTGTCTGGAGACACCTACTGGGAATTCTCACTCAGTCAGGAGGAGCGGGATCAGACTGTTTAAATAAGCAGAGTAGGTGTGCTGCACTGGGGGCAAATCCCCCTCGTCTGGGCTGCCCTGACTCCCCAGTAAAGCAGGCAGAAAATACTAAGACCACTGATCCATGATATGACAGCCACCCCTCCTCCTAGGGGCTCCTCTCACGGATATCAGAGTTTGGTCCATACACCTCTGGCTGAGGATGATGAAATTCCCACAGGGAGGCCCCCCGCCATGGTGAGGAGGAAAGGATTGGGGTCCCACTTAAAGAAACAGTCTGGCCACAAACTGTTGCATCTGCTGTGCTGTACCGTCAGGAATTGCTCCTGTCTAAACTGCCCAGTCTCAGTGGCACTGGTGGCAGGGGAAAATGGCCGACTGGAGCTGCAGTGACGGCAGCCGCCCCTCCCCACCACGGAATCCAGTGTTCTTAGGTAGTCTCTAGCCTGCTGCAGCCAGGGATTCCAAACCAATGGGTTCTAGCTTATGGAGTTCCATAGGGATGGACCCCACTCAGCGAGGCCACTTGGCTCCCTGGTTTCAGGCTCCTTCCCTCGGGAGTGGGAGTCTTCTGCCTCACCCAAGTTCCCAGAGCCAGAGTATGCAAAAACTCCTGTGTATCAGTGCCTGCTCAAGTGGCTACCCACTCAAGTAGCCACCATGAGTCTGTACAGCTCTGTGCTTGGGACTGAAGGCCCTGGTGATGTGGGCTCACAAGGGGACCTTCTGATCCATGGGTTGCAAGGTTCCTTGGAAAATGTGTGGTTTTCGGGGAGGGGTAGCACAACCCCTCACCGCCTGCTTTGGCTGGGGGAGGGAGCTCCCTTTGCCCTGTGCCACTCCCAGTGGGCCCTTGCTCCATCCTGCTTTTCCTCACTCTCCGTGGGTCACCCTAACCGCCTAGTCAGTCTCAGTGAAAGAACCTTTGTGCCTCAACTGAAGATACAGAATTCACTCACCGTTTTCATCCTTCTCAGTGGGAGCCACAGAGTGGAGCTGTTTCTATTAGGCCATCTTGGCTGCTCCTCCAAATTAGTTATTTTTCAGACGAAAGAAACTGAATCATATCAACATGACTGAATTTCTTTGTTCTTAAAAAATATCAATAAAGAGAGTAAAACATATGTGCTAAGGGAGAGTTGTGAGCTTTTTACAAAATCTCTACTTAAAATATCTGCTTTAAGTAGATGCCTAGATAAAGACTGCTCTAGATAAACACCAAGCTATCTCTATGTGCTCTCATACCATCTTAAATTTCCCTTATTTTAGTTTTTATCACACTTAGGATTAGTGCTTATATAAATAACTTTCTCAATAGATTTTATGTTTTATAAAGGCAGAAAGCAAATCTATCTTGCTTACTGAAGTATCCTCAGCAATGATACATAATAGTTGCTTAGTAAATATTTTTAATGCATGAATAAACAAGAGAATTGAAGAAATATAGTGAGTCTTAACCATAAATGCTGGAAACTTGATAGCTACAATACTTAATATATCAAATTTCCAAAGTTTATGTAGAGTTAAAAATTATTGCACAAAATAAAACATTATCAAATGAATTCAGAATACTGAACAGTAGTACAGAGTTCAAATGCTAAATTAAAATTTTATTCATCCTGGAACTGTAAGTAAAACTCATAGGTGAAAGAATTATTGCTAGTTTTTTAATAAGAGTAATAAGCATGCTTTTGCAAATTATTTCTTCATACAATCAGCAGGATAACTGATAACAAATAGCTCTTACTATTTAAATTATTATTGGCACTTTATTTTTTCTCTACCTACTTTGCATGTTATACTTACACTGCAACATAGATGAAATAAATCTTATGCACTATGCCCTCCATTATGGCAGACTGCTGTTTTGTTGTTGTTGTTGTTGTTGTTGTTGTTTTGTTTTGTTTTGTTTTGCCAAAGTCTGTCTTCTTCTTCCTCCACAGTAATAGATTTATTTGATCAAATAGCAACCAGACACTGTCAATTTCCAGTTTCCCAGTAGCCATGCAACTAAATTATCTTCACTGTGGAATAATGAAAGTGATGTAAGGCATTCCCTGAAAGATCTTTAAACAAGTAGGGTCTCTGTCCCACTGTCCCTGGCCTGTTCTTTTATCTCTTCCCATTAGCTGAAATGATGATGACCATAGGAACGTTGGAAGCCCCAAGTTAAGCCAGGATACTAGTTTTCTATTGCTGTTGTAACAAGTTTCCACAACTGCTTTTTTTTTTTTTTTTTGAGACGGAGTCTCGCTCTGTCGCCCAGGCTGGAGTGCAGTGGCGCAATCTCGGCTCACTGCAAGCTCCGCCTCCCGGGTTCACGCCATTCTCCTGCCTCAGCCTCTCAGAGTAGCTGGGACTACAGGCGCCCGCCACCACGCCCGGCTAATTTTTTTTTTTGTATTTTTAGTAGAGACGGGGTTTCACCGTGGTCTCGATCTCCTGACCTCGTGATCCGCCCGCCTCGGCCTCCCAAAGTGCTGGGATTACAAGCGTGAGCCACCACGCCCGGCCACAACTGGCTTAAAATAACACAAATTTATCATTTTACAGTTCTTGAGATCAGAAGTCTAAAATCAGTCTCATTGACCGAAAGTTAAGATGCCTACAGTGACGGTATCCTCTGCATGCTCTAGGGCAGACTCTTCCTTGCTTTTAGAGGATCTGGAGGCAACTTGCTTTTCTTGGTTAGTGGTCCTTGCTCTCTATTTAAATCCAGCGGTATATATCACCTTTAAATGTCTCTCTGAATCTCTGACCTTTGCTTCCATTGTCACATTGCCTTCTCTACTCTGACCTTCCTGCCTCCCTCTTATAAAGACCATGATAATTACATAGGGCCAACCTGGACAATCTGGGGTAATCCCTTCTCAATATGTTCAACTTAATGACATCTGCAAAATTTCTTTTGCCATGTACAGTCACCTGTTCACAGGTTGCAGGGATTAGGATGCCAACATTTTTGTAGGGGGACATTACTTGACTTGCCGCAGCATCCAACAACCTAAGTCTCTAAATGCTCTGATGCAGCAGAGCCACCCATCAATGTATGAATGATCATACTGTTACTAAAGGCACTTACTGAAAGACACATTTCTTTGTTCTATAAACCACTGAATTTGGAGTGCTGTGGTGGTCACTTTGTTACATCAATCTAGCCTGCCCTAATGCATCTGTTTTGCAGCTCTGTATATGATAGCATAGAACATTTAGAATTGTTAATGTGATTAACCATAGAAATTAATAATATTTCTTCATGTGTAAGCCATTATCTCATAATAATGTAGCATTTACTGTGCTAATCTGTAACTTATTCTTAGTGTTTATTTTCCAGATAAATTTCACTTAAAATGAAGACTTTTTTAAAAAGTCACCTTAGAAATTAGATGTAAATTGAGGCTGTGGTCCTGTGTAAGTGTTGGAATTGATGATCTTGACCCTTGGATTCCAGATGGATCATTAAAAAAAAAATCCTGCCAGTTATTCTCTAATTTCATACTGTGCACTCCATCTGTTACCCCACTTGCTTTGGTTAGGGGCTGCTGGTCTGGCTCACTCTCTACTACTCCACAGAGATAAAACTTAGCTGAAATTTACACATATTATAACATATAATAGAAGAATTCTAGACTACATAGTCTAATAAGCATAAAAAACCAACTAGATTAACCAACAATTCCTAAGTTTTAGAGGGAATACTTTCAGTGCTTGCATATGTGTTTTAAATTTAGGTCGGAATTCAGATCCAGAGCATTTATGAATTTAATTTGAAAGCTTCTGAATTCATAATAGAAGCTCTTAACAAGCATATAGTCAAAAGACACTGGAAATGTCTAGAGGTACTAAGCCAGTCCCTAAGAAGCAATCAGAATTGGATGTATTGCTGCAGTATCCAATTTGGCGAGTCAGCTCATTGTCTCATTCACAGTTATTATTCTGCAACAAAATGATTGTTTAAAAAACTTAAAATAAGTTTCCAAAAATAGGCATGTTCTTACTTTTACTAACAAGGACAAATATTCAGGAAATAAAACAAAGGCAATATGCTTCTATTTTAGATATTGAGGACTTGGATTTCCTGCATCCTGTGCATTTCCTGCCACATGAGAAATTCTCTCTGAATGTACGCTTAACTAGCTATCTTAACTAGAAACTATATAACTAAATCCATAATGTTCACTATGGCAATGAATAAAGCATAAGGTAGCAGATTAAAGAAGTGACATTTTTTTCACACACTGCACTATTTACTATAGAAATAGATACAAGGTTCTGAACCCACTTTGTGTTTCACTACTTCATGGCCAACATGTGGTTGAAATACAGATGGTATGAATAAGAGCAGTTAGAATATGAATACAATTGAAACGCAGAAGTTGGGCATTCTTCTGCCACCATTCTAGAATAGGCTTAAAAAAAATTTAAAAAAAAAGACTAGCCAAAGACAGCAACTGTAAAATTATAGTTTTTGCCACTTTTTTTTTTTTTTTTTTTTGGCCTCCTGCTAAAACATTCCTCCCTCAGTGTCAATCTTCAGCTCACACATGCTTTGGTGAGTCATTCAAAGTGTGAAATCTATTTTATTGAAGAAAGAAAATCTTTAAGTATAACATACTTTTCAGAAAGAAAGTCTTTTGTATAAGATATAACCAGACCAAGGGAGTGGCAGATACAGTGGGGATGCAGTCACTATCTATGCTTTGTCTACTACTGGAATTCAGCTGTGACATTTACAACAGACTGGGGCTGGGGAAGAGAGAAAAGGCAAAATGAAGATAAAATGATGTTTGACTGGGAGCTGGAATATTGGCTCAGGTCCAAGAATTTCCATATGAACGACATGGGGCTACAAGCAGAGGCCCCTCTTACCCTGGGCTTTGCTGCTCATTCATGGCTTTGCTGCTCAAGTGAAAATGTGCTTTGAGGGTTGAAGAATGCATGGATTTGGTAACTGTAGTATGTACATAATGGAAGGGAATGTCAGGAGACAACATCCTTGGCACAATTATCAGTGACTTTATAGAGAATGCAACCTGCAGAGGACCTCAAGTGACTATTATCTGTGGCCATCAATTGGAACTACAGTGAGGAATATGGTGAGTTCCATTGGTAGTAGAAATAGTCTTCATAAACCCAAAGACTCCAAGAATAAATAGAGTAAGAGTTTTAAGAGAACTGTTCATCAAATATAAGCAGATTAAGGTAAAAGTTGGTGACAGACTGGTTACTGTTAAATACAGGTTTGGGAAACAGGATTAAGCCCCAGGACAAGCTAGAAAATCCAAGGGTAAATGATTTTTACTATGGATTTTTTTCAGATTATAGCTTGGAAAGACAATAGTCAAAGGAAAATATGAAAATTTAGACTACAAGTGATGGTATCGCTCTGTTAAAATATCAGAGAACTTAAAGCACTAAAATACAACATACCTGATTCAAATATTATTGAAAAAGCTTCAAATTTAAAAATATAGTAAATAATAAACAAGGAAGCAATATTCTTTTCACTCTTCAGTAAATTGCAATCAAGGTGATAGGATTATAGGTAGAAAACTCCATCTGTGATTTTAGCATATAACACAGAAAATAAAGGATTTGAGCACACAAAATGTTTCCTTTATTTAAATTATAGCAGGGGTTGCTGTCTCTGCCAGAAATCTTGTGTTCTGAATACATTTCCAGATGCAGTTCTGTTGGACTAACTGAACCACAATGAATCATTTCCCTCTGGATAGCCTAGGATTCAGGTGTACCAGGCAGTAATAGTCTGTATGATAATGAATAGAATCAGCCTCCGTGTACTGTTTTATGTACAATCAGAACTTCAGCTAGGATATTCATTTAGTTTGGTAAAGTATGGAGTCCAGGAGTCTTGAGTTAAAATTTCAGTGTTTTCTTCTGACCTCAAACAGATTTCAAAACATATTATTACTGCCTCCCTCCATACAGGCCACACATGATGTTCTTGAATGTGGCAGTTAGCCCCAACTCCCCCAGATACCTATGATATTACCCTATCTCACTTTTTGATAATCACCTTTGGTTTGGAAGTAAAGTCACCAACAACAACAAATTCCACAATGCTTACTAATGCATCACTTTCTCATCTTGCTCACAGAGATGGGGACTTCTCACATTTTCTCAAATATCCCATGCCTGACATCAAATCCTCCAGCTTTCTTAAGGCCATTTACTAAACTACAATTCGTTTGTATCATTCCTGTAGGAAATTTTTAATTTCTTCAAAACCACTCTTTTGCCAAGAAAGGTATGATTTGAAAGTGGCAGCAAACACGGTATGTTTGCTGCTGAACTCAGGCAGGGCTACACAGAATGGCAGAAAGAGCAGACTCTAAAGTCAGAAGACTGCAATTCATTCTCAACTCTACACTCACTAGCAGCAGGATTTTTGTTCAAATCACTCAATCTCCTTACACCCCCCATTTCCTTACTTAAATAGGAATTCAAATTCTGCCTATGCCCACTTCAAATTGCAAGGTCCGCATATGTGCCTATTCTAGAATCTGTAAAGTGCCATAAAGCATATGATTTTTACAAATACATAATGTGTCCTTAAAAACAATTCTCTAGGTCAGTTGCCTGTACATTATAACTGCCTCTCCCCGATATGAGGGGTTTTTTTCTGTCATGTTTGTTGGCCTGTGACTGGCAAGCAATTACAATGAGTAATTCCATTTTGGAGAAGATAATAAAACGTGATATCGTAACTACCCACAGAGCCTCAAAAGTATTTATGTTTCCTCTAATAACCTGGTGTGATGCTGTTAATCTTGACAAAGCCTGCCTGGCAGGTGCTGGGGAGCTGAATCTTCATATTCTCTCACTGTTTGCTGACTCTTCCACAGGGAAGACTCCGAGCTATTAAAATGCAATGGCCCTGCTCTATTTTTAATTACATTTAGTTTATTAGAGGAACAATCCGACGCATAGCAAATACTGGGAACTGACTTCCCCCTATTACCTCAATGAAGTCCTGGAACATTTCATCATTTACAAAATGGGTCATGGGGAGCTATTTCTTCACCAAGATAAGTTAAGACACAATTTAAAGGAGTAACAGAAATGTATCACTTCCAGAGGGATTCAAATCATTGATAATTTCCCCTTCGACCTAGTCAACATTTTTGTTCTAAAACTCATTATAAACTTTATGTAAATAAGTAGGTATGCATCAGGATAGAAACTTTAAACTTCTTTCTTCCATATCAATTGCAGAGTCACCATGAAATAAACCAGAAATGTGCAATACATAATATTTTCTTTAGAAGAACTTCGCAGATTGTAAGATATCAGTACATATAATTCCCACAGTTCTGCGGACAATAAGCTATGTTTCTCGGTTGACCAAATCAATCCACTTCCTTTCAATACACAGTATTATAAAAGCTGTAAATTCATGTATTATTATGTGCAAATAGAATTTAAAAAATGCCTTCTATCTTATGCATAAACAAAGGCATACACCATAGAAGAAGAAATACATATTTTCCACATTTATCATAAAGTTGTTTTCCAATCCCATTTGTGAACTGAGTCTATACTTTGGGCAAATGGCCATTATCATTAATCACCTAGAGCAGCCAGAACACAGCAGGGTGTGGAGTACAGATTATACGTTTTTTCCCCTCTCCCCTTCTCATTTGAGAAGGGGGTTGTGTTATTGTTTCCAAAGCCTATGTAGGGCTATTGTAACACGCAGCAGAGATGCAAACGGAGCAAATGGCTAAAGAAACTATTAGAGAATGGGCCAGGTAGGGGTGCTTGGTTTGAAAGAATCAAGCATCGGGTTGTACATTTTTGTTTTGTTTTGTTAAATATGAAACACTGCCCTGGTGAATATTTTGATTTCTCTTTAATTCCTAGGAACTCTTATTTTTTTAAAAAAAGTAATAAATGACCCCCCCAATACATTAAATCACACTTAATAAGGGGAAATAGTACTTACAAAGGATTTAATTCTATTTTGCAGCCTTAGAAAATCTGAAAAAACAAGTTTTTGTATATGCTCAGAAATTTGGTTTGCTTAGATCTGATTTCTTTTTTAGAAATGTGCTTTTGTTTCCTTCATCTTTTTCCAATCTGTAAGCATAGAATAACAACAACAAATAACAGGAAACTGAGGAAAGTAGAAAGAAGTGTGCAAGAAATTACATTTCCTATTTATTTTAATCATTTGAAGCAATTAATATTTTAAGTGATGCATTCAATGAATATGTATACAGCATCTACTGTTACCTTTTGTCAGCCAGTGGATACATACTAGGGAAGTAAGCATGGAGTCCTGCCTTCTGGAGAGTTTATAGACTCATGGAAAAGAAACACAACACAAAATAATTTCGTTTTTATGGATGTTATGAAGCATAAATGAAACGAACTAGTGAAATTATAAGAGTTTGAACTGAATGGGTAGGAGGAGTCAAGGAAAGATACACTGTGAAAATAATATTTAACATAAAACCTGTTGGAAAGGTAGAGATAGCCTGTGTGTGAAGAAGGATGATGGGCAATGGGCTGTGTTTGGCAGCCTTGAGAAGATAAAGAATGTGGTTTTATGGGGACTGAAAGAAGCCAAGGTGTGGACAGCTAAGTGATGGGAGGCATATGGTGAGACTGGAGGACATAGGCAGTGGTATCTTACTCAAGTCTCCATAGGTCATACTGAGGAGTTAGGACCCTGTGAGGACAATGAAAAGCCATTTGAGGATTTAACCTGAGAGTGACTAATTTTAATTTTGTAAAGATCACTCTGGATTCATTATAGGATCTAGAAGGGGGCCAGGGTAGTTACGTAGATTCCTGTTAAAAAAAAAAAAAAGGCAAAATTCCCCCACTCTGTAAGTATTGGCGATAATTTCACCAAGATATATAAACTTCAATGTTATAATTTCTATCCTCTCAACCTGCACAAAGTAATACTGGATTCTATAAGGATATTCAGTGAAAACAGAGATAAATTCACAAATAAAAATACATTAATGAAGCTACAAAAAAGGACTTAGTGGTTGTTTAAAGATAAGAGAGTGAAAATTTGGTAAAAGTCAGGAATAGTCCAGATTTACAGAGAGCCTAAGTGCCATTTGAGCATGCTGGAACAAAAGCTAAGTTAGAGGAATGAGTGTATTTAGCCCTATGATTAATAGAAAAGAAAATAAGATATTTCCTGGCCCTCGCAGGATTAAATGTTTGAATCCAAATTTTACAACAAAAATTGAGCCTATTTAAGAAGTAACTGCTACAATACTGATTTTATAGATAATATAAACTATAAAAAAAGAACATCAGTATTAGCTGAAGTGGTCAGAAAGGAAAATTATAAAAGTTATGTCATTTGAACTGTGCCTTGATGGAGCAGTAGGCTTTGGAATGGCAGATTGAGTGACGGGGCAATGGGCGGTTATGCTTAACTGAAGTGCGAGCTTCCTATGGAAGAGAAAAAATGTAAGAATGAGCAGTCTTGGCAGATTCTGGATAGCCTGGAATACCAGAAATAGAGGCTTGGACTCAATATAGTAGATATTGTGAAATGATTGTAAAAAGAAATTAGATGTTCCTGCTGATTATTGTAAATGATAGGCTAGAGTTGACTGACAGATTAAACTGAGGACGGAGAATGTCAACAGTACATCCACGACAGGATTCTAAGCATAAATTAACTTAGCTCTGGACCACAGATGTCTTAATGGAAATGGACAGGAAGAATAACTATTTTTTAAATATATTATGAATTATTTCAAATAACTCAATAATAATACCGAAGATAATCATTGTTCATATACCCACCACCCAGCTCCATTAACTCTTACTAGTACATAAGAGTTTTTCAAAGAGCATCTATAACTGGCATTCCCTGTTTGCCTGTTTCAAAGGGCAACTACTGTTGTGAATGCAGTGTTTATCAATTCCATAAATCTATATTTTTAGCATATTTAAATATAAGTACTATAATTTGTCATTTTGCTGGTTGTTATACTTTATAAAAATGGCAGCAAACAGTACGTTTTATTTTGTAACTTACTCTTAACACTCAATACTATTTTTCTGACATTTGGCCATGTCAATAAATGATGTTTGTTATTCTTAAACAATGTATTGATTTTAATGTTACAATTATGAGTTAGATTTACATTCTTCAGTGATAGGAATTTAGGATGGTTTCGGTTTTGGCTAGTGAAAGCCATGGCTCCACAAAAATTCTTATATCTTCCTAGGCACAAATCCTATTCACTTTTTCTATGTATGTCTCAAGAAGTAGAATTTGATGATTGTATGATAAAAGCATCTTCACGTTTATTAGCTATTGTTAACATTCTCCAAAACAGTGATTTCTGTCTGCACCAACTGCATGCATATGTTAGTTGATCTCCTTATCTCCGTTAGTATTGGTTTCGTCAATTTTTGCCAATCAAATAGACATTAACTGGTTTATAATTGCCGTTTTAACTTTCATTTCTAGGATTACAAGGGTACCGGCCATATTTTCCTTATTAGGCTTCTTCCTTTGGAAATTGTTTGTTCATGTATTTTGCATATTTTTCTATTGTATTGTCTTCTTTTTTATTTGTAGGAGTCCTTTATTCCCAGCCTTTTGCCAGTTAATGTATGTTGGAAAAACTACTCTCATTTCGGAGCTTTTGTTTCAGTCTTAATAGTATCTTTTTTGAGCATGTTTTTAAAATGTGATTAAATATATGTATTTTCTTAATTGTTTGTATTTTTAATCTTATTTAAGAAATTCTATATTATTTAGAAGTTTTAAATAAAATTTACCTTTTCACATTCAAGATGTTAATTTATCTGAAAATCATATCAGTGTGTGCTATGAAGAAGACATCCAATTTTATAGTATTTTTCTATTTTCTTGTCAATATGTATAAAATAATTTATTATTTCTCTCTTTATTTGTAATGCCTACTCTTCTAAATATGAAATCATCCTAAATGTGTAGATCTTCTTGTAGATCCTCTGTTTTGTGTCATTGGGTGTATTTTTGCTAATTTCACACTTCCAATTATTATGGATCTCTGGAAGTCTAGGTATCTGGTAAATCAAGCCTGGCTACCTTATTATTCATCAAAATTGCTATTCCTGTTTTTTCTATTTCATTATACCTATGAATTTTAGGGTCAGCATTTCTAATTTCATCAAAAAACTTGTTCGTAAATGCAATTAAATCAAATTTATATATTAATTTAATGAAAATTGATATTTTAATGTTACTAATATTATCCAGTCTTTGAACAGGTACAGTTCTTTTCATTTATTCAGGTTTTTTTAATACCTCCCATTATTATTTTGCAATTTTATCCTAAAGGTTTGAACATTTTTGTTCAGGTTTGTTTCTGGATAACAAACTTTTTATTGCTACTGTAAACTGAAGCTTATTCCCTACATTTTCTAATTAATTTTGTCACTGGTATATAGCTTTGTTACTGTTATACAGAATTTTTTTTTTTTTTTTTTTTTTTTTTTTTTTTTTTTTTTTTTTTTTGAGACAGAGTCTCGCTCTGTCGCCCAGGCTGGAGTGCACAGAATTTTTACATGTTGAGTTTTTATCCTAAAACCAAAGTCCTAAAAACTTACTAGAGTGTATCAACTCTCTAAGTTCTAAGAGTATGACAATTATTTTGAATATTCTATGTAAGTAATCATATCATATGCAAATAAGAGGTTCTGTATCTTCATTTACAACTGTATTTTATATTTTGAAGATAAACTAGTAATAATTTCTGTATTTAATAGCTCATTTTTAATGTTTACCTTTATTGTGGTACATAGGGCTTATTTCTACTCTCTCAGTTTGTGTTTTCCTTTTACTTTCCTTTATCTCTGCTTATCTTAGATTGTTCTTTTTTAATGTCATTTTCTCCCTCTGTAGTAGGTAGTCTCTAAGATGACTTCCAACGATCCTTCTTTCTATGTTTATGCCTTTATGAAATCACTTATCCTTCATTGTCTTCGAGTAAATAGAACATGGCAAAAGTAATAGACATCACTTCCAAGAATAGGTTATACCTGCGTAAACCGACTGGCTTAAATCACAAATGAGCTCCCATTCACAATTGCCACAAAAAGAATAAAATGCCTAGGATTACAACTAACAAGAGAAGTGAAGGCCATCATCAAGAACTGTAAACCACTCCTCAAAGAAATCAGAGATGACACAAATAAATGGAATAATATTCCATCTCATGGATAGGAAGAATCAGTATTGTTAAAATGGCCATGCTGTCCAAAGCAATTTATATATTCAGTGCCATTCCCATTAAACTACCATTGAAATTCTTCACAAAATTAGAAAAAAAACTATTTTAAAATTCATATGGAACCAAAAATTGCCCAAATAGCCAAGGCAATCCTAAGCAAAAACAAGAAAGCTGAAGGCATCACGCTACCCACCTTCAAACTATAGAGGGCTACATTAACCAAACTAGCATGATACTAGTACAATAACAGACACATAGACCAATGGAACAGAACTGAGAGCCTGGAAATAACGCCACACACCTACAACCATGTGATCTTTGACAAACCTGACAAAAACAAGCAATAGGGAAAGGACTCTGTATTTAATAAATGGTGCTGGGAGAACTACCTAGTTATATGCAGAAAACTGAAACTGGACCCCTTCCTTACACCATATACAAAAATCAACTCAAGATGGATTAAAGGCTTAAATATAAAACCCAAAACTATAATAACCCTACAATAAAATTTAAGCAATACCATTTAGGACATAGGAATGGACAAAGATTTCATGAAGAAGATGACAAAAGCAATTGCAACAAAAGCAAAAATTGAAAAATGGGATCTAATTAAATTAAAGAGCTTTGGCACAGAAAAAGAAGCTGTCAACAGAGTAAACAACCTACAGAATGGAAGAAAAGTTTTGCAATCTATGCATCTAACAAAGCTCTAACATCCAGAATCTATAAGAAACTTAAACAAATTTACGAGAAAAAAAACAGTCCCATTAAAAAGTGGGCAAAGGACATAAATAGATAATTCTCAAAAGAAGACATACATGCAGCCAACAAAAATATGAAAAAAACTCAACATCACTGATCATTAGAGAAATGCAAATCGAAACCACATGAGATACCATCTCACACCAGTCAGAATAGCTGTTATAAAAAGTCGAAAGACAACAGATGTTGGTGAGGTTGTGGAGAGAAAGGAACACTTCTACACTGTTAGTGGAAGTGTAAATTAGTTCAACCATCTTAGAAGACAATGTGGCAATTCCTCAAAGACCTAGAGGCAGAAACACCATTTGACCAAGCAACCCCATTACTAGGTATACACCCAAAGGAATATAAATCATTCTATTATAAAGGCACGTGCATATATGTTAATCGCAGTAACATTCACAATAGCAAAGACAAGGAATCAACCTAAATCCCCATCGATGATAGACTGGATAAAGAAAATATGGTACATATGCACCATGGAATACTATGCAGCCATAAAACGGAAGGAGATCGTGTCCTTTGCAGGGACATGGATGGAGCTGGAAGCCACTGTCTTCAGCAAACTAATGCAGGAACAGAAAATCAAATACCACATGCTCTCACTTATAAGTGGGAGCCGAATGATGAGAACACATGGACACATGGGGGTGAACAACATACACTGGGGCCTGTCAGAGGGTGGGTGCAGGGGAGGAGGAAAAGCATCAGGAAGAATAGTTAATGGATGCCGGGCTTAATTCCAAGGTGATGAGATGATCTGTGCAGCAAACCACCATGGCACACGTTTACCTGTGTAACAAACCTGAACATTCTGCACATGTACCCCTGAACTTAAAAGTTGGAAATAAAGAGAGAGACTGACTTCTGTCTCGGGAGTGCTCTCTAACTCATTTTTTGGATTATTCACTTTGGGGGAAGCTAGTTACCATGTCACAAGATAGCTCAGTTGACAGGCCTAGCCAGGTGAGTAAGTTTAAAAGCATCTTCTGAAGTCTGCTACAGCCATGTGAGTGAGCTTAGAAGCAGATCAGATACACCAAAGAGGTGGACAAGAGTAGAGATTATTGACATGAACATAGTTGAAATAATGATCTTTGGGTTTGGACGGGGTTGGAAGTAAAACGATGACAGAATACTCCAGATATTCAAAGAACTGGAATCTAAAAGACTTTTTAAAGAGAACAGGAAGTACCAAGTGAGGAAAAATAATAAAGGCAGTCCATACCCAAGAGCAGGTTCAAAGACGGTAAAGTATATATAAAGATGTGATGTGAAAAGTTGGGAAAGAACTTTTATTTACCAAGAGAAGGATGTTGCTGTATAGACTAAGAGGAAGGTTATGTGATGCAAAATACAATACTGGTCACTGTGAATCAAAAAGTTGACATAGTCAAAGTTATTTAGCTGTTTAACTAAAGGCTTTATGTAAATGAAGAAAAAAACAGGATTTCTGCCTTTTTTTTTTTTTTTTTCTTGAGAGAAAGTCTCATTCCATTGCCCAAGCTGGACTGCAGTGGCACCATCTTGGCTCACTGCAGCCTCGACCTTTCTAACTCAAGTGATCCTCCCACCTCAGCCTCCTGAGTAGGGGGGATTACAGCCACGTGCCACCACGCTGGGCTAATTTTTGTATTTTTTGTAGAGATGGGGCTTCACTATATTGCCCAGGCTGGTCATGAACTCCTGGGCTCAAGCAATCCACCTACTTCGACCTCCCAAAGTGCCAGGATTACAGGTGTAAGCCACCATGCCTGGCCAGGATTTCTGCTTTTTTGCATTTTGTGATAAATGAAAAAGCAACAAGATGTTTTGCTTATCTTTTACTTACGTTTTATACCCAAATAATTTCCACAAAATTTTGAAGTATCTTCACAAATTATAAGTCCAGTTAATGCTTGCTTTAATGAAAATAATGGTATTCTTAATTTTACTTTTAGAAAATTATTTGTGTAGAATTAGGAAATATAAAAAGTATGCATGTGTGTATGCATGCATTTGTGTTTTCATACACCGTTTTTTGAATAAGAAAGAAAAAGATGTATTCTTTTTCAAAGGAATCATAAATTATTTCTCAAAACATTATAATACTAATCTAATGAGATATAATGCAATCTAATGAGATATTTCATTACTGTTAAAGTCAGCTTATCAAAGAATATTGGTGACAGAAAATCGGAAAGTTTCTAGATTCTGATTTTCTATAAACCATTTAAAACCAATCAATTATTTTAACTACAACAGTTCTTATTTAAATAACAAATTTTCATAAACAAATACAATGTTTTCCTGCAGTGGTATCCTTTTCTTAAATTTTACCTAACTTCTATCTCCCAGATAGGTTTGAATTCAGTCAATAATTCAATAGTTTTTTTTTGTTTTTGTGGAGGTTTTTTGCTTTTGTTTTTATTAACAACAGCACATATTATCATAGCATAAATTCTTTCCCACATTGAGAAATTACTATTCCTAAAATAAAAAACTAGCATTCCACTCCATAAACTTTATCATATCTTTTATTTTAATTAGCCATATTCTGAATATGTGTGTGTTTGAACATTTTGCATTATTTTCATTGCCCAGGAAGATCACAAATCTAAACCAAAATAAAGCAGGCTAACACCTGTCAGGTTAATGGTAATTGTCTTCAGCTTAGTAGCAGAATAAACAATAGTATATCATTAAAAGCACCTGACAACTCCCTCTCAACAAAAGTGATTTTGTTGACTCTGAAAAATGCTGGATCCTATTTCTGACCAAATAACTGACATTTGGTATATTCTTGAATAAGTCAAATGACTTGTATTCACAAGATAGTTATTTCTTAATATTGCATAACATTATAGCAAGAACAATAGTTTTGCAGATTTTGGTGGATTATGTGAAATGCAATGCTCTTTTATCCCAAAATAGCGCTTTCCCTATAACTTATATACTTTATAATCATTATTACAGGACCTAGCATGTGTACAAATAGAGAGTAATAGGTAAACCATTTATTTAATGAATTGCATTTGGTAAAATTTGTTTTGCATATTATAGTTGCATAACAAAAGGAATTTTTATCTGTTTTTACTGATGGGGGCCCAAACACTTGTAATAATGACTGGCAAATAGTGGTGCTCAATAGTTATTGAATGAATAGTTAAATGAAAGATAGTCGACAAGTTGCTTGTGCTAACTTCTTATTCCTCTCAAGATCTACAGTGCTCACTTAAAATCTATACTATGAAACTGAATATTAAGTGAATCTCAAAAATACATTAAAATTATCTAAAATGCCAGCTACTAAACACTAACATAACAGCATAACCTATGCATGTTTAACCCTATGAAATGTTGTGATGTTTATATTGTGAAGGTGAAACTGCATTGACATTTGTTATGCAGTGAAGACAGTGTCCTCCCATACCCCAAAAGACTGTGTTCAGTACCATGGTTTGGCAAAATGGTAAGAATTCTTAATTGTTATCTTCCATCAGGAAGATGAAAGGCAAGGTATATTTTCAATTGTGTGCCTCTAAGCACTTAGCCAAAGGCTAGCACAGAAAATGTATTAATTAATATGAAATTCGACCTGTATTCTTTGTGTTTAAATATGGAGTTTTGTAACATAAAAATTTATACTTAACCATTTCGAAGACAATGCAGTTATAGAGCCTTTAATTTCTATATCTAAGTAAAATGTGAAATTTACATTACTAAATTAAGTGTAAGATGTTGAAATAGAGAAGGAATTCCTATATATTTAGTGTTTACCATGTGTATGGTCCTGTAACATACACAAACACAGAGCGAGAGAGCAAGCGAGCGAGACAGAGACCACACTTTAAGTGTGTTTCCCAAAGGTTTAGAGTTGTCCTTTGATGACTTCAGCTAATCTAATGAAGGGGTAAGCATTCAGCAATGACATGAAAATCATACCTGTTCAAACAATAACACTGACTGGTGACAGAGAGTAACTACAGAATTACGTGAATTCATGAGTGTTTATTTACTCCATCAAAGGTTTGAACAATTTAGAAGGGGCAAACATAGCAGAACCTTGGAAAAGAATGCAAAGAAATCAAAATTTTAATACAACTTTAGAGAAACCATCAATTTGACTACAGACTGAAATGAAATTTGATTACAACAAAGAGAAGACTGAAGAAAAAGCAAGATTGGAAATTGGAAGAGAGCAAAATGCTGTGAATTTAATCAAATACAAGTCCCAGATGTGAGTAATCAACACACTGTAATCAGCATGGAAAGGCACTGCATTGGAAATGCATTACAGCTGCCAGCACTAGTGGGGCTGGACACTCTTCTCACAGGGCACATACCTCATTTCATCTGATGCTAACAACCCTTTCATAGTCAAACGAAGGTGGTTCCTAGAGGCTTACTCCTTTTAATGATTCTCCGTTATTTACAGATACAGACCTTTAGCAGAATCTGCTTATACCTCCTGAGATGACCCAAACAAATATATGTTACCATTCCAAGAGTTTGATGTTTAGAGTCCCTTTTCATTATGCCATAAACTGAGAATTTTCAATGTGATTGCATTGGATAAATGTATATACTTAAGGTAATATGTAATTAGTAAATACCAATTGCTTAAATATCTCTTGCTTAAAGAGGGACTTTTAGCAAGAAAATTTAAGATGATATTGAATTTCTTTCAGCACAACTATGGCAAAAGCATGGTAGCCTTGACAAAACTTCTTTACTAGCAATGATCATAAGTTATTAGCCCCACCAGTTCCACAGAAAAGGACACATTATTATGTAGCAGGGCCAGTGGAATGAGACCCCATTTCCTGAGGCTCAACCATAACATCTTATGACACAGCAATTCCACCCATAAGATCATATCTTAAGGGAGAAAATTGATAAAGCAGGCAAAGGCTTTTATGGATACTATTCCAATGTTGTTTAGAATTTAAAAAAATGAAAACGAATTTTTCTGCAAACAAAAGAAATGTGATGTTATTACACATTCATGTTATGGATGCAGCTGCTAAAACAAGGTTCTTAAAAACAGTTAATGACATAAGAAAACACACATAAAATTAAGTAAAATTTCATTATTCAAAACTCAATAAAAGATAAAATGTTAATTTTATTTAAAAATGCAGTATACATAAAAAACTTAATTTTTTAAAAATATGATGTCCTTTTTTATTCTAGGAAATTTGCTTGAATGAGCTCAGTTTCATAAATATATAACAAGTCCCTAGTCATTATCTTGAAGAAATACATGAAGCCAAGATTTTCCTGACTGCTGAATGGTAATATTTAGGCTGAGAATATAATGTAAACTATGTACACTTCTTAGTAGTTTTGTCTCTAAATGCTTTTTTTTGCTTCTTTGGCAAAAGTGTTCTTTGCTGCTTAAGCATTTAAAATATTCTATGCCTGGAAGTTCTGTTTGTTCTCCTGGAGATAAATGTGTGTGTGCACGCATGTGTGTATACTCATGTATGTGCATGCATACACACACAGATCATTGAGCAGTTGCTCACAGAAAATCTGGGATTGAGACTTTGAAAACTAGATGAAAGGCATAAGGAGATGGAGGAATGATCATCTCATACAGGGGATCAGACTGGCTAAAGGAATCGCACTGGAAGATGGAGGCTCTACATTTACAGGTTTGTCTGAGGTTTGATAACTCTATACTGTTGTTAGGTGGAATATTTTGATTGTTTTGTACAGTGAGAGAATTGGGACCCCACAATGTGTACAAGAAAAGTTCCCCTTAAAGGGGGTCCTTAGTTACCCTACATATGTTGTCTTAGCCTATAGATATAGACTAGATATGTATGGCAAATCCTGGCATAGGAAATTAGAATTGTGAAGGTAAACCCAAGGCCATTAGAAAGGAATTCCCTTTGCTTTTTGAGAGATTTTGGGGGATTTGGAAAGACATGGGAACAATCTTGTTGAAAGAAGGAGAATCATACTTTGGCACAGAGTGACAAAATAGGAGCTGGGCAGAGAAACACCTGACCCTGGTTTCCTTTATCATAGGTAGGCCCCCAGAGTAGCCAAACCTAACAGAACTTTATAAATTATTCTCCGTGTTTTACTTCCTAGAATGCACTCCTGAACCTCAGTCGAGCTTTGTTGTAAGTGTCAAGTCACTACAGTGCCATAGAAATTAAGGAAAGGGTTTGCCGCCCTTGGGTGGGAGAGACAATAAATTCTCTCCGCTTTCCCAAGGTTAGTGATGGTAGCGGAAGAGCCAGATTAAAGGACGGTTCCAATTTTACAGGGTAGCTAAAATATCACATAAAATGTAGTGAGATAATGCAAATATAATTAATCAGAACTCTTTTCAAGTAATGTCCTGTAAGTGCTTGAAAGAAATATTTTGACGAGCCACTAGTGTTGAGTTTAAAATCCCCAACAAACACTCTTGTGTAACAGTGGAATGCTAAACTACCTTAAAGCGCATTGTTAACAGTTACAAAAGTACACTTACATAGAAGGAAAAAAAAATCCGCTATCTGGTAACACAATAGAGCAACTATAGTTAACAATGATTCATTGTATATATTTTAAATATTTTAAAATAAACTAAAGGAAGCGAAATTGGAATGTTCCTAACAGAAAGAAATGATAAATGCTTGAGGTCTTGGATACCCCAATTACCCTGGCTTAATCATTACACATTGTATGTTGGTAGTAAAATGTCACGTGTACTCTGTAAGTATGCATAACTATTATGTATCCACAATAATCAAAAACTAAAAAAAAAAAATAAAGATGAGGCACCAGTTAACTTTCAGGACTTTGTAGTGCAGAGGAGGGTATGTAAATCTAGGGCTAGAGCTGAATCACTTGGAACAATATGTGCAGATAATCACCTTCCCCAGTAATGGCCAGCTTCTTCTCTACATAATGGAAAATATTTAGAAATAAATATTTCATGTGATGGCTGGCATCACATGGCTAGGTTGCCTACAGTGTCCAATCCTGGGACTACCCCAGGCAGCCACATACTGAGTCTGGCTCTGGAAAGCCGTGGTGGGCCCCAGTGATGGCTGTGTCCAATCTCCAAAGGACATCAGCCACACTTGCAGGAGTGCGGTGGGATGAGGTGGAGGCTGGAGCTGAAAAACAATAGTAAGCATAAGACAAACTTGAGCGATCCTAAGGAAAAGTTGTGGGGCATTTGAAGAGAGACTAAAACTAGGATCTAAGCCACTGTAATTCCTGACATTGAAAGTTAATGTCTTACTTCCAAATAGACTCCATGAGGGCAGAGGTTTTGGCTGTTGTTCACTATTAGGTTCTTAATGAGGGAGACAGTGCTTTGAAGATAGTAGACCTTGATGATTATTTATTGAATATGTTAAAATGATCTCATTTTACACTCATATGCCAGAAGAAGCTTAGACATGGGCCTAATATAGAAGTGAATATATACATACCTACATATGTATATACATACTACATAAATCTTACACAGAGAATAAAATACACATATATAATATAAGGAAGTATACTAAAATGCCAACAATGTCTATCCCTGGTTTAAGTTATTGCAAGTGATTACTTCTTCCTTTTTCATATATTTCTGTATTTGTATATTTTACCTAATTACAGTTACTGCTACTAAAAGAAATGCAATTAAAGATCTATACAAATATATCCTAACAAAAGATATTAAATGAAAATACTCAATAGATAGCAAATCATAATCACAAAGACCTTACGTTTAAAATTGCCTCATATCACAACCCCTGCTACACGCTTCACAAGCACAGTTCTTTTACATGTTGAACCAGCAAGTACCGTATCAGAAAGGAACATTGCAAAAAGAAAACGTTTAAAAACTGATAGGGAAAAAGAGCATCTATTATTTTCTGTGTCCTGTGGAGTGGCAATTAAAAAATAGGGGTAAGAATGCCCTAGTTAAGGTTTCAGCCCCCATAAATGATGGATTTTCCCCCAGAAAGCAATCAGATGGAAATTGAATATATATACCTTTGTTTTTGCCAAGTTCCAAATAATGCACTATACCTTTGACGGACACATTTCTTTTGCAGCCTTGTTAATACTTTTGACCAGGAATAATTTTATAATTTGGGCTTGAAAATAATTTGATCTTCCTAAATAGAATATAAGTATTGTTGGTCTGATACTTTTTCTGTTGGTTCAAATTTACCTAATTTTCTTTCTTCATAAATTCTTTCCTCATGTACTGATCTTCCCTACAGGGAAGAACAAAGAGATCTATGCAGATCGGCCATTTTAATGAAACAGCCTTTTATTCCCTAGTCTGATTCTGCTTTGATATCTTTCACAAATGAGTTAAAGGGCAATAAAATGTCAAAAGGAAGGAGGACAAATATCTTCCAGGATTAATGGCTGTTTTACCTCCCTCCAGACACGCATCATTTTTAGGAAGGCAGGAAGAATCTGCGCATCGAGGAGCACAGAGAAACTGAGCAAACATCAGGGTTGCTTTCACGGGTCCTCATTACAAATTAGCAATTAAAATACTGGGAAAAGCACTCATCCTACTGATTTCTGTGGCTCTAGATTCCAAATTCTTTAACTGGAAGCACTTTCCAAAGATGCCTAAGACGACTGCTCTAAGAGTGATTTCTGAAGGATGCCCAAGACTTTCCCTAAAACTCAAGCAAACTAACTTAAAATATGTCTCTAAGAATCATCATTTCAAAAACAAAGTTGTAAAAGAACAGGTAAAGCTCCCAATCCTAAATTTGTTCCATAGAGATTTCTCTGTGTTTATTCATAAAGCCAAAAAATATACATTGATTACCTACCCTAAGCCAGGCATTGATCTATGTAGTATTTGACAAGGATGGCAAGGTTTATGTTCTAGTATTGTGTACATTCCAATGGGATAGATTAAAAGAAAAGTAAGCAAATAATTTATAAAGATGGACTGGAATTGGGGCTCTGGGAGACATGAGCAGTGTGCTGTGGCAGGAAGAAGAGCAGTAGGGACATGGCTGATCAGTCATGGCTGCTCTAAGGGAAACCCTTCTTAAACCATAAGAAGTGTAGGATGGTGGGGTTAGGAGTGTCCAGGAGGGAAGAATTGAGAGTGAGATCATTTGGGCATGAATAAAACATGCTTAAATGTTGTGTATTAAATGAATGCTATCTGTGTCTTCCTTCATAAGTGTTCATAAGGGAGACCACCAGGTTTTAAAACCAGGGTCGGGCAGATGTTTCCCAAATTGAGTCTGTATCATTTGTCCTCCTGGACCATAGGCTTCAATATTTACAGGCATGTTAGGATGTTCCTATGCACATGGTTCCTAGAGCAATGCTTTTCGGTTTTTAATGTGCATAGGAAAATCCTAACATGCCTGCAAATATTGAAGTCCTGGATCCTACTCTACAGATTTGATTTCTTGAGTTTTAATAAGGAGGTCCTGGAATTTGTCTTCATGAGTGATTCTGATACAGATAGTCCAAGAACCATACTTTAAGAAAAACTTCTCAGGCCGGACACAGTGGCTCACGCCTGTGATCCCAGCACTTTGAGAGGCCAAGGCGGGTGGATCACCTAAGGTCGGGAGTTTGAGACTAGCCTGATCAACATGGAGAAACCACGTCTCTACTAAAAATACAAAAATTAGTCAGGCATGGTGTCAGGTGCCTGTAATCCTAGCTACTCAGGAGGCTGAGTCAGGAGAATCACGTGAACCCGGGAGGTAGAGGTTGTGGTGAGCCAAGATCGTGCGATTGCACTCCAGCTTGGGCAACAAGAGCGAAACCCTGTCTCAAAAAAAAACTTCTCTCAAAAATTTCTTCTCCTCAGCAGCATGGCCTGGACTTTGCCTAAGAGTTGACATCATACACGGTTAGGCTAAAATTGAGGTTGGTGGCCCAACATTCTTGGTCCTGCCTTATCCCAAAGCCACTATTAAGGCAAAAATGCCTTTGTATATGTTAGAAAAAAAACCTCTCTCATCTGAGTAGGGCTTTATAGAAAGTCTCCTTTCCTCTAGCAGACATAACACTGAACTAGTGTGCAAAGCTTGGCTAAAAGAGAATGTACTGGTTGTTAGCTCCACTGTTCCCTGGACTAGGCTGGGCCTGTCAACAGGGCTTGACCAACTGCAGACTATAGCCCTGCCTTCATCACAGGGCACATAAATCAAGATGTGCACCAGCAGACACAAAGATGGGAACAATCGACACTGGGGACTCCAAAAGAGGGTAGGAAGTGGGTGGGGGGAGGGTTGAAAAACTGCCTAATGAGTACTATGTTCATTATTTGGGTGACAGGATCATTAGAAGCCCAAACCTCAGCATCATGCAATATACTCAAATAACAAACTTGCACATGTATCCCCTGAATCTAAAATAAATATGCATCAGAATCAAGAGTGCCAAATTATTTTCCATTAAAGTCAATTCATCTTGTTTTGTCTTTCTCCTAGTTTTCAGGGGCTATAACTAGTTTTACTGGTTTTGTGTTGCCAAATCACATGTTGCTTGTTCACTTGGCAGCATAATTTATATGATGTGAGAGATACTTGGGGGACATCTTTTATATATTCCAATTCTTTTACTGTCCTAAGTCCAGGAAAGCCTCAGCTCTTTCTTAGTCTTTTTTGCAGGTTCTTCCTCTACCAGCCAACCTCAAAATCCTCAGGATTCAGTTAAAATCCCTTTTTCTCTTGTCTTTCTACATCGTTCCCTGAATAACCTACCCATTCCCATGACTATAAGCACCATCAGTATCTGATAATTCAGAGATTGATAACTCATAATCTAGTATGAATTCTAGATTTGCATACGTAATTAAGCCTTGGATGTTTGTATTTAAAGGTATGAAGACAGGGATTTTCAAAAGCGAATTACTGACTTCCCTCTTTCAAAACTATACTTGCCCCAGTTTTATACCCCTTTGATCAAAGTTGAAACCTGGGTAACATTCTTGTTTCTTTTCCTCTACCCTCTGCATTTATGATGGTCTAAACAGGAAAGGAGAAACCACTTATATATTTACATCCAAGGAAATCTTATGCAGGGAATTGATTACACAGGTGATTTAAAAAAAATGCTGAGTGGCTAAACAGAAGTTGATGGGACAACTCAAAAATTAGCAACAGAGCCAGGGAAAGACATGGTGTTATGGAGGCTTAGAGGCTAGCAACATCTAGTGGAAGCTAGAACCAGAGCAAGCCAGTATGGAGTGAGTTGGAGCCATGATTGAAATGCTGCACCTGCAGAGATGTGCTCTCTTATTTCAATCTGCAGCCGATGACTGTGGCAGTGGAAGCCAGCCACAGTCAAGGAATGCAGCCTGAAACGCAGAACAGAAAAGGTAACAGTGAGGGGTGGATCTGATGGCACAGCCACCAACACAAACAAATATTCCTAAAACTCTATCTCTCACCTTCATCCAAGCTATCTGTATTCTTCCTGCAGGCTTCTAACATGTCTCGCTCCAATTTATACTCAATAGAGCAGCCAAATAAATCTTTTCAAATGTAAATTTGGCCTGTTTGAAATGTAACAGTCCACCTTCACTCCTCCATCTGCTGAAAACATATCAATGCCTTTCTATTGTACCTAGCATGGCAAACACAACTTCCGCCTGCAACACTCTACATAATCGAGGCCTTGCAACCTCATCTTTGACTGCTATCCATCTCACCCAATTCATTCCATGACCCTAGCCTACTGTTAGCTTCCAGACCATACCAAACTCTTTTCATCCTTAAAGCTTTAGCAATCTTGCCTCTGCTCAGTTCTTAAATGAATGCCTTCTTCTCATTCTTCAAAGTTGATGGGATGCCACCACCTTAGATGGCCTGCCCAGGCAACTACATCTGAGTAGCACGCCTGCCCACCACCCTGTCTGTTACGCTCAGAGTTCTTTTCTCAGTTTTTACCTGTGTATTTAGTTGCTCCTATCTTCTACTATTAAACTATAGGCAACTTGAGATTAAAAACTCATACTATTCCAATTTTTCTTTATATATTCAGAATTTAGCATAGTGTTTGGTACATTATCTCTATTCAAAAAACGTTCATTGAATAAATCAATGAATGTATAAATCTAGAGAAGACATTGAAGATGAGTGGGAATTTAAATATATTAACTTTAAAAAGAAGGCACAAACACGAGATAAAGAAAAAAATCTGCACAGATGACTGGTATTTTTGTTTTTCTAAATAGTCATTATTACAGAACATGGCAATTATAATACTAAAGATATTAAAAATATTATGAATGCTATTGAAGGAAAAGTTTCCTGGTTGTGTTATAGAAATCTAATAATTACACATACTTTTAGAGGTATAAAAATCACTTCTTTTTAACTTCCTGTAAAGCTGTGTTTCTGAATCTTGTTAAACTACAGATTCTGATGTAGTATGTCTGGAATTGGACCTGATATTCTGTATTTTTAACAAGCATGCTGGTGATTTCCAAGCTACTGATCCAGGGATCACATTTTTTGAGTAGCAAGAAAGCCATCAAATTGATGAGCTGGATTTACACGAATGTTTTCCAATGTCCACACCTTTTTAGCTTCTTTGCATTCTGAGCTGGAAAGTAGAAAGTAACTACAAAATCAATACAATGCAATGTTCAATTAGTCTAACCAGTTTCTCAGTTTCATTTTGTTCATCTGAAATTATAGTCTCAATCTCTATTTACTTTACACCAGCATTCTCTAACAGACATTTTAGTTCAAGTTTTCATGATTAAAGCATTAACTAACTCATGTTCAAGGACCAACAATTAATGTACAAATCAATAACCGTAACCTTCATTTGTACAATGCTTTACAGCTTACAAATAACTTTCAGGTACATTATCGTGTTTAATACTCACAGCAATCCAAGATGTAGCCAAGAGTCATTAACCTTATACTATAGAAGAAAAAGTTGATGTAGAGACCATTAACTGTGATAATAATCAGCAATACGTTCATAATTTTAAATTTATAAATCATTTTAATATGCATTAGTTAATTTTATTTGCATAATGATCCTCAAAAGCAGATAAATATCTGTACTTGGTTATTGATCATATGCAGCTGCAATGCCCAAAACATTTTCTCACATCAGTTTTCTTGCATATCTTCCTCCTTGACTGTGTTTAAATAATCTAGACTATGGAATCAGAAAATTTAGATTTGAATTCTTGCTCTATTATTCAATCCCTGTAAAACTTTGTGCAAGTAACCACAATAAGGCTCAGTGATTTTATCTACAAATTGGAAGACAATAACTTCCATTAAAGGAAGCCACATTCCTCTCCCCAGGTTTCCAAAAAGGTGACATCTACTCCATGACCTAGGAAGGAACAGTTTTAGAGCAACACTTTGGGATTATCTGTCTTTATACTCCTAGAGCATACTTTCTTGCCAGAAGTAGACACTGACTTATCTAATTGGAGAGATGGGAAAGAGTCTGACATCACTGATCACACCATTCTATTGAGAAAGGTTAAGTTATTAAATTGATGGTTCCCATCTGGTATTCATGGTATCTTTTGTGTAAGACTAAAGCATTCTCCAGCATGCATTAATACTCCTGTTCAAGGATGAGGATTTTCTTCTAAAAGCGGGTGTATAATGTCAAGTGATTCGGAATCTAGACTCTGGAGGTTCTTTGAACACAAAGTTATAGAAAAGACTGAGATTCTTTCATGTAGTTGACAAGGTGTCTTCTCCAGGTACTTTATCTACCTGCAGATGGGGATCATGGTCTAAATCCAGGAGAAAAGTATTAGACCAGGAGGTTAATTTGTGGTTGCATTATCCAGTCCTGCTTTCCAACTAAGAAGTTGACATTTTAATCATTCTCAGATACCTGTATCTGCTTCTCAATTGGTTTAATGCTTGGAAAGTAGGTAGAGTGTAATTATTATTTTTCAGAAAAAAATCCAACACCTACTTTGAAGGGCTCATAGGGGAACTAAAGATTTATTGTGTTGCATAGTTTATAACGCCCAATTAGTGGAGGTACCATTGTTAATATTGTATCTTAACTGGCTTATTGGAATGGGAATAATAAATTTACATGTTATATAAACAAGTGAAAAGGGACAAAATAAAAGAAACTGAGCCTATATGATAGATACATCAGCATTTATGAAGATGTAAGTACCAACTGCGAATTTCAGCTTAACAAAACAAATTAACAGATCACATTCTTGAATATGGTTGTCCCTCCTTATCTGTGGGGGATACCTTCCAAGATCCAACTCTTACCCCTGCCATGAATACCTGAAACAGCATATACTACTGAACCCCATATATGCTGTGTTTTCTCCTATACATTCATAATAATAAATAATAAACATAAAGTTTCCTTTATAAGTAGGAACAGTAAGAGATTAACAATATTAATAAAATAGAAAAATTGTAACAACGTACTGTGATACAAGTTACATAAATCTGGCCTCTATCTCCCTTGCTCTCAAAACTAGCTTATTTGCATTGTACTCACTTTTCTTCTTCTTGTGATGATAGGAGATGATATAATAAGGTGAATAATATGCAGTGAGATGAAGTGTGATGAATGAAGTAGGCATTGTAATGTAACATTAGGCTACTATTGACCTTCTGTATTCTTGAATATCTGCAATCATCCTTGACTTGCAATAAATGGCTTGGTGTCACTGTTTCAGGGGATCCTTTGCTGAAGCCTTTGTATAAGAGCAATGTTTTATGGCACAATATATTGCTGTCAATTGGAGCATGCTTCCTGTTTATGTCATACACTTACAGATTTAATGCCTTTTCCATCTTAACTAAGCACTTATCATGCATTGTGGCTGTAACTTTTGCAGCCTGAGGTATGACAGCAAAGCTAGCACAAGTTTCTTTCTCTTCACAATTTTACAGATAAAAGACTCATTCTTACCATAGATCCTAGCAACCTCAGCATGATTTTTTTTCTTTCTTAAGTCAATAACTTTCATCTTATTACTTAAATGAAGCATTTTATGGTTTCTCCTTGGCATATCTGAATCGCCAGCACTACCACTTTTGTATTTTGGTGCTATTATTAACTAAAATAAGGGTTACTTGAACACAAGCACGGTGATACATGACAATCCATCTGACAATTGAGAGGGCTACTTAGTGACAGATACTAAGTGATTGATGGGTAGCATATACAGTGTGGATACACTGGATTAAGGATGAGTCATGTCCTGGCCAGGAAGGTAAACGATGGTGCAAAATTTCATCATGCTACTGAGAATGATACACAACTTAAAATTTATGAATTATTTATTTCTGGAATTTTCCATGTAATATTGTCTGATTGTGATTGACCCACGGTAACCATGGAAGGCAAAAATGCAAATATGGTGGAACTGCTTTATTATCTTTAGCTCTGTTTAACAATTTAGAGTGAGTGTAGAGTCTCAACAGGTGATTTGCCCAATGAAATATACTTGATAAGTCTCAAGGCTAAGGCTTGAAGAAATGATTTTTTATGTATGCTATTTTTGTTATGCTTAATTGCCTCTTATTTCAATTGTCTCATTGATATAAAACAACATACCAATATATCAATTGATATAAAACATACCTAGATTATAATGCACAAAACAAAAAAGTATGTATACATCTCAGTTATATGCTTTGAGGTCTCACAATTAACCAAATATCATCTGTAGGCACCGTAATTTTTTTCTTTATTACATATATAATTTTTAAAAATTTATCTTACCTTACAAATTGCTCACAATTAAACTTTACTATTACTATAATTATTATCTATATTTACATTTATAGATTTTACTTTGAGTCAAAGATTTCAAAAGGAAAAAATAACAGTAATTGTTATTACCTAGGCTCAGGCCCAGAAAATTAAATATCTTATAAGATATCTCCTGATATGAGAGCCATCGGCTTTCCAGGAAAAAAAAAGGGGGGAATGACCCTGGGCCATTAGCACTGAGGAATGTCTGGAGAAGCAACCAAATATCCACCATGACCAAACTGTTTCAGAGTCACATTAAGGCAAGAAATGTCCTATTGAATCAGAAATACCATAGTCATTACCCAACTTTAAAAAATTGTGTTGTTAATTAAAAAAATATAAACACAAGGAAAAAAATCCAAACATCTTTCTTCACAAAGGTTTTGACTGACAAATGAAGGACAAAGGAATGTTGAAAATGACCAAAAGATTCATGAAAAAAGTAATTTCAAATGAGAAGTACTTAAAACATATTAGATACATATACTAGGTTTACATACTACCTTTAAGTTCGTTTGAGAGCACTTATAGATAAAGGTATAATGACTGCTAATATTAGCGCAAAATATAGATTTTCCACATCTTCCCAAATTGAGTACAGTTTCAATAAACACTCAGGATTTAGAGGCTCTTCTAAATTTTTGATACACCTATTTGAGTGAGTCCTGAAACTGAATAAAGGGGAAGGGGACAAATAATCTAATCTCATATAATACAATTATAATTATGATTATAATTTTGAAAACACTTTACAAAAGTGCTTCATAATTAGATTAATAAACTTCCAATTTAACCCCTCATTTTAATCAATTTAATAAATGTATGTTAAGTATTTACAGAATAAACAAAGATGAGCACAGTACTATGTTGAGCCTCAAGGGCATCCACATTTATTAGAGTTGAACCCCATAGCAATTATCTAAAATCTAAATAATAATTGCATAATAGAGGTACATAGAAAATATAATGGAATCAACTAGAAGGAGGTCTGGAGAAGAGGGCATATCACGGAAAGAAAGCCAGAGAGATCAAATAAGATCTACACGATTAGGAAAACACCGTTCTCAAATGCTCAACTTTCTTTTTCCGGCTTATCCATTGAATCACACAGTCTCTTTCTCAAAGCTCAAATCACAGAATTCAGTGATATGGCCTAAATCTGGGTGGGGGTTGGAGTGTTTCCTGGTGCATCTAATGAACAGTGTGTCACATAGGCAGATAGTATTCAATAAATGGCTCTTGTTGATAACGACATATCTATAGGTAATTTGCACTTTCAGTGTATATAATCACAGCCCATTGATTATCAAAAGATGATTAGGTGAAAGTTTACAGTCATTTACAGAGGAGGTAGCACATAGATAAGAAAGAGAAGAGAAATCTGTTAATCATATGGAGGACCTAGGAAATAGAGCAGAAAAGCATCAATGTCATGAAAGGCATGAAGCAAGGTAACGTGCTAGCTTCTGTGCAAGCAGTTTCATTAAAATGTGCCAGGTCTGGAAAATAGTGAGGAAATTGTTATTTTTAGGGTGCAGAGAACATATTCTCAAGTCCTATGAAATGGTGTGAATACAGTGGGCTTCAATGGAAAAATTTATTACTTTACACAGAAGGTAAATGACAAGAAGAGTAAGAGAAAAATCCTTTCATTTAAAAAAAAAGAAATAGAAAAGAAATAAAGGAAGAAATTCTCATTTCCCATGATATAACTGTATTTACTCAATAAAATATAATGCAGACATGAGAAATACTATAAATTTCCTATATTTTCCTCTTCAGGACAAAAATTATATCATTTAAGAAGTCAATGTAGGAAATGTTATTTAAAAATCATGTGCTAAATTCAAGGGAAAAATGGCTCTAATAAGACATCAAACATAAGAAAAAAGAGTTTTAAAATAAAAGAGAATGTTAATTCAAGGAGACAGTGACTTTACATTTTCATGATGTTTTGTAGTATGCAAAATATATCACAGTATTTGAGGTAGGGTGAATAGGTATTATTATCTAATTTTCCAAAACAGAAATGACAGGAAGAAATTTAAATGTATGGAATGCTTTCTATTTCTGGTAATATTCCTACAAGAAAAAGTTGAGGAGCTGTAGAAATTAAGTTAAAACAATTTTTAATCAAAAAGCTGCCAAAGAAGCCAGTACTTGAGGGTCCAGGCTCATTGAGAAAAGGAAATCAGATTGAGATTAATCTAACATTTGGTGTTGCTGCTTTTACCTCATGGCATTTGCTGATTGGTGATTGGCATAAAACCAAGAGGCTAAAAGGTTGAGTACAGTTTTGTGGCTGAAAGCCTGGAAATCTTGAGCCAAATTTTTAAGTCTTAGAGGGATGTAGGGATAAAAATTGAAGTATGGAGCTTCCAAAACAGCCAAGATTAGAGGCTAAGACACTGGACAGAAAGGAAGTGCAATGAGGTAAATCCAAAATTCTGTTTCCATTAAGATGAGAAGAGCTTTCCACAATCTCACTGGGAATGGGACACAAAAATTGAAGTCCAGGGCCAACCAAGTAAGCACATCCCTGAAATATACTTTAGAGTTTGAGTTAGATTCATGAGTGGAAGGCAGCATCAATCAGAACCTCACATTATTTGTATAATTTTCATACACAGCTCCTGGCCCTCAGTAAAATTACCAGACATGCCAGAGGATGGGAAGTGAAGGTCAAGACCTCAAGAAAATCAGACAATAGAACTGGTGATTCAGATATTAGAATTACAAGACTTAGACATTAAAATTACTCTGGTTAATGGTTAAAATAAGATAGATAAGAAGGAGAATTTCACCAGATAATGGGAGTCTATAAAAGGTACCAAATAGAAATTTGAAAACTGAAAAAATATATATAACAAAAGTTAAAAATTCAGTAGTTGAATCTAACACAGCAGAAATGATCACTGTAACAACTACAGTATACACATTCTTTTCAAGCAAGATATATTTTGGGGTGAAAACTGACACACTGAATATGCCAAATAACCAATCTAATCTTGATGATCAACATCAGATGACTTATATAACCAGCTATCAATATTTATCACATAGGTATATTTATTCAGACAAAGTAATAATGCCACAACTATAGTCAATGGAATAGAATAGAAAATCCAGAAGCAAACCCATATCTATTTAGATACTTGATATATTTCAAAAGTCATCGTTCAGTGCAATGTGAATAGTATACTCTTTTCACAAATAGTGCTGGGTCAATTGAATATACAGATGGAAAAATTAACGTTGTTTATATTTCATAGTATAAAAAATCAATCCCTGATGGATCTTTTTATCAAAACTAAACAGTTTGCCATAATGTTTTTTGAAGGTAACACAAGAGAATATTTTAGTAACTGGTGAATATCCAAAGTTATCTTAAACAGGACACATACACACACAAACCCTAAACATAAAAAATGATAATTGATATCATAAAAAATGATAAATGTAGAAAAATGTAAAAATAAGACACTAGGTGGGAGAAAATATTCGAATACCTGCAACAGAAAAAGGCTCTTATAAAGAATGTTATAATGTTTAACAACTTTTTTTTTCCCCAAGATGGCAGATAGCAGGCTTTGCTAGTATGTCTAACTGATTTGGAAAGAGCAAAATAGTGTGCAGAGATACATGCTATGAACTTTTATCCAAGAAGCAACACAGGACCTCAACAGAAAAGCTGAAAGAAACTATAGACACTTTTCAAGAAGCAACAGGCAGCAGCATACATGAGCCACGTGGAAATCTGTGAGTCTCTAGAGTGTGAAAGTGGGAGAGCCTGTCTTGGTGATACACACTCCCACTGGGGAGCTGGGCAATCCAGACCACAGGACAGCATCTTAACCCTGCCCAGTGCTCGAGCTGATTTGAGCAGATGCTTGCATTAGCCGATGGGAGATGAGAGGACACATCAGTTCAGTCCAGCCCCAGCCAACAGTGCCCCACTCTGGAGTTAAGAGCAGAGCCCAAGTCATTACACATCCTGCAGAACTGTCTACAGCCTGAGGCATCAGAGAGCTTCTCCAGTTGGCTGACAAGAGATATTAGTGACAAATCCTCCTCAGAAGGAAGAATCAAAATTACAGGTCAATAATCATAGCCAAAATGGATGTTAAGGAGAGAGTAGTACAGCGTATATGAGAGTTCACTGGAAGAATCTAACACACATACACACACACACACACACACACAAGCAGGGAGAGATCACACTCAGAGACTTAGTAATCAATGGGAAGGGTGGGTGAAAGTGCTCTTTGCCTCCCTCACCCTTACAGCAAACTTCTGGTATCTGAGCTCAAGAATTTATTTGCCCTCACAAGCACAGATACTAGAGGGGGCTGCAATTTGGAGACTTCTTGAAGGCATTACCTTGTTTGCACAAGGATCTCCATTTTCCCCTGGACATGAGCTGTAGTAGTGAGTGCCATACTGGGTGCTCACCCATTGTGGGACTTTGTTCAGCTCAGTGTCCTTCAATCCTTGTATCTTCACGTCACTAGATCCCTTGCAGATATTCCCCAGCACCAGCCTGGATTGTGGCTGCCCTACAGGGCAGCTGGACCCAGAGGAGCAGCAAGATTCACAGTAGTCTGGCCCTCAAGGACCATCACTCCTAGGGAAAGGGGAAGTGCACCACATCAGGGGAACACCTTATGGGACAATAAACCAGAGTGCAGATCTTGAGTCCAGATTTTTCGTTCGTTGAAAGTTTCTTTCAGCAGAGGCACAGGGGCAGTGCTGGCTCAGTGAGAAAAGACTGAGCTTCTACCCCAGCAGTTGGGCAGCCCCAGTGCACATGAAGGGACTTTGAAAAGGGGACTCCTTCTCCTCCTTGCCCACCACTGCAGACACAGCTGGGGCTTCCCCCACAGGAGCTTGATGCAGGTGCACCTGTACATGACTTTTCTGGAAACCTCCAGGGTAACTGGATCCCCACAGGCAGAGTACCTTCCAGGCTCAGGCTTATATGAGTCCCAGTGCCTCTCTACATTGAATGTCAGCACTTCTGCAGAGGGAAAGAGGTTCCTATCTGATCTAAATAGCAGGACAGGAGCATGACAAGGAGGTGGATTGCTTTTCTACTGGCCTAGAAAGGGAGCTGAGCTGGCTCCCTCCCTCCCCCCTGAAAAGATCACAGTGCATTTCACTATAAATATCATTTGTACTAACATATCTTAGTAACAAAACAGAAAATGAATTTTAACACATGATACAAAGTATAGTAGCATCAAAGAAACATTGAATACTCAATAAATCTAAAAATGATGTAAATTATTTGGACAGCTATAAATTATTATTGAGAAAATTAAAAATCTAATTTAAAAAGTAAGTGGTAGAATATATAAAGTAGATGAATGGGAAAATTCAGCTTTGTAAAGATGTCAATTTTCATCAGATGGATAACCATCTCTTCAAACGGATCAACTAGCTATCTGTCAAGGTTGAGACCTCTGCCCACCACTGGGGCATTGCATATACCTACCTGCTTCTGCTGCAACTGTTTTTTACCCATGGGTACCTCCTACTGTCCTGAAGGCTGAACTGTTCAACTTAGTGAAAAAAAAAAAATACTGTGGAAAAAGTTAAAAAGTGCACACCACTATAGGAGATATAATTTGGATGTTTGTCCTCCTCAAAACTCTTGTTGACATGTAATTCCCAATGTTGGAGGTGGGGCCTGGTGGGAGGTGTTTGCATGAATGGTTTGGGCCATCCCCTTGGTGATAAGTGAGCCCTTGCTCTGGGCTCCCATGAGATCTAGTCATTTTCATATGTATGGCATTCCCTCCCCAACTCTCACTCCTACTTTCATGATGTGAAGTGCCTGCTCCTGCTTTGCCTTCCACCACGAGGAAAAGCTGTCTGAGGCCTCCCCAGAAGCCAAGCAGATCCCACTGCCATGCCTCTGGTACAGCCTGCAGAACCATGAGCCAATAAAGCCTTTTTGCATTATAAACTACCCAGCCTCAGGTATTTCTTTATAGCAATGCAAGAGCAGCCTAATACAGATTAATGACACCTCTGCCATTCTGGCCCCACCAGAGAGAGTGAACCTACCCACACCCCCAACACATTACTACTACAACCAGCACCTCAGAAAGCCATTGCACAAAGATTTTATATAACCAAGGAAGTCATACAGAGACTTTGCCACTGAAAGCACTCAGAGCCTAAGGTAGGTGACCATAAGCTAAACACATTAAAGTCACATGTTCAAGAGGAAAAATGTTCTTTTAAAACCCCAGTAAAATAAAAAATAAATTTAATAATAACATGAAGAAATAGTCTACCCAAATGAGAGGAAAGCAGAAAAGTAATTCTGGTCAAATAAAAAAACAGTTTCACAACACCCCCAAAAGATCACACTACCTCTCCAGTAGTGGATCCAAACCAAAACGAAATATTTGAAATACCAGATAAATAATTTTAATAGTTGATTATAAAGTTGTTCAATGAGATCCAAGAGAAAGTTGAAAATCAACATAAAGAGATTAAAAAACAATTCAGGATATAAATTAAATTTTCTAAAAAGGAGAGATATTTTAAAGAAAAACCAATCTGAACTTCTGGAAATGAAAGACACACTTAGGAAATTTTAAAATGCAGTGTGAATTTTTTTTTTTTTTTTTTGAGACAGAGTCTCACTCTGTTGCCCAGGCTGAAGTGCAGTGGCACAATCTCAGCTCACTGCAAGCTCTGCCTCCCAGGTTCATGCCATTCTCCTGCCTCAGCCTCCCAAGTAGCTGGGTCTACTCTTTTTTTTTTTTGTATTTTTGGTAGAGACAAGGTTGCACCATGTTAGCCAGGATGGTCTTGATCTTCTGACCACATGATCCGACCCTCTCAGCCTCCCAAAGTGCTGGGATTACAGGCGTGAGCCACCGCGCCCAGCTAACGTGGTGTGAAATTTTAACAATAGACTAGACCAGGTAGAAAAAGGAATTTCAGGGCTTTAAGGCAAGGCTTTTGAATTAACCCAATTAGACAAAGATAAAGAGAAAATAATTAAAAGAAATGAATAAAGTCTTCAAGAAATATGGGATTATGTTAAACAGCTAAACCTAAGAATCATAGATGTTCCTGAGGAAAAAGAAAAAGCAAAAAGTTTGAAAAACCTATTTGAGAAAATAATTGAGGAAAGTTTCCTTCGTCGTGTTATTTAGACATCCGAATGAAAGAAGCTAAAAAATTCCTGGGAGATCCATTGCAAAAAAGACATCACCAAGACATATAATCATCAGGCTATCTAAACTCAACGTGAAGGAAAGAATTATAAGAGAAGTGAAACCAAAGATTCAGAAAACATATAAAGGAAAACCTATCAGACTAATAGCAGACTTCTTAGCAAAAACCTTACAAGCCAGAAGGGATTGAGGTCCTATGTTTAGTCTCCTTAAACTGTCATGCAAGAATTTTGTATCCAGAAAAACTAAGTTTCATAAATGAAGATGAAATGAAGTCTTTCCCCGACAAGCAAATGCTGAGGGAATTTGTCATCACTAGATCTCTAACAAGAAATGCTAAAAGGAATTCTAAATCTTGAAAGGAAAGGTTGATATGGACCAGTATAAAACCACTTGAAAGCATAAAACACACAAGGTTCATAAAATAGTAACACAATGGAGAAAACAAAGTAATTACATAAGAAATCAATATGATGACTAAAACAGCGCCTTACATTTCAATATTAACATTGACTGTAAATGATCTAAATGCCCCACTTAAAATATGTAGATTGGCAGGAAGGATTGAAGAAACACAGAACAAATACCTGCTATCTGCAAGAGGCATACCTAACATGTAAAGATTCTTATAGAATCAAGGTAAAGGGATGGAAAAAATATTCCATGCAAATGAAAACTAAAAGTAAGCAGCAGTAACTAATTTTATACCCAATAAAAGACTTTAAAGCAACAAGAGTAAGAAAAGACAAAGAAGGTCATTACATAATGATATAGGGATCAATTAAACAAGAAGACATAATCATCCTAAATATATACATACCTAATATCTGAGATAACAGCTTTATTTAAAAACTACTATTAGACCTAAGAAAAGAGACAGACAGCAACACAATAATAGTGGGGGACTGTAACACTCCATTAACAGCACTAGACAGATCATTGAGACAGAAAGTTAACAAGGAAACACAGGACTTAAATTGGACTCTAGAACAAATGGACATTTACAGAACATTCTACCTCAAAACTACGGAATATAGATTCTTCTCATCAGCACATGGAACATTTTCCAAGATAGATCATATAGTAGCCACAAAACAAGTCTCAATACATTTTAAAAAATCAAAATCTTGCCAACTATTTTTTCTCAGACCACAGCATAATAAAACTATAAATCAATTCCAAAAGGAACATTCAAAATTACATAAATGCATTAAAAAATAAACAATCTGCTCTGAATGATCTTTGGGTCAACAATAAAATAAGAAATAAAAATTTAAAAAATTGTTTCAATGAATGATAACAGTAAGTTATCTAAACCTCTGGGACACATCAAAAGCAGTGCTAAGAGGAAAGTTTATAGAGCTAGATGCCTGTATCAAAAACACAGAAAGGTTACAAGTTGACAACCTAATGTGATACCCCAAGGAACTATGGAAACAAGAAAAAAAATCAAATCCAAAGCTACCAGAAGAATAGAAATAACAAAAAATAGAACAAAATTAAATAAATTTGAAGCCAAGAAAATACAAAGGATCAATAAAACAAAAATTTAGTTCTTTGAGAAGACAAAACTGATAGACCACTAGCTAGATTAACCCAAAAGAAGAAGATTCTAATAAGCTCAATCAGAAATGAAAATAAAGGCATTATAACTAATACCATAGAAATACAAGGGATCATTTAAAAGTACTATGAACACTTCTATGCACACAAACTAGGAAATGTAGAGAAAATGGGTAAATCCTGGAAATATAACAATCCTACAGGCTTGAATCAGGAAGAAACAGAAATCCAGAGCAGACAAATAACAAAAGAAGCTACTCCAAAAGACTGAAGCTATTCCAAATGATTGAGCTATTCCAAAAGATTGAGAAGGAAGGAATCCTCCCTAACTCATTCTACAAAGCCAGTATCCCCCTGACACCAAAGCCAGGAAATAATATAACAAACAAGAAAACTGCAGGCCAATATCCCTGCTGAACATAGATACAAAAATTCTCTACAAAATACTACCAAAACAAATCCAACGGCACATTAAAAAGATAATTCACCACGATCAAGTCGGTTTTATCCCAGGGATACAGGGATGGTTCAACATACTCAAGTCAATAAATGTGATACATCACATAAACAGAATCAACAACAAAAACTATATGATCATCTCAATATATACAGAAAAATCATTGATAAAATTTAGTATCCCTTTATGATAAAAACCCTCAACAGGCCAGGCATAGAAGGAGCATGCCTCAAAATAATAAAAGCCATATATGACAAACCCATAGCCAACATCATAATGATTGGGGCAAAGTTTAAAGCATTCCCCCTGAGTACTGGAACAAGACAAGGATGCCCACTTTCACCACTTCTAATCAGGCAAGAGGAAGAAATAAAGGGCATCCAAATTGGAAAACAGGAAGTCACACTATCTCTGCTTCTGATATGTTATTATATCTAGAAAACCCTAAAGACTTCCTCAAAAGACTCCTAGATTTGATAAATGAATTCAGTAAATCTCAAGTTACAAAATCATTGTACGCAAATCAGTAGCACTGCTGTATACCAACAATGACCAAGCTGAGAATCAAATTAGAAACTCAATCCCATTACAATAGCTACAAAAGATATAAAATCCCTAGGGATATACTTAACCAAGGAGGCAAACTATTTCTACAAAGAGAACTACAAAACACTGATGAAAGAAATCATAGATGACACAAACAAAAGGAAAAACATCTCATACTCATGTATTGGAAGAATCAATATTGTGAAAGTGACCATACCACGCAAAGCAATCTATATATTCAGTGCAATTCCTATTAAAATACCACTGTCATTTTTCACAGAATTTGAAAAACCAATCCTGAAATTCATAGGGAACCCAAAAAGAGCCTTATTAGCCAAAGAAATCCTAAGTGAAAAAAACAAATCTGGAGGCATCACATTACCTGACTTGAAATTATACTACAAGGCTATAGTAACCAAAACAGTATGATACTGATATAAAAATAAACACAGACCAATGGAACAGAACAGAGAGTGCAGAAATAAAGCCAACTACTTACAACAAACTGATTTTTGACAAAAAAGTAAAAGCATACACTGGGTAAAGGACATCCTATTCAATAAATGATGCTGTGAAAATTGGATAGCCACATGTAGAAGAATGAAATTGGATTCCTATCTTTTACTGTGTATAAAAATTAACTCAAGCTGGATTAAGTCTTAAATCTAAGATCTGAAACCATAAAAATTCTACAAGAAAACCTAGGAAAAACTCTTCTGGACTTTGGCCTACGTAAAGAATTTATGACAAAGACCCCAAAAGCAAATGCAATGAAAACAAAATAAATCAACCTACCTAAACAAAATAAATCAGACCTTCTAATTAAACTGGAAATTTTCTGCACAGCAAAAGAAATAATCCACAGAATAAACAGACAACCTATACAATAGGAGAAAATATTTGCAAGCTTTATAACTTTGATAAAGGACTAAAACCCAGAATCTCAAACAAAACTGCAAGAAGATGCTTGACCCGGGAGGTGGAGGTTGCAGTGAGCCAAGATCATGCCACTACACTCTAGCCTGGCAGACAGGGTGAGACTCCATCTCAAAAACAAAACAAAAACTGCAAGAAGAAAACAAATAATCCCATTAAAAAGTGGGCAAATGACATGAACAGACATTTCTCAAAAAAAGATATACAAATGGCCAATAAACATATGAAAAAATGCTCATCACCAGTCATCAGAGAAATGCAAATTAAAATGACAATGAGATACCACCTTACCCTAGCCAGAATGGCCATTATTAAAACGCCAGAAAACAATAGGTGTTAGCATGGATGTGGTGAAAAGGGAACACATACACTTTTGGTGGGAATGTAAATTAGTACAACCCCTATAGAAAACAGTATGGAGATTTCTCAAAGAACTAAAAGCAGATCTACCATTTGATCCTACAATCCCACTACTGGGTATCTACCCAAAGGAAAATAAGTTATTCAATTAAAAAATCATCTTCACAAGGATGTTTATCAAAGCACAATTCACAGTTGCAAATGTGAAACTGTGAATTGGAATTAACCTAAGTGCCCATCAGCTAATGAGTGAAGAAAATAAACGTGGTATATATACACTATGGAATACTACCCAGCCACAAAAAAAAAGAATGAAATAATGTCTTTTGCAGCAACTTGGATGGAGCTGGAGGCCATTATCTTAAGTGATATAACAGGATTGAAAAACCAAATACCCCAAGTTTCCACTTATAAGTGGAAGCTAAGCTATGAGTACACAATGGCATACTGAGTCGTAAAATGAACAGTGGAGACTCGGATGGCGAGAGGACAGGCAGAGGGAAAGGAATGAAAAGTTACCTATTGGGTACAAGGTGTGCTATTCAGGTTGACAGTTACACTAAAAACCCAGATTTCACCACTATAGGATGTATCTATGTAACCCAAAACTACTTGTACTCCAACAACAGCTATTGAAACAACAAAAAAAATTAAGCAACAAAATAAAATAAAATTTGCCCTTCCCATACAAAAAAAATGATATTTGAGGAAAAGATAAATAATTAAAAACAATGACAAAAAACATGGACAAGATGCTTGAAAAGGTGCTTTAGAAAATGACTAACAAACATATAAAATGTTCTCAACTACTACAATCATGAGTAAAATATAAAGTAAAATTACAATGAAATACCACCACACACACACTAGAAGGACTAAAATAAAAAGACTGACAATATAATGTGTTTATAAAAATATAAAGAAACTGGAACTCTCAAACACTACTTATGGGAGTGTAAATTGATACAATAACTTTGGATGTTATTGGTATCTAGTAATGTTATACATAAAACCTATCACCCAGGGATTTGAATTTTAACAGATATACATATATGTTTATAAAAAAAAATAAGAATATTCATAACAGTATTATTCTCGACAGCCCAAAACTGGGAACAACCCAAATGTCCAGCAATATTAGAATAAGTAAATTGTTTTATTTTTACACAATGCAAAATAGTGCACAATGAAATTGAACAAATTACATGCAACATAGATGAATCTCAACATGATGTTGAATAAAAAATGGCAGACACAGAAGCGTACATTCTTTATAATGCCATTTATTTTTTAACAGAATTCAAAAATTCTGTTAAATGTCAGTATAGGGATTACTTTGGGGAAAAGAGCCTAAGAGTGGGCATAACTGGGACTTCTGGGCTACCTGTGATCTTTCATTTCTTGATCTGGTTAGTGAGTATATGAATGTGCTCATTTTGTGAAAATTCATTGAGTTGTATGCTTATAACATGTGATCTTTGCTGTATACATATTACCCTTCAAAAGTAGCTGTATTTTTAAAAAATATGTTAAGCACTGTTAGGTGCCAGGCACTATATACAATGCATAAGGTTGGCATTTTTTTCAGAGCTTTTTCATACTAGAACTGAAAAATATCTCACCCTTCTTCCTTGTTGATGTCATGTGTTAAACTCTAACTAATAAAAGAGGGCATTTGTAAGTGCAATCTCAAGCGAGAAAATGCATAGAGGATATTTTAGCATAATCAACACAGAAACGTGGAGAGAAAACCATTCTGGCAATGGAAAACGTTTGACTCACAAATATTCCACCTAAAATACCTTGTAGGGCTGTCACCCCTCAGCCCATCTAAAATAAAATATGATAGAATTGAGTGACTGGTGACTAAATTGAAGAATTAACAGAATTCAACTCTACAAGAAAAGGATGGAAGACTAGTCAAAAAGAAAAAATATATACCAATTCAAAGAGAGAGGGATTTGAGTTCACAAAATGATGACAGACCGAGACTCTGAGACCTGAGAGAAAAGAACCCTTGCCTGCTGAGGATCTCGGTGACGCTGTTCAATTCAAAATCACGAAGGGAGTACTCTACAACAACCACTTTCTGTGGATGTGCACAAGTTGGTAGATACAACTTGAACTCAAAGTAATAGTTATGTTCAGCTCTGAATAGGTATTTGCCCAGCAGATAAGGGCATTCAATAATGCACTGTACAAACCTTCCAAATTACCAGTTAATGCATCATACTAGGATTATCCTGCTAGGGGAAGGGGTACAGAAGGTACTACTATAGCACAGGGTAAGGCTGCGCCTGAGTCAAAGTAAGCCACGGAACTGAGCCAAAGAACAAGCTGCCTGGTGGTGAAAGTAGATACCAAATGAGAAGTAATTGTGCTAAGAAGACCCTCATCAAAAGAGAAGGGCATGTTGAAGTTAGCCATGTTCTTGGCACTAGAGTTGCTAGGAAAGCAGGCCATTTAAGAGTAGATATTTAAACCAGATTACTGGAAACATACCCTGATATGGAAAGATAGTTTCTGCATGCTGCTCAGGGAAAATGCCAGGAGTAGAAGACCTAGGAAGGGCAGTTACGTAGCTACATCATTCATAATAGAATTTTAAACAAAATCTGTACTGTTTTTTGAAATGGAGGAAAGATCCATCATCAAGATAGAAGAGCTGGTAGAAAGTCCAAAGAGAACTGTGATCTGTATTATAGTCCTGGTCATAGGACCTATAATAGAAGATCGGAGAAGAAATGCAGCCATGTGGGAATGCTATTAAGGTACTGTAGCTGAGGACTTCTAGAAGGTCTAGAGTGGGTGCCAGGGGAGGAGGAGTTTGAACTGTAGATTAAACAAGATAAAGAACTGTAACAATAATCTCTTAGAAAATAGAAATGGGTTATGGAGCACCCTTGGGATCCCTCCTTCTGGTGATAGGAGGTTGAAAGGCCCAGGACGTATCAGCCTTAATGCAGGACTCATTGTGTGTCTTAAAAGCAATTTTTAGGAGCAGAAAGGGCCAAAAAGGCAAATACCAAATCCTTTTACCACAAATAAGGAATAAAAATAATTCCGTTCCTGAGGTAAGACTGGAGAAACGTGTATAGTGTAATAGAGAAGGAAGATAGGGATTCAGTCAGGAAACCAGCACGAATCAAATGAAAGTTAGCAGGAGCCATTGAGAGTGAGTTGGGGGCAGATCTAGAAATTCAGTTTTAGACAATCTGGACACTTTTTCCTTCGTAGATCTGCAGCTACCATCCCCATTTGTGTTTTTGTTTTCTATAGAGGTTCCATTCGAAAGGCAAAGGCAGACTCCCTTGAAACAACTTATCTTCCTATCTTGGGGACAGCCTAACTCATCGAGGAGATTGTGTTTGGAGTTCCAGAGAAGAGGGAGGAAAGGAGAGTGACAGGGAAGGGAGCAGATTTCCATGACACAAAAAGGGAGAAAATGCCTGCAGATTATTTCCAGACTCTTTCTCAGTGTTCTGGGGAGGTGGACTCAACTCTGGGGGAAATGGATGTAAAGTATACCTAGGGATGTTGGATTCGGATTTCTGAACCCTGGTGCATGCACAACTGAACTATGTGATTTCAAGCGTACTCTTGGTACCCAACAGCAATGTATAACTGCATATCATGGCTCCTGTACATTCCTGATATTGCTTCAGTACTATCAAGTATGGAAAATGCTGAGCTGACTCAGTACAAAGGAAAGGAATTTGTACTGTTGTGCTATGCTTATAAAACACTGAGGGATGATTTCAAACTATTTAAAACCAGATATGGCACAGGCATCTCTATATCAGGCACCGGTCCTGAACAACATGCATAAATATCAGTCATAAATATCTTAGCCCTGAGCATACGTCTTAAAATATATGTGATTTATTTTATTATATGGGAAGATAGACATGTGTTCAAATACACATTTAAACATCTTATTTAAATAAAGTTTAACTCATCTGTACATACCTTGTGGTTTATTATATAGGTGACTAAAGCCTAGTCATAATAATTTCTGGTGAAATAAGGCTCTGGCTTATAAAATAATCACACACAAACCCCTTTTGTCAGAAATGTTCTCGTTAAGATACCTGAGTTTCAGATGCCCCAGCTCAGCTTTCAACAATAAAACCTAAGTCAATTTTGTAGCTCTGGGACCAACACAGCAGGGCTTCACTGCTACTCACAGTGTGCTCCATGTATTATCATGCAGAATCTCAGTCTTCTCCCCCTGCTGCCCCCACAAACATTCAAGTTTGAGAAGCACAATGGAATGAGCTTGTCCAATTTAAGAGAGTGCATGATTTAGCCTCTATGATCCCCCACTGTTTCAATTCAGTTTAGGAAGTTTAATTCAGTTCCTTCTAAGTGCATTAGAAACTCCTCTTCCCACAGTAATGCCCCAAGAAAAGGCCTGATTCGTGCTACTTAAAACACACCCACATACAGCTTTAACAGCTAAAGACTTGCATAGGCTTCAAGGACAGGGACTGCTAGTGATAGAAGACAGAATGCAATTTGGATTTGCATTAGTAACATAAAAGTAGCTTTGTGTCCCAAAGTTATCATCAGTGCTTCCACAGAGAATAACATTTAATGATCAAAATAGGTGAACAGTGAGTAATTCCTAATCATTATAAGCATGACCGCTAGGTCTGTAACATACTTAGGGCCTTTGTTTTATCAGTTCTACCTTGTTTTCCACCATATCTACCCTTTCCAAATTCTGTAGCATTTTTATAAAAGGCAGGAAAACATAAGTTTATAAGTAATGCTCTTGGTGAAAAATTCTAAGAATTTTGGTAATGCATAAGGCTAAACAAATTAGCTGGCATAATTCTAGATTATTAGAAGTTACTTTAACTTCTAGGATACATGTGCAGAATGTGCAGGTTTGTTGCATAGGTAAACATGTGCCATGGTGATTTGCTGCATCTATCAACCCATCACCTACCTATTAAGCCCAGCATGCATTAGCTATTTATCCTGATGCTCTCCCTCCCCCTGCCCCTCCAACAGGCCCCAGTGTGTGTTGTTCCCCTCCCTGTGTCCATGTGTTCTCATTGTTCAGCTCCCACTTGTAAGTGAGAACATGTGGTGTTTGGTTTTCTGTTTCTGTGTTAGTTTGCTGAGGATAATGACTTCCAGCTCCACCCATGTCCCTGAAAAGGACATGATCTCGTTCCTTTTTATGGCTGCATAGTATTCCATGATGTATATGTACCACATTTTCTTTATCCAGTCTATCACTGATGGGCATTTGGGTTAACTCCATGTCTTTGCTATTGTGAATTTCACTCACTTTTTAATTGTACCTTCTTTGTGTGTGTACCTAGCAGTGTCTTCATTTTTTAAATATAGAAACTGAGGCACAGAAAAAACTAAGTAAGTTGCCTAAAGTTACATAAGAAAGTTTCTTATGTAACTTTAGAACAAGAAACAGGTCAGGATTAGAAAGCTCATGTTCTTTGTATACTACAACACAGTTTCTTCTTTCAGGATTAGTTTGAGGGCTTTATTTTAATAAAAATATAACTGCAAACTTCAATAAATTCTCTATTATAAGAAGCTGATGCCCTTCTTAGAATATAGCATTGTTTAGATGCCATGGTGGTTTGCTGCACCTATGAACCTGTCATCTAGGTTTTAAGCCCTGCATGCATTAGGTATTCATCCTAATGCTCTCCCTCCCCTTGATCCCACCCCGCAACAGGCCCTGGTGTGTGATGTTCCCCTCCCTGTGTCCATATGTTCTCATTGTTCAACTCCCACTTATGAATGAGAACATGTGGTACTTGGTTTTCTCTTCCTGTGTTAGTTTGCTAAGAATTATGGTTTCCAGCTTCATCCATGTCCCTGCAAAGGACATGAACTCATTCTTTTTTCATGGCTGCATATGTGCCACATTTTCTTTATCCAGTCTATCACTGATGGGCATTTGCGTTGGTTCCAAGTCTTTGCTATTGTAAATAGTGCTGCAGTAAACATACATGTGCATGTGTCTCTATAGTAGAATGATTTATAATCCTTTGTGTATATACCCAGTAATGGGATTGCTGGGTCAAATGGTATTTCTAGTTCTAAATCCTTGAGGAACAGCCACATTGTCTTCCACAATGGCTGAACTAATTTACACAGTGTAAAAGTGTTCCTATTTCTCCACAGCCTCGCCAGCATCTGTTGTTTCCTGATTTTTTCAAAGAGCACCATTTTTTTTTAACTGTGTAGAAGTTCTTTAGTTTAATTAGATCCCATTTTTCAATTTTGGCTTTTGTTGCAATTGCTTTTGGTGTTTTAGTCATGAAGTCTTTGCCCATGCCTATGTCCTGAATGGTATTGCTTGGGTTTTCTTGTAGGGTTTTTGTGGTTTTTGGTTTTACATTTAAGTCTTTAATCTTAAGTTATGTTTTGTATAAGGTGTAAGGAAGGGGTCCAGTTACTGTTTTCTGCATATGGCTAGCCAGTTTTCCCAGCCTCATTTATGAAATAGGGAATCCTTTCCCCATTGCTCGTTTTTGTCAGGTTTGTCAAAGATCAGGTTGTTGTAGATGTGTGGTGTTATTTCTGAGGCTTCTGTTCTGTTCCATTGGTCTGTATATCTTTTTGGTACCAGCACCACGCTGTTTTGGTTACTGTAGCCTTGTAGTATAGTTTGAAGTAAGGTAACATGATGCTTCAGCTTTGTTCTTTTTGCTTAGGATTGTCTTGGCTATATGGGCTTTTTTGGTTTCATATGAAATTTTAAGTAGTTTTTCCCAATTCTGCCAAGAAAGTCAATGGTTGCTTAATAGGAATAGCATTGAATCTATAAAATACTTAGAGCAGTATGGCCATTTTCATGATATTGATTCTTCCTATTCATGAGCATAGAATTTTTTCCATTTATTGTGTCCTTTCTTATTTCCTTGAACAGTGGTTTGTAGTTCTCCTTGAAGAGGTCCTTCATGTCCCTTGTAAGCTGTATTCCTAGGTATTTCATTCTGTTTATAGCAATTGTGAATGGGAGTTCACTCATGATTTGGCTCTCTGCTTGTATGTATTAATTTATTTTGAGCAGAAAAATAAAATGATTCACACTGAAATAAAGATTATTCTGGCAAATATATGCAGTGGTTTAAGAAGACATGTTTTTGTCAATTCCCCATTAAGCCTTTTGGTTTCTAAACTAAAGCTATGGCTAACATAAATAACAGTTAACATTTATTTATTACTTACTCTGTGTCAGGTGCTATGCCATGGCAAAGCTGTTGTCATCCTGGGTTCTTGAATGATTACGTGGCACAGAGCCTGACTACTACCTTGTCATACAAACAAGAAATAAAATTCTATTTGATTTCAGCCATTACATTTTTGCATCTATTCATTACAGCAGTTTGGCGTACCCTAACAAAGACAAGTACGCATCATTTATTATTCCATTTGTTACAGGTATGGAAATGAAGACTTGGGATACTTGTTCAATGTTTCACAACTAGTAAGTGGTAGAATTGAGATGGAGTTGACATTGTCTAAGTCTAGAGCAATTGTTCTTAACCACCAGATCACAATGCCCCCAAGTTATAAGGCTCCATGAAGGGTTCAAGTTCTTGTGTAATACATATGGCTCTACATTATTTAATCCTAAATTCATAAATTTAATTCCTCAGCGTTTTAATGTTCCTGTACATTTGCCTTTAGTCTTTTCCACCTTGGAATGCCCTGTCATTGAAATCCTTTCACTTTCCCAAGGATCTGCTCATTTGTTACTGCCTTAATGACTGACCTGACCCTCTAGCTCAAATAATCTCATCCTCCCATAGTGTACTTTTTAACTTTCTTAGACTACATGATAATCTGTCTTGCTCAATGATTTACTTCAAATTATCATCTCCTTATTTAATTTTGAAGGCTTTTTTTTCGCCTTGTGAAAGGTGCTCCTGTGTTCTCTTCATAACAATTTGTCTCTCTTTTTTAATCCAGATGTACAATTTTGTTCAAGGGGCAAAGTGTCCAGCCCCAGATGAAGAAAGATAGTAAAGGCATGATTCTCTTTTAAATCTATTACACTTATCCTTTGCCCCATTTTAAGATACTTTCTCATCTTTCCTGCACCTAAGAGTTGCCCAGTGACAGGGTCTAATGAACGAAAAATAAAGGATAATCTGCTAAGAAAGCAGCATTTTTTCTTCAGGGAAGATATTCCTTCTGATATGAGAGAGACAGGGAAAGAAAAAAAAGAGAGAGAAATCAAAGAAGAAAATCTGCTTCCTCCTTCCTGATTTGGGGCAGACAAATGAGGATTTGATATTTATAGCTATAGAAGTCTTCTGAAAACCATAAGATGGCCAGGCTAAGGACAAAAATCCATGATTCTGGGAAAAGTAGTACAGATATATGAAAAGAGCCTAATCTTTTATATCATCCATGAGCTCCTATGTCAGTTTTTAGACTGCCTATCTACCCTTATTATGTGAAATAACTGAATATCTTTATGAGCTAATCTTAGCCATGTTTTAAAGCTAAAATCATTCCTGATACAGAATCACACCTGAAACAGCACCTGATTATGGTCACCAGGACTATTCACAAGTATTCCACATCCCCTCCTTCCACATTCATATTCAAATTATCACTTCCTCACCCACTTTGCAGTTAGGCACATGGCCATGTAACTTGTATTAGTTGGCAATACGTGAGCAGACGTGTTGTGGGACGCCTCTGGGTGGAAGCTTTAAGAGCATATACAATTCACAGTGAGTATCCTTTCTCCTGGCATAGTCATCATGGTGCATATGTACAAAATCAAGTCTCAGCCTGGAGTCTCTAAGAACTATGATGTGCAGAGCTCCCTGATTGACACATGTTAGACACGTAGATAAGCAGCGAATGAGCCCTTGGTTTATTAAGCCACTGGGATTTTATAGTTGTTTTATGTGTAGCACAATTGAGCCTATATTTACTTATCCTGACAGAATCAATAGTCACAGGCTAATGACACATTCTTTCTCCAGGATCTGCTACATCGATTCCACCAAAACATATTAAGTTTGAGAAGTGTTGAAACAAAGGAACAATAAGCACAGTTTAAAAACAAAATTATTTAGAAGAATATTTTTGTGCATGTGAAGATGTATTGTTAGCAGAAACTCAATTTTTACTATAAGAAAAGTAGAGAATACTTATTAAATACCTATTAGTGACAAGACAATAAAATATAAAAGATTAAACAACATAATGAATAATATTACCAACACAGAAAACAATGGTAGTTTCATTTAAATAAATCTTTAAACAAGATATTTTAAAAGAAAATGTACGTGTAAGTTCCCAGAACTATTATGAAATGCTAAGTATTATTTAACAAAGAATAGTTGTCTTTCTTATCGCTGTGGAATGCTGCCAATCAAGGTTTTAGCCTTGATATAATTAGCTATAGTACTAGCAAAAGTTAAACCAAAAAAAAAAAGCCTTATGTTATAATAATCACTAACCCCAAAGAATTTAAATTTAGAATTTAACACTGTAAAAAAAAGACTAACTTTCAAAATCAAAAGCTCTAATTTTTGGCTAAACTGTATTAGCTTGTATATGCATCACAAAAGCCTTTGGAATTTTATTAGGACAACGTTGTTGGAATTAAATAACACCAATTTTTTTAAATAAACCAATATAAAACATTACCACCCAGTTGTGGTGGTTAATTTATCTGTTCACTTGGCTAGGCAATAATACTCTGATGTTTGGTCAAACACCAGTTTAGATGTAGCTGGGAAGATTTTTTAAAATGTGATTCAATTTAAGTCAGTAGACTTGGAGATTATCCTACATAATGTGGGTGGGCCTCATCCAAACAGTTGAAGGCCTTAAGAGAAAAAGACTGAAGTCCCCCCAGGGGAAAAAGGGATTCTGTCTCCAGATTACCCTTAGCCTGGAGACCAACATCAATAGGTCACCAAACTGCCAACCTGCACTACAGATTTTGTACTTACCAGCCCCCATAATCATGTAAACCAATTAAAATTAATCAATTAGTATAATTATTTCTCTGTGTGTGTATATATATTCAGAAATATATACACACACAATGAATATATATTCACACAATCAATTAATATCTCTATATACAAGTACACACACACACATACATACATTTTATTGGTTGTATGTATTGGTTCTGTTTCTCTGGCGATTCCTGACCAATATACCCGTTATTTTAAATTTTTCATCACATGGCCTCAAAAATCCTAGGGGTTATAAATTATGTCAGCCACAATTAGGAGCTATGTAATATAGAAACTTAGTAACATGTATTGCTTACAGAGTGTAAATTAGCCCTATTTCTGAAATACCAGTGTTACAATGGTGTCAGGTTTTAAGGTTTATAGACATATAAAGACATCCACAACCAGAATTCTTCAGCATGTAAAACATTGCATAAAATCTTTCACCAGTATCCTAGATCATGCTACCAAATTTGATGACTAAGGTATCACTTACAAATCTGTTACGGGTAATTTATAAGCACTAAACCAAAAGTTGAAAGAAATGAATAAAAGAGACATCATGATATATTAAAGCCTGCACGTTCTCTTCACAGCAGAGAAAGCATCAAACTGAAACGATCACTGTTACACAATAGATTAACTTCTGGAATGACATTGCTAAAATATGTTATTTTTAACATTACTATCATTTAGAAATCACACTGTTACGTGCCTGGACAAATAAAAGGCATTCTTGCAGGATCAGTGACAGTGATAGGAGAGACAAATTTTTATAGAAATGCAAGTTCATTTCTATTAATTGACTAATCATTTCTTCTGATACTCTGTAGACTAGTTCCAGTATAAACGTCACTTTTGTAAGTTTAGTTTTCTCTAGTGGAAAGAACAAAGGCTTTCAAATCAGGAGTCCTGAGTGTTTCTCTCTGCTCCAAGTATTTAGACCACATAAGACCATGGGACCACGTAAGATCATGGGACCACGTAAGACCACTGCACTTCTCTGTTCCTCAATTTCTTCACCTCAGAAATAAAAGAAGTATTTTTCCGTAAAGTACTAGATTAATTAGTTACTATGCAAGAAAACACAACCCATGAAAGATACAGATACCGAGCAGAGTGTTGAATAAAATCCCAGGATGACATCAATTATAGAAAAGCATCAAGTATTAATAAGTATCAAATCCTGTACTTCTGTTTCTTTAAGTATTGTATATTTCACACAACGTTTAAACTTGTTTTAGAGGCAGTAAACAGAAATTATAATAGAAAACAGTCAGGCTGGGCACTGTAGCTCACGCCTGTAATCCCAACACTTTGGGAGGCTGAGATGGGTGGATTACTTGAGATCAGGAGTTCAAGACCAGGCTGGCCAACATGGTAAAACCCCGCCTCTACAAAAATACAAAAATTAGCTGGGAGTTGTAGGGCACACGTGTAATCTCAGCTGCTCAGAAGGCTGAGGAAGGAGAATTGCTTAAACTCGGGAGGCAGAGGTTGCAGTGAGCTGAGATCGTGCCACTGCACTCCAACCTGGGAGACTGAGCAAAACTCCATCTCAAAAAAAAAAAAAAATAAAAAACATAATCAAGTCATGTCATAAAGAAAATAGCTTTGAATGAAAATAGTTTTGAATCTCATGGTACAAAGTAAAGGTGAACTATATGAGACTTAGTAACTGTGATTTGAGAAATTACTGAATTGTCGAAACAATTATTTTTCTAGTTGAAATTGAAAACACATACTAAGGTGTCCATGTTATAAAAAAGATATGTGGGGAAATGTCAGAGCAAAAGAAAGCTACCCTATGAATAAAGCAGCTCATGCCCTCCTAGAACAACTAAGAAAAGTATTGAGCTTCAGAACAGACGCTATGGAAATCAGAAATGTTCTGGTCTTTATTGGTTACTTATGCATGCCCTACGGAGGAGGTTATTTGTGCTTCAACAATAGACTTCATCTGGGTACCATCTTTGATTCAATATTACTTAGAAAAAATAGCCAAATAACTGGAATATAATTTAGGAAATTACTACAGAAAGTGTCAACACACTGGGTAATATAGATAATAGTTAAAGAAGCAGAGAAAAATACATGCAAGCTCTAATTGTGCCTGGAAGTATACCAATAACACAACCATTGAGTCATCTGTTTATCTTATGGTTCATCAGCAACCTATACTGACAAGGATATCTGAAAATTGGATCCATTTCAGAGAGAACGGCAGAAGGAATTAAGGCACAAGGTAAAATATGCCTTGCTAAGCAGGAAACTGTTAATTAACAAGGCAAGCACAAAAGGCAGTTAGTAAAAGAATGGAGGCTCCGAGACATGGGTGAGAGCTGTACCAAATAAGACTCCAAAAAGAACAGATGTTTTTGCTTTAAGTCTGTTCATAAATACAGACAAGAAAATGAGGATGTTTGCTCTGAACATTTTACAGAGATAGATTCAGATCATGGGAGTTAACTGTCCTTCACACCCATGAGCCCCAACCATTTTAAAAACACTAAGTGAGAAATACCAACTTAGAAGACAATGCAGCGTCGATGATAATAGCTTATGTTTATTAAGAATGTATTATATACCAGGCACTCTGCAAAGCACTGCACATGCATTCTTTCAGTGAATTCTTAGCAATCTGGTATGTACATCTTGTTATTATCTCTCCTCACAGGATTAGATTCTGAGGGTAGTAAAGATCTCACAGCAAATTAGTGGTAGACATAGGACTCCACTGGCAATTTTTTATTTTTTGTTTTTTTAATTTCAAATTCTATATTCTTAGCACTAAGTAATCACTATATCATCTCTTGACACAGAAATTACACAATGGGCATAATGATGTAAAGAGAGCTTTAATATTCTTTCTTCTTTTTGTTGATGAAAACCTATCTTACAGTAAAGCAGGATGACATTTCTCTTACACCATTCAATAACTGCCTGGCAAACAATAGCCTAGGACATTATGTTCAATTAGTTCATGTCAGTCACATGCATATTGTCATCCCCCTTACAAATTCGAGATGTCTTCATCAAACCATTTTTTAAATCACAGGCTAATTTGCATAAATCTGAGAGAACTAACTAGTACATTGACTACATGCATAGACACAAACTACAAATACATACGCATATACACATTGGTGTTTGCCTATTGTAATGGAACTATTTCTTCCTAACCACTTTTCACACAGGCAAATAGAGGCTACTTCTCTCCATTGCTTCTGTCAGTGATGATGCCTGAATACCTTGTTCTGTACCTAAATTATTATTAAAAAGCACAGATACTAACACTGTGAACTCCAGTTAACAGGTTATAGAACTCCACTCTCTCACCCTGCCATAATCATTATATTGTAAAATATATTAGAGATTAAGAAGGCCTCCTTCAAAAATCAATTCCCAGTTGTCAAAGCCAGCCTTTTGAGAAAATTTATAAGCAAAATCTACGCCCTAGTAATAACTCACTAAAGCAAAAAGCCAACTTCCCAGTACAGATAAGATGACATAGAAAGAGAACAAAGAACCCCAGCTGTAGAAAGGCCAATCTCTTAGTCACAACAACTAAGGGTTATGATGCAAAGAGAAACAGGAAACTACTTAAATATCTTTGATAATTTGTTATACAGATAAATATGCACAGTAATCTCGGTACTGTTCTTATTACACACAGTGGTTCCAGTCATTCTCAACAAATCCTATTGTCGTCCACAGAAAGTTCATAGGTAAAGAACATTGTCTCAGGGTGTTGAATCAGGGAGAAACTACTTCTCTGCTACAGAGTGGGCAAAATTTTTTATACCATATGTCTTGCAAAAGGCAGTAGTCACCTGTGAGATACAAATATATGTCAAGTGTTTTTAACCTGAATATCAGAAACTTTAAAAAAAAATCTGTAAACCTCTTGAAATTACTGTACATGCAAAATTCATGTGTATATTAATTTTTTCTCTAAAGAAATTTTTGGCTTTCATCAGTTTCTCAAAAGTAGCTGTGACATCAGAAATGGATAAGGACTACTATAGTATTATATGTAAGGAAAACATGCATGTACCACTTTAAAAGATAACATCGTAAAGCAAAGATCCTCTCACCTGTCATCTGGGGTAAAGAAAAAATAATGGCAAAACAAGTATTCATTGGGGGAGAAAGCAAAAACTAAAAATAAAAAAGTAATACTCCAGGAATAATAGTCATAGAGAAAAGATTATTTCACTTCTCTACAATGTCTAAAGCCCAAATTATATTATTCTCAGATTTTCTCGATGCTATTTAAAGGGAAATAATTCACCTAAAATTTGGAGACAATAAACGAGCAGCAATGATGGGTGTGGGTTTGTTGCAACGTGTTTTTATTTAAAAATGTATTATGTATATCTTTTTCTTTCAGCATAAGGGTGAACAGATTGTCATCTCTTAATTTTTATGGAAAGATAAAGAAGCAATAGCTGATTAAAGCACGCATATAATAGAAAGGTCAAAGAATAAAGACTTATGGGCTCACTCCAAAATTCAAAAAAATAAAATAAATAAAACAGAGATAAAGGAAGAAAAAAAAGAACTGAGAAAAGGTTAGGCATTTACACTGCAGAGTTAATCTAAATATAATTAGGCCTAACGCAGCCTTTCTCCCAGAGTTCTTAAACCTACACGAAGAAGCTCTCTGTAGAGCAATATAGTCAAATGTGTCTTCCTTTAATGATCCATTTAAATGGCCAGTCTTGTCCTACCTGCTCTCAATTTTTCTGTTTACGCCATCTACTGCTTTTTTTTTAAAGTACTTGACTATTTGCCTGTGTCTAAGCTGTTTATTAGGGCAACTTGAAACCAAAGCAAAAAAGAACCTTTACTATAATGTCTATTCTGTCCATTTCAGCCCAGTTACACCTAATTTCCCATTTTATTTAATGTAACTATGGACGGTTACATGAAACTCACATAACTCTGTGACTCAACTCAGAGAGAAAAACTAGAAATGTAAGAAAATGCCATTTTAAAAATGTTTAACTAGAAAATCAAGTCTTATTAATGATGAGATTTTTAAAAATCAATGAATCATTGCATAAAGAAAAAAATCTAAACTTCCAAGTCAGGCAGATTCAGGTTTAAATCCCAGCCTCAGACTTAGGGTTTCAACGTTCACATGAAAGAGCTTAGGAAATGTCATTCTCATCCTTACAAAAAGAAATAAACAGCAACAACAACAAAAGAATGAATTGAAAATGAATGATTTTCCTTGGATTCAGAGAGCTGAGGTCTCAGGGCAAACTTGAAATTTGGAGAGACAGATAAGATCTGCTTACCTGGAGGAGAAGCTGCTAGAGCCATTTACTGTAGAATATTTAAAATGATCACTTTGATGAATTAGTAGAGGCTGAATGCAGACAATCTTGAAAGTGAGAAAGTACTGGGGCCAAAAGTGTTCAGAGGGATCCCACATATTCATAGGTTTTAACCTCCAGGGACCTCATAAAGTTTTCGTGGTGAAGAGTGAAGAAAGATGTTCTTGTAGCTCTTGCAGGGGAAGGAAATGTAATCATTGTGAAATAAGCCCTAAAGATTCTTCATAATACCAGCCTACTCTCCAGAAAAAAAAAGACTTTACCAGAGCTACGGGAAGGGCTTTTCTCCCATTTTAGCCCCCTCCAGCCCTCCTCTCTAGTCTAAGGGAGAAACAATCTAGCCTAATAGAAACAATTGAAGGTCACAGTTCAGAAACAAGTCCACCAAAATTATAAGATTACAGAACATTTTTTCTTCTCTATGCCTTACCACCATACCAAGTCTCAAGCAGACTATAGCTGAAAGAGCTGCAAGACAACTGTTTGAGGAGGGAAACTTAGAGAAACTCAAGGCCAAAAAAAGAAAAAAAAGACACTAAAAGCTAACACTTACAGAAAACATTTGAAAAAGCAGATTAACATAAAACTTTACACTAAAGCCCTATTTACCTCAGTTATTATTACCCAATACAACATTCTGGTTTTCAACAACAAAATAGAAGATACTCAAAAAGGCAAAAAACATAGTTTGAAGAGACAAAGCAGATATCAAAACTAGATTCAGATATGACATAGACATTGGAATTATTAGACAGAAAATAAAAAATAACTATAATTAATAAACTAAGAACTCTAATGGAAAAATTAGACAACATTCAAGAATAAATGGGTAGTATAAGCAGAGAGATTGAAATTCTAAGAAATAATTAAAAGACAATCATAAAATTAAAAAACACCATAACAAAAATGAAAAATGTCTTTGATGGAGACATTAGTAGACTGGGCACACTGGAGAAAAGAATTAGTGAGCCTGAAGATATATCACTAGAGGCTTCCAAAGCTAACATGCAAAGAGAGAAAAGAATGCGGAAAATAATAAAATGATAACATCCAAAAACTGTTGTGGAAAATTTTTTAAATGTGTAACATAAGTGATATTGGACTATGAGACAGAATATAAAAATAGAGCAGAAAATTTATATAATGACTGCTGAAACAATTTTAAATTTAATGACAGACACCAAACTACAAATTCAGAAAATTTAAACATCTAGCAGAATAACAAAAACAACGAAATTAAATCTAGACATATTAAATTTAAACTGGAGAAGGCTGGGCACAGTGGCTCACACCTGTAATCCCAAGAGGCCCAGGCAGGCGGATCACCTGAGGTCAGGAGTTCAAGACCAGCCTGGCCAATATGGTGAAACCCCATCTCTACTAAAAATACAAAACTTAGCCAGGCATGGTGGCGCATGCCTCCAATCCCAGCTACTCAGGAGGCTGAGGCAGGAGAATTGCTTGAACCCAGGAGACGGAGGTTGCGGTGAGCCAAAATCGTGCCACTGCACTCCAGCCTGGGTGACAAGAGCAAAACTTCATCTAAAAAAAAAAAAGAAAAAGAAAAAAAAAAGAGCAAAAAACTGCAGAAAACCAAAGACAAAATCAGAGATAAAAAATAATGTCCTAGTGGTAAAGAAATTAGGATACAAATTACAATTGATTTTTCATTTTTTATCAGAAACTGCAAAAAAAGCAGTAGAAAAAAAATAAAGTGTTTTTAAAGAAAACACCAATCTAGAATTCTATAACCAGTAAAATTATCTTTAAGTAGATAAGCGAAAATAAGTACTTCCTCATACAAACAAAAACAGAGAACTCATTACCGTAAGACTTACTCTACAAGAAATGTTAAATGAAGTTCTTCAAGGAAAAGAAAATTCTTCAGTGAGAAGGAAAATTATATAGGTCATAATTTCAGATCTACACAAAAAGAAAGTCTGTCAGAGAAGGAATAAATTAAAAAAATATTCTTACTCTAAATTCATCTACAAGAAGACTTTGTTTAAAATACTAACAGTAAGGTATTGGGTGATTATAGCCTATGAATAAGTAAAATAAATGACAGAAGTGTCATAAGGAAAGGGAGGGAGAAATAGGAAATACTTTATAATAAAGAATCTTACATAAGAAGTGGTATAGTGTTATTTATAGGAAGACTTAGATCAGTTAAAAATGTATACTGACAGTAAACAGTAATTTATTGTACATTTTACAATAACTAAAAGCGTATAATTGGATTACTTGTAAAGGATAAATGCTTGAGGTGATGGATACCACATTTACCTTAATGTGATTATTATTCATTGCATGCCTGTATCAAAATGTCTTATATACCCCATAAATATATACGTATACTATTATACTATTTACACACAAAAACTAAAATTTAAAATAAAAAAGTATACCAAAACTCTAGAGAAACCACTAGCTTTTTTTATTTAAGAACTATAGTTTCTATGCAAAGAGAGAGAACAAAATGGAAGCATACAAAATAGTCAGCTAAAACTACAGAAGACAAAGTGTGGAAAGAAGAAAGAAAAAATAAATGTAATGAATAGAAGACAGACATGGTAGATATTAACCCAACTATATTAATAAGTTTGTAATGGGAGTGGGATAGATGTACCAATTGAAACACAGAGATCAGAGTAAATAAACTATATACTGTCTATATACTATTTACAAGAAACTATACTATATACTGTCTATAAGAAGCCTACTTTAAATATAAAAATACAGATACACAAAAATTAAAGGAATGGACAAAATTATACCATGATAACACTAAGCAAAAGAAAGTTGGAGAACTACATTAATTTCAGACAAAACCAACCTCAGAACAATAAAAAGTATTCAAGATAAAGAGAGTCATTACATAATGATAAAGGAATCAATTCTCCAAAAATACATAACAATAATTAACATACATGCACCTAAAAACTAAACATCAAAATACAGGAGGCAAAAACTTACAGAACTTAAAGTAGAAACAGACAAATTCACTATTATAATTGGAGATTCAACACCCTTCTTTTCCTACTTAACAAATTAAGCAGTCAGAAAATTAGAAAAGATAAAGTTGACATGAAGAGCATGATCAGTTAACTTGACCTACTTGACATTTATATAACACTCCATCCAACAACAGCAAAAAACACATTCTTCTCAAGCTTGAAAAAAATTCACCCTGATAGACCAAATTACAGGCCGTAAAATACACACGAACAAATTTAAAATAATAGAAATCATACCAAGTATATTCTCAGACCACAATGGAAATAGAAACCAACAGCAGAAAAATAACAAGTAAATTCCAAAATATTTGAAAATTAGGCAACACACTTCTAAGTATCATACAAATTACCAATAAATCTCAAGATAAATTTTTGAAATATTTTTAACCCAATGAAAATAAAAATACAACCAGTTAAAATTATAAGACAAAGTGAAAGTAGAGCTTAGAGAGAAATTTATGGCTATATACATACATATATATGAACAAAAATCAATCATCTAAATACGTACCTTAACAGACTAGATGAAAAAGAGCAGTTCAGCCTAAAGCAAGCAGAAGGAAATAAATAATAAATTGTGCAGAAACAAATTAAATGAAAAATAGAAATACAATAGAGAAAAATCAATAAAACCAAAAGCGGTTTCTTTGAAAAGATAAATTCCAGCCTCACAATTTCACAAAATGTAAATTACAGTAAACAACATCCCTTCAATGTTTACTTATTTTTTTTTGTTAGTAAAAGTGAGACAGTGATGCCTATTTTATAGATGATTATGAAAAGGCAATTGACACGGTATCTGGTACTAAGAGTTCAATAAATATTACATAGGAATTATTAATTTTATATCTCTCATACTAAGTGGGATACCAAAGGGCATATGTAAGACAAAGAAATGAAATAAAGAGAAAAGGGAAAGAAAAGAGAGTTACTGTGGATTTGAAAACACATTAGAAGCAAGTTGAACCTTCTAAAACTAAGCAGTGCCAATAGTGTTACTATTACCTTCTTAATAAAAGGTTTTCCTAGCTGAATTTCATCCCACAATAAATTCTGGATAAGTAGCATGAATTAACACACAGGCTGAAGCTGAAACTAAGCTTCTTTCTGTTCCCGTTTTCTCCATTCAATCCTCACTACCTCCAAAATGCTCACCTATTATCCTCTAGATTACGGTCAGGTTCCTACATGGGCCTCTGGTTGGAAATAAGATTGTAGTTTTCAAGTATGTGACATGAGTTCTTTAATCTTTTTTTTTTTTTTTTTGTCATTGGGTAAGGAAACCAGTGCTTGAATTACAGAATGCTGTTATCATCAAGAAAGTATATGTATTTTCTAAATATTATAATTGTGAGGTTGTGCTCTGATAGCTTGCTCTTGACACATTTTGGAAAACTGGAAGTATGCATTAACAAAATTTTGGGTATCCTTTGTTATCTCTACCATTTCTGGGGAAAATGACTCAGACCATATTTGCTGGCAGAAACCAGAGAGCAACCAGGCATCTATGTAGGATTCCTATGGCTGAAAATGAGTATAAGAAAATAAGGAATAAATGAAATCTGGATTTTAAAATTTCTTCAAAAGAGATGATATTTTATGCTGCAAATTAACATATCTTTGGTAATTAAAGAAAATTTTTTGATTTGCATTTTAATTTCCATTATGGAAATTAATAAGAGGGTATTTATTTTGTGACTGTGTATTTTCAAACAATACTGTACAATACTTTTTGCATACTGTCTCTGATGATCTGGATTGGCTAATATAACTTGCCATAGTTTGAAATGAGAAATGAAATACTGAGTGAATCTTCAGCATAACCCATGACATTTTTCTAATTAAAATTAGTTATTGGCCGGGCGCGGTGGCTCACGCTTGTAATCCCAGCACTTTGGGAGGCCGAGGCGGGCGGATCACGAGGTCAGGAGATCAAGACCACGGTGAAACCCCGTCTCTACTAAAAATACAAAAAATTAGCCGGGCGTGGTGGCGGGCGCCTGTAGTCCCAGCTACTCGGAGAGGCTGAGGCAGGAGAATGGCGTGAACCCGGGAAGCGGAGCTTGCAGTGAGCCGAGATTGCGCCACTGCACTCCAGCCTGGGCGACAGAGCGAGACTCCGTCTCAAATAAAAAAAAAAAAAAAAAAAAAAAAAAATTAGTTATTATGGGCAAGTAATCCAAGCTTTTGTGGGCAATATCTAAACTGTTCATTCTATTGGCACTATTTGGTAGGTTGTGGCTATGACCCAGCTAGCTTCACTGAAAGCTCAAATATACCGAATGACACAGCAAGGAATAATTATGGATACATGTAACTGTGTCACCGCAATATATTCCTTCTATAGTGATGAGGTATAGCCTTGAGGGTCAACATAACCTCACCACACATAGTACAAAGGCAGTGAATCTACACCGTTGAGTTTCTCTGAATTGGTAGATTCCTTACTCCTTTAAGAGCTGCCATGAGAATTAGGGAATAAGCTGAATGCTGTATTTTATTACCTGAATACATTAGCCAATTCTTTTCCATGATAATAGGTGACAAGATACATCTACATCTTCTGAGCCACCTTTCCCAAGTAGTTGTATCCTAAAAAATACTCTAAGAACTGTAATTTCTTTTTCATGAATTTCTATCATGTTCTGTGTCCCAAAGATTCTAATGAACTTATGCTTTACCTTGGAAATCAAGTTATCATATTTATGTTACATTTGTAAATTTTGTTAGTTGATAAGACAGCAACAAATAACTAGTGCATTTCATGTGTCTTTGACTATTTTAACAAAATAAGGTATAGGAATTAACCTATACACTGTTAATGCTTTGGCAATTTTGAGGATTCATTCAAAATTTTTCTTTTCCAAGTAACTAGTAGTTTTAACATGAGTTATACAAATAATTTATTCAAATAATTTTAAATCTGATTTGATGTAAATTAGAAAAAATTAAGTATTGATCAGGTAAAAATACATTAAATTTAAATAGCAATTATAATCCCAAAGAACTGAAATAACAGGAAAGAGTGCTTATGACAGAAGATTATACGAATATTATGTTTTATCTGGGAAAAGAGACCATTCTTCGGGTAAATTAATAATAATTATTACCTACATGATAGATTATGCAAGATGTTGGCCAGCTGTTTCTCATTTCCACTGAGTACTGACTGTGAGAAAATATGTTTTAAAACTCAGCAGAATTTAAAAAAAAAAAACTGAAGAAATATTTTGGGAAACTCTTTTTATGGTAAAGAGTGATTATTAACATTGAAAAGTATAACTATAAGCTCAATAAAGGTTTCTTTCTTAAGGGATGCGTTACATACCAGGACACAGACTAAGTATAATACTCAAACACTTGATGGCTAGTAAAGTACTTACCCTCTAATGTTAAAGTTTTTCCTATAAGACTAAACATGTTGTAGTTAAAAATGAAAAATAACGTGACTTACTTTAATTATCAACTTTTGCAGATGTGTTATTCTCCTTGAGCGTTTCATTGTTGCTATCACATTGCATATGTTTGATTCTACTTGCTATTTTGGTAAATAAGTGGGGGGAAATAGCTTACAATGTCACACAGAGCCCTACATTGTCTACCTGCTGGCCCATGTTACCTTCATAACCTCCTATTAGTCTTCCTCTTCCTTAGTCCTCTCCAGTCATAGTGACCTATTTACTATTCCTTCTGCCTGGAACTCTCTTTCCCATATATTTGCATGGCTAAACCCCTTATTTCTTTCAGGAATTTGCTGAATTTACGTTCTCATGAGATGATCCCTGGTAACTCTATCTAACACTAAAATCTGCTCCCTCTATTACCATTAGCCAGGACACTCTCAATTCTCCTTTCTCTGTATTTTTTTCTTATAGCACTTGTCATCTTCCAATATATTATATAATATTTTTATTATGTTTGCCATATACTGTCTCATTTCTTCCCACTAAAATGTAGTCCCCATATACTTAGGAAACTTTGTTCTGTTCATTGAATTACAGGTATACAAAATGTCTAAAACAGTGCTTGGTACTCAGTGCACATCCATTGAATAATGAGTAAATTGGTGAATAAAAAAGATAGATTCAACTGAGTGCTTGCCCAAATTGAGTCACTGAATACCTGATTATACATAATTCCAAAATGTCATCTGCTGTTAAACCATGAGGATTCTGTAGTTCAAGTGCAATGAATTGTAGGCACAATAAATAGATGGAGATATACACATATACAAACATAAACATTAGATGTCCTGGTATCAAAAGATAATGGCAGGAATTGCCTATATAGATTTTATAAAGAGTTGCAACCCCAAACAAATACCTTAAAATGTTATGTCAGCCTTCATATAATTATATTTGCTGAGTTCCTGATACCATTAATCTTATCTCAAATATTGTGATAACTAATTGGCAAGTAAAATGAGGATACTATTTTAAAACTTGGAACTTTTGATTCAAAGAAAAAAATTGCACCTTTGTCACATAAGAACAATGCTAAATTGAGTTAACCTACTCATCCAGTGCTTGCCTTCTGTAACTTTCTTTAAGCCATGACATTTACTGAATTTTTTTCTAAATCAAGAAATAAGGTAGATGCTTTACATTAATTACTTCTGGTCCTCTAGTAATTATTGTAAAATAGGTATTGGTGTACTATTTTACAGGAAAGACAAAGATTTAAAGAGGTTAAATTCTGCAAATACACAGCTAAAATGTGAAAGAGCCTGGTTACAAGCCAAGATGGTCTGGCTTTAAGACCCATGGTCTTTCTGCTAAGGAAGCGCCTCCCTTACTTGTGATTGTTTCTGTCCCTTTCCCTAGAGGGTGGCATTGTTACAGGTCATCAATTCAGCCAGTATTCCGGCTCCATGGCAGCCACCATGAGAGCGAAGCCAGGGATGTGGAGAAGAAATCTGCAGACTCTCAGACCCTTGTGCCTATAACACATCATAGGTTTTTGCAAGACTTCAGATCATCACATCAGTTCCTTCTTGACTCTTCTCCTCTGCACTCTACACTCTACTTTTTAGGCAGAATGTTTAGTGCTACAAGCAAAAATAAAATAAAATAAAATTGAAGACCAACCATGAGACCTATTCTCAGAAGGTCTGGTAGATCAAGCCTTTGGACTACAGTATAGCTTGTGTTTTTTAGCCCTAGTTAGAAATTCTTCTGTTTATTTAATTTTGTTTCAAATTAACAATGTATGATCTCATTAAATAGAAAGTGACATTTCAAAACCATATAAAAACTGCCAGAACATTATACATAATCTCTATATAAAAAGTTTTAATGTGAACTTTTTATGACTTTATTTTTTTTCATTCTCTCCCCTTCACACACTACCTTTGCCTTTTCTGTACCTAAAACCTGTAAATGTCACTCACTAGTGGAGCACAAGACTCAAGCAGTGAAATTCTCTTAAACAGAATTAATTATTCCTTCATTAATCAATGAAGTAATCATCCATTCATGCTCACTTTCTAACCAGGAACGTCTGAAGCACAGTAAAGAATAAAAGCCAATAGGTACTTGAATTTTAAGTAGAGTCTACCAGTTGAATCAGATACCATTTACTGACAAATAGCTATCTCATTTGCCAATGAATGAAGGTAATACTTGGCCTCTGCTTTCAAGGAGTCTATGGCTTATGAATTGTGGGATTTAAAGTCAACTATATATATAGTCACCATGCACTATATAGTTGGGTGATGTTAGAGAAGTCATTTCACCTATCCGTATCTACGAATATAATAATAGTGGTAATTATAAAATGATACTAGATATGTAATTTATACCTTTCAATGTTTTAGCGTTGTAGCAAAGGATAGATGAGATCGCAAATTGAAAACATGCAGCAGAGACATTTGTCATCATTCTAAACATCACATGCTCCCCACATTTCCCAGCAATGCTTGCAATTAGGCAGGACCATGAGAGTATTTCTTCCCAATGGCTTATCATAACTGTTATGAGTCACATTCAGACCAAACCATTTAAGAAGTGAAGGCTGACACCACTAGCATTTTCCCTTTGGTGAAAATGGATACTTTGTCTTTAGATATCAGAGCAATGACATGGGTAACCCTAAATCACTGAGTCACTGCATTGGTAAAGGAATCATAATAAAGTCTTCGTGTGTTAGAAACAACCTCTCCTTTGCTGAGCTACTAAGAATTTCAGTTTTTTTCTCATGGCAACATAAGTATAGCCTTTCTTGAAAAACAGAAATATCCTGGCATAGTGAAATATTGTGAACACTCAATAAATTTTTGCTGAAAAAAAATTCCATGGACACTACATTCCACAAGACAGTATGACATTGGTGCTAGACTGTGCAGTAAAAACCACAACTGGGAATTTATCTGGGACAGAGGAATGTGATCAACGTTGAATGGGATTTCATGAGGCAAAGTAGACAGCAGAGTTATTTATGCAGATAAGAAAATTTACCTTGGCAAAGGAAAGGTGAGCTGGGATGAGCATGGTAAGTTTTTGGTAGTGAGATCTGCATGTCTTGAGCAGATAATGTGTAGAATGTTTTGTAGAATGTTACAAAATTATGAGATAATGAACATGCTGAAAACTGAACAGAATTTAGATTTCATTCAAAGGCCAATAAAAAATTAGAAGAGATTATGAGTCAGTGATAAAAGTAGTGATTAAGGAAAATGTCTAGCTTTACCATTTGTAAAATATAAGTCAGCATAGTAGTCTCAACTGTGGCTGTGCATTAGAATCACAAGCACTCCCATTACTGGATATATACACAAAGGAATATAAATCTACCATAAAGATACACGCACGTATACATTCATCACAGCACTATTCACAACAGCAGAGACATGGAATCAACCTAAATGCCCATCAACAGTAGACTGGATGAAGAAAACGTGGTACATATACATGAAATATCATGGAATAATACACCAGCCATAAAAACAAATGAGATCATGTCCATTGCAGTAACATGGATGAAGGTGGAGGCCATTATCCTAAGCAAACTAACATGGGGACAGAAAACCAAATACTGCATGTTCTCACTTACAAGTGCAAGCTAAAACATTGAGTACGCATGGACACAAACAAGGAAACAACAGACATGGGGGGCTACTTGAGGGTGGAGGGTGGGAGGAGGGTGAGGATTTAAAAAAAAAAACTGTCAGGTACTATACTTTTTACCTGGTTCATGAAATAATCTGTACACCAAACCCCTAGGACACATAATTTACCTATATAACAAACCTGCACCTATACCCCTGAACACAAAATAAAGGTTAAAAAAAGAATAATATAGGAAACTACTAAATGACACCGAGGACTCTCCCCTTATTCCTGATTTGATGAATGAGTCTGGGGATCAATGTGCTTTTAAAGCTGAACAAGTGCTTCTAATTATTCTAAATTGCAACAAGCATTGAGATACCGGGGGATCAGGGGATCTTGTCTTCTTGAAGGCCAGTTATAAGAATGATACAAGACACCCTTATAAGTATGACAATACCAAGAGTTTGCTTATTTTACTCAGGGTTGAAGTAGGTGTCATAATGAGGAAGTAATAATCTGGATCTTTCTTTGCCATTTTTAATTCCCCCAACATCGGAGCAAGAACAAACTGCACTGGGGCCCTTCTATTCTTTTCTCCATTTATTTAAATCTTACTGTGTAAATTCAGGGTTCTACAGCACAAGGTGAGAAGTTGAACCACACAAATTCCTCTCTGTACTCCATCTCAGCAACCCAACATTCTAAGTCTTGGATCTAACCATCATATGAAACACAAAAATATTAAATATTTTGTTTCATTTACTTGTTAAAGAGTTATCCAAACCTCTAAGTGGTTTGACCAGGCTTTCCGTCTCCGTTGCTTTAAATTTTTTAACTCTGTAACATACTAAAAATTAGTATGGTCCTATCACAAATATCACCTATTTGTGATGGGTATATGATTTGGAATAGGACCTAAGTTATAATGTGCCAATATAGTGATTTCTATCATTTATTATATAAGTTCTTGTTCCCAGCTCCTTTTCCCATACTCGCTACAGGCACCCAAACACATCCCAGAATATGCACACAATATTTGAGGCTGAATGAGCCAAAAAAAAAAAAAAAAAAAACTCTAATCAGCTTTTTCAAAACATACAGACTTCAGCACGATGGAATATTTCCTCACCAGAGACTTTTATGAAGGTAGTGATCAATTTCTTAAAAGGCTAACAAAATTCCCTTTAGCTTTTGAACAAAATTATCCCAGTCATCAGAAGTTGTGCAGGCCAGAGACTCTAGCATGTTCGGCTTCATAATTTTGCATAAAATTTTTAAAAGATCTGAGTACCTCTTACATAATGACACTTATTTATTGGCCCCACATAATATTATGTTTGTGTGTTTATTGAGGGTAGCTTTTTGTGTTACTCTTTGTGGTTTGCAGGCTTTGAAAAACTCTCTGCCCCCACAGGAAGCCATTTTGATCTAAAGGAGTCATTCTCCAAAGAGCATGAAACTGTTGCAATATTTATGAAATCTAAAACCTCTACTCTTGATCGTTTTAATAAAGATCCCAGAGGAAGGTGTTGAGGCTAATAAAGAAGGAAGGAAGAAGGAAAAGCAACATATAAAAGAATCTAACAGTGTACTCTCAGCAGACTGCTAAAATGTAAACAGAGTGGTGATCAATGATAGACTGTTTCTAAATTAAAATCTTAAAATGCATATTAATGAATGCTTTTTGAAAAAGCATGTTATATTGAGAATGGCACTTAGGCAAATAGAAACAACTTTTATTTTAGATTCCAGTTCTCATTCAGCTGAGTTTCCTGACCAGAAAATACTTGCCTAGTTAGTACATAGAATTGTATGGTTCATTTTTAAAGTAATCTGGAAAGACGATTTAAAAAAAAAATACCCCAAACATAAACAGGTCAAAATGTGGCTCTCAACTTATCCCTGAAGGGTCTCTTAGAAAGCCTCACAGATGCTCATTTTTATAAGGCCACCTGCCATACTGATGAAAAGGATGGGATCGCTTTGAATAGCAAGGGAAAAAAGCCAACCACCTGGAAACAAGCATGAAAAACTGAAAGGATTAGAATTCAGTATCTTGATTCTAGGAAACAACTGTGCAACATAAAGCAAATTCATGAATCCAAGAAGAAACAAATTTAGAATTGGCCTAATTCAAATGGAATATTTTTCCATGATCAATAGCATAGTAAAACCCTGTCTTTTTTTTTAATCAAGTAAGTGTTTAGATGAGTGTGATGAAGCATAAATTAAAAGGCAAGACGGTTTTAAGGGATGGGGCTGGCAAGTTGGTCAGTGGGGAGGTAATGCAGACTGTTGTCACACAGGCTGGTGGCTTTCAGACTTTGTTAAAGCACTCAATTATCTCCCTGCCCTCTACCCTCTTTCATCCATTTACCTAAAAGAAAATGCTTTGTGGAACTAAAATATCAAAAATGATAAAAATAGAACTAGTCTGGTTAAGCAAGGAAGAACAGAGTAAGAGTGCAGTGAGAAGACAGAAACCGCTTAAATTTCCCCTCCTAGCCCCATCACCACCACAGGGACCCTGAGTTACTTCCAATAATCCTTAAGACTTTCAGAAAGTCATTTTGAACACTACTTAAATAGACAATGGTAGATATTTGCACGCTTTAAGCAAAAGATGAACATGTCCAGATTATTATTTAGATGCCAAGCATCATTCTAAGAGAGGATGGGTTTCAGCTTGTGAGTTTGAGGGCAAGGAGAGAGTTCGGAGACTATTGCAATGGTCTGGAAAAAAAGAAGGCTAGGTTTCCCAACTAAGACAGAGGTGATCAAAATGGATTGGAGACATATTTGGGAGGTGATTTGAAAAGACTTGGTGATTGATTACACATGGGAAATTCATGGATAAGGTGAATTCAGTAGTATATCCTAAGTTAGTTCCAAGCACCATGACTGGTTAAAGGGTACAGAGAAAGGGTAAGAGGAAACGGTGGGTGTTTGTGGGGGGAAATAAATTGTTTTAGTTATTACCAGGTTGGGGTGTGTGAAATGTTTATTTGGCAAGAATATATATGAATCTGAGTCTTGAAAGACAATTCTAGTCTGCAGATTTTTATTTAGGGTAACTAACACATAGATGGTAACTAAAATCCTAGCAAAGAAATAGGAAAGAAGAATCTATTTAGACTTGAAACCTATGGGCCAACAACACTTAAGGGATGGACAATGAAGAGAAGTATATGATAGAGTCAGAGAAGACCGTGTGAGAAAAGAGAACAAGGAGAATGTCCTATCAAAGAAACCACCAGAAAGTTTTAATTAGAAATAAATTATCAGCACTGTGAAATGCAGCAAACAGGTCGAGAAGGATGAAGAGAAATAAAATATATTGGGTTTAGCATTTAAGAAGTTATTCGGGGACCATAACAATCAGAAGTCAGGCAGGCTACAAGTGGTTGACGAATGAATAAAAGTCGAAAAGGAACAGGTGACGACTACCAGAAGAGCAGGAGGAAAAAAGAACTGGACAATGGAAGAGGATTTCTAAGCCAAGTGGTCTAGCACACAAAACAATGGCAAATAGTACATATACAATCAATATTTCTTGAAGGAATAAATGAATGAGTGACTACCAAATGAATTAATTAAGTAAGTGGGCAGAATAGTGTAACAGGTAGCATGAAATTGGAGAAACATAATGTATGCTTATAGGGATTACATTAATTTATGTTCATCAAGCCCCTTCAAATCCTTTTGGGAACTGGATGAGAAATTAATTATTTAATCAATAAGGAATCCTTATAGTATTCAAATTTGCTAGAAGTCTGGCCACATTTTCTAATCCTGGCACTTGTAAGGAAAGGAAGGGAACTGAGCTAACATTTATTCATTGAGAGCACTTTGCTTGCATTATAGCATTTGATCTTCAAACAACCCTGTGAGGCAAGTATTATCATTTCATCATCCTACAAATGAGGAAACTGAAGTTCAGAGGGGTTAAGTGATTTGCCTCAGGTCTTACATCATTATTTGTATGGTACTATTATCAGCTATCAAAATCAGCAGCTATAAATACTCTATAAAAGAAGAAAATAGGTCTGTGAGTGGAATTGAAAAACCATTCTGACTGGAGAAATTGAGTGGCAACAGAATACGTTTAGAAAAATCGAATGGAAGTCAGGAAATTCTTCAAACACTGCAGCACATAGAGGATGAGAGAGTGAGAGTAGGTTTTGGAATCGGATTGCCTGTGTTCTATGACCTCGGGCAAGTTATTAATTCTCTTAATGCCCCAATGGCTTCATCTGACAAATGGGCATTAGAATTCTCTCTCCCTAATGCATGATATAATATTTGCAAAATACTTAACACATTGCCTATCACGTAGGAAATTTTGATACTTTTATCATTGGTAGCATTATTATTATTACTTTCTTATCTGGTACTAGAGTGACATAGAGGAAAATTGTAACTGTGACATTCTTTTTTAAAAAATGTGTGGAGATTCTGTGATACAAAGTACAAAAGGGGATGCTAACAAAACCTGGTATCAGAGTATGCTCTAACCAGAACAACTCCAGCAGCACCTCACAGGTGAGAGATGTAGGTTTGCTGCCCAAGGGGATGAGAGTCAGGCCAGAGTTATCTAAGATCTATAACTGAAACCCATGAAAGAACAAAAATAGTTTCCTGATTTGTGCTGTATAGATCATGGAATGAAAACACCCTTTTAGCTCTGTAGCTGAATGATAAGGTGACTTGATTTGGAACAGTGGATATTCAAAATATATGACAGGCAGCCACGCTAACATGGGGATGCTGCTTCTAAAAGGTATACCCTGCTATGGAATAAACCAGCCCTCTGGGAGTAGAAATTTTTTTTTCTGAGGTGAGAACACTAAGGAAGAAAAGGCAATTCTGTTTCTCTGGATGTTCTCGTAAATAACTGTCCTTCAAAAACTGCATTAGTGCTCCATCACCCTGAAGTTAACCACTGAATTCTTTGCCATCACCCTGTTGCATAGCCTCCCTGTAATGAAGCTACCCAACTCTGGATAAATCCAGTCCTGGAAAGGGGGTTTGGTGTTAAAGATAGACTTCCCCCTCATAATATTCATGACACTGATTAAATTGATTGAAAGGAGGTTTTGATTCTAGAAACAAATGTATGAAAACAAAGTGACATTCTGGAGCAAATCAGGATGACAAATTAAAGTTATTTATCAAGCTTGGCCTTTGAGTGCCAAAGTTAGCAGGGACCATGTTCTGTAATGGAAACAAATTTCTTAAAGGGTGCCTATGGGAGTCAAACAGCACATAAAGGCAAAATATAGCTGAAAGCTCAAAATGATGAAAAGATGACCTGTGGCCCTTGGGCATAGCTTTGGTCTAAGGAAACATTTTATTAGCTTGGGATAAAAAGATCAGCAAATGATCTCCCTCATTTATGTTCTTGCTATCTTTGAATATAAGTATCATCTATGGACAGTGAAGATAAATACTACAGAAGGGCACAATGGATTGGAAGAATATGATTGAATTATGTGCAAAAATGTAATAAAAACATAATAATATAAATGCAAGATGTCCCTACACAATACTATGAGAGGAAATATATTACTGTGATAAAGAGCCTAAAGGCACTAGCATCAAACTTCTAAGCCCAAATCCCAGCTCTATCATGTATTATTAAGAATATGCTTTTTGAGGGGCCGGGAACGGTGGATTACGCCTGTAATCCCAGCACTTTGGGAGGCCGAGGTGGGCAGATCACGAGGTCAGGAGATCGAGACCATCCTGGCTAACACGGTGAAACCCCATCTCTACTAAAAACACAAAAAATTAGCCAGGCATGGTGGTGGGCGCCTGTAGTCCCAGCTACTCGGGAGGCTGAGGCAGGAGAATGGCGTGAAACCGGGAGGTGGAGCTTGCAATGAGCTGAGATCGGGCCACTCCAGCCTGGGCAACGACAGAGCAAGACTCCGTCTCAAAAAAAAAAAAAAAAAAAAAAAAAAAAAAGAATATGCTTTTTGGGGAGTCATTTAACCCCTGGTGGCCTCAATTCCCTCATCTGTAAAACGAAAATTACATCAGTACTTATGTCCTGGGGGCCAGGTAAAAAATGTTTCTCATCTTATTTAACTATGTAAGAGCTTGTTTAGGTCTCAAGGTTTATTTCCTGTATTCATATTTATATCCCAAATTCCTGAAACAGTATCTGGCACATAGTAGGCACTAATACACTTGTTGAATAAATACGGAACGAATTATCTGTTTAATGTAATCACTGGATTACCTATGAGTTTTCCTATGATACATTCAAGTTTATGTGTTGCTTAGTGGCCAAACAGAATCAAGGGTACTTTACATGCTCTTAAACGGATAGTTTATATAATCTGAAAGATTATTTAATAAAAAGTATAAAGATTGTAATTAAATCTTGGTAAGCCACAAAAATGAGGGGCAGTAAAGAACTGCTTATTAAAAATATTTGAACACGGAAAAGTTTAATGGACATTCTAAAATCACATTGCTTCTTAGTGTTATTAGCTATATAAAACTAGGCTGTCAAATACTGCTTTATGAATAGTCAGTAAGGGAAAGAAAATAATCACAAGGGACAAATCACTGTCATTCACAGAAGACTACCTGGCAGACTAAGAATTAAGTTCACTCTTCAGGGCACGCTATCCTCAGCTGTTGTAAATACGCCGGAATGTCTCTGTCAGCAGGCTCAATACAGAGGCTGCCTTCACCAATATGGTGCTTGCAAAGAGCAGTCTGTTGCTCAGAGGGAATGGGAACAAAGACATTTTGTTTCCAATTATTGTCACTTTGCCTTTAGCTCAACTGAGCAATTTCAGGACCAGTAACACAGAAAGGATTCTGAACAGAAGAGTAACTAAACAAAATCCCTCTAATTAACTGCCAGTTGGCTAAGGGCAGAGGACACCAACAGTCTAGTTCAGAGGAAGTTGTCTCTACATGGAGTCAGTAGGTTAGAATTTGGGGGTTAGAAAACACATTTACATTTGCAGACTACTCCACTGCCTCTCTCTGGGACACATTTAGTCCTTAGCTACTTATGAATTTTCTCAGGGGCTTGCTGATTTATTGATTTTCATGATATATCATAAAATAGAGGTCTTGGGTATGACCATTGTCTTTTATAAGTCATGCACAATAGCAGTTTCTTGGTCTATTTTTCTGCCTGTTGTTTTAAGCATATACAACCTTATCTACTTGCATGCCTGACATCACTTAAGATTCTCACATTTACATATTCAGCCAAATTAGCAGAAGTCAGAGAGCTGGTTTGTACACTGTGTTCAAGAAAATCTCAAGATTTTCTTTGTCAAATCATGACCTGTGCAAATCATAATAGAGTCAATCTGTAGCTATCCTTTTAGTTCCAGTTCTGAAATCACAGAACCTTCTGGAGCTCTGAGGTCTAAGATACTCCAGGGGCCAGGGCAGGAAGTGAATGATGATACCTGACCAACAGGTCTTCATGGACCACTGAATGGATGAAAGGAATATCATTGTATAAACAGCAACACAAAATATCAATGATCCTATTCTTATAGTCATTTGTGGACTATATAACTGTTGTTCTAGAATCTTCTATTGGAAACCACAGAGTTGTAACCTACCTTGGGAGCTATGAATCCCTTGGAGCCTCTCTGGGGTAATCAATGTTCTTCAAATCCAAATGTAAAGGAAGCATTGTTAGAAGAACGAATAACCATCTCTTGTACATAAATGTACTTTCCAAATGTGTACTGAAATTAATAAATATATCAAGTCAATAAAATATTTCCTAAAAGCATAATATCTATTCATTGTTACATATTTTTACCATTAACTAATTCTAAAAGTTGAAGATGTAAAATGACTGCAAAAAAATGTTGGTATTCAAATGAGGTCCTCTCATTCGGAGATTAGATGCAATCCCAAAGAACAAACAGTAAACTTGATAGGCATCAAAATGGGCAAGAAAAAGGAAAAGTGTCTCAGCTGTCAAATTTTCAGCCCAAAGAAGAGATCTGGAGTTACTGAAGCTTATTTTAGGTGCACTAAAACCTATCTACCTTCATACAGTATCAGCATTCTGCTGTAAGATACACATTAATGTGGCTCTCTAATTAGCACTGTGATATTTTCTCGTTCTTCTCCCTTTATATAATAGCGAAATCTAAACAGTAAATTTGCCAATCTACTATCACAGCATAAGTTTTATGAGACTTTCAGTAAGCCATTATTCTTGATTATTCATTCTTTTCATTTCCTCTATCACCTTCTATCTGTAGAGATCTTAGTCATAGACGAGTGGCTTATGCTGACATACTGAGATTTTAAAAAGCATTTATCTTGTGATAGGTGAAATGGTCTATATGTTTTAATATCTGAATATATGCTCCAAGTCTGACTCAATTCCCCAAGCAGTATAGAAGGTGCAATCTAAACACTTCAGGTAGAAGTGAATCATTTACATCAAGAAATAGTTCTTGCTAATAGCATCTACAATGATTTCTACTTTACTCACTTCTCAGTGAGATGAACGCTTTCCTCTACTAATGACCTTCATATTATGACAGGGATCATATGGAAGCCGAAAGTGTAATTGTTAACTGTAAGTTCTCCATGAGCAGAAATTTAGTTCTTTGTTTTTCATTTTATATTATACCATTACCTCCTAGCTTAATAATTGTTATGTTGTAAATACTTATTTGCTTTTGAATGAATAAATGAGTGAATTATATCAGCAAATTAGTAACTCAACAAACTCACTTTGGCCTGAAACAATTAACTCAGTAGTAAAAACAAGACGTAGATTAGAATAGTTGAGCGGGGGTTTAGAATCCATACCTCCACTAACTCTTCCTCAAAGTCATTTTAAACAAATATGCAATCTAAGTGAAAACAGTCTGTTATCTTTCTAGGCAAATCTTTCTTCAAGGTAGCTCCCTTGGCATATCTTTCCAACAAGACTACATCCCAACCCCAAGCTTATCTTACAGTGTCATTCTAGAATTGCAATTGAATCATCAGCTAAGCCAAATGCGTACTTTTCCTCGTTTCATTTTCCTGCCAAATATTTTTGTTGAAATTTCCAAAATTCTGTACAAGCCAGCCATGGCATTACCTTTCCTGATTATTCTGAATCATTTGAATATACGCTCCACAAGGACAGGGATCTTTAGTCATTTTGTTCAATAATTCATTCTATGCACTCAGAACAGTGACATACAATAAAACTAAATATTTGTTGCATTTGTTAATGTTCCATCTATCACACTTAAACACACCACAGCCTTCGATGCTTTATGCCACTGTAAAATTCTCTGCCTAAATTCCTTTCTTGTTATGTGCCTTGATACTTTGTTTTCCAAATTCTGTTTCCTTTACTCAAAAGCCAATTAAGAGAAAAAGCACTATAATGGATACAGTGGAGACATTTCGTTATTTACTAGACTTCTACTTGATACTGTTTTTTGGGGGTGTTCACTGGTTCCACACTATAAGACACTACTACTAAGTGACAGAACAGGAAGGTGTCAGATGAAGAGGGTGAAATAATCATTATTACACACATCAACTGTTACAATTTGTAAAGCACTTCTGTATATGCCACCTTATTTAATCTTCATAACTGTATAGTAGAGAAAGGAAGGTCTTATTTTCTCAGCATTCGGAAGGAGACGCTGAGGTTCAGAGAGGATGCCTGGCCCAAAGTACACATAACTAATAAAAGTTTGAGCATTTTTGTACCCCTTCTCCTTACACATTTGCTTTCCATCTAGCACTTTAGGTCCAAATGCATTCTGGAGGTATATGCATAGAAAGTTAAAAACAAACAAAAGAATGAGAGACAAAGATACATCTTATGTTTGCTACTCTAGATTGCTGCATGATGGCTGTAATCACAAACTATGTGAGTAAAATGAAAGACTGAAGAACAAGCCTTAATCTCTTAAAAACAAGCCCTCCAGTGGAACAAATCTATGTGTGGTAAAGATTGGAAAATTGTGCAGAAGGTAGAGAAGCATGTAATGGCACAGGTGGACAATCTTTCAAAGTGAAAGAGATAATTGTAATTCTGCAGGGATGCGCACCCTCCAGACCATGTGGCAGCTGCTTTTGAGACCTCTACCACACTCTGCTCTGCATGTCCCTGAAGTCAGTGGGGGAAGGCAGGCTTCTTTCCTTTCTCACTAATCATCCTCGACATCCAGTTGGCACACCCATCAGAAATAGTCTATTTGCAGCTTACTAGGTCAGCCTGGCACTGTGCAAGGAGAGTGTCAGTATTTATAGGTAGCCTTGGGTTGTGATTAGAGTTACTCTGCATAGTTTGGGGAGTTCTGTGATACCTGTGCTGTCCCTGGGATTCAATTTGCAGATATGTTTCTGTGTCCTTCGAGAGAGGTAGATTCAACCTGAAGTTAAAGAATTCTAAGCTTTAAGGCCCCTCACTTTCATGGGCCTGTTCCAAGGCCCTAAAAAGAGTCAAAGTAATATCTGTACATAGCCAAGTGTTTTGTTAAATTAATAAAAACTGCTGTGTTTACCTATTCTATCTACCCTTCCATTACATTTTCCTTGTGTCTGGTGGCATTGGAGTAGCTGCTGGCACTTATTAGAGAGAGCTAAAGGTGGTTTAAATTGAAGACACATTATATGTGTGTGTGTGTGTATGTGTGTGTGTGTGTGTGTGTGTTATTTACTATGGAATATATAGTGGGATATATTACATATATATGTTATTTATATATGTGTGTATACATAGTGTGATATATATAATATATATTATATGTAATATATATTATATGTAATATATAATATTATATAAGGAAACAAATCTATGGAACAGAAGAGAATGTTGCAATCCCAACTCCCCAGGGCTTCCTTTGCAAGTCCTGAAGCAGGGCAGGAGTCCTTGAGTTCTTCAGCTCCTGGTGAGTTTCATCTTCTCTATATTGCCAGGGAGGCCCCTTGTGCTGTCCTGAGAGCGTCTAAACTCAGGTCTGTGGGACACATCCTTATATATATAATAATATATAATATAATATATATATAATATATAATAATATATAATATAATATATATATATAATATATATAATATATAATATAATATATATATATAATATATATAATATATAATATAATATATATAATATATATATAATATATAATATAATATATATATAATATATATAATATATAATATTATATATATAATATATAATATATAATATAATATATAATATATATAATATATAATATAATATATAATATATATAACATATAATATAATATATATAATATATAATATAATAATATATAATATGATGTATAATATAATAATATATAATATAATATATAATTATATATAATAATATATAATATATAACATATATAATATATAACATATATTACATATATATGTTATTTACAGTCACTTCCATGAATAGTTCAACTGTTGATATCAAGATTGTCCAGCTGGTAAGTATAAGAGATGGTACACAAACAAGCTTTGTCTGGCTCTAACCCTAATAAATTTAGCACTACAGTACATGGCCCTTCAAACGCTTGATATCTGTCAGTAGGTATTCAATTCCTTAATTTAAAGGCAAGAGAGAAGAGTCTTAGCCATTTGACGTTTGACACTAGATGCCATTTTTTTTTTAACCTGGCCCCAACATACTTGTCTAGGCTTATTGCTAATTGTTGCCTTCTTGTACACACCAAAAATATGCTACATTTCCCTATATCCTTATCTATATATTCTTGCACATGCTCTTTCCTTGGCCTGAAATGGCCGGAACCAATAACATTTCTACAGGTTCTAAGTAAATTCTGGTTGCTTTAACATGAGGTACTGAAATTGACGAATAAAAAAGTCATAATATACCAATATTATGAAGATGCTAATGATAATTGTTTAATGAATGTTGTCAAACAGTATTTTAAAATTCTTATGGTACATGGAAACTGGTAATGACCCAAAACCTTACAGTTACATAAGAAACTTTTTTCTAAATTTGACAATTCCAAAATCTCAGGACAACACCAAAAATGAGTTTTGAAGATGAAAATAACTTTTCTAAGTTGTCTATTATCCAATGTAATTTTTTTAAATCAAGCCTGGTCAAAAAAACCTTAATTATGTTTGTCTTTTCTCTGTAGAAAGTGATTATTACAAAATTGTTGTCAAAGATTATGTGGTAAGAATGTAGGTAAAAAGTTATTTCAGAGGTGTGTCAGACATTCAGTTAAAAATAAAAAGGTGTGGTTTTTTTTAGATTTTGTTATTTCTGTAGTATATTTTACCTTTTTAAAATTTGTACTTTGATATGATTTTTTCATCCTGTACATTTATTTTGTTTTGATAATTTTACACTATTTTCCATAAAGAAGACCATCAAATTTTATAAGCTCTTGGCTCTATGAAACTTGAGTTTGGCTTTACTGGTAGATTTTATAGATAATACAGATTAAGGATGTGTCCTACAGACCTGAGTTTAGATGCTCTCAGGACAGCACAAGGTGCCTCCCTGGCAATATAGAGAAGATGAAACTCACCAGGAGCTGAAGAACTCAAGAACTCCTGCCCTGCTTCAGGACTCACAAAGGAAGCCCTGGGGAGTCGGGATTGCAACATTCTCTTCTGTTCCATAGATTTGTTTCCTTAGGCACTTACAAACAATACAGGGAGAATTCTTAGGAAAGTTGTTCTCAGCAGACCTGCATGTGAGTGGTGTTGATGCTGGACAGCTGAGTAGGAAGATGATTTTGCCTGTCCTCTAGGGAGGTTGAGGGAAAAGCCTAGGGGAGAGCCTCTAGGAGTTACTATAAAGGACTTCTGGAAACAAGACATCTGAAACCCTCGATGGCTAGTCATTGGTGACAAAGGGTCAAGAAGCTTTCTATTGGAACTACTGATCCATAAGATGTTCTTTCTTTTTTTTTTTTTTTTTTTTTTTTTTTGAGGCGGAGTCTCGCTCTGTCGCCCAGGCTGGAGTGCAGTGGCGCAATCTCGGCTCACTGCAAGCTCCGCCTCCCGGGTTCACGCCATTCTCCTGCCTCAGCCTCCCGAGTAGCTGGGACTACAGGCGCCCACCACCACGCCCTGCTAATTTTTTTTTTTTTTTTTTTTTTTTTTTTTTTTTGTATTTTTAGTAGAGACGGGGTTTCACCGTGTTAGCCAGGATGGTCTCGGTCTCCTGACCTCGTGATCTGCCCGTCTCGGCCTCCCAAAGTGCTGGGATTACAGGCGTGAGCCACCGTGCCCGGCCTCTGATCCATAAGATGTTAAAAGCAGAATGGGTGAACGCAGCGAGCAGCAATGCTCAGTGGGAGCCATATCACTCCTAGGGGATGTTTGGAAATATGTATAGATACATTTTGTTACTGAAATGACAACGAAATGCTGCTGGCTTTAGGGAGCAGGGATTCTGGATGGTCTTCAATGTGCAGAATGGTAAACACCAGTAAATCCATGCTCTGCACTAGTTTATAGTCTTCTGCTGGATATTAGCATTGAATGGCTGATGACCCCATATAGAGTTACTTGAGTCTTTTTATATAAACACAAAGAATCTTTATACAGTTTTAATATACACTGAATTTTATGCCATGTAAATGATAGGAATTTGTGTATAACTTCCCCAGGCTTGTTCATCTCTTCGAACTATGATGACTTTTTTTGGCAAAGTAGAGTGTGTCATTTCATTACAAATATACTGTACCCAAATTATTCTCTATGTGCAGTGTTGCATTTGTAGGAACTGTATGTATACACAGAAATACATTTACAAATCAACTTCAAATTGTCAACAGTATTTTAAAGTCTTATAACCTATCCACTATAAGCATGTTCAAACACGTATTTCATTATTTATTGTATTGTAGTGGTACCTGAAAACATTCATATCACCAAAGAATAATTCAAAGATGTTTACTTAGTTATTTTTCCACAGAAAATTGGTATCTTACATATGGAGGAGTGAGCTGATAAGTTGAAACAAGTAATAATGGCAAGGCAGAATATATGAGAGAGAGGATTAGGCTGCAGTCTGGAGACAGTGAATTTTGTTCATACAAAACTTTAGGTAGGGATATTGGCTGGCAACAAACAGGGAAGTCAAGTTATGCATTTTGACTTCATGTAGGATAGTTAGGTTACAAAATAAAACAATTTCAGTTATTGATGGATTCTCTAGGAAGCCTTGAGGGTTTTTGACATGCGCATACACGACAGGTTGTCTGTGCTGTATCCCTAGTTAGGTTTGCATCATTTCCTTCATTACAAATGTTAAGTCTTAACATATTAATAGTTTATTTTAAATTATGTCTTTTAATTCTATATTATATTGAACTAAAGATAACATTTAGTTTTTAGGAAGTAGGTAAATAGAGGGTTTACATCATCTATGACTTTTATATCAAGACAAACAAGGGTTTTTGTAAAAATATTTGCTATAAAAAGTTGAGTGTGACAGGGTTTGGGACTGTTAGTGCCAAGCAAATCAGCAAGCAATATGTTCATTCTTAGGGGCTTTCAGTTAAGATTCTCCCCTAACTCACAGGTGTCTGCCTCACACAGAAAGGGATCTCTAGCAGAGTATCTTCCATATGAGAGGAATCCAATTCAGATCTAACAAACAGATGAATGCATTTAAAGTAAAATTAGATTTCACACAACCCTCATGTGCTTATGGAAGTAGAATGAAGGATTTTTTTGTTTTGTTTTGGGTTGTATTTAAATGATCCACCAAATAGAAAGGTGATTTGAGAAGTTTGGTGTCTCAGAAAAATTGTAAGTAGAGAAGTAAGTAGAAGAAACTCAATATTTCGTCTCAGAAATCCTTCAGGTTTGGCCTGGGGAAGCTCAATTGAGTATCATCTAAAAATGAATAATTTTAAAGAAAATTTTATGAGAAATAAAATCAGAAGGCTTCTAATTACCAAAACAGTGAGGCCATGTTAGATATGCTTGCAGCTAAATAATTTTATTGCTTCATATAATAAATGGACAAACCAACCTGGATACTGCAATTTTTTCCAGAAAGAGTGTTTCACATATCAGAATGCAGACATATCAGCACTTCATTCTGATACTAATAGTCACATCACAATTTTTCTGAAAATGATGGAGATTGTGACACACATGTGTGTACATACATGTGTATGTATATGGGCAAATGTATATATACACACACATACCTATCCATGAATTCTTGCTTCCCCTCCCAATGCAACAGTTTAATATTCTTTATTTTATTTATTTATTTATTTTGAGACAGGGTTTCACTCTTGTTGCCGAGGCTGGATTGCAATGGCATGATCTTGGATCACCGCAACCTCTGCCTCCAGGTTCAAGTGATTCTCCTGCCTTAGCCTCCCGAGTAGCTGGGATTACAGGCATGCGCCACCACACCGGGCTAATTTTGTATTTTTAATAGAGACAGGGTTTCTCCATATTGGTCAGGCTGATCTCAAACTCTCAACCTCAGGTGATCTACCCGCCTCGGCCTCCCAAAATGCTGGGATTGCAGGCATGAGCCACTGTGCCTGGCCAACAGTTTAATATTCTCAAGTTTGTAGTAGATTTACAATGATGTTTTCTTTGTAATACTTCTCAAAAATTATTCATTTTGTTGTACTGGTTAAGATTTCAATTGTCTTTGGGAGGCCGAGGTGGGTGGATCACGAGGTCAGGAGATCAAGACCATCCTGGCTAACACGGTGAAACCCCATCTCTACTAAAAATACAAAAAATTAGTTGGGCGTGGTGGTGGGCGCCTGTAGTCCTAGCTACTCAGGAGGCTGAGGCAGGAGAATGGCGTGAACCCAGGAGGCAGAGGTTGCAGTGAGCTGAGATCGCGACACTGCACTCCAGCCTGGGCAACAGAGCAAGACTCCTTCTCAAAAAAAAAATAAATAAATAATAAAATAAAAGGATTTCAATTGTCATGATACAGAATAATTAAGCATTTAAAACTAATAAGCAAAATGCCATTTAAGAGTTTTGCTTATTAAAATATATCATAATAAACATGGTATAACAAATCAAAAACTGGGAACAGATCTTTGCAAAAAATACAAAGAATCTATATGTTAAATTTAACTAACAAAATAATGAAAAAAATCACAAAATCCTAAGGAAAAATAAGCAAATTTCTGAATGAGACTATCATAGATGAGCAAATATGAAAGATCATTCCTTATAAAAATCAAAATCTTATGTAATCGCAAAAATGCAAATGAAAATCGGAGTAAGATACATTTTTAAAGCACTAGATTAGCAAGGATTTGAAATTCTCATAATATTGAAAATTAATGAATATATAGAATAATGGAAGTTAGTAAGCATTAAAGGAAAAGCACTGTTCAAATTATGATTTTATACAACCAATCTAGAAAATAATACAGCATCAGCTATTAAAAAACAGGTATATATCCATCAATATAACCCAGAGATTTTACATATAATCCAAAGAGTTTTAATATCGATAAACAGAAAGAAATATGAAAAGGAAGAAGGAAAAGAAAAGAAAGGAAAATAAAGGAGAGGGGAGAAGAACAATCTAAGTGTGTCTGTCAACAGAATAGATCAATGTTTTGCTATTTAAATAATGGACTACTATGTAGCAGTGAAAATGGAAAAAACTGCCACTATACTCATCTGTGTAAATGAATTTTAAGCATTAATTTGACAGAAGAAAGTAAGTCACAGAAGAATATATAATACCATTTATATAATACGTTCAAAAAAGCAAAACTAAAAAATGATTTAAAGATACATATGTAGATGATAAAAATATAATTAAAAAACAAGGGAATGATAACAAACTTTAGAACATGTCTAGCTCCTGGGAAAAGCAAAGAAATATGTTTTAGGAAGACATTCAACAAAGTTTTGGAGGCATTAGTAATGCTCAAGTTTTTAAACCGATCAGTGATTTTATTATTTAAATAATTTTAAGTAATAATGAAATTATTGAAATAATTATATTTTCTATAGTAATTATAACTATATAACCTACATGTTACATATGTATGTTATATTATACATATGTTATACATATATGTTATACATGTATGTATATGTATATATAATATACATATAACATATTATGTTATACATAAAATATTTTATAATTTTTAGGAAGAAATTAATAAGACCCAATTTTAAAAACCAAAATTTAAAGTATAACATGTAGAAAACTCTCCACAGTCAACATTTTTTGGGTAGTCTTCATCTTCTAAACCCTGGATATTGGTGCAGGAGTGGAGCATCAGAGTCATATGTCATAAATACCACTGCTCCAAGTTTAAGTCTAAGGGAGGAGAGAACTATGCATAGAAAATAACTCCAAAGTCCTTTGGGTTTCCCCTTGCTCCCAACAACTGGTGAAAGGTGATGTTGAAAGTAAAAAGTTACATGTGTAAAAATAGTTGAATCAAGAAACAGCTCATGAGAAAAACTGACGTTAGAGACTTTCGTGATATATGGGATTTGGACATGAAAAATGTCTTCAAAAACTTAGTAAGCTGACATTTGCTGCCAGAAGCCAGGCTCCTTGACACAAGGCTCTTTAAATTGTCTGCTAAGCGTGGCATGTACTGTAGTCTCTCACTCACGATGAGCAGGGGCATGGTTTTGCCTGGGCCTTTACCCTGTGCCTGGCTCTATTTCACTTGCTTGTGGAGAATATATGGGATAGAATGGCTCTCCCTTAGATCCAGTTTTCCCTAAGAGTAGGTACTAAAAGAGAGGCTGGTGATGATAACAAAGGCTCTCTGAATTTGATATTTATGAGTCAGAATATGAGGAGCTTCTGTTGTCATAAAGTGTGACCATATTCAGTACATTATTTCCACCAGTACTCTACCCCTATCTCCACTATCACCACTTACCTATTAAGTGGAGGAAGAGTCTGTCCCCTTACAGCTCCAATTCATGTCACTTTATGAAAGCAGAGCTCACAGTAAAAAAAAAAAAAAAAAAGGCCACCATAAAAAAAAAGCTCTGAATCCAGAGATGCATCTGCTAATCTGCTATAACAGGGAAAGAGGTACAACCACATACACTGACAAACAGGAAAGGTCTAGTCAGAGGATTTGGTGATGACCATATATTACAAGCAGATATGCAAGGGTAGCAAGGCCCAGAGAAGGTTAATGGTAAATAGGCAGTGTTTGGTTCTAAGAAGTCAAAAAGCAGGTAATTTGTGAGGCTGCAGTGAGGGAGAAAGGCAGCATTAAGGACGTCTGAGAGTAGATGTTTGGGTTACTTTTGTGCACTGAGGTTCTGAGGTGGAATTCCAGGGCCATAAACCAGCAAGAATAAGGCAAGACCCTAGTCTCAGAGGAACTGTGAATGAGAAATCAAAGTAGAGATGAGAGTACAGGAAAATGGAGATAGCATTCATTCTCAGAAATTGAAGTACAAAATAAAAGATGTGTTAGAAGAAATAGTAAAAGTGAGAATGAAGTCGAAGCAGGAATCTGGTCAGAGGCTATCAACAACAAAGCTGCCAATGCATGTATACTCTCTCTTCTAACGGGCTGGGGTTTTTCAAGATTCCCTTCAGATAAGGAATTCCAAATCCAAAGCAGATCTGAATTTGCAAATGGAAGAAGAGTTTCACAGCTTTAAGGAATGAAGTGATGAAAATGCTCGGCGTATGAAAGGCTCTTGTTTCATTCCAGCAGACAAGAATGTTCTACAAGACTAAAGAGTAATATAGAAATTGCCTGACCAAAGTTGGACTTTAAAGCTGACTAAGAAGGGAAGGGGATCAGAAAATGTGATCCCAACCATGCCTGTCGACTCCCGGAGCATTGGCTTTGTATCCAGCAGCACCTAGAACATGTGCTGGCAGGTACCTAATAGTCTTCATTAAACACCGTTGAATGAATGAATGCACAAACCTGTGGGCATAAGGTGGGATTGCTATTTCCCACGAACACCTGAAAACTTGATATCTGCTGTAATACCCTCCTTCAAAAATCTAACCAGGAGAATAAGCCAATCTGATGCTTGGCAATTCCCAGTTGGGTGAAATTAAGTTTCAGTTACTCCAAATTTATTCCACACATCCATCACAATTTCTTCACTGCAAGTAGCTCCTCATTCCCATACAAAAAGAGCCTACTAAAAGTACCACATTCATACTATTTTTTAGTCTTCCTTCCCAATTTACACAGGTCAATATCAAGCTTTCTAAGTACAGTTTGAACTTTTTCCCTAAGTTGCAAAATGATGATATTCATACAAGCAGCAAATATTTTATAACTTGGTAACCAAGTAAGTGCCAGTAAAGACTTTGATGTTCTATACGTACAAAATTCAAATGGGGTTCTGCTGGTTAAATTGTTTCCTATTGCAACTCCTCAAGAAATACTCATTTCCAAAGTCATCTGTCCATACCAACATCTACACATACCTTTCCTAAATAATATAGTCATCTTACACTTCCCATAGACACATATCCCAGATAAAATCTCATCTTAATTTTTTCCTGTATCTAAGCTATGCCTCTATTATAACAGACCTCAAAACCGATTTTCTTTCTTAGACTCAGCTGATCTTGCTAGCTCTTCGCTCTTAGTGGTGCTTTGTTCCTTTCTGCAAATTACTAGCAATTCCAATGATAGTAATGGGTTGATAGTGAAAACTTACTAGGAATTGCTGTATTTCTGAAAGTTTCTTGGTATTCGCACGTTCAAATACAACATAGGTGTTATATATACGGTACATATTATGTACATTAAACCTATAGATAGGTGTTATATATACTGTACATATTATGTACATTAAACCGATAGATAGATGATGATAGATAGATAGATAGATAGATAGATAGATAGATAGATAGATAGATGGGTTTAGGGTTTTTTTCATGGTTTCTGGCTTATAATTCCCATAGTCCTTGTTATAGTAAACAGAATTCAACCGATGATGATAGATAGATAGATAGATAGATAGATAGATAGATAGATAGATGATAGATAGATGATAGATAGAGATAGGTTTATGGTTTTGTTCATGGTTTCTGGCTCATAACTCCCATAGTCCTGGTTATAGTAAACAGAATCCCCCTCTCTGCCCTCCTTTCACCTGCCCACTGAACAACTCTAATCTGATTGTGGGTCATAAAACCCCTATTCCAGAGGGGGTCCTGCCCTATACTCTGGAGGAAGGAACGTTGCACAGAGAGGCCAAGAAGAGTCTGAGCAGACAGGCCTTGTTGGGTTTAGATCATACCCTTATCTTAACACATTTGTACATGGCTGACATGACAATTGTACCTATCCCAATGCATTCTCCATAAAAGGTCCAAGAGAACAGGGTGTGGAGGCTTCCAGAGAGCTGAACACGTGGAGGCTGACAGGAAGGTGAATAGGAACTCATACAGATGCTGAGATGTGGTGCACCCCAACTCCATGAGGACACGAGCTCCTGAGTTCTTGGGACCTTTCCAGAACTTACCCTATGTACCTCTTAATCCAGCTGTTTATATATATATTTAAAATATTGTTTGTAATAAACCAGTAAATGTGTTTCCCTAAGTTCTGTAAGCTGCTCTCGCAACCTAATCAAACCCAAAGATGAGGTCATGGGAATCCCAACTTGAAGCCCGTTGGTCAGGCTTGCAACTGGTGTCCTTAAGGGACACACTTGAGGACTGAGCCTTCAACCTATGGAATCTGATGCTCTCTTCAGATAGATAGTGTTGGAATTGAAATGGAGGACACGCAGCCTGTGTTCGTTGAAGAGCAGATTGCTTGCTTGCTGGTGGAGGTTAACATATTTTAGGGTCATAGAAGTCTTCTCTTGATTGTTGTCATTGTATGAGAGTAGAGGAAAATGGTTTGAGAGTTTTTCTCAACAATAGCATAGCATAATTATTTCATTCACTCATTCATTCACTCACTTACTATTGGACGAGTGGTTACATTTTGCTTTAGGTATTTAGCAAGTGTGACTCTATTTCGGCTAGTCCAGCATGAACACATTGCCATCATGAGGCCAAATATTTTCTATCGTTTGTCAGACTGCTGCCAGGGTGGCAAAAATCACTCTGTATCTGACAAGGCTCTTTAACTGAACAATGAACTCATATGAAAATGATCGATGACTAACGTCACTAAAAATACTTTTCAGGCTTTTGGAAGTTAAGGAAACAATTTGTGATTTTAAAAATAGGGCAACTTAAATCTTTTCTGAGTCTTTTCATTAAAACACTCTTAATCAGAGTTCATAACTAAAAACTCTAAACTTTTTTTTTCTGGGATGCAAACTGTGATGGCTATGGCTTAGAACTACAACCATATGAGACAACATCCCAGGCATTAACACGATGCAAGCAGGGCATCACAAAGCATTTGACTAAGCAAAAAGTAATACACAATCTCTATGCTGCTTTTAATTCACATGTTTTTAATTTTTTTTCTTGATCCTAAATATGGCAACCCTGCTTAACAATATTTAGGCAGGATATTACTGGCAATTACAAAAAAATTAAAATTAAGGAAACGAACTGAATTGGATTATTTGACTTAAAAGTGCTTTTACTACTAATCTTTATTTTCCAGCAGCAGCTGAATAAGGCAGGGACAACACCATGCTTCAGTTCAGCTATTCTTTTCAGTCTGGCTGGCTCCAGATGCTAGGATTGCTCTGGAAATGTAATTAGTTTCAATTAACTAACATCTGTCTAAAAATAAACAATATATTTGGGATTCAGGTAAAGGAAAGCACATTTCCATGGTGCAAGCTTATTTACTAAACAGTCTGAAAAAAGAAGGCTAAGAAATCCTATTTTGGTCATTAAGAGCTAATTTATTAGAAATGGATTTTAAAACATATCATCTGAGATTTTCTTCATTTTTAGGTTTCTAGGTTAACCTCCAACATAATTACGAGTCAAAATCTGTATACATAATACTAAGCCAAATCATATTCCAACAAATACCAATTCAGCTGAAATCTCAGCATGTTTCAACTCCAGCCAAGAGTTCATCTAGTCCAAGGAAAAATGTAAATCTAGCTTCAATACGACAAAAGAAGAGTCCCCTTGGAATTGGCTGTAGTACAATTTGAGTGGCTCTTCATGGAATGATATGCATGAGGGAAGAATTTGGCCTCATGATAGTTACGAATGATTCTTTACATAGGAGCTATACATAATAATAGAGATGATAAATCTCTAATAATTTGATGTACCACATGTAGAGATCGTACTAAACATTGTCAGGCTTAGTGGGAATAAAACTCATGCTTCATTAAAGAGCTTGTTCTTCACATGTGCTTATGCAGCCATTAGCATGATACACTTCTATTCAAATCTGAGACTTTTGTGAATGCAGAATTGCCCATGGCTGAACATTGTAAACATAGAAAATAGATTTTAATCTGACTATAAGATGGTAAATAATTCATGTCCTGTAAGACCTATGTGGAAAAACACTTGGTTTCTTGTTCATTCTCATATTTGTAATATATAGGTAGAATTTCCTTTAATCATCATCCATAATAAAAAATCAAATCAAAAATTATGTTCAACTTTAAGGGGTTAAAAAATTTGATGCTACTAGCTTCAAGCCTCTACCAAATGAAGATTTGTAAAGCACTTTGGCACTTTACTGCCATCCTGTACCAGAGGAAGAGCTAAGCCAACTGCAGATATTACATTTGACCTTCTAAAAGTAGCTTTTTCACATTAACTATTCTATGTGTAGAATGAGATTGTCAATGGTGAAACATTTCAATCTAGTCAGTCTATTAGCATCATGGCTGTATTTCTCACAGCTCAGTTCAGTTACATAAATCATACACTTAGAATAAACAACAAACAATGCTAAGAAACAGATACTATAGTCGTAAGATTAAAGTCATTGAAAAACAACTTCACATTTACTTCTTCCCTTTGCATTTATACATACTAAATCTTCCCATTTGGGAACAAACCCGAAACACACACACACACACACATATCCTTAATACTATATACTACTTTCTAATTCATGGCTAAAATTCTTGATAGAATAACCTACACTGATTCTCCATTTTCTCATTCATTCATCCTCAAATCATGCTCTAGTTTTATCACTTCACTAAAAAACAAATATCTCTATGTTCTTCTTACATTATCTTTATGTTGAGTTTAACACAATTAGCCTTCCGTTCATTTGAAAATATTCTGCTATCTACCAGATTCCTGCTTTTATTCCCAGTTTCCTGCTCACTCCTTCCCTGTCGCCTTTGTTGGCTCCCCTCCCTCTGTGTTCTCTTAAAATGTTGGTGCTGCCTTGGGTTTCATCTTAACCCTCCTGTGTTCCCATGTGATGCAGTCTCCATGGCCAACCCCATTTATTGCTTCAACCACCATCTCTGCGCTGACAACTAATAAATCTATATATTCACTCCATATCTCCTTTCTAAGCTCTAAACCTGAATTTCTAACTATGTCCAAAATGAACCTCTTCGACTTTCTTCTTTATGAATTGGCACCTCCTACTAAACTCCCAATGCAATGTGTCTCATCATCATCCACACACTCTCCCAAACCAGAAAAATGAATATTATCCCAATTTCCTCTGTCTTCCTGATAACCACTGTTTTAGGTCAGGCCATCATCTTCTCACGTTTGGATAAGTACAACAGCCTCATAACAGCCTCCTTGCTTTGAGAGATCACCTCCCTACCTTCAACTCCAGGCCTTAACAATTCATCTTTCACAGTCTAAATGCAAAACTGACCATGTTACTTTCTTAATTAAAAGTTATAATAGGCAATTAAATGTCTTCAGGGTAAAATTATTTTACTTAGGAAATAAAGGCTTTTTTTATTAAGTTCATATCAACTTTTTCACTTAGAGTTACATATCACCAAGCTCTGGTGTGCTAGATGTTCTGTTGTCAAGTTGGCTACACTAGGAACTACATTTTCTAGAATCCTCTTTTTCTATAGAGTTTCAGGTAAAAACAGACTGAAGGCAAGATCATGAGGCATTTAGGAGGGAGAAGTAAAGCAAACACTATTACATTCTGAAGGTCATCGATAGTTAGAAGTGATGACAGACGGATGCACAGGTGCTGGAAAGTTCCAGCTTGATCTCTCTCTATTCCATGTCAAGCTCTCATTCATGACTGCCAACTCTGCTAAGTTACAGAGGCCTCAGGCCCCACAGCAGACACTCTGCTGCAATTCACTCAGGTGGTAGCCACACAAACTAACAAATATCTGCAGCCTTTTATACCAATCCTCCCTTGCAACTCTACTGTAGAGCTGCTGCTACCTCCCAGGTTTTCTTGCCAGCTTCATACCAAGGCTAGTGACATTTGTCTAATTTTTCAACTCTCCTTTTTGAAACTTCACTTTCCCACCTCCTCCTATAATTGTGTAAGTCTAATCCTTATAATAAATTCCTGATTTGGTGATATTCCCTGGCTGAACCCTGACTGATACATCTGATGCACAATCTTCAGGGACCATACTCATATATTTGAGGTCCTCCCAACAGGCTTGCGCCCATGCTATTCCTCTAGCCTGCTTTCTATTTTGCCCAGGCTAGCTCTCTTCTCCCCAAGTTTCTCTGATTAATTTCCATCAGCCTCATATTCAACACCATTATCATTTTCTGTCATTATTTCCCTGCTATGAACTGCTTGCCTTCCCCTGACATTATATCAATTACCGTAACATATTATAATTACTAAGTCATCTGCTGTCACCTTCCCTAGATTGTGAGACTCCTAAAGGCAGGTACAATACTATAATATGTTTATACTTTTAAAGCCTTGCACAGACTTTGTGAATGAGATCTGAAATAGTAGCCATATAAGAAACAACTTCAGTCAAAGTGCCTGACATCCAGATATATGGAACAAATTTTTTATTTATTTTCAAAGATTTTGGCCTCAAAAGACCCACACTAATTGAAATGGGACCTCGGATAGTAACTACAGATATTTTGTAGAGTTAAAAACTCAAAGTCAATGCCCAAAGGACTGCTTCTCCATTTCCATTTCATTTTATAACCTGTTAAAAGCCTTCCAGGTATACTTCATCCTACGCAGTAGTTGTTTTCAAACTGGGTTTCTAAAATCCCAAGGTTTCCTGGGAATTGCTACAGTGGTCCTTCTAGAGGAGAGGAAGAAGCTGGTAAACCCCAGATAGGAGAATGGAGGTGCTTAGCCCAGGCACTGACACCATCAGTGTTCAATAAGTCATTATCAAATGAAACCCTTCCACATATAAAGGGTCATAATTCACTAACAATTTTAGACTAAAGAAAAAGAATGAGAAAAAGAAATAGATGGTCACTCTGTTTACTTAGCTCCTAGAATGTGCTAGCCTATTTTTATACGTTTCCTATTTGACTCTCACAGACATTATATGAAACTGGTACTATTGTTCCTATTTTACAGATAGGAAATTTTGGCTCACAGAAGTTAGATAAATCACATGGAATTGGGTGTGTAGGAAGTGAGTAAAAAGAATTAGGTTTCAGCATTACCTGACTTCAAAATCTATGTCTTTATACCAGAATACATGTAAATAATACATGCCAATGTGTATTAAAATGTGACACCAAAGAAGGCTAGTGAAGGGTGTGAACTTCTGCTCTGTGTAAGTCCCCCATAGTATTGCAGTCTATTCGGTTTTTCCAAATTTTCCTTGCAACCGAGATTAAAAAATAAAACATGCCTTTCAAAGAATAGCAGTCCATTTCTAAGTATATGACACCTACTCAGTCAATTTAATAAACATTTATTTAGTACCAACTAAATGCAAGTCACTGCATACACCCTTAGGAAAGATATAAAATGAGAAAGGCATGGTCCTTGCCCTTCAGGAGCTCAGAATCTAAAAACATACATTAACAATTCTGAATGGAGGCAGATGGTGATAAGTGCTGTAATGGAGGCACTTACAACGTGCTAAGGAAGCATAAAGCAGGGAGAGATTGATTCCAACCATGGCGTAATAAAACACCTTAGTAAATGTATCTTTCACTCTGCACCCAAGAAAATCTTTTACAAGCCAAAGGATGCATTTCTTTGTAAAATACCAGAGCTTATTGAAGAAACTAATAGGACTTTTGTTAGCAAGAATAGAATTTAGTTACAATGGAAGCAGACCTACCTATATGCGTTTTTGATAGTAATTGGAGGAAATCCATGGGTCTATTTATTTAAAGGGCCCTCTGTCTCTTTAGAACAGACTGTACATGCTTCTACCTACAAATTCAGGTTCATTCATAGTATTTCTTTTCAGTTCAATTTTACTCTTAAAATGAGACTAAATAGTCTTGATGTAGGAAATGTAGGAGATTTCAAAGGAGGCAGCTCATATCTAACCAGTGAAAGATGAAGGTAAATAATTTTATTTTCTTTTTAAATCTTAACAAGAAGCAACTATAGCATCTTAGCTAGTTGAAGCTTCGATTCAAAGTACTTAAATAACTGTGAATGAGGCCAAGAATGCTAAATGACTTCCTCTATGTGTCAAGTCAATTTATTAGGTGCTGGCCCCACTGTACCAGCTAAAATTGGTTAGACTAGAAATGAAAGTGAAAGCACAGAAAATTCATACAATTCCATTACTATAGGATCAACTTATGGAATTCACCCTGTTGTTTAGAAGTCAGAAGTATTCTCTATACACAAAGCAAAATAGATCATACAAAGTAATAATATTTTAAAATAAGGAGGTTCTTGCATACTGTAAAAGAGCATCATAGAATAAGCTTCTTTGATAAAAAAACAGTTTTCTTAAGGTAAATATATTCATCAAAAAATGTACATCAATAAAAGGTCATTGTGTTATTATTTCTAAAAGCTGTCTCCCTAGTAGAATATTCATACTATATAGCAAAGAACAAATAGGAATTTGCCGAATGCCAGTGGATCAATGAAAGGTTTTGGTTGTGTGAAATCTTGAATTTGCTTTAGACAGAAAAGGAAATTGATGGGAAGTTCTATGTTTTGAATATGGGTTGTCCCCAATACTCATGTAGAGGCTTGGTCCTCAATGGAACAGCGTTAAGAGGTGGTGGGACCTTTAAGAGGCATTCAGGTCATGAGAGATCTCCCCTCATGAAAAGATTAATACAGTAGTCTTTTTGGAACGAATTTTTGCTGTTGTGGGAATGGAGTAGGTCCCACAAGAGCAGGCCATTATAAAGTAAGTTAACCTCTGGTATTTTTCCTTTTTTCACATGTCCCTTCCAATTCTCCACCATGTTTTTGAGGAAACACACGGCCCTTACCAGAAGCCACCAGATGCAACCTAAATTATCTCATCTCAGATGTTCTGTTACAGCAACAAAAATGGACTTTGACAGTAAGAATTCATGATCTTATTGCCTTCTAACTTTTTGAAGCCTTTCTACTTCAATTATTCTATCTCTCTAGCATCCTCAGTCTTTCATTCTGTAATACTAACTCCCTCTGTAGTTTCAGAGTTGAAAAGAACCTTCTTACATGGAGTAAAAACACCATTCCTACCAATATATTCTATTATAGATTTTTTGTCTTTTCTTTAATTGGAACAAGCAGTTTATAACAGCTGCTTCTACTGTCACCAGTGTTTTTATCCTTAGGGCATTTAACCTGGCCTTTGTCCCAGCTCTTGCCATTATACTAAAATAGTCACAATGTCTATCAATTACACTCTCCAAATTTGATAGCCATTTTCTAGTTCTTATAATAATGATAGCTTTCTTTTATCTAATTCCAATACTGTTTATTAGGTGGAAAACACTTCTTCCCAACTCCTGACATCTTTTTCCTGTGAAGAAGGCTCAGTTAATATAACTCAAGGCTTTCAATTTTCCCTTTACTCAATCTAATCTTGGAGAGATGATGCGACTTACCTGATTTGTAAATTTTGTAGGAAAACCACACATGTTGGACTCATCTCTAGCTGCTTCTTTTTCTTGGGGGTGAAGCTACTGTTAGTCCATTCTGACATTGCTATAAAGATATACCTGAGACTGGGTGATTTATAAAGAAAAGAGGTTTAATTGGCTCATGGTTATGCAGGCTGTGCAGGAAACATGATGCTGGCATATGCTCAGCTTCCAGAGCAGGAGGGAGAGACAGCGTGGAGGTGCCACACACTTTTAAACAACCAGGTCTCATGAGAACTCTATCACAAGAGCAGCACTAGAGGGATGGTGCTGAACCATTAGAAACTGCCCCCATGCTAATCACCTCCCACCAGGCCCCACTTCCAGCACTGGTGATTACATTTCAACATGAGATTTTGGTGGGGACACAGATCCAAACCGTATCAGCTGCATACAGAAAGCTTGCATTCTTTTCTCCTTCCCTATACCCAAGTTTCACACATTCAGTCACCCACATCAGCCTAGACAGATAGAGAGTTGACGTTGATCAGAGAAGTTAAATTGGCCTAATTCTAAGTTCCTGTTAATAGGACTATTTAAATCTCACTTGGCTCCTGGCCTCCATCACTATTAAGGTTATCTTTGTGTCCTTAAGTTTTCTTTATTGAGCAAAACCCAGGTACAGAAGAAGGGTGTCCCTTCTAAACCCCAACATTTTGTTCTTGAAACCCCCTCTCCCATGACTTCTATTTTTCCTCCCACCTCTCTTATAGTTCTTTATTATTCTTGCGTTTATTTTTAATAATTCCTTTTCCTCTTCACAAAGATGTCGTGTTTAATGTACTGTTTCTCTCTTCCTTCCCCTTTTCCCTCTCTATACACACATACACACACACATACATACATATACATATCTAACACATACATATATATACACACATACACGTGTGTGCACACACACCCAAATATATAGCTGGCCCTTCAAATCCATGGGTTCTGCATTCATGGATTTAACCAACCATAGATGGAAAATATTTGGGGAAAACATTCCACAGTTTCTAAAAGCAAAACTTGAATTTGCTGTGTACCAAGTACTACACTGAATCTACAAAAATGAAGTGATGTGTAAGCAGGCATTGTATTAGGTATTATAAGTAATCTAGATATGACAAAGTATATAGGAGGATATCATTGATATGCAAATACTATGCCATTTTATTTTTTATTTATTTATTTTATTAGACTAAGTTTTAGGGTACGTGTGCACAACATGCAGGTTTGTTACATATGTATACATGTGCCATGTTGGTGTGCTGCACCCATTAACTCGTCATTTAACATTAGGTATATCTCCTAATGCTATCCCTCCCCACTCCCCCCACCCCACAACAGGTCCCAGTGTGTGATGTTCCCCTTCCTGTGTCCGTGTGTTCTCATTGTTCAATTCCCACCTATGAGTGAGAACATGCGGTGTTTGGTTTTTTATCCTTGCGATAGTTTGCTGAGAATGATGGTTTCCACCTTCATCCATGTCCCTACAAAGGACATGAACTCATCATATTTTATAGCTGTACTATGCCATTTTATATAAAGGACTTGAGATTTGTGGATTTTAGTATCGAAGAGGAGTCCTGAAACCCATTCCCCATGGATACTGAGGAACAACTGTATACACACTCATTGAATACATGGGGGAAGTTCAGTACTTTCTTCTTCCATTGAATAAATCTTCAGACTGCTCCTCCTACAATGTCCATTTTTTGTGATTTAAAATGACCATTAGGCTGGGCACCATGGCTCATGCCTGTAATCCCAGCACTTTGGATCACCTGAGGTCAGCAGTTCGAGACCAACCTGGCCAACATGGTGAAACCCCATCTCTACTAAAAATGCAAAAATTAGCTGGTGGTGGTGTGCCCCTGTAATCACAGCTACTCAGGAGGCTGAGGTGGGAGAATTTCTTGAACCCAGGAGGTGGAGGCTGCAGTGAGCCACGATGGCACCACTGCACTCCAGCCTGGGTGACAGAGCAAGACTCCAGCTCAAAAAAAAAAAAAAAAATTACCATTAAACCAACCATTCTGCCTACAAAAATGGAGTGATCTTAGACATCTTTTATCTAATTTCCTATATCCAAGCATTTGCTAATAACTGCCTGTATATCATCAACTTCTAGAGCTTTGTTTATATATTCTCAATAATTATTAATAAATTTATATTTATGAAAAATTTACAACGTGACATGCACAATATTAGATGAACAAGAGTAATGAACAAAACAGACATGGACTCTACTCTCAGGGAGCTTACATTCTAGAAAAGAAGGTATATAATAAACATCTCTAAATACCAACTGTGACACATTATGGAAAAAAGTGCTATTGTAAAAAATAGCAGAAGGAACTGATTTACAGTGACAGATAAGGGAATGCTTCACTGATTGACATGTAACCTGAAACCACAATAATAATTGAGATTAGGTGAGATCAAGCAGAAATTATAATTCTTAGATGGAAATAGATGCTTATTTTGTTATACTTAAGTGACGAACATACAACTTTCATTCAATTGCAAATTATAAATGTTATACAATTAAAAAATCAAATATCATCAGAAGATGAGTTTTTTCTAGATTATAGGATATTATGTTACAAGTTTGTATATATAAATACATATTTATATATACACACATGTAAACATGTGTAGTCTTTTTAAGTTCTAAGATACATGTGCAGAACATGCAGGTTTGTTACATAGGTATACATGTGCCATGATGATTTGCTGCACCTGTCAACCCATCATCTAGGTTTTAAGCGCCGCATGCATTAGGTATTTGTCCTAATGCTCTCCTTTCCCTTGTTTCTCCAGCCCACAACAGGCCCCAGTGTGTGAACTTCCCCTCCCTGTGTCCATGCGTTCTAATTGTTCATCTCCCACTTATGAGTAAGAACATGTGGTGTTTGGTTTACTGTTCCTGTGTTAGTTTGCTGAGAATGATGGCTTCCAGCTTCATCCATGTCCCGGCAAAGGACATGAACTCATTCTTTTTTACAGCTGCATAGTATTCCATGGTATATATGTACCACATTTTCTGTATCCAGTCTATCATTGATGGGCATTTGGGTTGGTTCCAAGTCTTTGCTATTGTAAACAGTGCTGCAATAAACATACATGTGTCTTTATACTAGAATGACTTATAATCCTTTGGGTACATACTCAGTAATGGGATTGCTGGATTCAATGGTATTTCTACTTCTAGATCCTTGAGTAAGAGCCACACTGTCTTCTACAATAGTTGAACTAATTTACATCCCCACCAACAGGGTAAAAGCATTCCTATTTCTCCACATCCTCATCAGCATCTGTTGTTTTCTGACTTTTTAGTGATCACCATTCTAACTGGCGTGAGATGGTATTTCATTGTGGTTTTGATATGCATTTCTCTAACGATTAGTGATGATTTGCTTTTTTTCATATGTTTGTTGGCCCTATCAATGTCTTCCTTTGAGAAGTATCTGTTCAGATCCTTCATTCACTTTTTGATGAGGTTTGTTGTTTTTTTCTTGTAAATTTGTTTCAAGTTCCTTGTAGATTCCAGATATTAGACTTGTGTCAGATGGATAGATTGCAAAAATGTTCTCCCATTCTGTAGTCTGCCTGTTCATTCTGATGATAGTTTCTTTTGCTGTGCAGAAGCTCTTTAGTTTAATTAGATCCCATTTGTCAATTTTGGCTTTTGTTCCCATTGCTTTCGGTGTTTCAGTCACGAAGTCTTTGCCCATGCCTATGTCCCGAATGGTATTGCCTAGGTTTTTTCTAGGGTTTTTATGGTTTAGGTTTTACATTTAAGTCTTTAACTCACCTAGAGTTAATTTTGGTATAAGGTATAAGGAAGGGGTCCAGTTTTTGTTTTCTGCACATGGCTAGCCAGTTTTCCCAGCACCATTTATTAAATAGGAAATCCTTTCCCCATTGCTTGTTTTTGTCAGGTTTGTCTAAGATCAGATGGTTGTAGAAGTGTGGTGTTAATTCTGAGGTCTCTGTTCTGTTCCATTGGTCTATATATCTATTTTAGTAACTGTACCACACTGTTTTGGTTACTGTAGCCTTGTAGTATAGTTTGAAGTCAGGTAGCATGATGCCTCCAGCTTTGTTCTTTTTGCTTAGAATTGTCTTGGATATATGAGCTTCTTTTTGGTTCCAAAATGAAATTTACAGTTTTTTTCTAATTCTGCAAAGAAAGTCCATGGTAGCTTGATGGGAATAGCATTAAATCTATAAATTATTTTAGGCAGTATGACCATTTTCATGATATTGATTCTTCCCTATCTATGAGCATGGAATTTTTTTTCCATTTTTTTGTGCCCTCTCTTATTTCCGTGAGCAGTAGTTTGTAGTTCTTGAAGAGGTCCTTCATGTCCCTTGTAAGTTATATTCCTAAGTATTTTATTCTCTTTGTAGCAAATGTGAATGGGAGTTCATTCATAATTTGGCTCTCTGCTTGTCTATTATTGGCATATAGGAATGCTTGTGATTTTTGCACACTGATTTTGTATCCTGAGACTTTGCTGAAGTTGCTTATCGCCTTAAGGAGTTTTTGGGCTGAGACAATGGGGTTTTCTAAATATACTATCATGTCATCTGCAAACAGAGACAATTTGACTTCCTCTCTTCGTATCTCAGTAACCTTCATTTGTTTCCCTTGCCTGATTGCCCTGGCCTAACTTCCAATATCATGTTGAATCGAGTGGTTAGAGAGGCCATTCTTGTCTTGTGCCGGTTTTCAAAGGGAATGCTTCCAGGTTTTGCCCATTCAGTATGATATTGGCAATGGATTTGTCATAAACAGCTCTTATTATTTTGAGATAGTCCATCAACACCTAGTTTATTGAGAGTTTTTAGCAAAACATGCGTATTTTCTTACAGAAATCCATTAAGCTTCATGAATGCCAAGAACCAAGTTGGCCAAAGACTCTTAAGCTCAAGTTTTTTTAAAAAAAATCTTAATATTTGCCCACTCAACATGTTTTAAAATGGACCTGCACCAATAGACATAACATATATGATTTTCACATCAATCACACTACAGCCACTCCTTTGAAAATGAACTTAAAGTAGGAGGTTGACTCCAAATCCATTGATTACCCTTCCTGTTACCCTCAAAAATGAAGACGATGATGATGATGATAATGACAGCAGCTACAATTTCATAAAGCCACAGCATGAACACTGTATTCAGACAGGCCTAAAATCATATCCCAAATTTAATTTATCTTTCCTCATAAAACTGAACTCCTAAATTTAAAGAAATGTTTACAGTACTATGACAGCAGTCTACAGATAATATTCTTATCATTTCTCAGAATAGCATATTCCAACTTAATCTCTACATCATCTGACAAGTGTACAGCCATAAAGTCTTATATTGATGGGGATTAGGGAAATGCTTGAGTTTCTCTATGTAGCGTTTTATGTTTTAAAGCAGAGGCTTAATTACTCATATCATTGTCACTGCTTCCTCCTAGGATATTTTGTTTAAGTTATGAAGTCTTTTGCCAAATAATAAAATTATTATGTTAAAACTACTTCAAAAAAGCTTAAGATATTTGTTGGAGTTAAGGTACTCAAAGAACATGTTTAAAACATGATTAAATATCACACTTCTTTTATAGCTCAGTATATATTTTGTGAATTTAGTTTTCTAATGAATATGTGCAATTTCTCACAGATATGAAATAAATAGTAAATGCATTTCTCATTTTTGTTAAATGGATGTTTCTAGATTTTGAACCAAATTGTGACATTGCTTGGTATTTAGACAATTTCCAGTGTTGCATGCTTAGGATCAATTTTAGATGTTCAAAAATACAGCCCAGGTTTCTATTTAGATTTCACACCCATCAGTACCACAGGGTATAGCTTAGTCCTAAGGGGACTGTTGTTCAGAAAGTATCGTTCATTTTTCTTACTAGTCATTAAGGTTTCAAATACACAGTTAAGAATGAAAAATGAATAAACAAATTGGACTTGTCAGAGCTTGTATCACCCAGTCAGAGAGGCAAGAAAGGAAAACAAAGAGAAAAAAGTTAATATGGCCTTGTTCCATTGGCGGAGCAGCCCTAAAGCACATAGTTCAGAAGAATTCCCTTTGCCTCCATTTACCCAATATGGAGACAAATGTAGTTCTAGTAGTGCGGGGAAACACACGCTTGTGCAAGGAATCTGACAGAAAAGGACTTCCGCACAAACTTCCCACTGCTCGCTCTGCTCTCCTCGAATGCAGGACTGTGTAGAGACTGCTGACAATATCACATGCTAAATTCATTTTGTGCTTTGGTGGGCATGATTTGTTCTCCTGACAGAGACAGAAATTCACTAGAGACACAAATGAGACTGTCACACTCATTCCACTTGTGTGCTAAAACAAATTTAAATGCCACTGTTGGCGGAGTGGGGGTTACATAAAGAAGTAGTTACTGGACCCCTCAGCCTTTTTTCTTAGAGAAATCAGGGGGGAATAGCTGAGGCAGGCATCTTTCTTAGCTCTCGCTAGGGAGAAATCCTCAATAAACATCGCCAAATACAATGTAAAAAAGAAAGGACACCCATTATGATTCTTTTAAGTTTAGATTTAAAATGCGTTGGAGTACTGTGAGTTGTTATTTTAAGTAGCATCATCCCACTCTGTAAATGAATATATATTTTGACTCCTTTTTCTGTCTATCCAACTCCTCTTCATAAAATACCCTCCCACCATTCACCGCCCCAAGCATTCCCACATCCTCTCCTAGGAAAAGCAATTACACCCCATTATCCTTTAGTGGTGCCACTCAAGCACTGACAGCCTGTGAAATTGTCACTAGATAATCACCATCAAGGTGGCTCAGAGCTTCTGTCAAGAGCAGCCTGAGGAATTCAGCCTGGAGCCCTGCAAGCTCCTCTAGCACTATCAGGAGTCCTTCCTACTCTCAGGGAATCCTGCTTCAGGAGAGTCCTTAATGATCAGTTCCTACTGGAATAAAGTCTTCCAGAACTGCCCATGGGAAGACAGCTGCCTGCCAGTCATTTTTCCACAGTATTTAACTGCCACCAGAATGGTAGTCCTTAATGTGGCCAGTTCACACGATCCTGGAGGGAATAAGAGCTTCCTGTCATTTACATATCATTAAAGAAAACCCCAGGGCAAACCACAAGATACCATCCGGTAGCAGGGAAGGTGACAGTCACGTATCATCCTGTGGCAAATCCCAGTCTTGTCAGTCTTTTTGTCCTTGGGCACCCACAAGTTCCTTTTCCTGCTGGTCTGAGAGCAGGGTTTGGAGGCCTCCATAGCGTAGTGTTTTCTGTTCAGTGCTCCTTCTTTACTCTCAGACTGTGTTAGGTATAAGGGCAGTTTTTATAAGTCATGTCAGTCAATTAACCTTTAGAACATTGCTATTTTCCAGGCTTGATGTCAGTAAATCTTGTAAGAACTGGAGATAGACAATCCCCAGTATGCAACTCCAAGAGCAGCATTTGAACCATTCATCCCTTTTGGAACAGGAATGTTTACCCAATGCCTATAACTCAATGCCTCTAATGTATCTTGAAAGTAACTAACTTGGTTTTGATTTTACAGGCTCACAGGTGGAAGGGATTTGCCCTGTCTCAGATGAGACTTTGGACTTTTGAGTTAATGCTGGAGGGGACTATTGGGAAGGGAAGATTGTATTTTGCAATGTGAGAAGGACAGGAGATTTGAGAGGGGCCAGGGACTGAATGATATGGTTTGAATATATGTCCCTGCCCACATTTTATGTTGAATTGTTATCTCCAGTGTTGAAGGTGGGGCCTAGTGGGAGGTGTTTGTAACATTGGGGCATAACCCTCATGAAAGGTTACCTTATTTCCTTGGTGGTAAGTGAGCTCTCTGAGTTCTCAAGAGATCTGGTCATTTAAAAGTATGTGGGATGGTCCCCATCCTCCTGCTCTGATCTTGCCAGGTAATGTGCCTGCTTCACCCTTTGCCTTCTGCCATGATTGGGGCTTTCTGAGGCTTCAGAAGCTGATGCCAGTATGATTCCTGTACATCCTGCAGAACCATGAGACAAGTAAATAAATTTTCTTATAAATTACCCAGTCTCTGGTATTTCTTTATAGCAATGCAGGAACAGGCCAATACAATCAGAATATTTTTTTCCTCAACACATACATACACATGCCACATGTGCACACACAGTTTCACTCCATTGCATCTATTCTTGAGTAATAGCACAAATAGCTAAGTTTCAATAGGTTTTATTCCTGTTATGTGCTAAGCAGTGAACTTAGTGTTTTATATACATTACCTCACTTTGCTTTGATAATTACCCAGTGGGAATAAGGTTTTTTATTATGCCTATTTACAAGTGAAGCAGGAAGAGATTAAGTCATACCCAAATTTGCCCATCATTTAAGACTGCACTAAGATTTGAACCAAGGGAGTCCAACTTTTAACTGCTTAGAAATCTTTTAAAGTAGACTTTAGGTTCTGTGTTTAAAAGGGAGAGAAGGAGGAAAACACTGCATCTGGTCTTACTTTTCCCTGTAAATCACCTCTGCTACTTTGATTCAGAACCACACCATGTAGTCCATATGATTATCAAAACCACAGATAACAATAACCTTTCTTGAGTAAAACGTATGAATATGTGGCTTCAGTAAGCGAAACAAATTTATTTCAAATTGTGCTCCACTAATATTCTATGAGGCAGCTAAGAAAACTAAAATTTATGCACAATATTCCCCTTAATCTCCTTAAATATCAAATTTGGACTCATCCAGTTGTTTAACATTCATAACATAATGTTATAGGAGTTGGAGATGAATTATTAATCAGAATCTGAAAAAATTTCGTAATTACATATTTATAAAAGTAATCCCTATCTTTGGTTCTACACTTGCAAAGAAAAGGCAGCTGAGTCTGTGCTAGAAGGATCCAGCTGCCAGCTCTTTTCATTGGAGCAAGAAACAATTGCAGATGTGATATCTTTTAAATATGCTCAAAGTGCACATTTTAAAAATACTTGGATACTTCTAAAAAATAAACTGAAAAACAGTATTTCTCAATTTTTTAGAAGTATCCAACTATTTTTACTTCTAATATTATTGGTGTTACTAACATCAATCTGTTAGTAAGAAACAAAGGCCTTTTATCCATTTTTTTTTTTAATCAGATTAATTTCTGCCAATGTCTCCAGTTAACTACACTTAACCTAGAGTGCCTTCTACTTCTCATCTGGGGCACTGAGATATGACAAACTATTCTACAATTAGAGATGGATGATCCTTTCTCCTCCCTGCTCTGTCACCTTCTACTTTAGGATGCTCTTTTCAAATCATTATTTACTTTCTCCTTACTTCCAAGGGATGAGCCATACTTATTGTAGCAGTGACTCATTTCATTTTCCAGCTTCATGATACAAAAGCCCTAAATGAGTTCCACTTTCCTATGCCATAGGGTAACAACAAGAAATTGTCATTGCATTTATCTTTTAAATAGTCATGTTTTATTTGCTTATGGTCAAACATATACTTTCTGAGAGTCAGCTCTTTAAAATTTTAATTGCATTTTTCCCATTCACAATAAATCACATCAAAATTATTTTTAATTTTCCTAACATACTATGTTTCTTATATTCCTGTGCCTTTAATATTCTCTTGTTTGACTCACCTGGCAAGCGAATCCCATCCTTCCAAAATAACTTCAGAAGCATCTTACTTTAGAAGATTCCCTGCACTCATCCTTCCCCAATAAATATGTGGGAATCGAATGCCTCTCATAAGCTTATCTTTATCGTAGCTCAGATTATCATATTGTAGAATATCAGCATATTTTCCTCATTGGATCTTTGACATTAGATCCTATCACAATCTAACACATTGTAATAAATGTTTGTTTAAAGAATATCAAAGATAATAGAAATTTTAGGGAATTTTTTCTGGGTGACTATTAATGTTATGTGTGGCTTTTCATATCTGCACGATGGGTTACATCACTGCACAGTGTTAGTACACACTGTTTGATCGAGAATCTCCTGGTGATTATTTGAATAATTTCATAATGGTTGAGCAACAACACTCCCAGTATTTATTCTGGCTGCACATTCTACTGCTGTCAGTCAGAACATGATTCCTGCACCAAGTTTTTAGTTAGTATTTGAGAAAAACATTCCTAACAGCTCACTTTTCAAGTCTTCATTTCATAAAAGAGATGCTGGAAAAGGTGACAGCCAATTTAGTTCCCACATGGGTTCTTTTTGTTACGTGTTATTTAGTTACTTTTGTTTGACTCTTAAACTAGGTCTTTCCTTGGAACAAATTAAGGTAACTTACATATCATCTACTTATAACACCAATCACCTAATAAAAACACTACCTGATGATACCCTTACTTAGGAAAGACAGTCCTTCCTGACGGGTAACACTCCCCCTTCATCCCTGCAAAAGCATCCAAGTAATTACTGTTCATAAACCATATCTCTAGGACTAAGCATGATGAATTATTTTCTTTAGAATATTCCTTCTTTAATGGCATGTGGATTATTCTCATCTTCTAAACCCCATCTAGGCCACCTGGAAATATTGAGTATTTATGAATTCACTAATAAAGAGTTTCAAAGAAATGTTTTTGGTAATACATATTTTATAAAAATATAAATGTTAGTATTCTCATTGTACATGTGCAATAAGGTTTAGATATAAAGTAAATTGTGAGTAAAGTAATAAGACTTGATCAGAATAGTAAGTATTAAATCTTTATTGTATGCTTTCATGAAACAATACATTTTCACAACAAAATGACAATGAAGCTTTTGTGCATTATGACATTCTGTACTTCCTGTAAGAAAATTTGTCTATATTCTTTCAGAATTCTTTGCTCAAGGTGATCTTTCTACTGTTTTATAAAAGCTAGATTTCTCTTTATAAAAAATAAAAATACATATTTCATAGGTTTAGAGTATATGATGGTACTGAAAATATAGGCTACCAAGCATTCTCAAAACTCTCCCTGTGAGGCCTTGGAGGGAGGCTCTTCAGAAATAAAAGCCAGCACCCCAGAAAAGGTGAAACTGGGGTTATATAAGAGAGTCATGTAAATTTCCAATTGCATAAATTATATCATATATATTTAGAGACCAGAAAAAGGAAAATGTGGCTTCAAATATAAGCCTCAAAGCCAGTTTCAAGGACAGATGTTTTAACTTGTAGGTGCTAATTTTCTATCTATCTGTTTCTCATATGGACAACTATATAATTCCAAAATAAATACAAACAAGTATTTATTTAACAATAAGTAATGATTACCTGCAACTCCAAGAAGATAAGCTAGTATGGTGTGAGTTTGAGAGAACACCTAAACACCAATGCTGAACATTAAATGAAACATACCACTACTTTGGAAAATAGATTCAAATAGGCTAAACATTCCACACACATACACACAGAAACAATTTCATTAGTGAAGGAATTATTTCCTTTCATATTCATTTAAAATTTGGAATATCATGTGTTTATTGTTAAGTATTCTGAGTAGTGAAATGTTGACAAATCAGTACATTCATTTAAATTGTCTAATAATCTGTCATTTGTATTTTATGAAATGGAAAGAGAATTTAATTTAATGTCTTGCCAGTTTAACCACTGATCTAGGTTCTTTTATATGCCAGTAATTTTGATAATATTTGCTCATAGAAAACAAACATAAAGCTTGTCCTTGTAGGATATATAAACTCATTTATATGAATAATCACCAACAGATTATGACTGTGATGTAGCTTCACAAATCCCCGGTGTGTAAAACTGAACAGAGAAATTAAATAAATCACAATAGCCCAAATCAAACTAAGCAAATCTCTCTTCTGGCTGGATTTTACGTTACATTTCACAAGGTTGTTTGATTTACCCTGAGGTTACCAGGGGTCATTTTATAGGTGCTAGAGACAGAAAGAAAGCAAGCAACTAATAACTTGTGCCCTCTTGGAATTTATATCCTAGCAGAAAACAACAAAATAAATGACTACTAAGTTCCCTCTGTTTTTAGCAAGATTGGTTGCTAAAATTTCCATTCCTAGGACATCTGATTGTCTATAAGTTAACATCTTCCTTTCACAAAACAGCAGAATAACCCAAACTGACCGTCCCACCAGTAAAGACAGCCTACTGAGAGCTTCTGTGGGAGGAATGGCTGATATTTCAGATTTGTAACAGAACACAGCCGTATCTCTGATATTCTTGCCAGACCTCGTGTTCCAAATTTTGTCTTATAAAACCAGAAGCATTATACTCAAAATAATCCCAATGAATATAATCTAATTCCTGGTACCTCATATTTTAGACTCTAAGAAAAAGATGTATGTGTTTTGTACACAACACGCTTTGGTTCAAAGTTAAAGTCTGATCCCTTGAAACTTTTCCCTAGCACTCATTGCACACTGAAGGGACAGGATTAGCCAAGAGTTATTTTTATAGAAAAAAAAAGGGAGTTTCTGAAAGCATGTTCATCTTTTGCCTCTTTTTCTGGTCCAACAAGCAGAATCTCTCTTCTCTTGACTGAATAACCCATCACTAGAGATCAGAACATATTGCAGCCCTTCCTTACTCAAGTGCTTTGTGAGTCTTGCTAAATACAAAATGAATTTTTTATTTGCTCGTACTTTCTAGCTCACCCACTTTCAGTTTGGGCTTTTAATGATTACCAGACAGATTTTTTTTTTTTTAAATAAAACAAACAAGACTGACCCAAGGCCTATTTTCTTTGCCAAGGTCATTCTCCTTGCTCAACATTTCTAATCACTTCTTCAAGTAGATTGGCTTCTACATGAAGTTTATTCACACTGTTGTGAACAGTGAGGACATACTGAATGATCTTATTTGCCAGTTTACAGCAAATATTGTTACTAAATTTTATGATGTTTTCACTTTAGCCTAAAGTGTTTCTGCCACAACAAAACAAGCTAATATTAATTTGGCCAGTGTAGATGCCAAAAGAGGATTTCCCTTGAGGTTAAGAGATACAGACAAACATCAAGCCCCAAGACATGAAAAATTATTTAAAAAATAAACCTTCAATGAACCAAAAAATTAGAATCATTTTACTCATACAAAAGTCCCATTAAGCCCCTCCTTTCTTGCATTCATTTAATAATTTGTGCACTCAACAAATCTTTACAGAGCAGTTACTTTGGATCATTTTATAGGTGCTAGAGACAGACAGAAAGAAAGCAGCTAACAACCTGTGGCGTCTTGGAATTTATACCCTAGCAGAAAACAACAGAATAAATCCTCTACATATATAATATGTCAGATGGTAATCAGTTCTGTAGTAAAAAGAAAAAGAAAAAGCAGAGAAGTGAGGTAGGGAACACCCGGTCAAGGAAGGAAGGGTGCTAGAAAGGATAAGGAAGGTAAACAAGCAGAGGACCCACAGGAAAGGAGGCACGTGAGTAAATGCTTAGCAGAGATGAAGGAAGGAGCTGAGGGCCTATCCAGGGGAGACAACAGACGTGTGTCTGAAGTCAAGTGAGCCCGAATAAGGAGATTAAAGGATAGAGATGAGGCAAGGGCAACCAACGGTGGAGTGGGTCAGGGTGGAGCAGCGTGATCCTGCACAGCACCCAGCCTGGATTTACTCTCAGCGAGTAAATCCATCCTGGTGGGGCAGCGTGATCCTGCCCAGCCTGGATTTACTCTCAGCGAGGTGGGGTGACCTTGACAGAGTCTGAACAAGAGAACAACACAATCTGGCTTTGGTATCACTTTAGCTGCTACATACAATAAGGAAGGGGTTGGAAGGATAATGGCAGGGCAGAGAAGCCTTGCTGCCCAGAACTGTCAAAAACAGAACTTTTGAATCTGCTTTCTCTAATGAAGTTTTTCAGCATCTGTTTCCTCATGTGAGAAAAGCTTAAGTGTAGCTGTCACATCTTCCAAAGGGAAACTCCTCTACTAATACCAAGGCAACTTCCTGTATGTTAAGAGTCACTCTATCAGTGCAGCCAAAGCTCCCTCTGGACCTAAATGCTTTGAGAGGGCTTCTTAATTGCTTCTAATTAAAGAGCATGTAAACAGTCTTAATTTGAGATGTCTATGTGAGGATGAAGTTTAATTACATAATATTAAATTTAAAAACCCTTCTCTATAAGTGGCTTTTTTCCCCATCATATGAAAAGCTGATATAGCTACATTCTCTGAACTAGATATATGGTGTGGTAGTTTTATAACCAAGAAAATATAAACAATTTAACTCTGACACATTCTTAGAATTCTATCATATAGTATCAGATCACATACCTTAAAAATCAGAATTATAGAAGAAAAACTTAAAAACATTCTTATGTTTTAGGGAGATGTTTTTCATCTTCGCATCAAATCGCCATTGGATTTCATTAAATAGAAAGTTCCCATAGGGAATTTTTAATGTACTAATGTCAACATGTTTAGAGAAATGCAGTTATGATTTGAGATTTCTAATTTGGGCTACTAGACTTCATTATTAGTTTTCCTGGGTTCTGCAAAATTCATAAAATTATATTCAAAATATTGTGTGTGTGCATGTGTGTACGAAAATTGTGGTCATAGATTTGCCAGAGTTTCAAAGAAAAGCTTTACCCAATAAATTTTAAAGGCATGGCACAGTCAGTATGAAGAAATAATTTCATCACAAGAGAAGTAAGAGTATAAGTAACATGTTAGTATTTATCCTGAAGGCCTTTTTTAGAGTCTTCTAAGTGCACAGTACTACAGAGCCCACAAAGAACCTTAGGCAAGAACTGACTCTCATAAAACTTACAGTTTTCCCCTAAAAATAAATAAAATCTACACACAAAAAAAATCAGGAAAGGATAAGGAAGTGATCTAAGCAAGGAGCAGAAACCCAATCTCATTGAATTAGGTAAAAGTGAATTTATTATTAGGTCAGTGACAAATAATGGCAAAAACTGCAATTACTTTTGCACCACCAACCTAGGAATCAGAAGAATTGCACAGATCTCAAGTGCCTAAAGTATGCTCAACTGTCACAGGAGTTGAGACATTTTTTTCTTGCTCTTTTCTTTTTCTTCTGCTCTGCAGAATATCTGACCCATTCTGCTGTCGGCTAACTGTTTCTGATAGGCTTACAATTTTTGTTTCTCCAAAAATTGGCTTTGACCAGTTTTGGACTGCCATAGTGACAATGGGGGAATGCCTAATTCACCAATCTTCTCTGTCTCCCGGCTTGACGAAATCGAATGCAGCCTCTGTGTCTCTTAAGAATATATCAGTTCTTTAGAGAAAGGGAACCTGATATTCTCACCTTGAATTCTGAATCCATCCCTGGTCCATGAAGAGGTAGAATCATCTAGTATAAGCCTAGCCACCTGGGGACTTAAACACATCCATAGACAGTTGCACAATATAGTTTGACAGCCCAAACCCATCTCTCTACCCCGGTGGTCTGTGACTAAGTGCCCAAACTGGCCAGTGTTAAGTTTTGTCTTTAATTTGTAAAGCATCTGGGACATAATTTGTACTCATTAAATATTTTTTAAGTGAAAGCAAGTTTATTTAGAAAGAGGTATAAAAGAATGGCTACTCCATAGACACAGCATCCCTACACTCATTACATATTAATGCTTTCACCAAGCACACACTTTCATGAATCTCACATACATATTCAAACACAACTATTATACTTACAAGGTCTCACCTTTTCCTGGGTAGCCAAAAAGATAATGACAATCATAAACCTCCTTCCTGCCCTCAGGGCTCTTACAATTCATTACAATATAAAAAAGTATATGGTAAGTGCCAAATGGATGATCCCTACAGGAGTGCTATAACTAGAATATCTGATACCTGAGACAGATCATTTTTCAACACACCTCTGTTCTACATGACAAAATTATTTTCAGTAGTAAGCTTTAAATTAGCTATAGTAATAAATCCTTCAGTAAGCATCATATCTTTCCATATAACATGAAAGTTAACTTGGACACCTCCTGGTATATTTGTAATGGGTCAGAAAACTTACATTGAGCACAATTCTTGTCCTCGACCCACACAGAACAACATATTCTTGTATTTAAGCAATAGATTTGAAATAAACTATGAGAGCACAGTGATTGTAAAGACAAAAAGCATTATTTGAGTTACTTCGAATCTGTCACTCTGGAGTCTTAATTGTGCTTAACATTTAAAACACTAAAATAGAGTGGCTAGAGTGAACAGTTACAAATCAGACCCAGCTGAATCTGATTCTAAAGAAAATCTCTTTGGTTTCTTCTTTAAATTAACATGTGTATCTGAATCGGCATGTCTTGATTTAGTGGTAGTTACACCTGTATTACTAAAATTCACAAGTAACTAGAGCAAATGTTTACAAGTTAGACCAACAAAATGTATTTTTAGGAAAGAGGGTTTATTATTGACGTTATTTAGAATTGCCATCCATGATGCTAATAAAACGTAGACCGAGATTTAGCCTGTGTTATTATTGTTTTTATATTCTCTACAGACAATGCATCCTGGGCAAACTGCTCCTCCTGCCTCCAATGCCCTGCCTTAATATGTGATACCAGATACCAAATGCCCTGGCAGTAGAGTGAAAGGAGATTTTAATGCTAGTATTATTTAGGACATAAATACCACTAGCTAAGTCTGAAAATATATATTAATACATTGGCTTAAGGGCTTAAGACATTATTGAGATTACTGAGAACTGTGCTGTCATGAAATGTTAGGAAATATTATCAGGACCTTGCACTCTATCTCTCAGTTGTAATTCTTCCTCTGTTGTGTCCATTCTCAGATAGGCTCATCTTTTAAGGTACAAAGGTGTCTGCCAATAGCCCTCAGCCCTCCTTCAATTCTCTTAGCAGGCCCAGCAGAAAAAAAAATATGTGTTTTTTTTTTTTTCCTCGCTGTCATTCTAACTCTGACTAGGTCATATGCCCATCTTAAACAAATTAGTGAGGCCCAGGATGTACAAGGACTGGACAAATCTGGTGACTATGTCAATTCTTGGAGCTAAGAGTCAATTAACTGCAATCCAATCATAAGAGTGGGAGTAAGACATGGTGCTTCAATTACTAGAGAAAAGAGAACCTTCTGGGCAATGGTCGTAGCTACCCTTTGCCAGTCTTTGGGCTTACCTGTGATGGTTTAATTTATGTGTCAACTTGGCTAGGCTATTGTGCCATTATGTGGTCATATACTGATCCATATGTTGCTGCTGAGGTTTTTGTATTTTTAGTTGTAATGAACATTTAAGTCAGTAGACTTTTAAAGTAGACGACCCTTTATAATGTGGGAGATCCTCATCCAATCAGTTGAAAACTTTAAGAGAAAAGGTTGAAGTTCACTGAAAAGGAAGGAACTGTGCTCCCAATTGCCCTTGGAATCATGACTGCCATGTCAAGGCTTGCCAGAATTTCCAACCTGTCCTGGACCTACCAGCCCCAGTAAGTGCCTCAGTCTTCTATAGAGGAATGGCTCCAAAACCCGAGGGAGATTGCAATGTTAGAGTGCATTTATCACTTAAGACCTGCTCACCTATCCTGAAAGGGTCCAGAGGGCACATCTTTAACCACGTGATAACTATGACTGTGAGAAATCCATTTGTGAGAAAAGCCCAGCATCCTTAAAGAGTTCTGTAGTTACTCTTCTCTATAGGTCAGAAAATACAGTGGGGAGTGCTGCCTCGGAATTGGAAACCTAAATGCAGTGGGGAATCATTGGATCTAGAAGTGGCAGGAGCTAAGATGCAACACTTAATTGCTAAAGGCATGGTGGGCATGATTACCACAAGGGACAGCAAGTCAAAGTGGTAATCAAAATGGTCCAATTTGCAGAAACCCATGGCTAGTTGATAACAGTGTTCCTAGATATAAAATAGTTGAGCAGTCAACTAAATTCTTACTTCATCTGTTTAAGTGGAAACGTTCTAGGTCCAGCGAACAAAAGTCTTACCTGAATCATAAAAAGTGAGCCATGGCCCATCAATGAATTCTCTAGAGAACCCTGACTGATGTAGGGTTTTTGCATTTTGAGATAGTATAAACTATCTTTATATACATAAAGAAACTGAGGGTGAAAGAATTTAAGTAATTTGTCCAAATTCATACATTAAGAAATTCTGTAGTCCTGGGATTTTTACCATGCTCTAGAAACAAATCCAGATTATTAACCACTTAATTCTAGCTCCTAGCCAAGTACATGACCTATATATAGTAAGTGTTCAATAAATATCTGTTGAAAGAGTATCCAAGAATTTTACAATGGTTTCTAAAAATATATTAAACATTAATATTACAATGATCATTATAAATATATTACTGATAATATTCTAATAAAAACTAACAAAAACATGTTAAAGTTACTAATAAAACTGACTTGGTAGACAGTAGGAGGGAGAAAAAGGGAGAGGGAAGTTGCAAAATAGCCACAGAAGAATTTTAAGATTAACGTTCTATGGTGCAATGTTGGAAGATGAAGACTTGATTTACCTTATTTTTTGCTCTTGATAAATACAATAAAGGAAAATTTAAAAAGAAAAGTAAAATTTTTAAAGAATATCAACTTCTTGTGGTATATTTTTTCTCCCAAACTATTGTTCTCAAATTTGACCTACACAAATAGCTTTGAAGAAGGAAAAGAAAAAAAAGTTTTCACTTGGAAGTAAAAGACTATAAATCTTCTTTCCTTGCTCTGGCTATAAATTTGTTGGGGAAAAAAAGCCCATCATGGGTTCTTGACTATGTCACCATTCCCATCTCTGTGAAACTAAAATGTAGGTAGTATCTTTTCCTGACCAGAATTCCATTAAGATATTACCTCATTAAATTCTAAAAACAATGACAATGAAAAATAATTGAGTGACATTAAGTTACTGGTAAGATCTTTATATCTATCAAGTGATTTTTTAAATAGATATATAATAGATACGTTCTTGACTACAAAAGTATACGTTGGCAAACATATTCAAATCTAAATTCAAGATAAACAAAAAATGATTGTTTTCCACCTATTCTGAAATTTTATTATTTCTTTTTCACTAAACATATATATTACTAAATATTTATGAGTCTCATTTCTTCAGACTCTTCAGCCTTCAAAGCTGTAAGGAATACTTTCAATTGTTTAGGCCACCCAGTGTTGGGGTGATCCGACCCAACACCAGGTCGTGGGGGTGATGAATTCTGGCACAGCCAAAGGAATGAGAAAAGAAAATTTGAGAGAGAAAGTGGGTCTGGGGAGCCATTGCTAGTGTATGGAGGCTGCGAAGGCCCCGAGCTCTGGAAGCCCACACTATTTATTGGTAATCCAACAAAGAAACAGGTGGTGAGAATGTGGGGGTCGAAAGGGCATGTTGCATTAAGCACATGATTTACAGCTGTGAGGATTTAGCATATGCTGTGCTACTTGAGATAATGGAGAGCAGGTTCTTTTAACTCAAGATACAATCGATCCTGGGAGAGCAAGGAGCCAGCAAGTCTAGACACATTCCAGAGCCATGAGCCCTGGATTCTATCCAAGCCACGAGGGGTTTTATGCCCTGGGCTTAGATTATGGTGCGTCAGGGTAGCCTTCTACCCTTTAGCACAGAGCTTGGCGTTCCAAAGGCCACAAGGGGTTTTAGACCCTGGACCCCGGACACGTTCCAAGACTCTTTTACGTTATATCAGACATGCAAGCCTTGCCTCAGCTTCTCCCAACACTCAGCTTTTCTCCCAACAACCCAGTATATACTAATTTTTTATAGAAGCACAAACTGACTGAGACATGAACACGCATGGCCACTCCTAGGGTCTTGCTAAAACATCCAAATGATTTCTTTAAATTGTATCTGACCTCAATGGGACTTATTTTGTTATTACTGTTGCTGTATATATGACCTATAAAAATAAAGGAAGAACTTTTAAGTTTGGTAATTTTGGGATTTGGAATGTGAGTTCAATATGCTTTTATGTAGGCCCAAATTTCTGCAGTGGCCATGCAGTAAAGTAGAAAAGCATAAAGAAATAGAGAAGGCAGAAATGTAGTCAATGTAAAGTGGGATTGTAGAATCTCTTCATTCTAGTTGGCCACGTAGGAACTTGGGTGCAGCATTGCCAGATGCTTTAGATTTTCAAGATAAGCCAGAAATCCAAATTTCATGTGATTTTAAAATGTCAGTAACAAATGTTTTAACATTTAAAGCTGTGTGGGCATGGCAGGATACACATGTGCTGGAAAGCTCATGTGCTCTATCTTCAGACCTATGGCCACTAGCTTGTAATTGCTGGTTCAAATGGTACACAGAATTAGTTTAATATTATACAGCCTTCCTTAACTGATGGGAGCAGAGTGCTACAAACCTCAAATGTTCAGAAACAAAACTGTGAACTATGATTCAGCTTATGAAAAACAATATAGAAAATCAATTCCTGGTGTAAAACTAATTGAGCAATATTACCTTGCACATGCAACAGAATTGGGGTGGGCTTATTTCAATTCAATAAACACACAGTGCTCTGCCAGGCAGAACCTATTCTAAGAAGTAAAATATCAGGAAAAATCCCACATAAGCAATTTTGTCATAATCACAAACTGTTTCAAGTCAACATCATCAATTTGTTTTAAATAAGCAAAAAACAACTAATTAAATCCAGAATCATAACAGATTCAACAGTTAAAAATTCTTGTTGTCAAACCAGCTATTTTTTATCTACAGATAAATCTTGATTTGACATACCTGTAAGTTATAGCTTCTAAGCTTCTATGCACCCACCCTCCTTTTATAAAAGCAAAGAACACATCATTTAATTATTTCACAAGTGCAACAATTACAGGATGCAATCCAATCAAAAGTTCGGTCAGCATCCTACCTTAGAAATACTTAGAGGCTTGGCTAGTGAAGTCAGTTTTATTGTCCCTTCCTGTCTTCCTGCCTGTAGCTGTCCCTGATATTTATTGTTTCACTCCAGACTTGAAAAGTCTGCTCTCATAAAGAGGCTGGCATGACTTAACACTATTTAAATCAAAGCCTCAATATGCAAAGGAATATTTTACCAGTGGAAACATTCCCTAAAGCTTCCAAAAATGCCCGTCTGCCTCTAGAACTCTAGCTAGGTACCTAGCACCTAACCTTCTTACATAGCGTTTGCCCATGCTTCAGATTTAGCACTATCACAGCACTTGTCACAAGTCTTGTCTTGATTTTAAATAACTCATGTATGTGTTTGTCTCCACAGACTTGTTCTAGATATCTGGAAGGTAATGATTTGGTCTTATTTATCTTTTATTATTCATTGATAGATGACCAACCCATAATAAGGCCCTACTCAGAGTAGATACTCAACAATGTTTATAAATTACAATATAAAAACCTGAAGATTTAGAGATATGAAAGCAAACCATCCTTTCCCTTGTATTTTTTGTTTTAGTTGGTAACTTCTGACTGCAGCTGTTGCCACTCCATAATGTTACAAGGTATACATCATCTTCTTGTTGAATTACACAGAATAGCTTTTGAGTTTCCCCTTTGTCAACAGAAGATATCTTTTAAGACTATGGGGATAATACACATATACATTATATGCACTGACCCTTTAATAGAGTGCCTGATGAGAGCAATGATCACATTATATTAAATTCACTTTTTATCTCTTCCTTAGAATACAAGTCCCTGAGAACACTGATCATTGCAAGTCTCTTCACATTTCCAACACTAAACAGAGCACAGAGCTTGACAAGATATACTCAGTAAATAGCATCTCTTAAAATAATGATCAATAATAAATACATTTGAATAAAAATGATAACAGGCCAAGTGTGGTAGCTCACACCTGTAACTGCAGCACTTTGGGAGGCCAAGGTGGGAGGATCGCTTGAGGCCAGGAGTTAGACCAGGAGTTAGAGACCAGCCTGGGCAATATAGCAAGACCTTGTCTCTACAAAAAGTAAATAAATTGAAAAGACAATTGCCAGGCATGATGGTATACAACTGTAGTGCTAGCTACTGAGGCAAGAGGCAAGAGGAGGCTGAGGCAAGAGAATTGCTTAAGCTCAGAAGTTCGAGGTTAAGTGAACAATGATTGTGCCACTTCAGTACAGCCTAGGTAACAGGTCCTGTCACAATTTTTTTTTAAAGGCAATAACAGTCAATTAAAAGAAAAAAAATAAAATGTAGTAAGAGGACTTCTGGTTAAGATAATGATAGCTGTTTAAATTCAAATCTCTCCATGCATCATTCAAAAATTATACAGATAAACAAAGGGAATAAAATTTTTATCTTTTCATAAAAGCTTAAAAACAAAAAACACAACAATCTTCATTTATCTGGAAGTAGAAAAGTATGTACCAATTACTATTGGAACTATTTCTGCAGCTTCTGCTATAACCTTTTGCAGAGACTATGTGGGATTTGGAAAGTGTACCAAAATGAGAAGAGGGGATTGAGAAAAAAAAAAAAATGTTCCCACAAACAGAAAGTACCAACTAAGAAGAAAAGATATATTTAAAGGAAACAAAACAAAAACAAAAAGAGTCTGGGTACATCCAAGCATTGACCATAGAGATGTGATGTAAAAATTCACATACAGAATGACTTCAACAAAAATGGCAGTGTAGGTAGCTCCAAGGTCCTGTCCATCCACAGAATTTCTGAAAAATCAAGGATGACTTTGAGAATCAACTTTGTAATAATTCTGGAAAAATTCAAAGACTTACAGGAACCAAGGAAACTCTGAATCAAGGACACAACTTAGAAATTGTAGAAAAGCTTTGTGGCATTTTTGCTTGCCCTAGCCCCACCTATCTTCCCAGCCCAGTGGTTGTCTTGAGAGGGCAGCCCACATTCACAGTGTGGGACACTGGTCCCTGATTCTGGGGACAGCACAGCAGATCTTACTCTCGAAGAATTGTGTTTGTCTATGCTAACTTGTCTGGGACTACCTTAGGAGCTGACTCAAAACATTTGCTTTTGTTTTACCTAAAGCAGAGTACACTCAGGGCAGTAAAGCAGGTATGCAGAGGGTATTCCTAAAAGTCATTGCAAGGGAAGTGAATAATTGTGGCAAAAAATAGACATGGAAACCCTGGCAGGAAAAGTTGGTGAGAACATTCCTTTGGGTTATTAGGAAATTCAGAAGCACTCCTGCATATTGATAAATTTAGGACGTCATGTGCATATGCAAGGCAAAGCACATGTGCAGAAAAGACTTCAGAAGACCCTAAGCTTTCACCTCTAGCTACTCAGGGTGAGCAGTAAGTTAAGGTCTAGGCAGAGTTGTACATAAACCAGCCAAGTATTGGAGTGCCAATCTGCAAAGACTGACAGAGTTTTGTTTTCCTGTTTTTTCTTTCTCTTTTTGGAAGAGCTTAAGAGGAATTAGTGTTTTCTTAAAAAGGCAAAACTATACTGAAAAGGAAGAAAAAAACTGGAACATTGATACTTCTCTACTTTAAATCTAACTACTAAGCTACAGTAATTGAAATCATGTGGTACTGCCATACAGATAAGCATACAGACCAATGGAATAGAATTGAGAAATAAACCTGTATGAAAAAGGGTGCCACACCCACTCAGGGAAGGAAGCATAGTCACCTTAACAAATAATGTATGCCATAGCGATAATAAATGACACATTCATGAATAGTCACTTTAACAAATGATGCATTATAGGTGTCCATATGCAAAAGAATGAAGTTGGACTCCTACCTCATACCATATACAAAAAAACTCATAATGGATAAATAACTTAAATATGAGCACTAAAACTATAAAGATGTTAGAAGAAAGCATAGGAACAAATCTCCATGACCTTGGATTTGGCAATGGATTCTTAGGTATGACACTAAAAGCATGAGCAACAAAAGAAAACTCTTATTCCTCAAAAAGCATAACAAAAGAAAACTTATTCCTCAAAACTAAAAATGTTGCTGCATTCAAAGAACATATTCAAGGGAGAGGAAGGATACCTATATAATGGGAGAAAACATTTGCAAATAATATGTCTAAAAAGGATCAAATGTCTAGAATACATATTTTTAAAACTCTTAAAATTCAATAACAAACATTTAAAAATCACCATAAATAATTTCAAAAATTAAAAACCAAATAAGTTTATTAGATTCAGGAAAGATAGAAAAAAGGACAAAGTATATCAAAAAGGAAAAAAATTAAACATTGCCAAAGAAAATTAACTTTGAATGCAATATAATAGCATTAAAGAAACACAACCAGGAGATTAAAAATAAGATAAAGTTGTACAAAAAGTCAGAAAAGAAAATGGCTATGAAAGTATTCAAAACGATCTAATATTTGTATAATTTGAGTCCCTGAGAAAGGAAAACAGAAAATTTAACCTTAACACAAGGAACTCTTATGGAAACAAAAGATCTAAATTTATTAATTGACAGGGTGTAATTAGCACCTAGACAAATTGACCCAGATTTATCAATGCCTAGATATATCATAGTAAAACTGTTAGAATTTAAAGAAAAAATATCCTCTCAGCATAAACCTCTGGGCATAAAGATCAAATAATGTACAAGTAGACTGTCAGAAAATTCTCCAAAGCAATCCACAAAATAAAGCAATAGTGGAGTATCTTTTAAAAAAAAAACTCAAGAAAAGCAGATATGAACAAAGGGATTGTTTTAATCCAGCCAAGCAATCCAATCTCTTAAGTGTCAATAATAAAGGAAAACAAATTTAAATAAGCAAGAATATAAGCAGTTATGTAACTATGAGTTCTTTTCAAGTTATCTACTAGACAATGAGCTTCATTCAAAGAGATACCAAAGAAACTAGCAAAGTCACTTATGATGAAGATTTAATGTATTTAGTTACAGATCTGAAACTTTCATAAAAAAAAGGAACCAAATATTTGAGGAAGAAATTACTCCAATTCTCTATAAACTATTCCAGAAGATGGAAGCAGAGGCAATACTTTCTAACTCATTCTAAGAGACCAGCATTACCCTAATACCAAAACTTAACAAAGACATTGTAAGAAAACTAGAGCCAATCTCTCTCATGAACATAGAAACAGTCCTCACCAAAATACTAGCAAACTGAATCCAATGATGTATAAAAAGAATTATACACCATGACACGTCGAAGTAAGATTTTTTTTCCCAGGTATGTGAGTCCGACTCAAATTTTAAAATGAATTAATGTTCTAACATAAACATTGCAGTTAAAAAAATAAATATATATGAAAAAATTGTGTGCATACTGAACATGTACAGACTTTTGTCCTTGCCCTTATTTTCTAAACAATACAACAATTATTTTAATAGCATTTATATCATCATATTATATATCATAAGTAATCTAGAGATGATTTAAAGTATGCAGGAGAGGCCAGGTGCGGTGGCTCACGCCTGTAATCCCACCACTTTGGGAGGCCAAAGCAGGCAGGTCATGAGGTCAGGAGATAGACACCATACTGACTAACACGGTGAAAACTTGTCTCTACTAAAAATACAAAATATTAGCCGGCATGGTGGCATATTCCTGTAGTCCCAGCTACTCGGGAGGCTGCGGCAGGAGAATTGCTTGAACCCAGGAGGCGGAGGTTGCAGTGAGCCAAGATTGCGCCACCGCACTCCAGCCTGGGCGAATGAGCGAGACTGTCTCAAAAAAAAAAAAGGAGACAGGAGAATATGCACAATTTATATGTAAATACTATGCCATTTTATATCGGAGACTCTTTTTTTTATATACATACAGAGTTCTAGAACCAATTCCCCAAGGACACCAAGAGACTGCTGTACTTTCTTAGAAGACTTTTCAGCATTCATGTAAAAAGAAGCAATTTAAACTACAAATTTGTCTTTATTCTCTTTGATATAAGGGGCAAAAATAACATGGTTTACATAAAGTAAATACTTTTTTCTTTTAAAAATAAAGCCTGCAGTTTTTTAATATTAAAAATGAATTAGTATAATCCATCATATCAACAGGCTAAAGAAAAGAATTATAAGATTATAGGAAGTTATAGCAAAAGATGCAGAGAACACATTTGACAAAAGGTAACACCTATTCATAACAAAAACTCCCAGCAAACTATAAAGAGAGGGGGACTTCCTCAATTGAATCAAGATCATCGACAAAAGCCTAGAGCTGACATCATACTTAATGGTGTTTCCGTCCTACTGAACCTGCAGCTGGAGTTGCCCCTAAAGCAGCAGAATTCCCACAAAGGACTGCCCCAAACTGTCTGAAGAAGAGACTGGGTGGAATTCCAAAGAAAGAAGCACTAAATGCCAGGATGATCAAACCAAACCATTTATTAGGGGAACTTAATACAGAAAGGGCTTCAGCTTCTTCATGATGGAGAGCAAGGAAAGATTTTCTATCTAGGAATATCCATTACAAAGGGGTGGGGTGATAGAGTTTATATGGAGGTTAAAGAAATTTAAGCTCAGGGCCCAGGCTAGTTTCTAAGTGTTCAGCAACATGTTTGATCTTTCAGTGTTTTGGGCATAACACCAAGAGTGAAACCTAATTTACACTATGGACTTTGGGTGATAATAATGTAACAGTGGAGGTTCATGGAGTGTAGCAAAGGTACCACTCTCATGTGTGATGTTGTAGAGGAGGCTATGTATGTGTGGGGACAGAGGCATATGGAAACTCTTTGTACTTTCCACTCAATTTGCTGTGAACCTAAAACTGCACCCTTAAATGAATGCACTTACCTCGATTTAATAAAAGAATCATGAATCTATGCTGATACAAATAAATGAATAAACAAATAGACATAAATCAAATTTCTTCCTTATAATGGAATCCAACTGACAAATGCAGAAACAGTGAGGAAGTTAGAAAATTAGCATTAGCACCTATGATAATGAGTCAATTGTGCAAGAATATTTATTGGATGCTAAAACTAATGGTTAAAGGTTTGATGAAAAGCAAACTATTTACACAATTCTAAAGTATCTTCTCACAAATTACTTAGTAATTACAAAGAGTAAAAAACTACTTTCTAGGGGAGAAATCAGGCAAACTCTACCTTAATCAAATAATTAAAGTTAAGATCACTAGGTAAGGGGACAAACCAACATCATATGACCTCTGATATGACACACTGAGGATACATCACATCTGTGGTGCTCCTGCCAGAAACCTATTTAAATCATATAAAAATATCAAACATTAAAAGAGATATCTTGGGTTTTTTGTTTGTTCCTGTAATTTTTAACTTTTGTGAGTAGATAGTAGATATACATATTTATGTAGTATATGTGATATGCTATACAAGTATACAGTAGGTAATAATCACATCCATCAGGATGAGTATCCATCACCTCAAGCATTTATCCTTTGTGCTACAAACAATTCAATTATACTCTTATTTTTAAACGTACTATTAAATTATTGTTGACTATAGTCACCCTGTTGTGTTATCAAATACTAGGTCTTATTCATTCTATTTTTAAAAACATTACCTAAAACCAGACAGTTAATACAAAAGCTGACATAATACTGAAGTGTATGAAAGTAGCAATTTAATAAAGAGAATTGAAATACTGTCTTCTTTGCCAGATACATATCCCTTAAATAACATTCATTCCTCATTATTCTAAGGGTCTTTAAATTCTTCATAACCTGAACATAATCATGTGGAAAATATCAGAAAAACTGAAGTTGATGGTAATTCTACACAAAACTAGCTTGTACTCACAAAATGGCAAGGTCATGAAAGAAAGAAATACTGAGAAACAGTTCCAGAATAAAGAGATATGATAATCAAACTCAATTTGTGATTTGGGTTGAGATCCTAAACTAGATAATATATATATATATGTACACACACATATATGACTATAAATGACATTAAAATAATTGGCAAAATTTGAATAAACCCTGTAGATTAAACATCTCTACATTAAGTTAATGAATTTGGTCATTGTTTTGTGTTGTATAAGAGTGTTCTTGTTCTTAGGTAATATATGTTGAAGTAGTTAAGGATAAAGGGGCATTTACTCTCAATAAGGTTCACAAAAAATAACTGTGTGTGCATGTGTATATTCAGAGAATGATAAAGCAAATATGGTAAATGTTAGCAATTGGGAAGTCTAGGTAAGGAGTAAATAGTCATTTGACTTCTTGCAATTTTCTGTAAGTTTGAAATTATTTTAAAATAGAATATTATAAATTTTTAAAAGCAAATCTAAGTATGTAGTAATAAATGTAACAATGTTAAGTTGTAGGATCTGCTTATACAGTAAGTTGTAAGAATAGGATATCTAGTAATAATTCTGATAAACCTATTTCCTTGTTTGGATGGAAGAAAAAAAGGAACTGGAATTGACTCTTTCTATTGCTTACTATTCTTCATGATTCACTGAAATGCAATGTTCTGAGCATTTCACAGCAGTAACCCAACCTCTCTTCTCTTCCTTATTCATCTTTTCAGAAAACCATGTTTCTTTATTGTTTCATAAGATCCTCTTTGGGCTCAATATAATAGAAGCTTCCATCAATTTTTGTAAAATACAGAACCATGAACTCTCTAAGCAGAAAACCCTTTATCTAATACTTAGTTGATTCCTGGATGAGTATATCAATTTGAGGTACTGGAAGTGAATAATTTATAATGTTATTTCAGCAGTATGAGTTAGATTTCTGATATAAACCTATTTAAATAAAATAAAAATATTAAACAGTGAAAAATATAACAGATACATATTTTCAGAAGCATTAATTCCCTAAAACCAAACAAAATGTTATAAAAACTGACAAAATAAAGCATGTTAAAGTAGCAGTGTAATAAACAGAGAATAATTTTTTTCTGCTGGGCACAGTGGCTCACGCCTATAATCCCAGCACTTTGGGAGACTGAGGCAGGAGGATCACTTAAAGCCAGGAGTTCAAGGCCAGCCTGGTCCACATAGTGAGACCTCACCTCTACAAAAAAATTTTAAAAAGTACTCTCAGCTACTTGGGCAGCTGAGGCAGAAGGGTCATTTGAACCCAGGAGTTCAAGGCTGCAGTGAACTATAGTCATGCCACTGCACTCCAGCTTGAGTGACAGAGCAAGAACTCATCTCGAAATAAACACATTTTTTTTCTCTCACCAGGCATATCTCTCTTAAATATACATGCATTCTTCTAAGGATTTTTAAACTGCATTCAAAATTATCAACATCGCTCTCCAAAATTTTATTGGCCAATTTTATTTTAATGAACATGTCAAATTATTTGAACGAAAAATTCTGGAAGGTAGAAGATTTCATGGCTATTTATTTCTCAAATAATTATTCCCCACTTTATAAACATTAGATACCTGAAGTAAGCAATAGCATTTCCATTGATTATTTCAGCTTGATTCAGTGCTAAAATTCTTCAGTGTTTCCATATAACCACTGGTAGCTTGCCCCCAGACTTTGTGGCTATTTCAGTCAGAATTTCTAAAGTCACCACTCATTTTTTGCAACAGCAGCTAATTTCTAAACAAAGCAAAAGACGTTGTTTTATTTTGAGACATATGGATTCAGTGAGTCTGACTATACACCCATGAAAAATCAATGTTTTCCACATGATAACTTAGCTTACCTTGTTATCACCATTGATTTAATTGATCAAAACGAATCAACTTCAATCATAGGTATTGCGTCCATATGAGCCATTTGCATCAGCAATTGTAAATATATACTTTTAATGTCACTTTAGAGGGTTCTATACCAGTAGTGCAGCAGTTACCTACTCTGATCTGGCAATTACCAATGGTAACGTAAAAAAGTTGACTTTAAAAATGATCATGCACTGAGTAAACATATTGCAGTACGCAGCCACTCCACCAGTATTAGCATTTATGGGTTCTTTTGTTACACATCGTATTTGATAAATGGTAAGATGCTACCACAGATTTTAAAAAATGAGGAGCATTATGCATAATATACACTTCAAACAAATCCAGCATCTTAAAGACTCCCATTTTTGTCATTAACTATCCAATAATAAGGTTTGAGATTCACATCAAAACAATATAGAAGAGAAAGAAAGAGGTGAGGGTACAGATGACAAAAAACTGTCTGAGAATTATTAATTGTTGAAGCTGGGTGATGAGTTGATATAAGTTCTTCATAATGTCTTTCCTATTGTGCCAACTTTTATGTATGTTTGAAATTATCCATTATATTTTAAATATACCATGTTTCATGCTATTGATATAAAACTACATGCAAAAAAAAATCAAAGTTTAAAAAAAGGTACAGAAGATATAGATAATATGCTAAATTTTGGGCTTAAAACAAAAGAATATGGAGGTAGAGGTACACATATTTGTTTATGTGTATAAAGTTGATCCTGAACAAAATAAAACTTAAAAATTAAATCATACTACTGTATAATTTAATAAAAATGACTGGTTTTAATTCATCACCTTAAAATATTTGTATTTGTGTTTAAGACGTTGGACTGCAACTTGTGATCATGCATGTCTCCTCATAGTCCACCAGGACATGACTCAACACATTTTTACTGTCAAGCATCATGTATATCAATGATTTGCTGGTATTAAGAGTAAGGTAAAGCTAAGAATTTAAGTTACATCAGAAACATTACAAAATGGAGACCATAACTGATGAACTGAGTATTTTACCGGTCCATTAAGAAGCAATTCTGAAGAGTTTACATTTCAGCAAATGGTTAAGAGCATGAAACTCAGACTATCTGGTATCAAAATCTGCCTGAATTATTTACTAGTTGGGTAGCTCTTGGGCAAATTCCCTGACCTCACTGACACTCAGTTTCTTCATCTGTATAATGGGAATATCATACCTCAGAGGGTTGTTGTATTATTGTGTCCGGAATTGGTTCCTTCCGGTGGGTTCTTGGTCTCACTGACTTCAAGCATGGAGCCACAAACCCTCGCAATGAGTGTTACAGTTCTTAAAGATGGTGTGTCTGGAGTTTGTTCCTTCTGATGTTCAGTTGTGTCCGGAGTTTCTTCCTTCCGGTGGGTTCGTGGTCTCGTTGACTTCAGGAGTGAAGCCACAGACCTTTGCAATGAGTGTTACAGCTCTTAAAGGTGGTGCATCTGGAGTTTCTTCCTTCTGGTGGGTTCGTGATCTTGCTGACTTCAGGAGTGAAGCCGCAGACCTTCACAGTGAGTGTTACAGCTCATAAAGGTAGTGTGCACCCAAAGAGTGAGCAGCAGCAAGATTTATTGTGAAGAGTGAAAGAACACAGCTTCCACTGCGTGGAAGGGGACCCAAGTGGGTTGCCGCTGCTGGCTGGCTGGCCAACTTTTGTTCCCTTATTTGGCCCCGCCCATGTCCTGCTGATTGGTCCATTTTACAGAGTGCTGATTGGTCTGTTTTTACAGAGTGATGACTGGTGCATTTACAAACCTTTAGCTAGACACAGAGCGCTGATTGGTGTATTTGCAATCCTTTAGCTAGACAGAAAATTTCTTCAAGTCCCCACCCCACCCAGAAGCCCAGCCAACTTCACCTCTCATTATTACATGAGTTAATCCTTGTATAACTTGGTTTAAGGTTTTAATATTTTTAACCACAAAATCAGTAACATAACAAAAGTAGGAACAAAAATAATAATATAATAGAAATAATATACTGCATTTTTTTTGAGTCCATGGCACGAGAATTCGAAATACCTGACTCTAAGGTCTGGCTCTAATACTTACTATCTATGTGACCTTGGGCACATTACTTAACCTTAGTCTTCTAATCTGTATAATATACATATGTAAAAAAGCACTTAGTGGAACCTCACACACAGTGAATACCCAATAGAAAGATATTTCAAAAGGTATGTTTTACTCTTATAAAGTTTATTTGCCAAACTTTTATATTGATCATAACATGAAATCATTATGCTATAAAAATACATACTGAAGAACTAATTATAAAACATTTTGCTAAGTAATTTACAATGGTGGTAGCACAGGCCCATAGTCCCTTAACTGAAACTCTTAAGCCTCATATATTTCAGAATTCAGAATTTTTCAGATTTTAGAAAGATAATACACAGCACAGGCTGCATATTTTATACCTCCAGTGAGGTCTGAAGTAGCACCCAATAATCAAACACATTAATATTCTGTATTGAAATGCATGAATATTCAAATTGAATATAGCTTTACCAAGATTACCAAGATTACCAAGAGGTGACTTTACCAAGTCACCTCAGCTCAGTAGAGGTCAGGTTTCGCAGCCAAATGACTTAAAAGAAAGCTTTTAGTTTTCTGAGATTTGACATTTCAGAATTGTAGGTAAGAAATCATGGATCTGTATTTGCATAGCTACTAACAAAGCAAAGTGCACAGATTTCTTTATGTGCCTGTTAACTGGATGATTGTCTGATATAAGAAAGTTTTCACAAAAGCATTTTTGTGTTTTGCAAAGAAAGAACCAAATGTGCACTTTACCCACATTAAGTTTTATGAGTTAACTGTGAACTCTTGTGCTTTTCTAGCCAAAAGGTCTGGTAGGACCACAAAATACAGCTACGTATCCACTAGGAGATCTGTAACACTTTCTATATTTGGATTAGATTCTCTTTAGGATATTCAGTAGCTCTGCTTCAGGTCTTCCTAGACTACTAAAATACAAAGTAACATACAGGTAAAAAGGATTTCATTGAAGGAAGAGAAGGAGGAGGAGGTGGGAGAGAAATCTTCTATTCAGATTAATTGGGTCATTTTGCAACTCAGAGTTTACTCCTATAATAACGAGCATTTTTAACGGTTTTGTCCAAATTTTTGTCTATACTTTTTAATGCTATTAATATAATCCAAAGACTGTAAATTTTATCTTTTCCAGGAAGTGTGTTCATACAAATTTTTTTTTTTTGAGACAGTCTCGCAGTGTCGCCCAGGCTGGAGTACAGTGGCACAATGTCAGCTCACTGCAACCTCCCCTTCTCAGGTTCAAGCGATTCTCCTGCCTCAGCCTCCTGAGTAGCTGAGGCACCTGCCACCATGCCCAGCTGATTTTTTGTATTTTTAGTAGAGACGGGGTTTCATTATGTTGGTCAGGCTGGTCACAAACTCCTGACCTCGTGATCTGCCCACCTCGGCCTCCCAAAGTGCTGGGATTACAGGCGTGAGCCACCGCATCCTGCCTAAGTGTGTCCATATAATTTTCTAGATGTCATTGGTTTGAATAGTCTTCAGAAAATGACTTTTTTTTAAACAAATGGTCAATAACCCATACTTTTAGTTGTTGCTGTACTTCCCTGGATTTACACTGATTACTTAACTCTCCATGTATTTAATTAACAGGAGAAATCTGTAGAATGCGTTGATTGTCTGGGTGAAAGGCCTTATAATTATGCTGACAACTATTATTAATAATTACAAAAGTAATTCAGGATAATTTTGCATGTAGTAAAATCAATAAGGAAAACCACATACTGAGCCTGCAAAAACATTATTTATAATCAATTGTAATTTCTTTCTCAGCAAATTTATTTTTTACATTTGGCATACATCAAAGCTATGGATGTTTAAATCCCAGAAGCCCAGAAATAAAATGAAATAATCCAACAGGCATTTTTAAAGTGAGGCATTTCTATTTATAAGTGGAAATTCTATCTTTATCTCAAATACTATATTATACCTGGCCAAAGTCACTTTTAGGAAGATAACCAAAAAGAAAGCTAAATGTTAGAAAAATTATTTTTCAAATACTAAAGAATTTTAATTAGGATCCCTGTTGATCCATTTTTGTGGGATTTTTATTATTTTTACCTTTCAGGCTACAAAAATCAGCAGTTGACATCAAAGCCAAGGTAGACTGGTAAATTTTAAACTTGTTTATTCTTCATCTAATGAATGCTTTAACCATCCATGAGAAAGAATCAACAATCTTCTACTTGAAAGACAGCTGTTTTTAAAGCTTCATGCTTTATCCACTATGTCTGATAAGAGTGATTACTGGGGATCATGGTCCATTCACTTAAATATCCAGAGTAAAGTTTCAAACTCAATGGGAGAAGACCACTACTACCACTGCTGTAACTGACCAGGCTGGAAGTACTTCTTTATCATGCTCAAAGCTGAGGTACAAACCTTATCTTTTCCCAAACCAAAATAAATCACTCAATGACCAGCTTGACACTAACTACAAAAGATTTTACAAAAGAAGTAAAGGGTCTCTTCGGGTTTACTGAAGGAAAGGAAGAGACATCTAATTCTTGTGAGTGCCAATTGCAAATGATTAATGAATCAACCCAAGCTAGCAGGAATGGGAGGAAATCAACACAGGGCCAAGTGGTCTAGGTGTCAAAAGGCTGAGCAAATAAGCAATTTGTTGTGATGTTTATAGAGGATTTTCCCAAGGAAGGTCACAAAGTACTGTGACTGCAAATAGAGTTATGAAAACTCCTCTGCTGACTTCTGGGGAGGAGCCATCTGCATTCCTGATGGGTGCACATAAAAGCATCTGTCCTTAGGTGCCTCTGATCTTGTTAGAAAACAAGGTGTCTTGAGGTCTTGAGGATGTCTTCTCTCTACTCTGTTTACTAGAGCAGACAAACAGATTCTAGACTGCACAAAATGAATATTCAGAAAAAGGTGAGAGGAGAGGGAGTGGGAGGAACCCTAGAAGGTGAAATAAACAGAATACAAGCCGTCATAAACTGAAAGGAAGAACATAAGAAAATCTGCTTCTCTGTTTATCAAAGTTTCAAAGGTTTGCAGAAATTGTAGTTTATTATAAAGTTCATAGGCTCTTACCACCTACTGCAGATAAAGAGAGGATCTTTAGGCTCTAACAGACGAGAATCTCTGTTTTACACATAAAGAAACCCTTTTAAGAAGAGAGAAGATTGCATTCAGACCAGTTATTACTAATCACTGCTATTGTTTCTGGTAACCACCGGGAGAAGCAGACTGCTGTTCTGCTGAGGCAGAGCAAGGTGAAAAAACACTTACCCATCAAACAACCTGTGTGTTCTTCAATCTCAGAAGAGTGAAAAATGCCTCCAAAAACATAACAACAAAAAAAACCCTGGGTTGTCACTTCTGTGAGAGTATTGAATCTAGGGTCCACAAACACTATGTTAAAAGTCCCCAAATCTTACTCCCTCCATATACATGTGATATCCTAATTAATCTGTGTGCATTGTTCTGAGACTCATTGCCTCCATTAGATTCTCAAATGGTCCTTAAAGGTTTAATAGCCACCACTTTAATATCCTTATAACCAGTAGGACGTAGTACAGGACTGAAAGGAAGAAATAGCAGTGACCCTCTATTTAGCTAGCTAACTCCAAAAGAGGGGTTGTCATGAACCTCTGTCTCTCTCTGTGTGTATGTATGCATGTGTGTGTGTGTGTGTGTGTGTGTGTGTGTGTGAAACAAAAAACTGAGTCAAGATTCAAAAGTCTTGGTATTATATGTTAATATTAATAATCATATAATTTTAATCAATTTTATAAGAGTGGAGAATTTTGCCAAGTGACAGGAAGACTGCAAAAAGAACTAAGGATAATATGTTAGATAGGGTATTTGCTGACTAATCAACATACTGTTAACTTGAAATTTAAAGAAATGTTTTATAAGTCCCCAAGCAGATACAAGGCATAGCATCAAAAGGGAAGTTGAAAGAACTGTGGTGATGCATACATAGGCGAGCAAATACGCCTCAGATTTCATTGGTTCATATAAAGAATAACACAGATTAAACATTTAGTTATTAAAGAGTACATATCTTGCATAATTTTTCCTTTTGCATTCTGCTGGTGCTCCAAAAGGAGTATTCAAAATAAATGTTGTCTCATGAAACATCCACGTGAAATTATTTTATAAGATGAGTGAATAATAACCTTTGCATTGAAAAACTTAGGAAGTTTTAAGACTGCTTATGAAAGATAATATATTGATATGAGAAAGCAAAATTCTTAAAATCTTGATTAAAATCCTTTAATTTCAAAATTGAAAGAGTAAGAAGAAGCATAATTAACTGATAACTAAAATTAAATACAATGTAGATAAGAAGATATTTAGCTTTTTCCTGGCATGATAAAATCCAAGAGACATAAGTTCCTGTAGATAAGGTGAGTAAATTGTTATTTGAATCTTCAAATTATGGAAACCTCTGAAAAAGGGATTATAACACTAACACAGTCAAATATTTTGGTTTTCAAAAACAGGAGATTATTAAATTCTGCTTGCACCAAATGTTTAAATTGGCATTGTTCCCCTCCCAAAGTTTAGAATAGGTTATTAAAAATGGATTTGAGTATTTAGAATAGAAAGTGGGGCTACTAATGGCCATCATGAGCTAAATGGGAAAAGTGATGCCAATATGAATGGTTTTCCTTGTGACAGAGCTTCTTCAACTTGGAGCGTTCTAGATCTTTGAGCGCACTCTGTAGGTATTTCTCTGTATTGATCAATATTTCTTATCAATGAATTTGAGTGAAGGCCTAAAAAGGGAGAAAATAAATGCCTACTGCATTTGGTGGGATCGGCGCAGTTATGATAGTTCAATGATTCAAAAGCACAAAGACTAAAACTGGAAGGACTTGGAACCAACACAAACAAGATGGAACTTCTTACAAGCTCAGTGGGATCCCTGTAAGATATGTGTTTATCATAAAAAAGTAAACGAACAAGGATATATAGATATTTTAGCTTACCTTAATTATACAAGCTAGAACATAATTAGTGATAAAGTATATGGTCATGAAAATGCAATACTCAGAACCATAGGGTACGTAGAGTCACTAATTCACCCTCATGCAACTATTCTCACACTCTGCTTTAAAGTGCCAAGCTGAGGGTATGGATATAATGATCTACCGGATTCCTTGGTTCTGAGACCCTTAAATTTTCATACTTGAGGCTAGGTGACTCCCAGATGCAGACTCTGAAGCAGTGACTGCAAACTCAGAAACTCAGAGCTAAGAAGCATGAATGATAGGGTTGCTGACAAACCACATAGCCCATAGGCTTCCAAAGGGGGAGACCCAACTCTGTTCCAGCCTGTTATCAGGTGGTAATATAGGCCCATGTGGTAAGATCTTCCAACTGCTTGACAGAAAACAGAAATATGCATTTTCATATGCAATCTACTGGTTTCTTAATATGTTGACAATTAATTTAAAAACTGAGTAAATGGAAGAAGATACATTAGTGAAATAGATGTTGATAAGTTAACATTGCTTTGTTATGGGAAATTTAAAGTGCTCTAGGCCTAGCTTTCATTAAACCTTCATGTTAGTGCTACTTTGAACTTATTCTCAGGTTTCACCATTCCTCTTTTTGTCCTAACTCCTCTAATGCAAGCTTCTACCTTGGTTCTTGGCATGGTCTGGAATCCTATGGGGCTAGTTTGATTGTTTTTGCTCTTCACTGTTCTGAAAGCCCTGCCAGGGACAGTGGAACTTCTCAGAATCTTCATTTCTGTAGCTGTTCTTTGTCACAGGTCTCCCCTATTGCCCTCAGATGCACACTGCTTTCATGTCTAGGCTGGAAAAATTGCACATTGTTGCTAAAAAAAAATGTCCACTCACTTTTTTTTTTAGTGTCTGATAAATGAAACAGGGTCACGTCATAATGTCAGGCATGTCAGGCAAAACACGCAAGGTGCACCATCAATGTCATGGTCTTTGCTATTTGTAGATTATTATGGCAATTTTCTGGCAGAAGGAAATAAACTGTCTTAAGTTGGGGGGGGTCTCTTTCTAATTTGCACAAAGGTATCTTTTGGGCTGGATGTGGACCCTCCCACTTTGCAAGTTCTGCCCTTATAGATTTTATTGTAAAATGTTTAAGGTGGTTTGGCTACAAATAACAGAAATTAACGCAAGCTGGTTTTAGCAATATTAAAAAATAAATTAGATGTTATAGAATCCCAGAAATAATGCAGATTGGGAAAGAGTGATCTAACTACATTACAAATACATAGAGCATCCTCATTAAAACACCTGGGAGAGAAATGTGGTGACACAAAGAACTTTGGAAACAAGCAAAGTCTATAAAAGGCAAAATAAGCTTCACATAAGCACTGTACTCTAGTTCATAAAGGTATTTTCCACAGGTAGATGGGTTAACAGTTCTGATGCTGCTATACATGTATAATGGAGTTAAACAAGTAAATGAATTGCAGAAGATGAGAGAGCCATGTTTTTCACTGTTCAAGTGGGAGCTTAAAGATAAGCAAGGGAAACATGATAGAATAATTCATGTAGTAATGTGTTTGAGGTGTAGACATGAGTATGAACTTATGTTTTGTTTAATATAGATACAGATGATTGCATATAAAAATATTTATAGATAGGTGTATATGCACGTTAGTATATACAAGGGTTATTACGTATACATCTATTTCCTTGCTCTGCCAGCTTAGAGGGCCTGAAAGCAATAACACTCCATTAGCAACAAGCATACCTAATACCCAGTGTTGGCTTCTAATACTATTCCTCAATAATAAAAAAAAAGAACAAGGGCTCTTTAGAGAAATAGCTGATTCTAGGACTGGAGCAGGAAATGTATGACATGAACCTGAAATATCTTACAGTGACAGAAAGTAAGGAAGTGGTTTAAAACAAAACCAAAACAAAACAAAACAACCCTACAATGACAGATGTACTCATTAGCTTGGGCTGCCATAACAAAATGTCAAGGACCTGGTGGCTTAAACAACAGAAATTTATTTCTTACAGTTCTGGAGGCTGGAAGTCTGAGATCAGGGTGCCAGCATTGTGAGTTCTGGTGAGGACTCTCTGGCTTGAAGATGGCCACCTTTTCACTATGCCCTCACAGAAGCAGAGAGAGATGGAGAACAAGCTCTCTGTTGCCTCTACTTATAAGGGCACTATCACTTTATGAGGGCTCCATGCTCATGACTTCATCTAAGCCTAATTACCTCAAAGGCCACATCTCTAAACACCATCACATTGGAGATTAGGGTTTCAACTTATGAACTGGAGAGGTGGGGGCTACACAGTTCAGTCTATAGTAATGAGGATATGTCAAATGGACAAAAAAGCCAACTGAAAGAGGTCCCATTAGCCACAGGAACAATTTGGGCAACAAAATTAAGTTTCATGGGATTATAACCCAAAGTACAAAGTAAATGTCCATGAACCCATACTTACATGAATGTTAAGTACATAAATGGGAATAAGAGGAAAATCTCTCATGCAGAATTTCAAATAATAGATACTCAGTTCTAAAGGAGATGAAACATAACTCCCTAAACCTTAAGTGTGGGCTGTGCATAGTGATTTCCTTCCAAAGATTACATTATAAAAAGGAGGAGGTAAAAGTGTAAACTTAAGAAATCTGACAAACGGTATCTCAACCAGGCAATTAAGGTTAATATTGATACAAATATGCCACCTAGATAGTATATATCCTTGATATGATGTGATAGAATGATACTTTTTCCAGTCTTCCTTTCAAAAACATGTAAAGCTCAGTCTAACCATGAGAAAAACATCAGGAAATAATTGTGGGATAGTCTACAAAATATTTGGCCAGTACTCTTCAAGACTGCCAAGGTAGGCCAGGGATGGTGGCTCACGCCTGTAATCCCAGCACTTTGGAAGGCCGAGGCAGGCAGATCACGAGGTCAGGAGATTGAGACCACCCTGGCTAACATGGTGAAACCCCATCTTTACTAAAAATACAAAAAATTAGCCGGGCGCGGTGGCGAGCGCCTGTAGTCCCAGCTGCTCCGGAGGCTGAGGCAGGAGAATGGCGTGAACCCGGGAGGCAGAGCTTGCAGTGAGACGAGAGCATGCCACTGCACTCGAGCCTGGGTGACAGAATGAGACTCCATCTCAAAAAAAAAAAAAAAAAAAAAATGACTGCCAAGGTAATCAAAAACAAGGACCGTCTGAGAAACTGTCAGAAACAAGGAAGCTGATGAGCAAATATAGCCTGGTGTCCTGGATGGGATTCTGGAACAGAAAAAGAATATTAGGCAAAACCTAAGAAAATCTGAATAAAACATTGACTTTAGTTAATAGTGTTTCAATATTGCTTCATTATTTTTAATATTATAAATGCATGATACTAATATATGTTAATATTCAGGGAAACTGAGTGTGAGGTATATGAAAACTCTGTGCTATCTTTGCAATTTTTTGATGAATCTAAAATCATTACAAAATGAAAACTTTATTAAAAAATAAATACATGAGTGTGAGCATACAGGAATATACTACTAAAGGCAAAGAAGACATTTGAACAACCAGACCTCAAGAAAAGCATGAAGAAGTAGAGCTCTGTTACCTCAAGTGTGGAGTTCTTGTGTCTTCATCTGGTTTACTGCCAGTAAAATGATTCAACAAGAACTACTCACAGCCTTTGCCTCTCTCTTGTCCAAATTCTAAGGAGAAAATATTGATCAGTCTAGCAGAGATCAGATGCCTAACATGGACTTAAGTGGCCATAATGCAGAGACCAGTGGTTTAATGGCATGCCTGCATTCTGTTTATTGTGAACAGATCCAAGAAATAGGGAATGGTAGTCCCAGCTACCAAATAATCTATACTCTAAGGAAACTTGAAAAGAAGCTATTGAAATAGAACTGGGCCAAGCTATACCAGACTCCCAGACAGAAGGATAAATGAAAACAATGAATATTTCAGTCCTGCCTTACATTTTTAATTGGTATGTCACTTAGGTTTGAGTGAAGTGCTATAACAACAAGAGCCACAAATTAAACAATTCAATAAAATAGAAGTTTATTTTTATTACATATAACTATCCAAATATGAGTAGCCTCAGCATGTTGGGTGGCTCTGCCATCCTCAACACTTGGCTTTCAACTCTGGGACCATGGCTATTTGTTACCACCATTTCCCAGCTACCAGGGAGAGATTAAAGAGAGTAGAAGACCATAAGCTTTCTTATGAAAAATAAAAAGTAAAGAGAAATTGTATACATCATTTCTATTCACTTCCCACTTCACTCCCACCCCTCACAAAAACATTTATTCTACCTGTTACAGGTCATGCCTAATTGCCAAAGAAGCCTGGGAAGTATAACCTCCATCCAGGTGTTCGTAACCAACTATAATATGCAGTATTCTATTTTAAAAATGAAGAGAGAATACTGGGAATTATTAATTATATCTGCCACCACCAATAATCCTTATCCATTTGTTCCCATGGATGATATTTTCTATGTTGATCAATTCACCTTGCTAAAATCTTATGAGCCTCCACCACCTGTGTTTAAAGGTGTCCAGTGAAAACTTGCAGTTCTATTTTATCCTAGAATTTTTAAATAGGTTTTATGATTGGCCTATTACTATATAGAGTTGAGATGACTTTATGTAGTCTTGATGTAACCTAAAGACCACAAATGTTGGGATTCTTCCCCAGTAATCCATCCTATTCTCCACAGTTATGAAATAGCCGGGCTGATAGAACCACTCAGGCTTCAGAAAGGTGATCCAATTCCCCTTGCTACAGTTATTAGTTCAGGGGCAAGCACATGAAATAATTGGATCTAATAACAGTGAATCTCAGAGATTTTGTTTAATGGTTTGAGATAGGGAAGTTCTTTTTCTCCCCCAGGAAATAAGATCATCTAAAGCCCTGATGATATCATAAACTTCTTCATCAAACCTGTGCCACTGATGAAATTGCTGTACACATTGCTTATTATATAAGCTGGTTTGAGTTGGGCTTTCTATTACTGGTCAGAGAACTCATTCTGATTGATGATTTTTGTGTCTGCCTTATCAAATGCTTCTGACAGTTAGAAAGGACAGTATGCCTCGGAGCAGCATTTTAACAGGGGCACCTTAATCAATACAGGATTATCAAGTCCTGGTTAATTGGTGCTCTTTCGTATTTGAAGGGCACATGTCAAAAGGATAAGATGCCTTGTTAAAACCTCAAAAACAAATAACTCTGAAATGAAGACAGAGTTTTAATTGTTGACTTGCTCTTCTACTTCTCTTATTGTCTAATCAAGGATCTCACCCCTTATAATGAAATGGCTACTGTTAGTATGATCAGAGGGGGTTAAACTGTGAAAAGATTATTATGAATGATCTTACATATGATGTGGACAGATACGGTCTAAATACACTTGTAAAAGTTTATTCCTTTGAGTTACACTTTGAAATGTTATCACATAACCCCATGATGCCAACATGCATCTCAAAGTCAGTGGATCCTTTTAAGATTTTGTGAAGTCATATACATCTTTTAGCACTATGACATCTAGCTCCATGGAGGGCATATCTACTGTCTGCAGTATGGGGAGAGGGTGAAATAAACAGACTTTCAAGCCACTGTGTGTCAAAGATTAAATAAAGCTAAACAAAAAACAATAGCAACAAATATAGACACCAAGTCAACAACTTTTTAAAAAGCCAAGCCAACATGTTTGGCTAAATTTGACTAAGTCTTCTTTTATTTCAGGAGGGAATATGGTCAACGCCTAGGAACACTTAATTTTTACTCTCTTTAATGAGACTGCAAGATTCCATGAGGATAAATACCTTCTCCCCACCTTCCCTGCAGAGCTGACCTTCCACATTCCTCACATAAAACTTACTTGTTGCCCAGGCACGGTGGCTCATGCCTGTAATCCCAGAACTTTGAGAGGCTGAGGTGGGTGGATCACGAGGTCAGGAGATCAAGACCATCCTGGCCAACACGGTGAAACCCCATCTCTACTAAAATACAAAATAATTAGCCGGGCATGGTGATGCATGCCTGTAGTCCCAGCTACTCAGGAGGCTGAGGCAGGGGAATCACTTGAACCTAGGAGGCGGAGGTTTCAGTGAACTGAGATCACCCCACTGCACTCCAGCCTGGCGACAGAGCAAGACTCCATCTCAAAAACAAACAAACAAAAAAACTTACTTGTTGATGGATGGGTCTTAGTTCAGAAAATCCCAAAATAAACCTTTTTTATATCATAATGGCTACCCAATGACTTATTTTATCTTTTGTTTTCTATTTTTTAAATATTTGTGGACTGTAATAAAGATGTATCCAAAACACTGCATAGAAAGGCAGTTCTTATAATTCTACAATCTACATGAATGAAAAAAATTAAAATAAAAGCACTAATGAATTAAATGTAATTAGATTCAGTGGAGTAGACTGCTTCATTACTGATTCATTTGAACCTGAGGAAATGGTAGCTCATTAAATGCTTTTCATCATACCTCTATGAAGCTGAAAGATATCATTCTTTCTATATCATGATTAAAACGGAAAAAAAGGAAAAAAAAAGTGACTGAGAACTGATAGTGAAATTCCTAACAAAATTGTATGACGAGAGACCAAGTGCCATTTACAAATTGGCAATAAGGAACTTGGAGTGATACTTTCTTCTCCTCTTTAGCATCTAGGGAATTTCATAGCAGTGGGAAAAGGTTAAAGTAGAAGAGAATAAGATATTGCTTTCTTCCTCAGGCTACATTTATAAATTCAGCACAGAGGTTCTTCTCCAGAGCTTGGTAGAGAGGCTGAGCATAACTACATAGTCCAGCAGTGTCTATGACCATTGTTTGGACGCAAGCAACAAGACCAACTATGGATACATTAAGAAAAATCTGTAAACAATTCAACATATAGCAGAAGACTCCGTCGCCCCCCAAAAAAGCTAGATGAATGAGGCTTAGGAATTGGCAGAAACCAGATTTGTTCATTACCTAGGGAGCAGGCAGTCCCGCATAATCTCTTCTCAAAAGAATGAACTCCAAATGTTTTCTGTCATTATTTCACTTGACACAACATTCAAATTCAAGGGAGAGAAGTCTCATAAACCTAGCTTAGTCTCATGGTTAGAAGGGCTACAACCTCTTAAGTAATAATTGCAGTAGACTCTATACAAACAGAAGACAAGGAATTCCCCCTGTCAAATTTGGGATTCTATTAACAAAAGAATGGATGTCAGGCCATTTTTTAAAAATGACAAACATCTACTTCCACAATTAGAAGTCTGAATCAGGTATTAAACAAGAGAAATGTTCATTTTACCACCCACCTTTTTTTAAAGAAATATCAGGTTTTTTTAATCCATGTTGAACATAAAAGTACCTGTTAATCATTCATCAGAACAAAGATAGATTCTTACAATTTCATTTGCAGATAAGCCAATGATTGCATCAGAGCCTAAAATTAATATGAAGGTTTAAAATAATAGGATCTACTTTGGAAAGATAGTTATTAGATCAAGAATTGAGAGAATATTACAATACTGTTTATATTTTAAATTTCTTATCAGTAGACAACTCTCATTTTAAAATCTTATGTAGACCAATGTGGATTACATAAGTGAATAGATTTTATAACAAAAATAGACAAGACTCATTGTGAGACTGAGAAATGAAAGTCTATTAATTTCACAGTATTAATCATTGAGAGGGCTTTCCTAGCCTTCTTTAGGCTTTAGCTGGAATGTCCATTTGTGGTAGACATCTGCAGCTATCTTCCCAGGAGGCGATGGAACTAGCGGTCATACTACACCACAGTAGCAAGAGCTGTTCATTGTTCCCCAACATATGTTTTCCTCTACTTGCATAATAACACAGTGAAATAATAGCCAACCAAATAAACACTGTGTTTCCACTCTTTCTTTCAATTGCCCTCTATGTTTTGGTAGATGAAATAAAACTTCATGAGACACTTTCTGAAATCCTCTTGAAAAGACTTAACAAAAAGTCCATTGCCTTTATATCTATGGAATTTCTTTCCTGATAGCTGGAATATAAATATGAAAGTAGGAGCTGGAGCAGCAACATTAGAGTATGAGGTGATCTTGAAATGGATCTCGAGACTTCTTACATCATAACAAAATAAACTTGAGTCCCTAAAACTTTTATGAAGCAGAAGTGCTCCTTAGACTTCCATCTTGCTTAAGCCACTATTGTAATTGGGATCTGTTACCACTAAACCTAACTATAATACAACTACCAATCCACCCTAGCAAATGGCCACTTCACCCACACCTGGCCCATTACAGTAGTCCCTTCCCCCACAAGGTGGTTTTCCTAGCAAAAAGCACAGACTTTAAGTTGGACCAATTCGTGTCCTTAATGGAGACTTTATCTATAGAAGCCTACATCCTTTGGGGCTGTTTAATTTGAGTAAGTATAGCATTGATCACAACCTCTTAACCTCTCCTATCACGTGGAGACACTTTCTATGGTATGAGAGTATACAAACAGAGCACAGAGCTGGGGGAAAACAGAAAGAATAGCTTAGTAGAGGAGACAAAAATATCTGACATCATATGAGTTTCTGATATCAACTCTATTCAGGCAACTGGGTGTGGCTCTGGAGATACATGGAAGATCAAGACCCAGCTCCCACTCCTAAAAACTTCACAGACACAGTGATCTTCGTTGTGTTAAATGAAATGATAAAGACACACATAGGACATTTAGAAAGAAAATAAGACAATTTTCTAACCAAGCATGCAAAGAAAGGGAGAAGAAATGAGAGAGGTGATATCTAGGAGGCCTAATGGAAGAGCACTTATTTCAACTTTTATTTAAGGTTCAGGGGGTACATATGCAGGTTTGTTACATGGGTAAAATGTGTCACTTAGGTATTATGTTCATAAATGTCTTTGTTTCCCTTTAGAAACTGTTTTATTATACACACATATACTAATGCATTCCAAATTTATATCTTTGTATATATATATATACATGGTAGTGTATAGTGTGTACACGTGTGTGTATATACACACTCACATGCAAATAATTTCAAGATACAGGCTGGATAAGATCATTTAGGGAGTATCAGTAGAAAAGAAATCTTGAGTACTGGGCAGTGAGGAATTTCACCATTCCAGGATTGGGGAGGAAAATTCAGCAAAGGAAACTGAGAAGAAACAGCTGCCAATGAGATCAGAGAAGTATCAGAAAGAGGCTTTCTCATGTGCAAGTGAGGCATTTTTCTAGGTGAAGGGAGTAATCAAATACTCCCAATCAATTTATCTTCAAATTTATGGTTAAGAAGTGTTCCCAGCAATGCCACTCTATCAATGTTCAGTATGCCCCAAGCCTTAACCATTACTCTGTCATCAATATAAGACGCCAGTACAGTGACACTTGACAAAGACTGGGTCTCTCCTAGCAACTGGGAAATTATCCTTTTAATTCTTAACATCTCTTCTCAAAAATATGGTAACTAAATCACGTTTAATTTGTTTCAGAGCCAACGCAAGATATAGAAGAAGCAAAGAAAAACAATTCATGCCTGGTGCACAGTTACAGGTGCTCAATGTGTACTGATTGAAGAAGTGAATAAAAGAAAGAGGTTGGGCTAGGTTTCCCCTTTGATTATACCAAAGATGGGGAGGATAATTGTGAAAAGAATAGTTTTGACTACAGGCTGTTAGGATGGTCCAAAAAGTTTCATAAAGTTATACATGATGGACTCTTTTTTTCATTATAATTAGGAAGCAAAGAAAATTATCTTAAACATAAAATTAGAAGTTGTTTTAATCAGGTGGAAAACTTTGCAATCCTTTGGCATTTCTAATTTTCTTGTCTCCATAACTCACCATGCCAATATCACATACAGCTCAAGGATTACTCCAATTTAGGAGCTTCAGTTTTTTCCATATTGAAGGTAATTCTGATTGATGGTATTAATATTATAGTATTAGATCAGAAAAGCTATCAAAAAATCTAACACCAATTTTTATTACATGGAATGATAATAACAATTACCTGGGAAACTACAGACAATTTTCCAAATGAATTCTAAGATTCATCTAAAGTTTTATTGATTTTACTTTGGAAGCAGAGACCGGGACATCAGATGAGTTAAATAAGTCATTCTTAAAGTATGATCCTTACACCAGCAGAAGCAGCATTACCTGGGAAATTGTTAGAAATACAAATTCTCAAGCCCTAACCCAGGCCTACTGAATCAGACACTCCGGGGGTACCCCAGAGGCCAGCAATCAGTGTTTTAACAGTCTGTCCAGGGGACTACAATGTGCAGTGGAATACAGTTTGAGAAGCACAGAGTTAAACGACAGGAAAACGGGAGAGCAAGCTATAAAGAGGAAGAAGACGACTAGCATAGGAAAGAGAGAAGAAAGATGAAGGGAGAAGAGAAGTAATAAATGAGGCAACAAGGAATATGAAAATAAAGAAGAGAAAGGGAAGGAAGGATTAGGAGGGGAGTGAAAGGAAAGGAAAATCACAGGTATCCTTTGATAGCGATAAACAACTAGGTGTCTACCGGCTAATTCCAAAGATTCAGCTCTTCGCTGTTTGATAAAAACCGTAAAATTCTCCTGGCTAGGAAATTTAAAGATTAAAAATACCACTAATTACTTCACAGAATTGTTAAGAATTGAGAAAGATAAACAATTTTCTAAATATCCTGGCACCAAATATTGGTAAAATCGGTACAAAATTTTTGGCCAAAAAAAATAGTTTAATATTAAATGACCTCAACATAGCCACTTTAACAATCCTTTTATTTCTCCATTATTAATCATAACTTTCACTTATATTCTGCTAGAAATTCTATTCTTCATTTCATTCACTTCTTGGCTTGCTTTAATTCTGCTTTCATTCTAGATCCCTCACAACTTCCTTGAAACTCCCTTCAGAGCCAATACTCTAACTTATCCTACTGACTTCCAACTAATAGGAAAAGTTGAAAAGGCACTAACTGAGGAGTGATGAGATGAGGTAAGGTTCAACAGTGTGACACAATTTTGGTCAGGAATCATAGATGAGATGGATATTTCTTCAAACTAAGACAGGAATACTTTCCTTTTAAAAGAGCCTGAAAGAAACAGAGCCAAACATCTTTTAGTATCATTTGACTTCCTTATAAAGATTTGAAGATTTCCTGGAGTTTTATTACTAAGAGAAAGCACCTGAGAGGCCAACTATTCCAAAGATTCAGCTCTTCTTCGTTGTTTAATAAAAACCATAAAATCCACCTGGCTAGGAAATTTAAAGATTAAAAAACAACTAATTAAACTTAATTGGGTCAGTCTGGGCAGGCTGATTGCCCTGTTTGGCCTCGGGAGAATCTGATCATGGATTCGCCAACTGCAACTTGGCCAAAGCAAGCCTGAAGCCAAGACAGGTGCTATATTTCTGTCTGGCTAGAGAATTTAGTTTCTAGGAAGAAATACAAAAAAAGAGGTTAAAAAAGGAAACAATGTACTGGGGCAAAGCACAACCAACCACAAACAAGTCATTCCAGACTCATCCTATTTTCTCAAAGTGAGCAAAGGGAATTATTTGAATAATTCAGACAGCAGGCTTATTTTGTAGGAGGCCTTAGATTTCCCTCATCCAAATTAACCAAGGATATTTTATCAGTTTTTCTTTGCAAGATTTTTTTTCTCGCTTGCAACCCAGAGGACATAAAGAGAGCTATGTAGGATGAATCAAATACATGCAGGAAGGTGAAGTTTGTCTAAGGGACCCAAATCACAATATACTATAGATTAAAGCATTGATTTCTAGAATCTAAGAGCAATCTTATCCCAACAGTGTACATACTTATGGTAATCATTTATTCCAGAGCCCCTTATTTTGAATGTAGTAACAGTTAATCTGGTTAATATTTTGACTGCATCAAGATAAAAGTGGTTTTGCACATAGAAGTTATTTTATACCTAGAAAATTAAGCTTTCAGTCCTACATTTTACCTTTTAGAAAACTCAAAGGAGTACATTTTCTTTAAGGATATGTAGATACATGTTTCTCAAAGTGGCCTGTGGAATACCTGCATTAGAATTATGGGTTAAAAATACAGATTTCTAAGCCCCAACCCTAGCTACTAAATCTGAATCTCCCATAGTAGGTTCAGGGAAACTGCATTTGAAAAACAATGCTTCCCAGGTGGCTCTTGTTCATGCTAAAACCTAAGAAATGTACTTCCAGAATTTTGCTGAGTGGCATAGTTGTTAAAACTTTAAAGGTCAGCTCTGTTATATCATGCGATCTTGGGCAACTTGTTTTACCTTTTTGTGCCTTGTTACTAAAGATTGCTAAGAATTTCTATTCCAAAATGTTGTTGCAAAGATTAATACATGGAAAATTTTTAGTACGTACCTGGCTAAGTAAGTCTCAGCTCCTGCTGTCTTTAACAGTAACATTACCTAGATAAAAATAAGTCAATTAAAAAAAGTGATGTCTCAATGAGATCCACATGGTGACCCTGTTGTATTCCTACATTTTCACAGTTCCTGCAATGCACTAAACAGTCTTCACTAAAGGCTAATTTATCTATGTGGTTTCTTGAACCTTCTTTGTGTCTTTTATTGCACTCCTAACAGTTAGCTGTCAATCTCATAAAAGAAAAAAAAAGGAAAGAGACAGAATAACCACATGGGCAAACATTTTTTTTCCTATGGCACAAGGACATAACAAGGATAACATCAGAGATCAAACCTTTATGAAGTGATTACCATGTGGCAGCTATGACCACATGTAACTGAAGGATGTTGCTGTAGATCCCATGACCCCCCATTACCCGATATAAAGCCTGATGACCCAGAGAGAAAAAAAACTCAGACACAAGCCAAAACTGTAAAAAAAAATCAATCAAATTGGTGATGCAGATTGTGAAACATGCTGTTTCTCAGGACTCTGGGACATGTAAAATATTTCATAAAGAGAATAAGAACAAAGGAAAATAATGAGTTTCATACCATGTAAAGGCTACATCCAGATTATATGTGCTTCATCAACCATGGTTTTTAGGTTGCTACTAAAGATTCATGTGCATAATCTCATTTAATTCCCAGAAAACTATGCAAGGAAGATAACATTCCTTTTAACATGGATGAAAAATAAGGTTCAGTGACCCGCCCATAGTCTCACTTCATATTCTACCAGCGACTGGCTGTTTTTGGCTCCAAAGTCTTGCTCTTCATCACTAGCCCTGAGTAGTACATACAAAGGAGCCTGCTGGGTAACCAGCACTGACATAGGGTCTGTGGACACAGCAGTGACATGCCTTCATGGAGTTTTCAGTCTACCAGAGAAGGTAGAAAATGAATACATCCTGATTAATATTATAGGTGCCATGGACCATAGGAGGTAAAAGGATTTCTAAGAGCATAAAATAGACTAATGTTATTGTGAGGATAAATAAAGACCTTCATCAGGGAGAGACATTTAACCAGAGACAAACAATGAGTAGGGTCAATAAGAGTAAGGCAAACGAGTAGTATTAGTAATGGAGGGAGCTGCATGTGTGAAAAACGTAAAGCAAGAATAAAACAGATACTTTGAAGGAAAATAATAATATCCAGGAAGGTTGGAGTTCCTCAAACAAGACTGGAAAGGTGGGCTGGAGCAAAATAATGAAAGGCCTTATGGGTCAGGTAAGACTTTGGAAATTTATCCTAACAGCAAAGAAAAAAAAATCAACAAAAGGATTAAGTAGATGACTGGTAGGAGCAGATTTTTCAATAATTTACACTCATGTTAGTGACTGGTAAAAACAAGGTTAGTTTAGAGTTGAGTTTCAGCCTTCACTCAACATTCCATGGCTCTCTTAATGCTAAACTCTTGCAAATTCAACTAATGCACTATGAATACAATAAGTACTATAAATACTTTGTAATTTCTACTAATGTATAGCTCCAAGCACCACCTCTTATCTTGATCTCAAGATGTACATCAGCTGTTCCACTCTTGTCTTATTGTCTGCAGCTGTGTAATAACAATACACTGAGCACCCATTAGAGTCAATTTTATTGGTAACTTCTGCTTGCTTAGGAAGACCATCATCCATCGGCTTCTGGAAATCAAAGCCAACAGCAGCTTCTATGATAACATATACTTGCTTTACACCGAGTACTAGAACCATATGGAAAGACAGAACAATTTTTTTAAAAAAATCAGTAAACAGAAGTAGCCTTTTTGTGTCATGTTGATAAGTCACTGGCTGCCTTAATTTTAGTTGGAGTCGCCGCTGACCACAGAATGAAACTCATTGTGCTAATCTTGAGTAGTGCTTTAGCCATGAATGTTTCTCACAGCTTCTAATTTTAACTTTTCATTAACTGATTAGCTGGAGATTAAAAAATAGGTGTGCGAGTAAGTAACTAGGCTACCTTTCTTTTTTGATTTGCTACTAACTATAAACAAGATTACAAACTTTACCCTTTTATTCCCCCCTTGCCTTTTCTATTTCCCTCCTTTATCTCACGAGTGCCTCTGTCTCCTGAAATCGTCCCCTTGGCTAACTCAGTCCTGCTTCCTCATACTTTTTCTCTCAAAGTTCCTCTTCTACTTTTTTAAGAATTGGGTTTAGAACTAAATGTTTTCAAGAATGCACCCAACCCCTTGGAGGAAGAAGCCTCAGAATCTAAAGGAGAAATAGAAAATAAATAATGTATGTTGTAATTTGATGTGATTCTCATCAGCGTCTACAGAGAAAGTAGATAAAAGTTGGAGCACTGCCTTGAGAGAAGAGATTCTGCATCAGGAAAGATGGAAAGGAAAATACTCAGCAAGCTCTTCCCCCGAACTGATTGTTCAACCAGTAAGCCACTGCTGACTATTCTGAAATTAAATAAAAACCTCGAATATTGGCATTAAATATTCTTTTAAAATTGTCTTAGTATAAAAAGATTTGGTGACCTCTCCCCCACAATGGGTCATGCCCTTATATAATCTTCTTTTGAGAGCAGGTGGGACTTGTACAGGCTTCTAAACAGTAGATTATGACAAAGGTGATGGGATGTCATACCCATCATTAGGTTACTTTATATAGCAAAGGTGATACTTTATATTTAGCAGGTGATGCTCCTACCAGTATGTAATATTATATAAGACTCTGACTTACAAAACTGAAGAAGGAAATTCTCCTGGTGGCCTTAAGATAAGCTGTCATGTTGTGAGGGCCTAGGAGGAAGCTCCCATAGCAAAGAAATGTATGAGGTCTCTAGTAGCTGAAAGCAGGCCCCAGCTAATGGTGAGCGATAAAATGAGGCCCTCAGTTCTACAGCTGCAAGGAAGTAAATTCTGCAAAGACCAGAGAGAGCTTAGCAGCAGAACTTTTCCATTCAAGGATCTGATGAAAATGCAGCTTAGCTAACACCCAACTGCAGACTATGAGACCTTGAGCAGAAGAAACTCCAGCTAAACTGGGCCTGTACTTTTATCCTACTGTGTGTTGTAAACGCACCTGATAGCAACAACTTAAGCATACCCTGAGAATGACCCTGTATAGCAGATGCACGTGAATGTGTATTTGGAGCTAAGGAATCTGGGAGTGGCCAACCCGGAGATTCATTGTTTGTCTATGAGGAACATCTGAGCCTCCAGCTTGTGAAATACAGGAGATACAGGGCATCAAGGTCCTGAGTTGTGTTGAATGAAGGTTGCCAGGTGGGGGTTGTTGGGGAAAAGGATGCTAAGTGAAAACGTTATATAAACTGTATGCCTTTTGCAAGCAGTTGTAGTTTTCCTGTCCAGCTCACTGCCACTGGACTCTCTCCCCTGTATATAACACCCCCCCCATAATAAGACATCTTGTTTGCCAGCTCTGGGTCTCTTCTTCAGCCTCTTGAACCTGGCGTGTCCCCACTGGAGTTGAGTTGATAGGGGTTTGATACAACACACAGAAGTTATAATAGCTGGTTCTATTTTTTTTGACTTCCAAGCTTTGATAGTATTTCATTAACATTTCCAACCTGGTTTCTGTTGCAAGAAGTGTGACATAAAACGGACTTTGTAGGCGTTCTACTCTTATTCTTTTGTACTTTGTTGGAATTTTCTTTTGTCTTAACCAAATTAACCTATACAGTCTATACGATCTTAAGAAAGCATAGATAAGAGACATCTCAGGAATGGCAACATGAGGAGCCTGTGAACCCTGTTGCCAGTGAAACAATCATAACTAGTGAAAATTGCTGGGGGGAAAGAAAAGGTTTACAGTCTATTATCCTAAAGGCATAGAGGAAATGGAAAACACTTAAAATCTCCCCCGAACAGTGAGAGTCAGTGGTATTTTGAGGCATTACCTGCCCTTCGGCATGATGGAAGCTGTACTTTAGGCAGGTACAGCCAAGAACATAGGGACCTCTTTCCCTCTAGCCGTCAGTCAAGAGCTATAGTATTTTCCCTGGCAGGGTAAGCCACCAGTACTTCTCATCCTGTATTTGGTTTGCAGAAGCTCTATTCCACGCAAGAGTGGCTGGGAGATCTGGGGTTCCCTTCTTTCACTCAACCCTCATTCAATCGGTGGAGACTCCTCCAGGTGCACCAGACCAAGCATACTGGTTCCTGATTGCCCTTGTCTCAGCTTGCTTGTAGGTAAGGTGTAGAGTTTCCGTGCTTAAAGAGGCAAGCCAAGAAGACCAGAGGCTCATGCCCCACACAGTGCCCCACCTGTGGAGAAAGCGTATTGCTTTGGAAACAGGTCACTGTCCTTGCCCCCAACTGTGGAACAGTGGTGAGGAGGACTTGCTCTTTCGCACTTAAAGGGAGACTAGTAGCTCCAGGAAAGCAACAGCCTAAACCACAGAACACATAGAAGTTTCCTAGAGAGAACCAGAGAAAGAGACGGCAGCAAAGACTATCCCTTCGGCGGTAAGAACAAACCTCAAAGTCTAGCTTCAGAGCGTACCTCTTAGAAGAGGCTAGAATTAAATTGGATCAGACTGTGGAGCAATTTATGACCCAAGACACTGCTGAAAGCAATAAAACAATTAGCTACAACTAGTGGTGACTAGCAGCTGAGTGTGGCACCAAATGACACAGACTGTTTACCAGATACCAGCGGAAAAGACAGTCAAAAAATGGTGTTTTTCAGAGGCTGGGTGGTTAAAAGTGTATGGGAGTATGGGAGTATGGGAAGATGCTGGTCAAATGATTTATAATCACAAGTAATGGGAGGAATAAGTTCAAGAGATCTGTTGTACAGTGTGGTGACTATAATTAATGATATATTGTGTTCTTGAAAAGGCAAACGGAGTGGATGTTAAGTGTTTTCACCAAAATATAACTATGTGAGGTGACACATTTTTTAATTAACTAGATTTGAGCCTTCCACAATGTAAATATACTTCAAAACATGTACAATCTATCAATTTAAAAAGAGATATCCCTGATAAAGTTATTGTCATCCCAAGTGACTGTGCAATGCATAAGGTTACATCCTCTAAGGCAGCACACTTGGAAGGAAACAGACTTCACTGAATATAATCCAGCAAAGCAACTGAAAATCTAAACAAACATCAACCACAATGAGCTCTAGAGGAGCATAAGTATTAGTATCAAGATTTGAGGCTAGGTACAGTGGCTCACACCTATAATCCCAGCACCTTGGGAAACCGAGGTGGGTGGATTACTTTAGCTCAAGAGTTTGAGACCAGCCTGGGCAATATGGTGAAACCCTGTCTCTGAAAAAAAAAAAAAAAAAAAAAAAAAAAGCCAGGCATGGTGGCTCATGACTATAGTCCCAGCTACTCCAGTCTCGGCTACTCCAAGTGGGAAGATCACTTGGGTCTGGGAGGCAGAGTTTGCAGTGAGCTGAGATTACATTACTGCACTCCAGCCTGGGCAACAGAGTGAGACACCACCTGGGGAAAAAAAAAAAAAAAGTTGGACCTCACATAGATAGCTGGAATGCAAAATGGTATAGCCATTTTGGAAAAAAAGTCTAGCAGTTCCTCTAAAGGTTAAACATAGAGTTATCATATAACCTAGCAACTCTACTTCCAGGTATATATCCCCACAAAATAAAAACAAATCTCTACACAAAAACTTGTACACAAATGTTCATATTATTAATAACCAAAAAATGGGAGCAACCCAAATGTTCACCAACTGGTGAATGGATAGATAAAATGTGGTATATTTATTTAATGGAATATTTGACAATATAAATGAAGTATGGATACATGTTAGAACATGAATGACCTTTTCAAACATTATACTAAGTAAAAGAAACTAGTCACAAAAGACCACATATTTTCCAAAGAGATAGAAGTAAATAAGTGATTCCATAAAACTGGGGCCACTGGGAGAAAATGGAGAATGACTGCTAATAGTTATGGGGTTTTTTTGGGGGGGTCATAAAAATATTTTAAAACTGATTGTGGTGATGCTTGTACAACTCTGAATGTATACATTGAATTGTATACTTTAAATGGGCGAATTAAGTATACAATTGAATTAAAGTATGTAATTGAATTGTACACTTTAAATGGGCAAATTGTATGGTAGGTAAATTATATCTCAATAAAACTATTCCTTTAAAAAAGAACTGCAATGCAACCAGTTATTTTCCTAACTGAACCAATATTATATTTACCCTATTAGAATTTCCTTTAAAATTTTATGTTTGCCTGATTTTTAGAGCATTTCTTTAGTTGTGTATTAGAATTTTAAATTTCTTGGCCCCTTCCCAGATTTCTTTTAATAACAAAGTATATATTGCTATAAATGAATACACAGCCAGGAACTGAAAGGTTTGATATTGCTCAGTAATACGTGGTTTGCCTCAAAAGATTCTGAGGCTTAGTAAATAGAACCCACATTGTCCCTTCTGTTCCTAAATCAGCAGTTTGCTTAATTCATCATCAGTGCTTCTATTCAGGCATATAACATGCTTCTATGTTGTATTTTCAGTGTGGAAGAGACAACCTTTAAAATGAGGCTTATTCACCCCTCAAAAGCACCGGGCCTGCAATTTTGAATCACTGCTCCACATCTGTGCTCTTTAAGGAGGCAGAGTTTAGTCGTTTAAGAAAAGAGATTGAAATATATCTTTTGGTATTGAAACATCACTTTATTAAAGCAAATGCATATAAGTAATATTAACTAATGAAACGTAATTCCATCAGAGAAAGTTTTCTTTAAGAAATAGAGTTATGATGCATTTCTTAGTATTAAGCAATTACAAAGACAGACTTTTTTAATGCACATTATCAATCAAATCTCAGCTTGTGGTTGAAGATACTCTCTGAAGGTTCATTTTCTGCAGTACTCATCATTGGAGGGTCCAAAAGTCTGTTAACTTCTTTATCACAGCCACAGAATATTTTTCAGAGTGTCCATATTAATCAGGGGAAATTAGTTTACCTTTGCAAGCTACTTGTGTTTAGAACTTCTAGATCCTTCCCTGATGTAGTAGAAAGGAGAAACCTCTTTATCTAACCTTACATTTCACACTTGGCCAAGGTCACCCAGAGAGTGTGCTTTCACACAGAGTAGTGCTGTCCTTTTTTTTTTCCTTTACTCTTTTTAACTCCTCCCTCCAGCAGATATTCAACTCCTTAGGCAGAACTAGATGTAACTTAATATATTTTTGTTTACATTTTAGAAATAAGGTAGCACTCACCTAAAAACCGTAGAAACTATTCTAAAGCACCAATAATAGCTAAGTAATCATAATACTGTGACAACAATTCAAGGAAGACTTTTAAGTAGAAATAGTGCTTATTGAGTATGACAAAATGCTGACCTTTATTTGGGGTCAGTAAGATGCCTTTGTTTAGCCAACCACATCCAATTCAGGAAACAGATCCTCTCCTAACTGGTGGCAGCAGCAACAAATTGATGGCAAGGATGAATCATTAAGTCCTGCTAATTAGTAGGGTATTATTCCTTCTATCAAATTTGAAGTATAATTGATTTAACCTCTTGACTTTAAGATATATCACATTAATTTATTTTTCATGTCTCAATAGTAATCTTTTCATGTTTTTAACACAGTCATTCAAAAACTATAGATCAAGCAATCAATATATTTACAAGTTCCAAGGAGGTGTAAGTTACTATGCTGGACTTTATGGAGAATACAAGGTGCTTTGGTTTGAATGTTTATCCCCTCCAAAACTCATTTTGAAATTTAATTGATGTGGGACCTTTAAGAGGTGATTAGGTCATGATGGCTCTGCCCTCATGAATGGATTTATGCTGTTATCCCTGGAGTAACTTATTACGGGACTGAGTTTGTTGTAATATCCAGCAAGTTAGACATGTTTCATCTCTCTGCCCCATGCACTCACTTCTGCCTTCCACCCTTCCACCATAGGATGACCCTCAGCAGATGCTGGCACCATACTCTTGGACTTCTCAGCCTCCAAAACTCTGAGCCGAACAAATCTGTTTTCTTCATAGGTTACTCAGCCTTGGGTATTGTTATAGCATCAGAAAATGGCCAGAACACATGGATAGAGAAAAAACTCTTTTGTCACCAAGGTACTTAAATATTAATTGGCTAATTGGCAACTAAATAAGAATATTTTTAAAGCCAAAAAAAAAGATGTCATAAGTATGCCAAATGAATTGATTGAATCTTTTTAAAGCAATGATCATCATATTGGTCTTGAGATTATCACACATTGGTTTTATTACTCATAGTGCTCACATTGGCTGCCCAATACCTTCATTATAATTAGCAGCAGAAATAAGAATAGTACCATTTCCTCCAAAAATGGAAACTACAAAATAGTTCAATTTCTACTGGCAAAAGTCATTTTTTATTTTGACATGGCATTATAAAATATTGGCCTTTAGATTATTCATAGAAATATTTCTTAAAGCATTTTTATAACCAATTATTTTTACATTAGACTGTCATTAGTGAATATTCTAGCAATTATGATATAGACAGATTTTTTTAAGGTTTAATCTGCTAAACCAAGTAATCTACAAACTGCAAAGTTGCCTATACTTCCCACACCATGGAAACAAGACAGTGACAATTTGAACTGAATAGTTTTAAGAATATTAGGAAAAGCACTTACTGCAAATCCATAGCTTAGTTATTTTTTAATTGCCCTTTTTAAAAAGGGATAGGCCTCTTGTACCAGATTATTTATTGATGATAGATGTGTGACTCTATATATATGATGCACTGTGATCCTTGGCTATATAAACTGTTCATATCAAGGAAGCTGTTCATATACAGAAAAGAGAAGCACTGACCTGAAGTTCCATTTCATCTCTAGTAGGTGTCATATCATAATTTCTTCAATCTCCTTTTCAATTCGATTAAACAAAGAGCAAATATGTTACTGCTGTGCAAGGGTGACACATTCATTAATCATAATGCAATTTATAATTATGAGCTACATTTGTTTATTACACTAAAATAATAGCTGCCATATGAGTAACTAATCTGATGATAATCTACTAAAAGAGTTCAACACTACGTTATATATCTAAGCTATTAAAAGGATTTAGGGTGATTGGAGAGTTTTCTGTTCTGTCATAGAAAGTGTCACAGGCTGTTATGAAATGGTCAATAGAAAATACATACGGCAGCAGGTTTCACTGGGAAGATACCTGTAAGTACACATAGAAAAAAATCCTGACTTTTATTTTGATAGCATCATAATTTTAGTCACAAAAGCTGTTAAGAGTATAGTACATGAAGGCTTAACATTGTTAAAGCAATACATTTTATGATATGTGCACAAAAATAAAAGTAACTACAAATGCCTGGTTTCTAACTCATGCTGATAGTTACGAATTTTCTCTTTCTCACGAATTCATGTTTCTTATACATAACAAGCTTCCCTGGGGAAAAGGGCCCTGGAGAGAGAAGGGTGGTAACTATTACTGAGGTTTACAAAGTGCTAGACTCTATTAACATTTCTCATTCCCTTGGTGCCTGTCTCTGACAGCTCCCAAAGCTCAGCACTAATGCAAAAACTTCAGCAGGTGGATGATGGAAGGTTATATGGCATAGTTGCTTTCTGGAAATAGCACAAGTTTGAAATCAGACATATTTGGGTTCAAATCATGACTCTGCCAGCTAGTAGATATGTGGCCTTAGGCAGATGGCAATCACTTGAGCTTCAAGTTTCTTATGTCTAAAATGAATAGAGGCTGGGCACAGTGGCTCATGTCTGTAACCCCAGCACTTTAGGAGGCCAAGGTGGGTGGATCACTTCAAGGCCAGGAATTCGAGACTAGCCTAGGCAACATGGCAAAACTCTGTCTCTACCAAAAAAAAAAAAAAATTAGCTGGGCGTGGTGGTGCATGCCTGTAATCCCAGCTACTTGGCGGCTGAGGTGGGAGGATCACTTGAGCCCAGGAGGCAGAAGTTGCAGTGAGCTGGGATCATGCCACTGCATTCCAGACTTGGGCAACAGGCAACACTCCATCTTCAAAAAAGAAAAAATTAATTTAAAAAATTAAAAATAGACTATTATCTACCATCAAGATAAAATGTTATAATGCATACAAATACCTGCCAAATCATAGGTGTTCAATTAATTAGAGTTAATACTATTTTAAATATTTAAGGCTACAATGTGGCAGGCACTGTACTAGGAAATAGAGATAAGCCTGACAGAGCAACTTAGGTTGATCAACTGTTTCAGTTTGCCCAAGACTTTCCCAGTTTTAGCACAGAAAGTCTTCTTGCATCCCAGAAACTCCTCAGTCCCAGGAAAATCAGGACAGTTGAACACACTACCAGGGCATTTAACTTAACAGACTATATCTAGATTCCAGCAAGAATATTCCCAGAGCATGAAACTGTAGTTTCAGAGAGTGGTCAAAAGGGAAATCAAAATTGTCTTCCCTAATCCTGAGTTGAAGTAAACATGAGAATCCTGGAGGATTCCAAAGGGGCTGGTGGGAAAATCAAGAACTGAATTACAAACAGAGGGTGTGAGGAAAATTGGGAGAGTAAACATCTGGCAGAGCCAAAAGAGATTCCTCGAAGCTCTAAACTGTCCATGAGGAAACATTCTGTAGGGTGGATGTGACCTGCCTGTGGACATTGAATGGAGAAAGAAAGTATGAAGTAAACGAAATTGTGCAGGTAACCATACCACTTGAGGAGGAGCCATAGCATAGAACATCTTTGCTAACGTTTTCAACAGACAAAGCCTGACTGGACCACAGTCTCAAAGCATCACATAATCCATGATCTCGGATAAGTGCCTCCATAGTTCCTCTATTTCATAATCAGGGAAACTAAAACTCCAGTTATTACCCTCAGCTTCATCTTCCTTAGCCATTGCTCCAAATGTCAGCCTTGCTGGGTTTTTTTCCTACTTTGCTTGAACTCTTATCCCAGTACTGCCCCAAGCTTGCTTTCTCCCTAAACTACTTTCCCAAGCAAACATCCCTACGGCCTCTGAAGGCCCCATCTCTATTAGATACTCGCATCAGAGTTTGTCGACTTCATCTGTATTCCTCTTTGTTCTTGCCTTCTTCATTCAACCGCTGCTGTTTTAGCTCAGGCCTGCATCATTCTCTGACTTGCCATAGCAGCCTCTAACTGGTCTTTCTTCCTCTATCCCACCCCTTTCTAATGCAGTTGCCAAAGCTGTCAAAGAGACTTCTAAAATGAAAATCTGATCATGTCTGTTTCCCACTTTAAAATCATTCAAGCATCCCCACTGAATGAACAGGCCTATTCAGGACAAAGCCCTGAATTCCTAGTTTGGCTTACAAGCTAAACACTTATGGTCTTTTCACCCATGCCAGTTCCATGTTTCCCAAAGTGTGCACCATGGAGCACCATTTCTGTGTATATGAAAGCGTTCTATTAAAACAAGAAGTTCTTTGGTATCATAAATTTGGAATTCAAAAAAGTTTTTAATACTACAGGATTTCTTATAATGTTAATATCTTTATGAATTTTCAGAACAGAAGTATAATTTGCTTTGTTTCCAAAAATCAACTGAGTAGGAAACACTTTTTGCAATGCTTCCAGAAGAACTAATGTTCCTCAAAAGATATTTTGGGGAACGTTGCTGTAAACTCACTCCCTACCATCCCCCTACTAGTAGCAGCCTTTACCCAATGCATATACTAGTTCTGAAACCCATCGCACTTTTGATGCCCTCACATCTTTGTGTGGGTTGTTGCCTCTTCCTGAAATGTTCTGCATTCACTCTTCCTCCTAGCTAGTTTATAATGTACCTTCAAGATTCAGTTCAAATATACTTTCTTAGGCCTCCGTCATCTGAATTAGATGCTCCTCCCCAAGCTCACAGAGCACCTAGGCTGCTTAGCACTCTGTATTTCCCTGAGGACAAAGAACTTATTTACCTTGATTTTGACAGTGATTAGTCAAATATCTGGCATGTTTGTTAATTGTTGAATAAATGGGATGTTGAAGATGATAGTAGAAATATTTGAACCAAAATTTAATGGGGGAATTGGACCAGCAGTATAGCAACTGCCTGTCTGCAAAATTAATAAGAAGAAACAAAGCTGTCTTTCTGGAGTGCTCTAAGTGCAGAAAAATGAACTGCATGACCTCTGGAGTCTTCTATTTGCCTTCAGAGTCTGTGAAGTTCTGGGAGAATAATACATGCCTCTATGAGTTTGATCTAGCCCCTTTCAAATGGATTATTCTTTATTTAAATAATGTATGACTTACCCTTCCAGCTGAATATCAATAGGAAAAACAAACCTGATCTCAAGTTTCCTAATATCTGCAAGTTAGAAGTGCATTCAAATTCAATGAGATTACCAAACTTTGATTAAAAATTATTGAAGATTTCTTTCCATTCTTTTCAATGTCATTTGCATAGCCTATCTTTTTCATGTTTATTTTGACTTTCTAAATCTTCTTAAAGAGATTCTAAATTATCTTTTCTTGGCATGTTCAGTGAAAACATTTGAATCTACAGATAAAATTTGTTGTATTTATAACCATCTTTTCCCCTTGTCAGATACTTTTTTCCTTGATCTTTTATGGCTTCTTTTTTTACTAACCCACTCTGGCAGGGAGTTTGACAGCTGAAATATGTGATTAGTGCCATTTTGTACCTCAAGGTATAGACTTAAATTTAGTCACAGTGGTTCTACTTGAAGTTTTGATTTATCAAAATATTTTAGTCTTAAATGAAAGCTGCCCACACATGCCTTTTACAAAAACAATTCTTACACAAAAAAGATTTATAGTATCCCTGCTTCTTAGTAATTCTGAACAGGTCACCTAGAGCAGCCGAAAATGGCAGGTTTCATTTCATTCTCTCTCTTTTGGGTTTGGATAGACACAGTGAAATTTTTTATGCATGCCAGTACTTAAGACTCAAGGAGCTAACTTTCTCACCAACTGGGAAGAGTTGTCTGCTAACTTTGCTTCTTCTATTCACTCTTCAACACACTCCAGTGTGGCTTCCACTCCCCCACCTTATGAGAACTTTATTTTAAATGCTTTTAACCTTTGTGACATTCCTCAGCAGTGATGGATTGAGAGGTAGGAAAACACACAGTACTTTAAGTACAGATAAGAAAAAGAATTTTGGGAAAGTGGGATTTAGTCTCCAATTATTTTAACTATCTAAATTTTCACCCCTCTACCTGTGCTTCTCCATTTTACTGGCCCAGAGCACATGAAGGCAGATTGTCATTGTTTTTAAAGAAAAATGTTATCAGAATACCAGGAAAATCAAATTCTTAAGTCTAGTTTGTGACATAGACAATGCATTAAAAAGCATATTGTCCTTGAAGTGCCTCATTTTTACTCTAAATCTAGATTTATACCTGTGAACTTATTACTTGAAGAATTAACGTATTTTGTGTAGTCCCAGCTACTCGGGAGGCTGAGGCAGGAGAATGGCGGAACCCAGGAAGCGGAGCTTGCAGTGAGCCGAGATAGCGCCACTGCAGTCCGGCCTGGGTGAAAGAGCGAGACTCCGTCTCAAAAAAAAAAAAAAAAAGAATTAACGTATTTTGAAGGTTTTTAATGTAAATGTTAAGAAAATAGCCTGTAACAGCTAAGCTTAGGATGTCATAAATTCCCTGAAGGAAAAGCTATGTTCAATATTATTCAATCCATTGTGCCTACCACACAGGCATTTCAGTATTTTAAAAAGCACTATATATTGAATATTAAGTAGAGAATGGAGGCAAATGACTAATTGCAAAAGACATATTAATTTCTTACTCTCAAATCCACTTGTTGGCCTTTCCAATCATTGCTGTGGGGGATATCTTATTTAAGAGAATAGAATCACCTTAGTTGGAGCATCTACCAGAAAAGTAGAAAAGTTTCTTCAATTAAGCAACAAAAGGTGTTGATGTTCTACGGAGATCAAACTAACGTCCCATGGTCAAGTCTTAATTATGTCGGAAAGAGACAGCATAGAAACTTTCTCCACCAGGCTGAGATGCCAGGTTCATACCTTTTAATCTATTTCAGACAGCTACAAATTTCTGGAGAAAATAATACAATGGGATATGCTTGTGTTCACACAATTCATCAAGGCCACCCTCAAGATTGCCTAGCTTATTTTGTAACACCCTAAAAGGATGATTTCAGGTCTTCTATATTCTCCTCACAGGTCTCTGACCTTTGTCCATCCTCTGCCATTTCAGAGAATGATCCTCTATCTCTATCTGATTTTGCCGATAAATTAGAAGCATCAGAGAAACATCTACAACTCTCGTGACTAATTATGCACACCTACTCACACAGGCACTCAGATTCACCCATTTTCCTACCCTGAAAATGGAGGAAGTATCACTCCTCCTGTCTTTCTTACTTTTCAACTTCTCATCAGCTTCATGGCTGGAGATTACCTTCCCCTGCCTCCTACGCTGCATCTCTCCTCTACTAGATTCTATCTCTTAGCACTGAAGTATGCCTTAGTCATTCCCTTAGAAAAAAAGAAATAAAGTCCTTAGACCCCACATTCTCCTAAGCTACTCTTCTATGGCTTTTGTCCCCTTAACTCTTATAAAGAATTCTTTACCTTCACTGTCTCTACCTTCAACTGACTCTTCAACCCATCCAGTGTGCTTCTGCTACACCATGCATGAAAACAATGTTCAATAGTCAATAACCTTTGTGATTCAAACTTTTGCTTCTTCATTTTATAAGACTTAACAGTATTTGACAATATTGAACCCTCGGTCCTTTTTAAAAGACAGTTTTCCTTGGGCACTAGAGCCCCAGATTTTTCTTGTTTTCCTCCCACTTCACTATGACCAGCCTGCCTCAGTCTCCCTCATCTTCCTTTACTCAGCCTTTAAATGCAGGTGGGGGTGGGGAATGAAATCCCTGTTTCTCCACAGTGCTTTACTTCTCACTTGAAACTGTTACTAACTCATCTTATTCCCTCCTACAGCTTCAATTACCTTCTATATGATAGTAACACCCAAAATTATGTCTCCTACTCAGAACTCCCTTAGGAACCTCAGATTGTTTATCTCACTGTTGAACTGAAGTCTGCACTTGGATAGCTCCTAGGTACCTGCAACTGCATACGCCAAAACTAAACTTATGATTTTTATTCCCAAACCTACTCCTTATCAAATGTTTTCTGTGTAACCTGAACCCTATATTCTTTATCTTATAGGGAGAAGGTAGGACAATTATGGACAAGAAACAGTTTTACTGGACTAGCAACTTTTACCCACTGACAAAATGTATATATCTGTTGGTGGATCAGGGAGGCTTATGAAGTATGGCCTACTCTCCACATATTGTCAAATACACACACACACGCGCGCACACACACACACACACACACATAAACAAAGGGCTCCCAAATTCCAAATAAGTTTGTGTTTCTTCAGGCTGAAGTAAGGACTGAGGAATGGTGAACTTAGCTTATCTTACCTAAGCACTGTGTACTCACCTCTGTACTTTTAGGGATAACCAACAAGGCCACACCCCCTTCATCTGCATAGAGAACATATCTTCTCTCCTGTCTAAGGCATTAGCCCTTTTAATCTCTACTCACCATAAAGTTCCAGCATTCGCTCATATCACATCCTCTAGCATAATTGAGCCATTCACTGTTCTACCCCTTTCCACTGCTAGATGGAAAAGACAGAAATTTATTTCACAAAGTAGGATGTTATGAAGGAATGTTTCATCAACTTGTTTATACCTTGAAAATATACAAAATGTTTAGCCATATCCTACTGTCAAGGTTATAATATTATTTACTTACCTTCTAATCAAATTTATGGTTTTTTAAAAAGTGTTAATGTTACTTTTAAAATTGCTCTCTATTTCCTTAAGTATGAGGAGCATGAGACTTAAGGCATCTGAAGATGAGTTCATTTTTGTGAAACAACTTTCTTAGTAAATGGAATCACCATCCATATAGTTGCTCTGCTCATGCCAGAAATGTGGAAGTTATCCATATTTCTTTCTACCTCACTCATCGTGTTGAACCAATCAACCAAGTCCTGCTAAACATGTTATATATTTTAGAATTCATACACTTGCCACCATTTTTTTACAATCACCACCCAAATCCAAGTCATTATCATCTGTCACCTAGAATACTATAATAATCGCCCAGAAGTCTTCATGCCCAATCCTGTGTTTTTGCAAATCATTGTCATACTGCAGCCAGAGTAACAAGTTAAATTATTAACCTCAACCTCCTGGTAATCACCCAATGCAGCAAGAAACAAAATTCCAAAATTTACCTTTAATGAAATTCTTAAAAATCCATTAAAACAATGAAGAAGCCACCAAGTGCAGTGAAGATAAAACAAGAATGCAAGAACATACCAAGGAAAAAAATGTATTTCAGACAGAGTTTACCATGTTTTGTCTAATATAACCCCTGAAATTCAAAATCAAATATACTTAAAAGGTTGATGTTGGGTTTGCTCCTGCAGATCCACTCTACACCTATTCTAACCTGTTCTGTCCTGCAGTCAGCTGACCTCTGTGGACTGCATTAACCAGGTGCCTCTGCCTTTAGCTTCCCATTTGATTTGGTTAATAAAAATCATCTCAGAAGATGACAGAGTAGGAAGATAGTATGGTTGAAATATTTATCCACCAGTTCTTTCCCTATTGAGCCACAAGTTTGGCAGTGGCCATGTTTCTTTACAAAAGGACACAGATCCAGTTAGGTGGCCAGCAGGATCTTTCCCCATACCAACTCCATCTCCTATGCCCCTGTCCTTCAGAGATTCTGGCTCCCTGTTGTTAGTCTTATGGTACTTCATCATCTCTTAGTGGTCTCCCTACATAAGACTATACTCTTATAAGCAAACTCTATAATAAATTATCCTCAGTTACTCCACTCAGATGGGCTGCCTGCTTTCTGTTGATATCCTGCCTGGGAACATTGTTTAAAACAATATGAAGAGAGTACATGGATGGAGGTGTGGACTTCCTCGAGAATAAATTTGGCATCACAGAATGAGAACATAGACACACCATCTTTACAGAAAGTAGTCCACAGATGAGTCTAGGATGAGACTGAATTATAGCCATCTTTGGTTGCTGAAAAGACAATTGTTGATATGAGGATGGGTGGGCAAATAAAGGCTGAACAACTCACATACAAATAAATCTCTGCCAGTTATATTATTGCCCAGGCACTGCCTCACATAGATTTTGTGCAAATGACTGGCTCAAATGTGATTAGTCACCTCAATCAAAATGTGTTATTATAGAAAAAGGATACTGTACAGAATCATTTAAAAATATTTTAAGAAGAAAGGAACAGGGAAAACAAATGGTAGACCAAAAACACAATAACTGGAAAAAATATTGCCACCAAGTAGATGAAAATCATGGCCAGGCACATTGCCATGAATTCAAAATAACTAAGTGAATTAATCAAGGACTTCAAAGAAGAAGTACAAGAACTCAGGAAAAAAGTAGTGAGAGAATACAGGGAGATGAAAAATAGTCTTACACAGCTCAAAAAAGTGAGTTAGAATCACAAAAATAAAATCCATCAGAAAAGAAAAAGGAGACAATACTGCTAAAAACACAGTAATAGATATAGAAAGGTTTGGGGAAATTAACTGGAAATAATAGAAATTAAAATTGTAAAAAGGAGAGAGAGGCATATAACACTAATATCCTCTATTTCATACATAGAATATAAAATGCATTATTTAAACTTAGTAAATCAAGTAAGGGATATAAGTTTTTAAAGGAGGTAATCAATAGAGAACCTAATAAAAATAATATTATCCATGGAAATCATTTCATGAGGAGAAGGGGGTCAAAATAAGAAAATATATACTAATTTTATTCATTCTGAAAAGTGATGGATAAAAACTAAAGATGTATTAATAAATGATATCTATGTCTTTACATGATATATAAATGTATCTATGTCCCTCTGTGTACAGGAATATAGGTGTAGATATAGATGCATTATTTTTAAAAAACTAGAAAAGGGGGGAAACTCAACCGATAGAAACCTGCCAAACTGAAAAGCAAGGAGAAAAAAAGAATAATATAGAAGAGAACAGAACATTCAAGACCTGTGGAACAATTTCAAAGGTAAAACACATGCAAAATTGGAATTACAGAAGGAGAAGAAAATTTTTTAAAAAATTATAGCCTGGAATTTTCCAAAATGTATGTTAGATAACAAACCAAAAATCCAGGAAGTTCAGAGAACATCAAGCAGGCAGAATAAATGCCACAGTCTATACCTAAGTATATCATATTCAAACTTCAGAAATTTAAACACAAAAAGAAAATCCTGAAAGAACATAGAAAGAAAAAAATACATTTATCAATAGAAAAAGATAATAATTACAACAAACCTCTCATCAGAAATCATTTAAGCAAGAAATACAATATTTAAAGTGTTGAAAGGAAAAAAAAATACCACCTAGAAATGTACATCCAGCAAATTATCCTTCACAAGTATAGGAGAAATAAAAAACTTTCCAAGGCCGGGCACGGTGGCTCACGCCTGTAATCCCAGCACTTTGGGAGGCCGAGGCGGGTGGATCACAAGGTCAGGAGATTGAGACCATCCTGGCTAACAACGGTGAAACCCTGTCTCTAATAAAAATACAAAAAATTAGCCAGGCGAGGTGGTGGGCGCCTGTAGTCCCAGCTACTCGGGAGGCTGAGGCAGGAGAATGGCGTGAACCCCGGGGGGCGGAGCCTGCAGTGAGCCGAGATCGCGCCACTGCACTCCAGCCTGGGCGACAAGAAGACTCTGTCTCAAAAAAAAAAAAAAAACTTTCCAAACAAAAACTGAAAGAACTCATTGCCACCAGAGACATGCTGTGAAACAAACATTAAAAGAACTTTGTCACCAATAGGTGTTAACCTAATACCAAACAAATCAAGGAATTATAAGAAAGGAAACTACAGACCAATAATCCTCATGAACTTAGATACAAAATCCTCAATAAATTATTACCAAATCAAATCTAATGATGTATAAAAATTATACACCACAACCAAGTGGAACTTGGATCCGCGTGGTATGCAACACTGGTTCAACATTTGAAAATTTATCATTGTAAATCCATCATTTCAATAGTTTCTTAGATAGCTAAACACAGTCTTACCACATAATCTAGCAATTGTGCTTCTAGGTACTTATACAGCTAATTTAAATATGTATGTCCACAAGTAAACTTGCATGTCAATATTTATAGCAGCCAATTCTCTCTACTGAGGACTGGCAGCAACCAAGATATATTTCAATAGGTAAATGGAAAAAACTGTGCTATATTCATATAGTGGCTATTCAGTGACTAAAAAGAAATGAGGTATCTGTGTTAGCTTGCTAGGACTGCTATAACAAAATGCCACAAACTGGTTTGCTTAGAAAATAAATTTATTTTCTCATAGCTCTGGAGGATGGAAGTCCAAGGTCAATGTGTCAGTAGATTTGTCTTTCAACAAAAGCCTTTCCTTGGTTTGCAAATGGCCACCTTCTCACTGTGTCATCACATGGTGCTTCTTTGTGTATGCATCCCTATTGTCCCTCTGCTTGTCCAAATTTTATCTTCTTATAAAGAAACCAGTCATATTGGATTATAGCCCTTTAAGCCTAACTTAATGGCCTCATTTTAATTTAATTACCCCCTTTAAAGGACCTATATCCCAATAATCACATTCTGAGTTACCGTTGGTTAGGACTTAATATAGCTGTTAATATAGCTCCATTAATATAGCTTAATATAGATACAGGTGGCTATATATAAAAAATATTTATGTATATGTGTATACACATAAGTTAGCATGCACACAGATATTCTCTTGCTCTGTCAGCTGAGAAGGCCAAGAAACAATGACACCCCATTAGTAATGATTACACATAGCACTCAGATGTTGGTTTCTACCACTAGTGTCCAAAAAAAGCAATCAGGGCCCCTTGGAGAAATCGCTGATTCTAGGATCTTGTCAAGAAATATACCAGCTGACCATGGAGCATCTTCTAATCTTGTAGAGTCAGAAAGTAAGAAGTGCATAGATAGAAAAGGAAAAATCACAACGATAGGAATAGGTCAAAGAGAAAGGATTCAAATGAAGAGAGTCCCGGATGGTCAATGCTAGAGTGATTTGAGCAACAAAATAAAGTTGTATTGGATTAAAAACCATTGTATAAACAGATATCCATGAGCCCATACTGATGTAAATAAATGACTAATAAATTTTGGAGAAGAGGTACATCTTCAGTGAAGACCCTCTGCACTCAAAGGGGATGGAACTTAACTCCCCACTCAAGTGTGGGCTGCACATCCTGGTTTTCTTCCAAAGAAGATAGCACGGAATAGGGAAAATAAATTTTCTAAGGGAGATGTGATGAAAATGACACTTCACCTTTGTGGTCTTCCTCCCCATAACACATAATCTCATCTAGTCATGAAGACAATTTCATATAAATTCAAAATCATATTAAAATTAAAACAGAATCTCAACAGAATGATTATGAATTAAATAATTTTCAAAAGTAATCTCCTTCTCAACAAAAAGCACCAATCCTAGAAGACTTCAAAGGGATTGATCTCATGTCTTTAATTTTGAAAGTCCTAATATACTACAGGTATGAAACTAGACTAAAATAAAACAAAAAAGAGCGAAACAGAATGATTACTCATTTACGAATGTGCACATAACTATTCTAAATACAATAAGAAACTGATGGATATTTTTTAACATGATTGTGCTTTATGGAAACACGCCTAGAAGTATCTCCTTAAGATCAGAAACACAACAAATATATCAGCTATCACTAATATTAATATTTATAATTCTTTCAGAAGAATCAGCTGAAAGAAAGTTGAGTGAAAAGTAGAGGAAGTAAAAAATTATACAAAAAAAAAGAAAACTCACTCTTTGCAGATTAAATCTTAGAGAACCCAAGAGAAACAACGGAAAATAATAACAAACACTAAAGGACTTCAGTAAAATTGCTGGGTACAAAATCAATATAAAAAATAATAGCCTCAATATATACAAATAAAAACCTGTTAGAGGATATAATGGAAGAAAATATGCCACTTATAGACATAATTTTGAAAAATAACATAACTAGGAATAAGCCTGGGAAATGTATATATTTATGTAGAAAACATTAAAGTGTTAATGAAAAAGCCAAAGACTAGAATAAATGGAAAAGCAATCTCTGTTCTTGAATGTCAATGCTTCACAAATTAATTTATACGTTTTAAGTGACCCCAATAAACTAAAAACAAGCAGTACAGTGGAGAAAGTATAGTCTTTTCGATGCACAAGCCTGGGAAAGCAATAAATCTTACCTCTTACTTCACACCATATGCAAAAATAACCTCTAGATGGATTGCAAATGTAAATGTGAAAGAGAAAATGTAAAGTTATCAAATTAAAAACATAGATAAGCACATCATGACATTTGAGTAGATATGCAAAAATTTCTGAAATGGTATACAATTCATGCTAACCAAAAAGTAAAACATTGTTAAATTTAATAATTCAATCTTAAGATTGATCCGTCAGAATACTCCAATGAAATTCAGAAAAAGGCAAACGATAGAAAGGAAAAAATGTGCAATGTACACACAAACACACATATTCAACTGTAATCAATAAAGGGTTCAAATCCAGAATAGATAAAACACTTCTATAAACCAGTAAGAAAAAAAGATAACCCAACAGATAATAGGCAAAAGATTTCAGCAACCAGTTCACAATAGATGTCAATAAACATGAAAGCTATGCAGCTTCAATTAGTCATCATAGAAATGCAAATTTAAATTACCTTGCAAATCACCATGCCTCCTCCACAATAGCTAAAATACTGTACCAAAAAAAAAAAAAATACAAATGTAGGTGAGGGTGTGGAGGAAATGAAACTCATGTACTACTAGTGAGAGTGTATGTTGATTAAAAACAACTTTGAAAAACTGTTTGGCAGCATCTACTAAGGCTTACCACATATGCACACTCTCTAACTCAGCAATTCTCCTCCCAGATAAATGGCCAACATAAATAAACACATATATTCACCAAAAGCCATGTACACGGATGTTCATAGCAGCCCTATTCAGAAAAGCCAAAAACCAGCCAACTACCCAAATGTCCATCAATAGAATAGATAAATAAAGGATGTTATATTCATACAAGTTACTATGATTCAATAATGGGATGAACAATCTGCAGCTACATAGAAAAACAGAGATGAAATTTATAAACATATTTTTGAGCCAAAAAAGCCAGACACAAAAGAGTATATGGTGTTTGATACTGTTTATATAATCAAAGCAGGCACAACTAATTTATGGTGTTAGAAACAGAATAATGGTGAAGAGGTAGAGATGAAAAGGGACTTCTAGGGAACTGGTTCTATTCTGTTCTTTGATCTGGGTGGCAATTACATGGGTGTGTTCACTATACAAAAATATCAAGCTGTGTATTTATGATACGTGCACTTTTCTGCATAGAGTTATTTTGAAAACAAACTTTACTAAAGCAAATTTTTAGAACAAAATAAGCTAAACTTCATATAGAAAAATTAATAGCGTGAATTAAGTGGGAGCTTATGAAAGCTGAGTAATAATGGGAAGGCACCAGCCTTTTAACAAATCAGATTTTAAAATTATGATAGTTAAAATCATAGAATAAACTGGTAATTGTCTATTTTAGAACCATCATCCTGCCTTTCTCTACCCTGATTTGAGACCCTGGGGGACTGAAACTCTGTGGATTTATCATCAGACATGCTAATGATTGAATTCTACAATGGCAGGCACCAGCAGATTAGAGGGAAGGGAAGAGAAGGAAGTCAAGTTATATATTTCCTTGGCTCACGCTCCTTTTGTGCTGGGGCTGTAATTGTGAAAGTGGTTGGAATCTTCTATGGCCACAGCTCCTTTTGGTCCAGTCTTTTCAATGGCTGCATAACCCTTCCTGGGTTATGGCAACAGTGATTCCTCTTGTGGTTCTCCAGGGGTGCAGGTGTTAAGGTCTTCCTATTGTTGCTACTCCCTGCTACTCAACACCCTTGTCAATTCCCTTAACTTTGTCCACTCCTGTGTATATAATATGTTTCATTCTCTTCAAATAACCCTTTAAATGTACCACCGATCTCCTATGACAGCCCTGACTAACGTGTACTAGAAACATTGCTCTTATAAATAGACAAATAGATTATTGGAGCAGATAAAGATGTTCAGGAACATACAGGAATGTAGTATATGGTACATGTAACAAGCATATAAGTAGAGGAAATAAGAATTATTCAATAGTGTCAGGGTATGTAGATAAACTTCCAAATTTAAAAAGAGAACTAATATTGTCTACTTCTCTCTCTCCTAAATCTCCAAGTGGATCAAATACATTTTTAAAAATGTGTTTTTCCATAAGTAGTAATCTCAGACAGACAAAATCTGAAGTGTACGTAAAACTCTTATTATATATGAATTGACAACTTAAAAGTAGCTGTTCTTTCTCGTCAGAGAAATAAATAAAAACCTACCATAGATAAAGTCAAGTGAAAAAACAACAAAAATCAAAATGGAAAAAATAACTGAGATATAAATAATGAAATAAGGCCCAATTTCCTCTGTATGTTAAAACTTCTGCAAGTTAATTTTTCAAAGTACATGAAACTGCACATCAAGAAGGAAAATGTGCATGTAAATATTCCCATTGAGAGGGGAGGTCTCTTTCCGCACCTTAAGCAGAGTTTGGCTGTGTGGCTGGTTTGCCCAATGGGATGCTAGCAAACATAATGCATGCAAAGGCTTAACATGTGCTTACTCATTGGGGCTTCCACTTTTCTTGCTTTTGGAACCCAGACACCACGTGAAAACAACACAGGCTAGCCTGTAAGCTGCTAAGTACTAAGAGATCTATCACTTCCTTTAATCCATCAAATTCCAGACACGTGAATGAGCACATCTAGAACTAATCAGCCACCAGCTGACAGCAGCCACATGGAGGAACACTCGAAAGATCATCAAAACTGCCCAGTTGAGCCCATCCTGACTGCCAGTCTACAGAATGTGAGTTAATAAATGCCTATTGTTTTATGCCAATAATTGGGGAGGTGGCTTGTTACACCACAAAGGCTAATTGATACAAATAGAGAACTGTTAGGGAAATCTTCAATAGCTATCAAAAATAAAAATGTACATTCACTTTGATCCAGCAATACCATTTATGGGAAATTATTTTCTATATGTGTGCCTACGTGTGTGGGATATACCCATATGTGTACAAAGTTATTTCCACATTGTTTGTAATAGCAAAATATTAAAAATAATCTACAAGTTCATCACTATAGGAATAATTAAATATGATCTGACTTATTTATACAATGATATTTTATGAAATAATTAAAAAGAATGGGGCAACTCTCAATGTAATGATGTGGAAAAATCTGAAATGTATTCTTAAGTGAAAAAGGTAATGAGTGGGACAGTATGCTGTAATTAGAGTTTAAAAAGTATATTGTGGTATGTATGTACTTTTGAATATTTTCATAAAAGTAGCTGCTCTGGAGAAGAGAAATTACTACCTGGGGGACAGTTGTGGAAGGATGAGATTTGTTTTCATTGTACACTCTGTTTACATTTTGAATTTTGAACCATGTGCATAAATTACTTATTCTAAATTTTTTTTAATTCATGATCTTCTAAAACAATTCAATATTTTCCCATTGCTCTTGGGATATGATCTAAAATTCTATTGCTACCCTGCCCGATCTGTCCTACAACAAATTCTCCAGCCTCCTTGTAAGTCCCTTTTTACTTCCTGTATGTCAGTCACACTGGACTCTATTAATACCTTTGTACACGCCTTGCTTCTACCTGCCTCATGACTTTTACACATGGCTCTTGGCTTTGTTTTCTTTCTTCTTCTTCCCCTTATAAACTCCATCATTTACCCCTTATCGTTTCCTGATTAACTCTATTTTGGGTATCAACTTTAATACTACTTTCTCATGAAAGCCTTTTTGGATTCCTCAAATCAGCCTAACCCCTCCATATGTATTTTTTAGCATGCTTATATTTTCACATTCTAGTCATTTTTCTAACAATGAATTACAAAACTTATTTAGTATATGTTGTCCCTGGTGGACTGTAAACCCCATAAGGACAGTTAAAAAAATCGTTTTTATCATTGAATCCTCAATCATAATGTTTGAAAAAGGTAGGCACTCAATAAGAACTTATTGAACTAATAAATTAATCATGGCACATATCCTTATAGGCCAATCACTAACAAGCTTGCCCTTGAGCAGTTTATATAATTCACATAAGTCTTAATTTTCCCGTTTCTAAAAGATTTTTGAGAGACCTCTCCAAAGTACCTTTTCTATCTGCTTCAAAATTTTATCAGTCTAAAAAATACTGTAAGATAGTGTGTTGCTTCCTCAAATCAAGCTGAGATGAGTGGCTGAATCTAGACCAGGAATACGTTATATTATTGAATCTCTCAGAAATGTGGCTGCCTCTTCACAAAACAAACATAAAAGCCAGACCTGGACCATCTTAGACTATGCCTTTGGGCCTATGTAGTTAATATTTTTCATCTTCTCAACTGGTTTGGTGAGGTTGTCCAGTAGCTCCAATCCTCTCATCTGTGGAAAAACCTTAGCTAAACTAGAATAATTATCAAATTCTTACTCTCAAGGCAGCCCACTACCTAGAAGTCCCAAGAACCCAGGTTACAGAAAGCAGACTTTCTACTGGCTGACTTGACTGATGAGAAAATTCCTTGTCTCTACCCCAAGGAAAAGACCAAAGGGAGGGGAAGAATGGCTGTATATGCTAATTATGTGTTTCACTGTCATCAACTAAGAGTGGCCTCAGTGGATAACTGATCCTGTCACCTAATTACTCTCAGAAAGTATGGCTTAATAACACCCACTCTAAGGCTTTAATAATCATTTTGGCAGACCTCCAAAGATTAATTGGCTTATAGTTAACAACTTTATATCATAGGTCAATTCATTTAGTTACCTAGGGGTATATTTTTATAACCACTTTATCCTGGAGATGTACCAGGAAAATGTCTTTGATTAATATTAGGCATTCTGGTGTTACCTTATTGATGTGTTTATGGCTACCATGAATGATTTGAAACACTCACTTTGACTTTTTTGTTTATTTTTTTCAGAAGAAAATTATTATGACCATATTGTATAAATTTTATGCCAAATTCCACTTTCTGGCACACAATTTTGGGAACTTGAGTGTCTTTTTATTAATCTGTTGGAATAGACCTGACACTTAAAAATGCTGTGGAATCATATGGCTTGTCAAATACTGTACTCAAATTCAGATGGCAATTAGAGGTGAGGAACTTGACATTCACTGATTTTCTTACTTTCAGGTTCCTGCCAGAAAAGATATTTTCAAATTTTCTAATGTTCAATTTTTAAAAGTATTTGACAAGCAGTGGAACTCAAAGAGGATTTCAGTTACCCATTTTTCCAGATATTCTAAATTGTTTGACCTGTTTCCCATTGCCCTTACAATAAAATCGACATGTTTCACCGTAGATTACTACGACTTCTTGTAATCGCATCTCAACTTCTCTTCCTCTCACTCACTATGCTGTAGCACACCAGCTTCCTTGTTATTTTTCCAACTCACCAAGATTGTTTCCTCTTCTGAGACCTCACAGTTGCTGTTCTCTATACTTGCAACATCTTTCCTTCTAACCTTGGCATGACTGGTTTCTTCTTGTCATTTAATTGTCCTCAAGTATCATCTTTCAGAGAGGTCTTTCTTATCTTCCTAGTTACTCCCCATCACATAATCCTGTTGTATCATCTTCATAACACTTATCACCATTTGACCGAGTTTAATGATTCACCTATTCTCCCAACAGTATGTCATCTCTGACACCTTATGTGTCTTGTTCACCACTTTATCTTCAGTGCCCAGAACAGTGTCCAGCAAATTGTAAGTTCTCAATAAATCTTTTAAATATTTCTTAGTTGAATAAATGAATGAATGAATGAATAAACAAAGCTGTGTTGTGAAAGGAGCAACCTACACTGAGGAACATACAGCCATGAAATCTAGCTTTTATATTATATAAACAGCTTTGAGATTTAATACATTATATCCTTCAGTGTTCCTCTTCAGGATTTATAAGAGATATTTATATTGGGTATTTATATACAGGACTACCTACCAACTCCAGTGCTAGCTGAGATAGTATTTCTCTTACACCCAATCTTGTTTCTATTCCTGGCTGCCAAGAAACTCAGGGCCAAATCTGAGACCCATCTCCAAAAGTCAGACAGAAATTTACAGTGCATATTTGGACTCCTGAGCTCACCCCTGGAGTTTTTGTGTAGTGTTACATTTACCTGTCTCTTTATTTTTTATCACAATGTACTGTGCACATTTCTGTAAGTTGTCTCAAATCCCATTTAGAATGAGTTGAAAAAAAATAACAACCACATAAATTATGCATGTCCATTTAATACCTGTGGGCAACTCAGGACCCCCTCTCTGCAAATCCTTCAAGTGCCTATCCCTCTCAGAACTAAGAAGGCCTTCCAAGTTCATCGGTTACAACTCAATATTTGATCAAATGCTCTTTTATAGTATGTTTTTTTCATTTCATAACATAGAGGCCATAAGTTGTTTAAGTTCTTGTGTATTTATATGTTCTCCATAGCACCTAGAATAGTACCTGCCACATAACAGGTGTTCAACAGACATTTGTTAGATGAATGAATGTACAAATGGCTTAATATGCTGTGTGGCTCAATGAAGGGATACAACTATTTTTGAAACCTCTAGGGAAAAACAAAATAAGCTCAATCACTCAAACATTTTGGAATTATACCTATCAAAGCAATGGAAAATTGGGGAAATTTTTGTTTAACAGGTTTCTTACAAGAACAAAGAATTGATGATATTTAATTACATAAATATTAACAGTCTAAGCCATGTTTTCAGGATGCAAAATTTTCCTAGGCACAGATTCATCAACTGTGCCATGCCTTTGTATTGATTCTAAAGTGCTTTTTAGATGAAATGTAAAAGCCATTTGCTGAGTGTGAGATTTTTCAGGCTTGGGATTGTCAATAAATATGTTTTGCTATAATTAATAACTATATGTTCTTGCACCTGTGGAGAAGATGAAGCATCATTTTAATTTCATGTTCAGCAATAAACATGAGCAACTGTCTGCATGATTCCTCTTTTGATTCCAGCTGCCAACAGCTTGGAATAGTTTGAGTCCAGCTAACTCTACATTCCCTCATTAGCTGGTGTCCCCATTTATTTTTCTGCCTAAATGGGTAGAGAAGTCATTTTGTTTAGCTCATTCAGATCTATTGAGAAAGATACCAGCAAATCAACACCTGTCACTTTTCAGTAAATCCTAAGAGGAACTGGGCTTTGTGGCAGATTTGCCTTGGCATGAAACAAAATACTCTAGGATTGCAGTAAATGACTGAATTCTATGAAACTGTTATCTCCTCCCCTAAAGTGGGGAATGAGCATCAGTCTATTATGGGTATAATTAATCCAAATCACTTATAAGACAATAAAATTTAATTATGGGTTCTTAGAAACTAATAACCCACCAATTATTGTTAACAGGCTTTTTCTTAATTGTAGCTAGTGAGTCAAATTTGTTGAGGCTATTTTTCCAACAGTTAATTTAAAAAAAAATCACTATATTTCTAGCTAAGTAGCTATGGTATAACATTGCCTTGTAGTGGTAGACAAAATACTCCACTGACCTGTTTAGTTCTTGTATTTTAGAAAATAATTAAGAACTAAATTCCTGGATGTGTTTTTTATATATTTGGCATTTATTGTACCTTAGAAACTTTCCATCTTTATCATCTGTTAAGAGAAGCATTTCCAGGCAGCTGGATATCTATCTCTACATTAATTTTCAGGTACCTTTGTGTTCAGGAGTGAAAACATGGAAAATATTTTAAAGTTCATTATTATTATTATTTTATCGGATCCTATGGTGGGTCAATTGCTGTTGCATCCTTTGAATGTTTAGTAACAAAGACATTACGGATCTAACTTTTATCTATAAAGGGTTAAGCTGTCCCCAGCAATCAGTAGTTTATTTTTAAAAAGGAATTTTTAAGAACTAATATTTATTGAGTTTTTGCTATGTGGCATGTACTTTTCTATTGCAGTCTTCATGGATCATTTTATTTACCTACTTTACAATTCTATAAACTAGCTACTATTACTTCTGTCACTTTATCAATGAGCAGACTGAAGCACAGGGAGCTGAGATAGCTTCCCCAAAGTTAGGCGGCAAGTCAGCAGTGGAGACAGACTTTAAACCCAAGAAGGCTTGATTTTAACCATTACACTCTACTACTCTTTGTTGGCTAGAGGGTAAAAGGATGTGTATACATACACATGCACTCATTTCTTTACAACCTGTCATGTGCTTACTGTTGCAAAGCATTTTAATTGATACCAAAAAAAAAAAAAACAACCCACATGTGTGCATGCTATGTATGGGTGCCTTGTTAGAAAAGTCTGTCCAAAGTAATGGTTAGAGCCAAACAGACATTATCTGTTATCTATTTCTAGCTATGCAACTATGTCAAAAATGTCTGCCTATAACTCTTCTAAACCTCATCCAAATCTTTCAAGCAATGATTCTGTTTTGCTTTTGAGTCAGTCAAAATTACTATCATTATAGACCTTGACCCGAATTGACTTTAAAGTATCACCTAGCCTTCAACAACAAAATATTGTTTTCTGCTGTTGGGAGATAGGTATGTCTTCAAACGAAAAAGAAATGCTGTCCATACACTGATAAGATTTGTATTCTGAATAGTGCTTACAGCTGTAATGGTGACCTGTGCACAGACAACTTCAGACTTTTGAATCAATTAAATTATTTGCAAGTTGTCTAATTGGAGTTAAAGGTATATGATTAAGTATATATGGCTATAAATTCTTTGCTACTCCTCCCTTTGAGAGATAGAATTTAATTTCCCTCTCCTTGAATATGAGCTGAGCTTAGGGTTGTGTTTGACCAACAGAGTGCAGTGAAAGTGATATTCTGGAAGGTCTAAGGCTAGGTCATAAGAAGACTTCCCACTTCTACTAAGGTCTCTCCAAATGCTCACTTTAGGGGGAGCCAACTGGCTTGAGACTTCCACATAAAAGAGGTCAAGTGAAGACATCCTGGTCAAAGCCTCAGTGAGGCCCATGCCTCCAGTCATTCTGCCAAAGGCACTATACATGTGAGTGAAGCTGTCTTGGACCTTCAAGACCACCCAAAATACCAGCTGAGTACCCCAAATGACATCAGCCAATGTCACAAGAGCAGAGGAATTATACAAGTCTCCAAATTTCTAACCTACGTAATTATAAAATATAATAAAAGGGTTATTTTAACTCACTAAGTTTTAGGGTAGCTTGTTATACAGCAATGGTAACCAAAATAGTATCAGATGTGACTCTGCCACAAAGAAATCACACCTGACATTGTGATTCTATCATCACAACACCAAAGCCCCCAGGCCCCAAAGGAGTGACTTCACATTTATAACCAGATTTCACTTTCATATTTGGATCCATCTAAAGAAACATAGGGCTCTGACTCTCCCGTGTAACTGGGCCATCAGTGTTTCCACTGTGATATGGTTTAGCTCTGTGTCCCCACCCAAAGCTCATGTTGAATTATAATTCCCAGTGTTGGGGGAGGGACCTGGTAGGAGGTGATTACATCATGGGGTTAGATTTCCCCCATGGTGTTCTCATGATAGTGAGTGAGTTCTCATGAGATCTGATGCTTTAAAAGTGTGTGGCACTTGAACCTTCACTGTCTCCCTCTCCCGCTCTGCCAGGTGAAGAACGTGCTAGCTTCCCCTTTGCCCTTCTGCCATGATTGTAAGTTTCCTGAGGCCTGCCCAACCATGCTTCCTATACAGCCTGCAGAACCATGAGTCAATTAAACCTCTTTTCTTCATAAATTACCCAGTCTCAGGTAGTTCTTTATAGCAACATGAGAACGGGCAAATACTGCATTCAGGAATGAGTCTAGACAAGCTGGCTACTCTCTGGGAACATTTGTCTTTCCTCTGAGTCCACTGAAAGGCCTCTAGCTCCCAACGCTTCTGAGTGTAGTTCACATTTTCATTGACATCTTCAAAAGGATCCAAAATTCAGTTTGTGTGACTGAATGAGTATTCAGACAACATCCATTCCGTCCTGATTTGTCCTTCCCTTCCTCCCGCTTCTCTCTACTCCTTTGATCTTCCTCCTGCTCTTGTTTACTCTTTCCCCTGCTGCCGCAGACTCATTGCTTCTCTACACTTCCTCCCTTCACCTCTGTGTGACCTCAGGTGGCCGCTTCACCTCTCTAAACCTCAGCTTCACATCTATAAATTAGGGATGCTGGAAGCATTAAAATCAGATCACATAATTAAAGCATTAGCATAGCACATAATAGAATAAGTGCTGAAAACATATTGATTATTAATATCACTGAAAAGTGCTGAAGTGTAATAATCAAAATCTGAATTTCCTTGAGCTCACTGAAGTCCACCTCTACCATAATCAGAACCTCTCAGTAAAAGTAACCACACTGCCCAGAAAATCACAGCATGACATGCTGTGAAGAATGTCCAGCCCCATCACACAGAGACACTGTCTACCAAACCGTCACTGAAGCCATTCCAGAAATCCAAATGTGTGCCAACTAAATTATGCCTTATAATTTTATGATTCTGCCCAATAAAGCAATAAAGCTATATTATTTCTGATGAATACTTTAAAGTTATTTAAAATTGGGTCAATTTAATATTTTAGAATATTAAAACTTGCTATGGTACTGAAATATATATTTAATATTCAACCAAAAGTAATAATTTTTAGTTTTGTATTTCTAGAATTTTTTTAAATTCAAGAATCTCTAAACATTTTAACATTGAATCAATTTCACTTTTACATTGTTAAGGAGTCAGTGATAACTATTAGAACTTTCTGTTTTAGGGGTCATAGTTTCTCAACATATAATATTTGGTAAGATATGTACTTATAACCAACAGCTTTCCAATTTTTAAAACTAAGTATACAACTGCCTACTAGATATCTCCATTTGGACATTCCCTAGAAATAATAATAATGACTAACACTTACCATAGCACTTACTCTGTACCCAGTAATATTCAAAGTGCCTAATTCACATTTTCTCAATCCAACCCTCTTAATAACATTATGAGCAGGTATTATTATTCCCACATGAGAGAGGAAGCTGAGATATGGGAAATTTAAGCAATCTACTTAAGATTATGCAGCTACTGTCAAAGCCTGGATTCCAACTCAAGAAGACTAGCTCCAATGTCTGGCTTTTAATCGCTGACTAGATACCATTTTCATTCTACCTCTAATAGACACCTGAAGTTCACATGTTGGAAACAGAACTTAGCATTTTCAGCCTTTTCTCACTCCCAGGCTCTCTGGTACCAACAAAATCAGGTGACTTCTCACTGTTTTCCCAAGCCAGAAATGTGTAGCTCTGAAACTGAGTACCTCCTCTCACTCATCCAAATACATCATGATAGTTCTTCCTCCCCAAAATATCATTCCTAAAATTGGTTTCTCTTTCCTACTCTAGTCCAAGCAATCTCTATCCTCTCCTCTCTTTCTCTCCCTCTCTCTCTCCTTCTTTCTTCCTCCTGTATCATTATAATGGCTTCCTAACTAGTCTCTCTGCCTCCAATCCTAGTTTATTTAATTCATTCTTCATTCTGTAGTCAAATTGATTTTTCCCAAAATGCAAAAGTGATTGTCACCTTCTAACTTAAAACACTTCAGCAGCTTCTTCTTATCCTTAGCGAAGTGTTCAAACTCCTTAACACGGTTTACAAGGCTCTGTGATTTCCCTACCCTCATCATCAGCCCTGTATGCACAATGCTCCAGTTATGCTCGGCTTCCTTCAATTCTTCAAACACAGGATGTTTTTCTTGCCTTGGGTCTTCATCCACATTGTTGTCACTGTATAGAACACATCTACACTTCTTGGCCTGGCAAATTTTTATTTATCCTTTGGGTTTCAGCTTAGATGTTACTTTCTCATGGAAGCCTGCCTTGATCTGCCCCGTCATTTGTTAATATAGCCCCCTAAACTTCCCTTTCAATCTCTAAAATCCCTTAAAACCAAGCTCTGTTGTAATAGGTTTTTTCTCTCTGTATTCATCACTAGGCTATAAGCTTTGAAAGTCCAAAAATGTTGTATTTTATTAAAGCTACTCAGTAAATATTTGTGAACTTACTGAATGAAGGTTAAGACACAAAGAAGCTTAGAAAAGTGATAGAGATATACATGAAATGACACACTCCTAAATTGTCTATTTTCTATCAAAATACAGATTTAAATGAATATACTAAATGAAATATTCTATAAATTGAAATTAAGAAGTAAAAGGAACAGTAAGTGGTTGTAAGCAAACTATAATGGAGAAAGAATTAGTGAAAATATGAATACATTTTTAGAGATAAGTACATATTTAATACTATGGGCATGGAGATATATACAAGCCTTCATTAAATGACTGGAACAATAACTAAGATTGAAGATAACAGATCTATTCATAGCATCAAATAGATTAAATATTTGGAACAGTTAATGTTTATCAGTGTTTCCTTCATAAAGGCACATAAACTGTGCTAGTTTCTTAAGTACCTACAGGGCAAGGCTGAGGCTGAAGGCTTAACACAAACTGTGGTTTGAGATCCCCGCAGCCAAGAAAGGCGATAAGAACTTGGAACTAAAAGAGAGGACCAAACACATCTCCCTACAATCATTTTTTAGTATCAAAATATTGTAGATTCAATAGTTTTGAACATCAACTATATTTAAGCTCTGGGAACACAACAGTCAATAAAATAAACATGTCCTTACCTTCTGTAGATCTGAATTATGTAGCAGAGAGTCATGATTGTCTCTTAGCTGTATCAGGTTGAAGTAAAGAGATGCTGAAATGATGTGGAATTATTTATAGTGACAACCTTAATGGACCAAAGAAAACCACCATTGACTAAAACCCACCTCATCACATCAACATTAGTACAATGAGTACAACATCCAAAGAACCTTTGCATTTCTTTTATTCTTGATAATATCAGCCTTCCAGAGGTTAGCATAGCAAAACCCAATAAGGTAAATAAGCCAGGGACCATACCAGGAGGAGTCAGTCTGCCAAGTACCATCCATTTGCGTTCAGAAGTCCCTGGGGGGCCGGGCGCGGTGGCTCACGCTTGTAATCCCAGCACTTTGGGAGGCCGAGGCGGGTGGATCACGAGGTCAGGAGATCGAGACCACAGTGAAACCCCGTCTCTACTAAAAATACAAAAACTTAGCCAGGCGTGGTGGCGGGCGCCTGTAGTCCCAGCTACTCGGAGAGGCTGAGGCAGGAGAATGGCGTGAACCCGGGAGGCGGAGCTTGCGGTGAGCCGAGACTGCGCCACTGCACTCCAGCCTGGGCGACAGAGCGAGACTCCATCTCAAAAAAAAAAAAAAAAAGAAGTCCCTGGGGCTCCACAGATCCACAGATTTCAGCAGAACCAGGGCACTAGAGTTAGTGAGGTACCTCTGAAGCAAGCAGGGCTTTGCTCAGGATTCTAAGGCACGTAATGAGAGATTTGGCACAAATAATTTTTTGCCCTGGAGGCTTCCTCAATGTTGAGAAAGTTAGCTCCGTGTTGCCTTATCTTATTCCAACCCAATGAATAAAATGTGAGCCTAATTCACATCAAATGCTGAGGCCTCACAGTTACTGAAATCTCTACAGGGCCGGGCGCGGTGGCTCAGGCCTGTAATCCCAGCACTTTGGGAGGCTGAGGCGGGCGGATCACCAGGTCAGGAGATCGAGACCATTCTGGCTAACACGGTGAAACCCCGTCTCTACTAAAAATACAAAAAAATTAGCCGGGTGTGATGGCGGGCGCCTGTAGTCCTGGCTACTCGGGAGGCTGAGGTAGGAGAATGGCGTGAACCCGGGAGGCGGAGCTTGCAGTGAGCCAAGATCGCGCCACTGCACTCCAGCCTGGGCTACAGAGCAAGACAACGTCTCAAAAAAAAAAAAAAAAAAACTCTTCAAACTCCTACTCACTTTTTAAATACAACAATACTATTTTTCCCCTCCAGCTATTTCTATGTTTTAGTTATGAGTGGGAAAGGACGTGTATCGAACCTGGAAAATAATATAACATTATGTCCTCAGTTTAATTAGAAAACATTTTTTAAAAAGGATCCATATGTAATTCCTCTTCAATGGGAGTTCAGCGAATTTTACAGTCTAATTATATTATTCCATATACATTTCATTTGCAGTATTCTATGAGGAAATTTCTGAAGAGTTATGGAAAACACTTAGCAGGATATTTCTTTTGTGACAAAGTCCTCAAAATCCTGCCGTATTTCAACCTTCGAGGCCTTGCATAGGCAGAGAGAAGAAAGATCACTAAAGAGATTACTGAATGCCTTTAAATTTCAGACAGGAAAACATAGTTGTCTGGGCTCTAGATATTAGAATGTATCCTTTATTATTAAAACACATTTTCAAGTGATTTATGTCCTTTAATAACACATTTTGATCGTGTTGAATTCTCATTCCTTTCTAAATGTTGGTCATATTTTGTCTGTCTTCACTATGGCTGCCCAGCAATACTGAGCATTGTGAGCAAAATTATCATTTGGGGACATACACATCTTTCCCACTTTTTTGTGAGGCTGCTGGTGTTGCCGCTTCTGAACAAAAGCTCCTCACTGTGGTGTGTGTGATTCTAATAGGGAACACCTTAGCAAAATAATTAGGTATGCTGGTCGTTTCAGGAGAAAGTAGACCTTTAGTCCTGCTGGAAAACTCTATTTTGTTTGTTTGTTTGTGTCAACAATCAAAGGTTTTCTTTGTGGATGTAAGTCCTTTATAAAATGAAAGTTGTAAAGACTCAAAAATGATCTTTAAGCAACAAGAAGCATACACAAATGGTGCTAATTTTGACTTGCTGAGTCTTTTTTCCATAGCTGCATTGATCTCAACAGCTGTAGGTACTTAAATTCTCCTTCTGGAACCCTTGCATCCTACGTTATGCACAAGAAAAGAAGCAGGAACGATTATTACCAATTTTTCACAGAACCCAGGGAGCCACTCAGGGAGGAAAGACATTCTTCCTCCTACCACATTACCTTCACACTCGCCAATTGTAACAGCTTCTCATGAAATAGCACAGTAATATTAATTAGGAAAAATGGAATTTTTATATATAAGAACAAAGGGAAAGAATTAAACTTGAGCTAGTCTTTTTTAAGTTAAGGGTGTCTCAAATGATATGTAATGAAAGGTCTTTGTGGATTTGATTGGGTGTGTGTGAGCATTTATGGCACCTGTGCCCACAGGAGACTACACCAGCAGCCAAATGGCTACACTGGCGTGTAATTACAGAGCACTTAACTGCATTCAGCCATGGTTTGTTTCTCTGATAATTTCCACGTTCATTGTTCAAGAGGCTGTGGACACTGTGGAAGCTGAGGTTCAAGTACCTGCAGCTGTTGAGATAAATGACTGTTATAGTTGTTTTTAAAAGTTTCCAATAGGAATTCTGTTTAAGAGGAAAGTTTGACAGAAGTAAAGTTAAAATATTATACTTACCTCTCCAAAGCTATAAAATCCTAAATCTATAAATGGATCATTCTTTATTCCTCTTCATTTCATAAGCTGGCTGAGCTCCTTTTCTCCCTCTTCAATAGAGCCCATCCTTCTTGCACGCCATTAAATTCTCAGTATGGAAAAACCTACTTAGATTTGCTATTCAGCTCTACAGACATAGACCCTGTGTTGTCTGAACTTGTGATATATAATAGATTTGGACATTTAAAAATGTGTTAACATGTTTATATGAAAGAATAAATGTGTTCCAAAAGGACAAAGCCTTGCCAAATCTGAGCACAAATGTTTCTACTTTCTTGCATTTCTGTCCTCCAACCAAATATCTTAAATGTGTTATTTATCTCTAGTTAAGTCTTTTTGAAGTTTGGAATGTTGGAAAACAGAAAGGCAACCAAAACAAAAATTAATGTAATTCCATTTTCAGCACCATGAGGTCTATCCTGTCTTCTGGTTTTCCAAAGCCCTTTTGTCAACAAAAAACATAGAGTTTATGTAGACACAATGTTAAATTCATTATTATTAATCTTCAAATTTTACCATATCTTACAAATAGCTTGCTCACATTAATATAAAAATTAGGACCCTTTATTAAATTCTCACAATACAATAATTAACTAATTGAGTTTTTGACAGTTTCAGCAAACAATTGTTTATTTAAAACATTGAGTTAGATATCTAAATTGATCACTGACAGCCTGCTCATTTTTAGTCAACATGTCATTTTTATCATCCTCTGTGAATACATATGTGTGTCAAGTGTGTTTAGATAGAGAAATAGATGATAAGAGCAGAATAAAGCAAATGAAGTAAAATATTACCAATAGGTAAATCTGGGGATTTTTTTACTTTTAAAATTTAAATCCAAAATTATTTCCAAATAAAAAGTTTTAAAACTTCTACCTAGTTTAAACATCCACCATTAAGAGTCCAGTCTCAGCTTCTGCTACTAGCCCTTTCCCTCCACACATACCCTGAGCTCCAGTCATAACAACGTCCTTGTCGTTTTCCTAAGTGTCCTTACCTTCTAGTCTTCCTTGGCAACTGCAAGATATTATTCAAGACAACACATGAATCCATCTCCTTAAAATGCCCTTCCCTGATCTCTGCAGGCAAATTATTTTCTTTACTGTGAGAAATGATTTCTTTTTACATGTCTACCTTCACCAGAATATGATACAAAAAAGTGAGAGTGCATTTCGTGTGACCTTGAGCATGTTACTTAACTTCGGTATGCCTAAGTTTTCTTATTTATAATATGGAGATAACAGCACCTACTCATAGGGATATTTTGCGGATTAACTAGGTTAACTCATGTAAAGTACTTACAAATACCTGAAAAATAGTATGGACTCCATAATGTTAATTATTATGGTGATGGTGGTTGTGGTGCTGGTGATGTGTAACAGAAACATGCTAGAATAATAGGAGTAGGAGAGACTGTGATATATTCCACATGAAACATGGAAGAAACTCATCAAATATTTTCAGGTGAATCAATCAAAGTGATCAGGGATTACACAATTGTAAGATTACAGGGGACCAGCCTGCCCAACATGGCGAAACCCTGTCTCTACCAAAAATACAAAATATTAGCCAGGCTTGTTGGCGGGCACCTGTAATCTCAGCTACTCAGGAGGCTGAGGCAGGAGAATTTCTTGAACCCAGGAGATGGAGGTTGCAGTGAGCTGAGATTGTGCCACTGCACTCCAGCCTGGGTGACGAGCAAAACTCTGTCTCAAAAAAAAAAAAAAAAAAAAAAGATTACAGGGAAGAAGTAATGAAAGTCTTGACCACAGGAAGAACAAGGAAGTGGGGGGAAGAGAAGATGAATACTTAAAGCATTCATATAGAGCTATACAAAGTAGTAATCAATTGACTGTGAGGTAACAAGGAAGAAATAAAAGCTGTTATAGCATAATTATCTTAGGGCCTTCACAGAGCCATAGTTTTGGTGGTAAATTGGGGATATGGCATCAATGTGCTCATTGGCACTATTTCCATCAGACAATGCTGGTCAGCCTCTGATTGGGTTAAGTTACTTTTCTGATTTATGCAAGACATTTGTTTGAAAGTTTACTATATATTTGTGGCAATCTTTAATCAGTCTGTGGTTGTAGTTATACATTAGAAAGGATCCAGATCAAAGAAGGTTTATAGACATATAACCACACAATGTTATGATGAGACTTAAAAGCAAGGGAGGGACAGGAAAAAATGAAAAATGTAACAGCTGAAACTTATTTTTAACGTTAATTTTCTCATACCCTATATGGGTTTGCATGGAAAAAATAAATAAGCAATGCAATCCTGGCCCCAAACCCTATTTTATCATAGAAGTAAACTGATTTTTGTACATCAACATAAAATAAAACCAGATACAACTGCATTACCTCTTAATAGTATTTTATTTAAAAGTTCACAATTAGAGCACTTGTAATAATAGAAAATATTTAAAAGTAACAAAGGCTGCCCTTCGGGAAAGACTTTTTTCTTATATGTAGAAGGAATGGTGTCCTTGCCCTTACAGTGGGTGGAATTCATAGTGCAGTGTGGAATCCCATAGTTCAACAGAATCCATCATCTTAAGGGAATGAACCTTATTTCCAAGTTATTCCGAAACTGGGGGAGAGTGTGAATGACAAAAATCTGATTATTTCACTCGGGCCAAGTTAAAATCCAATGACAAAAACAACAACAAATCTACATAAAAACTGTCTACCATCTGCTGATATAGTCCAGAAAACAAAACTGCAAACCAGTATTCCTTAAAGAAATCCATACTCTAAAGCAGGAGAATCGCTTGAACTTGGGAGACGGAGATTGCAGTGAGCCGAGATCATGCCACTGCACTCCAGCCTGGAGAGCGTGACTCCATCTCAAAAAAAAAAGAAAAGAAAAGAAATCCATACTCTAAAAACACCTCTGTCACATTTCTCAACTTCAATATCCTGGGAAGGGATAATAATATTACTGGATTAGCCAAATGGGTGAGAATGAGGATCAAAAAAGAAGCAATACACAAACACCATGATGGAAGGTTCATAAATTAAATCTATGTTTCATTTTATCAAGTTTTTAGAGTATTCTGCCCGTTAAAGTGTCGTGAGTTTGCAGATACTGTTTTAAAAATAGAGTCTCTTAAAGTATAGAAAGAGTTCAGAATACAGAACAGCAACTTTTCCTACCTTGATCACCATTAATCAGCACCATAAAACGTAAAAAGCTACAAATAAGCACATAGGCAAGCCTAGTCCACCAAAAATACGGTATTAGTAAATTGATGAAATCTCATGAAGAGTAAGTAACTTAGGAAGGACTGTACGGTTTTGAAGAAGTGACTGACAATTTAATTGCAAAAGACACAGAATATTAAGGCATAACAAAGTAAACTGAAATAAAGTTTAGGTATCAATATTCATCTCTGGGAAACAAAGGTTTGAATCAGTTCCTTTAGATAACATGTGGCTCAGGTTGATTTAATAATGGGGCTGGGGTGTCTGCATCTCTATGTTGCTTTTCCAGCACTGTATTGCCTATAGTGGAAAAGACTCTTGGAGTCCACCTTGCGAGATTTCTGCACAGCTTCAGCAAAAAGTTTGGTCACCTGAAAATATAATGGTAGGAATCAGCATCCTCCATGAAGTGAAAGCGAATTTTTAATGAATCAAGACTGGAAAGTCACAAGTGTCTGCCCCCAGTTTTCAAAGGGGTATGGGATAAAAGCCATAAAAGTTTTTTATTTAATGGAGACTTTCTCCCATGTCTCAGACCTCACCATGGGAACTTTCTTTTATATCTCAGACGTCACTGTGAATATGCTTATTTCTCCTCCCATAGGGATTAAAACTGATTCCCGATAAAAAATATGATAGGCAGAAAGTTAATGAGTCTCCACTCTGTTTCTCCCTGTGATAAATTCGATGGGTCATGTCCAAGTGAAACTGAACATGCCTCATGCAATCATTTTCTGTGAATTGAACAACCACTTGTGCTACATCTGGACCATCATTAACCTGTTGCTTTTATGTGGTGGCTTTCATTTAGAAACAATGAAATAAATAAAAGTTTGTATCTTTATTCCATGTCATGCTGTCACTTTTTATTCAAAGGATAATTGTAAGGAGAGAGCCATGGCCATTCATGGCCTTTGATTGTCTCAATTGCTTGATCACCAACTGTCCCATTTAAGCCACGAGCTACCATGTTAGCATCATTATTTTAGATTATTAAAAATTCCTCTCTATTCTGAAAGTTACAAAGAGGGGAAAAGAGAGATGTGCATCTACTGATTACACTCTTAAGGGAGGCACAGAAATAAAACTCCCATCCAGTCTATATCCAAGGAAAAGACTATACCTGAAAATTAGTGAGGAGAGGGATTCCACTGTCAACAGCTGTCCTCCGAATCACATAATTATCATGGACAAATTTAGTGTTGTTGTTGGGAAGGTTAATCACTAGGTCAATGCTGCCATCTCTAATCAATCTGGAAAAATAAACAAAAACTTATAGACAAAAAGGCATATTTTATGGTTAGTTTATAAGATACTTACATAAATTGCTCTCTTAGCCATTCAAGTCAATGCCATGCTGAGTTGACTGCCATCTGCCCTCCTCTATTGCTAAGCAGATGTTTAAATTACACTTATATAGGGATTATATTGTGTTCTTGAAGGAATTCTGGTGCAAGTCTAATGGAATGCAGATGTTTGTTTTCTCTTTAAAATGCTATCTGTTCACTCATTAAGAATTGGTAATTTGATAGATATTTACTTATTTTTTAAAAAGAGGTGATCCCTCCACCATTGAATGCCCTTTCACCCCCATGCTCCCACTCCCACACTAACTCTATTGCCTCCTAAGTAGTGCTAATTATTGTTTTACAATGCCCCAAACACAGAGCTATTACATCCTTGGAAGCCTGCTAAGGTTTGAACACAATGCCATTATTTTATTAAAGTGATAATAATTTATGTGTTGGCTTCTCAATAACGCTAACACATAACATATTGCATAGAATGGCACAGCCATTCTGTAGGCTGTACTGTCTTAAAATAGTAGAGAATTATCTCCTGTGCACTTTTGCCACGTAGATCTTAAGGGCTGATGCAATGGTATTCCTGAAGATTCACACAATCTGCTGAAATAAAATGTCTTACAAAATCTAATGATGACATGGTCTAAGGCATAAAAACCTGGTCAAGGAATGACAAATTAGGTAATCCAATGGATGACATCATCATAGTACTCAACATAGGTTCCTGTATGTACTAAGTGCTCAACCAATTGATTTATTATGCACAACCTTAGTGAAATATAGCTGGTCATCTTATACTTGATATACTTATCTATACACAATATAAGTTTGACATGAAATATAAAGTGCTACATTACATTTTTCATGCTCTCACTTGTTTCCACCAAGGAAAGTATCCTTACTGAGAAGTATTTTGAAACACGTTTCATATCACCAGGTACACATGATGTTATATATTCCACAGTAATGGAGAGTGAAGCTTGACAGTCATCCACAAATGTATTCATTTTATATTTGTTTTAAAAGACTTGCAATCAAGTAAGGTGAAATATTCATATACTGGTTCTCAAAATTAATCCTCTAAATTATTTCAGAAACCAGTATGCCTAGTTCTTACTTTCTGATGGAAGAGAGGCTGGGATTCTGTCCTTCTTGAGACGGCCATGCCACTGGGGTGGCAGGGACATTGTTGGCGTTGAGCCAGTCTGATGTGGCTTCAGTGGCAAACAGCTGCATTTAAAATGAAAAAATCAATTACTGTATCACAGTGATTTCTTATTTTTATGGAACATGTAATTTAAAACATAAAGAAGAAGAAATTGCTGAACATGTGGAGTAGTATAGTGCCATGGATAGAGACTTGGACTCAGAGTCCAGAGGCATGGGCACTTTAAATATTTTTTATATATTTGCAGTGATTTAAAAAACTTAAGAACCTCAATTTTATTTGCTTTTCCATTTTAATAATTATATATTTAATTTGAATTAAATAATTCAATGACAATTTCTCATAAATTTAATAATGTCTCAATTATCCATGGCTAATACCTTGTTAGCAGGTCAACAAATCCCCATGGCCAGAGGCCCATCATAAGCCTTGGGAATAATTTTGTTTTACTCAACCAGGCTTTGTGTGGAGGTATTCACTGCAAAGAAGTTTTGCCTGTAACTGTCACAGCTAGAATCTATAACCTCATATGAAAACAAAAAAAGGAAAAACATATGGAAATGTATTGGAACTTTGTCTCAATTGTGCTTAAGCTAAACTTTCTCAGTTTTTAGCTGGCAACTTCTACTGAATTTGTGATAATTTTGTTAAAAGTTAATACTAGTCTTTTTAATGATTTTCCTTTAAGTTTTGAAACTACCAAGTTAGTTAAACATTTCATATCAAAAGGACATATTTTGGGCTATGTTTTTTCCAATATTCTGCAACATTTTGATTTGTGGACAGATGCCATGCTGACAGAAAACAACTTAAAACTAATGAACATACCTTGAAACCTTCATTGTGTAATTGTTCAGCCACACCAAGGAATCTTGGCCGGAATGATTGCTGAAAAGGAATTTCACAAAATTCACTTTCTAGACATACATGCTCTTCATTTAGTCATATGCAATATGGTATTTCCTTACATCTTGAAAGACAATGCCACATGTTGCTGGATGCTTTATATTAAAAAATGACAAGTTTTATCCTTGTATCCTTCTACGGTGAGTGTGAGTTTTAGCTATATCCCAATGTCAATGAAATTCCATCCACATTATCTTGATCTCTGCTTTTCACCTTGTTCTTAACTCCTTTTATTCTCTATTTAATCCACTTGGTCTTTGTAAGTTCAGATCCACTCTAGTTCTACAAGGATCCTTTTCCTGGTCAGGGAGAACTTAAAAGATATGTAAGTTAGGAGCCAGTACCGAGTCAGGCTAGCTGTTTTGCCTATTCAACTTGCTCTTATTTCTTTTTTTTTTTTTTCTTTTTTTTTTTTTTTTTGAGACGGGGTTTTTTGCTCTTGTTGCCCAGGCTGGAGTGCAATGGCACGATCTTGGCTCACTGCAACCTCCACCTCCCGGGTTCAAGCTATTCTCCTGCTTCAGCCTCCCGAGTAGCTGGGATTACAGGCATCCACCACCATGCCCAGCTAATTTTGTATTTTTAGTAGAGATGGGGTTTCTCCATGTTGGTCAGGCTGGTCTGAAACTCCCGACCTCAGGTGATCCGCTCCCCCTCAGCCTCACAAAGTGCTGGGATTACAGGCGTGAGCCACTGCACCCAGCCTCAACTTGCTCTTATTTCTAAGTTCTTTTTTTTTTTTTATTATTGTACTTTAGGTTTTAGGGTACATGTGCACAATGTGCAGGTTTGTTACATATGTATCCATGTGCCATGTTGTTTTGCTGTACCCATTAACTCGTCATTTAGCATTAGGTATATCTCCTAATGCTATCCCTCCCCCATCCCCCCACCCCACAACAGTCCCCAGAGTGTGATGTTCCCCTTCCTGTGTCCATGTGTTCTCATTGTTCAATTCCCACCTATGAGTGAGAACATGTGGTGTTTGGTTTTTTGTCCTTGCGATAGTTTACTGAGAATGATGTTTTCCAGTTTCATCCATGTCCCTACAAAGGACATGAACTCATCATTTTTTATGGCTGCATGGTATTCCATGGTGTATATGTGCCACATTTTCTTAATCCAGTTCTAATTTTGTACTGCTCTTCAATAACTAGGCCATTTTCCTAGTAGCTCATGCACTAGTCCCTGCAATAACACAATCATTGGAACTCATTTTTTCATTTACTCTGAGGCAATAAAAATTTGTAGCGAAAGAATGAGCTCTGAAGTCAGTTAGCTGCATTTCAAATTCTGGCTTTCACCATTCACTAGTGGTATGTGCTTCAAAAAGTGAATGTCTTTGGCCTTCATTTCTTCATTTCTAAAACAGTGATGACAATAGTAGTATTTCAACTTTTTGAGGCTCCACACCTTATTAAACTGTGTGACCTTGAATATCTTAACAACTCTATGATGCAGTTTCCTCATCTGTTAAACAGGAATAGTAACAGTTCTTCCATTAGTAAGAGTGTTCAATAAACTAATTTAGAAGTAAGCACTACTTAAGTGTTAGTACTATAATTTAGCACAGTTACTTGCCTATTAATATTTCTTAATATTATTATAATTACAATAATCGTTTTTTCTGCCCCCCTAAAAACTAGATTCCTGCCCTTACATCCTAGTTTCCAAGCGTGGGTTCCTCTACCCATGATTACACTTACCACCCAAACCGACTGCCCCCTCATTTATATGCATTTCATTTCCACACAGGCTTCCCTAATGCTCCATCTCACTGTTCAGATATTTTCCTGCAGTCCATTGCTGTGTCCTTCCTAGGACCCCAGGTAGACCTGTGCAGTGTCCAGCCCCTATCTTCCCTGGATTCCTGATCATTGCCATCAGGAGTTCCCTAGTTCTGAACATACTTCCTGTGATCAAGAACTAGTATTTGCAAGATAGTGGTAAGAATGAAAGAAAACAACACTAGGTGACCTACCCAAAGATCAAAGCCTGACCTTGACTTCATTAACATGAGTGTCTGAGTAACTGAGCTGGCGTATTTAAAATCATATACTGTTAAAAACATATCCATTCTTCTTTAAATAGGAACATTCTTGTTGGTTTCCCTTGTAGAAAGGTTTTAAACAGATGACATAAGCTGGTTACTTCAGCAAATGTCTTGTAATCTGTTTATAAACCATATTAGTGATGGCTGGAAAAAATCAAATGATCTTATTTCAGAGTCAGAAACTAAGAACTGTGACAATAAAACATATATGATCCTTGCACAATTTTGATAATGTTTAGCCCATAACACCCCCTAATATTTACTTGCAGAGGATTTCTGAGCACAGATCTAAATCCTAAGAAAAGACCCCAAAGACTATGTTCAAATATAAAATTATTTCAGATTCTGGCCCTCTCAATCCCAGAACTTCAGTTTTATAAGAGGAAACTATTGGCAAATAGAAAAGATAAATGTAACTGGATGAATTTCAGCTGAGGCAGGCTCAAGGGTTATTCATGACTGCCTTCTAGAACATGAATTGTAACCATGCCCAGGACACTAGCTTTTCATTTCCACTTAGGACCAAACAGAAAGAAATGAGCTTAGATGCAAGAAGCTCATGGTTAGACATAAAAGCAAAAAAAAAAAGTAAAAAATTAGAGAATAACTCTTAGTGACATCAGGACAATTGGTTAGACAGAAGAATAAGACAATTCAAGTTTCATTCTCCTCAGAAAAGGCAAAGGGCTAAATTTGACGGCATATAACTTTTTTTCATGTTTTAAGATCCCTTGGTGTATAACAAATATATATGAAATGTCCAAAATGAACTTCTGAATGCTGTTAAATACCCCTAATACGGAACATCACATTGTGACTCTCTGCTAAACACAGAATAGACTTCAGTAAGTACCAAGTCATATTAGAAGGCTCAGCATAATGATCTCCAACACTTACTAATTGATACATTAATCATGCACTCAACTTCTCTCAATCTTTTATACTTTCCCCTAGCAAAAATTCCCTGATAATATGTTTGGCAATAATAAGTGCTAACATAACTTTTAACCAGGTTTCTAAAGTACCATTGCTCAAGCAGCGTGGTTCTCAAATTGTGGTCCCGGGGAGAGTAGCATCAGCATTACCTGGGAATTTATTAAAAATATGAAAATTTGAACCCCACCCCAGATCTATTGAATCAGGAACTCTGGAGTGGATCCTAGCAGTTTGTTGTTTTACAAACTCTGCAGGTGATTTTGATGCATACTTAAGTTTGGGAAAGGGGAGAATAGGGGATAGGAAGACTATCCTTCACTCATTGTGTAATATGAGGTCAAGATTGCATTAACCTTGGCTAAAATCACCATGAAAAACATTGAGGGAGGAGTACTAGAATGTAATTTTTTTCTTTGCCATTTTAAAGTAAAATAAGTCAGCAAGTCCTTTAAGACCTGCAGACACCAGGCAGAACCTCATTATGGAGCTGTTTCAGTGTTGTACCCCAGGTGGAAAAGATAAATATCCAACATGACAGTATTGACAGTTCCCAGCCAGGAAACCACTCTACCTTCTGGTCTGGGTGTTGGCTTCCATAGGCACATTATAAACTTCTATCAAACATGTATTGAACAATTGTGACACTTAAACAGCCTCTCTACAAAAAGAAATTACAGCCGTCAGCTTGCATCTGAGTAGCCTCAGATTTAAAAGCTGATTGAAAATACCTGCGTAAGAAACCATTTGTTATAAAAGGTGAAAAGTACAAGCTGATTTATTTTCTTGGAAATGTTTATAAAGAAGACAGTCCTTTAAAAGTGAAAAATACATATATTTCCTCCAATGATCATTTTCACATTTATCCAACTCCTGGCTACAGAAAAGAAAGCCAAGTTAATACTATGTGATGCCTGTGGATTCTACGGGGACCTCTGGATTGACAACTCTATGGTTGTTCCTAATGATTCCATATTAAATATAAAAGGTTATTCATGTCACTTGGAGTTGTCATTTCAAATAAAATGCTTGCTTTGTGTTTCTGAGCGATGCTGAAGCGCAGATGTCAGATTGGTACTTGCCACTCCACGAGCATCACTGAATAGCCCACTCAAAGAGGAAAACACAGTGAGTGCTCTTGATCTACTCTAGAGTAAATCATTTATTGTTAAAGGGTCTTCCAGAAAACTTCAAAACAAGGCAGATTGCCTACTCACGGCAGCTAAAAATAAATCCTAATGCGATGAAATGTGGCTAGAAATATTACAGGAAAATCAAAGATGATTTTTGTTGCCACATAAACCTGTATTATGCCTTTCTTGTGTTAGAAATGCCTTGGTAGAGACACAAGGCCTGTAATAGATTGCAAAGAATCCTTTGACAAAATCTACATCTTGATTATTTTATCCTAAGTCCTAGTTATAAGATTGATGTTATGAATATTTCAGACTTTCCAGGTACTTTGACCCATTGGATTTAACTTTGGAAGACCAGAAACAGAGAGTCTGTATGTGTAAAGGAGTAGGGTGGGAAAGAGAGAAGAAATTTAAAAGTTAGGAAGACTGCCATATAACCAGTTCTCTTGGAACTTCGTATCATAACTCACCTTCAACTAGATGCCTTCCATTGGACTTACTATCCCTAACCCCCATTTATATATTAGCAGTCCTTTTTTGTGCTATTTTTCAGTTCTAACTTTATATATCCAAAAGTGTTTATGTGAGTTCTTCTGACCAAGTAGGACCATGTTAAATAAAATGCTTTTTAAAAGTACAATGTATCCTAAAATATGGAACCCTAATTGTTTTATCTGCAATCGCTATGAAGCTGCGGCAAAAAGTTGAGATTAGATTTGGCCCCATACTAACTAAGAAGTAGCCAAGTAAGTTTTATAGCTATTAACTCTCTATTTAGTATATTCTGTCATGCTTTTTCAGTTTATCAGACTAAGCATTTTTAAAAACACCATGAATGAAAATCCTACATATAGTAATGAAGAAACTATGCATTAGCTGATCAATTTTACCATGGCTGTAAATATTTTCTTAAGTATAATTTTATTAAGTATTCTTTAAGTACTTTTTAATATTTTTAAATCTCTGTCCATATGCTCTCATGTGCAGAAAGTTCTTTGCAACAACTCATGTAGCTGCTAGAACATTTATTTCTTTAAAAAGGAAAGCATTGAAAGGTAGATTTTCAACAGCCAGCTCTCACTGCTTTAAGAAAACATTATTTTTTCTAACAAACCCTTTTTTCCCCTACAAAGCAAAATTCTGTCCACTAATGCCAAAATTACACAAATACTTCATAGGGATCAAATTAATTTTTGCTTCACATTTCCCTGCAGCACTAGAACCAAACAAGGCACAATTTTATACATCACTGCCTTCTTAAAGTGGCATTTTAAAATGTTAGCACTATTATGATTAGATGTGAAGATGTGGACTAAGGGCATGGTCTCCTCTGAATGCCCCCAGGTCTCACATTAAACTTTAAGCCATAACTGGAAGTTGGGCAAATATTCTCCTACTTGGGACTTAATAATACTTAATACCCATTTATAGCGTGATGAGTCTATCATATGGTGTGATTTGTCTCTAAACTGCCATTAAGCTTCACAATTGCACGTCATCTTGTTAGCCTCTGCTCTAACTATTCACCATCGTCCTTCTGGTACCTTTATAAAGCAAAATCCCAAGTTACTCTTTGCAGAAACTTCTCCAAAGCCACTACCTGTATAGTCTCCAGAGTCTAATTTGCTAATATTAAGACACCCTAATGAGATGGAATCTAAAATAATCACCCACTGGCTTGAGAATACCTGGTACTGTTCTAATTATATTTTTATTGATTTTTATGTAGCCATGCAGAGTTTGAGCTTATTAAAAGCACAGCAGGGATATTATATAAGACCATTTGTTGTTTTTTTATAGGACCCAAGAATTACTAATCTCAAATAAAAATGAATGACCAGTTGGGAAGCCTCTAGTATTTTTTCAGGAAATTTATAAACAGGACAATTTGTACACTCTTGCAATTAGTAATAGAAGTAGTTCTAAACAGTAATAAAAAGCATTCCAAATAGTAATAGAAGTTTCCTATCATTTTGCCCTAAGATTTATATTTAACTTACATCAATAAATTGACAATGCATTTTTATTGCATAAAGATATTCATTTCACCCTACTTTGACCTAGAAGGCTTACCAATGAATAATATTTCAAGAACTTCCACAGTGTACTATGAAATGAGCTGACTGTATTAGGCCCATTAAGTCACTACCCTTCAAAAACTTTCAATCTGGAGTGTTGAGAAATTTAATCAAATAACATCCATGTATTCAACTTTGAATCCTTGGCATTTAGAAGTGATTGAAATGTGAAGGACTGAATGAATGAAAGGAAGGAAGGGGAGATGGTCAGGAGAGAATAGATATGACTTTAGTTTGAGAAATGTCGGATTTGAGACATTCAGGTGGAGGTATCCAGCAGATTGCTGGAAATATGGGATGGCTGAGGATGTAAATTTACAGATGGTAGTTATAGATAGAAGAGTAGGTACTATAACATGGATGAGTTGGCAAGGGGAAAATCAAGAGACAGAGAAATATCAAGAGAAACAGAGGAAGTGAGACCCAACCTCATATAATGCCTATGTTCAGGAACTAAGGATGGAGAGCTAAGAGTAAAACATATAGAAAAGACAAAACCAAAGAATAAGAGATTCATTTTTTAAAGTACCCTGCATCCCATTTAGAACAAATATCCCTTTGCTAGAAACATTTTCTTTCTGTCTGTATTTTATTTTTGCATGGGCTGATGCAACAGAAGGCAAAATCAGGAAGCAAATAGAGAACAAATGTCCCTTCTTCCTGTAAGTTGCCATAAACGGAAACGTAAAACAAATCTCCCTTCCTCTATACCACAATTAACGTTCTACCCTGCCCCTCCCCACTCACCGTGTATGACCATGGGCAAGCACACAGCCACAAACCACTTACCTGGATGCCAATCAGGATGCCTTTCTGGGGTATCTTAAATCCTGTGGAAAGCATTGCCTTTAGGAAGGCTGTATGAATACCTTCACCAAAGCAAGCCACCTGTTTAGAAATAAATAAAAAATTAAAATAGAGGATGCAAAGAATAGTCAACCACTCCTACCAAAAATTAAAATTAAAATACACACACACACACACACACACACACACACACACACACGCACATGCACCACACAAATGGAAAGTACTTTACTCATAGACTCCTTCTGTAGATTTTATTAATGTTGCCCAAAGACTGTGCAATCTGAATCCAGGGATTAAAAGGCTGGCCAGGGCAGATGTATCTTATGTTTTTAATTAAGCATAATGAATGAATAAGCAATTCTTTCTCTATCCAACAACACTCAACGGAGCAACATAACTGGATTCTACTGAGAGTTACTTGGATACAAATCACAGCTTCTGGTCCATAATGTGGTAAGTTTCCGAATGTTAATATGACTTACTGTTTAAATAACAGTATGTGTCATATATACTATGCAGCCGTGCATGAATTTACCGGTCAGTAGCAGAAATGCATAACTGCTGAATTGGTTTGGAGTCATTTCATAGAGCTTATGAAACAGCCTTCTGAGAAATTTAATAACTCCATGAAAACCTCAAAGGAACCTGTTTTTTAAAAAAATCATTTTCATAAAGTGAACCAAAATATCCTGCTACTAGTCCTGAATACCATAGCCAAATGGGGAAAAAACAATTCCAAACAAACTAACATATATAGTAATGTTAGGGTATACAGAAGTTCCATTTAGGTTTATGGTAATTGTGCTACAATATAACTACAAGTCAAATAGCCAACATAATTATAGAACAAGTGGTATATTTGAACCTGATAGAAGTCAATTCTGCCATGTATATCATCATTTGGCACAGATACAGAACCACCATTAGAGTAAATACCACTGATGGCTAAATTCATTTCTTAAGCAAATTACCATTTCTGTGCAAGAAAAGTTCTTATGACTATAACCTTCAGCTGGTCACCAGCACATGCGGCTGCTGCTTTTCTCTCCACAGTGAACATTTTACTCAGTCAAGTGCTGGGCAACTAACTTAAATAAGGTCAACCTAAGTTAATGAGTCTCAAATTCTACTGAAAATAATTGGGTAATCCCCTCATAGTGCAGATGCAACAACGCAGACGAGGTCTTGAAAATTTTCTACAGACCCATAAAAAGTAGTTAAATATGCCATTAAAGATTAGGACTAATATCCCCACTTTACCACTAGGAACATAAAATGCCCCTTACTTATATCAGTAGCTGGATGTTTAATCCTACAACAAGCCATTTGGACACTGAAAATGTCTCTTCGAAGCATAATTAAGATTTTACTAAGCTAGGATTCTGATTTCAGTAATAAAACAGACCTCGTAATATTATACTGTATGACACTTGGAAATATGGCTTTCAAATAATGGTAGAAGAATTATCTTTATACTCAAGAAACAGATATAACAAAGGGGAGCTGAATTTCTCATTCTTTCTTATTTTTATATGTCAATAACTCCCATAACATATGTATGGATGCAGAATGAACATAAGCACTGAAAACAAATTTTCCATGCTAAAGAAAACAGCATGGGCCAGGTGCGGTGGCTCATGTCTGTAGCGGGCGGATCACCTGAGGTCAGGAGTTCGAGACCAGCCTGACCCACATGGAGAAATGCTCTACTAAAAATACAAAATTAGCTGGGCGTGGTGGTGCATGCCTGTAATCCCAGCTACTCGGGAGGTTGAGGCAGGAGAATCGCTTGAACCCAGGAGGCAGAGGTTGCAATGAGCTGAGATCATGCCACTGCACTCCAGCCTGGGCAACAAGAGCGAACAAAACTCCGTTTAAAAAAAAAAAAAAAAAGGAAGAAAGAAAAAAAAAAACGGTATGAGGGAAAATAGATATCTCTCTGATCTGAACCCTGGGCCAGCTAAAATCAGCATTACTAGTAGTAATGACCATGGTATCAAGATGAACCTGAAGACTGTCTCCTTAAACCGACTGGAGATGAAACGTACATAGCACCCTCATTTAAAAGTAAGGTTTTTTTGCCCTTAAATTAAAAGAAGCAACAAAGTGGCAAAGAGTCCCCTTTCTAAGAGTCCAAATACAAACAGGACAGCCATTTATTCCTGACTGACTGCCTTCTTGTCTCACTTGGCTTCTCATCACAGATCTTACTTGTAACCAGGCAACCATATAAAACATCACATACTTTGTTGCAATTAAGTATTTTCTCCTTTTAGGTTTTCCTTAATACCAAGAGGAAACAATGATGGCTCACAGTCTGATCTTGCCACTCCGATGTGCTCTGATGAGAATCTGAAGGTTGTATCTAGTAAGTCTGTCAAGGGCTAGGTGATTCATAAAATGTCCTGACACTGACATGGAGAGAACTTTCTAGAATCTGACAGCTCTTTACAAGAAACACATTTCACAATCCTAAAGAAACCTTCAGCTGACACAGCCCCAACACAAGTGAAGAGGGACATCCAGTGGCCGATTCCATTATAGTTTTTAGATAATCCCCAGGAGGTTAAAAGTAGTCCTGAAATTTTGTATGTATCTGCAGATTCCACAATGTTTAGGTCTATGATCTTTATAATGCTGTCATTCTCCATATTACTAGTAAAAATCAAATGATCTAATTTCATGGCAGCAAGGCAGGGAATGAGGTGCTGTTACAGAGATACCTGAGAACCTTTAAATAGAAAGTAAGACACAGAAGATATTTACTTGGATGTCTAGATAAATACCTGGAAGATGTTCTCATGTAAAAATGAATTAGGAACACGTGTATTATATTCCCATGTTAAAATATAAATAAGAATTTAGACCCTATTCCAAATAGAAGTAAAATATTTTTTAAATTCAAAATTCATAAGCCCTTTGAGTCTTACTCTGATAGCAGACATTTTTATTCCCTTTATTTTACTGTATTCAAATCATAAAACCATAGATTTCAAAGTAGATTTAATGAAAGCTTCCATGGATAATTAACTAGTTACCTCTCCGGTGGAAGCCATCTCACATCTCAGAATGGGGTCAGCATCCCTCAACCGGGGCCAGGAAAACATGGGAGCCTGTCGGGGAAAAAAAAAAAAAAAAACAGGGAGAAAAATTATGTGAGGGAAAAGTAGAAAATGAATAAGAGAGGATAAATACATTTAGCGAATCATCTCTCACAGAGTTCACTTAGGCTACAGTAGACATGTAAAAAATCTCTTGGGTCCAAGCATCCGACTTGAAAGATAGCTTTAAAAGTCCATTCCAAGAATTTCTTGAGCTCTTGGCCAAAACTTTAGGTTAAATAATCACAAATTAATTCTGTAAATAGGGCCCCTGAGACCAGTCTGGACCAGTATTTCTAATCTGGCCCATGCATATTCCTATTAGAATGATTTCAAAGTCCACTGGGCATTGGTCTCTCCAGACAGAGTTCAAACACATTTTTTCTCTTTGATAGGCTTTGGAAACATTCCTCTTCTTGCTCTGATCATTTGAACTTGCAACAAGCCACCTTGCCAGAAATGGCTGTCTGTAAGCCAGCTTCTGAAACATTAAACTGTTGTTGACACCTCTTAAAAGCTTTGAAAAACATTCTGCTTGGAAACACTTTTGCACAGAACTTTCATATGAACTAGAGTATAGGAGTGCCTCCTTTTCATTTATTTTACTGATGCAATTCATTGAAAACTAAGTTCTTGTTTCTTGCTATATGTCCACTTATCTGGTACATGGAGGAATTTTATCAATTCCTCCATTGATTCTGGCACCCAATCTAAATTATGATGGGAATTCTAGCTTGGGAGTCATTTCACTGGATGATCTTGGTCAAGTTACATATTTCTGCACTTCAGCTTCCCTATTTCCCCATCTGTTGATACCCATTAGCCTCACTAGGGCTATTAAGATTGAAAATGAATGAGTAATTTGAAAAAAATTAAGATTTATATACAATGCTAACTAGGGAATGAGTAAGCTAGAAGATACAGTGCATTTAAAAAATGCATATCTACCTGTAATCCCAGCACTTTGGGAGGCCAAGGCAGGTGGATCACCTGAGGTCAGGAGTTTAAGACCAGCCTTGCCAACATGGCAAAACCCCATCTCTACTAAAAAATACAAAAATTAGCTGGGCATGGTGGCATGTGCCTGTAATCCCAGCTACTTGGGGGGCTGAGGAGGGAGAATCGCTTGAACCTGGAAGGCAGAGGTTGCAGTGAGCTGAGATCATGGCACTGCACTCCAGCCAGGGAGACAGAGCAAGACTCCGTCTCAAAAAAAAAAAAAATGCATCTCTATCCATCAATATTATTTTTAGTTAAAAATTCATATATCAATTTACTAAAAGAAATAAGCATACTCCTATGACTATGAATAAAGAAACATGAACTTAAAATCCATATATAGAATCTCCAGTGAAAAAATATTTTTCAGTGACTACTACTCGTTGGTCTCAAAAAAAATTTCTCTATTTTTCTACTAAAAGATTTAACAATATATGTTTGTGTCATAGTCTCCATGAATAAAGTGCCACCCCTCCTCCCAACATAAAAAGTCACATTCCATCTCAATGCACTATAAAAGTCAAGGCATCCTACATTATCAGCTTAAGCAAGATTAATACAGATTTTTAAATTCACAGCTTCAACTTAAAGTTCCCATCATAAAAGTCAAAAGTCCAAGTCTAAGCTGTAACACAATTATGGCTGATGTCACTAGTACATAGAGGAACAGAAACCTTTTGAAAACATCAGAAATTTGTCAATTTTACATAAATATATCAATATTAATGTTACATAAATATATTAATATTAATTTCATTGTGCTCTTCATCTGTGTAATTCAAATGTTTATATATCACTAATCCTCATGCCTGTCCAGCCAAGTAGTTAAAGGTCATAATTCTGTGCACAATCATAGTGATGCAGCTAGGAGATCACAATGGCTTTATTATTAAGATATTATTTAAAATATACATATGTATTGGAAATTAGTGAACAAATTTTAAATATTCCTGGTCACTCTTTGTAAAGGTGTTATCAATTTCAACAACCTCACAGCACCACATACAGCAACAGCTGTCTCAATTTTTCAAATGGAAAAATCATGCCACTGAAGAAAATATGTACTAAGCAAAGGTGGTCAATGTGGTAGGAATTTAATCAACCCCATAGGGTAACCCTTTTTACAAAAGTCATGTAAGAGTTGGCACAATTCAAGCTTTATCCTAGCAAAGTATGTCCTGGATTTCTATTTACCAGCTAAACTAGCACCATCATGTGTCAGCTGCATAAAAAGCTTATAATTCACTCAGCTACTTGGTTTTGAAGTTATGCAATTCTAGATGGTTTTAAAAATTTTTTTGAAAGTACAATAGTTCACATAAAGTTGCCTATAGTACAACTGCAGTACATTATTGAAAGCAAAGGTAAATCCCTAGTCCAACCCTTTAGTTAGAAGGTTTTAAAAGTAACAAGATTTTTGATGACAAATTGTTCTTTTAGTTTCACTAGAACTCATAAAATGACTAATAAATTTTTGAAAATGTTACCTTAATTGCAACATAGTCAGCAGGAATTATGGGATGGTCCAATGTTGGAAGAGGTTTCTCATCAACATTCTCTCCAATCATCACCTTGGTGGCCACATCAATGAAGTCAACCCCAAGAGTCTTGGAAACAAAGGGGAAGGATCGAGAAGCTCTCAAGTTACACTCAATCACCTGAAGAGATAAAATTCAAAATGAGAAAGAGGACATTGAGAGCCAGTAACAACAATATTAACATTCTCTCTACCACTGGTTTCCAGCTGTTATTAACTGGGGGCCAGCTAATAAAAAACAAGAGTTTTGCTAATCTTGTCTCTTTTCTCCTCACTGCTTGGATTTTTCCTGATACTTTCAGTCAGTATCTTTGAACTCTAACTTTCTTTCATGCCTTTTTCCAAATTGCATTCCCATGCACTGCTGTCAGGTTTAGTTTAATGCAGACCTCAAATAATGCTATACCCCTCCTGAAAACCTTCACTGGATGTCCACTGGCTTCAGATTAAAGTCTAGTCCCTGAAGGCCTTCTGTCCACTTGCTTCAATGGACCTCACTATCTTTATCTTATACTACCCTCCTGGCCTCAATCTTACTTTCCCAGTTCACCCATTTTACTCAGTAAAATCATCTCACGCAATTGAACTATTTACTGTCTCCAAATATGCTCTTTTCTCACCTTTACAGATGATGTTCTATCTATGTGTAATAATCTCTCTACCATCCTTAACTTGTCAAAATTCCAACCATTTTGCAAGATCCAGTTCACAATACAAAATCTACCTTGAAGTCTTTTATGATCTATCCCTAACCAAGCACAGGATGCTCAAATACATGCTTGTGCACACACACTGGAATACATTCTCTCTGCTCTATAATTCCAATACCATTTTATTTGTACATCCCCTCTAGCAACTGTGATACTCTATAGTTTTCCACAAATTTATCTTCTTCCCCACCTTCACTAAATCACAATATTTTTTGAGAGCAGAGGCTTGCTTAATACATTTTTGCAGCCACCATATGACTGCAAGTAGGAGGTAAATCAATGCTGGTTACTACTATGGTTTGGATGTGGTTTGTCCCCATCAAAACTCATGTTGAAATTTGGTCCCCAGTGTGGCCGTGATGGAAGCTGGAGACTAGTGGGAGGTGTTTGGGTTGCAGGGGTGGATTTTTCATGAATAAATTAATGCTCTCCTGTTGGGGTAGCATCCTTCACCTAAATTAAAAAGGATAATCTCAGTCTGGTAGGAATAAATCAATTCCCACAACGTGGGCTGTTAAAAAGTCTGGTTTCTTCAGTTTCTCTCCCCCACTTTCTCTCTCTGATTCCTCTGCACCTGCCCACGCCCTTTCCACTCTCCACCATGAATTGAAGCAGCCTAAGACCCTTACCAGATGCAGCTTTCCAATCTTAGACTTTCTAGCCACCAGAATCGTAAGCCAAGTAAACCCCTTTTCTCTACAAGTTACCCAGACTCAGGTATTCTGTTATAGCAACACAAAACAGACTAAGGCAGTTACTGATTAGCTAAACTAAGTAGACTAAATTAATTAGGACTAATATAGTTCATTTATTATTTTTGCAAATGGCATCGTCTCTGGGTAAGGAGTAAAGCAGAATTTCAGTACACAGAATTTATGACTACTCTACACATTCCATTTATTTATGATAGTCTGTCTCACCGTATCCATCTATACTATACTGTAGGTGGCATACAGTGACCTTCCCAGTGGATCAGCGTGCTTTACAAAGCTGTAACTGACTTATCAGTGCCACCAATAGCCTGGGCCTTCAAATAAGGTAGACATTATATGCTATGCATCATTCCACACTCAGACACAAACAGATCCAGGGGTCTCAGTTGCTCTTTGTCTGGTGTTCACAGAGAAGATTACCAGAGAGACGCAAACCAACATGACGTAACACAGTGGTGGTGTCCTCTCAGGCACCTTGGCATTTCTTACCAAGACATCATTTCTTTTGACAAGAAATTGGACGTTGAATGGACCAGAGATGGCAAAAGCCTTTGCAATCTTCCGGGTAGCATCCTTCACCTAAATTAAAAAGGATAATCGTATAGTGTGCTGAAGAGCATATCCTAGTTTTTGAAAACTTTCTAAAAGGCACAGTACCTTAAATTTGGATGTCTTTAATTTCTCTTCACAGAGAACTATATATCTACATTAATAATTATAATGGAGGGCACTATTAGACTTCTATTAACAAAATAATATGCAATAAATAGACAAAAATAATAGGAAAAGAACAAATAATTTTACACGATTATCTCTCTGCCAAATTCCCCTATCTATCTACAATTATATAACCTGGTTTTACATTGAGGGTTAAATGAAATCCTTTCAGTCTAGTTGCCTTAGCACCAGAAACTGCAGTCCAACCTCTATATCAATGTAATGACCTACCTGCTAGGAGGTACAGGCCCTGAAATTACATGGTACTGCAAAGAGACCAGAGAGATTTCTTTTATGTTGCTTTTCTGTTGCCCTGTACTCTACAAGGTTAGATATTATGTTCAGAAGGAAACAGTGTTTCCCTGCAGGGAAGCCCTGCATGTCACATACAGGAATCCCTCTATTCAACCAGAGCCAGAATGTCCCTATGCCAAGAGGGGGCATTGATTACAAAAAGCAAGAGCTCCTCACACATTATTCTCACAAGAGTGGTTCAGCAATGTAATTGGGTATAAAAGGAAGTAGAGTCTATGACACACTGAGCTCTGAGAGATTTGGAAAATCCTGAGTTCTGAGGATCATTTATCCTGACATGAGAAACTGAAGTACATTTGAAATCGAAGGACTTTTTTTCTTTTATGCTTCTGCTATTACAAAGTATCCTGCTACCTCTAACTTCTAGAACAAAGACCTTCAGAATCCAGCCCAATGTACAACCAGGGAGACAGGTCTGCCTGGATTCTGATGGTAGGGTCACTGGAAAAGCTCACTGAAAAGAGCTGAACCTGAGCCTGATCTAATATACCTAAAGACTAATGGGACCTCCTCAAAGGTTATTTAAGATGATAGGTTCTAAATGTACACCTAGCAGTGCATATTGAGTACTAAGGCAGAGTCATTATTTTTGGTAAGTTCTTTATATGGCTGGCTCTCAAAGAGAGCTCAAAAGAGATATCAGAAAGTGCTGTCTGGAGGTGAAGTCAAGGGTGAGGAGGGAAAGCATAGATTCCAGAAAGTTCTCAAGTGCCTGGTCCACACCTGTTTCACCACTCCTAATTGAGAAGCATTGCTTCAGATGCTGCTCACCTGTGTGTGGCCCTGAAACATTAGAATCCCCAGGAAGCAGCAGTTCTCTAACTGCCATCCCCAGACTACCAGCAATAGCATCACCTTAGGACTTGTGAAAAACGCAAATTCTGGGGCCCGATCCAGAAATATGAAATCAGAAACTGGGGGATGGAGTCCAGCAATGTGTTTAACAAGCTCTCCAGGTGTCTGTGATGCACATTCAAGTTTGAGAACCCCTGTACTCACATACAACCAAAGGGGCTCAAAAGGACAGTGAAGAAAATTGTTATCTTTAGAATACCCAGGTGACTCAGAGCAAGGAAGTTAGCCTCATCATTAAATTTAACCTGCAGCATATCTTACATTGCTACCTAGCTTTAAAAAAAAAAAACTTAGGTTTTTTTTTTCTGATTGTTGCCTTTTCCCTTCCACTTTCATTTATAAATGATGACCTTTTCAATGGCCCCTTGGCTGATGGTTTGTGTGGGCAGCATCAGAGTGGCATCTCCCGAGTGGACACCTGCATCTTCAACATGTTCGGAGATGGCATGAGAGATAACCTGGCCAAAAAAAAAAAAAAAAAAAAAAGGATTTTAGAAAGAGTTTTCAGGTACCTCCTTCAAGGAAGCTACTCCCTCATCCTCCCCTTTGGTCCTAACAGATGCACTGAGCATGAACCAGTTCCCTTGCTACATTCCTGATGAGAGCAGTAGATAGTGCTGCCTCTCTGTGCAGTAACAGATTGCCTCTAGAGGCAGCTAAGAGTGGCTAAGAGCCTACCTCCCTCATCCACTGATAGCATGGATATAAGTAATAGGAAAAGAGTAAAAGTAAACAAATTCATATTGACTTTTAAGAACAGGATAGGAAACTAAAGCATTTGAAAACCATTTAAAATATCTTTATCTTTTAGGCACTGGGAAAGAAAAGAAGGTGGGAGAGCTCAATATCTATCTAGGTAAATGGTATAACTTAGGCGGACTAAAAATAAGTCTCAAAGATCTCATCAAGAGATCATTAAATGGAAGTTTGAAAGAGGAAGGAGTCGAAAGGAAAAATATTCTAGTCCTTTTTTAGAAGTAAGGAAATAAAAGTAATGTAATAATAAATAACCCAGGTTCATGTGACTGGTATGTGACTGAGTTAGGATTTTGAATCTTATCTGTCAGATTCCAAAGTCTATGGTCTCAATCACTATAACCTATATGTTAATAATATGTGTGTCCTTGGGGAATGATGAAGCTGAGAGTAAGCGAGAATAATTGGGTGGGTATAAAAGACTTAAATAAATTACACAAGAGATTTGCTTATCAGATTTAGAAACGTCTTAAAACAGTGACATTTGAGTTTCCATCCTTCTGTTCTGTGACCTGGGCAAAGTGCTTTACTTACTTAGCCTTGGTTTCCAATAAGATAAGAATAACAATGGTACCTGCTCATAGAATGTTTGTAAGGATAAAAGAGACCACATATAAGTAAGAGCTCATTTTTTATAAGAGCTTATTTATAAAATAATAAGAGCTCATTTTTTGGCGAAATGTCTAGAAAAGGGGAGGCATTCACCCCACTGAGCTCAGCAACAATCATAATATACCTGCAGTTCTATGTTCACTTCTTAGTATGGCAATTTAAAAACTATGTGAATAACCTGGAACATTTCCAAAAGAGGGAGTACAAGACGATGTGCAATAGTTGATATCTGAGAAAACCTCAGGGAAAGCACATATGCTGGCAACCTAGAGCCAAATAAAGCCAACAGACCATCATTATTTTACCAGTACAGTATTTGAAAAAGTACAAATGTCTCTAGGCCAGTCTTACATTCTCCATTTCCATATATGGGTATCACGTTCCTCTGATTTTATATCTCAACCTTCCAATAATTAAGATGTTGAAAATGAAAGAGATTAAGTTTTTGCTCTGAAACTCAGAAAATCAGGGATAAGAGTTCCAAGGAAACAGACCTTAGTTCAAGATAAAGAATACCTGAGATGTCAAAAAAAAGTGACCACAATATATAATCTTACAATGTGTTGAGCTTTGTATCACCAAAGTGTTTAAAAGAAAACAGATGACCACCTTCCAGGGATGCTGTAAAGAAAATATCTGACTTGGAGGGTGGAGGGCTGGAATAAATTATCTCTAAAGGTGTTTCAATTCAAGATTATGTGATTCTGTTGTAAGTAGATACCATTACCATTGTTATTAACAAGATTTACTCTGAACTGCTAATCTGGAAGGAAAAGAAGAAAAAGATTTAACATCTTCAGTAGTGTTTTGAAGTATTTGTAAAGCAGAAGATGAATGCCAACTTTGTATTTTTCCTTAAAGCAAGTAAAATGGCATAGACTCCCTATAACATAACTTACTACATTTTAAGAGAAGTCACAAATGCATTATTAATACAACTATAAAACTAAAGTAAAATATTCTTCATATTTTCATTTCTCCTTGAAGTTGGAGGTATTCATTGTATTAGAAATACAAGATGTGATATGGTAAGCCAATTTAATATTATTATCCTTATCCACTTTACTCTGTTTGACTTTGCCTTTATTAACCCAATAAAAAGGGAGGAGGCTGGGAAATGAAAGAAGAAAAACCAGAATTCGATTGGGAACTTCAGAAAGAAAAGTATTAGATGTTTTCATAATATCCATTGAAACATAAAAGGAAAGCCACAGACAAAAGAAAATGAGAGAGAAAATCTATTCAAAGGGAATGATGAGTACAGGATGATAATTACTTTTGAATATCATCAGAGAAATTCTAACAGTATGAAACATAGGAAACATGATACCCATGACACATCAACTGAATTGTCAGAGAATTTGATTTTTTTTTACAGCTTCTCCACTATTACTGGAGACCTGTTTTATAGATATCATGAATTCTAACCTCTCAATATTTCAAAACTGTTAAAGAAAAAAATGACGAGAAGGCAGGAATGAAGGAGATGAGAATAAAGCACTTACCCTTCCATCTTTGCCAACAGCATCCATTTCTACTTCTCGGGCCCCTTCAACAAATTTTGTCAGCACCACTGGGTGCTCCTGTCACGAAGGAAAACAGAGGAGCAGAACATTTAGCTACCACTATGCATATAGTGTCAATAAGCCATGTACCTTAAGTATTACAAGTATCGGGGCAATACTTGCAAAACACTCAAGGCTGAACATACTACATAAACTCATTACCTAATCTGTGATGTAAGAACAAGGTTGTTCTCTGCTTACAGTGAGGCAGAGAGCCTTTCTCCAACTTTGAGTGCTCAGCAAACTGACCATAAGTTCTGAATCCTCAAGTATAGGCATCCAGGCCAATTAGAGAAAAGAGGGGACTAAGGAGGAAGCAGAATATGGCTTCTTTCTCTGCTACCAGAATCATGAATATTTTTCTACTTTATAATGATATATTATTATTGGTTCAGAATATTTCTTCCTTTCTACCCTTATCTTTTCTAAGCACTACAACTCCCTAAATCATATTTCTCTTTGAGAATTGTGGGAGAACTCAGAATGAGAGTAACATTTTCTTTTGGCCTTATTGGGCCAAAGATGAAATCCTTTACCTCGAGTTGATTTGTCTTATGCCACTTCTAGAGTATGACATTTGTAACTGTAAAATCAAGCATTTTTATTTATTAATCTTCAAAAGTCCTTCCTTTCTTGGCTGTTTCAGACACTTCTCATCTTGAAGTGCTTCCCACACTCATTTCCTCCACGTCAGGGTCGGGATGCCCTCCACAACCTAAGCCCCACTTGCTTTCCTCCAGACTAAATGAAGGGGTTGAGGGAAGATCTCCAGGGTTAGATATCTTCTCCTCTGTGCCATAGGCTAAAACAACCTGGGCCACTGTCTTCTTACCAGGCCCTGCATTCACTTGCTTCCATGTGTCTCTTCCCCACGTGCATTCTATCTTTTCTCCTCAGCTTCATCTTTCAAATCTCAACTCACCCTTCAAGGCCTAGGTCATATGCTATCTCCTCCCTGAATCCTTCTCTGAATATCCCTTTTGCCTCTGAACACAAACTCCTTCTGGCCACTATCATGAAATGCAGCATTATACAAGGCTGGCCTTCTGAAAAACACTTTTTTCCTTTGGTATCTGTAAACTACATTTTCGTGCTTCTTTCTTCAGCTCATTCGTGGTTCTTTCTTCTCCTCTCTGCCTTAAATGACAGTATTCCTCTAGTGTCTGTCTTAGCTGTTCCTTTTCTTCTATACTCTCTCCCTCAGTGAGTGCTTCCATTCTCAAATCTTCAATTAAAATGATATGCTATTTATTTCAAAATCTATATTTACTTCTCTATCTCTAGCCGTGATCTTGGTCCTCAATTCCAAACCTATTATAATAACCCTTGCCTTTAAATCATCTCCACTTGGATTCCTCACAGGCAGTTCACATTCAAACGGTTAAAAAATAAATACATAATTCCTCCCTCTATGCTTTTCTCCTCCCTCAGTGTTCCCTATCTCAATAAATGGCATCACTGTCTACCCAGTTATCCAAGGCAGAAAACTCAGGAGTTATCCTTTATCCTCTTTCACCCTCCACCTCCATTCATTCACTAATTCTTTCAATGCATGTTCTTACTATTTCTCTCCATCTTTAGTGTCATTACTCTAATCCGAGGCACTGTCATCTCTACCCTGAGCTATAGCAACAACTCACCTCTTTCCGTGAATTTGGTCTTGCCCCATAATTCACTCGGTGTACTACAGCACACTAATCTTTTTAAAATAAAAAATATGACTAAAATTCAAACTCATTATAATGACCAATAAAGTCTTCTTTATCTGATCCCTGACTACTTCTGCACCATCATTAATAATCAGCATCATGTTTGATTTCCTAGCCATATAAGGAATGTTTTATCAGTTTTGAGAAACTCCCTACTCTTTTTCACCTTCAGGCCTTCATACATGCTGTTTCTTTCTTCCTCCTACTCCCACAATGTAAGCCATTTGCCCAGTTAATTCTGAATCAACCATCAGGTATCAATTTAAAAGTCCCTTCCTCAGGGACTGGAGCCCAAGACTTTCACACTCTCCCTCAACATGCTGTATTTTCTCTATTGCAATGTTCATTGCTCATGATATTTAATTGTAATTATTTGAAGTCTGTTGAGCCTAGCAAAAAGAAGTCCTATGTGACAGTAGAGACCATATCTTTCTTTTCATGAGTATAATTCCTGGTACTGAGAACAATGCCACCATATAACAGGTGCTATAAATAAATAAATGCATACATAGATTACTGATTGATTGGGGCTGGTTTTACTCTAGAGTCATTGAATTTAGTGTCCCAGATGCTGCTGTAGTTTGATAGGGAACATTGAACTGTAAAGTATTCAATCACAGCATCTCTATTGTTAAACTTTGGTCCCATATGGATTATATCTATATGCTAATGGAAAAAGGCAGACAAGAGGGGACACCTGCCTCATCACTCACATGAGACCAGCTGAGTACAGTAGCCAGCCTCTGAAAAGGGCCACATGGCAGGACCCCTGGCCGGGAATAAAATAGAGGAGAAGACAGTTGGTGTCTCACTCCATTAATGAAAACTGACCCACTGGAAGGATTCCTTTCTCAGCTATCTGATTTGCACACAAACATGAATTCAAAATCTACCTGGTTTTCTTTTTTTACACTCTCTGCCTCTTCTCACTCTTTATTCTTCTCTACTCTTACCACTTAAACTTCCTTGGGGAGCAGCTATCATACACAGAAGAGGGATCCAGCGTCATGTGTGCAGAAACAGTCCCCGCACTTTATTCCTCTTTGAAATGCTCCTGATTTCACTCTTCCTCCCTCCGAATTCCACTTGCCTAACATCAAACTCTTCTCTACAAATTGTTCCCCCTTTAAAAAAAAAAAAAAAAAAAAAAAAAAAAAGCCCCAACAAGCTTTTGAAAGCTTTTAAAAGGAAAACATTACTTTTATCCTCTACAATACAAGATCAATAACCCCACTGGGTAAATTTTAAATGGATCATGCTGAGGTAACACTGAAGGAGAAAGTAAAGGCTGGGGGGTAGTGGAAGAAGGTGGATGAGTTGCCACAAAATAAGAAATGCTTGTATTAACTCACAAATTGAATGTGCCAACACGAAAAAATAAAAAATAGTTGAGTGAGGGACTTGCTATTAAAGTTGCATGTTTGACTAAGGCAAAGTTCCCAGATGTGAAAATTAAAAATCAGGAAAGCTTTCACTTGTTAATGGTGAGCATGGTTGAGCAGCCCTTGAGACTGGGAATTCCAGAAATACCCTGACCAGCGTCTAATTCATGAGAGAAACAAAAATCATTGTCCTTTTAGACTCCTGGAGTCTAAAATCTGTTTTGTTAAAATATGCACAGGTATTCCTCTTTTTCCACCAACCTTAAAAATCTAGTTATAATTTAATGCCTTCAAGTTTTCTCATTCTTTTAGGAGGCTAGAGGGTAGAAGAGGAAAAAAGAAAACTCATTCTAACACATTGTGTGAAAAGAAAACATACAAAGTAAGATTGCATTTAAGAGATAAAAGTCACTACAAAGAAATTGGACACTACCTGAGAAACTCTAGTGGCCTCTTCTAGGAATTTTTTCATCTCATCCTCAGAGAATACCACATTCATAGCAGACCCACTGGAAAGGGAGGGGGAAAAAATGCAGGTCAGGTTTATGCTAATACTAGACTTGATTGGTTCTCAGAACAGTTCCAGACCATCTCTAGTTCCAGTCAGGGCTGAATAAGAAGGTGCCTCGTGCTAAATTGAGACTTTTCTCCATTTAATCACCAGGACAATCAACCAAAGTATAAAACTGATGAAGCTGAGGATGGAAGAAGGAAAGGTGTGGGGTTCGGTAAACCTGTATTAATTCCCAAAGGGAATCCTGGTAGCTTTAGAAATTATACTTCTCCAAAGTTTGCCCCTTCTTATTTACTATATTAAAACTCTGCTGGTCCCAGGTAATTCTTAAGCCTTAACAGGATTCAGCCCAGAACCTGATTTCCCTAACCTGTTTCTTCAGAGTTCATTATCAACAGCTGATCTTAGCCTACTGCTCTGTTGTCAAAGCAGGTTATGCTACTCCCTCAACCAGATTGCAAATGAATCAATTTTTAAAGTAATATTTGCTAATATAATGTGCAGTATCTGAATAAAACCTTTTCAACTATATCCTTTCTTTTTAAATGCTTGAGAAAAAATGCTATCTGAAATCAATTTACTCTGAATTTTGACATTTTCAAAATGGGTTGGGAGGGTAGGAGAGGAGTAACAAAGCAAAAATAAAAATAACAAAAATATTACTTTGCTTTTAGACAGCAGCATTTACCTCTTTTACACTACTACAAATTTCTCAATGTTAAAATGTAATTGGCAAATAGTAATCGCATATATTTATGAGGTATTATGTGATGTTTTGATCTATGTATACATTACAGAAAGTCAATCAAGTTATTTATATATCCATCACCTCACCAGTTTATCCTATTACAAATTTCTGCCTAAAGGGCTTTCAATTGCTTCATTTGTTTAAGAGAGGAAGGCTAGAGCAATAATGCTTATCATTCAGAGTATATGAAACTGGAACAAAGATATAGATTGCAAAAAAGGGAAAAGAAGTGTGATAGTCAAAGCTGTTTTTTTTTTCCATCCTTCCTTAAATGTGTGCATGTTTAAATTAATTTACATTAACTCCTCAAAGAGGTAGTATTATTAGACTATGGTTTACACAAAATGACATTTAAATAAAAAGATTTCCACCTCGTTTGAAATTTTTCATTTTCATCATTTTAAAGGAACCCATCTCAAATTCCATTTACGCTTTCAAATTGTGCAAAGCAAATTGTGTTTCTTTTATTATCCCGTTTAGTGAAGTCATTCCTTACATGTGGTAACATCTGAAGAAAGTAAGTGATAATTCACAACTTCTCCTTTTATGATAAAACTTTGTTTTAAAGTTTAATATAAAAGATCCTCACTGTCCCTGTTCCTCACCATTATAATTTATCTATTAAACAATCTGATCTCAAAAACTGAAAATGTTAAAACAAAGGCACTATCAGAAGGTGCTGACAATAGTCAAAGATAAGCTGTCATTTCTGGGTATCAGAAAACATGCTGGCGAGAGATACCTCAATTTGTGTGTGTCTTTTTTAAATTGTCCTCTAATATAAAGCTACCCTCTCTGTTTGGTAAGGAGATGCCTTACTCTACACTTCTAGATGAAGAACTGTAGTCTTCCTATGTCCACTCCCTGAAGGGAAAGCATTAAACTAGAAGACCACACATTGGTCCTTAAACTGGCTATGATGGTTTGGAAATTGTTAATGGATTTATAAATTACTACATATAGAACCCTAGTGCTATTAGCATACAGCGTGCATTTCTGTATCTCCCAATTTTTGAATCATTGTTTTGGAAAACAATATATAGTGGTACCTCAAAACATAGGAAGGCCTCAACAAGCAGGGGTAGTCCACAGACTTTGCAAATTCCAGTGCTTCATTCTAATTAATAGAAACAACAACAAAAATGTATGAATATTTTAAAATATGCAATAAAATTACAGAATGTATCATTAGCTCAAGTGGTAACCCAGCTTCTTTATTCTCTAAAGGCACCATTAAAATGTAAATTGGACACTGAAATACATAAAATTCCTAGCTTCTGATTCTAAATATCAAATCTTGTTCAAAACTGGTTTGAAATTATTTTCATTATCTGAATCTTAATGAGAATACTGCTATCAACTCATAATCAGTATTAACTGCAATCATGGATATACAACAACTTTAAAGTAAATTCACTAAGTGTATGCATTCTATCTGCCCTGTAGTTAACATATCCAATAGTCAACATTCAGGTTACAGCTCTTCAAAATAGAACGTTAAAAACAGATACTTGTTTCTCTCCTTACCAAAGTATTAACAGCTTTCCAAGGTGCCTGAGCCACCTTCAGCTCATCCAAGACAGCTGAGAAGATGGAGCGATCCTCAGCCCTGTCGATCTGCAGGGGGCTTGTGCCCATGATCTTGACACCATTCTTGTATAGAGGAACTGCCAGGTTGTTTGGAATCTGGCCTCCAACTGATATGATGCAGCCGCCACATGCCTGGAAAAGACACTCACAATATCAGCCAATGGAGTAACTTCATTATGAATGGACAAATATGCTAATATTGTGTCTATTTCCTTACTGATAATTCTTAACCTGATTGTGATATTTACATCTCTCCTACCAATGAATACTGTTAAATGATGCCACAAAGTTTTGACTTTCCAGGCACTTAGATGCTAAAATCTGTGCAAGATTTCCATACAAGTACACATGAATATCATTTGTGACATTCACATGTGTGGCAAATGGAAAGGCAAATCAAGTCAATAAATGTTTGCCATGTACTCTATGCTATAATCATTTAATTCCTGGACTACTGCTGGAAATTCCTAACTGAATACAGATTTCCCCTTTTAACAGTCCCTTCTCCCGTACACCTCCATCTCAGCATTTCACACTCAGATTAAGCAAGACTGCTTCATCAAATTGCTCCTACACTCAGAGTTCTCCAAAGGTTTCCATTGCCTAGAGAATAAAGTATAAACTTTTGACCCCCAGGGCACTTAAGACTTTCCAGTCTTATCTATTATCACCCCTCTCAGCCTCAAAAAGACTACTCATTAGCCCCAACTAGGTACTTTCCCACTAACAAATTCTCTGCACCACTGAAACTTCCCTGGCTGTTGTTTCCTTTCTCTTCTCTTCCAGCTTGTCTAACCTTTAGCTACCCGTTAGGTCCAGCCTAGATCTCAGGTCTCACTTTGATGTCCTTCCGCTTTGATGACCTTCCACCTTCCCCTCTCCTTTACTGCAGCCTTAGTACCTGTCGACAGTACCTAGTAACTGATTTTAGTTCCTACTGCCTTACTACTTGCTTTACAAACAGTGCCAGAATCTTTAGCCTTATTTCAGATGTTGATTTATATAAGATTTTCTTCCATAAGCCCAAATCTCCTACTAGCAGTCAAAACTTCAAGATAAAAAAAATAGTCCACTAAATCTCAAAGTTTCTCAAGACAGGTGTTGTTGTAGTAGTGAGGGTAAACCAGCGTGAGACGGTGAGGAAATAGATTTCCAGTTGAAGTCCCTGCCTAACTTGGTTCCTTCTGTGCACCACCCACCCCTTCTTGTCTAATTTTATAGACAAGAAGACTGAACTTTCCCCCAACATTTAGTCTTCTTGTCTATAAAATTAGAATAATACCTGCCTAAACACTAAACATTAAAGGTCCTATATACTGTAAGTGTATAAATAAATAAGACATGATTATTAATATCAAAAATCATACATCTGATAGGCCATTGAGCTTAGCATAATTTGAGTGTGACCTAATGACCCACTAATGAATATTAGTAGAATTGCCAAAGTGATAGATATGTGCCAAATATATTTTGTCATTATTTAAAATTGTTCTGAAATACTCTTATAAGGGATGAGGCTAATTTCTCACTGAGAGCAATTACGGTACTGTGTAACTAAACAAACACCCTGCAATTGAGTTCTTAAAGGCATTGTAAACAGTACTGAAAATAATAATCCACCATTTTGCATATTTTTAAGTGTACTTAAACTATTTTTATTTTAAAATATGTTCACTATAAATTTTTGCAAAAACCTTTAAAAATAATTACTCTCTTTGCTATAATCTTTTTATTTTCTTACTATGTTGGGTTTATCAGCAGTGTTGTTAATGTTTTAGAGACTTAAAAACAAATTACTCCATTAAATGGATACAAAAAATCTCTTATATGAAGGATTTTAGAATAATTTTTTTAAACTGAGGGAGAAGTAGTGATTTATAGCAAAAGTTTGAGTCAATTAGACTAAATAGGAGCTTAAAGTGTAATAAAAGGCTTCAATAAACACATCAATATTTTTCAAATTAGCTGTATTAAATTAGCTTGTTTTTAAATAAATTTCTGCTTTTTAAGGAATTAAAAATTCTGTTTTGCAATAAATTCAAAACAATAGTAAGATAATAGCTGCTACCCTTTAATAAAGACTCTACTATGTATCCTGGAATATCTGTTTTGACTTTCACACTATTCTTCTGAGGTGATTATTACTGTCCCCATTTTACAGCTAAAGAAACTGAGGCTCAGTGAAGGTGAAGTGACTCGCCCATATCTCCTATCTAGCAAATACATGTATAGAGCTTGTATGTGAACGCTGGAGTGCAGTGGCATGATCTCAGCTCACTGCAATCTCCACCTCCCAGGTTCAAGGAATTCTCGTGCCTCAGCTTCCCTAGTAGCTGGGATTATAGGCATGCACCACCATACCCAGCTAATTTTTTTTTATTTTTAGTAGAGATGGGGTCCAGGCTGGTCTTGAACTCCCGGCCTCAAGTGATCTACCCTCCTCAGCCTCCCCAAATCCTGCGATTACAGGCATGAGCCACCATCCCTGGCCTGAACTCAACTCTATAGATTGTAATTTCAACTATGCTGCAACTAATACACTTTCAGCTATGCTAAAGTAATAGACCAAATATTAGAATCTTAAGTCTACTTTTCTGGCTGGTTTCAGGTGTAGTTAATGTTAAAGAATAAGAGAAAAGCTATTTTAAAAAAACTACTTTTTTTTTTTGAAAAGTAGCAGAAAAGCTTTCAGCACAAAACCAAATTCTCATCATTGACAACTAGAATCAGAGGTCATCATTGGGAAGACAAATCATGGCCTCAGGAATCTTTTAGAGTAACAATGTGATGGTGTCGTGCAGGTTTTGCCCACATGGCAAAAGGAATTCAGTATAAGAACATGTTTGTAAAATGTTAATATAGCAGAGTTTTATGGAATAATCCAATCTTAAATTGATCCAACACCAAATATCATGGGACATGTAGGAACATAGGGATGAGAACCTGGTAACCTACACAGGTAAATCATCATCCTTATCCTAGCCATCATGCCTGAATAGTTTCAAGAAATCTACTGAAATAAAATATTCTAAATTTCAAATATTGTTTAATAGATTTCTAAAATATTTAGGCCCAAAATTCCATTAGCTCCCAAAATTCCATTAATCATACCTAGATCTGTTTGTATCCTTTTTACCCATCTTAGTTTTCTGTTTTTTTAAACCTGATATCACTAACTTACCATAGCACAAGAATATTTCTGAAACAATATCCAAGTTTCAATCATACCAGAAACTTATTTTCAATAGAAAAACATGAAAAGGAAATACTTCAAGTTTATTTGAGAACATCTTAACTTACCCTGGCCACTAATCACTTTGGTTAGTCCTTATTTTTATGCACAATTAGATGTATTATAGAAAGATTGCAATGTGAGAAAATTTTTCTAACAGAAATCGTATTTGCCTCAATACAAATGGCCCTGGTTTTTGGAATTTCATGAATTATCTCCAATTTATAAAATTCTACTATCTGTACACCTGCCAATGAGAAGGATGATACTTTATATTTTACTAATTTACATTTTAGTAAAAGATATTTTACAGTTTAGGCAGTATTTGAGGATTACATTTAATTACAATTAAGCCAAATGATATAAATGAACCTCAAATCTGTCTCGAGTCATGCATTCTCTAATGGGTTTTGCCTATCACTAATTAATGTCTGTCATTAATTCATTCATTCAACTTGTTTTGTGACAGAAGTACCACTGTCTGCATTTACATATGTACATCATATTATGTCCTCCAACATATTTTAAATTACCTCCTAATGTATAGTAATACTATATTTTAAATACCAATTAGTTTCAAAGAAGGCCCAACTTATTTCTTTCTATAATAATGACTTCAGTTTTAGTAAACGAATCTCATTAAGAGCCATGTATAATTGTATCCAAAAACAGTCATAGAAGTTTTTCATCTTTCTTTAAACCATTTCGTGAGGACATAATTAATTATATGCAAAATGCCTGCTGCTATCATCTGTAATGTTTTTTAATATTTTTAAATTAGTATTTGATTTTTCATATTTGTATCACAGATACTAGTTTTATTGTTAATGTCTTGAAGATAAGAACCTGTTTTTCTAGCTTTCTATCATACTGAACCTAGATTTACAAGGTGTTCAAGAAATATTTGTAGGATGCACTTATTTTGATGCCCACCTGTCTATCTGAAATGAATATTAAGGAGTGATTTAAAAACAAGCATGTCAGAGAGTGGTCTAAAAAATGCTATATATTCTATTTAATGGATCAATTTTATTAAAGGACTGGTAGGCCAGGCCCAAGTAGACAACTATAATTATACATCCTTCCTAAACTTGTCTACTTTCTTTTGTAATAGTAAAATAATAACATTATTCTAGCACTATACTTTATACTTTACAATCTGACTTTGGCCATAAACTCCATGTTAACTTCACAGTATTTGCAAGTAGCATGTGTTTATACTCATATGATTCATTTAAAATAAAGATAAAGCACAGAGAATTCATGTAACTTAAAGAAATCAATGACGTTGTCAGTCAAAACTAAAATTTAAGTATTTTGGCTCCAATTTAGTACTTTTTTCCCTCTAATTGACCATATTTTCCACATAAAGATGATTTTCTGGTAAAAAGTAATAATAATAACTGTAATAATATCAAAGGCCTAACTACTGGACATCACTCTAAAATTTTCCAGTAGTTTTTATTTTAATTATAAGATAATTTATTTTGTTCTACAGTCTTAATAGTAATCTGCAATCACATGAATTCACAGTGAAGATACTCAGTAATATTGGGATGGGAATGGAGGAGCAACTGTAAGTGAAAGCTATAAAGGAAACAAAATTATTCACAATGAACTCATTGATCTTAAACTGAAGACTAATGGCTTCATCTGATGGAACAAGGAATTAACTGGTCTTTTGTGAGCAATTGACTATTTTCAGGGAACTGTTCATCATTAAACCACATCACACAAACTAGAAAAAGGCTGTTTATTGTATGTCTAGATGACCAATTAAATCACTCTGCAAGATATTTATAAGGGATCATCTTGTATTGGTTAATATGTATCAGGCACATGTTACCAAGTAGAGTTTTCAATCTAGCTGAAACCCTTAGAAAGAAAAAGTAAACTTTTTGTGAAAAATAATGACTCTGTGCCAGGGGCTCAAAAATATAAGAATGGAGTGATTTTTTTAGAGTTTTACTACAAAATAAGACAATGGATGCCACTGGCAGCCCTTTCTTCTAAGAGGAATTACTGTATGTATCTGCATACCTGAATGCATATATATAAAGTGTATACTGCATGTATCGGTATTCTTTTTTTCTGTTTTTCTTTTCTTACCTCCTGATGGTAGATGTCTAGGATTCTCTCCAAGGACAACTCTTCAAAGTACAGTTTGTCACACTCATCAAAGTCTGTGCTCACAGTCTCAGGATTGCAATTCACCACCACCGTCTTCTTGCCAAGTTGACGCAGTGTGCGGATACTAGAGACAGCACACCAATCAAATTCCACACTGCTGCCTGCAGAGACAATGAGATTGGCAAAAGGGATAAGAGAAGCACGAAGTTACAATACAAAGAGAAGCAGAAATGTATCACCAGTGAGTCCAGGCTAAGGAAGCTAATGACTTTCAATTCAATTTTTTAAACTCCAAAATATAAATTTCAAACCCATGACGCATGCTATATTAGTAGTAGGAAAAACAGGTACTAATTAAACAGCAAGGAAATATTGGCTTGTCATATATGCCAAATTCCGCAATAGAAAATCTCACTATTTGAAGTATTTAGAACTTCAATGTTAATGGGAGGTAATTTTAATGATAAAAATAACCCTCACTTACTGAAAAGAAATTCAAAGTGAATATATTGACTTCAATACACAAAAATAGTTAATCCACTGATCAGGATACTTGAGCTCCTTTTTCAGCCTTTCCACTTAATCTGCTGTCTGAGGGCTGAACCTAATGATCCCTGAGGTGCCTTGCAGCTCTGACATATGCTGATTGATTGAAAAGTCCTATCCTTTCCAAGCATATCCTTTTAAACTTGGCAAGGCCACCCATGCAGAGTGAGTGACCTTCTATAAAGAAATCTGAAATGTAATAATGGCCTAAACACCTCAAAATATCACGTCTACTGGGATGCCATAGAATTGAAAGTCCACAGACTTGTACAAATTCTTTGCATTAAGATATTGTCTTCTAAAAATTCTTGCGAAAATACATTATTCAAATATACTGGCATATTAATGCCAACTATCAAGTAAGCACACACTTGATTATTAGCTTGACTAGTCTTCTTTGGATCCTGATATAATGCAGAATTACTGCATAAATGGGTAAAATTTGAAAAGGAAGATAAAGTACTCCAGAGAGTAGACAGATAGATGCTGGTGAAACGGTCAGGCTATTTAGCCATAAGATAACTGCCATGGTCTGAACGTGTCCCCTGAAATCCATGTGTTGGAACACTTAGTCACCAGTGCAACGGTGCTGGGAGGTGGGGCCTTTTAGGAGGGTTTTAGTTCATAAGTGCAGATCCCTCATGAATAGATTAATGCCCTTAGAAAAGCTTGCTGGCTGTAGTGGCTCCTGCCTGTAATACCAGCACTTTGGGAGGCTGAGGCAGGAAGATCGCTTGAGTCCAGAAGTGTGAGATAGCCTGGACAACATAGAAAAATTCCATATCTACAAAAAGTAAAAATAAAAATAAATAAGCCAAGCATGATGGCACATGCCTATAGGCCCAGGTTCTAGGGAGGCTGAGGTGGGAGGAGTGCTTGAGCCTGGGACATCAAGGCTACAGTGAGCCATGATCATACCACTGCATTCCAGCCTAGGTGACATAGTAAGACCTTGTCCCAGAAAAAAACGGGAGTGAGGGTTTAATGGAGGGAACTAGTTCCCTTTGTGCTCTTGTGCCTTCTGCCATGTAAAAATGGCATTCCTTCCTTACGGGGGGCAAAAGGTTTAAGGCGCCATCTTAGAAGCAGAGACCTATGTCTCACCAGACAACTGAACTTCCTGGCACTCGATTTTGGACTTCCCAGCCCCTAGAACTGTAAGAATTTATTTATAAATTACCCAATCTCAGGTATTTTGTTACAGCAGCACAAATGGACTAAGACAATGACTAAGGTGGTCAAGATAAAACATTTTTGTCCTACTTCAAGATTTGTCCAAAGATTGGTAAACTAACATATCCTGAAGCTCTTAGTTCATTGTAAAAAGTAAAATAAACTATGCTTAAAATAATAGAATAAGACTACATATATTCAAATCATAGATTTTATCATTTCCATATTATAATGCTTTGCAGAGATTAAATATTAAATCCAAATGTTGACTAATATCACTGTCCATTAAAATACATACTTGTGTCTATAATAATCTTTAGTGGTTATTTAATTGAATGGAGAGAAATGTCATAATCTCTGGTGATTATGTTTTAATTCACCTACATAATGCTCTACCCATGCACCAAAGAGACAAGATTTTTGCATTTGATGTAAACAAAAGTCATATATGTTACATAGGATGAGGTCAGAGATGATATCTGCAATATAATTTCTGGCTAATGTATATAGTCCTTGAGTAAATATAGATCCTTATGAAAAACTATGCTAGAGGATAAAAGGTCAAAGTCTAATCCATTCCCAACTCCAGTGAGAGGCTCAATTCACTTAAAAAGGATGGAAATTAAGCTACACGGTGAAATGAGAGGAGACAGAATTTGTAGTTGAGACCCGCATTTGAATCCCACTCTACCACTAAATAGCTGTGCATATTTGGGTTTTATTTTTCTGAACCCCAGCTTCCTAATTTGCAAAACATATATTACAGCATTTATTTGACATAGTTCTTGGAATAATGGAGTTAACATGTATGAAGAAAACTATATAAATTGTGTAAAATCCTATACACATAAAATTTATTATTTTACCAATGTGATATGGGCCACAGCCTAGCACCATCATTCCATGGTCATCAAAATTGATATCATGCTCCTGAGGAAATAAGAAAAGGAAGATGCAGAAATCATTATGTGTTATTATTCCATTTAATTAAACTATTTGTCCTATCATTAAGTATTTATTTCTCATTCTTCCTCTTGTTAACATGTATTCTCTATTAGTCTCTGGAAACCCTAAATATAAAGTGTTATACAAGCCCTACTTATTTATAAAAAATAGATATGGCAGAATATTTTTAAATTAAATAGTCATAAGGACATAGCATAATTGTATGATCATGTAGTCATTGTCCTTAATTTTTTGTTTGATTTCATTATCTTAAGGAAGTTCTTAAAAGACTGAGTAAAGAAACATATCATCATATCTGACACACATGATGCCATTTTTTATTACCTAGATATCCAAAGAGGTAAAAAATATACATTCCCTAATGTGAACTGTCTACCAAATCTAGAGCTTTCTGGATATGCCAATTTGCCCATTCCTACCTGACCATTGTAGGTAACATAGAGATAGTTTGTTACTGATGGGTATTCTGCAGCCAGTGTATCAATCTGTAAGAGACAACAAATAAATAAGAATGTTATCATAATTTTTTCAAGACTAAATTTTTTGTGCGTTATATACATATTCCTTTAATTCCTATTACTGTAAAGTATGCAGACAGGAAAATGTATGACCCATGGAATTGCTTTCTAATCCTGAAAATAAGAGAGAGAAAATAATGATATGGTCTAGTTATCACTTGAGAAACAGGGCATTGGATCACTAGTAGTAATAGTAACTCTCATGAACATTGCAAAGTGGTCTTATAGTCAACTGGTTACTAGGAAGACTTACCCCAACAGCTCTCTAAAAGCAGCTGTATATGAAATCTAAAATCTGAGCAAAATGACCTATATGTAAGCATCTCTTTGGCTTGCAAATTAATGCGCAGGATTTAAGTTGCCTGTGGCACTGAGCGGTGGGATGACACAAATATCATAAAGCCATAGGGGATGAACGGGGGGAGAACAAGATCTCATTGAACATATTTGGAAATCAATTCTACCCTCAGGGGCCAGTAACTCAGCTTAGTGAGCAAGAATTTGGGGCTGACAGGGCAAGCTGGTGTAAGGCAGGTGAGAAGGAAGAAAGATAGTAATCGCTGAGTGGAAAATATTTAGTATCAAGCTTGAGACCTAAGGGTATGCATGTGCCCCTTGAGCACACAGAGAAAAGTCAATGATTTTAAAGGACAAAAACCAGCTGGTGGTACTTTAAACCAAGACATCCCTTCCATTAAAGGCCAAAGAAAAAAAATCACAACAGCACACCTATGAATGTTCATGCATGATTGTCATGAATACTAGATGAGCTCATTATGCCCAGCCCTATCACAATGAATACTAAATGAACCATAATGATGGGGCACTTAATATAAAGTATTACCCTGTAAAAAGTTAGTGCCAAAGGAGATAACTATTATTTTCAAGAGGGTCAGCCACCATGCTAGGAAATTTCAAGTCCTTCGATTACACTAAGGATTTCTTAACTACTTACATATTTGAACACAGGTCAAAAAGCAGAGGAGAGAGTGTTAAAATTTTTGTTTTGTTTTGTTCCGTTAGGCCAAGAAAATCAGGTACTCACTCTTATCTTTACATCCTAGTGTCCTTTCCTTCTTTCCCTTTTAAGTAAGAATTAATCATGTGCTGAATAAAATTGGTGACATTATGAGCGTCAACCGGATTAGTGTCACTTCTTAATCCCACTCCTCTTTTTATTGACAATGGCCTTTTGAATGGGTGCCTACATTTAACCACAGAAATCCTGTCAGTTGGGGGTGGGGGAAAAGGGAAACTCCTTTACCTGTTTAACCCAAGGGCGGATGTTTTTCTTTAACCTCAGCTCCCTTGTCTGGGCCTCAGTAAGCCCAAGGCATTTTGAAATCTGCTTATCTGAGAACCCAATCTCCTTTGCCCTTTTCAGGGTTTCTTCTGTAACGGACTCACTAGGATTTAATAGAAAAGAGAGATTCAAGTTTAGACCAAACACAATAAAAAGCGGTGACAAGTTCAATTTCAAAAACACCAAGGCCTTCTTATTTTCCACCTTCAAACATATTTAAGTCTTGTTATCTTTTAAAAATACACAAATAACTAACCCACTCAATCTTCTAGCCTCTATGAAGTCTTCTATTTGCAAAGCTGACAATCTCTGATCTCCTGCTTTCACACTCTATGCGACCTCTTCCCTGCTGCTTTTATAAAAAATGGCAAGTGCATTTACTGTTCTAATACATGTGCTCATTAGTAATAATCAGAGACCTCACTCTAAATCCAGGAGCCCTTTCTCAGTTTTCATTTTCCTCAACCTGTCATCACAAGACCCTTTTGATGATCTATTTTTTAAAAAGATATTCTGGCTTCTACTAAGTGGCTTCCCGCTCTACTTTATTACTCACAACTACCATTTACTAGTTTTGGGTTTCCCCCCTCCCCCTACCCAGGGCTCTATCCTTTGTTACCCGTTTTTGTCTTCCCTCTCTCCCTCTCTAAATTTAGCGACTGTCATGGGTGCAAGTAGCATGGCTGGTTAACAATTCCAAAATCAGTGGCCTGTTCTCCAGCATCTGACCTGTGCTCCAGGTCTTTATGCATATGAACTTGGAGAATCATCTTCACCTAGGTGTCCCAACATTGCATCAGGTTGGATATCCTCTCCATAAATTATCTCTGCTTACTAATATCACCCATCTGTCTATGTTGAGAAGACAGTTTTGTCATTTTATAATTGTTTTCCACTCAAACCAGATTTGTCTTATTTTCCCCCTACTCCTTTCCATACACTTTATTTGTGTTGTTTCCCTCATCTGTAATACCTTTGACATGACTTTTACCTTCCCAACTTCTCCCCAACCCTCAGCAGCCCTTCAAAGTCCAACTAAAGCCAAGCCTCATTTGTGAAGCCTTTTGGTTTGCTCTCATCCATACTGAACTTCTTGTGCTTTTTACTGCCTCTTTTGTTCGGAGCAATGGACATAGAACCATACAGTTTAGCATGTCCATTACCACCTGATACTTTTAATGTCTCTTAACTTTTATTCGTCAGTCAGGCTTTGTCCTGCTAGATTTAAGTTCCATAAAGGCAAAGAATACATTTGGCTTATTTACCAGATTACTCCCCAAATCTACCACATTATCTGGCCCACAGACAGCATTCAATAAACATTTATGAAAATAAATAAATGAAGGATAAATATAAGTAATATAAACATATAAATAAAATGCATATATTTTATAAATTAAATATAAATATAATTTATGAATATAAATAAATGAAGGATAAATATATAAACTTCAATTCCCTAGGATTTTATTTTATAGAAAAGACAAAGAAGTGATTGAAATTAGCTCATAACTACATTTCAAAATGCATGCAAAAATAATTTGTAAAGAGCTAAGGGAGAGAAGAATAAAATACTACTGCGAAAGCATCTTTAACCAGATACCTGTGGGCCAGCTATTTCATGTAACAGTTAATACAATACAATTCAATTATAATAGTTTGATAGTCAATACAATGAAATTAAAATAGTGTATTGCCAGAAGATCTAACTTGCATTAAGAAAACATTTTCATGAAATGCTGTTAATAAAATGTAATTGGATTAAATCTATTGCATTTTGTTCATTCTAATCATTAATCTGCTTTAATTAATTCATATTCTGAGTTCGGAGAAGAAAAAATCAAGCTGGTGTATATAATGGCTATTTCTCTGGATTTCCAGTGTCAGTATTAGTTTAAATTTTTGCAGCTACAGCTCTTCCTAGTCAATTTGCTTCGTCTATTGCACCTAAATTCTCTTCTGTCTCAAATCAGTGTGTTAAATCTCCCATTGAATTTAATTTCTTCTCTTTTTATTCTTATTTTGAATTTTAGTTTTCCCAAGTATTTGATAAGCATTCTCTCTGAGCAATGTATTTTCCTGTCAAATTCTTGGATGCAATCCAATATTAAGTATTATTGCTGACTTAGTATGTGTGCCAAGCCCTGTGCCTTAGAACTGTGCCATCCAACATAGCAGCCCCTAGCCACATGTGGTTATTTTAATTGAAAAATTAATCAAATCTTTTAAAACTAAAAATTTAGATCTACAGTCACCAAAGCCAGGTTTCAAGTGCTCAATAGCCAAACATGGTCAGTGGCTCCAGTGTCAGACAGTGCAGATTACAGAATATTTCATCATCACAGAAATTTCTACTGAACAGTGCTGCCCCAGCAGATAAGGAAACAATGTTTGAGACAATGAAATGATAGTGATTCAAAACACTTTATGGAGGGATAAGCTATGTGGTGCTACGTGAGGCCAAAGAAAGATAACAGTGTGAAAGGTTGTACTTGAGAAATACTATGGCAGTGGAGGGATGAGAACAGAGCTATAAAGAAAGTTCAACTTGGCCAGGCGTGGTGGCTCACACCTGTAATCCCAGCACTTTGGGAGGCTGAGGCGGGTGAATCACGAGGTCAGGAGTTTGAGACCAGCCTGGCCAACATGGTGAAACCCCGTGTCTACAAAAAATACAAAAAACTAGCTGGGCATAGTGGCAGGTGCCTGTAATCCCAGCTACTCAAGAGGCTGAGGCAAGAGAATCACTTGAACCCAGGAGGTGGGGGTTGCAGTGAGCCGAGATGGCGCCACTGCACTCCAGCCCAGACAACAGAGTGAGACTCCATCTCAAAAAAGAAAAAAGTTCAACTTTATATAGATAAAGGAGTTGACAGGTGTACAATAGGCAATGGCAACAGTATCGGCTATTGTTTGAGAGCAACAGTGGACATGGCACGTATGGGAAACATACTGAGGATTTGTAGTTGGAAAGAGTGAATAGGAAAGTGGATGGTGAGGATAGGGCCACATTCATTGTCATTCTTTCATTACTGCTTTAACATTTAGTGAGTACGTGCTCTGTATCAGACCTGTGCTGCCTATATTAATGATGGAAGATGAAATATTGTATTCTTACATTTAGGAGGTCAGAGTATGTTAGGAAGCACAAACAGCCATTCATATGTCTACATCATGAGAGATGCCGTGGGAGAAGTGTGCACAAGTTGAAGCCGTGGCTCAGGGCAGGGGCCCCCAGCTTCCAATGTAGAAGTCTGGAAAGGCTTTACCCCAGAGGTGACTTTTGAGCTTCAGAGAGCCTTGGCAACACCAAAGTTTGTGGTTACTTTTAGTTTCGAGAAAAAAAAAAGAGAGAGACAGAAATTAATTTTGAAAGTAGAGGAAAGTTTTTTTTTTTTCTTTTGAGACGGAGTCTCGCTCTGTCGCCCAGGCTGGAGTGCAGTAGCAAGATCTCGGCTCACTGCAAGCTCCGCCTCCCGGGTTCAAGCCATTCTCCTGCCTCAGCCTCCCGAGTAGCTGGGACTACAGGCGCCCGCCATCACGCCTGGCTAATTTTTTGTATTTTTAGTAGAGACGGAGTTTCACCGTGTTAGCCAGGATGGTCTTGATCTCCTGACCTTGTGATCCGCCTGCCTCGGCTTCCCAAAGTGCTGGGATCACAGGCGTGAGCCACCGCACCTGGCGGAAGATTTTTTTTTTGTTATTGTTGCTATTTGTTTTAGAAAGGTATGTTTCCACTTTCCTTGCCAAGCATATGCTCCCAAACCAATTGCTCATTTGTTTATGTGCAAGTATGCACTCAGCCTTTCGGTGAAAGTGCTTGACAAATAAGCTATTTTTCTAAATTAGAACAATAACCACTTTTAGTTAAATGACTAAAATCCTAACTCTGAAGAACAGTCATCCAGATACACTTAAGACACATGCCTTGAAAAGAACCATCACATCTACAATTGTGACCATGAGCTAACACAGCAGCACCGTAAGTGCGGGTTCTTCAAGTGCTAAGATAAGCAGAAGTCATGTAGTTATCTTTAGCTTTTTCAGTCAGGTTTTTCTATTTGTTTGTTGTTGCAATTTTTAGGGGGTCTTTAATTCTTTGTTTGCATTCCTTCTCACATGGAATATCAGTCAGTTTTTCAAAGGTCGCTATGTTGTTTAAAATGAAAATTATAAATAATGGTATTAAATAAGAAAAATTTAGATTCCTCACATTTCTATTAGGGATGCAATAAATTTGCATTTGTGTCGTCTACACTCAGCAATGCAGTATTTTCATCCAGGAATGTAGTATTTTCATTTCTGGAATATGCATAATTTCTCTTGTTCTTTTTCACCACAAGAGTCTAACAGAATGTATGTAGACATCTCTAGTAAATATACAAAGTCTTCCGCCTCTACCTACTAAATAAAACTGGACACTTATCAGCAAAGAAATAAAAATAATAAGAAAGAAGGGAGAACGAGAAAGAAGAGAGAAAAGAAAAAGGTTGATTGATAAGAATTGGCCTTGTGCATTAAAAAGTGAAGTGAGTTAATTTTGTACTCAGCTCTGGTGACGAAAAAAAAAGCCATCTGTCACTAAGACTAACTCAACTGTTACTGCTCCCCCACCCATAGCATTTCCCACACCAGAGAGTTTTCGTAGTTTAAAGGAAATGTCTGAGAAGAGCAACAGTAACACAAAATAATGATTGTGAATGATACTTCAGAATGGGAGTGAAAACTTTCTACACAGGCATCCCCGTAAATCATACCAGGCGAGAATTTTGAAACAGATATATCAAGCTAGACCTGCACCTTGCATATTTTAATCCCACTAGTTGATTCTTAAGACATTTTCTTGGTGAGCCAAAAACTGCTTTAACTTCTGCCCAATTTTCAAATAACTAGATCAATAATATAATACAATATTTTTAAATGTCTTAAAAATTAGAATGTATTAAACTGAAATGGTATATTAGTACATTCATGTTCATCTACCTTAACTTGAATACACATATTGGGTATGTGTGATCATTGGATGTCCAAAGTAATGTAATTTGTATAGTATTTTGTTCATGGTCTCTCTGGTTATTTCTGCTCTTTAGACACGATCATGAAATAGTGCAAAGCACTTAGCAATCCTCCTCACTGAGAAATCATTGTTGATACTGACCCACCAGGGCCATTAGAGAGGCACAGACAAGTTAGATCCCTTCCCACAGTCAGTGCTGCCTAATTCCACAAGGTACTCCTAATGGAAGCAGGTCAATTCTCTGTATTGTCCTCACCTTTCCTCTCCTCTGTTTTCTCTCTTCTGTGTAACACCAGGCTGGCTGATATGTCATTATACACAGTAGAAAATTGACTTTAGTCCCAGCTGGTTCTGATACAAAATTTTATTGTGTGTCCCATTATAATCAAAGAAAAAAAAACAGTTCAAAGACACAATTCATTCGTCGTGGGGCAGTGATTTAGATCACGTTAAATCTCCTCAGAGTCAAATAAATACAAGATGAATAATCTTAAGCGAACATAAAGCTCATTTAACAATGTGGAGACTCGGATAGATGCTCCTCATCTTTATCTGCCCACATTATGCTCCCTCCATTTTGTTTGCCAAAAAGAATTTCCATCATGGTGGGTTTTTGTTTTTGTTTTTTTAATCAAACTAGGTAAAAGCTTATTTTCAAAACAAAGCTATAACATTTTTATTTTTCTGAAGGAAACTAAAAACCTTAATTTGAAACAAACTCAAGACAGAATAATTACTAAAAGAAATATAAATACAGAATTTATAATTCCACACTGCTTTTTGAAACCTCAATAGGGAACACTCCATTTATATTATGTTGTAAATCAAGACAGCTTTATGCCCAGCTAGAAATGTGACCAGCTGAAGAAAGCATATTGCACAAAAGCACAAAATTTTAAAATATGCATAATAAATTATCCTTCTGTTCTTTGATATGTATTTGTATGTACTAGTATTTTATGTTAATTTTTACTCTTTTGAACATGTACACATTAAATCCGTATTTCAGAACTGTGCCCTCTAACATATGCTATTATATATACAACTATTCTTTCCCTTGCCAGTTTGCCTTGCTTTGAGAGTTCAAGGGCAAACTTTACCAAAGGTTAGACTTTCATCATTGCATAATAGAATCTATACAATAAAACAACACACCAAAAGGCTGTGATGCTGGCCTTTTCATAATCTTCAGTTTCTTTCTACTTAGCAACACAAAATGACTGAAATTTTAGAAGGCGAAAAAAATATCTTAAAAACAGACCATCAGACTTTTACACACTCTGCCATAATCTTTTAATGGTGAGACAGCATGGCTCGGCTTCTATAGCAAGAAGTCTCCGGTGTGTTCTCTGGTTTTTACAAACAATACAAGCCTTTCTCCTCATTCTCTAAGACTTCCAGGGTAGATATTGTTGTTGTTGTTGTTTAAAATTCCTCCCTGTCATCTCTGAAACTTACTCCACTCACACTTAGTCTTCAATAATAAATGATAAAAGGAAATGGAATAAATTCCCCTTAATGAGGAAATTTTCACCTGGCACAGAGGAGCTGGGGAAATCTATTAGCTGACTGGAGGAACGCCTGCAGCATTCTAATTATCAGGGGAGCCAGGGCACTTCACACAGTCCTCTCTTCCACTTGACTGGCTTTCATCTGATCCACCAACTCACGAGTAATACTAAACCAAATTTCCCTCCAGATTGCACAAGCTCTAATGTGAAAATGAGCACTCCACCTGGCCTACAATTATGGGATGGGTTTGCAATTTTATTATTATCCTCTTTAAAAAAAAAAAAAACACTCCAAAAGGCAGAAAAAAACTAAGCCTGATGTTCAGTAATGACATCTGCTTTAATAAGAGAATTGAGTAAGATATATGTTCTCTGCCTCATGAACCCTCGCTAGCCTCTGTCTTGAGTTTTTTACTGCTTCACTTATTACTTTTGGCGTTTCACAGGTTCAAGACCATGCCACAATCACAATGATGCCATCAATGGAGAAATTATTTGTCACTCTCTTCATTCAAGGAGACTAGTTGCTACGTGTTTCCTTAAGAGAAATGCAAAAGACAATTTTCAAAAATAGAAGTGGCATTTAGAAAAGCAAAATATAAAAACCCAGGCAATTGGGTAGGCCCTACTATTTTGTCTTAATTTTTTGAGTACCATGGCTGTTTCTATACAGGAATGAGGTCTTTGAAGGAATTTAAGAAGACTTGAATCTTTATATTTCTTGTACAGAGCAAATAATACCTAGATCCAATGTTCACATGAAAGTACGGCATCAAGAAAATTATCCAATAGTGCTAAGTGGACCCAGATTCTATCACAATAATGCTAAAATGTTACAAGTAATAGTTTTCAAAAAATGGCATACTTAAAACTATATTTCACCTTAAAGGTTAGTAATAATAACAGTAAAATCAACATTAAGAAGGAAACCTTATGAGAAACTGATAATGTAGACATCTTTAAATAGGCAAGTTTTAATTTTCTGAATTTCATGTTCTTTTTTGCTAATCTTTAATGACCCTAATAATCCAGAAATATCATGATATTACTTTTAATCTGGTAAAGCCACTCATTTAGTATTGAATATAATGTCATAATTATGCTCTACGAATACAAGGAATAATGATGAAGAAAAACGCTTAATGTAGGTTAATTGCAATTTTTGAGCCTTAATAAACCACATTTTGTTTTTTCATGTTTTTTGTTTTTGTTTTTGTTTTTGTTTTTTTTTGAGACGGAGTCTCGCTCTGTCGCCCAGGCTGGAGTGCAGTGGCGCGATCTCGGCTCACTGCAAGCTCCGTCTCCCGGGTTCACGCCATTCTCCTGCCTCAGCCTCTCCAGTAGCTGGGACTACAGGCGCCTGCCACCACGCACGGCTAATTTTATTTTTTTAATTTATTTAATTTTTGTATTTTTATTACAGTCGGGGTTTCACCGTGTTAGCCAGGATGGTCTCGATCTCCTGACCTCATGATCTGCCCGCCTCGGCCTCCCAAAGTGCTGGGATCACAGGCATGAGCCACCGCGCCCGGCCCATGGTTCTTAATTTAAGATGCAATGACTCTCTCTCTGCCCTTGATTTTACCAAATTTGAATTTTACCTTTCACCTTTACCAAGGTGAAAAACAAACGGAAACCGCCTAACCAAAGTAGTAAATTATGTCAATTCATATATAAGAAAGTGTTCTGGCTGGGCGCGGTGGCCCACGCCTGTAATCCCAGCACTTTGGGACACCGAGGCAGGTGGATCACAAGGTCAGGAGATCGAGACCATCCTGGCTAACACAGTGAAACCCCGTCTCTACTAAAAATACAAAAAATTAGCCGGGCGTGGTGGCAGGCGCCTGTAGTCCCAGCTACTCGAGAGGCTGAGGCAGGAGAATGGCGTGAACCCGGGAGACGGAGCTTGCAGTGAGCCGAGATCACACCACTGCACTCCAGCCTGGGCGACAGAGAGAGACTCCGTCTCTAAATAAATAAATTAATTTTAAAAATTTTTAAAAATAGCATGCTGATACCAATCAAATAGCTTTTGCTTGAGCCAATTGCACTAAAGGATTAATTCCATATTATGAAATGTTGCTTCTGTTATTTCTGATGAATACATTTATTTATAATTTTAAATCTCTTCAATGTATGCCTTCCCCAAAATAAAGAAGATGTATTCAGTAAGCAAAACTCTGGATTTTCTCCTGAATATAAGATTTTTATGTGTACAGATTTTAAATCTAACAGATAAAAGAAACACTTTATAAGGCCTCATAGAAAATAGGGATTGAATGGGCACTCTTCGATGTTTTACAATTTGTTATTGCAAATAAATTTATTTGAAAGTCCTATATTTTAAAACATCTCCATCATCTTTGTTTAAATCATCATGTTTCCACAGAGCAGTTTTCCAAACATCACTTAGGTTGTACCAAGCAAAAAATATATAAATATATTTCAATATATCTTTCTTTGACTTCTAGAAAGAATTACTTGGAGCCTTGTTAAAATAAATAACTTTTTTTGTTTTTTAGATAGAGTCTCACTCTGTTGTCCAGGCTGAAGTGCAGTGGCGTGATCTCGGCTCACTGCAACCTCCACCTCCCCAGTACAGGCAATTCTCCTGCCTCAGCCTCCCAAGTAGCTGGAACTGCAGGTGCCTGCCACCATGCCCAGCTAATTTTTGTATTTTTAGTAGAGATAGGGTTTCACTATGTTAGCCAGGCTGGTCTCAAACTCCTGACCTTGTGATCCGCCTGTCTCGGCTTCCCAAAAACTTAACAGAAGCCTATCTACTAATAACTACTGCATATTTTTTTCCTAGAAAAATGCAAGATATATAAGAATAATTTTTGACTACATTTTTCTAGTTCTTGAAGGAAAAAATGTAAGCCATTTTTAGAAAGGAGGAAAAGGAGAAGTTATTTTTAGGAGGATGTGGGAAAATTCTAGAATTAAATTCCTGGTGACATGTCATATTCAATCTATGTTGATATGAGGCTTACTACCTACATGGAAAACAGATATCTTTATTATCTGGGGTTTTTCATAAGAAGACATAGAAAATGCACATTAATATCCACGAGAGCAAAAATTATCATCCACTTGACACTTCAACTATATACTTGTCAGTTTATCAGCTGAAGAGTGGGTAGAAGGGGAGGGGTAGAAGAAGTAGCTGCAATTTAATACTGCCAGGTGGATATTGCTGTGATGGCCATTACATTATCATCATTATAGTTATAGAGGCAAATGATGTCAAAATGCCTACTTCAACCTTAGATAGGCAAATACCTGTGCCCAAAACCTGTAGTCATTCTCCACCATCCTGAGAAAAAGACTCATCAGCCAGATAAAATAATAAATGTGGCAAGTGTTCAGCACAACACCAAGAAGGTAATAAGTGCTTAATAGATACAATTACTGGAGGAAAAGGAGGAAGGGAAAGAACTAGACCAACAGGGAGGAGAAAGAGGAAGAGAAAGAAGAGAAGCAGGAGGAGAAGTTTAGCAAAACAAAACTAGCAAGTCACCTACATTTGGCCCAGCACCTCAGCTGACTTTGTTTTCTTTCCTCTCCTGTGTAGTATTTCTGTACTCACACCTTGAGGTGGTGAGGGCCACCATACTTTTGACTCCCTGCAAATCAAAATTGATCTGGAGAGAAACACTCTCAGGTATTTACTCCACTGTTGGGAGGCATGGTCGCTGCCTTATACTCTTTGGATACAAAGTGTGTGACTCTATCCCAAGGTCAGACTCAAAGGCTTTATGCCCCATAAAGGCATCTCAAGTATAAATTAGCAGCTGAAGAAATTCTGGGGTCAGCAACTAATTGTCTAGCTTCTGTAATTATAGCTCTGGCAGCCTATTTTGCGTAAATTTAATTCCATTCTACGCTCAAGAGTTGTTTTACTCACACCTGCCTAAACATGGAAGACAAGGTATTTGTACTTAAAAGGTATCTATAGACATATATTGTGTATAAATATATGCAATCTTTTATTATAAATAAAGCAAAACTTAAAAAGAGATTCTTATCCTGGGTCTTTGTACCCTTGAAAATCCTGTTTACATTTTTCAAAGGTGACTTGCTGGGGCTTTCTCCCTGCCAGACTTCCTGTGTTTTCCCCCAAGAGTTTTGGAAAAGGGCAAATTCCTCCCAATGTTTCCTCTCTAAGTGGGGTCAACAATGCAGGCAGCTCACAATTTGACAGCTAAGGAGGAACTGATCTCCAGCTGTCTGATTTAAAAGTCATATCTCGAAAAAGAAGCTTGTGAAAAGGGTTAGTGACTAAAACTGAAAGTGGGAGCCCTGGGCTAGATTCCTTGCTTTCCTCTGACTGGTGTGACATAAAGTATGACACACACCTCGTGTGATTCAGTTTCACCATCCATAACAATAGGATAGTGATATTTTTCACCTTTATTATAATAGAAATGTACTTTAAGCTGACCAGAGAAATACAGTAGATTCCTGTATTTTAAATAAGTATTTATTTTTGCTTTAACCTTCTTCACTGGTTAATAAAATCATATCCTTTCATATAGTTGAAAATGTCTATGAATATTTCTCACAAAAGCTTCTCAGAAAATGCAAAAATTTGAAAACATGGATAATTTTTGAAGATCAAGAGTACACAAACACTGGTTAGTTCTCACCAGGAGTTACAGATTTCACGATATACCTGTAATGCCTACATGTATATAATCTTTGACAACATAAAACAATTAGATAAATCTCTTTTTATTAAAAAAACAGTTTATTCAGAGCCTTCCTAGTTAATTAGTAGATACATAACTACTTTAAAAAAATAAAACCTAGAGATGTTGGTTTACAATATTTCCCAACACAGTCAGTTTATATCTTGGGATATGTTATTTTCTAATAAATAATTTTGTGAATTCAATCCCTTTGAACAACCAGGAATTTTGCTCCACTACAATTCCCCCTCCTTTACCATCACTAAGAAATGATGATTTTCACTTTCTACCAAGAATGTTTGTGTGTTATGTTATCATACAAATGCTGATGAGTGTTTATACAAAGCACTATATATCAATTCCCAAGAAAATATATGGTAAATAAAGAATTGGAAACCATTTGTATCTGTTTCAGAAATTATGACTTATACCTTATGCCATAGTGAACTCTATTCTGCACTCATACAAATTAACAAAATTTCTCGCTAAGAAAGACCTATAATAAAAGCATATTAAGACATTATGGTATTGGATACTTTCCCTAATGAAAATTACAATTTAATTGGGGGATGATATTAGGATAGATGCAATATTTACAGAACAATGAAGTAAGACTGTGTGGCATCAACTATTTCACCCAATGAACAAACAGGTAGCTAATAACCACTTTAGTTTTTCTTCTTATACTATCTTAATTTCTTCATAGTCAGATTTTCACTGTTATGAAAAATAGCATAAATAGGATAAAGAGCAAACACAATTTGTCAATTCCTGAGTAGAATTCATACCTTTACTTACTTCTTTCTCACTATGTGTTTGGACCTTATAGCCTAGCTTCCACTCCTACCCACCCAACATCAAATGAGGACTTAATTCTGTTTCTCTCTTCTCTGTCTAAACCCTGCAATCCTCTTGAAAGTGTCTTTCTGTTTCATTTATTTTAAATTCCCTCTTCCTTTGGCTCCCATGACAGTGGGATATATTGAAGGAAATAATATTGTCCTTCAACTGAGAAATTTCTGAACTCAAAACCTGGCTCCAATATGAAGTAAGGAGAATTTACTTAAACATTCTGAGTCATCATTTCTTTCATAAAATATGGGATAGAGACACATACCTTCTAAAAACTGTACATTCAGACTTGTATGAGATAACATGTGTAAAGTTAGCTAAGAGCTTTTGTTTCTAACCTCCACTAAACTTTCATGAATTCATATTTCTGCTTCTCACATGTCCGTTAATGTGTCCTGTCTATGTATAGCTCTTTGTATAGGTTATAAACCTATATTATAGGTTCAATGACGAGTGATTATTCAGCAACAAATGGCTTTGGAACTAGCACAAAGCCTTACACATAGTAAGTACCCAATAAATAATGACTGAATAGAAGAACAAATACCATTTGGTCTAATAACTAGTGATTATTCATCAACAAATGGCTTTGGAACTAGCACAAAACCTTACACACAGTAGGTACCCAATACATAATGACTGAATAGAAGAACAAATACCATTTGGTCTAATAACAGCTCCTAATAAAAAGAAATGCCATCAAGTAAATACATATCCCATCACACTTAGTTCAGAGACATTAACATAGGAATAATGTATTAATTATTGACTATTTATAGATACATATACACATATTCTGAGTATGTTATTTTAAATCAACTTAAAATTTTTAAGTTGTATATTCTTATGAACTAGCAAACATACAATAATTAATAAACAGAAATATAATAGGCACTTTATGAGTCATCTGAATATTACTCTGAAAACCTTTTAAGCAAAACATTCATCTTGTCCATGCCAGACTCATAAGTACTCTCTCACAAATTCAAAAATGCACAATTATTTGCCAAAACTATGAAAACACTATTTAAACAACAAATGAAGACTCTCAGAACATTAAATATTTGATGTAAAATTTTATATCGATCTCTATAAATTATTACTTTAAAAATTAGTGGAGTCCTATCAAACCTATGACATCATCTAAAATATCATTTTATTACATGGAACATAAAAGCAAATTAAAAGTAAAATGTATTTTTGGCATTAGTTCACAGAGTTATAAAATTTCCCATGGTATTACTCTTCTCTTACAAAGAAATAAGTACTTGTATATATAGGCCCCATTTTTTAGTATACCTGAAAAGGTTCATTATATAAATGGCTTGGAGTATGAAGACTGAAAGCATAGAATGGTAATATGTAATAACTAGTAAGATTGTTTTTCCTTAAAGTTTGTTACTTTACATATAGTATATATTCATCTAGCTGCATGACTGACCAGTAAAATAAGAAGGGAGTTTTTGTTGTTTCTTTTTGTTTTGTTTTCACTAGGGTGAAACTGAGGCTTAGAATATCGTGTGAGTTAGTAGTAATACGAGAAGACATAAGACTATTTTCTGCAAATTAAATTAATGGGTTCCACTAAAGTGTTCAATCATCTCCATTCTCATTTCTATATCCAAAATAATAGATGCTATCACAAAAATATGTCATAGTAAAGTATCACAAAAATTATAATATGATTATATGTTATACTATCTTTCTTTAAATTACTTGTATATTTAGTAGTTCAAGATGAAAGTCGTTGATTTTTTTTCTACCAGAAAATATACATTGTCATCAGAAAGTAAAGTACTGACCCTTCTGTTTCTTATATCTAAGTTCCAGTAACTCTTAGGTGACACTTTTCCCCCAGAAACTTCAATCAAGCATAAGCACAAAACGTTCTTCCCTGATTTTTGCCATGCCTCGTGAGCAAGTTAAATAAAAAGTCAATCGAAGTTAGCATGTGTAGGAGAGGACATTCAAAGGGAGTGTTCCAGCTAAGGTGACACCTGCATTATTACATCTGCCAGAAGTTTGTGGCTGCAGGGAAATGGCCAACTTTACTGAGCTCAATTTAGCACTTGAATGCCCAAGTGGAACTCACCAGGGTTGTCCTAGATTGTTTTCCTAAGCAATAGGCACGCCTATGATTTTTCACCACTCACCAATGGACATAGTTTATCACATTGAACATGGTGATTTCAGATGGAAACTGGACCCTTGAAAAGTGCACTTTACTCTTTCTTTTAAAACTATATTGACTATAAGCAGTAAAGAGGAAAGAGAATATTAAAGTTATTAGAGTGAAAATAGCAAAAAAAAAAAACACATGAAACCTATAGAATATTAGACAAAAGCAATACCTGGATAATTTGTAAATAAATCCATAGTAAAGTTTAGGTCAACAATAGGGAAACAAATACAAATCTTAGCTTCCAATACTTATATGGTATAAATTGTATCACAATGGTTATATCTCCCACTCTTAAACGTGTAAAATGAATGAAAATAGATTCTTTTTAAGTAGTCATCTACAACATTGCTAACATAAATAGTGGCATTGTACATAAAAACAAGAGAGCAAAATGGACCATTCCAGGAAAATTGCCCAGAATGAATGGAATGCACAAGAACAAGCAATCATCATAAATGGTGGAAAACCTTCACTTTGATGATTTAACATGGTATAGCAAAAGCAGACGCTGGCCCTCTTCTTTAAGCTAATCACTTGAAGCAAGGATTCAAAACTTAATTCAGCCTAGTTTTAGCCAGTAAAAGAACGAAATTATACAATTTAGGCAGGTATAATAAAATCCCCAAGCTGGATATGTCAGTCAGAAATAGCTAAAGAAACCAAAAAAAACAAAATAAGGAAATTAAAAAATTAAAAACAGTTACAGCCAGAGGGATAAGCAGATGCTTACAGCTGGTAATTGTACTCTCACTTTTTTTTTCTTGCCTGTTCATGTGTCTTTTTTTTTTTTTAAGTATCATGATTGTCTTTCAATATAAAATTGCCAATCCAAGTTGGTATTATAAATAATAATGCTTGGGGTGTAAAGTCCTGAAATAGTTCTTTCTCACAACTCTATTATAGTTGAATTCCCTACATACTTACAGCAAGGGGAGTCCAACTGAAGGATATTTGTACCTGTGCTTGTTTATTAATAATATAGTAGAAACCTTCTTTATATATGCTGGTTCTACCATGATAGGACCATCACCCCTTTATTGGCTACTGTTTCTAAACTGAAGGTGTCTATTTTAGGTAGTCTTACTTCTTATTTCCTCTAGATGTTATCTACACCTCTAAACAAATCTGTTTCTATACCCCTAAGCAAACCGGTTTCTGTGTGTGTATATATATGCTTATGTTTACATATATTTAATATATTTACATGCATATTTACATACTATATACTTGATATGTAAGTATATAAGCATACACATATACGTATTATTTTTATGCAGCCATCTATGGTATATACAAATACAAATATATTGTATTTGATATTTAAGTATGTAAGTATATACTTACATGTAAGTAAGTATTCTTTTTAAGCATCATCTACAACATTGCTCACATAAATAGCAACATTGTACATAAAAACAATGTTTACTTTTTACTAAAAAAGTAAAAAGTATATAAGAATATAATTATATATCAAATATAAGGGGTTAAATAGCAAGTATCCTGGGCTCTGGAGTCCTGCTTAGACCTGATCCCAATTCTGTTATCTATTAGTATGTGATGTAGAGGAAACTGCTGAATCTCTCAGTGCCTCAGTTCACTATCAATAAAATTAGGACAATCACTGATTTCTTAATGTTGTGTTAGGAATTAAACAAAATAATGTGCTTAGAACAGTGCTTAATATGTAGTCCAAAAATTTTTGTGATAATTATCTTACACTTTGAAGGCATTCAGAATTATTAAACTGAATCCAAATTCAAGTTTCAGTATTAAGGGTTATAAAATTCATTATTTAGTTACAATAAGGAATAGGCTATATCAGAAGAACCTAGTTGGTGAAGACATTTGACATCTTTATTTGATTTATGGTACCAGCATTTCCTCTCTCCAGGCAGGAGATCTTTACATGACCAAAATTGAATCTATGCACTAATGGAAAAAAGAACTATAGGTGAGATTTTTATAATTTCTAACAGATCAGAGTAAGGATATTTTTCTTTTGGTATTTATTAAAATGCTACATGTGAAAGCGTCAGCACTGGGAGAGTGAGTATGGGAAAACCAGACTCAAATCGCAATAGCTTAGCACTGAAGGCTAATGGATAGAGATTATGCACATGTTGTGGTTCCATTAAAAATTTATATAGACTTCATTTTCCTCAAACTCTTTGCAGGGTGATCTGACAATATGAAGTTAAAAGACCTTTGGTGACCATTAAACATCTAAATTCCAAAGCATACACATAACAAATATTCGAATCCTACATGACACAACTTACATCGCATTGAGTAAAAAGAAACTTCTCAAATCCTAAAGAAATCCACTGTAAATATGTTATCACCCTAGGTCAGTTAATGCTACTACACCAGCCTATAAATTTGAGGAACTGCCTAGAACAGTCAACTTCCCTAGCATGCCCTTGGGTAGCAATAAGCAGTTTAAGTGGAAAAGGAGAAAGTCAGTGAGCGTAAGTGGGAAAGAGATTTTTTTTTGGCTGAAGCTGTCTAAATAATGGTTATTACCTAAGCTGTTAAGAATAGATATTGCTTCAGAAGTCTTGTGAGGGTTGCCATTGCTACTATATTCAGGTATTAGAGACAGCATACTGAGTTCTGAGGGGGCAAGCTTGAACTCAAAGCTAGGATGCTGAGTTGATTATTCTGATACATGTTGATATAGTGTTTATGTTTGTCCCTGCCCAAATCTCAGATTGATATTTAATCCCCAGTGTTGGAGATGGGGACTGGTGGGAGGTGACTGGATAATGGGAGCAGATTTCTCATGAATGATTTAGCACCATCCCCTTGGTGCTCTCCTGGCAATAGTGAGTGAATTCTTGCATAATCTGGTTGTCTGAAAGTATGTGGCACCTCCCCCACCAACTCTCTCTCTCTGGCTGGCTCCTGCTTTTGCCATAGGACACGGCTGCTTTCCTTTTGCATTCTGCCATGATTGTAAGATTTCTGAGGCCTCCCTAGAAGCCAAGCAGATGCTAGCACCACGCTTCCTGTAAAGTTTACAGAACTGTGAGCCAATTAAACTTCATAAACTACCCAGTCTCAGATATTTCTTCATAGCAATGCAAGAATGGCCTAATATACCTATCCCTCTTGTCTCATCACCCTGCAGAAAGATGAGACTTCATACATCATCATGAGCATGAAACATGTTTATCTCTCCCCTTCAAGGAGAGGGGTTTCTTATTATAATTTCTACTATCTCACAGGCATAGAAAACTCATCAGTTACTGCAATAATGACTACCTAGTTACAATCATTGTTTTGTTTTTCCCATCTCAGTCTGTGAATATTTATATATACTAAATATGTGGGTATTTTTTTTTTATAATTTCCATTGTATTTTATTTTAAAATACATTGTTTGAAGTTATTGCATAAATAAGTACATTTATTGTTTACATTTCAAACATAAGCTATGTTCTTGTTTTTATATTTCTTTTTTTATATTATTATACTTTAAGTTCTGGGATACACGTACAGAACATGCAGGCTTGTTACATAGGTATACACGTGCCATGGTGTATGAATGGCATGGTGTATGTATGGGTTTGCTGCACCCATTGACCCATCATCTACATTAGGTATTTTTCCTAATGCTATCCCTCCCCTAGCCCCCCACCCCTCAACAGGCCCCGGTGTGTAATGTTCCCCCTCCATGTCCATGTGTGGGTATATTCTATTTGAGACTCAAATTCTGAACTTCATTTCAGATGACTATGTGTAAATACAAGTCAGAAACTGACCAACAATTTAATGATATGCTCATCCTCTGCTATTAAATGTGTTTATCGGACTTTAGAACTTGAGCTTGATTAACAAGTAGAGTAGGAATTTTTATTCATTAGCATAAGGGAATGCTATTTATCTTTTGATAAGAATAGCATTTGCATCAGTAGCTATCATTAACTGCTTCCTTTAAAAAATACGTCTGATATTAAAATAAGTGATGCATTATAAAGGAAATTAAGAAATGATACATTGCAAAATATATAAGCAAATGAAAATTGTGAGTCTGAAAATGAATCTTTAAATATCTATCATATCTACATATCTAAAATCATAATACATAATACATATCTGAAATCATAAAGTAACCTTTATTATAATGAGTAGCATTTTTATTTTGAGGGGAAAAGAGGAAAAATTTTCTTGGGCCCTCACAATATGTCAGATGTCATTTATACTTAAATAAATTAAGCTTCGCAAAAAAACTAGAAGCAGAGATTAAGAAAAAGAACACGAATCTGGAGAAATGAAAGAGGTGATGTACCTCTGATTCTATAGTGGGGAGGACTGCGCACCAATCTGTCTGGCTCCATAGTCTGCTCCTTCCAATGCACAAGGGTGGAACCAGAAAACCCATGTCTAGCATTCTATATTTTTTCTCTTAATTTACTTCTCTTTTCCCAAGTGAGGGCCCCACTGCCTGTCTTCTCAAGGATCTATATGAAAAGTACAAAGGGAGTGCGGTACATTGGCACCAGAGATAGATGTTGAGGCAGGAGAATTTTGGAGTTCTCTGAACACACAACTGCTTCTGTGTTAGAATGGCTGTCCTACAGCTAAAGACAGCCATTCTAACACAGAAGCAGTTGATATCTTCAAAGTAAACCATAAACAAATACAAATGAAAAAGAACAACTAATCTTCTCAGCCCCTCTCCAAACTGGCAATATGTAAGTCAGCTATAGGTCATTAATAGGGAGCTCTTGTTACTGTTGGAGCAGTACATACCTTGATGACTAAGCCTCCCTGGATATTGAGGGGCTGAGAAAAAGCAGAGGACTCATGACCCAGACTAATGGTGAGTATAATTAAAATAGGGCAAGGAAACTCAAGGCCTTACATACTTAACATTCATTCCATCAGCTGTCATATCCTTTCAACTTCAGACCCCTATGTGCCACAAAATGATTGAGACAGGTAGCTTTAGTGGCTGTCTATTCTTGCTATTTATCTAATACCACTAAATAACAATCATTATCAAATTGCTATGTGTGCATCAATGACACTTCAAAAAGAAAGGAATTAAACCATAAAGTGACACTCAGATAACGAGTTCAGGGTTTAGGTTTGCTAGTGCCATGGATCATCTGTGAGTTCCACTTCAGGTTTACTTAAGCTTTTGCTATATAAGAGACACTTCAACCTCCCTGGATCAAAAGCAAATTTATACAGTACAGATGATTTTAATTATAAGTTTTTTAAATTTTTGAAATGATATAAAGCTTTACATAAAGAGTTTTAAATGTAGATCATTATGAACAATAAGAAATATCCCTATTTACAAATATATTCATGCCAGAAAATGGAGATTGAAAATGTCAAATTGTCGGCAAATAAATGCAACAGAATGTGGAAGTCAGAAAAATATTATAAGTGATCTGTAACAGTGTGTTGTTTTAATCCTCCAAGGACCTTTTTCACTATCAATATACCCTTGTTTATGCTTAGTTAGAATCTCAACCTGCCTTCTGGTTGTAACGAAAACTATTCAATTAAAACATTGAATTTGTCCAAAAATCAGAACGTATATCAAGTGGAAATTTAAATCACAATAACATCTGCTATTTTCCACCCCAGGTCTTTCCCACTGCTGTGACTGGCATACTATAAGTTTCTAGCACCCCCATGTGGCTTAATTGCAGTGGTTTCATAGGCATTTGAAATCAGTTGCCTGAAACTGAGAACAGTAGAACAGACTATAATTTAACACAGAAGTTCTGCTGGCATCATAAACCAAGAAAGGAAAATTTAAGTCAGCAAAATTATAAGATAAATGTATAGGTTCAATTCCTAACTTATTTGCTATCTACTGTTCATTTTATTTGATCACTAGAAAGGATGATTTACAAGCAACTATAGCTAGTTTCATCTTTGCCAGATAGAATTCCTCAGTTTTCAAAACCAAGCATTTGACATGGGCCATAATTAAATAGATGAAAAAGAACCTAATTTTCCTCAAAAGGAAAAGCAAGTGTTTTATTACCTAGTTTGTACACATATTGATCAGGCAAATACAGTAACCCAATTATATGTTGCAATTGCTAAATAGTTGAGCAATCCAGGTTTTGAGATCTCCCACTGTCCTCAAAGATATTTTAAGTGATTAAAGTATCTACATTTTGTCAAATCATTTGAGAACAATTTTTATACAAATAAAATTTTTCATTCTCTAAACACATCCCTAGTTTGCAGGTAAGACATCTTTCCAATAGTAGTGTATTTCAGAGTGATTTTAGAGGGAAGAAGTTCAAGAGGACTACATTGTCTTTTTTAATCTGCTAATAAATGCTCCTCTTATTGAAGATAGATGTTTAAAACTGATCCATGCTTTCATCAGCCTAAGGTGCCCCAGCAGTTTTCCCATGAAAAATTTAAAAGTAGATTTTAAGGACTACATTATCAAAATATTCTCAACATAAAACGAAGTTTAAAAATAATTGGCCATGATGGAGATAAAAATGTAAATTAGTCAGAGGTAAAGAGTCTGTTAAGAGAAACCTGAATGTGGCTTATTTGTATGCCGAACTGAATGTCCCAATTTAAAAATAGTACAATGCAAAAGGAATGCATTTTCTCCTCAATATACAGCAATGTATAGATTGATATTAAAAGGGGAAAACAGACTTCAGAATGTAGAGGAAAATTTATAGAAAACAGAAATATTCATTTAATTGATTAATAAAATTTAAATCTAGATAATACTTCATAATTAAATAATACCTGTTCATAAATGTATACCAATTTTGTGCATTTAAAAGACCTTATTTCTATGTCTGATGACAAGGGTGGGAATAGAAGATGATTAAAAAGATTAATGGATACATTTCTAAAGGTAAACATCTAAAAAAAAAAAAACCTGCCATTTGTCTTCTGGCTATGGGTACTATTTTCCAACACTGGCACTATCTACCTCATTGAATCACAATGTTGACCAAATGCTTAAGAATAGGAAGAAGACTCTTCAAAAATTGCACTGAAGGTGTCTGGTATGAATGAAAGCAGCACTGCCTTACCTGTTGAGCCCTTTCAGTGTCTTTTCCATGTTTAAAATATCACGCATCTTATACAAAAACCACTTGTCAATGTATGTGAGCTTCTCAATCTCATCAAGGGACATGTTGTCATCAATGGCCTGCCAAGAGGAGAAGAGATACTTTCTTTGGCAAACATTTTTCTAAATGTCTTATTTGGTTTAAAACACATAGCAGTCATGCCTCTGTGTGTTATTTAGAGAGCCCGAGACTACAGACTGAGTTACGAAACACGAAACTGACATCGTTGACATTCCTTCCAATAAACATAAAGATGGTGCCAACTATATCCACAAATGGCATACAGAGGAGGTGCCTGCCTTGAGTGGTGTGTTCTCAGAAAAATCTCCTAACAGGTTTTGACTCACTCCTCTTTATTTGATCGTGTTACCCATTATACCCTAAATTTGGTACATCTCTTTGGAATTAAAGAAGTCTCTTGAAACTACAGTTAAGTCAAATTGGTAAGAAAATCTAGAATTAATATAATGATCACTTAACTTGTATTGTTGATAGTTATCTTGTAGGAGATAGCATATTTTTATCACCTCACTCCACATTCACACAAACATACAATAGTCAGTGAGAATTTATGGGTCAGATCTGGCTTGGCATTATTCCTCCAGAATATTTCCTCACGGGACTTCAAACAAAAAATTGTTTTGAATCAGTCACTATGATTTTTGTGCTAAGGGAGGCATTTTTTTAAATCCTAGTAGATTCCAAAACAATGTAGTAATAACTTCTGTTCTGATAGGCAGCTCAGCCTCTTCCTCAAGCTTACTTTAGCAATTTCTCAAAAGTAAAACTACAACTATGGGTCATTAAGCTGAGTAGAAAATTTAACTGAAAAAAGAGATAAACTCTCAAAACCCAAATCTTTATACAAAAAGATGTCTATTCTTATTCTTGTATGTTTGTATATACCCAGTGAAAAATCAGAAAATACTCCAGAACAACATATTTTAGAATAACACACTGCGTTTTTAAGACCCATTAAGACATATATGCAACTAGTAACTCTGCCGTTATATTTCAGCCCAGGGAGCTTACTTTTCTTAAAGCTTTTACATAATTGTAGTATCAGAGAGACCATGATTATAATTGTTGAGATATGGCATGGCTCATAATTTTGTTGACTAGAGTAAGATGACATTTAACAGAAATACTCAAAGCCATGTTCATTTCCTAGTCAATGTATGTTTCTTTTGTTTAATTCTCCCTGTACTTAGTCAGGTTCCCAAAGACTTACTATTCTGTCTTACTTTCTAAGTGATTAAAGGCACAATTAGCTGTTGGCCATCTACAATGTAAGGTGGAGAGAACCTTAAGTTACTGAAACTTTTAAGAGATCAAAGGAGGTTTTCACACAAGCATATACAGTGAGGGAGGGCCTAGAATCCTGTAGTCATTTCACTGGAAGGAATGAAAGGACAACTACAGTCAAATCCATGATTTCTTAAAGTACATATATATATATATATATATATATATATATAGAGAGAGAGAGAGAGAGAACAAAGTATATATATATATACTTTAAGTTCTGGGATACATGTGCAGGATGTGCAGGTTTGTTACATAGGTATACATGTGCCATGATGGTTTGCTGCACCCATCAACCCGTCATCTACATTAGGTATTTCTCCTAATGCTATCCATCCCCTACCTCCCCACCCCCCGACAGGCCCCGGTGTGAAATGTTCCCCTCCCTGTGCTCATATGTTCTCACTGTTCCACTCCCACTTATGAGTGAGAACATGTGGTATTTGGTTTTCTGTTCCCGTGTTAGTTTGCTGAGAATGATGGTTTCCAGCTTCATCCATGTCCCTGCAAAGGACATGAACTCATCCTTTTTTATGGCTGCATAGTATTCCATGGTGTATATGTGCCACATTTAAAAGTTCATCATCACTAGTCATTAGAGAAATGCAAATCAAAACCACAACGAGATACCATCTCATGCCAGTTAGAATGGCTATCATTAAAAACTCAGGAAACAACAGATCCTGAAGTGGATGTTGAGAAATAGGAACGCTTTTACACTGCTGGTGGGAGTGTAAATTAGTTCAACCTCTGTGAAAAACAGTGTGTCAATTCCTCAAGGATCTAGAACCAGAAATACCATTTGACCCAGCAATCCCATTATTGGGTATATACCCAAAGGATTATAAATCATTCTACTATAGAGACACATGCACATGTATGTTTATTGCAGCACTATTCGCAATAGCAAAGACTTTGAGCCAACCCAAATGCCCATCAACGATAGACTGGATGAAAAAAAAAAATCCATGATTTCTAACAGCAAGCAAGATCCTGCCAGTCTTAAGACCTCATCTCCAAGCACTGCAGCTTTGCTATGTAACACTGCTGTAATGAAGTCTATAATGACCCCAAACAAGTCTGAGGTTACTTTAATGTTCCAAAAATCAAAAATAATGCCTGCATTCTCCCCAAATCAAAAGAGGTGATGATCCAGTCATCCTGAAATAAGACTGCTGTAAAAATCAGACCTCAGAGCAAGTTGCTCTTTTCTAAGACTCATGAAAGCAAGCAAAGATTTACACACTCTCTTCATTCTTTTTCCCCTTCAGCCCTCCACGGTCCTTACACTCTTTGTCAAAATCACCAAGTTCCTGACTGCTGTTGAAATGAACAGTAATGATGACCTCTAACAAACAGAAATCAGTTCCTTCTCCCAGCACTCGAGCAGACAATAATTTATACGCAGACCCTGCACTTCTTGCTCGTACATAGGGTACCTTGTGAAAAAAAGAACCTCCACACATTTTTCCCAGATTCTCATCTTTTATAAGTATGTTAGAAAAGAATGAGAGATTTGCTTGAGTTTTACAGCTTAGCTGGGAACTTGGAAATGCTTCCCTTTTTCATCTCCTTCAAAGTGGCAGAAACATGATTGCTAGACTTAAGGAAAAAATCTATTTACTGTCCTTTGCCTGAGAAAAAATTATATATATATACACACACACACACACACACACAGACACATACACATATGAATGTCATGAGCTGCTTCCTAAATAAAAGACCGAAATAGGGATAATAAATGATGAAGGTGAAATGGCTTTCTAAAATATCTTCTTATCACTGCTATCCCACCCACCACCACCAGAGAAAAATTCTAATTACCTTGAAACTCAACATGGGAAAATGTCCAACAAGAGATAATAGCAACTCAGTGGGGCTTAAATATTTTCCATTTAGAAACCATAAGAGCGAAGAGAATATACATTGGATGCAATGAAGGAAATATCCCTTCCTCTCCTTCAGGTCTCTTAAGGACTCAAAATACGGACATAAAAGTTGCGATGAGTTCAAAATCACTAGCAACATTTTTCTGTTTCTACACAGGCAAATTACAAATACGGGAATCCTTTTAAAGAGAAAGTTCATGTTTTCACCGACTCATCCCACATGCATGCGCACACACACACACACATGCACACACACACACACACATAAAATGGTCAGTGGAGCTTTGTAGAACCAGTGCAGTTTGATACTGTTGGAGGATTAAAGCTTACGCTTCCTTAAATGTCAAAAAGGCTTTCAGGGATTTCTGAACAGACAGATTCCAGCTGCCCAAGTCACCTTTTATAAAATCAGATGAGCTGAAACTTCAAAACTCTAAGCACAGTAAATATAAAAGGAGATTAACATGGCATTTAATTTGCATGAGAAGCAAGTAGTGGAGGGAAGTGAGAAATGTAGCACCTTTTTTCCTGAAAGTAAGACCAATAAAATAATTACATGGGAAACCCTATAATCATGGGGGCCCTTTATAGTCTGTTGCTGTTTTTTACACACAGAAAGAGAAGCAAATAAATTAAGATTATTCTAGACTCAAGTAGCACATACTAAGGGATATTATTGTATGCACCTTCCTTTCTACAATACAATTTTCCACATTCAAGGAACACGTAATAAAGTTAATAGTAAAGGACAAGTCAATATTGTCAAATCTACTTAAGAGTATTAGTACCAAGTATACTTAAAAAGGGGGACATTTTATCTATTTAATCATCCTTTAAAACTGCAATGTGCCCTTAAATCCAGGCTTAAAGTCAAAAAAAGTGAAAATTTATCATTAATTGTAAAAGACTCTAATGAAATCTACAGATGTTTCCCGTTTAATACCATAAAAGAATTAAAAATTTTCCAAAAATCCCTGATTTAAAACCACTTTCTGATTCAGTTTTATTTTAATGTCCAGACTGACTACATTCTGGAAAAACAACCAGTAGCTCTGGGCCCCTTGTAACATCTTACCTTGGCAATGGCGTAGATACGCGTGCTGCTTGGTTCAGACAACTCTTTTCTAAGATCTAAATTAGATGGCCATTCTTTGTTCATTGGGAGACGGGGAGTGAAACCTTCTATAGATGGGTGGCACATCCGTAAAGCTTTCTGGAAACTCTCCTCAAAGGTACGACCAATAGCCATGACCTGTAATACATGTTTAAGATCTCATATTGAAAGAAAAAGCTTATGTATCTTTAATTGGTAACTGAACTGGATGTAAAATATATTTTATAAAACAAGTAAGAACAAAAAATATATCATAAAGCCCTTCAAATTAAAAAAAAAGTGTTCCTTTTTTCTTCCTCTCTCACGTTCTCCATGGTTTTTGTGTAATGCATCTTCATTAGGTCAGTCTTTTGCCACTCAGGGAGTTCAGCTGTATTTGCTGAGATTGATGAGGAAATCACCGGTACCTGCTCTGGACCGTAGTATTAAAATAAGAAATTCAAGGTTGAAGCATAGAGACCTTTTCTTAGTAAGATCTTGCTTTATGCACATGTTCTTTAGAATGGAAGGCAAATAAAGAGAAACCAGAAATATATTAACACGAAAATATAACTATTTGTAAACGAGTATCAGTCAGTATTCAAGAGAGGTTGGCTTTCCTTATAGCTAAGCATTAATGTTAATAGAACCTTGAGAGTCATAACAAATACTGATGATTATGATTTTGAACGTAGGAGGAGACTAAACTTTCTATGACAAATTCAGTGTGTCTTTCCGCGATCTTTACAGCTCATCATACACTAATCAATTAGAAAAATTATGTGGTGATTTAGTTTGGACAAGTTGCATGTCAGAACTAAACTTAAATTGATCTTGCAACCTACTCAGTTATTTTCACTGGATAAACATTGTGTTTGAATCTTTTCATAGAATAATAGATTGCTATGCATTTTTGGTTTCCAATTTAAAATAATAGCAGTCATAATGCTATCTTCAGTAAACTTTTGTGATTCCTCAAATAGACTCAAATTACCACTAATGTCAGTTTAGGAAATCTTCATGTCAGTTATGTGACAAGATACATATTCAATGATTACTAAAGCCAAACAGATAACCTTTTCACACTGTTCCAAATTTAATTAGAAATAAGGAAAATTCACAAGAGCAGGAATAAACAACCTGTTAATGCAATTCAGATATGCAATTTGCAAGTCATAGTGGTATATTGAAGAGTTAGACAATATCTTTATAGGTTGTCCGGCCTGGGCATGGAAAAGACTGCCAGAAATCAGACATTTTATGGTTCTGTAAAATTAAGGAAATATTTTGGGTATATTTAAGAAAATCTGAGGTATTACATACTTAAAATTTGTCTGAAATTAGTTCTATAAGTAACTCTCCATATATTTTTATTATTCTTAAGCACAATCTATATAATGGCACATGGGATCCATTCAATTAAAAAAAAACCTATATAACAAAGGAATATATAACTATAAATGTTTGCTCAAAAATTGTGCTTTTCAATACTCTGTCTATATATTTTTGCTTCTTGAAACAGGTTCTCACTCTGTTACCCAGGCTGGAGTGTAGTGTGGCACTATAGGGCTCACTCCAGCCTGGACCCCCTGGGTTCAAGTCGTCTTCCCACTGCATTTGCCCTATACTATTAAAATGCACCTTCCTTGAGTGACTATTTCACATTTTCCAGTGGAATGGCTATAATGGGCTTCCTCAACCCTATTCTACTATATTCTCATAGCACCTATATATAAATACTATCTTTTAATATTTACCAGAGATTAATAATCCATTGTATATTTGGGTCAGTTTAGGTATTCTGAGCTTACCAACTGCAGACAATGTATCTCAATTATCTATTGATAATTCATTTTTTTAATTCTCCCAGTGTCTTGCATGTAGTAAGAACTCAGGAAATGTTTGCTCACTTTTTGAACTAAATGTAAGGTGTTAGACAACAAAACTCCCCCCTACCTTTTATTTTTTGTTTGACAACAAAACCCCTCAGATAAGAAGCCCCAGATGAAAATATTACATAATTTTCTCAAGTTCCTTGGACTACAAATTTTACGGGTGAACATTATTTAAAAAGGACGCTTCCCATGAAATGTAAACTAAATGACAGTTGTTTATTTGGTGCAAACACTAGCAACATAGATTTTCATGGCATTTGGATTCTATTTCTTTAATACACTAAAAAGTATGATTTTAAAAATAAGATTTAAAACAGCTATAATGGAGAAAAAACTAATATTTAGTGTTTTACAACTAGTAAGACATTTTAATTTAAAAGGTCAATTTGTTCTTTATTTGTTATTACTTTAAAATCTTTCATAAGTATCTTACAAATTAAGGAAGCCAAAATAGTAATAATCCTGCCTTTCATGTGTGAATATGATAGACTAGTAAAGCATTACTTTTTCTTTTTCCATGTATTGGTGACAGATTTAATCTATCTTTTCTGTGATTAGTGACATGCATTTCTGGCCTGGGTTTAGGCTATAATCTGTGTTATGGTTCAAATAAAGAACAATATGGAACAATATGTCATAAACAGTCTTTTGCTCTGTACTCTAATCAGCTTAGATACATAGACTAAAAGCTCCCACACTGGCCACAACAGAAATAGAGATGAGATACAGATAAACTAAGATAAATGGTAGATAGACAAATGATAGAGAAAGACTGAGATTTGTTCATACTTCCGCGCTCAAAACCTTTACCCCATGCAACATTTATGAATACTAATTTAATAATAACAATAATGATGCATTACATTTATTAAGAGGGGGTATTATAAGAATCCTGCAAGGTAGGTATTATTATTTCTATTTTGTAGGTGTGGATCCTGAAACTCAGTCTTGCCTGAGAGTCTGCAGCTAATAAGTGGCAATGCCAAGAGTAATATCCAAGTCCAGCTGGTTCCAAGTTTTATGTTTTCTCCACTATCCCAAACCTTCTGGATGCAGAAAATGATTAGGACTTGGTGGAAGGAGGCAAAGGAGTGAATCTCAGCAGAGATATAAATTCCTTTCTTTCCTCCCACACAGAACACTGCATCTTTGAAGATGCAATAATCAAAGGCTAACTTTAATTTCAAATAGTATAACACAGCACATTCTAAAAAATATTCTAAAGATGTTAAAAGCTTAGAACTTTTTAGTATAATTAAAGGGGGCTTAATAATCCACTATGCTCATATCAATTTAGAATTTTAGAGCTGGAAGGACCCTGAGAGATGAACTGGTCCAGCCTCTTCTTTTATAGATGTGGGGAATGAGGTCTCAGGAAGTTAAAGCCACAATTTGCATGAATGGACTAAAGTTGAATTCTTAAGCTCAGTTCAGTGAGCTTTTTTTTGATATATTATATTCTATATTACTTTCTTGATTTGGTTATAAAATATATTACAACTCAGTTATATGTATATGAATGTTTTTCATATATGTATCTATACTATACACCCAGATATATGGCCTCACCTTTTGAATAGGAAGACCTTCAAATCCAGCAAAATGGCCATGTAACATATGTAATATGTTAACAGTCAAATAGAGACTGTTAGCATATTAGTACGCTAATATCCAGGCAACTTTAAGACTATCAATTGCACCTTTAACACTGTCCATGTGTTGACAGTATCCAGGCAACTTTAACACTGTCAATGGTGTCACAAATTTGACAAAATAACTGAGAACAAGAAGAAAAGCGTAATAAAGCAAGGACTCACCTCCCCTACACTTTTCATAGAGCTACCAATTCGGCTAGATGTTCCATGAAAACGGTCAAGATCCCAGCGGGGAATCTTGGTGACCATGTAATCCAGGCTAGGTTCAAAACAGGCTGATGTCTTCCCAGATACAACGTTCTTAATTTCTGGAAGTGGGATTCCTAGGGCAATCTTTGCAGCAATAAATGCCAATGGGTAGCTATAAAAAGAAGACAAATTTATTTTTTTCTTTGAGCAATTATTGAAAACAGACCAAAACATAAATTGGTCTTCTTAAAATTTCTGGTATTATTCTACTTCAGGGTATAAGACACTTGATTCTCTGTTCTGCATCAATATTTAGTAGCCACTTGTGGAATAATAGGAGTGATGATACAAAGTATAGAGGCACAGGTCACAGGAGAATCTACTCTCTATGCACTACATGCATTGCTGCAACTCTCAACCTTCACCTCTTCAACCCAAAATCAATAGCTTTGGTGATAAATAAAGTTTAACCTCCATTTGTATTTAACCTCCACTAAGATGAGAATCTGCAAAATATTTTTTGAGAAAATATATACATATCTGTACCTAAGAATACAGTGGAGTTAGCTAGTACAAGGGAGTACATAATGGTCAGAAAATGTAGGCATTTCAAGTTTGGGTCCTTGCTCTGTCTCCAAATTATCTTTGAACTTTGGGCTCCTTACAAAACTAACACTTTGAGAACTCGACTATCTTCATGCAGAATGTCAGTTTGGGTTATTCTGTTTGAGAAAATAATTCATAGAACTATAGAATTAAAAATGAGTTCTTTAGTACAACTTCCATCTAACAAATGAGGAAACTGATAAAGACAATGAGTGATGTGCCCAAAATCACACACGGTCAATAGAAGAACCAAGTGAGGATGCAGAATTGTGACTCCTGTACAGGGCAACATGCCTTTCGCCACTCCATGCAGTGCTGTGGAACTACATAAAAAAATCTAAAGAAGTAAATATTGTGTTCATTTAAATGCCATAATTGAAGTGTAAGATGCTAAATATATTATTAGAAACAAAAGATTTTGATTAACTTTCCCTCCAATCATGCCTGCTTAGTGGCTGTTACATAGACAGCAGATTTATTTGTTTGGTTGTAACAGTTACTTGTGAAACAATTCCTCACTGTTCAGTCTTGTGGAATTTCGATAAAATAAAAGTAATGTGTATTGCATGCTTGAGTCAAGTGAACTATATTTTCTGTCAACTATTTGCTATAGGGCTACACACCTGAAGAAAACAGTTGAAGACTAAAATTAAGGATTAATCTGCACTTTTAACAACATCTGCAAAGTGCAATTAGGAAGCAGATTTTTCACAGCCTGCTTTAGCCACCTAGATTTTGATTCGTTTATGATTAGCTAGCAAACAAAGCCAGCTAGCAATATAATTTACCTCAATCTGGCAACAAGCTCATTAATAATCATGTCCTCAGGGTGCTATAAATGATTTGGAGCTAACATACAGAAGAGGGGGACATAGTTTGTAAATGCAGCACAGTCTTCCACTATCTGTCAATTTTTCATTTCTATCTGCAAAGAATCTGCAAACCCATGGTCAATTATTCTGGTCTTACCCAGTGGCTTTTGAGGCCAGAGCAGAGCTTCGGGACAGTCTGGCATTCACTTCAATGATGCAGTATTCCATTGAGGTAGGATGAAGGGCAAACTGAATGTTGCATTCACCCACAATGCCCAAGTGGCGAACAACATTGATTGAAGTACGTCTCAACATCTGAAACTCGGCATTGGAGAGTGTCTGGGCAGGAGCCACAACAACTGAGTCACCTATACATCCAAGAAGCACTCATTACTTGGTGGCATATTGAAATAACCAACTTCAGCGACTTAACCATCTACTTGCATGATGCAAGACATAGAACAGTCTGAGGGTTTGTTGGGATATATATGTGATATCAGGTATTCCCCCAATTCCTGTTTTGCCCATATTACTCTGATACCGTAATTTTAGAAACCTCTCTAACCTTTCCCAAGTTCATCTATCTAGTAAGTAGCTATCAAGGCTTCAATCATCTACTCACTAGATTGACTTCAACTTCCCTGCTCTTCATCTCAAATTATTTCTCAAGTTCTTCCTTTCATTGAATATTATCACTCAGACTGGCTCATCAGCTGGCTTTCTGTATCTCATCCCTTCCCATCTTCACTTCTCTCATCATAGCCCCTTATATCTGCAATCTTAGTCTCCATCCCTTCTGCCTTCAAACACGCTCAGATCTTCACTGCCTCCAGAAGTCTTCTCCAACATTGCCAGACAACCATACAAAGCTTCTCTCCCATTCTTTACCTGAATAAGCTTCTTGAAAGTTTGCCAAATCTGCTTACCACTCAATACCATGTAATTCCTTTTAATAGAGCTCACAGAACTGAATTGCAATGAAATTGTTCTCTTGGACATCCAAAAGAGCGAAATTAAATAATCAGTCTTGGTCTTACATAGCATTTGATACTGCCAAAAACAAAGCTCTTTTATAAAATAGTTCTTGCATTGGCTTAGTTGGTACAGTACTACCCTGATTTTCCTCTTAACTCCTTATTCTCCCCTTCTATCTTCAACAGTAATACTTCCTCTTTCCCCTGCCCTATAAATCTAAATGTTTCCCAGAGTTCACAGTTCAACCTTATTCTCTCCTCTTTCTATACCTATGCCCTTGAATACTTTGTCTGTGCCTATGACTTCAATTTTCCCTTTTATGCCAACAGTTTCTAGTGTCTTTGTATCAACTTCCTTATTTCTATTTTATTTCTTAAATTCCATCTCCACATTCTCAACTCCCTTTTTTGACAGCTCTGCTCACACCTCAAATTTAGCACTTTCAAATCCTAAGTTATCATCTTTGCCCTCTTATCTAACTAGTGTACTTTCCTGCAAAACTTATTTCTATTATTGTGCCTATTTTCTCATTTACTGGGTGACTACCAGCTCAGTCTGCTTTAAACTGTCTCAACCTCCCTTCTTATTTCTCAACACCAAGTTTTATGGATCTTATTTCTACCATATTGCTTACCTTTGGCTCTTCCTCAATTAACTCAGTATAATATATGCCTTACTTCACAGGGTTTGTGTGAAGATCAAATTAAATGTGAGAATATTTTCAACACTGTAAAATACTGTACTTGTCCAAAATGTTATCACTAGTCTGTCAACTAGAAATAGTAATTTAAAGGCAACAACTTTATAAAGACTGCCATGGCCACCAAAGACATGAACTGAAAGCATTACTATAGTTCTTGAAGATACTTTGCCTACCTGTGTGAACACCCATGGCGTCAACATTTTCCATGTTACAGACAGTGACACAATTGTCATCAGCATCTCGAACCACTTCATATTCTATTTCTTTCCAACCGGTCACTGACTTCTCCACCAGAATTTGGTTGGTCATAGCAAAGGCCTAGAAATTGGTGACAAAAGATATCAAAGAGTAAGAAAAAGCACTGGCTTCAACAAGGATATTTGGCAAAATACCCTGGCATAAATCCTGGTCAGCACTGAACTCTCAAACCCCGTCTCCATTCTCCCCTGCACAGAAGGCACAATGTGTCAGAAAATCAGTGAGGTACTAGGAATAGCATCCTGCAGTGAATATGCTTGATTTACATTATTGAGGCTTGCCATTCAAAGTGCTGATATGACATTAAATCAAACTAATTTAGGAAAAAGAGAAAATAATTGAGCAATCAGGCAGAGGGAAATGAAATTATTTCAGCAGCTAGGCTTCTGTGAAACCAGAAAATGTGATAAGTGTGAATAAATATGGAAAAATAAGTCTAAAGACTCTGGCTCTCTCTAAAATAGCTGAGGGTGCTTTGTACAGTGACACACACAATAAAAGTTAGTTGAGGTTGATGAGGAGGAGAAAGGAGATGATGATGGTTGTAAACAGTTAGCCAAGATGGCATATAAAACTTGAGAATTAGAAGAATCATATGGGACTATTATTATGGTTAATCACTGCCTAAATGCTTAAATACTCTGAGTCATATATCATGTATGCCTGATTAGACAGATACGAATTAGCATATATGAATTAGCATAATTATCATTTCATATTTACAGCACACCCACAATGGGTAGAATACTGAACCCAAAATAGGAAAGTGGTAATCTCTGACCTTAGGACATGCAGTGGCTGATAACCCAAGGGAGAAATGTCTCATTGTCTTATAATACATTTGATTTGGATTGGCAGTGAAAGGGAAAGTAGTTTGAATTTTTTCAAATTATTAATAGGCATTAAAATAATAATTTAATGTAGGTTTTTCTGTAATGTGCCTTAATACGATTTTTTTTAACTTCAGTCATCACTACAGGCTCCAGCACGTGCAACTGAAAATGTGACACATTTGTCCCCACAGCTGCCCACGATGAGTTTCTCAAAGTGGTTAGAAAATTCAGTAGCCAATGTTAACAATTTAATAATGATTAATTCATCATTCCGGTTGCCTGCTAAAAGAAGAAATCTAGGAAACAAAGAAACAAAGGGTATAAATTTGGAAAAGTATTTTGCATTCTAATGAAGTAAAATGGATATTTAGATACAGGGAAAATTGAAATTATCTTCACCTGTTTCCTCAGCTTGTTTTTATTTTTATTTTTTAAAGTCTTTGATTTTATATAAAAAGTTAACTTAGAGACCTGGATAAGTTAATGCAGCTTTTAATGGTGCTAATTATAACCTCAAGAGAATAAGGGGATTGTTTAGGACATAATGATATGACTAATTATTCTCAAGGGAAGAGCAAGGGTTTTTTTTCAACAAGAAAAACCATTTAAAAGACTATTGATTATTTGAGCACAATATAAACAATTGAAACTATCTCATTCCAAAATTCTCTTTATTATAAACTTTCTTACATGAAAAGTTCAGTCTTCAGATTGGTTTTTTAAGAGTAAACAAAATTAATAGAGAATAAGTATGCATTGTCACAACTGGCAGTTATGAAGTTGTTAATATTTAAAATATTTGGAGCATCTAACATGCTAGAGGAAATAAACTTTTTATCTTCAAAAACATGTTTTTGCTCTAAATAACATGATTCATATGTCCAGAATGGAAACAAGAAACATTTATGTGAGGTATGTTTCCCTTTTTTGTAATTTTCACAACTTGAGAAAAATGAAACCCAAGTTGTTTATATGTAAGTCTGCCATTGTAGTTATTTAAATATGCTGAATTGTACTTATCTGTTTTCAAAATTCTATGTCAACAATTCAAGTCTCATTTCACTTCAGTTCAAAAAGTAAGTAAAGATAAAGCAATAAGCTGTCCTTGAGCTATTTCCTAAATAATCCCCAAAATAGCCCTCAACAGTAGTTCTGTCAAATTCACTTCTATTACTGCCATGTAAGTTACACAGGTTTCTTGGCTGCACATATAATCATTCTTCAAAGACATTATTGAGCTCCTGGTATTTCCAGGCACTGTTCTATTTTGCGAAAATAGAGTATAGACAAAAGTCTCTGTTTTCCTGGAGCATATTTTCTGTGTTAGTCTCTAATTTAGTTTTTGTAGAATATCTTACTTTTCTCAAGAGTTTTCCTCTAATATGCAAAAAAAGAAGTAGTTCCTAATATGTTAAAGTGATTTTGATAGAAAATAAATTATAAACCCTCAAATCTCTCATGTTTTTATGAGTATATGGCAGTTAGCGGAGTTCAGTCATTTACTGTATTGAGCGGTTTATACCATGTATATTTTAGACATCTTAATTTTGAGTAAAGCCAAACTACTCAATGTGCTTTGTTTCACTTTCTGGATGTCATCCATGCCAGCCACATTATTTCAAAACAATTAAAAATGAGACATTATGTCCTACTTTTCCTTAACCACTAAAACATATTTTAGCATTTTAAATATTTGGGAGTAGATTTTGAAACAAAGGAAGAAGGAGTTGAATTAAGTTCATCTCCTTGAAGTCAATAGATTGTACTATAAAGGTGCAATTTGAGGTAAAGTGACCACTGGTTTACTTTGAACCATGTGGTTTATCATTGCATCCTGGCATGAAGAGTTGCACTGCACTGCTCTCTCAAAAGTGTCATCTTTTGGAAGACGCTTTTGGAGAACATGATCATGATTTAATAAAGAAAATGTAATTTCTCATCTACATAACATTCTCTAGTTGAAAAGGTATATCAAGTCAGTTTTTTTGCTTGGTAAGAATATTTTCTACAAAAATACATACCTTTGTGCTGAGGTCCATCAAAGTCTCTCTGTTGGGACAGATGCCTGAGCCTAACCCGCCCAGTGCATAGGCAGAACGGATCATCACTGGGTAGCCAATGGTGTCTGCTGCCTTCAGCGCATCTTCAATCTGTCAACAAGAACAAGGACTCAACATTTTAAAAGCTGAGCACACTGGCAGAATAAACCACACCAAGAGAGTCTGGCAATCAGGTAAACCAACTTATCTGGGGAGAGTGAATCTGGAAATGTTGTATTATTCCCTCATCTCATTCTGAAAAGCAAGTGTTGTTATTGAAATGTTAAGTAAAATTCTAGAAGGGAGGAGATATATATATATCTTTTAAGAAATACACTTTTGTGGTAAATTTTATCCTGTCCTATTGAAACAGAACCATGGTCAAAGCAGAAATAATCATCATTCATTTGAGAATGGCAGCCATATTGAATTACTGGATTTTTACAGGCAGCTTAAAAGTCTCTGTCTTAATGAAACCAGGTTCTCTGCTGCTGAAGCTAACTTGATGTTACCACAATAAGCCATTAGGAACACTGTATATAAAGAGATTTTTCATTTTCAAGTTCAGTCTGAGAATAGTCCCAGAAGCTTGGAATTCTTTTTTTTAACTTACAGAATACAACATATGGCGGCTATATTTTTCTGTCATGGAATATTATTACACTACCAATGGGAATGTAATTACACCTTTCCCATATGCCTGTTTCTTATCCTGAGGAAGCAAGGACATAATTAAATCTGGCAATGAAAGAACAACTGTATGGCAAGAGCTTCCCAAATCGTGCGGCAGAGTTATCCTGGGATTATTTGATTGACAAGTGTGTAACACAAAAGATACTTGGTAGCATTGTCTTCTGAAACATACATAACCCATTTTTAGTTGTCCCAGCAGTACCTGCTTTGTTCCTAAGGGTGTGCTTGTTTCTACCACGGAGAAGTTGGATTTAACACTGCCCCTAGCACCTCCACTTCACCAACTATAAGCCTGAAGTCAAAAATAAAGTCAGGGGCAAAAACAGATATAAAGTGAGTTGATTCTTTTTCCTGATAACTGGTAATAGCTTATTGACAGGCATAAGAGGCAATGGAAATAAATAATAGAAAAGCAAATCTATCTTCCTTAAATATCTAAACTACAGGTTTTCCAGTCATTTTATTGACTGGATCCATTTTATTCTAAAATGTTTATTTTATTTAAAAAGAAATTTAAAGCCAATTTCTCATTTGCAGGGCATTCACACATGCAAAATGTGTGATTGATCCCAGAAACAAGGTAAAAATTGCTTTGTTATTGCAAGTTGGTACGGTTCTTAATTTCAGTTCAGGAGATCTGAGATTCATTGGCACTTCAAGCCTTGATAAACCACTTCATCTCTGGACTTATGTTTCTCTTTTCATAAAGTAAAATGTTAATACCTATCATTTCAGCATTGAGTGCTATAATACACAATATTTCTAAACTATTAACACAATTCTAGAAGAAAATGCATGCAAGTATAATAATCTTAACTATTATTATTAGGCATGAAAAATCATTCTCCCTACAACCCAAGACAAATAATGCCCTTGTTTTTCCAAAGCAAAGAATCCTTACCGATTCCACTGCAAAACTTGGAGCAATCTTTTCATCGATCTCATTTAGTTTATCTGAAAACAGCTGCCTGTCTTCCGTTGCCATAATGGACTCAACTGAAGTTCCCAGAACTTTCACACCATATTCCTTGAGCACACCTCTCTTGAATAGTTCCACTCCTAAAGAAGAACCAAATAGAATTAGTTTTTAAAATCTCGAATTTTGTGCCTTTTTAAACAGACAACTGAATACAACTATTTTTTTTTAATCTTAAAATCCAGGAAGTTACCGCTGTCTACAATAGAATTGCACTTAGGGAAAAAAATTGAAATAAAAATTCTGAAGATGGTCTGACAAAATATGTTACTGATGCTACTATTACTTATATTACCATCTTCTGAAAATTGTTTTTATCCTTATTAATAAAAGTCATAGTATTATACTGAGCCTTAAGATTTCAGTATATTCCCTTTCCTCCTAAAGTCCATTTCTATAATAAGATTCTATAATTTAAAAAATCCCAAATATATGAGTACCTACCTGGGTTAAAAAATTATCATCAAAATGGTTTGTGTTTCCACTACCTAGCCACCTAATTTTGCCTTAGTCCTTTTTTTTTTTTTGACATACAAATTATATCACCAATTGCTAACCCAAACTAGCTAAAGAGATTTTTTTTTTATTATTATTATACTTTAGGTTTTAGGGTACATGTGCACAATGTGCAGGTTTGTTACATATATATCCATGTGCCATGTTGATTTCCTGCACCCACTAACTCGTCATTTAGCATTAGGTATATCTCCTAATGCTGTCCCTCCCCCTCCCCCCACCCCACAACCGTCCCCGGACTGTGATGTTCCCCTTCCTGTGTCCATGAGTTCTCATTGTTCAATTCCCACCTATGAGTGAGAACATGCAGTGTTTGGTTTTTTGTCCTTGCGATAGTTTACTGAGAATGATGGTTTCCAGTTTCATCCATGTCCCTACAAAGGACATGAACTCATCATTTTTTATGGCTGCATAGTATTCCATGGTGTATATGTGCCACATTTTCTTAATCCAGTCTATCGTTGTTGGACATTTGGGTTGGTTCCAACTCTTTGCTATTGTGAATAGTGCCACAATAAACATACGTGTGCATGTGTCTTTATAGCAGCATGATCTTTATAGTCCTTTGGGTATATACCCAGTAATGGGATGGCTGGGTCAAATGGTATTTCTAGTTCTAGATCCCTGAGGAATCGCCACACTGACTTCCACAATGGTTGAACTAGTTTACAGTCCCACCAACAGTGTAAAAGTGATCCTATTTCTCCATATCCTCTCCAGCACCTGTTGTTTCCTGATTTTTTAATGATGGCCATTCTAACTGGTGTGAGATGGTATCTCACTGTGGTTTTGATTTGCATTTCTCTGATGGCCAGTGATGATGAGCATTTCTTCATGTGTTTTTTGGCTGCATAAATGTCTTCTTTTGAGAAGTGTCTGTTCATGTCCTTTGCCCACTTTTTGATGGGGTTGTTTGTTTTTTTCTTGTAAATTTGTTTGAGTTCATTGTAGATTCTGGATCTTAGCCTTTTGTCAGAAGAGTAGGTTGCAAAAATTTTCTCCCATTCTGTAGGTTGCCTGTTCACTCTGATGGTAGTTTCTTTTGCTGTGCAGAAGCTCTTTAGTTTAATTAGCTCCCATTTGTCAATTTTGGCTTTTGTTGCCATTGCTTTTGGTGTTTTAGACATGAAGTCCTTGCCCACGCCTATGTCCTGAATGGTATTGCCTAGATTTTCTTGTAGGATTTTAATGGTTTTAGGTCTAACATTTAAGTCTTTAATCCATCTTGAATTAATTTTTGTATAAGGTGTAAGGAAGGGATCCAGTTTCAGCTTTCTACATATGGCTAGCCAGTTTTCATGATCTAGTTCCAAAGATTTGAAGAATTTTAAAGAGAACAAAGCAGCACTCGGCAGATGTATGAAGTAATAGTAGAAAGACTGATCTATGCTATCATGAAAATATGTTTGAGAGGCAATTGCTGCAGGGCTGATACCTAAGAGCTCTTAAACAATGTTAATTCTCATTTTTCATTCATAATAGTTCTCAAGACCTCAACAGCAACAGAGAAAAGCAATATTCTGCGATAGAGTAGAGAAATTCAAGAAAACTACTGGCCACTCTAGAGCATTAAAGTGAAAGGTTTCTTTGTCTCTCAGCTATTTTGTGAAATTAACTAGTAATATTCATCATATGACTATATTAAGTGGCTGTTTGCTAACTGCTTTCTCACACAGTAAAGGTTTTATGAACACACAAAGCACAATTGTTAGATGAGCTCAAATAAAATATATTACACAGCAGTGTGTATGTCAAAACTCTGCAATTAAGCTTATAAGAACTCACCACAGTTCAGAGCTGTCTGGCCACCCATGCCCAGAATTAACCCATCTGGCCGTTCTGCCTTGATGACCTCTGTGACAAACTGAGGGGTGATGGGAAGAAAGTAGACAGTATCGGCTTGCTTTAAGCCCACCTCATTGGTCTGGACTGATGCAATGTTTGGGTTCATCAGAACAGTTTTGACATTTTCTTCCTGAAAGAAACAAAAGAATCCAGTACATAAATATATGGTCTAAAGAAGAGAATGACCACACTTAAATAAAGAGACATGGGGTAACTAAGCTTTTAGGTTATCTGTGGGCTGTAGAGATCCGTAATAGGACTAGTGAATGGAAGTTAAAGGAAGACAAGCATTTGGTCAAAGAAATGAAGAAATTCTTGAAAATGAAACTATCCAAAAGAATTGGCTGCCTCATGAAGATCGCTGTGAGGTGATCTTTGCCACTGTTGGCAAAGCTGGAGACCATTTCTATATAATTTGTCTAGAGATCCACAAATATTACTGAACTCTGTAGTTCAATCAGCCTTAAAAGAATAACATTCCAAAAATTTTAAATTAGTAAATATAAAAAGGAACTAGAGGCAATATGAAAGCTGCTTACAATGATGTGGTCAATTTTAGAGTATGTGTCATGTGGCAATGAGATGAATGTATATTCTGTTGTTTTGGGGTGGAGAGTTCTTACAAAGGTCTACCAGATCCATTTGGTCCAATGTCAAGTTTACGTCCTGAATATCTTTGTTAAATTTCTGCCTCAATGATTTGTCTAATACTATCAGTGGAGTATTGATATCTCCCACTATTATTGTGTGGGAGTCTAAGTCTCTTTGCAGGTCTCTAAGAACTTGCTTTATGAAACTGGGTGCTCCTGTGTTTGGTGCATATATATTTAGGATAGTTAGATCTTCTTCTTGAATTGAACCCATTACTATTATGTAATGCCCTTCTTTGTCTGTTTTTAAATCTTTGTTCATTTGAAATGTTTTATTCTGAAAGTAGGATTGTATCTCTTGTTTTGTTTTTGTTTTTTTTTCTGTTTTCCATTTGCTTGGTAGATTTTCCTCTATCCCTTTATTTTGAGCATATGGGTGTCACTACATGTGAGATGGGTATCTTGAAGACAGCATACCATTGGGTTTTGCTTTTTTATCCAGCTTGCCACTCCATTCCTTTAAAGTGGGGCATTTAGCCTGTTTATATTCAAGGTTAGTATTGATATGTGGATTTGATCCTGCCATTGTGCTATTAGCTGGTTATTATGTTGGTTTGTTTGTGTAGTTGCTTTACAGTGACACTGGTCTGTGTGTCTACGTGCATTTTTGTATTAGCTGGTAGTGGTCTTTCCTTTCTATACTTAGTGTTCCTTTCAAGATATTTTGTAAGGCAAGTCTGGTGATAATGAATTCCCTCAATATTTGCTTATTCAAAAAGGATCTTATTTCTCCTTCACATGTTAACCCCCAAACCTAAAATAAAAGTTAAAAAAAAAGCTGCTCCCCCTTGTATTTATTTGTCTAAGAAGAACATTGAATGTACATTTAAAATGCAGAATAATGTGCTCCCTTCTTGCTGGAAGCACTGAGAGCCTTCTGCTGGTTTCCATTTATTTTCTAGATTTTCATGCTTGCTGTAGTGCTTTAACAAAGAGCATTATACAACTGTTTGTACATATTTAAAAAACCATATGGTAAAAGAAATAAAACTATGTGCGTGTGTGTGTGTGTGTGTATATGTATGAAGGTATTCATAGCTCTATCTCATTCCTTACATCCGGAGAGACCTTCAAAATAATTCTTTATGTAGGCTACTAAGGATAATTGTTTTATAAACCAGGATGAGGGTGACACTTAGCAAAATAATTATTATAAAATACAGCCAGATGGTTCTAATTATTTCATACATTAGCATGTCAATTTTAAATTCTCCTAAAAAGTCAACAAAATATTCAGATAAAAGTATAGAAATTATTATTGAAAACCCCACATATCTTTGGGGAGGATCTGAATAAAACATTAAATACATTTTATGCTGCTTTAAATTCAAATAGCGACTTAATGCTTGTAATGTACTTTTTAGTAATGTATTTGATTTTTATACCAAGACTATGAAAGAGATTTCAACCTTTTGGATGAAGAAATTGAAATTCAGTAAGGTTAAATGGTTTGCTAAAGGTCACATAGCTAATAAGTGGCAATATTAGGGCTCTAATTCAAATGTTATGATTCAAATCCTATGCTCTTTCCTCAATATGAGTCATCTCTTAAGATTTTAAGAGTAATATTATTAACAAAATGTCAGGAAGATACAAACAGGTAAGCAAATGCTTTTATAATATGTGATGAATTTTAATAATTGAGTCCCAACTGAGAACATACCAGCAACAGCAGTTATAGAAATCCTCACTACTAAAGAAAAGTACCAACAAACTTTAGTATACTTAAGTATTTTTCTGAATGTTCTATACAATGAATATGGCAATTTTTTATAAGTCAAATTATACAGGAAAAGATCCTATACATACACATGATGAGTGTTCATTTATTTTAAAGCTTATTTCAATCTTAATTTTAAATCATTCTGATTTTTCTAATTCTTGTTGCAATATATGCACCAATTTTTTTTAGTTTAAAAATTCACCTCTAGTTATTAACCTTCTAAGTGATCACAATCTAATCTAATAATTCCTGTTCTTTAGTTGAAACTGTATAACTTTACCCAACTGATGTAAAACACATTAAAATACAAACTATAGAAATTCTAATTATTTGTAAAACTCCCAAATAGAATAAAAACTGTATACAGTTAAATGTATTCTAAACTCTGAACACACTTAGATTGTGTACTAACTAATCTAAACCACTGGATGGTCTCCAATTATCTAATGAGAAACTAAAGCATAATACAAAGAAGTAAAACATTATTTTGAAAATTTATTCCAAAAAATATGCGAGTGTGCATGTACATGAATGGAGGAGACTATTAAAAAATAAAAACAAATCCAAAAAAGAGTAAAGTCATTGAGACTGTGTTCTACCTCTTCAACAGACACCCATCAGGTGAAAATCTTTGACTATAGAATACTAACAAAAAGAAAAATAAGAAAACCTTTGGCCAACTGTTTTTCCCAGGTTTGCTGTCCTAGTCTTCTGCTGCCATTCTATGCTGCCTTCTACTAGCCTGGTCTCTGGGGAATGGCATTACACTGCAAAGCCTGAGGCAGTGTCACCAAGAGCTCACATTGCCTCCGAATGGCCTGATTAGCACAACACAACGAGGGGTACCAATTGAACTCTTCAAGAGAAATACCTTAAATATACAATGGAATTTTTCTAAAGTTTTATTTTACTACAGTAAGTGTTGGGAGATCTCCAGAGAGTTTAAAGAAACAGGAAGGATGTCCTTCCACACCTGTGTATCAAATCCTTTTTTCTACTTGAAAATGTTGCCATATCATCCCGTTTCCCAGGCACTGATGGGAGAACTGTGTCCCCCAGTGACAGATAATAATTTCTAAAACCTGAACAAAACGTACTGTTGCCCTTGCTTCTCCAACTGGAGTTTCCCATTTCAACCACAGAGATGCCTGAAGCATCTTGTAGAGCACTTGAAGTACTTTAAAGCACCAAAGATGCCCAAAATTTCTCCTTCACATACAAGTATATTTGAAAAGCTCACTGCCTCAAAAGAAATAAACAGCATCAATAAATGTGGCTTTATATGTTTTCACTATAAGTAGGCAATAACCTAAATAATTTTGGAGATTCACCTCCTCAATTTACAGATGTGCACATTTGAGAAAGTTGAAATTCTTGCTCGTGATCAAGCTTCTTTAATACAAGATTTATAAAGACACAGTTAAGGAAAATAATTATAGCAACTTTGAAAAGAGGTAGTGTCATAAATCTAAATTATAAAATACTAATTAGACTCATTAAAGGAAGCATATTAATTCTAGTAAAGATCATATTCTCTCACCTTCATGGCTTTTACAGCTTGAGATCCTGAGTAATCAAATTCTCCAGCCTGACCAATGGACAGACCTCCTGATCCTAGGATAAGGACTTTGGAAACCTATAAGCAATAAGAAAAAGACATTGTTATTACTGCTAAAATGGGGAAAATAAGGCATTTTCAAGAGTGGGGAAGACAAACCACATTGTGTGAGTTTATGTGGTCATTTAAGGTCTAATGTTATGAAAAATATGTAATATATAGGGAAAAAGACTAATAACTGAAAACATCTCTAATTTCAATGTGATTTCCAAAGTTTATTAAGGTTTTCACTTAAGTAAAAAATTTTTGGCAGAGGTTTACATTTTATTTAAACATATATAAATATCCAAAAATATATACATATATGTAAATATATCTATGTGTGGTATTTTTTCAAATACACATACATCCTTCTAAATTTTAAATAATGATATGAGTGTAGTTTATGAAGGAAATGGGTAAAAACTTTATCACACTAACATACATATTCAAATTAAGGATTTAAGTGTTATATTCTTGTCCATTTGCTTTTTAGAGGTAAAATAATACTCAGTACATTATGTTGAATAACAGTTATTCTAGTTGAAACAAAAAGAATTCTATCATCTATAATGATTCTGTAGTCTGAAATGTATCTCATGTTTACATAGAGCTATGGCTTTTTGGATAATGGGAAATAAATTCTAAACTAAACACTATTCTTTGTTATGTTATTACAAATACTCTGGAAGAAGTAAACTTTAAAAGACATTATTTTAAATCAAAACATGAGAAGTTCCACTAAACATCATCAAGAAGGAACCAAATAATTAGTTACAAAATGACAGTCTATTACAATATTACCAGTCATCTTTTATTAAACACTAGCATGCCTTACATCATTCAGCTTTTTAAAATCATCAGATGATAGGGACAATCCAAAATTCATAAACCAAAAATAAGCCCACGTACTGACCTCAACTCGAGATGCAACTAGTGCTGGCTTCGGTAAGACTGATGTAATGGTGGTACCTTTTCCTTTCTTTATCAGTGAGAAAAAGGAATCAAAAAGGTACTAGAAAAAAATATAACCAACTAGTTAGAAGCTTCAAAATTCTTAAGTTCACCAGATAAAACACAATCTACCCAGTTAAATTTGAACTTCAGAGAAGCAACAAATAATTTTTAGTATAACATTTCATCTTTTTTTGCTTTTTTGGCCATAACTAAATATCTGTAAGTATAAGAATTTCATCAAATAAACACTTCTGTTCACTTCAAGCCTTATAAAAAAGAAGTTTCCAACAAGCAATAAACATATCAGATGCCTTCTGAGAATGCCAAGTTTTCAGTAAATTGTATATCGTTTGTTTCTTCTAAATCAAATTCTAGGTGGATATAACAATTGAAGCTATATCACTTATGATATGGAAAATTAGAAATACTAATTTAAATTTAAATTTCTATCAGCTCTAAAAAACTGTTTCTGAAGATTATTCTTAATCTTTGCCAAAGGATTTACTTCTGTTGTTTCACTAGATATGACAAATTACAACAAAGAATATTCATTTTGCAATTATTGGAAAGACAAAAAAAGGAGAATTATGTGATAGCGGATATTATTACATCTTAATTGCAATGTTCCTAATCCGAAGTACTAATATATGCTAATTTAAATTTTAAATTAAAAAACTACTTAGCATGTGTTAGATGATACACATAACTAAATTTGATTTATGAGTTTCATCATGGGTTGGTAATATAATACTGATTTTGGCTATTAAGAACCAACATTTCCTAATAATATTAAAACAAGAACAAAATATAAATATCTAAAAAGGCAATTCAGACATGAGAGAGTAGAGCAGAGCTTGCAGAAAGAAAGCTCTTATTCTCTTCCCCATTTTACCTCGAAGTCTTTTCTGAGAGTTCTGACAATGAAGATTTGCTACTGGAGGCCCCTGGGTGTGGGGAAGTCACAATAGACTTCAGATTTTTCTGGATATCACCAGAAGAATTTATTTGGAAAGATGTTCTTGAACAATGAATAAAGAGCTCACACACAAAAAAGTAAAAATATTTAGATTAAATACAAAACTCCTCTAAGTATTCCTTGTGGTTCTTTTCTGAAGCCGTCTGAATCATCTATGTATGTGCATGCATGCCCTCTCTCCCCTCCAACACCCCTTCCCCTCCTTCTGCTGCTGTTTATTCTCCCTTAGTGGCTACACAACCAGTTGCCATAGGGATTTTTGTGAAGTCACAGATGGGGGATTAAAATTTCATTTCAGTCATGAGAACGAGAGAGAGCAAAAGGGAATTCATTTGCATAGTACAACAATTGTAAATTTCAGAACTAAATATATTAGAATGATAATGGGTTTAAATAAAAATACCATCGCTTCGGGTTTCTTAAGGGCTTTCCCACTTTAAATTTTAAAAAAGATAAAAATTTCCTCTGTGACATTCATGGGGAGATTTTAATACAAAATGTGTGTTACCAAAGCACTCTTCTTGAGAATGTTCTGCTCAAGATCATCTGGGGTGATTACTTTGGTTTCTCGAATTTCCACACAAATACATTTTTTTTTTTTACATACATAATAGGCCTCATCTTTCTGACATACCTCAGTGTCTGTTGGCCCCGGAGTGACCTCTGGGTGGAACTGCACAGCGAAGAAGGGTTTGCTCTCATGCATAATCCCCTAAAGGAATAAGAAACGGGAAGAAATTCCTTCTGTAACAATGAACGTCAAGTGTGGCTATGTATTATTCAGAGGACAATAAAGCTCAAATTTAAAAACTAAGTTAGATGCTTAATAAAATTTTTGTAACTAACAGTACTATTAAGTAACATAGTCCAATATCTTAAGGACTTACATATCTGATCATTTTGATAAGTATGGAAAATGGGTCAATGAAGACCCAACTTAATGTGTTTTCCTTTAAAATAAACAAATAAATAACAAATTTGGTCTACAGCCTTTGGGACCCCTCTGGGTTCTGTTCAGAAAACTCAAGTCATCATCTTATCCCCAAGTCCGAGGGTATTCTCAAACACTACACCAGTGCCAAGTAAGACCCAGAGACCCACCCAGACTGGGCTCAAACAGATGTGGACCAACAGCCCACTAACATTAAATGTATGAGATAGTTGTTGATTAATAACTCAAATAGTGAATCTTAACAAGTCAACTGATGAGAGAATAAGAAAGAAATGACGTTTTAAAACACAGAGGGCTATGGGAGAAAACCTATAACTGTTTTTCAACACTCAACCCCAAAAAACTGTTCACAAATAGGAGAAAGGTATTTGCATCATAGTGTATTTAAAAATTCTGGGTGAATAATCTGAGTGAATAATTTATTGCACATTTCAAAACAGCTAGAAGAGAAGATTTGAAATGTTCTCAATACAAAGAAATAAGAAATGAGGTGATGGTTATCCTAGTCTGATTTGATCATTACATATTATATGCATGTATCAAAATATCACATGTATCTCATAAATATATACAATGCTTATGTATCAATTATTTTTAAAAGCCCTGCATTTCTCATCACCAACTGAACAGTTTTATTGACATCATTTACCTCATTTGTTTGATCGTTGACATTCACAAAAAGTGGTTTCCAGCCAGCAGGGAGGGCGTTGTCCAAGGCATAGCCATGATTCTGAGCAGTAATGAAAGCCTGTTTGTTTGTGATATTCAAAACAGGCTGATTCTGCCCTCTGGAGAGAAAAGGAGAAAAAGAATAGGGAAAAGGAAAAGTGAAGAGAGTAATATAAATGTATTCCTTATAAAGTAGTGAACAAGTAAAGCCTATTAAAATTCAAAATTTCAATTGCTTAGTGAAAATCACTCTGTGAGAAAAGTCACAGATTGTTAATCCCAATAATTTTCCCAACAAAAATCAATTCAGGAAGCTTTGTTGTATGTTAAATACACAGGTCTATTAAATTCTATAATCGGTTTTAGAAAAGGGGGCATTGCACTCATAACAAAAAGGGTTGCTCACCAGCTTAACAGAAACTAAGAAATATAAGCGACTTACTTTAAGAGAACTACAATAATTTTAAAGCCCGAGAGTTATTGGGAGATAACAAAGAGATGACTGCTCAGACCTGAATTATACTTTATGTAGAGAGGGTGGGCCATGGGGGAAAGCCTGATGTTTAATAAATTAATATTGTTTGAGGCAAAAAAGATAAACTGAGAGGATCTAAAGATTTCTTGGCTCTTAAGTCACACTTACCTTCTTAAAATGTTACAATGTTCTGAAATCAAGCTTAAAATCAGAACGATTTCCCTTGGAATATCATTTGATTGAGTATTATAACCTCAATTTATGCCAAGGGAAGGAAAATAACTTTAAAGGTTATCATTAGAGAAGGCTGCTTTCCAAAAATGCAGTAAAAGTGGTATCAGGTAGTCAAACAACTGTCAGCCATGTAAGGTATGGTTATTTATTTTATTTTTTATTTATTTATTTATTTATTTATTTATTTATTTATTTATTTATTTTTATTATACTTTAAGTTTTAGGGTACATGTAAATTTATTTACTCTAAAGAAATGGCAGGTAAGTGCTCTGAGTTCTTTGTATTTAGTTAGTATGTCAGAGCTGGTTTACTGTAAGCAAAAGTGAAACTACCTCACCTGTTGGCCATGGACATCTTGTAGGTTTTGGCACCAGCAGCCAATCCTGTTATTAAGTTTCCTGTACTGATTCCAAACAATGGCTCCTTGCGATCACTCTCCAAAATCTAAATCAGGGAGAATTTTTATTAACCAATTAGTACAGTTCCAAAAAATGTTGCTTCTGAATGAATAAAAATGAGGTATCCTTTTTTCTTAAGAAGGTAAAGATAATAGTAACTGAATTAAAGAAGAATATAAAAAAGGAGATAACTGACAAATTTGTAGCACTATAATTCAATAAGATGTACTTTACATTCAGACTAAACTAAATATAATTTAATATTTCTTTAGAGACATGCAGGTCTCATGGGTCCCAAGGTCATGATGAGGAACCATGAGTTGTCAGTTTACAACTGTAAGGCAAAATACATTTGGCCATTGGAATCCAGTTCTTTTAACTCAAGGACATGATCCCAAAGTTACTTTGCCTGAAGAAAAACCCTGTTTTCTCTGATATTCTCTCCTCATTGTTTCCCCTACAGAACATCTCTACTGACACTGCCTCAGAAGTCACAAATACCAGCATTGAAAAATGCCTGAATAAATAAAATGTATCACAGCCCTTTCAGGGTATAGAGCGGAAGCCCCCACCTCCCACACAGATACACATTAATTCAAGGTTCATTGCACCTTTCTGACATTCTGAATTAGTGGTTCTGCAAGAGCTGGGTTCCCCGGTCCTCCTGCAATCAAAATCCCATCATACTCCATCTTGGTGAAATCGTGATTCCAGGGAACTAAGTGCACTTCAGCTCCTCGCTGGAAAAGAGACACAAGAATGATGAATTTAATAACATGTTTCTTTGCCAAAGTATAATTTTGCTAGACTTTCTCTTGACTTACCATTCCTTAAAGGGAAGGAAAAATTTGTAAACATTTAAAATAAATAATGCTGAGCAAAAATTTCTTTGGGGCTGGGCTTGGTGGCTCATGCTGGTGATCCTAGCATATAGGGAAGCTCAAGATAGGGGGGAATTGCTTGAGCCCAGGAAGTCAAGACTAGCCTGGGAAACAGGGCAAAACCCTATCTCTACCACAAAAGATAAAACAAAAATTAGCCTGGTATGGTCCCAGCTACCCAGAAAACAGGTGGGAGGATCACTCGAGTCCAGGAGTCACAGGTTCCAGCGAACCATCACACCATTGCACTCTAGGCTGGATTATAAGTGAGACCTTGTCTCAACAACAACAACAAAAAAACACCATTAAAAGCTTTGATCCTGAAAAAATAGAAAATGCACTCTCCTGCACTCAAGAGAAGTTTCAGTGCCTACAAATGCCATGACTGGACTGACAGGAGAGTAGGTTACCTTCACACAACCAGTTGCAAAAAAATATAAATCCATTTTCTGAAAATGTTAAGTTGGCCCACATCAGACCGTTTTCAGTCTTGCCTTTTTGTCTTATCAAATTTTAATCAGCCTTCTTTCCTAGGGTTTTCTCATTTTCTGTAAGATTTCTATTCGAATGGAAAACTTAGAAATTTGTTTTAATATAAAAGCACATAGGAAGGTGTCTTTGAGGGTTTCCCATGAAGCGTTTCCTGAAACAAGGATTTAAGAGAACAAAAGCTTATTTGGAAGGTACTTCCATACTAAACAGAGAGGAAGTGACATCATGAAACACCCCAATAAAGTGTGCATTAGCAAGCAGTTACCACTAGGGATAAGTGAAGTTTAAGCCCACTAGGGAACTCTGAGAGCCCGTGTGGAATAGTTATCTTAGAGACTGCCTATCCATGGGACAAAGGAGCCAGGGTGGTTAAACACTGGCTCTTTCTGTGCTTTGGTTGGGGGCTACTCCAGAGATCATTAATTCTATGCCATTTACTGGCTGACAGTAGGCTCCAGCCATCAGGCAAAGAGATATAGATATTTGCAATTGAAAGATGGGCAACATGAATTAAAATGGTAACTTGAGAGTGAGATATACACAGGCCATCCACAGCATCTGCTACCATGCATGCTATCCATGCAAATGTTTGTTAATAAAATTGACAAGAATTTGAAATCATGATTTGAATATTGCTGGTATTCTCTAATAAGGAGGTATGATGAAGAGTCTCCCAATATGCATGCTAATTTGGTGTTACGCAAATATGTGTGTGTGTGTGTGTGTATATGTGTATGGAGGGGAGATGTGTAGACAGAGACAGACTGAGAGAGGAGTGAGGAGAAGGAAAACTCCTAACAAAACTTTGTTTAAGAAACTTTATTATGATGGTTAAGTTCTCCTTGAGAATTTTTAAGGTTTAATTTTAACTGGTTGTCTAAGAGTTGATATAAAAACACTGTGAAAGTTCGTACTGTGTCCAGGCATGATTCCTACAAACGTGTGGTACAAAATAAATGTAGGCCCAAAGGAGATGCTATCAGACAGACTCTAGCTTTTTGGTCATCTCTATACCACAAAGAAAGTGAACATGATGCATCTCAGACTGTCAGTCAATTAATGACAAGAACAGTCATCATTTTCTTCCATGTTTTAGTGGCCCTTGAGGTTTTTTTTTTTTTAAAGAAAAAATATAGCAGTCTATATTTTTAATTTGAATAGGGATAAATGTGTTATTTTGTAAATCAAAAGCAACAAGAAGAATGTAGACCCCTGACATTCTGAAAGAATGCATAAGTTTCTCTGTGACAGAGGAAATTGGCTGAACACTAATGGTCAATATGACAAACCCTCACCTTTGAGATGAACAAATTACTTACCTTTACTAGCAGGCGGATTACATTGTTTTTAATCCCACAGTCTACAGCTACCACTTTTGTGGGGTTTCCTTTTCCGTACACCTTGACATCCTGCCATTTTAAAAACCAGAGAATGAGAGGGAAGTCCTAGCTATGGGCAACAGACCAAAACCATAACACATCTGACAATGCTTTGAACTTAGATTGGTAACAGATTGATTGTTAACTGCTAGGGAGTGACTGACAGTTAACAAACAATTTGTAAGAAAGGCACAGCAAGTGCCACAGACTGTATCTTTTTTATAAGAAAAAAAAAAGACTACTGTTTTATATAAACCGTGGATTACAGTAATAACAATGATCTCTAAGAAACTAGTTGCATCCATAGTTAACCATCTTTCTCATGTTTTGCCTCATTAACAACTAGTAGCAATGAAATGTTTAAGCATTATTGCCTGATTCAGCACTAGACAGATGTGGCAATAGATACATCGTGCTTTAAATACCACTTGATCCTCAACTTGCACTAAAGATCAAATGGGGTAAAGCTGAATTACTGTACATTAGGCTTCTGCAGTGGGGCCTAATGGATAAAATCAGCATGAGAGTCACAGGAATTGCTAAGCAGGTATAGACCACCAGTCCCTTTAGGTTGCCATGCAATTGTTTGCATTTAAATGGTAGATTTCATAAAAAGATCCCAGAGCATATCATAATCATTATCTATGTCTGAAGCATGGCTGGGAGGCAGATCTGTTTTCACAGGCATTAACCCAAGAAGCAGCTCCCCAAAGTCATAAAAGGAGAAATAATAGAAATGGAGAGAAAGCCTAGAAGGCTGGGCACACACACTGGTTCCTGCTTTGAGAGTTAGCTAGCACGCTATGAATTTAGGATGAATTTCATCGTTTGTGAAAATTTTCAGATGAAATGTACAAACTGAATATTTGAAAGAACAGTTTATTTTGACTGAAATATCTACCTCTCCACTAAGTCTATATAGAAAGTGAAATTATAATCCTTAGACTGTAGTTGAGGAAAAAATATATAAACTGTATCTGGTTTTTTTTTTCTCCCACTGACTATTCTGAAGGAAAAAAAAAATACCCCAATCCTTTCATGATCTGGGGGGAGTTACTGCTGAATTGAATGCCACAGGTAATCCTTCTCATCAAATAACTAAATCATTTCACAGGGAAATATGTAAAACAAAGGGAAGTCATATGAATGGGACCAATTTTAAAATTAAAAATCAGAAGTGAATATTGCAAACGCCATGATCAAATTCCATACATATAAGTAATTACATATCTAATTTAAAATTCATTTTCTTTAACAACACATACTTCTTAGGCTTCAGCATGTTTTGAATGCACATTCCTGCCCGATATGAACATCACGACTCAGTACTAATTTCTAGGAACCCAAAATCCTTGCCTCCAATTTTCATGTGACAGGAGCAGAAATACCAGATAATATCAATGTGTGTTTTCTCTGAGTCTTACATGTTACTGATCAGACTATTTTACTCTTTTAATAACTTTTTAAAAAGCCTTTAAAAACTCTCACGCTGGAACTCTTGCTTATGAAATGTCCTCTATACTCCTTCTGATTGGTGCTGTATCACAACATGAATCATTTCCCAGATGAACAGGTGTCAGGAAGGGCATGGGAACATCCTTTCTAAAGACACTCAATAACAAGGTTTTGTCACAGAAGGGGGTAGGATACCCATACAAGCAGAGTCAGTTTCCAGTCTATTCACATATTCACATATTTTACCATTTCTGATTTAAAATTCTTGAATCCTTACTCTGCATATGTAAAAGGTATAAGGAGTGAAACAATGTAAACTTATTTGAATATTATCACATGGTAATATAACGACGGTTACTAATAGTATAACTGTTAGTTGTGTAACTATTATTTCTAGTATGTTGAAAGGCAGTATGAGATGATGTTTTCTGAGAGGTAGACACTAGACCAAGCCTTCCTATGTATAATCCTGTGGCCATTTACACTGAGGAAGGTATTTAATCTTTCTACACCCCAGTTTCTTCATCTGTAAATGAGTTCCTAATAATACCCATCTCATATAATTACACTGAAGATGGAATAAATTAATCAGTGTAAAGCATTTAGAAAAAACCTACCAGATAATAAGTACTCAATAGATCGTGCCTATTTTTTATTAATAAGACTTACAGTTATTAGTAATAATGATAATTTTATTACATTAATAATGGAGGTCATAGAACCATAAGAAATACTGCTTAAAGGATTTGAAGGGAAAATAAGAATGTGCAATTTCTTTACCACCAACTCTAACTACCATTTACTGGCTTTGTGTATTCCTTTATTTATTCATTATTTGTTGACCATGTACTATGTGAAAGGTACTATGGGCCGTGCTGGGGATTCAAGTAAGTAAACCATGGCCTCTCCTCTCAAAGAGCCAATCAGGACAAGTGAAAGAGACAATCCTTTCAAAGAGTTAAATGCAATTTGATCCTTGTTATACTGAAGCTATTTATTAAATGACATGGAATCCAAAGGTGAGATGAGTCATGGAAGCTTCACAAAGGAACAATGAGCTGACTCTTGAAACTGACTTCTTCAGGCGAGAAGGGGAAGGAGAAAGCATAGGAAAAGGTTCCTAGGTAGAGAAGCAAACATATTCAGACCTTGTAAGATGCAGGCCAAATAGAAAGTGGGTTCACAGGGAGTCTTGAAGAGGTTTCTTGAATTCATGGAACAGAAATCTAGAAATTGAGCTTTTTAAAGCTTTTCTGTCAAACGCCCATCAAAATGGAAAGAAAAATAGCAAGAGGTTAGCCACAGAGACTCTGGAGTCACTTGAATTCAAATTGACACTAAACTTGGGCAAGTGACATTTGATTTCAAATAGACTTACTTGCTAAGTCTCAGTTTCTTCATCTATGACATGGAGTTTTTATAAGAATCAACCGAGTGTTCAAAAAAGCTTGATTGTTATTATTTTCCTCAAAGACCAGAGCTGTCACATTGAATGGACCACGATAATTATGAAATATCATGGGCAAAAAAGTGTATGTTATATCTAGAAATAAAATGTTGTGGTGAATAAGTCTATTTAAAATCAAATTTTGCATCCACATGTACTTTTTCTACTCCTTCCTTTCTAAGAATTTCAATCGCCTTTGTCAAAATAACACTCACTTTCTACTTAGATAAAGTAGAGTTTCTCTGAGAAATTCCATTGCCACACTGGTGATGGAAGAGAAGTTTGTAGCCATCTCTGCTATAGTATAAATAAACCCTAAATTAGAACTAGCCAATAACTATGATGCCACATAGGCTTCCACAGGGCTAAATTCTCCACATGTAAAGCCCCATGGTAACCAAATACATAGTCCTAGGAAAGAGAAGCTCTATTTTTAACTCTCCTTGTATGTAGTAAAACCAGAAGGTAGCAATTCTTCCTCTAAGTTTCAAAGCGGGTCAAAAACCTTTCTTTAAAAAAAATTCATAGCAGTATCCCATAAACATCTCAGATATCAAATGACATAATCACTATGCTCAACCTAACTAGTTAATATCCTTAGCTGAGAAAATAGGGTGATCTTTTACCTGGTCACATTCAGCCCCTCCTTCTCCCATTTGTATAAGCCGCCTGGGTTGCTGTATCTGTTCTTGCTATTACTGCTCGGTTCAGGCTATCATGAGTTTTGTTCCAATAAGTTACAATAACCTTCTAGTTGCTTGCTCTTTTATTCAGTTTTACTTTGCTCCAAAATGACACCGAATGAGTTCACAATAGTTTCTGGAAGTGCTGATTAGCCAATGATATGAAACCTTCTAGACCTAGCTTCAGTTAGTCCATCTCCACTCATCCTTGCCCAAGTGTGTAAACCAATAGGTGTGAACCCCTTGGTTCAGCCATCCAAACTGTGCATAACTCTTCAAATATACTATGTTGTTCTGTACCTCTATGCCTCTTGGCAAGCCATTCCTTCTCTCTGAAACAAAGTTGTCCTGGTTCTTCATCTACCTAACTGTTACTACCTGCTCTTTGCGTCTGAAAACAGGGCTCACTCTTCTACAGGGCCTTCTCTGATCCACCTATCCCGTTTCAATGCTGCCCCATGCATGCCCTTGCAGCATGCTATGCACACTCCAAGGACAGCATTTATCACAGGATTCTGCACATGGTGATTTACTTGCTAGCTTGTTCCACCAGGCTCTATGATCCCTAAGGACAGAGACTGTAGCTCAAGAAACTCACTCACACCTACATTAATAGATATTCGATCCAAACCAATGGACTTCTTTCTAAAATGTATTCTATACCGTTTTATAAATCTATACTAAAGATATTTCACTTTAGAGTGACTCAGTCATCATTATGAACATTAATTTTGAAACAAGGCTATAACACAATAAATCTTCAGTGTATGAATAAATATTTTTCCTGCACGAAATGTCCCCGGACTCTGATTACTGTGCCTGGTTTCTGTAAAATTCTCTTGGCTCTCTGGCAGGTTACTAGCTCTGACTCTTCATCATCACTGTACCTATCTTTGGCAATTCAGTGCTCCCTTTATTTGACATTGTTAAAATCCTAAGCTGAAGAATCAGAAAAGGTGGAGGGAACACTAAATTTAGTAAAAATCCTCTAAATCAAGGCATGAAGTTTCCCATGTAAGCCTGTAAGTAAAACCAGCTTTAAATGCACTGATTTTGTAATGTGTATTTTAGCTGCTATGAGATCCCTTTTTCCCCTCAACACTGGTGCTTCTGGAAGATAAACTCTGCTTAAATAAAGATTTTGATATTTCAAGAAAGGTCTAAATGGGATCAAATAAAACTACAAAATATGAAGGAAAACCCCTCACCTTGGTTGAAACCTCAGCAATCAAATTCTGTTTATTTGGATCCACAAAATCCACAGGCTGACCTTCAAATTCAATCTTCCCAAGCATGGTACCCTATCAAATTAAAAAAAAAATAGACAGTTAAAAGGAAGCAACGATGAAGGTGTTGACAAGATAAACTCACAGGGACTTTAAACATCTGCTCCAAGATTTAGATGTCTTTATAACTACTCGTAACCATCAGTGGAAGATCTTCATCTTCTCAAACTGAAAAGATTAAGTAATTTGCGCATACATTTTGGGAAATACTCTTGGAAATACAATTAGTTCTTCCAGGGCTGACACCATTGCCTGATGAAGGCAAAGTCAAAAGGTGTCAGAATTCAGGTCTCCAGGCTCCAGGCTGATGCAAACTGGGATATTTAGTAAACCTACACTCCTCAGTGCATATGACCTAAAGACATTTCATGAGAGAAATGGACAAAAAAAGTCTACTGAGACAATAAGGAATCTAAAAATCACAAAAAAAGAATGCAAATTCATTCATTATGATAGTAATATTAATTCACAAAGAAGATGAAATGCAACATAAGTCATAAACTTCTAGAATTTGAAATGAAAATATTCACTGTTTTAGACATGTTCATGTCCAAGTGTTCCTATGGGCCTGAATTTAAAGAATGTTCAACCCTCTGTAAAGTTTTCACAAACTACCCTTGCTAGCTTGAACATGACAATGTCACCTTTTTTCAGCTATATCTTGAGATTTACTTATTTGTTAGTAAATCTGCTTTGAACTACTTAGAAAAACAGCATGCTATATTTAGTAATCAAGATTTTATTCAGGGGTAAAAATTCAAAATAATTCATTGATTTGCGCTTCTCTGATGAAATTTTTGCATTGAAGGAAATAGAAGGAAGCCTTCATTTCCCTTTTAAATGTATTCCTTGAAGGAGAAGTCACTTGGGGGTAAGTGAGAGTAGAAAGTACCTATGTGTCATGCAAGCATGATGGTTATTTCAGTGCTATTATTAAATTCAGAGTGCTGCCTCTAAGTCTGGGAACACTATCTAAAAACCACCTTTCACTTCCATAGTAGATTACTAAATTTCATGGTGGCCTGTATTTACTTTTAGAATCCAAGTCATATAATCCCTTGTCTATATTTATGGATCCCTAATTTTGAAATTTGGTTTTTAGTTCTCCTTCACCCTTTCTTAAAACATGCTGAATGAAATAGGATCTTACTTTTCAAATTAAAGTTAATAGAAGTGAAAGTCATAATATATATTTTTAATATGAACCACCATCACTGATAAACAAATATGAGGCAATACTATTTTGTCTGTGCCGATCTATTCAGCCAATTTTGAAAACCTAACTGCCTATGATAAAAGGAGGGCTCATTTTAACCTAACATATGACATGAAGGACAAGTGTGGTCTTGTAAAGTTTTCCTGAATTATTAGGCCTGACTATATTTTATTCAACCTGCCAATTCTGCCATCTGAATTGATTTTCCCAACTGTATTCCCTTCCCGCCCTCATAGCCTCACATTGTTTACTGCTCACACACATCATTAGGCTGAGAGAACACAAGAATCTCCCTGGGATATATAATTTCACTAACACCTATTCTCAGGAAGATCATGGGAGAGTGAATAAAATCAGAGGTGGGACAGAATGATGGCGTAAACTCTCACTGTCTTCCTTCTGGTCATGGGTATTTGGCCATGTTTTATTTTCAGAGCTGTTTTTTCCTTCTGTTTACAGAAAGCCTGTGTCAATATATATATATATATATGTATATATATATATATATATACGTATATATATATATATATGTATATATATATATATATACGTATATATATATATATATATATATATATATATATATATATCCTAACAAGAAATCTACAAAAGATTTTTTTGAAGACTCCTTTTCCCATATGTACATTTTTTTTTTTTTTTTGAGACAGGGTCTTGTCATCACCCAGGTTGGAGTACAGTGGCATGATCTCAGCTCACTGCAAGCTCCGCCTCCCAGGTTCAAGTGATTCTTCTGCCTCAGCCTCCTGAGTAACTGGGATTACAGGTGTGCACCACTCTACCTGGCTAATTTTTGTATATTTAGTAGAGATGGGTTTTACCATGTTGGCCAGGCTGGTCTCAAACTCCTGACCTCAAGTGATCCATTTGCCTCAGCCTCCCAAAGTGCTGGGATTACAGGCGTGAGCCACTGCACCCAGCCCACATGTGTAGTTTCAAATTGTACCATTTATCTTTTAATTTTTATGTAATTATATTTAGTAAGAAAACTTTAGTTGCATTTAGGGAACTTAGTTAACATTAGTGAAGTAATGTTTCTTTCTGATTTGGAATATGGAAATTTCAAGTAAAATAATAATAAACTCAATAAGCAGATGGTGATGAGATATTCTCAGAGGAGGGGTCAGATGTTGTAGCAATCAGACTTCATTGAAAGCAAAAGATAACCTTCCCTTTTATCACCTTGGTCATCGATAATGGTCTCAACAAAGACTATATAATTGAAGTAACGCATGCAAGGCTTATTTGGCACATTCATGAAAGATAATGCATTAATTTTACAAATAACTCTTTCACAAGGACAAAACAAATAACAGTAACAATGCTGTACACTTCCTGGAGTGTATTTTTCAGCATGTAGGTTTTCACTTCAGGCAAAATTGTTATGCAATTTGTTACCTTCTCCACTAGTTTCACTAAAGTTCTATCACATGAGCTGAATTATAAATGCCTTGACTTGTTGGTATAATGAACACATAGTGAGCACTCAATAAGCTGCCAGGTGAATGAATCTCAAGTCGCTTCAGTTAAAAACATACCAATTAAGTATTCAATCTTGAAAATTACAATGAAAATAGTAAAACAAAATAACAGAGACCCAGATAGCAGAAGCTGGCCAGATTCACTCCTTTACATATTAATGGATCCCTTAGGCACTGAGAGAAACACACCACACACACACACACACACACACACACGAACAAACATAGATTTGGCTAAAGATGATGATTATACCTTATCCCGAATTATTTTAGTCAGCATTCTTGTGTCCACTCCATAAACTGCAGGAATCTATAAGAAAAAATTTGTAGTGACAGTGAAATTGCAGGAGATTAAATCCAGCATATTGTTTTCAAGTTACAAACTTGGCCTCATCTATCTTCCTGAGCAGTAAATAATTTCTCCACTCTTTCTTTTCTCTGACCCAGGGTGACTGTGTTGTCAGAACACGGTAAATTGTTGCTACAGTTAGGCATAGGACTCTTAATACCCAGGTTCTTTCTCAGAGTAAAAAATGAGAAATTCTGAACATCAATCTTCTGCTACACTTCTGTTGCTTTTAACCCAGGATGTTAAGTAAGTTAAATCACATTGGCGAACTTCATAAGCAATCATATGCAAATCCATGTTTTGAGCCAAATGTTCCTGGCACAGAGTAGGCACTCAACACATTTTTCTGAAGGGCTATGTTGAGTAGTCACATTGTACTAAAACATGATCATCCTATTAGTCCATCAGGCAAGACCACCATTTGTTTTAAGTTTCTTTGATTAGGTTGGATAAAGACACATGTGGTATAATGAAAGAGTAATGAGCTAGGAATCAAGAAAACAGGTTCCATCCCACTGGAGGCTTTTTACTAAAATAAGATTTTTTAAAAAGAGGTTAAAAAAATGAAAACATGTTCTAGTTTTTTTTTCCTTCCACTAATTATCTGAGAAATGTTTAAGCAATGTATTCGTTCTCACCGCTAAATTGAAGGAGGTGAACTGGTTATTATCTTGCATTCTTTTCTACTCTACGTGTCTGTGATCATGTAAGAAGCTTCAAAGTACGTTTAAAAAACGAACTTACAAGCCACTGGCTAGGCTTACACTAAAACTATTAGTTCTGACATAGAGAAGCTATGAGAACAAGTGTCCTAAATAACAAAAAGGAAAAGGAAACCTTGGGTTGTGGGGGGCTGGGGGGAGAGAAGTGTCTCCCAAATGACGATTACAGAAATTAGCTGCCTGGATAAGGAAGATAAATTCAGACAATAGTTGAGAAGAAAATGATGATGGCCCAGGATATGATATGGATGCCTTCTTCTGCCTTTTGAAATTTAGAAAGAATGAGATCTAAAGAGCCAGGATCAAGATGTTGTTTTATTTGTCAGAAAGAAGCAATGTTTAGCCCCCATAGATAGACACTCGTTGGAGAGGCAGCATTTTCGTAGAATAAAATTCTGTCAATTATAGGCCCCGCAGTTGAACAAGAAGCAGCTACAGCAACACTGGAGATGAAGTTAATTGAAGCAGGTCCATTAACTTAAGTAATTCTAACATCCAAACAAGGCAAATGCTCTTATTTCATTAGAAATTAATATTTATGGCTGGGCGCAGAGGCTCACGTGAGCCTGTAATCCCAGCACTTTGGGAGACCGAGTCGGGGGGATCACCTGAGGTCAGGAGTTTTGACACCAGCCTGGCCAACATGGTGAAACCCCGTCTCTACTAAAAATACAAAAAATTAGCCAGGTGTGGTGGCAGGCTCCTGTACTCCCAGCTACTGGGGAGGCTGAAGCAGGTGAATCACTTGAACCTGGCAGGTGGAGGTTGCAGTGAGCTGAGATTGCCCCATTGCACTCCAGCCTGGGCAACAAGAGTGAAAGTCCGTCTCAAAAAAAAGAAAAGAAATTAATATTTAAACTAACAGTGTAAGATAAAGTTTTATAACCCTTTTCTGACATTATTAATACTTCAAATGAAATTATATATAATTACATGTCATAATGTTGAAGCCCAACAAGACTTGATGGTAATCTGCTTATACTCATAAGAATTAGAGATGATGCAAGTATTGCATAGAATGATTGTGTGACCTGCACAGTTACACAACCAGTTAACAGTAGAGCTGGTAATAGAACACTAGAACCCATGAAGCAAGTTCCATAACTACATTCTAGATAAAACGGTAAAGGAGAGTAAAAGACTCAATTGCTAAAGAGAGGAGAAAATGCTAAAATTTTATCTTACCCCCACTTCCCCAAATGTGAAATGCTACCAAGCATGTGTGAGTGCCACCTAGTGGACAAACTGAAAATATGCGCTCATCAGCATTTAAGGAGGAAGTCAGACATTTCAGCCTTTATATAGTAAGAGAAGGAATCCCTCTCTGAAATGCAAAAATCACAAACTACATGATCTTCCTCTGTCTGCTTGGCACTTCTGAATCTACAGGCACCTTCTCAATCTTCCTTAGGTGATGGTGGATGCCCTATTACATTTCTCACCTTTTCTTCCTGTAGCCATTGCCCTAAACTCTTGGTAGCCAGCCAGTGGTTGTAGTCTTTACTGTAATCCAGCACCAGCAAACCTGCAACCTAGAAAGACAGACAGTCATTTTAAAGAGGTTATCACAAAATATTATCCAACTCTTGTGAATCAATTTGCATTTGTTTTTAAGTTTTATGATATCCACTGACATGAGACTTAACGATTTTTAAAAACAACAAGTGGCAAAAGAAAAAAAAAATCAATGCCCTTCTTTTAAAATATGTAATTGTTGCATTAATTATGAGAGGGAGCAGGCTCACCTGGCTTGGTAAATCCTGAGACTAAACTAGGTCCCCCTTCTGACATGCATGGCATTTATCAAGAATTTAATTAATAATTACTGGTTTAATGCACATGATGAATAAAATCATTTTTAGTTTACATTTAAGGGAGAGAAAAAATTGATGGGAAATTGTGAGAAGTAGTGAAAACTAAGATAAATGATCAGTTGAAGTCATTCAAAAATGGAATGGTGAAAAAATAGCATTGAATTTGGAATATAAATTTTTGAATTGTTTATATGATATATATTCCTAAGAGAGTATCCAAAATTACCTTTTTTAGGAAATCTTAATATGTTTACTTTTAGACTGGCATAAAAGCTGTCTTTAAATCATCCCCTAGAGGCTAAGATTCAAAAGCAAATAATTGATATAGAATTCATTACCAAACTCCTTTTAGAAGGTGATTCTTCCCCAATTCTTTTATAGCACAGTTGTTATTTGAACTTATAACAACATTTTTTTCAAATTAAGCCAAGTTTCATCCAATGCATTAAAATTCAAAGTGCCCTAGAAATGAAACTCAAAATGCTGTCAAGTTCAAGATTATTCTCATATACCTAGGAATAAGATTGAATACGTGAGCTTAATGACTTGTACTACCATATTGAGGAAGAAACTTTGGCCATCCTAATTCTTAAGAATAAGTCAACTACACTCCCTCAAATCCAGACTTTTTAAATGGCCATCACTGGTACTACCTTGATTCCATTAGACTCCAGATATTTACTAAGTCCCAGTTCATCCAGAGCAGTAGTATCAGGAGCTCCACCATTCCCAATAATAGGGTTGGCCATTGTGAGAATCTGTCCCTTGTAGGCAGGGTCAGTAATAGCTTCTGGGTACCTAGGTAAACATGCCAAAAACTTATCAGCAAATAATGTATGTAGCTACAAAGCTATAATCTGCATACATGCTCTGAATTATTTAACTCTTGAAAATGAGAAGAATCCAACAAGAATGTCTCCAGATTTTAACATACCTAGGGAAATTTTATGACAGAATATAAAAATTTATACCATGATATCATTCATATAAAGAAAAACCAACTCATGAATACCAAGGTATATTTTCATATAAGTTTTATTCCCTCAATTTCTTTAAATTTTTTAATGCCTTTAAAAATCCCTTTCTAGCATCTTAATTTTTAAAATATCGCTGCTCTATTTAAAGTTTGCAGATACTCTAAAGATTTCCCTGGCCTACCAGATATCATTGAACCCAAACTGATATTTACTGTTGCGGGCTGCCAGTTTCACCAAGATAGTAACCATCGGAAAATTGAAAAGTTTTTCTTGATATTTTTTAGGATACTGAAATTTTTTAGTATCCTGATTGTGTTAGTGGTGGTTGCATGACTATATATGATTATTAAAATTCAATGAATATTTAGAATAAGTGAGTTAATTTATATGAAAGAATAACTCAATAAAGTTGATTTTTAAAATATTTTAATTTTAGAAAGAAGCATATAAGTTTGAAAGTTATTATCTGCTTAGAAAAAAATTCATCTCACAGACCTGACTTGAGGCATTTCTGACTTCTAAGTTAAAAGATGCCAACTAACTATTTTAAAGTACTGATATGGAATTAGGGAGGAATGCAGGAGGGCTATATGTTTAAGTTTGGGTGAGAGGAAAAATACAAATATATCGTGTGTGTATGTGTGTGTATATACATATCATGTGTGTGTATACACACACACGCACATTTCTTATTCTTAAGAAGAAGAAACATTCCCATAAATACCAGGAGCTATCTACACTTTTTGCATGCACTGAAATACATGGCAATTGAGGGTTTTTTTCCTGCTGTCTTCCATGTTCACTTCCTGCAAAATGAGTTAAGCCAAATCTTTTTTGTGGATTACAACTGAAAGTGAATTTAGATGCTCAGGGGCACAGAATCAACGACTTTGAAACCAATAAAGTTTAACACAGGCAGTAGTCAACATAAATTCTTCAACACCATCCAGACTAATGCCTACCAGAACTAACTTTGTCAACAAAATACTTAGTCTTTCAGCTCTGCAATCCCTAAGGTGACTCGAGGGCTGTGGTGTTTATCCGCAGCTTCCATCAGCTAACTTCTCAGATGTCTCTTATCTGTCAGGAACTGATAATTTTTTAACCAAGGCTTGCCCACAATATAAATGCATTGCTTAAAGATGAAAAACAAAATAGCCCCTTTAATTATCAACCACCTTACTGAGTGAGGCACGCAATGAATGAAAGAAGCATTTTTCAATGGAATATAGGGTCTGTGGACTAATCTTATAAATGAATACCCTTTCCTACATCAAAAAAAACTTTAATTAATTTGATTTTACTTCTCTTTCTTCTTTCTTTCCATAAAAGAACTGACCATTCCCTTTAAACATATGCTTACAATACTCTTCAGTAAATGAATAAATATACTTTGTTTTAGAGAACTACAGTGTTGGGAGCAAATTAATCCATCAGCCCCTGTTTGACTTTTGTGATGCGACAAGATTTATTACCTGTAATCTATCACAGAGAAGAAAACTCTAGTGCCCTCCATCATGCTGATCTATATTAAACAGTTGTTTGTTGGCAGGTATATTAACACAGCTAGTAATTAGTGCTGTCGAAAAGCTTAAATAATTGCCTTGTGAAGCAAAACTTTGCAAACAGGTTTCATACACTGTAATTTAATGTTCTCACCAGTGGAACTATTTAAAAACCCGTCTAATATTCTTCATTTCACACAGGGAGGCAAGAGTTTAAGAAAGAATATAAATTAATAATATAATGGAAGTTTTGGTCAATTAGTATCTTCAGTATCAGTGAACCTAATGCCCCCTTGTCTTTATGAGGCTAACATGAATTTCTCTAAAGAATTTATCAAATATTTCATAGAATACTAGTTGGATTGAATCTGTGTTGGAAACCCCTTCAATCAATCTAGTCATGTTTTTAAGACACATAATTGTTTAAATCCCCAGCTGTAAATTAGTATTTAATCCAGCCCCCTCACTTTTTATACGAAGAAACTAGAACTCAAAAAGCTTAAGTGATGTTCCCAATATTATATAATTAGTTATCCTTAGAATTGAGACTAGAACTTCAGCCTCCTGATTCCCAGGTGAATAAACATTTATTAACTAGGTAAGACCAGCCACTTAATTTCTGTAGCAACTCTCATTTTCATTGCTGTATATGTTAGCAGGTCTTAAATACTAAGGCAGGTCACTGTTGATAATTACTGAAAATATTAGATCTACACAGCTGCTCTCTCACTGATTAAAGATAATAAATGTATCTGTTATTTCAACTTTCTTACTAGAGTGCAAAATTATATAAAATACCCAAGGACTTTCTAATCTCCTTGTAGTATTTCATATTAGATGTGCAAAATTGATTCTTTCCTAATGAAATGGCACTAGAATGTAGTATCTATTCTTTTCCTTGCTCCAACTTTCACCTTAATCAGACCCATACCTCCCCTTACAGAAACCATTTGGTAATCTCACGTAACCTGTGTCCTCACAATCTGAGTTTCTAGAATTCATTTTGTTCTTTTTATCCAGGGGGCCACCAGCGTTCCCATGTTGTCTTTCATTTACAGTAGCAGAAGTTCATGTCTAACTTTCTTTCAAGGATGGCTGCAGTAGGCTATGCACAAGGCATGGTGCAACTTCAGGACAATATGTAGTCTTATTATGATGCAGTGATTTCAACTTACCACCACGAGTGAGATCTTCCAGTTATTTCTCTACATAGAGGAAGAATAAAGCCTTGGAAAAGCATTACTCACCCTCCCAGGCCAGTATTAAAAACCACTTCACCAGCAACAGAGGATGGATGGCCAAAGGAGTAGCCTTTCATCTTAGTTCCATCTTCCAGGACAATGTGTGCTGTCTGTGCCTGAAGAAACAGTTGTATGAATCTTAGCAGAATACATAATACAAAACACACAAAAATATTCCAAAGGTAAAATACACAGACTTATTAAATAAAGGCACAGTATATTTAATGAAACCATAATACCCAGATTTCCAGTTCCTTTCCTATTACTTGTCACTTTTCTTCAAATATATAGCCCTTGTAACCGGCAGATGTTTTGTTTTGTTTTCTTGGAAGAGGAACTGAAGCATGCAGATACATTGTCTATTCTAAGTTTACTTGTAGAGCTGTTAACAAGCCAGAAATACTTCACTTTAGCTGAAATGTTATGTATCTATCTTTTCCCCTTTATCATTCCCTAGCTTTGCTCAAGAATAGCTTTAAGGAAAGTTCATGAGTTTGCAAAAACATTGTGAATTGTATGATATGGCTCATCATCACTCTGAGATTTAGAGCCAGAAGGAATCTTCAAGATTATCTATCAAATTGTGTTCCGCAGAGCTCTTGTGTTTGATGGAGTTGTCCCAAGGGTTGCCCTTTCCATGCCAGAATTATGTTCATGAAGAAACTGAAACTTTATCACTCTCTTAATGCTGACATAAAACCAAGCACTGTGGAACATTCTAGAAGTATATTGTATTTTGCTTTTTATTAGAGTTAATTATATCCATGTCTACTTCCATCTCTACTACGGCATTCGGAATTTGATAACTTTGCCATAATAATCTTTGAGCCAGGGTCTACCCAATTCTTAGCTAAGAAGAGGGACAACTGGAAAAACATTTAAGAAGCAGACATCATCTACTCCTTATAAATACTCTAAATTCTGTTGTTGAAACCATTTAAATCTAACTCTCAATTTCCATAAAAATCAGGGGAGAGAGAAATGTTTTCAACTACACCTTAGGAGGCAAAATACAGACTCTCTAAGAAACTCTATAGGACACACTAATTAGAATGTGGTTTTTAAAAATTAAACTATAAAGAAAAACATATCTTCAATAATTGAGGAAATTAGAATCATAAATTGATATTTGATTATATTAAATGTAATTTTTAAGATTGATCTTCTGAGGATTGTAGTTATATTTTTAAGTTGTTGCCTTTTAAAAGATATACACTGTAATATTCAAGGATAAAATAGTATGATATCTGACATTTGCTTCAAAGTAATCAGCAGTCAGGGAGCTAGACAGGCATATAGAGAAAAGAAGTCTGGCCATGAGTCAAATTTCCTGAAGTAAGGAAGATTATTGTGCTATTCTTTCTGCAAGGTTTAAGTGTAGTCATCGAAGACAAAAAAAAAATACTAATTCTTCATTTTACTTCCCTTACAGTTTTAGGACTGAGGTCAAGGTGCCTAATCCTTTTAAATGTTGCCACCCCACCTCCACTCCCATAACACACACACACACACACACACACACACACACACACACAAACTTTAGTAGGCAGCAGGAACTCCATAAATGATTTCTAGACCTTTGTTTCTATGTTCCTCTTGCTTTATAACGTGCACTCAATTTTTCAAATGTTAAAATGAAGAAAGCCCGTTATTTTTCTGTAATAATTCTCTCTGTAGCAATAAGACGCCTCTTTTAGATCCAAAGCACCTAAGTCTTGTCATTAGAATGATTGTGTTTTGCAATGTAAAATAATGTCTTGATTACCTTTAAACCGATATACTAAGTTCCGACGTCTTGTTTATGTGTGAGTGTGTATACCTATTAACTTACATTTACACACAAAACTATGTTAGTGTTTCCCATTAAAATTGATAGGATATGTTTAAGATGTCCCTCTCAACAGATAATTTTATTAGTTTTTTTTTAAATCAGAGGTACGATATGTGAATTTCAAGTTTGTATCTCCGAGAAAGATTGAACAATGTACTGTACTGCACATTTTATGTGTGTTTGTATGTGTGTGAGTGAGCATATGCGTGTGTTTCTGGGCAAGATTAACCAAAAATATTTTGTCCTTTACTTGGCTTATCAAATTATCTTTGAATTAAAGATTTATCTATTTCCTTCGACCCAGTGTTTGAAATCTCAAGCTTGACACTTTAAATAGTTGGAGCTTGTCTTCATTAAATCTAAAAATACTTTAGAATTATTCAGCACAAAGGAAACCACAATTATTTATTTATTTATTTATTTATTTATTTATTTATTTATTTAGAGTGAAAGCAGACTTCTATGGAAGAGATGATCTTAACACAGAAGTCTGAATTCTGCTTCTGTATCCAGGAAATCAACTTCACATGTTACTTCTGATAACATGCTATTCTGATTCTAAATTTTGTTTTAATTTGCCAATTTTTGTCTAATTACAATTCAAGACAGAAGTTGAAGATTTTAGAAAGTAAGAGTGATAGTATTCAGTGTGTTTCCAAAGATTATTATAAGCTATTCAAATATCTCTGCTAATGGGTCTGAATAGAAGTGTGTTTATTAGGAAAACTCCCCAGGTAACTCTGATGTGTTTTATTAGATGAAACCTCTGGTCTAAGTAATGAAAATTTGCCATCGAAAAATATTTTTTACTGGAAATGTTTTTTTGTTCTTGAGGAAATCATGTGTAAACCTCCATGCTTTCACAAAATGAAAAGAAAAAGAAAAAAATTTTAGATAATATGTAACTTTGATAGAACCTAAACCAACTGTATTTAGTTGGCAAAATTTGAGTGTAAACTGTAAATTTCAATAGTTTTCTACACATCATTTTATCTATGCTACTCTAAGACATGCTTGCTTAAAATATTACCTTTGTTTATATTTTTATTTTGCTTTTCTCTACTCTCATCTGAGAATTTCAAATTATCCGATATCTGGGTTAGACACTTTCTAATCATTTTAAAGAAAGGTAAAAATTAGCATAAGAAAATCAACACTTGTGAGCCTATTCCTACAATTGTGTTTGGTGTTTTTCTCACTCCCTTCATGAAACTAGTTTTCTATTTTGCTTTCCATCTCTGTATTTGAAGAGACATTTGCTATTGCCTGAAATAGTCCCTGAGATTGTGTTCAATATGTCTTTTTGCTGCTTTAATTATATTTTTGGTTCTTTTGGCAGTTTTTATAGATCTTCCAATCCTCTTTCCCACTACACATTATATTGTTACAAGGTCTCCGTTTACTGCCTAAAGTACTCTTTATATTCCTCCTAACTACACTGGCCCCTGATGAATTTAAAATGATGAGCGCCAATTGACTTATCTATGAATTGATGGACGAACACTGAACAAAGAGCTATTATTTGGAATCCTTTCTTCTAACTAACAGTTCCCCAAATGCTATTTCGTTCTAAGGAGTATAAAAGAAATCACCTTGTTACCATCGTAAGATATTTTAGTATCCTCAGTCCTAGTTGACAGAGGTCCACAGGCTAGGAATTAGATTATAACATTAAAGCATAATTTAAGTGCCTACTGCCAGAGCACTTCATACTTTGAAAAGGGGAAGTACAAAGGAAATCTTAATGAAAAGAAGTGTGTATTCTTGTAGAATGTCAGGAAAAGTAACCAAAGGATTATATAAATGTGAGTTCTATAAAATAAAGGACCTTATCATGACATGATCTCTATGTGTTTAATACAAATGTATATGCCAATAAGACCATTTAGACATTCAAGTCTCAGACACTGAACTCCTACCAGGTGTCAAGCACCTTGCTAGGCTCTGTAGATAAATGGATGAATGTCTCCAGTCTTCTCGTTTAGTAAAAGGCTAGATAAGGGAATGGATTACAAAACAGAGAAAACTTCAATAAGGATATCACTGAGGCATCACTGAAACACGTGGAAATACAAAGATAAATATTTTTCCCTTGAGAGATTAAGCTTTAAACAAAGAATTTGCCCTTTCTTTTCCACTGATGTTTTAAGCAATAAAAATAAAAATTTCAATAAAAAAACTTGCCAAATTTTGTATTTAAAATTCAAAATTTAAAGATTCTTTCCTCTTGGCTTAGATGTCATTTTCTCGGAGGGGTCTACCTTGATGCCCTCATTTAAAATTACAGTATGTTCCCCAGCCCTCTTTCTCCTTGGTCTGCTCTTTCTTCATAGCACTCATTACCTTTTAACATACCATCTAGTGATTTATTTATTATCTGTTTCATCACATTAGAAAGTGAATTTCATGCAGGCAGAGTATTGGGTCTGCTTCATTCACTAGTGCACCTCCAGCCTGTATCAGTGGCTAGTACAGAGTAGACAAGTAACTAAGCTATGTTCACACTTTAGTGAAATTACTTTAGTCAGATAATTTACTGAGTAGTTAGCAGAATATTTCTAAATGATTAAATGTGAATTTGATAAGAGAGGAAAAGTTATAATAGAAAAAAAATACAAGCATGTGCTCTCCTACCCCACACCCATCCTCCTGATTATTTCTTTTAATTCTGAAAATCTTAAACAGCTATTTTATCATCTTACACTGCACATAATTTTTTATTTTAACCATGTTTCAAATTCTTAATTAACTTGTCTTTTTATTGGTGGAACTTATCTAAAATGTAGATATCTAATGCAACGTTTTGTCTAGCAGTGGTTAGTCTTACAAATTATTTTAACACCTGAAATATTGAGTTTCTTGGAGTCTCAACCTTGTCATATTTTCCTACTATATCTTGGAGTTACAACTGTCAAGTCACATCTGGTCCTACAGGCTAGTTATTTAAATAATACTCCAATTAAAAATAGTTCTACCTCATCACATAGTATCTAATAATAATAATAATAATGGCTATAACTAATAAATAGTCACCTATTTGTTTTTAGAATTAACTTCACACTACATGAAATTGCATGAACACCCAAGATAAAAATCCCATCATCAACTACTATTGCCTCCTAATTGTTCTGCCTGCCTCCAATCTCTCCCTACTTCTACCCGTCCTATGAAATATAGTTAAGGCTTTCTTAAACATTAATTGGATGACACTATTCCCCAAATTCCTCAATTCACATTCAAAGTCCTCTCACCTGGCCCGCTCTCTATACGGAATACCTTAGATTCCCCACCTCTCTTTGTTAGTCCTTTGTGCATAAATGTCTTCCTTGTTGCCTTTTTACATCCTGGTAATGCTTCCTAGTACCCATGGTATGTACTAAGTCAGAATTAATCACTGATTTTCTTGTGCTTCCACTGACTGCATTTGGTGTATACTGTTGTGTGTTACCTTTTAATTGCTAAAGGTATTTATCTACCATACTAGATTCTAACTTCTCAATGTTACATCTCGAAGACACAATGGCTAATTCCATGTTGTATCCCCACTGAAATAGCCCACTGTTGTCCACACAGTAATATTCTCACTACACAGTTGGTGAATGCGTAGAAATGTACTTCATTATGTGATACTAGCATTTTACAATGCTGACACTATGGTGTTTTCAAAATAGTTATTTGATGCTCACTGACTTCTGATTATTTTACTAAATTTCATCTTCTCTTGAAAGCAAAGACAAATATTTCACATAGGTATAGTTCATGCTAAAAGACAGAAGATGAAAGTAAGGAATAAGTTAAGGCTGGGTGGCAATTACTGCCCAAAAAGTACCCTTAGGCTTTCATCTACCATTCAGGTGTCATATAAGTAATGCCTTCAGAAGAAGACCCAAAAAGGTGATTTCTAAATGTCATTCTTTAGGTTTCCTCATGAATTATTTCTATCATTAATATTAATAATTATCTATGTTATGTAGAAATCTAATTCTCCATCACTAGGGAAAAGAATAAAGCTGCATTCAGTATATATAACCCAAACATTCTCTTTTTCTTCCTTTACTTTTCATCTAAAATGCTTGCCAAATTTTACTGTATGTCAGCAATAAATTTGTTTGTTTTAATTCACTGATGTGGTCTCATGCTTACAATATTACATTTCTATACCAAGTCCCCAACTATGTTATAACTAATAATAATTCCCCCTCTATTAAAAATACTGAGGCTATTATATTTTGTATTGTTTTTGTTGTTGAGATCTATGTATAATCCTGGTACATCTTTGGCATTCAATAAGTGTTGGTATAATTAATTTTGGAAATAGTAACTAAAGATAATGTAGACTTTAAACTTTTGCTAGTGTGAGTTCAAATGTTAAAATACCTCCCTTAAAAAACTGTAATACTGATATTTGGATAAAGTAAAGCATTAATATTTCTTAAGCATGTCTGGTAGAAGTAGATTGACCTGTCACTATCCTATTTCTACCTTCTGCCATTACTTTACTGATAACCTATTAAAACATAAACTGGGTTGCATATATACTTATCTATGTTTATGAAAGTCTATATGCAGTTGTACAAATAAGTTGAGAATTTGGATTTGAATAATAAATTTATACTGTTCTGGGAAAGGTATCTTACTTCAAATAGAATTATGAAGCTATGTTGAAAAAGTAAGGTTTGGGAGCATGTTGTGTCACCGAGAACTCCATTCTGATCAATTCCCTATGACATCCTTAATAACAGTTAACATGAATGTACTGAATACTATCTTTAAAGCCATTAGTGAGTTCTCTCATCTAATCTTCACAAAAAATAATGATGTAAGTAATATTGAAATCTCCATTTTACACTTGAACTAACTGAGCCTCAGAGAAGTAAAGATCATTCTATTAGCAATTGGAGGAGCAGCGGTTTCTGAACCCAGTCTGTTTGACTTATAACCTCTTTTTCTTTTTATAAGCTTACTTTTATTTCTGCTTTCCAATTTAAGTGAGGATAAAAAGAAATTTAAGCATGAACTCTATTTAAGTTTATTTTTAAGAGCCCTAATTCAAAATTGCCATGGATAAGCCACAACAGGCCCAGGTCAACCAAGAACTACCTATCTATAAATCTGTAAATTGTCAAAGTGAAATGTCAAGTCATTAATTACCTGAGTCATTATAATCTGAGGAGAACCAGCAGGTTTTGAGAACAATTTGCACTGATCCTAGGCCCTTGAGTTCTCAAGCTCTGAAGATTCTTAGAACCCTAGATGCTGTGATGAATAAGGAGATCCACCTCTCAGTCCCCCCTCCCTTTTCCCCAGTGACGGAGGATTCAATTTCTAGATAACATAGATAATTATTCATATTAATAATGGAAAGACCTGCTGCCCTGCTCTGAGGAGTGAGGTCAGCAAACCATCTCCTGCTGTCAAATTTTTCAGGGTCTATCTCAGCTATAGACGGCTGCATTGCCCCATGACTTTCCTGGAATACCTCCTGGCCAGTGTCTAAGTCAGGCCTGGAGAGAAAGGCTCAGGCCACATCCAGGAAAGTCTGGTGGGCAACAGCTTCCTATCCAGTTGGCCAAGGCTTTATCAAAACTGCATTACAGTTTAGTTCTCTGTACAATTCTACTTCCTGAAGCTTCACAGAGGCTGATCCCTAATAGAGAGCATGCTCCCCAAACATCATCTCCGCATTTGTTTACAGAGAACCTAACTCATGCTAGGCACTTAAACCAAATGATCAAAGTCCTTATGCCAAAGTTAATGTTACTTCCAAGTTGCCTGATGTTCAAGAGTGGAGGCCACATGTGAACATTCACTTTATTTGAACAACTAAGCACAAGTTTAGCATGCAACTGCCTAAAATAAAATTCATACAGAGAAAAAGAGAGATTTTTCTGTACTTTCTAAAAATCTCGTGTTTTTTTTTTGTTTGTTTGTTTGTTTTTTTTGAGACGGAGTCTCCCTCTGTCGCCCAGGCTGGAGTGCAGTGGCGCGACCTCGGCTCACTGCAAGCTCCGCCTCCCGGGTTCACGCCATTCTCCTGCCTCAGCCTCTCCGAGTAGCTGGGACTACAGGCGCCCGCCACCACGCCCGGCTAATTTTTTGTATTTTTTTTAGTAGAGACGGGGTTTCACCGTGGTCTCGATCTCCTGACCTCGTGATCCGCCCGCCTCGGCCTCCCAAAATCTCGTGTTTTTATGAGATTTTGTTTGAATCTCATAAAACAAATATGTTTAAATTTTTGAATGAATATGTTTAAATTGTGGCTGCAATTAATATTATCTCCACCTTTTTGAAATTATGTTTGTATGTTTTTCTTCTCCCACCCATGTAATTATATTCATAAAACATGTAAACATACCCCAAAGAAATAGGCCAAGGATTGTAGCTAATATGGATAGAAGAAAAATGCCTTAAGGCTACTTTCCACTAACAGTTTGGCATTTTTTAGTCTGGAGCCTACAGGTATTGTGAATCTGGGAGCCAATCAGGTTATAAAATAAGTAGTGAAAAATTGTGTTCTCTTGTTACTTCATATGAATTTAAAAATTAAAGATTAAATTATTAGTCTCTATGGCCTAGTAATACTAAATGTTTCTTTTGTTTGCAAATTTATTGGAGGAAGATTCATAAGACTGTAGATTTTTTCACACACAATATTTAGAAGGACTGAAATGAATTTTCCTATTTATATGTAATTGCTCCATGTTTAATCTTACTTTATAATTTTATTTAGTACTCCTATTTCTAAATTAAACTGAATTACACAAATAGCTATATGATCTCCATTCTTAAATTACTTTTATTTTTTATTTATTTTTATTTTTATTTATTTATTTATTGAGATGAAATCTCTCTGTCGCCCAAGCTGGAGTGCAGTGGCAGAATCTTGGCTCACTGCAACCTCTGCCTCCTAGGTTCAAGCAATTCTCCTGTTTCAGCCTCCCCAGTAGCTGAGATTACAGGCACTTTGTGCCACCACACCCAGCTAATTTTGTATTTTTAGTAGAGGTGGAGTTTCACCATGTTAGCCATGCTGGTCTTAAACTCCTGCTTCAAGAGATCTGCCTGCTTTGGCTTCCCAAAGTGCTGGTATTACAGGTGTGAGCCACCACGCCCGGCCCCCATTCTTATATTACTTTTAAAATGAGCATTCTGGGCCAGGCGTGATGGCTCACGCCTGTAATCCCAGCACTTTGGGAGGCCAAGGCGGGCGGATCGCGAGGTCAGGAGATCAAGACCATCCTGGCTAACATGGTGAAACCCTGTCTCTACTGAAAATACAAAAAAATTAGCCGGGCGTGTTGGCGGGCACCTGTAGTCCAGCTACTCGGGAGGCTGAGGCAGGAGAATGGCGTGAACCAGGGAGGCGGAGCTTGCAGTGAGCCGAGATCGCACCACTGCACTCCAGCCTGGGCAACAGAGTGAGACTCCGTCTCAAAAAAAAAAAAAAGCATTCTAAACTAAATTTAATGTTGCAATTCTTAATATTTGTAAAGTCTGAGGATTCTTTCACAAGTTTTAAGTAATTTTTAATGAAAATACATTTTGGGGGGGTTACATGTAAGTAGAAATTGCAATGAACTCTCAATTGCTATTTGTTGGTTTGTCTGCTGTGGATGTTAGTATTATTGTTTCACCATTGTCATACAATATTTCAATTTTCTAATGATGTTACAAAATAGAATACTGCAAGATCTGAAATTTCCCTAAACATCTCGTCTCTTTTAGGGGTTTTAAATTTTCCTCACAATTAAAATTCATTGTAAGCCTACATTTATGGGTCTATTTTCATTTCTTAGTAAGATGATTCATTAACTTTATGGGACCACAAATAAGTGACTACAGTTTTGCACTTTAATACTCTCAGTTCGAGATTCCGTTTAAAAGGGTAGATGTTTCAATGTGTTTTCCAGAATAAGAATAATGCAACAGCTATTAATGAGAGTCACACAGCTACATTCCCCTTGAAAAAGGTTTGAACATGTGTCCCTGGTGCTGTGCTAAACTGATTTAGAGGGCTTAGTCTTAGGAAGTAACAGTCAAAATTCAAACATAATTTGTAATTTAATCTATAAAAGTTTTTGAAGCAGCCTAGTGTTTATCACTATTGTTAGGTTTTCCTTTGCATTCAGTATTATGTTATTAAAAATCATCTACTCATTGTTCATGTATTGCTTCACAACCCATCAGCATTCTGAACTAATTCTAAGGATATTGATCCTTTACCTTGAACCAGTTTTCTTTGGGTCTTTTATATCAAGATGGAAAACAAGTCAAAATGAGACTTTTCTTGCAGCCTAAAATTGCATTAGGCTTTTGTGTATGTGGAGCTTACGGGACTATAAGAGGAAGAAACACATTGAAACTGAAAAACAGCATGTTTTGTTACAAATACATGACAATATTTAGGTTGAAATGGAAGAAATATGTCAACTATAAACAGCATTGCCCTAAAATGTCCTATTTATAGAGTTGTTGACAGCCATATAAAGCAAGAATCCTTACTTATTCTTTGATTTAAACAACGTATTCTCAAAAAAAGAAAAGGAAAGGAAAAATCAGATTTTGTGGTATTGCCATAATGTTCGGTATGTAAATGAGCTCTTGAGTAAGCAATAAAATAACAGCAGAAGAAATGACTTAGAACATTCTGAAGCGAGGTAACAACTATGGCATCAGAGATATAAGTACAATAACAAAACTTCAAATTAAAAAGATCCATCTGTTGCTTGAAGCCTAATTAAAATTCTAACCAGATTTGCTAATGTATATTTTGTTTTACATACAAAAACAGGCATCCATGTGTCCTTGTTTTAACTGCAGCACTTACATATCTGTGAAATGGGAGGAACAGAAATGTTTCTTCTCCTGGATATGAGACTCCACCACTAAAATGTTCTGGGTGTAAAGCCTTAAGCTAATTCAGCAATAGATTCCATAAAAGATTTGAAAAAAAAAAACCACCATTAAAAAGTCAATAATTCCCTTAAGCTAGTAGTAAAAATGAAAATAATTTACTCTGGGATTGCTGTATTGCTGTTGAATCATTTATCTAAGTAAATTATTTGCACATCAGAAAAAGTAGAGACCCCACATGTTTTTTTTTCCATTTTCACCAAGGCCTAAGGCTATGTAACATACTTGCTTTCTAGCTTACCTGATGTTTCTTAGCTATTAGTTCGCCTCAGTACTCATCCTCTTAAAAAATAAATCTGAACTAAGCACTGGAAAGTAGAAAGCCTAAAGCCAGAATTTATTTCAGGTAATTGTTGTGTAGATAATATGGTAAAAAGTTAAAATCAAGTAAATGAAATTTTATTTTTTTGTTCTTGGAGTTACACTATTAAGATATGGATTTTTGAAATTTAGAATTTCAGCACAATTTGTCTTTGAAATATTTCATGAGACTTCTCTGCAGTTACAAGGCCTGACACTTCAAAATTTTGAAGCACTGTAACAGCAGTAATCAATTAGGCCTTACCTCATTCTAAGTTAATAATCTTACAACATTCCAAGTTAATATTAAGTCATCGGTCTTTGGTTAAACATAAGCCAACGTTAGGGGGACAAAATCACAAGGTTAATTTACTTGAGTACTTTTATGTTCGAACATTTATAAACAAAAGATTAAGATTTATGAATCATTTTTATTCTAATAAGGTTTCTCATTGTAAATAAAATACAGCATGTATAAAAACTTCATGACAAAGTATATTGATAAAGTGTAGGTTTATTAATATGCCTTACTGAGCATCTGCTATGTGGCAAGTTGTTCAAAGTCCTGGAGGAACCTACATATCATAAGCTAACTTTTACTGTATGGTGGTGATAAATTAAAATGGTCTTATATTTCAGTCTGCATTATAGAAAAAACTTAGTAAAATTCTTTAGTAATGTAGCAACCCTACTGATTCATTTATGAGAACATCAAATTAGTCAGTTACCTCCCTATGAAATTTAAAAGATCAATGTATAGCATTTAACAAGTTGAAAAAAATAAAAAGCAAACAGAGTAGCCTTGAAAATATTTTTATAAGTTAAACTCATTTAGATCACATGAAGAAAATCTAATGGAAGCTAAAGATCCCTAGGGCTGAGGAGCCTAACACAAACTTTGACCTTGGCCTGTGCAGCTTTCTTCAGGCCTCCGTCATTGCAAATGCCCCAGGAAGTACAAGTCACATCAAGGGCAGTCAGCGTAGCATACCAAACTCCTCCTGAAGGCTTGAAGTGAATTCTAGCATGCCCAATGCATAAGAGATACTGAAAACTTCCTACAGCACCCCTCAATTTTTGGAACAAATTGGAAATATGAAGAAAATCTAACAGAGATGTAAAGGCAGAGGAATAGTCTCCATTTCCATAGCAATAAGACCTAATGTCACCTCTAGATCATCAGAAAGTCTGGCTAGACATGAGCAAATTGGAATGAGGGAGAGGAAAGCACAGGTCAAGATTAGTACTAGTCCCTTGGGCAGTTCTACAGCCAGAATGCTTAGCTTCTGACCCAAAGCTGGGACTGGGGTACTGAGTGATGTGCTTAGGGCCTAACACTCAGAGTTACACCATGACACTAACAGTGACAGCCTCCTTAAATTTTGCATCTCAGGTACCTCACTCACTTAACCTAGTCTAGGACGTTTAAACTATAGTTTTTTCAAGAGTTTTATATCAAGAAGCTCTTAATGTCAAGGCATTGTTGGTGACAAATAAATGAATCTATATTTTAGAAAATTGGGGGTATAGAAAATGGAAAAAATATAAATGTTCAAAAGAAAGGCCATCTCCCAATTAGAGAAATATTGCATGCCAAAAATATGTAAAGTTGTCCATCAGGCAAACTAATTCTGCAACAGCTCATTTGGGACTGAACACAATTAATATTTCAAAAATGTAGTTTCCTATAGATGAAATCCAGGCCTAAAATGTGTCTATATGTAGTAAAAGTCCAATAAAATAGTTATTCTTAAAAGCGTGTGATAACCCTATCCCCACTCTTACATCTAATGTGTACAGAGGCTCCAATATAATAATGAGTTATATTTCCTGTGAATATCTTTAAAGCTACTACAATATAAGTAAATTATTCTAATTGTTGGAGTTTTTATAGTTGCCAATTTCTAATCAAATGACAATAGCTCCTCAAGACTGAACTAAATAGATACTTCTATGTCAAAATCAGAATATAAAATCTTAAAAATGAATGCCTTTCAAAAGAAATAATGACTCCCAGTGCTCATTCGTAGCTGAAGTATCAAAGAGGACACTTGGATTGTTAGGTTCCTAGCTTAATTATAACACAGGTCACCATTGTTAAAAAATGAGTGGATTAATGTTAGAAGGAGTACTTATTGAACACTTTTCTATTCATAGGGAACTTAACCTTTACAATTTAATACTTTTGATTTCCAAATTCATTTGCAAGTAAAAATAAAACTATTTAGTCTTGATGACTTTCCCAGACTTGTGAACTCAGAATTCTTAAGTCTGTAAGTTTCTTGAAATCAGATACTATACTCTTATGATCCACTTATTTCTATTTATCATTCTTCCTGTATACTCCTATGGTAGAGGTTCCGTGTTTATTAAAGAATAAATGAACGAATGAATGAAATAGGTTATTATGGTGTCTATTCTGCCTTTTGGAATTAAATTTGCCATACTGAAAAATATATATTATTTGCTTCATTTTCCTTGAGTCTGATTTATTATAAGAAATATCTTCTTAGAGATGTTTAATGTTAAGGCAAAAGTGAACAAATTATTATTATAAATATTTGAGAATTATTATCAAGTACCTTGTCATTGCAACAACTTGTAGTCTATAAAAAACATAAGGACTCTTTAACCCTCTACTAAGTCCTTCTACTAAAATGTACAGAATGGAATTTTTTTAAACTATCCAGTTTTTGCTTTAAAATGTTCAGTTTAATGGTTTAAATTTAAAACTTTAAAGATTTTTGAGAATTGTTCATGTGTGCCAATCACATAATTTTTCGAGTAAATCAGTCATCATTTCCACTATACAGATGACAAAACTTAGGTTGAGAGAATATGTGACTTGTACAAGAACAGCGCATTAGGAAATGCATAACAGGGGTTAGAATCCAGATCTTTTTGTGCCCCATCCAGAGTATATCCTACTATTATACTGCTACAACCTGCTGAATGTAATAATGAGTGCTGAACATTTTCAATACTAATGGAAAAAGAGTATGGTATCTAAAACTTTTTAGTATTTAGCATTTTATGGTTGTTGATCATTTATACCCTTGATACCAACTTTCTTTAAAATATAGAGCACCTTGAAATTCTTTCCTCTTTCCCGTAAGTAAAATACAACTGTACTGATTGGCAAGGCACTCTATAAATATTAGCCACTGACAAATACCCAACGAAGGGCCACATAAAATTATAAGTGCGTCATTTCTGTCATCAAACCCACCCTCTCTGTCTGTCATCAAAGAGAGAGGAAAAGCGACCTCAAAATACTTCGAAAAAGCAACCCAATTTACAGGGCAATGATTATAGATGTGACCACAAGGTGTCTTTCACAATCCATTTACCATCTATAACTAGACATAATGCTACTAACCTTTAAAGTGACTGTTCTCAGTGCCCTTCACTGACCATTATGTAACTACATCCTAATGATTTTAACTATCTTTAAAATATGATGTCCATCTAAAAATAGTAAATTCGGATGTATTTTTCTAAGACAGTTGAGTTTTTAAAGTGAAGGCAGGAAGAAAAGTAGGTAGAGGACTATTTCAGAATAAGTGAATAATAACACAAGTCCCCTTGGGCTGCTCTATGGAATTTTAATTCACTATTGTGAAGTTCAAGAACTTCTATTTTTTGTGCTTGGCATTCCTCCAAAACTCTGGCCAGTAATGACTGAGTGTGAGTAATGGCTTTTACACCATGAAATGATGGCTTAGTCCTCCTACAAATTTGTCATTCTTAGCTGTGCACTGTGACAGACCCTTGAAACAGATCTGTCACCATGAGCTAGAACTGCTTTCACGGTAATCCATCCACATAATTAGACCATTTTGTCATGGTTGTGATGGTGGTGGTGGTTGTATGGAGCGTTTATTGTGATCTTGGAGAATTGGATTCTAATCTCAATCATATCTGTGCCATTTAAAGTAAGTACTCACTCAATTTCGCAGTTTCTGGTGCCTGATGAAGATGCACCTATCCTTACCTATGTATCTACCTTCTCACAGGGTGAGAAGAAGATATTCCAAGTCACCCAACTTTGAAGTATTAGATGGCACATATAATCATAAGGGATAACTTTCGTTACTATTGATTTTCTCTGAGCTGATACATGAGTACCTTGAAGTATTACTAACAATAAATTATCATAGTTTACATCCAGTTACAATGTCTTTGATGTTAGTTTAGAATATTCTCCTTTCCCATTCTTTTGCTATAATTAAACTAAATTCAAGAAAATGTCTATAACTAGACGTAATGCCACTAACCTTTAGTGACTGTTCTCAATGCCCTTTATGGCCATTGTGTAACTATATCCTAATGATTTTAACTATCTTTAAAACATGATGTCCATTTAAAAAGAGTAAATTTGAATATATTGGAATATGTAACTACATAAAAGACATTTTCTTTTCTGGTTTTCTTAATTTAAAATGGTAATTTCCTATACTCTTGTTAGAATCTTCTCAATGTTAAAGGCTGAAGTTATTAACACACCACTAAGGCTACTATATGTATTTCCTCTTTTCTCCTGGGATCTTGAGCTAGTTTCTCTCTCTTTCTCGCTCTCTCTCTCTCCCTCCCATCCCTCACACTCCTCCTCTTCCCCTCCCCCTGTCTCCATCTCTCTTCCTTTTCTTTTGCTCCCATTCCTTTCCCATTCCTATCCCTGGCGGCCACAAGAATTTATGAGTATTCCTTGGCCTTGCAGGTGTCAGGACAAAAACCCCACTGAATCCTGACTTGAGCAACTGAAACAGTAGAAGCTTAGTCAACTCAATGAGCATACGAAGTATAAGCAGAACACTCCAAACTATGAGATCCCATTTTCACATCAACGGACAGAGATTTTCTTTTGTTTTTTCTATTTCAAATTTTACAGCTTTTGCTACTAAAGAAGCAATATATCTAAAGCTAATATGATTACTTAAACTTATAGTCACTAAAGATTATTTTCATTGGCAAAGTTCCTATGGAGTAATTTCAGGCTTCTCTGATAATGAACATCTTCATAAAGTTACAGGAAGGAGCAGAGGTTCCTACAGGAATTTCATAATTCAATGCTGGGGGGCAGGAAGAAGGGCAATTAATGTTTCTTTCCTGGGCTTGCCCGCTCAATTATAGATACCCGTGGAGGGACAGAATTATCAGCTGCTATCTGCCTGTATGTATTACTCTAAAAAATGAAAATAATAAATTTGGCCTGTCCAAAAAAACAGCCAGAAGGAAAAGGAAAAAGCTAAAGCAGTGTCTACATGATGACCTGCAAATATCAAAAGCACATATTTTCTAATTATATTTTATAAAATGTTTAAATGATATTTCAAAAGAGAACTTTCCAGTAAGCCCTATTTATAGAACAGAACTTAACACACTATGTACCATAATGTGGCTCACACACATATAAGCAACTCCATTTTTTAAATCCAAACTGTAAGTAATAGTATCTAGGCACAGAAAGCTATCAATGAAAGAAAAGATGTTTCTTTTCCAAGCAGTGCACTTACATTTTACATGTTCACGAGAATTGTCATCATTCTTTATGTTGGGTAAAAATTACTGTCATGTTACTCAGATAAGATAAAAATTAGCATTTGCTAAGTCAGTAGGTTCCATAGTAAAGGAAACATTAATACATTAGTACTTCAGAGCTACACTCAAGACTGTATTTGCTTTGTAAGGGACACCTTTGCTTCACTGCTAAACTATACCCCATACTATTTTATCAGAAACAATCGATATGGGTATTACCTTGACAGAAAGGAGCCTGATGCCAGGTCTTGAAAATTTCCATTTTTGGTGTGCAGTCACATCGGTAAAGCCAAAACCAGTCTTCAGTGTCCTCACCACTTTGCAAGCTGTCAAAATCCTCGTCATTTTGATTTGTGACTAAAATTAAATGAAATTACATAAATTTTATGAGATTCTGTGATAAGACTTTTTAGTTAATGTAAAAGAAATCTGGGAGGGGGTGCATTCAGTGTTTAACGCTGACTGCACAGCGATCTTTGAATTTCCATTCATTCTGCCATTAAATGTCTTCAGCCACAGCTCCTCCTTCTCTTAACCCCTCCTCCTGAGGTAATGTCCAGAGATGTTCCATGGGCATGTAACACAAATTGCAACACATCAAATACTACCTTCTCCTGCTAAAATAATGCTGGGGTTGTAGAAAACCAGCCATCCATCAAAGGAATTGCTTATGCAGCTGAATGGAATGACCTAGACATCATGGACAACCTTATCCTAAAGAGTAGCAACTTTCCAAGAGGCTAAGGATCATAGGCTTTTGCCTGTGTCACATGTGATAACTAATATGCCTCATAAGAGATTTTGGATTCCCAAAGAAAGCTGAATGCTTGCCATTTTCTGTTGGGGTAAAAAGACAATGTTCTTTTTACAAAAAGTAAAAATCAGAGCATCCTACAAATAGCATTTTTACTGTTTGTAAAAAGAATGTCAGAATAAACTTTTCTCCACAAATATACAATAAGCCTATCTACATTATGTTTTGGGTTAATAGAGTAGTATACTACATTCTTACTATAGCATTGTTCTGTGTTTCAAAGTTAAAGCAATCAGTAATATCAAGTAAAACACAACTAGAGCAAACTGGACTATTATATCATTCTTAAGCCTCTTAAATTTGTAACAACTTCATGAAACAATGACAAACACTGATTTTAATATAAGCACTATTCCTAAGTCAAGTGTTTTTTAGTTATTAAAATGTTACATATAAAATTTTCCAAACTTCAGCATTCATATTTCAACATGAATAAAAAGTGATTCACTTAACCCTTCAGTCTCATGTTTAACCAGGCTGTCAAGGGGCCTCATTGGCTGACAGATGCTCTTGCTTAAGTCACGTGACTATGTAGAACAGGAAGTACTGCAGCAGTGTTCTTTGATACTCTTGCAAAGAAGGCCAAGGAATAAAGGCAATAGACTCATTCCTAGGGCTTCTCATAACAGAAAAGATGACACAAAATGACATAAAGACTGTAAGCTTCAATAACATAGAATCAGTGCTAGAGTTGGGGTAAGGATTTTTTTAAAGAGGAACAAAGTTAAATTTAAATCTTCACGCTTACTTAATATATTCATATACAAACATTATTTGATTTCAAAGTGCTTCACGACTCTTGGTGATAGAAAGCTAAACAAAATAGGCTCATACTAGTTTATACAAATAATTAATAAAATAACTAGTGCCATGGAAGTTGCCTAAATGCAATGGGAAAATAAATAAAATGGGGAAAATAAGAAAGAAAGATCAAGTTCTTTGTGCATGTTCAGTAAAGTTTAAGCATAGAATTATGTTGAGCTGTGTTATATTGAAGGATGCAAGTTCACCAAGTAGATAAAGAGGGAAAAAAACCCAGAAGGGATGCCATGCTATGAGCAATAGCATAGAGGCATGAAGTCATGTGGTATATTTTTTAAAAGCCTAGATGCAGGGTACAGAATGGGAAAATGAAAAGGTACCATATCATGGGAGACTTTGTATGCCTTAAAATGTTCAGACTTCATCCATAAATAGTATTCATGATAGTCATGGAAGTATTTTGAACAAGAAATAAAGGTGAAATTTGTGTTGAAGATCATTGAAAAATGAATTGGAGGAGAATGAAAATAGCAAAAGGAAAACTCCCAACCTAGAGAACTGAGGACTCAGAAGCAGTACTTACTGGCTTAGTCCAATACCAGTTTACGCCTTGATCTCACTTCTTGTCTTTTTATGTGTGTGTGTGTGTCTGTGTGTGTAGTGAGGGTTGTCTTTCCTTAATTAAAAAACCGATATAAACTCAATCCTCATTATGGAGACTTTTTAGGATGCAAAATAAATTTAAATCAGTCATAGTCCCATTACCCTAAGGTACCCATGCAATGAATACTATAGTATGTTTCCTCCCTTCATCACTTATGTTTTAATCAAATATGACAGTGGAAGTACTGAGGAGTCCAGAGCTTGACCAAGGAGAAGACTGCATCACCATTTATAGCAGTTGACCACAAAGCATGATGAATTAAACATGTTTTTCCATAGAAATGTCAACAATTCTAGGATAGAATTCTCCTACTCTAAAGTCTAGAGAGAAATGTGGGCATGATAGTTTTAATAGGCTTTCATTTTTATCAGTAAAGGGTCCCAGATGCAGACTGTGGTGTGTATGTATATATATATACACACACACATATATATATATGGTGTGTATGTATATATATATATATATACACACACACATATATATATATGGTGTGTATGTATATATATATATATATACACACACATATATGTGTGTATGTATATATATATACACATATATATATACACACACACATATATGGTGTGTATGTATATATATATACACATATATATATACATACAAATATATATATGTGTATATATATTTTATGGTCCATGTCTTCAGTCATCAGAATGAAGGAGGAGAAGGCAGAAATTCTGGAAAATTTGATTAAATATTCTGAATTAGAGACTTGGAAAATTCATCTATTATAATTCCACAATCATCTTGGAGATTGGAACAGCCAATAAATAAAATAGTGGCTAGTTTCATACTTGAGTGTTCAGGCTAGACTGAAATCTATAACAAAACTGGAAAAAAATACATTACACATTAGTGAGGGAGTTTACATTAGGACAGATCAAAGGAGTTGAGGCTATAACGGTTGGTAGGGAATATTAAAGTCAGACATGAAAAAATTTAGTGGAAATGTTACTCTTTTATGACAGATTATTTTTCAAAACATTTTAAAAGAACAAGCATTTTTTTCTTCTCTGACCACATGTACACAGTTCTCCTTCACATAAGCTGTCTGCACGCAGCTGAGCAGAGTGACAGGCATGAATGCAGGCACACACATCAGGCTGGGGACCCTGTGCACTTGGAAGTATATTCTTTGTGAGCTAGGTCATCAAAGGTTTTCTAAACTTATGAGTCACTCTCTGATAAAAGGAAACTATTTTTTATAGATTTAGTCTTCTTTTCTATTAATACATTTTAAGAAATAGAAGCATTTAGCCTGTGAAATCCCTCAGGGCACTTTGTTTTATGAATTCCTTATTGACATATCTGGTATTGAAAATGTTAAAATGTCAAGTACTAGGTTGTATTTACTTTAATTTGATATTTAAAGAAATGTGGAAATACAGAATAATAGATAATAACCCACCCCACAAAATAAACCCTGTTAACACTAAAGTATTATCTTCTAGCATTTATGTCAATGCTCAGAACATGGTTTTGAAAATTGTCATTGACTTGCATAATGCTTTTTGGAGGTAATATTATGTTAAATGTATCTTGATGTTATTACAAAGTTCTTTTAAAACCTTACTTGAAATGACTACAAAACATTCCATTTTCATTGCTGCTACAATGCATGTCAATATTGCTATCTTTGATTACTATTTACAAATTTCTCTCCAAAGAGAGTGTACTCATCTACATACCAGTGCAATATATGGGTGTCCCTTTAAAAATATCCTCACCAACATTATGTATTATCTTTGGTTTTATTTGCTCTGCTGCAGAAAACAGCATTTTGCTTTCATTTCTATTTTAAATCACTGGTGAAGTTGAATACTTCACAGTATGTTTTTAATTGATACTATTCTTTTATCAACTACTGTTTACATTTTTGTTTCCACTAACTCATCTATATTAATCATTATGAAAATGTCTTTAAAGGAAACATAAAGAAACACTGACAGCCTGTGTATATACTGATTTCCAGTATCCTCTTCATTTAAACAGTCCACTGACATAAGCAAGGGAAGACCTGCTACAGATTGAAAAAAAAAATGAGAACAGGATGTCTTAGAGAATAAAGGTCTTAGGTTTTGTAATGAAGAGAAAATAAGGGTGTTAGTAATTCCTTTGAAGGTGCAGAGACTTCCAACTGCCCTCTTGAAGTGTTCCTAAGTAATGAATCAGAAACAACTGTAAGAAGTTGGTGAATCTATCAAAAAGTCTCTAACATAGCAAGCATGCAAGAGATGCTTCTGGAAAAATGACTGAATGAATGGATGCTGTGTGCTTAATTCCTGCCTGATCAGTGATGATTATTTAAGCAGGAACAAATAAAATTACATCAGTTAAGCATGAGAGGAAATAAGGATGCTTAGGAGTCATGAAAAAAAAACCTGACAATCAGTAATTCTATAAAGTCTATTTTTGAACAGATACATTAAAGCAAGAAGTAAGGTATGACTGGAGAGCAAACAAATTCAGAGTAAAAGGAGGTGCAATAATTCCCTGAAGAAAGTTCTACTGTTTTGTGTTTGACCAGAAATGTGTGAAAATAGAATATAAAAGGTAGAAGTAATTGGGTTCAGTTCTATGATTTTTATTAGCCTTAGTGTCATAACAAGGAATACAGTCACAAATAAAGATATGGAAGAAGAAGGCATCTCTGAGGGAAAGTGGTGTGGATTGTACCCATGTAAAAGGCACACGCTTTCTTCTATCACAGAAACTAGGACAAGCTTGTAGGAGGAGTCCTCAAAGTTTGGCCAGGAAGAAGACTTAAAGTTGTTTGAAAACCTTTCCAATATGTCAAGGATTGATAACGACAATAGACAGATATCATGTTGTTAGATGATGAGGGTTTAAACTAACCAGATATCCTTGGAAATCCAATCAAGTAAAACCTATTCATTAAGATCCAATTGGCATTTTGAGGAATAGAAAGTGAGGAACCAATTATGATGAATATGCTTATCAACCTAACATTTGATAACATAAAGGTTGGAGTGATACAAAAGAAGGTGAAAAATGAAGCTGGAAAAGAGACCTTGTAAAATTGGTTTCACATATTAAAGCTCAGGGCACATGTGATTTATTCTAGAATAACAAAAAAAAAAGCTATCATTCATAAGACCCCATTTGCAAACACCTTAAGGAGAACAAGTTAGTCAGTACAAGGAGCACGTATTTATAAACAGTAAATCTTGTCATGCTAATTTCTGCTTAAAAAAGACACTACTCCAGACCAAGTAGACATGTCAGATGTTAATTCAAGAGCATGGAGTATATATTCTAGGCCAATGTTATGTGCATACACATTTGCTAAAGAATGTATATAAATGAGTTATTGCAAATGTAAAAGGACAGAGTGGATTATCCAGTGAATTCACGAAGTTTCTTGTGTATTTGTGAAATGAGAAGAACAGTGGGGAATGCCTTAGAAATTTGATTCAGAATTCAGTGACTTTGGAAAATTGAAGACATAGCCAAACACAAGGTGCAACCAAAGGGAGGTCATGTGTAAGTCCAAAAAGAGAAAGAAAAACAAGCTGTAAATAAATAAAAGTTGTAGAGGATTGATTTATATGGAAATGAGCCAAAAAGCATATGTAGCAATTATAAAACATAGCAAGAGGACCAAAGTTAATCATGTTAAGCTGTAATTTAAACATCTCAATATAGAAAGCAGAACTTAGAGTGGGATTTAAGAAAAGAAACTCAATGTTCACATAAAAAGATAAATAATGAATAAATTAAAATTCTAAAAATGGAGTTTGACCATGAGCTGACTATTAAATTTAAAATCATGTCACATAGGAGTCCTAAGCAAAGTCTTTCAATCTTTCTGAAAGTAAAAAAATAATAATTATTATTCTTGGGTAACAAATAAGAAAGACCCCACAATAGCAACTAAAACGTTGGAAGATATAACCACAATATATTAGCATATTATCTGCATCTATATAGAGAAATATATAAATATGTACACCACTTGCTGTTATGCCAGTAAGTGAAAATAGGTATTTAAATAAATCCGTTTTATTGGCTCCAGTGATGATAAGTATGATCTTGCCTGAAAGTTGAGGTACTTGCCACTTGTTGATCCCCTGAGCTAGGCATTGGTATGCTTTCCTTGCTAATTTTAAAAGCAATCCTTGAAATAAGCTAATGCTATCCCTATTTTATAAACAATAATGATGAGTCTCAGAGAATTAAGTAGTTTGTTCAAGGTCACACAGCTAGTAAGTTGCAAAGCCAAGACCAGAAATCAAGTCTTAGGCAATGTTCATCCTCTTGGAGCATGTCAATTATATCTGGAGAAAACAGGGGCAACAGCATGGAATGAACTGGAAAGAGTGACCTGGTTAAGATTCAATTTGATAAGAAGAATACATGAGTGTGGAGGTAGCAAAGGCTGGATTTCTGATGCTCAGAAATATTTGCATTTCCTGAAAATCAGTAAAACATAACTTCAGTAAAAATTGAACAGTGAGACAGAAGAAAGTAACCACAACTTCTCTGGTTTATTGTGTTTTATATTAAATAAATGATAAGGTAATATGGAAATAAAGCTATTAATTTTTCAGTAATCCACCTAATAATAAAACTAGTTCACCTGGGAGCCATGTTTCTAGCTGGTTAACTGATTCAGCTGGACTTACCTGAAATAGCAAAGAATGTCTTATATTTTTCTATCTTGCATCTTATTGCTTGAAGTTATGTATTCCAGAACCATGGAATCTGGGTAATTTCATGCCATTAAATGTTTATGATTGTTCGGAAATAAAATCTAGGATTTCTAAAAGAATAATCAATTCAGTAATTATGTATTGAGTAGTTTCTATGTATCAGACATTGTATATCAGGAAACAGGATTACTTTCTGCTGAAAGATGTTTTGTAGAAAATTGAAAACCTAGTAAATGTGTTCCCTAGATAGTTTTACATAGCTGGATGAAATCTTCAAAATTGTTTTCTAATTCCTTTGTTTTATAGATACAAAAACCAAATATCTAAGTAAGCCAAGATCATCTCATTATTCTTGAGTTATTTAATATTTGACCTAAAGCTGTTAGTAGACATCAGTATAGAAATATAAGTTCTGAAAAATTACTGCATTTCAAATAGAAATAATTGTGTAAATGATGGAACAACTAGTAAAGAAACTAACAATTACACAAATCAAACTCAACACTTAATTTTGGCTGAAGCATTTTCTTATAACTTGGTCTAAATATGCCTACAACATAAATTTTACAAAATAAAATGGCTAAATCATTAGACAATGTTCATTCTAAATAGCAAATACTGTTAAGAAAATGTAAAAAAAATTCATCATCAGCCTTCTTTGCACAATGATTGCAACAAAACCATCTTCTAACATGCTGAACAGAACAAACAGCTCTGATGGGCTTGTTTTCTTAACTTTTGTCAAGAGTAAACAAATGATTTTGCAAGATTCTAAAGAGCAACCCTAGCTGTGAGGTAGATGGTTATCTACGGCAATCCAGATCATGTGCCAGGATAGTACTGGACCCTCTTTAAACACATTTGAGGATCACAGAGAAGCATGTGGTGCAACATGTCTTGAAGTTACCGACTTCGTGAAGTGTAAGGGGCAGCAGTTTACACTGGAATGACGTAGAGAACAGGTCACCTACGCACATTCCTACTCCACCCCCTTTTGTAGAAAATTTATTTTACTAAACCTGATTTCTTCCATGGCCTCCCATTTTCAGCGGAATGTGATTCAGGAAGATATATTCCACCCTCCTGGAAATCGGAAATTGGACCAGTGCTTTCACAAACATTAAGTTCCATCTTCCCTAAAACTTTATTGCAATTCCCCAGGAATGGATCACAGAGCTATTTCTTCCTCCAGATTTGTAGATTTCTAAGTTGAGTCATAGGGCAGGAGTGCCTTTTTTTTATTTTATATAGGCTAAAAATTTTTTGGAGAAGATTAGTGATCTGGAGAGGGGGAAAGAAAGAAGAACAAGAAGGAGATGAAGAAGGGGAGGAAGAAGAGAAAGAAAGACAAAAGGAAGACAACCCCAATCCTTGAATTCTACAAACTACTAACAATTAGTCAAAAGCGCCTACTTGGATTTCAATACCTGACATGCCTTTGAGTGTTGAAGAATTAAATGTCTTATTCTGGTATTGTTTTTTGATGTCATTTATTTTTAACCTATACTTGCCCTTATCAAGATCATTCTCAGTTGATAGTAAGAAAAATATGTAATGTTGTTGCAAATTTATCTTGCATTAGGGAATTGATTATTTCAAAAGAGCATTCTTGAACATCTTGTAAACTAAAAAAGCAAAGAACTCAGTATGAGGAAGTTAAAAACTCTGTCAAGATTTCAAAAATTTGTGTATAAAAATTAATTGCCATGATAGAGGTCGAGGTCAAGCAGTAATGATAGAAATTTTGTGAAATGATGATTAGACATAAAATGTAAGACAAATGAGAGAAACAAAGGTACACAATAGAAAAAGTATTATTAGTACTGTATTAGTTACTCTGAATGGCATAAAAATACATAACTCAGAAAAAGAAATTCTTTTCACGTTAGAATATTTGTGCTAAAAATAACTGCATTCTTCAAATTATTAAAGACTTTGACCCCAAAAATTTACTTGTCCATAAATATCTGTTTTTCTATAAATTAAAAAGGTTAATTAGTACTTGATTAACTAATCAAATTTATCTTATTATAACACATACACACTTGAAACAAAGATAGCTGTAGGACTTTCAGGGACCAGGGCTGTAACATAGGAATATGAAAGCCCAGTTATAAAATACTGCCACTCCCAACAGAAACCAAGGATTCTCTTAAATATATGTAATGCTCCAAATTTGCCAATAGAATTGCACATTTTCCAGGTAAACAGATCCACTGATAAACCTTTAAATAAATGACAAATAAAAATACTTTAAGTAAAAGGCCTTTTATTAAACATATCTTTTTCTTTTCTATTAATATGATAAGGTTAAAAGACTGAAAACCTAATGAAAAATTATTAATACCTTCAATTAAGGGTCTTTTAGGAATGCAGTTTCTATTTGTATGCAAATCAAAGCACTTCTGATGATCATCCTGTGAGTACTATACCAAGAGAACTGCCATCCACTAGACTATATAATTCTTTCATTTTTGTTCACTTTTAATATACAGGGTAAGAAAAATGAAAAAAAAATTGTGAAGGTAACCCAATATTAGTCTTGATAATATTTTAAATAAATTGAAATATTACAGTGAGCTGAAATATCAGACTCAAATATGAAAATAAACTTTAAATAACCCCAAGTTAAACTCTGAATTTTCTGCATTTTTACAAATTGTCTTTGTAGCTAACTCTGCTTAGAAGCCAGAATTAATTTCAATGAAAATCAGTTATTTAAAAAGAAGTGCTCTTTAAAATAATGTTTACATTTAAATAAAAGTTTATCATATTAACTGACCAAAAAAATAAAATAGCAAATATGTCAATTTAGCACCATTTTTTTAACTTCTATTTTCAGACTTTGGGGTTTATACATATGTAAATCCTTTGGCTCAGCTCTTAGGCAGACACAATGGTGTGGGGCAGTGCTAGTAGCAGGCCAAGATGGCTCTTCAACACTGAAAGTCCATCCTGACTCCTGGCAGGGACCAGGGCCATCCAGTTATACTATGGTGTTCTTTCACCACCTCAGTGATGGCAGCTGGCTGGAGTCCAAAGCGTTTCAGTACTCCCAATCTCTGACTACTTTTTTCTCTTCTTTTCTCCATCTTGCCCTACACATTTATCCAAAGAAAATATTTAGGATGTGAAAGAAGGGTGTAGATAAGAAATGAATCAAAGGGGAAATGAGTGATTATAAAACAGTAAAATATGTAACTGAACCTTACTGTGGCTTAACACACAGCCAGTAGTGCCAAAGATCATATAACTTCTGTCTGCTGAAGTTTTCTCTTTATTAAATGGCATTGACAGAGAAAAACTATAAAGAACAATTAATTGAAATAGACTGCAAATCACTTAGCCAACATAAAATGATGCAATGTTTTATTTGATGAAGAAACCTAAAGTTAAATATTGGTTAGATCAATTTTATCACTTTGTCTATATCCTATCAATCCTTCAAAGCCATATGAAATCATAATCCTTTAATGAACTTTATGTATGTATTTCTTGTTTGTATCATACAATTGATATACTATCTGCATACTCTTATTTCACACATTAACATCTTCCTGGTTGAAATCATTAAATAGCTCCACATTGCTTAACTACAGTGCAAAGTTAAAAATATAATATATTCATTTTTCCAAAGCTTTAGGCTTTCGTTTGCTTCATTCACATTGTGTGATCTAAATTAGTATCTTCACTGTCTCTGTTTAATATCGACAAATTAGAAAGAGTAACAACCATGACCTCTCATAGTCCATAAGTAATAATTAATTCTTCAGTTCCTTCTATAAATACTTATTAAAGCCCTTTTACATGCCAAGCATGGTGCTAGATCCTGAGAATAAAAATAAGACTGGAACACAGACTTGTCCCTCAAAAGCTCCCTCTTAAGAAGCCTTTCAGTTTTATTCTTAGAAGTGGACAAAAACGTGTATTTTCTACTCTCAAGATTGAACAATAAAGAATAACAAAAAGACTAAAAATCTAAGAAGCTCAAGACCCCAAAGACTCAACCATAACAGGCTTAATTGATATTCCTCTCCAGCAGCTCTCCCAGGATGAAATGTGATCACCTATTAATGCACTTCACAAAATAAAGAAACTTCATGCCATCTTTCATATCGTAGGAGTTGACCCACACCCTAGGAATCACTTTAGATCCAAAAATTTCTCAAGAGAACAAAAAGAATTACACTTTTTTTCCCAGCCAATACTGGCTAAAACGTCTGATGATCAACACTGAGCAAATTAACTTGAGTAGAACTGTAAATATCCTCTACACATGTGACTACAAAGGCAAGGTATAAATTGTGAAATCCCACATTAATATATTTTTAAAAAACCAAATGCTTTCTAATAACATATAAAACATAAAAGCATTATAAAATATACCTCAGAATGAATTTAGATTAATATTAAATGCTATAAATACATAAGGCATCATGTAAAAAATAGTAAGTCTTAAAATAAAATCTCAAAAACCTATGAAATTATAAATCTATAATGTATAAATTCATACATTTATAATTTATTGCCACTACCACACCCAATAAGAATGCCACAATATAATTACAAAGACACAGAGAAAAAATATAAAGGCTCATACCAAAGTTATATTAAAGTTATACGGGTTTAAAACTCAAGGATAATAAAATTTCTCCAGAACTCCTTATCAGAATCCAATTAATTGCTCAGCTCACCACTGTTCCTTCTTTTCCAAATCTTGAATATGAGCAGCTAAGAAAAGATGAGCCACATCAAAATCAAAGCAAACAAACTTCTGACTGTTAGAGCTTATACACAGGATGGCTGGAAACAGGATTGCCATGACCAGACCCAAGTCAACAAAGCCTTGTTGTAAGGAGATTAATCTTTTTCTTCAGGCTTGAAAAACCCTGTGCTACGTCTGGGAAAATAACTACACCACTACCTTGATACTGGGCTCCGTGTTTCTTCCAGACCTAAGATAAGACACATTTTCTTATCTCCAGCTCTAAAGAAAAGAAATGGCTTCAAAGTTCAGGAGACAGGTCATACTGTAATACCAATAGGATGAGAGGCCTTGTTGGACCACCTGACTTAGAATTAGTATGAGGAGAAAAAAAAATGTACTGGCATTTCAACTCAATAAAGAAATTCTCAAAGTCAACGTATTTCCTCAGTAAATACATTCCCTAAATATCTTAAATTCTAAGACTAAATACAACAACCATTTTTACATACCTATTATATTATACTTCAGAATGCCATACCTCAGTTTAAATTAACTGGCAGAATTCTGCTCCTAATTTTAACTGCATTTATATTTTAGCCTGAAGAAAAAGACTGTCAAGGAATAGCTACCTTCTCAAACTAGTATGAGGAAAATTCTAATTAAATCCAGTTGAAAATAATTTGTGGCTTTAAAACTATTTCAAGTAATATTTACATATATAAATGTTATATAAAGAGTTAAGCTCAGCAACAAGCAGAATTAGGAGTTTTAATATTAAATATATAAAACACTCTTGAAATGAAGATGGAAAACAGCTACATGTTTGTACAGGTCAACTAGAAGCCTCAGAGCTGAGGTTTGACATGAATTCATTCTATTACAGTGGCTGAGTTATTTAACCTTTGTGTGCATCATTTTCTCATAAGAAAATTGAGTAGGATTAATCATCAAGAAGAGCTCTTGGCCTAAAGATGTATCTCATCAAATGAGCTGTGTGCACAGGAAGAATATTTATAGTAATATATTTCAGAAGGAAGTTTCCAGGATTACATACCTACTGACATGGATTGATTCCCAATATGTTTTCTTTAACTGCTAACAAGTGTGCAGCATGCTGAGCTAGCCAATAAGTAGAAGCACACTCTATCCCTGGCTCTGTCATAACCTCATTCTATCCTTAGCCACGTCTATTAATCTTCCCATTTCCCAGTTTCTCTAAAAACTGCGCAAATCAGTGCCACAAAAATGGCAGGGATGTGTATGAGTTAATGAGAGAATATCCATCAAGCCCTATGATCCCAGAAGAGAGCACCAAAGGAACACAAATTTGATTAAACCTCTCATGTCCCAATGCCGATAGCCCTAGGAGAATTGTTAAGGAATAACTTGCAGGAGGGAGGAGGTGATTCTTTCTTGACCTCCTAATTTTGTGTATCTAATTTATTCATCATTTATGCATTTATTTATTCATTCAACAAGTTGAGTATCTTTCATTACATACCAGATACCCCATTAGGCAATGGTGAAATGAAATGACATGGTCCCAGACCTCATGATACCTCATGGGAGATGCTAAAGCAATATAAATGAATTGGAGCTTTCAGTATATTAAGACAGCTTAGTAATCAATCTCACATTATGTAATTACAAATTTTATTACAATATATGATTACAAACTCTGCAGGAATAAAGTAGGCTGTTTTGCTAGAAAATAATAGTGGAGAACAAAATTTAGATTGGATGCTTAAAACAGTCCGAGGAAACTGAGATGTGAATGATACATATTAATTAAATGGGTCATGTGGGAGGAAAAGCACCCTAGCCAGAAGGAACATCATATGTGAAGGCTTTGAGCTGGAAATTGATGATATCTTCCAGGAACTGATTGGTGAAACAGAAGGATATTGAACCAAGCAGGGAAGATTATCGGGACAGATCTGAAAGGCAATCAGACCCCAGACCCTGTAGGTGTTGGCAGGGCATGTTAACATATTGATTTGCCATTTATAGTGCAATAGGAAGTCATTGAAGGATTTTAACATGGAAAGTGAAATTATTAATGTTATGAAAAAGATTAATTGCTATATAGAGATGCACTGCATGCAAGGTGAGCCCACATAGGAAGTCAACTATGGTAGACCTGTTTGGGTGCACTACCTAGATTCTCTTTACTGGGCTAGTGCCCCCCTCTCCCAGCCACTGTGGGTGATGGCTGCTAATTGCTCACACCTAAAACCTTTCCCAGGGACTAATCCCGATTAAGGAGTGTTTCTTTAATCCATTATAGGGGCATGAGATGCCAAACCCATTTACCTCAAGAGTGAACAACTCTGCCATGTTGCTTGTGCTCCAGAACCTTCCCTGTGGATCAGGCTAAGGATAGAATATATTTGAAACCATGTATCGAATTTACTCAAGTGATGGAGGTAGAAATCAAACTGAAGTAGATCAGAGAGTGACTAGGATGTTAAAAAATAGACAAAACATGAGAAGAAAAGCAGCTAAGTAAAAGAATAGAAAGTGGATGAGAATGTGGAGCCAAGAAGGGTTTTGTTTGTTGTTTTTATGTTTTTTATTTTTTGATGAAAGGTGACCAGGACACATTTGTAGGCTGGTGAGCCTGCTCTACCTGAAAAAAAGAGATAAATTTGCATGAGAGAAAGAGTATAACCAAAAAGTGAAGACTTTGAGAAAGAGAGACAAGACGGCATCTGAAGAGCATGAAGAAGGATTGGTTTTTGTTAGGAGGGGGGACGTTTGCACCCTTTTAACAGGAGGATAGGAGGAGATATAGGAAATACATCTTCTCTTACTGAAGGTTTGTTGACTTGGTAGTGTGAAAATGGGAGCATGACCCTTGACTGTTTCTACTTTCTAATAAAGTAAGATGTAGACTTTTCAATTGAAGGTTGGAAAGTTTAAACTAATATCTGAGAAGAGTAAGATCATGCTGTCATTAGACAACCACAGCAGGAAAGCCAGTAGTCTTGGGTTCCCATTTGAGATCCATGACCATGAATTTATAGTGACATCAGAACGTCCATGCACATGGTTTTCTTCAGCCATTCTCAAATACAAGGGCTCAGGCACAGAGATGGAGGATTTTGCACTAAAGGTCTGAGTTTTGCCAGGCCAGTTAGAAATTGGGATATGGAAGTTGAGGTTATCTTGAAAGGAATGATTATAATGGTAGAACCTAGATTTTAAGCTAGATAAGAAAGAATGCTCAAAGAATTGTTACACTAGGAATACTTGAGTATATGAGATCAAAAAATAAGGGAGGAGGGGAAAAGGATATTGGAATTTCGAAGGTGGCACAGTTTCTGGTAAAGAATGGTCTAGATGTGGCCACAGCAGTTGGTACTGAAATCAAACGGGTGGCATAGTAATGGGATGGTTTACTAAAGCTGCTCTGCATCACATCTTTGGTTCACACAACCCTGGTACTCCATGATCAACCAAAATCTGCCAAAAAACATGAATTATCTTTATAAAAATACTTAACCGTCATTACATTACAAAGCAGTCTGAATGAGTAAAGTGTACTAAGTGAAATGCAAATATTTTCCCATTTTTCCCTTTGGGGGAAATGTACTTCACATCACAGAAATACTGATTTAAATAAAGTTCTAAGAACATTTTCTTTTTGCTTTGTTTTTTAGGGCTTAATAATACTAATGTGGCCTTGGACTTCTCTTAGTCAGCACAACTGATCAATCAGCATTTCACTGATTGCTTAATTCCTCCTTCTCTACATAAGAGGGGTAAAAGCCCTTGCAAAATGTGTTTGTTCTGTTTGTTATTCTGGACAAAGCCGATAACGAGTTGCAGCTGCTGTACAGAGTGTACTGCTTGCCGAGGCCATTGCTTTAACTTATAGATAGAAAGGAGCAGCCAGAGATGTGCCTCAGGCTGAAGCCAGTGCTGCAAATAGGACAGCGCTCTCAGGCTACAGTATATGCATTTCATTATCCAACGATTTGTTCTGGGAGGACAGTTTGATTGGCCAGGCAAGAAATTCAAAATGAGAGACTTTTAAATATCACAACTCAGCTAAAAGAGCTCTTCTGTTTTCTGACCTAAGAAATTCACTTCTATCAGTCTCAATAAAGACGCTTGTAATATTAGGTGATGCAGACTCTGAACATTTGTCCCTCTGGACAGAGTGCACTCCCGATGATCTGAGTCTTGGGGCTATGCCTCAGGCTTCACAATTCCTAGTGTGAAAGCTGCTTGCCTATCCACCCCTCCATCCAGCTGGGTTTTGTTCTGCTTTTCTTGTGTAACTAATGACTGTGAGTCAAAAAGATGGGAGGTCAACTACTTGCCCTTGACCATTAAATAGGTGTTTAAACTAAGCTAACTAAAGAATAGCATTGTTTTTCCATTTCGTGATATCGTTTTCCATTTTATCCTAGATTCTTAACTAGGATGTGAAGAAAATAATAGTAGTCAATGTTATAAAGTTTAAAATAATACAAAGTAGTCAATATTATAAACAGAGACATATTTCTAGAATGGAACAATAAGATAGTAGGCTTCTACGTTTTATTTAAAAAGGTTCGGAAATTACCCACTTACTGTTTGTGTGACCTTGAACAAGTTGCTTTAACTCTGAACCTCAGTGTCTTCATATGCAAAATGGGAATACACCTGCTATGGAGGTTTGTTGATAGAATTTAAACAGAATAAGTTACATAAAATATCTGGTGTTAGTAAAGAATTCTCTCAGTGACTCATAGCAAGAGTATAAATTGGTCTAATCACTTTGTAGCATGATTTGTCATTATACAGTGAAATGTAAAATGTGCATACCTTATAGCAATTACATTTTTTCGGGATGTAACTCAGAGAAATACTAAAACATGTGCAGAAAATGACAGATACATACATAGATATATAGATATTCATTGCAGCATAAATGAACCAGTGGGAATAACATTTAAATGCATGAATGTTCTTTTCCTTTTTGAAATTATTTTACTGACCTTCTCCACAAACTCACCTATTTCTTTCGGGTGGTTTGGAATTATTACAACAGGAAGGCAAAGAGAAAGGAAAAGTTAATATTTATCTTCTGGCAAGGCAACGGGATTTGCAGTAAGAACATAGTGCTGACAAGTAGATTTAATCAAGGAGAGGGGAGTTCTTTAAATTCTTAAACTGCTTTAACTTATCATAACTCAACCTAGAGGATTCAGATTATATGAATTTTTCACATCTGGTGAAGTGGTAGGAAGAAGAATGGAAACATAGAAGTCAGATTAGCGTCCTTTATTTCCACTTCCACTTTCAACCCCTGATCCAGGACGACTCTTTAAGGAAGTAAAGGAGTAATGTAGCAGAAATGACAGCAGCAGGCCAGCAGATACATATTCCTGAGACAGAGCCCATGACATTCAGGGCCTGGAAACTGGGGACCCAAAATAACCCAAGTCTCATTGTGACAACACAGAGGTTCTGAGAGTACAGGAAGAATTAAGAAGCCTGGGGATGAGGTAGAAAACCACTGCAGGTAGATCATAACAGACAAGGGACAAACGACCAGACCCCCTAACGCCCCAAAGAGCAGATGTCACCAGCACAGAGAGCAGACCAGCTCAGCTGCTCTGCAGATATCAAGGAGGACTCAGAGGATACATCAATCTGATTACCCTTTCCTTCTGCACCACTAAATCATGTAAACTAAACAACCAGATGCCATCTTGAAGAGGAATAGGGTAAGCCTGTCAAACTTGGAAAAGTGGAACAAGTTGACCAAGCAAGGACAGGGTTACCTAAATGGAGTATTTGGACTGCAGCACTGGACTCAAGACAAAACTTACCAGATTAGACTCGTAGATCAGATCAGTTATTTAAAAAATAAATAAAATAAGGTACTTTTTTGTACATTTGAAACTACTGTGGATAATTCCAAATCTTGCTTGAAAATAATCAATAGAGATTATTACAAAACACAATATGCCAATTTGTGGAATATTTTGCAGCAGATGAAAAGATCAAAGCAGATCTCTATATACTGAGAATAAGAGCAAACACTGACACGGTATTTATTGTATGACCGGCTCTGTTCTGAATGCCTCACAGGTGTTCCCCATGTCACCCTTCAGCAGTACTATGAGGCAGATTCTGTTATTATTCCCATTTTACATACATGGAAAGTGAAGCACATAAGTGATCTTCTTGAGGTTCCACTACAGATTAGTCATGAAGCCTAAATAAAAGAATTCTAAGACATGCCAGTGAGTGAGGAAAGCAATTTATACAACAATATACACAGTAAAACATTAATAAAACACACTGTGTACCAACCAGTACTATAATTTTTATCTGTAAGTGACTAGAAAAAGGTCTGAAGGGGTATTATCATAATAGTAATAAATTTTTCCTCTGATAGAGGAAATTATTTTTGTCCCATAGGAAGATCTTAAACTTATTTGTAATGTTTTAATTTTTTCACATGGAGAACAAAGCAATACACTACTCACGTTACCGAAACTCGATAAAATATATGAAGCTAAAATTGGTCATCTAAAAGTATGATAATATATAATATTTATTTTCTACTTTATCTCCAATATGCTTATCATACAGAAATTATAACAAAATGCAAGTAAATGTTTTGGATAATTTGAAAGTTAGTAAGTTGTACACTGTAGCCCTACCATCCCCACTGATGTCAAAGGGCTGATTTTTAATTATGCAATAGTAATTAAATAGGGATCAATGTCATTACCTGAAAAAACACCAATACAGAAATTGTTACTGTAGACAAGATAATTTCTATTTAAAAAAGAAAATGAAGTAAACGATTAAAATAAAAATGCATAAGTATATCATTTTAATATATTAAATAAGTTTAGTTAATATAGAATTCAGTTCTCCTGAGTTCTCTTAAAGATCAATTGAACCTCCATTCTGGGCTATTTCATGCAATCTGTAATATACAAAAGTAGGATATTTCAAATGTGGCATTATAATTATGTATGTATCTGCATAAATATTGAAAGAAATAAGGATACAGGCTTTATTATAATAGGAAATATAGGCCCTTATAAAGTTTATAATGGCTTTTAAAACTTGAAGAACATATTAGAGCAACATAAAAAACTCTGAAAATGGCATCTTATTAATTTTGAATTTCATTAAGTAATTATACAACCTATATTCCTATTTCAAATCCTGCCACAAACAAAGTGGCTAATGTAGAAGAGATAATGAATCATTCTGTACTCCCCAAGACCAGGAGGATTGAAGAACCCATATTTTGGGGGAAGATAATCCATTGCTAATTACCAGAAAAATGCAGTTAAGAGTTATATGGTTTTAGTATGATACCTGATCTGTATAGCAGAGGATATACACATATATACAAATACATATATTTAACATTATATATAGCCATAGTTCTATTTAATACAGTGTTGTTCTTTAGCCTTAAAATATTGGTAGTACTGGGGAGTAGTATGGAAGAGGAAACAGCACATGTCTTGTAGGATAACAAATTACTCCAGTCTCTGCGCAAGGCCAGACTAAGCACAAATGCATCATCCATCAACAGTACCTGATGAATCACAACATCTCTGATCCTAAAATAATCATTGCCGTTTTATAATTCTCATATAAAATGGCACACTGTTCAAAGAAATGTGGCAGCTTACTATAAATCAATGGTATAAGATATTTCACCTTGGAATCAGGCTATCATATTTGATTAAGACTGCAATTAAACAGCACTTGAACAGTACACCTGTAACACCTAGAAAGCATTCGGGTATGCTAGTGCTTAATACTTCAGAGGGCTGTTTTGGCAGATGTTATTTATGCTATTTATGTGTGGCAGACACACCACTGGAGGAGGATGGCAGCTCATGCTAGAGTATACCACCCCATACACAAATCCTTTACTAACCCTATGCCTGTCTCTCCAACCAGACTGAATTGCACAACTGTCATTCCTCCAGAAGACACAGCAAATGCAAAAGAAAAAATATTCACATGGAAAGAGTTTTACCAATTATAGTTGGGATTTTTCCCTTTTCTTTTCACTAGCCCTTCTCACCACTCATTGGTTTGAAAATTAACCCTTAGCAATGTACTGTAACTGAACATGCTGTTGATTTAAGGAAATGGAAATCCAAAATCCATAATTCATCTTTAGCTAATATATAATATCATTCTGTAGCTTATCAGCATGTCAAAGTACAAAAGTTTAAGAAATTCCTATTTAAATGCATCTGGTATCATCAAGGAAGTTAATGGTGGACTTTATATCTTTTTGGTTTTCTGGTGTGTTCATGAATATGATATAAATTCATGAGTGACTTTCAACCGATTATGTTTCTACCATGTGAAACAGTGAAATCACCACATGGGCTTCTTTCTTTTCATGTTTATTTATCTTGTACTATTTAACTTTAATCTAAGAAGTAATCTAAATTTTTTTAAGGTTTCCAGCCAATAATTTATTTTTATGTTCTTTCTCTCTTACTCTCATTTCTCTCTTAATGCATATAAGATCTATCAGGCAAATTAAAGTATTCTCTACAAAAGCGTTATTTATGACAGTAAATATCCACAGTTGGTATTTGCAGTTCCAGTGTTCTTTGAAGATCTACTAGCTCAATTTGGATTGCCAATCCATGGGGCTTATATCTAAAGAAGTACCTAAATACGGCCGGGCGCGGTGGCTCACGCCTGTAATCCCAGCACTTTGGGGGGCCGAGGCGGGCAGATGACGAGGTCAGGAGATCGTAGCCATCCTGGCTAACACGGTGAAACCCCGTCGTCTCTACTAAAAATACAAAAAGAAATTAGCCGGGCATGGTGGTGGGCGCCTGTAGTCTCAGCTACTTGGGAGGCTGAGGCAGGAGAATGGCGTGAACCCGGGAGGCAGAGCTTGCAGTGAGCGGAGATCGCGCCACTGCACTCCAACCTGGGCGACAGAGCCAGACTCCATCTCAAAAAAAAAAAAAGGTACCTAAACACTATTTAAATCAAAATACATATATTTAAAACTATCCAGAAAAAAAAAAACTGAGGTTATTAGTAACTAGAGAACTGATTTTCTCTCCAAGTTAAAAATTGTATGCAGTTTTTAAAAATTGTATATACATAAAGTCATTTTGCAGGAACTTAATCTCCATGTAGTCTATTCAAGATAGATTTAACTTAATACATGTATGATAAGTCTGAAATAGACTTGCATTGGAAATGGCAGGATAATGTCAACAGACCTGAGCATGAATCCCAACTTTGTCACTTATGAGCTGAGTGAATCTGGATGTAATCTCTCCAAATAAGATCATAACAGCACCTCCCTCATAGTTGGCACCTACTTTAGATGGTCTGTAGGTGGGCAGCAATCTGACTTGGAAAAGCAGGAGTTATGCTGCGTAGAACTTTACCCAATAATGAGGAAGTTTCAATGTCGTTATCAAAAAAAAAAAAAACAAAGAAGGAAAAAGGGAGAAGGGACTAAACTTTTTTTAAGTACATGTAGTAAAAAAGAGAAAGTGTTATAGCTGGGATAATGTTTTTGAAATATTAACAGATGTATTTTCTTCCCCAGGAGTCCTTGTGTTTCCTACCTTACCCATTGAAACCAACACCAGCATTCCTTATTTCTAGAGGAGATGGTAAATAAATCAGAGAATCACATTGTCATTCATCAGCTTTGATCTTCAAATCTGGCTTTTTTAAAGTCAGTAGCTGAGACCAACCTGGAATGCGAGGCTTTCTTGTGTTATTGTGAAAAGGGGGATTTGTGGGTTCCAATGAGCCAGAGCTCAAATGATTCAGCATAGTATTTATAGTATAAACCTTAAAGAAGGGATGAAACATGAGGTTTTTTAAATGTGAAAAGGTAGATAGAAACCTTTTAATGTGTGGAGGGATTGGGAGGGGAACTGGGTAAGAGTGATTAAGCCTATTGAATCATTCTGACAGGGGTAGATGCCTAACCTGCTCTCAAAGCATAGCCAGAAAACACTACAAGCTCTTGGGAAAACCCCTCACTTAGCATGGCACCAAAGCAGCATGGCAGGCATGGCAGAAGGACCACCACAAAAGCTGGGGAATGTTTTAGGCAGATGAGCTTAAGAAGCCTCCTAGAGTTTCAGAGTCTACTTTCTGCACAGAAAGTAGCCATGAGTTCTTGAGCATCCCCTGAGGAAAGACAGGGAAGTGCTCAGTGGGCCTGTTGCCTAAAGAGAGCCAGAGTTAGGGCATGAAGTGTAGAGCCTGAACATCTAGCCCAGAGGCCTAGGCAGGCCCATGCAGACCCAGTACACCAGATGCTGTACATGAGGTCCCCAAGCTAGAAGAGAACTGCTATGTCTCAGCAAAAGCCTGCAAGGACCAGAGAAGACCCAAGGAACAGGACACTCCTCCCCTCATGCCAGGATGACCTATAAGCCACCCAGTAACTTAGATCATCTATAAGGATAATCAAAGAAGCAGCCAGGAAGAGAACATAGAATTTGACTGAATAAACTATATATGACTAAATTAAATTGAAACAGCAAAAGTAACTGTTTTCAGCCAACTGAACAAATGCGGACTTGACCTAAGTTAAGTTCAGTAACAGAAAAATAAAATGTTTCATTTCTGTATACCTGAGTTACGACTGTAAATTTTAAACCCATTACAACGTCTCATCAATTATATATTTCCATGTCAAGTAGATTCACTGAGACCTCTTCAAAATTTACTGCCTATTCCTTCTAAGATACTTTCAAGTTAACAAAAACATGCAATCAATGCTACATACTGCAGTCAATAACTGCCACAGTGGGACAATCCTAGAAATGTACAAATCTGGCCTACAGCAATATATAGTAATGATTTTGAGGAGTTGTTACAGGAGTGGATAGTCATTTATCTTTCCAGACTGAGTTTGCATTAAGCAGAAGAGAGATGAAGTGATTATTATGGTTCCTCCTCTTTCAAAGGTGCCCTTCATCCCTTTCCCAGCACAAGTGAAGATACACCAGAAGGGAGAAGAACATCCATCAATCACTGCAGGGCTGGCTGCACGCCTAAGCAACATGTGCATCCATGAGCAGCCCCTTGCGAACAGTCTCTTTGCCATCGAAACACTGCTTATTTCCCCACAGGGTATCCTGACACTTCTTTTAAGAAGCTGTGTGACAGCAGCAACAGAGTGCTAACTCATCAGAATATGTGGCAGGAACATCCAACATGGTTGTATCACTCAAATTACACTTTGACTAATCAAGGAGCAACCAACTAAGGGCAGCCTAAGGACACTGGCTTAATTCAACAATTCACTGTCTGATTAAACCAGGCGGAGAGAGTTCTAGCAATTGGTTGCCCTGTTTCCCAATGGCTTTCCTTTGAAGACATGGAGGAACAAAAGATAATTTCTGATTACTCTGAAATAAACTTGCTCCCACAGTGTTTATGAAAGATCATTTGATTAATGCCCCCTGGTAGGCCAGTGTCTGGTGCATGATCCCTCAGGTTCCTTCCAGAAACAGCTGTAGGGATCATCCAAGAAGTCTCTAAATTGCAAAACTAGGAAATACTTAAAGTGACTAGTTTCCAGAAAATATGAGTTTTTATAGTTTTACAGAGTCAGATAAAAAGCATGTTATCACTGTTTACAGCCCAATGAATCTTGATATGCACAGCTTCAACTGGTACAAATATGTCTTCGGAAATGCCCTCCTTTGTGAAGGTTGTACCTGAGAACACGGACTCGAGAGCCTGACTTCCTGGTTCATATTCTGGCTCTACCACTTGCTAAATGAGTGAACTTGGAAAAATTGCCTAATTACCCTCTTTGTACCTCAGTTTTCCATCTGTATAATTAGAATAATGATATTATCTATGTCATAGCATTGTAGTGAAGATTAAATGGGTGATTTCTAGGCAGAGTGCATGCAACGGTGTCTAGCATGTAGTGTCAGAGAACTATTAGCCACTGTTTGATGTTATTGTTGTTATTTTTGCAATCTCAAGACTCTATTCGTGGGGTTTCAATTCTCCAAATCCCTTATTGTATCTACATTTAACCCTTCAGAAAACCAGAAACCATTGCCATGGATTAAGGTCTTTTTTGAGTCCAGACGACTCATCCATATGAAGTAGTATGGGAAAGACAGAGATAGGCCTCGCCAGGTGGCAATTCCCTGTCCTTCATGGTCACACTACTCTCCAAGAAAATCTTACACCTGTAAAGTGACTTTCCTCCCCCCTCAGCGTTGCTCTTCCCCACATTTCCCAAGTTAATTGGCCCCTTATTCTCACGGTGTTGTCCACTACCCACATTAGCTTGATAATAACTGAGATTAGTTCTTGCAGGATCACCTTCTTGAAGACCTGTTTAACCTAGGAGACCCGGTCAATCATAATCAGAGTATGATCTTTAAAACTGAGTACTGTGTCCTGTCAAAACTTTAAAAAATATTTCCCATTTGGACTGCGGGTTGGACCTCTGTCCAGTTGGTAGATCTGCTTACCAGATAAAAGGCACCCTGAATAGGAACTGTTTTATTGGCATTAAACTCACTGGTAAACACATATGTTTATTTAGAAATAATTATTTTCTAAACCAAAGTTTTTGAAAAATAATTTCAAACTAAGTGAGTAATTTAATTTAATAGAGCAATTCAAAACTTTGAGCATTGGGACATATACCACTACAGGAAAATTTAAAGCATTTGGGTATCTTTCTTGACCTAAAAAATTTCAATTAAAAAAAAAAAGACATAGTTAGCTATTGCTCTACTTATTCCCTTTCTAGTCCTCACCCTAATCCTAAGAGGATACAGTAGAGAAACAGAAAAATCTGCAGTTACCTCAGATTTATGTATAACTCTTTCAAAACAAGAGTAATTTGGAATTTAGAACTGCTAAGTATAAAGCCATTCATATAGTAGTTTATCAGGTGCTCTCTCCATTCTTCCGAATAATTTTTAATCTAACACATCCCAAGCAACATATTCCCCTTCCAAATAGCTCCCAGGTCAAAGACTAATTAGCTTTTTCTCTTGAAATTTGGCAATGATACAGACCTTGTTGCTTCACTTTAACGTTTTGAACTCTCTTATAACCCTCCAAAATTATTTAAATGCTCTCTAAAATGCCTCATAGTTCTTTGTGATCTGGTCAAGACTAATGAAATGCTTGAGCTTTCACCCCAGGGCCCCTAAATAAAAAAACCATGATGCAGAAATGTAGTGTTAATCAGAGACCTAACTTTAAAAGGATACCAAAGAATTGTGTGATTTTCAGAGTTAACAGTACTCCACATCCTTGGAAGAAAGTATCATGTAAGCCAGTCAGAAAATCTTACTCTCACTGACTTGGGAAACTTGAGCTGCTAACTTAACATGGAAGTATACATTTTCCCAACAAATAATAGAAAAAAACTGTATTCAAGGTGTTCACCTCACAAGAACAATGCAGTCTAGAAAACCATGTACCACACAAAGAAACATAAAAAATAGGGTTTTGACTATCCATGTGTACTTAAACTTTAACATCCAGGAGATCCTACCATCTAGCTAAAGTTTCACCTCATATCAAGGGCAAATTATAATCTTGTTTCCAAATCTTTTTTGGTGGTGGATTGTAAATAATCTATGCACATCATCTGTCCAAAGAGCATTCTACTATTAACTCCTCCTGATAAACGACCTTTACTTCTGCAGCTCAAAGTTACCAGAAATTCTCTCTTCTTTTTTGTCTTTTCTCATTGAGTAGGCCAAGTAAAACAGAGCTGGTAGGCATAACCTCCTCAAATTTGAACAAACACTTGAATGCAAAGCTTTGGGTTGGATTGCCTCATTAAAATGTTCTCAATTGATTACTTTTATTGTTCAGTTTTTCAGTAGGCATGGAATAATAAGTACCAAAGAAACAGAAATCCTAAAATAACTAGTAAATCACTTGACAATTGAGAGACCATTACACGATGCTAAATAGAAACCACAGGAGCCAAGGCTGGCAGAAGAGTACTGTTCAAAATTACAAACTGAGCAGAGAATTATCTGTTCTGCAGAGCTCGTACTTTTTTCCCCCTGTCTTTGCCCTCTATGGCTAAAATTGATTCCCCAGGGTTTTCAGCCCCAAGGCCATGATCTCTCAACCTACCGACAAGTTGTACCTTCTGTCATCATTTTTTCTATATTAGAGATCAGAAATTTTAATTCACGTCCTGGAGAGTTTTCAAACTTTGTAGTTTTATTCAACTGATGACATGGCAAGAGTTTTTAGGGCAATATTACCAGTTATTTGTCAAAGTATTTAAACAATACTTAAGAATAAAGATTTTTTAAAGTTTTCTTTCTCATGAACATTTCTGATATTAACTAAGGCAATTGTTGTCCAAGCTTACTGTGCATAATTAACTGCAAGGAATGATTGTTAGAAATGCATATTCTCAGGCCACACTAGATCTGCTGGATCTAAATTGCTACAGTTAGAGGTGGGGATCTTTTATTTTTAACAAGTCCTCCAGTTGATCCTGAAGTAGGTGGTCGTCAGCTACGTGCATAACAGAACTAGAGTGTGAATGGAAGTTGGGGCACAAAGAGAGGCAATATTTACGATGCTGCAGTAAGTTTCTTAAACTCAGTTTAACAGCTGCCTTTATCACTGCCACTCACGACTACCACCTTAGGTTAAACTAAATAACCTCCTCAGTCTCAGCTTCTTCATCTAAGGAACAAAAATAATTATACCCACCTCAACATTGTTTTATGGATGAGTTTACAGTGTTGAAAACAGTTAATCCCTCACGTCAAGCCAGAACCAAAAGAATCTTATGTAAATCTCTCTCTTGTAAAGTGGTTAGCAGAATTCTACACAATGCTCAGTAGTTTGGCTATTATGGCAACATAAGAAAGGAAAATTGATAGAAAATAGTGAATAATTTTATTTTTATAGTTGAGGATAAAAGAAAAAGTATGAAGTATTAAAAATCAATGGAATTTTTAAAAAATCATTTAGAAATTGTTGGCATTTTCCACAAATACGTTTCCAAATCAGAAAAGTCTAATCTATTTGAAAATTTCAGTAACTCCACTCATCAAAAACTGTATTACTTAACAATAGAACAAGCCATTTGTACATGGATTTTATCACTTTGCCCAACTTTTAGCTAAATCACTCCATGCCTTTATGCAAGTCACTAAGTTGCCTTCAGAATCAACTTTCCTATCAATGGAAATAATTATAAAGTGGTAACCCTTACCAAGATATTATATTACACTTTTAATAAAATGTTTAAAGTCTACAAGTTGAAAACAGTTACAAGTTTAAATTCACTACAATTTACTACAGGAAACATGAAATGCATAAGAAGAGAAGACTAATCTGGTGACAAGATTTGAAAATGCTTTTGACTAAAAATGTCTAGCATTATATTGTGGGTATATCTCAAGCTGAAATAGAATAGAATTGAACTGACATGGAGCAATGAATGGGCAATAAAATGATAGAATAAATGCAGTTAAGATGAAACCAAATAGAATCTATATTTTATCCATCCTCATCCATCTCCACAATACAGTCACTTATTATCAGGATGTCTAAGCTGGTTTCTACTTCTCATGTGAAGTAAGACATTCTGTCTTACTTCTGGTGGAAGTATTGATTAAGTAGTGAAGAGTAAGCAAAAATATTCTGGGATGCTATCTTTCCAGACTTCTTCTTCTTTTTGTCAGATTCAAAGGAAAATGCAGACTGAAATGAATCCCTCATTGTTTTCTCTCAAGATGCTAATGTTATGGCTTAAGCAACTGTAATGCAGTAAGTCCAACAACCAAGAGAAGGCAAATGAAAAAACCTTTCCCAAATTGCATAAACCTAACTGGAGAAAACAAATGGTGCAGGTTGACTCTCTGGTTATCAAAAGAGGTAGACTCTAAAATAGGTTTATTCTGGCAGAGCCTTAAAAAGGAAGATAACATTTTGAACTAGTTCCAAGAGAAAGTGGAAATTATTCTTGGTTCTCTGGTCTTTTCTCTCTGAGTCAACTCAATTTAATGCCTAAATGACGTTTTATTTCCACCTACTAAGTGCTAAGCCTTAGGAGATTGAAAAATGATTAAGGCTTGGTTCCTATGTTCAAAGAAATGAGAAGAGTCAAACACGTACAAAATTAGCTCCAGAGAGAGTTATTTCTTTCTCATGATTGTCCTAACACTAGCTTTATATTCCCAGTTCTATCTTCACTATAACTCCCTTTAAAAATCTTAACAGGGACATCTCACCATCTTGCGTTCAAATATGCCTAAAGCCAAACATATAATAATCTCCTCCCCCTAAAAAAGCACTCCACATTCCAAATTTACTCAGGACACTACTATTTTCTCAATAATCATGCTGTAAAAGTTAACATTTTTTTATTCATCCTTTTGTTTCTTGTCTCATAGTCAGTTAGCTACAATGTCCTGTCAAATTTTCCTGAGGAAGTTACTCAAAAAAAAAAAAGTTGTCTTGATTCCTAGTACTAACGGCACTCTATTTCAAATCCTCTTGACCTTTTTCTATTATACTCAGAAGTAATTAGGAAAATAGAGATCTGCCTCCCCCACACTCATGAACTTGGAGCTAAATGAATAACAATGTAGTAGATGCCATTGGAATAGCATCCTAGTTCACAAGGTTCACCACTGAGATTCCCAGACTTGGCACTGTTTCTGCCTTTCCTAAGGCACTATTGTTTGGTTAATACAGCCCTTCTTTGAGCTACCTTGGTGTATTTCCAATAAATTACCTTTTCTTTGACTTATTGATTTCCATTACTTTCAACCAGAAGAAACTTAACCAATACAAAAAGAAATGATTGAGCATTACATGAATTAAATCAATACATAATAAGAGGAGATAGTCTCTCAAATGTATAATATTTTACTTAAAATATTACCAAAAAGCTTAATTGTGCTGTTGACACAAAGAAATAATGTATAAGTGTAAAAACACTTTTTACGGGGATCTAAAGTAGTTCTAGGCACATCAGAGAGACTGCAATTGGATCACTAAAAAAGTTTCTGTTTTCTGCAATGGGGTAAATATGTTTTATCTGATCACAAGGCAACCTAGATAAAATGTGCCTCAAGATCATCACCTTCCATTTGTTCTAATTATATGCCCACTAAACAAGTAATTGAGTACTACTTCAAGTCTCCACAAGCAGGGTGACTTGTGTTGAGGATGTAAGCACTTTAAAGAGACAGCTTCTATTTTAAATTAACAATATCCCTATATGTTCAGTTACTGCGAACCTCATACCGAGAGTCTGATCATTCCTAAGAACACCAATAAATGCAAGCTTATGGTCCTCAAATGCTAGGGAATATAACATTAAGTGCCATGAATTCACAAGGAAAATATCAGTCTCTGAGTCCCTGATGCAACCTTCTCCCACTCCACTGCATCAAATTTTAAAGCTGTATGACTACCTCTCCCCCACAAAAAATTCTCTGTTTATTCATTTATTTTTCAGCCTTTTTTATCTGTCAAGAACATATTAGGTGATGAAGTATCGTGTTGCCCACGATACTTCGTGGGTAAGTATGGACATTGAACATGTCCATAAGATGGACAATAACAAATAATTTATTAATATTATGCTAGTAAACATAACAAAGAACAAACAGAAGGTTCTATTAAGGCACTCAAAAAGGGACTTATCCTGGTCAGGGGTATCAGGAAACACTTCCTGAAGAAATTGCATTAACGTTGGACCTGAAAGATGACCCCAGGTTACTCCTTCCAAATATATTTTTCTGTCATTGCCAGTTTAATATTTAATAGAACTTTCAACACTTCTCTCACATTCAAAATCTCTACCCACTAAGACAATAATTAAACGGAGGTGACATCTTCAGGAACCACTAGACTAGATGATCTCTTAGATCCCTTGTAGATCTAAAGAGCTCATGTTTAGTTTTCAATATGTGCATAATGTTCCATCTTATGGCAGTCCTGCAGTTAGCTGGAGGTCCCTTATATTTTTGTATGCAAGAAAAGTAAATTGCAAAGAAATGTATGTGACTGGCCTTCATTTCTAGGAAAATGATCAACTTAGTATAGGTGTTCTTGTTTATATAGTATCTTATGAACATAGAGAAATATGTGGAGAAATACAGCAAAGTATTATTAAAGGAAAGGAAAAAATATAGAAGAGGAAAAAAGGCTATTGAATAACTTAAAAATATCAAGGCTTAATTTTAATAAAAATTCAAAGGTACATATGCCATCTAATTGTGGTTTTGCCATTACTTTTAATGCCAAAAACAATTACTTTTGCACCAACGTAATATTTCTGCAAATCCGTAAAAACTGAAAATAGAGATTTTGGCATTTACCAAATAGAAATGTCATGGATAAATTACAGTATTGATTGATTAGTGACAAGATTATAGCAATTTGTATCATTGGTATCTGTTTTCATTTCAATACTATGCTTGCAATTGAGTAATGTTTAAATCTTTGTGATTTTTAAATACAATCTGTGCTACCCATTCAAAGGCTCTCTTTAATTCAGCTTCATTCTCTCTCTTCAGTTTCCTACTGCTTCCCAAATGTATCCACCAAGCACTTTTTATCAGTAGCCTCTAGTTTTTTTTTTTATCTAGAAATCATTTTATTAGAATGTTATTATTTATTAGAATATCTATTATACATTAAAGAGGCAAGAACTTTTAAAGTAAATAAATTAAAAACTTATGTTGGAAAGAATAGATTGGGAAACTAACATTTATTGCATGAGTAGCCTCTAGTTTTATGGCTCTTGTGATAGATATCAGGGTGTGTGGGGTAGGGGTGGCAGGGAAGTGAGGAAAGAAAAATGTCTTTGAATTCTACTATGCGGCAGGCCCCATGCTAGGTGCTTTTCATTCATAAATCCATTTAGTCCTTTCAATATGTTAAAACGGACATATTACCGCCTTCTCTCTTTTACAGATAAGAAAACTGAGTTAAGTAACTTCCTTGAGTCCATGACACCAAAGAAATAAAGCTGGAATTTTCACCCAGGACAGCCCATTTATAAAACTCATTCTTTTTTTTTTTTTTTTTTTTATACTTTAAGGTCTGGGATACATGTGCAGAGTGTGCAGGTTTGTTACATAGGTATACATGTGCCATGGTGGTTTGCTGCACCCATCAACCCATCATCTACATTAGGTATTTATCCTAATGCTATCCCTCCCCTACCCCTCCCCCCCCCCACGACAAGCACCATTGTGTGATGTTCCCCTCCCTGTGTCCATGGGTTCTCATAGTTCAACTCCCACTTATGAGTGAGAACATGTGGTGTTTGGTTTTCTGTTCCTGTGTTAGTTTGTTGAGAATTATGGTTTTCAGCTTCATCCATGTCCCTGCAAAGGACATGAACTCATCCCTCATTCTTTACCCACCACACTTTGTCCACTGCCTCCCTTTCCATGCTCATCTCCCATTAGTTTCCCAATGGACTCTTCATTGCGGTCATACCAGTCATGTGGGACTGCTTGCATTTTCTTGCACATGCCATTCTTTTCTCTCACCCAGTCTCCTTTTCCCAACCTTGTCCTTGTCCTTGTCCTTGTCTTCCTCCTACTGCTGCTCCTTCTTCTCCTTCCTCCTCTGTTTTTCTCTCTCTCTCTCTCTCTCTTTTTACTTTGCTTGGAATGTACTACTCCTACTCCACCTGTATATTAAGCAAATTTCTACTTGTTTCCTAAGGCTCAGCCCAGCTATCCTCTCCTGCAAGCCATCACTGGTATGACATCTCCAAACAGACTCAAGAGCTTCCTCTACGCTCCCATTATGCCTACCTTTAGACCTCTGTTGTGTGCCTTATCACTGCCAAAATTATTTGATTATTTAGCCACCAGCTCACTAAACTTTTACCTTCCCCACTCTAACTGTGAGTCATCATCAAGCAGAAGCTGTAAGTTCTTTATAACTTCAAAGCCTCAAGCAGGACCTGGAAGACATGAAAAATTTAATAAATGTGTGCTAAATGAATGAATAAATTAATTGTTCCCTTGAGTTCAGTACACAAATCCAGAGTAATTTAGAGAGGACAGGTGAGTGAACAAGACAGAATGAACGTGATAGTTTGCCCTGTTCTTAAAAGACAGCATAGTCTGTCAGATAAGTTAATTGTCTGAGGGAGGTTTTGCATCAGAATAATTAGTTGGAAAGTACAAAGTTTCAGAGACATTATATATGCTTATATATACTAAGTTTTGCATGGTGTGCCTGTAGAAGCTGAAACCTAACTCAGGAATACCCAGCCATACCAAAGATTTCCTTGTCCTTGGTGTGGCACAGAAGCTGGGATAATAGGTATTTCAATAATGACCCAAGTGGAAAAATGACTGATGATGACAAGAGACTCCTTAGTTCTTATCACTACAGTAAAGGAGGATCCCCTTCCAATAAAAATTAGATTTTATTTCCTGTCTGTTCAGTGGATGAGACTTGAGAATTGAATTTGAATTAATAGAGATTGTAAAAACTAATACTTCTTACTTTACCAGATTTGGTGTAAGTTAGGACTACTGGATTCCAAGCAACACAAAAGTACATTCAGCAACTTAAACAAGAAACACTGAAGGAGGTTTTGCACAGACAGAACAGCCAAAAAATAAGGCCTTGGAACCAACAAGAACTAGTAAAGCTCTGAGGTTCTAGGAAACAGGAGTCAATGATCTTGTCAGAATGCCATCTTTGAGCTGAATTCACTCCAATTATTTTCTTGTTACTCAACCTAACAGAGAATCTGATTGGTCCAGCATGGTTTGCTATATCCATGAATTAGCTAAGGGAGATTGGAGTATTTTTAGGTACAGTTCCATTAAGACTCCAGTCAAATAAAGATGACAAGTTCCCCGTAGAAATACTGAGGTACAGAAACCATAAAATGAGGAAACAGATAAATACATGTGGGATAACAAAAATAATATATCCACTACTTAATTATAGTTCTACCTTGCATTATTTCAAGTATAAGCTCCATGGAGACAGGAACTTTGATTAGTCTTGTTTCCTACTATATCCTCATCACTATAATATTAACTAGCATACAGTAAGCAATCAATAAATATTAGTTAAGTTAATTTAATACCTTGTTTCTAAATAAATTGCCCTTTGGTTACACTAGCTAGATATCATGTAGGTTCAAGAAAGAAAAATATATGCAGTTATTAAATATTTACAAAAATAAAACTATAGAAAAAAATCAAAGCCTGGGGCAGATTCAAACTGAAAACCCTGAATGGTCAGAAATCCATAAGAGGGCTCCAGAGGTTTATAAAGATAAAGAGCATAGTACATGTTAGAAGGAAGGCATGAGGAAGCTGTGAGAAGGGAAGGTATGTTCATTGAGTGCCTGCATTCTGACAGCTGTTCTGGTAGGTCCTTTTGCATATGCTGTTTTATTAATATGGTATACCAAAACTTTGGGGAATATACAAAAAGTAATGACTATCGTAGAATGCGGACTGCATTTCCCTCATAGTCATCTATATGGCTAGCCCTTGACCTCAGGTACCCTCCACTAAGCACACATTTGATTTGCACAATGAAGCCATTGCCTCTAGTAAAGAGCAAAGGTTCAGCATTGCTGGTCAAAGAAACGTCAATCTTTCCAGTCCATCTCTGCCTCACCTTCAGGCACACCCACTGCAGGAAATAATGCCAAGCACTTTATATGTGCCTGCATGAACATTCATTCTTTGGATTACTGGATAAAGAAAATATACAATGGAATAATATTTAGCCATAAAAAGAATGAAATCATGTCTTTTGCAGCAACATGGATGGGAATGAAGACCATTATCTTAAGTGAATTAACTCAGACACTGAAAATGAAAGACCTCATGTCCTCATTGACAAGTGAGAGCTAAATAATGTGCCCACGTGGACCCAGAGTGTAGAATAAAAGACACTGTAGAATAAAAGACACCACTGTGCAATATATCCATGGAACAAAACTGCACTTGTACCTCTTACATCTATACAAAAAAATTAACAAAGTGTGCAAACACCACAACCAACTTGCCTCTATGGGTTATTCCTTCTCCAGTATCCCCCAAAGTTGTTAGCAACAAACCACTCACTCTGTCCTAAAATAAAGTCTGCTGGTTTAAGGCAGCAAAGAAGGTATTTCCAGTTGGTTCTCTATACTAACAGTAAGGTCCAGAAAAAACATAAAGGACTTCACATTACCTAGCCCATGCTTATTTTACAGATGACAAAACAGAAGCTTAGATAAGAAAAGAGAGTTGCCCAATATCTCACAGCTAGTTAGTGTTAGGGCCAGGACTTTAACCTGGATCTCCCATTTTCTAATTAAGTTATTTTCTTATTTCACAAGAGTTTGCTCAGATGTTGGAATTCCATGGTAGCTTTAAGTTGTTTACAATAAATAATGGATTAACTGCTTTAATTATGGATTAATATAATTTTTCACTTTAATTATTGATATCTGTCAGAACATTTTTCACAATCAAATGATTTCCAATACAACAGAGCACTTTTACCTGCTCATAAGAACCCAAGACCAAGTCACAGATTTATCATAAGGTATTTTAATTAGGGGGTGCTCTATTTTATATTTGAGGTCTCACCAAGACGGTGGTATGCTCTTTCTAATTATATAAGATGGTGATGAGGTCCATGAACCCAAGAAGTGATAGCAACTGTCCACTATTATCTCTGGAGATTTTTTAGATCATTACAACCTCAACCATTCAGATAAGGATGTTCATTGGTAGCCAATCCAATAGCACCATCTGGTTGACAGAAGCAAAGGCATGCAACAGAAACTATGAGACCAGAATAAATTGTTATGATTCCAGAGTATCTCACTCACATTTTAGATTCAAAATTTATGGAATGAAAATGTAATTCTCTTGGCCTTTTTCTTTAATTATCATATCAGTCAGATTTCTGACTTGCAAACAACAAAATCTACTCTGGCTAAAGTTAAAACACAATTCTTAAAAATAACACTTAACTACATCAAAGCTTGATCCTTAAAATACAAGAATGATAAATTGGGCTTTATCAAAACTTAAAAATTTAACTTCAAAGGCATTGTTAAGAACATGAAAACATAAAACACCGATTGGCAGAAAATATTTGTAAATCATATTACTGGTAAAGACATGCATCCAGAATATATCAAGAACTTTGGCGATCTGCACATGGACCCCTTGAAGTATTCAACACTCGCATGTGAAGAAGTTACCCAAGGCTAGGAAAAGAATCACCTGGAAAGATCAGAGGGAACAGAAAAACTAAAAGACCTCCTAATTCACAGAGTATTAGAGTCAGAAGAGCCTTGCCTCAATAGTGGGAAATAATTAGCCATAGTCTATATATGGGTCTGACTCCACCTAAGAAGTCACAAGAGCAAGATCCACAAGGCTCAAACTGTGACCTAGAACAAAGCTTAAGGATATTTATAATAAAACAAAAATCTCTAGCATCAAATAAATCACAGTATCTGACATCCAATAAAAAATTACCAGGCATGCAAAGAAGCAGGAAATATAATTCATAATGTGGAGAAAAATAAGTCAATCAAAACTAACCCAGAACTGACTCAAATTTTAGAATTGACAAGGAAATTAAAGTAGTTATTATGACTTAATTTCATAAGTTCAAGCAGTTACGCAGAGTCATGAGAGATATTTTTAAAAACAAGCATTAAACTTACAGAGATAAAAACTACAATGTCTGATATTAAAAATCTGCTGCATGGGATTAACTCCGAAGTATACATTGCAGAAGAAGAGAGCAGTGAACTCAAACACATAGCGATGGAAACTCTGTAAAATGCAACATGAAAAGAAAAAGAATTTTTTTAAAAAATGAACAAAGCAATAGTAAGCTGTTAGGCAACTTCAAGTGGTCCAACATATGACTCCCCAAAAGGGAGAAATTAGGGAACAGAAAACTATGTGAAAATCAGTGGTGAAAATCTTCTAAATTTTATAAAAACTATAAACCAATAGTAGAAGCAAGCTCAATGGTCCTCAAGCACAAGAAACATGAAGAAAACTACACCAAGGAATATTATAATAAAATTGCCCAAAACCATTAATAAAGAGAAAAATCTTGAAAATTGAGAAAAAAGGAAACGTGGAAAGAAAAAAGATGAGGATGAAAGGATGATTAAGGATTAAGGATAAACATATTTAAATTACTAGAAAAAAAATCTGTCAATCTCGGATTCTGTAACAAGGAAATCTTTCAAAAAATTAGCCATTAGAGAAATGCAAGTTGTAGCTACCATGAGATGATACTACCTACCTATAAGAATGGCTACAATTTGAAATACTAGCCTTGGCAAATGTTGGTTAGTTCCTCAAAGAATTGGAACTCCTATACACAACTGGTGGGAATATAAAATGTTGCAACCACTTTGGTAAACAATTTTGAAGCTTCATAAAAAGCCTAACATACGCTCACCACATGATCCACCATTGGATCCCCTTTTTCCCCCAAGAGAAATGACAACATATGCCCATAAAACTTTTGCACATGAATGCTCTTAGCAGCTTTATTTTGCAGTAGCTAAAAACAAACCCAAATATTCTGATATTCATACAGGTGAGTGAGTAAAAAACATTGTAGTACATTCATACCATGGAATATTCAGCAATGAAAAGAAATGAACCATTGATTGCCAAACACAACAACAGGGAGGAACCTCAAAATAATTATGTTTGGGGAAAGAAGCTAGACAAAAAATAATCCATACCGTATGATTCCATCTGTATAAAATTTTAGAATTCAAACTAATGTATAGTGACTGAAATAGATCAAGTCAACTAGAGACAGAGAGGGTAGGCAAAAAGGAGAGATAATGAAAAGGCATTAAGAAATATTGAGTGTGCATGTTCTCACTTGTAAGTGGGAGTTGAACAATGAGAACACATGGACACAGGGAGGGGAACATCACACACTGGGGCCCGTCGGGGGGTGGAGGGCAAGGGGAAGGAGAGCATTAAGGACCAATACCTAATGCATGTGGGGCTTAAAACCTAGATGACGGGTTGATAGGTGCGGCAAACCACCATGGCACATATATACCTATGTAACAAACCTGCATGTTCTGCACATGTATCTCAGAACTTAAAGTAAAATAAAATAAAGAAACACTGGGTGTGATGGCTAGATTAACTATCTTGACTCTGGTAATAGTCTCACAGATGTATACATATGTAAAAGTGCATCAAATTAAATACTTTATAAGTACAATTTATTGGATGTCAATTATACATTAATAAACTTTTTTAAATATATGTGTTTTATATTTATCAAAGTTATATAAATTTAGCAAAATCAATACCGAGGCATACATCACCATCTTAGGATAAACTGGAATACATGAATAAATCAGAAATTTGATTTAAAAATATAAGTAAATAAACAATGACGATTTGTATTTCTCAGAACTTACCTGAGGAATATAACAATAAGCACATAGATGTGTTTCCGGGAACGTGACAGAGACAGGCTGATGAGAAAACCACAGCTACCACAGCTGCCTCTGAGCACCGTATGCTGGAACGCATCTCTGGTTATATCCCTACAACCCAGAACAACGCCATTTTTTCATTAGGAACTTTTGCATAAATCATTGCCCTCCCCCGCAACAAAGCCAGATACCTCTTCCAACATTTTCATCAGGAAAATGCAAACTTCACTGCTCCCTCATACTGGATGCTTTTGAACTAAAGTTTCAATTGGGTTCATCTGACTGGTGGGGCTTGGGTCATGTGCCTGTATCTAGATGCAAGCAAGGCTGGGAATTCAAGTTCAAAATCCATGTAGGGCAGGAAATACTCATACTGTGTCAGTTTCTCCATCATTTCTGAAGGCCATTTAGAAGATAATGGGTAGCCGCAAATAATGATAGTTTTCAATTACAATAATTACTCAGAATTAGACCTATGCCAAACTACTAACATTTCTTTAAGCATCACTTTCTAGGAAAGAAAATTTTGTACACTACAGTATTTCAAACTTCAGATGCAACATCTTTTTAATGTTTATTATTGATACTAAAGTGATGAATTACAGTTTCACTTTCAGAATGGCATCAAAAGAATATGAAATATATTAGGAATACTTTAGATGCACATAGTCTATTCATTTTTAAAGAATTTTCATATAACTTATCTGTAGTTTCAGAAAGTGGGATTACACCTTGGGCAAAATGCAATCAGTTCTCCAGAAGTTGAATTAAAGTATTAAATAGCAACTCTGATAAGGCAAAATTAATAATGTGTAAAGATGGGACAGTTATACAAAGAGCAAGGAACAACTTGGCACAAGTTGATAAACACATCTAATTTTCTACAGAAACTCATCAAGAAACTTAAGATTGTATTCTGATTTTTTAAGACCATTTCAGAAGAAAATCTTAACTCTGCTGGTTTCAATCACATAATTGGTGAGAGAAGGGTAGGAACTAAAGATGTTTTTAAGGCTTTCATTTGGAATTAATAAAAACCTTAAAAAACACAAGAGGAGAAAATTTTGAGGTTAAGATAATGAGCTGAATTTGGTAAATTTAGATTTAAAGGGGCCTGCAGGTCACCCACCTGGAAAGGTTCAGCATTCAGAAACGTTGGTCGGGAATTTAGGAAACACGGAATTGTCAGCGTCAGTTCTCAATCTTTATTTTGTTTGTATTTTGTAATAATGAGAATTTAATTCAGAAAAAAAAAGTAGCTGAAGCTTAAATAAGTTAGAAACTTAGTTCTCTCTCATGTCTGTTAAGTACAGCAGTTGGGCAGCTATGAGGCTCCACAGAAGAAGAGACCCTGTTCCTTTTCTTATGTGACTTCCTTTCCCAAGGTCCAACATGGCTGCTGGTGTCTCAGCCATCATATCTGTATTCCAGTCATCTAGAAAAAAGAAAGAAGAAAAAGTAGCAAGCCATTCCCTTTGGAGACACTTTCTGTAAGCTGCACATTACTTCCACCTTCATTCCATTGGCCAGAACATAGTAAACGGCCACACCTATCTACAAGAATGGTTGGGAAATATAGTCTTTATTCTAACCACCCATCTACCTACTCGAAAAATCTGGTCTTCTTTTACTAAGGAAAAGGAAGAGAACAGATATTGAGCAATAATTAGCATTTGGCTAACATACCTAGGACAAATGGCTCTAGCAATACTATCTCTCCCACTAAAGAAATTAAGTGGCAGTAACAGCATCATCATAGAGATCACCGCAAATCTAGTCTAATTTATACAATTAGAAACTCACTATAGTTGGCACCTTGAGAAATATTAGTGACAAATCTCTGAAAAGACACAACAGACCACAACATACAAAAATGTCAGGGCATCATGACTATACAGAACCATATATGGTTCTTAAACTATATGGCACTTAAACTATCATAGCATTACCATCAGCAGTCTACTGCTACTAATCACTTTTTATAGGGGAAAATGAACAAATTTCAGTCACATAGATAGCATGTATAATGGCCTGGGTCTGACATATAATTATGATATGAAATTAGAAACGGTGGCTAACAGTTACCAAAGGTATAAAACTCTTAATTTTGGATGACCATTTGGTTGGCCAGTTCAAACTACAGCATAGCCATAAGAGTTTTGACAAAATTATTTAAGACATCCTTCTAACTGAGAACTTCATGCTGTTTTACATCACACATTCCTCTAGGAAAAAAATTCAAAAGCTACATGCTGTGATTATTCAGGTACAAAAAGAAAACTGGAAGAAACAACAATCAGGAAGAAAAAAGGCTAAACTCTGTAAATGGAATAACTGCTATCATTTTTCTTTGCCATTACCTTGACAATAAAAGGGTTCTATGGAGGCTCCTGATTTATGGTCCTTTCAGGCAGTCACTGCTCAACAAAGCCACATTGATTTCCCTGGATTCAAGGTGGGGCAGTTCAAGGCCATTAACAATTGCAATTCACACATCTATTGGTTGATATCTATGAATTGTATCTGATCCAGACCAAATTTATGAATTGGGCTGATCTTAGTCTACTTGTCTTATCATCGACAAATAGAAACCTTTACTTTACAAGATGTCATGAGCACACCATGGACTTCTGACCTATGCCTGTGCTAGCTCTCTGGTTTGGAGACCTTAAGACTCTCTTTGAAGATTATGCACCAATAAAGTATATTAGTCTTTGATACAACTAAACGTTTAACTGCTGAGAACAGTATAATTACAGCAAGACTAACTTAAAAGAATTTAGTGAAAAAGTTCAATGTGTTTGTCTTGGGCTTTCCTTAGGTTAGTGTTATTAATAAAGTGTAATTATAAGGTCCTTTATGAAATATTTCCTCCTTTGTAAAACGTCATATGGAAAATATGCAGAGAAATAAAATAGGGATATAGAAAAGACTAAGCCAAAACTCAGCACCAATAGACATATATTAATATATGCATAAAGACAAAGAATAGAGACAGGAAAAGGACATTAGAAAAAAGCAAGCTAATATTTTAATAAATAACTGATATAGAATAAGAAAAGCCTGACATCATAGATGTGGTAAAGAGATGAATTTGAAAAATATTGAAGAAACAAAGAAAAATTGAAGTCTTAACTATATAGCTGGGGTCTATCATTTAAAAGCTTTCTGCAGATGATAGCATGAGCTGAGTTGTGAAGGACAAGTAGGAGATGATAGAGAGAACAGCATATATAAAGATAGCAAGACCTGATCCAGTAGCCCATCTGGAGCACTGCATGCAAAAGATGAGGTGGGGGTATGAGGTAGAGATAACCAGAGTTCAAATCATCATGTGCTTAATTCAGTAAGGCAGAGTTTAGTTTTGTCCTAAAGGCTCTACAGAACTACTGAAAGAGTTTAAACAGAGAAGTAATATGATCGGATATGCACGTTAGAAAAATCACCAAAGCAAAGAGAAGAGCACATAGGAATGTGGTCAGAGGAGACAGAAATACAATAATATAGGTTAGAAGTGAAAGGATTGTGAACTTAAAGACACTGGGAAAGAGGAAAAGGCAATTAAATTCAAGAGTTTGTTAGAAAATAGAAGGTGTAGGCATTGTGAATCAATTGGATGAGGTGGTGAGAGAGAAAGAATAAGAAAGAAGTATAAGAAGTCATCAACCGAACTTAAACCCCACTGACAGCATTAGACAGATCATTGAGGCAGAAAACTAACAAAAAAATTCTGGACTTAAATATGACACTTGACAAATGGTACCTAATAGACACCTACAAAATATTCCACCCAGCAACCATAGAATGTACATCCTTCACATCTACACACAGAACATACTCAAAGGTCAACCACATACTCAGCCATTCAAATTTATTGAATTTCAATAAATTCAAAAACATAGAAATATTCTCACATCACAGTGGAATGAAACAGAAAGCAATATCAAGAAGATCTCTCAAAACCACAGAATTACATGAAATTAATAACACCCTGCTCCTAAATGACTTTTGGGTAAACAATGAAATTAAGGAAGAATTTTTTTTAATTTCCTTGAAATAAATGAAAACAGAGACACAACATAGCAAAATCTCTGTGATGCAGCAAAAGCAATGTTATGACAAAAGATTATAGCACTAAATACGCACCTCAAAAAGCTAGAAAGATCTCAAATTAACGATCTAACATCACACCAACAGGAACTAGAAAAAGGTAAATGAACTAACCCCACAGCTAGCAAAAGGAAAGAAATAACTAAAAGTCAGAGTGGAACTGAATGAAATGAGACACAAAAATCTATACAAAAAACATCAACAAAACTAAAAGTGAGTTCTTTGAAAGAATAAACAAGATCAAGAGGCCACCAGCTAGATTAACAACAAAAAGAGAGAGATCCAAATAAGCACAATCAGAAACAACAAAAGTGACATTAGCACCAATCCCACAGAAATACAAAAGATTCTCAGAGACCACTATGAACACATCTACACACACGAACTACAAAATCTAGAGGAAATACATAAATTCCTAGAAACATACAATCTACTAACATTTATTCAGAAAGAAATATTGAAACCTTTAACAGACCAATATCAAGTTCCAAAATTGAATAAGTAATAAAAAAAAAACCTACCAACCAAAAAATGCTCCACAGCAAATAGATTCACAGCAAAATTCTACCAGACATACAAAGAAGAGCTTGTTTCAATTCTACAGAAATTATTCCAAAAACAGAAAGAGGAAGGACTCCTTCCTAACTCATTCTATGAAGCCAGCATTCACCTGATACCAAAACCTGGCAAAGATACAAAGAAAAAAAACAAACTACAGGCCAATATTCCTGATCAACATAGATACAAAAATCTTCAATAAGATACTAGCAAATCAAATTCAACAGCATATTGAAAAGTTAATTCACCATGATGATGTAGCCTTCATTCCTAGGGTGTAAAGTTCATGCAACACACACATATCAATAAATTTGATTTACCACATAAAGAGAATTGACAACAAAACATATGATCATTGTAAAAGAGGTATAAAAAGCTTTAGATAAAATCCAACATCTCTTAATGATTAAAAAAAACTCAACAAACTAGGCACTGAAGCAATGTATCTGAAAATAAGAAGATTCATCTATGACAAATGCACGACCAACATCATACTAAACAGACCAAAAAAAAAAAAAAAAGAAGCATTCTCATTGAGAACTGGAACAAGACAAGGATGCCCATTCTTACCACTCCAATTCAACCAATACAACATAGTACTAGAAGTACCAGGCAGACCAATCAAGCAAGATAAGGAAATAAAAGGCATCCAAATAGGTAAAGAATAAGTCTAACTATCTCTCTTCACTGATAATATGATTCTATGCCTAGAAAACCCTAAAGACCCTGCCAAAGCTTCTGGAACTGATCAACACTTTCAGTAAAGTTACACAATACAAAATCAATGTACAAAAATCCAGAGCATTTCTATATACCAATAATGTTCAAGTTGATAGCCTAATCAAGAATGCAGTCTCATTTACAATAGCTACAAAAAAAAATACCTAGGAATACATCTACCTAAGGAGGTGAAAGATCTCCACAAGGAGAACTACAAAACACTCCTCAAAGGAATCATAGATGACACAAACAAATGGAAAAACATTTTATGTTCATGGATTGGAAGAATCAATATTATTAAAATGGCCACACTTCCCAAAGCAATCTACAGATTCAACACTATTCCTATCAAACAATCAATGTCATTTTTTACAGAGCTAGAAAAAAACTATTCTACAATTCATGTGGAACCAAAAAAGAGCTTGAGAAGCCAAAGGAATACTAAGCAAAAAGAACAAAGCTGGAAACATAACATTACCCAACTTAAAACTATACTATAAAGCTACAGTAACAAAAACAGCATGATACTGCTACAAAAACAGGCATATAGACCAATGAAACAGAATAGAGAGCCCAGAAACAGTGCCACGCACAGCCATCTGATCTTTGACAAACTCAACAAAAACAAGCAATGGGGAAAGAACTTCCTATTCAATAAATGGATCTGGGATATCTGACTAGCCATATGCAGAAAAATGACACTGGACTCCTACCTTTCACCATACACAAAAAGTAACTGAAGATGGATTAAAGATTTCATGTAAGACCTCAAACTATAAGAATCCTAGAAGAAAGCCTAAGAAACACCATTCTGGACATCAGCCTTGGGAAAGAATTTATGACTAAGTCCTCAAAAGCACTTGCAACAGAAACAAAAATTCACAAGTGGGACCTAATTAAACTAAAGAGCTTCTACACAGCAAAAGAAACTATCAACAGAGTACACAGACAACCTACAGAATGAGAGAAAATATTTGCAAACTATGCATCCAACAAAGGTCTACTATCTGGAATCTATAAGCAACTTCAACAATTCAACAGGCAAAAACCAACTTAACCCCATTAAAAAACAGGCAACAGACATGGACAGACATTTCTCACAAGAAGACATACAACATATGTCTTCTCATATGTCAGCAAACATATGAAATAATGCTCCACATAACTGTCAGAGAAATGCAAGTCAAAACCACGGTGAGATTCCATCTCACACCAGTCGGAATGGCTATTATTAAAAAGTCAAAAAACACAGATGCTGGCGAGGCTGTGGAGAAAAGGGAATGCTTATACACTGTTGATGGGAATGTAAATTAGCTCAGCTACTGTAGAAAGCAGTTTAGAGATTTCTCAAAGAACTAAAAGCAGAACTACCATTTGACCCAGCAATCCCATTATGGAGATATCTATATATCTCTCCATATATATATAGATAGATAGATAGATATCTATATCTATATATATATAGATAGATAGATATCTATATCTATCTATCTATATATATATATATATCTACTGGAGGATATGTATGTATCCAAAAGAAAATAAATTGTTCTACCAAAAAGACACATGCATACAATGCATACACATGTTCATTGCAGCACTCTTCAGAATAGCAAAGATATAGAATCAACCTAGGTGCCCATTAATGGTAGACTGAACAAAGAAAATGTGCTGCATATATACCATAGACTATTACACAGCCATAAAAAAAGAATAAAATCATGTCCTTTGCAGCAATGTGGATGTAGCTGGAGGCCATTATCCTAAATGAATTAATACAGGAACAAAAAATGAAATACTGCATGTTCTTACTTTTAAGTGGGAGCTAAACATTGGGTACTCATGAATATAAAGATAGCAACAAGAGAAACTGGGGACTACTGGAGTGGGGAAAGAGGCATGGGGACAAGGGTTGGAAAATTGTTGGGTACTATGCTCACTATCTGGGTGATGGTATCATTTGTATCCCAAACCTCGGCATCACACAATATACCCATGTAACAAACCTGCACATGTAAAGTCTGAATCTGAAATAAAAGTTGAAAAAATAATAATAAAAGAAAAACATAAATAAATATTTGCACACATAAAAGTCACCATCCACGTTTCGGGCTTGAGAAACAATGCAGCTGGTTTTGTCATTCTCTGAAATGTGGTCTCCAGGAAAATGAAGAAGGCTAGGGAAAAATGGTAAGTTCACTTTTAATGATGTCCAACTTGAGCCGCCTGGGGTTGGTAAGGAAATATCAGGAGGCAATTAATTGGTGAATCTGAAATTTGGCCCAAATTGGGGTTCAGTGACTCATGTAGAATAAGACTTAAGAGAAATAATTTAACTAGAGAATGATATTGATGTGAATAAATTTATTGAAGATTATTGAAACCACAATGTGTAAATGAGAAAAATACACAAGGTGTATATGCCTGCAATTGTAAAATATTTCAGTCAGTTTTGAGTTTAGTCTATAGTCCTCCCTCATTAAGGAATTGGTATTTACCCTCGACCAGGTGGATCTGGTAATAGCTCCTTTCTGTGTTGTTCTAGGCAAACCCCATTACCGTCTGTGTCTCATTAGGTTTGACCAGGAGTATGATGTGAGCCTATTGCTGAGTCTTAAGCTTTGCTTATGAAGTTGTAAAAGTCTTTGAATACTGAGTCTCTCTTCATCAACTCCCTTGGACGTTTGCCCTATGATTCTGCTGTTTTCTTTTTTTTTAATTATAATTTAAGTTTTAGGGTACATGTGCACAACGTGCAGGTTTGTTACATATGTATACATGTGACATGTTGGTGTGCTGCACCCATTAACTCGTCATTTAACATTAGGTATATCTCCTAATGCTATCCCTCCCCCGTTCCCCCACCCCACAACAGGCCCCGGTGTGTGATGTTCCCCTTCCTGTGTCCATGAGTTCTCATTGTTCAATTCCCACCTATGAGTGAGAACATGTGGTGTTTGGTTTTTTGTCCTTGAGATAGTTTGCTGAGAATGATGGTTTCCAGCTTCATCCATGTCCCTACAAAGGACATGAACTCATCATTTTTATGGCTGCATAGTACTCCATGGTGTATATGTGCCACATTTTCTTAATCCAGTCTATCATTGTTGGACATTTGGCTTGGTTCCAAGTCTTTGCTATTGTGAATAGTGCCACAATAAACATACGTGTGCATGTGTCTTTATAGCAGCATAATTTATAATCCTTTGGGTATATACTCAGTAATGGGATGGCTGGGTCAAATGGTATTTCTAGTTCTAGATCCCTGAGGAATGGCCACACTGACTTCCACAATGGTTGAACTAGTTTACAGTCCCACCAACAGTGTAAAAGTGTTCCTATTTCTCCACATCCTCTCCAGCACCTGTTGTTTCCTGACTTTTTAATGATCGCCATTTTAACTGGTGTGAGATGGTATCTCATTGTGGTTTTGATTTGCATTTCTCTGATGGCCAGTGATGATGAGCATTTTTTCATGTGTTTTTTGGCTGCATAAATGTCTTCTTTTGAGAAGTGTCTGTTCATGTCCTTCACCCACTTTTTGATGGAGTTGTTTGTTTTTTTCTTGTAAATTTGTTTGGGTTAGCCCTTTGTCAGATGAGTAGATTGCAAAAATTTTCTCCCATTCTGTAGGTTGCCTAATCACTCTGATGGTAGTTTCTTTTGCTGTGCAGAAGCTCTTTAGTTTAATTAGATCCCATTTGTCAATTTTGGCTTTTGTTGCCATTGCTTTGGGTGTTTTAGACATGAAGTCCTTGCCCTTGCCCATGCCTATGTCCTGAATGATATTGGCTAGGTTTTCTTATACGGTTTTTATGGTTTTAGATCTAACATTTAAGTCTTTAATCCATCTCGAATTAATTTTTGTATAAGGTGTAAGGAAGGGATCCAGTTTCAGCTTTCTACATATGGCTAGCCAGTTTTCCCAGCACCATTTATTAAATAGGGAATCCTTTCCCCATTTCTTGTTTTTGTCAGGTTTGTCAAAGACCAGGTAGTTGTAGATATGTGGCATTATTTCTGAGGGCTCTGTTCTGTTCCATGGGTCTATATCTCTTTTTTGGTACCAGTATCATGGTGTTTTGGTTACTGTAGCCTTTTAGTATAGCTCGAAGTCGGGTAGCGTGATGCCTCCAGCTTTGTTCTTTTGGCTTAGGATTGACTTGGCAATGAGGGCTCTTTTTTGGTTCCATATGAACTTTAAAGTATTTTTTCCAATTATATGAAGAAAGTCATTGGTAGCTTGATGGGGATGGCATTGAATCTATAAATTGCCTTGGGCAGTATGGCCATTTTCACGATATTGATTCTTCCTACCCATGAGCATGGAATGTTCTTCCATTTGTTTGTATCCTCTTTTATTTCAGTGAGCAGTGGTTTGTAGTTCTCCTTAAAGAGGTCCTTCACATCCCTTGTAAGTTGGACCCTAGATATTTTATTCTCTTTGAAGCAATTGTGAATGGGAGTTCACTCATGATTTGCCTCTCTGTTTGTCTGTTATTGGTGTATAATAATGCTTGTGGTTTTTGCACATTGATTTTGTATCCTGAGACTTTGCTGAAGTTGCTTATCAGCTTAAGGAGATTTTGGGCTGAGAAGATGGGGTTTTCTAGATATACTATCACATCATCTGCAAATAGGGACAATTTGACTTCCTCTTTTCCTAACTGAATACCCTTTATTTCCTTCTCCTGCCTGATTGCCCTGGCCAGAACTTCCAACACTATGTTGAATAGGAGTGGTGAGAGAGGGCATCCCTGTCATGTGCCAGTTTTCAAAGGGAATGCTTCCAGGTTTTACCCATTAAGTATGATGTTGGCTGTGGGTTTGTCAGCTCTTATTATTTTGAGATATGTCCCATCAATACCTAATTTACTGAGAGTTTTTAGCATGAAAGTTGTTGAATTTTGTCAAAGGCCTTTTCTCCATCTATTGAGATAAACATGTGGTTTTTGTCTTTGGTTCTGTTTATATGCTGGATTACGTTTATTGATTTGCATATGTTGAACCAGACTTGCATCCCAGGGATGAAGCCCACTTGATCATGGTGTATAAGCTTTTTGATGTGCTGCTGGATTCGGTTTGCCAGTATTTTATTGAGGATTTTTGCATCGATGTTCATCAGGGATATTGGTCTAAAATTCTCTATTTTTGTTGTGTCTCTGCCAGGTTTTGGTATCAGGATGATGCTGGCCGCATAAAATGAGTTAGGGAGGAGTCCCTCTTTTTCTATTGATTGGAATAGTTTCTGAAGGAATGGTACCAGTTCCTCCTTGTACCTCTGGTAGAATTCAGCTGTGAATCCGTCTGCTCCTGGACTTTTTTTGGTTGGTAAGCTATTAATTATTGCCTCAATTTCAGAGCCTGTTATTGGTCTATTCAGAGATTCAACTTCTTCCTGGTTTAGTCTTGGGAGGGTGTATGTGTTGAGGAATTTACCCATTTCTCTAGATTTTCTACTTTATTTGCATAGAGGTGTTTATAGTATTCTCTGATGGTAGTTTGTATTTCTGTGGGATCGGTGGTGATAACCCCTTTATCATTTTTTATTGTGTCTATTTGATTCTTCTCTCTTTTCTTCTTTATTAGTCTTGCTAGTGGTCTATCAATTTTGTTGATCTTTTCAAAAAAACCAGCTCCTGGATTCACTGATTTTTTGAAGGGTTTTTTGTGTCTATATTTCCTTCAGTTCTGCTCTGATTTTAGTTATTTCTTGCCTTCTGCTAGCTTTTGAATGTGTTTGCTCTTGCTTCTCTAGTTCTTTTAATTGTGATGTTAGGGTGTCAATTTTAGATCTTTCCTGCTTTCTCTTGTGGGCATTTAGTGCTATAAAGTTCCCTCTACACACTGCTTTGAATGTGTCCCAGAGATTCTGGTATGTTGTGTCTTTGTTCTCATTGGTTTCAAAGAACATCTTTATTTCTGCCTTCATTTCATTATGTACCCAGTAGTCATTCAGGAGCAGGTTGTTCAGTTTCCATGTAGTTGAGTGCTTTTGAGTGAGTTTCTTAATCCTGAGTTCTAGTCTGATTGCACTGTGGTCTGAGAGACAGTTTGTTATAATTTCTGTTCTTTTACATTTGCTGAGGAGTGCTTCACTTCCAACTATGTGGTCAATTTTGGAATAGGTGTGGTGTGGTGCTGAAAAAAATGTATATTCTGTTGATTTGGGATGCAGAATTCTGTCAATGTCTATTAGGTCCGCTTGGTGCAGAACTGAGTTCAATTCCTGGATATCCTTGTTAACTTTCTGCCTCGTTGATCTGTCTAATGTTGATAGTGGGGTGTTAAAGTCTCCCATTGTTATTCTGTGGGAGTCTAAATCTTTTTGTAGGTCTCTAAGGACTTGCTTTATGAATCTGGGTGCTCCTGTGTTGGGTGCATATATATTTAGGATAGTTAGCTCCTCTTGTTCAATTGATCCCTTTACCATTATGTAATGGCCTTCTTTGTCTCTTTTGATCTTTGTTGGTTTAAGGTCTGTTTTATCAGAGACTAGGATTGCAACCCCTACCTTTTTTTGTTTTCCATTTGCTTGGTAGATCTTCCTCCATTCCTTGATTTTGAGCCTATGTGTGTCTCTGCATGTTAGATGTATTTCCTGAATATAGCACACTGATGTGTATTGACTCTTTATCCAATTTGCCAGTCTGTGTCTTTTAATTGGAGCATTTAGCCCATTTACACTTAAGGTTAATATTGTTATGTGTGAATTTGATCCTGTCATTATGATGTTAGCTGGTTATTTTGCTCGTTAGTTGATGCAGTTTCTTCCTTGCCTCGATGGTCTTTACAATTTGGCATGTTTTTGCAGTGGCTGGTATCCGTTGTTCCTTTCCATGTTTAGTGCTTCCTTCAGGAGCTCTTGTAGGGCAGGTCTGGTGGTGACAAAATCTCTCAGCATTTGCTTATCTGTAAAGTATTTTGTTTCTCCTTCACTTATGAAGCTTAGTGTGGCTGGATATGAAATTCTGGGTTGAAAATTCTTTTCTTTAAGAATGTTGAATATCGGCCCCCACTCTCTTCTGGCTTGTAGAGTTTCTGCTGAGAGATCAGCTGTTACTCTGATGGGCTTCCCTTTGTGTGTAACCCGACCTCTCTCTCTGGCTGCCCTCAACATTTTTTCCTGCATTTCAACTTTGGTGAATCTGACAATTATGTGTCTTGGAGTTGCTCTTCTTGAGGAGTATCTTTGTGGCATTCTCTGTATTTCCTGAATCTGAATGTTGGCCTGCCTTGCTAGATTGGGGAAGTTCTCCTGGATAATATCCTGCAGAGTGTTTTCCAACTTGGTTCCGTTCTCCCTGTCACTTTCAGGTACACCAATCAGACGTAGATTTGGTCTTTTCACATAGTCCCATGTTTCTTGGAGGCTTTGTTCATTTCTTTTTATTCTTTTTTCTCTAAACTTCTCTTCTCGCTTCATTTCATTCATTTGATCTTCCATCACTGATACCCTTTCTTCCAGTTGATCGAATCGGCTATTGAGGCTTGTGCATTCGTCATGTCGTTCTAGTGCCTTGGTTTTCAGCTCCATGAGGTCCTTTAAGGACTTCTCTGCATTGGTTATTCTAGTTAGCCATTCGTCTAATCTTTTTTCCAGGTTTTTAACTTCTTTGCCATGGGTTCAAACTTCCTCCTTTAGCTCGGAGTAGTTTGAAGCCTTCTTCTCTCAACTCGTCAAAGTCATTCTCCGTCCAGCTTTGTTCCGTTGCTGGTGAGGAGCTGCGTTCCTTTGGGGAAGAAGAGGCACTCTGATTTTTAGAATTTTCAGTTTTTCTGCTCTGTTTTTTCCCCATCTTTGTGGTTTTATCTACCTTTGGTCTTTGATGATGGTGACATACAGATGGGGTTTTGGTGTGGATGTCCTTTCTATTTGTTAGTTTCCTTCTAATAGTCAGGACCCTCAGCTGCAGGTCTGTTGGAGTTTGCTGGAGGTCCACTCCAGACCCTGTCTGCCTGGGTATCAGCAGCAGAGGCTGCAGAACAGTGGATATTGGTGAACAGCAAATGTTCCTGCCTGATCATTCCTCTGGAAGTTTTGTCTCAGAGGAGTACCCAGCCGTGTGAGGTGTCAGTCTGCCCCTACTGCGGAGTGCCTCCCAGTTAGGCTACTCGGGGATCAGGGACCAACTTGAGGAGGCAGTCTGTCCGTTTTCAGATCTCAAGCTGCGTGCTGAGGGAACCACTACTCTCTTCAAAGCTGTCAGACAGGGACATTTAAGTCTGCAGAGGTTTCTGCTGCCTTTTATTTGGCTATGCCCTGCCCCTAGAGGTGGAGTCTACAGAAGCAGGCAGGCCTCCTTGAGCTGTGGTGGGCTCCACCCAGTTCAAGCTTCCCTGTGATTTGTTTACATACTCAAGCCTCAGCAATGGCAGGTGCCCCTCCCCCAGCCTCACTGCTGCCTTGCAGTTTGATCTCAGACTGCTGTGCTAGCAATGAGTGAGGCTCCGTGGGCATAGGACCCTTCATGCCAGGTGCAGGATACAATCTCCTGGTGTGCTGTTTGCTAAGACGGTTGGAAAAGTGCAGTATTAGGGTGGGAGTGACCTGATTTTCCAGGTGCCCTCTGTCACCCCTTTCCCTGGCTAGGAAAGAGAATTCCCTGACCCTTTGTGCTTCCTGGGTGAGGCGATGCCTCGCCCTGCTTTGGCTCACGCTCAGTGTGCTGCACCCACTGTCCTGCACCCACTGTCTGACGCTCCCCAGTGAGATGAACCCGGTCCCTCAGTTGGAAATGCAGAAATCACCTGTCTTCTGTGTCACTCACACTGGGAGCTGTAGACTGGAGCTGTTCCTATTCGGCCCAATTCTGTTGTTTTCAAGTGAGTCTTCTAGCTCTTAGATTCTTCTATTGAGATTGTCATTGTTTTCTAGCAAGGACTGTGCTTCTTTTATTTCTTCATGATATTAGGTTGGTGCTAAAGTAATTACAGTTTTGGCCACTACTTTCAATGTTAAACACTGCAATTACTTTTGCACCAACCTATATGTTGATTGAAAATATTTCAGAGCCCTAATTATGGGATGAATTTCTTCCTTCTAGATGCTTCCTTTGCAATATGATTGTACTCCCTTGGAAATAGCTCATTTCAGAAAGCTGTCTGCTTTCTTCATGCCCAATATAACATGAATTACCCTAAAAACACACTCTTAGGCAGAGTGAGTGGTGGCCTCCTTCTTCCAGACTTCTGTTGACCTAAAGAGGTTCATGTATGACCAACGAGAAAAAGCTCCCAAATGCCTTATATACCAGCCCCTATTCCTGTTTACTTTTAAGTAGTGTAGAACTGAGTCAGAAAAAAAAAAAGTGAGTCATCCTCCCAATTGTTCAATTTCTAAATTTGTTTGGGATTGTGCAGACACACTAAATGATCCCAGTCACAACTGGGAAGGAAGTTTCCCTCCTCTTAATTCTCCTGCCAGTAAGAAGTGGGTATGCCACAATGTACTTAGGTCCTCCAGAATGGGGTAGAACTGGGTTTGGAGCATCTGTTCAATCTTATACCAGAAGAAATATAGCTACATTAACAGGAAACACACCCTTTTCTAACAACTATCCAACTGGAGAATCGATCCTTTATTTGCTTGTGACTCCAATACACAACCCTTTGGAATCTAGATATAGAGTTAAGGTGTACTGTGTCAGATTGCCTGGAATCAGAGCTTGGCTCAGCAGCTTATCAGTTGCTTGACACTGAGCATCTTACTTAACCCTACTTTTATTCAATTTCTTCATCTGTAAAATGGGGATAATAATAGGACCTAGCTCATGACATTGATGCGAGGATTAATGACACAACATATGACAAGTGATTAAAACAGTATCCAGAATATAGTATGCACTCAACGTTAGCTATTAATGTAAAATAAAAAAAGACTTTTTTCTTGCATTTGTGGCAGTTTATTTTGCCTTGTTTGTGGGGTTTTGTTTGGTCGGTTGTTTTGTTTCTTAATGAAGATGGGAACCTGATGCTGCTAGATGGAAACTAGGGAAGAATAAACAATGGGTCTTCATGGGTGGACACACACCATGCCTTGTTCCACTGTTTCAGGCAGTGACCCATCAGTATATGTCACTCAGGGAAGAAGAAAGCACAGTGGTATATCCTGGCACCAAGTGCACAGCATCTCCCTGAACACAACAAGCAGCTGGGCTGGAACAAAGCCAGGGAAGGAATGCAATCTCTTTGAAAAAAAAATCACAACACATCTTCCTATTCTGACAGCCCAGGGGAAAGAGGCAGCTTTATGGAATAAAGCAGAAATGTGCTATGAGGTCCTCCAATGAAAAGCATCAGAGAAGCACACCCTATTGTTGTGCAAAAACCCCTACTTGTATGTACACTAAGAGCTTTGGCAGTCACCCGAATTGTGCTGTAAAGAGGAGAGGATTTTGACTGTTTTTCCCTGATATGGCATATTTCTTCCTGGATTTGGTGGGTGCTACCACAGCTTCTATGAACAAACAACATTACAGAGGAAGTCTCCTGAATAAGAATTTTTCCATTGTAATCTGAATGTGTTCACCCTTCTGAGAATATTGTGTAGGTATCGTTTTTGGGTTCCTAAAATTTTTATCTACCACAAAGGTGGCAAACTAAGATTTAATCCACCTGTAAATTCATCATAACCAGTTTACAAACAGTGGTTACAGACAGAAACCAAGAAAAGGGAAAAGATAAAGGTAAAAAGAGGCCACCAATAAAGAGTTAGAGAGAGAAAGACACAGAGAAGGGAAGAACACACACCTGCTGGAAATAATAAGAAAAATGTGAACTAATATTTATGCCGGAGGTTTTACTTTCTCCCTTCAGACAATAGAACGTTTATTTAATGAGTCTCTCTCTATCAACTTGTCAAGCAAAATAGCTGTACCTTCTGGGCCTCGAGCTTGGGGAAAGGAGCTAAAGTGTCATTCCCCCACGAAGCTTCTTAAGCTGAGTGTCTCAAGCATATTGCACAGGGAAAAGGAAAATCCCAAATAACCAGAATCTCCTCCATCCCAAGAATTGCCTGCGCCATCTAGTGGCAGCATGTGATATAACCTTGAAGAGGTTATCAGTGGAATCTCTAGAGCTTCTCCCTTTTCCTGTAGTTAGGATGAGTTAAATTATCCACCGTCACAGGATGTCAGTGATGGAGAGACCTTAGCAAAGCCAATTATTTCAATTCTGCCTGCACAAGAGAACCATATAGAGAACTTCTAAAAATTAGATTAGTGCCTCGGTCTTCTGCCAAATAAGAGGAATCAGAATATCTATGACAAGGGCCAAAGAAATTGGGATTTTTAAAAAAACTCTTCAGTCAATTAAGGTGAATCCAGCCTTGAAAAACACTGAGCTAATACAACCCTTCCTTATTTTAAAATGTAAAGAGAAGGGACAAGTTACCCTTTTTTGTTTAGTTACTGGGAGAACAGAGATAGGAACTGAAACCCTCATTCGAATTTTGATATCTTATTACAGCCATGTGAAAGTCATGAGACTATGAAGGGTCAGGGCAGGAGGGAGGCAAGAAGCACCACTCAGACCCAGAAACTATGACTTCCCTTTAGAGTGGAGTTGTTTTGCTCCTTGCTTTTTTCTCTCTCCTGTCCTGAAATCCACTCCAAAATTGTTCAAACTAAATCAACATATGCAAGCAGCATTTATTTGAAAACATGCTTTTTAACATTATACGTACATATATATACATATATACACATATATATACATATATAGATATAGATATATATAGAGAGAGAGATTCTTTTTTCCCAAGATGGTGGATTAGAAGCTTTCAGTGTGCCTCGACCACTTGGAAATAGCAAGATATTGCATAAAGATCAACTCTGTGAGCATTAATTCAAGAAAGAAAATGGGTAATATGGTTTGGCTTTGCATCCCCACTCAAATCTCACCTTGAATTGCGATAATCTCCACGTGTCAAGGGTGGGACCAGGTGGAGATAATTGAATCATGGGGGCAGTTTCCCCCATGCTGTTCTCATGATGGTGAGTGGGTTCTCACAAGATCTGATGGCTATATAAAGGGCTTTCCCCATCTCTGAGCACTCATTCTCTCTCCTGCCATGCTGTGAGGAGGTGCCTTCCACCATAATTGTAAGTTTCTTGAGGCCTCCCCAGCCATGTGGAACTGTGAGTCCATTAAACCTTTTTCCTTTATAAATTACACAGTCTCAGGAATTTTTTCGTAACAGCATGAAAACAGACCAGTACAGTAACTTGGTACTGGGTAGTGGGGGGCTGCTGTAAAGATAGCTGAAAATGTGGAAGTGATTTTACAACTGGGTAACAGGCCGAGGTTGGAACAGTTTGGAGGGCTCAGAAGAAGACAGGAAGATGTGAGAAAGTTTGGAACTTCCTAGAGACTTGTCTAATGGTTTTGACCAAAATGCTGACAGAGGTATGGACAATGAAGTCCAGGCTAAGGTGGTTTCAGATAGAGATGACGAACTTGTTGGGAACTAGAATAAAGGTGACTCTTGCTATGCTTTAGCAAAGGGACTGGTGGTATTTTGCCCCTGCCCTAGAGATCTGTGGAACTTTGAACTTGAGAGAGATGATTTAGGGTACCTGGTGGAAGAAATTTCTAAGCAGCAAAGCATTCAAGATGTGACTTGGGTGCTGTTAAAAGCATTCAGTTTCACATATTCACAAAGATATGATTTGGAATTGGAATTTATGTTTAAAAGGGAAGCAGAGCACAAAAGTTTAGAAAATTTGCAGCCTGATGATGCAATAGAAAAGAAAAACCCATTTCCTGAGGAGAAATTCAAGCCCATCACAGCAATTTGCATAAGTAACAAGGAGCAGAATGTTAATCACCAAGACAATGGGAAAATGTCCCCAGGGTATGTCAGTGACCTTCATGGCAGCCCGTCCCATTATAGGCCCAGACACCTAGGAGGAAAATATGGTTTCGTGGGACCAGGTCCAGGGCCTCCCTGATGTGTGCAGCCTAGAGACTTGGTGCCCTGTTTCCCAGCCACTCTAGCCATGGCTAAAAAAGGCCAAGGTACAGCTCTGGCCATGGCTTCAGAGGGCACAAGCCCCAAGCCTGGCAGGATCCACACGGTGTTGAGCCTGTGGGTGCAGAGAAGTCAAGAACTGAAGTTTGGGGACCTCCACCTAGATTTCAGAGGATATATGGAAACACCTAGATGTCCAAGCAGAAATTTGCTGCAGAGGTAGAGCCCTCACGGAGAACCCTCTGCTAGGGCAGAGTGGAAGGGAAAGGTGAGGTCGGGGCCCCCATACAAAGTCCCCACTGGGGCACTGCCTAGTGGAGCTGCAAGAAGAGGGCCACCATCCTCCAGACCCCAGAATGGTAGATCCATCACCAGCTTTCACAGTACACCTGGAAAACTGCAAACACTCAGTGACAGTCACGAAAACAGCTGAGAGGAGTCTGCACCCTGCAAGGCCACAGGGGCAGAGCTGCCAAGGATGTGGAAGCCTACCTCTTGCATCAGTGTGACCTGGATATGAGACATAGAGTCAAAGGAGACCATTTTGGAGCTTTAAGTTTTAATGACTGCCCTATTGGATGTCGGACTTGCATGGGGACTGTAGACCCTTTGTTTTGGCCAATTTCTCCCATTTGGAATAGGTGTATTTACCCAAGGCCTGTACCTCCACTGTATCTAGGAAGGAACTAACTTGCTTTGCTTTGGATTTTATAGCCTATAGGCAGAAGAGACTTGCCTTATCTCAGATGAAACTTTGGACTTGGACTTTTGGGTTAATGCTGGAATGAGTTAAGACTTTGCGGGACTGTTGGGAGGGCGAGATTGTGTTTTGAAATGTGAGGACATAAGATTTGGGAGGAGCCAGTGGTGGAATGATATCACGTGGCTGTGTCCCCACCCAAATCTCATCTTGAATTGTGATAATCCCCAGGTGTCAAGGGTGGGATCAGGTGGAGATAATTGAATCATGGCAGCGGTTTCCCCCATGCTGTTCTCATGATAGTGGATGAGTTCTCATGAGATCTGATGGTTTTATAAGGGGCTTCCCCCTTTGCTTGGCACTCATTCTCTCTCCTGCCACCCTGTGAAGATGTGCCTTCCACCATAATTGTAAGTTTCCTGAGGCCTCCCCTAAAAACCATGGATAACTGTGAGTCAATTAAACCTTTTTTCCTTATAAATTATCCAGTCTTGGGAATTTCTTCATACACTGTGAGAACAAACTAATACAACACGAACCCTCTGATATTGTTAAAGGTACTCCATCTCCCAAGGAGAAGAACGTGGGCAAACAGCCCTTGTGATGGTGTCTGGCTGACAATGTGTGAAGCCCCAGTACGTGAGAGGGGAGGAGAGCCTCCCTCTGCTACTCACCTTTCCACTGGGGATCCCAGCAACCTAGGCTGAGGGAGAGCACTTTTTTTCTCCCAAGTCCTGGAGCTAACTTGGAGAGAGGCTTGGAAGTGCTAAGAGGAAAAGACACAGGGAAAAGCAGGCATTTTCTCAGACCCAGGACTGAAAGCAGGATGCAATTTTTAACCCAAGTGCATAAAAAGTCAGCCGTTCTTTGGCAATCTGGCACTGTGGCTGCACAGGCATTTTTGTCTTGGGCCAGAGATTGGAGCGCTTGCTCTGGAGTGGTGTAGAGGTCTCCACAGCCAGAATTATAGAAAGTGCCTCATCAGTAGGCACTGGAATTGTGCTCTCCCCTGTCACAGACCTGGAGCTGGAGGAAAACTGCTCATCCGGTTTCTCCTGGATGAGGAGACTTTCAGCCGGGACCAACTTGGAGACATAGAACAGGTTTATGTGTATCATTGCTGGGTGGCCCAACCTCCTTCTCTGAGATCATGGTGCAGTGGGTCCCTCTCCACTCCACCCCCAGGCAGAAATCCAGGTATTTGAAACACCTGGTGACATTGACTAGCAACCTAAGATACCCCACCCTGCCTGTGCAGAGATCATGGTGCAGCAGGGCCCTCCCTACTTCATGCCCAGGCAGGTCTCCTAGCAGTTGCAGCTACCATTCACACAGATCAGCATACCCAGCCACCCAACCCTTCCTGTGTAGAGACTATGGTGAAGCCCAGGCCCTCTCTGCTCCACACTCTGGCAGATCTCCAGGCATTTGGAGCATCCACTCACCTGAATCAACAGCCTGAGCCAGCCCACCCATCCTGTTCCAACACCATGGTGAAGCACAGCCCTCTTTGCTCCATGCACAGGCATATCTCCAGGCAGTAAGAGCACCTGTTATCCTGGCTTGCCAGCCTGAGCTCTCCCACCCTTTCTGTGCAGAGACTGTGGTCCAGCAAGGCCCTCTACACTCCACACCCAGGCAGATCTCCATGCATCTAGAGCACCCACTCTCCTGGAATAGGAATTTAGGCTGCCTTCCATCCCCATGCAGAGAACTTGGGGCCAGGAAGGTTTCCCAGCTCCATGCCTAGATAAATCTCTGGTTTGAAGGCAAGAGAGGGAAATAAAAGCCATCCAAATAAGTAAAGAAGATGTCAAACTGTCTCTCTTCACTGATATGATTCTATGCCTAGAAAACCCTAAAGACCCACCAAAAGGCTCCTGGAACTGATAAATAACTTTGTAAAGTTTCACAATACAAAATCAGTGTCAAAACTCACTAGCATTTCCATACACCAATAACACTCAAGCTGAGAACCAAATCAAGAATGCAATCCCATTTACAATAGCCACAGAAAAAATAAAATAAAATACCTAGAAATATATTTAACCAAGGAGGTGAAAAATTTCTACAAGGAGAACTACAAAACACTGCTCAAAGAAATAATAGATGACACAAACCAGTGGAAAAATATTCTATGCTCAAACCCCATTAAAAAATTGGCAAAAGACATGGACAGACACTTCTAACAAGAAGACATAAAACATATGTCATCTTCATATGGCAGCAAACATGAAAAAATGCTCCACATAACTAATCATCAGAGAAACACAAGTGAAAACCAAAATAAGATACAATCTCACACCAGTAAGAATGGCCATTATTAAAAAGTCAAAAACAACAGATGCTGGTGAGGCTGTGAAGAAAAGGGAATGCTTACACACTGTTGATGGGAATGTTAATTAGCTCAGCCACTGTGGAAAGCAGTTTGGAGATTTCTCAAAGAACTCAAAGCAGAACTACCATTCAGCCCAGCAATCTCATGACTGCATTACTGGAGATATATAGGTAGATATATATATAGATAGAGATAGAGATATAAATAAAGATATAGAGATAGAGATAGATATATAGATATAGATATAAATTGTTCTACCAAAAAGACACATGCATGCACATATGTATTGCAGCACTCTTCAGAATAGCAAAGACATGGCATCAACCTAGGTGCCTTTAATGGTAGATTGGATACAGAAAATGTGCTACATATACACCGTGGGATACTAAACAGCCACAAAAAAGAATGAAATCATGTTCTTTCCAGCAACGTGGATGCAGCTGGGGCTATTATCCTAAGCGAATTAATGCAGGAACAAAACACCAAATACTGCATGTTCTTGCCTATAAGTGGGACCTAAACATTGAGTACTCATGGACACAAAAATGGCAACAATAGAAACTGAAGACTGCTGGAGTGGGGAGAGACACATAGGGACAAGGGTTGAAAAACTGTTGGGTACTATGCTTAGTATCTGGGAGACGGGATCATTTGTATCCCAAACCTTGGCATCACACAATATACCTATGTAACAAACCTGCTCATTACCCCCAAATCTAACATAAAATTTGAAATTATAAAAAAATTAAATAAAAATAAAGTATAAACGTCCCAAGGTAAATAGGATATGAATATTTTTAACATTTTATTACATTTTACACATCATATTCAGCTTTTTAACATGTTCTATGTGCACAAACTTCACTGGGTATAGGAGATATAAGTTTAAATTCTTCTTTATGACATGCCTTGCTTAAAGATTATTTGAAACAAAAGTAGATATAAAACAGTAATACATTTTTAAAAATTTTAAATCTGGGTCAAAGGTAATGATGACCAAATAGTAAGATGAAATCTGGAAGAGTTAGCATACAAGAAGATACTCCTTAATTAGATCTTACACAAAGTTTGCTGAGCTTATTAGAGCTAATTCCAAAAAAAAAAGAAGGAAAGATATAATCTGTTAAAAGATTTCCATTCCCTATTTGATAAAAAAAAGACCAGCTGTCCAGAATATAATTATTTTTCTTTGACAGAAAATAAATGACGTAGACAGTTAACACATAGTATTAGATAAATGCAATGAAGGAAAATAAAGTAGGGAAGAAAAAGTAGAAGAAGTTTAAGTATTAAATAGGGTGGCCAGGAAGGATGCTGCTGAGAAGGTGAGGCACTGAGCCGTGCAGCTATCTGTGGGGCAAACGTCTCAAGCAGATAGAAGAGCAAGTACCAAAGCGCTGAGGAGGAAGTGTGCCTGCATGTTGGAGGAAGAGCAGGAAGCTAGCAAGAGAGTAGTGCAACTAAGGTTAAGTTCTATGTAGGTTATGTCACTTCTCTATTCAATATCCTCTGATGCCTGCTCATCTCATGCTGAGAAACAGCCAAATTCCTTGCAAATAGGGCCCTAGATGATCTAGCCTCCATGAATTCATTGTCCTTCTCTCTTGCCAAGATACATGATCTGCTGACATCCAGACATCTTTGCACAGGAGCTCCTCAAGAAGACTCAATTTGCTTAAGTTAATTCCTATGTTAGCTCTTATTTGTGTCTGGAAGAAAAGGAAATTATTTCTTCAAAGATACCCAAGGAACAGAGGCAGGAAATGTTGATAACAAGATGGGGGTTATCAACCATCTGAGAGATAGGAGAAGCAAAGGCAGAAGGACTTCTTTCCACCAAAGGCTCTAGAGACAGAGAGACATGCACAGTTTTGGTTTAATTCCTTAGATAGTAAAATGTGGAGTAGAAAAGTTGAGCATTATCTTGTGCAAATCACAGAACCCAGGGACAGATGTCACAGAAGCTTCTAGTGCCCCTGCTAGGTGGAAGTTTTTGGTGAGGTGCAAGTCCAAGAAATTCCCTGTATGGGTGACAGGGCAAATTGGCAAAAATGGTATCTGAATATTTGAGAAATAATAAAAAATATCTTAAGTTTCCTACCAATTTGCCTCTATTTTGCAGAAAGGAAGGAAGGACACAGGGAGGGAAAGAGGGGAGGAAGGTAAGGAAGGAGGGAGTGAGAGAGGGAGGAAAAAAAGAAAAGAGGGAGGGAAGGAGACCCTAATGGCACTCTATCCCTTCATGCACACACACACTCACCCACCCACACACACATACACAGTCATATATACCTCAAGCAGGTAGTGAATTCTATGCTTGGTAACAAATAAGAGAAATGGCAAAGCAAACATTGCAAGTTGCCTACTGAATACTTTTCTTCATATATTTTTTTCCAAAACTTTACACCTAATTTGGAAAGAGGTGTACAAAAGAATATTCTCCAGAGTAGATTAAATATGCAAGACAGAAACACAAAAGGAAAAATGCTTTTCCTGGATTAAATGACATTTTCCTCAACTGGAAGGGACAAGCAGGGAGAAACTGCAGTCTGCATCTTGCTAGAGAGGCAGTATTTCCTACCACAAGGAGAAAAGCTGGGGACAGAGTGGGTACTGACACTGTTTTTATTTAAACTTTCGATATTTTGTTCATTGTGGATTTTTTGCATTAATTTAGATATCAGTAATTATACATTAAAATATGACTTGTGTGACTACTGAGTTTTGCGGCACCCCTTAGCCTCAGACCTAGTTCTTGAGTGGAGGCACATCACAGAAAGATGCCAGTTCTCCAAGCATGCCACACCACTGGACCAAAAGTGTCATGTTGACGGACAACATGGACATGCATGGATACCATGGACATCCAATGGTAACTTTAGTGGACAGATGACCTACAAATAAGAGGTTCCTCTGCTCCCCAACATTTTGCACTGCATAAGAACTCTGAACTACAGGGTTAAGTAAACCATAAAAAGAATGAGGTTAGTAGCAAAATTGAGGCTGGGAATAAAAAATTAAGTTCTGCTTCTTGCGCATTTGAGTTTATGGACTGATATTTGCATCCATTTTACCAATGATTTTCAACCCTGGCTGCATATTAGAATCACCTGGAGTGTTTTTAGTGTATACCAAAGACAGAACCCCACCCTAAAAGGTTCTAATTTAATTGGTATGTTTTAGAAGCTTGCTAGGTTATTACAATGTGCAGCCACAGCTGAAAGCCATTGCCTTATATTGTCAAGCATCAGCGTTGCATGCCATGTGCATCCCAACAATTGAGCCTCATAGAGAACCAGCAACCATGGCAGACTCCCTCACTGCCTTCCCAATCTTTCCTTCTTATGTGGCTTCAATCAAATCTCAGTATGCAGTGCATATTTCAGTGAAGTATAAGAGAAAACAGTGCTCACTACAAAAAGGAGAGAGCTTGTGCACACAATTAAAATAACAAATAATTTTGTTGTTTTAGCCCTAGCCCCAGCCATGCTCCTGCTGTATTTTTTTTACTATTTTTTGCATTCATTTATTGAAATGATATTTGAAGCTGAAAGTGCTCACACAGGATACGTGTCTGCCTTTGCATCTCCCACACAGATCTTGACAATAGGGCCGTTTAGGGTCTATGTAGAGAAATCTTGCTAGCCAGCAACATCTAGTTTATTTACAACTTTGATTGCTGTTATCCTCCCCTTGGTACGAGTTATAAGACTTCTGACAAGTTCTGTAAAACTTTGAAGTAGCTCTCATTAGGTCTCTATACACACCACACATAAGCACCCTCCCACTGGATGTCGCAGTCCTTGAAGAATCCCTTCACCTAAAGTCTATAAAGTGTTAGTTCTGTAAAAAATATGTTTGCATTTATGCGATGATGTTTTTGAAGATGTCAAAACCATTTTATGGTTAGAAAATAAAGGAAACACATTTCAGAATAAAATTATATAAACCCATTTTTTCTTATGAAATTAACATTGTCACAGCTTACATATTTTCTTTAAATGTTCTAATGACTGCATGATAGCAGCAGACGCCAAGCTACCTTCACTTCTTGAAGACTAGAAGTAAAGCCTACCTTGCTACTCTGTTGCTATGGCTTGGGTTTAATTCTGGTTTTCAAGGTGCTTGTAATCTAATAGTCTATTGGTAGTTCAGCATTCAGCATCATGACACCATGATGGATGTCCCTGAAATAGTCTGTGTACCAGTTTACAACTTCAGACAGCTTTATTAACCCATCTGTTCACTCATATGAATGAAATAATTACTCTACAAACTACAAATAACTATCACCCCAAATGACAGTGCTGTAAATGAGATGTTCAACTTGGAGTATTTGCTTGCCCCTAGGGAAACGTTACTGCCAGGAAAGGTAAAACCAACAGCAGACTGAAAAACAACAACTTCCTTTGTTTGCCAAATGAAACTTACAACTGACTTATAAATGAGCAAGACAAATAGCCAATCATTAGGTGACTGAAAGGTGTCAGTAACAGCCAAAAATATCCCTTTACCTATCTATCCTAGGTAGATCCCCAAAATCCATTATTGGCATTGGATTTCCTTGATTAAATAGTGCCACTTCCTGTAGAATATAAGTAAATATATATATACCTAATACATCCATGGGAAGACTAAAACATTGTGACTAACAATTACATCTAATTGAATTGTTCATCTCACTCAGAAGCACTGAGCACCTGACTTGGAGGAAGATAATGCAGAAAGGATGGTGAGTGGGACTGAAGAAAAATTTTATTACTTTATAAGTTGCTTTGGGACACCCAGACTGTGTTCTTACAGAAATCTTCTGCTAACTCCCCTCAATTCTCGTCCAATGAACTCATCATTTTTTCTCCTATTTGTAACCAGTATTTGAACATTATCTAAGAGAAGCAAGTGATGAAAGATGAGCTGAGAACCCAACAGAAGACTTCTTAACTTTGAACCCACAGAGAGGAGTCCAGGGAGAGAATTCAAAGGATCCATAAACTTGAATTGAAAAGAAAAAATTCCACCATTTATTTTCACTAACATATAACTGAAATTTAGTTTTCTGTTCAAATATAAACGCAGGCACCAAAACACGGTATTATTAGCAGAACCTGTGACTTTATCACAGACAGAACTTATAGATACTTTTATTTATTATTACAGTTGTTGCAGACGTCTTGAAAATCTATGTGTCAGTAGTTTGAATTTATTATTATTAGCCCAGCCACTAGATTCTGTTTACAATGTGTAAATAAGAAGCATACACATTACTATATCGCAATGTTCTAAGTTATTTGTATAACTGTATTTCAATGTGATATGTTTTCTTTGAATCCTTTGTATTTTATATTGTTTGTTAAAACAGTACTCCAATAGGGGTTGATAGGCTTCACTAGACAGCCAAAGCAGTCAAGACACAAAAAAAGTTTTAAGAACCCCTGCAATATAAACTTCTTTTCTCATTTTAGTTATTAATAATTCAATTTTTGTGCACTCTTACTACATATCCTGAGTATATAACCTTTCTCAAAGAACTTACAGATTCTAAAATTCATAAAAGCAAGATAGGCAAAAAACAAAGTACTTCTAAATTCTGTGCTACCAGTTGCCCTCTAGGCTTCATGGTGAAATAAAGAAGGCAGATACTATCTATGTATGCTTCATTCTAAAGAACACATTAAAAGTTATTTTCTGCAGATGATCAAACTTCAATGATAGTAAATGCTTTTATTTGCATTTCTTAAAAAAGAAAAATTATCCAGTACCTATTCACAGTAGCTGTCCTATTTCTGACTTCTGTAGAGACTTGCTAGAGGATGATAGCAATTAACTTAACCTTTTGGAACCTCTACTTTCATATGTACATAAATCAGAAAGTTTTGGGTCATTAAACTATGTAACTATGTCTAAAGGTTTTCTAGCCATCAAATGCTGCTATATCTTATAACTTATTTTGAGATTTCCAAATGATGAATGTTATATAATCACAAAATGGTATTGCACAGAAAAAGAATTCTGGAGGGACAGTGAAGTCTAACCCTTGTCTATTCATATATTGGTAGGCCACAATCTAAATTCATAGCAGTCAACTTTGTTGGCTTCTGACCAGCCATCAGGTTCCTGGTTATCTAGCAACTCCCTTACAATAGTGTTGGTTGCTGTCAGTGGCTCATAAGCACTCTCACAAGCTTTATTGCTACCACCCTTAAATCTCCACTGAATTCCCTGCTAAGTTAAGAAACAACTGAGAGAGTAGAATAATATGACTATTCCTCAGGTTAACAGAATGAAGGGAAGGCCTATCTTCCAGCTGTTATAGGACCCCCTCCCCTAACCTAGCAGAAGATTCCTCTTAGGAGACAGGTATCTGAAACTCACCAAGGCTGACAGATCTGTTCAAGGTGATCCCACATTTCTTAGGGGGCAAGAGGTAGAAACTTGGTGCCTTAATAGTGGAGGTGAGATGGTAACTTCCCATTGCCACAGGACACTCAGAACACCAGGAAAAACCAAACACGCCCAGGTGCGGTGGCTCACGCCTCTAATCTCAGCACTTTGGGAGTCCGAGGCAGGCGGATCACGAGGTCAGGAGATAGAGACCATCCTGGCTAACATGGTGAAACCCCGTCTCGATTAAAAATACAAAAAATTAGCTGGGCATGGTGGCACACGCCTGTAGTCCCAGCTACTTGGGAGGCTGAGACAGGAGAATCGCTTGAACCAGGAGGTGAAGGTTGCAGTGAGCCAAGATCGCACCACTGCATTCCAGCCTGGCAACAGAGCAAGACTCCGTCTCAAAAACAAAAACAAAAACAAAAAAAACACAGATACCAAATACACGCTTTTACAACCAGAACATTTCGAAATATCCAACAGTTAAATCATTCCTGCAGGAACTCAACACAAGCAGTAATTACATCATCCTAAGAAACAAAACAGAAACGAAACTCTTACAGCCAATTAAACTCATTCAAGTCAATTATTCAAATAATTCCTGCCAATACACAATTCAAACCTTCACTTCAAAAGAATTTGTTTACAAACCTACCAATTGCCTCCAGAAATTAGCATCCTGGAAGCATTATAAAGTGTCCTAGTCTGGAACATCATAGTCCTCAAGGGAATTTTCCAACTTTGCCCCTAGAACATTCTATATCTTATAGATGAGGGATCCTAGGGACCACAGAGTTTTAAGGGTCTTCTCTGAGACAAGAGGCTTCTGAAGCAGAAACAGAACCAGACTCCCAACGTAGGATTCTGTGGATAATATTATCTTACACACAAAAAGTATAAACTGAGATTTTCAAGAATTACAATAACAGACCAACAGTTTCATTGTGTACATGTGTATCATGGGGCTCATATTTTAGATCCAGTTTGATGGTACAAAATATGAATTGATTCATTTCCAAAGAAATCCACCTTTTGTTACTTATAGCCCTGGCTCACCACTGAATTAAGACAGCCTCTCTTTTATTTCCACTTTGGACATATCCTATTACCATTAACTAGACCAATAAATGTCCTTCACTGTCCCCCCACAAACTTTCACAAGCATTCTGGACTCCTCTCTTTATAGGTGCAATGCACTTTACAACGAGAAGAGGAGCTCAAGGATAAGTTCAGATGTTGTTAATGTGGATCATTTTAAAAATTTTGATTCTGCAGCCAAATCACTTGGTACATACTTATGGATTTATTAAGTAATATTCATGTACTAGATGCAAGATTACTTCAGACAACCTAGGAAGGTCACATAAGCCTACACAGAAAAACCTCCCATGGCTATGCTGAAGAGGAAAAAAGGGATTGTGCACGATTACAGTCTCTATTAGAGACAATTTGTAGGTCAGAGGTAAGCCTATAAGCATACATATCTCCCCATAATTTTCCAGAATATTACTACTAGCAATAGGCTCTAGCTCTACAAGAATGTTTTTCTAAATGGTATTCCTGAGTGGTTACAGAGAAAGCTGAGAGTAGTTGAATCACTCTCCAACTGAAGCAGGGCTATGTATAAAGTGAAATATGTTTATTTCTTTCTTCATCCTTCTTTCCTTTTTCCTTCCATCTTTTCTTCCTTTCTTTCTTCCTGCCTGCCTGCTTTCCTTCCTTCCTTTTTTTTTTTTTTTTTTTTTTTTTTGAGACAGAGTGTTGCTCTGTTACCCAGGCTGGAGTGCAGTGGCGCGATCTCGCCTCACTGCAAGCTCCGCCTCCCGGGTTCACGCCATTCTCCTGCCTCAGCCTCCCAAGTAGCTGAGACTACAGGTGCCTGCCACCACGCCTGGCTAATTTTTTGTATTTTCAGTAGAGACGGAATTTCACCGTGTTAGCCAGGATGGTCTCGATTTCCTGACCTCGTGATCTGCCTGCCTCGGCCTTCCCCTTCCTTCCTTTTTTATTTTATTCTTATAATAGTATGGAAGAAAGCAAGTATGATTGAAGTCCCACAGCTTGTTTGTAGCTCTGTCTCCCCATTTTATGATTTTTTTGGTTTAAACCAAATTTTCTTCTTTGACTGCTCCTTAAATAGTATTTATTTACTTGCTCCTGTGACCTCCAAATTAGAAGTGTCTGAGTGCTAGCAGGTGTGTGTGCCAGGGAAGAAAAGTTTCCTGCCTACTCACATATAAAACTAGACCAGCTCTGCTTCTGTGTCACTCTATTAGTGTAAAGTCAATGTGCAAGGAAGAAAATATTCATTCCTGGGATGTGCCAGTGAATGAACCAGCACCAGCATGCATCCACCTATGTGACACCCAACAGAAGATTTGCTCTGTCCTCTGAAATGCTCTGTAGCCAGAAATTCAAAGCAAGGTCAGCAGCAGTTAAATACCTCACCCACCAAGTCAGACTGACCCTAGGTACAAAGAGTATCCATTAGGAGATAGGAGAGAAGATCCTTTTCTCATTAAATTCTATAATATATATTCTTCAGTACTGAAAGGTAAATTGAACTCGAGATCTCCTTTTTCAGGGCTGTTTGCACTGATCCAGGCCTTAAAGATAAGCTTTCCCATCATCTATAAATTTGCAGTGCAGGTAGACCAAATAATTTGTCAAATGTTAAAATAAGCAATTTTCTTGCTAAGCTCTCCAATGAATAAATTTTCATAATTCTTAATCTATTGTACCTCTAATTTCCGAGATTTGTATAAAAGTAAGAAATAAAAGAATATTCATGAGTATGAATCTGAAGCCCACTAAGACTTCCAGTTTTGCTAGAAAAATCTCAGTAAACTTACTTAGGATTTTTTTTTTACTTTTTTTACTGTATAATATAAAAAATTAACCTCCTTAGCATTTTTCTGGCTATGAAATACAATTATAAATCAAAAAGTAGAAGGAATGAAGGAATGGGGAAGCAGAGATAGGCATAGCTGTAAACATAGTTTTTTAACCCACAATTCCCAAAGAAAAACATTACTTTCCCAAGAGAGATCTTTCAGTTATTGTCCAAAAGATAGGTGGAATTTGTACAGTCACTGATAAATCCATTGGTTTATTTCTGCTCACAATGTGCGCCTTTAATCTCTGAAGGCAATGGTACCTATATACACAAAACAATCACTATCACAGCAGGTGCAGCAAAAGTAGATAGAGGAAACAGGCAGCATATTAATAAGGAGACAGTTGGAAAACTACAATCTGTCAAACCTGGAAAAGAAATGTGGTCATGAACAAATTCAGGCAGTTTTCACTGTATGGGTCTGAATGATAATCACGGGCCCAGTCATATGTTGTCATACTTCCTTGCTTTTCAAATAAAAACTATGACTTTGGAGATGTTGTAATAGAACTTTGCATTGACAACTGACTCTTCTTCCCTCTAAACCAGAGGAGGTGAGTTCTTTCCACCACCACAAAAGGGAATATTATACGCATGATCTAACAAAAAGTATGATTTGGTTCTGATTTTTTCTCTTCTTTTTTTTTCTTCTAACCTTGAAGAATATATGATTTCTGCAGTTAAAAAAAAAAAAGGATAATGCAAGCAAGTCAAAGAAAAAGGTGGTAGAGCAAATGAGATTTTTAATAAAGAAAGGAAAAGGCCATTTCAACGCAGATTCAATTAGTCTCAAATCCAGAGGTTTCTCACAGGTCCCCAGCACAGACCTGTAAGTTGTACTGAGAGAGGTTTAGATGCCCTTTTTTTAAAAGAACTAGGACACATCCCCATGGTCCATGACACAGGCAAGAAAACTGATTTAGTGGCCTAATTCCATTCTCCAAATTTGAAACTCTAGTATTGTGTTGGTGCCTTCTGGGCATTTTCCTGACATTTCACTGATGCTAAACTGTTCTCCATTTGGCTTTTTACAAATTGATATGTATGGCTGGGAGCACAAACATGTGCAAAGGTAAATTTACTATCTGAACACTTGAATGAGAAAAGCCAAACTGTGGGGAAAATAATTCTAAAAAATAAGAAATCAGATTTAGCTTTAAAAAAAAAAAAAAGCATCACAATGTACTAAACAACTCCTAAAATAATCTTAAACATAAGGACATCAAGTCATTGGAAGAATACCAATGTCAAGTCGTGGCTTGGAGGAAGATCTGTGTAATTTCCACCAAAGTCCTCACCCCTCATTCCTTACTATGCACAACTGATGCTTTTCTATCTTATGTAAAGTGTTTTGCAAATGCAGGCTTAGACAAGCCTACTGTGTGTTCCAACCCACAAGATAGGCGCCTAAGCCACTTCTTTTACAAATTATGGAGTGCCACAAACCTCAGGTGGCTCATATTGAATCTGTTGTATATCAAGGTCCATCTATCAGCTAGATGTAAAACAACAGAGAGCAAGTCCTCCAACTGAATATCTAAATGGCTGAGGTCAGAGGGCAGAGAGAAGTGACAGTAAGCCAAGAGGGAAGAAGCGAGGTGGGGTGAGCACTCCAGCTGAAGCCACATGAAAGCACAAAAGAGTGACATATTGTTCAGTAGATCCTTCTGAGAAAGTTAAGAATAGCTTATATAAGGAAATGAGAATGTAGGTTAAGAATATTCTTGAGTTATACTTCATTTCCAAAAAATGTGACTAGGAATAAACAAAGATGTGCTTCAGTGTATATTTTTCTGTGTGTAGAGAGCACAATTCATTTACAGAGTAAGAATTCAAAGCAAGCAAAAAAATAAATAAATAAATAAAAGCCATGGGTCCTGTTTTTAGGCTTGGTTCCTGGAAACAAACTCAAGGTAGAAATTGGCATGTAAGAGGTTATCATGGAGTGCCCTCTGGAATAAGAGCTGTGAAAAGCCAGAGTGTGAGAAAGGCAGATTGAGCAAAGGAGGAGTTGACCTACAATGCATTTGAAAAGAGCTAGCCAGGCGCAGTGGCTCACGCCTGTAATCCCAGCACTTTGGGAGGCCAAGGCGGGCGGATCACCTGAGGTCAAGAGTTTGAGACCAGCCTGACCAACATGGAGAAACCCCGTCTCTACTGGAAATACAAAATTAGCTGGGTGTGGTGACGCATGCCTGTAATCCCAGCTACTCAGGAGGCCGAGGCAGGAGAATCGCTTGAACCCAGGAGGCGGAGGTTGCGGTGAGCCGAGATCGCACCATTGCACTCCAGCCTGGGCAACAGGAGTGAAACTTCATCTCAAAAAAGGAAAAGAGGCTTCAGCCCATCCTATGGGCAGCTCTGGATATAAAATTTACGATGATAAGATGATATAAGGACATAAGATGGTCCTAGATTGAAGCAAGGGTGTTGGGCACGTGTACTCCTGTGAGTGAGCAGTCATTAGATGCTCTTCAAAGACATTTAAGAGAATGAAAAGACAAGCTGAAGCCAAGGAAAAAACATCGACAAATGTTTTTACATATATCTCATAAATGACATATATAAAGATCTCTCAAAGCTATTATGAATAATATTAAGTAAACAAACATCCCAATTTAAAAGTTGGGAATGGGGGGAGGGACTAAGGATTTGAACAAACACATTACCATATATATATATACAGTGTGTGTGTGTGTGTGTGTATATATATATATTTGGCTGGCAAATAAGCATTAAAAAATGTAACAGCATTAGTAATTAGGGACATGAAATTTAAAATCACAATGCGATACTACTACAAATCCACCAGAACACTAAAATTAGAAGGACAGAATATACCAAGTATTGACAAGTAAGTATGTGGAGGAAGTAGAAATCTCATAAACTGCTGGTGGGAATGTGAAATGGTACAATCATTTTGGGAAATGATTTATTAGTTTCTTAAAGTACATTTAACATACTATCCAGCCATTACACTCCTAGATACCTACACAAGAGAAATGAAAGACTGTATCCATACAAAGTATGAACATGTTACTTGTAGCTTTATTTGTAATAGCCAATGGCTGGATACAACTCAACCATTCATCAACAGATGAATGGATAAATACACCTTGATAAGCAAATTCATACAATGGAATAAAACTGACAAATAGAAATTGACTATTAATACCTGCAATCTAGATAAATCTAAAAATAATTATACTGAGTGAAAAAAGTCAGAATTACATACTATAAAATTCTATTTACTCAAAATTCTAGAAAATGCAGAAATTCTATATTGACAGACAGCAGATCAGTGATTGTCCATGGCTAGGAAACAGAGATTGTCACTGAAAAACAGGAAGGAGGAATTATAAATGGTATGAGGGAATTTGGGGGTGATAAATAATGATCATTATCTCAATTTTGGTGATGATTTATGGGTATATACCTAAGCCAACACTTATCAAATGGTATACTTTATATACTGTTTACTTATGTCCATTATGTCTCATAAGATCTATTTTTATTTTTTTATTTTTTTTTGAGACACAGTCTCACTCTGTCGCCCAGGCTGGAGTGCCGTGGTACCATCTCGGCTCACTGTAAGCTCCACCTCCTGGGTTCATGCCATTCTCCTGCCTCAGCCTCCCGAGTAGTTGGGACTACAGGAGCCCGCCACCATGCCAGGCTAATTTTTTTTTTGTATTTTTAGTAGAGACAGAGGTTTCACCATGTTAGCCAGGATGGTCTCCATCTCCTGACCTCGTGATCTGCCCGCCTCGGCCTCCCAAAGTGCTGGGATTACAGCCATGAGCCACCATGCCTGGCCAAGATCTATTTTTAAAAACTGTTACTGAAACACTAGGGGTTCAGTCTAGATTCTGCTGCATGCTACACAGAAAACCAATCACTGAGACAATGAGTATTGCCAGGGAAGAAGGCTTCAATCAGGTGCCAAGGAGATGGAAAATCAGTCTGAAGTCTATCTCCTACACCTACTAAAATTAGGGGGGTTTATAGCAGGAAAGAAATGCAATCATATATGAGAATACAGAATTTAGGGAGGGGTAAGGAAGAGCAGTTTGTCAACAGAAAGCAGGTAGTCAGTTAAGTAGTCATGATAGGTGAGCGTTCTGGCATCTCATCGTCCAGATGTGGTGATCTGGTAATTTACAGTCCCTTGATACTATCTGGGAGTCCTGATGGTTGGTTTCCTGAAAAAGGAACTCAGATAAGACAAATGTAAATGTCTCAAGTTTTAAAACCAGGAGGGTCAATTTCTATGTTTATTCAAAATAAATCATAAACATCAGTTCTATGGGACAGTTGGCCAGTTTCAAAATCATTCCATGGCTCTCTATTGTCTTTAGGATAAAGTGTAAGTTCCTTGTCATGTCTTATAAGAAGTTCCAAGACCATTGTCTCCCTGCAACCTCTTTTCTTTCTGGGCCTTGACCCCTCTCTGTGCTCCAGCTGGGCTCCTGGCATTTATGTAAAAGTGCTGTGACTTTGCCTAACTCATCTTTGCACAGGTTGACCCTTCCATCTGAGATGTTCCCCTGGATCATCTTCACTTGGCTCATTGCTATGCTTCCTTCCAAACTCAACTCAGATGTCACCTTCCATGAAACCTCCCTGACTGCCTCAGGTCAGGTAAGGTGACTCTCCCACCATGAGTTCTCATGGTTTCCTCAGTATCTTAAAGCATAACATTTATGCACATTGTAGTCATTTGTTTGCTTATTCAGTTGATTATTTGTGAGATATTTTAGTTCAGAAGCCACTCCTCAAACCTAGAACACAATATGCGCTCCATAGACACTTTGCAACACCTATCTGAAGAATAAGTAAATGGATCAATGAATGAGCAAAAGAACCAACAAATAAATCAGAAAATATAATTCAGAGACCTTTTAGAGGCCCAATCCTGACATATCCAGGTAAGGCCAACCTTGTGAATAAACAAGATACATGGAAACAGATATAATGTGATTTTTGCAGACAGATGTAAAAGGTTTGTCTGGCAACATATATAACTATACCAGTTTATTTGAACTGTGTTCTTAAATATTCAGAATGAGGGAAATACAGACTTGGAGCAGAGAGAGTAAATTAGGAATTTATAATGGAGAGTGGGAGTTACGAGAGGACTCATATAGTCAAGGCAGCATATAAGAGCCCTGATGTCCAGCAGGGAGAAAAGGGGGAGGAAATGCTGGTGGCTGGAGCTACCTGGGCAGAAGGAGGAGGACAGTAGATGGCTAAGCATATTGGCTCTCAAGTCAGAAAGTCTGGGGTCACCACTCACGTGATGGTGACCTTGGAACGGTGAGATAACTATGTAAGTCTCTGTTTTCTCACGTGTAAGAGGGATGAGTAGTAGCATTACTCATGAGACTACTTTCCAAAGATGAAAGGAAATAGTTCGAGTAAAGTACCTATCCTACAGTAAAGTCTTGTAAACAGTAGATGCTGTTATTAGGAAGGGGATGTGGATTAACCTCCCCTTCTTGGCGTTTACGTGCTCCTACCAACACCACTAATTGCCCTGGAAGGTTTATGAGTCTTTACACACAGAGCGACAGCATGCCTCCTGGTACCCTCAGCGTTACTTTGCCTACCCCTGGCTTAAAGGTATAGATCTTTATTAAAGAGCTTAGGCCCCAAGATGAAAGGGTATATAAATTGAATTACTCCGCCTGAAGAAGATCAAATTAAACTTTTATAACTTAAAAAGACTTACCTTGACTAGTTGTTCTTTATTCTGCCCAAAATATGTTTAAGTTTCTGGTTAATCAATATTTAGTCTAGATCTAAGAAAAAAACTCCTGGAAACATGAGGGTATTAAGAACCCTAATTGACTGCCAAAAGAAGTTATGAATGCTCTTTCTCTGAAAGTATCCAGGTGAAATAACCACCTATAAGTACGCATTGGGTTAGGCTGCAGTGAAAAGATATTTCTTTTTTTCTTTTTAAACATTAGTCTAGGAAATACTTTAGGGACTATGACGTAACAAATGTAAATTGATGGGCATGATAACTCACAGAATTTCAGTCTGTTAACCTTTAGAACCATGGCTTTTATATTTAGAATTGCACTCTCTCTCTCTCTCTCTTTCACCAGCATATGTCAAACTCTAGTCTATAGTCTGCAAAAGAATCACATTAAGATTAGGATTCAGGCTGGGAGCAGTGACTCACATCTGTAATTCCAGTAGTTTCGGGAGCTGAGGCAGGCGGATCACTTGGCCAGGCGGATCAGCCTGGGGAACATGGTGAAACCCTGTCTCTACTAAAAATACAAAAAATTAGCCAGGTGTGGTGGTGCGTGTCTGTAATCCCAGCTACTCAGGGGGCTGTGGTGGGAGAATTGCTGGAACCCGAGAGTGAGCCGAGTGAGCCGAGATCGCACCATTGCACTCCAGCCTGGGAGACAGAGTGAGACTCCATCTCAAAAGAAAAAAAAAAAAAGGATTCAACGTAGTCTGCAAGAGTTTCATATGAAGATTTTTAAAATGCAGATTCAACCCAAACCTCCTGAGGTCTGGGAATCTGTGTTTTAAACAAGCTCCTGATATAATGTATGAGAATTACTGCTTCTGAACTTGGAGTTACCCAGGGAAAAAAGTTTTCTATAACTCCTTGAATGCCAAGTCCTGTCCCTCAGGAGGCAAGAAATTAGTCCTGAGAATTTCATCCTCCCTTTCTCAGCCAGTTCCAAAAACAGTCGTGGGCCCAGGCTTTGAGGCTTAGCCCAGGTGTTATGATGATGTATAAGAGCCAATTAAAGAAGCCAGCTCCTCTCTGCAGCTGCAGCCCTGGCTGTTGCCATAGCCACTGGCTGACCAGTAGCATGGTCAGTTCAAGATCATCCCACAAGGCAATCACAGGATGAACCAGCTGGATTCTTGAAGTGTCCTCTTAGGTCTGTAAATTCCACAGCTAAATTCCTATTGCCCTGAAGTAGCAGCTTCTCCACTTCTTATGAACTACATTCTACTTACAGTTACTCACCTGTACACCTGAGCTCAAGGCAAATAGAAAGGAAAAATGAAGCACAAATAACGTGGCTACTAGGCAAGTTGGAAAACGTTAAGGTTTCTCTTTCAAATGACTGAAAAGCACCTGCTGTGTGGCAATTCCAAATCTTAAACAAAGGACTGCAAAGGCCTGAGTATCTCTCTGTTGGCTGCTCTTCCCTGCCAGGGTGTACAACTATCAGATATGCCAAAAGAACACATCAGAATGGGACAATGCAGGGCTTTGGTAATATATCATCTCTTTCCATGGCTGAGTTTTGTGTGGTTGGATGGGATGGAAGCAAAAATAATCCGCTTGATTAACAATTCATCGTCCTGAGAAGACCCCTCCAGTAGGGAATACTTTCCATCCTTCCCATCTTTATGAAATTCAATCATATAGAGAAATGGGGACCTGCATAAATTTAACAACGCAATATAGACACATATTTTCAACAACAAAGGGGGAAGTCTCCTTTTCCTTTTGCTCTTTAAAGACACATACTAACACTGCTTGATAAAGAGCCCATCACAAGTGTTAGGTGGAGAAAGGAAAAAGCTTAAATGTTTGTACATCTTTTACCAACTTTCTGTACTCACAATCTTTTTTAATCTCCCAAGGAAACCCCAGCACACCTGTGTTCCATATAATAGCAGCTCTCACCCAGCAGGTACATTGAGAGAAAGGAATCTGTCAGCACACTAATAACATCCTGACAAGGCAGGGAGGAAAGGCTGCCAGTGCCATAAGAAATACTGTCTCCAGGAAATTAAAAGTGTTCCTTAGTGCGCTTGGTGTACATCTGTTTATGTTCTTGTTTCCTCCACTGGCAATTGCTCCTGTCAATCCATGAATTCCATACTATGAACAAAACAGAAAATTGCTTCAGTAGTACATAGTCCCAGCTGGGTGTTAAACCAGCAGTGTGGTGATATTAGACTCAAGCTTAGATACTCTTGCTTTACACTTCTTTGAGCTGAAAAGAAAATAAGGTAATCTCAACAACAAAAAAAGAGACAAGTGGTACTTAGGAGAAAAGTGAAAAAAGTAAAAACCATTTGCTTGATTTTGTGTGTGTGTGTCTGTCTGTGTGCGTATATGTGTGTTTGAAAGCAGGTGGGGAGTTTCTAGAAAAAATATAGGATATGGAGTCTCAAGATCTATCTTTTACCCCAAAGACCGGTCACCAGCTAACAAGGATCAAGGGAATAGGTAGGAAGAACAGAGAAGGCATGGTTGCTAGAAGGTTAGAGGCAAAAGGAACACCACAGACACTAAAGCATGCTGCACCTTTGCTGGCAGACAGGTGCTATCAGTTACTAAAACTGCCATTATGTATTGGAGGACATTAACTGTCCACCAAAGTCAGTCTTCCCCTTCTTTTATTGTAGCTGCACACACAGCTGTTCAGCAGAGAACTTCATTTCACAGCCTCCCGGGCAGCTAGAGGTGGCCAAGTGACTAAATCCTCACCAGTGGAACACAAGGGAAGTGACAAATCCCACTCCCTGGTCTGTGCACTCCTCTGGGTGTGCCTGACCTTCTCATAAGCTGCAATACTGACACACACCTATGACCAGCACGGACTTGCTGAGAGCATCACACACTGAGGGAGGTGGGAACAGAGATGGAAGGAATCTGTGATCCTGAATGGCCACATGGAGCAAATCTAATCTGAACTAAGAAAAATACATTTCTATGTATTTTGGAGACTATGTTTTGAGGCCTCTTTGTAACTAATATAGTTTTCACCCTAATACACATTATAACATTTTGAAATTAAAGCCTGAGAATGGAACTAAAATGCCCTCAGATTATAGTTGTTTTCTCTGTTATCAATCGTCCCAGATTTCCAGAAGTATTCAGTTTTAGAGGCAATAATACAATGATTATTTCCTTAAAGTTCAAATAAGACAGCTACATTAATTAAAAGAAGGAACATTACATTTTTTTAAAAATCATCCTAAATTTATCAAAAGTAGAATGATCCATAAAAAATTATAACTGTCAAATTTGTGTTAGCCACAAATGTGTTCAGCCACCATAGCCACAGGTGAAAGCACAGGTACTATTTGGGGCTAAAATTGTTGCCCCCCAAATTCATACGTTGAAGTCCTAACTCTCACTATCTCAGCATGTGGCTGCTGGAGATGGGTCTTTAAAGAAAAGTAAGGTTAGCCAAGTCAGGCAGATCACTTGAGGTCAGGAGTTCAAGACCAGCCTGGCCAACATGGTGAAACCCCATCTCTACTGAAAATACAAAAATTAGCTGGGCGTGGTGGTGCGTGCCTGTAATCCCAGCTACTCCGGAGGCTGAGGCAGGAGAATCGCTTGAACCAGGGAGTCAGAGGTTGCAGTGAGCCAAGATCGCATCACCGCACTCCAGCCTGGCAACAGAGCAAGACTCCGTCTCAAAAAAAAAACAAAAAACAAAGAATGATAAGGTTCAATGAAGTCATAATCCACTATGATGGTGTCGTAAGAAGAGGAAATTAGGACACAGACAACACAGACTGAGACTGAGGGACAACCATGTGAAGATAGGAGAAGATGGCATCTACAAGCCAACGAGACAGGCCTCAGATGGAATCAGTCCTGCCAACATCTTAATCCCAGACTTCTATCCTTCAGAACTGTGGGAAAATACATTGCTGTTGTTTTAGGCCACTTTCTATGGTTCTTTGTGTGCCAGCCTGAGTAGACAAATACAAACAATAAATGTTAAATACTTTTCTTTTGTATCAGAGCCAAGGAGGGATTCTCTGGGTTGGTTCTCTGACAAAAAAGGAAGGAAGAAAGAGAAGGAAAGCAGGGAGGGAGGGAGGGAAGGAAGGGAAGAGGGGAGGGGGGAGAGAGGGAGGGAAATATTATTTCCAGCAATTAAAATCTTTGGGTGTTTACAAGTCACATGCTTTGACTATATTTAAATTCTAAATAATTCTACTTCCCTTCCCAAAATAAGTTTAGACACATGCCTCACATCATCTTCAGAAGTAAACTCCAGATAAAGACTTAACTATAAGAAGTAAAAAGCTAATAAAATAAAATGTGGGAAGTCATTGCAGCCCATGAGTAGACAAAGACATTTTGAATATGAAGCTAAATCCTCAAATCACAGTGTCACAATTAGACGGGTTTAACTTCATCAAAATGAAAGATTGGGATTCAATAAAGGATATCCTAGAAAATGTGAACAAACTAAAGAAAGTATCTACAATAACTAAAGTGAAAGAAGATTAATATATAGAATATACCCCACATACACAGGAAAAAAAGAAACAAAACCCTTTCAAATCAACAGGAAAACATGCAATCACTAATAGAAAAATAAATAAAGGAACAGGTAAAGCCCAATTGTCTAACAGTTATATGAAGGAAAGTCCAACACCATTAGCCACAGAAAAACTAAAAGATTAAACATCAGTGAGATTCTACATTATTCATTAGAATGGCAAACATTAGAACACTAGATAATACCAAGTGTTAGAGAGGAGGTGGAAATGACAGAAACGATATGTTGGAGTGAATACTCTTGGAGTGAACAATAGATACTGTTGGAGGGAATATAAACTAGTCCAGCGGTTTTGGAAAGCAATCTAACAACATTGGGGAGATTAAGTACAGAATCTCATATGATCCAGCAATTGACTGCTGGGTATATGTCTCAGGGATACTCACACAGATTCATAAAAGCACATGTTCCAAGAATATTATTTGTAGTATGGAAGTTAAAAACAATGTCCATCATTACGGGAAAGGATTACTAAAATAAGATAGAGGCATACTATGAAAATATACAATTCCCATCCTGCCTTGCTTAACAACAGTAATATTTAATTGCTTAAAGACTGTGAGTGGGATAAATGGATAGCCTTTAATCATTAAAGAAAAAATAATTGATAAAAAGTCCCTCCTTTTCCTTTTCTCTCTTGTGAGTTACTCCTTCAAACACCCATCTTTTAAAACATGAGAGATATCCAGTTTAAGACTCACCATGGGCCTCGGCTAAACCTTCATGAATTTGTTGAGGTTAAGAAAGGAACTAAATTTCCTAAGAAAGCAACTATTTTAAAAGAGCAAACCTGGGTGTGGGGAGGGATTAGGAGTAAAGTTTGGGATGGCAGCCTCAGAAGGACAAACTTAGGCCAAGGTGGGAGGGAGTTGGGGTGGAGATTGAGCTTCTCCAGTTGGAGGTCTGGAGCTAGGACTCTTCATTGAAACCGGAGAGAAGGAAAACGAGAGAGTGAGGCTGACTTTTTAACTGAACTCCAAAATTCTCTGAGCAATAGAATGGGCCTAATATGTACCAGGTGGGATTTAATTTTAAATGAAAGAAAAATGTTTCAGATAGCAGGGACTGTTAAAACATTGAAATTGAATGTTGTGGATCTCCTGCTTTGTTGGTTTTCAGTATTTTTTAGAGCTTTGTTATCCAGTATTATAGTCCAATTTAGGCTAAGGAGCAGAATAAATTTCCTAAGAGCTGTGATTTGTTTTCATGTGCTTTCCCCAAAGTATTATCAACTGCTATTTGATATCCTGTCCTTTGAGCATATTTTTGTTGTTGTTGTTGTTAATGATGGTGGTGCTTTTTTTTGTTTGTTTTAAGAAATGAAAGGAAAAGATTGGCAAGTCCCTGGAGAGACATTATCCCCCCACCCCCCACCAAATTTTATCTATTGCGAACAGCAGAAATATCAGCATGTTCAGATCTAAAAGCAGTCTTTTTCTTCTCCAGATTAAAAAAAATATCTACTTCTTACGACTCTGGACTTAAATTTGACTTTTTAAAAATAAGAAAAATTAAAGGAGGGTAGGAAATATTGGTCACATCTCCGCGTGATTCTAGGTCCTCACTTCTGCTACCCAGTAATTAAAATACCCTGTGTTATCCTTTAGAAATTACACTCCTGTCTCTTTAACAAACTGTAAGAGAGAAGGGGGCGGGTCTCGGGAGCGGCGAAGGCTCTGATTGGTCCTCCTGGCAGGAACTGGGCGGTAAAAGAGCCCCTTCGATTATTGTCCAGGGCTGCAGGGTGAGAGGCCAGGGCCGAGAAGGGGTTCGGGACGGGGGAAGCGCCCTTGCTTCGAGTCGCGGGCGTGGGAACGGGGTTGCAAAACGGGTCCTCTTCATCCGGGTGGGTTAAGGGCCCTGGCAGCTTTTTCGCGAAGGCGCCATGCCCTAGCAGTTGGGCCGCAGTGGACCCGAGGTCCACTCGGACCGCCGAGACCGCTCGATGGCCCTGGAGCTGGAGGAAGGGGGATACCTGGGCGCTGGCCGCCGCCCTTGCAACTCGGCCGAGGCCCCTTTCTCAACCTAGTTTCTCTTTTTCCCCTGTTCTGCAGGCTCGCTTCCGGCGTCATGGCTCAAAGGGCCTTCCCGAATCCTTATGCTGATTATAACAAATCCCTGGCCGAAGGCTACTTTGATGCTGCCGGGAGGGTGAGTTTGGGATATGTCTGCCTGCATCCCTGCCTCTCCCCACGGTGTTCGGAAAGGAGCTCATTTTTGCCTGAAAGAGTTGAGCATCCCCCTTTAAAAAAAAAATACATGATTCGACGATAAATATGTAAATTATTTAAAATACATGTTAATATATACAAATTGAGCTCTAACATAATGTTGAATATGTCATTGTTAACATTATTAATTGAAATAAACCCAATTATTGATAGTATAAATTTTAAAAATTGGCAAATATGTAGTTTTCTATGTTACTGGCATTTTTTAATGTATTTTGGTTTGCTTCTTAAAGAGAGGTGAAGAATCCTAACGGTATTCACATGTGCCGTGTTACTCCTTTGTGATTATACACAAGTGCGGTCAGGGTAATGATGAGGGCAAACGGTGGTGTATGGTAAGGACATCTTTAAACTGTTAGTGCTTAGAGAATTTGGGGACATAGGAAACCTGAAGTTCTTTGTACCGGTGTCACTCCACAGGGCATATCCACAGCTGGAAAAAAAAAAACAAACTTGTAAATTACACTGGTTAGCATGTCACAAATCACTGTGCAAAAGAGAAGCTGGATGTAAAATACTAGGGGCCTGTGTTTTCTCATGCCTCTTTGGGTGAACATAATTGTTAAGAGGGAATACAGATATTTTTAAGAATACCTAGTTTTGGCTGGGTGCAGTGGCTCACATCATTAATCCCAACACTTTGGGAAATCAAGGCAGGAGGACTGCTTAAGGCCACAAGTTTGAGACCAGCCTGTGCAACATAGCAGGACGTTATCTCTACTAAAATTTTTTGGGAGGCTGAGGCGGGAGAATTGCTGGAGCCTAGGAGATTCGAGGCTGTAGTGAGATATGATTGCACCACTGCACTCCAGCCTGGGTGGCAGAGACCCTGTCTCTAAAAATATAAAAATAAAATTTAGTTTTGAAAATGAGTTAAGTTGGAAGCAAGGCACACACTTTAAAAATTTTACTAGTTTATTTCTTTGAAACTTGTCAGCCATACAAAAGGCATTTTATGTGATATAATGGCCTTACAGATTTCATCCCTGTCAAATTAATCTGTGGATCTGATGGTTGTTTTTTTCCTTAAAACACTTGTCACATTATAGATTAACTTGGGTCAGTAATGCAGGTAGGAGGAATCAAAGAGATGAAAAAGAGGTGTAGGGTAAAAGGCTACCAAAATGTATATGGAGTTTGAGTCAATCTTATTATTTTAAGACTAGTATTAAGCTGCCCAAACAAAGCTTTTTATAATTATCTTCAGGTCAGATGGATTCCCTTTGGCCATTTGGGCCTGCATTCTGCCTAGCTGTGCAGATTCTCAAGCTGAAGTATGTGTCTTGTCTTGCGGGAGGACGACTTGCTGCTTCATGCTGACCTGGCAAAGGAACACTTGAGGATTGTCCTAGTGACAGAAACCTTCAATAAAATGTAGCTATTTAGACTGCCTATAAAGTAAATGCTTTTTATGAATTTAACCCTTTATTTATTTTTATTTTTATTTTTTTAGACGGAGTCTCACCCTGAGCCCAGGCTGGAGTGCAGAGGCACAGTCTTGGCTCACTGCAACTTCTGCCTCCCAGGCCCAAGTGGTTCTCATGCCCCAGCCTCCCAAGTAGCTGGGATTACAGGTGCACACCACTGCACCTGGCTAATTTTTTTTTTGTTGTATTTTTAGTAGAGGCAGGGTTTCACCATGTTGGCCAGGCTGGTGTCGAACTCCTGACCTCAAGTTATCCACCCATCTCAGCCTCCCAAAGTGCCGGGATTACAGGTGTGAGCCACCGTGCCTGGCCGAATTTATCCCTTTATTTCTAAGGGGAAAAATTCACAAATTTAAACCCTGACCCAAGGGTAATAATGTAATTTATTGCCTAACGTAGTTTTTGGACAGGTCCTAGAAAGGAAGTAGAATACCAGTTCTAAAATTGTGTAATATTGAACACAGAGGATCAAACCCTGGAGATTTGTCCTTCTTAATTTCTTAACACAAGATTTCAATAAGGAACTGGTCTGTTTTCTGGCATCTGTCAGAAAAAAAATAGAAAAGAAAAAAGGACTTTTAGAGACTTCAGATTATTGCTAGAGTTTGAATAATTTGGTGGTCTACCACAAGCAATCAATATTCTCACAGAGGTCACCTTTATTAAATGCAGAATGTGCCAAACAGAAAGTAACTTCCCTTCATGAGGCTGAGACATGCTCATTATTCTTGATCTCTTGAAGGCCAGGCAAGATGATAAATTATATATGATCTATATACAGTAGATGACGTGTACTCAATATAGATGCACTCTTCTATCTAGCTGAGATTTATAGGCCTTTTATATTAACATTGAAGTATATTTTATCCTACTAAATGTATTTTCAAGTCTGGTTGAAATCTTAACCTCTTTGCAGAAATCGTTAAATAATGGGAGTGTATCTGTCAAACAATGTCATTTCTTCTAAAGAGTGTGAAATAAGGGATCATAGTGGTGCTTTAGATTAAATAATCCAGATGTGGTTGAAAGTCTGATTTGCCTTATCAAGGATGCTCCTCCAAAGTGAATCTTAATGTATCCTTAAACTATTGTTGTTGTTGTTAATTCTGATACTGCCTTCTTGCTGTTTTCAATGTTAAGATTTTATCCCATTTTTAAAAATGAGATTCTGATGTGAGTGGTTAGGTTTATTTCTACAGTCCTTACATGGTAAAATAAAATGTTTATACCCTTGTAACTTTCCCCCACATTGTTCTGAAATTTTAATTACTTTGTGAAACTCAAGTCTTAGAATCACAGCAAGTTCTTAAAATTATTGAGGGAGACAATAAAGTGAGTTTTTTTCGGGTTTTTTGTTGTTGTGGTGGTGGTGGTTGTTTTTTGAGATGGAGTTTCGCTCTTGTTGCCCAGGCTGGAGTGCAGTAGCATGATCTCGGCTCACCACAACCTCTGCCTCCTGGGTTCAAGGGATTCTCCTGCCTCAGGCTCCCGAGTAGCTGGGATTACAGGCGTGCGCCACCATGCCCGACTAATTGTATTTATAATAGAGATGGGGTTTCTCCATGTTGGTCAGACTGGTCTTGAACTCCTAACCTCAGGTTATCTGCCCACCTCGGCCTCTCAAAGTGCTAGGATTACAGGCATTAGCCACTGTGCCCAGCCTATGGTGACTTTTTAAGACACTGATTGTGTGTGCAGAAGTTTAAAATTATTTTTCATTTGCTTTTAAGAAGAATAACATAATGATTGTGTGAGCCTCACTGTTTGCACAGCATCTGTGGACCTTCATATGGGTGGTGCTAACCCCACAGCCCCAGCGTTAGTGTATTTTCAATCCATATCTAAACTATTACTTGCCTTAGACCCTTGATCTGCTAAAGAATTAGTAAAAATGTCAACATTTACATCGCTGAATGAGAAAGACTTGTGATACACTATCTCATTTAATCCCCAAAGTACCTTTTGAAATTGGCGTGGCAGGTATTATTATGCTGACTTTATGGAGGTAATTGAAACATAAAGAAGTTATGAGTTGAGCAAGATCAGCTAATAGCGGGTAAGGATGTAGACAGGCTCATTCATTGAGAAACATTTGTGAAGCCCGTATTCTCTGCCAGACACTGTGCTGGACGTGGGTCTATGATGCTAAGTTTGATATTCTTTCTATTCTGCTTGAGGCTCTTGATATACATGAATTTGTTTTGCTTTCCTTTGGCTACTTCTTTTTTTTAAATAAATAAGAGCAATTAGATGTTTCTTTAGGGAATTTACCTTGCTGCAGCTTGAATACTAAAAATCCAGTAGTTTGAAAGCAGCAAACATCTGATTTGTGATTAATTTAATAAAAAGACTTTATTATAATATTGGTTTAAATAATAGATGATTACTATTAGGTGGAAAATTACTGTGAGCCAGTTTATCATTGGCAGTCTGTTTTAGTATTTAACTAAAAATTTTATGTAAAACATTTATAAGTTACAACAGTATTTTATAAATTTTGTTAATGTGATATTGTTGTTGTTTAAGAATAGATAATAAATTGTTTAGTCTCCCAGGTAGAAAAATATGTGCTAAGTGGAAAAGAAATGCCTTCCTGTCTTTGATAGCTTATAGTCCAGCAAGCTGGGTGACCCACATTATTTTGATATTTGTTTTCCTTTAATATCTAGCTGACTCCTGAGTTCTCACAACGCTTGACCAATAAGATTCGGGAGCTTCTTCAGCAAATGGAGAGAGGCCTGAAATCAGCAGACCCTCGGGATGGCACCGGTTACACTGGCTGGGCAGGTATGAAGTGCTGACTGTGAGCTGGCATAAGCATTCTGCTTAAGAGCCAGAGCATTTTTCCAAGAGCTGTCTGTCTGAATGGTACACCCTCAAATGCTTCCTGCATCTGCATATGAGTAATTGCTTCTGGGAGAGTGTTGTGCCCTCAGCCCAACCATGGTATCTTCTGGGTTTTTAATAGTGCCCTGAATTTAGGGCATGGTAAGCATATTCATGTAATTCATGCCTGACATTTGGATGGCTGCTATACTTGTGAGGAGAAAAATTGATTTTCAATATTACATAGTTAATTTGCAGATGTAATTTCAGTGGGAAGAATTGGGAAGAGTTCCAAAATACAATGCCTGAAGCAGAGGTAATGAGGATTGATCTCAGGAATAAAACATGTCCAGAAGCATGTTTTAAAAAGTTAACCCATAACAGGAATCCATACAGAAACACAGGGTAAAGTATTACTTCCATGAGCTAATCTTCCTATATGGTCATTGCTGGTTAGTTTGCAGTTGCTGCATTGCCAATCTCAATCACTGAGAGGTTGGAGGAAGTTTAGGAAGAAACAGTGCATTGATGTCAAAAAAAAGGTGAGAAAGAGAAAAATCAAAGAAGAGGCCAGGCGCGGTGGCTCACACCTGTAATCCCAGCACTTTGGGAGGCCGAGGTGGGTGGATCACAAGGTCAAGAGATCAAGACCATCCTGGCCAGCACTGTGCAACCCCATCTCTACTAAAAATACAAAAATTAGCTGGACATGGTGGCTTGTACCTGTAGTCCCAGCTACTCAGGAGGCTGAGGCAGGAGAATCGCTTGAACCCGGGAGGTGGAGATTGCAGTGAGCTGAGATCACACCACTGCACTCCAGCCTGGTGATAGAGCAAGACTCTCTCAAAAAAAAAAAAAATTGAACAAAAGTTGAAGAACTGCAATTAATTTGCCAAATGTAGAGAAACAAAAAGACAGCTGTGTAATCTGGAAGAAAGCATAGTCTAGAGATTCAGTGTCTCCCATTCTCTTTAAAGAGTGGGCAAGGAGGAATAAGCTTGCAATCCAGGGAATTTTAATTTGATTTTAAGGAGTGGAATTTGTCATAAAAATGGCCTCATAGCAGAGATTCTGATTCAGTAGATCTTGAGCAGAACCCAGGAATTTGCCTTTTATAACCGTTAGTGGTCCTGATGCAGATGGTGATCTATGGACTGCAGTTTGAAAGCTTTCTGAGAGAAATTTATTAATAATAGCCATCTGTTCGTCTTCCTCTTTAGTACAGGTTGAGCATCCCAAATCTGAAAATCTGAAATCCAAAATGCTCCAAAATTTGAAGCTTTTTAAGCTCTGATGTAACACTCAAAGGGAATGTTCATTGAGCATTTAGGATTGCCGATGTTCAGATTTGGGATACTTAACTGGTAAATATAAGGCAAATATTTCAATATTTGAAATCCGAAACACTTGTCCCAAGGATTTGAGATAAGGGGTACTCAACCGATAATGACACATGATTCTATTTTTTTTTTAACAAGGGTAGGGAAGACAGATTAAACCAGTAAAATTAAACTCTCAGGGACTTTTAAAGTCAATGTTTTGTAAAAATAAAACTGGACTAGATAATGTTGGACCATTCCTTTTATTGTTTTATGATTTTTATGGATTGTAGAAGCTTAACACAAAGTTAAAATGAGAATGAAATGAAAGGATTTTGTTTTAAGAAGGAAGGTATAACAGCTGTCATTTATTATCTACTGTGTTCCAGGTGTGATGTGGTTGATAGATAATGTCATCAGTGAATGCTGAACATTACTGTTTATTTAAAATTATCGGGGTTCGAACAAAACAGGACAAGCACAGTGCACAGTTGTCTTGAGTTTTCCTCTTGATTGCCACATTGTGATAATATATGACTCAAACTTACAGATCTTTTTCTAATATATAGGGAGTTTCTATTATTTTGTTATTCCTGGCAAAAAAAAAAAAAAAACACTGAAACAGATCACTAGTTAATTCTAGCACTGATTACAAAAGAATGAATTAAACTTTTAAATTGGACATTCAGATGTACTCATATTATTGTGAGGTACTTTGCTTTAGGAGGAAAAAAAAGGGCATTGATTTCAAGTTTGAATTAAGTTTGACAATGTTGGGAAGAGTCATTAGTCAGACCCTTATATTGCTAGGGCTAGTTGAGAAACCAAAAGTTAAAAACTTTGGAAATAGCAAAGAAATTTCACTCCAAAGTAAAATGCAAGTTTAATTTTTTTGGCTGTACAGGGTTTCTGGCTTCATCATTGAATGCCAATATCCTTCAACCTTTTATCCTCAAGTATCTATGATACTCATTGCTGGGCCCTGAAAGCAGCTTATATGGCAAGCATCTGAGGCAAATTGGCACACTAAGCAGTTTAGGGTGTCCTTAGTGGCTGGTTGTTTTAGGATGTAACGTAAAATCTTCTAGATAAATTTACTAATGGTTTTCAAGGCGAGGTTCCTAATGTTAATGTCGAACACTGTTAAAAAGCCATTATTCCCACATAAAATAGACTGCCTCCTCCAGTGTTTTGATAAGTAAAATGCTACCTTGTGCCAGTGTTCAGACAGTCTAAATAACATAAAGCTCTGAGTTGTATAAGAAACTAAAACTGATACAACCCCATAAAATCAGTGTTAATACCTTCTCCTCCCATTATGTTATAGCTTTCCAAGTATCACTTTTTCATAACTGCAGTTTTGTTACCAAGAAATGCATTCACAAACACAATAAAAATATTTGGTGTTGTATGTCAAAGCAATGTTTATATAATTATGTGTAGATTTTTATGGTACTTTGTGCCCCGTGTTATCTTTCCAAAAAATGGCACTCTTTAGGAAACACACATTATATTTCTTTAACTTTGATCAGCATGAGAAAACTGCATGATTTTTACAATTAGTTAGAACTTTAACATCTTATTTTGTTAAACGTCATTCTCCAGTGTAAGTATGGGCTGATAGCTAACACTGGTTAGATAGGATCAGGATTTGGGACAGGATTAGGTTCAGTTATCTATACCCTAAAAAAGAAAACAGAAGTATAGTGGTTTAAATAACTGCATTTTTCTCTCCTAAAAGAAGGCCAGAAAGAGTTGGTCAGTCCAGGCCTGATAGTGTAGCTTCAGGATGTAAATAGGAACCCCAGCTCCTTTCTTTCTGCTCCATCATTCCTCAGCCTCTAGCTTCTACCTCTTGCTCAAGATGGCTGCTGAAGATCCAGTCATTACATCAGCTTTTCAGGCTGCTAGAGGGAAGAAGAGGCAAAGAAGAATGCATTAATGCATGCTCTCCCTTTAAAAAGCCTTCTTGGAAGTCGCACTCAACATTTCAGTTGTGCTTACTTTGCATTGGCCAGAACATAGTCACATAGTCACTCTTGTTAGCAAGGAAGGGTAGTAAATGCAGTCTTTTAGCTCGGGTTCTGTTAATGGAGGAAGAGGAGAGTGAACTTTGGGATAAGACCTAGTAATCTCTGCTATAACTTCTATATAACAAGAAAAATGATTTTTTTCTTGACTCCTATGTTTTGCACAAGGCATTTGGACAATGAGCCTCAATTTTTATGTCTGCTAAAGGATCTCTTCTGTTCACTTTTTGGGGGATAAATTTACCAGTGTCTATAAAATATTTTGAAATTTTCCAAGCAATATTTTGTCTGTTCTTTGTTTCCAAGGAGATTGATTTGGATTTTGATTCAAAACACCTTTACTTTTTTTTTTTTTTTTCATTCAGTAAGTCTTTGCGTAAAGCCTGCCACAGAAAGGAAGTATTATAGGAATGCCAAATCATAATTTTCCTAGAGCTAAGTGTAACTTAAATCTAGAAGGGACTAGCGATTGATTCTAAACTTAATACTGTAAAACATTACTATTTTTGTAGCTTTATTAGTTACTTGCCATTCTTTTCTGCTTTCTCCCAAACTCTTATTTTCTGTTGCAAAAATTACAAAGTTTCTAATTTGTACCATGCACTAATTCAAACTAAACCCCATAATTCTATGTCTTTGTTTATACTTCATGACTCTAAAGAAAGCTACAAAACTGGGCTGCCCAACTTCTTAATACCTCATTCATGGTGTGTCTAGATTTGTCTTAGTTGCTCAGTTGATCTTGAAAATGAAAGGGTTCTAGTGAAGAGATGACACATTCGTGTGTTTAATGTTAGATGTGTAAAGTTGACCCTTAACAATGTGCAGTTTAAGGGCACATGCCCATTGACACTCTCAAAAGTTTATGTATAACTTTCATCTCCCCCAAAACTTACTTACTAATAGCTTGCTGCTGAGCAAGCCTTACTGATAACATAAATAGTTGATTAACACATATTTGGTGTGTTACATTTAATATGTACTATATTTTTACAATAAGGTAGAAAAAAGAAAATGTTAAGAAAATCACAAGGAAGGGAAAATATATTTACTGTTCATTGAGTGGAAGTGGATCATTATAAAGGTCTTCATCCTCGTGTTCACATTAAGTAGGCTGAGGAAGAGGAGGAAAAGAAAGAATTGGTCTTGCTCTCATGGGTGGCAGAGGCAGAAGTGAAGGGAGGTGGAAGGGAAGGCAAGAAAGGCAGGAACACTCAGTGTAACTTTGCAAAAATACATCATAATTTCTGTCGGACGTTTTTGCTTTTTCATTTCTCTAAAAATATCTGTACGTTGGCAATTCTTCCACCATTTGCTTTAGTGTCAGTGCCCATACCATATACGAATCCGTGTCAGAAATGAAGTAAAAAGCAGTATTGAATAATCAAAACCCTTTTGCCAGACTGTCTAACGTCAATTCGTTTTCTGGCACTGTTTCTTCTATATCTTCCTCATCCTCTAGCACTGGTTCATCAGAACTCATCTTCATCAAGTTGCTTTCTATTAATTCCTCTGGTGTGGCGTCTATTAGCTCTTGAATTTCTCCAAGATTCCTATCTTGAAATCCCTCATCGCCATCCCCCCACTTTTTTTTTTTTTTTTTTTTTTTTTTTTTTTGCCATATCCACATCTCTCTCATGATCTCCTTGATTGGTGCCTGTGAAGTCATGCACACTATCTGAACCCAGTTTTCTCCAGCAGGAATTTATTGTTTCAGCCTTGATGGTTTTTGTGGCTTTACTGTATCAATGATGGCATCTCAGTGGTGTAATTCTTCTAGACTTTCATGATGTTCTCTATTTGGTTTGTTCCGTGAAAGGGTCACATATGCAAAGAGACCCCCAAATGCTGAAGTAGCTGAAAAATCAAAGAAGGAGGCAGAAAATCCAATTTGTCAGTAAAGGCTGTTTTATTGGAGAACTTAGAGACACAAGCACGGTCTTGGTCAGCCACAAGGCAGGAAGATCTCAACACTGCTACTCCGGAGACCCAGGGCTTACATACCATAGGGAAAGGCAACCCTCAAAAGGCAAGACTACTACGTGTATCATAGCCTATAATTTGTGCATTAGCACCAAGGGTCCTTTGTTCTTATGCTAGGGGCAGTAAATAAAGTAAAAACCAGGAGGCATTCACGGGGCCAGGGCTAATCAGAAGTCAGCGTAGAGGATTAGCCTACAAGATGGAGTCACTTTTATCTCCACAGGGTACTCCATAGCATTGACAATCCGTTCCGTAAAGTACTATTTATAATGAGCCTGAGAGGTCCTTATGACCCCCTGATGTAGAGGCTGAATTAGAGACCTGTTGGGGGCAAGTAGACCACTTTGATGCCTTCAGTGTTGAACTCTTGGGTTCTGCATAGCTAGGGGCATTGTGCACTATTGAAAAAACTTTGAAAGGCAGTCCCTACTGGCAAGATATTTCCCTACATTAAGGAGAAAGCATTGGTGGAACCAAACCATTAAAAAGTGTTCTTGTTTTCCAGGCTTTCCTGTACAACCAAAAGATTGGCAGCTGGTGCTCATCTTTTCTCTTCAAGACCCAGGGGTTGGCAGCTTTATAAATAAGGGTAGTCCTGATCATAAACCCTACTGCATTTGCATAAAACAGTAGAGTTAGTCTATTCCTTCTTGCCTTAAATCCTGGTGGTCATTTTTCTTCCTTACTAATGCATGTCCTTTGTGGCTTTTTTCCCCCCAGAATGGGGTTCAAAACCTTTTCAGGCAGATATCCTTTCTCCTCAATTTTTCTTCATCGTACCTGGGAACTAGTCTGCCGCCTGTTGATTGGCAGAAGCTGCTGCTTCTGTTATCTTGACATTTTTTTAAGCCAAACCTCTTCCTATAATTATCAAACCAACCCTTGCTGGCATTAAATTATACAGCTTTAGATCGTTTTGTTTCTAGTTGCTGTATATTGACTTCACATTTTCTTGAATCATTTTAGAGTCCTGCACCAACATAAAGGCTACATTTTCAATATGTACTACAGTTTCACTAAAAATGCAATGTTTTTATGCCTACTGCTGTAACTGCAGTGATGGCTTCATGAATTTCCTTTTCATTCTTTACAGTGGTCCTTATGCTGGATTCATTTATCTTAAAATGGCAGGCAACTGCAGCTGCAGACCTCAATCTATGGTTACATTATATCAAGCAGTTCAGGTGTTCCGTGTAATGTCACGACTTTTTTCTGCTTCGTGGAAGCCATTTCAGCATCACTAGTGGCACTTTGTGTGTGTCCCATGGTGTTATTCAAGGTTTACAATATTGCACTAAAAACAATTAAAAATATGCAAGAATCAGAAGAGATTACTCTTTACTGTGATATGTAATTTACTGGAGAGACAATGATCTCAAGCAGAGATAATTCACATCACATGTTATTTTAAGTGGAGCAACACTTGATTTCACATCAGCAACAGGAGGTGGCTAAGAAGTTATTGCTGTACTACAGTATGCATGAGTTAATTTACGAAGTTATTTAATATTTCATCTTTACATTTGTTGACATTTCTCTTGACTGCAGGTGGCACTATGTACAGTCTGTATGCATAAGTTTTGATAAATTTTAGCTTTTTATAATAGATTTGTGTATATTTTATCCTAGTGATAAAATAGACTAGTAACTACATATATTTTGTGCATTCATGACACAATTTTTTCGATATTTCTGTTCTACACAGTTCATGTGCAAGTTTTTTCAAATTGTCGACAAATGCCCAAAAAAGTTTCCACTATATATATATTTTTTAAATCTGTATACAAGTAGACCCATGCAGTTCAAACCCATGTTGTTTAAGAGCCCACTGTACTTGGAATTGAAAAACTGACTCCTTTTTTTCCCCATCTATCTTTTCAACAAAAATTAAAACTAATAGAAGGTACTTATTAGAATTCTGCTAAAGTACTTCTGAGTGTTAAACATGCTTAGTAAAATGATTATTACAATTAGTTAGGACTTTACAATTTTATTTTGTTGTTTCATTCCCCAGTAGTATGTAGATGGCCTGATAACGCTAGTTCAGATAAGATTAGGATTTAGAATAGGATTATTCCAAATAAGTAGTATATACAAAATTCTTTGTTGGTAATGGTGATATGTACAGGTTTAAATAGAAATGTAAAAGAAGCAAATAATTGCTTAAGAAAGTACTTTACACTTACTTTACAAACTGTTTTACAACTGAAATCATCTTAGCTTTTATTTTAAAATTGAAGCAGAGGGTATGAAATAGTGAAGAGATTGGTTAACATGAACTTTTAATAGAACTCAAACGTCATTTCCACTGAAGCCTACATATTTACACCTGTGAGTTGTCGTAGTGCAATTTTACAGGCTGTATCCCTGACTTTTACCTTTTTTATTCACAACAGAGGTAAAAATGCCCTGACCCTGGGAAAGAAAGGAGGGAAGAATTTTAAAAACCCTGTAGCTATCTCATATTGTCAAAAGAGGCAGTTATTACCATAAATCCCTCTGGTCTCTCTCATGCTCATTCAGGAATGAGATGTTATGATTAATCAATTTTTCAGACAGTAATTTAGACTTAACAAATTACTTCTATAATGTTCAAAAAAAGAATAATAAGATAGATTGACTGAATGTTGGTTCCCAAGGGAATAAAGATCATCAGTATGCAGTTTTATGATCATTTGACTGTTGGAGGATAGGAGTAAGATTAAAACACTCTTCCTGTTGATAAAATGTTACTGCAGTTAACATCTGAATGACAAGACAGGGTGCAGGCACCTACACCAATAACTACTGTTGTATGCCAGGCACCATTTTAAGTGTGTTGCATTAATTCACTAACCTAAACCTCAAAAAAACTTTATATAGCCAGGCCTGGTGGTGGGCGCTTGTAATCCCAGCTACTCAGGAGGCTGAAGCAGGAGAATCGCTTGAATCCGGGAGGCGGAGGTTGCAGTGAGCCAAAATCGTGCCACTGTACTCCAGCCTGAGCAACAAAGGGAGACTATCTCCAAAAAAAAAAAAAAAACTTTATGGCCTGAATACCATTCATATCCCCATTTCACAGATGAGAAAAATGAAGCAAAGCAAGGCTGAGTACTTCATTCAAGGTTATACAGCTAGTGACAATGTTAGGATTCAACCCAAACAAGCCTGGCTCTTGAGTCCTGCTCTTTACCCTATGAGCGTGTGTGTATATGTGTGTTTACTCTCAGCCTCTACATATGAGTTTATTCTGTACACTTTATAAGTGAAGAAGGTTTATTCATAAGCTATAAGATGGAGTAGTGTGAACAATGGCATGATACTCATTCCATACAAACTTCGTAGAAATGGCTAATGACTAGTCAGATTTAAGTGTTTTATTAAAAGAAATGAGTCAGAGTAAGCCCTGATAAAGCATGAAAGGAATTTGGAAAGTAAGAAGGAAACAAGGCTTATTAGGCAAGAGTAATTACTATTTAAAAAGTTATTTAGAATCGGATATAAACCCTGAGAAGACTTACGGGCATTTGCAGCTAGAAAAATGAAAAAATCTCCAGTGTTTTTCTGTAGAAGGTGTTTTTCCCCTTCCTAATCTTGTATTAATATATTCAGCATGGTTTCAGGATAGAAAATTAATTGGGCCGAGACAGAAGCTTTTCCTCATAATTGCTTGTTTTTGAAAAGGCTTAAAGATCTTCTCAAGTGAATTATCATCCATAGTCTGAAATCAATTGGTAGCTCTTGCAGCTGTTAATAAGTGATATTTTGAATGAACAGCCTCAGTTCTTTTCACCAAAATTCTCCTTTGTAAAATTTAGTACATGGGAGCGTAATGCATCATGATATTGATGTACAACATATGCCTGCAATAAGCGTTGAGTTGTTCATTTTTAGCCTTAATCTTTTCCCAGTAGACTTACAGGAATTATGTGCTAATGGCTTGTGTAGCAGGGGACACATTTTAGTTATTTAGGAACCCCATTAAGAGTTGTTATATATGACTCTACACATAGCAGCAGACAGTACAGAAAAATAGCAAGCCTGGAGGCCCCTTAAGATCAAATCCACTGGTCAGCTACTGAGTGGTTCCCAGTGGTGTCCAGAGATCGCTGGGGACTCACCAGAGAACATAATGCTACCTGCCATGGAGCTGGTCTGGGTTTTGATCCAGGTAGACTGTAGGTGCTAGGGGGGAGAACATTCTAAAGTGCTTTATAAAATGGAAACCACAAAACACTGGTAAGGAATTGTTGTTGTAAAGGATTAAATGAGCAGATCAAGTGTTCTTGTGTTAGAAATAAATATTTAATCAAAAAGATTCCTTCCCTTGCAGATAACGTAGTAGAAAAGTTAAGTAAACCCAAGGGATGGCTGATCTCACTACTGTCTTTAAGAGACAATAAGGGAAAATGCCAGCCCTTATTTCATTTTTTTTCCCACTCTTAACTATGATGATTCTTAGGGGAAATGATGATCAGCTCACACTTAAAAAAAAAAATATATATACAGAACTCTAGGGACTTTAGTTCTGAAAGACATGACCCAGTCTTCTGTAACCGACTCACAAAGTTAATGTGGCTAAAATTGGCATGTATTTCCTCTTTTCAAATATTAGATAACATTTTAAACAAGAGGATATGTAGCATAATCCCTAGAGTAATATTAACTTGCACTCTAAATGCAAGTCATTATAGTGTTTCAAGATGCTGTTCCTCTGATCTACCAAATGTATAGCCTTTGAACTGCAGATTTCGCATGTGGGTGTTAGTTACTGCTGACACCAGACTTACTTGAAAGGCGGCACTCTGGCCAGGTGTCTTCTCTTTGCAATTTGATCTCTTTGTAAGTAGCTCTTCATCAGAGCCAGCATTTCAGTGTTTAATTTGAGCCCTGGCCAAGTGTCCTTCACCTTCATTAGATGCACCTATCCCACCCAGCCAGAGGTGTTAGGACAAGTAGAAAGAGCTATGGGCATGGATTTACGCTGGATTCATTAGAGCACTTCACAATGGCCACTATATAGATGAATGCAATTGTAGAGTTTAGACACCACCATTGGGCTTGGGTGAACCAGAGTAGGATGAGAGTGTGACACAGATCAGAAAAAAGTAGGAAGGAAAGAAGACATATCTAAACAATCTGACTTTTACAGCCAACACCAAGAAGGCTATGTTTGTCATTTTCATTCCAGTAACGTCAACACTTAGCACAGTGCCCAATTCATAGTTGGTGGGCTGCAGGGCACTGGGGGAAGGAAAAGAGAACAGTGTTTCCCTGTTTTTTTGTTTTGTTTTTTTCATCTTTTTTTTCTATTGGATAGTCAGCCCTGAAATAAAGAAGAAAAGAAAAGACACTTCTTCAGAGTACTTATTTGCCCTCTTTATTCTGTTTTACTCATTTGTTTGGGGCAATATTATTAAATTAAAGGTGTGGAGTCATGACTAGTTTCCTCCCCAGATCACCTGTAAAAGCACTGGAGTATTTGAAAGCCACAACCCACAGTGCTCAGCTTTAGTCAGACAGCTGGGCAGATGTCCTACTCAGTGGATTGTTTACAGTTCAGGCATGGGGAGAGTGCTGTGCACAGTGACAACAGTGCTCTAAAGACAAATGTGATTTTGTTGAAGAAATGGAAATGCACATGGTCAACATTCAGCACAAAATTGAGAAACAATTACAAAGGAACATATTAGAAATTATCAACCTGATATAGAAAGACAGATGGTCATACTTGCAGTCAGAGAATACTTTTACTTCTTATTTTTTCATAAATCTGAAAAGAAAACATAATAATTGATGAGCCACTAAAGTTTCAAGTAGGGAAAAATGTATTTGAACTTAGATTGGAACACCCAAGCCCCTCCTTTGGGAAGTTCCTGTCTCCACATCATTCTAAACTAATGAGTGTTAGTTAAGCACCTCCAGTGAGCCTTGTAGATCTAAAATCTGAACATGATTTTCCCTACCAGAGTACATGAAGGGAGTCTTTAAATGCCCTTGAACTGCACGAAAATGCCTCGCAGAGCTGAAGTACCGTGGCACAAAGCTTTTTACATCACTGTAAGCTGGTCATAAAACAAATGAAAAATGTTGAGGAATAATCTGTAGAATGCAAAATCGCAGAAAAGTATTTTGAGAGATTCATGTATCTGTGGAGATTTTTATCTCCATATGCATATGAGACACAGCAAGGTCTTGATTGGCCAAAATGAATAGGACTAATGATCCCTCAGAAATTCAAAGGCTTAGTATTAATTACTTCTCAACAGCTGGCTGTATTCATAGTACTATTTGGCATAAGTTGCTGAGTAAGGAAATTGCAGATTTAGAAGTGTCCCTAAATAATTTACCCTCCCATCCCAGGGTAGTAGCTACAGGAAAAAAAAATAAAAAATCTAGTTCACAGCTTTCATGCTGAAGCCAGGACTGATTGCTATTACAACAGAATTTTATTTGGTCCTCACGGCGTGTTTTTTGTTTGTTTTGTTTTGTTTTTTAATAGTTATCAACATTTCAAGACCAAGAAATTCTTAGGGTAAACTGACAGGCAGTGCCAGACTTCCTGAACTTCTTGTACGGAATGATATCTATTCCTGGTCTTCAGAGCAGTACTCTCCTTGGAATGTTCTGCAGTAATGGAAATGTTATTATTTCCATCGCGACAGCCACTAGCCACATGTGGCTATTGAACATTCTAAATGTGGCTAGCGTGACTAAGATTGAATTTTAAATTGTGTTTACTTCTAATTAACTTATATTTCTGTAGACATTTATGGTTAGAGGGTATCATACTGGACACTGCACTTGTAGATGAACCAGACAGGTTGCAGGAGTAGTAATTCAAAGTACTACACATCTGGATGTGTAGATTTTCTTCTATGTTTTCTTCTAGTTGTTTTACAGTTTCTGGTCTTAAGTCTGAGTCTTTAGTCCATTTTGAGTTGACTTTTGTATATAGTGTGAAATGAGGTTCAAATTTTATTCTTCTGCATGTGGATATACAGAATATTCATACTTACGAATATGACATTCAGTAACACCATTTATTAAATATAAAATAATTCTAAACTCTAGATCAGTTTAGAGCAGATTTTTACAATTAAATTCAATCAAAATTTAAATCTCATTCAAGTGTTTTCTGGTCTAGAAGAGAAGATGAAGGGAAGGAAGCATGTCTCCAGCACAAAAGGAAATATAATGTGATATTCAAATTTAAGCCCAAGAATACACTTGGCTAAAATTGGCTTTTGTCACATTTTAAAGTAGATGCATATTCTTTGATAAAAAGATGAAAGAAAATATTAAAAAGATGAAACTGCCTATATCATTCTTTGTCAAAACTCGAACAGTTTTGGCTGTTATGTTAGAAGTCAGTAGAAATATTTTTTTCTCATTAAATGTCCTTCAGAGAATAGAATCATATTTGGGGATGAATTTATTAATGGATACAACTGTCTTCCTTCCTCCCAAACCTGATTCTCCAACAGAGGGGTTTGCCACCTCAGTGGATGGCACCATTGCCCATTTAGCTGTTGAAGTTAGTCATCAGGAGGCATTTTGACATCTCCTTCTCCGCCATCCCCCACCGGGTTCTGCTGATTTTACTTTCTAGACAGGTATCTTTCCAGTTCATTCTGACAACATCTGTATTGCACCACCCATCCTGTGTCTCGCTCCTACTCCTGAAGCATCCTCCTAACTGCTCCTCCTGCATCCACTGTTTCATACACTCCCTTGCAAACCTTACAGTGCAGTTATGGTGAACTTTTAACAAAACAAATCTAAGTATATTCTTCCCACGCTTAAAATGGGTGCATTTCAAATGAAACTCCAAATCCTAACTGGCCTGCTAGACCCTGTGTAATCTAGCTTCTGCCTGCCTCTCTAGCTTTGAGAAGAGCTGTCTTCTTTAGGATTAGGCCTACCAGGACATGGCAGTACATCTAAAATAACAGTGGCTTTAACAGAACCGAAGTTTATTTTTCTCTTGTGTAAGTAGGCAATCCATGGACTGGTGTGGCAGCTTCACAGTCCTCCAGGATCTAGGTGGCTTTGATCTTTGAAACTTTACCACCCTCAGCACAGAGCTTCCAACTCATGGTCCTTAGACCATGACTGCTCTAGCTGCACCATCACATCTGCATTCCAGCCAGAAAGAAAGTAGAAAAGGAAATAAATCGCCAGTGCCTTCCCTTCAAGAACATTTTCCAAAGTTGCCTCCACTACTCCCACTGCATCCTGTTGTTCAGAACTTCGCCACATAGCCATACCCAGCTGTGAAGAAAATGGTTCTTAGCAGCCTGTGCCCAGCTAAAATCCAGGGCATTATTGCTGAGAGAAAGGCAAGATACATTTAGAAAACCACTTAGTCTCCATCACAAGAGCTAACTCCTTGTTTTCTAGAGTAGAATATGAGTCAGAAATATCTGACATAGAAAAATTAACAGATAGCACATAAGCATATTATTAGAAATAGAAAGGCAGATACTAGAGAAAATGGCTGAAACTGTTGAAAATGGTTGCCTCTGGAAGGCAGGAACACAGTGAACCAGAGGACTGGTGTTTTGCATATTAAATCTTTCAGTACTGTATAATTTTTTCCATGAAGAACATATATATTTTGATAAACATTGCATTTGAAGGCATTTCTTAAGGCATTGACTGAAGCCAGGCCCACGAGTATGTATTAGGACTGGGTGAATTTTCCCTGCAAAGCCTGTGAAGTTATGTTTTTATTTCCCACCTTGCCAACCATCCCTGAGTCTTTGGTATTGATTCAAAGGTGGTGGTATATGCATGGTTATTGTCAACGGTTGAGGATCATAAAGATCAGGTTTAAGACATTTGGCCACAAGCAGTCCTCCCTTTTTTCTGTCATTAGGACACATTCTATTATTTTCTATTATATAAAATACTGATGAGGTATTAAATGTCTGTGACATAATACATTTTGTCTTATTTTCCTGACCTGATTTATAATAAGTATGTGCAGGAAACATTTTCTAATTGGCAGCAGCACTCACCACTTAAAGTCCTTTTCCTCCATGGATGTTCTGTGACAGGGAATGTAGACACAGTAAACTATCATCTGCAGATTGCTTATCAAAATCCACAGACCCAGAGGCCCACATGAGAGGTAGGGGAGAACTGGAACATGAGGTTGTGGAATCCCAGAAACTAGAAAGATAATTCTCTGCCTATCAAAAAGAAAGTTTTAATCCAAATGTACTCTTGTGAGACTTGAGAAATGATTACCTGTTTTTCATGAGAAATACACCAAATCTTAGAGTTGCAAGCCTTAATAGGTTTTGTTAGTTAGATTGTTAAGCCAAGAGGAATTGTTGCTAATGAGAGACAAAGATCTGAAAGAAAAACAATCATTGGGCTTGTGTTTAATCACTTTTTATTTTCTCAGATCTCCATCTTGTCATTATCTGGCTTTGGTGCTTACATAACTTAATTAGGAGAGTTCAGGCAGCAATGGGAATAGGAGGGCAAAATGAAAGGGTAACAGTTTAAATGGATCACCTGCAGATGCGTGATATGGATGGAGATGAAGCCCATTAAGGACCTAATTTTAGAAGAAGCTCTTGACATCAATCATTTGTGAAAAGGGGATTTTTTTTTCTTACCTACACACAGGGTTTTGTACACTTGTCTACAAACCTTAAACGTTGGTGCATCTGATCATCAGCTTGTGGGATTACTAACACCAAGCCACTTTGAAAGAGCAGTCAAGGTTATTAACTTTGGCAGGAAGTGAGAATTTGGCCTTAATATACATGTGAAATTGAATTGTCTGTAGCACAAAGCTTTGGAGATTACCCATGCAAAATGAGAAAACTATCTAAATTTAAAATTGTCCTCAGTACAGGGAAAGTAATTTTGCAGACAGCATTTTTACTGCATTGAAATCCGTGAAGATTGGCTCTATTAATTTAAATTTAAACAGAGGTTCTGTGTCTTCTAAAAATGGCAAATGAGATGGAAAATGTACTTCAAGGGAAAAAATGGGTTTCTGGAAATGCTGCAGGCAGGCAGGCAGGCAGGCAGGCAGGCAGGCTTCCTACTCCACATCTTTGAGTCTGCCCTGAGACCAGTTGGCTTCAGAGGGAGGGCTCTTTCCACTGTGACAGGCATTTGAAATAAGGACATGCAGACAATGCCTCTATTACATATTTCAGGCTTCAAGAGTAGGGTAAGAAACTGATCAAGTAAAGCCCAAGGCAAAAGTCATTGGCGGTTTTTACATTACAGTTACCAAAGTAGGGGGGTCCTTGACAGCGAAAAGAATCGAGCGGTTGAATATTTTTTCTCAGCTATCAAATAACTTTCTTATAATCCCTGCCTGGAAGGATACTGGGGCAGGGGATTTGGTTACATTAACTACCTTTTCACGAAAATACACACACACACACACACACACACACACACAAAACAAACTTTTACGTAAAGAAAAATTGAAGTTTTCATTCCCTAGTCTTTGAATTTCTTTAGTTCACAACAAACCATTTCTTATTAAATAATTATTGGTAAATTGATTACATTTATTTGGAACCCTAGTTTAATGACACATCATTTTGCCATCAAGAAGAATACATTAACACAATAACTAGAGTACAACAAAGACTAAAAATAGGCTGTGTGTCTCTTTATTGGCCAGAGCCTTAGAGACCTTATTATTTAATAGAGTTGTCATAATGAGGAAACTGAGGACAAGTAAGTGGTTGGCTTATGCTGGTTCGTAGAGTTGCTTACTAATAGAGCTGAACCTAGAATTAAAGTCACCCAAACTTCCAGATCATTAATATATTTGCTATCGGTTATCAAAAATCGCTGCTGAGTAGACACCATGCCAAAAATAATAAAATAACTGCCTTTCCTCATCTTTACATTGTTTTCTTTTTGTTTTTCAGGTATTGCTGTGCTTTACTTACATCTTTATGATGTATTTGGGGACCCTGCCTACCTACAGTTAGCACATGGCTATGTAAAGCAAAGTCTGAACTGCTTAACCAAGCGTTCCATCACCTTCCTTTGCGGGGATGCAGGCCCCCTGGCAGTGGCCGCTGTGCTGTATCACCAGATGAACAATGAGAAGCAGGCAGAAGATTGCATCACACGGTAATCGTTTCTATATGAGGATTATTTTCTAGACATCATTATGTATTAATTCTGCATGTGTTAACAAAAGAACATTCTAGTGAGTTTCCTTTTCTCTTAGCAGATAAATCTCACTGCTGTCATTTGATCAATTCTCATATTATTCCTGTGTTGTAGTTAAGGAACAATGATTATAATCCCTATTTTAGTGCAAGATAAAAGACACTGTCATGTTCCAGATTAAATATCAGTTCAACAATGTAAACGAGATCAAAAGCCTTAACATATGATTACTAATCCAAAGTGCTATCCAAGATCTGTAATTCAAGGAAATGCAGTTCAGTTCCTACAGGTGGGCTGGGAGAGTCCTTCTAAGGGACCACAGACTGATTCAAAACAGCCTTTCTTAGAGGCAATGACATGCACATCCTGATTTTCATTTTGGTATAAATTATGGTGGTCCACTAGAAGCTGGTGAATTATGAAGAATTATTAAATGTTTGTACTAATAGACTATAATTGTTGCCTTACCAGAGTTTATTAAGCACTCTTTCGGAGTTCTAAGAACCCTGGCTGCCATGCGACTCTGCATGCATCGCTCTTAGGCTCCCACTGCGCGTGCTAACACCCCAACAACGTTTTAACCAGTGTCTGTCCCTTAGTTGACCATGGTGTTTGATTCCCACTATTCTTTCTTATAGATTACTGTTAGGATGGCATTACCATCACCAATTTAGTTTGTCTACGATCAGTTGGCTAATCTTATACTGTTTGCTGGTGTATATTTCAACAACAGGCTTTTTGGACTTTTTAAAATATGATAGTGCTGTATTCAAAAAAGGAATGATTTATACCCCTATTGTTTAGGCGCGTGCGCGTGTGTGTGTGTGTGTGTATGCATATCTCCCTTCTCTCCCAATTTTTTCCCATACAGTGATATTTTCTTATTGTAACTAACTTTTTCCACTGGAAATTGTAACAAAAAGAAGGGGTGGGAGTCTTTTGCTCCACCCAAAATGATTTGGGAATCATTATATTGGATCATTTTCTGAATTGACATATACTTCAAAACACTTTTTTTAAATACATGCTTATACTACATTTCTTAGGGGCTAGACATTACATAGTATAACTTTAAAAACACATTACTTTGTGCATCTAGAGGAAAAAAACTGAACATTCCACTCCAGAGCCGAGAAGATTTTAATATAAAACCTGTCACCAAGCTCGACCAAAATGAAAGATGAAACAAAACAGTGATTTCCCCCAAAGTTTAATTAAAGTGTGTTCCTTCCATAGTAGCTGACTTGCATAAGACTTGCCAATACAAAAACTGTTCCATACTCACCTAAATTTGAAACACAGAGACTACCTTTTAATTTTTTTTACATAGCTGATGTTTAAAGCCATCAGCGAACAACTGCTTTAGAGGTCCACAGGATACTCTCACTCAGTGAATCACTGTTAAGTACCATCAGATAAATTGTAGTGCTCCCAATATTCTATATATAATGCCAGCCTTTCCAAAATATGTGCAGCCACATTTTAATAGTTTGCTATGTGAGAAATGTTAATGTGTTCAATGAGACCAAGATTCATAGATTTAAACAGATGGGAATTTGTATCAAAGCGCTAATTAAACAAAATGAAATATGTGTCTTTACCGGCTGCTTAGAGTCTTCTGTAGCTTGTATACCTGGGGACAACACAGCAACTCTAGGGAGCAGCACTTGCCAATGTTAACTCACCTATACAACCCTCTTCTTCATGAAATCTTGAGGGCCTATTCTAACACACTCTTTGGGAAATGGTACAATATCAATATTAGTGTATTTAAAATGCTCGTAAGAGTATGCTAAGATTTTTGTTGTTTTTGGTATATTGGTACTAAAGGTGTTTTTGTCATTTACCTTTTTAAATTTTGACATTTCGACAGTACTTATAGCCAGTAGGCTTGTTAAGGTTAAAAATCTAGTATGTGAGTATAATAGGAAAATACACTATTTGTGGCTATAGCTTTGATTTTTTCAGATTTTTTATTTTATACAAAACAGAAAAAGAATGACTTGGAATGATTTGTAAGTTACGGAGTTTGCTTTATCTTTTCAAAGGAAAAATCTAGAAATTTGACTTAATTTCAAGAAATCCAAAATTATTTAATGTCAGTTATTTAGTAAACCTTTAACTTTTTACTAAACCTTTTTTCTCATTTTACAGACCTTTTGAGATCCCACACTCAACATTCTCTGTGTACTGCCTTTGTTGTGCTTCATTGCCAACATCATGTTCTAGCTAGCTTGCTTTTTCTACATTTTCTTAATGTAATGTTCTTTCAAAAGCATAATTTTTAAGTTTTAGAGACCAAACAGTCCTTTGAGATCATCAAAAGTCTAATCCTTAAAGAAATTGAAATCCAAGGAAATATTCTTAACCTTGGGCCTCTGAGAATCTTAGGGTTTCTGGAAGTGTATAAAACCCCCAAATTATATTCAGCAAGGAGAGAGCATTTGTGCTTTTCTTAAAGGGATCTGTAACTCCCCAAAAGGAGGGTGTGTGTGTATGTTCATGTTCAAACTGTCCTACAAATGGCTCGGGGGTGGAGGGGAGGACAATACATTGCACTAATTTGTTCTACTGCCTGATACATGTCAGATCTGTTTTCATCCCACCCACTTCTACACATCGGTGCCACAACATGAATAGTGTGTGTTGCCTGTTCCCAATTAGATGGCTAACCTGACATATATAGTGCTTTGGGGCCAGTACTTAGAATGATGAATCCCTCTAGCTTCCTGGTCCAGAAATGTATAACCTCCCTTCTTATAGTGTGACAAGTCAGTAATGGACATCTTTTTTTTTTTAAATAAGAAAAGGGATTTAAAAATATTTATTGTGGTAAAATATACATAACATAAAATTTGCAATTTAACCATTTTTAAATGTACAATTCATTAGCATTAATTATATTCAGTGTTGTACAACCATCAGCACTATTTATTTTCAAAAAATGTTTTATTACTCCAACAGAAACTCTGTACCCATTAAAAAGTAATTCCCCATGCCCCATACTGTCATCCCCTGGTAATCTATATTCTACTTTTTTATGAACTTGCTTATTTTAGATATTTTATATAAGTGGAATTATACATTTGTTCTTTTGTGTCTGGCTTACTCCATTTAGCATAGTGTCTTCAAGGTTTATCTACGTTATAGAATGTATCAAAACTTCGTCCCTTTCAATGACTGAATAATATTCCATTGTATGTATATACCACATTTCTTTTTTATCTCAGAAAAGGAATTTTTAAAAGGCCATTTAGTAGGTTCTGGAGAAGGAAGCCTGGAGCTGTATAGCCAGTGTGGGGCTGTGAGTGCTATGGGGGCTTTGGAATTCCAGCTGCATTCCCTGCTGTGTGATCTTGGGTAAATTACTCTAAACCTCAGTCTGTCATCTGTAAAATAGGGATAAGGAATGTTGTACAGATTATTTATTTGAGATAATTGATGGAAATCACTTAGCATAAATTATGGCACCTAAACTGAGGAAGTGCTTATAAATGTTACCTATTATTATGGCTTGTAAAAATCATTGCTTATGCTTCTACTTTCCTTTTTTGTTATCATACTTTAAGTTCCGGGGTGCATGTGTAGAACATGCAGGTTTGTTACACAGGTATACAGGTGCCATGGTGGTTTGCTGCACCAATCAGCCTGTCATCTACATTAAGTATTTCTCCTAATGCTATCCCTCCCCTAGTCCCCCACCCCCTGACAGGCCCCGGTGTGTGATGTTCCCCTCCCCATGTCCATGTGTTCTCATTGTTCAGCTCCCACTTAATACGTGAGAACATGCAGTGTTTGGTTTTCTGTTCTTGTGTTAGTTTGCTGAGAATGATGGCTTTTAGCTTCATCTGTGTTCCTGCAAAGGACATGAACTCATCCTTTTTTATGGCTGCATAGTATTCCATGTTGTATATGTGCTACATTTTCTTTATTCAATCTATCTTTGACGGACATTTGGGTTGGTTCCATGTCTTTGCTATTGTTAACAGTGTTGCAATAAACATACGTGTGCATTTGTCTTTATAGTGGAATAAGTTATAATCCTTTGGGTATATACCCAGTAATGGAATTGCTGGTCAAATGGTATTTCTGGTTCTAGATCCTTGAGGAATCGCCACACTGTCTTCCGCAATGGTTGAACTAATTTACACTCCCACCAACAGTGTAAAAGCATTACTATTTCTCCACATCCTGTCCAGCATCTGTTGTTTCCTGACTTTTTAATGATGGCCATTCTAACTGGCATGAGATGGTATCGCATTGTGGTTTTGATTTGCATTTCTCTAATGACCAGTGATGATGAGCTTTTTTTCATATGTTTCTTGGCCACATAAATGTCTTCTTTTGAGAAGTATCAGTTCATATCCTTTGCCCACTTTTTGATGGAGTTATGTTTCTTTTTTTCTTGTAAATTTGTAGATTCTGGATATTAGCCCTTTGTTAGATGGATAGATTGCAAAAATTTTCTCCCATTCTGTAGGTTGCATGTTCACTCTGATGATAGTTTCTTCTGATATGCAGAAGCTCTTCAGTTTAATTAGATCCCGTTTGTCAATCTTGGCTTTTGTTGCCATTGCTTTTGGTGTTTTAGTCATGAAGTCTTTGCACATGCCTATGTCCTGAATGGTATTGCCTAGGTTGTCTTCTAGTGTTTTTATGGTTTTAGGCCTTACATTTAAGTCTTTAATCCATCTTGAGTTAATTTTTGTATAAAGTATAAGGAAGAGGTCCAGTTTCAGTTTTCTGCATATGGCTGGCCAGTTATCCCAGCACCATTTACTAAGTAGGGAATCCTTTCCCCATTGCTTATTTTTGTCAGGTTTGTCAAAGATCAGATGGCTGTACATGTGTGGTGTTATTTCTGAGGCCTCTGTTCTGTTCTATTGGTCTATATATCTGTTTTGGTACCAGTACCATGCTGTTTTGGTTACTGTAGCCTTGTAGTATAGTTTGAAGTCAGGTAGCATGATGCATCCAGCCTTGTTCTTTTTGCTTAGGATTCTTTTGGCGATGCAGGCTCTTTTTTGGTTCCATATGAAATTTAAAGTAGTTTTTTCTAATTCTGAAGAAAGTCAGTGGTAGCTTAATGGGGATAGCATTGAATCTATAAATTACTTTGGGCAGTGTGGTCATTTTCACAATATTGATTCTTCCTATCCATGAGCATGGAATGTTTTTCCATTTGTTTGTGTCCTCTCTTGTTTCCTTGATCAGTGGTTTGTAGTCCTCCTTAAAGAGGTCCTTCACATCCCTTGTAAGTTGTATTCCCAGGTATTTTATTCTCTTTGTAGCAATTGTGAATGGGAGTTCACCCATGATTTGGCTCTTTGTCTATTATTAGTGTATAGGAATGCTTGTGATTTTTGCACATTGATTTTGTATCCTGAGACTTTGCTTATCAGCTTAAGGAGATCTTGGGCTGAGATGAAGGGGTTTTCTAAATATACAATCATGTCATCTGCAAATAGAGACAATTCGACTTCCTCTGTTCCTATTTGAATACCCTTTATTTCTTTCTCTTGCCTGATTGCCCTGGCCAGAACTTCCAATACTATGTTGAATAGGAGTGGTAAAAGAGGGCATCCTTGTTTTGTGCTGGTTTTCAAAGGGAATGCCTCCAGTTTTTGCCCATTCAGTATGATATTGGCTGTGGGCTTGTCATAAATAGCTCTTACTATTTTGAGATACATTCCATCAATACCTAGTTTATTGAGAGTTTTTAGCATGAAGGGCTGTTGAATTTTTGCTGAAGGCCTTTTCTGCATCTATTGAGATAATCATGTGGTTTTTGTCTTTGGTTCTGTTTATGTGATGGATTACATTTATTGATTTGCATATGTTGAACCAGCCTTGCATCCCACGGATGAAGCTGACTTGATCATGGTGGATAAGCCTTTTGATGTGCTGCTGGATTCGGTTTGCCAGTATTTTACTGAGGATTTTCATATTGATGTTCTTCAGGGATATTGGCCTGAAGTTTTCTTTTTTTGTTGTGTCTCTGCCAGGTTTTGGTATCAGGATGATGCTGGCCTCATAAAATGAGTTAGGGAGGAGTCCCTTTTTTTCTTGTTTGGAATAGTTTCAAAGGAATAGTACCAGCTCTTCCTTGTACGTCTGGTAGAATTCGGCTATGAATCTGTCTGGTCCTGGACTTTTTTTGGTTGGTAGGCTATTATTACTGCCTCAATTTCAGAACTTGTTATTGGTCTATTCAGGGATTCAACTTCTTCCTGGTTTAGTCTTGGGAGGGTGTATGTGTCAAGGAATTTATCCATTTCTTCTTGATTTTCTAGTTTATCTGCATAGAGATGTTTACAGTATTCTCTGATGGTAGTTTATATTCCTGTGGGATCAGTGATGATATCCCCATTTATCATTTTTTATTGTGCCTATTTGATTCTTCTCTCTTTTCTTATTAGTCTAGCTAGTGGTCTATCTATTTTATTGATCTTTTCAAAAAACCAAACCAGCTCTGGGATTCATTGATTTTTTTTGAAGGGTTTTTCATGTCTTTATCTCCTTCAGTTCTGCTCTCATCTTACTTATTTCTTGCCTTCTGCTAGCTTTTGAATTTGTTTGCTCTTGCTTCTCTAGTTCTTTTAATTGTGATGTTAGGGTGTCTATTTTAGATCTTTCCTGCTTTCTCCTGTGGGCATTTAGTGCTATAAATTTCCCTCTAAACGCTGTTTTAGCTGTATCCCAGAGATTCTGGTACACTGTGTCTTTGTTCTCATTGGTTTCAAAGAACTTATTTATTTCTGCCTTAATTTCGTTATTTACCCAGTAGTCATTCAGGAGCAGGTTGTTCAATTTCCATGTAGTTGTGCGGTTTTGAGTGAGTTTCTTGATCTTGAGTTCTAATTTGATTGCACTATGGCCTGAGAGACTGTTATGATTTCCATTCTTTTCCATTCGCTGAGGAGTGTTTTACTTCCAATTATGAGGTCAAGTTTAGAATAAGTGTGATGTGCTGAGAAGAATGTACATTCTGTTGATTTGGGGTGGAGAGTTTTATAGATGTCTATTAGGTCTGCTTGGTCCAGAGCTGAGTTTAAGTCCTGAATATCCTTGTTAATTTTCTGCTCGTTGATCTGTCTAATATTGACAGTGGGGTGTTAAAGTCTCCCATTATTATTGTGTGGGAGTCTAAGTCTCTTTGTAGGTCTCTAAGAACTTGCTTTATGAATCTGGGTGCTCCTGTATTGGGTGCATATACATTTAGGATATTCAGCTCTTGTTGCATTGATCCCTTTACCATTATGTAATGGCCTTCTTTGTCTCTTTTGATCTTTGTTGGTTTAAAGTGTTTTATCAGAGACTAGGATTGCAACCCCTGCTTTTTTTTTGCTTTCCATTTGCCTGGTCAATATGCCTCCATCCCTTTATTTGGAGCCTATGTGTGTCTTTGTACATGAGATGCGTCTCCTGAATACAGCATACCTATGGGTCTTGACTCTTTATCCAATTTTCCAGATTGTGTATTTTAACTGGGGCATTTAGCTCATTTACATTTAAGGTTAATACTGTTATGTGTGAATTTGATCCTGTCATTATGATGCTAGCTGGTTACTTTGCCCCTTAGTTGATGCAATTTCTTCATAGTGTCAGTGGTCTTCACAATTTGGTATGTTTTTGCAGTAGCTGGTACCAGTTGTTCTTTTCCATGTTGAGTGCTTCCTTCAGGAGCTCTTGTAAGGCAGGTCTGGTGGTGACAAAATCTCTCAGCATTTTCTTGTCTGTAAAGGATTTTATTTCTCCTTTGCTTATGAAGCTTAGTTTGGCTGGATATAAAATTCTAGGTTGAAAATTCTTTTAAGAATGTTGAATATTGGCCCCCACTGTCTTCTGGCTTGTGGGGTTTCTGCACAGAGATCCATAGAGATCTTCCCTTTGTGGGTAACCCGACCTTTCTCTCTGGCTGCACTTAACACTTTTTCCTTCATTTCAACCTTGGTGAATCTGACGATTATGTGTCTTGGGGTTGCTCTTCTCAAGGAGTATCTTTGTGGTGCTTTCTACTTCCTGAATGTGAATGTTGGCCTGTCTTGCTAGGTTGGGGAAGTTCTCCTGGATAATATCCTGAAGAGTGTTTCCAACTTGGTTCCATTCTCCCCATCGCTTTCAGGTACACCAAATGTAGGTTTGGTCTTTTCACATAGTCCATTATTTCTTGGAGGCTTTTGTTCCTTTTTATTATTTTTTCTCTAACCTTGTCTTCATGCTTTATTTCATCAAATTGATCTTCAATCTCTGATATCCTTTCTTCTGCTTGATCGATTCGGCCATTGATACTTGTGTATGCTTGACAAAGCTCTTGTGCTTTGTTTTTCAGCTCCATCAGGTCATTTATGTTCTTCTCTAAACTGGTTATTCTAGTTAGCAATTCCTCTAACCTTTTTTCAGGGGTCTTAGCTTCCGTGCATTTGGTTAGAACATGCTCCTTTAGCTCAGGGGAGTTTGTTATTACCCACCTTCTGAAGCCTACTTCCATCAATTCGTCAAACTCATTCTCCACCCAGTTTTGTTCCCTTGCTGGCAAGGAGTTGTGATCCTTTGGAGAAGCAGCATTCTAGTTTTGGAATTTTCAGCGTTTTTGCACTGGTTTCTCTCCATCTTCGTGGATTTGTCTACCTTTGGTCTTTGATGCTGGTGACCTTCAGATGGGGTTTCTGAGTGGATGTCCTTTTTGTTGATATTGCTGTTATTTCTTTCTGTTTGTTAGTTTTCCTTCTAACAGGCCCATCTGCTGCAGGTCTGCTGGAGTTTGCTGGAGGTCCACTCCAGACGCTGTTTTCCTAGGTATCACCAGTGGAGCCTCCAGAACAGCAAAGATTGCTGCCTGTTTCTTCCTTTGGAAGCTTTTTCCCAGAGGGGCGCCTGCCAGATGCCAGCCAGAGCTCTCTTGTACGAGGTGTCTGTCGACCCCTGCTGGGAGCTATCTCCCAGTCAGGAGGCAGGGGGGCAGGGACTCACTTGAGGAGACAGTCTGTCCCTCAGCAGAGCTCGAGCACTGTGCTGGGAGATCCACTGCTCTCTTCAGAGCCGGCAGGCAGGAATGTTTAAGTCTGCTGAAGTTGTGCCCACAGCCACCCCTTCCCCCAGGTGCTCTGTCTTAGGGAGATAGGGGTTTTATCTATAAGCCCCTGACTGGGGCTGCTGCCTTTTTTTCAGAGATGCCCTGCCCAGACACTGGACATCTGTTTTTAAAGTTACAAACCTTTTGATAATACGAGGCCAGAAACTCTCCCCAGTAACACCCTGAGGAAGTACTGTGAGGAGTGGAACAGAACTATCCTGTTTGTGTGTCTTTATTCTTTATTCAGTGACATTTCAGTGACTTGCTTATCTCTTCTAAAGATGGGTTGCATTAATATCAACATATCAAAACAAATAAATGGAGCCGCAACAAAGTGGTTGTTAGTTTGAGAGTTTCTGAAAACACATAAAATAACCATTATGATTTATCAGTGATATCATTTCTTTATTTTATCTTGAGAATATAGCATGTACAACTTGCAGTTAAGTCCTAGTAATCATCGAACCCAACTAATGAATTTTAGTGATTTGAATTCAAATCCAGAAAAAAAGGGATATACTTCCTTTATTACCCTAAACTGTATTGTTTTAATAAGATGCTCTGAGCAATACTGTATTTTAGATAAATATTTGAAAAGTATTTGCTACCTACTTTGAATGTTCCAAATGCAAATGTGTTTGGCTGCAAAGTAAGTGGAATGCTAATTATATATCGCCACCTAGTGGTAATGTATGTCATAACATTGGCAAAAAAGGAATGGAGTTAATGCCATGGTTCAAATATTTTATTTCAGTTGGAATATCATTGGAATCAATGCAGTAATTCTGTGTAAGTCTTCATAGAGCAGTGTGTGTTTAAAAAAAATTACAGTAATTTTTTTGCATAGTTCTTTCAGTCTTTGCAAAAGTAAATCAAAAGTACTTTATATTGAAATTCTATATGATTTGACACATTTATATTAAAAATAGGTTCATATCAAACTTGAGACATTCATTGTTTACTGTAACAGTTGAGTTTGTATCTAATAAACAGATTTTGTTTTCTTATGGCCCCAACATTGCTGAGCTCCCAGTTCTGGCATGAGAAAAAAAATTCTTAATAAATGTTTTTATTAAAAATTTAAAATTCTTATTAAAAAATTAAAAATTACTTTTAAAAATTAAGGGAGCGTGTTTGTGTAGATATATATGGTATCGAAATAGAAAACAAAATGGCCCATAATTCTATCCATAAGCCCTGTTGTTTTAAAAAGGTCAAAGTATACAAGAAAATGTATTAGAAGAAAAAGGAAAGAAACCTCTAGCCAAGTTTCTTGGTTATCTATTTCTCAGTATATCTCTTCCTAAGATAACCACTGTTTCACTATGAATTGTTGCCTATATTTGTAGAAGAAAAAAATGGATGAGCCAGCATTTGCATATTTAACTAATTTGAGTTGCCTCAATTTGATGAGGAAATAATATGAAAAAGTTTAAACTTTTTCACTAACTGCAACTAGCCATGTGTTTTCAACCCCTCCTTTCCTGCAGTTCCCTTAAAGACTCCTTCATAAGTTTCTCTCAGTCTTTCTTTCATAATTGTCAGCCACTTTCACTCACTAAAGTCATCTCATTCTGCTTATTTAAAACCTATCCTCTTCATTTTAAATGTTTTCCCCCCTCACCACAAGCGTGTGGAAGTAGTGGAGAGGGAGATGGGAGAGGAAGATTGTTCTCTTTCATATCTGCTCTCCCTGCTGAGCTAGGATGTTTTCACTCACTGTATCTATAGCCTGGTGGTAACAATTGTTAGGTTTTTGTTTGCTTGGGATTTTGTTTGATTTTGTTTTTGTTGTAAATATTGGTGGTCTCCAGAGATTGGCAGTAGAAGCTGTAAACCCCCTCAGCTGTACCCCTACCTTCTGAGTATGTTCAAATGAAAGCACAAGTGGGTGCCCAATTCTGCCAACTGTGCAAACACTTTAGGAAGAAGATACTCTTTAGAAGATACTGTTTAGACATACAGACAGTCTCCTACCCTGTTTTTGTAGCTCAGAGAAAGTCGCATTGCCCTCAAGCTCTTCTTAGACTTTATTCATCAAAGAGTGGGAAAGCCCATACCATCTCCCAAACCTCCAGCCCATCTTTACCACTCACTCTACCAATGAAAAACCATTTTCTATCCTTCCTTAATAATAACAAATTATCTGGTGTAGATTTTGATAAAGTTCCTATATGAAAAAGAGGCACTTCAGTGCTGAGTACCTCTGAATGTTGACTGCTGCTTAGAGTACTTCAAATACATCACTTTGGGGTGGGGGTTGGAGGGACCTGATGTTTGTTACTTCAAATGCCAATTAACCATCCCTAGTGTATAGACTGAAGTTAGATGACAGACATGCACCGGCACGGCACACTGCTTCTGCTTAACTACTTTAAAATTAAATTTCCATATAGATAAACAAGATAATTTCTAAACCGGAAGGGACTATTTGTTTCACAGATGAAAAATTTTAAGAACAAAGATTTAGTGTCAGAAGCTACCTGATAACATTTGTTAGGGCTAGAAAGTCTCATTACTACTTTCTTCCAGAGTTTCATTGGCTCTTTGTGCTAATATCATTTTGTTAAGTTTCACCAAAAATTAAAATGTTTTAACTTAAATGGGATCATATCAAATGTATAGGCTAATTTAGGGATGATTGAGATGCACTTCAAAATTTCATGTGACAAAAAGTCCGAAATAGCAAGGACATTTTTCTTCCCTATCATATTTGCTGCCCACTCCCCTCCCCGCAAAAAGGGAACATTCTCAGAGGTAAAACTACCAAAGATGGTTACTTTCCTAAACTGACTTCCCTCTGTGATCTTCTCCCCTACTTGCTGGTTCCTGAGGCTTCCCCTTTTGGTCTCTGATGAAAAGGCTGGGGCTTTGATGACCCTGCTGTGCCATGTCTATGACTATGCATGCATCTGGGGCCAGGTGATGTGGAAGACAGAGAAGTAAAGCAGTGGGGTCTTATAACCCCCTCCTAAGACTGTTCCTCCTAAGACAGTTCCTCCAATCTGTGGGGAAATTTCCCTCCCTCAGAGTTTAGGCTCCCAGGGCTCCCCTTGTCTTCTCACCTGCTCCCAGCATGAGATTGCTTGTAGCTTGGGGCACAAGAGAACTGAGAAAAGGAAAATAAAGAAAAATGGAGGGTTAACCCATTCTCTCTGATATTAGGAGTTCTCTTTGTTCAGACAGCACTAGAGGGCTCCTGCTGGGTCTCTATCAGCCTACTTGTGCCTACTTTTGGGTTTTGGGCTGTACTGGGTTCAGACCAGGGGAATACCAGAGAGAAAAAATGGTAAACTCACCACTGGTTTGGTGCTACTTCAGATTCCTGTCCTCTTCCCCTTTTTGCATGTTACCGTTTGCTTTTCAGGGACCTCAGATAGCTGCTCTATCCTGTCCAGGTTTTAGAGCCACATTTTGAGGGAGACACAAGGTGCAGAGCATGCTTGCTCCATCTTACCTGAAACCAGAACTGAAAGTAACTTTTTATGAGAAGCTGAACTGAGTCTATCCGTAGGGACTGAATGAACTATAATACATTCATTCAGTGGGGTTCTATGCAAGTATTACAAAGAACGTGACTACTCTGCATGCTGTTATGGAACCATTGTCAAGATGTATTGTTAAATAGCAAGCTGTAGAATATTTATACATATGTATATTTATGCTTATGTGTACATAAAATCTAGGAATACACACAAAAAAATGGTAACCATGGTGATTTCTGAGGAGAACTAGAAGGCTGGGAGACTGAGGAGATGGAGACCTGACTGACACCTCTGTAACTATTAATATTTGCATGTATTGGCCAGTTGCAGTGGCTCACGTCTGTAATCCCAGCACTTTGGGAGGCTGAGGCAGGCGGATCACCTGAGGTCGGGAATTGGAGACCAGCCTGACCAACATGGAGAAATCTCGTCTCTACTAAAAATACAAAGTTAGCGAGGTGTGGTGGTGTGTACCTATAATCCCAGCCCTTCGGGAGGATGAGGCAGGAGAATCGCTTAAACCTGGGAGGCGGAGGTTGCGGTGAGCCGAGATCACGCCACTGCATTCCAGCCTGGGCAAGAAGAGTGAAACTGTCTCAAAAAAAAAAAAAAAAAAAAAAATTTTACATGTATTATTGACTGCAGTAGATGAGACCTACTTCAGGTAGGCCTGGTGACACATTAAGAAATAAACCAAGGAAGGAGATGATGGGCCATTTGAGTGTTGACTTAGTCCTTTCTCCAGGCTAAATGCCCTAAGAGCCAGCAGTTCTTGGCTTCTCTGACCCCAACTGCTAAAATACTCGCCTTAGGGCCTGCCTCCATGAGGAACTAGGGAGATTTCAGATAGCCTCAGCCATACGTTTGTATTCTTTCATTTTATGAATGTATTTGTCAGTTCCATTGTTAAGTGAAAAAATTTAATAGAGGGGGTAATCTGTGAACCGTGACTGTTCTATAGATAGATATTATATATGTATAAATACATATTTTGTGTGCATGTATATTTTTTCAATGTACCATTTTTAAGTATACACCAATACCTGGTTCCTTTCAAATTATTTTGGGCATGTATTTTTATTTTTAGGCTAATTCACCTAAATAAGATTGATCCTCATGCTCCAAATGAAATGCTCTATGGGCGAATAGGCTACATCTATGCTCTTCTTTTTGTCAATAAGAACTTTGGAGTGGAAAAGATTCCTCAAAGCCATATTCAGCAGGTACCACGTTTTTGTGTTTTCAGGAGTCTTTTTAGGATCCCATTTACTTACTACCTGCTTAAACTATTGTTTGTGCCTCTGTAGTTAGCACATTCCATATAAAGGAAGGTGTATCTGGACCTCTAAAGGTTGGGCACAGTCCAAGAACCAATAGCTTTCTACGAGTGCTGTTGGAAACATTTTTGACTCAGAGTCAGAAGGCCAGTTTGCTCATTTCAGAATTTAGAGGCCCTCTCCAAAGAGGATTAGAGCCAAATTTCACCTCCCAGATGGAGGATCTCCTTTGGTGGTGCCTAGAGGAGTTTATGCTTTTCTTTGACAGGTGAACTCTTGTAAACTGTAATGCAAAGAGCTCAAAATGCTCTATGCCCTCCCCCTTCTAGGCTAAATATAGTCCCACACACTTCTCTGATGGAGAATTAAACTGTGCCTTTCCCTGGCTATAAGCTGTTGTCTAATTTGTCATGTTCCCCAGTACCTCTTAGCAAAAACGTCTTTACCCCTCCAGGAAGGTTTTTGTTCAGTTAACTTGTTATTTTGGTTGGTTTTTCTCCCTGTAGATTTGTGAAACAATTTTAACCTCTGGAGAAAACCTAGCTAGGAAGAGAAACTTCACAGCAAAGTCTCCACTGATGTATGAATGGTACCAGGAATATTATGTAGGGGCTGCTCATGGCCTGGCTGGAATTTATTACTACCTGATGCAGGTAAGGAGTGATTATGGTGAAACTTTAAAATGTCCTTCCTGACCCATGTACTATAATGGGTGAGAAAACAGATATTCTAGTTCTAGTTTGTCATTCTGTCAACCACTGCATTACAGTAATCTCCTTGTAATTACTTGTCGTAGACAAACAAAAGTAACGTTTACGAAGGTGCCTTTAAAAGTGCATAAACATTACAGGCCCTGCATTTTGAGATGATGTTTGATTTGCAGGTGACCTGCTTGCCCACTTAGTGCCACTTGTGCAGACTAAAGTATTTTGACTTATAATTCTGTATGAAGTGCCTCTGCTCTTTCAGCCAGTGCTTTGAATTAAAAATATTATTCCACATTAAAAGGCACAACTGATTCCAACAAATTCCAGGAATAAGAACAAAATCAATAGAAAACAAATGAGCGCTTGTTGCCTAATGCTCACTTAGAGAGCAAAGCTGAGGAGACTTTTACTTACCTGAAAAACAGCTGAATATGCTCTGCCCAACAGTTCTTAGGATCTAATACTATTGGGGCACATCAACCAAAGTCAAATAGACTAAAGACAGATAGAATTTACTGCAGCAAACATAACTTGGGAGAGATCAGAAGAGGACTTCTCAGGAGAGCATCATTTTGGGGGACTTATGAAGCACTCTTTAAGGAGAAATTGGCACTTCTGAATAAGAATTCATGGCAAAGAAAATTGATTTTTAATGGCAGCAGAGTACCCCTGTCACCTTCCCAAGGCACACTGTGGCATAAAGAAAAGTGTTTCATTAACGTGTTCAGCAGGAGTGCTTGGATATACATACTACCAGCTCTTTGAGTAGCTGGCTCTTATAATACAAGATCAGTGTTGGACCTGCCCTCTACCTATAAATAAACAAGGACAACAGAACTGAAAAACTCAAGATTATTAATACTTTTGAATGCAGAGTCACACATTGAGTGTTAGTGGCAATCAGAGACTAACTGGCGTATTCTACACTTTTCAATTAGAGGTTATATAATTAGGATGTTGACATTTAGACTTAAATTTCTTTATTTTTCTGGTACATATCTTCGTCTCTATTCCCAGTAGTAAATGTAGATTCCTAAAAGTTTTCAGGAAAGAAGAGTCTTCTGAAGTTTCAAGGTTAGTTAGAATCAAACATATTAGAGGCCCTCTCCAAAGAGGATTAGACAGCCTTATGGAAATTTCATTGAAACAAATAATCAGGAGACATAGTGACTAGACAGCCTCATCAAACTTTCATTGAAACAAATAATCAGGAGACATACTCTGCCTCCTCATGTTAGCTGTAGTAAGAACTCTGAAAACCCAAGTATTGATTTTTCCATCTGCAGGTTATCATCTCTTTGAAATGATTTAATTTTTAATCCTGAAAGTCTATTCTAGTAGGTACCCCTTCATCAACATAAAATAAAACATCATTATTTTTAGGCCATGTTGGGTAATTCCTGCAAGTTTGAGGAGAGTCCACTCATTCTACTGTAACAATCTGAGCTTAAATGCTATTCTTTGTATAAAATGAAATCTGTCTTCTAAATAACTCAGTGCACTTTCAGAATCTTGTGAAAGTCGTATTGTCAGCGTTACTTTGACCTCACCACGACCGCCTCCTGCCTGTGCTTCACACCACTGCCCACCCCTCACCACCACATGCCCCACACCTTGCCTAGCAAAACAGCACTTTGAATCTGTTAAAGACATTAGCAGTCATAGAATTAAGAACAGGACCAAAAGGAGAAACTAAAACGTGTATCAAAAATGGTGGCTCATATGCTGTATGTCAGTATGTCCTATGGATCTGTACGTTGTTATGTCAAAATAATGTGGCATTTAGATCAGTCCTAAATCCTCTGCAAAAAGACTTGATCTAGAGGCATGCTGTAGTTTGGAATCTAGATTCCAGGTCTCTTAACGTTAGTACCCTTTTTCTATTGAAAATACCACCTATCTCTTCTCTAAAGGTAATAACAAAAGTCATGCTTGGTTTGTCTAGTACATCTCTTTGTGACTTTTAAAGCTTGCTTTATATATTGAAACCATGGGAAACTTCTCTTACACTCACATTCATAGGCATTGACTTAGGAAAATTACTTATATGTATGTAGATAACAATTAATATTGACAAACAATATATACAAAATGCCGAGCACAGTGGCTCATGCCTGTTATCCCAGGACTTTGGGAGGCCGAGGTGGGCGGATCATCTGAGGTCAGGAATTCAAAACCAGCCTGGCCAACATGGTGAAACCCCGTCTTTACTAAAAATAGAAAAATTAGCCAGGCGTGGTGACAGGCATCTGTAATCCCAAGTACTTGGGAGGCTGAGACAGGAGAATCACTTGAACCCAGGAGGTGGAGGTTGCAGGGAGCCAAGATCGCACCATTGCACTTCAGCCTGGGTGACAAGAGTGAAACTCCATCTCAAAAAATAAAAAGAAAAAAGAAAAGCAATATATACAAAAGGCCCTAAGAGTTAACTGATAGCAATTTTACTTTGTCCCATTGTTTAAAATTTTTAAATGAAATCACAAAAGATTAAAATAAAGGCATCCAATAGGTGGAAAAATTGGATGAAATCCAAAACCTCTTGATGACCTTCCATTTCCTCTTAGCCATGCTTTTTTTTCTGGTTTAAATATACTGAGACCTAGGAAGGTTTATTTGCTTCAGCAGAACTAATAATTTCCTTCTCATTTTTAGCCCAGCCTTCAAGTGAGCCAAGGGAAGTTACATAGTTTGGTCAAGCCCAGTGTAGACTACGTCTGCCACCTGAAATTCCCTTCTGGCAATTACCCTCCATGTATAGGTGATAATCGAGATCTGCTTGTCCATTGGTGCCATGGTGCCCCTGGGGTAATCTACATGCTCATCCAGGCCTATAAGGTACTGTGTGTATTTTTGAAATAAATTTTTTTAAATAACCAAAAATTTATAATTTAAAATTAGTTTTATCCTAATCCATAAAGGAACAATAAATAAATCTCTTGTGGGACCTAAGATCACTTTACTAAATGAATTATAATTCATTCTCACCATCTATCTGTACCATAGCAGGCATTGTTTCATATCCTACTTTAAACAACACTTAGGTTGCAATGAGATATTGTTTATGATCCAGCATATTATCTAGCAGTTCCACTCCTAGGTGTGTACTCAAAAGAACCAAAACTAAGAATTCAAACAGATGCTATACACCAGCATTCATAGTGGCATTATTTATAATTGCCACAGGTGAAAATAATCCAAGTATTCATCAACAGATGAATTGATAAAGTTAATGGGTGCAGCACACCAACATGGCACGTGGATACATATGTAACAAACCTGCACATTGTGCACATGTACCCTAAAACTTAAAGTATAATAATAATAATAATAAAAAGAAAATGTCATATATACAATGGAACATATCACAATGCAATGGATTATTATTCTATTAAAAGAATGACTTTCTGATACATATTACAACGTGGATGTACCGTGAAAACATGCTAAGTGAAATAAACAGATATAAAAGGACAAATATTGTATGATTCCATTGTAGTGCATAAATAACACTAATAAAAAGCATGCCCTCACAGAACTGCAATCAAAGAAGAGTTTTAGTTGAGAAAAAAAAAAATCTATGACCATTGGTGCCGAATCAACAGATTACAACTCTTCAGACTATTGCTGGGCACTGGAATCTCATAAATAAGCTTTTAGTGTATCATATTCTACATTTCAGAGCATTAGATATATTAATAATAGAAAAACTTTTTAAACCGCCTTATCCTACTTTTAAGAACACTTAGGTTGCAATGAGATATTAAAAATATCTACTCAGAATATTTCCCAAGTCTTTGATGAAGATATAGGAGGCAGTAAAAGATTGTAAAGGTCTATCTCTATTTTTCTGACTGCATATTTAATAAAGAACAGTTGTTCTTCTCCAGTGTGTAAAGAAACTTCCTAATAGTGAAGAGGGCATCAGAGTTACAAAGAAGATAGCATGTGTTCTTTGGAAAGTCACTCATGATAAAAGCAAGTTGCAAATTAAATAATGCTGCTTCCTCAGTAACACCCACATAAACAAACACACATGCACAGAAAGCTTAGACTGTACCTATAGTCATGCAGTTTTTTTTAAAGCCAAACTAGTCGATTTTAGTAATTGTCACTAGCAATATAACACATCCCTCTGTCACTAAATCCTTTACCCTTTCTTGCCAAGCCATCTCCCTCTTTCCTCCTTATCTATCAGGAAGGAATATCAATGGAACTTCTTTTATATCCCGTATAATAAAATGCATGTCGTTTGCCTCTGCAGGTATTCAGAGAGGAAAAGTATCTCTGTGATGCCTATCAGTGTGCTGATGTGATCTGGCAATATGGGTTGCTGAAGAAGGGATATGGGCTGTGCCACGGTTCTGCAGGGAATGCCTATGCCTTCCTGACACTCTACAACCTCACGCAGGATATGAAGTACCTGTATAGGGCCTGTAAGGTAGGAGTCAGAACCACCAAATAGAAAGCAGCTCGGTGGCTCACACCTGTAATCTCAGCACTTTGGGAGGCCGAGGCAGGCGGATCACCTGAGGTCAGGAGTTCGAGACAGCCTGGCTAACATGGTCTCTACTAAAATGACAAAAAATTAGCCAGGTGTGGTGGCAGGCGCCTATAATCCCAGCTACTTTGGAGGCTGAGGCACAAGAATCACTTGAACCCAGGAGGCGGAGGTTGCAGTGAGCCAAGATCACACCATTGTACTCCAGCCTGGGTGACAAGAGTGAAACTCCATCTCAAAAAAAAAAAAAAAAAAAAAAAAAAAGTCTTTCAGGAGGTTGTAGAAAGTGTTCTAGTTCATCTGATTTAATTCATTTATCCCTAAAACCATAGGTCTTGGATAACAAATACAGTTATTTAAGGAAAACCTTGAAAAGCTTTTCAATTAAATTAGGATTCCTTTAAAGGGACATAATTCTACTCAACAGCATTAATGGGAGAAAAAAATAAAGATGTAGGGTGATTTTGTGCCTTTCTTCTTGAATAACCTTGGAGATACATGAGACTCAGACAGCTCATTAAATTCCTCCCATGCTGTGTACTCTCTTTCAAACCATCCTTTTCTCCGCATTAATCTCCTTTCTCTGATGTGAAGGTAGTGTTTGACTTTTCAGAGTAATTTGTATAGACAACCTCTTAACTTTTGGGGGGGTCTCTGGAAGAAATCACTATACTTATTTAACTTGGTCTCATTTTCAGTTTGCTGAATGGTGCTTAGAGTATGGAGAACATGGATGCAGAACACCAGACACCCCTTTCTCTCTCTTTGAAGGTATTTTGTACACTTTATTTATTTGCCTTATAATATCAGCATCTACTTCTCTGCTTGGTAATTAATGTATTTGAATTTAAGTTTTAGCAAAAAATTTTATAATTATTCTTAAACTACGTTTTTATTTCCTAATATGCTAAATCGATATTAAAAATCAATTAGCACATGTAATACCACAGTCCCAATACTGGTAGTCATCAGGTGACTCCCTTTTATGGAGCCAGGCATATGTTGGGCATTTTGCAGATGCCGTCATAAATCATTCAGCAAAAACTTACAGGCACTACTACCTTCATGTCATAGCCGAGGAGACTGAGGCTCAGGAGCTTACGTTTGGTAAATGGCAGGGCTGTGACTTGAACTTGTCTGGCTCCATTCTTTCTCCAGTCTTCCACCGGGATATAAGGCTGAGCACCTCACTAGTGATCTCTTCTAATGTTGAACTGCAGTGTATGTAAACATAGATTCACACTTCATTTAAATCATTGCCGTTAATAGTGTAATGTTGTTAATGTTAAAAAATGGAGCCCTCCTTCATTTTTGCAGAGTTGTAACTGCTCTCGGGGGGTGTCAGTGAGGTGAGGAAAAAGCCATAGGATGCCGAAGGAGGAGGGCCAGGAGGACACCCCCACTCTCCAGTGTGGCCTTGATCCAGACCTTAGGGATGAGGCTGTCACTGGTGGGCACCCTTTGTTGATGTTTGTGTGTTTGAATAGACTGAAATGCTGTGACCTTTTTTGTCAATAAGGATATGGGGGAAAAAAACCATCCTGTGAAATAGAGTCATTTGGTATAATAACTTTTGCCTCTTTCTCTTCCTTCAGGAATGGCTGGAACAATATATTTCCTGGCCGACCTGCTAGTCCCCACAAAAGCCAGGTTCCCTGCATTTGAACTCTGAAAGGAAAGCATGCCATCTGCAACTCACTGCATGACCCTTTCTGTATATTCAAACCCAAGCTAAGTGCTTTCGTTGCTTTCCAAGGAAACAAAGAGTCAAACTGTGGACTTGATTTTGTTAGCTTTTTTCAGAATTTGTCTTTCATTTAGTTCCTTTCCATTATCATTTACTTTTACTTAGAAGTATCCAAGGAAGTCTTTTAACTTTAATTTCCATTTCTTCCTAAAGGGAGAGTGAGTGATATGTACAGAGTTTTGAGGTTGTATACATATATTCCAGAACTTGGAGGAAATCTTATTTAAGTTTATGAATATAACCATCTGTTACTATTCTAAAAATGTTTTAAAGAAACTCAATATAGATAAAGATAAATATGTGACTATTATTGGGTATTGCACTTCACTTACCTTTAATATTTTTCCTCCAACTGCAGGGCAATTTTATGACTTGCTTTTCTCTAGGTGGTTCATTTTGAAAGGGGACAGAAATATAACTAAATGCTCCTGGGAGAAAAATTCCGAGAGTTGCAATCTGGACTTGGGACCTAAATATCATTTTTTAAATTCTTGATGCCTATTTGGACTAGAGGTAAACATACTTTCAAATTTGCCTGTTTTTGTCGGTAAGGCATACAGCCTTCAGAAGCCAACACTTTTAATCAAAAACTTATAAAACATGATGATCATTGTGAAAATTCTGAGTTGAAGGTTAGTTCAAGATAAGCTAACAATAACAGTCTGTGTTTTCTCTAAAATAATCTGAGTTTTTTGGAACTCTTTATTTAAATATGTTTGTTTTCCAGTATTCAAATAAGATCAGGAAGCCAATTTTCTATGTATGAATATGCTTTGACCTAGGATTTCAGTCCACTCTGACTGACTTTCTAAACTTTAACTTGGGTTTTTACAGTGACTGTGCATTAGTGCTGACTCTTTGGTATAAGCCATAAAATATTTTCCTTCCTATCAATTTATCTGAACTTTGGTCTTTTCACTAAACAGTACAGTATTCTACTTCTGTTTAAAAAGGGGGGATGAGAAAGGGAATACTATTTAACCAATAACTTGAACAAAAACACTAAACTAAGCTTTTAATAGAAATGCCTTTTATTGAGGAGGTATTATCCAGAGTTCATGCTTAGAACAAATGCATCTTTGCGTATCCTAGGCTTAACAATTCATCAGTTTCTGAGACCACAGAATCAGGTTTTCTGTAGTAGATAAAGACTTTCTGGTGCTTCAAATTCTGTACAAGTGTTTTGACTCATCAGCTTCTACTCCTTCTATTACTGCCTTTGCCTGGCTTGTTTTGTCTCTTTGCAACTGATTTTGCAAGAAAAAAATTGTAGCTTTAAAATAACAGGGTCTAAGTATTTTAAATGTGCCTATTTCACAGCTCTCTTGGTCACAAAAACATGCTATTTTTATTGGAACTTCAAACAAAATCCCCACTGAGTATGTACTGGTTCCTGCAGGTGGCAGTCTCCTATTATCTCCTGTTTAGCACCAAAAGAGCTAATATTATTGGAAACTGACCCTTTAAAGGCCACTGGCAGTAGGATTTAAAAAAGCAGCCCACTGCTCAGTTTCTAGGATCAGCTTCCTCCTTCTGTGACTTGTGTAAGTTGGCACTACCTTGTGCCTCTCAGATTGCTGAAGTGCTGCTGCTAAGCATGTGCATGCTCTGCCTTTCTAGTGAAAGTTTTCAATCAGCGATATCAGCACTTACAGTAAGAAGTAAAAGTAGTGCACAGCAAAGCTAATTTGCCTTTGCCTGGGGTGTTCAGCTTGAAAGAATAAAGCTCATTTGGTTTAGTTAAATGTCTTACTCTACTGTGCCTATGCTTTTAGCTGTGTTACTAAGCAAGGGAAAAATAACACTTTCTCTGAGCCAGAGCAGACGTGATCACAGTTCTCCAAGCATCGTGATAGCAATGCTTAACCCCAGGAAGATTTCAAGGCATGGAGAAGAACATTTCAAATAAGATTCTTGTTAACCCATTTATGCCTAGTGTTCCATTATTGGAACGCTAAGCTTGTGGGAGTCATTTACATCCTACTGCTCAAAGTCATTGCCAAGGTCTGATTTTTCACACAAAAAATTGCAACCCCCAGCATAAATGGGTTAGCTACTGTCATCTGTTAGCAAATTCATCCACACAAACACAATTCAAGTTTGTTTTTTTTAAGCTTTTCAAAACTTATTAAACTGGCACAATTTTATATGTATGCTATTTGTTGTATTTATGTTTAAGAGCAAAAAAGTTTTGATGGGATTTTAAATTCAGGCAAAGCCTACAACGCAGAGACAATCCCCTAACAACATGGTAGTAACTAAAGAAACTTTTATACTAGGCTTCTTAGTTTTAAAAGGAAGTGGCATCATTGTTTCAGTTCTAGTTTGTATTTTTCTCTCAGGTATTTTTCCTCTTTAAAAATCTTTCCCATAAGTTGGTTCCTAGAAAACTCAATACCATCTGTTATCTCTGTACAGGGACTAGGTAATAACGCCTTCAAAGGTTGTCAAGCGGTGTTCATTTACCCTGTCACATGTTTCTGTTTCTATAGTAATTTCGAAATTGCAAATAGTTACCTTTTCATCATGTAAAAAATGTTAACATTATCCTATTTCCATAGATACCATGGACTGTGGTGTGGCCTGAGTTGTCAGTCTTTAATCCTGAGTCATGTGGCTCTCTCTTTTCATCTTTGATGTCAGTTCCAATTATTTGGCATCAGAAACCTTTATGGTAGGTAGAGTTTTAGGTAAAAGTGGATCTAGGGTTACTTTCTTTATTAACATTTCCTTAATAACTGAATTGAGAGACATACTCTGCTACTATGTCCTCAGGTTAATTTTTGTCTGATCTTATGATGCCCTGCCTTTTACTAGCTACTTTAGAAATAGAAAATGTGAAGAGTGACTATTTACACATATACTCCTTTGGCTGCTAGAACTCATCTGTAGTCCTTTATTATTTACACTGAATTCCAATTTCATTTCTGCTTCTGCTAAATAAGAGCACCTCATTCCTGTGTTTACTATTGAGCTGTAGACGAACTGTTTCTCTAATTATAAAGCAAACTGTTTGGGATATTCAGGGAAACTACCCCAATGTTGTCATTTAATGGGAAAGGCTGGGATCATATGTATTTCTATGCTCTGTAAAGTATTTGACTTACTAGTTCTCAATAAAATTTTATTAGGACTATATATCATCATGTGCTTTTTGTTTTCTTTGGTTTAAACTTGAGAAATATTTTCCCTCAATGGCAAGTTATTGAGGGATCTGGCCAGCAGCCCACATTGCATCGGGGCTCTCTCTTTGTTCCCAGGTGGATTGGCAGGTTGAGAAATAATAGACGCACACAAGATAGTGAAAGCCAGGTCCGGGGGGTCACCGCCTTCTGGTCCTGCGGTGCCAACAATGCGCTGGATATACCAGCATTTATTATTAAGTTTAGTGAGGGCAGGGGTAGGTTAGTGAGGAATTTAGGGTCATTTGATTATGAGGTGAGATGGTCACATGGGGATGAAGTAATTCTTTAACATAACATCTGTATGCAGAAGTCCAGTATACAGAGATAAGAATTTACAATATAGTGTGTGCATCAGTAATTTCTAACAGAGCCTTAAAACAGAAACACGTCTTTCCATAACCTATGATTAGCAAGATATTAATCAGCAGTAACAGTTGCAGCAAAAGCTGGTTACAAACAATCCATAGAAACAGGACGTGAAGCTAGACAACTGGTTAGACCAGAAATTCTCAGAAGGGAGTATGCCTTAACCCTAAAGAGGCCTAGAAGAGCCGTGGGAAGATGAGGGCGTTTATAGCCCTATCTTATCCATATGGACAGGCACCCCCCCTTGCGTCCGTTTATAGACTCTCCACAAGGGTGGCATTCCATTCCCAGAGCTATGAACATCTGCTTTTCTGGGATAGGAATCTTGGTGATGTGAAACCTCCCTGACTGCACGTCCATTCATAGGCTATCTGCAGGGGGAAGCACATCACGTGCTGTTGGCTCATTCTGGCAGTCCAACCTGGCATTGTCTTTACACAATCCTGCATGCAACTTTAATTTACAATAATCGGGAGCATTTCATCTTTTATTCTATAGCAATAGTTTGAAGGGGTCTCCCTACAGCAAGTAAGTGAAGGTTTTTTTTCTCTATACACATATTTCCTAGGCTTTGCTCCTTTTTCTTCATTGTTGGATAAAACAAGATTTGCACTACTGTCTGAAAATAGAGATTTATAAGTGGAAAATATTTTTAAATCTGATCATTATAGAATTAGGAGGAATCTACTAGGCTTCAAGAAGTGTATTAACCATCTCATAAGAATCTACTGTGGGATTAATAGCTAAAGGCCTAATTCTAGAAATTTATTTTCCTGATGATCAATTCTGCTTTGAATAGAAAAGGGGGGGATTAAATGAGGCATAATTATAAAATATATATGCAGAGATTAGAAAAATTTTGCTGAGTCACTTGGGATGACTTTGTGCCACTACTTTTTATGACACAGCTAGTTAGTGTGACTTACCACAACAGAGATTTGATAAATTATAAAATACTTGTTTTCATCTCTAAATTACAGTTTGTGTGCTGGTACATGTGATTAAAATGTCCTTCATACCCAAAGTCTATTTATCGAATGACTGATAATACTGAGGATAAATGCAGAGTTACATTTATTTCTCTCATTTGAATGAAGTAAAGGTATGTATGGTAATATCAAGACTCTAGATGTAGGCATTGAGGCATGGAGAGGACACTACCTCGCAAAGGCCACACAGAGATTGCAAAATGATGCTTAGAAAGGTCCTGCTAACTCTACGAGGTTAGTTTCCATTGGCAAGGCCAGCTCTAGTTTACCGCTCCCTGGCTTATCCTCCTACTACGAGAAAAATAATGACAGGCACAATAAGTTGCACCACAGTTGTAACCTCATGAACGAAGAAAACCTCAAGATATTTGTTTTTTGTGACTTACCTATAGTATATTTTTTCCTAATTTTGCATTGGAAAAGATCTTAGCCTTTCTCCTCCTCTTCACACTCTCTGAATAGAAAAGAATAATAATTTTTCTGTCATTCTTTTTTTCCAAGATAGTTCCCACTGTGGATTCAAAGTTATTAAAATTCTCATGTCTTCTCTATTCTATTAAGCATCATTTAAACTGAAAACCTACAAGTCAGTTCCCTGAAAATTTGCTTTCTCATTGTTTCTCATCCAAATTTGCCTTCTTCCTTCTAAAGCTGTGGGTCAATTAACAAAACAAGAGAACTCAGGCTTGTTTTTTTCTTTTTTTTTGTAACAATGACAAACATATTGGCTTTATTGGTCCCATGATGTAAACTGTCTAAACACTATTTTCCAGAAGCCCTGTGCTAGTGCATCCTCAGGGACTTATTTGGCAATTTTGTGAGTAATGGGAGAAGGCAGCAAAGACAATAAGCCAAGAGCTGAAATAATGAGGATTGAGAAATGGATCTTAGCAGGGCTGCTGCTCATAGTTGACCAGTTTAGTTTCACATTTCTACATTATGTTAACTTTTCAACCACATGAAAATTACAACATGGTGACATTAAGTCTGCAACTAATGTTCTGATACTCAACAAGTAAGTGTTAGACAAAGCATTTGTGAGGCACTTAGTCATGTAGGGAAACATGAGACTTTATAAGTCTCATGCCTAATTTCTCTTTGCTGGAGCCGGGATGTTAAGAAAGGCATTTATAAACCAGAAAATACTGATGTGGCTCATTGTGAAAGATGATATTGTTTTCTCAGGATTCAGCATTCAGAAATGAACATGCCCTCTCTTGCTGATACAATCTGAACTACTGGTATTTTCAGTTTTTATGATGCTGATATGCCATTTTATTAATCATCCCATGACCAATGCCTTAAAATCATTTATCCCCAAAATTCATTAAACATGCTATCTTTATGTGCAAGGTACTGGCTAGGGGATCTGTTTGCATAAGGTAGACATCTCTACTCTGGCAACTCAGTCTGGTGAAGACAGGTGACTGGATAAGTAATTGCAAGGAAATGTGTTATAATAATCCTATCACCACTCCAACTACTCTTCCCATTATTCCATAACTTCATGTATATTGGGTCTCTCATATGGCCTGCGGTTTCTATCTGTGGAGATACTGGAGTTTAGAACTCTAATAGGAGGAAGACAATTTAAAAGCCAATCAGCCAGCCCAGAAGCACTCAGAGTTCTTTCATTTGGACCACCTTGATGATGGGCAAGGTGGAGGGAAATTTGAAGACAAAGAGTCCTTTGCCCCCTGTTGCAGGAAGTCAGGGACCTTGAATAGAGGGACCGGCTGAAGCCATGGCAGAAGAACATAAATTGTGAACATTTCGTGGACATTTATTAGTTCTTTAAAGTAATACTTCTATAATTTCTTACACCTGTCTTTACTGCAATCTCTGAACATAAATTGTGAAGATTCAATGGACACTTACCACTTCCTCAATCAATACTCTTTTGATTTCTTATGCCTGTCTTTAATCTCTTAATCTTGTCATCTTCGTAAGCTGAGGATGTAGGTCACCTTAGGACCTTGTGATGATTGCTGCGTTAACTGCACAAATTGTTTGTAGAGCATGTGTGTTTGAACAATATGAAATCTGGGCACCTTGAAAAAAGAAGAAGATAACAGCAATGTTCAGAGAACAAGGGAGATAACCTTAAAATCTGGCTGCCTGTGAACTGGGTGGAACAGAGCCATATTTCTCTTCTTTCAAAAGCAAATAGGAGAAATATCACTGAATTCTTTTTATCAGCAAGGAACATCCTTGAGAAAGAGAATGCATCCTTAAGGGGAGGCCTCTGAAATGGCCACTTTGAGGACAGCTGTCTTTTACAGTTGTAGCTAAGGGATGAAATAAGCCTTGGTCTCCTGTAGCGCTCCTAGGCTTATTAGGATGAGGAAATTCCTGCCTAATAAATTTAAGTCAGACCAGTTGTCTGCTCTCAAACCTTGTCTCCCGATAAGATGTTATCAATGACAATGCGTGCCTGAAACTTCATTAGCAATTTTAATTTTGCCTTGGTCTTGTGGTCCTGTGATCTTGCCCTGCCTCCATTTGCCTTGTGGTATTTTATTACTTTGTGAAGCATGTGATCTCCATGACCTACACCTTATTCGTACACTCCTTCCTTCTTTGAAAATCACTAATAAAAACTTGCTGGTTTTACGGCTCAGGGGGGATCACGGAACCTGCCAACATGTGATGTCTCCCCCAGACACCCAGCTTTAAAATTTCTCTCTTTTGTACTCTGTCCCTTTATTTCTCAGAATGGCCGACACTTGAGGAAAATAGAAAAGAACCTATGTGAAATATCAGGGGTGAATTTCACCCGATATCTGGCACACAACATGGTCCATGCATGTGGAGTAATGGGAGATACCCCATACTTTCAATATAAACCTGCAGGAAAACCATGCCCTAAAAATTTTGAGGGCCCATCTGAAACTTTAATTTGGGAAGATTGTGTTAACTCACACACAGTAATATTAAAAAATGACTCATATGGTTTAGAAATAGACTGGCCACCAAAGGGCTATTTAAAAAACAATTGCTCCTCTAGTGGAAGGGAATGCCTGGAGGCTACTTATTTTATTTCTTATAGGGAGAATGAGAATCATCATTCTACTTTGCATAGGAGGTTCAACTCATTCTTTCCCTTAAAATAGGAAGATAAAGGCATTACCCCCATGAGGCCTCATCTGATACTCCCCATTCTGAGCCCAGAACACCCAGAACTTTAGAAATTGGCTATTGCCATGTTCAGACTGCGAGTATGGGAAGGGGAAACTATTCTGTTGTCCCCACTACCGTCCCCCTCTCTCAGTATCAGCGTAGATCCAGACATTCTACTTCACTTACCTCCAACCTGACTGTTCACGTACAGAGTTGTGTTAAGCTTCCTTACATGCTGTTAGTGGGAAATATCAAAATTTGGATGAACAATCAAACTGTCCAATGCATTAATTGTCATTTATACACTTGTATTAACTCCCATTTTGACTCCAAGAAAAGTGTAATGTTGGTTCAAGCTCAAGAAGGAATCTGGATTCTGGTAACTTTACCCAGACCTTGGGAATCCTCTCCCTCAATATATTTAATTAATGAAGTGTTACAGCAAATTCTAAAAAGATCTAAGAGATTTGTTTTCACTTTAATCGCTGTTATTGTGGGCCTAATTACAGTCACTGCAATGGCCACCACTGCGAGAATGGCGTTACATCAATCTATTCAAATGGCTCATTTTGTTAATGATTGGCAAGCCAAGTCCACCCAAATGTGGAATTCTCAACAAGGCATTGATCAAAAATTGGCTAATCAAATTAATGATGTAAGACAGTCTGTTATTTGGCTTGGAGATCAGGTGGTGAGTCTCGAACATCACATGCAAATGCAGTGCGATTGGAATACTTCGGATTTCTGTATCAACCTGTATTCCTATAACAAGACTGATCATTCATGGGAAATGGTCAAAGGCCACCTTCTGGTTAGGGAAGATAATTTATCATTGGACATAACTAAAACAAATTTTTGAAGACTCTCAAGCTCACCCATTGTGCCTGGAGCTGAGGCGTTAGATCAGGTGGCAGAAAATCATTCTAGACTAAACCCCACAACTTAGATGAAGTCTATTAGGGGCTCCACTGTAGTAAATTTTGAAATTATGTTTCTCTGTTTAATCGGCTTGTCTTTAGTGTGCCGGACCAGTCAAAGAATCCCGCATCAAAATCGAGAGAACGAACAAGCCTTCATTGCCATGGCACATTTATATAAAAAGAAAGGGAGAGGCTGGGCGCAGTGGCTCACGCTTGTAATCCCAGCACTTTGGGAGGCCGAGGCAGGCGGATCACGAGGTCAGGAGATCGAGACCATGGTGAAACCCCGTCTCTACTAAAAATACAAAAAATTAGCCGGGCGTGGTGGCAGGCGCCTGTAGTCCCAGCTACTCGGAGAGGCTGAGGCAGGAGAATGGTGTGAACCTGGGAGGCGGAGGTTGCAGTAAGCCGAGATCGTGCCACTGCACTCCAGCCTAGGGGACAGAGCGAGACTCCGTCTCAAAAAAAAAAAAAAGAAAGGGAGAGATGTTGCAGGAAGTCAGGGACCCCGAATGGAGGGACCGGCTGAAGCCATGGCAGAAGAACATAAATTGTGAAGATTTCATGGAGATTTATTAGTTCTCTAAATTAGTACTTTTATAATTTCTTATGCCTGTCTTTACTGCAATCTCTGAACATAAATTTTGAAGATTTAATGGACACATCACTTCCTTAATCAATACTCTTGTGATTTCCTGTGACTGTCTTTACTTTAATCTCTTAATCCTGTCATCTTCCTAAGCTAAGGATGTATGTTGCCTCAGAACCCTGTAATGATTGCATTAACTGCACAAATTGTTTGTAGAGCATGTGTGTTTGAACATATGAAATCTGGGCACCTTGACAAAAGAACAAGATAACAGCAATGTTCAGAGAACAAGGGAGATAACTTTAAACTCTGGCTGCCTGTGAGCCAGGTGGAACAGAGCCATATTTCTCTTCTTTCAAAAGCAAATAGGAGAAATACTGCTGAATTCTTTTTCTCAGCAAGGAACATTTCTGAGAAAGGGAATGTGACCCTAAAGGGAGGCCTCTGAAATGGCCGCTTTGGGGACAGCTGTCTTTTACAGTCATAGCTAAGGGATGAAATATGCCCTGGTCTCCTGTAGCACTCCCAGGCTTATTAGGACGAGGAAATTCCGCCTAATAAATTTTAGTCAGACCGGTTGTCTGCTCTCAAACCTTGTCTCCTGATAAGATGTTATCAATGACAATGCATGCCCAAAACTTCATTAGCAATTTTAATTTCGCCCTGGTCCTGTGGTCCTGTGATCTCGCCCTGCCTCCATTTGCCTTGTGATATTTTATTACCTTGTGAAGCATGGGATCTCTGTGACCCACACCCTATTCATACACTCCCTCCCCTTTTGAAAATCACTAATAAAAACTTGCTGATTTTACGGCTCAGGGGGCATCACAGAACCTGCCGACATGTGATGTCGCCCCCAGACACCCAGCTTTAAAATTTCTCTCTTTTGTACTCTGTCCCTTTATTTCTCAGAACAGCTGACACTTAAGGAAAATAGAAAAGAACCTACGTGAAATATCAGGGGTGAATTTCACCCAGTAGCCCCCAAAATTATTTTCAACTCAGCCAACTTCTCAAAAATTCACAGTATTACTATTAATAATTTAGGTTAAATTCATTTTTCTTCAGTAATCCTCCATTAAGATGCAAATTTTAGAATAGTTACTGATCTATTTTAGAATAGTTACTGATCCTGCTATGTCATAAGCAGCTTATTAATTGGTTCATGACTTAGAAGTTAACTTGAACTCAACAACACTGTGTTGCTAGAACATGCTAGTAACAGCATCTAGCTAAGATTAAAAAGATAAAATGATATCTGCTCACAAAAGGCTGTTTAGATGTGATGAGTATAAACAAGTAATTTCACTGTGCTGTGGAACTACACCAGCACTACCATGTTATGAGTAGCAAATGTATATACTAGACATGTCATTTTTCTTTATTTGCCATCATCTGCCATTCACCATGATTCATACGGAAGAATTTCATAAAGTGATGGGGGGTGTCTAAAGTGACTTAGAGGTCATTTATCCAGGGATACTTCAGTGCTTAAGAACAAAGCTGACCCAGAAAGTATATGTGAGTTAATGAAACTGGTTGAAGAAATTTTGAAATTAAAGCTTCTCAACCATCAATGTGCATACAAATTACATGGGGATCTTTTTAAGTAATTTCTAAAATGCAGATCAGGAAGTGCCTGAGATTCTGCATTTCTAAAAAATTACCAGATAATGCCCATGCTGGCCACAGAGCCTACTTTGAGTACCATGGAATTAAATTATCCATCATAAATTTCAACTAAATAGAGAAAAAGTAAACTCAGGAGTGGCTTATGAGTTGAAGAAATTAAATGATGTTTGTGAAATCAAAGGACTATGTAGTAGCAGCAGGAGCATGAAAGAGCTGGAATGATTGGGGTCCGATTTCTGATATGACACAAATTCAAGGCAAAGGGGATGGTCTTGAGGTGGCCAGTATTCTGTACTGGTGATTTCAGCAAGTAAAAGAAAATTAATTGGAATAAATGTGTTTATAATTTGAATCAGATGTTTTTCCAATCCAAAGACTCACATACTTCTGGTAATATTAGAATGATAGGGAAGATATCTATACTAAATTCATTTGAGTCATCTAGAATCATCAAGGCTCCTATGGGAAGAATGAGGTCCCTCTGCTTCTCATTTAGAATTTATAAGGAGTCAAGATTAGCCAACCAACTTTTTAAAGATATTAAACACAAAAGCAGATCAATCACATTCTTTAAAAAAAAGTTAGCATGTTATGAGTAGTAGTTGTATACTAGAGGTTTCATTTTTCTTTATTTGCCATCATCTGTCATTCACCATTATTCATATATAAAAATTTCATAAAATGATGGTCTATAGTGCCTTAGAGGCCATTTAACCAGGAACACTTCAGTGCTTAAGAAAAAAGCTGACCCAGGAAGTTTGGAAACTTAATTATAAATAGGAAAAACTCATTATTCCTCAACTTCTAAATTGAAGCCTGATACAATAAGTGTGATTATTAATAACCCTATCTTCCTGTTCACAAAAGCATATTCCCTGGGTGTTTTATTTTTAGAATTGATCCAAGTTTGGTTGATTCACATAATGCATTTTCTACCACTTATAATAGTGAATGTCCAACATGTTTATTTGATCTCTTACAAGTTCTTACCCAGTTAAAAATTGAGTTGCTAGGAAGAAACATTATCAAGATGGCAAAATAGGAAGTTCCAGCCCTTGTTTCTCCACAGAAACACTGATACAACAATATGCAAACCAAAATACCTTTAGGAGAATTCCAGAATCCAGGTAAGAAGTTGTCCCTGGCAGGAACAAAACCAGAATATCCACACTGAATAGGTAAGAAGAGCAATTTGATTTTACCCACATCAGCAAAGCTTAGCACTGGGAGAGAACAGCCCAGCTTGTGACTTCCCCTAAGGTGGAAAAAAGAGTGGTGCATGCATGAGTTCAGCATTCAGGGTTTTTGGAAAACTAACCTGGTGACTGATTTCTGTCTTACCCCATGTATCATTTGGATGCTTGGGGTGGGACAGGAGAAGGATCACTGAGAACAAAAACAAGTGGAGGGAGGCTTGCTGCAGCCAGAAAGACTTAGTGTGATTGAGAGAAGGTATGCAAGTTGAGGCTTCTCTTTTTGGGAGGGAGGGAAAATAGTGAAGCCTGCATCCAATATTCTGACTGTTTGGAGGACTGCCCCAAGGGAATGGTTTCTGCCTCTCGGACTACTGACTTAACCAGCATAGTTTGTATACCTGGGGGGGTCTCTGAGAACAAAGGAGAGTCATGGGCCAGCTTGCTGCAGCTGGCATGACTCAACATAATCAGGAGCTGCACAGCTTGTGGTTTCTTAAGAGGGAAAATGAAGTGGACTGTGCATCGCACATTCTAGAGGACTGAGGGATATCTGCCTCTCCTGATACAGGGTGCTGACAGGAAAACAGCATACTTTGGATTCCTGGTGGCCACTGAGAACAAGTGAGAGTGCAGCAGATTGCTACTGTAGGACCAGAGAATGTGTAGTCCTACATATAGACACCAGAGACACAGAGAGAAAGATTACAAGCTCAAAAAAAAAAAAAAAAAGGCAAGCTTCTCTAATTGAGAAATTATATGCACAGACCCAGAGAAGTGGCATCTCTCCCAAAAAGGTTTTTGAAGTTCCCAGAATGTCTAGCTTGGTGAAAGTCTTCCTTTGTATGAAGCCAGTGTGTAAACACAGGGAGAGGTAGCTGTCTCTTCAAATGCATGGATGCTATCACAAAGTTGAGTCACATTAAAAAAAAAAAAAAAACAGTGATATACAGTCCAAACTAAGAAACAAAATAAATCTCCAGACAAATCTAATAAAATTAAGTGATACAAATTACCTGGCAAATAATTCAAAATAATTGTTGTAAAGATGAAATAAAACATCAAGAAAACAATGCATGAAAAAATGAGAATAGGCCGGGTGTGGTGGCTCATGCCTGTAATCCCAGCAATTTGGAAAGCCAGGGCAGGCAGATCACAAGGTCAGGAGTTTGAGACCAGCCTGACCAACATGGTGAAACGCCGTCTCTACTAAAAAGACAAAAATTAGCCGGGTGTGGTGGCGAGTGCCTGTAATCCCAGCTACTTAGGAGGCTGAGGCAGGAGAATCACTTGCACCCAGGAGGCGGAGGTTACAGTGAGCTGAGATTGTGCCACTGCATTCCACTCCAGCCTGGGCGACAGAGTGAGACTCCTTCTCAAAAAAAGAAAAAGAAACAAAGAATTGGTGAACTCAAATACAGGCCACTTAAAATTACCCAGTCAGGGAAACAAAAAGAGTGAGGAAACCCTAAGGAAATTATGAGACATCATCAAGTGAAATCAAATTATGGGAGTTTCATAAGTAGAAAAGAGAGAGAATGGGGTAGAAGGCTTATTTAAAGAAATAATGGTTGAAAATTTCCCAAATCTGGGGAAGAAAATAGACATCCAGATTCAAGAAGACCAACAAGCTCCAACTAGGATGAACCCAAAGAAATCTACATGAAGATACATTATGCAGATGCTCCTCAACTTACTATGGGGTTACATCCCAATAAACCCATCATAAGTTGAATATACCATAGGCCAAAAATGCATTTAATACACCTAACCTATGGAATATTATAGCTTGGACCACTCTATCTTAAACATGCTTAGAACATGGTTAGCCTACAGTTTGGCCAAATCATCTAACACAAAGACTATTTTATAATAAAGTGTTGCATATTTCATGTAATTTATTAAATGCTGTACTGAATGTGAAAAAGAGAATGGTTTTATGTATACTCAAAGTACAGTTTTTGTTGAATGTATATTGCTTTTGTGCCACCATAAAGTCAAAAATACCAAGTTGAATCATCTTAAATCAGGGACCATCATAATCAAATTTTCAAAAGTCAAAGAATTTTGCAAGTAGCCAGGAAAAAAAAAAGTAGCTTGTCATATGCAAGGGAGTCTTCATGAAACTATCAGCAGCTCTCTCAGTAGAAACCTTATAGGACAGAAGAGAGTGATGATGTAATAAAAGTGCTGAAAGAAAAACCAGACTGTCAACTACTAATATTATATCCAATGAAACTATCCTTTAAAAATTGAGAAATAAACATTTTCCCAGATAGATAAAAGCTGAGGGATTTCATCACTAGACATGTCTTGCAGAAAGCCTAAAGGACATGCTTCAATTTGGAAAAGACACTAAAGAGCAACATGAAAGCACATAAAAGTATAGAACTTGCTGGTAAAGGTAAATATATAGACAAATACAGAATGCTGTAATCCTGTAACAGTGGTGTATAAATCACTTCTAATTCTGGTACGGAAGTGCCTTGACCTGAATGTTTGTCTCCTTCAAAACTCCTTAAAATTTCATTGCCATTTTAACAGTATTAAGAGGTAGGACACTTAAGAGGTGATTAGGCCATGTTGATTACCCCCCCATAGGTGGGACTGGTGCAGTTATAAAATGGTAAGTTTGACCCTCTTTTTCTCACTCTTGTCCTTCTGCCTTCTACCATACAACAAGGCCCTTGCCAAGTGCTGACCCTTCAGTCTTGGACTTCCCATTCTTCAAAACTGTGAGCCAAAAAAAAAACCCTCTAATTATTCTAAATTACCCAATTACCCAGTTTTAGGTATTCTGTTATGGCAGCAAAAATAGAGTAAAACAAGAAGTTAAAAGACAAAAGAATAAAATAAATATAAAAATACTTTAATTGATAGACAATATAAAATGTAATTTGTGACAGTAACACTGTGTCAGGTTAAAGAATAAAAGTCTTGAGTATTTGTAAGAGATTGAAATGAAGTTGTTATCAGCTTAAAATAGATTATTTTAACTATAAGATACTTTAAGCCCCATGATAAGCACAAAGAAAATAACTCTAGAAGATACACACCAAAAAGAGAAAGGAATCAAAGCATGTCACTACAAAAAAATCATGGAAACACAGAAGACGAGAGAAAAAGAAGGACAACAAAGCTGTAAGACAGAAGACAACAAAATAGCAATAGTAATTCTTTTCCTATCAATAATTGTATGTACATGAATTTAACTGTGTAATCAAAAGGTACACGGTGGCTGAATGAATAGAAAAAAGAAGAAAAAGCTGTGTGCTGTCTATGAGAGACTCATTTTCCATGTAGGACACACATAAACTGAAAGTGAAAGAATAGAAAAAGATATTTTATGCAAAGGATACTATTTTATGCAGAAGATACTAAAAGCTAAAACCAAAAGAGAACAAGGTTGACCAAACTTAGACAAAATAGACTTTAACATAAAAACTGTCAAAAGAGTCAAAAAAGACTAATATAATTATAAAAGGTTCCATTGACCAGGAAGATATAACAATTTTGTGTATGTATGAAAACAATATATATATATGCCTCAAATATCAGAGCACCCAAATTTATGAAGCAAACAGCACAACTGAAGGGAGAAATAGTAACAATAATAGCAGAAGATTTTAATTCCCCATTTTCAATAGTGGCTAGACCATCCAGACAGTAATTACCATCAGTGATGAAACAGAGAACTTAACACTATAGACCAAATTGACATAACAAACATATACAAAACATTTTACAAAACACCATCAGAATATACATTCTTCTTGAGTGCACATGGAACATTCTCCAGACTAGGTCACATATTATGTAACAAAACAAGTCCTAACAAATTTAAGAAGATTGAAATTGTATCAACTATATTTTTGAGCCAAAATGGAATGAAACTAGCAATTAATGGTAGAAGAAAAGCAAAAATTCATGAATATGTGGAAATTAAACAACACACTCTTGAACAACTAATGAGTTGAAGAAATCAAGAGGAAAAGTAGAAAATATCTTGAGACAAGTTAAATGAAAATGTAACATAACAAAAGTTATGGAATGCAACAAAAGCAGTACTGAGGAAATTTTATAGTGATAAACATCTGCATTAAAAAAGAAGAAAGATATCAAACAACCTAACTTCACAAAAACCACAAAAAGGAGAATAAGTCTAAAAAAATAAGATTAGAGCAGAAATAAAATGGAGAAAGAAAAAATAGATAAAGATTAGAGGAGAAATAAAATGGAGAAAGAAAAACGATAGTAAAATCAAAATTGAATTGATTTTGTAAAGATCAACAAAATTGGCAAACCTTTGAATTAAGTTTAAAAAAAGAAAGCTATTCAAAAGCTTCTGCAGAGCAAAGGAAACAGTCCGCAAAGTGAAGAGACACCTCACAGAATGGGAAAAAAATATTTGCAAACTATCCATCTGACAAAGGATTAATAAACAGAATATGTAAGAAATTTAAACAACTTTATAAGAAAAAAATCTAATAACCTAATTAAAAATGGGCAAAACATCTGAGTAGACATTTCTCAAGATATATGCATAGCAAAGATATGTGAAAAGATGCTCAACATCATTGATCATTAGAGAAATGCAAATCAAAGAAATAAACATCACTGATCATTAGCAAAATGCAAATATAATAAGATATCATCTCACCCCAGTTAAAATAACTTTTGTTCAAAAGACCGGCAATAACAAAGGCTGGTAGGGATGTAGAAAAAAGGAAACACTTGTACACTGTTGGTTGGAATGTAAATTAGAACATTCACTATGGAGAACAATTTGGGGGTTCCTCAAAAATGTAAAAATAGAATTTTCATATGATCCAGCAATCCCATTGCTAGGTGTATATTCCCCAAAAACAGAAACTAGCATATCAAATATCTACACTCCAATATTTATTGCAGCACTATTCACAATAGCCAAGATATGGAAGCAACCTAAGTGTTCATCAACAGATGAATGAATAAAGAAAATGTGGGAAGATCCAAAGTTGCCAACTAGTCACAGCCAAGAAGAGATGTTTCTACTAAGAGACCAGACCATCAGGAAGACAGTCACACACTGAGCAGATTTTCAGAAGGAAGCCATTGAGAGTAGATAAAGGGAGGACACAGACCCTGGGCTGAAGGAAGAGGAAGCTAGGAACCCCGCACTGGGTTACCAAGCACCAGGACTCATTCTGGGCACTGAGTAGCTCCTGAAGAAGAGATTAGTTAAATAGGTGTGGAGTGGCCCACTCTCAACATGGGCCTCTAGAATCCTAGCTGCAGAAGACCCTACAACCCCTATATGAGCTTGCAGCACAGCCTCAGATTTCCAATTTGTGTGCATCTCAGCAGCCACTACCATAGCTCCTTTGCAAGCTGACCTCATCTAGCCATCAGAGAGCTTCTGCAGAAGGGTCCCTGCCAGCAAGCATCTGCCCACAGCCTCACCCCACCACTTTGCCAGCTTGCACTCACTTGCAGCCTCCCTCACTGATTTGCCGATGCACATGCATGTGGAGACCCAGCTACCTTGTCACCGTCTGTTGCTGCTGGCACATGCGCCCAAGAACCTCACTGCACTGCCACCCTGTTGCCACTGGCTCATGTGCACAAACATGCACCCTGCTGCCACTGCCCCAGTGAAGCACTTTTGCCAGCACCTCACATTAGAGTGTTGTTGCCAATGGACAGGGAGTACCTTGGTCCTTTCAGTGCTGCAGACACTTATTCTCAAGGGGCCAGAGAACAAACACATGGGCCTGGTTCAAGCCCCCAGGGTTAGAGTATGCAACCTGGGAGTAATGAGCTGAATCTTGGTCCCTGAAATTGTCCAGAAATGAAGCCAGTCAGCTGAGCCAAACTTATACCACAATCAGATCCTCAAGGGCTTCAAGGAGTATAAAAGCAAAAAGCCCCATCCAAATGAAATATCATCTCACCCCAGTTAAAATAATGTTTTCTACATCCCTGCCAGCATTTGTTATTGCTGGTCTTTTAGATAAAAGTTATTTTAACTGGGTTGAGATGATATCTCATTGTATAATATATGACAGCACCTTCAAACATTAAAGGGACATCAGCCCACACAGATGAGAAAGAACCAGTGCAAGAACTCTGGCAACTCAAAAAGCCAGAGTGTCTTCATACCTCCAAATGACTGCACTAGCTCTCCAGGAATGGTTCTTAACTGGATTGAAATGGCTGAAATGTCAGACATAGAATTTAGAAACTGGATGGCAATAAAGCTCATCAAAATTCAAGAGGAAGTTGAAACCCAATCCACAGAATCAAAGGAATTACATGAAGCAATACAAGAGCTGAAAGAAGAAATAGCCATTTTAAGAAAGAACTCAACTAAGCTGATAGAGCTGAAAACCCCACTATGAGATTTTCATAATATAATCAGAAGTATTAACAGAAGAATGAAACAAGCTGAGGGAATAATCTCAGAGCTAGAAGTTCGGTTCTTCAGATTAACTAATCAGACAAAAAGAAAGAAAAAAGAATTAAAAATAATAAATAAAATATCCAAGAAATATGGGATTATGTGAAGAGACCAAACCTACAACTCATTGGTGTCCCTGAAAGAGAAGGATTGAGATTGAGAGCAAGCAGCTTGGAAAACATATTTAAGGATATTGTCCATAAAAGCTTCCCCAACCTTGCTAGAGAGGTCAATGTTCAAATTCAGGAAATTCAGAGAACATCTGTGACATACTAAACAAGATGACCATCCCCAGGACACATAGTCCTCAAATTCTCCAAAATCAATGTGAAAGAAAAAATATTAAAGAAAGCTATAGAGAAGGGGCAGATCACCTACAAAGGTTACCCATCAGACTAACAGCAGACTTTTCAATAATAGTGGGAGAATTAAACACTCCACTGACAATATTAGACAGATCATTGAGGCAGAAGACTAACAAAGATATTCAGGACCTAACTTGACACTTAACTAAATAGATCTAACAGACATCTACAAACAACTTGCCACCAAAAGCAGAATATACATTCTTCTTATCTGCATATGGCACATACTCTAAAATTGACCACATGCTCGGTAATAAAGCAATTGTTAACATTAAAAGAAAACCTAAATCATAACAACTACACTTGGACCATAGCACAATAAAAATATAAATCAATACCAGGAAGATCTCTCAAAACCATATGATTATGTGGAAATTAAACAATCTGCTCCCGAATGACATCCGGACAAATAATGAAATTAAGGCAGAACTTAATAAATTCTTTGAAACTAATAAAAACAAAGACACAACATACCAGAATCTATGGGACACAACTAAAGCAGTGTTAAGAGGAAGACTTACAGTGTTAAACACCCACATCAAGAAGTTAGAAAGATCTCAAATTAACAACTTAACATCGCATCTAAAGGAACCAGAAAAATAAGAGCAAATCAATACCAAAGCTAGCTGAAGAAATGAAATAATTAAAATCAGGGCTATACTGAACAAAACTGAGACTTGAAACACCATACAAAGATTAACAAAACCAAAAGTTGGTTTTTTGAAAGAATAAGATTGATAGACTGCTAGCTAGACTAATATAAAAAGAGAGAGAGAAGATTCAAATAAACACGATCAGAAATGATGAAAAGGACGTTACTATCAACCCCACAGAAATACAAAAAAAAAAAAAAAAACCCTCAGAGGCTATTACAAACACCTCTCTACACACAAAGTAGAAAACGTAGAAGAAATGGATAAATTCCTAGAAACAAACAACCTCCCAAGATTAAAACAGGAAGAAATCGAAACTCTGAACAAATGCTGAGTTCTGAAATTGAATCAGTATTGAAAAACCTACCAAGAAGAAAAATCTCTGCGTGAGACAGATTCACAGCTCAATTCTACCAAACATATAAAGAAATTACCAATCCCACAGAAACTAAGCCAAAAAGTTGAGGAAGAGGGATACCTCCCTAACTCATTCTATAAGGCCAGCATTATTCTGACACCAAAACGTGGAAGAGACACAAGGAAAAAAAGAAAACTTCAGGCCAGTATCTTTGATGAACATGATGCAAAAATCCTCAACAAAATAACAGTGAACAAAATCCAGCAGCACATCAAAAGCTAATCCACCATGTTCAAGTAGGCTTTATTCCTGGGATGCAAGTTTGGTTCAACACACACAAATCAATAAGTGTAACTCATCATATAAACAGAACTAAAAACAAAAACCACGATTATCTTGATAAAGGCAGAAAAGGCTTCCAATAAAATTTGACATCCCTTCATGTTAAAAAACCCTCAACAAAGTAGGCATTGAAGGAACAGACCACAAAATAATAAGAGCCATCTATGGCAAACCCACAGCCAACACCACAATAAATGGGCAAAAATTAGAAGCATTTCCCTTGAGAACTAAAACAAAACAAGGAAGTTCACTCTACCACTCCTATTCAGCATAGTACTAGAAGTTCTAGCCAGAGCAATCAGGCAAGAGAAAGATATAAAAAGCATTCAAATAGGAAGAAAGGAAGTCAGAAGGAAGAAAGGAAGTCAAACTATGTCTCTTCACAGATGGTGTGATTCTATACCTAGAAAACCCCATAGTCTCTGCCTAGAGGCTCCTAGGTCTGATAAACAACTGCAACAGTTTCAGATACAAAAATAAATAAATAAATAAATGTACAAAATCAGTAGCATTTCTATACACCAACAATGTCCAAGCTGAGAGACAAATCAAGAATGCAATTCCATTCACAATAGCCACAGAAAGAATAAAATACATAGGAATACAGCTGACTAGGGTGGCAAAAGGTCTCTACAAGAAGAATTACAAAACATTGCTGAAAGAAATCAGAGATGACACAAACAAATGGAAAAACATTCCATGCTCGTGGATCGGAAGAATCAATATCATTCAAATGGCCATACTGCCCAAAGCAATGTATAGATTCAATGCTATTCCTATCAAATTGCCAATGGCATTTTTCCACAGAATTAGAAAAAAAAAAACTCTAAAATTCATATGAAATCAAAAGAGAGCCCAAATAACCAAAGCAATCCTAGGCACAAAGAACAAAGCTGAAAGCATAACACTACTTTCGGACTGTGCTACACGGCCAAAGTATCAGTTTTATATCAGTTTAGTACTGATACAAAAACAGTCACATAGACAATTGAAAAGAATAGAGAACCCAGAAATAAAGCTGCACACCTACAACTATCTGATCTTTAACAAAGTTGACAATTACGAGCAATGGAGAAAGGACTCTCTATTCAATAAATGCTACTGAGATAACTAGCTAGCCATATGCAGAAGACGATTGAAACTGGACTCCTTCCTTTCACCACATACAAAAATCAACTCAAAATGGATTAAAGACTTGAATGTAAAACCTAAAACTATAAAAATCCCAGGAGAAAACCTACAATACCATTTTTGACATTGGCCCTGGCAAAGATTTCATGGCAAAGACTCCAAAAGCAATTGCAAAAGGAAAAAATGACAAGTGAGGACCTAATTAAAAGTTTCTGGACAGCAAAAGAAACTATCAACAGAGTAAGACAGACAACCTGCAGCATAGAAGAAAGTATTTGCAAACCATGCATCTGACAAAGGTCTAATATCCAGAATCTATAAGGAACTGAAACAAATTAACCAGTAAAAAACAACCCCATTTTAAAAATGGGCAAAGGACATGAAGAGACACTTCTCAAAAGAATATGTACATGCAGCCAACAAGCATATGAATAAAATGCTTGACATCACTAATTATTAGGGAAATGCAAATCAAAACCACAATGAGACAGCATCTCATACCAGTCAGAATGGCTAATATTACAAAGTCAAAATATAACAGATGCTGGCAACGTTGCAGAGAAAAGGCCATCCTTATACACTCCTGGTGAAAATGTAATTTAGTTCAGCCACCATGGAAAACAGTTTGGAGATTTCGCAAAGAACTTAAAACAGAACTACCATTTGATTCAGCAATTCTATTACTGGATATATATCCAAAGGAATATAAATAATTCTGTCATAAAGACACATTCATATGTTCATTGCAGCACTATTCACAATAGCAAAGACATGAAATCAACCTAGATGCCCATCAATGAAGGACTGGATAAAGAAAATGTGGTACATATACACCATGGAATACCAGAAAAGAATGAAATCATGTCCTTTGCAGCACCATGGATGGAGCTAGAGGCCATTATCCTAAGCATATTAGCACAGGAACAGAAAACAAATACTACCTGTTCTCACTTATAAGTGGGAACTAAATATTGAGTATATATTGACACTAAGAAAGAAACAGTAGACACTGGGCCTACTTAAAGATGGAGGCTAGGAGGAAGGAGAGGATCAAAAAACTCCCTATCAGGTACTATGCTCATTACCTAGGTGATGAAATAATCTGTACCCTAAAGCCCCAGGACACAATTTATCCATGTAGTAAACCTGCATATGTAACCCTTGAACCTAAAAGTTGGAAGGAAAAAAAATGTGGTACATATATATGATGGAGTATTATTCAGCCATTAATAAGAATGAGATCCTTTTTTTTTGCAACAACATGGACTTCATTATGTTAAGTGAAATAAGCTAGGCACGGAAAGACAAATTTCACATATTTTCACTTACTTATGGGAGATAAAAATTAAAACAATTGAACTCACAGAGGTAGAGACTAGAGTGATGGTTCTACGGGCTGGGAAGAGTAGAGGTGGGCTGGGGGAAGTGGGGATTATTAATTATTACACAAAGATAAAATTAGAATGAATAATATCTAGTGTTGGATAGAACAATGGAGTGATTACAGTTAACAATAATTTACTTTACTTTTTTAAACAACTAAAAGTAGAATTGAATTGTTCGCAACACAAAGAAAGGATAGATGCTTGAGGTGATAGATATGCTGTTTACCCTGATGTGATTATTATACATTGTATGCCTGTATCGAGATATCTCATGTGCCCCATAAATACATGCACCTAGTATGTACCCACAAAAATAAAAAAATATATTTAAATCACCTTTAAATGGATTAAATACTTAAAATAAAAGTTGCAACCATGAAACTCCTAGAAGACACAGAGAAACAGCTTCATGACATTGGTCTGGCAATGACTTCTTGGATTTAACACAAAAGGCACAGGCAATAAAAGCAAAAGTAAACAAGTGAGACTACATCAACCCAAAAAGCTCCACAATGAAGGAAACAACACAGTGAAAAGGCAATCTTCGAAATGGGAGAAATTATTTGCAAATCATATGCAGGCATACCTCATTCTGTTGCGCTTCACAGATAATTTCATTTTTTACAAATTGAAGGTTTGTGGCAAACCTGCATCAAGCAAGTCTGTTGGTGCCATTTTCCCAGCAGCATGTGCTCACATCATGTCTCTGTATCACAGTTTGGTATTTTTTGCAATATTTAAAACTTTTTCTTTATTATTATATCTGTTATGGTGATCTGTTCTCAGTGAAATTGGATGTTACTATTGCAATTGTTTGCGGGCATCGTGAACCACACCACATATAAAAGGTCAAATTTTACCTGTAAACATTATGTGTGTTCTGAATGCCCTACCACCATCTGTTCCCCCATCTCTCTCCTTCTTATCAGGCTTCCCTATATCCTAAGACACCACAATATTGAAATTAGGTGAATTAATAACCCTACAATGGCTTGTAAGTGCTCAACTGAAAGGAAGAATCACATTTCTCTCCCTTTAAATCAAAAGCTAGAAATAGTTAAACTTAGTGAGGAAAGCATGTCAAAAGCTGAGATAGGCTTAAAGCGAGGACTTTTGCACCAAATTGTGAATGCAAATGAAAAGCTTTAAAGAAAATTAAAAGTGCAACTCCAGTGAACACACAATAAAAAAGAATTAAGACACCTTTATTGCTGACATGGAAAAAGTTTGAGTGATCTGGATAGGAGATCAACTCTGCCACATTCATTTACGCCAAAGCCTAATCCAGAGCAAGACCCTACCTCTCTTTAGTTCTCTGAAGGCTGAGAGAGGTGTGGAAGCTACAGAAGAAAAGTTAAAAGCTAGCATAGGTTGTTTTATGAGGTTTAAGGAAAGAAGCCACCTCCCTGACATAAAAGTACAAAGTGAAACAGCAAGTGCTGATGTAGAACCTGCAGCAGAAGATCTAGCTTAGATTACTGACAAAGGTGGCTACACTAAACAACAGATTTTCAATATAGACAGCCTTATATTAAAAGAAGGTGTTATCTAGGACTTTCATATGTAGAGAGGAGAAGCCAATGTCTGACTTCATAGCTTCAAAAGTCTGTCTGACTCTCTTGTTAGGGGCTAATGCAGCTGATGACTTGAAGCCTGTGCTCATTGACAATTCCAAAAATTCTAGGGCCTTGGAAAATTATGCTAATTATACCCTGCCTGTGCTCTATGAATGGAAAAACAAAGCTTGGATGACAGCACATCTGTTTACAGCACAGTTTACTGAATATTTTAAGCCCACTACTGAGATCTGCTGATCAGGAAAAAAAAAGATTTATTTTATAAGATTACTGCTCACTGACAATGTACTTGGTCACCCAAGTGCTCTGATGGAGAGGTACAGGAGATTAATGGTTTCATGCCTGCTAACACAACATTCTTTCTGCAGCCTGTGGATCAAGGAGTAATTTTGACTTTCAAGACTTATGACTTAAGAAATACATTTTGTAAGGCCATGGCTGCCATAGATTGTGATTTGTGTGATGGATCTGGTCAAAGTAAACTGAAAACGTCAGAAAAGGAGCCAGCATTCTAGATGCCATTTAGGAACGTTTATGATTCATGGGAGGGGTGAAAATATCAACACTAACAGGAGTTTAGAACTTAATGTAATCCTCATGGATAACTGAGGCATTCAAGACGTCAGTGGAGGAGATTACTGCAAATGTGATAGAAACAGTAAGAGAACTAGAAAGAAATGGACCCTGAAAATATGACTAAATTGCTGCTATCTCATGATAGAACTTGAATGGATGAACAGTTGCTTTCTATGAATGAGCAAAGAAAGTGGTTTCTTGAGATGAAAACTCTCCTGATGAAGATGCTATGAACATCGTTGAAATGACAACAAAGCAATTAGAATATTAAATAAATTTAGTTGATGGAGCAGCAGCAGGATTTGAGAGGACTGATTCTGATTTTGAAAGAAGTTCTACTGTGAGTAAAATGCTACCACATGCAAACAGCATCACATGATACAAAGAAATGTGTCATGAAAGGAAGAGTCAATTGATGTGGCAAACTTCATCGTTGTCTCGTCTTAAGAAATTGCCACAGCCACCCAACCTTCAGCAACCACCACACTGATCAGCCAGCAGCCATCAAGATTGAGGTAAAACCCTCCACCAGCAAAAAAACTCAGATAATTATTAGGATTTTTTCAGCAATAAAGTATTTTTGAATTAAGATATGTACTTTTTGAAGACATAATGTTATTGCTCACTTAATATACTACAATATAGTATAAACATAACTTTTATATGCACTGGGAAACCAAAAAACTTGTGTGACTCACTTTATTGCAATACTTCATTGCAGTGTTCAGTAACGAAACCTGCAATATTTTCAAGGTATGTTTGTATATAATAAGGGGTGTCTTAGTCTGTTTGGGCTACTGTAACAAAATATCTTAGACTGGGTAATTTATAAACAACAATTTTATTGCTCTTAGTTTTGGGCGCTGGGAAGTCCTAGATCAAGATACCAGCAGATTCTGTGTCTGATGAGGGCTCTCTCTCTGTTTCAAAGATGGTACCTTCTTGCTGCATCCTCACATGGCAGAAGAGGCAAACAAGCTCCCTCAGTTGTGTCCTATAAAGGGAACAGCTCCATTGATGAGAGCTATGCCCTCATGACCTAGTCACCTCCCAAAGGTTCTACCTCTTTTTTTTTTATTATTATACTTTAAGTTTTAGGGTACACGTGCACAATGTGCAGGTTTGTTACATATGTATCCATGTGCCATGTTGGTGTGCTGCACCCATTAACTCATCATTTAGTAATAGGTATATCTCCTAATGCTGTCCCTCCCCCCTCCCCCCACCCCACAGCAGTCCCTGGAGTGTAATGTTCCCCTTCCTGTGTCCATGTGTTCTCATTGTTCAATTCCTACCTATGAGTGAGAACACACGGTGTTTGGTTTTTTGTCCTTGCGATTTTTTGTGGCTGCATGGTATTCCATGGTGTATATGTGCCACATTTTCTTAATCCAGTCTATCGTTGTTGGACATTTGGGTTGGTTCCAAGTCTTTGCTATTGTGAGTAGTGCCGCAATAAACATACGTGTGCATGTGTCTTTATAACAGCATGATTTATAGTCCTTTGGGTATATACCCAGTAATGGGATGGCAGGGTCAAATGGTATTTCTAGTTCTAGATCCCTGAGGAATCGCCACACTGACTTCCACAATGGTTGAACTAGTTTACAGTCCCACCAACAGTGTAAAAGTGTTCCTATTTCTCCACATCCTCTCCAGCACCTGTTGTTTCCTGACTTTTTAATGATTGCCATTCTAACTGGTGTGAGATGGTATCTCATTGTGGTTTTGATTTGCATTTCTCTGATGGCCAGTGATGATGAGCATTTTTTGATGTGTTTTTTGGCTGCATAAATGTCTTCTTTTGAGAAGTGTCTGTTCATGTCCTTCACCCACTTTTTGATGGAGTTGTTTGTTTTTTTTCTTGTAAATTTGTTTGAGTTCATTGTAGATTCTGGATATTAGCCCTTTGTCAGATGAGTAGGTTGCGAAAATTTTCTCCCATTCTGTAGGTTGCCTGTTCACTCTGATGGTAGTTTCTTTTGCTGTGCAGAAGCTCTTTAATTTAACCAGATCCCATTTGTCAATTTTGGCTTTTGTTGCCATTGCTTTTGGTGTTTTAGACATGAAGTTCTTGCCCATGCCTATGTCCTGAATGGTATTGCCTAGGTTTTCTTCTAGGGTTTTTATGGTTTTAGGTCTAACATGTAAGTCTTTAATCCATCTTGAATTAATTTTTGTATAAGGTGTAAGGAAGGGATCCAGTTTCAGCTTGCTACATATGGCTAGCCAGTTTTCCCAGCACCATTTATTAAATAGGGAATCCTTATCCCATTGCTTGTTTTTGTCAGGTTTGTCAAAATCAGATAGTTGTAGCTATGCGGCATTATTTCTGAGGGCTCTGTTCTGTTCCATTGATCTATGTCTCTGTTGTGGTACCAGTACCATGCTGCTTTGGTTACTGTAGCCTTGTAGTATAGTTTGAAGTCAGGTAGCGTGATGCCTCCAGCTTTGTTCTTTTGGCTTAGGATTGTCTTGGTGATGTGGGCTCTTTTTTGGTTCCATATGAACTTTAAAGTAGTTTTTTCCAATTCTGTGAAGAAAGTCATTGGTAGCTTGATGGGGATGGCATTGAATCTATAAATTACCTTGGGCAGTATGGCCATTTTCACGATATTGATTCTTCCAACACATGAGCATGGAATGTTCTTCCATTTGTTTGTATCCTCTTTTATTTCATTAAGCAGTGGTTTGTAGTTCTCCTTGAAGATGTCCTTCACGTCCCTTGTAAGTTGGATTCCTAGGTATTTTATTCTCTTTGAAGCAATTGTGAATGGGAGTTCACTCATGATTTGGCTCTCTGTTTGTCTGTTATTGGTGTACAAGAATGCTTGTGATTTTTGTACATTGATTTTGTGTCCTGAGACTTTGCTGAAGTTGCTTATCAGCTTAAGGAGATTTTGGGCTGAGACAATGGGGTTTTCTAGATATACAATCATGTCATCTGCAAACAGGGACAATTTGACTTCCTCTTTTCCTAACTGAATACCCTTTATTTCCTTCTCCTGCCTGATTGCCCAAAGGTTCTACCTCTTAATACAAACACATTGGGGATTAGATTTTAACATATGAATTTTAAAAGGACACAAAATTCAGACAATAGCAGGGTTAATATCTAAAGCATGTAATGAGCTCCTATAACTCAATAGCAAAAAAAATATATAATTAAAATCGGCAAAGTACCTGGATAGACACTTTTCTAAAGATGATATACAAATGTTCAACAGGTATATGAAAAGATGCTCAACATCACGAATCATCAGAAAAATGCAAATCAAAATTACAATGAGGTAACATATCATACCTGCTAGGATGACCATTATTAAAAACAAAACAAAAAAAGAAAATAACACGTGTTGGCAAGGATGTGGACAAATTGGAACGCTTTCACATGGTTAATGCAAATCTAAAATGGTGTAGCCATTATGGAAAACAGTATGGAGTTTCTTCTAAAAATGAAAAACAGAACCACCATGTAATTCAGGAATACCACTTCTGGATATTTTTCCAAGAGAACTGAAATCAGAATCTCAAAGAGATATCTGTCCTCTCATGTTTATTGGAGCATTATTCACAGTAGCCAAGTGGTATAAATCTATCTATGGATAAATGGATAAAGAAAATGTGGTATGTACATTCAATAGAATATTATCAGCCATAAAAAAGGAGGAAATTCTGACATATGCTACAACCTATATGAACTTTGAGGACATTACACTAAGTGAAATAAGCCAATCACAGGAGGATAAATACTTCATGATTCCACTTATATGAGATACCTAAAATAGTCAGATGCATAAAAGCAGAAAGAAGAATGATGGTTTCTAGGGGCTGGAGGGAGGGGAAAAATGGGAAGTTCAATGAGTACAGAGTTTCAGTCATGCAAGATGAAAAAATTCTAGACATCTGCTATACCATATTGTACTTAACAATATTGTACCATACATTTAAATATCACTTCACCACTTTGAGCTTCACATTACTTGCCATACATTGAGAATTTTGTGCCAGATTGGTCATTTTCAAGCTCAAGTCTGAAGCAGTTCTGAAAATGTTGTATTAAATTTCATTATTAAAAGTGGATTTTTGAGATTGCTGGCAAGATGGCCAAATAGGAACAGCTCTGGTCTGCAGCTCCCAGCGAGATCGATGCAGAAGGCAGGTGATTTCTACATTTCCAACTGAGGTACCTGGTTCATCTCATTGGGACTGGTTAGACAGTGGGTGCAGCCTGTGGAGGACTAACCAAAGCAGATGGGGTGTCGCCTCACCCGGGAAGCACAAGGGGTCGGGGAATTCTCTCCCCTACCCAAGGGAAACCATGAAGGACTGTGCCTGAGGAATGCTGCACTCCGGCCCAGATACTGCACTTTTCCCACAGTCATCGCAACCCACACACCAGGAGATTCCCTCCAGTGCCTACACCACCAGGGCCCTGGGTTTCAAGCACAAAACTGGGCAGCCATTCGGGCAGACACCGAGCTAGCTGCAGGAGTTTTTTTTTTTTTTCCGTACCCCAGTGGTGCCTGGAATGCCAGTGAGTCAGAACTGTTCACTCCCCTGGAAAGGGGGCTGAAGCCAGGGAGCCAAATGGTATGGCTTGGTGGGTCCCATCCCAAGGAGGCCAGCAAGCTAAGATCCACAGGCTTGAAATTCTCGCTGCCAGCACAACAGTCAGGTTGACCTGGGACACTCGAGCTTGGTGGGAAGAGGGGCGTCTGCCATTGCTGAGGCTTGAGTAGGTGGTTTTACCCTCACAGTGTAAACAAAGCCATGGGGAAGTTCAAACTGGGCAGAGCCTACTGTAGCTCAGCAAGGCCGCTGTGGCCAGACTGCCTCTCTAGATTACTCCTCTCTGGGCAGGGCATCTCTGAAAAAAGGGCAGCAGCCCCAGTCAGGGACTTATAAAAACCCCCATCTCCCTGGGACAGAGCACCTGGGGGAAGGGGTGGCTGTGGGCGCAGCTTCAGCAGACTTAAACATCCCTGCCTGAAGGCTATGCAGAGAGCAGTGGATCTCCCAGCACAGCGTTCGAGCTCTGCTAAGGGTCAGACTGCCTCCTCAGGTGGGTCCCTGAGTGGGAGACACCTCCCAATAGGGGCTGACAGACACTTCATACAGGAGACCACTGGCTGGCATCTGGTGGATGCCCTTCTGGGACAAAGCTCCCAGAGGAAAGAACAGGCAGCAATCTTTGCTGTTCTGCAGCGTCCACTGGTGATACCCAGAAAAACAGGGTCTGGAGTGGACCTCCAGCAAACTGCAGCATACCTAAAGCAGAGGGGCCTGTTAGAAGGAAAACTAACAAACAGAAAGGAATAGCACATCCACTCAGAGGCCCCATACGAAGGTCACCAATATCAAAGACCAAAGGTAGAGAAATCCACGAAGATGGGGAGAAACCAGTGCAAAAAAGGCTGAAAATTCCAAAAATCAGAATGCCTCTTCTCCTCCAAAGGATCACAACTCCTCACCAGCAAGGGAAAAAAAAACTTGATGGAAAACGATTTTGATGAATTGACAGAAGCAGGCTTTGGAAGGTGGGTAGTAACAAATTCCTTCGAGCTAAAGGAACATTTTCTAACCCAATGCAAGGAAGCTAAGAACCTCGAAAAAAGGTTAGATGAATTGTAAACTAGAATAACCAGTTTAAAGAACATAAATGACCTGATGGAGCTGAAAAACGCAGCACGAGAACTTTGTGAAGCATACACAAGTATCAATAGCCAAATCAATCAAGAGGAAGAAAGGATATCAGAGATTGAAGATGAACTTAATGATATAAAGTGAAAAGATTAGAAAAAAAAGAATGAAAAGGAACAAACAAACCCTCCAAGAATTATCACACTATGTGAAAAGACAAAATCCACATGTGATTGGTGTACCTGACAGTGACGGGGATAATGAAACCAAGTTGGAAAACACTCTTCAGGATATTATCCAGGAGAACTTCCCCAATCCAGCAAGATGGGCCAACATTCAAATTTTAAAAATACAGAGACCACCACAAAGATACTACTCGAGAAGAGCAATCCCAAGACACATAATTGTCAGATTCACCAAGGTTGAAATGAAGGAAAAAATGTTAAGGGTAGCCAGAGAGAAAGGTCAGGTTACCCAGAAAGGGAAGCCCATCAGACTAACATCCGGTCTGCCAGCTGAAACTCTACAAGCCAGAAGAGAGTGGGGGCCAATATTCAACATTCTTAAAAGAATTTTCAACACAGAATTTCATATCCAGCCAAACTAAGCTTCATAAGCAAAGGAGAAATAAAATCCTTTATAGACAAGCAAATGCTGAGAGATTTTGTCACCACCAGGCCTGTCTTACAAGAGCTCCTGAAGGAAGCACTAAACATGGAAAGGAACAACCAGTAACAGCCGCTGCAAAAACATACCAAATTGTAAAGACCATCAATGCTATGAAGAAACTGCATCAGAAGCGGAAAAAATAACCAGCTAACATCATAATGATAGGATCAAATTCACACATAACAATATTAACTTTAATTGTAAATGGGCTAAATGCCCCAATTAGAAGACACAGACTGGCAAATTGGAAAAAGAGTCAAGACCCATCGGTGTGCTGTATTCAGGAGACACATCTCATGTGCAAAGACACACATAGGTCAAAATAAAGGGATGGAGGAATATTTACCAAGCAAATGGAAACCAAAAAAAAGCAGGGGTTGCAATCCTAGTCTCTGAAAAAACAGACTTTAAACCAACAAAGATCAGAAGAGACAAAGAAGGGCATTACATAATGGTAAAGGGATCAATGCAACAAGAAGAGCTAATTATATATATATAATATAGAGAGAGTTAACAAGAAATAACTATATATAAATAACTAATAACTATATATAATAGTTATATATATAGTTATTTCTTGTTAACTGTATATATTGAGCTTCTGTCTTAGCTCAATTAAAAGGCAATTAAAAGGTCATCATAATCTCTCCGCACATTACCTCAAGTACATTAAAAGTGCATGCACATTTCACTTTAATTTTTCTATTATAATTTTAATAAATTTTTAAAAGATTGTTATGTTTTTTCTTTTGACAATATTTGGCTACAAATATTGTTTAATGGTTTTAATAATTGGCTGTGATTTTTCAGAACTCATCACACATAACCAGGAATTCCTGAGAGGTGAAGGTGTCTAACCTAAAATTCATGAATACTAAGTTTTAAAAATAGAGAAGTTAACATATTTTCTATAGACACTTAATTTGAAGTTTGGTAATCTTAATTTTCTGTTGTTTTGTTGTATTTTAGAATACACACCCATATTTATAGGCCCATGAAAAATTCCTATGCCCAGGGAACTATGTCTGTATTGCTTAATAGACAAAATGATCCTACTCTGGTTTGTTCCTGCACAAAGATGTTCTGGGAACAATGAGTACAGACCCACCCACTGTGATGCTGATAGAAGGCAGCTTGGATAGAACACTTGCGAAAAAATCTGTTTATATATACAGTATGTCTTCCCCACCAGGCCCTCCACTCCTTTCAAGAAAGGACCCTGTTATCTACACCAGACCCTCTGAGTATATGCAGTGTGTAATGCTTATGGGTGCATAGAAAATGTGTGTTAAACCACCAAATTGAAATAACAATTTCACCAGCTAGAGAAATGGACTTAGAAATGTTTACTTAGATGCATTACATATGAGTTAATGATGCTACGTTTAACTTAGTCTTACTTTCTATTTTGTTTAGTATAGCTTTGCTTCCTACTCCATAGTAACTACCTAGTTCTTAAAACTGTCTAATTATTAAGGCAGATTTTTGTCCAGCAGATGTCAGTATAGCTCAGTTTAATAATTTCAATTGTTAATAAAGTTGAAAAATGAATGGAGATGATAGGAGAGAAAAATATTTGCACCCAGAATGGCATTTCTTTGTTGACATTTGAGGAAATTGTGTCTGAATAAAAAAATCCACATAACCATTCAAGCATATTGGAAATGCTGGAAGTACTGACTTCATAGCAAACGTGGTGTTAATGAAAAATTTCTTCCACTTTAAAGTTCAAAGTGGTTTAAACTAGATGTCAGGTTATTGTTAGCTATAACCAAAATCAAAGGATGAGAGACAGTGCAAGGCTGTGTGTATGTGTGTGTGTATATATATATATATATATAGCTGTGTGTGTATATATATATATATATATATAGGAATGTGCAAATGTGACTTCTGTTGCTGATTAAGACTGTCTTCTGAAAATAACTTTATTTCACTTTGCCAATTATTTACATCTCTTCTTTCTCTAAAGTAATATTAACCACCCCTCTATACCTTTTAAAATACAAAGGCTTATCCATGGCTTTGAATTTAAAAGGAGAGAGAGCAAAGTAAAAGGAAGCCCAGTTTTTTTAATTGAAGGAAAATTCACATAAAATCCACCAAGCCCAAAGCGTTTTGAAAGAGACTCAAGCCATCACACTGGCAAAGTATTATAATTAACATTATCTATTATGATTAGGCTTTTCCTAGCTCTGAATGATATCTAATTTTCTTATACCTAATAAAAATTAGATCTTTCCAGTAAGCTTTAAAAGGCATGTTTTTATGTAGAAGTTGTCCTGAAATCAGGCCTTGTAACTTTTGGCCTCTGAATCTCTCTCCAGGCTCATATCTCCCTTCAGCCACCAGTGTTCTCCTCTCTGCACTCCAAGCACACTTTCATTTCAGTTTCTTGATGACAGACACATGAATTCCCACCAAAGGACCTTGGTAGTTGTTGCATAGAGGCCTCTCAGGGCCGCTGCAGAGATGGGGTGTAGGTATGCATAGAAGGTGGACCAAGAGTCTTTCAGGCTTCCCACCACAGTCTAACTAGGGGAGATCAATTTTAATCAAGTGGCTATAATGGTAGCTATTCCCACCTGTATTCTTATTCCAGCCAAAAGTAAATAAAATGGCTTTTGATGCTCAAGCTTCCCCAGCACACGTGAACAATCTGAGACTCAGAGCTCTGTCAAATCTTTTTCATATTCTCCTTCACTTTTTCCCACCCACAGTCCCATCAAGCCTCAGATTGCCCTAAGAGTCCCTGATGTACCATTCAGGATGGATAGCCACTTACATAAAAATCACCTTCCTCTGCAGCAGCCCATTTACTATACTTTTAAATTACCATATCTTAATAGGGAGAAAGGAAGTTTAGATTCTCAGCAATATTAGAGGATAAAAAAAGACAAGAAGCAACTGACTTTTATTAATAACTTTGTTGGAAAGCAGCAAGGCAACATCTGGAATACTTATTACCCACTTGGCATGCTGTTCATCTCCATGGGTAAGATTCAACATGACAAGCCCTGTCAAAACGAAATAAGCTCCATCTAGTTAAATTAGAATGATTAGGGTCATTTAGACAGAGGAAGTTTAATTTGTATGAATCTAGAAATTTTATACAAACTGGAATACCTAAGTATTTAATCTTCCCTGAAGTTCAATTTAAAATTGAAAGAGACTATTGCATATATCCATAATGAGATGAGACATATTAGAAATTAATTTAACTATTACCGTACCGTGAGCATGTAGCCCAAGAAATCAAAGACTATTTCACTTGCAGTTTGTACACAACAATAGGAGAAAATGTTCTGCTATAATTCATTAATCATTGTTTTATTTTATGAACTCCTTAAATGGACACTTGAGTATCCAAAGTAAACTTGATTTTTTTCTATTGCTTTTTAAAAATTCTCCTACGAAACTATGTTATGCAGTGAACATCAACAGAATTCAATCCTAACCATACCTTCTACAGTGGAGGTTCTTCACCTTTCTGGTGTCATGGACCGCTTCAAGATCCCCTTAAAAGATATGGATCCACTCTCAGAATAATGTTTTAAATATATAAAATAGCACACATAGGATTTTGTGTTAAATATGTAAATAACACTTATAATATAGAGAAAGCAACTGATTTTGAAATACAGATATCGAAATATTTCAGAATGTGTGATATAATAGTGTATGTGCTCCTTTATTAGCACATCTAATAACTATCATAATTTTGAAATAATTGTAAGCAGAAATAACTGTTACAATACAGTATAAAAATATAGATTATTTCTATCAATGACAAAAAGTTATCAGGTACCCCCAATACAATTGTGTTTGTTGCCTATATCAGTAATTAATTGAAGGAAATACTTCAGTTATAACTTAGTGAAAATTAATATGTGATTGTTTTCCATCCATGTTCGTAGGCCACCAAATCTTTTCAATGACCATCAAGGGTTGGTTAAGAATCCTGGTTCTAGATTTCAGTTGATGGGTATGATGTAATTAAGAAGACTAAGGATGGTCACTATAATAGCTGACATCTGTTGACAGTAAATAACACTGTCTGCAGACTACAAAGGGGGATTGGCAATTCTTCAGGTAGACCAATTAACAGCCCACATAGAAAAGAAGACTTAATTACCAGTCTGGATCACAGCAGAACTGCCAAATCTGTTTTCACTTGATGCCATGTTGCCAGACCACTAGGCCATCCTAAACTTGTGTGAGAATCCTGATTCAAATTACCTGGTTTCAGTAAGTGATCAGAGTTCCTAAATATTTTAGCTAATTCCATATCTTAAGATAATCTCTTATTTAAAATAAACTTTCACCTGTTATATAACAGTAATAGATCTTGAGGTGTTCTTGGAAACTCCTTATTACCTCCTTTAGTGTAAAGAGCATAATACCTTCCTTGAAAAGGTTGTGTTTCTCTCAACATTTATTCAATGCCTATTCTGGACTGGGTGCTGTGAGGACTGAGTGCTGGAGAACCAAGACTAAAGAAGAACTTGGAACTGTCCTGCTTCTAGAGAAGTCAAGAACTACTGGGTGAATGAGTAAATTACTAAATCCAACACCAAGTTGTAATTTTCATAGTAAGTTATGTATCAAGTACTATTGGGCCCCAGAGGAATAACAAGCCTTCTCAAGTTGGAAGAATAGGAAAGAGGGGAGACAGAATAGTATCTGCAAAACGTAGAAAAAGTAGGAGACAAAAAGGAACAGGCAGAACTGTTGGGAAATTACTATATGCAGAGGTCATGCAAGACATGAAAAAGAACAGCATGTTTGAGAAAAAAAAACAGAGAGATGGGAAGTGCAAAGACCTAGCTGTTGAAAGGTCTTAAGTTTCTCGTTAAGCAGTTTGGACATTATCTTGTTGGTCAGTAGTTACCTGAACCAGCATCATCAGCATCACGTGGAAACTTGTAGGAAGTACACATTCTCAGACTACCTCCCAGACCTACTAGCATGGAAATCTGGCAGTGGACCCCTATAGTAAGTTATATTTTAATAGCCCTCCAGATGATTCTCTTACACAAAAAGTTTGAGAACCACCGCTATTGATATGAGAGAACTATATCACCAATGATGGGCTCAGAAAAACCACCAAAATTTAGAAAAACCATCCTCTTCTAGCTTCAGGAGTAAGCAAAGAGGTTGGATCTGCAAATGGAACAATTATTTGTACATTTGTGTGGAAGATGAGTTGAAAGAAAGAGAGAATGAAATCAGGAAGACCATTAGGAGGCTGTGCCATGGGCCAGGGAAGGACCAAAACCAGTGAAGTGGCAGCGAAGATGAGCAGAGGGGACAGACTTGTGAGAGGATGCACAGATGCAGCCAGTTAGACATGGGAAATAAGGGAAGAGAAATGTCAAAAATGACTTCTTTCTTGAGCAATGTCCTTGAAAGTCTTGCTTGAATGTCCTGGAGGCTTATGCCTGGCCTTTGATAATGTGGCCAGAGCTCATATTCAAGGTTCCTTTACGATTGCAGTTTAGAAAAGGTATACACAGGCCCACTCCTAGTGAATGATAATGCATATATTTATTAGTTTCAGGAAATAAATCACTGAAGGCCCAGAACTTTAGGAACAAAGAGAAGAACACACCAATCACAAAGACCTAATATCAGGCTTCCTGGGAAACTGATTGATTCCAGAGCTGGAGAAGGGAAAGTATAAGATGAGCTTGGAACACTTTTGGTGCCACAAAGTAAAGAAATGCTCAAAAAAAAGGATGAAGGCATGTTGAAATGATAACAGGAGCCAGCCTAAAGTAGCTTCGAAAGACTGAGTTTGAAACAATTTAGCAAGAAAATAAGTAATGATATTGGATTACGACCTAGGAGTACAACATCATTTCTGTAGTATTTGTGGCAAAAATGCATAGCTTCGATCTATTCATAAGAAAACATAAGACAACAGAAATTGATAAATATTCTACAAAATGCTTAAGCAGGACTTTAAAAAAAAAAAAGACTGTGTGCAATGGCGCCATCTCGGCTCATTGCTAGGTTGGGACTGAGGTTAGAGGAACATTCCTTCATTCCTTCAGGGCTGGGGAATCTCCTCCAGGCAGGTATGTGTTCAGAACACTTGATGCCTGAAGACTTGCAGTGACTGCAGTGTGTCACCATTTCACAGCAACTCCAGGCTGAAACCAAATCCACTATTAGTTCATCCCCCATCAATCTGGAGGCAAGTAGCTGGGATTATAGGTGCCTGCCACCACACCCAGCTAATTTTTGTATTTTTAGTAGAGATGCGGTTTTGCCATGGTGGCCGGGCTGGTCTCCAACTCTTGACCTCAGGTGATCTGCCTGCCTCGGCCTACCGAAGTGCTGGGATTACAGGTGTGAGCCACTGTGCCCAGCCTGCAGGACTCTTTAAAAGTGTCAAGGTCGGCCGGGCGCGGTGGCTCATGCCTGTAATCCCAGGTGGACAGATCACAAGGTCAGGAGATCAAGACCATCCTGGATAATACGATGAAACCCTGTCTCTACTAAAAATACAAAAAAAAATATCCGGGCATGGTGGCACATGCCTGTAGTCCCAGCTACTCGGGAGGCTGAGACAGGAGAATCACTTGAACCCGGGAGGTGGAGATGGCAGTGAGCCGAGACTGCGCCACTGCAGTGGACAACAGAGCGAGACTCTGTCTCAAAGAAAATAAAAGTGTCAAGGTCATGAAAGTTGAAGGGAGATTGAGGGACTTACAAATAGGAAGAGACTGAGGAGACATGACAACTGAATGCAGTGTGGGATCCTGATTTGGATCCTGAAACAGAAATGGATCCATGGTGAAAATTTGGTTAAAAACCTGGTAAGATTTGAATAAAGTCTGTAATTTAGTTAATGGTATTCTAAGAATGCTTATTTCCTGGTATCAACAAATGTACGTTGTAAGGTGTTAACATAAGGGGAAGGTGAGTGAAGTATGGGCACTCTACATAACATTTTTGCAACTTTTCTGTAGGTCTAAATTTAATTCACAATAAGATTTTAAATTTAAAAAAGTGTTTCCATTTGAATCCTTTTGCTAGTAGAACTGTTTCAGGTGGATAAACAACACCAAGTAGCTATTTTCTTGTAGGTCTAATGGCTATAAGTCACTGTAATTTACTTGGGTATGGAAACCATGTCTTATGTGTCTTGAATCCCTAAAGAATTTAGCCAGAGGCAGATTTATGTGAAGCTTCATAAACCTTAACTTTCAGGGCTGTTCACTTGCACAGGCCCCACTAAGTGTGGCGCATTGCTGGAAGCGATAGAATATTCTGTCTAGGTAAGGAGGGGAAGCCAGGTTTCAATCAAAAGCATTTCTATGTAAACAATTCTGATAAATTACTCAAAAGGAGCTCAGAAAGAAAAAGAGACTTGAATCTCTAAGACTCTGGTAACTTGCTGTGATTTCTTTTCTCATTCTAGAAATATTCACTCTTAAATATTCACTTCATACATAATTTTTTATATAGGTAGGTAGATATAGGTATAGTAAAGAAGGCCCTCTGAATCAAGAGATTCTGGCCCAACAAACCTGGATAAGCTTCTAAGCTTCTGTACCTAGCATAGGTGCTCCATAAACATTTCAATTAAGTTACTTGAAAAATCATCTACACATCTGTAAAATGGAGTTGATAATATTGGCCAGTCACTAAACAGCAGAATTGGAAGTGCTAATTTTGGGAATTTTTTATAATAATTATCTATACATCATTTTTGACCTTTAAAGGTATTTTTACATTTACACTCATAGCATGTTAGTATTTTCAAGATTCTTAGAGATCTTCCAAACATTTTCTTTGTGCAAATGAATGAATAGTCAGTCCCAAAGAGGTTGAGTAATTCATAACTCAAGGACCCACAACTAGTAGTGAGATTGATTGAGGACTGGGGCACAGGCATATTGATTTTGAAGACGGTTAGAGGAGGGTTATCAGGATTTCTATAGGCTGCCTGAACACAAAGTCTTCAAATTTTTTCTCCTACTGGTAATTCCTATCCCAGACCCCAGAACAGCATAAGATAGCTTTGTCCCTCTTGGCACCCTCCACAGCAACACAGTGCAATTTTAAGAGACAATTATTCCATATTAAACTAGCCTAGTATGCATTAACCAATTTCTAGGCAGAATTCTTAAGTCCAAGCAACTATGCTTCTGCATTAAAAAAATAAAGCATAATAATATAGAATAGGAGTTGGAGTTGGGTTGGGACTGAGGTTAGAGGAACATTCCTTCAGGGCTGGGGAATCTCCTCCAGGCAGGTATGTGTTCAGAACACTTGATGCCTGAAGACTTTTGCAGTGACTGCAGTCTGTCACCATTTTGCAGCGACTCCAGGCTGAAACCAAATCCACTATTAGTTCATCCCCCATCAATCTGGAGGCAAGCCTAGAAATAGTTCCACTGCTGCCTTAATGGCATTTGGGATAGGAGCAAATGTTCTACGCGGTGGCGCCTGTTGGAGCTAATCAGATAAATTAAGGAGTTGAGCATGTTTCCACCCTTTGGTTTAGTTTTATTTTAGTCTCCAAGTCCCTTTGCTCCTTTTTAAGGCCTGGCAGTTTCTCACTGGTGAAGGCTATACTGCCTTATCACTGAGAGAAGCTTCCTCAAGTAGAAGCACCACATGCCATATTCGTCCTAAGGGACACTGAGTGTCCAGCAAACCAACAGTGCAGCTGTTCTGTAACATTACAGAGGCCACCTCTTTGTCTCAGCATGCTTAAAATTGTCTCCCTTCAAAAATAAATTAATGAAGTCTGCCAGAGAGAGTAGAGAGAGTACAGTAGGTTATTTTTTAGAGTGGAAAAGATCTTTTTTAAGATCAGGATGTAAAGCTTGGATAAATAGGCTTTGGTTTTGTTTACAGAAACAAAATAAGGTGTAGAGTTAAATAATGAGACCTAATTTTATCTTTGAAGAGAGTGACTACTCAAATCACAAATTTTCTGCCATTGCAGTTCTATTCAGTTAAGGCATATTATCTTGCTGGTATTCTACTGTTTTTTATCTATAAAAACTTCTATTTTATATGGTTCAAACAAATATTTATTTATATTTCCAGATAATTGATTCAGCTCTCTTTTTATAACTTCCCTGTGAATCTATCCGTTGACATTCCTAGTGGCAGGTGAAATCCCATAACCACAGTAACTGCAAATGACATCATCATGGGGTTACTAGGAATCCTCTCTTACAGTTGCTTTGCTGCTGACATGGAACAGTTTTCTTCGCAAGTTCATATATTGCCCTCAAAAATATAACAAAGAAAATATAGGCAGATGAATAAGCAGAAACAGAAAAAGAGGGCAAGCACAACTGTAATGAGGTTTGTCTGCCACCTTTTGCTATCCGCTTAACTAGCTGTAAACCACGCACTAGAGCTATAGCCTGGAGAAAATGTATGCCAATCAAATTATTTTGCCAATGATTTATCTTTCAAAAACTCTTTAGATCATGGGGAAGTTAAAATTTTCACCTGGAGAAAGGAATAAACTATTCAGAACTGATGCACAATGCCTGGTTACTAGCAACATAAAAAAGCTCAATATAACTATGTAGCCACACAAGTTAGCACAGAATTAATGAATACAAGTTTGTCCCTCACCAATGAGCTAACTTTGGAAATATCTCCATATAGTCTCTATTTTAGCTTATTAAATTGAATCACTTTTCCACATCTACTTGTAATTCCTCATGTGACTACAGCCTTTTAAGCTGTGTTTCCACACAAATATCCTGTACCAGTCCGAGCTCTTACAAGGAGTGCTTGCAATGGGTGCTGGCTTTGTCTTATTAGCATTGCTTTCATGTGTCAGGCATTGCACTTAGTAGACAGTCAGTAAATATTTATTGAATTAATTAATGCTAAAGAAAAGCATTGTTTTTTACAAAGTGCTTCTTACAAAATTAGTGACCTGTTTTTATTAACTCCTGTGCTTACTCATTAAAGAATGTTGTAAACATTTTTGTCTTTTTACAAGAATTTACAATGAGGAAACTGTATTTGTATGATTGAGTGGTTTATTTTAGCTTATACAACGTACCGAAAGTTGATCTGTTTTCTTTGTTCCTATTCAGGACTCTACCCACCTTCCATAAACACTAACACTTCTCGATAGAATGACCATATAATTTATCTTCCAAACAAAAAAACTTGACAGTGAAAGGGGAAGACTAACTAAGCATGACCAAGGGCCACAACTCAGGATATTCCCAGGACAGTTGGTCACCCAACTTCTTGATACCCTACTATGTGCCTGCCATTATGCTAAGTCATGAGGAAAAACGAGCGAATATGTCTGCCTTTATAGTTGACAGAATGGTAGAGTTCTGGGTGAAAGGCACCAGCACAAAGTAAATTCCCATTTTCACTTCATTCACTTCCAAAAGTCCCATTTCCTCTACCAGATGTTTTCATTCTAGATAGGAAGGCTGAAAAACACTGCGCTTTCTGATCATGCTCAATTCCCACCTGGTGAAGTCTTTATTAATCTTTGAAATCTTTGCCCCAATCTATTCAAAGATATTAACCGTCAATAAAAGGAAACATGAATTAGAAAGTAAACTTCTAAAACAAATCCATTTCTTCAGTAATTTAAAAAGTAAAAAGATAGATTCTAAGACAAAAATAAAGTCATTTTTCTAATTTACCTTTTTATTAAGGTGTCACTTACACAATGTGCACAGTGAATTTTTACTGCCTCCTAGAGCAAGACGTAGAACAGTCTTGATAACTCATAAGGTATCATTGTGACTGCTTGGGAAGCCATTGTGAATGATTTCCAGATAAAGTTGCTATTCAAAACTTACTGTCATGTTTTATATTTGGGCTCAGGCCCTTTGAATCCAAAGGCTCCTGCACAGCCTATAGCAGCAGGGACTGGTAGTTTCTTGCCATGACTCCCAAGAAGGTAGGTAAGAAATTGAATGGGAAAGGAGCTAAAACTGCAAGACAGGAGGATAAACAAGGAGAACAGGCACTGCCCAGCTCCTTTTCTCCTTATTTTCCCCAGAAAAGATAAGCAGCTAGCCATGTGCATGTTTAACATCCTGCTCTCAATAAAATGAGTAAATAAAAAGTTTAATTGCACCCTAGCAGGGAGGCAGGGAGGCAGGAAGCCAGGCACTGTGCTAGAGACTCCCTGTACCTTGTTGAACACTCACAACCACCCTATAAAGTGGAGACCAGTGTCATTGTTTGTTTTACACTTGAGGAATCTGGGGACCCAGAGATGTCAAGCAATTTACTCAAAATCATACAATTTGTAAGTATTGGAACCTGGATTCAAACCTTATCTGCCATTATACCACTTTTGTGCTAAAAATGCATTTGCTGTTATAATGCAAACTTATCATCTACGAAGAAAGAGATGGACTTAGTTGTTCTGGAGGTGCTTTCCAGCTTTAAAACTAGGACTTCATGAAAATAATTTTTAAGTCTGGGTAAATTATACAAGAAATTTCTTAAATATGGTTTCCCTTCACATTCTTTTGAATATAATTCACGAGGAGACAAAATACAAGAATGTTTAAATATATAAAGCAACATATTACTTAAGCTTTCTAAATCAGACTCATTCTTTCCCTAGGACGTAAAATCTCCTGAGTGATTACAAACTGATATTTGATCACTGATTTTGCTGCGAATTGGTCCACAAGGATTATACTTGTTCTTGTCAAAGATTGCTTCTACTTTTGCCCTTTTCTAGTATTCAGGTTTATCATTTCCCCTTCCTAAAGACAAAGAGATTCCAAAATCTCCTGAGATTTCTGGAATTCACTCTGGAGAATTCTCAACTTTATAAAGGGATCAAAACAAATCTGCCATGGAGCACCTACCCGGGGAGCTCAGAGAACTCTCCAAGGGGTCTTTCAGCAGATGGGCTTTTGCAGATCTTGTACGCTAAGACAGGGCAGAGAAAGGAAAGAGCTGGAGAATGGGGTGTGAATTCTCTGTCACTTTTTAAAGTAACAAGTTCCTCTAGAGAGCAACTTGGTTCCTCTATGGAGCAACTCATTACCTTCAGAAAGACTTTCCTAAATTGTGACTTATTCTATCAATACGCTTCTCAGTATTGCAAAGTGACTTAAACTAATTTGACCTTCACAATTGTCTGGTCATTTTGGTAAATATCAGTAGCCTCTACCAATAAAAGAGAAGTTAAGAACCATATCTCCTTGTAACCTGGCTATCAGGTTCGCACATTGTCTAAGAAAGCAAATCTCAGACTAGAGTCTCACTTATACAAATATCAAGGGGCCAGCAATCACAAAAGCAGGCATGCAGCCTGTTCTGGGAGCTTTGTGAAGTCCATCTCACTGTCCTTTGGGCACTCAGACAACCATCTTAGGAAAAAAAAAGTGTCCTGAGGCAGATGTAATGATGCTGTCACAGCAGGATCAACTTTCTGGTCAGGAAAGGCAATGGAATTTCCTGTTAAGTTGTGGAGACCAGAAACAAATGGGTCCTAGAAATAGAGCACCTTTCAAAGGGTGTTAGGTTATTGGTTTCTTAATATTTTAAAATTTCTTTCTAGAAGTTCTCTATTTCTAGCCAGCCTACATGTCTTTAACATCACTCAAGTTATCATTGAAAGAATATCTCTAACTTCCCTCATGCAAGCTAATGAATTCTAGCGTAAGTTCAGAGAGCAACATTTAAAGTACTTACTGCCTCTGGGATTTCAGTTCCTGAATAGGGATTTTCAAATGCTAAAGAACCATTGAGGTAATGAGTATTTCTGCTCCTAGGATATATATTAAAATAACTTATGCATATATATCATACTCTCTATGTATTTAAAGAATGTAAGAACTTTAAATTGCAAGCAATGTAGTACTTGATGTGTGTTTTGCATTACGTGGCTTGGACTATTGAGAGAGTGGTAGGAGTAAGTCTCCAAACTCTCTCCTCCTCCACCTCCATTCCCAAGAACAGAAGCTAAGATATATGCCTTGGGAAAAATAAAGTCATCGGGGACATATATATGAACCTATGTATTTTTCTAGGTCATAAATATTTAGTGGAAAGGCCCTAAGGCAAACACTGTCTTGTAGAACTCTGTTCCTCTGCAATCTCCCTTACATAGTGTTTTTTCTATTGCCCTTCTCTTTCTCCCTGGCAGCTAGGCAGTGTGGTAACTGAGGCCTGGAAGTATCTCTCATCTTTTTTTTTTTTTTTTTTTTTGAGTTGGAGTTTCACTCTTGTTGCCCAGGCTGGAGTGCAACGGCGTGATCTCGGCTCACGGCAACCTCCACCTCCCAGGTTCAAGCAATTCTCCTGCATCAGCCTCCCGAGTAGCTGGGATTACAGGCATGCACCACTACGCCCGGCTAATTTTGTGTTTTTAGTAGAGACGGGGTTTCTCCATGTTGAGGCTGGTCTCGAACTCCTGACTATCTCTCATCTTTTAGATGTCAGACAAGACCTGAATACAACCAAAAAAAGGGAAACCGGGGTTCAGGCCAGTTCTGTTTGGAAAATTAAGGGATCTTGATCTCTCTGTCTTTCTCACACTTACCTCCTTCTCTAGTAATTAAGTGAGCTCCAAAGCCTCTTAAGGACCTTGGCAAAAGGGAAATAGAAATAGGCCTTTTTCACTACTTCACATCCAGACATAAGATAAAAGAGTAGAAAGAGTTATCAAGACTCACAGTGATCTGACAAAGTAAGATGAGAAACCAGGAGGGATTTAGGGTCCAATCTCCAGAAAGTCATAAGGTATGCAAATACCTGGAGCATCCTCAGGATTCTAGCAAGTACAACCCTACAGTGGCTGTCAAGATCCCACTTTGCACCCATGGCATAATGCCACATACACCTTAGGCACTCATCCCTGTCAGTGATGAATAGTTCTTGCCATTTAAAGTCTGTCTAAGCAAGAGTTATGACAAAGAAGAGAGAAAAAAAATGGATACGCCAATAAAACTCAAACTTGTCATGGCAAGTATAAAATGTTAAACATTCTGTAATCATATCACAACTGCATTTGTTAAAATGCCAGCTCCCAGAATATATATCACTGAGTGAGATCAGGCAGCTAGTAGCCTCCAAACTACAGTGTATTTAAAAGATAAAACACATTATTATTGAGCCATCTAGATTTCTAGCAGAAAAGTATTCTCAATTCCAGATGTCATATTGTTATGAGCATTCCTCAACCTTGTTTTCCTGGGCTGTTCCCTTTAGTCATTTCAATCTGAGCTGCTTAGGAGAAAAAATCATTGTGCATATTATCTCTGAGAACAGAGAACAAATAGACTCAGGAAAGAGAGCTCAGAAATAATTCAGCTGGTTATTATTTTAATACTATAGCTGGAGCTTTGCCCCTCTTTTCCCTTTGAATCTCTCTCACAAACAACAAGATGTATTTCAGAACTAATTACACAAATACCAGCTTAAACCTCATTGTATTCTACAACAGCCTTCAATTATGATACTGTATTTGGAAGAGAGCTTTGTACTGCCTCAAAAGCACCAATTGGAAAGAGAATGTGCATGCCTAAAGAATTTCATGCTATGCATTAAATATTAATGCTGTCAAAGAGACCTTCAGAACTTTACAAACATTTGTCACTAAAAGTAGTTATTAAAAGCATTTTTTAGGCATTTTGAAAATGTTTAAATGATTGGAGGTGAATATTCTTACTACAAGTTACCTATATTTAGCAATATTTTACTGAATAAATATAAATGGATATATGTACTTCAACTACAGAAAACACACTGCAACTGTTGGATACAGAATCATTATGAAAATAAGAAAACACTAAGAATTCTAATCAGAAAACTGTAAATAAGGGAAGTAACAAAGATGAATTGAGGCATTTTTGCTGAGTGGCATTTTCTTAGTGGAGGAGAACCAAGGACAGTTTAGCCTTACTCTAATGGGAACTCCTGCACTGTTATTTATTAAGCACTGTAGTCAGGTCTATTCTAGTTCCGACACTCACAAACAAGTTTGACAGCAGTTTTTCCCATACCCTGGAAGCACTTGATGCATTTTCAAAATATATGAATGATCCTTACTATTTGGATATCTGAAAAGGCAGGACTGTAGTCAACTATATGTGGATTGAGAAATTCCGCAATAAAATGTTCATCCCAGAGCCACATTTTCAGCCTCTCCTCCTCCCAATTTTTCACCAAAATTATCTAACCAATGTAATAGGAAAATTCCTATGTCTCTGAGGGAGTTGAAGTCCCATGAAAAACATGACATTTTGAGTGAATTCTACAGGAAATATGACAAGAAAAAATCAGAAAAAAGCCAAAACCTATAATTACTTATTGGCAGAGACGAACCTAACCGAACAAAAAAAAAAATTACTTCCCCACCATTGATACTAAATTCCCTTCAATTAGAAGATGAGATGGCGATGAGAAGGGGATGCAGCAATAACTGTGAGAAGAACCCCAATCTTACCTGAGCCTCCAGATGGATGCAGGAATTCATATAGAATAGGAAGGGGTGTCCATGAACTTCCCACAACTCACATACAAAGGTTTGATGGTTATGAAGCATTGGCAGAAATCTTGTCTTGAAATTTTCATTCAACAATGTGGGTTATACAAATCAGAAGAACTTTGAAGATGAAGATATGAAATATAAGATAAATTTTAGAATTATGCAAATGATTATTGTTGATGTTTAGAAATGTTTTTTGAAGATGCATAAAAATAATAATATTGATATAAAATTTTAGATTACTTCAATGAATTCTGGAAAATGAGAGGGAGAAAGTAATGTGTACATAAGTATTCAGTTTTCTCAGGGGGAAGCCAGTAGAAGCTACTTAATTGTTGAAGTTGATACTAAAATATATTGTACATATCTTTAAAGTTATCCAACAATGGGGGTAAAACATCTAAGTAACTCAAAAAAAAATGAAGAAAATATAATCGACTCTCAAAGATTGGTTTGTATACATTTGATTCGTTCTTTCATTAAATTATAGTGAGATGAAATACACAAAGTTGTTACTAGTGACAGTAATCTCCCCTCTTTAATGGGATTTTATTAGGAAACAATACTACCAGGAAGCAACAGAAGGTCGGCTTCTGGAATATTTTACAGCCATGTCACTTAGCATAGACATGTTGTGTGAATATTAATATAGCCTGATATCGGGTTGTTCGCAAAAGTGACCTTCAAGCATGCTAAGTATTCTCTGCAAGCGTGAATTTAGAGAAAGAGATCTAACAGCCAAGAGTCTAATTTCTTCTTTATGATAGAAAAATGGGGGAACTGAAGGGAATAAAGAGGTGCTTGGTCTTTTCTATGGATCATTCATTTAATACTAAGTATATTGTTAATTTAACCATAGCTATCAAAATACTTGAACATAATATTTCTTCATAATGGAATCATTGGGAAAATCATTATTGTATGTTTTATAGTTTTCAGTGTAGAGATCTTTCATCTCCTTGGTTACATTTAAGTTTTTCTGTAGATATTAATTCCTGCTTTTTCATACAGTCTGCTGTTAGTGTATAGAAATGCTACTGATTCTTGTATGTTGATTTTGTATTCTGCCACTTTACTATATTTGTTTATTAGTTCTAATAGTTTTTTGGTGGAGTCCTTAGGGTTTTCTATATATAAGAGTATATGGTCTGCAAACAGGAACAATTTAGCTTTTTCCTTTCCAATTTGAATGTGTTTTATTTTGTTGTCTTCACTAACTGCTCTGGCAAGGACCTCCAGTAATATATTGAAGTGGCAAGAGTGAGCACTCTTGTCTTGTTCCAAATCTTAGAGGAAAAGTTTTCAACTTTTCCCCATTAAGTATGATGTTGCTTGTGGGTTTAACATATATAGCCGTTATTTGGTTTAGGTATGTTCCTTTTATATCTAATTGGTTGAGAGTTTTTCTCATGAAAAATGGTGAATATTGTCAAATGCCTTTTCTGCATTTATTAAAATAGTCATATGGTTTTTATCCTTCATTCTGTTGATGTGATGCCTCACATTTATTGATTTATGTGTGTTGAAGTATTCTTGCACTCCTGGGATAAATTCCACTTTGATCATGGTGAATGATCTTTCTAATGTGCTGTTGAATTCAGTTTGCCTGTATTTTGTTGAGGATTTTAGCATTTTTATTCACTGGGGTATTGACCTGGAGTTTTCTTTTTTTGTAGTTTCTTTTCTGGCTTTGGTATCAGTATAATGCTGACTTTATATAGTAAGTCCAGAAGTATTCCCTTCTCTTCAATTTTTTAAGCATTTAAGAAGACTTTGTATTAGTTCTTCCTTAAATATTCGGTAGAATTCAGTAGTGAAACCAGTTAGGTCCTGGACTTTTCTTTAATGGAAGACTTGCTACTGATTCAATCTTCTTACTATTTTTAGTCTATTAAAATTTTGTATTTCTTCATTATTTAGTATTGGCAGGCTGAATCCATCAATAAATTTATTTATTCTGGGTTATCCATTTTGTTGGCATGTAATTTTTCATAATAGTCTCATAATCCTTTGTATTTCTGTTGTATCAGTTGTAGTGTCTCCTTTATTTCCAATTTTATTTTTCTCTCTTAGCCTAGCTAAAAGTCTGTCAATTTTATCTTCAAAAAACCAATTTAGTTTTTTTTTTTTTTTTAAACAGAATAAATTTTAATTTTCAAGATATTATTCAAATCCAGTCAAATATCTCGTATATGAAATAAAATTTGCATTTACTAAACTTTAAACACAAATTAAAATTCCAAGTGGTTGCGCAGAATGACAGAATTAAATTAACTCAGGTTTTGTGTCTTGGCTTTACAATTACTGTGCTATCATCCTTTATCGATTATTTATTTATTTTTTTATTTATTTTTTTTATTATACTTTAGGGTTTTAGGGTACATGTGCACAATGTGCAGGTTTGTTACATATGTATCCATGTGCCATGTTGATTTCCTGCACCCATTAACTCGTCATTTAGCATTAGGTGTATCTCCTAATGCTGTCCCTCCCCCCTCCCCCCACCCCACAACAGTCCCCGGAGCATGATGTTCCCCTTCCTGTGTCCATGAGTTCTCATTGTTCAATTCCCACCTATGAGTGAGAACATGCATCAGAGCAGAAATAAATGAGAGCTGGGAAAATCAATAGACAATATAAATAAAACTAAGTTGGTTTTTGGTTTTTTTATCGCAAGGACAAAAAACCAAAAACCAACTTAGTTTTATTTATATTGTCTATTGATTTTCCCAGCTCTCATTTATTTCTGCTCTGATCTTTATTATTTGCTTCCTTCTGCTAACTTATTTTTGTTTTCCTAGCTCCTTGAGGTGCAGTGTTAGGTTGTTTGAGATCTCTTTATTTTGATGACTTATGGTTATAAACTTCTCTTTTACAACTGATTTTGCTATATGTTGTAGTTTTACTTTCTTTCTTTCTTTTTTTATTAATTATTTTTAGAGACAGGTTCTGACTCTGTTGCCCAGGCTAGAGTGTGGTGGCACTATCATAGCTCACTGTAACCTCTCCTCTGATTCAAGAAATCTTCCCAACTCAGCTTCCCAAGTAGCTAGTACTACAGGTGTTATCATTTTGCCTAATTTTTATTTTTATTTTTTGATAGAGATAGGGTCTCTTTACATTGCTGTATTTGTCTGTTTTCATGCTGCTGATAAAGACATACCCAAGACTGAGTAATTTAAAAAAGAAAGAGATTTAATGGACTTACAGTTCCACGTGGCTGGAGAGGCCTCACAATCATGGTGGAAGGTGAAAGGCACGTCTCACATGGCAGCAGACAAAAGAGACAACTTGTACAGGGACACTCCCGTTTATAAAGTCATAAGATCTCAAGAGACTTATTCACTATCATGAGAACAGCAAGGGAAAGACCTGCCCCCATGATTCAATTACCTCCCACCAGGCCTCCCCCACAACATGCGGAAATTCAAGATGAGATTTGGGTGGGGACACAGCCAAACCATATCATTCCGCCCTGGCCCCTCCCAAATCTCATGTCCTCACATTTCAAAACCAACCACACCTTCCCAACAGTCCCCCAAAGTCTTAACTCATTTCAGCATTAACTCAAAAGTCCACAGCCCAAAGGCTCATCCATGACAAGGTAAGTCCCTTTCACCTATGACAATGTAAAATCAAAAGCAAGTTAGTTACTTCTTAGATACAATGGGGGTACAGTGGGTAAATACAGCCATTCCAAATGGGAGAAATTGGCTAAACAAAGGGGCCACAGGCCCCATGCAAGTCCAAAATCCAATAGGGCAGTTAAATCTTAAAACTCCAAAATGATCTCTTTTGACTCCATGTCTCATATCCAGGTGGGTTCCCATGATCTTGGGCAGCTCCATCCCTGTGGCTTTGCAGCCAGGGTACAGCCTTCCTCCTGGCTGGTTTCCTGGGCTGGCATTGAGTGTCTGTGGCTTTTCCAGGTGCACTGTGCAAGCTGTAGGTAGATCTACTATTCTGGGGTCTGGAAGACAGTGGCCTTCTTCTTACAGCTCCACTAGGCAGTGCCCCAGTAGGGACTCTGTGTGGGGGCTTTGATCCTACATTTCCCTTCTGTACTGCCCGAGCAGAGGTTCTCCATGAGAGCCCTGCCCCTGCAGCAAACTTCTGCGTGGACATCCAGGTGTTTCCATACATCCTCTGAAATCTAGGCAGACATTCCCAAACCCCAATTCTTGACTTCTGTGAACCTGCAGGCTTAACACCATGTGAAAGATGCCAAGGCTTGGGGCTTGCACCCTCTGAAGTTACGGCCTGAGCTGTACCTTGGTCCTTTTTAGTCACTGTTGAAGCAGCTGGGACACAGGGCACCAAAAAGTCTCTAGACTGCACACAGCACGGGGACCCTGGGCCTGGCCCATGACACCATTTTTCCCTCCTAGGCCTGTGATGGGAGGGGCTACCATGAAGACCTCTGACATGCCCTGGAGACATTTTCCCCATTGTCTTGGGTATCAACATTCTGCTCCGTGTTACTTATGCAAATTTCTGCAACTGGCTTGAATTTCTCCTCAGAAAATGGGTTTTATTTTCTATTGCATTGTCAGGCTGCAAATTTTCCAAACTTTTATGTTCTGCTTTCCTTATATAACTGAATGCCTTTAACAGGACCAAGTCACCACTTGAATGTTTTGCTGCTTAGAAATTTCTTCCACCAGATATCCTAAATCATCTCTCTCAAGTTCGAAGTTCCACAAATCTCTAGGACACTGGCAAAATGCCGCCAGTCTCTTTGCTAAAACATAACAAGAGTTACCTTTGCTCCAGTTCCCAACAAATTCCTCGTTTCTACCTGAGACTACCTCAGCCTGGACCTTATTGTCCATATTGCTGTCTGCATTTTGAGCAAAGCCATTCAACAAGTCTCTAGGAACTTCCAAACTTTTCCACATTTTCCTGTCTCCTTCTGAGCCCTCCAGACTCTTCCAACCCCTGCCTGTTACCCAGTTCCAAAGTTGCTTTCACATTTTCTGGTATCTACAGCAGTGCCCCATTCTACTGGTAACCAGTTCACTGCTTGAGCCCATTTTCATGCTGCAGATAAAGACTGGGCAATTTGCAAAATAAAGAGATTTAACAGACTTACGGTTCCATGTGGCTGGGAAGGTCTCACTAACATGGTGGAAGGTGAAAGGCACATCTCATATGTCAGCAGACAAGAGAAGAGAGCTTGAGCAGGGAAACTCCCATTTATAAGACCATCAGATCTGTGAGACTTATTCACTATCATGAGAACAGCATGAGAAAGACTTGCCCCCATGATTCAGTTACCTCCCACCAGGTCCCTCCCACAACACATGGGAATTCAAATGAGATTTGGGTGCGGACACAGCCAAATCATATAAGTGGTCTAGACTGGTCTTGAAATCCTGCCTTCAAGTAATCCTTCTGTTGTGAGCTCCCAAAGGCCACTTTCATTTGTCTCAAAAAGTATTTTAATGTCCCTTTTAATTTCTTTATTGATCCATTGTTTGTTCAGGAACATGTTGTTTAATTTCAATGTATATGTAAATTTTTGAAAGTTCCTCTTGTAACTGATTTCCAGTTTTATACCACTGTGGTCAGAAAATAAACTTTATATTATTTTAATCTTAAATTTTTTAAGACTTGGTTTTTGTCCTAACATATGATCTATCCTGGAGAAGGTTCTATGTACAGTTAAGGAGAACATGTATTCTGCAACAGTTTAATAAGACGTTTTGCATAAGTCTGTTAGGTCCATTTGATCTAGAGTGATCTAGAATACATCCAATATTCTCTTACTGATTTTTTGTCTAAATGATCTGTCCTTTGCTGAAAGTGGGGTATTGATGGCCCCTACTATTATTGTAATACGATCTATCTCTCCATTCATATCTATTAATATTTGTGTTGTATATTTAGATGTTCTGATGTTGGGTGCATATATTTTTATAATTATTATATCCTACTATTCAATCATTCTCTATCATTATATAATGACCTTGTCTGTTTTTACAGTTTTTGACTTAAAGTCTATTTTATCTAAGTATAGCTACTCCTCCTCTCTTTTGGTCTCCATTTCAATGGAATATCTTTTCCTATCCCTTCGCTTTCAATCTATGTGTGTTCTTACAAGTGAAGTGAGTCTCTTTTAGGCAGCATATAATTGAGTCTTTATTTATTGATTTATTCAGCCACCTTATGTCTTTTGATTAAAGACCCTAATCCATTGCAGTCAATGTAATTTTTGGTAGGTAAGAACTTACTATTTTCATTTTGTTAATTGTTTTCTAGTTGTTTTGTAGATCTTTTGTTTTTTTCTTGCTCTCTTGTTGTCTTCCTTTGTAGCTAAGTGATTTTCTCTACCAGTATGTATTGGTTCCTTGTTTTTTATTTTTTGAGTGTCAACTATAGAGTTTTGCTTTTTAGTTACCATGACACTTACAAAGAAAAAATATCTTCTGGTTATAAAGGGTTGTTTCAAGCTGACAGCAACTTAACTTTGAAACTAGAAAGACCTCTATATTTTTACTCCACTCTCTGCCTCACATTTTGAATTACTGATGTCACAATTTACACATTTTATAGTGCATATCCCCTAACATAGTATCATAGTTATTTTTAATAGTTTTATTTTTTAACCTTTATGTTAAAGATATAAGTAATTTACACAACACCATTAAAGTATTAGAATGAATGACTGTGTTCTTAATTTTATATGAGTTTTTTTACTTTTAGATGTTTTCATACTACTAATTACCATTTTTTTCAGATTGAAGAATTCCCTTTACCGTTTCTTCCCCACCCCACCCCTACCCCAAGACAGGCCCTCAATCTGTTGCCCAGGCTGTAGTAGCAGTGGCATGATCACTTGGCTCAAGTGATCCTTTCACCTTAGCCTCCCAAGTAGCTGGGACTACAGGCACACACCACCATGCCTGGCTAATTGTGTGTGTGTGTGTGTATGTGTGTGTGTGTGTGTGTGTAGCAGTGGGGTTTTGTCATGTTTCTCAGGCTAGTCTTGAACTCCTGGGCTCAAGTGATCTATCTCTCTTGCTCTCCTAAAGTAGAATTACAGGTGTGACTCATCATGCCTGGCCAAGCATTTCTTATAAGAAAGGTCTGGTGTTGATAATCTCTCTCAGCTTTTGTTTGTTGAGGAAAGCCTTTTATCTCTTCTTCATTTCTGACGGGAAGATTTGCTGGGAATAGTATTCTTGGTTGCCAGTTTTCATTGTTTAGCACTTTAAATATATCATCCTACTCTCTCCTAGCCTAGAAGGTTTCTGCTGATATGTCTGCTGCTAAGGTGTATTCGACCTCTCTTGTATGTGATTTGTTTCTTTTTATTTGCTGCTATCAGAATCCTTTCTTTGTTTTGATTTCTGATGGTTTGATCATTATATGTATTGGAATAGTCTTATTTGGATTAAATCTGTTTGGAGAACTTTGACTTTCTTGTGCCTGGATAGTTTCTTCTCTAGCTTTGGAGTTTTCTGTTACTATTTCTAAGCTTCTCCCCTTCTATCTTTCTCTTCTTCTTCTTAAATTCCTATAACCTGAACATTCATTCTTTTGATATAAATCCTTTATGTTTTCTTCCATTTCTTTTTTGTCCTGACTGTATATTTTCAGATAACCTGTCATCAAATTCAGACTTTTTCTCCTACTTAATTCTGCTGTCAATTCTGTCTATTTCATTTTTTATTTTATTTTCAACTCCAAGATTTCTGCTTCAATTTTTTATTATTCAGTCTATTAATTTTATCATTCTGATATCTTGTTTTCCTCATTTTGTTGAATTGTTTCTCTTTACTGAAATTTGCTGAGCTTCCTTAAAACGATTATTTTGAATCCTTTGTCAGTCATTTGATACATCTTTATTTCTGTAGGGTTGGTCATTGGCACTGTATTTTGTCCATTTGGTGATACTGTTTTTCCCTGGGTGTTTTTGATCCTTGTGGTTGTATGTCAATGTCTGGGCATTTGAAGAAGTAGATACTTATTTCAGTCTTCATAGACTGGCTCTGCCTGGGAAATCCCTGTGACAGGCACAGTGCTCAAATGTACCAGAAGCCCAGGGAAGCTGTGACAAGCATGGTACTGCTCAAAACTCAGGGCTCACTGTGGCAGGAGAAGCAATGAGACAGGTCAGGAGCCTGGGGCCGGCTGTGGCTGGCATGGTGCTACCAGAAGCCCTAAGTAGATGTGATCAGAGTGGCACTGGTATATGCCAGAAGCCAACGCTGCTGAGGGTTGCCTGTCATTGAGAGGCATCCAGAGCGTGGGGCCCCTGATGTTGGCCTGGCAATGGTGTGGGCCAGATATCGAGTTCACCATGCAAGTCTTATGCCTGAAGCTGTACAGTCCCATTTGTCAAGGCAGGCTCAGAGGGCTCAGTCATAAGTTACCAGCTCAAGTATGAGGCCGGAATATCCACCCAGTTCTTTGTTTTACTGTGATAGATCTCATGTTGGGATCTAAGGCAAAGTTCTATAATCACTTCCCTCTCTTTATCCGAAGTGGACAATATCTCTCTCTGTGCTGTGCTGCCTGGGATTGGGGAAGGGGTGGTGTGGGTAATGTAAAACTATTCTTCCTATTGTGTTACAGCTAGGTACTGTTATCTCTCAGTTGGTTTCCTTAGTTCTCATGCAAATATTTTTGTGAGTAAATAGTTTTTCACATTGATGTTTCTGTGAGGGGATGATTGCTGGAGAGTCCATTCCCACCATCTTGTTTTGACCCTTATAGTTCTACTTTTACGGTTAAAAAAAGTATGTCCTTCCCATGTCTTTCTTCTTTTCTGTTTTTGAGTCCTAAAGAAACAGTGACCTCATATCATGATATTTGGTCTCATATAAAAGCCCAAAATAAGTCAACCAGAAATATTCCCTAAGTTTGTATTTTTTTTCTGTTCCTATTATTCTGACATACTTAGGAGCTTCATTTTTTGGGTCTGATCCTTTTCTATGTTAGTTTAAAAAATTTCTCAGATACTGCACATAATAAGTCAGGTAGAAATCAGTCAAGTTCAGTATTGATTTAGCAGAAGGGTAAGAGAAGCAGGCACTTCAATATTTTCCTACCTCCCTTGGGAAGATTAAGAACTTAATTAACCTGAAGTGGTGTAAATATCCTGAGATGAAGCCCCTTTTAACATGTGTACTACTGAATAGAATTGATGTAAGGAAGATGACCACTGTCTCAAAGTGAAAGTACATCTTCTATGAACAAGTTTACAACTGTTCAGGGCAGAAGGCAGAGACATAAGAATGAGGGAGTTGGGAATAGAACATGCTTTCTGAGCTGGTAAGGAAATTAAAAATAGCCCAGAACTATCATTCATCAAATGTATTTTTTTTTTTCAATTCTTAAGGTATTGCTGAGAAAGTAAAAAAGGAAGCATATGTCATCTGGTAATGTCCTTGAATGTCCAGTGTTTAATTTTATTTTGGGAACCTCTTGATGTTGGGACAGCTGTGAAGAAAGGGACTCTCTCTCCTAGCTTCCTGGAAGAGTACTAAATGATAGCCATATTCAAACCAGAATTGAGATGAGGAGCAATCTTTACTTCTGTTTAGGATTAGGGAGAGTCAACATTATAAAGACATACGTTCTTTTCTACAAATGCTGGGGAAATAAATAGAATAGAGCTATGGAGTTCTCAACATTTTTATTTCAGAAGTTTTATAGACTTGCTAAGTAATTTTATTTCCCACAAGCATGATTCTTTCAATAAGTATTTCTCTTATTCAGTATTTTTTTCTTTTATTTATGTATTTATTTATTCAATGAATGTATATTAAACATTCAGTGTTGCCAAAGCACTGCTAAGTGCTCATCACTGTACAATTTCACAGATGCTTAACACTCAGGGACGCTGTTATTAGGTTTCTGTTTTTATTCACACAAAAGGAAGGAATGGACATTACTTCTCCTCCCTTGCATTCTGGCTGCTAGCTCTTGTTTCTCTCTGCATTGGGCCTTGCTCTCAAGAGCACTGATCTTTAATTAGTTCTCTTTAATCTGCATGAGGTGAGTCAAAAGTAGTTAACACTATACATGAAGTAGGAGTAAGCTGTGAATGATATTTTGAGGCTCTCTCATACAGGAAAAAAATTTAATTAATTTTTTATTATGAAGAAAATTCTAAAGTACTTATAGAAATTTAATCTGGGCTAGGTGTGGTGGCTCACGCCTGTAATCCCACCACTTTGGGAAGCAGAGGCAGGTGGATCACCTAAGATCAGGAGTTCGAGACCAGCCTGGCCAACATGGTGAAACCTATCTCTACTAAAAATACAAATATTAGCCAGGCGCGGTAACATGTGACTGTAATCCCAGCTACTTGGGATTCTCAGCAGGAGAATCACTTGAACCCAGGAGGCGGAGGTTGCAGTGAGCCAAGTTCATGCCACTGCACTCCAGCCTGGGCAACAGGAGTGAAATTCTGTCAAAAAAAAAAAAAAACAAACACAGAAAAAGAAATTTAATCTGCAAATATCTAAGCACTTGTGTTGTGGTAAAAGTACAGCAACTAACTACGTCATATACAGGAGAAAAGCTAGCCACCCTTGGTATGTCCCTTCCTCCAGCTCTTCCTCCCTTCACTTTGCAATGCTAAAAGGCAAATAGAGCAGAAGTGTTTCAAATTATTGTTGAATATTTATATTTTAAATATACCGCCAGGCATGGTGGCTTAAGCCTGTCATCCCAACACTTTGAGAGGCCAGAGGTGGGCAGATCACTTGAGGCCAGAAGGTCAAGACTAGCCTGGGCAACATGGCGAAACCCTATCTCTACGAAAAACACAAAAACTAGCTGGGTGTGGTGGCACATACCTGTAATCCCAGCTACTTGGGAAGCTGAGGCATAAGAATCACTGGAATCGAGGAGGCAGAGGTTGCAGTGAGTCAAGATTGTGCCACTGCACTTCAGCCTGGGCAACAGGTCAAGACTCTATCTCCAAAAATAAGTAAACAAATAAATAAATAAAGATTATCGAGAATATGTGGGAGGAGCAGTTTAGAAATTTTAAAAGGTTAATTCTATCCTTTGTGAACCTATATTTATTTCTAAGGGCTTTATTTTTAAGACCTCAATTATTATACCTAAATCAAGCATTATAGCCAAACATTATTTTATGCCAAAGATTACTTAATGTAACCAACTCCTTTTTACAGAAGAAAGTGAGGGAGGACTACATGCAACTTTTCACAAAGTGATCACATGAATAGAATGAATACAACGCTGGAAGCAGTGGAAGTCCATATAAAAAATTACAGAAACTCCAGTAAAATAAGACTGCATAAAATGCTATTTGCACATACACTAAGTGTTGTTATACCTCTATCCCAATTGCCAGCACTTTATTTGGATTTTTAAATTTTTAAATATGCTATAAAGTATAAGTATACCTACCATTTAACACAAGAACTAAAACATTACAAATACATTTAAACCTGTCTATCTACCCATCCCAGATCCTATTTACTCTCATTCCCGCTTATAAAGAAAATTTCTATCTTGAACTTTAGATTTATCATTTTCATTTTTTGTACTTTTATTCTGTCCATTTAGACCCTAAACAATATTGTTTTGCATATTTTAAGCTACACAAATAGAATTACATGCTATATATCCTTCTATAACTTGCTTTTCATCTTTCACAATGTGTGTGAGACTCATCTACATTGATATCTGTACTGTTATTCATTTTGGTTCCTATAGAGTATTTAAATTCATGAATTATATCAAATTTCATAATTTGTAATAGTTTTTGTTATCCATTTGTGTTTTTACCTTGTATACTTTTGAAATTTTTCACCATAACAATGCTTCAATGCATAGTTTTTTGTGTTTGAGTATCCCTAATGTATATACTCAGGACTGGAATTAATGGGCCACAGGATATATACAATTTCAACTCCACTAGATATTGTCAGATTGATCTACTTCCACAAGCACTAGATGACAGAGTTCCTAATTTTAATTTTCTGGCAGTGCTCTAGAAATTCTTTTTAGCAAAACAGCCATAAATCACTTAAATAAGAATCATACTGAATAACTTTCCTATGATATAAAATGTTTATTTATGCTTTATTGCTAAAGTTGGATCTTAGAGTTTTTGAGCCTTTTAAGGAATGACAACTTAGATAGGTATTATTGGACTGTGGATATTTTGAAAATTCCAAAAGTACTTTACAAATGAGTGGAATATAAATTTAATAACAGTAATGGTATCCATAGGAATCCCCTTATAGAATAGTTTAGTGATAGATTATGACTAAGGCGAGCAGGTAGAAGATCAAATCAAAAATACCCATTCTGCATATTAGGCATTAAAGCTAATGATAGGAACAAATCACACCAAATGCAAATACATTTTTTTTAACCAGAGAAGAATAAAGGGATAAAGCTATCCATGAGTGAAAAGGAAAGAATTGTCTGATTTATGTTTGGTGAATTTCAAATCCAATAAGCATCTACCCAGACTATGAAAGGTAAAAGTTAATAGCATGTTTAATTATTTGCTATTAAAATTAATGTTCCTTTCTGAAGGCTGAAAATTGTTTATTTAAGTCCCAGCACAAAGCCAAAGCTCAGTTTCATGAGGCAAAAAGATCAATCCCTTTCTTTATTCCTTCATTCTCTCATTCAAAAAAAATTACATTTGCAGAGAAACTTCTATGTATTTGGTATTTATGCTAGGTACAGTGATAAGCCCAAGGAGATCTCCATGCATGCAGAAACTGATATTGACAAGTACAAATTATATTGTTTTCTTGCATGCAGATCTCTAATACGTTGTCTCTATGTTGTCAGGGGTCTCTTTATTTGAGCTTTGATGTTGCTATTAACTGACTGACTGATAGAAACAGAATGAAAAGCTCCAGAAATCAAAGGACACAGCCATGTAGGGATTTGTGGAAGGCATCCACCAAAATGCCTCTGGGCATTCATACCCTTCTGTAGTTTCCTCCCACATTGACTAGGATGGACATGCGTAACAAATAATATATCCAGAAGCAAATGTGTGTTGACTCCTGAAGCAAGGTCAAAAAACGACTTTGTAGCTTCAGGATGCTATCTTAGACAACCTGCTCTGGAGGAACCTAACTGCCATTTTGTGAAGATGCTTAAGCAGCCATATGAAGAGACCCATATGGCAAGGAACTGAGCCCTCCTGTCAATATCCAACCCCTACTTTCTAGTCAACTGAGTGGACCACCTGGAAAGTGGGTCCTCCAGCCCCAGTCAAGTCTGCAGATGAGTGCAGGCCTAGCTGATATCTTGATTACAATTTCGTAAGAGTCTCTCAGCAAGAAAAACCCATGTAAGCTGGTCCTGAATTCCTGATACATAGAAACTGTGTAAGATAAAAAAAAATGTTTATTATTGTTTTAGGCTGCTAAGATGTGAGGTAATTCACTATGCAGCAATAGATAACTGAAACAGGATTGGAAAGTCAAAATAAGAACAACTCTCTTTCTCCCTTTCTCTAAAGCTATAATGAATGTTTCTCTTTACTTTTTCTATATAAGGAATTACAACAGTTTGGTGTGGTATCTCATGCTATAATTCCAGTTACTTAGGAAGCTAAGGTGGGAGGATCACTTTAGGAAAGGAGTTTGAGACCAGCCTGGGCTTCATGGCAAGACCTCATCTCTAATAAAATAAAAATTTTAAAATTAGCTGGGTGTGGTGGCATACAATTAAGATTTCAGCTACTTGAGAGGCTGAGGCCAGAGAATTGCTTGTGCCCAGGAATTTGCAGTTGCAATAAGCTATGATTACACCACAGCCCAAATGACAGAGCAAGACCCTATCTCTAAAAAATTATATTACACGTAAAGATATAATAACCCATTTTGTGCAGGTATTTGATCATTTTGCCCAAATTTTAGCTAAATCACCTCATGCCTTTATGCAGGTCACTAAATTGCCTTCAAAATTCACCTATCAATGGGATAATTATAAAGTGATAACACCAAGATATTATAATATTATACTTTTAATAAAATGTTTAAAGCCTATAAAGTTGAAAACAAATAACGGTTTAAATGTACTATATAGTTTACTACAGAAAACTTGAAACACATAAGAAGAGAAGACTTCTCTGGTGACAAGATCTGAAAATGCTTTTGACTGAAAATATCTAGTATTACATCGTGTGTACATCTCAAGTTGAAATGGAATAGAAGTTTGAGGCTGTTATGAGCTATGACTGCAGCACTGCACTCCAGTCTGAGCAACAAAGAAACACTCTGTCTCTAGAATAAAAAGAATAAAAAAGAATTACAATGGTCTCCTAGAAGGGAAAGCATCTAAGTGTCTATGTCACTTACCTAAAAATAAACTTAATATAGTATCTTAGTTCATTAGTTTGCTTAATGTTCCTTATAATAGAATACCTGAAACTGAGTCATTTATAAAGAAAAGAAAACTACTTCTTATATAGTTACAGAAGCTGAGAAGTTTAAGGTCAAGGGGGCATATCTAGTGAGGGCCTTCTTGTTGGTGGGCTTTTTGGAGCATATCAAGGAAGAGCAAGGCATCACGTGGCAACAAACCTTAGTGTGCTAATAAGTTAGTTCAGCTCTCTCTTCCTTTTCTTATTAATCCACCAGTTCCCCTCCAATGATAACCCATTAATCAATTAAACCACTTGTCCATTACTCCATGAATGGATTAATCCATTCATTCAGGCAGAGCCCTCATGATCCAATCATCTCTTAAATATCCCAACTCTCAATACTGCCACATTGGGGATTAAGTTTCAACATGAGTTTTGGAAGAAACATTCAACCCCTAACGTACAGTAAAAAGCAAATGGATCACTGACTCTTTACCTCATTCAGAAATATGCATCGAGCACTAAGAACCACCAAAATAATGAGTAGATAATTGCACTTTGAATAGATCATTAAAAAGAGGACACTGGAATTCAACAGAAAAGTGACAGAAAATGCCTAAAGCAAGAAAGGAGAGGGAAGTGAAGCACTCTTCTCAGCCAAGATCAGCTGGGAGATGGGAATGACTCCCCAGTGTGGTGAAAGAGTAAGTAATAGACCCTCAGTGGACCACATTCCAATTGTGGACTCCTGCAGTCCCAGGCATGGGAGATCCGCATCACCTATGCAAGCCCTGAAACTAATACATGGAGCTGCCTGGAGATTACACAGTGGAACTGCTCCAGGGAATGAGTTTGTACTAGGTCCCCCACTTCCCCCAGCTACTAAGCATCTACAGCAAGGTGCCATTTTAAGAGCACAGCACACACAGGCTATGAACTATCCTGGGCCCAGCAGTACTAGAGCTAATTCATGAGCAAAGCGCAGGATGCTGCTGCTGCTGGGACTAAAATGCAGTGAAGGCGAGGGCTGCTGCCAGTGGGGCTGAGGCAAGAGTAGGAAATGTGTTCCCTAGCCACCAGCCTAGGCTGCCATCACTGAAGGTGGCCCTGTCCTCCTCGATGGCAGGAATGTAGTATGGCTGCTGCCACCCTCTACTTGAGCATTCTCCTGGAGGCCTGGGAATCTCCTCACCCCTACTTACCATAGCAAGTACCTGCACACACCACTGTGGGGCTCTAAGTCAAGCCTACCCAGCTAAGCTTGAACCCCCAACATGCCAAAGCATGCAGTCCAGAGGCTTGGAGATTAACAAGCTCAGTCCACCAACATTGGCACCTGAGCACTTCTCCCACAGCCTTGAGATTGAACCTACCCACCCTGTCATTACCACAGCTGGCACCTACCTGCACATGCCATCTATAGGCATGGAGACTGGTCTGCCCAGCCCATTTCAGCCACCATTAGCAACAGCACATAGCACTTGGGATCCAGAGTGGTATCATCATGTGCGCCATGTCAGCTACTGCCATCATGCATGCCATGCCAACCAGTGGACGGAGAATACACCCACCTGCCCAGACCACTGCAGTTACTATTGTCATCCAAGCAAGCCATCTGGAGGCCCAAAAGTTGGCCTACCTGGATCCACTGACACTGGTGCCAGCATACACCACCCCGGGGACCAATGAAGGGTACAATTAGCCCACTGATGTTACCACTGGTAAATTCTTGTCCTAAAATAAATTAACTGGTTGTTTAAAGAAAGGGATGTTTACAAGTCAGAAAGTTGAGGCAGTCGAAGATTGTCTCAAGTCAGAAAGTTGAGGCAAGAAAGATTGTGAAAGTCATGAGAAATGTTATAAAAGGGAATTTATGCAAGAAATGTTGTATAATTTAAAAGTAATTAGCCCTCCTGAATGTAAAACTATTGAAGAAACAGTTTATGTGCAAGGCATGTAAGGAAAGTAAAATATACTTTTAGTAAAAGCATTATGAGGCATAAGAATATGGATTTTTACCTACATTAAAAGGTTAAAAATATATATATTATATATATTGTTTTGAAGGTTTAAGTAAGTTTTGAAACATTAATTGTAAAGGAAATTTTGTGTGTAAGCATATTGGCTAAAGTTAAAAAGGTATCATCCAGTTTTTCTGTGGACTGGACATTAAAATAGAAGCATGACAGGTTTTTTTAAAGCATGAACCTACTCTTCAAGAAAAATTAGGCCGGGCGCAGTGGCTCACGCCTGTAATCCCAGCACTTTGGGAGGCCGAAGCGGGCAGATCACGAGGTCAGGAGATCAAGACCATCCTGGCTAACATGGTGAAACCCTGTCTCTACTAAAAATTCAAAAAAAATTAGCCGGGCATGGTGGCGGGCACCTGCAGTCCCAGCTACTTGGGAGGCTGAGGCAGGAGAAAGACGTGAACCCAGGAGGTGGAGCTTGCAGTGAGCCAAGATCGCACCACTTCACTCTAGCCTGGGTGACAGAGCAAGACTCCGTCTCAAAAAAAGACAAGAAAAGAAAAAGAAAAATTATAAAGGGTTAAACAGAGTCTATAAAAACCTTATAGTCAGACATTAAAATTGGATAAATAATGTCTTCAATATTTTATTAAAATTGAGTTGAACATTAATAGTGCACTAATATAAAGGTAAAATTTAGCTTTTCTGGTATAAAATCATACAGGAAGCACTGTCAAATATAAAATGGTATTTGTCTTTCTTTGGTCTAAAAACCAATAAAAATAGGTGCTAAAGAAAATTCAGCAGAAAAATGGATATTGCTAAACCAGAGAGAAATGTTATCCAACTGCATCAAGGGACCCATTGAGGGCCCCAAGCCATGTGTGACGCAGTCCTCAGAGTTTATGGGTGCATACAAATTTATACCCTAGCCAAACGGGTTACAGACAGTCGCTTCCTAAAAGATTACCCCTTGGAGGAAGGGGTCCAGGCTTAAGGCCATTTCAAAGCATCCAGATTGATTACACACAGATGCCTCCAATTGGTCATCTAAAGTATTTATTAGTAATAGTAGATCACCTTACTCATTGGGTAGAAGCTATTTCCTTTTCAAGTACAGCTGCTAATAATGTAGTCAAGGCATTAGTTGAAAATACTATACCCAAGTTTAGATTAACAGAAAACATTGATTCAGATAATAGGACTCATTTCACTGCACATGTCATGAAGAAATTAGCCCAGATACTGGATATAACATGGGGATATCATACTCCCTGGCCCCCATCTTCATCAGGGAAAGTAGGAAGGCCTATTACCCAGTTGAAAGTCTGAACTGCTCCCTGAAAAGACATACAACTTTCCCTTTATGGGATGCTTTATGGATTGCCTTGTCTACATTCTACTATTGATCTCCCTACATTTGAAACAAAAAATCAGTTTCTCAGAAATTATATACTTGGTTTATCTTCCACTTTCCCCTCCCTCAGAATTAAAGGTCTTTTAGCACAGGTGCCAACCCTAGAGTTTCCAGCACACCAACATCAGCCTGGGGACCACATCCTTTCAAAAGTTGGCGAGAAGGAAAAACTCGAACCGGCCTGCGAAGGACCTTACCTAGTGCTACTAACTAATGAAACCTCAGTCCAAACAGTAGAAGAAGGATGGACCCATCACACCTGAGTCAAGAAAGTGCCGCCCCCTCCAGAGTCATGGGCCATAGTCCCAGAGGAAAACCCTACCAAACTAAAGCTAAGAAAAATTTAACTCTCTTTCATCTATTCTATTACTCCTTCTTTCCTCGCTCTATTGCTGACCACCTAGTTATTAATGTAACCAAGTCAACTTTGCGTCAAACTATTACATTTGATGCTTGCCTTGTTATACCCTGTGGAGACTTGCCAAGTCAGAGGCAACTCTCTACTTCAGAAAAGTATCTTTATCCTTCCTAGTTCTCCTCAGACTAAAAATCTGTTAACTAGGATAAGTTAGTTTGAGAAGAGTTTGATGAAGATTTCAGTATAAACTGGAAATCTTGTCCTCCTAACGCAGAGCTTCTCTGCCAAAGTTGGCCCAATGCTCTATAAAACACTAAAGAGCAAGGAGGGACCACGCCAACTAGTACTTGCAGTTTCTTAAAACCATATACTCATTTTACTAAAGGAGTTACCCTCCCCATTGTCTAAACCAATGGAATCCAGTACAGATGACCATCACTGCTCCCCAGAGTTCTTCCCCATCATTATGCCATTTCTATGGTATAGGAGCAGAAGTCTCAGGAAAGGAGTCTCACAGGATCCTTTGAAATGTCTTCATTGCCTCCTCACCTCGTGCACACCCTTCTCCCTCTTCTAAGTCCTCCGCTAACCAAACCTTCTCTCGTTATCTACCCAAAGATAAAAGCCAAAGTAGTTATTGTAGAGTTTAAAGATTTAAAACAAACTATAGCAATTGAAACAGAGTATCAGGATGCAAATGCTTGGCTGGAATGGATTAAATATTCTGTTCGCATGCAAAATGAAAGTGACTGTTAGACTTGTGCAACAGGCAGGCTGGAGATCTAGATTGTCCCCTTTCCACTTGGGTGGTCCTCTCATGGACCAGGCACGAGCTGTATGGTAGCTGTCTTCCAGAACTCCACAGCCTAGCACGATGAGTCATGCAAGACTCTTTCACTGCTGTTCCCTGAGGTTAAGAGCCCTGCGGGTCAGTCCCCGAGGGCCATCTGGCCTCCAGCCCCTGAAGTTAACTTCACCTCGTGCCTTACGGCAGGGGGAAAAGTTAGCATTCCCTGAAGACTTAACAGGGTGCACTGAAACCAAGCTTTTTCAAGAGCTTACCCATCAGTCTGCCCTTGTTCATCCCCAAGCAGATGTGTGGTGGTATTACAGGGAACTATTGCTGGGTATTCTGCCAAGTAATTAGAGTAGCACTCGTGCTCTAGTCCAATTGGCCATCCCTTTTACCCTAGCATTCCGTCAACACGATAAAAAAAGAAAATCTTAAAAGAAGTGCCTCACATGGGTCCTTTGACCTCCATGTTTATAAAAATGCTATTGGAGTTCCATGAGGAGTACCAAATGAATTTAAAGCCCGAGATCAAATAGCTGCAGGATTTAAGTCAATAATTTCATGGGTGACAATTAATAAAAATGTAGATTGGATAAATTATACCTATTATGATCAGCAGCAGTTTATTAATTACACCAGGGATGCTGTCAAAGGGATAGCAGAACAATTGGGGGCCACTAGCCAGATGGCCTGGGAAAACAGAATGGTCCTAGATATAATATTAGCTGCAAAAGGCAGTGTTTGTGTTATGATTAAAACTCAGTGTTGTACCTTTATCCCAAACAACACTGCCCCCAGTAGGAGCATAACAAGGGCCTTACAAAGACCTACCACTTTATGCAATGAATTAGCTACAGTTCTGGAGTCAATAACCCTTTCTCAGGGTGGCTAGAAAGGTGGTTCAGCAAATGGAAAGAAATCATAGCCTTAGTTCTTGCTTATCTTTTAGCTGTAATAGGTGTACTCATTCTTGTTAGGTGTTGTGTCATACCATGCATCTGTGGGCTAGTGTAAAGACTGATAAAAGCAGCACTTACTAAAACCTTCCTTAATTCTCCTCCACTTTATTCGGAGAAGCTTTTCCTTTTAGATTATCAAGCAGAACAACTAAGCCAAGACATGTTAAGGTAGTTTGAAGAGAAGAACTGTAAATATTCAAGATGGGGGATTGTTGGATATAGTGAACTCCAAGTTTCTCTTCAAAGAATCAGTATGTCAGTATGTTCAGCTCTCTTATTCTTTGATTCTCCATTTTAAAGTTTAACTTCCTGGTTCTGTTCGCCCCCTTGCCTCTAGTTTCAGTAAACAACTTTCCCGCCAATTCTAATCAGTAGTTCACATCTGTTCACCTGGTCACCTGCTTTGACCTGAGTCACCTCTGGCTACCTGCTCCATCTTGAGCCACCCCTGGTCACCTGCTCTGTCCTGAGTCACCCCTGGTCACCTGCTCTTACCTGAATCATCCTGGGTCACCTGTTCTGTAACCACCCTTCCTGCCAAACTACTCTGGCTTATACACCTGCTCTCTTTAAAATAGCCAATCAAAATTAACTTAGACTGTGTGGTCCAACCCTAGCCAATAGGGGAATGACACAGCAGTAGGGGCTACCTGCATCAGGAATGAGAACCCCTTCCCCTCCCTTGTCCAGGAGTGCTCTCGTCATTACTCCATCCATGAGTTGCACCCTTCTATAGAAGTAAAAATTGCCTTGCTGAGAAAATTAATGTTTGACTGCTATTTCTTTACAGCACCGAGGAACAAGCATTCATTTCTAACACAGGAAGGGGGCTTCCAGGTCAAGGTAGGTGAGAGACAAATGATTATATTCTTTTGAGTTTCTGATAAGCCTTTCCAAAGGAGGCAATCAGAATATGCATCTATCTCAGTGAGCAGAACGATGACTTTGAATAGAATGGGAGGCAGATTTGCCCTGAGCAGTTCCCAGCTTGAATTTTCCCCTTAGCTCAGTGATTTGGGGGACCCAAGATATTTTTCTTTCACACCATCAAAATTATCCTTCACAAATGAAGTAGAAATATAGTATTTCCCAAATGAGTAAAAGCTGAGGGAATCCATCACCACTTGACTGGACCCTACAAGAAATGCTTAGGGTTTTATTTCTTTTTTCCAAGATGGTCTATTAGAGGCTTTCAGCATGCCTCAGCCACTTGGAAATAGCAAGACAGTACATAAAGTTCAACTCTGTGAGATTTAATTCAAGAAGGAAAATGAGAACCACTGGAATCATGAAGGACACCCAGTTCCCAGAGAGAATGGTAGCAAATTGTCCCCATTATGGCATCCAGATGATAAAAGTGAGGGAAGCCCCAGTACTTTAGAGGGGCAGTCAGCCTCCCTCTGTGATTCACCTTTCCACTGGGATTCCCAGTAACCCAGGCTGAGAAAGAGCACATGGTTTCTCCCAACCCCTGGAGCTAACTTGGGGAGAGGCTTGGAGACATAATACTACACCCATTAACCACAGAATACCCATTATTCTCATTTGAAAACAGAACATAATCCAAGATTGACCACATGGTCGGCCACAAAGTAAGTCTAAATAAATACAAAAAAATCCGAATCATACACAGCATACTCTCAAACCATAGTGGAATAAAAATAGAAATCAATTCCAGGATCTCCAAACCCACACAATTATATGGAATTTAAATAACTTACTCCTGAATGACTTTTGGGTAAACAATAAAATCAAGGCATAAATAAAAAACTTCTTTGAAATAAATGAAAACAGAGATATAACATTTCAAAATCTCTGAGATTCAGCAAAAGCAGTGTTCAGAGGGAAGTGTAAAACACTAAACAATTATCACAAAAAGTTAAAAAGCTCTACAGTTAATGATCTAACATTATACATAAACGAACTAGAAAAACAAGAACAAACTAAACCCAGAGCTAGCAGAGTAAAAAAAAAAACTAAGATCAGAGACAAATTGAATGAAATTGAGACCCATAAATCCATACAAAGGATCAAGGCCAACAGTTGGTTCTCTGAAGGATAAACAAGATCAATAGGCCACTAGCTAGATTAACAAAAAAAAGAGAGAGAGAGAGAGGATCCATATAAGCACAATCAGAAAGGTGGCATTACAACTAACCCCAGAGAAATACAAAAGATCCTCAGATACTATTATGAACACTTCTATGCACACAAATTGGAAAACCTAGAGGAAATGGATAAATTTCTAGAAACAGCCTCTCAAGATTGAATCAGGATGAACAGAGCAGCATGCGGAGGCTTGAATCATGAATTTTAGCCCAGAATGACAGCAGAAATAAATTAGGAAACCTGAGACGACCCACAGACCCTCTGAAGAAAGCAGACTGCTCCTGCACTACCCGGGAGATACCCCAAATACTGTGAGTACCCAAACTGCGGAAGTGTGAAAGGGAGACTCTGCCCTCAAACGCACATCCCCACTGGGGAACCTGATCTAGCTTTCAGGAGAAGATTCCAGTCTTACCTGGAGCTGAGTCAATTTAGAGAGCTGAGCAAAACACAGCTTTAGAGGAAGCAGCAGGAAATGACCTGGGAGTTTGCTGGGTCCCCATGTAGGCCATTCCTGCCTGGTATCACAGGGATCTTTCAGGAGGGCAGCCAGAGGCATGAGGAAAATGGCATAGGGAGAAAGAAATGTCCTGCTGAACTTTGTAACATTTTGAACCAGTCAAGAAGCCTCCTGACCAGAACTTTGGGAAGGGTACAAGTCCAGGGAGCAGACTCCACAGGTGGGGGAAGAACTAAAGCCCTTTTCTTTCACAGCTGGAAGGCAGGTAGCCTGCAGAAAGTTCTCAGCCCTGTTGCCCACTGCCTGGAAACAGACTGGGTGCTGTTAGGGGGTCACAATGGAGTGAGGCTGGCCCTTTGGATTGTGTGGGAGCTAGGTGAGGCCTGTGACCATCGGCTTTCCCCCACTTCCCTGAAAACCTGCATGACTCAGCAGAAGCAACCATAATCCTCCTAGGTACATAACTCCGTTGAGCTTGGAACCTCACCTCCATGCCCCACAGCAGCTACACCAAGACCCGCCCAAGGAGAGTCCGAGCTCAGACACACCTAGCCCTGCTCCCACCTGATGGTCCTTCCCTATCCACCCTGGTATCTGAAGACAAAGGCATATACTCTTGAGAGTTCTAGAGCCCCACCCACCACCAGTTTCTCCCCATACTACCACAGCCGATGCTCTCTGGAAATTGCAACCTCCCAGCAGAAGGCTAACCAGCACAAAAATAGAGCATTAAACCACCAAAGCTAAGAACCCTCACAGAGTCCATTTCACCCCCCCGCCAACTCCACGAAAACAAGTGCTGGTAACCACAGCTGAGAGAACCACAGATGGTTCCCATCACAGGACTCTGTGCAGACAACCCTCAGTACCAGCCTGGAGCTGGGTAGACTTGCTGGGTGGCTAGATCCAGAAGAGATAACAATCACTGCACTTCAGCTCACAGAAAGCCACATCCATAAGAAAAGGGGGAGAGTACTACATCAAGGGAACACCCTGTGAGACAAAACAATATGAACAACAGCCTTCAGCCCTAGATTTTCCCTCTGACAGAAGCTACACAAATGAGACGGAACCAGAAAACCAACTCTGGTAATATGACAAAACAAGGCTCTTTATCACCCCCCAAAAATCACACTAGTTCACCAGAAATGGATCCTAACCAAGAAGAAATCTCTGATTTACCTGAAAAAGAATTTAGGAGGTTAGTTATTAAGCTAATCAGGGAGGCATCAAGAAAGGCAAAACCCAATGCAAGGAAATAAAAAAAAAAAAATACAAGAAGTGAAGGGAGAAATATTGAAGGAAATAGATAGCTTAAAGAAAAAACAATCAAAACTTCTGGAAACATTGGACCCACTTATAGAAATGCAAAATGCTCTGGAAAGTCTCAGCAATAGAATTGAACAAGTAGAAGAAGGAAATTCAGAGCTCAAAGACAAGGTCTTCAAATTAACCCAATCCAACAAAGAAAAAGAAAAAAAGAATAAGAAAATATGAACAAAGCCTCCAAGAAATCTGGGATTATGTTAAATGACCAAGCCTAAGAATAATCCGCGTTCCTGAGGAAGAAGGGAAATCTACAAGTTTCAAAAACATATTTGGAAGAATAATCGAGGAAAACTTCCCTGGCCTTGCTAGATACCTAGACATCCAAATACAAAAAGCACAAAGAACACCTGGGAAATTCATTGCAAAAAGATCATCACCTAGGCATATTGTCATCAGGTTATCTAAAGTTAAGATGAAGGAAAGAATCTTAAGAGCTGTGAGACAAAAGCACCAGGTAACCTATAAAGGAAAACCTATCGGATTAACAGCAGATTTCTCAGCAGAAACCCTACAAGCTAGAAAAAATTGGGGACCTATCTTCAGCCTCCTCAAACAAAACAATTATCAGCCAAGAATTTAGTATCCAGTGAAACTAAGCATTATATTTGAAGGAAAGATACAGTCTTTGTCAGACAAACAGATGCTGAGAGAACTTGCCACTACCAAGCTACAACTACAAGAACTGCTGAAAGGGGCTCTAAATCTTGAAACAAATCCTGAAAACACATGAAAACCGAACCTCTTTAAAGCATAAATCTCACAGGACCTATAAAACAAAAATACAATTTAAAAAGCAAGACCAGGTGTTATGGTTCACACTTGTAATCCTAACACTTTGAGAGGCTGAGACTGGTGGATCACTTGAGGTCAGGGGTTCAAGACCAGCCTGGCCAACATGGTGAAACCCCATCTCTACTAAAAATACAAAAAAATTAGCCGGGTGTGGTGGTGCATGCCTATAATCCCAGCTACTTGGGAGGCTGAGGCAGGAGAATGGTTTGAATCCAGGAGGCAGAGGTTGCAGTGAGCTGAGATTGTGCCACTGTACTCCAGCCTGGGTGATAGAGCAAGACTTCATCTCAAAAAATAAAAATATTAAAAAAGCACAAACAAAAAACAAAAAATCAAAGTACACAGGCAACAAATAACACAATGAATGTAATGATACCTCACATCTCAATACTAACATTGAATATAAATGGCCTAAATGCTCCACTTGAAAGATACAAAACTGCAGAATGGATAAGAATTCACCAACAAACTATCTCCTGCCTTCAAGAGACTTAACACATAAGGACACATATATAAACTTAAAGTAAAGAGGTGGAAAAAGGCATTTCATGCAAATGGACACCAAAAGTAAAGAGAAGTAAATATTCTCATATCGACAAAAATAACTTTAAAGCAACAGCAGTTAAAAAAGACAAAAAAGGAAATTATATAATGGGAAAATGCCTTGTCCAATGGGAAAATATCACAATCCTAAACATATATGCACCTAACACTGGAGCTCTCAAATTTATAAAACAATTACTAAGAGACCTAAGAAATGAGATAGACAGCAACACAATAATAGTGGGGACTTTAATACTCCACTGACAGCACTAGACAGGTCATCGAGACAGAAAGTCAACAAAGAAAAAATAGACTTAAACTATACCTTGGGACAAGTGGACTTAATAGATATATGCAGAACATTCCATCCAACAACCACAGAAAAACACATTCTATTCAACAGCACATACAACTTTCTCCAAGATAGACCATATGCTGGGCCATAAAACGTATCAATAATCCCCAATGTAAATGGATTAAACTTTTCACATAAAAGATATACACTGGCTGAATGGATTTTTAAAATGTGGCCCAACTATATGCTAGCTACCTTTAAAGACACATATAAACTGAAAGTAAAGGGATGGAAAGAGATAGTCCATGAAAAGGAAAACCAAAAGCGAGCAGGAGTAGCTGTACTTATATCAGAAAAAAAAAAAACATATTTAAGTCAAAAACTGTAAAAAGAGACAGAGCAGTTCATTATATAATGATAAAGGGATCAATTCAGCAAGGGCATACAACACTCCTAAACATATGTGCACCCGACACCAGCGCATCCAGATATATAAATCAAATATTAGAATTAGAGGGTGAGATAGTTTCCAAGACATTGAGGATTTCAATACTGCACTCTCAGCATTAGAAAGATTATCTAGACAGAAAATTAACAAATTAACAAAGAAACATTGAATTCTGCATTAGACCAAATGGACCTAATAGACATTTGCAGAGCATTTCATCTAACAGCCACAGAACACACATTCTGCTCATCAGCCCATGGGATCACTCTCCAGGATACATCATTCTCTAGGACAGAAAACAACCCTCAACAAATTTTTCAAAAATCAAAATTGTATCAAGTATATTCTCAGACCACAATGAAATAAATGTAGACATCATTAACAAGAGGGGTTTCTGTTGTTGTTGTTTCCAAGATGGTGGATTAGAGGCTCTTAGCATGCCTCAGTCACCTGGAAGTAGCAAAATAGTGCATAAAACTCAGTTTTTTGATATTTAATTGAAGAAGGAAAATGGGAATTCATCAGAATACTAGAGTACGCTCCAAGCCCAGGGGAGAAGGTGGGCAAGCAGCCCCAGTGATGGCAATCAGCTTATAAAAGTGAGTGAAGCCCCAGTACAGGAGAGGGGCAGTCAGTCTCCCTCTGTGACTCACCTTCCACTGGAGATCTGTGTAATCAAGGCCATGAGAGAGCACAATTTTTCTCTCAAACCCTGCAGCCAACTTGGGTAGAGTGTGAGAGACAGAGAGAGAGAGAGAGAGAGAGAGAGAGACCAGGAAAAGCTGCAGGCATTTTCCTAGATCTGAGAATGAGAGGAGGACTCCATTTATAATCCAGGCTTATACAAAGATAGTCATTGTTTGGCTACCTGGCAGCAGTAGCCATTGCAGGCATTGTAGTCTCAGCCCAGAGTCTGGAGTGTCTGCTTTGGAGTGGGAGCCAGAATTGAGTGGCATATGTCACATACACTCCACCAGTAGGTGCTGGAATTAGACTCTCTCCCACTACAGGACCACCACAGGGGGAGGGTTGAAGTTTCTCCTTCGTGGTGAGACTTGCAGCCACAAACAGCTTTTGCAACCTGGAACCTGTCTGCCTGTGTCACTGCTGTGTGCCCCAGCCTGCTTCATTGACCAGTTAGGGGAGACTGCCTCACCAGCTCTGAAGAGTAAGAGGGGGGCAGTCCCCACTTCCCCAGATATCTAAACCTCAGTGAAGACAACCCTTAACTAAGAGAGGAGAACTGCCCAACAAGGCATGCCTTGGGTCAAAGAAAGCACAAGTGTGATGCCACTCACTGCATGGAGTACCATTAATGCCTGTGAATGAATCTGGGAAGGGGGTCATCCATCACTCAACCCTCGCTCCTCTCTCCATGCACTGCTGTGAATGTGGCAAGGCTCCTCCTACTGGGTCCTAGAGGTAATGGATGAAAGAGGCCACTTCTCCAGCTTCTCCAGCAGCTTCACCTCTGCAAAAGGGAAGTATACACTGAGAGAGGGTGTTTTTCCCCACTTCTCTGTCACCATTGCCCAGGCCAATGACAAGCACATGCAGAGTAAGAGCCAACCTGCTGGCTCTTACTCTTTCTCAAATGCCATCTACTGTACTGCAGTCTAAATTACACCACTTAAAATATATGTATATATATATATATATATATATATACACATATATATATACACACATATATATATACACACACATATATATATATCTCACCACAAGCAGTGTCTGAGAAAGTCACTGCACAAACCTAACTGCGGCCAACAGACCCATACAGATATTTGGCCCTCTAAAAGCACCCAGGAACAAAACCAAATGATTATACACAGCATACAACACAGTCACACCCTCGAGGGAAAAAAGAATAAAAAGTCAAAAAGCCCAATCCAAATGATAGCAACTTCAAAAAAGAAGTGTCAGCTCCCTCTGATGAGAGGGAATCAGCACATGAACTCTGGCAATACAAAAACCCAGAGGGTTTTGTCACCTCCAAAAGACTGTACTAGCTCCCTAGCAATGAATCTTAACCAGAATGAAATGTCTGAAATGAGAGGTGCTGAATTCAGAATCCAAGACAAAGAAAACAGGAAAATGATCCAGAATCTGAAAGACAACATAGCTATATAAGAAAGAACCAAACAGAACTTCTTAAATGGAAAAATTCACTTAAGGAACTTCAAAATACAACTGAAAGCCTTAATAATAGACCAGACCAAGCAGAAGAAAGAATTTCAGAGCTCAAAGACCAGTCCTTCAAATCAGTTAATCAGACAAAAATAAAGAAAAAAGAACTTTTTAAACATCAGCAAAAACTTTGAGAAATACAGAATTATGTAAAGTGACCAAATCTACAACTTGTTGGCATTTCTGAGAGAGAATAAGAGAAAGTAAGCAACTTGGAAAATATATTTGAGGATGTAATTCAAAAAAAATTTCCCCAATCTTGCTAGAGAGGTCAACATGCAGAGATACAAGAAATCCAAGTGTATTAGTTTATTTTCACGCTGCTGATAAAGACATATCCAAAACCGGGAACAAAAAAGGTTTAATTGGACCTACAGTTCCACATCTGAGGCCTCTGGGGAGGCCTCAGAACCATGGCAGGAGGCAAAAGGCACTTCTTACATGGCGGCAGCAAGAGAAAAATGAAAAGCAAAAGCAGAAACCCCCGTGAAATCCATCAGATCTCATGAGACTTATTCACTCTCATGAGAATAGCATGGGAAAGACTGGCCCCCATTATTCAATTACCTCTCCCCTGGGTCCCTCTCACAACATGTGGGAATTCTGGGAGATACAATTCAAGTTGAGATTTGAGTGGGGTCACAGCCAAACCATATCACCAAGGAACTCCAGTGAAACACTATAGATGACAACGATCCTGAAGGCACTTAGTCATCAGACTATCCAAGGTCAACACAAGAGAAAAAAATCTTAAAAGCAGTAAAAGAAAAGGACCTATTATCTGTAAAAGAAAACCCATCAGACTAAGAGATGGGTTTCTCAGCAGAAACGTTACAACTCAGAAGAGGATGGGGTCTCATTTTTAACATTCTTAATGAAAAGAAATACCAGCCAACCCAATCTAAGCTTCATAAATGAAGGAGAACTAGAGTCTTTCCACACAAGCAATTACTACCAGAAATTTTTACCACCAGATGAGTCCTATAATAGATGCTTAAGGGAGTTTTAAACATGGAAGTGAAAGAATGATATTCACTACCAGAAAAGCAGATGTAAACACATAGCCCACAGATGCTATAAAGCAACTATAAAATCAAGACTACAAAGAAACTAGCTAACAACACTATGATAGGAGCAAAACCGCACATATCAATATTAAGCTTAAATGTAAATGGCCTAAACACTCCACTTAAAAGACAGAGGGGCAAATTGGATTTAAAAATCACCAAACCTTCTGCTATCTTCAAGAGACCCATCTCACATGTAGTGACACTGATAGGCTCAGAATAAAGGGATGAAGAAAGTTCTATCACGTAAATGAAAAACAAAAATAATAGAAATCTTTTTTTATTATTATACTTTAAGTTCTGGGATACATGTGCAGAACGTGCAGATTTGTTACATAGGTATACACGTGCCATGGTGGTTTACTGTGCCCATCAACCCGTCATCTACATTAGGTATTTCTTCTAATGCTATCCCTCCCCTAGCCCTCAACCCGCTGAAAGACCCTGGTGTGTGATATTCCCCTCCCTGTGTCCATGTGTTCTCATTGTTCCACTACCATTTATGAGTGAGAAGACACAGTGTTTGGTTTTCTGTTCCTGTGTTAGTTTGCTGAGAATGACGGTTTTTAGCTTCATCCATGTCCCTGCAAAGGACATGAACTTTTCCTTTTTAATAACTGCATGGTACTCCATGGTGTATATGTGCCACATTTTCCTTATCCAGTCTATCATTGATGGGCATTTGCGTTGGTTCCAAGTCTTTGCTATTGTGAACAGTGTTGCAGTAAACATATGTATGCATGTGTCTTTACAGCAGAATGATTTATAATCCTTTGGGTGTATGCCCAGTAATGGAATTGCTGGGTCAAATGGTATTTCTGGTTCTAGATCCTTGAGGAATTGTACACTGTCTTCCATAATGGCTGAACTAATTTACACTCTTACCAACAGTGTAAAAGCGTTCCTATTTCTCCACATTCTCTCCAGTATTTGTTGTTTCCTGACTTTTTAATGATTGCCATTCTGACTGGCATGAGATTGTATCTCATTGTGGTTTTGATTTGCATTGCTCTAATGACCAGTGATGATGAGCTTTTTGCACATGTTTGTTGGCTGCATAAATGTCTTATTCTGAGAAGTGTCTGTTCATATCCTTTGCCCACTTTTTGATGGGGTTGTTTTTTTCTTGTAAATTTAAGTTCTTTGTAGATTCTGGATGTTAGCCCTTTATCAGATGGATAGATAGCAAAAAGTTTCTCCCATTCTATAGTTGCCTGTTCAATCTGATGATAGTTTCTTTTGCTGTGCAGAAGCTCTTTAGATTAATTAGATCCCATTTGTCAATTTTGGCTTTTGTTGCCATTGCTTTTGGTGTTTTAGTCATGAAGTCTTTGCCCATGCCTATGTCCTAAACGGTATTGCCTAGGTTTTCTTCTAGGGTTTTTATGGTTTTGGGTGTTACATTTAAGTCTTTAATCCATCTTGAGTTAATTTTTGTATAAGGTGTAAGGAAGGGGTCCAGTTTCAGTTTTCTACATATGGCTAGCCAGTTTTCCCAACACTATTTATTAAATAGGGAATGCTTTCTCCATTGCCTGTTTTTGTCAGGTTTGTCAAAGACGAGATTGTTGTAGATGTGTGGCTTTATTTCTGAGGCCTTTGTTCTGTTCCTTCGGTCTATATGTCTGTTTTGGTACCAGTACTATACTGTTTTGGTTACTGTAGCCTTGTAGTATAGTTTGAAGACAGGTAGTGTGATGCCTCCAGCTTTGTTCTTTTTGCTTAGGATTGTCCTGGCTATACAGGCTCTTTTTTGGTTCCATATGAAATTTAAAGTAGTTTTTTCTAATTCTATGAAGAAAGTCAGTGGTAGTTTGATGCGGATAGCACTGAATCAATAAATTACTTTGGGCAGTATGGCCATTTTCACGATATTGATTCTTCCTATCCATGAGCATGGATTGGTTTTCCATTGGTTTGGGTCCTCTCTGATTTCATTGAGTAGTGGTTTGTAGGCCTCCTTGAAGAAGTCCTTCACATCCCTTGTAATTTTTATTCCTAGGTATTTTATCCTCTTTGTAGCAATTGAGTTCACCCATGATTTGGCTGTTTGTCTATTATTGTAGTGTATAGAAATACTTGATTTTTGCACATTGATTTTGTCTCCTGAGACTTTGCTGAAGTTATTTATCAGCTTAAGCAGATTTGGGGCTGAAACAATGGGGTTTTCTAAATACACAATCATTCCATCTGCAAACAGAGTCAATTTGACTTCCTCTCTTCCTATTTGAATATGCTTTATTTCTTTTTCTTGTATGATTTCCCTGGCCAGAACTTCCAATATATTGACTAAGGGTGGTGAGAGAGGGCATCCTTGTCTTGTGCTGGTTTTCAAAGGCAATGCTTCCAGCTTTTGCCCATTTAGTATGATATTGACTGTGAGTTTGTCATAAGTAGCTCTTATTATTTTGAGATACGTTCCATCAATACCTAGTTTATTGAGAGTTTTTAGCATGAAGGGGTGTTGAATTTATCAAAGGCCTTTTCTGCATGTACTGAGATAATCACCACTGATCCCACAGAAATACAAACTGCCATCAAAGAATACTAAAAACGCCTCTATGCAAATAAACTAAAAAATCTAGAGGAAATGGATACATTCCTGGACACATACACCCTCCCAAGACTAAACCAGGAAGAAGTTGAGTCCCTGAATAGACCAATAAGTTCTGTAATTGAGGCAGTAATTAATAGCCTACCAACCAAAAAAAAAGCCCAGAACCAGATGGATTCACAGCCAAATTCTACCAGAGGTACAAAGAGGAGCTGGTACCATTCCTTCTGAAACTATTCCAAACAATAGAAAAAGAGGGACTCTCTCTGACTCATTTTATGAGGCCAGCATCATCCTGATACCAAAACCTGGCCGATAACAAAACAAAGAAAATTTCAGGCCAATATCCGTGATGAACATTGATGCAAAAATCCTCAATAAAATACTGGCAAACTGAATCCAGCAGCAAATCAAAAAGATTATACACCATGATCAAGTCGGCTTCATCCCTGGGATGCAAGGCTGGTACAACACACGCAAATCAATAAACGCAATCCATCACATAAACAGAACCAATGATAGGAGTCATTATTCTTATGTCAGATAAAACAGACTTTAAACCAACAGCAGTAAAAAAGGACAAAGAAGGGCATTGTGTAATGATAAAGCATTCAACTCAACAAGAAGATTTAACTATCTAAATATATATGTACCCAACTGGAGCACCAGAGCTATAAAACAATTACTTCTAGACCTAAGAAAAGGCTTAGATAGCCACATGATAATAGTGGGAGACTTTAATACTTCACTGATAGCATTAGACAGATCATTGATGCAGAAAACAATGAAATTCTGAACTTAAATTTAACCCTTGATGAATGAGAGTTAATGGACATCTACAAAATATGCCATCCAACAACCACAGAATATACATTCTTCTAATCTGCACGTGGAACAGAAACTAAGATTGACCACATCCTAAGTCGTAAAGTAAACCCAACAAAATTGAAATCATATCAAGCATCTTCTTGGACTACAGTGGAATAAACCAGAAATCAGTACCAAGTAGAACTCTCAAAACTGCACAAATATACGGAAACTAAAAAACTTGCTTCTGAATAACTTTTTGGTAAATGATGAAATTAAGGCAGAAATTCAAAAATTCATTTAAACAAATGAAAATAAAGACACAACATACCAAAACCTCTGGGTGCAGCAAAAGCAGTGTTAAGAGGAATGTTTATAGCACTAAACACTTACATCAAGAATATAGGAAAATCTCAAGTTAAAAATCTAATATCACACCCAGAGGAACTAGAAAATCAAAGACAATCAAAACCCAAATCTGGCAGAAGAAAAGAAATAATTACAATCTTGAATAACTTAATAAAATTGAGAACAAAGAAAACACACACACACACACACACACAAAGGGTCAATGAAATGAAAATATGGTGAAAAGATAAACAAATTGATGGACCACTAGCTAGATTAATAAAGAAAAAAAGAGAGAAAAGATCCAAATAAGCACAATCAGGAATGACAAAGGTGATGTTACAACCAATCCCAGAGAAATACAAGAGATATTCAGAGACTATTATGAACCCCTATATATATACGAATTAGAAAATCTAGAGGAAATAGATCAATCCTGGGAAACACATAATCTCCCAAGATTTAATTAGTAAGAAATGGAAACCATGAACAGACCAATAAGTTCCAAAGTTGAACCAGTAATTTCAAAAACCTACCAATCAAGAAAAGCCCCTGATCAGATGGATTCACAGCTAAATTCTACAGGACATACAAAGAGGAAATGGTACCAATCCTACTGAAGCTATTCCCAAAACTTGAGGAGGGATTCTTCTCGTACTCATTCTATGAAACCAGTATCATTCTGATAAAGAATCTGGCAAAGACACAACGCAAAAGAAAACCATAGGCCTATACTCCTGAAGAACATAGATTCAAAAATTCTAAACAAAATACTAGTAAACTGAATTCAGCTGTACATTAAAAAGTTAATTCACTGTGATCAAGTGGGCTTTATTTTGGAGATGCAAGAATGGTTCAACATATACAAATCAATAAATATGATTCCTACTCACCACAGCAAAGACATGGAATTAACCTAGTTTCCCATAAATGGTCAATTGTATAATGAAAATGTGACACATATACACCATAGAATACTAGGCAGTCATAAAAAAGAACAAAACCATGTCCTTTGCAGCAACATGAAGCCATTATCCTAAGCAAATTAATGCAGGAAAAGAAAACCAATACTGCACATTCGCATTTATAAGTGAGGGCCAAATACCAGGTACTCTGGACATAAATATGGGAACAATAGACACTGGGGACTACTGCGGGGAGTGAGGAAGAGGGCAAGGGTTGAAAAACTAACTGTTGGGTATTGTGCTCACTATCTGGGTGATGGGATCATTTGTAACCCAAACCTCATCATCATGCAACATACCCATGTAACAACCTGCACATGTACCCCCTGAAACTAAAATAAAAGTTGAAATTATAAAAAAAATTTTAATGTGATTCACCACATAAACAGAATTTAAAACCATCTCAATAAATGCAGAAACAACTTTTGATAAGATGTAACATCCCTTCACGATAAAAATTCTCAAAAAACCAGGCATTATAGGAACATGCCTCAAAATAATAAGAGCTGTCTACGACAGACCCACAGCCAATATCGTACTGAATGGACAAAGTTGGAGGCATTCCCCGTAAGAACTGAAACAAGACAAGGATGTCTACTCTCACCTCTCCTATTCAACATAGTACTGAAAGTCCTAGCCAGAGCAATCAGGCAAGATAAAGAAATAAATGGCACCCAAATAGAAAGAGAAGAAGTCAGATTACCTCTCTTCACTGATGATATAATCCTATATCTAAAAAAAAAAACCCTGCCAAAAGACTCCTAGACCTAATAAACAACTTCAGTAAAGTTTCAGGATACAAAATCAATGTATAAAAATCAGTAGCACTTCTATCACCAATGGCCCCCGTGGAAAGGAGTTTGGAGATTTTCAAAGAACTAAAAATACAATTACATTTGACTCATCAGTCTCATTACTGGCTATATACTCAAAGAAAAATAAATCATTCTGCTAAAAAAACCACCTGCACTCATATTTATCACAGTAATAGTCACAATAGCAAAGACATGAAATCAGCGTAGAGGCCCATCAGTGGTGGATTGGATAAAGAAAACGTGGTACATACACACCATGGAATATACTACATAGTTATAAAAAAGAATGAAATTTCCTTTGCTGCAACATGAAGGCAGCTGGAGGCCATTATCCTTAGCAAATTAATGCAGAAACAAAAAAACCAATACCACCTTCTCACTTATAAGTGGGAACTAAACATTGGATACACACAGATATAAAGATAGAAATAATACAATGAGAAAGTTGGGGGGATGGAAGGTTGAAAAACTCTCTATTGGGTACTATATTTACTATTTGGGTAACAAGATCAATAGAAATCCAAACCTCATCATTATGCCATGTAATAAACCTGCACATTTACCCCATGAATCTAAAATTTTTAAAAATGATAAGAGAAACTTTGGAAACTGTACAAATACATGGAAATCAAACAATAACAATATGCTCCTGAATGACCATTACTGGGTCAAAGAAATGGAGGAAATAAAAAATAAAATGAATGAAATCAAAATACAAAATACCAAAACCTATGAGATACAGCAAAAGCAGTGCTATGAGGAAAGCTTATAGCCATAAATACCTACATCAAAAAATAGAAAGATTTAAAATAAACAATCTAATGATGCACCTCAGGTAACTAGAAAAACAAGACCAGACCAAACCAAAATTAGAAGAAAAAAAATAAAGATCAGAAAAGAAATAAATAAGATACAGAAAAAACAAAGGATTAATGGAACAAAAAGTTGTTTTTTTCAAACAAATAAAAAATTAACTACTTGCTTTACTAACCGAGAAAAAAAGTGAAAAGACAAATAAACAAAACAGAAATGAAAAAGATATTACACCTGGTACCACAGAAATACAATAGATCAGAGACTATTTGAACAATAATACATAAACAAACTGGAAAACCTAAAAGAAATGGATAAATTCCTAGACACATACAATCTACCAAGACCGAATTAAAAAAATTAGAAAACCCAAACAGACCAATAATGAGTAATGAGATCAAAGCGGTAATAAAAATTTCTCTAACAAAGAAAGGTACTGGACTAGATGGCTTCACTGCTGAATTCTACCAAATTCAAAGAAAAGCTAACACCAATTCTCCTCAAACTATTTCAAACATTGGAAGGGAAAGAATTATTTCTAATTCATTCTACAAGGCCAGAATTACTCTCAGACTAAAATCAGATAAGAATGCAAAACAACCACTAAAAAAACTGTAGACTAATAGCCCTGATGAACATAGATGCAAAATTCAAAAATCCTCAACAAAATACTAGCAAGGCAAATCCAACAGCACATCAAAAAAATAATACACCATGATCCCAGGTCTTTATCCCAGTGATTCATGGATGGCTCAACATATGCAAATGACTGAATGTGACACCTCACATCAACAGAATGAAGAATAAAAACCATACAATTATTTCAATGAATGCAGAGAAAGTATTTGATAAATTTCAACATCGCTTCCTCGTAAAAACCTCAACAAAGTAGGCATAGAAAGGATGTACCTCAACATAATGGAAGGCACATATGACAAACCCACAGCTAAGATCATACTGATTGAAGAAAAGCTGAAAGCCTTCCCTGTAAGAACTAGAATAAAACAAGAATGCCCACTTTTACCACTCCTATTCAACCTAGTACTAGAAATCCTAGCCAGAACAATCAAGCAAGAGAAAGAAATAAAAGGCACCCAAATTGGAAAAGAGGAAGTCAAATTCTCTCTCTTTGCCAATAATGTAATTTTATGTCTAGGAAAACTTAAAGACTTCACCAAAAACATTTTAGACCTCATAAATTCAATAAAGTTTCAGGATGCAAAATCAATTACAAAAATCAGTAGCATTTGTATACACAATAATGAAGTAGCTGAGAAAGAAATTAAGAATGCAATACCACTTATAATAGCTACAAGAAGATAATGAAATACCTAGGAATAAATTTAACTGAGATAAAAGACCTGTACAAGGAAAACTATAAAGTACTGGTGAAAAAAATTGAAGAGGACACAAAAAAATGGAAATACATTTCATGCTCATAGATCAGAAGAATTAATATTGTTAAAATGGCCATGCTGCCCAAAGCAATCAACAGGTTAAATGGAATCCCTATCAAAATACCAATGTTATTTTTCACAGAATTAGGAAAAACAATCCTAAAATTTTCATGGAACCAAATAAGAGCCCAAAAAGCCAAAGCAACATGAGTGAAAAGAACAAAGCTAGAGGCATCACATTACCTTATTTCAATATATATTACAAGGCTATAACTAAAATAGCATAGTATTAGTATAAAAACAGTTACATAGACTAATGGAATAGAATGGAGAATCCAGGCCAGGTGCAGTGGCTCATGCCTGTAATCCCAGCACTTTGGGAGCCTGAGGCAGGCAGATCACTTAAGGCCAGGAGTTTCAGCTCAGTCTGGCCAATATAGCAAAAACCCATTTCTACTAAAAATACAAAAAATTAGCCAGGCATGGTGGTGCACACCTGTAATCCCAGCTACTCAGGAAGGTGAGGCAGGAGAATAGCTTAAACCTAGGAGGTGAAGGTTGTAGTGAGCTGAGATTTGCCTCTGCACTCCAGCCTGGGCAACAGAGCAAGACTCTGTCTCAGAGAAAAAAAAAAAAAAATAGAGAATCCAGAAATAAATCCATGTATTTACAGCCAACTGATTTTTTACAAATGTGCCAAGAACATACATTGGGGAAATGACAGTATCTTCAATTAATGATGATGGGAAATTTGGATATCTACATGCAGAAGAATATAGATATCTTCTATCTAAGCCCCTATCTTCACTCATCAAACGTTAATTCGAGGTAGATTATAGACTTAAACATAACACTTAAAACTATAAAACTACTAGAAGAAAACAGAGGGAAAACTCTTCAGTACTTTGGTCTGGGCAAAAATTTTACAGCTAAGACCTCAAAATCACAGGCAACAAAAATGAAAATAGACAAAGGGTGGCATATTAAACTAAAAAGCTTCTGCATATCAAAAGAAACAATCAAGAAAGTGAAGAGACAACTTGTAAAATGGGAGAAAATATTTGTAAGCTATTCATCCAACAAGACATTAATATCCAGAATATACAAGGAACTCAAACAACTCAACAACCAAAAACACCCCACAAGTAATCATATTAAAAAGTTGCAAAGACTTGAACAGATATTTCTGAAAATAAGGCATACAAATGTCCATATACAAATGGTATATGAAAAAATATCCAACATCATTATGCATCAGAGAAATGCAAATGGAAACCACGAGATATCATCTTACTCCAGTTAGAATGGCTGTCATTAAGATGAAAAATATCAGATGCTGGTGAGAATGCAGAGAAAAGGAAACTCTTACACACTGTTGATGGGAAGGTAAATTAGTACAACCATTATGAAAAATAGTATGACGATTTCTTTAAAAACCAAAAATAGAACTACCAGACAATCCAGCACTCCTACTTCTGAGTATTTATCCAAAGGAAAAAGAAATCAGTACATGAATATGTGCACTTGCATGTTTATCTGAGCCCTAGTCACAATGGCAATAGCACAATAGCACTATCCAAACATCCACTTGTCTGTTGACAGACACTTAGGTTATCATCAATTCAGTAAACAATATAACCATGAGCACTGTCTCATGGAATTTATACTCTAAGTGAGATGGACAATAATCAATAAATGATTCAATTATTATAAGCTATGAGTCCACCAAATGAAGTATTGCAATATGGGATGAGAGGAGTGGAACCTACTTTAGATAGTGTGATAAGTAAGACCCTTCTGAAGAGAGGACTTACTTCTAAGGTTAGACTTGAAAGGGAATAAAAACATTCATTGAAAGAAAGATTGGAAGAACAATTCAGGAAGAAAGAACAGCATATCATACCAAAGAATGAACTGAAGACGGCCAGAATGACCGTAGTCCAATATGTGAGGGGGATAGTGGCATGAGATGTTGTGGGAGCTCATCCATTTTTCATCAATACTCTAGGAAACATAAATCACTGGGAGAGGATACACTATGAAAATAACTCTACTCACACACAGGTCTGCTTTAGATAGGCCCTCTCCTTTACACCTAAAGAAATATTTACAATTTGAGGGAAGAAATGGAATCAGACTAAGCATAAGACATGAGGACTCAGAACCTGTTGGTTCCTCATCCTCCGTGCTCCAACCACAAGGTGTTTCTCCCTTTGCCAAGATATCCGGAATTTCCAGACTTGCAATATTAATGCACAGTCCTGTACATGGTTTATTTTTTTTATTTTTTTTTTTGAGACGGAGTCTCGCTCTGTCGCCCAGGCTGGAGTGCAGTGGCGCAATCTCGGCTCACTGCAAGCTCCGCCTCCCGGGTTCACGCCATTCTCCTGCCTCAGCCTCTCCGAGTAGCTGGGACTACAGGCGCCCGCCACCGCGCCCGGCTAATTTTTTGTATTTTTTAGTAGAGACGGGGTTTCACCGTGGTCTCGATCTCCTGACCTCGTGATCCGCCCGCCTCGGCCTCCCAAAGTGCTGGGATTACAAGCGTGAGCCACCGCGCCCGGCCCCTGTACATGGTCTTATACACCTATGATGACAGAGCCCATTCATGAAGCTAGAGAAATGCAAAATAAGAAATTTTGCTAAAATTCTTTAGCAAAAGCTAAAGAATATGAAGACTAAATCTGAGGGAAACCCTAAGGTATATTGGATTTAACTATTATTGGAGACATAAAAAGATTTAGTCAGAAAGTTTCTGGTGCTTCTCAAGGAATTATGTGACAGCTTTAGAGTGTGAAGACCACATTTCTTGAGTGTTCAGACTTAAAATTCTGTCTTTGTGTAAGACCTTTCAGACTCTGTTTGCTGAAGAAAGAGACTGAAATGTAAGGCCTAGAAGTCAAATTGTAACGTTGCAGGCTAACCAGGTGTTGAGAGACCCCTTGCTATTTATTTAGCCATGTTGTAATGCCCTTTCCAATCCCAAATTCATTCTTGCTTCGAGAAGATTATTGAAATGGGACTTGTGAGATATATAGTCTCTTTCAACAAACAGCAATATAATTCTTCCTTTACACATTCCAGGGAAGAAAAAAAAAATCTCCTTTCCAGTTGGTACACAGGCTGTGATGCACTGAAACTACCTGAATCCTAACTGCCAAAAGGGCACCAGGGAGGATTTTAATATATGCAGTACAAGTATGTCAAAAGCAGCATCTTACGAGAGATTTAATCTGTTCATTTGAAAGAGTGCGGCACAAATGGTCCCGTGGGGCTCATCTCCAGGGCCGCCAACGTTTTCACACTTGATGAGAATCAATATGTGTGCTTCGTCTTGACTACAAATATTTCATTAGAAGCTGAGAAAAGGGCCCCTGCTACCCCATTTTGCTTTCTTCCCGGCTTTACTCGTCCTAATTTCTTCCATGTCAGAAATGCCCATCACATTTCATATAAAAGAATGTATCCAGCAAATTAAAAAGCTAGAGACCTCCAGTTGAAATTAATAATTACAGGGAAACAGGTGTCTCATATTTTTAAAATCCTGGCACTGGTTTACAGCAGCATAAGAGTGCCCTTTGTGCTGTTTCCTCCTCTAGCGGAACTGCTCCAAACACGAGGACTGAAGCCGCCAGTCCCTCAAGAATGCCTAACGTGCCATAGGGTGGCCTCCTGGAGACATGAATACTCTCTTGGGCCCGAATTAGAAAACCTTGACCAGGACAAGTAGAAGCAAATGCACTGTCAGCCATGGGCTATTCTTATCCCTGCAGTTGTTTCCCATCTTCAAAATGGAGACAGCCAGACTCATGCTGTCTGAAGACCCTAAGACAGGCTCGACACAGGATCCCTGTTTTTTTTTTATCCCACCCAATGTCATTCATTTTACTTTGGAAGGCAGTATTATTTCTTCTCCCTATCAAACTTTGTATTAAAGCATAACATACATTTGGAAAAATGCAGAAATCTTAAGTGTACAACTTGATGAATTATCACAAAGTGAACAAATTCACGTAACCACCAGCTCCTTCAACAAATTCATGTAATCACCAGCTCCTTCACTATCTGACCCTCCTCTCCACTATCCGACACTCTTCTCCACTACTATCCTGTCTTCGAATACCATCAGGTAGTTTCTCTTGGTCTTGAACTTTATATAAATGGAACCATAACACTGTATGAGACTGATCCATCTCATTACATGTACCTGTAGTTTGTTCATTCTTATTGCTGTGTAGTGTTCCATTACAAAGATATATGATATTCTATCCATTTTACTGCTAATGGGCATTTGGGTTGTTTCCAGTTTTGTGCAATTATGAATGTTATTGCTAAAGATGTTTATGTACATTTTTTTTTTTTTTTGAGACAGAGTCTTGCTCTTGTTGCCCAGACTGGAGTGCAACGGTGTGATCTCAGCTCACTGCAACTTCTGCCTCCCAGGTTCAAGCAATTCTCCTGCCTTAGCCTCCCAAGTAGCTGGGATTACAGGTGACCACCACCACACCTGGCTAAATTTTTGTATTTTTAATAGAGACAGGGTTTTGCCATGTTGGTCAGGCTGACCTCGAACTCCTGACCTCAGGTGATCCACCCACCTCGGCCTCCCAAAGTGCTGGGATTACAGGCGTGAGCCACCATGCCCAGCCTATGTACATCTTTATGCATATACATACACTTTTGTGTGGGACATATGACTATGAGCAAAATTGTTGGCTTTTAAGATATGCACATGTTTAGTATTTATTCTCGGCCTTTTTGTCCTGGATGGTGCTTTCCACTTTATTTCCCAGAAAAATATCAGCTGCCAAAATCTCTTCTGCCAGTCCTGGAACTATGCTAAATATTGTAGGATGATGGTGAGTTAATGGGCAGTCATTGCCCTTGGACATTTATGCTCTCAACTCCTTCTCAGGAGGCAACCAAGAAGGATTTCTGATCAACAGTCTGACCATTTGGTTACTGTTTTGTTACTGCCACAGCCCCTTTTCTTGAGGTAGTCTCTGCATCGTGTGCCCTTCCTTGCCATGGTCTGGGATTTTCTGTCCCTTTCATACTCCCCACCTCTTGCCAGAATCACATACTACAGCATCAGAATTACCCAGTGAAGCAATCTCTGAGCAATTTTAATCACTATAAATGTCCTTCCTTGAGAAATCCTACACCTCCACCTCCAGGGGAAGCAGCATGTTAACCATGTAAAGAATCACGCTGACTCAATTTCTACATGACTTACTATCTGCTTCATAAAACAAGATTCCTGAGCACTGGTTCCAGCTTGGCCCTGGATATATCACGACCTCTAACGAGGTAACTCAGAGCAAAAGAAGAAAAATACCAATCTTCACTTACACAAGGGTTGGATTTATTAAGTGTTAAAGAAACAATACTAGTTAAAAACTTAGTGATGAAAGGAGTGTAAACATTTTAAAAAATCGTCTTTCTTATCCAGTCCCAGTCCTTTATCAAGTTTGCACTTAAACACCCATCTATTCTTAAAAGGTAACAGTTTACATTTTAGAACATTTTTGGAGTACCTCATAATCCCCAGTTAGAAAGTTATTTATTTTTAACGGAAAATTAGTTCACTCATCCCTGTTCTACTCATATAAAGAACAGCTGATGACTATTCTCTTAATAGCAACATTTTATTAATTAAAATTGCTTTTAAGCCACCTTTTTCTTCCTTCAGCTAAATACTGCTAAAGCCATTAACTTTTCAGAATGGGTTCTAATAGTCAATTTTGTTCATCCTCATTTTCTCTTCTAACTATTCAAATATTCAAATTCTTTCTCTTGCTCAGATTTTGGGGCTCCAAACTGTCTTGAATCATTTAAGTATATCTGGCAACACCAAAACCCATAACATTCTTTCATTCATTTATTCATCTATTCCATTAAAAAAATGTTTTGAGCTTACTGTGAGTTGGGAGCTGGAGATTCATTGGAGAACAAGAAAGATGAGTGTCTGATCTGATAAAGCTCACTTCTTAAATATATTAGAAAACAAATAAAAATTTAAAAATTATGAAGTCCATGAGAATAATAAAAACAAGATGCTAGGCTAAGTAATAACTGGAGTAGGGGTTACTTGATATAGCATGATTCCATTAGGTCTTTCATAGAAAGTAACATTTGGATTAAAATTGAAATGATCTTAGGTAGTTGCCGTGAAAGAGTATATACAAAAAGTGTTCTGAGAAAATGGTACAGCAATGTCAGGCCCTTAGGAGAGAAGGTCAGAATGGCCAGAATATAACCAACAAGGTGGAGAGAACTCTGAGAGGAGTTCAGGGAGACAGGTGGAGACTAGATCAAATCCAGCCTTGTTGACCATTGTTAGGAGTTCATCTTGTAAGTTCCAAATGTCATGATTCTATTAATGAATAATGACATACATAAACTTTTCTCAGATAAGTGCTAGGCTTATGATCAGTTATTGTGCATTCTTCCAATTTGTTATTTACAGTACACCCAAGATCTCCCTGCCATTGGCATTGCTAACATTCCAGTAATTCTTTTGCTTCTTTGAGGCCCTCCTCTTCTGAAACATAACCTTCAGTTGGATCTTTTTTTTAAATTTATTTTTGAGACATAGTCTCACCCTGTTGCCCAGGATGGAGTGCAATGGTGCAATCTCGGCTCACTGCAACCTCTGCTTCCTGGGTTCAAATGATTCTCCTGCCTCAGCCTCCAAAGTAGCTGGGGTTACAGGCACCTGCCACCACGCCAAACTAATTTTTCATATTTTAGTAGAAACGGGGTTTCACCATGTTGGCCAGGCTGGTCTCAAACTCCTGACCTCATGATCCACCTGCCTTGGCCTCCTAAAGTACTGGGATTACAGGCATAAGCCACTGTGCCTGGCTGGATCTTTTTTTTTTTTTTAACAAGGCAAAATTTAATTCTACTACAACTGAATAGCTGAGGTATGATCCTTGTTGTTTTTCACATGTCATTATCCTTCCCTTAGTCATTAGGAAGCAGTAGGGTTTAGATTTCATTAAAACTGGGTTCTACTTCTGTTTTTGACACTTTTTTTTGTTTTATGGGTGTTTTTGTTGTTTTTTTGAGACAGGGTCTCACTGTGTTGCCCAGGCTAGAGTGCAGTGGCACAATCATGACTCACTGCAGCCTCCAACTCCTAAGCTCAAGCGATCCCTTTGCCTCAGCCTCCCTTCAAGTAGCTGGGACTACGGGTGTGCACACCATGGCTGGCTTGTTTTTAACACTTTTCCTGTGGGTAACTAGCATATAACTTTACCTCTGAGTCTTTTTATCCATAAAGTGAAATAATACCTACCTCAGAATTGTTGTGGGGATTAAAGGAGATGGAATATGTTAACCCTCAACAGATGGCCACTAATAATATACTTTTCAAAAAGCAAAAACCATAGAACTTTGCAGTAAAAATGAGACACTGGGATCTTACCCTATCCATTCCTCTAATTTTGTTTTTAAGCGTCTCTGAAGCTAAAATAATTGTCAGTAGTCACACAGCTAGTAGCTAGTTAGATGTAAACCAGATCTCACTTAATCAATATTCTAATAGAAAAATAATTCAACCACCTACTATTTGCTTTAGCTTTGAGGTTAGGCTTTATGAACTCCATAATTATTCTCTGAATCAATCACAAATGCAGCCTGATTCTTAATGAGGCAAGTTGAAATTGGAAAAATGTGTGGTCTAATAAATGCTACTTATTAGGGCTTGGGAGATTCAGAACCATGAACTCTGCTTTTTACTCAATTTGTTAAGGGGGAAAAAGCCAATAAGAAGATGTAGTTTCTATATAGATCTCATCCACCAAATGTGGATTGTGACTTATAGACAGCTCAGGGGAGGAAATAAAACTTAGTTGACCGAAGAACTTTGGTAAGCAAATTATTGGAGATAGCGGATGTGTCAACTTAGGGCCAAAATCTAGAGGAGGAACTGTGGTGTCGTTAAATAATGTGAAAGCCACTTACTTCAAGTGCTTATTATTGGAAAGTGTTCAAGTAGTTATCATACACACATGAACTGATTTATGTAAATGTAAGGGGAAAAAATCCTGAGTCTTAATTGAGGGTTTGACAAGTTGGCTTTTACATATGGTTGTGCTAATATTTAATCTTTATTGTTGGCTTTTTAACTTTTTTATTTTATTATTTATTTATTGTATAAGCAAAGTATAGTCAGAGAAGAAAAATAAAAATATAGATTAGCAAATAAAATTAACTCATAATTCTACCACTCAGAAATAACTATTAACACAAGTATGCATACACAGACACACACATGTTAATTCATACACTTAAATTCTTATTTTGCTCTATGACAAAGGGAATTAATATAAGCTTTTAAACCTAATACAGTAGTACCTCATTATATCAAAAAAATTCATAAAAATGAAAAAGCCATTTCATACTACAGACTTCAAAATTTTACAATTATTGTGCTAAGTACTTAATTACCCAGCACTCCCTTTTCCTCAGGAATGTATAAAGGCCTTATGACAACAAATTCAAGTCTAATTCAACAAGGCTTTATTAAACACTTTTAATTGTTCCAATATTTAAGAAAATATAAAATAAGTGTCTATGTTTTTAAGGAATTATTCCTGCAAGGAGCACACAAAAATTTCAACTTGGGCAAAATGATTGATAGGAATCAAGAAATACACATTTAATTTCTGATCAATGTCCCTCTTCAGTGTTTCCATTACAGAGTGGCAACAACATTTCCTAACTCTTCCTTCTTCATAAGAGTATTATAAAAGCAGATAAATTTCATTATGCACTTTGCTCTCTCAATATTTTTCAAAGTTTGCTGTCACCTACTTGCTATTACAGTCCTCTGGATAGATGGAATTTCTACTACAGTTTGCAGACACAGAAGATGAATTTTTAAATTTTATATATCTAGAGAGAGATCAGTCTTTTTGTGGGGTGGCAGGAAGGACAACTGATGCAGCCACTTGTAACCTACTTTGTAATTTTGTGCTCTTTTACATTTTGTTTTCTAACTTGGTTTAATATCTCCTTAATACTATAAGGTGCCTTGTACACTGCTGCTTCTTTTGCTTGGAATTCTCTTCCCCCCACCCCTTCACCTGTAAATTCCTCTCTTCCTATGGTTCCCAACCCAATTATCCCTTCCTTAGGGAGGCCTTTGCCAATGCCTACAAGTCAGTTTTTCCAACTCCCATGTTTTCATATTCCCAGTTTATATCCTCTTTCAAATATCTCAGTTCTCCAAGAGAACAAGAACCGAATTCATCTTGTTTAACCAGTAATCCTAATGCCTGGCATATAATAGGTGAGAAATATGTGTGAAATGAGTAAATGCCTGTGGTTGCCTGGTCAGTGAAATGAAGGAGAAATACTGGTCGCTCTTATTTCCCAGACCCGACATTTCCAAATAGAAAATAATTATTTTATCTTAGCCAAAAGAACCTAAAAACATATACCATCATACAAGAAACAGATTAATAATGTGGCAAAGCTTGGCTACGTGGCAAAAGAAGCACAATGGACTAGAGATAGACTATAATAGACCACCTTTAGTAATGATTTTTTTTTCCTTTTGCCATTCCCTGCACTTTGGTATCTAAAAAAACTTATACAGCAAATGGTACAGTTAAGTATGAGGAATACTTGGAAGATCTGGACACAGAGCATGTCAGCTGTCACCAAGAACATGAATCCTCAGCTGTTGCCCTTTTTTCTCCTTACAAGTAAGTCCTGTCACACAGCACTATAAAAAGGAGGGGGCATGTCAAGAGAAATTTCATTTTGTTCTGATTATCATATTAAGTTACTCATGATCAAGGCTTCAGAACACCTCTAAATTTGTTCTCCACGTGTAATTTCTATGTAACTAATAATGCGTATGTGACATAGATATACATTGTGCCCAATAGGATCAACCATTTCAAAAAGACCTCAGTGCTATAAATTGTGAATATTTTTATACTTTCCTTCTATAATATACCTGACCCAAAACACAAGAATGTTGATTAGGAATGAGATCTTACACCTCTTTCCTTTGAAGTTTCAGATTTTCTACATTTTTGTTGTTGTTGTTGTCGTTTGTTTGTTTTAGTTCTTGTTTGTTTTTTCTAAAATAAACTTTTTATTTTAGAATACTTTTAGATTTGCAAAATAGTTGAGAGGAGAGTTCAGAGAGTTCCTAAGTATCCCACACCAAGTTTTCTCTATTGTTAACATCTTAAAGCATATGGTACATTTGTCATAACTAATGAGCCAATACTGATACATCATTATTAGCAAAAGTCTATATTTTATTCAGATGTACTTAGTTTTTACCTATGCCCCTTTCTTTTTTGTTTTTCTTTTTTTTTTTTTTTTTTTTGAGACGGAGTTTCACTCTTGTCGCCGAGGCTAGAGTGCAGTAGTGCAGTGCTGCGATCTCGGCTCACGGCAACCTCCACCTCCCAGGTTCAAGCAACTCTCCTGCCTCAGCCTCTCGAGTAGCTGGGACTACAGGCTCGCCACCGTGCCCAGCTAATTTTTGTATTTTTAGTAGAGACGGGGTTTCGCCATGTTGGCCAAGATGTTCTTGATCTTCTGACCTTGTGATCCGCCCGCCTCGGCCTCCCAAAGTCCTGGGATTACAGGCATGAGCCACCGTGCCCGGCCACTAATGACCCTTTCTTTTCAGGATTCCATCTAGGATACTATATTACGCTTATTCACGATGTTTCCTTAGGCTTTTTAAAAGCTTCTCAAACAGTCCTTATTTTGGTAACATTGACAACTTTAGGAAGTTATTGTCAGTAATTTTGTAGAATATTCCCACAATTTGGATTTGATGGGTGCTTTTCCTCATGATTAGACTGGGCTATGGGTTTTTGGTGGTCAAAGACTACCTCAACCTCATGGTCAAGGTTAATATCAAAGTAATGTCATGCTATGCTTAGAGCAGGTACCCTTGATATGATAAGAATGGTACTTTGCCTTTGTGATTTCTACTTTTCAAGAAAAAAATTCTATACCAACATATTTTCCTCTGTGCATTCATAAATCAATAATATGTATAGTTAATAACACAAAGGGATTTAGATATATAGTAGAATCAGACAATTTCCCTTCATATTATGAAATAAAGTGTTCCTATTTCAAATTTGGGGTATTTGAGTTTTTAAAATCAAGGTCATTGGTGACATTACTAATGTAAAACATATTTTGAGTGAGTGGATAAAACATTTGGATTAATATATTTTATATTGTTTTATTTTCCGAGTGCAAGAAAGACCAAAATATTTTTGCCCAGAACACATAAATCTCCTTTATCTGTTTAACCTTGTCATAGATTTTAAGGGATTTGTGCACATGAAACAAAGTATTGATACAAATTAGGAGTTAAAGCAAGATATATCTATCTCTCAGTAATTGCAGAAAATCCCAATCTATCTTTGAATGATCCAAAGGAAAACTGGTGAACAAATTTCTGCTATTTATGAAGATATTTCTGTTTTAAACATAGCGCTATTTTAAAAATCTATTCTGATTATTTAAATATGAGACAATATTCTAGGTAAAATATGTTCAGATTCTTCTGAGTGTCTTGTATGTAAAAAATGAGTATCAGCAGCTAAATTTAGGTAATGATTGAGTCCTTGGTATGGGGAAACAAGGGAGGAAGCTATCAAAATGTTTTTCCTTTAACATACATGGATAATATAATTCAGTAGTTCATGCCACCATGTGAAATAGGAGACTGATTAACTGTGGGTCAATTGTAACTCAGGTGAATTATTTCTGATCTGACAGTCTCAATCTTGCTTAGTTGTAATATATGGACAGAAATAGTGATCTTCTCCAAGTTGATGAATGCTTTTATATCAGACTCAAGAAAGTAGCTAATGAATCTATATCTTTAAACACAACAATTTAACAATTAGAATATATGTGTATTCACACATACATTTGTATACATGTATGGATGTATATATACACACATGCAGTAAATGTATACGTGTGTGTATATACACACATGCAGTAAATGTACGTGTGTGTATATATACACATACAGTAAATGTATGCGTGTATGTATATATATCCTTTATATATATAAAATGTATAAATGTGCTATTTTAAACCCAAACTTTTTTTTAAACTAGTTAATAACTACTCATTAATTAAATATCTCACAAGTTAAAACAACAGAAATGAGAGTGGGACTGAGAAATAACTGATTACTAATTGTAACCCCCTCTCTGGGCAGAATTTACCACATACAAAGTTATGAAATGCCCATTGGTTGTCTTATATTTCTTAATATGAGTCTAGCCCTGCAAACTGAGGAAACCAAGGACAGAAAAGGAAAAACTTTCAAGTTACCACAACTTGCACAGTGTTGATAATTAAAGTTCTTTTCTCTCTTTATGTCTCTAAAAATGTATTTTGTCTCTCTGATATGGACAAAAGATTTATGTGATAAATAATTATACTTTACACCATTCAGAAAATAAATAAGTATCTACTTTTCTTGAAAGCTACTTTACTATTAGAAAAGTTGTTTTGCAAGAAGGTAAATCTTGCTGTCATTTCCATCCATTCTATATGCTTCATTAAATTATACAAAGAAAATTAAATTATAGGAAGTCATCTTGAAGTTTTTTAGCATAGAATTCACTACAATTAAAGGAAGAAAGAGTGTCAGAGTCTGTGCTCCCTAGAAGGGAAGCCATTTTAAGACATGATGGGCTTTCCTTATACGTCTGCTTTTTTATTTTTAACCACCACCACCTCTTTGCTGACCAACATTTCCTTGCATATTATGGCAATGAGGGAGGAGCATGAGCAAAGGAGCTGTGTGAAAGTTGGTGATACTCCCTGCCAAAATTCCAGGTTGAAATGGAATCCTTCAGTAAAGTCTCTTAGGCAAGGTGGGAAAAAAAGATTTACCACTTCAGCAGAACTGTAATTCTACCAAGAAAAACTACAGTCAATCTACCTCACTGTCACCAAAGGATCTGAAGCTGCCTTTGTCATATTTCTTTCTCCTTTATATATGGAGGTGGGGGAAAAAAAAAAAAAGGAAAGAGAGTTAAAAAAAATTGATGAAACCCTGACCCTTTAGATTCCATTTATAGTCTGAGCCGGAATGCCATCCCCCTTGACTAGAGAACTGTCCAATCCAGCCGCATGTGTCAAGATTCTATTAGGCACTAAGTGAAATATATATGCATGCCCTTATACCGTTTAACACTCTGGGTCCACCTTCAAGACACTGGGCTGTGGATCAACCCAACCACCACTCCTCTTCCAAGAATCATTTTGACAGGTTCTTTTGGAGGAACTCCTTCTCTTTTTAACCCACCCTTTAAAAAAAAAAAAAAAAATGGCACCAAAGAAAGACGTGAAGAAACCTGCGGCTGCAGCTGCCCCAGCCCCGGCACCGGCACCTGCACCTGCCCCTGCCCCAGCCAAACCCAAAGAAGAAAAAATTGACCTCTCTGCCATTAAGGTAACTAAATGGATGAATTGTTTGGTCACTGAAACATCTTTCAATAGTAAGGATCTCTAGGAACTTGCAAAGGCGTGTATTTTTCATTGAGAGGAATAGCTTTATTTAGTGAGCTGGTAGATTTTGAAGAAGAGAATCCTGCTTTTAAAAATGAATGCCAGCATATAATTTCAAAAATTAATAGAGTATGGTATCATGTGTGAAGCCTGTGCTTGCTCTATTTTTTATTCTCAAGTTTCCATTTTCCCCTAAATTGCACTTTTACTATTTAGGAGAAAAGTATATATGTTTAACGGTGTTGCATTTAAGAATATTTAAACCAGTGTTTGGGTTTTAAATAAAATCTCTCTGGAAACCAGATCCCTTACTTACAACTACATCAAAAGGAAAGTTTTAGCCCCTACTTATTTCCAGAAGTTTAAAAACAGCTGATGGCCCAGTTGTCCTTTATGGATTTGACAGTTGCTTTACTTCTTCTGTAAAAGAAGATTTTTTGCAATTCAAGTTAATTCTCCCTTCAGCTTTGCCTAATAAAATTTGATACAACACTAAATGAGATTTCAGTGCAGAAAATTATGCACTCAAGTGTTTCAGTGACTATAACTGTCATCTTATTTATCCACGGTATCTAATTCAGAATTTGTGAGTTTCTTCAAAATGAAACTAACAAAAATAATTATAAAACTTGCTATTTACATGGCTTTTAGCTTATGTCTTACAGTATTTGCATACTGATCTTGAACTAAGAAAAATGTGATTAATTATTGTGTTAACATTTTGTTCTCAATTATTGTGGCAATTTGTTCTCAATTGCCAAAAGATTATCTGCTTTTGGAAAAATAGGTACGTCTGTTAACTTGCAGTGATGTGACTCATTAAATGTGCACCTTCTCTTCATTCACTGAACTCTGATTGGCTCATATTACAATTTGAAAATTTTTATCTAAGGAAACCTGCCTTATATGGAAAACCAATGAGCAAAAGTGCCCATGAGGTGATCTTTTCACTTAAGCCAAAAGTTGTATATGTAATAAATCTCAATTTTGCCAATTGACCATCGTTTACTTGTAACTATGATGCTGACCCATAAACAAACATTTCATTGACTATTTAACTATAGAATTTTTTAAGTCCCAAAAACATTTAGTTAGATCACCCTTAGACATTATGTAATGAATTTAAATATATTCATAATTTATATAAAATTCCAGTTAAACATGAAATTTTGTTTAAAGTATAAGTAAATTATCACGAATATTTAATCTTTAGTTTGTAGGTATTTGGAGTATTTGAAAAAAATTGGTCATAGAATATAATATTGATTAAGAACTATTCTTAATGGATATCCATTTAGGAGGACAAAAAAAATATATGTCAGGTCTTCTTTCTACCTTGAGGACTGCATGCATACAGTTCTTTAAGAGGAAACCAAATTTTTCATCTCCAGCAATCCTAGTTAATGTATCCTTTATAGATGCATACTGTCTATACTACACAATAAGTGAGATCATCGCCATGATAGTAATTCTGATTGTCCCTCATCTTTAACTCTGCACTCTATAGTAACATCAGACATATGAATCAGTGTCAAAGCTATTCCTTTACTTATTGTGATATATAAGACAATGTTACCTGTTTGTATCTGGTATTACAAACTTCTGGAAAGAAAAGAAAATGTACCTTTTTACCTAAGAAGCAAATGAAGTATCTAACTAATGAAAACAGGCATTAATTTTCTTCCCTGAGGAACTGTGTAAGAATGCATACATAAATAAAAATTTAGTTTGGCAGGTGCGAGATCTCCAAGAAAAGACAAAACATCTCTTTTCTAATCCAGAAATTAAGCCAATTACTTGTTCATAGTCAGTAGAGAAGCAACACTTTTCAGAATCTTGAAAATTTGTTTATTATTATGTCAATATGTTAAATTGACATATTGACATTCATCTGTCAATATGTTAAATTGAGTTGTACAAGCTTAATATTGTGTAATATTGTAAGGATACAATATGAGCTTGTACAACTAAGCAAAAGAAGGAAATTACCTCTGGAGTGTCTCTATGAGAATGCGGTATGCTCCATCTTTATTATTTCATTGCAGAACAAGAGATGTGATGGATTCTAATAAGGGACACAAATCAAAAAGAAGTTAAATGAATCTGGAAGAAACAGGAAAAAAAATAACCTTTATCTTCCATTCAGAAGGCCCATTTGCAACAGAGAAAAAAAAGAGAAACAAATGGAAACTAACACACTTTTTTAAAGAAATGTAAATGTCTTCAATGCTTTGCATTCATTAATATGAAATAAATCAGTGCATATTTAGATGTATTCTAGCATGGCCAAAGAAAGTGATACAACTTGAGAATTTTATAAACTTTAATTTTATCCCAGGAGGTAACAGACCTAATTAAAACATACATTAAAACATTTTATATTATGATGTTTTTAATCACTTAATAATGTTTCTAGATATATTACCTCATAAAAGCTATACAATTTTTTCAAGCAGATAAAATGAACTTTAAAGAAATTAATAGAGCTGTTATATGTATTCATTAACTTCCTGAAAATTCAATAAAGAACAAAACTTAATTGGATTATAAACTTTCTTTCATAAATCATATAAGGTTAGAAACTTGGCTGTCCTTTAGACTTTGAGTAATGCTGTAATTTAATCATAACTGCATTTGTGTAGTACTATAGTCAAATTTCTCCATAGTATTCCCAGCTAATATCTATGTTTCATATTGTAATATGCTACATTTAATAGCCATATATTTGATTCCCCCATAAATCTTGAATATAATTAATTAGTTTTATCAACTTCTTAAATGTGCTTTCCAATCTGATTTCCTGGTTTGTTAGTTATTAGTTCACAACATTTCTTCAATTGTTCTGACACAAATTTTATGATACTCTCTGAAGGAATGCTTACTTGATGTCCAATCCTAATGGATTTTCTATGAGTACCCTTTTCAACGACAAAGTACTGCTGATATTTGAACACTAAAGTTATTGTCCTTGGTGGTTCTAAGCACTCTTTGCCTTCAGAGAGCTAATACTTCCAGTAACCCAGAACAAAAGAACACAGCCTAACAGAATCACAGTTACAGGAATTAAAACCCAGCATAAGTATGGTTGTAGGTTCCAAAAGAAGAATACGCATTGCTCAAAACTGCAACCAAGCAAAATAATGAAAGTAATAACATAACCATGTGCCTAGATTGTAGATCTTCAATGTGTAAGTGAATTTTCTGCATGATGCATGCATTGTATATCAGTATTGCTGTGAAGTGATGGGATTGTGAATCATGTCTCTCACTGTGCTGTTTGAGTTTTAATTCTCGTTGTATTCACCGCTTAATCAGGTCAGCACTGACTAGATATTGTGAGCGATATTATAAAATGTGGTAAAGGTACAGAATGCATTGACAGAAACTATCAAATAACAAATCTTGCATCAACAATTGACCACATGCTTGGGAAGATTTAAACTTTCAATTTAATGTATAAGGTAGAAATCTAATGTTCCCAAATGCATCTACTTACTGATGGGTATTCAGTGGAGGCAGATAGTTGTATATGCATTGTGGCACCCAATTTGTTTTGGCCCAGGTATAGGATTACTTTTGTTCATCTGTAAGTTCTTTTTTCGGATTTCTAACAAAGCTAATATAAATCCAGTTTCCTTTAGAAGAATTTCTGAGAAAAATCAAATGAAGTCATGCTCCACAAAAGGCTCTGAAATCTATAAAGCTTTTTGTAACAATAACCAAGATTCATTGTGAATTTACTCTTTGCCATGTTGTCTTATTTAATACTCACAATAGTACACTGAAGTTGTTGTGTCCACTATTCACAAGTAAAGAAACTGAGCTTAAAAGAGGGTAAGTGCTATACATATGATCAAATAAGTAGTTAAGTGATGGACCTAGGGTTTAACTTAGCAAGCAAAATCCAGAGTCAACTGTGTTAACCATATCCGAAACTACCACTCTTATTTATAAAAAGTAAGTTGCTGTTTCTAAGAATGTGTAAAGGAGACCTTTTTACTCTTAAGGGTATGAGGTAGAGTGGTTTTTATATTGCCCTGCACAGTCCTGTGTAACCAGAAGAGGGGATGACAGACACATCAGAGCAAGTTCACCAAGACTTTTGACCTTGACTGTTCACTACTATTCTGTTCTCCACAGCTTTTCCCTATCTTAGCACCTGACAACTTGGGTGTTTTGTTCTACAGAAGGAGGGTGAAATATCAGGAACCTAGAAATGTTCCTATTCATTTTGTTCCATCTTCCTATAAGATGTTGTAAATGGAAAACGGATATTTTTTAAATGCTATTAGATATAATGAAACTGAGTTTTTCTAGTAATTTTGGTTTTGTTTAATGAAACACACATACATCAAATATGACCTTCAACTTTTGCTATCAGGCTAATTTTCTAAGGAGGGTATGAGATCTCTATTTTGTTTACAAAAAACAGCATTATTTAAACTGGAAATCCCAACCTATATTCTTTGGGATGGTATGCAGAAATACAATGCCACATGTACAATATGATAAAACCTTAACCCTAACTACTCTGAGTAAAAGAACACATGTAATCAATTTCTAATTAGAAAAACATAGTAAAAATATGTATAGGTTGTTTCTAACTTTTCTTTACATGATCTTAAAAGTTTGTTTTCTTTTACTCTGGCCTTTTAATAGTTCAAATTAATTTTTAATACAACTGTAATGTTAGCCAATTGCAATATTAATCCATTTGCAGTGTAAATATAACCTCAGGAGCAAATCAGAAATTATTTGACACTATCACTAGGTATCAGTATCACATATCCTCTTTCAAATGTCTGTGCTGTAACAGAAGAGAACAGGTGGAGAGAAATGGGAAAATATTAAAGGGCATTTTGTAATTTTCTCTAGAATTATATTTTGATGGATAATGCCTTTGAAAGGAAAATGCAGCTTTGAAAAGAAGAGATATGTTCACCAATTAATAGTAAATAACACTTTTAAGTAAAACTAAATATTTGCAAGACAAGGAGACCATAAAGTGACCGTGCCAAATTTAGCTCTCGGCATTTTAGTGCTGCAAATGAACCCCTGGCAAGTTGTTTTTAGAACTCATTCCATAATTACCTAGTATTAAGCACCATCTGACTCATGGTGGAAAGGATTATATTTAGTCTGCGCTGATACTACACTTTCTTCTGCTGCTCTTCAGACTGAAATACTTTTCATATAAAAATAAGATCTTCTGTGGTTGTTTCTATATCAACTTCTACAGTTTGTTTCTTACCTCAAATCAGAATTTGAAGGGCAAAAATTACAATATAAAAGTAGAAATGGCTTCAATTATTCTAGTTAAAAGGTATATTATATGGACGATAAATTCTGGCTATTCGGGTCACAAATTAGTAACAATGAAGTGAAGCCAGACAAGAAAAGTATCCCTAAAGATATAACTACATCTTACCAACTTTATACTCTTCCTTTCACTGTGATAAAGTACCTATTAAATGTCCAGTGGCATATGTCTCCTGTTTATAAAAAAATCCAATGGGCTTGAACATGGTGTTATGAAGTTATATTTTGTTTAATTCCTGTTTATCTAAATTACTTCAGACTAATATTACCTATTGAATTTTTAGGCATCCTTCCTTTCCCATTAAAATCAGTGAGTTGAAGTAGATTCTACTGACAAAAGGATGGAAAACTCACAACATTGCAGAAACATAAGGAATCCTAGAAATCGTGCAGTAGAATATTTTGTACTGAGGAACTATAGCCTAGATGAGAGAAGTTATTTAATCAAAAGACCCATGATTTATGATAAGAAAGCTAAAACAAAATTCCCAATCTAGCTCTCTTTCCACAAGTTCTTTAAGTCTCCAGAATGGCAATGCCAATATTCTTATCCCTGCTGTCACAAAAGGAACTTTTATTCCAGACAAATAGGAAGAAGCAGATATTTATGTCTTAAAACATACACACAAAGATTTCTTAAAATGAAAGAATGAACAAAAACACAACGTAGGTTTTTAAGAAATTACATGCAAACAAATGCACAAAAGAGACAAAAGTATGGCCAGCTCTCAAAAAACTTTAAGTTTCTTTATCAACTATTAATCATGAGAAAGCTAATGAGAAAACTGAAAAAGTATAACAGGTTGTGTTTCTAGATTTTTATTAAAATTCACTTAGACCTCGCTTAGTTCCTGTAGGTCTGAATTGTTTTAATAGTTGAGTTTTTGCTCTTATGTGACTGAATTCAGTTGACTGATCTAGGACTTCATAGCACGAAATTAAGGATTTTATCGCGAGCCAGATCAAATTATATAATCTAACCACCTAATCTCTCTTATATTACAGAAACTGGGCTGGTACCATATTCTCAATACTCTTAATTTCCCCTGTTTATACCATATTATAGTAACTAGACTATATATATATATATATTAGCCTAAGTATATCCTATGTTGAAGTCAAAAATGCAAAAATATTTATTTCGTTCGACTTGAGTTATTCTGAAGCACAAAACTCCTAAGAGTTCCAAAATAGTGCTTTTCCTGGCCTTTTATGGTGGTTCCTAGAAACTCTGTGAGATTGGAGTGAAAATTAGGTAAAGTTTAAGGATTTATATACATCCAGATCTTTGGTCTCTCTGCCAGGCGTTAAATCAGAGAGCACACAGCAGTGTTTTCTTTGATTGAAAACTGGCCCTGATTATATTAGCTTCTTTATTTAGCCTTTCTAGTCATTAGTCCCCATTGTATGTTGCAAGGACCATCGAGTTCTTTGAAGAATGTAGTCTATGTTCCTTCCCAGGGCATTTTCCCCCAGTATTCGATGTTACATGTCTCCCCAATTATCTTTAATTATAGCTCTTCTTCTTTTACTAAGGCTTAACCTACATCAATTCCAGAGCTGTTTGATTAGCAGCATTTTAATATTTTTTCTGTAATTCAATTCTTTGTTAGGTTGGTACAAAAGTAATGGCAAAACCGCAATTACTTTTGCACCAACTTAATATATACATTTTTCTGATGTTTAATTAGTTAACTTAATCTCATTATTACTATTAGAAAGATGCTTCTCAAAGTAAAAAAGAATTTGTAAACATTGTAATAAAAATTTTTTAGTAGCAGTATGTTGCAGACTACTATTACCTAAATCTGGCATCAAATGATAGCACGAATCATAAAAATGTGGAATGTAACTAGTTTACTAAGAGTCTAAGATAAAATGTAGGCTAGAATATAAAAGAGCCTTAAAAAAAAACAAATTGAGGATTGGAAAATTAGAAGTCCAGGTCAAAAACATTTATATAAAATCTAAAGGAAAGTGCTAGAAATATAAAAGTACATATATCAATAATTCAAAATGAACATGCTAACTTTGAGCAGGTGAAGTCTTTTCCCTCAGGGTGCACAACATTCTAGAGGAGAAGTTTATATTTGAAGGGGGAGCTTAGGATATACATGTTCTAATAATTTCAACTTAGTGAAAATCTATTGAGCTTCAAATATAGGCAAGGTATTCTATAGAGAGTTATGGAGGGATGAACCCTAAGAATAAGGCAAGGGAAGTGCTCTATCGGAGACAGGTTGGGGTAGGCTTACATCCAGGTCCACCTCAGGAACAAATGACTTCGGGAATGACCTATGCTTCCCAGTTTACATTCAGGAAGGTTAAAAAACTTTCAGTGGGATGAAGAGCTGGGTGATGTTGAATACTGGGGGAAACAGAGAGGAAACATTTCTTTCAAGGGAAACAAATGTTATCAGGGCTTGTCGCATATTTAATTTGTAAAAAGAAGCAATGAGAGGAGAGCATTCCAGAGAGAAGAAAGGTAGATCTGATCTTTAAAACTAATTGATGACATAGAGAACTGAAGCCAAAACCAGCTGACATTGTGTATTCATATTACAAAATTAATTTGCCTTTGTTCAAAGGACTGATTACCCCATCACTATAACCCCAAGGAAGAGAGAGAGAAGATAAATTTTGTCATTCATAAAAGTAAGCCAGACAGAAGAATCGCTTGAACCTGGGAAGCGGAGGTTGCAGTGAGCCGAGATCACACCATTGCACTCCAGCCTGGGCAACAAGAGTGAAACTCTGTCTCAAAAAAAAAAAAAAAAAAGTGTGCCAGAAAAAAAAAATTGGATTTCCCATTTATTCTATGAGCACAGAATCTAGGTATTCTAGTTTTTAAACTACAGTTTTTTCTCTAGACTATACTGTAGCCTTCCCTACTGTTGTCAAATAAAGTACTCAAATATTTATACTGATTCTCAGTAAGTATCAAAAAAATCTAAATGCATTCTCTATGTGATAAAGGTATGGAGAAAGACTAGGGTGAAACAGTTAACGACTGCATACCACTTAACTGCTTCTATTATAATAATAAACTTTATAGTATCCAAGTTGTTAGAAACAGCTTACTCATAACATAAATACAACTTTTTTTTTTTTTAAGATGGAATCTCGCTCTGTAGCCCAGGCTGGGGTACAATGGTGTGATCTCAGCTCACTGCAACCTCCACCTCCCGAATTCAAGTGATTCTCTTGCCTCAGCCTCCTGAGTAGCTGCGACTATGGGCGTATGCCACCAGGCTCAGATAATTCTTGTATTTTCAGTAGAGGCAGGGTTTCACCATGTTGGCCAGGCTGGTCTCAAACTGCTGGTCTCAAGTAATCTGCCCACCTAGGCCTCCCAAAGTGCTGGGATTACACACATGAGCCACCACACCTGGCATAAATACAACTTTTTTTTTTAATTTTTTTTTTTTTTTTTGAGACAGAGTTTCACTCTTGCTGCCCAGGTGCAATGGCACGATCTCAGCTCACCGCAATCTCCGCCTCTGGAGTTCAAGCGATTCTCCTTCCTCAGCCTCCCTAGTAGCTGGGATTATAGGCATGCACCACCACTCCAGGCTAATTTTGTATTTTTAGTAAGTATAATTACAAAACTAAAAAAGAACACAAAGATAACATGGTAGGCTCTGATGCTTTCATTTATGTCAAAAATTATAAGATTCCAAATCTTGTAATATTCAAAGTTACACATTTCCACCTTTGTCTTTCCCTTCCATTTCCCCCTAATGACTCAAAGCATTTTTTATTTTTCTATTAAATTTCATTTCCCAATAACCTTTCAAAATATCAAGCTATTCATCAAAATGTTTACCTGGGTACTAATAATTTTAAAATTATATTTTCAATCTTCATTATGGGACTCAAGATTCTATGAGATTTTTTTCTTACTTATAAACTTAGAGCCAAAAGTGATATGCATATTAAATGCTGATTTCTTCTGAAATGGTTTGAGGAGAAGCTACAAAGTATATGTCTTTCTAGAAGGGAAGACTTCATGCTTTTTGTGACCATCCCCTTAAAAACAGTTGCTGAAGCAGTACTCAAGTTACAATTAATCTCCAATATACATTATGCCTGTGAGCTGCTTTAAACATGTAGAAAACTGATAAATATTTGTCTGAACTTTAGTGGACATCCTAAGAGGATCTTTTCCTGTACCACTTTTCCCAGTACCATTTCCAGAAGGGAGTTTCCCGCTATTTTCAGGTAAGCTACCATGAAAACCCATTGCTGGCCAATCCCCTAGATACCTTTAAAATTCTAAAATACAGTTTTGGCTGGGCAAGGTGACTCATGCCTGTAATCTCAACACTGGGCAGGATGATGGCTTGAGGCCAGGAGTCCAAACTAGCCTGGGCAACATAATGAGACCCTGTCTCTACAAAAAGTCAAAATAAATATTAGTCGGGTGCAGTGGCACACGCCTGTAGTCCTAGCTACTCAGGAGTCTGGGGTGGGAAGATCACTTGAGCCCAGGAGTTTGAGGCCGCAATGAGCTGTGATTGTGCCACTGCACTCCAGCCAGGGTGACAGAGCAAGACTCTGTCTCAAAAATAATAAAATAAAGTAAAGTACAATTTCGTATTCCACAAGCTCTGCCATGCATTCTTTTGGCTTCTTGGTCTAGGGACTGAGCCATAGAGTGTTTGCCAAGGCAGAAGTAGAAACAGAAGCAGCATGATCTAGTAAGAACTTATGTGTAGTTAAAAAAAAAATGTATAGGATGAGAGAAAAATAATGTAAAAATGATCTATCAGCTTTCCTGCCTAGAAAAACTTCTGAAAATAAAGAATATGACTACTCAGCCATTATAAAGATAACAAGGAGGGAAGAAAATAACCAGACCTAACGTCAGGAGACTAAAGGAGAATGATGAAAAGCGGAGATCAAAACTATTCCTGGCTTAGATTATGCTTGTAAAAGAGTGATCTTTAATTGGAGATTGAAAGATCTGACCAGATTGTCACTTGAGTGCATCCTAAGAAACATGCAGAATGCGCATGGCCTTTTCAAGTCCTCTGAACTTTACCATAAACGACAGCACTTCAGAGGATGTTCCTTCTATAGGAACGTCCATTTGAACGTTGCCATTTGAAACCCCAAACCAGTCCCATCCAAAAACTTGCATTAATACCAAAACTTGCTGACTAGAAGTTTGCAAAGTCCACGGTCATCAAGAGAAGGGTCTGGCCCAAGACCTTAAAGAAATTCTAAGCTCTTCTGCCATTGAACAAATAGGAAGCTTCTTAAAGGAATATGCTCCAAGAGAACATCTTGGAAGTAAAGACCATCAAAGTACCGACAGGCTTCCATCTCACTATGGCTGTCTACTCCAAGGTTCTGGTCACCTAAAAATAGCTCTCAGGGTACAGATCCATCTTTCCCTTTGCCCTAAGAAAGCTAAAGAACTCTCCAAGGGGTGTGGCAACTTATCTCTGAAACCTGATGCTAGCTGTGAAGTCAAAGCTTGCCCAGAAATAAAAGGAAGCCTCAGCCAGGGAGGACCCCACTCAGGGACCGGAGCAGCCCTCAACTCACTCTTCCGCTTCCCTGCTGTGTTGCAGCCCAGCCGCTCCATCATGGTGGGTCCTATGAGACAACAATTTGTCATTTATAGGAGAAAATAGATAGAGGATATGATCTTATTGAGAAGAAAGATAGGCAAAGAATGGAACTGAGGAGAGAACATATTCAATATGAGTCTTTAGTATCTACTTTTGGGTTTTGTTGAGATCCATTAAAGATAGGAGTAAATAATTAGAGCTGTTTATCAGCTGGAAAAATACATCTTCCAAGAGCTGTGCTTTATGCTTCACCAACTCTTGCTGTATCACATAAGATTCATTATATCTAAATTTAGAAGAAAAAAACCTGTAGCTACAGCAAAATATTATACATTAAAATACAATCCAGTGATGCTGATAGCTAAAACTAAGTAAACTGCTTTTGATGCATTGGGTTTTGTATACTATTTTTTTAAGCACTGGTTAAATAGAAGACAGACTTAAGGTAGTCTTTTTAATGTGTATATCTGTACTTTAACACCGTGTATCTTATTAAGCATATCTTAAATATACTATAGATGATTTTTCTAGGAAGTATTAAGTGTAGCATTTGTTAAGTCATTAAGATACAGAAAGATATTCCCTAATTATCTTTTGCAATAGCTTTTTATGTTCCTAGATTCAAAAGTATCCTAAGGCAACCTTCTTAGGCCAAGACACCTACATAGCTTCCTAAAAATCTCAGAGCAACCCGCACTTATTCTTCTGTCAATGCATTTGAAAGAGTACTAGTTTTTTTTCTTTCTTTCTCTTCCTCACCACTGCAGTCCTTCAGTGCTGACCAGATTGCTGGTAAGTGAATTGAGTTTCTCTGCTACAGATGTAGGCACAGCACTGCCTAGTTTCTGCAATATTACTTATCTTCAAGGCATGTTACATTATGGCTCAACCTGTTAGTGTCCAAGCTATGCCTGAACTCTGAAAAGTAGGCTGACTTTTGGAGCTTACTTTGAAGATTACTCAGGGAATGAGCTGGATACAACTGAAAATCAGAACATTTTTGTTTGGTTAAAACATTCTTTGTGGTCAATTTCTTTCTAACAGATCGAGTTCTCTAAGGAACAGCAGGATGGTAAGTTTAAAAGCTATGGTTGTTAAATGTGCACACTCATAAAGATGGCATGTGTGAAAACCAACTCCCTTGGGATGAGATTAGCTCTTCCTAATTATCCCCACTGGTGTTGCCATTCTAAATATAAATTGCTCTCGATCACTCTAAATATAAATTAGCTCAACCTGAAACGATTGCTGATACTCAGTAATCAAAGGTTTAACAAACAAAAGATAAGCACCACAAAATAGGCCCTTACATTTACTGATATCTAAATAAAACCAATTTGATACAATAGATAATACCATATATATATATATATATATATACCAAAAAGATGTAGATTTTAGATGGTTAAATTGCTAATATAATCCTTTGAGATTTGACAAGTCTGAATTGTCAATTTGAAAAACAAAATTTATTATAAAACTGCCCAATTACTAAACCTATATCATTTCAGTGGATAACATAATGAGTTGTAGAACAAAAATGAATTCAGAAACAAAGAAGAATTAATTTGTCATAGAACTGTAGAAGGAACATTAAATGTCTCCTGGTTTAACCCCTTCCTGAGATATGCAAGACAGACTCCAGAGAGGTGACAAGACTTTCTCAATGACTCAAAGAATTAGTGATAGGAGCAAAATCTGACATTAGTTTAAGTTGATTAAAAATTTATTTTATAAAAACGATTACTAGCTAGGAGACTCCAAACTCTTAAGATTCAAGAGAATCTGAATAGTTTCTCTAAAAAGTCAACCTTTTCACCTTTGGGTCTTTGGATCCAACAGATCCCACACTCCACAGGAGCTTAATGTTTTCATTAGAAAGTGCAGGGAGGAATGTTTTATGGAGTGAAAGAGTCACGTATCTAAATGAACTGAGACATAAATAATATAGATGGAAGGAGGAGAAAAAATTAGCTTCAAAATATTGTATAAATTAGAATATTGGTCATAAGTATTATGTCTGTATTACATATATTATGATATGAAAAATATAAATAATTATAATTATAGGTGATTAATAAGAACCTATTCAAATACTCAGTTCTCTACCTAAAGGATTCCACATTCTTCAAGTCTGTTTCTGCGTCTGAAATAGTTCATATCTGAACACAAATTGAGAAAAAGGGATATTTACTGTAGTACAGACTGGCATGCATCTGCATCATGGTTGATGGCCTCATGTAGACAGATTAGATGATTTGGTGACTCATAACTCAAGATTATTTGAAATTATACTATGAAGGACTTTTTTCTCATTGAAAACAATTGGTGATTCTACCATAATTTGTTTGATTTTTAATGCATTTTAACTAGTGATGCTGCTACATTGTCACCTACAGCATCTCAGTCCTCTCAAATAGCTAATTTACAGTTGTTGTGACCAAACTATTGTAGGATCAAGCAATGGAGGACTTAAAAACCCTTGCAAGGACTCAAGGATTTAACGTTGAGCGTTAAACCTTTTATTGCATCTGTGAAATAGATTTTAGATACAGAAGTTCAGTAAACATGGGTGTAGTGTACTGTTTTCTTTGTGGCAAGAAAACAAATGTAAGCATTTTAAATTATGTGGAAAAACTATAGTTTCTTAAATGAAAGTATTCTTTAGTTTGTTTCCTTGTTTAGTGGTTAAAGAATTTTGTTCATGGCTGCTCTATTGGAATCTATCACAGGATTGAAGGAAAGGGTGCAAAAACTGGAAAATTACATCATTCTAAAGGTCCAAGTCTTGTGCTCTCCAGTAGACACTAGCCACATGTGGCTATTTAAACTTTAATTAATTAAAAATAAAATTTAAAATCCATTTTCCTCACTTGCACTAGTCACATTTTAGTGTTCAAGAGCAACAGTTAATAGCCACCTTTTTGGACAGCCCAGAATGACAATTCCATTATTATCAAAAAGTTCTAGAACAATACTGTTATAGACCAGAGGTTAGCAAACTTTTTCTTAAAAGGCCAAATAGTAAGTACGTTAGGCTTTGCTGCCAGTAGAGTCTCTGTAAAAACAACTCCACTCTGTCACTGAGGTGTGAAGAACGCCATAGACAATTCATAAAAGAATGGGAATGGCTGTATCCGAATCAAATTTTATTAAAAAGAAACAGGCAACCAGCCCCTGGAAAATAGTATAACCAGCCCTGGTATTAATTCTTCAAGAGAATAAGTAAACTTTGGGTTAAAACTCTGGGGTAATAAAATAGTGTCTTTCTGGTCTCTGCCTTTAAATCACCAAAAGTGTTAATGTCAGAGTGATTCTATTACAGCCCATAAAATCCTATTTCTACTTCGGCATCTGACCAGGGTAATAGTGAGCCTGCTGAGCAGTCTGTCCATGAAAGCCTGAAGCCAGTAACAAGAATAGTTCAGTTTCACATGTCCCTTAGAAAGATGAAAAATAATATTTGACTAATGACTTCTCAGTGCCTGCAGCAAGTTTTTTAGCTTAGGGAATTGATCTGTAGTCAAATTGCATACAATTCGAGGGGGAAGTTTTAACAAATAATGGTAACATGATCTGTAATGAGTTGTGAATATAATGTCAATGCGATGTTAGATTAGGGGATGGAAGAATAGCAAGATGGAATACTTTGCTGAGTAATCTATCTAGACAGCACCTTTTGATCTGAAACCACTGATAGCCTAAAAAAAATGCTTTCACTTCTACCAATTTATTCACAAATGATTTTTTGAGTATTGTTGATATTAACTGGAAGTCACCAGCAGTACTTTTGGGTTTCCCAGAAAATGTAATCTAGTTTATAAGTTCTAAATAAAATGGTTTTACTGGCCCCCAGATCCACAGTAGCACCCTTTCTGTCTTTGATATACGTTTCTAAATTCTTTGTCACTATAATTTTGAAAGTCAAACCAGTTCTATCAAAAGAGAATGATGAAATTTAGAGAAAGTAATCAATACAATGATAATTAGAATAGAGAACACTTTAAAACATGTATTCATAAAAGAATGGGAATGGCTGTGTATACTTAATACACACACATACACACAAAATGAATCAAACTGGGAAAATGTGACTAAAATTGATGGCGTCTACCAATGTGAATATCTTGGTTATGATCATATAATTTTGCAAAATGTTACTACTGGAAGACACCAGGCAGAGCATACAAGAGATCTTTCTGTATCATTTCTTACAACTGCCTGTGAATCTACAATTTTCTCCATAAAACTGTAATTACAAGGCATACCGAAATTCTAAAGCTGATATAGCAACATATGTCCATATGTATTATTTGATAAAAGGGTAAAGTATAAAGAGATTATCACAGCAACACACCAAAACAAATATTTCTCCTTCTGAATTAATTATACCAGGAGCCTAATAGAGTCACACACTAGTTAATAAACTACAGAATGTATAGATTTGTCTCACCTTTCTAAATTTTTCCTGAAAAATAAAGTTATTCCTGGAGAAAACTGGTTAAAGGGATAACCTAGGAAATTTGTACCTCAAGAGGAGGTTTTTCTACATAATTTGAAAAGTTTGAGTTAACCTCATATACCATAAGACTGATTGAAAATTTGTTCTTTTTGAAATTTTGTTAATCTTGTTAATTATATGAGAGATTATTAAAATTTCTCAAGGCCTTAGAATTTTTTAACCCAATCCTGCTTTCCAGGCAGGTAAAGGAAATATGAATATGACTAGGAGCTCCAATTTCCATATCTGATTAACAATAACAGGCAACTTAAAGTTGGAAATGCTGTTTTAAAATAATCCCAAAAAGAAATGCTAAGTTTTTGCCAATGATAGTTGGAGATACAAAAAGAGAATCCAAGATAACAACTTGCACTGTTGGCAGAAGTTGTAAAACAGAAGAGTTTGAACTGAATTTTTGATGGAGTTAGGTTTAATTAATAGGTTAGAGGAAGAAAAGAGCACTCTAATGCTTCTTGCTTTTTGCAGAATTCAAGGAGGCATTTCTCCTGTTTGACAGAACAGGTGATTCCAAGATCACCTTAAGCCAGGTCGGTGATGTCCTTCGAGCTCTGGGCACAAATCCCACCAATGCAGAGGTCAGGAAAGTTCTGGGAAACCCCAGCAATGAAGGTAACGCATCAATTTTTCCAAGAAGTGTGGAAGTATAGGGAAGTGTGTAGCAGTGTGTGTGTGTGTGTGTGTATGTGTGTGAAAGAGAGAGAGAGAAACATTGATTTAAAAATGTTTCACATAGTAGGGCTCAGTTTATTCCTGATTGTGGTAAGTGTGCCTCTTGGCCATATAAAGTCTCAGCTTTTTTCTTTATAAAATAAGTTAAACTTCCTTTGAGAATTTGCAAGCATGGTAAAATGTCATGCTAATATCTAATGTTAAGCATTAAATATTAGAAATAATACCTAACGCTAACATCATTTCGAATGTTCATAATTAAAGGCTAATGAAATAATATCCAAATCTGCACATTTTTTCAGACTTCAAATCTTCAAAGGCAAAAACACATTTTGGCAAAGATGTTAAATATGACTTAAAACACTTTATAAACAATTCTGAGTAAATTCCAGTGGCACAGTTCTAGAGAAGTTCTCCTCTGATAAAAGCTGTGGAAATGAAATTGCAACTTTGTCAAGCAACTGAAAAATACATGCTGACTGCCATATGCTCTGTCCTTTGACACCCTGCTTCTAGAAGCAGGGTGTCAAAGGACAGAGCACAAGGATAATCCTAGGAAAAAAATCAGTGATAAATGTAAGTGGCAAAATTGCAGAAGTCATTTATTCAATCCAGAAATCCAGTCATTATTCTAGAATAAGGAAATTATTTTTAATCCCAATGGTTTTATTGAAAAGTATAATAGTCTAATGGAAAATGATACTCAAAACAAACAAAAAAGACAAGACACATTTGCAAATTGTTTGACAAGGGATTAATATCCAAAATATATAAGAAACTCAGCAGCCAAAAAAAAAAACCCACGAATAATCCAATCAAAAAATAGGCAAATGAACTTAATAGATATCCTTCAAAAGAAGATATACAAATGGCCAACAGATATATTTTAAAATGCTCAATATCACTAATTACCAGGGAAATGCAAATTAAAAACCACAATGAAACACCATCTTATCCACATAGAATGTTCATTATTAAAAAGACAACAAAGATGCAGAGAAAGGGGAACTTTTATATACTGTTGCTGAGAACGTAAGTGCAACCATTGTTGAAAATAATATGGTTTATCAAAAAACTAAAAATAGAACTATTATATGATCTAGCAATCCCACTACTGGGTATATTTCTAAACAAAAGGAAATCAATATGTCAAAAAAATATGTATTCCCATGCTTACTGCAACACTATTCACGATGCCCAAGATATGGAATCAACTTAAATGTCCATCAACAGATGAATGATAAAGAAAATATGGTATATATACACACACATACATATATATATAGACACACAGTGGAATACTATTTAACCATGAAAATGAAATTTTATTATTTGTTGCAAGATGGATGAGCTTGGAAGACATCATGTTAAGTAAAATGATCCAGGGACGGAAAGATAAGTCTACATGTTCTCACTCATATGTAGAATCTAAAAAATTTTAATCTAGAGAAGTAGAAAGTAGTGCTTTCTAGAGACAGGGAAGGGTGGAAGGAATAAGAGATAGCCAGAGGTTGGTTAATAAATACCAAAGTACAGCTAGATTAGAGGAATAAATTCTAGTGCTCTAGTCCCTCCCAAGTAGCTAAGACTACAGATGTGCACCACCACACCCAGCTACTTTTTGTTTTGTTTTAGTTTGTTTTGTAAAGACAGGGTCTCGCCATGTTGCCCAGGCTGGTCTCGAACTCCTGAGCTCAAGCATCTGCCCACCTCAGCCTCCCAAAGTGCTGGGTTTATAAGCGTGAGCCACTGCGCCCAACAGAAATGTTATTTTTAAATGCCACTTCCCAACTTACCAAACATCTATCTTTAATGAAGAGAGGAGGGAATAAGAGATAGCCAGAGGTCAGTTAATGAATACAAAACTATAACTAGATTGGAGGAATAGTTCTAGTGTTCTAAAGCACTATAAGATGACTATACTAGCAACAATTCATTTTCTAATAGCTAAAGAGTTGATCTTGAATGTTCCCAATACAAAGAAATGATGTGTTTGAGATGATCGGTATGCTAATTATCCTGATTTGATCATTACACATTATACACGTGTATCCAAATTTCACACTTTACCCCATAAATACATACAATTAGTATGTGTCAATCAAAAATAATTTTTGAAAGAGATACAAAACTGAAGTTTTTCAAGTAGATATTCAGGCTGTTTATCTTTGCCATTAGGAAACAGAGAGAGGGGTGTGAGATAACAAATAATCTTTTTCTTTCCCTTGACAGTTGAAAATTCTTTGGAGACCTTCCTTTGCCAGAAGAAAATTTGATTTCAGGAAAACTGAAAATCAGCCTGCTTACTTCATTTTCTTTGGAAGGAAATTTCCAATTACATCATGTAGAAAAGCCAAGAGCATGAGATAAACTGAGCAAGCAATAGGGCAAACCCTATTTTTATTTTTTCTTCTATTTTTTCTTTTTTCTGAGGCAGGGTCTCACTCTGTCACCCAGGTGGGAATGCAGTGGCATGATCATGGCCCATTGCAGCCTCAACCTCCCAGGCTCAGGCAATCCTGCCTCAGCCTCCCAAAGTGCTGGGATTACAGGCGTGAGCCACCACACCCAGCCAAACATAATTTTAATTTTTTAAATTTATTTCTTTGAGATAGGGTCTCACACTGTCATCCAGGCTAGAGTGCAGTGGCGTGATCTTGGCTCACAGCAATCTCCACCTCCCAGGCTCGAGCAATCCTCCCACCTCAGCATCCCAAGTAGCTGGGGACTACAGGCATGTATCACCATGCCTCGCCTTTTTTGTTTTTGTTTTTTATAGGGATGGGTTCTTGCCATGTTGCCCAGGCTGGTCTCAAACTCCTGAGCTCAAGGAGTCTACCTGCCTCGGCTTCCCAAAGTGGTGATGTTACAGGTGTGAGCCACTGAGCCTGGCTGAAACCTTTAAATGTCACCTTCCAATTTAGCAAACATCTATCTTTAATACAATTATTTGGTAAAATACTCATTCAGCATTCAAATTTAATTTTTTAAATATTACTCAATATAATTTCAATGTAAAAATATAAATTACGTGTAATAGAAATACAGAAGAGTAGTAAAAAAATTTGATTTGGTGAATACATAACTTTACCCATTTGCATACATCTGGATAATATAAAATAGACTGTCCAGATTTTCCATGAATAAGATTTACCTTGTCAGAAGATAATAAAGTCCTATCATCTCCTGGCCTCTAAGGTACAAAGAAGTCAGGAGATCACAAAGTATTTAACACACACTCTCTTCTTGTAAACTTCTCCTTAAATTACTTAAAATTTAAAGAAAGGGAAGGCCCTCCAAAAGCTGGGGACAAAGGTGGAATATGTACTAAAGTTAAGTTTTACTGTATTAATCCACTAATGAGTTTGTTGTATCTCAGTGCATTTTTCTATTGCTTGCAAGTATTTATGGGAAATATTAAATGGACAATAATAAAGAAAGCTAATACTTATTAAGCACTCAGTTTATCCTAGATATTCTATTAAACTTTGCACTCATTAGCTCATTTAGTTCTCACAATAACACTATTAGTTATCTCTATTTTACAGATGATAACTTGAGGCACAAAAAGGTTAACCTGTGCACCGTCAGAGTTGCAAATGGTAGACTGTGCATAAAAGCTCAGGCACTGGAACTCCAGACCTCATGCCGTTAACTATTACCATATTCTTGATATTTTAGCAATTTACCAGCTGAAATGTAAGCTGTGTGAAGGTTTTTCAGATAACCTAGAATAACTTTTCAAGTTTAAATTGTGACTCAGAGTTAGTATTATGGTAGCTAATAACCCTCAAAATTGCAATTTCTTACAGAGCTGAATGCCAAGAAAATTGAGTTTGAACAATTTCTGCCTATGATGCAAGCCATTTCCAACAACAAGGACCAGGGCACCTACGAAGACTTTGTTGAGGGTCTGCGTGTCTTTGACAAGGAAGGCAATGGCACAGTCATGGGTGCCGAACTCCGCCATGTTCTAGCCACCCTGGGTAAGGGAATTTATTTCAGTGGACTTAGTGAGACAGAATATATAAAAAAGAACATGACAGGAGAATCACGTCATCACCAAAATAGGAGGAAAGACTACAAAGGGAAAATGGGGAAAAAAAATAGTCAAAAGTTAATGACCATTTCAATTGGCCTCAGTGGCAGTGAGTTTGGTGAAAATGTTAACTTAAAATATTGGTAATGAATAAGTAAAGGAAAGCATGGTAGTTCTTATAGGACACAGTTTGTATGACAACGGGTAATGTGTATTTAATTAACTCATTCAAAAACCAATTAGTTGACAATACATTAAGTACCAAAAGAATGGGAAAGTCACAATTCCTACATGCCAAGAGTTTAGTCTCCAGAAGCCCTTGACTGATGACCTATAGTGGATTTTGAAAATATCACGTGGCCTTCTTTCTAAAGGAGAGTTTTGTTTCATCAGGTGAAAAGATGAAAGAGGAAGAAGTGGAAGCCCTGATGGCAGGTCAAGAAGACTCCAATGGCTGTATCAACTACGAAGGTAGAATCAATGCTCACTGGTGGTTACAACAACTCTTAACTGATCAGATTGATGATGGACTCCCTTTGAGCTTCTTTTCCTCTTCCTTCCTTATTGACATACATATGACAATCAATTGCATAACTCTAAAAAGATATGTGAGGATCTGAACATATAAATAACATTTATTCCAGTGTGTTTTAGCAATACTGTGCATTGTTTTAAAGCTTAAAATGTATTTTCACATATATTTTTTGTTAGATCTTCAGAACATCCCTATGAGTCAGACAGGGCTGATGTCAGAAACAAATTTAATAGAATATTAAACTTGAAGAAATCTCAAAGTCATTTACTAATATGAAGCAATTATGAAAATGAAACTTTGGCCCAAAGAGGTTAAGTTACTTGGTGAAGGTCAAATCACTAATGGCCAGGCTGGTGCTAAAATTTACTTCTTCTCCTTGTCTAGTGTTCTTGCTTAAATGAAAGTCATCCCACAGTTGCCAATTGTTTAATTCCTGCTACCAATTTATAGCAGCTTCACCCAGAGGGTGTGAAAGCAATGCACTACACAAAACAAAGATGCATAATATAATTTACAAATTAAAAATTTTTTTTAATTTGTAAGAAAATTTAAAAATGTTTCTATCCCCAAAGAGAATGAATTAAGTTACATACAAATAAAGACAAAAAGAGAAAAACAAAGAAAAGAGAATGATAGGGGAAGAAAGGAGAAGGACAGGATGGAGAAGAGGACAAAAAGAAAGGGCCTAACCAAACATATCTTCACTGACAATCTTGATTAAACTTCACTTTTTTCCCCGTCGACAATTCTTCACATTTGGCTATTACCATAAATACACTCCATAGAGAATCATTCAATAAATATTGTTTGAACAAGTGGACAGTCATCTAGAAAATGAAGTCAAATCTGAATTTTATGCCAAAACAAATTTCAAATAATTTACATGTGAAATGTAAAAGCTAAAAACATAAAGAGAACAAAAATCATGGAAGAATTAATTTTATAACTTTGGAGTGGTTACGTTTTTTCTTTCTAATAGTGACACAAAAACCAGAAGGCATTGAAAATCTTGACAAATTTAACCATGTACTTTAAAAAATCTATATGGCAAAAGCCACCAAAGCAAAGTCAAAAGACAGCAGACCAGAAAAAAAAAGTTTCAATTAATACCAGAAAGAGCTAATTTTCCTAATAAAAAAGAACTACTACAAATTAATAAAAGATCATATCCAATAGAAAATTAGCAAGCACATGAACAGACAATTCATAGGAAATAAAATGAATAAAATGACAAACTACATTAATAATTTTTAAAAATGCAAATTAAAACTACACTGACAGCTGGGTGCGGTGGCTCACGCCTGTAATTCCAGCACTTTGGGAGGCCCAGGTAGGCGGATCACTTGAAGTCAGGAGTTCCAGACCAGCCTAGCCAGCATGGTGAAACCCTGTCTCTACTAAAAATACAAAAATTAGCTTGGCGTGATGGTGCACGCCTACAGTCCCAGCTACTCAGGAGTCTGAGGCACGAGAATCGCTTGAACCCAGGAGGCGGAGGTTGTAGTGGTTGAAGATCGCATTACTGCACTCCAGCCTGGGCGACAGAGCAAGACTCTGTCTCAAATAATAATAATAATATAAAACTACACTGTGATAATCATTTTTCAATAAGCTGATTGCCAAAGATTAAATGTTTGGGCACACTTTGGGCTGAGGAGAGGGTATGGAAACAGGCAATTTCATGTATTACTGATGAGAATGCGTATTGTTAAAACCACTAGGTGATGGTGTGGTACTACTAATTGCAGCAAATCTACTCCTGGAGAGACTTAGTCTCTAGATACACTTTCACTCAAGTGAGATGACCATATATAGATGGTTATTCATTACTGTGCTGTTCATAATAGCCAATTTTTTTAATAATTTAATGTCCAAAGTATAATTTTATCAACATATCAATGTGAAAACAATTGAATGTCCATCAATGTATCAGTGTGAAATTCTCTGCAGCCCTAAAAAATAGGGACACTCTTGTGTACAGTTATAATATCTGTAAGATAAATTATTAATTGAAAAAAGGAATACAAAACAATGTATAGAGTATGACATTTTTTGTGTAAAAAGATTTTTAGAAACATATTTATGTGGTCTTGTATGCATAAACAGCTCTGTCAATTTAGCTATAAAAAGGGGAACCAGTTGCCTAGCAGACAGTGATGGGAAACATTTTGTTGTTATATACCCTTTCATACTTTAAAGAAAATATTTTAAGCATAGCTGGGCACAGTGACATGTGCCCGTAGTTCCAGCTGCTTGGGAGGCTAAAGCAGGAGGATTGCTTGAGCCCAGGAGTTTGAGTCAAGCCTTGACAACACAATGAGACCCCATGTTAAAAATAAAAATGTATGTGAATGTACCACTTATTCAAAAAATTAATTTGCAAAATCAGGGCAAAGGTCATAAATCCACTACTAAGAATTAGGAGCTATACACACCTTAAATACAAAAGAAAAGAAACTACTGTTACAGCTAAAAATAGGATTGAGCTAACTCATTAAACCTCTCTTTTATTAAATTTGACTGTTTCCTAACTCTAAATTGTCTATTTTGTCTGTTTTGCCCCTACAGCTTTTGTCAAGCACATCATGTCTATCTGAATGGAGCTCTCAAGGTATATACCAGTTCCCTCTTTAATATTTAAGGCTTTCTTGATATTGTGTTTTTTAAAACTTGACAGCGTCAGTTTATATGCTGTAGATTAATATTGGTTCTTAAGAGATATTTATATTAATTAGAAAATATTAATGCCTTGAGATGGGTTATTTAGAAATAGAGCATTTTTGTACGAGTGTATAAGCAAAAACTTATGAGGTTTTTGTTTCCATTCATAAATTCTATCTTTGTGACTGTACTACAATTATGCAGTAGAGACTCAACAAACCAGAGACTAGTTAATTAATTTAATTGGAACAGAACACTAATAAAAGCACAGGCAAACGTTTTTTGTATAACCAAAGTAGTTGTTAACAGTTTCTGCTCTAGAAAATCGTGTTATAACAGTCCAAATTCAAGCACTTGCAACCAGGTTCTTACAACTAGGAAATGGCTCATCTTGTAAGTGCTGGTTCACTTTGTGCTTTTTATTCTCTTACACTTCACATTATTTCCTCCTGAGTTTTCTTTCTGAAAAGATGCAATCAATATCTAATTCATTTTCCCTTTTTCTTTATAGAACAAGCATTGTTTTGGAAGACTGGCTGGAAACTTATTTTAACCACACCCATGACAAACTCTCCAGATCTGTTTACCATCATTCAGGAAAACAAAGCAATGTGGACTGTTCAAGACTGAGCAACTCCCTGAATTTTTATACATCTTCAGTTTTTCTCTGAATTGAATTCATACCACACAAACAAAGTATCTGCTGCTCTAGATGAGAAAAATAAAATATTGACAATCTCAAATCCAAGCACCATTCTTTATCATCTACCATGAATCAACAAACATTCTTAAAACAATAAATCAATAAACAATTTTGGTCAGTCTGGAATGTTCAAGTCACATTGCATTTTTATTTTCTTAATGAAAATAATTTTTAAAACTTCAATTATTTTGTTAAATGTAGAGAATATTGACAAATTATAAACTTTTAAAAGAAGAAATCACTGCAGTCTACATAGCAATAACAAATTGAATAATAAAGATAATCATATGTTATTGAAAAAGTGAAATAGAAATCTGAGGAAATTCTAACTGGATAAGAGACATTTTTATAAAAACTATGCAGGTAATTTAAAGTGAAAACAGGTTTCTTTGGATTTGTGTAAATCATTTTGTTCAGGGCTTGATCTATTTCACTTCTAGTGACAATCTGGCATATTAGAAAAGTCTATCAAGCCCTTGATCCTTCTCGCTTAATGTCTTCAAGGATAAGATTTAAAGTGACCTTTCAGCTATAACTTAAAAAAAACCCTCTGGGATGGGATTGTTGCTTAAGAACTCAAGATCCTGTTTATTAATATTCTCTCTCCAACTATGATTCCCTCCCCTTTGCATGTCCATGTCCCAAAATATCAGTTCAATCTTTTAATAGACGTCAAAAGTGGTAAGACAAATTAACAGAAACGTTCATAGTGTAAACTTTATTTCAGAATGCTATCACCTGTCACTTTTTCTTTAGAACACATTCTGAGGGTAAAAAAATTGACTATTTAGAAGAGATGAGTGGTAAATAGTTCTCCATACCCCCCTAAAAAGATAATTTTAATATATAGTATTATATAGTATTAGAAAAGTACCTGCCTGCCTATAGATCTTTGGAAGCTGAAACAACTTTCTCCAGATATTGGGAGCTTCAAATCAATGTGTTCCTTCTGTCTGGCAAAGGGTCACTCAGATTTCAGTGGCAGAACTTTAACTTCAAACTCTGCTTCTGTAGTCAAGATGATGTTGCGACACTGAAATCACTCTTTTAAGGAAAATGCACTATAGTCTCATGATCTTTAAGGCCAAGTTTACCTAAGACCAGGAATTGGAAATATCACAGCCTCATCCAGTAGAACTTTCTGTGAAAATGAAAATCTATATCTGCTCTGTCTTATATGGTAACTACTAGCCGCATGCAGCAATTGAACATTTGAAACGTGGCCCATGTGATGGAGGAATTGAATTTTAATTGTTTCCTTTAATTAATTTAAATTCGAATTTAAATAGTAACATGTGGCTCTTGACTACTATATTGAACCACTGTTCACAGCTCTTAATATATATTTATCTGCAGGTGTTATACCAGGCAATTAAAAATGTTTGTTTTGATTACAAATGACACTATGTAGAGAAGTTGACTGGTACAAATAATTCAATCATAAAAGGCTCATTTTTGTTTTGGGTTATGTGACTAAATATCATTTCTTCCATACTCCTTTAAAAATTTTTAATTAGAAAAATGTGATGTCTACAAGGTATTAAATTTTTAATCTCAAGTTTTATATTTAGTGATTCTCCCTCAAGACCTTATAAAACCGCTTTAACCCTCAATGGGATAATATCTAGTACATTGTCATGGGAACTAACCTTATTAAATTACCATGTGTGAAATGCCTGTAACTCAAGTAACAGCAGGTGCAAAATAAAGTAGCAGGCGGAAGAGTGACAGTAATTTTTAACATCTACACCAGCTGGCAAAGATGACAGGTGCCTAATTCCTCAGTCTTTAAAAATAACTTTTGAGAAGCCTACACAGCATAAGCAAATATTTTCAAGTTTACTTTTTAGTTATCTTCAAGTTACCTTTCTGACAAAACGTAATAATATACACTAATTTTTGCAGAAAAATATGTTTGAAACTTAAAGAGTGCACAGGAACTTAATTTATTCTCTATAAACAAAATAAACAATTATTAAATTGGAGAAATAAAATTTAATTTTTAGATTTCACAGCAAAAATTCAAGAAACATTATATAGGAAAGAATTCATAATGTGTCTTTCTTAAATTCTATCTACATTTCTTTTTCTGTGGTGGCAAATATAACTTGAAATTTAATAGAACAGAGAAAAAATATCTTCATTTAAGTTCTAAGTCTAGAGGAAGTCATGAATCTATAGATATATTCCATAAACCACCTCTATATTCCAAAAGAAAAGAGGAGATTAAACAATTATTTGGAGTCCAAAGAATTATGCTCACTTGAATTATCAAGATAACTGAAGCTAATGAAGAACAAAACGAAATAAATTTAGAAATGATCTTAACTTTACAGTTCCATGAGTGAGCCCCAGGCTAAGAGAAGTCAGTGCAAAAGGGAAGGGTGATGAGGTTCCAAGGACCTTCTGGGAATCTTTTCAGCAATTTCACACAAAGATAGATTTTTTTTTAGTTGATCATTAATAATTGGTAAGAAGGAATACTAGCTATACCTTGCTTTGGCCTTCATCTGCCAGCAATGTGATTATCCAGAGCTACTCTGCCTCTACCATGGCCATGCAAAACCAAAAAGCAATACCATTCTCACACAAGGGCAAATGTGGCTGATGCCCTGGATCTTATATTTTAGAGGGAGCCACTCCAGCCTTCCTCCAGCCACATACCCACAAAGCCAAGGAATCTATGCAGAAATAGAGCATAGGGCTCCAGAGCTGGTGGCCCCATTCCTAGACCACAATTCCCAGGATTCCAGACTACCTTGCTTGAATGGCTGGCTCTAAGCTCTCTTCCAGGACATGGATGGGATTCTTCCTAGGTCCGTCCCCCAGGGAAGATTGCCACTAGTGTTTTCAATCCTAAGAGCAAGATGTGCCAAAGCCAGCTGTTTTTGTTTTGTTTTGTTTAAAGTAAGAATGAGTTGCCTACAAGACCCCTGCAGTACAGGATGGAGCTAAAAATGGGAATTGAAAGAGGTCAGGCCACTGTATTCTGGGGAAGATGACCAAGGAGTCCAGAAGTTCTAATCTGGTCATCTAAGTCATTATAAAGCTATATTTGTCAAGGAAAGACATAAGAGTATGTATTATTTAACAGTCTGTTTGATTGATAACAAATATTTAAATTTATGGTGTGTATCCCTATTTGTACTTTTGCCAAAGGCCTAATAAATGTAGGGGTGGACCTTCTGGGAAGGAATAAAGTTCAGACTTTTCAGGGACAGATATTGACATTGCCCAGAAATACTCTTAGTTTCTTTGAACTTTTAAAAAATGATAGCAAACTCTTTAGTCAGTAATCATGTAGTTCGCAAAGAAGAATTTTAGTAGCACAAAGGTTAGATTTTTCTTTCTATTCTTGAAAAGACAAAAAAGATTGTCCTTTCCTATTGTCTTCTTTCAAAGTGTGAAAGAGAAAAATCAACTTATCTCATAATAGTCTGTATAAGATGAGAATAAGTGCAATGCTATTAGCAGAGTAGTAAGTAATCAATAATGCTTCGTGGCACAATAAAAAAGTATAAATTTAAAGTAATAAGTAAAAGTGTATATGGGGAAAAATATTTTTATACTTTTTAAAAACTATGTTAAAAGTTCAACACATAATATGCATAAAAATATACTTCATGGTAATCATTTGATGACAACTGGTGAAGTTCAATTTGAGCTATAATTCAGCAAAAATGTCCAAATGTAAAACATATTTTCTTCTGTTTACTTTTCCACCTTCATCTGTTAGACTTCTTCAGAGGAATCAACGTATGCCCCAAAGAGTGGATGATTCAGGGTCAGGCTTAGGTTTGAATTCTACTGATATCACTTCTGAGCTGTATGACCACAGGAAATTAATTGTGGTCAATTTCAAGGTCATCTTTTACAAAATGGAATTTAAAAGAGTTGTTTTGTGAGTTAAAATAAATTAAGAATTTAAGTAAATTTATTTGAGAATTTATTGTTTATTAAATTATTTATAAAATATTAAGTTAAATTATTTATTTATTTAAAAATTTATTAAGAATTTATTTAAGTAAAGCAAGACGGCTTACTAGAAGACCCTAGTACTCATCCTCCTCACAAAGACAGCCAGAACAACAAATAAACTGCATTTAGTGAAAATAACTAAGGGAGAGCGCCCAAGTGCATCAGAGGAGCAACAGATATCCTGGTGAGCACAAAAATTCAGGACGGTCACATAGAAAACAGAAGGAGACACCAGGCCTCCACCACCCCATCCCCAACTGGGATCAGCTTGGAAGCAGGAGCAACTTCCTACAGAAAGACGGTAAAGTCACAGGACCCCAAAAACCCCATCAACACCTTGGACACCTACAGACCTCACGACTGGGGTCCCCCTGCAGCCCTCACAGGCACTAAGCTCCACTGAGGGAGCCAACTGGAGTCCACACAGTTGTGTGCTCCCTCAGAGAAGAAGCTGACACTGTGCTCTATCCCCTGTGGCTCAAGTAGCTACTGTGCTACACCATTTTGGAACTGGGACTATGGCTGGAGTGTGTCTCATTCGAGGGGTGAGTAACTATGGCTCCATATTATCCCAGCAAAGCCACTACCAAGGCACCACAGCCCAGTGGCCCAAGATACCTGAGCTGTGCTGTGCACAGCTCTTACATTCTTCCCCACTGGGGCCATGCAGAAGTGGAGCTGCTCCACCTACCCCTATCCCCAACTCCTCTGGCCAGAGTTGAAGCAGTACCCTGTCTCCTGGGAAAACAGTATTTTGACCACTCAGAATGGTTATGCCTTCCCAGGGCCAAGGGTGAAGCAGTGCCTTGCATCCCACAAAACAGTGCCTTGGCCACCCACAGTGGACATGCACCCTAGTACCTAAGCTGAAGTGGCATTCCATATCCCAGGGAAATAGTGTTCAAAACACCAAGAACAGTCATGACCCCCAGGTCTGGGCTGAAGCAGCATATCACCCCTGGGGAATCAGTGCCCTGGCCATGCTGAGCATCTGTGCATCCCAGGGCTGAGATGACATAGTACCTCACATCACAGGGAAACAGAGCAGTGGCTTGGCTGAGGCACACTGCCCTATAAGCCAAACAGCTCTAATACCTTGTTTCTTTGGAGCTGGCCACCTAGAGTCTGAGATGTTGAGATACCCCTTTCCCTGTGAAGTGGAGTCATTGCTGTGCTGGGTCCTTGTCTCCTGGGGGCCCAAAGGACAACTTAGCTCTGCCATTCTGGGGTACTTGCTGCTGATGCTGCATCTGGCTTCACGGGGTCTGAGATACTGCCAAGCCCAACCATCCCAGGGTCATCTCTGAACCAACCTATTGGCTCAGGTGCCTAAATTTTAGTCATAACTTTCTCCATAGGTACAAATTTCCAGACTACCCTTTCTTCCCCAGAGTTGGGCCAGTGCTATGCCTTGCCCTCCAGGGGTAGAGTCATAGCTACAGCTACAACCTGGCCCTCTGGGCCCAAGCTGCTAGGAAGTTCCTGAGTCACAGATCCTAGCTCTGTGGACGACCTCCATTCAACCCTGTCACAGAGTACAAACATGCACCCCAAGACCCAGGTACCATAATAGACGTGTAAGACCTTGCACCTAGGACCCCATCCCCACAGCCACTCTGAAAACCAGTATCTGGAATCTGGTGCCACTACAACTGCCTGTAGGCTGTGTCAGACCTGACACCAAGATGGGTCTCCTCAGTTATGTCTCCCCACTGTGGAGAAAATTAGAATAGGAGGTCTCCAAAAACCTTTGACACCTATGACATTAACAATTTATGTCATCACTGCCACTGCCACAAACCTCTACAGCCTAGGCCACTGAGGCACTCACAGTTATTCCTGATATTGAATGCAACTGAAGCAGCTGCACAGAGACTATACCACTGCACCTATCCAGAAACAATCATAATACCCTTCTCAACTGGTACAGTAAAACCCACCTACAGATGAAAGCTTTTCTTTACATAATTTACTCTAGAAAGTTTGGAAGAAGGACAATATAGTTAAATTGTCAAAAGACAAAGAGAAAATTCCAAAAACATCAAGAGAAAAGCATCAAGTCACATATAAGGGAATCCCCATTACACTAACAGCAAATTTCTCCACAGAAACTTTACAGGCCAGGAGAGAGTGGGATAATATATTCAAAGTGCTGAAGGAAGAAGATTTCTAAACAAAAATATTGTATTTAGTAAAGCTATCCATCAGAAATGAGGAAGAAATAGTCTTTCTTAAGCAACGAATGAAGGAATTCATCACCAGACTGGCCTTACAAGAAGTGCTCAAGAATGTCCTACATCTGGAAGCAAAAAATGATAATTACTATCATGAAAACATGCAAAAGTATGAAACTCACTGGTAGAGCAGACACACAAAGGATAAAAAGAAAAGAATCAAATGACACTTTGTCACTACTGAAAACCACCAAATGACAATGATAAAAAAATAAGAGAGGAAGAAAGAAACAATGGATATACAGAACAACCAGAAAACAACAAAATGACAAGAATAAGTCCTCACTTACCCATAATAACCTTGAATGTAAACAGATTAAATTTCCCACTTAAAAAACAGACTGGCTGACTGGATTAAAAACATAACCCAACTATATGCTGCCTACAAGAAACTCACTTTACCTGTAAAGACTATATGAGTTGAAAATGAAGGGATGAAAAAAGGTATTCTTTGCACACAGAAACTGAAAGCAAGCAGGTGTAGCTACACTTATATTAGATAATACAGTTTACATCAAAAATTTTGGAGAAAAAAAGACAAGAAAGATCATTACATAATAATAAATGTTCAGCAAAAAAATAACAATTATAAATACATATGGACCCAACACTGGAACACCCAGATATAAAAAGCAAATATTATTAGACTTAAAGGGAGAGACAGACTGCAATACAATAATACTTAGAAACTTCAACTTCCTTCTCTCAGCAATGGACAAATTATATAGACAGAAAATCAACAAATAAACATTGGATTTAAACTGCAGTTTAGTATAAATGGAACTACCAGACATTTATAGAACATTTCACCCAAATGCTCAGAGTATACATTCTTCTTTTCATCAGCACACAGAATATTTTCAAGGATAGACCACATTATAGGACAGAGAACAAGTCTCAACAAATTTTAAAAAATTAAAATCATATCAAGTATCTTTTCTGACCGCAATGGAATAAAACTAGAAATCAATAACAAGTGAAACTTTCAAAATTGTACAAATACATGGAAATTAAACATGCTTCTAAACGACCAAAGGGCCAATGAAGAATTTAAGAGAAAATTTAAAAATTTCTTGAAGCAAATGAAAGTAGAAACACAACATACGAAAACTTATGGGATGCAGCAAAAGCAGTATTAAGAGGGAAGTTTATAGCAATAAGCATCTAATCAAAAAAGTACAAAGAGGCCAGGCCTGATGGCTCACGTTTGTAATCCCAGCACTGAGAGGGAAAGGCAGGAGGATGGCTTGAGCTCAGGAGTTCAAGACCAGCCTGAGCAAGACAGGGAGACCTCGTCTCTACTTGAAATTTTTAAAATGCTAGCTGGGAGTGGTGGCATGCACCTTTAGTCCCAGCTACTTGGAAGGCTGAGGTGGGAGGATCTCTTCAGTCTGGGAGATCAAGGCTGCAGTCAACTATGATCATGCTGCTGCACTCCAGCCTGGGTGACAGAAAAGGTCCTGTCTCAAAAGGAAAAAAAAAGTAGAAAGGTTTCAAATAAAAAAACTAACAATGTGTCTCAAAGAACTAAAAAAGAACAAACCAAACCCCAAATTAACAGAAGGAAAGAAATAACAAAGATCAGAGCAGAAATACATGAAATTGAAACTAAAAAAATACAAATTATCAATAAGGTAAAAAGTTTATTTTTGGAAAAGATAAAATCAACAACACATTAGCTGGACTAAGGTAAAAAGATAATTAGAAATGAGAAGGGAGACATTACAGCTGATACCACAGAAATATAGAAGATCATTAGAGACTATTACAAACAATTATATGCCAACAAGTTAGAAAACCTAGAGAAAAATGGATCAATTCCTGGACATATACACCTTCTAATATTGAACCAAGAAAAAATAAAAAACCTGAACAGATCAGTTATAAGTATCAAGATGGAATCTATAATAAAAAGTCTTCCATCAAAGAAAAGCCCAGGACCTAATCACTTCCATGCCAAATTCTATCAAAAATTTAAAGACGAACTAAGACCAATTCTTCACAAATTCTACCAAAAAACTGAAGAGGAGAGAATTCTTCCAAACTCATTCTATGATGTCGGCATTATCCTGATACCAAAACCAGACAAGGACACAAGAAAAGAAAACTATAGATCAATATCCCTGATGAACGTGGATCCAAAAATTCTCAAAATGCTAGCAAACCAAATTCACCAACACATTAAAAAGATTATTCACCATGATCAAGTGAAATAGATCCACTTGAAAATATATACCATTTCAATAGATGCAGAAAAAAGCATTTGTCCTAATTCAACATCCCTTCATGACAAAAATTCTCCACAAGTTAGGTATAGAAGAAACATACCTCAACACAGTAAAGCCCATATATGGCCTTTAGTAAGTTTTATATGTCCAAACCTACAGCCAATAACACACTGAAAAGGGAAATTTTTAAAGATTTTCCTCTAAGACTTGAAACAAGACAAGGATGCCCACATTCACCACTTTTATTCAACACAGTACTAGAAGCCCTAGACAGAGCAATTAAGCAAGAGAAAGAAAGAAAGGACATCCAAATTAGAAAAGAGGAAGTCAAATCGTACCTGTTTGCAAACAATATAATTTTATATATATAAAGCCCTAAACACTCCACTATAGAACTGATTATGAATTTAGTAAAGTTGCAGGATACAAAATCAACATGCAAAAATTAGTAGTGTTTCTATATATCAACAACAAAATAGAAAAAAAAATCAAGAAAGCAATCCCATTTACAATAGCTACAGAAAACAATACCTAGAAATAAATTTAACTGAGGAGGTGAAGGATTTCTACAAGGAAAAGTATAAAACACTGATGAGAAAAGTTTAAGAGGATACAAAAAAATTGAAAGATATTCCAGTTCATGAATTGAAAGAATATTGTGTGGCCGGGTGCGGTGGCTCACGCCTGTAATCCCAGCACGTTGGGAGGCCAAGGCAGGTGGATCACGAGGTCAGGAGATCGAGACCATCCTGCCTAACACGGTGAAATCTCGTTTCTACTAAAAATACAAAAAATTAGCTGGGTGTGGTGGCGGGCGCCTGTAGTCCCAGCTACTCAGGAGACTGAGGCAGGAGAATGGCGTGAACCTGGGAGGCAGAGCTTGCAGTGAGTGGAGATAGCGCCACTGCACTCCAGCCTGGGTGACAGAGTGAGACTCCATCTCAAAAAAAAAAAAAAAAAAAAAAAAGGAAAGAATATTGTGTAAATGACCATACAACCAAAAGTGATGTATAGATTCAATGCAATCTTTATCAAAATATCAATGACACTCTTCACAGAAATGGAAAAATAAATTCTAAATTTATATGGATTCACAAAGACATCAAACAGCCAAGGCAATCCTAAACAAAACTAAAAAAAAAGCTGGAGGCATCACAATATTAGACTTCAAAGTTATATTACATATATAAGAAAAGAGGAAGTCAAATTGTACCTGTTTGCAGGCAATATAATCTTATATATATAAAGCCCTAAATGCTCCACTATAGAACTGATTACGAATTTAGTAAAGTTGCAGGATACAAAATCAACATGCAAAAATTAGTAGTGTTTCTATACATCAACAACAAAATAGAAAAAAAATCAAGAAATATATATATACACAAAGCTATATTAGCCAAAATAGCATGCTATTGGAATAAAAACAGATAGACCAACGGAACAAAATAGGAAACCTAGAAATAAATCCACATTATTTACAACCAATCGATTTTTTACAAAGGCACCAAGAAGATTCATTGAGGAAGAACAGTCTGTTCAATAAATGGTGCTGGGAAAACTGAATATCCGTATGCAGAAGAATGAAACTGACCCCTATCTCTCACCATACATAAAAATCAACCCAAAATGGATTAAAGAAGACTTAAATGTCTATGAAAAATTAGAAGAAACATAGGGAAAATGCTTTAGGACACTGCAAAGATTTAATGAAGACCTCAAAAGCACAAGCAACCAAAACAAAAATGGACAAATGGGATAATATCTAACTAAAAAGTTTCTGCCCAGCAAAAATAAAAATAAAAGTCAGGCCAGCGCAGTGGCTCACGCCTGTAATCCCAGCACTTTGGGAGGCCAAGGCAGGCAGATCGCAAGGTCCAGAGTTCGAGACCAGCCTGGCCAACATGGCAAAATCCTGTCTCTACTAAAAATACAAAAATTAGCCAGGCGTGGTGGCAGGCGCCTGTAATTCCAGCTACTCAGGAGGCTGAAGCAGGAGAATCACTTGAACCCGGGAAGCAGAAGTTGCAGTGAGCCGAGATCATGCCATTGCACTCCAGCCTGGCGGACAAGAGCAAGACTCCATCTCAAAAAAAAAAAAAAAAAATTCAACAAAGAGACAACCTGCAGAATGGGAGAAAATATTTGCAATGTATTCATCTGACAAGAGATTAATATCCAAAATATACAAAGAACTCAACAGCAATATTAATTATAATTATAATCCAATTTTAAATTGGGCAAATGAGCTGAATTGACATCTCTCAAAAAAAGACATACAAATGGCCAAAAAGTATATGAAAAAAATTTTCGACATCACTAATTAACAGAGAAATGAAAATCAAAACCACAGTGAGATTTATCTCACTCCAGTTAAAACAGCTTTTATCAAAAAGACAGAGAATGATGGATGCTAGAGAGGATGTGGGGAAAGTGGAATTCTTGTACACTGTTGGTAGAAATGTAAATTAGGCCAGCCACTATGGAAAACAGTATGAAGGTTCTTCAAGAAAACTAAAATTAGAACTACTACATGATCCAGCAATACCACTACTGGGTATATAGCTGATATGGTCTGGCTGTGCCCCTACCCAAATCTTATCTTGATCTGTAGCTCCCGTAATTCCCATGTGTCATCAGAGGGACCTGGTAGGAGGTAATTGAATCACAGGGGTGGGTTTTTCCTGTGCTGTTCCCATGATAGTGAATAAGTCTCTTGAGATCTGATGGTTTCATAAAGGGCAGTTCCCCTGCACATGCTCTCTTGCCTGCCACCATGTAAGATGTTACTTTGCTCCTCCTTTTCCTTCTGCCATGATTGTGAGGCCTCCCTAGCCATGTGGAACTGTGAGTCCATTAAACTTCTTTCTCTTTATAAATTACCCAGCCTCAAGTATGTCTTTATTAGCAGCATGAGAACAGACTAATACAATTGCCAAAGGAAAGGAAATCAGTATATCAAAGGGATATCTGCACTTGCATATTTATCTCAGCAGTATTTACAACAGCCAAGATATGCAATAAACCTAAGTGTCCATCAATAAATGGATAAAGAAAATGTGGTATATACACAGAATGGGATTTTAGCCATAAAAAAAGAACAAAATTCTGTCATTCACAGCAACATGGATGAGATTGGAGGACATCATGTTCAGTGAAATAAGCCAGGCACAGAAAGAGAAACACTGCATCTTCTCACTCATATGTGAAAGCTTTAAAAGCTGATCTCATAGAAGCAGAAAGTAGAGTAGTGGTTCCTAGAGGTAGGGTAGGGCAGGGGTGGAGGAATAATCATAAGTTGGTTAACACATACTACAAAAATACAGCTAGACAGAAGGAATAAGTTCTTGTCTTCTATAGTATTGTAGAGTGACTATAACAATTTGTCATATATTTTCAAGCAGCTAGAAGAGTGGATTTTGAATGTTTGCAACACAAAGAAATGATAAATGTTTGATGTTATGGATATGCTAATTACTGATATGACCATTACTCATTGTGTACAAGTATCAAACTATCACATTTTACCCCATAAATATAATTATGTTTCAGTTAAAAATAATAATTTTAAAATGTGAATTATTTGGCATGTGGGAAGCACTCATATTTTTCTTCTCTTTTTCTGGTACATTCCTCTGGGTTTATGAATGTGTCACAGTATTGGATATACTTTATTTGTATATTACTCATGCAAAGATCAAGTTCAAACTACAGAGAAATCTACTCATTCAAACTAAGCAAGAAATAACAGACAGAAATTAACAATGCCCTACCCCAAAACAATTTATTATAGAATTAGCAAGTTCCATTTAGTTTTTCTCTTGTTTTATCTCTCTGAGACATGTAGTATTATTTATCCACTCTCCTTAAAACACTCTGTTCCTTGGTTTATGAGCTCCTGGGATGCTACACTTTTGCTTTTTTTTCCTTTCTTGCTGCTGCTTTCTCTGCTCATCTCTTAAATCTTTTTGCTGCTCAGGGTCCTGTCCTCAGCCCTCTTTTCTTCTCACACTATACATCCCTCCTGGGCAATCTCAATCTCTCCATGTCTTACATTCTCATCTATATGCTCCTGATCCCAAATATTTATCTTATACAAGGTAAAGTTTCTCCCATGAGCTTCAAGACTGTGTATTCAACAACTTCCTCGACATGACCCACTGACATCTCAAAATCATCTTAAAATCAAATATCCAAAAGAGAACTCTCATAATTTCTTCCAACTAATTCACAATGTCATATCTGACTTTACCCTATACGTCATCCCTGTCCCTCACAATCAACCAATAATCTATCTCTTTAATATGTTTTAAGCAATCTAACTCTCTACTTTTTGATTGTCATTGCCTTTGTTCACACAACCATCAACCTCTCCCTGGGTGATCACTGCAGCCTACTGTTTTGCAGCCTATTTTGACTCCCATCTTACCATCTTCATCCCCAACTCCATTCCAACCTAGTCTCATCATTCAACCAGAGTCATCTTTCTAAAATATAAATCTGATGATGTCACTCTCCTGCTTTAATCTGTTTAAGAACGCTATTGGTCCCAGGATAAGTTCCAGATACTCTCTACCCAGCTTGCAAAACTTCTAATGATTGATCTCTCTCCCTCTCTCTTTTTTTTTTTTTTTTTTAAAAAAAAGACTGAGTTTTGTTCTGTTGCCAGGCTGGAGTGCAATGGCATGATCTCAGCTCACTGCAATCTCCGCCTCTGGGTCCGAGCAATTCCCGTGCCTCAGCCTCCCTAGTAGCTGGGATTACAGGTGTGCACCACCAAGCCCAGCTAATTTTTTTTGTATTTTCATAGAGACAGGGGTTTCACTATGTTGTCCAGGATGGTCTCGATCTCCTGACCTCATGATCCGCCTGCCTTGGCCTCCCGAAGTGCTAGGATTACAAGTGTGAGCCACCGCGCCCAGGCATGATTGATCTCTTCATACTCTCCAAGCCTCATCTTTCACTACTCCTCACTCCTATTCTCACACTATACATGTTAGTGATGCCGAATTCCTGATAGCTGCCCATATTCCTGACACTTGCCCATTTCTGGAAATTTTCAAATGCTGCACCTTCTCTTCAAAGGTATTATACTTCCTCCTTCTACAACTTCATCTGAATAACTCCTGCTTAGCCTTCACAGCTCAGCTAAAGTTCTGAAGTCCTCTAGCCTAGGATAAATTGGATATCTCCCCTCTGTTTTTCTGTAACATTCTGTTCTAACCCACCATAGCATGTATTATCCTAGATTTTCACTGCCTGGACTTTTTATTATCTATATCCCGTATTAGATATTGAATATAAACACAAAATATTAACATAGATATGATTAAATTAAATGAGATCCTTGAAGACAGGCATGGAGTCTTGTTCACTGCTTTTCTGGTTTCTACTACTTTTCTTCACTATTACACCTTTCAAGAGAATATTATATTTGATATTCAATTTTTCATGTCCCAGTAACTCAGCAATGGGAAAACAAAATTTTTACAAATGTTTTATTTCCATAGACAGTGAAACCACTCTTTTAGAAATTATTAGTGACCAAGTCTAAAGATATTTTTTCAGTTCTCAATCTCTCAGAAATATTCAGTATGACCTCTTGAAATTCTCTTCTTTGGCCTCTGAGGAAAGACTTTTCTGACTCTATTGCTCTGATTTCTCTTTCTCTGCTTTCCACATGTATTCTTCTTCCTCTGATGATCCACATGTTCCGTCCTCTGTCCTCTATTCTCATTTGCCACTTTCTTATTCTCTGGCATTACAAATGTAATTCAATGCTGGCAATACTCATATCCGTGCCTTTACCCAGACCCATCTCCAGAGCACTAAATTCAGCTAACTGACCGCTGGCCAGACATGTCTGTTGGACATCAAGGAGCATCTCAGTTTGCACACATCCAAAATCAAAGTAATTATTGTCTCCAAAATATGTTCTCTCTTCTTCTCTTACATTTCATATCCTACAGCCACCTACTAGCCCGAGTCAGGAATTTGAGAATTATATTCAATATGTACCTTTCCCTCTCTCCACATCAATCCAATCATCAAAAACCTGATGATTCTACCCTGAAGGTTTTCTTCATTTTCACCATCACATAGTTAAATCTCCATCATCTTGCCATCAGACTACAGAAATAACCTATAAACTGGTCTCCTTGTTTTCACTTTTGCATCCAATCTTTCTAAATATTAAAAACTATTTATGTTATTCTTCTGGTTTAAATTTTTAATAACACCCTACTGCCTAGAAGTTAATATCCAAAGGACATCAATATATACAAAGCCCTTTGGGAATTTTCTCAGTTTTATCTTCTGGTATTTCTTAATTATTCTTCCCAATGATGCTTAATGGTGTGGTGGTGGATAAGAGGATAGACTTGAGTTTTAATATGTTCTACCACATCCTACATAGGTAAACTTGATCATTTCATATATTAAATAGAATATTTACAAAGTTCTGCTGTGAAGATTAAATGAAACATCATAGGTAAAGTGCCTGAAATATTGTAGTAGCTAAATAAATGAAAAGGTTGCTATTATTGTAATCATAACTTTTTGAACCAATAACAAAAACCACATGATTAGCTCAATAGATGCAGAAAAGATCTTCAACAAAATTCAACAGCCTTTCATGCTAAAAACTCTCAATAAACTAGGTATTGATGGAACGTATCTCAAAATAATAAGAGCTATTTATGACAAACCCATAGCCAATATCATAGTAAATGGGCAAAAGCTGGAAGCATTTCCTTTGAAAACCGGCACTAGACAAGGATGCCCTCTCTCGCCACTCCTAGTCAACACAGTATTGGAAGTTCTGGCCAGGACAATCAGGCAAGAGAAAGAAATAAAGGGTATTCAAATTGGAAGAGAGGAAGTCAAATTGTCTCTTTGCAGATGACATAACTGTGTATTTAGAAAACCCCATTTCCTCAGCCCAAAAACTTCTTAGGCTGATAAGCAACTTCTGCAAAGTCTCAGGATACAAAATCAATGTGCAAAAATCACAAGCATTCCTATACACCAATAATAGACAAGCAGAGAGCCAAATCATGAGTGAACTCCCATTCACAATTGCTACAAAAAAAATAAAATACCTAGGAATACAACTTACAAGGGATGTGAAGTCCCTCTTCAAGGGGAACTACAAACCACTGCTCAAGGAAATAAGAGAAGACAAAAATGGAAAAAAAAATTCCATGCTCATAGATAGGAAGAATCAATATCGTGAAAATGTCCATACTGCCCAAAGTATTCCCCCAAGCTACCATTGACTTTCTTCACAGAATTAGAAAAAAATATTTTAAATTTCATATGGGACCAAAAAAGAGCCCATATAGCCAAGACAATCCTAAGCAAAAAGAACAAAGCTGGAGGCATCACACTATCTGACTTCAAACTATACTACAAGTCTACAGTAACCAAAACAGCATGGTGCTGCTACCAAAACAGATATATAGACCAATGGAACAGAACGGAGGCCTTAGAAATAACACCACACATCTACAACCATCTGATCTTCCACAAATCTGACAAAAACAAGCAATGGGGAAAGGATTCTCTAATAAAGGGGGCTGGGAAAACTGGCTAGCCATACGCAGAAAACAGAAACTGGACCCCTCCTTTACACGTCATAAAAAAATTGACTCAAGGTAGATTAAAGACTTAAATGTAAAACCCAAAACCATAAAAACCTAGAAGAAAACGTAGGCTATACCATTCAGGACATAGGCATGGGCAAAGACTTCATGACTAAAACTGAAAACAATTGCAACAAAAGCCAAAATTGACAAACGGGATCTAATTAAACTAAAGAGCTTCTGCACAGCAAAAGAAACTATCATCAGAGTGGGCAGGCAACCTACAGAATGGGAGAACATTTTTGCAATCTACCCATCTGACAAAGGTCTAATATCCAGAACCTACAAGGAACTTCCTTGTTCAAGAAAAAAACAACCCCATCAAAAAGTGGGCAAAGGATATGAACAGACACTTCTCAAAAGAAGATAATGATGCAGCCAACAAACATAAGAAAAACAAGCTCATCACTGGTCATTAGAGAAATGCAAATCAAAACCACAATGAGATACCATCTCACACTAGTTAGAATGGCAATTATTAAAAAGTCAGGAAACAACAGATGCTGGCGAGGATGTGGAGAAACAGGAACACCTTTACACTGTTGGTGGGAGTGTAAATTAGTTCAACCATTATGGAAGACAGTGTGGTGATTCCTCAAGGATCTAGAACCAGAAATACCATTTGACTCAGCAATCCCATTACTGGGTATATACCCAGAGGATTATAAATCATTCTACTATAAAGACACATGCACATGTATGTTTATTGCAGCACTATTTACAATAGCAAAGACTTGGAACCAACCCAAATGTCCATCAATGATAGACTGGATAAAGAAAATGTGGCACATAACACCATGGAATACCATGCAGCCATAAAAAGAATGAGTTCATATCCTTTGCAGGACTTGGATGAAGCTAGAAGCCATCATCCTCAGCAAACTAACACAGGAACAGAAAAGCAAACACCTCATGTTCTCACTCATAAGTGGGAGTTGAACAATGAGAACACATGGACACAGAGAGGGGAACATCACACACTGGGGCCTATCGGGGGATGGGGGACAAGGGGAGGGAAAGCATTAGGACAAATATCTAATGCATGTGGGGCTTAAAACCTAGATGACAGGTTGATAAGTGCAGCAAACCACCCTGACAAATGTATATTTATGCAATTAAGCTGCATGTACTGCACATGTATCCCAGAACATTAAAAAAAAATTCTTTGCACATAAAAAAAGAAATTGTTATAAAAATTTCTATTCAGAGAATGATTTGACATCTTGTAGATATCATCTCTTCAGTTGACCTTTCCTCACTTAACTGGACAAACCACTTAAAATAGGTGGAACACTATTTTAACCAGGATTATGTGACTGTGCCCAAGTTCAATATAAAAGCATGTTGATTAGAATTGAAAGAATTGTGAATATTGTGATATCTGACATAAGATGTGGGGGAAAATAAGGGCATGCATGTCATTAAATTGCTGCTCCTGATAATCTAGGGAATTCTCTTCATCAATCAGTCTATTAATGTCAAATATTATAAGGACAACATTAAACTTATCCACATTTTGAAAGTATTCATTTGGTTCCTGCTGAATCTACACACGTCAATGAATAAAACATTAAAAAACAGCAGCCCTCATCAATTTATATTCTGTTTGTGGGAAAATAGATAATTACATAAGTTATACAGGAAATTATCAGATAATAGTGCTATAGGAAAATACAAAGTAGTGGAGAGAGAATATGGAGTGCAAAAAGAAGGGGACAGCTAGGGGGAAAAAAAGACCAGTGAAGAGCAAGTTGAGAAGTTGAGAAAAAAACTGAAATAGGTTAACCCAATTTATTTCACATGGTCTTAATTCCGAAAACTGTTTCTTCTGCATAGATAAGTAATTCAAAATCATTGGTATATTTCCTTACCAATATATAAGTTTAGAATATGTCAGATTCATTACGTTGTAGTTCCTGAACATAATATAGAAAAAAAAACTTACTAATATTTAATCTAGTAAAACTAGTGCTTTTCTGCAGTTGACTTTTGTCTCAATAATCCAAATTCAGGTTTCATTACTTTTGGTGAATAAAGGACAACAAAACTTTATGCTCCAAAACATAACCACACACTCCAAAAATTAAGAGATATACCTTGCTATTATTAATGGTTATCTATAGATATGTAAAATTGTAAGGTTTTTGTTTGTTTGCATGTTTTCTTTATGTAGGCATTTGGGGCTTTTTTAAAATTTGGGGTGTATTACTTTTGCAGTTAACCAAAACAAAATAAAAGCTGCATTTAATCTTTAAAACTCATAATGGTAATAGAATTGGGTCAAAGGAAGATTCCGTGATGGCTGTTTTCTTTTTTATTGTTATTGTTTTGGGGGGTTTTGTTTTGTTTTGTTTTGTTTTGTTTTTGCACTTGCAACAATGAGAACAACAAAAGAATGCAAGGAATTTTAGGTACTTAAAAAACCTCAAATAAATAAAAATTAAAGAGATATTTAATGAAAAATAAAAATTAAATAGATATTTAATGAAAAATTCCACACAATTACCAAAGTTACCTAGTTTTCATTTAGTTGTTCACAGTGGGGGGATAAAAAACAGCAATTTTCTCACATGATTTCAAAATACAGGAAATGAAGGTATTTCTGTTAGGAATTACTTTGCAAGAAGACTTGACTTTTCATTTACTTTGGGAACTATAGTGATATGGTTTGGCTCTGTGTCTCCACCCAAATCTCATCTCAAATTGTAATCACCGGGCGGGTGCGGTGGCCCACACCTGTAATCCCAGCACTTTGGGAGGCCAAGGTGGGCAGATCACGAGGTCAGGAGTTTGAGACCATCCTGGCCAACATGGTGAAACCCCGTCTCTACTAAAAAAAAAAAAATACAAAAATTAGCCAGGCATGGTGGCACGTGCCTGTAGTCCCACCTACCCGGGAGGCTGAGGCAAGAGAATTGCTTGAAGCCGGGAGGCAGAGGTTGCAGTGAGCAGAGATGACGCCACTGCACTCCAGCCTGGTGACAGAGCAAGACTCCATCTCAAAAAAAAAAAAAAATTTAATTCCCATGTGTCAAGGGAGGGACCAGGTGAGAGGTGATTGGATCATGGGCGCAGTTTCCTCTATGCCATTCTAGTGATAGTGAGGGAGTTCTCAGGAGATCTGATAACCATCAGTGGCATTTTCCCCTGCACTCTCTCTCTCTCTCCTGCCACCACGTAATATGTGCTTTGCTTCCTTTTCACCTTCTGCCATGATTGTAAGTTTCCTGAGGCTTCCCCAGCCATGCAGAACTGTAAGTCAATTAAACCTCTTTCCTTTATAAATTACCTAGTTTCAGGTAGTATCTTCATAGCAGTGTGAGAACAGACGAATACATATAGCTGGACAATGTTCCTGGTTTACTGATTTCTTTGCTTAGCCTTTGTATTTGTAATGTGATGTGTGTACTATCCATGATGATGGTAAAGCAAAGCAGCATAGTTGGCTTCCAAGTAAAATCATTTGGTTTGCCTTTTGCCTTGGCAGTCAGGAAGCTCAGAACAAATTTAATATATTTTATAAATGTCCCCATATAGTTATTTATTTCTTCTACATCTTTTCATCTCAATTTTTACCTTTATTTTGAACTGTCCTATTGAAAATTCTTCTACTGTAAGTCATCTCAAATCTGTTTGGAAATATTGGTGGTATAAATTATAATAAGCATATTGTTAGACAACATGGCTTCCTCTTTCTGGATATAAACCTTATTTACTACCCATGAAAATCAACTTCCTGCATCAAATAAAAAAGATAATAAAATGGATCATAAGGTTTCTGGACATCAAGCATTTTCCACCAAATAATATTTCAATGAGTAATGTATAACTAAATCAGAAACAGATTTAATTTCCCTTGAAATTTACATGGCTTTAGATTAAGCCTAGCACATTATTTGCTGACTTTGCTAAATCCAGGTAAATAGGGAATTAACTGAAGTTTTCTAAACCAACAAAATTATAGTTTTTCTGTTACTACTGAAAAAGGTCAAAATTGAGAACTATTATAATAACATAAAAGAAAACACAAAGACCTGCAAGGAACTAATAATAAAATGAACTCCTTTATTGTGGGTTTCCTTACTTCAGTGACCAAACTTGCATATGAAAACTCCTTCATAATACCTGTATGTAACCATAATTGAAATTAAAATCCCATTCCATTCTTGATTACTGTGCCATCACAGCTTTGTGTGTGTTTTCTCTTGTACTATGCTAAGCTTAAATGCAAACCAAAAAAAAAATCTGTACATAATACAAGCTTACTACCAGAATCCTGGACAGGCTTAGAAGTCAATCTTGTCATTTGATGAATTTCTGTCCCAACTTTATTAGAGAGATTGTGGAAAACAGAAAACAAAAGCATACACTAAAGACATTTTTCCCCAATGGCCACTTCTTGATTTTTAAAGAAAGAGAAATTAAGTATTTACATTACATGTTTTCCCTTCAAAAAAATCTCTCGCAGAACCAGAAAAAGTTGTCCTAAACAATGGGTCTCTTTCCAATTTCATGATATTGTAAACCTTGTAATAATTATTTCTCTTTGCCATGATGGTTGCAACTCATCTCCAGCATCTGTGCAAGACTCTATAACATGAATTCCTGTTACAGAGTTTAACTTTTGTACGATTTACTCTTTTGAACACTATTCAATAACATCTTTTAGCCATGTCTCATATGGTAAATTAACCTTTTTAAACCTCCAGTCAAATGACTGTTCTCACCTGTCTCAGTGTCATTTCCTACAAAGTAATAGTTCATCTTTGGCCAGCAAAATTATCTAGGTTTGTGCAGTGAATTTACCCTACTGTTTTGTCTTTCCAGAATTATTTTAATGTGATATTGAATTTTGTATATATCCTATAAAAAAGTTCAACATTGAAAATTAAAGGTGCTTATGGTATGGATAAGAAGTGGATAGTCCATAAACAATTAAAGAAAAACAAAATGATAAAGATAAAAATTAAGTACAATAAAGCATTAAATCAGCCCTAATACCATACTCAGTGTGTTGGTTGACTGGATATTCAATTATGAAATAAAAGAACACAATTTTAAAATGTGAAATACTGGAAATGTATTATCTAATACTTGAGATTAAAAGTCAAGGAAGATTTTCTTTACGTCTTTGGGTCACTTTGCAATACAGCTTTTATAAACACTTTATAGTAACTTTATCCCCCTTAATTCATCTAGTTTGCTTTTCTCTTTTGTGAACTATTGAGCTTACTTGATGCTTTGATAAGGTTCCTCATCCTTTTTGGAATGAAGAGAAAGATACAATTTGCAATTAAATGTTTATTGAACAAATGACAGCTCAGTTACTGTTTTTTAAAGTACTTAGGAAAGTTACTTGCATTTGTTCTGCTCTTTGAGTAGAGTGTTGTGATAGAAGGTTATGGACTAGAAAGCCAAAAAGATTTAGATAAGAAATTATAGGCAGGCCACTTAGTCCCACTGAATTTGTTTCCTTTTTTGTAAAAACGAGGATAATACTACCTTCCCAAGTATGTGCATTAGGTGAAATAGCCTGCATTTGTCATATATAGTAGTTATTCTGTAAGTGTTAGCTACTACTGTGATGACCATATGTAACTTACTGCTCTGTGTTATTAGTTTTGCTTCAGCTACTGTGTGTTCGTGTGTTTGTGTGTGTGTGTGTATGTACATACTGTATATATATAGATATATAATTATATAAAACATCTGATGTCTCTGGTTGACTTTAATAAAATAAAAGAACTTACATACTTGTGGTTAATTCTCTCACAAAGACCCCTTCGGAATTTAATATAAAAGAAACTGGGAGTAAACTACTAATATTGTGACTCATGTAAATGATTTACCCACAGTTAGGGAGTCACCTGGTTGTCTGTCATTCTAAAAATATATGATACTAAATTGTCATGGATAAAATAATTTTGGAAAGGAAAATACAAGAATTGGTCTCTTCACAAATACCTAGAAAGCCCTGAAAAACCGCCTGCCTAAGGATAGGAGGCATGCCAGTTAGTCTCTAGTGACTCCCTTTGGCAGAGCAAATAAAGGAGCACTGAGCTTGCTGGAGGAGCAGCAGGCTGTGCTGAGAAAGTCATTACAAGGACCCAAGCCTTTGAAGTAGGGGAAGTGGAATGGGATTAACATGTTTCCAAAAGCAGGAAAAAGTGCTCCTCCTCCAGAGAAAAAGTCTCAATTTACTTTAATTACTGACACTTATCTCACCTTGCAAGCTCTAATTATGTAAAGCTAAATGCTTTGGTGGTTCTCTTTTAATAGTGCTACTGTGGCACAAGACAACATCAAATAACTTATAACTTAAGATGGTCTCTCTCAGGAAGACTCCTCTAATCCAACGCCTATTCCATCAGACAGGAAACAACACCAACAAATGAAAGCATTTTTCACAATTTCCAGTCTCCCTTTTCATTTAATTCTACCAATCATGCTTGATTAATAAGATAAAGAAACATATTAGAATAGAACTGTTCTTGAGAATAGTATTGTATATGATTTTAAGAAATGCTTTAGTGTGCTGCATGTAATATGGAGTCCAATCCCAAAATTACTGAACTGCCTTCTAAGGAAGGTAGATCCAACTAATTTCAGGTTTTTATTTTTGGTGTTTGTTTTGTTGAGCACAAAGGTAAGCATGACATGCAAATTTGGCCTACATAATAGAACTGCATTAGTTCTATTGTAACTTCTGTCATCAGAGAGTGTGACAGAGATTGATGGAGAGTGTTGATAGGCAAGAGGGGCTTTCAAAGAGAGTCAATCTGAAGGGGATTATGAAGCTATTTGCTATAGGACATATAACATAGAGACTCTTATTGCTTTCTCTATGAAGTCTCCAGAAGTTTCTAAATGACTTCCTCATATTACAAGTGGGTTCTTTCAGGATCGTGAAAGAGGCAGATGAGCTGGCAACAGACCTATGCTATTCCTAATGATAACACATACAAGTCTCAAACTATTTTAACACATCCATATTAGAGTGTAGTAGTTAAGAGTGGATTATTGTGTCTGCCTGGGTTTAAATCCAAATTCTACTTCTTACTAGTTCTATGAACTTGGGCAAGTTACTTAACTTAAACTCAACTCCAGATTCCTCAGCTGTAATATAGGAATAATAATAATGAGCACAAAAATTTCTACCTAACAGAGTTATGATATTTGAGGTGATTTACATGAGGCAGTTAGCATAGTGCCTAGCTGTCACTAGATATTGGCCATTGTTATCATCATTATAAGGACTACAGAAGATCCAAACTTTTACTTCCATGCCTTTGTTCATATTGTTTCATCCATCAGGTGTGCCCTTTTCCCACTTCTCTATAGGGAGAAATCCATTTATCCTTTAATATTCAAGTTATTCATGCCCTTTTAGTTGAAGATGTCTGTAACCTATTCCGTCCCCAGACCCAAAACATCTCTGTGCTTTTACAGCATTTATATTGGCAGTGTGTTAGTTTCTGTTCTTCCCCAAAAGTTTGTGGCTCTGTTTAGAACATATATTACATAGTTAACAACAGTTGACAATGTAACCCAAAGGTAATGATTAATAAATCTTGGTCAACAGGAATGAACTGATTTACTAAAATAAACTTATTTACTTTTCTGATAGATAATCAGCATCGGGGAAAATTTTTGTCAAAATATTAGTGGGAATTGTTTGTTACTCTATCTCCTTTTCCTTCTTCTACCATCAGACATTTTTGAGACATCTCTTATATGTCAAGTATTGGGTCTTGAATCCCAAAGTTAGTAAAAAATGGTCTTATTCTTAAGGAGCTCACAGTCTGGATAGGGAAATAGACCCAGACATAAATAATTACAAGGTAAACTGAGTTTCAGAATATTGTGGGATGTTGTGGTTTTGAGTGGTTTAAGAAATTCAGAAAAGTTTTCCTAAGATTTGCTTATAAATTTTAGAAAGGAGATTCTCATGGATGTTCATTTATAGAAAAATGCCAGATAAAGCAATTTTTATAAGATGCTAGAGAGTATGTAAGCTCTCTAGAACCTGCAATTTTATATGGACAGGAAATTAAAGGCAGGGATTATTAAAAGACTTGTTCAAGTTTGCTAAAGGCAAGATAAGGATCAGAACTCGTACATCCTTACTTTGCTTAGGGTTCTCTTCAGCACATCCTTCTGCCTCTGTTATATGGCAATAGTTGTTGAGATTCTATCTCATGACTAGATTAGTAATATACTATTTTAGCTAAGATATAGATTCTTGTAAGGCAGAGATAATGTCTACAGAGGATATGGGGGATTTTGACTTTCCAGTATCTGTTCCTTCTTCTTAACCACATCCTAATTTTCTTTGAGGAATTACCTCCACCACCATTGCATTCACTCTTGGTGGGACAGTAAATAGAGTTGCCTTCTCCTCTCCTGCCAAAGGGGACTTGGGTCCCTCTCTACAGCTTTTCTCCTGTGGTCCAGATAAGATGTGAAGCACGATGTAGCAGTCAGAGTTCTCCAGAGAAATAGAGCCAATGGGAGATAGATACCTAGAAACCTACATAGATAGATACCTAGATAGATAGATAGATATACACACATCCATTTATCTGTCTCTATATATAGGTAGGTAGGTAGATAGGTAGGTAGGTAGGTAGGTAGGTAGGTAGGTAGGTAGGTAGGTAGATAGAGAAAGAGAGAGAGAGAAGTTAGGGAATTGCTTCATGCAATTGTGGGGACTAGCAAGTCTGAAATGCATAGGGCAAGCCAGGAGGCTGGAGATTTGAGTAAAAGTTGATGCTACAGTTTTGAGTCCAAAGGCTAGAAGCTTAGGAAGAATTTCTATGTTGCAGTCTGAAGAAGAATTACTTCCTCCACAAGCGTCCTCATTTTTGCTCTTAAGACCTTCAACTGATTGGATAATTCTCACCCACATTACAGGGGTTAATCTGCTTTACTTAAAGGCAACTGATTATAAGTGTAAATCACATCTAGAAAACACCTCTTCAGCCACATCTAGACTAGTGTTTAACCAAACAACTGTTAGGATAGTCTAGCCTAGCTGACACATAAAGTTAACTATCACAGGTAAGTATGTGACCTCAATACTAACAGGACAGCTTCTTCTAATGTCTGAATTCTTCAGCAAAGTGATTCCATGACAGAATAAATTATTAGAGGACATTCATTCTAGAGCAGCAGTCAGGTAAAAATGTATCAGGAATAAATGTTCTAGGGATCATCTTTGTTTGGGAATCACCACAATTCTGTTTCAAGCCTGGTCCTCCAGACTTCCCTGTGACCTGGAAGCATCTCCATATTCCTCCATTAATTTTCATTTATCCTAAATGAAGCCAATCAGATTGTATGGCTTGCGGGTCTAAAAACCTCCAATAGCACCTTTTTTTCTTCTTCTTTTTTAGATTAGTCAAGTGCAATAGTAAGAAGGGGGAAAGAGCAGAACAAGGAACTGGATCTGTAACTGACTGTGACCAATCAACTGAGATAACTCACTACCTTTGGACCAGCCTAGAAATTTTTTGAGTATTTGATCTTGGATGAGGCCTTGGTTTCACCAACATACCCAGCTTTTTTTTTTTTTTTAAGAGATGGGGTCTTACCGTATCGACCAGGGTGATCTCAAACTTTTGGCCTCAAACAATCCTCCTGCCTTGGCCTCCCAAAGTGCTAGAATTACAGGTGTGAGCCATCATGCCTGACCTCTACTGTTTTAAAAATAAACAGTTCTAGGCTGGACACAGTGGCTCATGTCTGTAATCCCAACACTTTGGGAGGCCAAGGCAGGCAGATCACGAGGTCAGGAGTTCAAGACCAGACTGGCCAACATGGTGAAACCCCATCTCTACCAAAAATACAAAAATTAGCTGGACATGGTGGTAGTTGCCTGTAATCCAGCTACTCGGGAGGCTGAGGCAGAAGAATCATTTGAACCCAGGAAGCAGAGGTTGCAGTGAGTCGAGATCATGCCATTGCACTCCAGCCTGGGTGACAGGGCAAGACTCCGTCTCAAAAATAAATAAATAAATAAATAAATAAATAAATAAATAAATAAATAAATAAAATAGTTCTAAATAATAACAGAAAAAGCTATAAAGTTAATTTACTAAGCAGTTTACATATATTTGGTTGTTCAGTCATTAAAATCACCCTCTCAGCCATTAGTACGTAGTATTATTATTTCCATTTTAAATATAAGAAAGTCAAAGCTCAGGGAGATGAACTAACTTATTCAGCGTTACACAACTGGGAAATAGCAGAGCTGCAATGCCCAAAACGTCCAGGATGACTCCCGCATTCATCCCCTAAACCACCTCAAATGTTTTCAATTTTTTACATTGTAGCTCTTTTGTATGGAAAAATATTTTTATAAGACATACATAAAATATCATTTATATATGTCTTATAAATAAATATATATTATATATAGGTTCTCAGATGGATACTCAAAAGGAATAATTGAGGAGAAAATAGTTAAAACAAAAAAAAAAACACCAAGAGAATAAAGTATCCAGGGACTGGCAACAATAGGAAGCCATTACTACCTTAGATCCCAAAAGAGAATGCTCATCTTCTCTTGCTTCTCATATTTCAATCTGCTGCGAGTGCCTTCTATTGACAAAATCCAACCAGAAGCCAAGGGGCAATGGAGTGTAGGTATTAGAGTCTGTAAATATTAGAGCCCCTGGCCACAGAGCAAAGTAGGAAAGGTCAGAGAATGGATTCAGAGAGGCCCACAGAAACTAACTGGGGTACTTTCTTAATAGAATGCTAAACAGTGTTTTCTTGAGAACTTATCATCATGGTCCTCATCAAATCAACCTTCATTATGACCTCCTATTGTTAACACAAGTAGAGACTACAGAAACTTCCCTAAAACTTCCCTTCTCATGCACAGCATGGCGAGTATCCCACATCCTCTGCAGGACTTGCTATGCCATTATGAAACAGTTCAGCCAGCAGCAATAATCCCCAGTTTCCCAACATAATAAATGAGTCTGTGTTGGAAAATGGAGGAGAGGTGTCAGGGTGCGTGAACCCTTCAACCCACTGACATCAAACCAAGTGAGAGGACTGGCAAGAGAGCCACTCAAAGAACTTGGCACAGGCCCCTGAAGTTAGGAAATCTTAAGGTCTTCCATCTTGACTCCTGAAAATGTCTGAAGGGACTTAAAAGTCTCTGCCTAGAGATGCATCTAAGGCAGCAATAGGAAGAGAAAAAGGGTACATAGGAGGAAACTGTACTGCCTCCTGGGCAGGGCAAGAGGACAGAGTTTTGCCTTGGGCCAGATGGACCTGTGGAGGGAGTCATCTGGGATCACTTTGAATCCCACTCCAGAGCACTGCCTGGAGGGCCCCTGAGACTCAAAAAGTGCCCGTGTCAAGTAGACCTGGAAGTTCGAGGTTGAGAGCTCAGCAGGATGAGCCAGAGGAGATGGCCGTCCACAGGCATCAAATGTGCATTCCCCACAGCCAGAGGGAAACCACTGCTCTACCACACCACATCAGCCACTCAAAGTTGTTTTCCTTTTATCTGAATCCTCTCCCCACCCCACTCCCCAGACCTGTCCATCAAGGCTAAGAAAAAGCAGCTAGGGAGAAGGTCCACAGGAAGTAAGGAAGACAGGAGAGGCTGGGCCCATTTCTCACCACAGCTGTCCAGGCGTGAGTTGGGGCTAAGGGAGACATTTTGCACTAGATTTGGAGTTGTTACAATGAATTGGACATTTTAATTACTAAGATAAAATTTTTCTTTTGCCTGAAAGTAACAGGAATGGGTTTTGATTTTTTGTTTTGTTTTGTTTTTTAGAGACAGTCTCTCGCTAGGGTTGGAAAGCAGAGACAAGATCATAGCTCACTGCAACCTCAAACTGCTGAGATCAAGTGACCATCTTGCCTCAGCCCCGCAAGTAGCTGAGACCACAGGTGCATGCCACCACACCCAGCTAATTTTTTAATTTTTTTATAGAGACAGGGTCTTGCCATATTGCCCAGGCTAGACTTGAATTCCTGGGCTTAAGCAATCCTCCCATCTCGGCCTCCAAAGTGCTGGGATTATAGGTGTGAGCCACTACAGTGGGCCCAGGAGTGTTTTTTATGGTGTAAGAGTAGAAAATTTACTGTAAATGATGGAGGATTTTAACCAAGAGGGAAGATATCAACAGAGAGAAGCTTAAGGGGAGTAGTGAGGCTGAATAAAGCTGTTTCTTGGCTTCTATTCCCTCAAGTTCAGCCCACTCAACAACAGTTATTTTTGAAATACAATTCCTTTTTATCTTGCCTCTTTCAAATAAAAAGGCAATGATGTCTGTGTAGCTACACCACTGTCTTTATACTGTATCATACCATCCTCTGCAGAATTAATTATTAAATCAAATGTCAAAAGAACTTTTCTGGCCAGGCGTGGTGGCTCACGCCTGAAATCCCAGCACTTTGGGAGGCTGAGGCAGGTTGATCACTTGAGGTCAGGAATTTGAGACCAGCCTGGTCAACATGGTGAAACCCCATCTCTACTAAAAATACAAAAATTAGCCAGATGTGGTGGCACACGCCTGTAATCCCAACTACTTGAGAGGCTGAGGCACGAGAATTGCTTAAACCTGGGAGGCAGAGGCTGCAGTGAGCAGAGATTGCACCACTGCACTCCAGCCTGGGTGACAGAGAGAGACTCTGTCTCAAAAAAAAACAAAACAAAAAAAAAACAAAAAAAAAACTTTTCCAAGTGATTTTCTTAACTCCCAAAATCTCATTTTCTTCTTTATTGATTTTGACCAGTGAAATTCTAAAATCCATTATTTGTATATTACCTATGCAATGACCACCACCCAATCACCTCCTTGTCAACTTGCACCTGTTCAGCTTTTATTAAAGTTATTTATGGAAGATTATTTCTTTTTATATTAAAAAACATCCTTTTTATACTAAGAATTTATCATGGAACAATTTGGATGTAGGATAATTTGCTACTCTGAAAAAAAGTAGCAAAAGCCAATCACATTTTATTTCACTTTTTTCTCAAAATCCTTTTAATAATTGACCTTAAAATACAAAGGATGGCGTGAACCCGGGAGGCGGAGCTTGCAGTGAGCCGAGATTGCGCCACTGCACTCCAGCCTGGGTGACAGAGCGAGACTCTGCCTCAAAAAAAAAAAAAAAAAAAAAAAATACAAAGGATGGGCTACATTAAGCAGTTTATCTCTAATGTTTTATTTGTGTAACCTGAGTTATTCTAGGCTTCCCCAGATTGTGGGAACAGATGGGCTGACAATAACAGCAAAAAGCCAAATTTCACTAATGTTCTGTTTCCCATCCCCGAATTTGAGACAAGACATTCAGGCTCTTACAAAGGACACTCACTCCCGTCACTCTGCTCCCAGTGTTTCCAAGAATTCCCAGATACTCATGCACATCCTTCCTGCCAATCATACTGAGCACCCATAGTGAACCACCATGTGCCTTTGCTTGGTGGCACCTGCTGTGTACTACCAAATCTGCTGGGTACTTGCCATTTTCCACAGGCATCCATTGGTCACCAGAATATTTGTTGGACACCCACAATTTGCCAGTGTGCTTCTGCTGCATTTGGCCATGTTCATTGGGCACAACTATCTCCTACCCCTATTGAGCCACTGAAACCTCTTAAGGTGTCAAAATAACAGTCTTCTGTTTAGAATAAAAGATAATGCCACTTTACCCTTATGTTAAATTCTATTAAAGGGTCCCTACACAATGCTGCTGCTATGATCAATATTTACAGTTTAAAAGAAATTTGTTTCAGTTAAAGTATGATTTTTGTACCATGCACAGGACACTGTGTAAGGATACACAATTTGTGCCCAGATGAAGAGTTGAGTAGGGCCTGTTAGCCAATGTACTGCTGGGTAAGCCATTGGTGAGAGGCTATATCTCCTTGAAAGATGAGAAGACTTTTTCTTTCCACAAAGGATGCATCATCTTGCTGAGCCAGAATCTTGTGCTCCTGGGGCTGCATCTTATTCTGGTTTGCGCAACAGTGCTACAAGGGGTGGCAGCAGGCTGGAGCACACACATTCATTTAGTGGGGCTAGGGTGAGGACTCAAACCAAGTGACAGCCACCATGTTGTATTTAGAATCATGCTTCTCTCTATTCACCCACCCCCAAGAACCAAGAACTAAGGCTTTCTTACTTCAAATATATTGTGCACATCTTCATCTTTCCTCAACAAATTTTCGCAGAAGGCTCCTGGGTCCTTCTTGCAAAGGAGCTTCTGAAACGCCCTCTCAAATATGTTTGATTAAATATGATCAAACATAGATAGTATCCCTTAGACTGAAGCTAGACTCCTACTATCATTAAATAGTTCTGTGCAGTGTCTGAATGCTTGATGTGATTTTTCATGAAATCTTTTCTGTCATAATATTTTGAGGAACACCTTGTTCCGTAAACTGAAGAAAATTAACTATACTTCCAGGTTTCACATTCACCTTGGGCTGCAGTGTCCTGCCCTTAAGATGGGCAAGTTCGGCTGGGGTGGTGGCTCACACCTGTAATCCCAGCACTTTGGGAGCCCGAGGTGGGCAGATCACGAGGTCAAGAGATCAAGACCATCCTGGCTAACACAGTGAAACCCTGTCTCTACTAAAAATACAAAAAATGAGCCGGGTGTGGTGGCAGACGCCTGTAGTCCCAGCTACTTGGGAGGCTGAGGCAGGAGAATGGCGTGAACCCGGGAGGCGGAGCTTGCAGTGAGCCGAGATTGCGCCACTGCACTCCAGCCTGGGCGACAGAGCGAGACTCCATCTAAAAAAAAAAAAAAAAAAAAAAAAAAAAAAAAAAAAAAAAAGATGGGCAAGTTTTCGATGGAATGATCATAGCAAGCATGGAGATACAGCTTGTTCCTGCACAGATCTTTAAGTGACATTTGCAGACTTGAGAAGGACTTTCATTTAGTCAAACAAGCACCAAATTTAACATCAGAAGATGTGAATTCTATTATTTCCACTGGCTCTGGCCACAGTCCAATTTTCTAGGCCGTAAAATGATGGCAAAACCAATTCCACTTATTTTACATGATTGTTACAAGTATCAAATGAAAAGAATTGAGGAATTATAAAAGCACTGGACAAATGTAAGTCATCACTATCATCTGCTAGCTACAAAGACCTAGAAATATTTTTATAATTAAAAACTCTATATAATGATGCCTATTTAAATGTGATATTTTAAAAACTCATAAATAGAAAATATATTTCTCCCCTTTATCACATTTTTCAAGTACTTTTACTGCCAATTAAATTTCAAAGTATAATTATTCCTTTTATTAAAAATTATTATTTAACTTGGTAATGTCATCAATCATTTATATGCATACCTCCTCCCCCAACCTCAGGATATATGTGGAAGGAGCACTGGACAGGGAATGTGGAGCCCTGCACACATTTCTTACTGGCTGTTGAATTTGAGCAGGCTGTGTCTCTTCAAGTATTTCCTTCTGGATCCTATGATTTTAAGAATTTAAATAAACAGAAGCAATTTAACTACTGGGACACAGTCTTGCCCACAGATAGAACGCTACATTCCCTTAAGAAAACCTAGGTTATTTCCTAGTATCTGCTATAGGTAGTTAGTGAAACTAAAGAGATAGAAATTGTTCTGGAACAGAGATGCTTTGGTAGTTGGAAGAAGGCAGAGCATAAGCAGGCTGCTCTGAGAAACAAATAAGCTGACTGAAGTTAAATGGGCATTAGATGTGGTAATCACGTCAGGTTCATTACTGAAAAACTGAAAGAGAGAGGGCCACAGAAGAACTGCAGACAGGCTAAGTGACAGAATACTCCTCTTACACATCTACATTTTAAAAATTTTTGTCCCACTTATCTACTCATGTATGAAAGTAATTCCTTTTGCTTGTGTGTAAATCTTTTTGTGTTTTTCTGATTATTAGCTCTGAACTTTCAAGAAGTCAAAGCAAAAATGAAAACAATGGACTACATCACCATCACTGTTTTCTAAAAGGAAGTATTAACAATTTGACTGCACAGACATATTTAGTTTATGGAACCTATTTCTAAGGGAAACTATGTCCAGAATGTAGCTTTAAAAAAAGCTAATGGGTTAAGACAAATATGTGAACAGTATTAAAAGTAATTTCCTGAAGATGGCCGAATAGGAACAGCTCCGGTCTCCAGCTCCCAGCCCCAGCGACACAGAAGACGGGTGATTTCTGCATTTCTGCTTGAGGTACCGGTTTCATCTCACTAGGGAGTGCCTAACAGTGGGTTCAGGACAGTCGGTGAAGCGCACTGTGCGCGAGCCGAAGCAGGGCGAGGCATTGCCTCACTCGGGAAGCGCAAGGGGTCAGGGAGTTCCCTTTCCTAGTCAAAGAAAGGGAAAACAGACGGCACCTGGAATATCGGGTCAGTCCCGTCCTAATACTGCGCTTTTCCAACGGGCCTGGAAAACGGCACACTAGGAGATTGTGTCCCGCACCTGGCTCGGAGGGTCCTATGCCCACAGAGTCTTGCTGATTGCTAGCACAGCAGTCTGAGATCACGCTGCAAGGCGGCAACGAGGCTGGGGGAGGGGCGCCCGCCATTGCCCAGGCTTGCTTAGGTAAACAAAGCAGCCAGGAAGCTCGAACTGGGTGGAGCCCACCACAGCTCAAGGAGGCCCGCCTGCCTCTGTAGGCTCCACCTCTGGGGGCAGGGCACAGACAACCAAAAACTCAGCGAGAACCTCCACAGCCTTAAATGTCCCTGTCTGACTGACAGCTTTGAAGAGAGTAGTGGTTCTCCCAGCACGCAGCTGGAGATCTGAGAACGGACAGACTGCCTCCTAAAGTGGGTCCCTCACCCCTGAGCAGCCTAACTGGGAGGCACCCCCCCAGTGGGACAGACTGACACCTCATTCAACCGGGTACTCCTCTGAGACAAAACTTTCAGAGGAACTATCAGACAGCTGAATTTGTGGTCTCACGAAAATCCGCTGTTCTGCAGCCACCGCTGCTGACACCCAGCCAAACAGGGTCTGGAGTGGACCTCTAGTAAACTCCAACAGACCTGCAGCTGAGGGTCTTGTCTGGTAGAAGGAAAATTAACAAACAGAAAGGGCATCCACACCAAAAACCCATCTGTACATCACCATCATCGAAGACAAAAAGTAGACAAAACCACAAAGATGGGGAAAAAACAGACCAAAAAAACTGGAAACTCTAAAAAACAGAGCACCTCTCCTCCTCCAAAGGAACGCAGTTCCTCACCAGCAACGGAACAAAGCTGGATGGAGGATGACTTTGATGAGTTGAGAGAAGAAGGCTTCAGACGATCAAACTACTCTGAGCTACGAGAGGAAATTCAAAACAATAGCAAAGAAGTTAAAAACTTTGAAAAAAAATTAGAAGAATGGATAACTAGAATAACCAATGGAGAGAAGGGCTTAAAGGAGATGATGGAGCTGAAAGCCAAGTTTCGAGAACTACGCGAAGAATGCAGAAGCCTCAGTAGCAGATGCGATCAACTGGAAGAAAGGGTATCGCTGATAGAAGATGAAATGAATGAAATGAAGAGAGAAGGGAAGTTTAGAGAAAAAAGAATAAAAAGAAATGAACAAAGCCTCCAAGAAATTTGGGACTATGTGAAAAGACCAAACCTACGTCTGATTGGTGTACCTGAAAATGATGGGGAGAATGGAACCAAGTTGGAAAACACTCTGCAAGATATTATCCAGGAGAACTTCCCCAATCTAGCAAGGCAGGCCAGCATTCAGATTCAGGAAATACAGAGAACGCCACAAAGATACTCCTCGAGAAGGGCAACTCCAAGACACATAATTGTCAGATTCACCAAAGTGGAAATGAAGGAAAAAATGTTAAGGGCAGCCAGAGAGAAAGGTCGGGTTACCCACAAAGGGAAGCCCATCAGACTAACAGCTGATCTCTCAGCAGAAACTCTACAAGCCAGAAGAGAGTGGGGGCCGATATTCAACATTCTTAAAGAAAAGAATTTTCAACCCAGAATTTCCTATCCCGCCAAACTAAGCTTCATAAGTGAAGGAGAAATAAAATACTTTACAGACAAGCAAACGCTGAGTGATTTTGTCACCACCAGGCCTGCCCTAAAAGAGCTCCTGAAGGAAGCACTAAACATGGAAAGGAACAACCGGTACCAGCCCCTGCAAAAACATGCCAAATTGTAAAGACCATCGAGGCTAGGAAGAAACTATAGCAACTAATGAGCAAAATAACCAACTAACATCATAATGACAGGATCAGATTCACACATAACAATATTAACGTTAAATGTAAATGGGCTAAATGCTCCAATCAAAAGACACAGACTGGCAAACTGGATAAGGAGTCAGGACCCATCAGTGTGCTGTATTCAGGAAACCCATCTCACGTGCAGAGACACACATAGACTCAAAATAAAGGGATGGAGGAAGATCTATCAAGCAACTGGAAAACAAAAAAAGGCAGGGGTTGCAATCCTAGTCTCTGATAAAATAGACTTTAAACCAACAAAGATCAAAAGAGACAAAGAAGGCCATTACATAATGGTAAAGGGATCAATTCAACAAGAAGAGCTAACTATCCTAAATATATATGCACCCAACACAGGAGCACCCAGATTCATAAAGCAAGTCCTCAGTGACCTACAAAGGGACTTAAACTCCCACACAATAATAATGGGAGATTTTAACACCCCACTGTCAGCATTAGACAGATCAACGAGACAGAAAGTTAACAAGGATATCCAGGAATTGAACTCAGCTCTACATAAAGTGGACCTAATAGACATCTACAGAACTCTCCACCCCAAATCAACAGAATATACATTTTTTTCAGCACCACACCACACCTATTCCAAAATTGACCACATAGTTGGAAGTAAAGCTCTTCTCAGCAAATGTAAAAGAACAGAGATTATAACAAACTGTCTCTCAGACCACAGTGCAATCAAACTAGAACTCAGGATTAAGAAACTCAGTCAAAACCGCTCAACTACATGGAAACTGAACAACCTGCTCCTGAATGACTATTGGGTACATAATGAAATGAAGGCAGAAATAAAGATGTTCTTTGAAACCAACGAGAACAAAGACACAACATACCAGAATCTCTGGGACACGTTCAAAGCAGTGTGTAGAGGGAAATTTATAGCACTAAATGCCCACAAGAGAAAGCAGGAAAGATCCAAAATTGACACCCTAACATCACAATTAAAAGAACTAGAAAAGCAAGAGCAAACACATTCAAAAGCTAGCAGAAGGCTAGAAATAACTAAAATCAGAGCAGAACTGAAGGAAATAGAGACACAAAAAACCCTTCAAAAAATTAATGAATCTAGGAGCTGGTTTTTTGAAAAGATCAACAAAATTGATGGACCGCTAGCAAGACTAATAAAGAAGAAAAGAGAGAAGAATCAAATAGATGCAATAAAAAATGAAAAAGGGGATATCACCACCGATCCCACAGAAATACAATCTACCATCAGAGAATACTACAAACACCTCTATGCAAATAAACTAGAAAATCTGGAAGAAATGGATAAATTCCTCGACAAATACACCCTCCCAAGACTAAACCAGGAAGAAGTTGAATCTCTGAATAGACCAATAACAGGTTCTGAAATTGTGGCAATAATCAATAGCTTACCAACCAAAAAGAGTCCAGGACCTGATGGATTCACAGCTGAATTCTACCAGAGGTACAAGGAGGAACTGGTACCATTCCTTCTGAAACTATTCCAATCGATAGAAAAAGAGGGAATCCTCCCTAACACATTTTACGAAGCCAGCATCGTCCTGATACCAAAACCTGGCAGAGACATAACCAAAAAAGAGAATTTCAGACCAATATCCTTGATGAACATTGATGCAAAAATCCTCAATAAAATACTGGCAAACCGAATCCAGCAGCACATCAAAAAGCTTATCCACCATGATCAAGTGGGCTTCATCCCTGGGATGCAAGGCTGGTTCAACATACGCAAATCAATAAATGTAATCCAGCATATAAACAGAACCAAAGACAAAAACCACATGATTATCTCAATAGATGCAGAAAAGGCCTTTGACAAAATTCAACAACCCTTCATGCTAAAAACTCTCAATAAATTAGGTATTGATGGGACGTATCTCAAAATAATAAGAGCTATCTACGACAAACCCACAGCCAATATCATACTGAATGGGCAAAAACTGGAAGCATTCCCTCTGAAAACTGGCACAAGACAGGGATGCCCTCTCTCACCGCTACTATTCAACATAGTGCTGGAAGTTCTGGCCAGAGCAATCAGGCAAGAGAAGGAAATAAAGGGTATTCAATTAGGAAAAGAGGAAGTCAAATTGTCCCTGTTTGCAGATGACATGATTGTATATCTAGAAAACCCCATTGTCTCAGCCCAAAATCTCCTTAAGCTGATTAGCAACTTCAGCAAAGTCTCAGGATACAAAATTAATGTACAAAAATCACAAGCATTCTTGTACACCAATAACAGACAAACAGAGAGCCAAATCATGAGTGAACTCCCATTCACAATTGCTTCAAAGAGAATAAAATACCTAGGAATCCAACTTACAAGGGACGTGAAGGACCTCTTCAAGGAGAACTACAAACCACTGCTCAATGAAATAAAAGAGGATACAAACAAATGGAAGAACATTCCATGCTCATGGGTTGGAAGAATCAATATCGTGAAAATGGCCATACTGCCCAAGCTAATTTATAGATTCAATGCCATCCCCATCAAGCTACCAATGACTTTCTTCACAGAATTGGAAAAAACTACTTTAAAGTTCATATGGAACCAAAAAAGAGCCCGCATCGCCAAGTCAATCCTAAGCCAAAAGAACAAAGCTGGAGGCATCACGCTACCTGACTTTAAACTATACTACAAGGCTACAGTAACCAAAACAGCATGGTACTGGTACCACAACAGAGACATAGATCAATGGAACAGAACAGAGCCCTCAGAAATGATGCCGCATAGCTACAACTATCTGATCTTTGACAAACCTGACAAAAACAAGAAATGGGGAAAGGATTCCCTATTTAATAAATGGTGCTGGGAAAACTGGCTAGCCATATGTAGAAAGCTGCAACTGGATCCCTTCCTTACACCTTATACAAAAATTAATTCAAGATGGATTAAAGACTTATATGTTAGACCTAAAACCATTAAAATCCTACAAGAAAACCTAGGCAATACCATTCAGGACATAGGCGTGGGCAAGGACTTCATGTCTAAAACACCAAAAGCAATGGCATCAAAAGCCAAAATCGACAAATGGGATCTCATTAAACTAAAGAGCTTCTGCACAGCAAAAGAAACTATCATCAGAGTGAACAGGCAACCTACACAATGGGAGAAAATTTTTGCAACCTACTCATCTGACAAAGGGCTAATATCCAGAATCTACAATGAACTCAAACAAATTTACAAGAAAAAAACAAACAACCCCATCAAAAAGTGGGCAGAGGACATGAACAGACACTTCTCAAAAGAAGACATTTATGCAGCCAAAAAACACATGAAGAAATGCTCCTCATCACTGGCCATCAGAGAAATGCAAATCAAAACCACAGTGAGATACCATCTCACACCAGTTAGAATGGCCATCATTAAAAAATCAGGAAACAACAGGTGCTGGAGAGGATGTGGAGAAATAGGAACACTTTTACACTGTTGGTGGGACTGTAAACTAGTTCAACCATTGTGGAAGTCAGTGTGGCGATTCCTCAGGGATCTCGATCTAGAAATACCATTTGACCCAGCCATCCCATTACTGGGTATATACCCAAAGGACTATAAATCATGCTGCTATAAAGACACATGCACACGTATGTTTATTGCGGCACTATTCACAATAGCAAAGAGTTGGAACCAACCCAAATGTCCAACAACGATAGACTGGATTAAGAAAATGTGGCACATATACACCATGGAATACTATGCAGCCATAAAAAATGATGAGTTCGTGTCCTTTGTAGGGACATGGATGAAACTGGAAAACATCATTCTCAGTAAACTATCGCAAGGACAAAAAACCAAACACCGCATGTTCTCACTCATAGGTGGGAATTGAACAATGAGAACTCATGGACACAGGAAGGGGAACATCACGCTCCGGGGACTGTTGTGGGGTGGGGGGAAGGGGGAGGGACAGCATTAGGAGATACACCTAATGCTAAATGACGAATTAATGGGTGCAGGAAATCAACATGGCACATGGATACATATGTAACAAACCTGCACATTGTGCACATGTACCCTAAAACCCTAAAGTATAATAAAAAAAAAAAAAAAAAAAAAAAAAAAAAAAAAAGTAATTTCCTAGTCTGTTAACTGTCGGAAGGTCAATTGGAGTACCAGTAATGGTGTCAAAGCATAAAAACTGGAGAGGTTTGCATCACTTTTAAATTTCATACTATTTTTCTTCCACAACTGACCCTGGCGTTTTAAAATGATGCACACATTGATTCCTGTGATTTTTGTTTTCTTTATTTCTTAGGGTATCTAGTAGGACTTTTTGAAACTTTATTTTTGTAAATTCACAAGTTAAAAAAAAAACATATAGGAAGTCCCATGAATCTTTCATCCTACCTCCCCCAATATGGACGTCTTGCATAACTATTGTACAATAACAAAAGCAGGAATTTGACATCAGTATTAATCCACAGAGCCTATTCAGATGTCACTAGTTACACATACACTCATTTGTACATGTGTGTATATGTTTGTAGTCCTATGAAATTTTATCACATGTGTAGCTTTATGCAATTGCCACCACTATGAAGATACAGAAATACTGCATAACCCCAAGGCTCCCTCTTGATACCTTTTTACAGCCACAGCCATCCTCCCAAATCCCTAACCCTTAATTTGTTCTCTATAATTGTGTTATTGCAAGAATGCTATAATTCATTTACCTTTACATGAATACCTTGCACATGCATTTCTTGTATGCATGTTATACATCAATAAAAATTTAAATGTTAAAAAAAGAATTTCATAAAAACAATCATTCATGATTGGCTTTTTTTGCATTCAGAATAACTTGCTCGAGGTCCATTCAAGTTGTGTTTATCAAACTGGGTTGTTAAAATCTAAAAGAAGTCATCATTCTTTACATGTCTCATTTGAAAGTCAATCCATGAAACTCTAAATATTCATCCTCATTTGGTGTGAAAGAAAAACTGATTTACTTTTAAGTGAGGCAAGTATTTTCAGTAAGATCTCCTACTATTCCTGCCTTTTTTATTATTATTATTATACTTTAAGTTTTAGGGTACATGTGCACAATGTGCAGGTTTGTTACATATGTATACATGTGCCATGTTGGTGTGTTGCACCCATTAACTCGTCATTTAACATTAGGTATATCTCCTAATGCTATCCCTCCCCCCTCCCCCCACCCCACAACAGGCCCAGGTGTGTGATGTTTCCCTTCCTGTGTCCATGTGTTCCCATTGTTCAATTCCCACCTATGAGCGAGAACATGCAGTGTTTGGTTTTTTGTCCTTGCAATAGTTTGCTGAGAATGATGGTTTCCAGCTTCATCCATATCCCTACAAAGGACATGAACTCATCCTTTTTTATGGCTGCATAGTATTCCATGGTGTATATGTGCCACATTTTCTTAATCCCGTCTATCATTCTTGGACATTTGGGTTGGTTCCAATTCTTTGCTATTGTTAATAGTGCCGCAATAAACATACGTGTGCATGTGTCTTTATAGCAGCATGATTTATAATCCTTTGGGTATATACCCAGTAATGGGATGGCTGGGTCAAATGGTATTTCTAGTTCTAGATCCCTGAGGAATGGCCACACTGACTTCCACAATGGTTGAACTAGTTTACAGTCCCACCAACAGTGTAAAAGTGTTCCTATTTCTCTACATCCTCTCCAGCACCTGTTGTTTCCTGACTTTTTAATGATCGCCATTCTAACTGGTGTGAGATGGTATCTCATTGTGGTTTTGATTTGCATTTCTCTGATGGCCAGTGATAATGAGCATTTTTTCATTGTGTCTTTTGGCTGCATAAATGTCTTCTTTTGAGAAGTGTCTGTTCATATCCTTTGCCCAATTTTTCATGGGGCTTTTTTTTTCTTGTAAATTTGTTTGAATTCATTGTAGATTCTGGATATTAGCCCTTTGTCAGATGAATAGATTGCATCTACTTTGTCAGATGAGAAAGCCAAATCATGAGTGAACTCCCATTCACAATTGCTTCAAAGAGAATAAAATACCTAGGAATCCAACTTACAAGGGATGTGAAGGACCTCTTCAAGGAGAACTACAAACCACTGCTCAATGACATAACAGAAGATACAAACAAATGGAACAACATTCCATGTTCATGGGTAGGAAGAATCAACATTGTGAAAATGGCCATACTGCCCATGGTAATTTATAGATTCAATGCCATCCCCATCAAGCTACCAATGACTTTCTTCACAGAATTGGAAAAAACTAAAGTTCATATGGAACCAAAAAAGAGCCCGCATTGACAAGACAATCCTAAGCCAAAAGAACAAAGCTGGAGGCATCATGCTACCCGACTTCAAACTATACTACAAGGCTACAGTAACCACAACAGCTTGCTACTGGTACCAAAACAGAGATCTAGACCAATGGAACAGAACAGAGCCCTCAGAAGTAATGCCACATATCTACAACTATCTGATCTTTGACAAACCTGACGAAAATGAGAAATGGGGAAAGGATTCCCTGTTTAATAAATGGTGCTGGGAAAACTGGCTAGCCATATGTAGAAAGCTGAAACTGGATCCCTTCCTTACACCTTATACAAAAATTAATTCACGATGTATTAAAGACTTACATGTTAAACCTAAAACCATAAAAACCCTAGAAGAAAACCTAGGCAATACCATTCAGGACAAAGGCATGGGCAAGGACTTCATGTCTAAAACACCAAAAGCAGTGGCAACAAAAGCCAAAATTGACAAACAGGATCTAATTAAACTGAAGAGCTTCTGAACAGCAAAAGAACCTATTCCTGTCTTAATACTGTTTCTTTGATCATATAATTATATTCAGAACATATGACTAACCGCAAAAATAGAGGTTGTTCTTCCATCATTCTTCTAGATTAATTCGTCCAATATATCTTAGATTATACTTCATTAGAGCATTCTAATAAAATTATTACCAAAAATATGCTTTATAAGGAAAACAGAAATTACTTTATAAGTATTTCATCTCCTGTTAATGTAGTCATCATGGGCAGCAATATTCTTAAATTAGTTTATGGCAGAATAGATAATTGTTAATCTCTTAAAGGAAAATGCCCTGAATATTTAAAGGCAGAGAAAAGAAATAAAAGTGCACTCTCAATTTCTTCAGTTCACTTCATCTTCTTACTTTAACTAAAATATGGCCTTTCCCTGAGAACTGTTTTCTCTGCAAGCAAAAATGTCTTGCTTCCTATTTTACTGACAGAAGAAACTAGAATAGCCACCATAAACTCTCTCCACCTCTCTACCCACCTACATGCATCTCTACCCATACAGTCTGCATTTCCTCCAGTTACTATGGAATAGCTGACTGTGACCACCCAGTTCACTTGTCTATCTTCTGCTTTCTCAAGAACATAACTTCTGCAATTCTGTCCCCCTCATCCCTCCAAGGAATTGCTACTTGTCCCTCTATTCAATCATTTCCATCAATATACATACTTGTAATATCACCCACGTTTTAAGAAACCTTAATTCCACTTTCCCCTCTATCTCTTACCCCTATTCTCTGCTCTCCCTTACAGTAATACTCCTTGAAAACATCTCTACTTATTGTCTTCAATTCCTCTTTTTGAATCTACTAGGGTTTTATGCCCACCACTCCACCAAAACTGCTCTGATCAAAGCAATAATGTACTCCCATTTTTTAATCGAATTCTCAGACCTAAACTTAATTGACCTGTCAGTTGCATTTGACAAAATTGATCACTCCCCCTCCTTGAAGTACTGTCTTCAGATCCCTATGCTTTCCTGGTTGTCCTCCTGTCTCCTGAAAGTTCTTTTGTTTTCCAGACTTCAACTTTCTGGTTTTCTCTTCACTCACTTCCTAGGGGATCCCATTCAGTCTCATAACTTCAGGTACCATTTATATGCTGACAACTTTCAAATTAATTCTGTAGCCTAGCTATCTCCCTGAACTCCAGACTCATACAACATAGTGTCTAGTCAACCTCTTCTTTTGGATGTTTCATAGTTATCTCAAGCATGAGATATCCAAAAATGAAATGCCAGTTTGCCCTTCCAAAGCCTCCTCTTCATATAGTTTTTCTCCTGTTAGTGAAAAACCTTGAAATAATTTCTGATTCATCAATTTCTGTCACTCCTCACTTCCAATCTATTAACAAATCCTTCAACTCTAGCTGCAGAATAGGTGCAAGTTTTGACCATTCTGCATCTTCCTCCACTACCAGCACTCTGGTTCTCAAGCTACCATAACTCAACTGGATTATAGCAATAGCCTTTAGATTCATCTTCATACTTCTATCATCATCTGTCTTACAGTCCATCCTCCACAACACAGCCACAATTATCCTTTTAAAATTAAATCAGATTATCTCACTCCCCTGATCAAAACCGTCAGTGCATTTTCTGCTCACTCAGGGTAAAAGCCAAAGACCTTATAATGTTCTACAAGGTCTTACATTATCTAGCTCTCACTACATCTCTCATTTCATCCACTATTCTCCCTCTTTTACATTCTTTTCTTGCTACTCTAGTCTCGCTGCTTCTTGAGCATGGTGAGTACGCAAGGCCTTTAACCCTGTTATTTTCCTGCCTGGACAACTCCTCCAAGTTACCCTCTTGGTTCCCTCCCTCACTTCCTGAATCTCTACTCAGATGTAACTTATCATTGACCCTCATTCTGCTTCATTTATATCTTTTTAGACTTTATTGCTTTCAGATATGCCATTATTTGTTTATTTAATATCTTCACCACTACTACCACCACCAGCAGAATATAAGCTGCATAAGAGCAGAGTCTTTGTATACAGCACCTTGAACAGTGCCTCGCACAAAGTAGGTACTCAATAAGAATTCTTGGAAAATATTTCTGATACAAAATATAGTTATACTAATTATCTTTAAAAATGAAAACAGATGTTTTGTTGTTCTTTTGAATTAGGTTTTTAATGGAAAGAGTTTTAAATAGTTTCTTAATTTTGAGCACTTAAAACCTTTAAAATTACATTTATTGATATTCAAGGAAACTTATTTTGGCATTACCCTCAACCCAAACAGAAGTAAAGATATTTACATCTCAGATTTTTAAAACAATATTTTTATGAAACAATTTCTGGCTCACAGAAAAATTGCTAAGTAGTACAAAGAACTTCCATGTATCTTTCACTAGATTCACAATCATTTTTATATGATACAAGTACAATGTTTCCACATTTGCTCTATTGTCCTCTCTCATGTTGTAGGGTCCCCAGTTCTCCCCCCAACTGTCTTTCTGTATTCTGACCAAAAATCCTGAAGTGCCTTGACCACTCTGTGACCCAGCCAGCTGTAGGCCTTTCCCAGCAGGCTTGAACCAAAACTCAGGCCTCAACATTCCCAGGTATCTAAGACATTGCCCAAAACACTGAAGCAAACTGTCCCTGCCCTGAGCCAAATTTCTTAAAATCTTAAACAAACTTCATACCCTGACCCCCTCACTGGCGACATGCTTAGCGAGAACACCTCTTTTCTCTGTCACGAGGATTGCTGCAGCACTCTGTAAGTAACTTCCCCTAATAAATGCTTTCACCTGATCACCCTGGCATTCAGTGCTTCTTTCTTTGGAATCCCTACCAGCCCAAAACACACGCTTATGCAAGGGAGTAAGTTGCAGACATCATGCCCTTTTTTTCCTGAATATTTCAATGTAATACTGATATCTTAATATCTACTAATTTCAAATGGGAATAAGTAATCCAAAATACCATTAGTTGACTAACATAAAATATAAGCCCACAATACAATTCTTTCTGATTGTGTTAAGATTAAAATAACGCATATACTAAGTTCTTAGTTGCTTAATGAGTATGTTCTTTATTCCTCTCATAAAAGAGCATAGAAACACCTAGTAGTATAACTTGGTGAGCTTGGGCCAAAAATGACATGTCCTATAGAAAAAGTAGCTTGAATTGGAGCTACTGGTCTTGTGTATTAGTAATATTTCTACCAGAAAAATGAATGCAGATTGTATGTGATTGTCATGCTGGACCCCTATTAACCTCAGCAGGGGTGGCACCAGGTTTAAAAGCCCGAAAAAGAGACCCACATACAGCAAATAAGACACGGGGTTTCATTTGAGAGAATTCACATACCAGGGCAGTCCAGTGGCAGCAGTCTGAACAGGAGAACCGGTCACTGCTTGCAAAAAAGCATGCAGTTTTTACAGCACTTTCGGTCAGCAACCGCCCCCACCAGCCAGCAACTTCCACGTGGCAACACTTATTTCTTCAGTTAAATTATTGCTTTCAGCTGTATCTGTTATACAGGGTCATTCTCAGGGTATGCTTAATTAAGAGATTGCTGTCACGTAAGTCTACTATACAGTGATAGAGGCAATAGATTATCACAAAGCTCTTAGGAATAAAACAAACAAACAAGCCAATGCAACAACAAATCCTTATAGCAATTCCCAGGTAAAGGAGAGTATGCAGAGTGACGAGAAAGGGGGGTGAAAAATGGAGGAAGAATTTGAGCTGAACTGGTAAGGGTGGCTTGGGTTCCAATGAATAAGTAAAGGAGAGGAGGGGGCTATCTTAAGAACCAGGCCAAGAGAAAGACCCAGAGACAAGAATGTGAAATGTGTGCTCAGGGAGCCGCAAGGAGACTAGTACGGTCAGAGTGGAAATGTACGTGTAAGAGAACAGCACAGAGACTTCAGACAAAAGTGGTAGGGCCTGATTGTAAAGGACCCTGCGTTTCAGCCTATGGGTTTTGAACCCATTGAAAGTTGTTAAGCAGAGAAGTGAAATGAAACCACTGAAGTTATTTGAACAGAAAAGTAAAAAGCTCAAAGTGAGGCCCTAAGAATATTTTTAGAAATTTAAGAAATTGAAGAGGAACTGAATTGAGCCACTGTGCCCAGCCTACACCTAGGAAACATTTTCTAAAAATAATTTATGTTCCTTCCTCCAGGTATTCTGATTTAAGAGCTCTGGAAGAATATCACAATGATTCAGCTATATTGAGCCATTGAGAAGATAAAATATAAAGGATTCGTTGAATAAATGAGAAGTCACTTATTATTTTAAAATTTTAGGCCTAAATATTGGTAGAACTTCAGTGATATTATAATAAATCAAGAACCTCCTTAGAGGGTAATCTTTATGAAAAAGAGGACCACATCATCTTTATTTGACAATGAATTCCTAGTGACCAGCATGGTGCCTGGTGGCTGGTGGTCATTCAGCCAATATTTGTTGAAAACATGAATGGATTAATTCAGGAGAATAAATGAAAAAATAGTTTAGGACAAAATAAATTTTTGAGAGCATGAAGAGATAATCAGCGGACCACTAGAAATACAGACTGAAAGTTAGGAGATTGTTAAACTGAAGTGATCTAACACCTAAGCATATTAGAAGCATCAATCTAACATCAGAGGTTTTAAAAACATACTTAGCACTGGGGATTTAAAAAAAAATAAGATGCTGTTTTCACTTTCAAGATACTAAATCCATATTTAGATTGCTTTTCTAGATGAAAGTGATAATTTGATGAGATTTTCAAAAAAAGTGAGCCGGAAAATATTAGCAGAACAAACAGATGTCAGAATGGAGAAGGTTAAGAAATGTGTGGGAAACTGAAGGCACGAAATATAAGTCACCCTTTGAAGAAATTTGGAAATGAATGCAAAAATGGGAAAAAGGACAATTAATTTAAGAATCAAAGGAAGGTTATTGCCATTTGGGATATACAAAACTCATTTTTTTTCCAGTATAAAAGGAATTACGTACAGAAAGATTTGGCAATCACCTTCTTTTTTGCTACTTCTATGTTCTTTACATGTTTCCTTTGTTGCCCAAATCATACCACAGTATAATTAGGTATGTATTTCTGTTTCCCTTTCTTGACTCCTCCTTGACTATCTCATTCTCCTTTGTAGTCCTCGCATCTGGCATTTATGAGGCGTTCAATAGTTTGTTGAGCCTGAACTGAACACTCAAAATGAGAGAGGATAATTGAAGGAACACGATCCTGAAAAAGGTAGGTATGTTTAAGGTGGAGGAGAAAGCCTTGGGTAGGGGAGTGTGGTGGTGAAGAAATTTCAGCCTTTGAGACAAGGAGAGAGAACTGGCTCTGTAAAGTAGAGGCTCATTAGGAAAAACAGCCGTAGAAAACTAAGGCAATTCCATTAGATGAAGTTGATTTGCTAAAGTAGGAGGTTATCTTTTGAAAGGTGTGGAAGGAAAGCTTAGGAGAATATTAAAATCACCTAGAAAACTTTTCTTTTTGTGACGGAGTCTCTCTCCTTGGTGCAGGCTGTAGTGCAGTAGCACGATCTCAGCTCACTGCAATGTCTGCCTGCCTGGTTCAAGCGATTCTCCTGCCTCATTCTCCCAAGTAGCTGGGATTACAGGCATGTGCCACTATGCCCGGCTAATTTTCTTTTTTTTTTTTTTTTAAGTAGAGACAGGGTTTTGCCATGTTGGCCAGGCTGGCTGGTCTCGAACTCCTGACCTCAAGTGATCTGCCCATCTCAGCTTCCCAAAGTTCTGGGATTACAGTCATGAGCCACTGTGCCCAGCCTATACCTAGGAAACATTTTTTAAAAATAATTTATGTTCCTTCCTCCAGAGATTCTGATTTAAGAGCTCTGGAATGAGATCCTTGGCGTTGACATTTGTAAAACTCTTGGGTGTTACTAATATGCAGCCAGAGATAAGAATTGCTGGCTTGGTAGAACTTCAGTATTTAGCATCAATTACTCATACTGTCTAGATTTCAAAGAGAAAAAAATGACAGTAGACCAGGAAATGTCACGTCTACTAAGGCAGTGAATGTGATCATTCTATGTACTATACTTCACTGACTCTCATCTCTGCTTCAGCTGGTATAAAAGAAGTTGTCAATTATGGTGCTGGTTTTTCTCTACAAGCTCACAGACTTCTGAGAAGGTAAGTTATCCTTAATGACATTTCTCTCTCTCAAGTTAGAGATTGGAACCCCTTTACTTATCTGAATACAGTTTTTATTTTATGCAAGTTAAAACGCAAAACTTCATAAGCATGACAACCATGTTACTATTGAATACCAGATATCTCAGGTCAAGCAATAGAAAGATCTCAGTTTATTGATATTTTCAACACCAACACAGTCACAAACAAGATCACTTCACATAGTTCTGCTAAGTCTCCAACCACATCATCAATAAATGGAAGTGGGCCTGTATTTACTTAATAAACTGATTAGGGGAGATTGAATGCAGAGTGTTAAGTAAAATTATAATCTTTGGCAAAGAAAGGGAAACTAAATGAAACACCAGTCTGCTTAGCTCTTATATAAAAGTAGTAGTTGGTTAACATCCACAGTAAATAGAATCTTGCATCCTGCTCCCGGAAATTGTTCTCTTTTACTTTGCTTCAATTATTTACTTCACGAACATAAAAAATTGTTCTGAAACCACTCAATGTTTAGCCTTCTTTCAAAATTAATACAAAACAAGTTTCTTTCATCCAAATTTAGTGTCAAGAATAATAGCTAACATTTTTTAGCTTCCTATTACTTGTCAGACACTGAGCTAAATGTGTCATTTCATTTAATCCTTATAATGTCACCACAAGATAACAGCTATTATTATTATCCTAGTTTACAGAAGAGGAAATTAAGTGTCAGAAAAATTTGCCCACAGTCACAGAGCCTGTAAATGGAAAAACCAGAATTAAACCCAAATCTTTCAGCAAACGCCGGGCATGATGGCTCACACCTGTAATCCCAGCACTTTGGGAGCCCAAGGTGGTGGAACACCTGAGGTCAGGAGTTCGAGACCAGCCTAACATGGTGAAACCCCATCTCTACTAAAAACACAAAATTAAGCCAGTTACGGTGGCTCACACCTATAATCCCAGCACTTTGGGAGCCTGAGGCGGGTGGATCACGAGGTCAGGAGATCGAGACCATCCTGGCTAACGTGGTGAAACCCCGTCTCTACTAAAAATACAAAAAATTAGCCGGGCGCGGTGGCGGGCGCCTGTAGTCCCAGCTGCTCGGGAGGCTGAGGCGGGAGAATGGCATGAACCCGGGAGGCGGAGCTTGCAGTGAGCCGAGATCGTGCCACTGCACTCCAGCCTGGGCGACAGAGCGAGATCAGTCTCAAAAAAAAGAAAAGAAAAGAAAAAAAGAAAAAAAATATATATATATGGTGGCATATGTATGTAATCCCAGCTACTTGGGAGGTGGAGTCAGGAGAATCGCCTGAATCTGGGAGGCGGAGGTTGCAGTGAGACGAGATCATGCCATTGCACTCCAGCCTGGGCAACAAGTGTGAAAAGCTGTCCCAAATAAATAAATCTTTCAGCATAAGCTCAAGTACTTAACCACTGTGTTATATTATATATCGGAAATTAGAGCTGAAAGCAATTACATGTATCTTAATTAATCTGGGGTGTGGCAATTTCTCTAGATAGTCTTCTTTTTGTGTTCTCACAAACTTCTTAAATTGAGAACTTACCTGTGTGAGAAAGGCTCCTGCTATTCTTTTGCACACAGCAAGAGAATGCTTATACTATGTGGGTTTTTGTTATTGATTTTTTTTTTTTAAGGAAAGTGTATGTTTCAGCCCACTTGCATAGTAAGGTATTTACAGGAATTAGAGACATAGGGTTGGAGTAGTCAATACAAGTATATTGAAGGACAAAGGCTGTATAAAACTATATGAAGGGCCTGTAGTGTTTAGATTTATGTTACTCTATTGCCATCTTCTGGTTTTATTATAAAATGCATTTTATAAATGTTGATCTGGTCGTACAGATAGGGAAGAAATATTTTCATAGCATTATGTATCACAGAATGTGAACTTTGCATACCTTTGGACTAAGCTCTTTGCTTTATATATAATTTACTCATTTGTTAATTCATGTATTAATTAAACAAATATTAATGAATCTAGGATTGAGCTGAGTGCCTGTGGGAGGACAGCCAACATGTGGCTCATTCCATAGGGAAAACCTAGAGCCTTAAGGAAAGTAAAACATTTATTCAGTCATCCAGATGTTCCACAGACATATAGCAGCCAGAGTTTATCATTACACAAATAAATACATATATATGTGTGTGTGTGTATATATATATATTCCTTAAAGTTATATGAAGCACTTAATTCTTTCAGACTATATGACTTTTCGAACAGTCATGTGAAGTTATACAAGAATACAATATCCAGCCCTTGTCTACACCCTTCTACTCTCATGCCCTGCCACTGTTCCCTTTGAATTTAATGTTTGGCATTATTGAAACTTTGTACTCAGCTGCACACAAGTTGAAGAATACTGTTCATTAAAACACTATAGCATTGATACAATTTAATAAACCCAAATGTATCTGTAGAACAGGACGAATACGAAATCAGATGAAATTATCCTGAACTTTTAATGCCTTAGAGTTGACATATCTATAAAAGAGGAAGCAGCAAACTGGTAACCCACTAACTGAAGCTAGCTAAACCCCACTTTGTTCAATCTGCATTGTGGATTTCTTTTCAATTACTTACAAACTTTCAAATATTAGGGTATTTATATAACAATCCTAGTTTTTTATTATGCTTGAAAAAGGGAAAGATCTGCAACTGGATGAGCACTGCTAAATGGTAACAAATGGACTGGCGCTGAGTAGACTTTGTCCTCTTTGGATGGGGCATGGATTCTCAGTTTGCCTTAGTCCCCACTAGATATCCCTATATAATCTATTTTTGTATGTGAAATTATTCTCTCTTTAATAGAATATTTCAAGCATAAAAATATTATACAATAATGTAACAACCACCTGAGTACTCACCACAAAGGTTTTCAAATATAAGTTTACAAATAGAAATGAAGTATTTTGTAAAACTCTCCCATGATCCCATTCCTGCCCTCCCCATCATGAAGTAACTGCTATTCTGATTTAGTTCTTATCATGTTGCGGGAAGTCAGGGACCCCGAATGGAGGGACTGGCTGAAGCTGAGGCAGAAGAACATAAATTGTGAAGATTTCATGGACATTTATTAGTTCCCAAAATCAATACTCTTATAATTTCTTATGCCTGTCTTTACTTTAATCTCTTAATCCTGTTATCTTCGTAAACTGAGGATGTATGTCACCTCAGGACCCTGTGATGATTGTGTTAACTGTACAAATTGTTTGTAAAGCATGTGTGTTTGAACAATATGAAATCTGATCGTAAAACATGGGTGTTTGAACAATATGAAATCAGTGCACCCTGAAAAAAGAACAGAATAACAGCGATCTTCAGGGAACAAGGGAAGATAACCATAAGGTCTGACTGCCTGCGGGGCCGGGCAGAACAGAGTCGTATTTTTCTTCTTGCAGAAAGCAAATAGGAGAAATATCACTGAATTCTTCTCCCAGCAAGGAACAACCCTGGGGAAGGAATGCATTCCCAGGGGTAGGCCTACAGACGACCACTCTGGGAGTGTCTGTCTTATGCAGTTGAGAGGAGGGATGAAATACGCCCCGGTCTCCTGCAGTGCCCTCAGGCTTACTAAGATTGGAAAATCCCAGTCTGGTGAATTCTAATCAGACAGGTTGTCTGCTCTTGAACCCTGTTTCCTGTTAAGATGTTTGTCAAGACAATGCGTGTCCAGCAGGACATGGACCCTCATCAGTAATTCTAATTTCGCCCTTGCCTTGTGATGTTGCTCTGCCCTTGTGATCTTTTATTGCCCTTTGAAGCATGTAATCTCTGTAACCTACTCCCTATTCGTACACCCCTCTCCTTTTAAAATCCCTAATAAAAACTTGCTGGTTTGGGGGCTCAGGTGGGCATCATAGAACTTGCCGATATGTGATGTCACCCCCAGAGGCCCAGCTGTAAAATTTCTCTCTTTGTACTCTTTCTCTTTATTTCTTAGACCGGCCGACACTTAGGGAAAATAGAAAAGAACCTACTTTGAAATCCTGGGGGCTGGTTCCCCCAATATTATTATTCACATGCGTATTTGATGACAAATGTAAATATTCATAAACTCAGTATACTATTTTTTAAACTTTTTATAATGATATGCTTTGGGTGTGTCCCCACCCATCTCATCTTGACTTGTAGTTCCCATAATTCCCATGTGTCATGGGAGGGACCTGGTGGGAGTTAACTGAATCATGGGGATAGGTCTTCCCTGTGCTGTTGTCCTGCTAGTGAATAAGTCTCATGAGATCTAATGGTTTTATAAAGGGCAGTTTCCCTGCACACACTCTTTTATCTGCCACAATGTAAGATGTGACTTTGCTCCTCCTTTGCCTTCCGCCATGATTGTGAGGCCTCCCCAGCCATGTGGAACTGTGAGTCAATTAAACCTTTTTCCTTTATAAATTACCCAGTCTCGGGTATATCTTTATTAGCAGCGTGAGAACAGATTAATACATATAAAGAGTATCTTATTATAGAAAGTCTGGGCCAGGCATGGTGGCTCACACCTGTAATCCTAGCACTTCGGGAGGCCGAGGCGGGTGGATCACGACGTCAGGAGATCGAGACCATCCTGGCTAACACGGTGAAACCCCGTCTCTACTGAAAAATAGAAAAAATTAGCTGGGCGTGGTGGTGGGCACCTGTAGTCCCAACTACTTGGGAGGCTGAAGCAGGAGAATGGCATGAACCTGGGAGGCGGAGCTTGCAGTGAGCTGAGATTGTGCCACTGCACTCCAGCCTGGGTGACAGAGCTAGACTCTGTCTCAAAAAAAAAAAAGAAAAAAGTCTGTGCCCTGATTTTTTAACTTAGTGTTATATTTTGGTTTTTTGTTTTTCCTTTTTGTTTTGAAACTGGGTCTTGCTCTGTCACCCAGGCTGGAGGGCAGTGGCATGATCTCAGCTCACTGAAAACTCTGCCTCCCAGGTTCAAGCAATTCTCCTGCCTCAGCCTCCCCAGTAGCTGGGATTACAGACACCCACCGCGACACCTGGCTAATTTTTGTATTTTCAGTAGAGACAGGGTTTCACCATGTTGGCCAGGCTGCTCTCGAACTCCTGACCTCAAGTGATCCACCCACCTTGGCCTCCCAAAGTGCTGGGATTAGAGGCATGAGCCACCACACCCAGCCAATGTATTGTTATATTTTTTAGATTTATCCATATTACCATTTTAACTCCAGTATAGTATTCTATTGTAGACTATGACAGAATTTATCTATATATTCTGCCTACTAATAAAGACTTAAGATACTTCTAATTTGTGTATGATTACAAATAATTCTGCAATACACTTATAGATGTCCTTTTGTGGGCAGATATGTTTTTTTTCTAGACTGGTGGTTTCAAACATTAGTGTGTTTCAGAATCACATGGAGGGCTGGTTAAAACAAAGATTGGGGGATCCCAGCCCCAGTTTTTCTAATTCAATAGATGACAAACATTCAAATAATGTGTTCATTACAACACAGAGAGTTAATTTTGCTCTTTAATCTAAAAATATTTTTATATATTTGGTCTTTTGTCATATTTTGACATTTTTCTTATTTTTTTCTAAACCTTTTCACTATGTAGAAGCAATTCTTCTGTATCATTCTTTTGTTACCTAAGAAATTTTACACTTTTGTTCTAGTGACAATTTTAGAATGATGTCTTAACGTAAAACCCATTGATCCTCTATTAACTCTCTCCTATGAACAATGATAAAATTAGTCTGTTTTCATTACCTGTCCCTTAACCTTTCTCTTTCACCATTCATTTTTGGTGAATAATATTATTCTTCTAGTTGTTTTCCTTTGTACTATTAAACATGATTCCCTAACCAAAACTGCATGCAGTCCAATACTCATTCATGATAAGAATTCCCAGCAAACTTAGGAGTAGAAGAGAATTTTCTCAACTTGATAAAGAACACCTACAAAAAAAAAACCTACAGGTAACATTACACTTACTGTGGTAATCTGAAAGCTTTCTTATTAAGGTCAGGAAGAAAGTAAGGATGTCCCTTCTCACCACTCCTTGTCAACATTTGTTGGAAGTCCTAGTTAATGCAATAAGACAAGAAAAAAATAAAAAGTATGTAAATCAGAAGGAAGAAATAAAGCTGTCTTTGTTCACAGATGATGTGGTTAATGTATCAAATCCAAAAGAATCAACAAAATGCCTGAAACTAATAAATGATTATAGCAAGATTATAGGATACAACGTTAACATACAAAAGTAAATTATTTTCCTATATATTAAATTATTTCCCTATATACAAGCAATGCATAAGTGGAATTTGGAATTTAAAACATAATACCATTTACATTAGCACCCAAGAAATGAAACACATATGTATAAATCTAAAAGAATATGTGCAAGATCTATATGAGGAGAAGTACAAAACTCTGATTTCTTTTTATCAAAGAACTAAATAAATGGAGAGATATTCCATGTTCATTGATAGGAAGACTGTGACATTGTCAAAATGTCAGGTTTTCCCAATTTGATCAATAGATTCAGTGCAATCCCAATCAAATTCTCAGTAAGTTATTTTGCAGATATCAACTAACTGGACTGTAAAATCTACATGGAAAAGCAAAAGACCCAGAATAGCCAACACTGTATTGAAGGAGAAGAACAAAGTCAGAAGTTTGACACTACCTGACTTTAAGACTTACTATTAACCTACAGTAATCAAGACAGTGAAAGAAGAGACAAACAGATCAATGAAATAGAACAGAGAATTCAGACCCACAAAAACAGAGTAAACTAATATTTGACAAAGGAGCAAAGGCAATGCAGTGAAGCAAAGATTCTCAACCAGTGGCATTGCAACAACTACACATCCACATTTTAAAAAATGAATCTAGAAACAGACTTTACACCCTTTACAAAAATTCAAAATAGATCATAGACAGAAATAGAAAATGGAAAGGAACAAAACTGCTAGAAGATGACATAGGAGAAAACCCAGATAACTTTGGTTATCACAGTGACTTTTTAGATATAATGCCAAAGGCACAATTCATGAAAGAAACAACTGATAAGCTGGACTTCATTAAAATTTAAAACTTCTGCTCTGCAAAAGGCACAGACTGAGAAAAATATTTGCAAAAAGTGTACCTGATAAGGAACTGTTATCTAAAATATACAAAAAATTCTTAAAACTCAGTAAGGAGAAAGCAGGTTTAAAACCTGATTTAAAAATGGGCCAAAGACTTTAACAGATCCCTCACAAAAGAAGGTATGCAGATGGAAATAAGCATATGAAAAGATGCTCCACATATGTTATCAGGGAAATGTAAATTAAAACAACAGTGAGATACTACTACCCACTGGGAATGTTTTTGAAAGAACAAAATCCAAAACTCTGACAACACCAAATGCAGACAAGAATGCAGAGCAACAGGAACTCTCATTTCTGATGGGAAAGTAAAAAGATAGTTACTTTGGAAGACAGCTTGCTAGGTTCTTACAAAACTAAACATGCTCTTACCATATGATCAGCATTCACATTCCTCAGTAGTTATCCCCAATGAATTGAAAACTTATGTCTTACAAAAACCTATACCTGTGTGTTTATAGAGGCTTTATTCATAATTGTTGAAACTTGGAAGCAACCAAGATATCCCTTAGTAGGCAAACAGATAAATAAACAGTCGTACAACCAAACAATGAAATATTACTCAGCACTAAAAAGAAATAGACAATCAAGCCAGAAAAAGACATGGGGGGACCTTAAATACAAACCACTAAGTAAAATAAGCCAATCTGAAAAGGCTACATGCTGTATAAGTCCAACTACATGACATTCTGGAAAAGGCAAAACCATAGAGATAGTGAAAAGATCAGTAGTTGCTTAGGGATGAGCAAGGAGCAGGGAATGAATAGGCAGAGCACAGAGGATTTTTATTCTATTATTTAATTATTTTTGTTAGGTATAATACTATAATGGTAGACACATATTATTATACATTTTTCAAAACCCATAGAATGTACAAACACCAAGAGTTGGCTCTAATGTAAACTATGGACTTTGGATGATAATGATGTGTCAATGTAGGTTCATCTTCTTAACAACTGTACCACTCTGGTGCACTGATATTGATAGTGGGGAGGTATACCTGAGCAGGGCAGGGAATATATGGGAATTCCCTGTACTTTCTGCTCAATTTTGCTATGAACCTAAAGCTGCTCTAAAAAATAAAGTCTATTTTAAAGATACAAAAACAAATCACACTGTATGCAGGCCTTCTGCCAACAGTTCAGCTGCCAACCCATTTTTTATTTTTTATTTTTTTATTTTTTATTTTGAGATGGAGTTTTGCTCTGTTGCCCAAGCTGGAGTGCAATGGTATGATCTCAGCTCATTGCAACCTCCACCTCCCGGGCTCAAGTGATTCTTCTGCCTCAGCTTCCCCAGTAGCTGGGATTACAGGCACCTGCCACCACATCCAGCTAATTTTTGTATTATTAGTAGAGATGGGGTTTCACCATGTTGGCCAGGCTGGTCTCGAACTCCTGACCTCAGGTGATCCACCCGCCTTGGCCGCCCAAAGTGCTGGGATTACAGGCGTGAGCCACCATGTCTGGCCTGCCAACCCATTTTTTAATAAATAAATATTGCTTTTGCAATTCAGAGTGAGCCCCTCACCTTTAGAAAGTGTATTTTTTCCTGGACTTTCTGAAAACTGCTGCCACTGGTGCTTTAACCATCCTCTGTGCCTCTTTTCACTTTTTCCTGTAGGCTTCTGCTCAATTTCAGCCCTACTCACATCATTTCCCACACATTTTTGCAAACGCAGGAGAAACTTTTTATACTTAAGGGCGAGTTCCTTACTTTCATGAAGCATATTTTTGTGGCTTTTGCCCAGTAGCATCCTGTGCTTGGTGGTTGCAAGGGAGGGTTATGTCTTTTGCATTTCAGGAGAGCCTTTTCTGCAAGTAATTTCTTACATCCATCAACACTGGGCCCTCTCATTGTTCTATGTACTTTTTTTTCACTTATTTTGAGGTTTTTATCAGTTCATGGGTGCTTTGTGAAGACTGTATTTATGTTAAACTCTGTAAAATATTCTCATCTCCTAATTCAGGAGAATATTGAGCTAGTAAGTTGTTACAAATGGAGTTTATAAGTTGTTATTGTTTGTAAGTTGTTAAAGTTGCCTTTTACATAATTTTTATGAGTAGAAAGAGAAAGATGTTGGCTCAGGTAGTCAGGTACATACCAAAAGCCTCCTATGGATGCAGAGGTCATTTATTGTACTTTATCTATATGTCTACATGTTTCATAATGGAAAGAGCAATAGATGCTATGCACTGGCCATATTCCCCACTTCAGAAAGGTGGCCCTCATCCCCAGCTCTGGGAGTGTGGTGGACTGACAGCTTTCAGCCCAACCTCCAGTGGCAGCCCACATTCACCAGGTTGATGCTGGTCTATAAAGGCCTGGCACTTTTGTCTCAATTCACAACTCTGAAGGGTTATCCTATCTTTAGAGCTCCCTGTGGGATTGGCTGAGGCCCTTGTTGCTACAACATTACAGTTTAATTCCTACTCCTGACTAATCCTATTTTCTTTTCTCCTCACAGATATTGATCCCAAGACCACTCCTCAATAAACTTTCTACAGGCACATTTCCATCTCAAAGTCTTTTCTAGGGACACAGCCTAAGACCACTGGTTCAATGTGTGGACTCAAGAGGCAAATTCTAAAATAAGACTTTTGGAGCTGGATCACATGTCATCACTGGCAATGAGGATTCCATCACTGGAGGTAGAAAGAACATGAATATCCCCAAGCAAGCTGTACCAATGCAATTGTTAAGACTTTCATGAGTAGTGAGCTCAGATGAGATGTAGATCAAAGTCAGTGCACTGAAATGAACCAAATCTCAGGCATTTGAGAAATTCAGAGGAAGAAGTAAATATTAGGCCTACAGTATTAGATGACCTTGGGGGATATATTAGTTTGCTAGAATCGCTTTCTCAAAGTAGCACAAACAACAATAATTTACTGTCTCAGCTCTGAACACTAGAAGTCTAAGATCAAAATGTCAGCAGGGTTGTTTCCATCTAAAAACTACGAGAGAGAACCTGTCCTACGGCTCTCACCTAGCTTCTGGTGGTTTTGCAGCAACGTTTGGTGTTTCTTGGCTTGCAGAAGCACCACCTTCATCTCTGCCTTCACTTGGCATGCTCCCTTCATGTCCAAATTTCTCCTTTTTTATAAGAATACAAATCATATTGAATTAGGTCTAAAACCAATAACCTTATCTTAACTTAGGTGATTACATATGCAATGACCTTATCTCCAAACACAGTCACAACCTGAGGTAGTGGGGTTTAGCACATAAACATATTGGTTGGGCACGGTGGTTCACGCCTGTAATCCCAGCACTTTGGGAGGTTGAGGCAGGCAGGTCACGAGGTCAGGAGTTCGAGATCAACCTGGCCAACACGGTAAAACCCTGTCTGTACTAAAAATACAAAAATTAGCCAGGATGGTGGTGCACGCCTATAATCCCAGCTACTCGGGAGGCTGAGGCTGGAGAATCACTTGAACGTGGGAGGCAGAGGTTGCAGTGAGCCGAGATCATGCCATTGCACTCCAGCATGGGCAACAGAGTGAGACTACATCAAAAAAAGAAAAAAAAAAGAAAGGAAAGGAAGGAAGGAAGGAAGGAAGGAAGGAAGGAAGGAAGGAAGGAAAGAAGGGAGGGAGGGAGGGAGGGAGAGAGAGACAGACAGACAGAAAGAAAGAGAGACAGCGAGAGAGAAAAGAAAAAGAAAGAAAGAAAGAAAGAAAGAAAGAAAGAAAGAAAGAAAGAAAGGAAGGAAGAAAGAAAGAAAGAAAGAAAGAAAAGAAAGAAAAAAAGAGAGAGAGAAAGGAAGAAAGGAAGAAGGAAGGAAGGAAGGAAGGAAGGAGAGAGAGAGAGAAAGAAAGAAAGGAGAGAAAAAGAGAGAAAGGAAGGAAGGGAGAGAAAGAAGATATGAATTTTGGGGAATACGATGCAACTCATAACAGAGGTGAGGGAGAGATGTGTTAGGGAAAAATGAGAGGATAGAGGCAAATTAAATTTAATTTAATTCTCAAAGCATAGATATATAAACTTGAACATTCTTGAAAACATGTAAAGAGATTCTCATCTCTCTCATTTCAGGCGGAGGAATGGCTGAGGATCATGCCCAGGATTTGATTTCAAAGACATCAGGGCTCCAGAGAAAATTGAATTCTCAATCTTGGCAAGTTTGAGGGTTCGCTAATTGGAAAGTACTGAGACCCTAAAACATAGGATGAGGACTTTGGTTTGAGACAATCAAGAATCTCAAATCTCAGGTCCTCCTAAATCCTCAGGGTCCACAGAGGTGGCCCACTCCTCCCTGTTAAAGACTAGTACTCTCTAATGACTCTCAGGTGAAGAGGCTCTGTCTTGATAAGCATTATGTACCTCCTTCAAGATCTATTCTCGTTCCCTCTCTTCTGGCCACAAGAACAATAACTCAAGTTGTCACAATATAATCTGGTAGAGGAAGTTCTGAGCCTACTAATATAGGAATAGAATTCTATCTCAAATGAGCTGCAGGAACTAGCCAACATGTACTGACAGGAGGGATGAGAGTATGTATGACATTGGTTCTTTACAGTGATGGACCAAGAATAATTGAAAATAAAGTTAAATAAAGAGATGTAGGCCAGGTGCGGTGGCTCATGCCTATAATCCCAGCACTTTGGGAGGCCAAGGTGAGCAGATTACTTGAGGCCAGAAGTTCAAGACCAGCCTGGCCAACATGGCAAAAGCCTGTCTCTACTAAAATTACAAAAATTAGCCGAGCGTGGCAGTACACACCTGTAATCCCAGCTCCTCGGGAAGATGGAGCAAGAGAATTGCTTGAACCCAGGAGGCAGAGGTTGCAGTGAGCCAAGAGCATGCATTTCGGCCTGGTCACAGAGCGAGGCTCTGTCTCAAAAAAAAAATAAATAATGAGAGGTTGACAATATGGGAGCACTCTCCAATGATACGATATTTAACACCCTATAAAGGACTTCTGTAAGTGGTAATATTATGCTGCAAGGATATTTTCAGACAGCGTGGAGAAAGCATTTGTCCACAGAAGTGAAATAGAAATACTAGAACTGACATGGCAGACAGCGGGAAAAGGGATCAAAAGATCCTTAGAAGCTGGCATGCTAAAATGGACATATTATGTAAATCTGAAAAACCCAATACAGGAGTATGTTGAAGGACACTCTGTCTACAAAAATAATAAATAAGGAGTTCAAAAAGAGGCATCAGCATCATTAAATTCATTGGTTTCTATCTCCCAGAGGCCAGGGTTGACAGCTATTACAGAGCTGAGCTCTTTCATAAGAATTGAGATCATAGGCTCCTAGATTAATAGAGGCAAGATGGGGGTACTTACCGACGAGAAGCAAGATGAGCACAAATATTGTAATAACCAGTAAGGTTGAAGGATTAACCAGAGAGACTTGATCTGCAAAGAGAGAGACCTATGGAGATAATTAATAGAACAGTGTAACTAGGAGCAAAACAGATGGGTAGTCAGCAAGTATTGCTCAGTCTATAAAATCTAAACAAACCAAGACAGGATGATCAGGAGCTTGAGGGCAGTTGCTAAAAAATAAAGTCTCAGTGACCTCTTGCTCAATTTTCAGACATGAGCTAGTTCTCAGACCCAGAACCCTCTTCAGACTGAAGAGAAACTGGAGAAACAATCCTGAAACACCACAGCAAAAGTACACAATGATAGTTCCCACATCTTCCCAAAAGCATCTACGGCCATTTACTCAGATGACTGAGAACTGTTAACATATATACTAGAAACCCAAAGTATTATCATGGCACCCATGACAGTGTGGTAATATATGGAATCCAGAAAATAAGTGGAGTCCTAGCCCAGATTTGCTTCGCAGTGGATCCACTAGGTCCATGGACACACCACTGGTCATTCCCTAAATGTACAATGGAAACAGACATACATGGAATTTTTCAGAACTCTCACATTTGTATCTTGGCCTATGATGTAAGAGCTGTTGTTATAGTGGGTATATTAATTTTCTAGGGATACTGTAACAAAGTATCACAAATTGAGTAGCTAAATAAGAGAAATTTCTTGTCTTACAGTTCTGGAGCCCAGAAGTCTGAAATAGTGTCAACAGGGTTGGTTCCTCCTGAGGAACATGAGGGAAGAATCTGTTCCAAGCCTTCCTCCTTGGCCTGTAGTTGGCCATTTTTTTCCCTGTCACTTTACATCATCTTCCTTCTATGTATGTCTGTCTCCAAATTTTCCCTTCTTATTAGGACAACAGTCATAGTGGATTGTGAGTCTACTCTATTCTTAACTAATTGCATCTGAACAACACTCTTTCCAAATAAGAGTCAAGAAAGGGGCCAGGAGCCAAGAAATGTGAGCAACTTCTAGAAAAGAAAAAGACAAGGAAATGGATACTTCCCTAGAGGATCCAAAAGAAACACTTTGATTTTAGCCCAATGGAAGTGATTTCAGACAATAGAGTTGTCTGCATTAAGTTCAATAATAGTTTTTTTAAAAGCAGTTGGAGACATTCCTTATTTTACCAAGGCTGAAACTAAAATAGCCTCTTTTTAGACAAAGTTGCAGCAAAACCAACTCAGAAGGAGTCTATATAGCCAATCAATTCTTGCTGCATTTTATGCAGACAATCAGGCAAGCATAATAAGCCTAAAACTTCCCTTGTACACAAGTTGGCCCTGCTATAATTTTCTCTTTAATAAAAAAAGGCGGCTAAAAAAATTGTTTCAAGGGTAAAGTGTAACACTTAATACTAGATTTCAGTCTTTACTTTTTGAGTACAGATTAAATCATTATTTCTTGGCTACAATAATCCTCTAGAAAGTACCAGATTATAATTTTTCTTCATATTTTTAGTTGATGCCCTAATGGAATAGGTTCCTTTTTCAGACTCCTGACCTCCACAACTGTAAGATAATAAATTAGTGTTCTTTTAAGACATCAAATATGTGGCCATTTATTACAGCAGCAATAGGAAGTTGATACAGGAAGACAGAATTCTTAAGAGGTGAATGCAGTAAACTAGCGATTCTCACCTAGGACTCTCCCTCCAGTCACTGATTCACAAAATCAGATGTGGGAGCAGGTATTTTAAAAATGTTCCTCAGGTGAATCCAATATTCACTCACAGTTGAATGAAAGCTTTCAGTAGGTAAATGAGAGATCAGAATTCAAAATTTCATGCAAGAAATAGGCCTTCTAAGCAAAAACTACATTTCATTACATCCTGGTAAGTATTTATAATTTTCTCAAGTTATTAAATCCCCCTACTAACTCAAACATTGTAACTAAATAGGTTGGGTACAAAGTCATAATTGTCAAAAGTACAATTTTGTACTCACAAAAGTACAATTTTGTGAATAGGTTTTTACCTTCTCACAAACTTACCACTTCATAAATTACAGATAGAGGAACTTTGCCAATATTCTTTAAGACTTTTCAGCATTTTACCTTCTGTACATGCCTAAAACTGTCACCAAATCTTTTTTGTATGTTTTTTGTTTGATATTTAATTAAGAAAAACAAAATCTCCATCTGTATAGGTTCCTCTACACTCTAATTTTATATATCTCAAAATCCTTAGGAATCATCTGTCATTTCCATAATGGCTCACTTACCCGTTTGTATCCACTCATCAAATATTTTTGAGTATTTAGCACACATAAGACTATCCTTGCACATCCTTTGTACTTGTGGGGATACACAGACAAATAAGAGATAGTCCCTACCATCAAGAAACTATTTCATCTGTGCTTCAATAGCAATGTGTAAATATCTCTATAACTGTGCCTTTTACATCAGCTTATAATGCCTGTGCCTATTTCTCTCCCAAGACGGCAAGCTCTTGAGGGCAAAAACCAGGTCATATTCATCTTTGTACCTATAGAACTCGATAAATGTGTGCTTCTGTGTGTGCCTGATTGACTGAATCAACCTGGATGGGGAGTAAAGTAAACACAAAAAAATATTCACTCTGCAAATCAAATTTTTAAGATGATGATATGAACAATGTCACATTATATTCAGAGGATTTTACCAGATGCAGATGACAGATATGGCAGGGTCAAGGCCACATGGTCACCAAGCATTTCTTTCTCCTCCTGAGCATAAAGAAAGACAATATTTTTTAGACCCCTCACATCTAGATGGAGCCAAGGGAGTCCACGTGTGATCACATGATGAGTTATAGCCTATGGCACATACGTCAAAAGAGCATAGGCCACTTCCAGGCCTGGCCACTAAAGTCTCCCTTTAGATTTTAGATCTGCTCACTCTTGCTTTCTTGGCATTAAGTCCAGGGGAAGAGATTCTTTTTCCAGCCTCAGAATTGAGTTTATTTTCAGAGGACATGATTAACATGTACAGCTCTAAAATAATCACAGTGTGCAAGTCGCAAACTTTCAGCTGGAAGAATATAGCAGCCCCATTATATCCATTACCTTTTGCTGCAGCAGTGCTGCATAACCCAAAATCACAGAAGTTCAATGGCCTATGGTGATAAGCACTTATTGCTCACATGCCTAAGTCTGCTAGGATTTTGCTAGGAAGGCTCTGGTTCTTCTCATTGCCTTCTCATGGCGTGGCAGGAACATAAAAGAATAATCAGTAACATACAAAGCTTCTTGAGGCCTTGGTTCACTTTCGCCTAACTCTGTTGGCCAAAGAAAATCAAATGTGTTGGAGAAATAAATTCCAACTTTATGGGAGGAACTCTGAAAGTATATACTAAAGAGTGTGGCACAGAGAAGAGTAAAGAACTGGAACTGTTGATGCAGTCTACCACATCCATGGGTAGAGTGGGAAGGGAATGTTTCTCCAAGGAAAAAGTGGCTGCAGTTAATAGAAAAAGTGTAAATAGGCTCTGTTTAGTAAGGCAACAGATGGTCACTTCTGACTGACAGATTTCAGGGAAAAGCAGGGTATCTGAAAATAGATGCTATATTACTTTCTCAGAGCTACTATAACAAATTACCATAAACTGGGGGTGGCTTAAAACAATAGAAATGTATTCAGTCACAGGTTGAGAGGCCAGAAATCTGAAATCAAAATGTCAACAGTGCAATGATTCCTCCACATTTTGCCTCTTTCAGCTTCTGATTATAACAAATTACCATAAACTAGGTGGCTTAAAACAATAGAAATTTATTCTGTCACAGGTTGAGAGGCCAGAAATCTGAAATCAAAGTGTCAACAGGGCAATGATTCCTCCACATTTTGCCTCTTCTAGCTTCTGGTGGCCCCAGGCACTCCTTGGCTTGGGTATCGAAAGAAAAGCTTGGAAATATAATGTCCCCCACCACCCAATATGGTTTGGCTTTGTGTCCCCACCAAAATCTTATCTCAAATTGTAATCCCCACATGTTGAGGGAGGGACCTGGTGGGAGACGATTGGATCATTGAGGGTGGTTCCCCCAGGCTGTTCTCATGATAGTAAGGAAGTTCTCACGAGATCTGATGGTTTTAAAAGTGGCAGTTTTTCCTGCACTCTTATTTCTCTCCCTCCTGCTGCCATGTAAGACGTGCCTGGCTTCCCCTTCACATTCCACCATGACTGTAAGTTTCCTGAGGCCTCCCCAGCCATGCAGAACAGTGAGTCAATTAAATCTCTTTCCTTTATAAATTACCCAGTCTCAGGTATTTTTTATAGCAGTGTGAAAATGGATTAATGCAATCCCCCAAACTGGGAAGGAGCCTAGAGACTCTAGAATGACTTGGGCAAGTCCAGCTTGATGAGTAGGTGAGTTTATTAGGACTTAACATACAGGGCATTCCTAGGTGGTAGCAGGACAACTCTGGAGATTTGCCCCACACACCCCCCTTACTCCACCCATCTTCAAGCTGATTTTAAGCTAATTTTCTGGCTTTTCTTCTCTATGTGTGATGGGTGTTTTTCTTGGTATGTCCCCAGGTACTCTCCCAAATGTTTGTGTTCTCAGGGAACACAGCACATGGTGTTCCTTGGCTGAGCACCATGACCTTGGTTCACCACCCAGTCTTCAGGGTTCAAGCAGTGGACATATACCCTTAAGGAACCTGGTGGAGAACCCATCACATTACACTTGGGGTTACAGACTCCAGTGTCTGTTACCATCTTCAAATGGCTTTTTTCTCTTTGTTTCTCCTCTTCTCTTCCTGTACAGACACTTTATATTCGATTTAGCATCTACCTGGTTAATCCAGGGTAAGATCTTTAACTTAATTGCATCTGTGAGACTCTTTTCCCAAATAAGGTCACATTTATAGGCACCAGGGTTAAGACTTGGACATATTTTTGGGGGGCCACAATTCAACACACTATAAATGCTATTATGAAAGGTCAATAAAGGTAAAAGAAAAACTAATACAGAGTTTCTTTCTGGTAGTGGGAATGGACAGAAATGATGTCTGAAATATGTTAGAAGCAGAATCACTGGCATTTGGTGACTTCAAGCAGAAGTGAGAGAAATTGGGCCAAGAATTCAAGCCTAAGTGGCATAGAGAAGAGTAGTACAATAACACTAACAGCTTAGGGAAGCTGCAGGGAAAATCGAGTAAGGGAAATGGTAAGTTTGGCTTGAATATAGTGTAGATTGGTGAAGATGAAAAACAAATTGAAGTGGAAAGGAGACAAATTGATGATGATCATCTAGCTAATCCTAAAGTATCAAAAACTCGATTTTGAATTCAGAATTTTCAGAAGTTATATTTTGAATTTCATCTTGGGTCTGTATAGCCAACTGTTTATCATACACATCACTTTTATTCCAGGTAAATGGCTTTTGAAAGGAGAGTTTCTAGAAAAATCCTTAGCCAGGTAAATGGCTCTTGAAAGGAGAGTTTCTAGAAAAATCCTTAGTATTTTGTTTCTATTAATAGGAACAATTATGCTCCCCCAGTACCATAATTACCTCAAAGTGTTCAATATCATGTAATGTCTTTGGGATAACAGTAAGAAAATAATAAGTTAAATTCTGGGTTCATGTCATGTTTATTTTGTAAGAGTCCAATTTCTTTTAAATGAGAAATTAGAGTATAGAGTCTACTGAGAATCTCTATTAACTAGGATATTTTGTTAACTAGAATGTCCCTATCTCATGACCATCAAGACAAGTAATGATCTGATACAGGCTTTCTAAAGGTAGATGCCTTTAGTTATGGACAGCCTTCTGCGTTTCACAGACAGGACTCTGAGCAGTTTCTTGAATCACGGATTTTCTTTTATCTCTTCTACAACCTCAATTATAGCCTGTTCTTTTTATTTCTGCCCTCAAAACAGTGGAGTCAAGTTGCTTCTAGAGAACTTACCAGCACAACTAATCCAGAGAGATTTAAAAAAACACAAGCTCCTCACTGTGGGATGCACAAACAAGCTGAGACACTTACTAGCTATCTGATCTTAAGGGAAACCACTTATTGTTTTGTGCCTCAATTTCTGCCCTTCATCTCTCACCAGATGTGTACATCAAACCCAGATGCCTTGCTAATTAGCAAAGTAAATATCAGAAATACATTTTCATTGTTCAATAACTTAATCATCAACCAGCTCTCACTGGAATAATAAGTGGTATTCAAGATATACGATTAAACTCAAATATTTCAGAAATGCATCCCATGCTTTGCATCTCAAGCTTGATCCTCAAAGAATCCAGTGTCCATCCATTGGATTTCTGATGCTAACTATAAGAGTAATAGAATCTTGCCTCTGGAATATTGTTGAGCCAGCTTGAAGTCATTAGAGCACTAAAGAGGACAGAGAGCTGGGTTTTTATCTTGTTCTATGAACTGTTGTATACTTGCTTACAAATACATGTTTAATACATGCCTATATTAGTGGCAGAATTTGGTCTGATATTTTTATTATAACCTATCAACAACTCAGTGTGTGGGGAAATAGACAACCCCACTGATCTTAAGCTTTTCCACAGTTAGTGCTATTTGCCAAAAAGATAAGAATCTCAGGGTTGTATGTGGTCAAATAAGCTCCCTTCACAACACTCATTACTTTGAGAAAAACACTTGTTTGAATTAAATAAAAGTAATTAATTCCTACTTTCATAAATCCTAATGTAAGAGACCATGTATAGTACTCCCGAATGATAACAATTTTGGATGAAGAGCTAATATTTGCTGCTATTTTATTAAGAGACTTTACTTGCCAGCAATGTAAATATATTGTGATCAAAGATTAGTATAAACAAGTAGTATAAATTATCATGGCTTTTAAGAGCTAAGTAAAGAATGAAGATGTCAGAATTCACCCCTTGACTGCATTCCTATTTAAATTCGAAAATCTAGGGTCACAAGAATGAGGCATGAATTTAATAAAACAATGAGTTTTTCACCACTATCCCCAGGGACCAGGAAAATTGTCCACTGTAGTAGTAAGAAATTCAAAGGTGTAGTTAAGAAATGTAAACCTTATTTTTCCCCACTGTAATTCAATTATCAAACTCTAAGGATGTTTCTAGTATAGCTCTAATTTTGCAATAGTGCACTAGGAGAAAGCCAATCTGTAAAGCAAGTTTCTATGTCATTGGAACAGATCAAGGTCCAAAGTGTCTCTCTCTCTCTCTTTCTCTCTAATGTTCTTGTTTAATGGAATGCACTTTCAAATGTAATTTATGCCTTGCTTTATGGATCATAAAGATGTTTCGTTAAATATGCCAGATGATAAATACTTATAAATTGTTTATCAACTCTTATACCATCACCCCAAGAAGAAAATGAGCTAAGATTTTCTTTAGCTGCAGAGGTGATTATCTCATCCAGAAGTAGCTGGGTGAAAATTCACAAAGCAAATGTTATTGACTGCCTATCAGTCTCTGAGTATGAAAACGATTTCCCTCTGAGTAATCAAAGAAAATCCCTGAGATTTCTTGCTGCTCTTTTCTGTCTTGCAGATAGGCCTAGTGGTGGGGGTTGGGAGGAGGTGGGATTTGCCCTCAATCTGTAGACTCCACCCAATCTGAGGCATGGATTGAGGCAACCAGCCAGCAGAGTCCAGGAAGCTGGCATAACCAGGCCTAACCAGGAAGGATGCAGTGTCTCTTCTGGCTTCTGCAATCTTTGGATCTGCCCTCTTTTATGAAGTTTGCCCTAGGATGGCAGGACTTACCCCTCGCATCACAGCAGAAGCTCCCAAGAGATGTTTTTTTACCAATCGTTCTCTTTTCATGCTCGTACCCAGTACCAAAGTCTCTCATGTTTTCTTTCCTTCTTTTGCTCTTAAGAATCCCAAAATCCCTGGGGCCAGAAAGGCCTTGGGCTTGGATCTTCAGGCAGAAGTGGGCTGTTTTCACAACAATTTGTCACAGAACAATGAAGTCTTTCTCACCCACTCAGTATTTCCAAGCTCCAGCTCCAATCCCAGACCATGTGTTCTGAAAATTCCATCTTGAAAGAGAGGTAGTTGATGCATACGAGGTTTTATCCACCTAAAATATAAGAAGGAAAAAAAAAATTAAGGATAATAGTGTTTGTTATGAGTGGGGTGTTTTACAAACATTTCTTTTATCCTTACAACAATCTTGTGAGGTATCTCCATTTCTCAGTTGAGAAATCTGAGATCTGAGATAAGCAACTTGTTCAGGATTATACTAATATTATCTGGTTGATTGAACCCATTTACTCTCCCCCCTCTCTACCCCAACCCCACTCTCTCTCTGTCTTTTCCTCCGTGTTTCCAACTCTCATTTTCTAGATCAAAGTTCAAAATAATGAAAACAGTGGGTAATTAGCTTGTGAATAGATACAGGCTTAGCTCCATTGCACTCTAAGCACCTGATTTATATTTATTTGCTTTTGTCCATCTCCACAGACAAGTTCCACAGGTTTAAAAAATATGCTATGTTTGAGACCAGCCTGGCCAACATGGTGAAACTCCATCTCTACTTAAAAAAATACAAAAATTAGCCAGGTGTGGTGGCAGGCACCTACAATCCCAGCTACTTGGGAGGCTGAGGCAATGGAGAATCACTTGAACCTGGAGGGTGGTGGTTGCAGTGAGCCAAGATGGTGCCACCTCACTCCAGCCTGGACGAAAGAGCGAAACTCCGTCTAAAAAAAAAGGGCTTTGTTCATTTCTGTTTATAATATCTGGAAGATCACCTAGCATGTAGGCATGTATAAGGCTTTCAATAAATACTTGTTGAATGAATTAATGGACAAGCAGATGAGTGAAATAGAAAAGTCTACAAATAGACCTAAATACATAAGGGAATGCAAACGATAGAGGTCATATTTTAAATCAGTAGAAAACATGGATTATTGCAATGAACTGAGTGTTTATGTCCTCCTGAAAATTCGTATGTTGAGAAATCCTAACTCCCAATGATACGGAAGGGCTGGACTCCTGAGTAAACCCCACCCTTAAGCTTGAAACCTCAACCCTAAGTGAAGACAACTGACTCTGTTTTTCTGCCCAAATATTGCCTTTTTGGCCTGCCCCTGCCTCTATCTTATGCCCATGAAAGACTTCAGCTGGCACGGCAACACAAGCAGCTGAGCATCAGTGATACAAGTGGCTGGACGTCAATGATACAAGGGGCTGAGGGGCAAATAGAGAAACAACTGAGTGTCAGAGACTACAGGTAGACATGACTAACTTCAGACCTTGTGGCTTCAGAGAGGGGCCCAGCTGAAGACGGCTGGGCTTCAGGGAGTGATCACCTTTCCATCCCCTTTCCAGTTTCCCTTTCCGCTGAGAGCCAGCACTGCTCAGTAAAGTCTTCCGCATTCATCACCTTTCAAACAGTTCATGTGACCTGATTCTTCCTGGATGCCGGGCAAGAACCCAGGTGCCGAGAGGGCAGGGGCTGCCACCCTGACCCTCCACTGAGCTGGTTGGCACTTGGCCATCCTGGATGCAGAGCTGAAAGAGCATTGGTTGAATACGCTTGAACACCACTACAGGGTTCACACGGAGCCTGCTCCCACCAGAGAGGAACACCTAGCGGATTCCAGCATTCAGTTCACTCAAGTTTCCACACTTGGTCGCTTGCATACTCTCTCCCACAAGGAGTGGCCAGTGATGGGTTGAATGAAATGACCCACTCCAGTTCCTGCCTGCAAAGGGGGTCAAGAGCACCATCCTGTCTCATCAAGGGTATTAAAAGGTGGAGTTGGCCGGGCACAGTGGCTCAAGCCAGTAATCTCAGCACTTTGGGAGACCTAGGTGGGCGGATCACCCGAGGTCGGGAGTTCAAGACCAGCCTGACTAACATGGAGAAACCCAGTGTCTACTAAAAATACAAAATTAGCTGGGCATGGTGGCGCATGCCTGTAATCCCAGCTATGCTGGAGGTTCTGGCAGAAGAATCTCTTGAACCCAGGAGGTGGAGGTTGCGGTAGGCCAAGGTCTTGCCATTGCACTCCAGCCTGGGCAACAAGAACGAAACTCCATCTCAAAAAAAAAAAAAAAAAAAAGGTGGAGTCCTTGGGAGGTAATTAGGTCATGAAAGTAGAGCCTTCATGATTGGGATTAGTGTTCTTATAAAAGAGACCCCCAAAGAGATCCCTCTTCCCTTCAGTCATGTAAGGTTACAGTGAGAAACCTGCTTTCTATGAGAAAGTGGCCCCTCACTAGACATCAATCTTCCAGTACCTTGATCTCAGGCTTCCCGGCTTCCAGAACTGTGAAAAATACATTTCAGTTGCTTATAAGCCACCCAGTCTATGGTATTTTGTTATAGCAGCCCGAACCAATTAAGACAATTATTTAATAAATGGTGCTGGGAAAAATGGTTAATTATCAGGGGAAAAAAAGTATCAGTATGCCAAAATAAGTTTCAGAGAGATCAAAAATTTACATATAAAAAATATTTTATAAAAATTCTAAGACTATGGGAGAAATTTTTGGTGGTCACAGATGATAGAATTCCTATCTACTTCCACAAACCACTGCAGTTCTTTGTCAATTAATACTGTAGTATTGCACTCTGCTGTTGGAAATGTGGTATATGTTTATGTGCACCTGGGATAAGAAGGGAGTCAGCTATTAAGTACAGATGTAAGAGCAAGGCTGATAATTGTTTGAACAGAGCAGATGCTTCTTTGTCTTGATTGAAAGAAAGGAAGGATGGGCAAGTAGATATATTTGAGAGAGAAGATGGGAGGTTGAAGGAGTTTGCAGCAAATTGAGATAAGCACAGGATGGCTAGTTTTGAAAGAAAATAAGTAAATCTCTTGAATTAAAAATGTGATTAATGGGCCGGGCGCGGTGGCTCACGCTTGTAATCCCAGCACTTTGGGAGGCCGAGGTGGGCAGATCACGAGGTCAGGAGATCGAGACCACGGTGAAACCCCGTCTCTACTAAAAAATACAAAAAATTAGCTGGGCGTGGTGGCGGGCGCCTGTAGTCCCAGCTACTCGGAGAGGCTGAGGCAGGAGAATGGCGTGAACCCGGGAGGCGGAGCTTGCAGTGAGCCGAGATTGCGCCACTGCACTCCAGCCTGGGCGACAGAGCAAGGCTCCGTCTCAAAAAAAAAAAAAAAATGTGATTCATGGCCCACATAGTTTTAGTTCATAAGCTGACACTCAACAATATTAACATTAAATTATAGATTAATTTGACTAAATATTTTCCCTTTGATAAAGACACCTATCATCCAAGGAATGTACTTTACAGAAGTAAGAACTTTCAGTTTCATGTGGAGTTTAAGCAAATACATTCAGGTTTCTATGGAAATAATGTTAAACCTATGTACTCAAATAAAGCTAAAAGTGTTGTGTTTTGGTTTTTTCTTTTGTTTGTTTCTGAGACAGGGTCTCACTCTGTCACCCACGCTGGACTGCAATGGTGCAATCTCGGCTCACAGCAGCCTTGACCTCCTGGGCTCAGGTGATCTTTGCACCTCAGCCTCCTGAGTAGCGGGGACTACAGGCATAGGCCACCAAGCCTGGCCAATTTTTTGTAGATACAGGGTTTTGCCATGTTTCCCAGAGCGTGGTCTATAACTTCTGGACTCAAGCAATCCACCTGCCTTGGCCTCCCAAAGTATTGGGATTACAGGAGTGAGCCACTGTGTCTTGCCTTAAAGGATTGTTAAATGGAGACCAGGTGGAGTTACTATGGCAAAGGACATGTATTCCCAGCAAAAATCTTCCCATGAAGGCTTATCTTACCCTAAATACAAATCAGCTATGAAGAGGAATAATTCTGTATTATGCAAGCAAAATGGTTTAGCAATCATCCTTCTGACACTGTCCAAGATCTATATTACAGAATTACAGATGCTTAGATTTCTTTGGTCTAAGACTGTAATGCACTAAAACTTATGCAACACTTCTATACTTGATTAGTTAAGTTTTCCTTTGCACCAGAGAGAATAAATAAATACTTTTTCTAATGAGCTCTGTATACAATGACTATAAAAAAAAAAAAAACAGGAGAGCCCTAGAAGATAAATTTTATAACTTTTTTTTTACTTGGAGCAGTTTTTCCTTATAAATGTGTATGACTAATATTTTGGTCATATTATGTTATAGGTATGGCTCATAGAGAAGCAATTTAGAAGTAGATTAGGGTTTGAAGTTTGAAGCTTAAAAAAATCCATTCTTAATCCTGACAATAAAGTTTACTGTCAAAATTGTTGGTTAGAGATACTTAAATTGCTTATTTTTTTTTTAAAGAAAATGTTCCAAAACATAAAGCAGTAACAAGTTTTGAGACCATTGTCCTCTATAAGGGAAAAAATATTTCAGACACATTTAACAAAACAGATGCCAATTTCAGTTTCTCAATATGTCATCAAGGTATTCTTCAAACCAAATATAAAAATATATATATAATTTCTAATCACTCACTTTTTATACATTTATAAACAGGCAGATACAGATACAGATACAGACACAGGCAGTTATTTGGGTTAAAGAAGCTGGCATTTTCATGGGGTTTAGAAAGGACCATGTAGTCCATGACATTTACTACCAGGTATCAGACGAAAAGCATAAGCAGTTCCTTTTCTTGAACATTTGCCTTCTAATTGAACAGGCATTGGAATACACAAAGTAGAGGGTTTTTTTTAAGGATTTGCTCTTTCTTTTGTCTGCTGCAAAATATGAGTATTTCTCAATGATGACAACAATAATTACCATTTATCAAATGTTTATTGTATTCCCGTCTTTGTGCCAACCACCTGACCTCCGTTATCTGAAAAATCTTCCCAACAACCCTATGACATAGATATTGTTATTCTTCATTTACAGGTGAGTAAATGGAGGTTTACATTTGTATGGAACATGTTCTGCTACTTGAGATAATGGGAATAGGGGCCTAGGAGGGCTAGAAGCAAGGAGCCAGCAAGTCTAAACACATTCCAGAAGACATTGTGTCAGTCATGCAAGCCCTGCCTCAGCTTTCTTCCCAACCCTCAGCCTTTTTTCCCAACAATATATAAATAATGTGGTGTTCTTTTCAATACAGGTGTCTCTGATGCTAGTTTGTTCCATTCTTGGTGAAGCTAATTTGAATCACATTTGGTTAGCATAATGTTTATCAGTTTTTTTCTAGTATGTTTCCTTTTGTGAAATAAGAACAAATATGTTCATGAATGTAGAGTTAGCTGTGCTAAAATTAAATGAAAAGTCAAGCAAAGTACCTAGATAGTTTAGGCAAATCACCCAGGATTTCATGAACCCTTTGAGCCATTTATGTTTCTCTTGAGGGATATTTCACATCTTTTACCTGAGAGTTCTACAGGGCATGCTTTTATTAGTTGAAATGTCCATGAGGGCGAGAGTAATTGTTCAACAGATGTACTTGAACTTGGACCTTTAAGAATTAACAGAACCGGCTGGGCACAGTGGCTCATGCCTGTAATCCCAGCACTTTGGGAGGCCGAGGCGGGAGATCACGAGGTCAGGAGATCGAGACCATCCTGGCTAACATGGTGAAATCCTGTCTCTACTAAATCCTGTATCGGATTAATTCGTTCTACTTGCTATTACCAATAAATAGCACGGGCTCCCAGAGCTATGCCTGGCTAACTCTATCACCTTCAAAGGTTTGCTCAAACTATTCAGTTGCCCACTTTAAGTATATCAATTTCCAACGTTACAAAATAAACTTCATGTACATTTTTATGGTTAGGTATTTGCGCGTATTTGGGGGCTCCATAGCTTTCATCCGTTACTCAAAGCGCTTCAGGACTCTAAAAAGGCTCAGAGCTGCTTAGATAAACAAGAAAGAATGCTGCAAGCAAAGGCAGCAGTTTCGCTGTAAAATCCTATTGCTGACAGCCAAGAGGGGCGTGTTCCCTCGCGACCAGCCTGTGGTGTCCTTGGGGCTCCGGAAGAGCGCGCGCAGCGCCTTTATGAGGGCGTGTGCGAGCGCTTTTTTGGGAGGACACCACAGGTGGACGCCTCAGCTGATCGTCCTCCCTCCCGGGGACCCTGCCTCGAGTCGCCTCCGTCGCCCCGCCGCCCCTAGTGTTTCGGACATGGCCGCGCGCCTTCTCCGAGGGTCCCTACGCGTCCTGGGCGGCCACTGTGCGCCGCGCCCGCTGCCCCCCGCGCGGTGAGTGCCAGCCGGGACTTCCGCGGCTGCAGGCCCGGAGGCTGTGGGGCGGGGCAGCGAGTCACTCCTGTCGCTGGCTTGAAGCGGGGCGGTGCGCGCGCGGCTGGGAGTGCTCCGCCACTCCGGCGCGGGGCTAGAGCTGGCCTCCTTTCCTGGATGCCGCGGACTGGGTGCAACCAGCTTCGGGGCAGAGGAAAAAGGGGTGTCAGCCGTGCCGCCCCGAGAACAGACTGCCGAGCCCACGTCGGGGAAAGCCGAAAGATTTCTCCAGAAGCTCATTACGGAGCCCCAATCCAGCACGTCTAGTTCAGCGGCCTGCAGTGGGACCCGGGAGCCTGCATTTTGGGAGGAGGTGGTCACCCCCTGGGCCCGGCTGCAGGAGCGCGGGCTGCGATCTGTGTCCCAGTTTGAGCTGTGAACCCGGCGTTCCCCACGGCTTAGACTCGCCGCGCGGTAGTGAACTTGGGACCCGGACTCAGTGCCCGGGCTGCGGCGCGGACCAGAAGTGTCCAGGACAAGCTGGGCTAGAAATGACCTGGCGAGGGTTCCATTAAACAAAGAAATTAGCTTTAGATTTATCAACAAATCTAACTACAGAGGATTAATGAAGAGTCTAAGTAGTTCAGTGACTACTAAGGTGGTGTTTATAATATGATCAAAAGTTTCAGATACTGTCTGATGCATAAAATCTATTCACTGGGTAAACAAATTGGAAGCATGGAGAATTCATTATTTAATAAGGGTGAAGGAATTGGCAAATTTGCGAATGACGGCATTGGTGTAAGGTACTCTAATTTTCTTTGAGAGCTATGAAACAAAATGCCTACTTTTCCTGGGGAGATTTGGGAAGACGTCATTGAGAAGGTGACTTTTCTTTAGGATACATACTTAACTCTTCCTTGGAACATTATAAGACAGTGATCCTCAAACTTTTTTTTTTTTTTTTTTTTGGAGACGGAGTCTCACTGTGTATGTAGTCCAGGCTAGAGTGCAGTGGCGCGATCTTGGCTCACTGCTGCAACCTCCGCCTCCCGTGTTCAAGCAATTCTCCTGCCTCAGCTTTCCTGAGTAGGTGGGACTACAGGCATGCTCCACCACACCCGGCTGATCTTTTTAGTAGAGACAGGGGTTTCACCATATTGACCAGGCTGGGCTCGAACTCCTGACCTCGTGATCTGCCCACCTCGGCCTCCCAAAGTGCTGCCTCAAACTTTTTGATAACACCCCTTATGCTCTTAAACTTACAGGACCTCAAATGTTTATGTAGGTTATATCTATCTGTCTGTCGTTATCAAAAGGTATCTACATAACTGAGAAATTTTACAAATATTTAGTTTATTTAAAAGTTACAATAAGAAGCTCATTACATGTTAACATAAATAACAGTTTTTATGAAAAATAACTTTTCCTAAGCAAACAGAAAAAAAGTGAAAAGAGTGACATTGTTTTACATTTTTACAACTCCCTTAATGTCTGGCATAATAAAAGATAACCAGATAACTACATCTGCTTCTGTATTATCCATTGGTGTAAGTTAGTTTGATTGAAGCATGGCAAGAAAATCTACCCTCAGATAGAGTTTCATGGGCGTCGGTGTGAAGAGACCACCAAACAGGCTTTGTGTGAGCAACATGGCTGTTTATTTCACCTGGGTGCATGCGGGCTGAATCCGAAAAGAGAGTCAGGGAAGGGAGATGGGGTGGGGACGTTTTATAGGATTTGGGTAGGTAAAGGAAAAAGGGGGGTTGTTCTCTGGTGGGCAGGAGTGGGGGGTCACAAGGTACTCAGTGGGGGAGCTTTTGAGCCAGAATGAGCCAGGAGAAGGAATTTCACAAGACAATGTCATCAGTTAAAGCAGGAACAGGCCATTTTCACTTCTTTTGTGGTGGAATGTCATCAGTTAAGGGAGGAACTGGTCATCTGGATGTGTACGTGCAGGTCACGGGGGATATGATGGCTTAGCTTGGGCTCAGAGGCCTGACGTAGAGAACACTGGAAAAAGGGAGACCTGAGAGACCCTCTGAATGGGCTGGGGGGCTACAGTTTTGTTGTAACAGCTTTTTGACCTTTAATGTGCAAAGGAATCACCTGGGAATCTTGTTAAAATACAGCTTCTGATTCAGTGGGTCTGGGATGGGCCCTGAGATTGTGTATTTATAACCAGCTTCCAGGTTATAAATGTGTGGAAGGTGCTGGTGGAGATTGTCTCCCTTTTAAAATGTAGGAGACTTAAAAAAAATAATAATAGCCTAGCCAATAAGATTAGTTGCAGTTTATTGCCTTAGAGAAAAAAATGCCAATTTTTCCATTACAGATTTCTTCATCTTTAGACTGAGAAATACGTGTTGCAATAAACTCCCTGCCAAGTGTTTTGATTTTCTTCCCTCTGCGTATTCTCTCTTGACCACCTTTGACTGACCTGAAAGTCTTTATTCTTTTGGCATTTCTTTTGCTGTCCTGTGTCTTTATGCATTTTACTTAAAAATATTGCAGAGATTTCCTTAACACAGTATAGGCTATTCAATTTTAATATCCAGTAAGACTCGATTTTAAATTCTGGCTCTATTATTTACTTATTATGTTGACAAATGATTCAGTGTCTTACAGCTCCAGTTTCCTAATCTCAGCATATTTTTTTTCTGAGGGAAACTCTCAAGTATGGAAAATCTATATGGACAAATACGTGCTTTATAGTTTTATCTCTACTAGCAAGAAAAAGGAGCCGATCATTTCCATTATAGGGATAAAGTAGATGTTAGTTTATTTGATGCAACAGGACAATGGTCAAGGTCCCCTGCATGTCCTGGTCCCCTGTTATCTCTTCTTCCTAGAATCTCTGGCCTCATCTACTCTTCTCAGCCCACTCTGGCTACACTTGCCTCCTTGCTCTTTCTAGAACACATCAGACACTGTTCAGACATACAGCCTTTGCTCTAGTTGTTCTTTTGTCCTAAAACTCTTTTATTCTAGAGGTATGCCTGGCTAACTCTATCACCTTCAAGGGTTTGCTCAAATCTCACCTTTCTGGTTTACCCTACCCTGACTGCAGTATTTTTTTTTTCTTTTTCTTTTCTTTTTTCTTTTTCTTTTTTTTTTTTTTTTTTTTGTTTGTTTTTAGTGACAGGGCTCACTGTGTTGCCCAGACTGGTTTCAAACTCCTCAGCTTAAGCAATCCTCATGCTTCGGCCTCCCAAAGTGCTGGGATTACAGGTGTGAGCCACCAAGCCCCGCCTACTACATTATTTCATACGGCAACCTCTCTGTCTCTGCCTCCCCGCAGGCACATACTCCTGATCCCTTCTCTACTTTTCTTTTTCCATAATACTTACCACTATCTAAGGTATTATATAATTTGCATATCTATAGTTTATTGTTTATTCAGTCTCCCTTTGTTAGAATGTAAGCTTAAAAGCCAAGATCTTTGTCCTCATCTTAGTCCTTTGTTCGTTATTGTATCCCAAGTTACTAGAACAGTGCCTGGCACAGAATTGGCACTCGTAAATATTTGCTAACTAAATGAATGAATAAGCCACAAAAAAAATGATAATTAGGGAAACCTTAGAAATAGGTTGTAATAGCAACTGGGCGCAATAGCTCATGCCTGTAGTCCCAGCCCTTTGGAGGCCAAGATGGGTGTATCACTTGAGGTCAACAGTTCAAAACCAACCTGGTCAACATGGTGAAACCCCGTCTCTACTAAAAATACAAAACTTAGCTGGGTATGTGTGGCAGGCGCCTGCAATCTCAGCTACTACAGAGGCTGAGGCAGAAGAATGGCTTGAACCGGGAAGGCGAAGGTTGCAGTGAGCCAAGACTGCACCACTGCATTCCAGCCTGGGCGACAGAGCCAGACTCCATCTCAAACAAACAAACGAAAAAAAAAATAGGAAGAAACATGTAATAGTAAAAAGTTATTTTTTTAAAAACCCTTTAAATCTACTTTGAATAGTTACATGAAATAGATCTTTTCTGGGTAAGGACTAGAAAAGAAAAGGCATGGTCCAACTAAGGAAGAAATACACTAAATTAGAATTTAATGCAAAATAGAAAAAGCATCCTTTGGCAAGATTTGAATATATGATAAGTTTTTTAGATGTGAACTTGAAAATGTACAAAATGATGCATAGATTTTCAAAATTTCTTTCAGGGGTACTTCAAGGGTAAAAAAGGCTGAAGACCACTGAACTGAAGGAACTACAAAAGAGTCTCATTTGAAGCTTGGTGTGGGAGGGATGGGAGTAGGTCTTAAATAATTCCATTTTATAGAATCTTTATCAGAGATTGATGGGTATTTTTATCTCCAGCCAGATTAGGTTTGTAATGTGGTGATTACATCAACATGGTTTGCATCTTATACACCTGCAATTTGAAATTGTGTGAATCTGGTTAAAATACTAATTTTGGAGGCTTTACATTATTTTAAACATTGTACATGATATGAAAATTTTTCAGTATTACTCTATTGTACTATTTGAATTTTACATAATGTAATCCATATGTCACCTGACAATACTGCATTTCACCTCAAGTCAGACCTGTGGTTAGTTCTAGGCATCATCTTCTTTAAGGATTTGGAGATAGAGACTGAGTTGAATAATGATAAGGTACTTCTTAATTCCAGCTACATGAGGTAGATTCCATCAAAAGTGGTGGCACTCAAATTTGAACCCAGGTTTGTCATAATTCAAACTCTTTCTACTTGCCTCTCAAGTTTCTCTGTGAAAGAAATCCATGTTGTTCAGTGGCACTAATTTGGATATGAAGAGTAACAATTCACTTACTTTTCCTATTGCATATATTTTTTTTAAGATGTTCTCATTCCGGAGGGGAAGAACGTCTAGAAACTCCTTCTGCTAAAAAATTAACAGATATAGGAATTCGAAGAATCTTTTCTCCAGAGCATGACATTTTCCGGAAAAGTGTAAGGAAGTTTTTCCAAGAAGAAGTGATTCCTCATCACTCAGAGTAAGTGGCACATTTTCCTCTAATGTAATGTATACTAGGGGTATGATAGGACCATTTCCTAGAATGCCATATATTACTATACAGAAAACATAGTATGTTCAGGGCTTTATTAACATTTTTGCTGCTCTTCACCATAACACTATAAGATCCCAGGATTCTTAGAGCTTTTTAAATGAATTTTATAATGTGCTATACACAAATAAGAAAATTTGAAAATTTCCAACTTAGTCTAAGAGTAGTATTTTTGAAAACCTTGGGTAAGTGGTAACAAAATACTAGTCAATTTCATAGTCTTTCTTTTTCTGCTTCATAAATTAATTAAACTGTAAAAACCCAAAAAGTCAGCACAATGCAAACCTTGGTAAGCAATTGGTTACCTCTGGATAGTTCTTGATTAATTAATTACTATTATTTTATTGACTGGAAACTTATCATTTCTATTACAATAAGATTTTGCTTCATTTCCAAAATTCACTCAATGCTAGTACAGATGCTCCTCAATTTAGTATGGGGTTACAAGTTGAAAATATCATAAGTCAAAAATGCATTGTTATTATGTTAACACTGTTCTTATGTTATTATAAAAACAAAAAAATTCTCAGCACCGTTATTATGTTAGAAGCAGAATTTAGAAGATTAGTAAAAATGAAGAGAGAAATGGTTCAGGAACATCATAGGTTTGTGAGGTTTTACACACCTAGCCTACTAAATGCCATAGTTTAGGCCAGCCTACATTAAACATGCTCGAAACAATTACATAAGCCTACAGTTAGGCAAAATCATCTAACACAATGTCTACTTTGTAGTAAAGTATTAAATAACTCATGTAATATATTAAATATTCTAATGAAAGTGAAAAACAAAATGCTTATATGGCTACTTGAAGTAAGCATGTTTTCGACTGAATGTGTATTGCTTTTGCACCATCATAAGTAAAATAATTGTAAGTTGAACTGCCATAAAGTACAGAGACATCTGTTCTTTACAACATTTAGAATGGTTTTAAAATAGCATTAAAAGTAACTTCCATTAGGTTTTTACTAATACCTTCTTGGTAAGAATGACCAAAATAAGCTAAACTCAGAAGCCAGAAGCCATGATTAGTCTTTGGTGAAAAGCAACTAGCTTCTGTTTTTTGAGGGTTTGTTTGTTTGTTTGTTTGTGTGTTTGTGTGTTTTTTAAGACATGGTCTCACTGTGTTGCTGAGGCTGGAGTGCAGGGGCATGATCATAGCTCACTGCAGCCTTGAACTTCTGGGCTCAAGTGATCCTCCTGCCTTAGCCTCCCAAAGTGCTGGGATTACAGATGTGAACCACCGCATCGGGCTTCAACCAGCTTATTAAAGACAAGAGACACATAGTACACTTTGCTCTGGTAGGCTCGCTTTTGTTTATTTCTTCACTGCTTTTAAATTTTGTTCCAGAAAAAATGTTAAGAAGGCTTTGAAATAAAATAATAGGAGCTGACAAATTTTAAGTCAATAATAAAAATATTTCCAAAGCTACTTTAAGCAAGAACTGTATTCAAAACACACATAATCCAAGTCTTAAAAATTTTTGTGGTGTCAGTATCTTCAAATACCCCATGTCTTACTAACTATAATCCACTTAAAAATACAAAAAGTCTCAGATATTTTTTCACTATCTCCAACTAGCCATCTGTTTCCTCATTCTGCCATTCTCATTTTTAAAGAAGAAAACCTGAGGTTGCCTACCTTACACAAATGTCTAATGTTTTCAGAAGTTAATTTGATATAGAGCTATGGTGCAAGGTGCTTCTGCTCTCCTGTTCTTCCTATTTAAACTGTAATGAGGTGCCCTACTTTGTCAGCTTTTGTATGCTTGTCCCATAAGTTCAGCACTTTAAGGAAATATGCCAAGGAGAATTGCCTTTTACAATACAGGTTAGGCAAATTCCCATGACAACATGCCATAACTAAGCTTGCATGTAAGAGTACCAGCAGAGCAAAACTACATCAATGAATATCAGTGAGTATAATTTTCAAGTCCAATAAATAGTCAAGATGGGGAAAGACAATGGCAAATATGAATAAGAGGAGAGGGCTGGGTGCAGTGGCTCATACCTGTAATCCTAGCGATTTGGGAGGCTAAGGTTTGAGGACTACTTGAGGCCAGGAGTTCATGACCAGCCTGGGCAACATAATAAGACACTGTCTCTACAAAAAAAAATTTTTTTTAATTAGCCTGGCTTTGTGGCAGGTGCCTGAAGTCTTAGCTGCTCAAGAGGCTGAGGTGGGAGGATTGCTTGAACCCAGGATTTTGAGGCTGCAGTGATCCATGATTGTGCCACTGCACACCAGCCTGGGTGACAGCCCTGTCTCAAAAAAAAAAAAAAAAAAAGCAGAAAAAAGGAGGAAGAGAAGTGATAAAAGAGTCAGAGGCAAATAGAAGCATATGGCTAATGTAAATAATTACCTTAAATTGGCCGGGCGCGGTGGCTCACGCTTGTAATCCCAGCACTTTGGGAGGCCGAGGCGGGCGGATCACGAGGTCAGGAGATCGAGACCACGGTGAAACCCCGTCTCTACTAAAAATACAAAAAAAAATTAGCCGGGCGCGGTGGCGGGCGCCTGTAGTCCCAGCTACTCGGAGAGGCTGAGGCAGGAGAATGGCGTGAACCCGGGAGGCGGAGCTTGCAGTGAGCCGAGATCGCGCCACTGCACTCTAGCCTGGGCGACAGAGCGAGACTCCGTCTCAAAAAAAAAAAAAAAAAAAAAAAAAAAAATAATTACCTTAAATTAAGAATGCATTTCTGCACAAAATCATTCATAAGTTCAAAGTTGTGGCCATTTAAATAATATTTTAAAATTCTCTGAATTTAAAATATTTGTTATTTGCAGATGGGAGAAAGCTGGAGAAGTAAGTAGGGAGGTTTGGGAAAAAGCTGGAAAACAAGGACTGCTTGGTGTCAATATTGCAGAGCATCTTGGTGGAATTGGAGGGGATTTGTACTCCGCAGCTATTGTCTGGGAGGAGCAGTAAGTATGGACACCTTTAAGGTTGAGTCTTGTTTTGTAAACACACCACTCACCTTTCTGAAATGACCAAACAAACAAACAAACAAATAAACGTTTTCTAATCTTGGAAGATTGAAAATTCAGTGTAAAATGTATAAGATTACACCCCTCATGCACTCTTGCACATTTTTTGAATGTGGGATAGTAGGAAAATCCTTTTAAGTTGCCGAAATAGGTACTATTGAAAATTAAAGAGATAGTTTTTTTTTTTCCTGTCAATGCTTATGGTTACTTTTCCGCCTTAGAAAAGATATTTGAAAGAGAACAGCAGAGTAGAAATATATTTCCATCAAATATACTAGAATTTTAATATACAAGAACAAATAAAGATTGCAGTTGAAAAATGGGCAAAGATTTGAAGCAATAATTTATCAAAAAAGAAATGCAAATAGGTTTTTTTGAATGAGAAAAGTTCATCCTTAGTAACAAATGCAAATTAAACTGATCTGGAAGTATCATTTTGAGTATCTATAATATTAGTGAAAACGAAAAATCCTAATACCCAGTGCTGACAAGATTGCAGTGAAAGTGACATACACTATTGGTGGCATTATAAATTAGAACAATAAATTTTGGGGGGAATAAAAAGGTGAAAACATATTTTAAAAAATATATTCCTGCTCTTTGACATAGAATGCCACTTTGGGGAATTTATCCTAAGTAAATAATTTAATAGGAAGAATAGATGCTGTGTTCAGAAATCATTGTCATGTTAGGTCACAGTTCTCCAAATGTTGAAGCAATCTAAACATCCATCAGTGGGAGAATGGATAAGTAAATTATAGTACATAAACAACTTGGAATATTTTGCAGCTATTTAAGATTAAAATATATGTAAAAAAATAGGATTTTGTTGTGTCACATAATTTATTTTTAAATTTTAAATTTTTATTTGTGTGTGTGTATGTGTGTCATAATTTTACAAGAAAATAGCAAAGTAAAAAATTCACTCCATGACTCTATGTTTTGTTTTTTGGTCCTTTTTTTCTTTTTTTCTATTTTTTGCTTTTTTATTTTTTATTTTTGTGCTTTTGTTTCTTTGTTTTACCAAGACTCCATCTTATTAGAATATATCCTCATGGCAAAGATAATTAGAGGAATACAGTTATTCCACTGTGTTAGAGGAATACAACTGCAGGTGATTCATATTTTAAAATATTTTCTCTCTCAATTAAGTAAGTGTTCATTGAACTCTGGTAGACCACTGTTATTGTGTTGGAACCAGAAATTTTAAAATTAGTAAAAACAAAAAGAGAAAACACTCAGGAATGTGATAGGTTTGTGATGAGATAGGCCACTACCAAACAATTTGATAGGACCTTTAATACATTGTTGTTATAATAGTCGTTTTTTAATTGCTATTTTGTGCTCTAATTTTTCTTCTTTTTTCATTCTAAGAGCTTATTCAAATTGTTCAGGCCCAGGTTTTAGTATTCATTCAGGTATTGTCATGTCTTATATTACAAACCATGGCTCAGAAGAACAGATTAAGCACTTTATTCCCCAGATGACTGCAGGCAAATGTATTGGTGCACTGGCAATGACAGAGCCTGGAGCTGGAAGGTAAGTTAATATTTAGTTGACTTTGGATTCTTGGAAGCAGTGCCTTAACATTTTCTTAGTACTTGGTGAATACACAGACTGAGCTATATGCTAGGAGGAAGGCAAAGATGAACACAGGATAATTCATGACCTCAAGTCGGAAAATAACAATAAAGCGGATTATAATGTATGCTATGTTTGAGATACTAACATAGTTTTGTGCAAAGAAAATGGTAGTGTGTAAGTTGAATTTTCACCATAATGAATTTTAGGTGTAGGATGAGATTCACATGTAAATGCCAAGCAGTTCGTTATAAAGGTATATTTGGAATTCTGGAGACAAGGATGGAGTAGCAATAGGTTTTAAAAGTCTTTCATTTATAAGAGTTGATACAGTAGGAATGAATAAGATCACATATTCAGTTATTTGCTGGTTATTTCATAAGTGTCTTCAGTGTGCCAGGTATACAGTAGTGAACAAAACAGATGTGGCCCCTGTGCTTACTGAGGAGAAGGGCAAGAAATAAGCAAGTATCTATTTTTGTAATTATAAATTATGATAAGTACTGTGAAGGAAACGAAGTACTGTGAAGGAAACGAAGTACTGTGCTACAGACTAATGGTATGTTTGTGTTTGGTGGGATAAGGAAAAACAAATTTAGATGTGAATGCTAACAAAAGCCTATAAAAAGTGGTTGTATTTAAACTGAGATTTGACAAATGAGAAGGAACCAGTTTTTTAAGAATGGGAGAAAGAGCTTCCACAGAGTGGGACCTGATCCTCAAGAGGAAAAATGAAACACAAAAAACGGACCAGGGAGAAAAATCTGGGCATTATGTTTCATTTGGAACTGTACAAAAGAAGATGGAGCAAGAGAGACAGAAGGATTGAGAGTTTTAAAGAAATCTAGACATGAGTAGGAAGAGAAGTCAGTTGGAAAGGCTGTAGGAAAGGATAAAGAAGTTAGTAATGTCAAGGCCACCGTGATGTTGAGAATGGAGAAGAGGTTCTGGCAGGCCTGATGATCCTTTGTGATTTCAGTGGGGTGGAGGGGCAGAAGTACTTTTTATGGGAGTGAGATGGTTATTGAGAAAACAGAGACAGAGAACACAAAGTAATCTTTCTCAGAGCTGAGTAGTAAAAGGAAATGTAGAGAGGGGGCAGTGGTTTGAGGCTAACTGGTAAGGGAAATTATTTATGTTAAAGACAGCAGCAACTTGTGGGTCAACAGAAAGCAAATAGTGCAAAGGAAGAACTTAAAGATGCCAAAGAAGTGGTAAGTGAAAAATCCAGGAATTGTTTTTGCGGAGGTCAGGCCCTCCTTTTTTATTGTAAGATTTTCTTTTCTGACAGTGTTATTTATTTTTAAATCTCTTAATATTCTATAGCATGACTTGCAATATCTTTACATTGTATTTATCTTTTTAAGATATAAATCCCTAATTATAGGTCAATACTACAATTTTGTCAAAGATTAAAGGTTTCTGTTCACTTCTGTTGCCTACAAGTGTGATCTAAACAAGTAGAAATTTAACCTTCTTCCTTAAAATTTGCTTTTAATTTCATTAACTACCCGGCTGACTGCCAATATTCAGATTGAGTTGTATTAGCTCTGTGGTTAGCATGTTCCACTTCCAGCTCATTGCATGTTAGCTCTCAAAAAGAGGCTATAGAATAAATGAAATCTTGATTTATCTCTAATTTAGACATGCAAACAAAGGTTCATGTGATTTTTGTTTAAAGTCTCTGGCCTTATCTTCCGTGGTTAAGTGTATATAATTAAGAAGGAAACCTGAGAATGAAGATGGAGAAAATAAGCAGATTTCTTTCTTTCTTTCTTTCTTTTTTTTTTTTTGGAAGGTCATTGAAAGTCATGAGAGGATAGTAAATAAGTCAGGTATTTAGAGAGATGAGCAAAGAGCCCATGTGGGTAAGAGAATATAAGAACAGAGACAAGCCACAGATGAAGAAGAGTAATAGAGTGTTGAGGAATTATGGAATTACGGCATGAAATTGGCATGAAATAGGGAAAAACATGTGGGAAGAAAAGAAGATAGAAGATGGAATATGGTTCATTTTGCCTGCCCTCAGAGATGGATTGAGCACTGTCTGTATTTTTGGTTTGATTTGGCCTCCACAGAAAAAAATGTTGCAATTGCTGAAAAACATCCAGAATTTCACTGGCCCTTTCCCCTTCCATGGAGGAAATCTTCACTATATATATAATTATGTATCTTTGTATGTTGTATTACTTTAGCATTTTATAAATGCTTTCATGTTTACTTTATTTTATTATTTTTTAAAGAAATAGAGATGGGGTCTTACTATATTTCCCAGGCTGGTCTCAAACTCCTGGACTCAAGCATTCCTCCTGCCTCAGCCTCTCAAAGTGCTAAGATTATGGGTGTGAGCCACTGCACCTGATCTCATGTTGATTTTATTATATGGCTATTATAATAAGATATATGGAATACAGAGATATGATTTCTATATAAGAAGGAAACAGAAAATAATAAATGAAGTATTTTAACCAAGTTCATAGAGCAAATTGTTGACAGCATTGGAGCCAGAGTGTTCTGACACCAGCTGTGTGATCTTGGGTAAAAATCTCTGAGCTTCAATGTCTCTTATCAATGAAATTGAGAAAATGATACTTAAGAAGATTATTGTGAGGGTCTAACTTGTTGGCTTTACTAAGTAGTATACTTTTTCATTTTTAATATTTCATATATAACATTCAAAAATTTAGGAAAAATTTACAAACTGAGCTATATCATTACCTTTATTTCCTTTGATATGTCCCTGTATAGAAGAATTTTTTTTTTTTTAAACAGAGTCTCACTCTTGTCACCCAGGCTGGAGTGCAATGGCGTGATCTCGGCTCACTGCAACCTCCACCTCCTAGGCTCAAGCTATTCTCCTGCCTCAGCCTCCCAAGTAACTGGGATTACAGGCGCCCACCACCACACCCAGCTAATTTTTGTATTTGTAGTAGAGACAGGGATTCACCAGGTTGGCCAGGCTGGTCTTGAACTCCTGACCTCAGGTGATCTACCTGCCTTGGCCTCCCAAAGTGCTGGGATTACAGGCATGAGCCACCGCACCCAGCCATAGAAGAATTGTTTTAATAAACTATGTACAGACGTTAGTTACTGATACTTTATGCATACTTATGATGAAAAATATAATGTTAGAATCATATAATAGCATTCAGGCCGGGCACAGTCTCTTGTTTATAGTGGAGGTTGGTCATATAGGCACCCTCTGCCTGGCAGGTACCAAAAGTTCGGATCCCTAAAAGGAAAGCAGGTATTCAGCATAAGCCAAATTGTTTGCACAAACAGTTCAGACAGTAAGCCGCTCTCATGAGTACTGGGAATGGTGGGAACTCTCCTGAAATCCAGATTCTCAGATGCTAGCCATGGACAATGTTGTAACAGGCCTTTCTAAGGATAGCAGTCTCAGGCCTGCTATATTAATTCTTTTCTGTATACTTGGCATTTTAATAATATAATTTAACAAATGTTTATTGAGTGCCTGTTATGTACAAAGCAGCATGCTAGGCACCGAGCATATAAATATGATCTTGATACACCACGTGTTCTCAAAAAACTTGAGTCAGATAAGTATGGTAGGTGGGAAAGACAATTCCTTTTTATTATAATTGAAATTCAAAGTAAATGGCTCTAAGAGAGTATATTTGTTGCCTTATGGCATCTGTGACAAATTATCAGAGACTTGGTGGCTTAAGACAACAGAAATTTATTCTTGGTGGCTTAAGACAACAGAAATTTATTCTCTTACAGTTCTGAAGGCTAAAAGTCCAGAATCAGTATTGTTGGGCCCAAATCAAGGTATCAGGAGGGCCACACTTCCTCCAGAGGTTATAGGGGAGGATTCACTCCTTTCCTCTTCTATTTCTTGGTGGCTGTTGGCGTTCCTTGCCTTGTTGCCTCATCACTGCAGTCTTTGCCTTTGTGGTCACATTGCTTTCTCTCCTGTCTATGAAATCTCTCTTTACCTCTCTTTTATAACGACATTCGCATTTAGGGCTCATCCAGATAATTCATGATAATCTCTCTATCACAACATCCTTAAATTAATCACATCTGCAAGACTCTTTTTCCATGTAAAGTAGAACAGCCTCTAGGGTATACGACCTGATATCTTTAGGGTCATTATTTAGCCTAATACAGAGAGTGATTTAAAAAAAAAAAAATGCAGTCAGATGCGGTGGCTCATGCCTGTAATCCCAACACTTTCGGAGGCCAAGGTGTGCAGATCATGTGAGGTCAGGAGTTCAAGACCAGCCTGGCCAAAATGGTGAAACCACGTCTCTACTAATAATACAAAAAAATTAGCCAGGCATGGTGGCATACGCCTGTAATTCCAGATACTGGGGAGGCTGAGGCAGGAGAATCACTTGAACTGGGGAGGCAGAGGTTGCAATGAACCGAGATTGTGCCATTGCACTCCAGCCTGGGCAACAAGAGCAAAACTCAGTCTCAAAAAAAAAAAAATTTTGGATCTTTCGTGCTTTCTCTTGTGGGCATTTAGTGCTATAAATTTCCCTCTACACACTGCTTTGAATGTGTCCCAGAGATTCTGGTATGTTGTGTCTTTGTTCTCGTTGGTTTCAAAGAACATCTTTATTTCTGCCTTCATTTTGTTACGTACCCAGTAGTCATTCAGGAGCAGGTTGTTCAGTTTCCATGTAGTTGAGCGGTTTTGAGTGAGTTTCTTAATCCTGAGTTCTAGTTTGATTGCACTGTGGTCTGAGAGACAGTTTGTTATAATTTCTATTCTTTTACATTTGCTGAGGAGAGCTTTACTTCCAACTATGTGGTCAATTTTGGAATAGGTGTGGTGTGGTGCTGAAAAAAATGTATATTCTGTTGATTTGGGGTGGAGAGTTCTGCAGATGTCTATTAGGTCCACTTTGTGCAGAGCTGAGTTCAATTCCTGGGTATCCTTGTTAACTTTCTGTCTCGTTGATCTGTCTAATGTTGACAGTGGGGTGTTAAAGTCTTCCATTATTATCATGTGGGAGTCTAAGTCTCTTTGTAGGTCACTCAGGACTTGCTTTATGAATCTGGGTGCTCCTGTATTGGGTGCATATATAATTAGGACAGTTAGCTCTTCCTGTTGAATTAATCCCTTTACCATTATGTAATGGCCTTCTTTGTCTCTTTTGATCTTTGTTGGTTTAAAGTCTGTTTTATCAGAGACTAGGATTGCAACCCCTGCCTTTTTTTGTATTCCATTTGCTTGGTAGATCTTCCTCTATCCCTTTATCTTGAGCCTATGTGTGTCTCTGCACGTGAGATGGGTTTCCTGAACACAGCACACTGATGGGTCTTGACTCTTAATCCAATTTGCCAGTCTGTGTCTTTTAATTGGAGCATTTAGCCCATTTGCATTTAAAGTTAATATTGTTATGTGTGAATTTGATCCTGTTATTATGATGTTAGCTGGTTATTTTGCTCGTTAGTTGATGCAGTTTCTTCCTAGCCTCGATGGTCTTTACAATTTGGCATGTTTTTGCAGTGGCTGGTACTGGTTGTTCCTTTCCATGTTTAGTGCTTCCTTCAGGAGCTCTTTTAGGACAGGCCTAGTGGTGACAAACCCACAGCCAATATCATACTGAATGAGCAAAAACTGGAAGCATTCCCTTTGAAAACTGGCACAAGACAGGGATGCCCTCTCTCACCACTCCTATTCAACATAGTGCTGGAAGTTCTGGCCAGGGCAATCAGGCAGGAGAAAGAAATAAAGGGTATTCAATTAGGAAAAGAGGAAGTCAAATTGTCCCTGTTTGCAGATGACATGATTGTGTATCTAGAAAACCCCATTGTCTCAGCCCAAAATCTCCTTAAGCTGATAAGCAACTTCAGCAGTCTCAGGATACAAAATCAATGTACAAAAATCACAAGCATTCTTATACACCAATAACAGACAAACAGAGAGCCAAATCATGAGTGAACTCCCATTCACAATTCCTTCAAAGAGAATAAAATACCTAGGAATCCAACTTACAAGGAACGTGAAGGACCTCTTCAAGGAGAACTACAAACCACTGCTCAATGAAATAAAAGAGGATACAAACAAATGGAAGAACATTCCATGCTCATGGGTAGGAAGAATCAATATCGTGAAAATGGCCATACTGCCCAAGGTAATTTATAGATTCAATGCCATCCCCATCAAGCTACCAATGACTTTCTTCACAGAATTGGAAAAAACTACTTTAAAGTTCATATGGAACCAAAAAAGAGCCAGCATTGCCAAGTCAATCCTAAGCCAAAAGAACAAAGCTGGAGGCATCATGCTACCTGACTTCAAACTATACTACAAGGCTACAGTAACCAACACAGCCTGGTACTGGTACCAAAATAGAGATATAGATCAATGGAACAGAACAGAGCCCTCAGAAATAATGCCGCATATCTACAACTATCTGATCTTTGACAAACCTGACAAAAACAAGAAATGGGGAAAGGATTCCCTATTTAATAAATGGTGCTGGGAAAACTGGCTAGCCATATGTAGAAAGCTGAAACTGAATCCCTTCCTTACACCTTATACAAAAATTAATTCAAGATGGATTAAAGACTTACATGTTAGACCTAAAACCATAAAAACCCTAGAAGAAAACCTAGGCAATACCATTCAGGACATAGGCATGGGCAAAGACTTCATGTCTAAAACACCAAAAGCAATGGCAACAAAAGCCAAAATTGACAAATGGGATCTAATTAAACTAAAGAGCTTCTGCACAGCAAAAGAAACTACCATCAGAGTGAACAGGCAACCTACAAAATGGGAGAAAATTTTCACAACCTACTCATCTGACAAAGGGCTAATATCCAGAATCTACAATGAACTGAAACAAATTTACAAGAAAAAAACAAACAACCCCATCAAAAAGTGGGTGAAGGACACAAACAGACACTTCTCAAAAGAAGATATTTATGCAGCCTAAAAACACATGAAAAAATGGTCATCATCACTGGCCATCAGAGAAATGCAAATCAAAACCACAATGAGATACCATCTCACACCAGTTAGAATGGCGATCATTAAAAAGTCAGGAAACAACAGGTGCTGGGGAGGATGTGGAGAAATTGGAACACTTTGACACTGTTGGTGGGACTGTAAACTAGTTCAACCATTGTGGAAGTCAGTGTGGCGATTCCTCAGGGATCTAGAACTAGAAATACCATTTGACCCAGCCATCCCATTACTGGGTATATACCCAAAGGACTATAAATCACACTGCTATAAAGACACATGCACACGTATGTTTATTGCGGCACTATTCACAATAGCAAAGACTTGGAACCAACCCATATGTCCAACAACAATAGACTGGATTAAGAAAATGTGGCACATATACACCATGGAATACTATGCAGCCATAAAAATGATGAGTTCATGTCCTTTGTAGGGGTGAAACTGGAAATCATCATTCTCAGTAAACTATCGCAAGGACAAAAAAAGGAAACACTGCATATTCTCACTCATAGGTGGGAATTGAACAATGAGAACACATGGATACAGGAAGGGGAACATCACACACCGGGGACTGTTGTGGGGTGGGAGGAGGGGGGAGGGATAGCATTAGGAGATAAACCTAATGTAAATGACGAGTTAATGAGTGCAGCACACCAACATGGCACATGTATACATATGTAACAAAGCTGCACATTGTGTACATGTACCCTAAAATTTAAAAGTATAATAATAATAGAATTAAAAAAAATGCTGAGGGGCATAAAATATAAACACCATTGTATTTATTACTCTGTTTTTGCATTGCTATAAAAAATACCTGAAACTGGGTAATTTATAAAGAAAAGAGGTTTAAGTGGCTCACAGTTCCACTGGCTGTATAGGAAGCATGGCTGGGGAGGCCTCAGGAAACTTACAATCATGGCAGAAGGCAGAGGGGAAGCAGTCATGTCCTACATGGCCAGAGAAGCAGGAAGAGAGAGAAGGGAGATGTGCTACACACTTTTAAACAACCAAATCTCATGATAAGTAGCTCACTGTCACAAGAACAGCAAGGGGAAAGTCCATCCCCATGATCCAATCAGCCCACCAGGCCCCCTCCTCCAACACTGAAGATCATAATTGAACATGAGATTTGGGTAGGGACACAGAGCCAAACCATATCACCCACGTAAAGAAGACGAATTGGAAAAATTACACAAGTAATGTGGACTATTTACACACTCTGCTATTTATTATATGACATTAATAAAAATTGGGACCTAAGTGTTTTAACAATAGGGGATTATTTTTTTAAATTATGGTAAATCCATGATGATGCTCTGTTCAGCTAATAAGAAGTCATTAGATATTGTTAACAGATCAAAATCATATTATATGGTTCCAGTTTTATAAAAATGCATATATATGTATAGTTATATCCATAGAAAGATATTGGAAAGATATACCTTTAAAATGTTCATTCTAGGAGATAAAATTATTTTTAAAATGATTTTTCTCCTTTGGAATGCTGTCTGTATTCTTAATATTTTATTTACTAATATTTGTTTCTTTTATATTTAGAAAAATAATCTATTCTACACTTAGAGCAGGTTTGTTAGAAAAAAATGGCATTTGAGACATACTCTTTTTTTTTTTTTTAGACAAATTCTCACTGTGTTACCCAGACTAGAGTGCAGTGGCATGATCATGCCTCATTGCAGCTTCAACCTCCCAGGCCCAAGTGATCCTCTCACTTCAGCCTCCCAAGTAGCTGAGACCACAGGCATGTGCCACCAAACCCAACTAATTTTTTAACTTTTTGTAGAGATAGAGTCTAGCTTTGTTGCCCAGGCTGGTCTCAAACTTCTGGGCTCAAGCAGTCCTCCCGCCTCAGTATCCCAAGGTGCTGGGATTATAGGCATGAGCCACCATGCCCTGCCTAATAGCTAAATTTTTGATCATTAGAGACAGTGGAAGGAACCAAGGTGTTTAAAGGCAGCAAAGTACATGGTGACACGTAATCTCAGGGATGCAGTGAGGTTTGAAATGTTATGTGCGTCCCATTGGGGTCTCGAATGTTAGTTGGGCTTTGTTATACTACTGTATAAAATCTGGCTAATTTATATAATAAATCTTAATCATATATTCATTTGTATAAGTGCTTTAGAATATAATAGATCAGCATGGTTTTTCAGTGCAATTGTGTGAACATTCTTAATACTCAGCAATTTTATAATGGTGTAGCCAGTTTGAATAATCTAATTTACATACATACTTATATCATTTGTATAATTTAATTTTTATCATTTGATGAATTTTTTTATCTTTTCTTTCAATTACAGTGACTTACAGGGAATAAAAACAAATGCTAAAAAGGATGGAAGTGACTGGATTCTCAATGGAAGCAAGGTGTGTAAAAAGGGACTTCTATAGCCCTTCTTTTCAGAGTCATGCCATGGGTAACAATGTCTCAAAGACAATTCATTAATTCTATTAAATCTAAGGACTCAGGCAGGAATTGAATTTACCTAAGTTGTTTTGGAGACAGTAAATTTACAACATATATTACTTAAGATCTGTGGTAGCTTCTTCTATATTTCATTTTGCATGCCCCCTCACTAATATGGCAAAGGTTGTTTTAGCTTCCAAACAGCCCTTATCAAACCAGAAAAAGACAAAGTGAGGCTCACATTGCCCAAATGTGGGACAAATATTAATAATACTTAAACTTTATGTTGATAAAAGATTGGGGAAAAAGCTTTCTCATATAGATCAAGAAGAATTTCAAAAGGTTCTAGGAGAAGGCCAGGCACAGTGGCTCACACCTGTAATCGCAGCACTTTGGGAGGCTGAAGCAAGAGATTGCTTGAGCCCAGAAGTTTGAGACCAACCTAGGCAACAAAGTGAGACCCTGTCTCTACAAAAGTAAAAATTAAAAAAATTAGCTGGGCATGGTGGTGTGCCCTTTGGTCCCAGCTACTCAGGAGGCTGAAGAGGGAGAATCACTTGAGCCAAGGAGGTTGAGACAGAGTAAGACCCTCTCTCAAAGAAAAAAAAAAAAAGATCCTAGGAGAAAAAGATATCAGTGATACAGTGATAGAATTTGGGAGCCATTTGAGAACCATTCAGTTCCACTAAATCAATCAACTCACTGGTAGAATTGGAGAGCGCTTCCAATTAAGGTTACAAATGGGCTCAGGATCTCTGATATCAATGAGGGCAAATGCATTTTATATCACTGAGGGCAAGTGATATTGCCCATCTAAAATAGTATATGGTATATACTCAGTAAATATTTGTTGTTGACTGAGTGTTATGTGAAGGAAAGATGTTCATTTTATTTACTGTTCTAAAACAATCTTTCTGAAAATATGTGCCAAGGTTTGTTGAAGAATTAGTTTTTTAAGTTTGTTTGGGCTATTATCTCTGTATTTACAAAATTGAATCACTGGTGTTCTTCAAATATACTTTAATAAATATTTGTTTAAATAATTTCTCCTAAGAATTATAATTAAATGGATGATAGCTCCAACATATAATCAGTTAACTCCTTGCATATAGAAGGCTCGTTTTGAAAGGGGAGTGGGATATTTGGTCAGAAGTGAAATGGGAACCACATTCTCTTATGCCTCTAGCTCTCTAAGCAGACCTCGTCTGCTCAGCCATAGGGTTTCGTGGGAACCACACAGGAAAGGTACCACTGACTCTGTTTCAAAAACTCTATTAGAAATAGCAAAAAATTGAAAGCAAGTAAAAGTAAAGGAATGGGTAAGCAAATACAGTGCATCTGAACGAATGTGCAGCCGTTAACACTAGCAACACAAAGTTTTTAACAGTACAGGAAATAATTATACATTAAGTGAAAAAACAGGATATAGAATGCAAGTATAGAAACATTTTTACTATATTAAAATTTAAAAATATGAGAAAGGAAATTATCAATGATAGTTGTATTATGTACTTATGGAGAATTATATTTTCCTTTTTCTTTAGAACTTTACATTCTCTATATAATATCTGCAATTATTTTCTGTTATTTTATAAGCACTTAATATCCTCCTACCACCCAAAAATGTTGGCCCTCATTAGGGATAATTTCAGCCCTATTCAACTTTGGAATGTCATAATTAGGAAACAAACTGAGAAAGTCCACTTGCAAGGAAAATTCTCACATAACTCTATTAGAAAGGGGGATCCACCATGGTGTTAAAACTCACATTAGGTCACACTATTGTAGAAATGGTTCAGATTTTATTAATCCTTTGCTATAATTGCTTCCAATAAGAACTTCTGGAGAACTCCACTTGATTTACCAAATTGAGCTCAGCGTATTAAAATGAATAGTTTTTGCCCAATGAATTGCTCCTCCCTTCCTTTCCATTCCATTGTTTATTTATTATCTGTAGTTAAAACATGTATGAGACCATTTTAGAGCATACTGTAGATACTAATTCCTGGATGCTGTGTGATGCAAAACAAACAAAAAAGCACTCATAGCATTTCAACTGTGGCAGCTATACAGATATTAGGAACTACACAGAAAGGTAGGAGCTTGGTAGACTTACAAGGTTTTCGACCAAGGGAGTGGTGTAATGGAGAATACTGTTGAAAAAATATTTTTGCCAAGATGTATAGAATTTTTTTTGAGGAACATCTTTTTCAAAATATATTTTTAAAACATCCTTTGGCCTCCTCTGTGCCAACAAGAATTCTAAGCACTTAAGATATATATATGAATAGGAAATGGCTAGGAGCTCCTAGTAAGGAGGCACGTTGATGATCTTTTATTATTGTGTCACCTATAACCATACTGCCAACACTATCTTCATTTGCTGTTGTGTAGACAACACTAACATTATTTGCCCATTTTTCATTATTTGTATGTTTCAGTGCTGTGCATTTTAGGTGATGGGAGTAACTAACATCATTTTATACCCCTACTATTTCAAAGGGAGAGAGATAAAAACAGATCATTTTGGTAAATTTGAGGTGTTGTAGGAGCGCTTAACCCAGCCTGGAGAATTTGAGACCTTTTGGCCAATCTGATGTCTAAACCATCCAGGATGAATACAATTCATTGCAGCAGAGTTGGGAAAGGGCCTTTCCCAAGCAGCAGAAAAAAGATTTTTCAAAGACTCATAGGTCAGGAAGACCTCGCAATGTGATGGACAGCAAGTAGTTTAGTAGAGCTGACTGAAGAACAGGAAATTGGGGAAAGTGGGACAAGCAGTAAGCCAGGTAAGGAGAGGTAAGCTAGTGCCAGTTTGTGATAAGTTTTCTATTTCCTGCTAAGGGTTTTGAATTCATCCTGAAGCCTGTTAGGAGCTATTCAAAAATGTTTAAGTGTGAAGGTGATATGATCAGATTGCATTTAGAAAAATCTCTCTGACATCATGATGAATGATACACCTGTAGAGAGATCGGTTGTAGGAACTTAAGAAATGATGAGGGCTGGAAATAAGGTAATTACAACAGACTTGAAAGGAAGTGAATAAATTCCAAAAGTATTAAGATGGGTTAGAAAAAACTAGATGCTGAATTGAATATGAAGCAGGATGATAACATAATTTATGGAAGCGTTCATTGAGATAGGGAAATAGGTTGATAATCAGGATTGGATAGGAGTAGGGGTGGGAAGGAGTATGTCCTGCCCATGAGTCATCAGGTGGAACTATCCAGAAGCAAGTACATATTCAGGTCCAGGTCCTATCAGGAAATGTGGCTTACCAGGAGTTTGAGGCTGCAATGATCTATGGTCATACCACTGCACTCCAGCCTGGGTGAGAGAGACCCTGTCTCTTAAAAAAAAGAAAAGAAACATGACTTAGATAAAGATTTGGAGTCATCAGCATGTAGAGGGTGACTCGAGCCATGACAATGATTGAGATGAACCAGGAAAGATGCAGAATGGGAAGATAATTATTAATATTTGTTCTGAGTATACTTTGTTTTCTGAATCAATATCATCGGATAATCCCTCTCATTTGGCTTGTCATTTTTCCCTCCTTAATCATAGTTTCCTATTTAGACCATTTTAAAGGAAGCAGGATATCAATTATAAAAATCAAAAATAGTCCTTTTCAAAAACTGATAAATCTGAGAATAAATAATATAGTGCCATTTACAGCAGATTTTCTTTCTTTTTATTTTTCTTTTATTTTCTTTTCTTTTTTTCTAGAGACAGGGTCTCACTCTGTCACCCAGGTTGGAGTGCAGTGGTACAATCATAACTCACTGCAACCTCAAACTCCTGGGCTCAAGCGATCCTCCTGCCTCAGCTTCCTGAGTAGCTTGGACTATATATAGGTGCACACTACCACATCAGCTAATTTTTAATTTTTTTGTCTCTACTATTTTGGCAATGCTGGTCTTGAACTCCTGAGCTCAAATGATCCTCTTGTCTCGGCCTCCCAAAGTACTGGGGTTACAGGTGTGAGCCACCAGGCCCAGCTAGATTTTCTTTTCTTATCAGTGGCTTCCTTCTAAAATACAATTTATCATCATAATAGACAATTTGGTTTCATTTTTAAAGAACATAATAATCTCTGTTTATTATTATTATGTATAATATTAATAGTGAAAAGAAAATCTATAGGTTTCATTCTTTGAAGCATTAAGTAATTTTTCCCCTGATTCCTGATAACATCATGTGTGAATAATCAACTCTGCAGATATTTGGGTAGGGTACAGAGAGAGGTATCAAGCATGTCTTGTCTGTTTTAGTTTTCTGTAATATACTTTCTCCCAATCATAACTTGCACATAGACTTGAATTATCATGGTGCATTAATAATGTACTTGGGGTTTTGCAGGTGTTCATCAGTAATGGGTCATTAAGTGACGTTGTGATTGTAGTTGCGGTCACAAATCATGAAGCTCCCTCCCCTGCCCATGGTATTAGCCTTTTTCTGGTGGAAAATGGAATGAAAGGATTTATCAAGGGACGAAAGCTACATAAAATGGGATTAAAAGCCCAGGTGAGTGATAATGTAAATCATATTCAGGTACTAATTGAGTTTACTATTAATCAGATAGGAGACTTACATAGAGGATTACATGTGGCACAATTTTATTTCCTATGCTGAATTCCTAAAATATGCTTTTCTGATGTGGTAATGAGATTTATTCTCATTTATACCACTCTATCTCTTTCTGATGGTCAGCGATATAAATGAATCAAGGTATTCTGAATATCTGTTTTAGAAATGGCAAAATTAACTGCATGGTAACAAGCCATCTATTTGTAAAATGTGTTAAAGAAAAATATGAAGTAAAAACAAAGTGTGGCCAGGCACGGTGGCTCACACCTGTAATCCCAGCACTTTGGGAGGCTGAGGCCAGTGGATCACCTGAGGTCAGGAATTCGAGACCAGCCTGGTCAACATGGGAAACCCCATCTCTACTAATAATAAAAAATTAGCCGGGTGTGGTGGCAGGCACCTGTAGTCCCAGCTACTCGGGAGGCTGAGGCAGGAGAATCACTTGAACCCAGGAGGCAGAGGTTGCAGTGAGCCAAGATGATGCCACTGCACTCCAGCCTGGGCAACAGAGTGAGACTCTGTTTCAAAAAAAATAAAACAAACAAACAAAAAAACCCAGAAAATGTTCTTTCTATACATTACCAAAAATACATGTTTTGCTTAGTGTGTATTAGAAATCCTTAGTTCCAAGTACCTTGAGAACTGGACAGTATTAGAGCTGGAATGATAGTGTATTGCAGTAGGAAAGCCACAAGGTTTAGAATCAGATGGCTGTGGGTTCAAATCCCTGGTTTACCACTTACTAGTTATGTTCATTAACTACTCCAACTTGGCTTCCAATTTGTGTTTTTTCTTTTTTTGGAAAAAATAATATTCACTTCAATATTCACTGGGTTATTGGAAGATTTAAATGAGATCATTCTCTACATTTTTTGTATGGTCTTTTAGGATACCGCAGAACTATTCTTTGAAGATGTACGGTTGCCAGCTAGTGCCCTACTTGGAGAAGAGAATAAAGGCTTCTATTACATAATGAAAGAGCTTCCACAGGTCAGAAGTGTTTAAAGATTCCATCTTTTGACTGAATAATGAATTGGAATAGAATAATATAGAAACATGTTATTTCTATATTATGCATGCAAATTTATACATGCAAAACTTGTGAAATAGCTAATCATTTGAGTATTAAAGTTGTAATAAAAGTATGAGTTTTATAGGGTAGTTAAGTAAATAGCTGAACTCAGTAATATCCAATCAAAGCTTATAAAGTGAGTAGGAAAAACAGATATTTCAGTTCTGTGATTCCTTCTTAGAATGATTTTAGCTTCTTAACTGCAATTCAAAAACTTTTAGCTCTTTGTAAGGAAATGTCATGCAAAACATTTGATAGTTTGCCAGTTTTTAAATAATAACTGTGAATCAAAAGGAAAAGTGTAAAATTCAGACTGAAAAGTTTTAGCCACATAAGGTCAGTCCCTAAACAGCTATGGTTTTAAAATATGGTTGACAAGTGATTATTGAGCCTCAGATGCCAGTGTAAGGGGGTACTCCTGCCTAGTGACTGCCATGAAAATCACCAGCATGATGGAATTAAACTGACTAAGGCTACTTTTACATTAATAGGTAGAATTTATGTGCTTTAAGATGTTTATTTCCACAGATATATTGAGTCATACAGTGTGCAGAGATTAATAAATTGAAATAAGCAACTAGGGATTGTTTTTAACTCACATGTGAGTAAAGAGAAGAAAAATTAAATTGCATATATATAATGAAGACAGTCATTCATGGGTATGGTGTTATGTGACTGTTGTCCCAGCTACTCAGGAGGCTGAGGTGGGAGGATCACTTGAGCCCTGGAATTCCAGGATGTAGTGAACTATGATTGTGCAACTGTACTCCGTTTTTGGCAGCAGAGTGAGACTTCATCTCTTAAAAATTTAAAAAGATTATAAAAAAATAAAGGCAGTCATTCATAAAAATAAAGGATTTGCTTTAGAAAGTGATTAGAGATGTGTCAGAATCTCATAAATCTGTTTTCTTATAAGGAGTTAAGATATAAATTAATCTTTATGAGTTTATTATAAAGATAATTTATAGGATTTATCATAATTGAAATTGTGTGAAAATCACTTGCATAATCAGAGTAATGTTTAAGACCTAATTTTTGTGTTATAGGAAAGGCTGTTAATTGCTGATGTGGCAATTTCAGCTAGTGAATTCATGTTTGAAGAAACCAGGAACTATGTTAAACAAAGAAAAGCTTTTGGCAAAACAGTTGCTCACCTACAGGTAAGCTTGTCACTGTGGTTTAGTATTAGATGATATCAATTTACTAATCTGAAATGGCCTGGGGTAAACAGAAGTTTGGGGTTATTTTCATGTAGGGTGATATTAGAAACCATGGAAGTGGATGAGATCACTAAGGAGAGATAGAGAGCAAGATAGGAAGTGGTCTTAGGACACAGTCCTTGAGGAAGACTACAAGATTTAAAGGTAGAATTCATATTTGGAATTCATATTGTCTGAAAAGGAAGAGCCTGTAAGATGACTGAGAATGAATAAACAGAAAGGAGAAAGCAAATCAGGAGAGCTTTGTCACAGAAGCTGGCAGGAAAGAGGGCTTCATGGAGTAGGGAGTGGGATCAATTGCTGCTTGGGGGAAAATAAGATGAAGGGCAAAGAGTGCTCATTGAATACAATGATATGGAGATTATTTAGTAAGAGCCATTAATAGAGGTGGAGGGTGACAGACCTGAGTGAGTAGACAGAAATGAGGACGTAAAACAATACTGATGGTAGGCAACTCTTTCCTGAGTTTGGCTGTGAATGGTAGTTGAGAGAAAGGGTGGTAAGGGAAGACGGGAGGGGAAGGAGATTTGAGAGTCAAGGGAGATATTTGGGAGTTACTAATTTTTTGTCGTTATTTTTAGGATGGGAATGTGGGTGCATATTTTAATAATCATATATAAAGAAAGGATTTAATAAAGAGGGAAAGGTTGTAGATAGGAAGGAAATAATCAACTGCGTAAGGTCTTTGAGAAAAGATGAGTTTGTGGATGCTGACACATGGAAAGATAGGCCTTCCCATCAACAGGCGAGGGATTCTTTCATTTGCACAGGAAGAAAGGAGCAAAGGACATCTATGAGTTCAGACAGATACATCACTCTGTTGGTAGAAAACTACAAAAGTTCTTTATAGAAGACTTCTATTTCTTTAAATAATGTGGCCAGGCACACTGACTCACGCCTGTAATCTCAGAACTTTGGGAAGCTGAGGCAGGCAGATCACTTGAGGTCAGGAGTTCGAGACCAGCCTGGCCAACATGGCGAAACCCTGTCTCTACTAAAAATATAAAAATTAGCTGGGCATGGTGATGCACACCTCTAATCCCAGCTACTCGGGAGGCTGAGGCAGGAGAATCACTTGAACCCAGGAGGTAGAGGTTGCAGTGAGCTGAGATCGCACCACTGCACTCCATCCAGCCTGGGCTACAGAGCAAGACTCCATCTCAAAAATAAACAAATAAATAAATAACAATAGGGAAAGTTAGTCCTTGAAAGACAGGTGAGTGAAGGAGGCATGGAGGTGTTGCAGAAAGGTGAGGGAGGTATGAAATATCTTCTTCAGAATGAGAAACTGAACTACTTTCTGCTTTTTGTGTATCAATCAGCTTTATGATAAGAGTTTAGCTTCCCAGGTATAAACATAGAGAAAAGACAGATGATTGTGTTTACCTAGGATTGAGTTTTCCCAGGAACTTGAGGGTTTTTGTAAAAGAACTCAGTATATGGTGGCCGCAGTCATTAAATATGCTAATTAAATTTTAGACCCTATAGTTTCTTTTTAAATGAAGGAATAGTTTATAATTCCTTCATGTGGTCATTAAATTGGCAAAACATCTCACCAGCAAAAAACCTGGAGTTGGGATTTGACTTAAAAATTTTTAAGTAGAATGACTGGCTGAAAGGCTTTGTGAAGGGAAAGGTAGAAATGAAACAACTTGGTGGCTTTTCAGAACCAGCATTCTAGAAATTATGTTCAAGTGTGGTTTATGTCCTAACACAGCTGCTTGAATCTCTGTAGTCTAGGCATGTTCTCTCTCTCAAAAATAGTTTCCTATTTGTAAATATATAAAATGTATTTGATTTGCAAAATTGTAAAATTTTATGACTATAAATCTTTAAAATTTATAATGTTTGTAAATATTTATAAAATATTTTCCTACTTGTGAATATCAGAGACTGCCTCATAGCGTTGTTGTGAGGATTATGTTGTGGAAAAAACTGGGTTCTTGTCACATGACCGGGATAATTTAGGCACGCAGACACATCGTAGATTGAGTAGGACAGGGTTTATTAAATGAAAAGGAAAAAGAAACTCTCAGCAAAGTGAAAGGAAGTCCTGCTAGCAGGTCTCCTGCCTCACAGATTGAATCCTAGGTCATCACACAGGAACAGGAGAGGCTAGGCTCCTCTCCTCTGCAAACAGTGTGAACTTCCCGAGGCTCCACTCCGTCCTTCCAGTGCACAGGTGGGCATTATTCAGAAAGGATCAGTTGGGAAAGGGCAGGCTTCATCTGTGGCCAGCAGTCGGGTTTTTCAGCCTTTAGGCTGTTTAGGCTTGAAGGCAGGGTTTCGCCAGAGACCCTCAGCTGTCTCCTGTCTCTGCCAATTAGATGGGGTAACATACATAAAGTGCTTGGAATATTGCCTGGCAAAGTAAGCCCACATTAAAATTAGCTGTTATCCTTATTTTATTCCTTACATAATGCCTTGCTCCATTTTGTTTCAATATGGGAGACCTTTTTATCATCTACTTCCTCTTGCTCTTGATCTAGACCCTCTCTTTGTCGTTTTGGGAACTGTTTGCTACCTGTATTGTCATCAAATTTACTTTTTCCATCCTGAAAAAAAGTCTTTACATCCTAACTTTTCTTATTGACACAACAAACCTAAAACAGTTGTTCTGAATCTCTAAAAATGAGGTACACTCAATCAAGAAAACATTTAACAAAACAGTATGACTTGACTTGCCTAAATTCTGATTTCCTTAAGAGCAAGGATGTTATACTTTATATTCCCTTTCATTTATGGATCACTGATTTACACATATCAGTGGTTCTCAGTGAATGCCCTTTCACCCAGGTGTTTAGAAATGTCAGGAATGGGGTGGAGGTGGGTGTGCACAGTTGACTGGAGGTACAACTTGTATAGTGCTCTGGCGGACAGTGTTGTTAAATGTCCTGTAATTCACATTTGGATTGCAACTAATTGTGTCACTCAAAATATCAATAATTTCCCATTGAGAAACACTGACATATATGATTTTTTTCCTTTTTGCTTCACTGAACAAATATATATTGATTGCCTCCTAAGAGTAATGTGTTCAACTGTAATTTGATGGGTTTAACTCTAGAAACACATACTACGCTCCTGGCAATATGAAGGAAGTGTTACCACTTGATATCACTCTGATTTTCTCAACTGTACCCAAAGTGGAATGAGTATCATTTGCTTCTGAAATCCAACCACCACCACTTAAACATCAAAAATGTTTACCAAAACACTTATATCAAGGCCAGGCGTAGTGGCTCACACCTGTAATCCCAGCACGTTGGGAGGCCTAGGCAGGCAGATTGCTTGAGCCCAGGATTTTGAGACCAACCTGGGCAACGTGGCAAAACCTCATCTCTACGAAAAATACAAAAATTAGCCAGGTGTGATGGTGTGCACCTGTAGTCCCAGCTACTCAAGAGGCTAAGGTGGGAGAATCGCTTGAGTCCTGGAGGCAGATGTTGCAGTGAGCTGAGATCTCACTATTGTACTCTAGCGTGAGTGACATAGCAAGACTCTGTCTCCCTGCTCCCCACAAAAATGAATACAAAAACAAAAATATACCTTTAGCCAAAATAAGGCTAAAGGTATAACAGTTGAACCAAAAGACATGTTTCCATTCCTTTGGAAATCTGTATTTCCTGTGTTTATGAACTTAATACTAGATTACAACAAGGATGACTATATTACCCAGATTGCCTGAATGGCTCAGAAAGCATGTAATTTGACATTTAACCATGAAGGAAATAGAAAAGTGGTCCATATTGTTTTCTCATAGGGGAAAAATATTCTTTTAAAATATATATTTGTTGTATTTTAATAGCAAAAATAATTTTAATCATTCCTTTTTAAAGAAGTATCATTTTATTGTTGCCTTCTTTCAAAGTTAGTTCCCTAAACTTTCAGTAGGTGGCAGTAGCATTGTACTTCCACAGGTCACATTATTGATAGCTAGTAGTATTGTTTTCCAAGTAAGTGTATATGTTCTGAGATTTCTGAGATATGTCTTCTGATCTTCCTATTTTATCTAAATAAATATATTTGAATAATATTTTCATATTTCAAGCTAGGAGTATATTCAGAGACGATGAATAACCGATACTGTACATACTATACCTTGTATTCGAGAGCTGGGTACACTATGGGTCTAGTTATTCAATTGAAATAGAAGAGCTTTAAATGTTACAATATACTTGGCCACGTGTCATTTTATAACTATATAACTATTCAGTTTCCATTCTCTTTGTTATCCTTGAATTTTGAACATTTTGGGGCTTTCTGACCAGTTGAAATGCATGTCACAAAATTTATTTTCTTTTTAGAATAGAAACCTACTGTATGGATGTAACAATAATTATTGGAATTTTTAAAATCTATGCTCTCCATAGTTTATGTCAATCTTACGGTTTTTCACAGAATGGACAATAAAACAGTAAAATCCAGATGTTAAATAATAATAATGGATATTATTGCTTGACTGCTCCCTATCTGCCAGACACTGCTAAGTGAATTGTCTCATTCTTTTTCTTCGCAAATCTATATAAGTATTTTAATTATTTTTATTTTACAGTTAAGGAAATTAAGGTGTAGAGAGGTTAAGTAACTGGCCCCAAATTACACATATATTCTAATTCCAGAACCTACACTCTTTACCTATATACTGTTATTACTGCCCAGAAGTGCAAAGCAAATGGGCCTTTTTTCTTTTTCTATTTCCTTCACTCAGTGGGCAATGAAGTGAAAATGGAATGTTTTTTCTAATCTAATGAGAGCTCTTGGTTAGTCATTTCCTGTGTGGTATGTGTTCTTAATTCTAAGGGCATAAAGAATTAGGGAAAGGAATAGAGAGGGAAAAAAATAATGCTTCTTCTTGACATGTGTCTAAAATGGGAATATCCAGTTCTTAAGACCTTGAGCATGGGATTAATTAACTATCAAATAGCAAACTTAGTGTGTTTTATTTTATATTTTAACCCTAATATATGAGAGCAACTGATGCTGTTGTTTAAATGAATACTGGGCTAGATAACCTCTCCAAGGTGTTTTCCATTTCCATAATTCTATGATTCTAAGAATTCTGTCATTCAGAACTCTGAAAAAGACTCCATCCAGCCCACTTAGTAACTTCAGAATAATTTTTTAATGCTAGCTGCAGTATTATTTATTAACAAATATAAATGACTTAAAAATACTGCTATGACCTTGTCGATCATTCACAAAGCGCACTTGGCTAGTAATGTGTGGTCTAATTTTTAGTTGCCTTTGATTAGAGGATGATTTCAGAAAGCATAATGCAGTGTCTGCAGTGAAAAGCAAAGACCAAATCTGTTTCGTAATGCTCAACCCAATGGTAAGATACGTAAATATTTAATCTTTTTATCCTCAGAGAGTAAATTATGTACTCTTGGAGACATTATTCTCTCAGACCTCTGGACTTCACTGAATGCACTGATGCAAGAATTCTAAATCATTCCATTCTGGTTTGAAGTTTTACCTCAGCTTCTAGAAGTTTCCAGCATTTACAAAGGAACTACTCTTGTATGAGAGAATCAGGCTTAGATATCTTTACTCTTTCATATTGTAAAGACAGTGCATAAATTCCCAAATGTGGCATCACGTAGGCAAAAAAATGTCTTGAGGCTTGTTGGATCCACCCTTATTTTCCAAATAAAGTGTCATACATAGTGTCATTGAACTAAACTAGGAGTAGGCTTAGAAACCATCTTCAGGGATTTTCATGGAATACTCATCTGTTTTTGATATATAGATTATTTGCCTATTTTTTCTTTTTTTTTGTTCCATCTTTATATTGTCTATGAGTAAACTTGAATGTGTGGGTTGGGAGTGGGAAACTTTGTGCTGATTAAAGTGTAGATATTTGACCTAATTAAATATATGATGAATAGAAATGGAGATAGGAAAAATTAAGGGAAATAATAAGTGGGGAAGAAAGTTTTGATGTGACCCAGCATGTTCAGAATTAGAGGCCAGAATACAGAGATGCAAGGAGTGGGGTGCCAACCTTTTCATTGCTTAGTTTTGGAATCATTCGATGCCAGTTACGTTCTCTGTTTCTAGTACAGGGTGAAATAAAACCAGGGGAAAGACAGTCAGTTGGAGTTTTCATCAGCACAGTAGTTATGTTGATACATCTGTAAGGGATCTGCCCCTCAGAGCTTTACTCTACCTGGTACACCCTGGTCTTGCTTGGTCCTGGGTCTTTTTACACTCCCATTCTACTATTTTCCAGAAATGGTAAGTATCAAAACTGTCCTAACCAACAATGACGGTGAAATAATCAGTTTTATAATTTGAGAATTGCTGTAGCCAGCATTAAAAGCAGACCCTGTATCTTCTGAGAATGTGGCCCACCACTCTTCTTTGAGAACACAGCTGTGTACTTGGCAGTACCTAAGTGGGATATGTTTAATTTCTAGTTTGAGTTTCACTGCACCACCTTTGCCCGTAACTTTCCACGTGTATGCTTTCTATTAGCCACAGTGAAGTTCTTACTCATTTCACAGCAGAATGATCAGAACTCTGTTTCTATCTGAATTTTCACAAAGAAGATAGGCCAGCTGACCATATCTGGGCCTTGGACCTAAGAAATCAACTAGAATGGAGTATACTTTTGGAGCTACCCAAAGTGGGAACCCAGTATTTCAAGTTCAAGCCAATTTCCTGAGAGAGGCTCAAGAATCAGTGCCAAAGAGAACAGATATAAACTCCAAGTTCAGAGTGTGAGAGCCTAGAGTCAGGAATGAAATAAAGCTTGATTGAAGCAAGAACAGTCAGGAGCAATTGAGAATAGTCTAAATATAATGATTTCCAAAAACACTAATGGGTTGTCCATGGCCAGCAGGAGGAGGTAGGTACATAGCTATATTAACATTGATAATCCCAGACCATTCAGTCCATGCTAGAGACTGCTAAACAAGCTATTGAGAGGTATGGGAGGTGTATTCATCCATTTTCATACTGCTATGAAGAAATACCTGAGACTGGGTAATTTATTTAAAAAAAAAAAAAAAGAGGTTTAATGGACTCACAGTTCCACATGGCTGGGGAGGCCTCATAATCATTGCGGAAGGTGAAGGAGAAACAACAGCACATCTTACATGGTAGCAGGCAAAACAGCGTGTGCAGGGGAACTGCTCTTTATAAAACCATCAGATCTCGTGAGACTTGCTCACTATCACAAGAACATATGGGACAAACCCGCCCCCACGATTCAATTATCTCCCACCACATCCCTCCCACAACATGTGAGGATTATGAGAGCTACAATTCAAGATAAGATTTGGGTGGGGACAGAGCCAAACCATATCAGAAGGGATAATGTGAAGGGATGAACGAGGATGAGGGTACTGGGCTTTGATCTCTTTAGTACTCTGATTTTATTCTATTGCTTTCTACAGATCTAGATTAAATACTGTGCAATATTAAATAATACCTTATAAATATTTTGATGTGTTTATGAACATATATAGAAACCCCTTGTCCCTCCAGATGTTAGAAGCAGAGTAGCAAAATCTGTATACTTAATTAATAAAGAAAGAATCTTCAAGGATTTAATCTCTGGAGGAAAATTCAATAGGTGTTTTCAACACCTGTACCTAAATAACTGTACCACAAGATGGTGCTCACACATTAAAGTCACGCTGTTTTTCAAGAAGTTTGCCTCGTCTAAATTTTACAAACTGAAACAAGACATTATTTATGTTTTAAACTATTTTTGCATCTTTTAGTACAAATTTCCTTAGCACTGAAATATAGTGAGTTTTAAATTTAAGCTGATTTGGTAACAAATGCCATTTTTATGGAGGAAAAAACCAACAATTCCACTTTTGTTTGCCCTAAAGATCTTTTATTGTATAATTTCTGATATGTTAAGTGGGTTGAAGTTTATATTTCTACCATGCTCACTTTTTTCTTTTATTTCCTTTAAATTCAAGACAGTGCAGCATAAATTAGCAGAATTAAAAACACATATATGTGTAACCCGAGCATTTGTGGACAACTGTCTCCAGCTGCATGAAGCGAAAAGTTTGGACTCCGCCACTGCTTGCATGGCGAAATATTGGTATGCATGCTACAGTAATTAGAGTGTGGTGTGTGCTCAGACTGATGTGGAATTCTGCCAATTTTAAGCTCAGCCTTGAGGGTCTTAAAGGAAGAAATCTGTGAAGTAAAAAATAAAAGTGAGACTCAACTTTTAAAAAAAATGCTAAAAAGTTCCATTAAGCATATGTATAATGCGCTAAAAATTTTTCAAGTTGGTATTTAATTTTTTTATCCTAATAGGCAAGCTAAGTTAGTATTTAATTCTTAACTTGCTGTTGAAAATAAAATATTAAGAGTGGGATAATGAAGAGTGATATTGATAGGATGACTGATTCATTCATTCAAGTAATAGTTTAATTTCAAATTATCTGAAGAGTGGCAGTATAGTGAGGCTGAAAGGGAACAGTAAAGCTTAGGAGTCTTGAGATAGAGTCCCAATTCTTTTATTAAATAACTATAATTAAACTTCATTCCATCGAGGAAAATGTTTTTGTTATCTGTGAAATGACTAAGTTGGAGGGGATTTTTCTATTTAAGGTGCTTTCCAAATGTAAGAAAAAATTCAGGAAGAACTGGCTGTCCAATCAAAGTTTCACAGGCTCTATTAAGTGAAAGGAGAATAAAAATCCTATTAAGTTTAGAAAGACTTCGATTTGAATTAAAGATTATTAGCAATGGTGTTAAAGATGAGTTGAATGAAAAAAAATCCCTCTTTGTCAGACTTTTGTATATTTTAAGATTTTAGAATATACAGTCTAAATCAGATTCTGGAAGTAGATTTGGTTTCCTCTTTTTAAAAACAAACATTCTCCCATATCATTAGCCCAAGAGTAACCTAGAATAAATTCCTGTCATTATTCATTAACTTGTGTTCAGTTCAGTCACAGGTAGAACAGGGGAAATATTTTGTGCTTTATGTAATGATCCCATAATAAAATTGCCAGGTTGAAAAATAATGTGGAATTACTTTTCAGAAACTCGCACTTTTGAGGAGACTTTTTATATTTACATTTACAACAAGTTCTTTGACTAGTGGCAAAAAGTGTAAAAAAAATTTACATATTTTTAGAAAAAGAGAAGTTTGGATAGCCATTGACCTTGTTGTTTGAAAACCTCAGATTTATACACATGCTCGTATTTCACATTGAAACACAGGAGGCAACTAGTTATAGCCCAGCAAATATTTCACTAAAATACTTGCCAAATATAAAAATTATCAAATTCCAAATATTATTGTCCCCAAAGTCTTGTCTATTAATAATTATATTGTTAATATATTGCTTAGAAATATCCTCACCTGTCGTATGGTTTGAGTTTAAAATTATTTTAAATAAAAAGAAGTATCTATCCTTATTTTTGCTTTATGCTTCCCACTACTGAAAAATAAGTAGTAGGGTGCTGTAGCTTGCCACTGTAGTAACTCCTACTCGAGAGGCTGAGGTGAGAGTATCCTTTGAGCCCAGGAGTTCAAGACTGTAATGAGCTATGATTGCGCCGCTGTACCCCAACTTAGGCCATAGACTGGGTGAGACTCCATCACTAAAACAAACACACAAACAAAAAGAAAGAAAGAAAGAAAGAAAAGAAAAATAAGTAGAAAAGAATTTTGAACTAACATATTTTTATGTTAAGGTGAATAAAATCTCTATCATGAATTTTACTGATAGAATTGTGATATTATCAGAAAATAATTTTTCTCAAGGACTGCATGTTTATGTATACAAACATTATGTATAATACTAATGCACACACTTCGGGAATAATAATCTCTATATAATTTTCTAATGTTTCCTATATGATAGCATATACTTTGTTAGTCTGCCCTCTTAGGTTTTCACTTTTATCTTCAATTTATTTCTGAAAAGTCAGAACCCTAAAAAATTGCTTTTTTATACTGAAATTCAGAATCGTGATCTTCAAGTAGAAAGTGACATCATTGGAGAAAAAAATGCATATTACAAAGGCAAAAAGAACTAGGTGCCTGAGTAATTTAGATCATATAGAGAATCCAAATAAATTAGAACATATTCTTTACTGCATGTTTTTCTAGCCTGAAATAGCCAAAATCTAATCATCTGAGTTTTCTACCTTTTGCTTCTAGCCTAACAAAAACCTAGCAAGAAATATAATTGATGAAAAAGGTACTCATATGAAAATTCTCTTGAAATTTATTTCATATGTAATTTTTATCTTCTTTGCTTAGCTAATATGCCGTTCTAATCGCTTAATAAATGTGCACATTTAAACAATTGTAAATAATTAGTTTTCTGGTTTTGAAGCACCTCATGAAAATCCATTTCAAACATTTCTTTTCTGCCTTTTATTTTGGTCATTTAGGGCATCTGAGTTACAAAATAGTGTAGCTTATGACTGTGTACAGCTCCATGGAGGTTGGGGATACATGTGGGAGTACCCAATTGCAAAGTAAGTATAGTTTTCTGATACACTCTTCTTTATGATGTGAAGAAAAAGGAAAATTTCTTTACTTTGTACATCAAATGTAGAGGGAAAGGAGATGTGCAATCTTTTGAATTTTTCAGCTGAATACAGACAAAATGTATTCAAGCAAATGGAAACAGCTTTTTTATCAACTGCCTACTAGGATTTTATTTTTCTTAAATAAAGAGACCAATATACAAAAGCTTGATCCTTGGCTTTATTTGAATCCTTATGCAGAAGGACAAATAGTATTTTCAAGTATTTTCAAAAATTTTTTTAATTTTTTAATTTTTAATTTTATTTTATTTTGAGACAGTCTTGCTCTGTCACCCAGGTTGGAGTACAGTGGCATGATCTGGGTTCACTGCAACCTCCGCCTTCCAGGTTCAAATAATTCTTGTGCCTCGGTCTCCAGAGTAGCTGGAATTAACAAGTGTGTGCCATGACACCTGGCTAATTTTTTTGTATTTTTAGTAGAGGTGTGGTTTTGCCACACCTCTGCTGTTGGCCAGGCTGGTCTCAAACCCCTGGCCTCAAGTGATCTGCCTGCCTTGGCCTCCCAAAGTGCTGGGATTACAGGCGTGAGCCACTGCGTCCAGCCAAATAGTACTTTTTTAAAAAAACTAAAAAAAAAAAAAAAAAAAAGGGCCGGGCGCGGTGGCTCACGCTTGTAATCCCAGCACTTTGGGAGGCCGAGGCGGGCGGATCACGAGGTCAGGAGATCGAGACCAAGGTGAAACCCCGTCTCTACTAAAAATACAAAAAAATTAGCCGGGCGTGGTGGCGGACGCCTTGTAGTCCCAGCTACTCGGAGAGGCTGAGGCAGGAGAATGGCGTGAACCTGGGAGGCGGAGTTTGCAGTGAGCCGAGACTGCGCCACTGCACTCCAGCCTGGGTGAAAGAGCGAGACTCCGTCTCAAAAAAAAAAAAAAAAAAAAAAAAAAAAAAAAAAAAGCAATACAGAAAAATTAACTGGCATGTGAAAAGGATCTAAGTTGTCACATATCTTAAATATCTGATTATTTGTTTTGTTCTAAAAAATAAATTAAAAATATTTTTTCTAAATAGATTTTTTATTTCCTTCAAATTGAAAGAAATCAAATGTATCTTTTTATTATATATGAATATTCTTATCAGTTTGAAGCAGTACTAATTTGTAAATAGGCAGTGTCCCCATTCATATTTCTTCCTCAATCTCCAGAATTTCCTTTTATCTTAACATAGTCTTTTGCCTCAGAAGTCTCCCCATAGCTTTTATCCTCATCACCCTAGAAAATATATTTTTCTTGTTATTTAGAAATGATTTTGGTTTAGAAAATTTTCCCAAGGAAATTTTAGATTTATACAGAAAAGTTCAATTTGTTCTGAATCTGAGAGTAAGAATGCTATAGGCTTCTAAAAATGTTTTAAGATTATTATCTTAATATAAAGTATCTAAAGGGAAAAATTATGAAACCCACATTCAAACTGGCAGCCGAATGATTTCAAATTTATCTTTTTGGTAAGTATAATTGGAAACATTTAATATGCTTATAGTCCTTAGAAAAAATATTTTACTAAAATTACATTAAGAGCAGAAGCTATGTAGTGGCTCAATGTTTGTGTGGTTTAGTTCACATTTAAGAAAGGCCTACAGGAGATCGAGACCACGGTGAAACCCCGTCTCTACTAGAAATACAAAAAAAATTAGCCGGGCGAGGTGGCGGGCGCCTGTAGTCCCAGCTACTTGGAGAGGCTGAGGCAGGAGAATGGCGTGAACCCGGGAGGCGGAGCTTGCAGTGAGCCGAGATTGCGCCACTGCACTCCAGCCTGGGCGACAGAGCGAGACTCCGTCTCAAAAAAAAAAAAAAAAAAAAGAAAGGCCTATTAGGTGGGGAGAAGGCAATCATCTAAATGGCTTAAGATTAGAGTGTGGCATAAGCCTTGGTCTCTGTTTTCTCAGAGTCAACTCCTTTAAGTTGGTACCAAGCAAACGTTGTAGATTGATGGCTTATTTGAAATCTCTGGTTTCAGTTTGAGAGACTTATATTCCCTTTAAGAAACAATAATCACCTTTCTTGGCTAGTTTGTTAGTTCAAAGATTGTATCAATTTTTAAACTAGACTGCTATTTCTCTTCCCATATATCGCCTAATATCAAAAAAGGCACTTAGGCCAGATGCGGTGGCTCACTCCTGTAATCCCAGCACTTTGGGAGGCCAAGGCGGGTGGATCACCTGAGGTCAAGAGTTCAAGACCAGCCTGGGCAAAATGGCGAAACACCATTTCTACTAAAAATACAAAAAAATTAGCTAGGCGTGGTTGCGGGTGCCTGTAGTCCCAGCTACTCCGGAGGCATGAGAATTGCTTGAATCCGGGAGGCGGAGGTTGCAGTGAGTCGAGATCGTGCCACGGCACTCCAGCCTGGGCACCAGAGTGAGACTGTCTCAAAAAAACAAACAACAACAACAACAAAAAGCCACGTAGACACATTGGCAATATGTGGATGTAATGTATAGACTTTGATTTGATAAAAAAAAAAAAAAAATCTTCTAATTCTGTTTCTTATATCCCCCAGACTAAACTACATTAGTTTATATATATGTTGCTGAGGGTTGGTTTCATAGATAAGAGGTGCTTTCTCTGCTTTTTTATTTATTTATTTTTTTTTTGTCTTCTTTAATAACTGATCTTCAGCATGTGAGTTTATTTAAGTCTTACTCATTAGGCTCGAGCCTGTGAGGAGTGAGATTTAAGCCTTGCCATTTGAAGATTTCTCTGCCATGCTGGGAAGAGCTGCCTTAGATGTAGAACTTCATTGCAGTGTGGTTAAACATTTCTGCTGCTGCCTTTCACTGTTAATTTTAGTTGATGACTAAATTTAATTAGTAACATATAAAAGGTCTACTAATCTCTGCTTTATCTACTCCATTGGAACTTCTTTAATGTAAAAAGAAGCCTAGCCCATTTAAATATATATATATATACACGCATTGGGACTGCTGAAGTAGGCTTACAGTAGGTAAGTGCTCAAAATGCAAGTGCTAGATTTTGTAAAGAATAGCAAAATCTGTTCAGAAAAAAATGTTTGAAAACATAAATATCTCAAGCTTTTAAAGCTTTCAGCAGAAAGTTCTGAGATTCTAAATTTCCTTTGAAACACAGTAAATCATTATCAGTAAATATTTACTGAGTGTCCATTTCTTTGTAAGGAACCCTGATGAATATGGAGAAGAATAAGTCCAAAAATGGTATGTTCCTAGAGAGCTGGCACATTTAATTTGTCTTAAAAATCAAATTTAAACAAAACAAAACACCAAGATTATACTTGAGAAAAAAAAAAGAAAAGCCTTTGAGTGTGTCTACCAGGAAAGTCCAAAGTTCAATAACTAGCTCTAAGTGCTTTGGCCAATGAAAGTGTTGCAATATACAAAAAAGATATTTGAAAAAGAGGCAGAATACCTACATCCTCATTCCAGTCTGCCAATGATGTGTTGTTAGTGACCATTAAATAGCAACCATTAATTAGGAAATACATTAACTTCTCTCTACTTTAGTTACCAGGAAAACAGTATTAATATTTATCCCTCCCCAATCCCAGAGCTGAGAGGATAAAATGAGATGAGAAAAGATAAAAATAACTGTACAGTGGCATGGTTGTTATCATGACTATCAAAAGTGAACTTATGATATTTGGGGTTTTTTTTTCTTTGGTGTGGGTATGGCAATGGACACAGCCACTTAGTATTTTAACTCCACACATCACTGAAGTGACTATTAACCATTTCCAAAAAACAAGTTACTTGTTAACTTTCTGGGAAATAATATTTGCTAAAGCATTAGTTTATATTCCTGATAGTGATAGTGGTTGTGGGAATGCTAGAAAATATGTGTCTTTTCTCTTTTGTTTTCTATAAAACCAGTGGATTTCAACTTTTTAGGAAACATCAAAGACAAAAAGAGACTAAGACATCCTGTGCATTTCCTAATCTAAAACAGACTTTTTAAGAGTGTTATCATATGTGCTGAATTTTACAAAATTAAATCAGATGAAACATACTTATTTTTATTTTGAATTTGTAATCTCTTTAATCAAATTAATACAAAGCTATACAGATTATTAACATCTTAATAGATTTTTTACTATTATTCCAATTTAGGATGAATGCCATATTGAAAAAATAAGTAATTTATGAAGGACTTTTATTGTTTGTACTTCATTAAATGAATAGTTTGAGTTACCTGGTAAGACAAAATTTACAGTTTCTAATATATTTTATTTATTCATTCAATCATCTTCTGATTTATCCAGAGCTTATGTGGATGCCAGAGTTCAGCCAATCTATGGTGGTACAAATGAAATAATGAAGGAGCTGATTGCAAGAGAGATTGTCTTTGACAAGTAGACATCTGCCCACATCCTGGAATCCTATTACAGCTAATCTGGTTTTAAATCTGCTCAAGATAAAATGTAACTTGGAAATCGAGGAAACACTAAACATGTTTTTACCTGCTCTCTCTATAGAGAAGGAAATAAAATATAAATATAAGATTAACACAGTGGAAGGACACATCTTTGAAGCCAAAATTCTAGTTTACCAATATAAGGTTTAACTTACAGTTTATGTAGCCAAAGGTAAAAGGTTTTCTGAATCTAGATGCCTAGGTGTTTCATTTATCTCTAAAATTCTAAAAAGCACAAATTGTTCAAATCTTCAAACCAAGGCAGAAATAATTTTATGTCGTTATAGTATAAAAACATTAATAAGATAGCACATTGACTTTTAAAGGGAAAAGTAAATATAACTTAGAATGTAAACTCGTTAAGGCTACCATTTGCTCCAAATTCCCTAGAACAGTGGCTTTTACCACTGTACTCCAACCCCCTGTTTTTAAGCAATGGAACTCTTTCTTCAAACAAAAGCTTATGCAGAACATCTCTGTGAAACGCTGCTGAGTGAGAACTGCATTCATTGAAGCTGGAAGCCATCATACCTTACTGCCTTGAAACCCCTAGGACTCAGCTAAGTATTTGCCTAACCCTGACCAGGGAATGCCTTGGTTCTGTCAGTTGCTGACACCTGAGAACACAGAATAATCCATCATTCTTTAATTTCAAGATATTGGTACATTTTATAGGTATCAAAGCTATGGCTTTTCTTTTGCAACAGTTAATGTATTTATTAACTTAATGATTGCTTTATGTCTTCTATAAACCAGGCTGTTAATACAATGATGACAAACAAAACTGGCAAGATCACTAAAAAATAAGTGAATAAACAAGTAGTAAAATAAGGTAAGAATATGTGAAAGAGATAATTTCAAGCATAAGTGCAATGTAAATAATAAAGTAAGCATTTAAAATTCAAAAGTGAGGAAATGACATTTGATTTGAGACTTAAAAGTAATTACAAAAAATAAACCATTAATTTAAAGTAGCTTTAACATGGAAATAGATGTATTCTTACTCAACTTAGAAAACAAACATTTTATTTCGTATTGTTGATATTAAACATTGTTTTTTAATACAACCATTACAACTGGAGAGAGGAGAGGGAAGAAAAAATATTTTGATACCATTCTTTTTAAAAATTTTTTTTATTGTACTTTATTTTTTAAGATGGAGTCTCGCTCTGTCATCCAGGCTGGAGTGCAATGGCGTGATCTCTGCTCACAGCAACCTCTGCCTCCCAGGTTCAAGCGATTCTCCTGTCTCAGCCTCCTGAGTAGCTGGGATTACAGGCACACACCACCACACCCAGCTAATTTTTGTATTTTTAGTAGAGATGGGGTTTCACCATGTTGGTCAGGCTGGTCTCGAACTCTTGGCCTCGTGTTCTGCCCACCTCGGCCTCCCAAAGTGCTGTGATTACAGATGTGAGCCACTGCACTTGGCCTTTTTATTATACTTTAAGCTCTGGGATATATGTGCAGAACATGCAGGTTTGTTACATAGGTATACGCATGCCATGGTGGTTTGCTGCACCCATCAACCCATCATCTACATTGGGTATTTCTCCTAATGCTATCCCTCCCCTACCCCCCTACCTTCCACAGGCCCTGGTGTGTGATGTTCCCCTCCTTGTATCCATGTGTTCTCATTTTTCAACTCCCACTTATGAATGAGAACATGTAGTGGTTGGTTTTCTGTTCCTGTGTTAGTTTGCTGAGAATGATGGTTTCCAGCTTCATCCATATCCCTGCAAAGGACATGAATGCATCCTTTTTGTGGCTGCATAGTATTCCATGGTATATATGTGCCACATTTTCTTTATCCAGTCTATCATTGATGGGCATTTGTGTTGGTTCCAAGTCTTTGCTATTGTGAACAGTGTTGCAATAAACATACGTGTGCATGTGTCTTTATAGTAGAGTGATTTATAATCCTTTGGGTATATACCCAGTAATGAGATTGCAGGGTCAAATGATATTTCTGGTTCTAGATCCTTGAGGAATCGCCACACTGTCTTCCACAATGGTTGAACTAATTTACACCCCCACCAGCAGTGTAAAAGCATTCCTATTTCTCAACATCTTCTCCAGCATCTGTTGTTTTCTGACTTTTTAATGATTGGCATTCTAACTGGAGTCAGATGCTATCTTATTGTAGTTTAGATTTGCATTTCTCTAATGACCAGTGATGATGAGCTTTTTTTCATGTTTGTTGGCCACATAAATGTCTTCTTTTGAGAAGTGTCTGTTCATCTCCTTCACCCACTTTTTGTTGGAGTTGTTTGTTTTTCTCTTCTAAATTTGTTTAAGTTCCTTGTATACTCTGGATATTAGCCCTTTGTCAGATGGATAGATTGCAAAAATATTCTCCCATTCTGTTGGTTGCTTGTTCACGCTGATGATAGTTTCTTTTGATGTGCAGAAGCTCTTTAGCTTAATTAGATCCCATTTGTCAATTTTGGTTTTGTTGCAGTTGCTTTTGGTGTTTTAGTCATGAAGTCTTGGCCCATGCCTATGTCCTGAATGGTATTGCCTAGGTTTTCTTCTAGGGCTTTTATGGTTTTTAGATCTTACATTTATGTCTTTAATCCATCTTGAATTAATTTTTGTATAAGGTGTAAGGAAGGGGTGCAGTTTCAATTTCCTGCATATGGCTAGCCAGTTTTCCCAACACTATTTATTAAATAGAGAATAATTTCCCCATTGCTTGTTTTTGTCAGGTTTGTCAAAGATCAGATGGTTGTAGATGTGTGGTGTAATTTCTGAGGCCTCTGTTCTGTTCCATTGGTCTATATATCTGTTTTGATACCAGTACCATGCTGTTTTGGTTACTGTAGCCTTGTAGTATAGTTTGAAGTCAGGTAGCATGATGCCTCTAGCTTTGTTCTTTTAGCTTAAGATTTAATTGGCTATATTGTCTCTTTTGTGGTTCCATATGAAATTTAAAGTAGTTTTTCCTAATTCTGTGAAGAAAGTCAATGGAAGCTTGATGGGGATAGCATTGAATCTATAAATTACTTTGGGCATTATGGCCATTTTCACGATATTGATTCTTCCCCATAAGCATGGAATGTTTTTCCATTTGTTTGTGTCCTCTCTGATTTCCTTGAGCAGCGGTTTGTAGTTTTCCTTGAAGAGGTCCTTCACATTCCTTGTGAGTTGGACTCCTAGGTATTTTATTCTCTTTGTAGCAACTGTGAACAGGAGTTCATTCATGATTTGGCTGTTTGTCTATTATTGGTGTATAAGAATGCTTGTAGTTTTTGCACATTGATTTTGTATCCTCAGACTTTGCTGAAGTTACTTATCAGCTTAAGGAGATTTTTGGCTGAGATGATGGGGTTTTCTAAATATACAATCATGTCATCTGCAAACAGAGACAATTTGACTTCCTCTCTTCCTATTTGAATACCTTTATTTCTTTCTCTTGCCTGACTGCCTAGCCAAAACTTCCAATACTATGTGGAATAGGAGTGGTGAGAGAGGGCATCCTTATCTTGTGCCAGTTTTCAAAGGGAGTGCTTCCAGTTTTTGCCCATTCAGTATGATATTGGCTGTGGGTTTGTCATAAATAGCTCTTATTATTTTGAGATACATTCCATCAATACCTAGTTTATTGAGAGTTTTTTTTTTACCATGAAGGGGTGCTGATTTTTATTGGAGGCCTTTTCTGCATCTATTGAGATAATCATGTGGTTTTTGTCATTAGTACTGTTTATGTGATGGATTAAGTTTATTCATTTGTGTATGTTGTACCAGCCTTGCATTCCAGGGATGAAGCCAACTTGATCACGGTGGATAAGCTTTTTGATGTGCTGCTGGATATGCTTTGCCAGTATTTTATTGAGGATTTTTGCATCGATGTTCATCAGGGATATTGGCCTGAATTTTTTTTTTTGTTGTTGTGTCTCTGCCAGGTTTTGGTATCAGGATGATGCTGGCCTCATGAAATGAGTTAGGATTCCCTCTTTTTTTATTGTTTGGAATAGTTTCAGAAGGAATGATACAAGCTCCTCTTTGTACCTCTGACAGAAGATGGCTGTGAATCTATCTGGTCCTGGGCTTTTTTTCTTTGGTAGGCTATTAATTCCTGCCTCAATTTCAGAGCCTGTTATTGGTCTGTTCAGGGATTGGACCTCTTCCTTGTTTAGTCTTGGGAGGGTGTATTTATCCAGGAATTTATCCATTTCTTCTAGATTTTCTAGTTTATTTGCGTAGAGGTGTTTATAGTATTCTCTGGTGGTAGTTTGTATTTTTGTGGGATCGTGGTGATATCCACTTTATCAGTTTTTTATTGTGTCTATTTGATTCTTCTCTCATTTCTTCTTTATTAGTCTGGCTATCAGTCTATCTATTTTGTTAATCTTTTCAAAAAACCAGCCTCTGGATTCATTGATTTTTTGAAGGCTTTTTCATGTTTCTAACTCCTTCAGTTCTGCTCTGATCTTAGATATTTCTTGTCTTCTGCTAGCTTTTGAATTTGTTTGCTCTTGCTGTTCTAGTTATTTTAATTGTGATGTTAGGGTGCTGATTTTAGATCTTTCCTGCTTTCTCCTGTGGGCATTTAGTGCTATTAATTTCCCTCTAAATACTGCTTTAGCTGAGTCCCAGAGATTCTGGTATGTTGTCTCTTTGTTCTCATTCATTTCAAATAACTTCTTGATTTCTGACTTAATTTCATTATTTAGCCAGTAGTCATTCAGGAGCAGGTGGTGTTCAGTTTCCATGTAGTTGTGCAGTTTTGAGTGAGTTTCTTAATCCTGAGTTCTAATTTGATTGTACTGTGGTCTGAGAGACTGTTTGTTGTGGTTTCCATTCTTTTGCATTTGCTGAGGAGTGCTTTACTTCCAATTATGTGGTCAATTTTAGAATAAGTACAATGTAGTGCTGAGAAGAATTTATTTTCTGTTGATTTGGGGTGGAGAGTTCTGTAGATGTCTATTAGGCTCACTTGGTCCAGAGCTGAGTTCAAATCCTGAATATCTTCTTAATTTTCTGTCTCATTGATCTAATATTGACAGTGGGGTGTTAAAGTCTCCCACTATTATTGTGTGGGAGTCTAATTCTCTTTGTAGGCCTCTAAGAACTTTCTTTATGAATCTGGATGCTCCTGTGTTGGGTGCATATATATTTAGGATAGTTAGCGTTTCTTGTTGCATTGATCCCTGTAATGCCCTTCTTTGTCTTTTTTTATCTTTGTTGGTTTAAAGTCTGTTTTAGAGCGACTAGGATTGAAACCCTTGCTTTTTTTGGCTCTCCATTTGCTTGGTAGATATTCTTCCATCCCTTTATTTTCAGCCTATGTGTGTTTTGCACATGAGATAGGTCTCCTGAATATAGCACACCAATGGGTCTTGACTCTTTATCCAATTTGCCAGTCTGTGTCTTTTAATTGGGGCATTTAGCCCATTTACATTTAAGGTTAATATTGTTATGTCTGAATTTGATCCTGTCATTATGAGGCTAGCTAGTTATTTTGCCCATTAGTTGATGCATTTTCTTCATAGTGTCAATGGCCTTTACAATTTAGTACATCTTTGCAGTGGCTGGTACTGGTTGTTCCTCTCCATATTTAGTGCTTCCTTCAGGAGCTCTTGTAATGCAGGCCTGGTGGTGACAAAATCTCTCAGCATTTGCTTGTCTGTAAAGGATTTTATTTCTCCTTTGCTTATGAAGCTTAGTTTGACTGGATATGAAATTCTGGGTTGAAAATTCTTTTCTTTAAGAATGTTGAATATTGGCCCCCATTCTCTTCTGGCTTGTAGGGTTTCTGCAGAGAGATCTGCTGTTAATCTGATGGGCTTCCCTTTGTGGGTAAACCGACCTTTCTCTCTGGCTGCCCTTAACATTTTTTTTTTTTTTTTTTTTGAGACGGAGTCTCGCTTTGTCGCCCAGGCTGGAGTGCAGTGGCGCAATCTCGGCTCACTGCAAGCTCCACCTCCCGGGTTCACGCCATTCTCCTGCCTCAGCCTCTCCGAGTAGCTGGGACTACAGGCACCCGCCACCACACCCGGCTAATTTTTTTTTGTATTTTTAGTAGAGACGGGGTTTCACCGTGGTCTCGATCTCCTGACCTTGTGATCCGCCCGCCTCGGCCTCCCAAAGTGCTGGGATTACAAGTGTGAGCCACCACGCCCGGCCAACATTTTTTTATTCATTTCAACCTTGGTGATTCTGATGATTATGTGTCTTGGGGTTGCTCTTCTTGAAGAGTATCTTTGTGGTGTTCTCTGTATTTTCTGAATTTGAATGTTGACCTATCTTGCTAGGTTGGGGAAGTTCTCCTGGATAATACCCTGAAGAGTATTTTCCAACTTGGTTCCATTCTCCCCATCACTTTCAGGTACACCAATCAAATGTAGATTTGGTCCTTTCACATAGTCCCATATCTCTTGGAGGCTTTATTCATTCTTTTTCATTCTTTTTTCTCTAATCTTGTCTTCGTGTTTTATTTCATTAAGTTGATCTTTAATCTCTGATATCCTTCCTTCTGCTTGATTGATTCAGCTATTGATACTTGTGTATGCTTCACTAAGTTCTCGTGCTGTGTTTTTCAGCTCCATCAGGCTATTTACATTCTTCTCTAAACTGGTTATTCTAGTTAGCAATGCCTGTAACCTTTTTTTCAAGATTCTTAGCTTCCTTGCATTGGGTTAGAACATGCTCCTTTAGCTTGGAGAAATTTGTTATTACCCACCTTCTGAAGCCTACTTCTGTCAATTCATCAAACCCATTCTCTGTCCAGTTTTGTTCCCTTGCTGGCAAGGAGTTGTGATCCTTTGGAGGAGAATTGACGTTCTGGTGTTTGGAATTTTCAGCCTTTTTGTGCTGGTTTTTCCTCATCTTCATGGATTTATCTACTTTTGGTCTTTGCTGTTGTTGAACTTTGGATGGGGTTTCTGTGTGGGCGTCCTTTTTGTTGATGTTGATGCTATTCCTTTCTGTTTGTTAGTTTTCCTTCTAACAGACCCCTCTGCTGCAGGGCTTCTGGAGTTTGCTGGAGGTCCACTCCAGACCCTGTTTGCCTGGGTATCACCATCGAAGTCTGCAGCATAGCAAAGATTGCTGCCTGTTCCTTCCTGTCAAAGCTTTGTCCCAGAGGGGCACCTGCAAGATGCTAGCCAGAGCTCTCCTGTATGAGGTGTTTGTCGACCCCTGCTGGGGGGGTGTCTCCCAGTCAGGAGGCAGAGGGGTCAGGTACCCACTTGAGGAGGCAGTCTGTCCCTTAGCAGAGCTTGAGCGCTGTGCTGGGAGATTCACTGCTCTCTTCAGAGCCAGCAGGCAGGAATGTTTAAGTCTGTTGATGCTGCGCCCACAGCCACCCCTTCTTCCAGGTGCTCTGTCCCAGCGAGATGGGAGTTTTATCTATAAACCCAACTGGGGCTGCTGCCTTTCTTTCAGAGATGGCCTGCCCAGAGAGGAGGAATCTAGAGAGGCAGTCTGGCTACAGTAGCTTTGCAGAGCTGCAGTTGGCTCTGCCTAGTTCAAACTTCCAGGTGGCTTTGTTTACACTGTGAGGGGAAAACTGCCTACTCAAGCCTCAGTAATGGCGAATGCCCCTCCCCCGACCAAGCTCGAGCATCCAGATTGACTTCAGACTGCTGTGCTGGGAGTGAGAATTTCAAGCCAGTGGATCTTAGCTTGCTGGGCTCTGTGGGTAGTGGGATCTGCTGAGCTAGACCACTTGGCTTCCTGGCTTCAGCCTCTTTTCCAGGGGAGTGAACAGTTCTGTCCTGCTGGTGTTTCAGGCACCATTGGGATGTGAAAAAAAAAAAAAAAACTGCAGATAGCTCAGTGTCCGCCCAAATGGCTGCCCAGTTTTGTGCTTGAAACCCAGGGCCCTGGTGGTGTAGGCATCCGAGGGAATCTCCTGGTCTGCAGGTTGCAAAGACCATGGGAAAAATGTAGTATCTGGGCCAGAATGTACAGTTCCTCACAGTACAGTCCCTCATGGCTTCCCTTGGCTAGGGGAGGGAGTTCCCTGACCCCTTGCACTTCCTGGGTGAGGCAACACCCCACCCTGTTTTGGCTCGCCCTCCATGGGCTGCACCCACTGTCTAACGAGTCCCAGTGAGATGAGTTGGGTACCTCAGTTGGAAATGCAGAAATCACCCTATACCTATACCATTCTTTTCTAGAACTATACAGCTTTGATTTGCTCTTAGGCGGAAGTTTGTATAGTTGCCAGCTTAGGATCTTTCTCATATGCAAAGTGGATTAATATAATTTTTATTAGATTTTACTGTATTTGTGGCTTTCACTTTTCTCCTACTGCCAGAAAGTGATAGAGGACTAGACGGACCCCTTCCACACTGCCCCACTTCACTGCAGCCTCTTTTCCTTCCAATCCCAATCTTGAAGAAAATTAGATTTTAGGAATAAAACGTCTGTAGGTTTAAAAAGTAAATTAGCACAGTAGGAAAAGTCTATTGTGTAGAGATGGACAGAGTTAGGTTTGAATGACTGCCATTTAGGAGCCACTCAACCTTGGGTATGTTGTTTACCTTCCCACGATTTTGTCAGGTGCAAATGACAAAAGAAACCCAATTGAAACCACCCTAGGCAAGAACTTAAGTTTAGTTGCTTAAAAGTATTGCAGAGCAGCTCACATAAAGACCTGTAGGAACTGGAGTTTCAAGGGCCTGATTCTGGAGCTTAGAACTGCCAGCATTTATGCTATATCCATTTATTTCTACTTTTCTTTGCAAATTGGCCTAATGAACCCTGTAGAAGACCTTCATTATGAGCCCTGTAAAAATGAGCTTGTGCTGCTTCAGGCCTGCATCTGTCATTATAAGGTAAGGAAGAAATGGACTATGATTGACAGTTCCATCAGGAATATGTGGACTAGGAGAAGCAGTCTCTGAAGCAGTGTGGTATTATCAAAAGAAAGGGAACAAAAAAGGCTGCTGGGCAGACCTAAATCTCTCTCCTTCTCTTCCGCTTTCTCACACACACACGTGCACACATACATAGTGATTACAGTCCTCTAGAGCTAGGAATAGGTTCTAGTAATTTATGTATAGCAGAAAGTGAAAAGATTTCTAAGGTAGGATGTTTTCTTACAATGATCTCTGGGATATTTCCTATTCTAAGCCAGTGGCTTTATCTTAACAACTACAGTCTTGTTTTACACCCCCAAAAGAAGCATGTTTTGTATCACGGGCTTAAAGCTGAAACAAACAAAAAAAGGGAATTCACAATGTGCTTCTTAATTTTTCATTTGGTTTTCATTTCTTAAACAGCTTATCTTTATGTTTTGCTTGTGTGGCTTTGATTGTTGTCTCCTAGGGAGGGAACTTCATCTGTATCTCATGCAGTGCTGAGTGCTCAAGAAATGATAAATAATAATAATGCTTAAAAGAACAGGCTGGACCAACACAGCAAGAAAGAAACATTGTGTAAATATAAATGAGAGTTTAAAAGCCTGAGTAATTTTGTTTTTTGGCTAAGAGTTTTAGGATCATGATTGCTTTAAAATTACTCTTGCCCTTTGTTTCTTTGATGGTGTCATTGAAAACTGTTTTGATTTGCTATTTTAAAATCTAACTCTTCAAATTTTTACTAATCTAGTAATTCTAGTAGTTTATTACTCAAAGTATAAGATTTCTAGCAGACTGTTTTTCTCATGTCAGTATTATTTTTGGCACACACAGCATTTATTTATTTGGAGTCACTGGAAAGATTTGACACTGAGATTGAAACCAACTGTAGATCTATGTCTGCTGCTTTACAATAAATGAGGAAAAGAAATTCTACTATAATTTTTAAAATATCATTTTTAAGAAAAAACTTATGGAAAACTTCAAACTTACTAAAAAATAGAGTACAATATAATGAATGAACCTCTAGCTTCAACATTTGCCAATCTCCTCCACTTTTTTCCTCACATATTATAGGGCAAATCCCAGATTTAATGCTACTTCACAAACACAAATGTATTTCAGAATATGTATCTAACTGGTGAAGATATTTTTACATAGCCGCAAGGTTATTATCATACTTTAAAAAAACTTAAATTTAATATATAATTCCAAGTTCACATTACATTTTCCTTGACTGCATCAAAAATGCCTTTTGTAGTTAGTTTATTCAAATAAGGATCTGAACAAGGTCCACAAATTGTATTTGGTCTCTCTCTCTCTCTCCTTTTTTAAATAGCAGTCCTCCCTTTTCTCTTTTTCCTTTCTCTTTATAAATTTCATTTTTAAAGTTAAACATATAGCATATTTTCCCTTTTTTGGTATTCATACATAACAGTAAAATTGCCTTTTTTGGTTCTGAGAGTTTTAGCATTTATAGATTGATGTGATCACCACCACAATTAGGATATACAGAACAGTCTTATCACCCCCAAAAAACTCCCTCAACAGTCTTTTCACCTCAAAAAATTCTGCCCTTTATAGTCATACCCTCTCCATACCTATTACTGGTGGCACTCACTGATCTAATCTGTCTTTACAGTTTTGTCATTTTGAGATGGTCATATAAATGGAATCATATAGTATGTTATCTTTCGAGAATAATTTCTTTCTCTTAGCAAAATATATTTATGATCCATCCATGTTGCATGAGTCAATAGCTTCTTCCTTTTTTGGTGCTAACTGTAGGCATGTACCACAGTTTATTCATTCACCTGTTTACAGACACATTGGTTAAGATTAAATCTTAACATCTTATTAAGGTTAAATATCCAGGAAAGGACTTGTTGTGTCACATGGTAAGTGTGTGTTTAAACTTATAAGAAACTGCCAAACTGTTTTTCCAAAGTGCCTGTACCACTTTGCTGACCAACCAGCAATGTAAGAGTTCCAGTTACTTTGAATCTTCTCCAGCACTTTGTTTTTTTAATTTTTGCCATTCTAATAGGTATGTAGTAGTATGTCACCATAGTTTTAATTTGAATTTCCTTTATGTCTAATCATGCAGAACAATATATCATGTGCTTACTTGCCTTTCACATATTACCTTTCTTTTGCCCATTCTTTAATTGTGTTGTTTTCTTTATGTTGAGTTTTGAAAATTCTTTATATATTCTGGATACCGTCAAGTACAAGGCAAAGCTAAGCTAACAGATTCAGCTGCAAAAAAACAAGACCTTTTAAGACTCAGTTTATTGCTTACATAGAGAGTAAAAAGAAGAGTAGCTAAAGGAGCCAGCTCTTCATTACCTTTGTATAGGGAGACAGTGAAACAAAAGAAGCCAGATGACCACAGCAAGAATGACAGGATACCCTATTGCTGAGGAGCCCATTTCCATGATACTGCTAAGCAGTTTTTTTATAGCTGCATTCGTGCCTTAAGGGTAGCAAGACAGGAAGCCTTGTACCTCATCAGAAACCATGAGATAATGACAAAGGGTCTTTGGCAGCCTCTTGGTATAGAGGGAAGCCAGTAAGCAATGGCATGTAGCAGTACCTCACAAGCCCCCATGCTTTCCTATTCCAGGAGGATCACAAAGCATTCTGCCAAGATTCAGCTGCCATTCAAGCCTTGCCTATGTGGCCTCTGCAAGGTTGTCAGCGGCTGCAGAGCTGTTCCACTATAGATACAAGTCCATTGTTAGATATGTGGTTTGCAAATATTTTCTCACTGTAGCTAGTTCATTCTCTTAACAGCTGATTTCTCAGAACAAAAGTTTTTAATTTTGATGAATTTCAGTTTACCATTTTTTTATTTTGTGGGTCATGCATTTGGTGTCATGTCTAAGAACTCTTTACCCAAACCCAAATCATAAGGTTTTCTTTCTATGTTTTCTTCTAAGAAGGTTATATTTTATATTGTTCACTTAGATCTATATTCCCTTTAGTAATTTTTTAATAAAGCATGAAGTTTCATGTTAAGGCTTACTTTTTTTGCACCTAAATATCTAACTGTTTCAACACTACTTATTGAAAAGAGTATCTTTTCAGACTGGATAAAGACAATGTGGTACATATACACCATGGAATACTATGCAACCATAAAAAATGAGATGTCCATTGCATGTCCATTGGAGGGACATGGATGGAGCTGGAGGCCATTATCCTTAGCAGACTAACTCTGGAACAGAAAACCAAATACTGCATGTTCTCACTTATAAGTGGGAGCTAAATGATAAGAAAACATGAATACATAGAGGGGAACAACACACATTGGGGCCTTTTGGAGGACGGAGGATAGGAGGAGGGAGAGGATCAGGATCAGGAAAAACAACTAATGGATACTAGGCTTAATACCTGGCTGATGAAACAATCTGAACACAAACCCCCGTAACACAAGTTTACCTATGTAATACACCTGCACTTGTACCCCTGAACTTAAAATGTTTAAAAAGAAGAAGTAAAACTTTTTCAGGGCAAATTTGTAAAAATAGCAAAAGAAATAAAAGGGCATCCACATTGGAAAGGAAGAAGTCAAATTATCCTTGTTTCTACATGATATGATCTTATGTTTGGAAAAACCTAGAGACTCCACCAAAAAAACTATTAAAACTGATAAATTCAGTAAGTTGCAGGATACAAAATCAACATACAAAAATCAGTAGCATTTCTGTATGCCAACAGCATACAATCTAGAGAAGAAATCAAGAAAGTAAAACCATTTACAATAGCTACAAGTAAAATAAAATATTAACTTATCCACATGATGAAGTTGTAGAATTGTTGAGAGGGACTCAGGAAAGTCACCTTAAAGGCCCTGTTTGCTTTCCTACTCTTCTTTCTGCCTGCTGCCTGGGAAATGGATAGTTATGATTGGGGTTCCACCAGCCATCCGGGACCATGAGATTGCTTTGAAAATGGAAGCCAGGGCTGAGAATGGAGAAGATAAAATAATAGAAAGGATCCTGGGTCTCTGGTGACTTTGTGGAGCTGTTATAACAGTTCTGGAATAATTAACCTGTAGACTAATTTTATTGCATTTCATTGATTCTTAAGATGCACTATTTATGTATCATTAAAAAAAACACTGCCAATCAAACTCATACAATACTTTCTTACTGCATGAACTGTGAAGTTATTCTGATCTCTGAAATGTTAAAGTGTGGATAAAAGGTGTCTTAGAATCAATAAAATATGTTAAAGGATTAACCCTTCTGTTTTAAAGCTATCATTATTTTGAGTTTTCTCATACATTATACATAGCCTATTTTCCTAGTTTTTAATTTTAGACTGAGAACTTCTTGAGGTTTCTTAGTCCACTTTCATTAGGGAGTTCCCATTTTAAGTATATTTTGATGAGATTTGACAAATGCATGCACCCATTTGACTTCCACCATGGTCAAGATATAGAACTTTTTTGTCACCCTTTAATCCCATCCCAGTCAATTCTCCCCACTCCAACCCTAAGAAACCACTGATCTGTTTTCTGTTATTACTGGTTAGATTTGTCTTTCTCTAGAGCTTTATATAAATGGAATCATCCAAATTTATGATTTTGTGTCTGGCTTCTTTCACTCAGCATACTGTTTGAGACTCATCCTTGTTGTTTTATGTATCAGTAGTTTCTTCTTTTTATTTCTGAGTGGTATTCTATTATATAAATGTACCATAATTTCTTTATCCTTTCCTTTTTTTTTTTTTTTTTTTTTGAGATAGAGTTTTGCTCTTGTTGCCCAGGCTGGAGTGCAATGGCATGATTTCCACTCACTGCAACCTCTGCCCCCTAGGTTCAAGTGATGATCCTGCCTCAGCCTCCCAAGTAGCTGGGATTACAGGCATGTGCCACCATGCCCAGGTAATTTTGTATTTTTAGTAGAGACGGGTTTCACCATGTTGGTCAGGCTGATCTGGAAATCCTGACTTCAGGTGATCTGCCCGCCTCAGCCTCCTAAAGTGTTGGGATTACAGGCGTGAGCCACCATGCCCAGCTCTTTATCCTTTCAAAGGTGATGGATCTTAGGGCTGTTTCCAGTTTGAGGCTGTTGTGAATAAAAGTGCCATGGATATTCATATACACAGGGAATCATTTTGTTCCCCTGTAGTCATGGGCCAGTTCTGTTCTCTGTTATACTTAGCCCTGGTTTGAAGATTCTTATAGGTCTTGCTACCTACCTTTACCTTTTGTCTGCTTGTTTATAGATACTGGTTAGTTAAAGCTAAATCTGTCCTGAGTAGGGATTATCATGTTTAGCCCTTGTGCTTCTATTTCCCTCTCTAAACCTGATCATAAAAGAATTAAATATACTGGAATATAACAGTGGGGGACAGTTTCTCAGGGCATAGAAATGTGGAGAAATAAATAGTACAACCTCCAATAGACTAGACTAGACTAGACTAGACTAGAGACTAGACTAGACTAGACGAGACTAGAGACTAGACTAGACTAGAGACTAGACTAGACTAGACTAGACTAGACTAAACTAGAGATTAGACTAGAGACTAGACAGGACTAGGACTGGGACTGGGACTGGGACCGGGACTGGGACTAGACTAGGCTTTCTATTCTGTGAGAGGTAGTGAGGAAAGAACTCTGGCTTTGGACCCAGGGCTGGGGCCGGGGCCGGGGCTGGGGCTAGGGCTAGGGCTAGACTAGGCTTTCTATTCTGTGAGAGGTAGTGAGAAAAGAACTCTGGCTTTGGACCCAGTCAGGTCTGTCTTCGAAATGGGCCGTTTATTAGCATAAGAATCTAGGTACATTAATCTCACTGAACCTCATGTTTTTTTCACCTGGAAAATGAATATAACATTCACTTTGTGGGATGTGAAAATTAATTTATCTAGACAATAAATATGCGCTGAGAATCCACATGTGTCAGGCCCTGTCCTAGGCTCTAGGGATATAGCAATGAGCGAACCAGCAAAAGTGCCTGACTTCATGGAGCTTATGGTCTAATATAGGGTGATAGACAACAAAAGTAAAAAAATCAAAATCTATGTTACATTAGATGCTGATAAGTGCTATGGAGAAAAACAAAGTAACGAAGTGGGATAGAAAAGCCCCTTCTTGGCTGTGAGTTGCTTGAAATTAAAGATTGATCTTTATCCTTTATCTCTAGCATTTATCACAGTGTCAGCTATACTAAGTGTTGCATGAATGTTTCTTGAGTGAAAGGAATGACTGAATAAAAACCAGTGTTGAAAAGAGAAGTTTATCTCATGAAATCATTGTAATACTGCTTACCTGGACATTTTAAAAAGCTTCCAGATAGGTAATTATTATGTCAGCAAGAATGGTGCCCTTTACTTCTCCTTGTTCTTGCTGGATTTTAAAGTGTTCTATTCTTACCACTGTTATATTTTTTCTTGGAAATCAGAATGCTTTTAATGTACCTTCTAAATGATATGTCCTTGATTTAAAAAAAAAACATTAACTACATGCAATTTTCAGACTGTTGTTGAGTAATATAGAAAATAATTTGACAAATGATTCAGTATATCAATTTTTGTAATAAGGAGAACTGATATTCTATAGTGTCTGGAAAACTGGTATGCATATGCTACAAATAATAAAATCATGCTTTAGAACAATATTCAGTGTCAAGGGATAGTGTGCTTAATATGTAGCTAAATGGGATAAAAAACCAGTATGCACAGTGTCATACATATAAAATACAGCAGACTTCGCATATGATTGTGGTTTTCTTCTTTGTGCTTTCATATATATATCAAGCCCGTATTATTTTGTTAATCATCTCCCCACATTCCTATTAAGCCGAATATAAAAGGAATAGGGAAAATGTACATGTATGACAGCTTGATAGATTGAAGTATTTATGTAAGGTCTGTAACATTTAGCAGGCGGCAGGGCTGACTAGAAGATGAAAGAATTAATCTGGAGCGGCCGCGTGCAGTGGCTCACGCCTGTAATGCCAGCACTTTGGGAGGCCGAGGCGGGCGGATCACCAGGTCAGGAGATCTAGACCATCCTGGCTAACACAGTGAAACCCCATCTCTACTAAAAATACAAAAAAAAAAAAAAAAGGCCAGTCTTGGTGGCGGGCGCCTGTAGTCCCAACTACCGGGGAGGCTGAGGCAGGAGAACGGCATGAACCCGGGAGGCGGAGCTTGCAGTGAGCCGAGATCGCGCCACTGCACTCCAGCCTGGGAGACAGTGTGAGACTCCGTCTCAAAAAAAAAAAAAAAAAAAAATTAATCTAGAGTTTTGGAAACAGCCTACCTCCTCCCACGGCTATGTGATGAACAAATTAGATAATATATGTAGAAATGCTGTATGAATCACTATATGTGTAGTTACAAAGCTTAATCCCTTTGTCATCCCCTATAAACTCCATGAGGACAGGGAATTTGTTTACTAATATATCTTCATTAGCCATCACAAAACGTGTTCAATAAACATTTGGCAAATATATAAATATTTTGTTTGGTAACAAAAAATTATTTCACAGGAGAAAACTGTACCATCAAATGATTTGATGTCTCTACAGTTCCCTCAGGTTAAAATCTGAATTCCTGTCATTCAAGATTTACTCAATCTAGTTGACAATGTACTTTTCTACCCCCCAAATATTCACACAACATCTCCTCAAACCACCCAAGGACACTATCTCCTGAACTACTGATGCCTTCCTCCTCTCTCTAAAGTCTTTTGAACGTCCAACTAAAGTCTTGTAAACGTCCAACTCAAATCCAGAATCTTCCTTTGATCTATCTTAACACATGCTTATTAGACGTCTCAAACTGCTAATTAAAAAAACAAAACTTTAAAAAATACTTTATTCATTTTTGCATTTCTGTCCCCAGGGACTAGGACAGTCTTTTGAATGTGGTAAATATCCAATAAATACTTACTGATTTATTTTTCACATCATTAGCTTACAATTTTTATTACAATGAAAGTAAATCAATTCCCTAAAATTCTTCCCTTGCCCCATATCGAGGTGCAATTATTCAGTAATTTAAAAAATATATCTCCAATAAATGCAGCTGGTCATAAAAATTATTTCAGTAATATCACAATCTACTAGAAGAACCAGGAACAAGTAGCTAATTTTCCAATTCCAGTTATCTATGTTACGGATTACGCTTTGTTATGACTGCAATTCCTTGGACTTCTGCCCTCCTCCGCCCCCGGGATCTTATCCAATTGATAAGGTTAAAATAATGGCTATTATCCTTCTGGCTTAAAAAGCCTAGTGCTCTTCCTTCCTTAAATCATTTCATGTGTAAATTAGGTGCTTAGGAAAGACTGTGATACAACATCTAAGAAGCTACATTTAGAGTTTAGTTTAAAAAAAATCGAGTTCTTGGCTGGGGAAGTGCCCAGGTGCAGGTTTGTTTTGTGGTGAGCGGAGCGCGGGGCCAGGTGCAAGACGCTCAGAAGTGTTTTTGGGTGTCGCTGGCCAACTATCTCCACATAAACTCCGTTTATTTATTTGACTGCGTTACTGCAGAGGGGAGTTAAGTCCAGCGCCACTCAAACCAGATTTGTAGAGACTTAAAAATGCTTTGTCTGGTTTTTTTTTTTTTAATCATAAAACCACCCAGTTGGATCCAAGGCAAATATGTCACCTACTTCAGGGCCCCTCGGAGGTCAGAAAGAATTATGAGTGGATTTGAGCGCACGGCCCAAATAAAAGCAAACGCACGGAGGCTTGCGGACTTGACAATTGTGAGAAATCTCTTAAAACTGGCCTGTGGAGCGGCGGGCGAAAGCCGCAGACTCCAGGAGTAGTCGAGGCCCCGGCGCGGACGGCAGGGAATGAAGTCGCCTGACTTTTCCTCAGGGTTTTGTTTTTCTGTCACGGAGGTACAAAAATAGCAACGCAGGGGTGGGAAGTCTCCTGGCCGTGTTTTTATTTTTCCCCCTCGCCCGGGATGGCACTGGGAAAGAGAAGGGAGGAAGCGGGAGCTGCACGGAACCCGTCCCGAGGGAGCCGAGGTAACCCCCGCACCGGAGTTAAGGGCGTCGTGCTCCTGCCACTTCCAGAACACTCCGAGCCGCTTCTGCAAGCCCCGCCCCCTGCCGGGGTTTCCCCGCCACCCGCTTCATTTGCATGGCGCTGCCCCTCCCCCGTTGCCATTGGCTAGCGCCGGGCCCCGCCCGCTGCTCCCAGACCGCGGCAGGGTTCCGTGCCCCCGAGCCGCACGGAGCTGCGGGCAGCAGGCGGACTGTTAAACCGCGGCGGCGGCGGCGGCAGTGGCGGCGGCCGGGGCGGGAGCGGGGCGCGCTCTGGAGTCGAGTCAGCGGCGCCCCGGGTGGGGGAGGCGGGCGGGCAGCTAGAGATCACCTCAGCAGCCCCCACCACGGCCGGACCGAAGGTGCGGCGGCGGAGGGGAGCCAGGGCGCCCCAGCAGGCGAGTGGCCGGCGTCTCAGCGGCGGGATGACGGGGGTGGGTCTTCCCTCTTGGGGACGGCGGCAGCGCGGGGAGGGGAGAAGACTGCCGGGTGGACTTGCGGGTCAGGCGACCGGCCGGCAGCCCCTTCGCCCCCCGAATCCTCTGGGCTGCTGGACTCTGGTCTCCGCACGGGATCGCGCTCTAGGCCAGGGGTCTGACCACAGCCAAATTTAAACGGCTAAACCTAAGCCTTGGCAGCTGGGGAGGGAAGGGGTCTAGGGAGGGGTGGGGGCGGACCCAGACGCTGGTCACGTGGGGGGTGGGGCTTGGCAGACCTCCCTTTTGTTTTGGCTGGCGCGTGCGCAGAAGGCAGAACACGTGGTTTCCTGGACCCGCCCCTTGCCTCATCGGCTGAGCCTCACCCGTTGCGGGTGTGGTGACGGGTTTTTTGAGGCGGCTCTGAGGCGCAGCAGACTGGATTTGATGAGACCCCTATTTTATTTATTTCACACGTTCTTTCAGGAAAACGTAGATTTGGGCTTTAGAGTTAGATGAGATAGAGCAGAATCTAGGGGATTTTTGAGGGATGGTGCTTCCAAGTTTGTGTCACTTCGGTGTGCTGAGGAAGGGACCGGTCTTGCTGGAGAAAGTCAGACTGCGTGGTGTTTGGTAGCAAGAAATACCAGGCGGTATCCTGGCCCTTTCAGAAACCACAGGAAAGGAAAGAGGCTGGCTTTGCAGTCGGGAGGGCAGGCACTAGATGGACGTTCTTGTAATGTTTTCTTCTTACTCTGGGAGAGTCCGTTTTTGTTTTTGTGTTTGTTTGAACTGTGGTAAGCACATTCCGTTTTTGATTCCTCAAACTTCAGGACAGTCATGTTCTGGCGAGGTTTAAGAGAGAAACTTCCTTCGTCTTTAGTCAGTTTGCTTAACTTCATCTGGGTTTGGGTCAGTAATAATTTTAAATATTGCTGGATGGGGCAGGTTTGTTAGCCACAAAACCTAAGTGAAATATTTGTGAGCACTGCAGACAAAAGTAGCAATTTCTGACTAGGAAAAAATGGCGCTAAAAATAATTCAGTATTGAGAAAGGCTTAGCAGTGAGTGGTCTCTGCCTTTCCCGTTCTTAATAACTAGCCATTTCTTTGGGTTAGTCATCTCTCTGATGTCAAACTTGTTTCGTTTTTGTAAAGTTTCATAATATGGTCTCTGTCTTAAGAGATGGTAAGAAAGAAGAAATGCCTTGTATTAGGAAAAGTGATTCCTAATCTCTACCAGTTGCCAAGTAGTGTTATTTTTATAACAAAAGTGAATTTTTTAAAAGCCCACATGTTGGGGAAATATAAACAATCATGAAATAGAATATATTCGAGTATCTTTAAAATCTGTTGTAACCATTATCTTTGGTTCTCCTTCAGTTTCCACCTACTTAGATCAGTGTCAGCGTCTGCAACCATTTTCTCATGGTTTTAATCTACATAGATTATTCCCTCCTGCAAACTGGTGGAGTAATTTTTTATGTGAAACTTCTTAATCCAGGCCAATTCTCTCACATTGACTTTTAACATTTACATTTTAATTTTGTTTCATGATGCGCCTTTGCAAATAACAATTGATTATTTTGTTAAATCTTATTTATAAAGTAATTGGAAAAAAGATGAGTGCAAATAAGAAAAATATGAATATTTTGTACTTTAAATATTTCTGTATGCATATGTGTATTTTTCCTAAAACTGAAATGATATGGTATTTTCATTTAACTCAGACATTCCCATATCATTATTCTTTGAAAAATATTTTTAATAGCTGCTTAACATTTCACCATGTAACTATCATTTTAAATTTTTTCTGTTGGCACATATGTGGGATGTTTCTGGTTTTGCTAGTGTGTATTTCACTACAGGACAATATCCTTTTACATAAATCTTTGAAATTTCCCCCCCTTAGATTTGTAGAAGAGGAATTACTGGGCCAAAGAGTCTGTTTTTGTTGTTTGTATGTGTGTTTTTTAAGGCTCTTATGTCATCACCAAATTACAGAATGTTGTATTGATTTATACTGATCTAGTGGTATGTGTGTGCCTCCCGTTATGTCTTTGTTTATCACCTAGTATTAGGCTTTAAAACTAAAAACCTTGCTTTAATTTGCATTTTAAATTTTTTCACTCTGATCTGTGATGTATCTGTTTTATTTTTTAACTTATTGTAAAGTGCCTGAGAGAAAGAAATATATTTCATGTATGACATGCTGCAGATCACTTGGTGCTCAATAAATACTTGCCAGTGGGTTAATATTTATCTTTTTTATCTGTGGAAGATCAGGAAATTGTCTTTTGCTTTTTGTTTTACTCAGTTTACTAGTACATTGTTAGTAATATACTATTATTGTTGGATTCATAACTTTTACTACTTTTTCATTCAGGTGAGGCCTCAGTGATCTGATCACAGTTGTCTACCAAAAGGTCAATTAATTTCTCATAGCCCAACTGCTGCATTATCCAAGAACTTCATCCAATTTTGATGCCATTTATCATGATACCTTAGATTATTTCATTTCCTTTACTCATTCGTCTGTCTTCTATGGAATTAACGTAAAGGTTTCACTGATCAATGTAGTTTCACTTGTAGCTTTTACTGTGTTTGACAAAAAATGATGCCTGCTATCTGAAGTTCCTTTATCATTGAGATTGTTCTTGGTAGCTCACTTCTTATTGCCTATAGGATCCTTTATGCCCTTTAATCTACCACATAAATCTCATAAATAATACGTAATCCTTGTTTTCATGTATTCAGATAATCTCTCCATACCCTTATTTTGTCTATATAGTATTAGATGGTAGTTGAAGAAGGCAGAGAGCTGCTTTCTTCAGGTACAGAATTGTGCTTAGGGTTGTTTACTGATTGAGTTCATCAAGATACAGAAAGGAATGGGGCTGCTTGCAACAGGAGTGACAGTTATTGGGCAATTAGCAACTAATTTACTGATTTTAAAGCATATCTCTTATAGCTCTATCCTTAAAGCTGATACTGCATTATAGTACTTTAATGGAATAATTTACATCATGATGACCCTGAATCATAAATACAATCTTACATTACTTTTAGTATGTTCCATTTAGAAAGGCAAGGAAGATATATAATTTCTAAGAGATTGCTACCTTTCTTTTTCTTTTAAATGTTGTTTTATAGGGACTTTTCACTGAATTGTACTCCTTATTCCCTAATCATGTGGGATAAACACCCAGCAAATGTTAATAAAAATGGTACTATTAAACTTGCCAGTTGATAGTCTATAATAAGAATCCAAAGACTATTCATAATGGAAATTTTAAATACTTGATGTTATTTTTAGGTTCTTAGAAACATTTCTATATGGACATGAAAATTCATTAATAATATTGAGACTTTGTTAATATTTTAAAAATATTCCTGAACTTTTTGTTTATTTTATATAATATTGAGGCTTTGTTTCCAGTCCAAGACAATTCTCAAGTGTGTTATTTAAACAAATTTTTATTTGGCAGTAGGTCATTAATCAGTGTTTATTCATGTGAAGTTAAATTGAAGCCAAAGTATATAGACTGAGCAAATGTGATAGTGTACTTCTACATGTAGATTTTTGGATCCAAATCGATATACACAGAAAAAAATGACTTCATTTGTATTCCTATGAGTCATGCACTTACAAGTGAAAAGTATAATTCTGCTTGAAGTGTGATCTGTTTGATGTGTTATGTAGCCACCCAAGTGGCTTTATCTTTAATTAAATTCCTTTAGTCTTCAAAGAGAATTCCTTTTTAGGCATAGTTTTCAAAGTGGAAGAAGTTCTTGCTTATAAAACATTGAATATAAAGTACTGAGCTGACTGAATCCTAGTCATGCCAATTACTGCAGTATTTACTGCAGTAAATTGAGAATTCCTATAAAGTGACATGAAGAAATCTTGAAAACAACACTATTTTGTATTCCTACTTTCCATTAATTCCTGTATTTTTGAGGAATAAAACTACCAGTGTGAGCTCATTGTTTGTTTGTTTAATTGGACTTTTCCCTACTACAATTCAGTAACTTTGAATCCTCATATATTTTTTATTTATTTATTTTTAAATTTTTGTAGAGACAATGTCTCTCTGTCACCCAGGCTGAAATGCAGTGGCACGACTGTACTCCTCTAGTCTCCTTATAGTCTAGTGATAATGTTTAAAAAGTTCTCATATTTTGCTAAAAGAATTTGTCTTTTTTCTACTCTTTCTTCTGTAATTAGCCTAGGTTAGCTATATGAAACATTTAGGTCACAAGTGTGGAAATAATTTATTATTTGCCCTACTTCAGGGTTCTCCCCTCTCTCAAAATACTGTTGGTAGTCTTTTCACTTTATTTTAGCGTTAAGTATAAATCTGTCTTTCTGATACTTTTTTCTTAGTTTGTTTCTTTGCTCTGCATTTAAGAGAGCTGGGATTCTCCAGATTCCAGTTAAAAGAATAAATTTAATGTTCAGGGGCAGATTTGGATAGGATATTTTCCATGGCATATATGGAATATATGTATGCATTCTAGAACATAAATCAGAATCTGGAGCAGTATTTTAGGGGATAAAAATTCAGATTTGGCCTTTAATCTTTAATGCACATTCTCAGGAGGAAGAGTGGTTCTTATATAGATTATCAGTTTCAACTCTGAGTGTTGAGATTAGATTAGCAAATTTTTTATTTTTCTTTAGAAAGTTTGTCAAAAATTATTTTAAATATGTGACCTATGTATTAATTTGTAAAGGTCTGATTATTAACTGTCTAGACCAACTCAGTAACTAGTGACTTGGTAATTATCTCACTGTGTACATGCACCTTTTGAGGATGATGGCTTTTACTATATTTCACGATGCCTAAGGGATCAGATTGCATTTAATTAATGCTAAATTCGTAAATATATATGGTTTATAAATCTTAAAAAATATAGATTAAACTCCTAATGGAAAGTCTGGAGACAACAGGGCAAGACCTTTTATTTGTAGTACAGTAGTCCATCTTTATTTTGGGGGTATATGTTTCAGATCCCCAGTGGTACCTGAAATCTCAGACAGTACTTATCCCTATATATACTTTATTTTTTTCTAACCATACATACATATGATCAAGTTGAATTTATAAATTAGGCATAGTAAAATATTAGCAACAACAGTAGTAGAACAGTTATAACTATACATAAAAGTTACGTGAATGTGCTCTTCTTGCTCCCTCTCAAAATATCTTACTGTACTGTATCCACCTGTTTTTGGACTGCAGTTGACCACAGGTTATTGGAAACATGGAAGTGAAATGGCTGATAAGGGGAGACTACTGTTACACAATTTCAGAACAACTAATAGTAACTCATGCTTTCCTTAATTCACAATGAACATTCTTTGGATTAAATTGTAGACCCAAAATTAGAATTTATGGTATAGATTTAACTTTACAGTCTACCCATTGTTTTTATCAGATTAACTTAATTTTATTTATAATAATTTCAGAGCAACTAATTGCAACTAATGCCTTATTAATTCACAGTGATTGTTCTTTGGATTAAATTGTAGTCTAAAAATTAGAATTTATGGTGTAGATTTAACTTTACAATCCCCCCTTGTTTTTATCAGATTAATTTTATTTATAATTAAGTTAGTATAACCAAAAACGAAAAAAATTCTTTCTTGTTTTAAAAAATGTTTATTATTTAAAGACATAAGCTTTGTCTTGTCTTACTGAAATTCTCTCTGGTGTTTTTTAATAAGACTTCTTAAAAAAACCGGAGATACGCTGAGTTTAGAATTGCTTACTGGAGGATTATGTACTTGATAGACTATCTGTAACAGTTTTATAACAGATTGGTTTTTGTTTTGTTTTGCCATCTCATCTATAACATTTCTGGGTTGCTGATGTGCTAAGGAATTTTTTTGTTTTTTTTGTTTGTTTTTGTTTTTTTTTTTTTTTTTAGTAAAATTGGAATGTAAGTTGAAAATTCTGTTGTAAAAACGTAAAAGTATCCCAGCACTTTGGGAGGCCAAGGTGGGTAGATCACGAGGTCAGGAGTTCAAGACCAGCCTGGCCAACATGGTGAAACCCCATCTCTACTAAAGATAGAAAAATTTAGCTGGGCATGGTGGCACGCACCTGTAATCCCAGCTACTTGGGAGGCTGGGGCAGGAGAATCACTTGAACCCAGGAGGTGGAAGTTGCAGTGAGCTGAGATTGTGCCATTGCACTCCAGCCTAGGTGGCGGGGCGAGACTCCGTCTCAAAAAAAAAAAAAAAGAGAAAAAATAAAAGTAAAATTTATACCCAAGAAACACAGTTGGTTTTTGGATTATCTAGAACTGTTTCCTATTGATAGAATCAAGATTATGTATCTAGTTGCTTACTTTGAAAGAGGACTGATATATTTTCATAACTTAGTTTTGCTTCTTAAATTCTGTGTTTGATATTTTCGTTTCTGTGTGTTGTGACAAAAAGTTTAATTCCTTTTTCCAATTTTCTTCCTTCTAGGTTCTTTGAAGTTCTGCATCATTAGACTAAATTCTTTTAGAAAAGGGACCTCTTGTTCCTAAGTATCTTGGGTGTATATGAAAGAAATAATCATCAAAGATGATGGTGGTGCCTAGAGTAATATAATATTTTAGTAGTTGTAAAGACATTTCTTAGATTTAGCAAGGATCCAAATACTCCTGCCCAATTGTGTGTGTAATTGGAAACCTAAATAATTAGAAACTGAATATTTATAGGAAGATCCAGGTGCTTTTTAGAAAGCTATTTGAGGATTTATTTTCCATAAACTTTCCGTATAGCCTAGAATACTATAGGTGCCTAAAAATATTAAACAACAGATTTGGCCAAAAAATTGGGGGACTGAAATATGGTAGTCAATAGTTGATCCCTGGTTACAAGACTTGGCACACATACAGAGGAATAGAAAATATCTTATCAAGATGTTTATGTATTGATTACATGTTGATATATGATACTTTATATATAAGATGACATTAAATTTAATTTTTCATGTTTCTTTACTTTTAAAAATATGTCTAGTAGTAGCAAGTTTAAAATTACATATATAGCCACTTCATATTTCTATTGGACAGTTGCATTCTATACTAATGTTTCATAATTTTTTTGCCTTGAGACTCCTTCACAATAAAATAATATCTCATGAACTTTCTTCCTTGAAATTTTAAAATAATTTTACCATTTTGGATAGTATTTGTTCAAGAAATATTTATTATGAGCCTGCTTGCTATGTGCCATAAAATATTCTACAGTACCATGATGAGTGAACACATAACACCTGCCTTTATGTAGCATTTGATCTATTTTGGGAAAATATGTGATGAAGTAATTTCTAGTAAAAATTTTTAAATGGACCATTTGTTGTAAGTATACTATTGTATATAAAATTTCATGTAATATAATTTTATATAGTGCTTCATTTATTAAGTGATAGTTTGGTGTTCTCTGAGCTTCCTGGATATGTGGTTTGGTGTCTGACATTAATTTGGAGAAATTCTTAGTCATTATTGTTTCAATTATTTTTTCTTTTTCTCTTCTCCTTCTGGTATTCCCATATGCATATGTTACACCATTTGTAATTGTCCCACAGTTCTTGGTTGGATATTCTCTTCTTCCTCAAACCCCCTGCCATCTTTGTTCTCTTTCCTTTTTTAGTTTTGGAGGTTTCTATTGCTGTATCTTCAAGCTTAGTGCTACTTCCTTCCACCACATCCAGTCTTCTACTAAACCCATCAAAGACATTATTTCTGTTGCAGTGTTTTTGATTTCTAGCATTTCATTTTTATTCTCTTTTTAGAATTTCCATCTCTCTTCTTACATTACCTGTCATTTGTTGCATGTTGTCTGTTTTTTCCATTAGAGGCCTTAGCATATTAATCATAGTTGTTTTAAATTCCTGGTCTGGTAATTCCAACATTCCTGCTGTGTCTAAATCTGTTTCTGATGCTTGCTGTCTCTTCAAACTATGTTGTTTGCCCTTCAGTGTGCCTTGTCGTTTTCTCTCGAAAGCTGAACATGATGTGCTGAGTAAAAGGAACTCTAGTAAGTAGGCTTTTAATAAGATGTAAGGATAGAAAAGATGTTCCGTATTCCAGTGATAAGGTCTGTCTTTCAATGAGCCTGTGCCCTGGGCTGTGAACTTCACTAGTGCTTCTCAGTTTTTCCTCTGCTTAGGTAGGATAGAATGGCTAGAGGCTGCTGGAGTTGGATATTTAGTTAATATGTAACCTTTTAAAAGCAAGACTTCTCAACACATTCCTTAAAAAGTAATATTGGCTTTGCTATCTTCATCTTGCTTGACCTCTTTAGCATTTGACAGAACTGACCATGTTATAGACTTCTAAACACGTTGGTATCTTGATTTCATACACTTCCGGATTTCCTCCTATCTCACTGATGATCTTTTCAGTTTTCTTTTAGGGCCCTTCCTCTTTTATAGTTCCTTTGCTCAAGTAAATATGAGTAAACCCCCACGTTTTGTCCTAGGCTCCTTTCCCTTTGCTTATACACACTCCCTAGGGTAAATACTATTTATATGCCAGTGACTCTGCAAAATAATCTCTCTAATTATGAATTCTTGCTTGAACTCCAGACTTGTTTTTATAGCTGTTTCCACTTGAATGTTTAAAAGAGACTTAAAAAGTAACATATCCAAAACAGAAATTTTTATTTTTTTTTTCTTCAACTTTCTTTCTCCCCGAGTCTGCTCCCTTTCAGAAAATAGCACCACTGAGCACCCAGTTGCTCAAGCCAAAAACCTAGGAGTCATCCTTGATTGCTTCCTTTCCCTTAATTCCTGTTAAGTCTTTGTCAGACGTTGTTGACTCTGTCTTGAAACATGTTCTTTAATTTTTAAATTTTTATTGATATATATATGTATATACCTGAGCCACTAAATTTGGGGGTAATATATTACACAGTAATAAATAATGAATACACTTGGATATGAAGACCAATTCTTCATATCAGTTGGATACGTCCAATTAGTCTTGGATAAAAATATATGTGTGTGTATATATATATATATATATATATATTTTTTTTTTTTTATAGAGAGACAGGGTCTCACCATATTACGCAGGCTGCTCTCAAACTCCTGGACTCAAGTGATCTTCCCGCCTTGGCCTCCCAAAATACTAGGATCACAGGCATGAGCCACCATGCATACCCATCATCTACCCCATAAATACATACACCATCTTTGTACCCACAAACATTAAAATAAAAATTTTTTAAAATAATTTTTATGGGCCGGGCGCGGTGGCTCACGCTTGTAATCCCAGCACTTCGGGAGGCCGAGGCGGGCGGATCACGAGGTCAGGAGATCGAGACCACGGTGAAACCCCGTCTCTACCAAAAATACAAAAAATTAGCCAGGCGTGGTGGCGGGCGCCTGTAGTCCCAGCTACTCGGAGAGGCTGAGGCAGGAGAATGGCGTGAACCCGGGAGGCGGAGCTTGCAGTGAGCCGAGATCGCGCCACTGCACTCCAGCCTGGGTGACAGAGCAAGACTCCGTCTCAAAAAAAAATAAAATAAAATAAAATAGTTTTTATGCTTTTCAAATCAGTATTCCTCCTTACTCATTTTGCCTTGAACAAATTGTCTACTATCTGTATAAATGAAATAATACCTAAAAAAATAAATAAAATTTAAAGCTATGTCATGGTCAAAACCACTATTCAGCATTAATCTGAATGATAAACTCAGTGACCTTCAGTAATATGTACATCTAATTTCTGCGAACTCTTGAACACATTATCTTCTGAATATATATGTCAGAGGTTCCCAACAGTTCTATTTTAAATAATTATTTTAAAAAGTTTATTTAGTATTTAATTTTTAGGAAGTCCAATTTAGCAGCTTTTTGTGAATAAAGCTTTTGGTGTCATATCTAAAAAAAGCTTTGCCTAAAGCAGTGTCACAAACATTTTTTCTAATTTTTTTTCTGGAAGTTGTATAGTTACAGGTTTTACATTTAGGCTCATGATTCATTCTGATAGGTCTGACCATTTTTATATAAGGTATGAAATATGTATTCAGTTTTATTTTTTTTTCCCTATGGATGTCCAATTAATTTAGAGTGATATGATTTAAGAAACAAGGCTTTCTGCATTTAATTGCCTTGGTATCTTTGTCAAAATAATCAGGCCAGGTGCAGTGGCTCATCCCTGTAATCCTAGCACTTTGGGAGGCTGAGGTAGGCGGATCACCTGAGGTCAGGAGTTTAAGACCAGCCTGGCCAACATAGTGAAACCCCATCTCTACAAAAATACAAAAATTAGCCAGGCATGATGGCGGGTACCTGTAATCCCAGCTACTTGGGAGGCTGAGGCGGGAGAGTCACTTGAACCTGGGAGGTGGAGGTTGCAGTGAGCCGAGATCACGCCATTGCACTCCAGCCTGGGCGACAGAGTGAAACTCCGTCTCAAAAAAAAAAAAAAAAAAAAAAAAATTGGCCATATGTTCGTGGGTCTGTTCCTGAGCTCTGTTCTTTCTATTTATGTCTTCATCCTTTTGCTAACGCCACACTGTCTTGTCTACTAGAAATTGGTTAAGTTGTCTGAATCCTTCAACTTTGTTCTTTTCCAAATTGTTTTGGCTATTCTGGTTCCTTTAACTTTCATATAAATCTTTGAATTAGCTTGTAGATATCAGCAAAATGTCCTGCCAAGATTTTGTGTCTAAACTTGTAAATCAGTTTGAGGAGAATTAGCATCACAACAATATTGAATAGTTTTATCTGTGAACATAGTGTAATGCACTATTTAGGTCTTGATATTTTTATGGGTGTTTTGTATTTTTCAGTATAGATCATGTGCATCATCTTTTGTTTAGATTTATACCAAAGCATTTTTGCAGGTGTTGGAATTATTACTGTTTAAAAATTTCTATTGCTAGATTTTCATTTCTAGCATACAGAAATATAAATGAGTTTTGTATGTTGACCTTGTGTTTGCTGCCTTATTAAATTCATTAGTCGAGGAGTTTGATCCCTTGGGATTTTCTGTGTAGAAAATCATGTCATCTGTGAATAGAGACAGTTTTACTTAATTTCTAATTTATGCTTTTTATTTCTTGCTCTATAGCACTAACTAGGTCCTCCAGTACAACATTGAATATGAGTGGTGAGAAATGTCTACCTTGCCTCATTCCCAGTCTTAGGGCAGAAACATTCAGTCTTTCACCATTGTGATGTGAGCTATAGGCATTTGTGTAGATGCTTTTTATCAGATTAAAGACATTCCCTCTCCTTCCTAATTTGCTGAGTTTTTCTCATGAATGGATACTGAATTTTGTCAAATGCTTTTTCTCCATTTATTGACATCATATGGTTTCTCTTTAGTCTATTGATATGGTGAATTTTAGTTATTGTTTTCTTTTTTTTTGAGACGGAGTCTCGCTCTGTCACCCAGGCTGGAGTGCAGTGGCACGATCTCAGCTCACTGCAAGCTCCACCTCCCGGGTTCACACCATTCTCCTGCCTCAGCCTCCCGAGTAGCTGGGACTACAGGCGCCCACCACCACACCCAGCTATTTTTTTGTATTTTTAGTAGAGACGGGGTTTCACCATTTTAGCCAGGATGGTCTCGATCTCCTGACCTTGTGATCCGCCCGCCTTGGCCTCCCAAAGTGCTGGGATTACAGGCGTGAGCCACCGCGCCTGGCCTATTGTTTTCTTTAATGTTGAACCAGTCTTGTATTCATGAAATAAGCCATACTTGAACATAGTATCCTTTCTATATATTGTTGTTTTGTACATTTAAAAAATAGTAATTGAAATAGGTGTTGTTACTACTTGTGAGTACCAAAATCCTGAAATGCGTTTAAATATCATGATCAATTCATTTATGAATTTAGTCAACAAATACATGATAATTACTGTGTACCAGGCATTATTCTAATACTGAAGATTAGAACATTGAGTTCTTGCACTTAAACTACATTCTTTCCTAGAATGTAATATAATGTCAGGTAGCAATAGTGCTGTGAAGAGCAATAAAGAGTGTAAGGGAATGGAGAGTCATGAACCAAGAGGCTGAAGCTATTTAAAATATATTGGTCAGGGAAGGACTCTCTGATGAGGTGACCTTAGAGCAGAAACAAATGAAGTGAGGGAGCCAGCCATCTTATTTATAAAAAATTGTTTCAGGCTGAGAGAATAGCAAACACAAAGTCACTGTGTCAAGAGACTTGCTTGGTGTGTTTCAAGTATAGCATAGAGGCCAGTGTTTCTGGAGTGCAGTAATTCATGGAAAGAGTTGTAGAAGGCAAAGTAGTCAGGAACCTGATAATATCAATTTTGTAGGCTATAGTAAGGACAACTTTGGATTTTAAGTATACTGGCAACCACTCATTTTCTCACCAGGTTATTTGTTGCGCATCTTCTGTATGTCAGATAGATTTGCATGTTGAGGATGCAGTAGTTAACAAAACTGTTCAAAAATCCAAGCCTTTGTAGAGCTTAGAAGTGTTAGTGATAAGTGTAGTTGTTTATATAATATGGAAGTCATCAGAAGTGGTAGTTTAGAATATTCAGTTGGGAAACATTGTTATATAAAATGATTATATATCTAGATAATTTAAATAATTGGAAGAAATGTACTTATATTTTATGCTAAAACTATACTGAACATAATTTAATCTTTTTTAATTATAGGAGACATAGCTATTTTCATTAGTTTCTTTTGGTTGCAAAGTACAGAGACTTGTTTAGGCTAGGTTTTTTTTTTTTGTTGTTTGTTTTTTAAGGGTACACTTGGGAATAGAATACAGAAGGACTTAATGGAAATCCCTGAATAAGAGCTATGATATGTCCCAGCCTTTCATAGACTAGAGCTTAAAAGTCTTCATATCCAAGTATATTCATTATTTATTACAGTGTAATATATTACCCCCAAATTTAGTGGCTTAAATTACGTGTTATTTCATAATTGCTGTGGGTCAAGAATATAGGCATGTAAGCTTAGCTGGGTGCCTCTGGCTCAGGGTCTCTCATAAGGCTGTTGTTAATCAAGGTGTTGGCTAGAGCAACAGTCATCTGAAGGCGTTACTGGGAAGGATCTGTTTCTCAGATCACTCACATGGCTGTTAGCAGGCCTCAGATTCTTTGCTATATGTTGGTTGGAGACATCATTTCTATACCATGTGGGTCTTTCTAGCTCATAACATGGCTGCTGGCTTCCCTGAATAAGAGAGGGTGGCCAGATGGAAGCCACAGTCTCTTTGTTACCTAATCTCAGAAGTCATTTTATCACCTCTGCTACATTTTCATTAAAAGTGAGTTACTAAATCCAGTCCTTATTCTAGGAGAGGATTAAACAAGGGCATGAATACTAAGAGGGTGGGGATTATTAAAGTCATTTTGGAAGCTACCTATCCTACTAGTAAGCCCTAGAGATCTCACCAGAGATTTTGTATATATGTTTTACTCTAGTTCTCTACCGTAAATGGGCCTTAGCCACTTTTAATCTTTGCATTTTTTCCCTTTCTCTTTTTGCTACGAATTGTATTTCTTAAATACTAATCTGCTTTTTTTTTTTTTTTTTTTTTTTTTTTTGACAGGGTCTTGCACTGTCACTCAAGCTGGAGTGCAGTGGCACTATCATTTTTTTGCAGAGCCTGGATTTCACCATGTTGCCCAGGCTGGTCTGGAAGTCCTGGGCTTAAACGATCCACCTCTTAGGCCTCCCAAAGTGCTGGGATTATAGGCATGAGCCACTGTGCCCAGCCATGTGTATCTTTTTTTTTTTCTGAGACAGTGTTTTGCTCTGTTGCTCAGGCTGGAGGGCAGTGGTGCAATGACAGCTCACTGCAGCTTCAATGTCCAGGCTCAAGTGATCTTCCTGCCTTAGCCTCTCAAGTAGCTGGGACCACTGGCACATGTCACCACACCTAAGACATTTTTTAGTATTTGTAGAGAAGAAGTCTCCTTATGTTGCCCAGGCTGGTCTCGAACTCCTGGGCTCAAGCAATCCTTCACCTTGACTTCCCAAAGTGCTCATATTACAGGCATGAGCCACTGCACCCAGCCTCTTTTCTCTACTTGTTATATTTAGTTTTTCCGTATCTTTATCCAGGGACTAAGATGAATTTTCCTGCCTTGTGATATTTCACTTTCTGTCTCTGCTGCTCGCTAGTTTGGTTATATTCATAGTACGCTGTTCAGATTTTTGAGAGGGACAGGTGTGTGGTGTGGGAGATAAAGTTTAGTATCTTTTGAATATTGCTGTAACATCAACAAGAACTGTGATTAAAGCAGTTTCCCTCAGAGAACAATATAGACACTAAATACTATTGTGGGTGTTTATTGATTAGAAGATATAGGTCTTTGAGTTGGTCAAGTAACAACTTGAATCTTGGAAGAAATTTCCTAATACTAGCTTGTTTTAGAATTGTTTTTCTGTTTCCATAAAAGAAGAGTATAAACTGAAAAAAACCATCTTTTTTTTCTTTTTTTTTTGCATTTAGGATAAATGGGAATATATTTGCTTATTTTTGAGGCATTACACAAAAGTGTATAAATTTTGAGACATACAGAAACTCATATAGAAATTAGATTTTGAGACATTATAAAGTGTATACATAAAAAGGCAAACATCTATAATTTTTTCACTCAGTATTAACAACCATTAACATTTATTCATTTTGCATTTAGTCTTTTCCCCTCAAGTAATAAGATTTTATAGTTAAAATGCAAATCCCCTTAAACTATCACTTTTAGTTCTGTTTCATGGAACTTAACTTGATGCAACTACTGGTACAAGTTTGGTAGGTATTTTTCTGGTTCACTTTTTATTCTTGCAAACAGACACAAATGTATACGTATATATGGTATGGTTTTGTGTTTGTGTTATATGGTACTATACTATATATATTTTACAGTGTTCTTTTTTATTTTTAACTTGATACTGTTTTTAAGATCTTTCTGTATTGATACTGTAAGTCATTCCTTTCTAATGGCAATATAGTATTCCATCACATTTTATTATCTGTTTTGTTATTGTTAGACATCTAGATTGTTTCGAAAGGATGTTTTGCCATTATGAATATTAGTCTTTGGTAAAAATGTGTTTGACAAACACATTTTCTACATTTTGGTCAAATTACTGAACCAATTTATGATCCCAATAGATATGAGAAGTCTTACATCTCATGATATGTATGTGATGTTTTCAGAAAAAACAAAAACAAAAACAAAAACATTTTTATCAGTTTGGTGATTGGAAAACTGGGCTCTTGTTTTGTTAATCTATATTCCCCTCATTACTAGTATCATTAAGTCTGTGTTTAATGACCATTTGGATGTCATCTGTGAAGTGCCTGACTTTTGCTCATTTGTAGGAATTCCTCCTATAGTCTAGATAACTAATATTTGTCTGATATATATGTTGCAAATATTTTCTATCTTTTGCTCATTTGTAGGAATTCCTCCTATAGTCTAGATAACTAATATTTGTCTGATATATATGTTGCAAATATTTTCTCCTAGTCTGTCATTTTGCTAGTAACCCTTTTTTAAATTACATAGAAATTATTGTGCTTTTATTTTCTTCTTGATCATTTTTGTTGGACTTTGTAAAGAATCAGCTTTTGGTTTTGTATTTTTAAGTAGGAATAAAGGAAGTAGAGTTATAACTAGCACCTGGGGACATACACTATGAAAGTGTGTCCATTTAAATGACTGTCAACTATTATGTGTTGAAACAAAAATTTTGGCATATCAGGTTACAAAATACTAGTAGGTATCTTTAAAAGGTTATAATTGTTAATGACGTAAAATTATTTTACTAACTATTCAGGCTTCATAATGTTTAATGGAACTGGGTTGCCTTTTTCTGTGAATCAATATATGAATTTATACTTTTGATAATATGCAATGAAATTTGTTTAATTATGGGATAAATCTTTAGCGGTTATCTGACACTGTCTCCACTATTTTCTAGGCAGGAGTAATGCCTTCTGATGCATATTCATTTGTGAAAAGGGTAAAATTGCAGATATGTTTAGAGGAGACATTGCATTAGGCAAGTTTTTACTATCACATATTTTTAACAGCTGTGAAGTTATATGTTTTTAGTTCTGTTCACTTAGGTCATCTTTTTTCTTTTTTTTTTGAGATGGAGTCTCACTCTGTCACACAGGCTGGAGTGCATTGGCATGATCTCTGCTCACTGCAACCTCTGCTTCCTGGGTTGAAGTGATTCTCCTGCCTCAGCCTCCTAAGTAGCTGGGATTACAGTTGCCCACCACCATGGCCAGCTAATTTTTATATTTTTAGTAGAGACAGAGTTTCACCATGTTGGCCATGCTGATCTCAAACTCCTGATCTCAGGTGATCCGCCTACCTCGGCACCCCAAAGCACTGGGATTACAGGTGTGAGCCACCACGTCCGGCCTCACTTAGGTCTTCTTACACATTATTTATTATATTTTAGTTCTTGTTATTAATACCGTTCAGGCTGTGATGATTAATTTCAGGAATAGAAGTTTAGATCAATTTATTTTATAAAGATAAGTCTTATTTTTGGCTGAAAGTACACAATTGAGTCACATTTTCTATTGTTATTACCAGATTCTAGGCTGGATTTTTTTTTTTGACTGTAATTAAATGTTGTCAAAAAATGGAATTCTGAGATGTAATTACATCCACAAATATTTGTTGAACACCTATTGTGTGCTAGCAATGTGTAGCTTTAATTGGGGTTTTAGCTATTAGGCCCCCAGTCAGAGGGAAGAATAGCTTAATCTTTGTTGAAATAATGTTGGGAATTGGGAGATGAAGGAGGAGTTTTGTTCCTTCATGTTTTAATCAGAAACATCGAACATGTTGCGCTTAGAAAAAAGTATAAGCATAAAATTTTTTTCTAGATATTTGACCATTTATTTTTACATTATTTTAGGTTTCCAGTACTTATCTACAGGAATCGCCATGACCCCAGCTCTGAGGGAGGCAACAGCAAAGGGTATCAGCTTTTCATCTTTGCCAAGTACCATGGAGTCTGACAAGATGCTCTACATGGAAAGTCCAAGAACTGTAGATGAAAAGCTAAAGGGAGACACCTTTTCTCAGATGCTTGGATTTCCAGCTCCCGAACCTACTCTTAATACTAATTTTGTGAATTTAAAACATTTTGGCTCCCCTCAGTCTTCAAAACATTACCAGACTGTTTTTTTAATGAGATCTAATTCTACATTAAATAAACACAATGAGAATTATAAACAAAAGAAATTAGGGGAGCCCGGTTGCAATAAGCTGAAAAACATACTGTATAATGGCAGCAACATTCAGCTCAGTAAAATCTGTCTTTCTCATTCTGAAGAGTTCATCAAAAAGGAACCTCTATCAGATACCACGAGCCAGTGCATGAAAGATGTACAAATTATTTTGGATTCAAATATAACCAAAGACACTAATGTAGATAAAGTACAACTACAAAACTGTAAATGGTATCAAGAGAATGCACTTTTGGATAAAGTTACTGATGCTGAGATTAAAAAGGGTTTATTGCGCTGTACTCAAAAGAAAATTGTACCTGGCCACTCAAATGTGCCTGTTAGTTCTTCACCTGCTGAAAAAGAGGAGGAAGTAAATGCTCGTTTACTTCATTGTGTAAGCAAACAGAAAATTTTACTTAGCCAGGCTAGAAGAACTCAGAAACATTTGCAGATGCTCCTGGCAAAGCATGTTGTTAAGCACTATGGTCAGCAGATGAAATTGTCTATGAAACATCAGCTCCCCAAAATGAAGACATTTCATGAACCTACCACAATTTTGGGTAACAGTTTACCTAAATGCACTGAAATTAAGCCAGAAGTTAACACATTGACTGCAGAGAATAAATTGTGGGATGATGCAAAAAATGGCTTTGCACGGTGTACAGCTGCGGAAATCCAAAGATTTGCATTTTCTGCTACAGGGCTGTTGTCTCATGTTGAAGAGGGTTTGGATTCCGATGCAACTGATAGCAGCTCTGATGACGATTTGGATGAATATACCCTTAGAAAAAATGTGGCAGTGTAAGTGCAAAATTATTATTAGACTATTTTCTGTTCCATATATAGCAGCAATTATCTTAGTTTCCAGGTATGTTGACAAGAAACAGATTTTCTAAAATCTTAATGCTATAATCTTTTTTTTTTTTTTTAATTTTTATTTTTGAGACGGAGTCTCGCTCTGTTGCCCAGGCTGGAGTGTAGTGGTGCAATCCTGGCTCACTGCATCCTCGGCCTCCTGGGTTCAAACAATTCTCCTGCTTTAGCTTCCTGAGTAGCTGGGATTACAGGTGTGTGCCACCACACCCAGCTAATTTTTGTACTTTTAGTAGAGGCAGGGTTTCACCATGTTGGTCAGGCTGGTCTCGAACTCCTGACCTTGTGATCCACCCGCCTTGGCCTCCCAAAGTGCTGGGATTACAGGCGTGAGCCACCACACCCAGCCACCGTAATCTTTTATGTTATAAAACTTTTGGTGAATTTTTAAAATGTTTTGTTTGTTAAATTATTGTGTGTGAGTATATACATACTATTTAAAAATAAATTTACTTAACTTTTCTATCTAGGAAAAACCCATACAGGAATAATGAAATTATTGAGCTATAAATAAGCATTTTTTCTATTCTTGAATAGGCTGTGGACAAAGTCTAATCTTTGTTTAAGTGATCTAGTCAATATATGTATCTAACTAAAAAACTTTAGTCTGCACATAGGGAGCCCTCATTGTCTTTGGGAGTGTGTCAGCTGAGAGTACATGTAAGTTGACTTACTACTTTTTTTCCTTAACTCTCTACTCGTTGTACTCATAGCTTTTAGAACTGGCCTTTAACAACTCACTTAGTTTTTGCTAGCTTAGTATAACTAAAACAAAACTATAATGTCAGCTGTAAGATATCTATTGAATGCTTATTATGTGCTAGACACTAAGATTCAGTTGTGAGCAACATATTCACAGCCTCTGCCTTTTCGGGCATGTACTTGAGAGAGAGGTATCTCGATATTAAATAATAAAAAGCAGAGAAAAATAGTTTCAGTTATCACACCGTGATAACACTACAGACCAACTCTGTCCAATAGAAACTTCTGAGATGTTGGAAATCTTTTATGTCTATGCTATCCAATAGGCACTAGACTTATGTGGATATTAAACACTTAAGATTTGGCCAGTGATACTAAGGAAATGAGTTTTTAATTTTATTTAATTGACTAAATTTTAGTTGAAATGGTCAGATAAAGCATAATTTTTAATTTAGTTTTCAGGGAATCTATTACTGTCCCCAAATTGATGTGAATTATTTTTCGTATATATAGCATTTTGGGGGAAAGAAGTCTATCACACATGGATACATACAGGAGCACAACACTCACTGGGGCTTTTTAAAGGGTGCAGGGTGGGAGGAGGGAGAGGATCAGGAAAAATAACTAATGGGCACTAGGCTTAAAACCTGGGTGATGAAATAATCTGTATAACAAACCTGCATGACAGATTTATCTATGTAGCAAACCTGCACTTGTACCCCTGAACTTAAAAGTTAAAAATAAACTTTTTCAAATTCTCAAAAAATAAATGAAAATTACAGAATTAGAAGCCAAACACATTGACGTTTACTATGAAATAGAAGATCAGTATATTAGTTTTTATAGTGAGAAATAAAATATAAAGCAAAGTGAGCATTCTGGTCTTCTAGTGTTCTGATATCACTGTAATTGAAATTTGTTTGCATGTGGAATTTATAGTAGTTAATAAGCGCAGATTATTTTTCTGGCTGGCATTGTGCTAGTTAGTTAACATATATCTCATTTAATTATTTCAACAACCCTAGCAGGTAGTTGTTATCCTTATTTCACTTAAGAAGAAACAGACTCAGCATGGATTAAGTAACTTACCCATGGTTAAAAAGCCAAGTAAGGGGCAGAAACAGGATTTTGCTCATATATATGACTCTAAACACATACTTATCCTCTTGTAATATGCTGTTTTCTCAACACTGCATCATTGATACTTAGAGCTACAAGAATTATTAGGTACATGTCTTCTGAAAGAAGTCTGAAAATTTACCAATTTTTGTATATACAATACTTGTGAAGTATTTAAATAAAATTTAGTGGGCACATTCAGTAAATTAAGTTTTTTGTTGTTGAGAAGAGCTAATGGAAAGATTTGTCTTTTTTAAGCTAGAAACAAGAATAAGAAACTTTTGGGCAGGGCGTGGTGGCTCACGCCTGTAATCCCAGCACTTTGGGAGGCCCAGGTGGCCAGATTGCTTGAGCCCAGAAGTTCGTGACCAGCCTGGGCAACATGGCAAAACCTCATCTATACAAAAAATATAATACAAAAATTAGCCCGGCATGGTGGTGTGCACCTGTAGTCCCGGCTACCTGGGAGGCTAAGGCAGGAGAATTGCTTGAACGCAGGAGGTGGAGGTTGCAGTGAGTCCATATCACCCCCTTGCACTCCAGTCTGTGTAACGGGAGTAAAACTCATATCAAAAAAAGAAAATTTTGTCTTTTCAGACTGTTTTGAACTATGTTATTTTCATTAGTAGTCTCTTCATTGATTTCCTATAGTGCTTAGTCTGCCATACAGTTTGTCATTAAATTGTGTTTTGTCCTATACAGTTTGCTAATATATCTGTTAGTCTTAACCAACCAACCCCTATTAAGGGTAGATACCACACTTTGTACTTTCTGATAGTTTCTTTTTTCTTTTTCTTTTTGTTTTTTTTTTTTTTTTGAGATGGAATTTTGCTGTTGTTGCCCACGCCGGAGTGCAATGGCATGATCTCGGCTCACTGCAGCCTCCACCTCCTGGGTTCAAGCAATTCTCCTGCTTCAGCCTCCCAAGTAGCTGGGATTACAGGCGTACACCACCATGCCCAGCTAATTTTGTATTTTTAGTAGAGATAGGGTTTCTCCATGTTGGTCAGTCTGGTCTCAAGCTCCTGACCTCAGGTAATCTGCTGACCTTGGCCTCCCAAAGTGCTGGGATTACAGGCATGAGCCACTGCACCCAGCCAACTTTCTGATAATTTCTTATCAAAGGCATGTAAATTTTGATTTTGCAAAACATTTTAAGATTTACATTTATTTCCTGAATTTAGTGAGGAAACACTAAGTTTAGACATTTGTGTAAAACATATACAGAAATGGTGAAATTCAAATGATAGAAAAAAAATTTTTTTTTACAAAATAACGTACCTCCTATTTTTCACCAACTCTGCCAGTTTATTGAGGTAAACTGAAGGAAAGTAACCTGGAAAAAATTGGGTTCTGGTTTGAAAAGTTTATTTCTCCTACTCTTTCTTTTTCCCATAATTAGCTAGAGGGGATTCAGAGACTCTAGACATAAATTTTAAGAAAGTAATGAATCTAAGAAATTTAATATCAGTTCAGTAAGGTAGGCTTCTGGCCTCTTGCATTATTGGCCTCTTAATATTATGATAATGCCTTGGTTATTAAAGCCCCACCTGAATTTTCACATAAACTTTGTTTTAAGGTTGAACTCATCTGATCTATACAAATCAATAATACTAAATTTATGTAACAGCTCTTTATATTTTTTATTTCACTGAATTATTTGATAATTGTTTTTGTTTTTTGGGTTTTCTTTAATACTTGAAATCTATTCAACATTTCTTGATATCATATATCTTCCCATACATTAAATACAAAATGTTGTTTTGAATATTTTTGCTAACACTAATAGATTTCTTGTGGGAAAGACTGTACTCAACATTATATTAATTTTGAAGTTGACTAAATATTGAGACCAAATGACATAACTTTGTATCTCTTGGTGTGAATATAAAAACAGTTTCTGTTTTTTAAAATTGGAATTAATCAGTTCTATCTTAGGTCATTAAATACATTTTTAAATTTAAAATATCCTTTTTTAAAATATCCTTATAAGTTTATTTTGTTATTTTCTTCTCTATGTTTGTGAAAAGATTTTTCAAATCTAGATGAGTATTTTTAATGTATAAAGTTCAGAGTGAAACTTTAAACATAAAATACCAAATAAACAGATGCATTTTGTGGTTCTAAATTTTTAAATAAGTGCTAACACAAATTTTCATTGTCTTCATTGAATATGTTGATTTCTTACCTTAAATTATAAGCCCAGATTGGTAAATACTAAAGTTGACTTCAACTTAATTTTAAGCAATGTGAGTGTTAGTACTACTCTTTTATCGTATAGGCTAGTATTGTCTTCTGTTTAATGATTGCTTGGTATTTGTTGAGTGAATGAATGACTATTTCTGTATTTGTATATGTAGTTGTAAAGACATAAACATTGAGGCTGGCAATCTGAATTTTCTCTCTTCTATATATGGTTTTTTAAAATTTCATTGTGGAGTTGCATTGTGTTTACTTGATGTTTTTTCCATTCTTTCCTTTGTTTCTACTATTAAACTGGCCACAAGATGTATCTTGTACATCGTAGACCCCCCCCATGAATGTTCAATGACTGAATAAATGAAATATACCAAAATATGGACATTTAAAAGTAATGATTTTATTATAATATTCAATGTTTGTAATTCTTCAAGTTGATAAGTAAAATGCATTATATTTACCTTAAAATTTTAGATTATATTAATATTATATGCCTTCTATTTTTCTTTGAGTTAGTAGCCCTGATAGGAAAAATTGATCAGGAAGTTAGCTGTGAAGGAATATAATTGTTTTAGAAAATTGGAAAGTATTCACATTAGTCATTACAATTACCATTCTTGTTTTAAATATATATTTCACTTGACTTTGTTACTTTTCCTCCAAAAATGTAGTAGGCAATAAATTAGTCCATAATGATATTACTAATTGACTTTAATTCATAATGATATTACTAATTGACTTTAATAATAACTTTTGGTTGAGAGGCTAGTATGCATTTGAAGTAAAAGAAAGTCACTTTTCCTTTGGAAAGCATAATAGGGGGACTTTATGTTTTTTGTTGATTTAAGATATAGTCCTTCCACTGTAAGATGAATGGATTTTTGCCTCCAGTGTTCTTTTTATTTGGTGAAGGAGCCCAGTCAGGTCCATGAGCACTGAACTGGTTAAATGTGAGGGGATGTGGGTGAGTCACTGACAAAAGTTGGCTACAATTACATTATTTCTCATCTGGTGGTAGAGCCATAGAATTCTAGCATTTCTTTTCTTCTTTTCTTGGGGAATGATGGTCAGTTACGTTTTTCCAGGCTGCATTTTGGGGAAACACAGATTTTGACACAGGCATGTTTTAATTCTCCAAGGTTTGTGGAAAAGGAAAAAATAATGCTGCTTGTCTTATTCCAGGAAACCTACCAATATCTTCCAGATCACACAATTGTTTCAAATGCTGGGGAAAAAAAAATCCCACTATTTCCCTAAATTGGTCACCATATATTCAAATTTTCTTTAAGTTTTTACTTAGATATGTAAATAAGCAGACTTGATTAAGGGAATTATTTTCAACAGATTTAGGCATTCACCAAAGAAGAAAGGGGAATTGTTGATGTTTAGTAAGGGCTGTTGGGTAACTCTTTCCAGATTAAAAAATAGAAAATAATTAATTTTTTGCAGACCCATAGAAATGAATACTCATGATTTTGTTCTTGCTTTCCTGCTTTGCCAGTGGAAAGGGGAAGACCTGAAAAGCAAGGTGATCCAGTATTTCCCTTTGAGGAATTGGATAAATAGGAGTAGAAACTCAGTGCCAAGATTCAAAGGGCAAAGAGACTGATAACATTTCATTATTAATTGCAAACAAGAATAACTTAATATTTGTATAATGTGGAGTTTGCAGGTTGTTTTTGTATTTATTATCTTTTTTTGTTCCTTGCATGTCTGACATAGATGGGAGAAGTTGAATTTTGTTTTATTTTGTTTGTAAGGAAAACAAAAAGTTGAGTGAATTCTAGGGAATTTGGAAATTATACTTAAATGAAGAACCTTTTCCTTTCTGTAGGAGAAGTGGAAGGGAAGTAAAGGGCAGAAATTCAAAAGTATAATTGTGAATGTACTAGTAGCTAAAAATGGTAAAGAAATATTTTATTTATTTTAATTTGTATTTTTAGGGAAAATGTCTCACTCCGTTGCCCAGGCTGGAGTACAGTGGCATAGTCATAGCTCACTGCAGTCTGAACTCTTTAGTTCAAGGGATCCTTCCTGCCTGAGTAGCTAAGACTACAGATATGTGCCATCATGTCTGGCTAAATATTAAAATTTTTTTGTAGAGACAAGGTTTAGCTATGTTGCCCAGGATGGTCTTGAATTCCTGGCCTTAAGCTATCTTCCTGTCTTGGCCTCCCAAATTGCTGGTATCACAGCATGAGCTATCATGCCCAAGCAAGAAATATTGTCTACTGTGGCATGTGGACGTCTTTGAGGGAAGTAGTACTTCAATTAAAATAAGCTCATTTGTTTTTAAAAAGGCTTTTTTTTTTTTTTCGAGCAATGTGATGTTTAAAAGACTATGTATTTACTAGATTTTCTCTCAGTGTTGTTAGTTAATGGCAAAGCTGGGATTTTAGCCCAGATCCTTTAACTCCCATTTAAGCTGTACTTCTGTATCTACAGACTTTAGCTGGCTTAGGCCAAAGTTAAATTGACTGAGTCATTTTCAACATCCACGTAACGAAAAGAAAAAAAAGCTGTTTTGTTTTCAAAGGAAAAATTAAGATATTATTATAAAGTTGAAGTTTTTAATGAAAAAAGCATCAGATTGCTTGTATATGTATGAGTTTCTTTAAATCTTGCTATAAATCAGTGAATCACAATCCTCTCTTCTTCACCCCAACACATCTGAGGATGATCAAGTAAATAACTGTTTTGATTGCCTTGATTCTCACAGGATCAGGAGAGGTGGAGAAACTCAGCCTCTTGGACCATATTGCTTAGAAAAGTCTACAGGTGATCATAACATAATTTTCTTTGAGACTTCTGTATAATATGTGTCACTTAAAAGTTCTATATACCTTTATTTAAAAATAACTTCATAGATGAAACAAAATGGCATTTATGTCCTATATGGAGAAACCAGAATAGTAAAGCCCCTTTGCAGAAGTTATGCAAGTGTTGATTGTATTTATCATTGGAAATGATCACCTTTGTTTTCCTAATTTTGACAAGAAAGCACAGCTCAGCTGAGTGATATAAGCCAGATAGTTGAGTAGGAGATACCAGTCTTCACTCCCGAACAAAAAACAAGAACTAGATATCTTTCCGTGAACGAAAGTAGCCTTGAGAGGGCTCAAATGTTTAAGTACGAATCTCCAGCAACATAGTGGAGTGAACAAACAAAAATCCAGAGGATAAATGCACAGAAAGGATAGCTGGGGAGACTGGCATACCTGAGACATCTGGAGATGGCTAGAAACAAAGAAGGGTGGGGGCTATCAGTATCAGGCACATGGTGGGTGCTACCATAGTCACCACTGACCACAACATCAGTATCTTTTGCCATTGAGGTGATCAACAGCCATCACCACTGTGGATCCCCAAAGAGGAGGTTATGGTTGCACCTTCTACCCCCACCACCACCACCAAGAAGGAGCTGCCTTCGGGGATTGGGACCACCACCCTTCCAATCCTGACATGAGCCCCAGACTCCAGAGCTTCTGCCCCATACATGTCCACACACCAGGTCTTGGCTCCATGGCCACATATCCACATTGCAGACTCTGTCCCGTTATGCACACTCTCAACTCAAACACAAGAACCATCATGGCTGTGGACTAGCCTCAACCCAAGCCTTGGAGCCCAGGTTGCTTTGCTATGAACATTGGCTCCATTGCCACTCTTTCAACATCTGTGCCTCTGACATCTGACATCTTCACAATGTACTAGACCACTCCTTGGACCCCAGAACCTTTGTAATTCCCTGTGTGCCCATGCCTCAGAAACAAGAACCACTGACTTTATGGAATAATCTGTATCCTGAGCCCTGGAGCTGTGGTTTCTTTGTTTATGAAACTATTTCTACCACAGTTAGTGAGTCCATGCCTCAGACCCCAGAAACACTGTAGCTCTGTGTTTGCTGCTGCTTTGGATCTCAGCCCCCTAGCGGCTCCAAAAGCAGTCAAATCTTGCACATTGTTACTAACATGGGAATGGCGGAACCTGCACTCTGGATATGGGTGCCACCTCAGCCCTAGACCCTGGAGCCATGGTTCCTACACATGCCCAGGCTCCAGAACCCAAATTGTTGGCTATTTCATGGATGCCTCATATGAGATACCATTGCTGCCACCACTGCAAATGCATCTGCAAGTCAGACCCAGTGCCAAGAGGGATTCCATTGGCCGCAACTTTCCTGGTAGGAGAAAAAGAGATGAGGAGGACCGACCCCACCAGTCTTCATGACTGGAGCACCCAATAACCCTTGCTGCTGTTGTGGACAGTCGCTGCTGAGGAACCTTGTAATCTTTGACAGTGCTAACATCAATTGATAGAGCTGTACAGAGATTATGCAGCTGTGCCCTTACTGTCAGAACTGTCACACTGCACCCAGCTGGTGTCCTCACACCCACCTGAAGAAGAAGGTTTTTTCTCCACTGAAACCAGTATATGAAGTCAGAAGGAGGTGACTGCTTCATCAACTATGCAGACATTACTGCAAAGTAACAAGCAACATGAAAAGCCAAAGAAGCATAACACCACGAAAGAACATGATAATTTTCCAGGAAGTAATCCTAAAGAAATAGAAGATCTATGAATATCTTGGCAGAAAATTCAAAATGATTCTTTTGAGGTGGCTCAGTAAACTACCAGAGAACACAGAGGGATAATTCAACAAAATCAGGAAAACAATACACAAATAAAATGAGAAGTTTAACAGAATGATTGAAACTATTTAAAAAAGGTAACTAGGCAGAAATTCTGGAGCTGAATATAAACTGAACAAAGTGAAAAATGGCAATCAAGAGCATCAGAGCAGAATTGATCAAGCAGAAGAAAGAATCATGAACTCAAATACAGGTTATTGGAAAATATCCAGTCAGAGAAGGAAAAATAATGAAAAGAAGTGAAGAAAGCCTGTGTGATTTATGGGATATCCTCAAGAGAGCTAATGTTCACATTATAGCAATTAAGGAAGGAGAAGAGAGAAGGGGTAGAAAGTATTTTTAAAGAAATAATGATTGAAAACGTCACAAATCTGGGGAGAGATAGTCACATCGAGGTAAAGGAGAGTCAAAGTTCTCCAGTCATTTTCAAACCAAAGACCACACTACAACATATTATAGTCAAACTGTCAAAAATCAGAGAGAGACTATTGAAAACAGCAAGAGAAAATCTTCACATACAAGGGAACCCTCAGGAAGTTATCTGCACATTTCTAAGCAGAAACTTTGTAGGCCAGGAAAGTGTGGGATGATATATTCAAAGTGCTGAAAATAAAAAAGAAACCTGCCAACCAAAGAATACCTTACCCAGCAAAACTGTCCTTCAGAAAGGGAGAGAGAAGACTTTCCCAGACAAACAAAATCTGAGAAAGTTCATCATCACTAGATCTGCCTTACAAGAAATGGTAAAGGGAATTCTTCAGGCTGAAAAGAAAAAGAATGCTAATTAGGAACATGAAAACATATGAAAGTGTAAAACTCACTGGTAATAGTAAGGAAATACTCAATTCAGAATACTCTAATAATGTAATGGTGGTGTATAAATCACTTGTTTTTATTATAATTAAAAGACAAAGTTATTAAAATAATAGCTACAATAATTTGTCATAGGATGTACAATATGAAAAGATGTAAATTGTGATATCAAAAGCATAGAATAGGAGGAATAAAAGTATAGAAATTTCGTATATGAGATTGAAGTTATTATCAGCTTGAAATAGACTCCTAATAACTATGAATTGTTCTTTCTTAAGCCTCATTGTAACCACAAAGCAAAAACCTATAGTAGACATACAAAAGATGAAAAGAAAGGAATCCAGGCATATAATTACAGAAAATCACCAAATCACAAAGGAAGACAGCAAGAGAGGAAGAAAGGAACAAAGAATCTGCATTAAAAACAAACAAAAACAGAAAACAGTGAACACAAAGGCAATAATAAACCTTTACCTATCAACAATTGCCTTGGATATAAATGGATTAAATTATCCAATTTAAAAACATATATAGTCAGTGAATGGATTTTTGGTTTTTTTTTTTGAGACGTAGTCTTGCTCTGTCACCCAGGCTGGAGTGCAATGGCGCGATCTCCTCTCAATGCAAGTTCCGCCCCCTGGGTTCACGCCATTCTCCTGCCTCAGCCTCCTGAGTAGCTGGGCATACAGGTGCCCGCGACTACGCCCAGCTAATTTTTTGTATGTTTAGTAGAGACGGGGTTTCACCGTGTTAGCCAGGATGGTCTCGATCTCCTGACCTCGTGATCCACCCGCCTTGGCCTCCCAAAGTGCTGGGATTACAGGCTTGAGCCACCATGCCCAGCCTGAATGGATTTTTTTTCTAAGACCCAGGTAGCTGTATGTGCCCTGTGAGAGACTCACTTCAAGTATAAGGACACACATAGACTAAAAGTGAAGGAATAAAATATGGTATTCCATGCAAATGGAAACCAAAAGAGAACAGGGGTAGCTACATGTATATCAGGAAAAAAATGCACTTTAGGCCAAAACATGTAAAAAGAGACAAAAAGGTGAGTATATAATTGATAAAGAGGCCAGTTTGTTAAGAGGATACAACATTATAAACTTATGTAACCAATATCGGAGAATCTAAATATATAAAGCAAATATTAATAGATGTGAAGGAAAAAACAGACTGCAATACAATAATAGTAGGGGACTTTAATACCCCACTTTCAATAATGGATAAATCATCCAGACAGAAAATCAAAAGGAAGCATTGGGCTGCAACTATAGTTTAGGCCAAATGGACCTAACAGAGATATATAGAACATTCCATCCAACATCGTAATACACATTGTTTTCAAGTGTAAAGGAACATTCTTCAGAATTGATCGTATGTTAGGCCACATGACAAATCTTAACCAACGTGATTGAAATCATATCAAGTATTTTTTCTAACCAAAATCATATGAAATTAGAAATCAGTAACAGGAGGAATTTTGGAAAATTCACAAATATGTGGAAATTAAGAAAAGCCAATGGATTAATGAGTAAATTTAAAGTATCTTGAGAGAAATGAAAATGGAAACACAGTATACAAAACTATGGGATGCAGCAAAAGGAGTTCGAATAAGGAAATTTTGTAACAATAAACACCTACATTAAAAAAGTCATCTCAAGCAACATTATACTTCAAGGAAGCAGAAAAAGAACAAACTAATCCCAAAATTAGTACAAGGAAGGAATAATGAAGATCAAAGCAGAAGATATTAGAAAAACAATAGAAAAGATCGATGAAACCAAGAGTTGGTTTTTTTGAAAAGATAAGCAGAATTGACAAACCTTAGCTAGAGTAAGAAATGAAAAAAGACCCAAATATATAACATCAGAAATGAAAAAGGAGACATTATGCTGATACCACAGAAATATAATGAATCATAAGAGACTTATGCAACATCTCTATGCCAACAAATTGGATAACCTATAAATGCATAAATTCCTAAACACATAGAATCTAACATGAATCATGAAGAAATAGAAAATTGGAACTAACCAATAGCAAGTAAAGAGATTAAAACAGTAATAAAGTCCCCCATCAAAGGAAAGCCCAGCACCCGATGACTTCACTGTGCTCAAACTCTTAAAAAAAAAATTGAAGAGGAGTAAGGAATACTTTCAAACTCATTTTATGAGAACAGCATTACTCTGATACCAAAGCCAGAAAAGGACGCTATAAGAAAAAAAAAAAAAAAGATTATAGGCCAATGTCCTTTGTCACTATCCTTGCCAAAATACTAACAAACTGAATTTAACTACACATTAAAAGGATCATTCACCACAGTCAAGTGGAGTTTATCCCTGGGATGCAAGGATGGTCCCACATATACAAATCAATAAGTAGGATACACCACATTAACAGAATGAAGGACAAAAAACATTCTTAATACATTTGCAGAAAAAGCATTTGACAGAATTCAAACTCTCAACAGATTAGGTATCGAAGGAATGTACCTCTACCAATAAAGGCCATATATGATAAGCTCACAGTTAACATCCAATTTAGTGGCAAAAACTTGATACCTTTTCCTCGACCATTTCAGTCTGCTTGGGCTATTGTAAGAAAATACCTTAGACTCAGTAACTTATTAACAACTGAAATTATTTTACAGTCTGGAGGCTGGAAAGTCCAAGGCCAAGTTGTCATTGGATTCAGTGTCAGGTGAGGGCTTGTTCTTTCCTTCATGTTGGCATCTTCTACTTCTGTTCTCACATGGTGGATAGGGAGAACAAGCTTCCTCAGGCCTCTTTTATGAGTATTAATCTCATGATAAAGGTGGAGCCTAATCACCTAATCCTCTCCAAAGGCTCACCCTCTTAAGGCTACCACATTGGGAATTAGGTTTTAACATACAAATTTTGAGAACATAGTGTTCAGATAATACCACCTACTCTGACCAATCTATTCAACATATACTGGAATTGCTAGCCAGGTTCATTAGGCATAAAAATAAATATAAGAGAAAAAGGAAAGAAAAGAAAGAAAAAAGAAAAAGAGAAAGGGAGAGAAAGAAAAGAAAGAAGGATAGAGAGAAAGAGAAGGGAGGAAGGAAAGAGGGAGGGGAAGAGAGAGGAAAGAAAAGAAATAAATGTATTCAAATCAGGGAAAGGAAGAAGTTAAATTTTCTTTGCTGATGACATCTTAGAGATAAGAAAACTAAAGACCCCATCAAAACAATGTTAGAAATAAATTAATTAGAGTTTCAGGATATAAAATCAATCTACAAAGATCTGTATTATTTCTATACACTAATATTAAGCTGTCCAAAAGAAAACCATCCTACTTAAAATGGTAACATACTTAGGAATAAATTTAACCATGGTGGTGAAAGATATGTACGCCAACAAGTAAACATTAATGAAAAAATGGAAAAAGAAATAAATGGAAAAACATCCTGTGTTCATGGATTGGAAGAATTGTTAAAATGTCCATACAACCCAAAGCAATCTACAAATTCCATATAATTATTATCAAAATTCCACTGGCATTTTCCATAGAAATGGGAAAAATATTCTAAAATTTATGTTAAACCAAACAATACCACATGAGCCAAAGCAATCTTGAGCAAAAAGAACAAAGCTGGAGGCATTACATTACCTGACTTCAAAATACATTAAGAAAACTATAATAATCAAAACAGCATGCCACTGGAATTAAAAACACACATATGCCTATGAAACAGAATAGAGAGCCTAGAAATAAATCCATGCATTTATGGCCAATTATTATTATTATTATTATTATTTTTGAGACGGAGTCTTGCTCTGTCACCCAGGCTGGAGTGCAGTGGCGCAATCTCGGCTCACTGCAAGCTCCGCCTCCTGGGTTCACGCCATTCTCCTGCCTCAGCCTCTCTGAGTAGCTGGGACTACAGGCGCCTGCCACCATGCCTGGCTAATTTTTTTGTATTTTTAGTAGAGATGGGGTTTCACCGTGGTCTCGATCTCCTGACCTCGTGATCTGCCCGCCTGGGCCTCCCAAAGTGCTGGGATTACAAGCGTGAGCCACCGCGCCTGGCCGGCTAATTATTCTTTAGCAAAGATGCCACGAGCACACAATGAGGAAGGGATAGTCTTCTCAACAGTGTTGGGAAAATTGGTTGTCTACATATCAAAGGATGAAATTGGACCCTTATCTTACTCCGTATTCCCACATCAACTTGAGGTGATTAAAGACTTCAACATAAGACCTGAATAAAACAGAAAAAGCTTCTCGACATTGATGTTGGCAAATATTTTTTGGATATGCACTCCAAAGCACAGGTAACAAAAGCAAAAATAGACAAATGAAATTGCATCAAACTAAAAAGGTTTGACACAGCAAAAGAAACAGCAGAGTAAAGAGACAACCTATGAAGTGGGAGAAAATATTTGCAAACTATATATCTGAAAAGGGAGGATTTCCAAAGTACATATGGAAGTTAAATAACTCAATAGTAAGAAAACAAATAACCTGATTAAAAAATGGGCAAAGTGGCCAAGGAGGCGTAGCCCGGTGGATCGCTTGAGCTCAGGAATTTGAGACCAGCTTGGGTAACATGTCAAAACGCTGCCTTTACAAAAAAATACGAAAGTTGGTCAGGCATGGTGGTGTGCACCTGCAGTTCCAGCTACTCAGGAGACTGAGATGGGAAGATCAGTTGCCCCCGGGAGGTTGAGGTTGCAGTGAGCCAAGATTGTGCCTCTGCACTCCATCCTGGGTGACAGAGTGAGACCCTGTCTCAAAAAAAAAAAAAAAAAAAAAAAGAAAGGTACCAGTACCATGCTGTTTTGGTTACTGTAGCCTTGTAGTAAAGTTTGAAGTCAGGTAGTGTGATGCCCCCAGCTTTGTTCTTTTGGCTTAGGATTGACTTGGCGACGCGGGCTCTTTTTTGGTTCCATATGAACTTTAAAGTAGTTTTTTCCAGTTCTGTGAAGAAAGTCATTGGTAGCTTGATGGGGATGGCATTCAATCTATAAATTACCTTGGGCAGTATGGCCATTTTCATGATATTGATTCTTCCAACCCATGAGCATGGAATGTTCTTCCATTTGTTTGTATCCTCTTTTGTTTCATTGAGCAGTGGTTTGTAGTTCTCCTTGAAGAGGTCTTTCACATCCCTTGTAAGTTGGATTCCTAGGTATTTTATTCTCTTTGAAGCAATTGTGAATGGGAGTTCACTCATGATTTGGCTCTCTGTCTGTGATTGGTGTACAAGAATGCTTGTGATTTTTGTACATTGATTTTGTATCCTGAGACTTTGCAGAAGTTGCTAATCAGCTTAAGGAGATTTTGGGCTGAGACAATGGGGTTTTCTAGATATACAATCATGTCATCTGCAAACAGGGACAATTTGACTTCCTCTTTTCCTAATTGAATACCCTTTATTTCCTTCTCCTGCCTGATTGCTCTGGCCAGAACTTGCAGCACTATGTTGAATAGGAGTGGTGAGAGAGGGCATCCCTGTCTTGTGCCGGTTTTCAAAGGGAATGCTTCTAGTTTTTGCCCATTCAGTATGATATTGGCTGTGGGTTTGTCATAGATAGCTGTTATTATTTTGAGATACGTCCCATCAATACCTAATTTATTGAGAGTTTTTAGCATGAAGGTTGTTGAATTTTGTCAAAGGCCTTTTGTGCATCTATTGAGATAATCATGTGGTTTTTGTCTTTGGTTCTGTTTATATGCTGGATTACATTTATTGATTTGCATATGTTGAACCAGCCTTGCATCCCAGGTATGAAGCCCACTTGATCATGGTGTATAAGCTTTTTGATGTGCTGCTGGATTCGGTTTGCCAGTATTTTATTGAGGATTTTTGCAACCAAACAGCATGGTACTGGTACCACAACAGAGACATAGATCAATGGAACAGAACAGAGCCCTCAGAAATGATGCCGCATATCTACAACTATCTGATCTTTGACAAACCTCAAACCTGACAAAAACAAGAAATGGGGAAACAATTCCCTATTTAATAAATGGTGCTGGGAAAACTGGCTAGCCATATGTAGAAAGCTGAAACTGGATCCCTTCCTTACACCTTATACAAAAATTAATTCAAGATGGATTAAAGACTTACATGTTAGACCTAAAACCATTAAAATCCTACAAGAAAACCTAGGCAATACCATTCAGGACATAGGTGTGGGCAAGGAGTTCATGTCTAAAACACCAAAAGCAATGGCAACAAAAGCCAAAATTGACAAGTGGGATCTAATTAAACTAAAGAGCTTCTGCACAGCAAAAGAAGCTACCATCGCCCGCCTGCCTGCCTGCCTGCCTGCCTGCCTGCCCGCCTACCCGCCCGCCCGCCTTTCTTCTCTTTCCCTCCCGCCCGCCCGCCTTTCTTCTCTTTCCCTCTCTGGCCCAGGCTACAATCTACTCCGCTTGCTGCTGCCCGCTCCGCGGACTGCCTGGGACTGCCGGCGCGCGCGACCACTCCCTGCCTTTTCTCCTTTCGCTGCACGCACGCGTTCGCCATCTTGGCCACGCTGGTCGCCAGCTCCTGACGCCGAGTGCTCTGCCCGCCTCAGCCTCCCGAGGTACTGGGACTACAGACGGAGTCTCGCTCACCCAGTGCTCGGTGTTGCCTGGGCTGGAGTGCGGTGGCGTGGTCTGGCCTCGCGGCAGCCTCTGCCCCCCCAGCCGCCTGCCTTGGCCTACCAGGGTGCTGGGATTGCAGCCCCTGCCCGGCCGCCGCCCCATCTGGGAGGTGGGGAGCGCCTCTGCCCGGCCGCCCCGTCTGGGAAGTGAGGAGCGCCTCTGCCCGGCCGCCCCGTCTGGGAAGTGAGGAGCGCCTCTGCCCGGCCACCCACCGTCTGGGAAGTGAGGAGCGCCTCTGCCCGGCCACCCACCGTCTGGGAAGTGAGGAGCGCCTCTGCCCGACCACACACCGTCTGGGAAGTGAGGAGCGCCTCTGCCCAGCTGCCCCGTCTGGGAAGTGAGGAGCACCTCTGCCCGGCCACCCATCGTCTGGGAAGTGAGGAGCGCCTCTGCCCGGCCACCCACCGTCTGGGAAGTGAGGAGCGCCTCTGCCCGGCCACCCACCGTCTGGGAAGTGAGGAGCGCCTCTGCCTGGCCACCCACCGTCTGGGAAGTGAGGAGCGCCTCCGCCCGGCCGCCCCGTCTGGGAAGTGAGGAGCGCCTCTGCCTGGCCACCCATCGTCTGGGAAGTGAGGAGCGCCTCTGCCCGGCCTCCCATCGTCTGGGAGGTGAGGAGCGCCTCTGCCCGGCCGCCCCGTCCGGGAGAAAGTGAGGAGCGCCTCTGCCCGGCCGCCCCGTCCGGGAAGAAGTGAGGAGCGCCTCTGCCCGGCCGCCCCGTCCGGGAAGAAGTGAGGAGCGCCTCTGCCCGGCCGCCCCGTCCGGGAAGAAGTGAGGAGCGCCTCTGCCCGGCCGCCCCGTCCGGGAAGAAGTGAGGAGCGCCTCTGCCCGGCCGCCCCGTCCGGGAAGAAGTGAGTAGCGCCTCTGCCCGGCCGCCCCGTCTGGGAAGTGAGGAGCGCCTCTGCCCGGCCGCCCCGTCCGGGAAGAAATGAGGAGCGCCTCTGCCCGGGCGCCTCATCCGGGAAGAAGTGAGGAGCGCCTCTACCCGGCCGCCCCATCCGGGAAGAAGTGAGGAGCGCCTCTGCCCGGCCACCCATCGTCTGGGAAGTGAGGAGCGCCTCTGCCCGGCCACCCACCGTCTGGGAAGTGAGGAGCACCTCTGCCCGGCCGCCCCGTCCGGGAAGTGAGGAGCGCCTCTGCCCGGCCGCCCCGTCCGGGAAGTGAGGAGTGCCTCTGCCCGGCTGCCCCGTCCGGGAAGTGAGCAGCGCCTCTGCCTGGCCGCCCCGTCCGGGAAGAAGTGAGGAGCGCCTCTGCCCGGCCGCCCCGCCCGGGAAGAAGTGAGGAGCGCCTCTGCCCGGCCGCCCCGTCTGGGAAGAAGTGAGGAGCGCCTCTGCCCGGCCGCCCCGTCTGGGAAGTGAGGAGCGCCTCTGCCCGGCCGCCCCGTCCGGGAAGAAATGAGGAGCGCCTCTGCCTGGGCGCCCCATCCGGGAAGAAGTGAGGAGCGCCTCTGCCCGGCCGCGCGCCTCTGCCCGGCCGCCCCGTCCGGGAAGAAATGAGGAGCGCCTCTGCCTGGGCGCCCCATCCGGGAAGAAGTGAGGAGCGCCTCTGCCCGGCCACCCATCGTCTGGGAAGTGAGGAGCGCCTCTGCCCGGCCACCCATCGTCTGGGAAGTGAGGAGCGCCTCTGCCCGGCCACCCACCGCCTGGGAAGTGAGCGCCTCTGCCCGGCCGCACCGTCTGGGAAGTGAGGAGCGCCTCTGCCCGGCCGCCCAGTCCGGGAAGAAATGAGGAGCGCCTCTGCCCGGGCGCCCCGTCCGGGAAGAAGTGAGGAGCACCTCTGCCCGGCCGCCCCGTCCGGGAAGAAGTGAGGAGCGCCTCTGCTCGGCCACCCATCGTCTGGGAAGTGAGGAGCGCCTCTGCCCGGCCACCTATCGTCTGGGAAGAAGTGAGGAGCGTCTCTGCCTGGCCGCCCCGTCTGGGAAATGAGGAGCTCCTCTGCCCGGCCACCCCGTGTCTGGGTAGAAGTGAGGAGCTCCTCTGCCTGGCTGCTCCGTCTGGGAGGTCTACCACGGAGGCCAGAAGCAATGTGGGGGCTGGACGTGGTGGCTCACGCCTGTGGTCCCGGCACTCTGGGGGGCGAGGCGGGTTGATCACTTCGGGCTAGGAGTTCAAGACCAGTCTGGCCAACTTGGCGAAACATGAAGAATACAACAGACAAACCAACCAACCAACTCAGTGACAACAAAACAGGTCTACCCTGGAGTCATACTCTAATTTTTTCTATTTTCCTCCCTTTCTGATCCTTTATCCCACTTTCTTTTTCTTCCTCTTCCTTCTCCCTCTTCTTTGTCAAATAGAGGATTGAGTTATTATCACTGATCCATATAAAGTCCCTCTCTCATTTATTTTAACTCCCACCCCCCATTTTTATTCCCCAACTTCCCATGTGCAACCTTCCTAATATGTTTGATACGCATCTTTTTGTTTGTATGTATTTTTAGAAAATGTTTATTGTTTTTGTATGCAAAAAAAATTAATAAAAAAAAAAAAAAAGAAGCTACCATCAGAGTGAACAGGCAACCTACAGAATGGGAGAAAATTTTTGCAACCTACTCATCTGATAAAGGGCTAATATCCAGAATCTACAATGAACTCAAACAAATTTATAAGAAAAAAACAAACAACCCCATCAAAAAGTGGGTGAAGGACATGAACAGACACTTCTCAAAAGAAGACTTCCATGCAGCCAAAAAACACATGAAAAGATGCTCATCATCACTGGCCATCAGAGAAATGCAAATCAAAACCACAGTGAGATACCATCTCACACCAGTTAGAATGGCCATCATTAAGAAGTCAGGAAATAACAGGTGCTGGAGAGGATGTGGAGAAATAGGAACACTTTTACACTGTTGGTGGGACTGTAAACTAGTTCAACCATTGTGGAAGTCAGTGTGGCGATTCCTCAGGGATCTAGAACTAGAAATACCATTTGACCCAGCCATCCCATTACTGGGTATATACCCAAAGGACTATAAATCATGCTGCTATAAAGACACATGCACATGTATGTTTATTGTGGCACTATTCACAATCGCAAAGACTTGGAACCAACCCAAATGTCCAACAATGATAGACTGGATTAAGAAAATGTGGCACATATACACCATGGAATACTATGCAGCCATAAAAAATGATGAGTTCATGTGCTTTGTAGGGACATGGATGAAACTGGAAAACATCATTCTCAGTAAACTATCTCAAGGGCAAAAAACCGAACACCGCATGTTCTCACTCATAGGTGGGAATTGAACAATGAGAACTCATGGACACAGGAAGGGGAACATCACACTCCGGGGACTGTTGTGGGGTCGGGGGAGTGGGGAGGGACAGCCTTAGGAGATATACCTAATGCTAAATGACGAGTTAATGGGTGCAGCAAAACAACATGTCACATGGATACATATGTAACAAATCTGCACATTGTGCACATGTACCCTAAAAACCTAAAGTATAATAAAAAATAAAAAAAAATTAAAAAAAAAAAAGGAAATGGGCAAAGGACCTGAATAGACAATTTTTTTTTTCCAAAGAAGATATACAGATGGCCAACACGTAGATGAGAAAGTGCTCAACATCACTAATCATCAGGAAAATACCAATTAAAACTATGATGAGATACCATCTCACACCTATTAAAATGGCTATTACAAGAAAAACAAAGAATAACAAATGTTGGAGAGGATACAGATAAAAGGAAACTCTTGTACACTGTTGGAATGTAAATAAGCACAGATATTACAGAAAATAGTAAAGAGGTTTCTCTGGAAACTTAAAATAGAATTACCATATGACCCAATAATCCTACTTCAGGGTATATATCAAAAGGAAATTAAATCAGTATGTTGAGTTGATACCTGCACTCTCATGTTGATACTTATTTACAGTGGCCAAAGTATGCAATCAAACTGTGACCATTGACAGATGAATGGATAAGGAAAATGTATTGTGTGTAGGTGTGGATGTCAGTTAGGAGGAATAAGTTCTGGAGATTGTCAGCATGGTGACTGTAGTTAATAATAACATACTGTATTGAGTCCCTGACTTATGATGGCTCAACTTACAATTTTTCAACTTTAAGATGAGTTTATTGAGACATAATTGAATGCATTTGTTTTGTTTTGTTTTGTTTTGTTTTGAGATGTAGTCTTGCTTTGTTGCCCAGGCTGGAGTGCAGTGGTGCGATCTTGGCTCCCTGCAACCTCTACCTCCCAGATTCAAGCAATTCTCTTGCCTCAGCCTCCCCAGTAGCTGGGATTACAGGCACCTGCCACCACACCTGGCTAGTTTTTGTATTTTTAGTAGAGGCGGGGTTTCGCTATGTTGTCCAGGCTGGTCTTGAACTCCTGACCTTAGGTGATCCACCTGCCTCGGCCTCCCAAAGTGCTGGGAATACAGATGTGAGCCACTGCACCTGGCCAATTCAATGCATTTCGACTTATGGTATTTTCAATGTTCTTACCATAAAAAATGTTAAATTTTCCCACTATAGAAAAAGTATATGAGGTGATGGATATGTTAATTAGCATGGTTTAATCTTATACAATGTGTACATATAGGACAGCATTGTGTTAATAAATATATAAATATGTACACCATAAATATGTAATATTTTTGTCATTTGAATCAATAAAGCTAAAAAACATTTTTAAAAAGCATAAGTCCCAATGTTAAGCTTCCTTAGACAAATCTAGACACTACAAGTATTATTTCTGAAAGTGTTTTTTATGGAATTGATATCATTAACTTTTTTTTAATACTCCCATCTTTTATTTTAGATTTACGGGGTACGTATGCAGGCTTGTTACATGTGTATATTCCATGATACTGAAGTTTGGGGTCTGATTGATCCCATTGTCCAGGTAGTGAACATAATACACAACAGTTAGCTTTTCAATCCTTACCCACCCCCCTTCCTCTCCCCTCCATTAGTCCCCAGTGTCTATTGTTGCCATCTTTATGTCTATGTTTACCCAATATTTAGCCCCCACTTATAAGTGAGAACATGCAGTATTTGGTTTTCTGTTTACTGTGATTAGCACTGTTTCTAAAAATAAAATAAATTTTCATAGTTGTAAAAAAAAAATCACAGCTCATGAAAATTTGTACTTTCGATGTAACATGCTTCTTGGATTCCAAAATGCACATTTTTATCACATTTTATGTTTCTAATATACCTTATAAAGATATGTACAATTTTTTTTTTTGAGTCAGAGTCTTGCTCTGTTGCCCAGGGTGGAGTGCAGTGGCACAATCATGGCTCACTGCAGCCTCAACTTCCTGGGCTCAAGTAATTTTCTTAACTCACCCTCCCAAGTATCTGGGACTACAGGTATGCACCACCATGCCTGGCTAATCTTTCTATTTTTTGTAGAGACAGGTTTTTGCTGTGCTGCTTAGTCTGGTCTCAAACTCCTCAGCTCAAATGATCTGCCTGCCTCGGCCTACCAAAGTGCTGGTATTACAGGCGTGAGCCACTGTGCCTGGCCAGATGTATACAATTAATATTATATTATTTTCCCACCCCAGGGAATTATGTTATGAAATTGATTGTATTTAAAATTTATGGCATCTTTAGCACTGAGGAAATGCAATATTTCAAATTTATGCATATAAGCATCAGGATCATTTAAAATAACGTTGCATAATATATTTAAGATTGTCAGAAATATTTTTCATTTAATGTCTAGTGATATTTTAAAAATATATGTAATTCGTTCTGTTACAGCATTTTAAAATGTAAATTTGTGGCGTATTTGGCATTCAGGGGAATGATGTCAATATAATGTAGATTTTTACACACTTTGTGTGTGTATCCACAATGTGGGTTGTTTACAGATTACTTCAAACATGTTAGCGTTTTGAAATGATCAAGGTCAAGCTTTTCTCAACTGAAGAGGAATTCTTAGCAGTATCTGAAGATCTAAACAAAATGCTAAAAATCCTATAGAAATATCCTCCTGTAGCTCAATAAGTTGCTGGTTTATTGGCTGTACATTTTTCTGTGTTGACTAAGCTTTAAAGATATTTTGCTTGCGTTAAAAAGAAATTGACTAATGAAAAATGCTGTCTCTAGAAGATATTTTTAATTTTTATTAAACTAGTTTCTATTAGAACTAATGTCTTCAAGGATGCACATCAAAAAAAAAAAAAAAAAGAGAGACCTAGGATATGAAGCTTTAAATGTGGACTGCTTTATTTTAGGTACAAATGCCAGTGGAAACTTTCCATTTTTATAATAATCATTATTGTTTTGTTAGGGCTCAGATTTAAAAGTTCCTTAGGTATTGTGTGGTTTGGCACTTTCTTCACAATAAGTCTAACTTTTTATTTTGCAGAACATGAGGTTATACAGAAGTGCATATATTGTGTTAGAGTAGGAATGCCTGTACTTGATTCTGGCTTAGTGGTAGTCATCTTTTTGATTAATAAAGGTAGTTTTCATTTTTGTCTTATTTCTTTTCAGGGCCCATTATAGTGTTTGGCAGGCCCATCACTAGCTCATTTGTGTGCATTAGGAAAAGATTTTCCTTCCACTGAGCAGATGTAGATTTGTAATTGCAGGCTTTGGAGTACAGAACTCTTGCTGGATTTTACTTGCACCTTCATCCAGGCCGGTGTACAGTTCAGTATGAAAACATTACATGGTTGCCTGGCTTCCTAAACAAAAGTGACACATGCACACACATACACACAATGCTCATTGAACAGTGAAATTGTTTCTTTAGCAAATAAATGTTTTGATTAGTTTAACATTTATTTACAGTATTTCCTTTTTAAAAATATGTCCTTATTTGTCAATGTTTGATGTTACACAAAGATTTTACAAACATATTTAAGACTATTTTACAGGCTATAACTTTGAAAATTCTTTCCATACAAGAGAAGAGGCGTGGTAGTGATAGAATGCATAAATATTTCCCAATCTCTCCTTTTTTTTCTTTGAGGGGTGGGAGGATAGATAATAAGAGAACAAGACTAAATTTGCCCATCCCATATATGAATTATTTTTAATTAATACTGAAATTTTCAGTTTAGGCAGTTGACACTAAGTTCTGCCAGAGTTCTAGGCAGAATTGCATAAGATCTCAAGATGTGTTTACTCCGTTTATTCTTCCTTTTTGGAACCGTTTTTGAGTTCCAACCTCAGATAGTCCTTGGACATCCTAAACTGCACTTTTTAATGTGGTTTATCTTCATGCCAGAATTCCTAGAGGTCACAACTGTATATTTATTTTTTTGTTTTTGTTTGTTGTTTACTTCATGAATGTGTGCATATATGTGTCTATATTGTGTGTGTACAACTTGATGATAGAGTATGTAAGTTATTAACTTATATGTCAGTAAGGCTCATCTTAAAGACAATGAGCATTTTAAATGAGAACTTGTTAACCCAAATGATCCTAATAGCATGAAATATTTTCAAGGGAGGAATATGTTATTTAAGGTATATGTTAAGCTGTTATAACAAGGAGAAGTCAACATAAATATATAGAATTTATTTTTCTCTCATTTAACGGTCACGAATTAGATATGCTTTACAGGGTTTAGCAGAGACCTTTTAGCTTTGCTGTTCCTTAGGATGCTGCCCTTGCCTGCATTGTTGAGTCACTGGTACTTCATTTCATTTCCATATTCAGTCATTTTTAATGGTAAACCCAATCATTTATAACGGCCAGACCTAGAAGTTGTGCACATAATTTTGGCTCACGTTTTATTTTCAAAGACTTTGTTGTATAGTCAGACCTAACTGCAAGTAAGGCTGGGAAACAAGGTCTCTAAGCTGAGCTGCTGAGGGCTCAGCCGAAACCCAAGGAGCTCTATTATCCAAAAAGTATAGGAGGATGGATATTAGGGGAAAACAAGAAGTCTATTCAGTTTGCCTCTTTGGCTACCCAAATGTCCATGTACCTCTTTCTCATTCATAAAACATACCATCTTCTCAAGGATGATAACCCAAAGTCACATTCATTGGGTAAAGTCCTCTATATCGGGTTTGTATGTGGTTCATCATGATGTGGTGACCAATAAACTAAGAGACAAGTTTCCTAATTTTCTTGATCTCTTGCTTCTTGTATGATGGTATAAGGAAACGGAAAATTCCCACTGGGAAAAAAAGAACGGGCCATATATGATAGTTCCTGTTCCTTACAACAATAGACTTCTTGCTCTGGCAGTGGAGTAAGGTCTTGCTAGGACCTTAATTTTGCTTTCTGAGATAAGCTCTCTTGTCATTTGTTCTTCATAGTCCCTGACCTTGCTCTTTGGGAATTACTCTTTGTCTATGATTCTTTGTGACTGTATCTAACATGGGTGTTAGTGTACTCTTACTGGAGACACCACTGCATTCTCACCCTGCTTTCTATTGGTGCGGATTTGGCTCCCAGGGATAGTCTCTGTTAGGCTTGTGGTGGTATTTCCTAGTCGAGTTCCCTCCGAAATGTAGGTTTCCATTCTCTTTTCTTCCTGTCAGTTATATGTGAAAATACCGCAGCCAAAGATCTCATTTGGTCATAGTTGTTAAGCCTACGCACTTATTAATTTACTAGTTGTTTTCCTCAGTCTATCTACCTCTCCCTCAATTTGATAACTGCCTTAGTGTAATGGGCTACTCTACACATGCTCTAAGAAAGCTTTAAAGTAAGCTGAAATTTATGAAGTTGAACAGCAAGTAATATAATAACCTGTCAGAACAGAATTCATCACTCTTTAAGGAAGACCACAAAATCCACACATTCAACAACATAATATTCATAGTACCCTTAATATATATATTTATATAAAACCTACTAGACATGTATGTATGTATGTGCACATGTGTGTATTCAACTATTAGGCATGCAAAGAAGTGGAGAAAAATTATTAATGGAAACTGATGTGGAAATGACAATGATTATGAAAGTAGTTGGCAAAGAGCTTAAAATATCTATTGTAAATATGCTCAAGGACTTAAAAGGAAAATGAACATAATGAAAGAAATGGAATGTATAAAGAACCATTGAACGTTCAGAAGCTAAAAATATCTGAAATGTAAACGACTTCAGCTAACAAGAGAATAGACATTCAGAAGAAGTGGTTAATAAATAGAAATCACTGCTAACTTCTCATTAGAAGGTATGTAAGCCAGAGAAATGGAATGATACATTTAAAGTGCTGAAAGGTGGGGAAAAAAAGTCAGTCTAAAATTCTCTGCCCAGTGAAACATTTTAAAAAACAGAGACAAAATGACATTTCTAGATAAACGAAAATAGAGAGAAGTTGTCAGTATATATGCACTAAGGAAATTTTAAAAGATGATCTTCAGGCTGAAGGAAAATCATACTGGGTAAAAACAGATTTACGTAAAGGAAAAAAGAAATGTTAAGAAACGGTAAATATGTGGGTCTGAAATATGTAGAAATTAAATCACACATTTCCAAATAACTTGTGGATGAAGAAGTCACAAGAGAAACTAAAATTTTTTGAACTGAATAATATTAGAAACATGACATAACAGAATTTGAGGGATGCAGCTACTAAATTACTGAAGCAATGCTGTATGGCTATACATGTTTATATTAGGAAAGGAGAATAGTGTAGTCTGTGGTCTAAGTCTCCTACTTAAAAAGCAATAAAAATAATACTAAGTTAAACCCAAAGCAAATAGAAGGAAAAGGTGATGATAAAGAGTGGATATTCACAGAATATAAAACATGAAAACAATGGAGAGAATTATAAACTTCTAGCAAGATTATTTAGAAGAATACTAATAGCAGGAAGAAGGAAAAATATCACTATAGATGTTCCGGCATTATGGAATAATTGGGGAATACAAACCATTCTCTGTATTCCCAGGTTCTGTATCTGTGTATCAACTAACTATAAATGGAAATAATCAAGAAAAATATGAAATAATGCAATAATAAAAAATATGAATTAAAAAGAGTATAAAAACTATTTGTATTAGTTATAAGCAATATTTACATTGTATTAGATATTATAAGCAATCTAGAAATTAAAGTATACAATGGAGTGTATGTAGCTTATATGCACATGTACATCATTTTATATAAGGGACTTGACCATTTCTGCAGATTTTGGTATCCTCAGGGGGTCCTGGAACCAATCCTTATACTAAGGGATGACTGTATTATGAACAACTACATGTCAATAAATTCAATTTAAGCTAAATAGGCTAATCGCTTAAAAGACACAAATGACCAAACTGACACAATGAGAAATAGAAAACCTGAAAAACCTTATGTTAAAAAGAAAAATTAATAATTATAAACTTTCCCACATAGAAAACTTGTGGCTCAGATGGCTTCACTGATTAATTTCATTGAAACTCAAGGAATAAACCATTCCAGTCCTACATAAATTCCTTCAGAAAATCAAGGAGGAGAGAACACTTCTCGTTTTATGAGGGTAGCATTAGCTTGATTCCAAAACCAAATATGACAAGAAAACAGCAGATCCATATCTTCTTTGACTATAGATGCAAAGACAAATCCTAAATGAAATAACAAATAGGGTCTAGCAAACTGTAAAAATTCATCATGACCAAATGAGTTCATATCAGGAGGTCAAAACAAAGATGTAAGTTTGTGATGTTGACAAGTAGTTAGTACCAAGAGAAATTGCATTCAAAACGACTTAAGTTTAAACAGCTTGTACTCATTTGTTTTAGCAAGGTTAAGTGGTGGCTGCAAGCAAGCAAGGATGGGAATTGAAGTCATAATGCTACCTTTCTGGGGAATGAGTGATCTCTCTCACTGTCCAGGGGGTCTCCACTCACCAATGTCTTTGATCTTTACTAGAGATAGAGAACCCACATTATGCAGCATGTGGTCTGTGATCAGTTCTGCACACTCTAGAAAGATTCAGGGAGTCAATGGCAGACCAGGCTTATATGCTAACTGGGGAGTTGGGACACTCTGAGTATGCTTGTGCGTTAGTTATATGCTAATTGGTTACACTGTAAGTTATGTAAACCATTAACATTGATTATATAAGTTGTTTATGTAAAATGTTTGACTTTGGGGTATAACATGTTGATCTTGTTTGAGCAAGTTAGCCATATATTTATCTGTAACATCTTAATTATTAACAATCTTATTTTTTTTTAGAAAAACATGTTTTCTAGGAAGCAAACATTTTTGTTTACCACTTATAAGCATAGCAAACTTGTTTTATTCACTCCTATTAAAATGTAGGATAAGTTACCCTCTACAGAAAATTTATTTCAGGCCGGGCTTTCTGGCTTATGCCTGTAATCCCAGCACTCTGGGAGGCCGAGGCAGGTAGATCACTTGAGGAAAGGAGTTGAAGCCCAGCTTAGCCAACGTAGTGAAACCCCGTGTCTACTAAAAATACAAACAGTTAGCTGGGTGTGGTGGTACATGCCTGTAATCCCAGCTACTCAGGAGGCTGAGGGACAAGAATCCCTTGAACCTGGGAGGTGGAGGTTGCAATGAGGAGAGATCACACTGCTGCACTCCAGCCTGGATGACAAAGCAAAACTCAAAAAAAAAAAAAAAAAGAAAATTTATTTCATATATCACAAAGCGTCCGATGCAATTTGGTTTACTTACATTTAATCTGGTATTGCTATTTTTCTATATTAGTATAATTTAGTGTAGTATATGAACATAACAATGATTTTTGTAATCCTAACTTGAGTATCAGAATATCTTTACCAGAAGTACAATAATATGAGTTCTATGACATTTTTTTCTGTTATATTTCATTATTCACTAATCATCAATATTATAGCCAAACCAAATTGCATATTATAGGGGAATTTTCCAACTGGAGCAAAACTTAAAGAATGTTTAAGATCATCTTTGATTGCCCTAAGCTCACTTCTATGCCATACTTCTGCAAGTCCTATCAACTTTAAAATGAACCTTGAATCCATTCTTTTATCTACATATCTTTGTCTCCCCTCCCCTTCCCAGTCAAAGCCATTTTTATATTCAGTGTTTTAGTCAGAATAGGCTATATTTAGTTACAAATTAGCATCCTAATCTCAGTGGTTTCACACAGCAGAGGTGTACTGCGGCTTACATAAAGTCCAGTGTGATCTGGGCTATTCTCCTCCTCCATCTTGTAGCTATACTCTCTGCACTAGTGGTTATGAAGATCCTCAGGTGAACTGGAAATGACAATGTCACTTTTGCTTACAGCCCATTTGCTCAGAACTAGTCAAATGGCTCCAACATAAATGCATAGGCCTGGGAAGTGTAGGGCAGTACGTGAAATATTTAGAGATCACAATGATCTGTACCACACCCAGATTATTATAGATAACATCTTAGTTGTTTTCCTGACTTTTTTTCATTTCCTACTACAGTGCTTTCTCCACCTAGTAGCCAAAGTTCTTGGAAAAAAAAAAATTATTACCACCTTGCCAGTAGTTTCCACTTTGTTTTAAAATCCAAACATTTTATCCTCACCTGTGCAAAATGCTACGCGCTAGCACGCTTGCCTTCTCTAATTTCATGATTGGCATTTAGTGTTGCTGTTATCTATGAATAGCATATTTTGAATAGGTATTTTGTTTTGTCCACAGTTATGAACATGTGATTTTTAAGTGTCAAATTTATGAAACCACAGTAGTGACTATAAACAATAAATAATAATACCAAGAGAAATCCTAAATCATATGGTGTCTTTAATCACATTGTATGCAGTTAGAATCCTTAAAAACAGTAGCCTTTCAGAAACATTGATATAATGTAAAATCCTGTTATAATGAATAAATTCTATATAGCAAAGCCATGATTGTGTTCTGTTTATCTGACAGCAAATGATCTCTTAAATATTTTCTCTGATTAAAGATTATTTGAAAGATATTCCATTATGGTCCAGTGCATTTTAAAAAATTAATAAACTTTTTTAGAGCAGTTTTAGGTTCACAGCAAAAATGAATGGAAAGTACAAAGAATTCCCACATATCCCCTGTTCCCACATGCTACAAATGCATAACCTTTCCCACTGTTAATATCCCACAACAGAGTGGTGTATTTGTTACAATTGATGAACCTACATTAACACGTCATTGTCACCCAGAGATCGTCATTTACATTAGGGTTCACTCTTGGCGTTCTACAGTCAGTGGGTTTTGACAATAAATGAATTTTTAGATAAGTTTTTTATAAAGTTTATATGTTGTCATTAAGTCATTGTTGCCCTACAGTTATATCTTCAGTTTCAGGTTTTTTTTTGCAGTTTGCATCTCCTAATTAAATATCACACACATATACCACCCATAATCCCCAATAATTTTTGTCTAGCTGTAGTGCTCTTGCCAAATGACGAGGTACTAGGAGGAGCTGGGAATCAACTCTTATTTTTAAATATGCATGAAAGAAAGGCTTTATATAAATTCTTTGTGATCTCTAGGTTGTGAATCCTAGGAATCAGGTTTTTAAGGAACTGTTTATCTTAAATATTTTAAGGTCTATATATTTGGTATGCTTATTTGAAATGTAGCAGAGCATTTATATTTTTTATAATTTTTGATAGTTTTTAAAAAACGATTTAAGTAATTAGCAAATAACGATGCCTATTTTAGCAAAAATTACTTACAGTAAAATTGAATATGCTACAGTTTATTACATGGATTTAGATTTAGCACCATTCAAATGGATTGTCTGGTACTTGACATCTACTTAACGTATAAAAGTTTTATGTAGCAGTTTTTACATAGTGTTTGCATTGTCATTCATGTTTCCTTTTCTTTGCTGGTTTATCCCTGTTTAAGACCTTCTGCACTGATAAAGAATTGAATAGCAGAGGAATTATCCTACTACAGGGTATGTAATATTTAATGAAAACAGGTATTTGTGGGGTGGAAAGGTAGGAAAATTATATTTTTTCTTTGATAAGAAGTCAATCTGCCATTCTCTCTTCCTGTAATGTTGTAGAAAGGAAATTTGCTTTTATGATTGGAGTTAAGGAAGTTATTAAGCAGTGTCTGTGAAACTTGATTGCTTTTGTGCTTTGAGTAACAGTGTTTGTTTTGTTCACAGTAACTGTAGTACTGAATGGAAGTGGCTTGTAGACAGAGCACGAGTTGGCAGCCGATGGACTTGGCTTCAAGCCCAGATTTCAGACCTAGAATGCAAAATCCAACAACTAACAGACATTCACAGGCAAATTCGTGCCTCCAAGGTATTGTCTGTCTGTGTTCTTCTACTTTTGTTAAAAATTGTTAATGTTTTCATTCCTTCTCATTTCATCACAAAAATAATTGTTACAAGGTTTTATAAAAATGTAGCCAGTTTATGTTCAAATTTTTGATATGTTATAAATTGAAGCAATCTTTGTAATGCCTTTTTGTATTTAAGATCATTTTATCATACTTTTTGAGCAATTCAGAACTTCCTTATTGGATTCCAGTTAATATAAGTGATAAACGTGTTTTCAAATTTCTAAATCATAAAATACATATAACAAAAACCTTACCATCTTAACCATTTTTGAGTGTATAGTTGTGTTATTAAATACATTTGTAATGTTATGCATCTGTCAGTATCCATCTCCATAACTCTTTTTACCTTTTAGAACTGAAGCTCTAAACCCATTAAATAATAACTGTCCACTTTCCTCTCTCCTCAACCCCTGGCCACTATGTCTGTCTCTTATGATTTTGACTATTTTAAGTACCTTATATGAGCAGAATCATAAGTTTTTGTCTTTTTGTGGCTAGCTTATTTCACTAGCATAATGTTCTCAAGTTTTGTAAATATTGTAGCATATATTAGAATTTCTTTCCTTTTTAAGACTAATAATTTATTGTATGTATATACCACATTTTGCTTATTCATTCATCCGTTGATGGACGCTTGGGTTGCTTCCAGTTTTTAGCTATTGTGAGTATGCTATGAACATGGATATAAAAATATCTCTTTGAGACCCTGTTTTCAATTATTTGGGGTAAACACCCACAAGTGGAATTGCTGGATCATATGGGAACTTTATTTTTAATTTTTTTGTGGATCTACCATACTGTTTTTCACAGTGGCTATACCAGTTAACATTCCCACCAGCAGTACACAAGGTTCAGATTTCTTCAGATTCTCGCTAACATTTATTTTCTGTTTATTTTATAGTAACCACCCTAATGAATGTGAGATGGTATCTTATTTTAGTTTTGATTTGTATTTGCCTAATGATTAATGATGTTGAACATCATTTCATGTGCTACTGGCTTGGCTTTTGGATATCTTCTTTGGAGAAGTACTTATTCAAGTCCTTTGCCCATTTTTGAATTGGTTTGCTTGCTTGTTTTTTTCTTGTTGCATTTTAATTCTATATATATTGTAGATATTAATTTCTTATCAGATATATGATTTATAAATATTTTTTCCTATTCTATGTGTTGCTTTTTTTTTTTTTTTTTTGAGACAGAGTCTTATTCTGTCACCCAGGCTGGAGTGCAGTAGTGTGATCACTGCTCACTGCAGCCTTGACCTCCCGGGCTCAAGCAATCCTTCCACCTCAGACTCCCAAGTAGCTGAGACTAGAGGCTTGTGCCACCATGCCTGGCTAAGTTTTTTGATTTTTTGTAGAGATGGGATCTCCCTCTATTGCCCAGGCTGGTCTCGAACTCCTAGACTTAAACGATCCCCTGACCTCAGCCTCTCAAAAAGTGCTGGTATGGCAAATGTGAGCCCCAGTGCTCAGCCTCGTTCATTGCATTTTTACTCTGTTGATATTATCTTTTCCTGCCCAAATTTTCAAAATTTTTCTGAAGTCCCATTTGTCTACTTTTTCTTTTATTACCTGTGCCTTTGGTGTCATGTCTAAGAAATCATTGCTAAATCTAATGTCATGAAGCACTTACCCTATATTTCTTCTTAGAGTTTTATAGTTTTAGGTTTTACATTGAGGGCTTTGATCTGTTTTGTGTTAATTTTTGTGTATGGTGTTAGGTAAGGGTCCAGTTTCATTTGTTTTCATTCAGATATTCAGTTTTACCTGGTTGAAAAGACTGTTTTTCCATTGAATGGCCTTGGAACCTTTGTCAAAAAACATTTGACCATATATGTTAGGGTTTATTTCTGGGTTCTCTATTCTATCCCATTGGAATATAGGTCTGTCTTTATGCCAGTACCACATTGGGTTTTTTTGTTTTTGTTTTTTAATTTCTTTTCTTCTTTTTTTTAAAAAGAGACAGCGTTTCACTATATTCAAGACCAGGCTGGTTTTGAACTCCTGGGCTCAAGCCATCCTCTCACCTCGGCCTCCCAAAGTGCTAGGATTATAGGCATGAGCCACTATGCCTGGTCAGTATCACATTATTTTGATTTCTGTAGTTTTGTGGTAATTTTTGAAATCGGGACGTGAGTCTTCCAGATTTGTTATTTATTTATATATATTTTTGAGACAGAGTCTCAGTATGTTGCTAAGGCTGGAGTGCAATGGCATGATATCAGCTCACTGCATCCTCCACCTTCCAGGCTCAAGTGATTCTCATGCCTCAGCCTCCTGAGTAGCTGGGATTACAGGCATGTGCCACCATGCCCAGCTAATATTTTTGTATTTTTATTAGAGACGGGATTTCGCCATGTTGGCCAGGTTAGTCTTGAACTCCTGGCCTCAAAGTGATCTGTCTGCCTCGGCTTCCCAAAATGCTGCGATTACAGGTGTGAGCCACCGAGCCCAACTCTAGATTTGTGGGTTTTTTTTTTTTTTTTTTTTTTTTTTTAGAGATTGTGTTGGCTTTGAGGTCTCATGAGATTTTGTATGACCTTTAGGATAAATTTTTTTCTGTCTATAAAAAGAGTTGTGGCGATTTAGATAGGGATGCACTGAAACTCTAGATTGCTTTGAGTAGTTTTGATATCTTAATAATATTAAGTCTTCCAATCCATGAATATGAGATTTGTTTCCATTTATTTATATCTTCTTTAATTTCTTTCAGCAATGTTTTGTAGTTTGTACAAGTCTATCAACTCCTTGGTTATCTATCTATTATATTCTGAAGTGTTTTTTATTCTTTTTGGTGCTGTTGTAAGTGGAATTGTTTTTGTGACTTTCTTTGCAGATTGTTCATTGTTGGTATGTAAAAAACGCACCTGACTTCTGTGTGATCTTGCTACTCTGCTGAATTTATTAATTTGAACATATTTTTGAAGGAATTTTTAGTGTTTTCTACATATAAGATTATGTCATCTTAAAACAAATCATTTAACTTCTTTTACAATTCGGATGCCATTTATTTCTTTTTCTTGCTTAATTGCTTTGTCTAGGACTTGGCAATACTGTGTTGAATAGAAATGGTGAAAGTGAGCGTTGTTCCTGATCTTAAGAGGAGAAATGGTTCAGTCTTTAACCCTTGAGTGTGATTTTCAGGGGGTTTTCATATGTGGCTTTTATTATGTTTAGGTAGTTTTCTTCGATTCCTACCTTGCTGACTGTTTTTATCATGAAAAGATGTACAATTTTTTCAAATGCCTTTTCTTCAATTAAAATGATGATAGGGTTTTCTTTCTCCTTCATTCTGTTAATGTTGTGTATTACATTTATCAGTTTTAATACTGAACCATCCTTTCATTCTAAGAATAAATCTCACTTGGAATAAATCTCACTCGGTCATGGATTGTAATCCTGTTAATATAGTGATGAATTTGGCTTGCTAATTTTTGGTTGATCGCTTCTGTATCAGTATTTACAAGGGATATTGATCTGTAGTTTATTTTCTTATAATGTCTTTGCCTGGCTTTGGCATCAGGATAATGCTGGCCTCACAGAATGAATTAAGAAGTGTTCCTTCCTCTTTGATTTTTTGGAAAAGTTTGAGGATTGCTATTTGGTCTTCTTTAAAAATTTAGTAGAATTCAGCATTGAAGTCATCAGATTCAGGGCTTTACTTTGTCAAGAGATTTTTGATTACTAATTTAATTTCCCTACTAGTTATATAGGCCTATTCAAATTTTCTTTTCTTTTCTTTTCTTTTCTTTTCTTTTCTTTTCTTTTCTTTTCTTTTCTTTTCTTTTCTTTTCTTTTCTTTTGAGTTGGAGTTTTGCTCTTGTTGCCCAGGCTAGAGTGCCATGGCACGATCTTGTCTCACTGCAACCTCTGCCTCCTGGGTTCAAGCGATTCTCCTGCCTCAGCCCCCTGAGTAGCTGGGATTACAGGCACCCACCACCGCATCCAGCTAATTTTGTATTTTGTATTTTAGTAGAGATGGGGTTTCACCATGTTGTCCAGGCTGGTCTCAAACTCCTGACCTCAGGTGTTCCACTTGCCTTGGCCTCCCTAAGTGCTGGGATTACAGGTGTGAGCCACCACACCCTGCCCAAATTTTCTATTTCTTTGAGATTTAGTCTTCTTAAGTTGTGTTGTGTTTCTAGGAATTTGTTCATGTAATCTAGGTTATTTAATTTGTTGGTATAGTATTATTAATAATACTCTCTTGTCATCCATTTTATTTCTTTAGATTCAGCAATAACATCCCCAGCTTTATTTCTGATTTTAGTATTTTGAGTCTTTTTTCTTTGTTTTCTTAGTTCATCTAGCTAAAGGTTTGTTGATTTTGTTGATGCTTTCAAAGAATCCACTTTTAGTTTCGATAATTTTTCTAGTTTTTCTATCCTCATATTTTAGCTCTACTCTAATCTTTATTATTTCCTTTCTTCTACTAGCTTTTGGTTTAAATTGTTCTTCTTTTTCTAGTTTCTTAATTTGTAAAATTAGGTTGTTAATTCGAGATCTTTTTTGTTTTTTTTAAATGTCAAGAGTTTATAACTATAAACTCCCCCTTTAGCTCTGCCTTCACTGCATCTTATAAATTTTGGTATGTTTTGTTTTCATTTTCATTTATTTCTAACTGTTTTCTAAGTTTTCTTGTAATTTCTACTTTGATCTATTGGTTGTTTTAAAGTGTGTTAATTTACACAAATTTGTGCATTTTCCAGTTTTCTGTTAATGATTTCTCACTTCATTTCATTGTGGTTGGAAAAGATACTTTTTATATCTTTCTTTTTATATCTGTTGAGATATAATACTTGGCCTAACATATGGTCCATCTGGGAAAACGCTCCACGTACACTTGAGAAAAATTTGTATGTGGTTGTTGTTGGGTAGAATGTTCTTTAGATATCTGTTAAATCTATTTGGTTTATTGTATAATTTGTCTGTTTCCCTACTTATCTTCCATCTAGTTGTTGTGTCCTTTAACAAGAGTGAGTTATAGAAGTATCCAACTATTATTGTAGAATTATTGATTTTTCTTTACAATTCTATCAGTTTTTGCTTCATATGTTTTGATTGTCTCTTATTAGATGTGTAAATGTTGCCTGATGCATTAGAAAACAATACTATGACCCTGAGTTTTTTGAAAGAAGAAAAGCTTTATATTGCAAGTTGACTGACAAGGAGACTGGAGGGTCAAGCTCCAATACTGTCTCCTTGTGCTGTTTTTTTAACTTAAAAAATATTTTTGTGGGTACATAGTGGATGTATATATTTATGGGGTACGTGAGATATTTTGACACAGGAATACAATGCATAATAATCAGATCAGGGTAAATGGGATATCCATCATCTCTAACACTTATTCTTTCTTTGTGTTATAAACTGTCCAATTATACTCTTAATTATTTTTAAATGTACAATAAGTTATTGTTGACTGTAGTCACCCTGTTGTGCTATCAAATACTAGATCTTATTTATTCTCTTTAATTATATTTTTGTACCCATTAGCCATCCCCATTCTCTCCCACCCTTCCCACCCTCTAGTAATCATCATTCTACTATCTCCATGAGTTCCATTGTTTTAATTTTTTAAGCTCCTACAAATAAGTGAGAACATGCACAATTTGTCTTTCTGTGCCTGGCTTATTTTACTTAACATAATGACCTTCAGTTCCATCCATGTTGTTGCAAATGACAGGATCTCATTCTTTTTTATCACTGAATAGTACTCCATTGTGTATATGTACAACATTTTCTTTATCCATTTGTCTGTTGATGGACGCTTAGGTTGCTTTCAAGTCTTGGTTATTGTGAATAGTGCTGCCATAAACATAAGGGTGCAGATACCTGTTCAATATACCGATATCCTTTCTTTGGGTATATACCTAGGAGTAAGATTGGATCATAGGGTAGTTCTAGTTTTAGTTTTTCAAGGAACCTCCAAGGTTTTCTCTCAAGTGGTTGGGAATATACATTCCCACCACCAGTGTGGTTCCTTTTTCTCTACAACTTTGCTGGCATGTTTTATTCCCTGACCTTTGGATAAAGGCTATTTTAACTGGGTTGAGATGATAGCTCATTGTAGTTTTGATTTGCATTTCTCTGATGATAAACAATGTTGAGCACATTTTCATATACCTGTTTTCCATTTGTATGTCTTCTTTTGGGAAAGGTCTATTTATATGTTTTGCCTATTTTTCAATCAGATTATTAGATTTTTTTTTCTATTGAGTTGTTTGAGCTCCTTATGTATTCTGGTTATTAATCCCTTGTCAGACAGATAGTTTGCAAATATTTTTGTCCATTCTGTGGGTTGTGTCTTCACTTTGTTGATTATTTATTTTGCTATGCAGAGGCTTTTTAACATGATGTGTTAACATGTATTAACTTGATTTGTCCATTTTTTCTTTGGTTGCCTGTGCTTGTGGGGTATTACTTAAGAAATCTTTGCCCAGTCCAATGTCCTGGAGAGTTTTTCCAATGTTTTCTTTTAGTAGTTTCATAGTTTGAGGTCTTAGATTTAAGTCTTTAATATATTTTGATTTGATTTTTGTATACAGCAAGAAATGGAGGTCTAGTTTTATTCTTCTGCATATGGATAGACAGTCTTTCCAGCACCATTTACTGGAGAATGTTTTTTCCCCAAGTTCTTGGCAACTTTGTTGAAAATGAGTTAACTGTATATGTATGGATTTGTTTCTGGGTGCTCTGTTCTGTTTTATTGGTCTGTGTGTCTGTTTTTATGCCAGTACTGTGCCGTTTTGATTAATATAGCTCTGTAGTATAATTTGAAGTCAGTTAATGTGATTCTTCCAATTTTGTTCTTTATGCTCAGGACAGCTTTAGCTATTCTGGGTCTTTTGTGCTTCCATATAAATTTTAGGGTTGTTTTTTCTATTTATATGAAGAATGTCAGTGGTACTTTGATAGAGATTGCATTGAATCTGTAGATTTTGTTGGGTACTATGGATATTTTAACAATATTCTTCTAATTCATGAAAATGGAATATCTCCTTTTTGTGTGTATCCTCTTCAGTTTATTTCATCAATGTTTTATAGGTTTCATAGTTGAGATCTTTCAATTCTTTGATTAAGTTAATTCCTAGGTATTCTCTTTTATTTGTATCTACTGTAAATGAGTTTACTTTCTTGATTTCTTCTCTAGATTGTATGCTGTTGGCATGTAGAAATGCTACTGATTTTTGTATGTTGATTTTGTATCCTGCAACTTACTGAATTTATTTATCAGTTTTAATAGTTTTTTAGTGGAGTCTGTAGATTTTTCCAAACAAGATCATATCACATACAAACAAGGATAATTTGACTTCTTCCTTTCCAATGTGGATGCCCTTTGTTTCTTTTTCTTTTTTAAAAAATTTGCCCTCCAAAAAGTTTTATTTCTTCTTCTTTTTAAACTTCTATTTTAAGTTCAGGGGTACAAGTGCGGGTGTGTTACATGGGTAAACTTGTGTCTTAGGGGTTTGTTGTTCAGATTATTTCATCAGCCAGGTATTAAGCCTAGTACCCATTAGTTGTTCTTCCTGATCCTCTCCCTCCTCGCACCCTCCGTTCTCCAAAAGGCCCCAGTGTGTGTTATTCCCCTCTATGTGTTCATGTTCTCTCATCATTTAGCTCCCACTTATAAGTGAGAACATGCGATATTTGGTTTTCTGTTCCTGAGTTAGTTTGCTAAGGATAATGGCCTCCAGCTTCATTCATGTCTCTGCAAAGGACATGATCTCATTGTTTTTTATGGCTGCATAGTATTCCATGGTGTATGTGTACCACATTTGCTTTGTGCAGTCTACCATTGATGGGCATTCGGGTTGATTCTATGCCTTTGCTATTGTGCATAGTGCTGCAATAAACATACACATGTGTGTATCTTTATAATAGAATGATATATATTCCTTTGGGTATATACTCAGTAATGGGATTGCTGGGTCAAATGGTATATCTGTCTTTAGGTCTTTGAGGAATTGCCACACTGTCTTCCACAATGGCTGAACTAATTTCACTCTCACCAGTGGTGTAAAAGCATTCCTTTTTCTCCACAACCTTGCCAACATCTGTTATTTTTTGACTTTTTAATAGTAGCCATCTGACTGGAGTTAGATGGCATCTCACTGTGGTTTTGATTTGCATTTCTTTAATGATCAATGATGTTGAGCTTTTTTTCATGTGATTGTTGGGCGCATATATGTCTTCTGTCGAAAAGTGTCTTTTCACATCCTTTGCCCACTTTTTTATGGGGTTGTTTGTTTATTTCTTGTAAATTTGTTTAAGTTCCTTTTAGATGCTGAATATAGACCTTTGTCAGATGCATAGTTTGCAAAAATTTTCTCCCATTCTTTAGATTGTCTGTTTACTCTGTTGATAGTTTCTTTCTCTGTGCAGAAACTCTCTAGTTTAGTTAGTTTACGTTTGTCAATTTTTGCTTTTGTTGCAGTTGCTTTTGGCATCTTTTGGCTTTTGTTGCAGTTGCTTTTGGCATGAAATCTTTGCCTGTGCCTATGTCCTGGATGGTATTGCTTAGGTTGTCTTCCAGCATTTTTATAATTTTGGGTTTTACATTTAAGGCTTTAATCCATCCTGAATTAATTTTTGTATGTGGTGTAAGGAGGGGGTCCAGTTTCAATCTTTGCATATGGCTAGCTAGTTATCCCAGCACCACTTTTTTATTTTTATTTTTTTCTTTGGAGATGGAGTCTCACCCTATCACCCAAGCTGGAGTACAGTGGCGTGATCTCAGCTCACTGCAACCTCCGCCTCCCGGCTTCAAGCAATTCTTTTGCCTCAGCCTCCTGTGTAGCTGGGACTACAGGTGCATGCCACCATGCCTGGCTAATTTTTTTTGTATTTTAGTAGAGATGGGGTTTCACTGTGTTGCCCTGGCTGGTCTCGAACTCCTGAGCTGAGGCAATCCACCTGCCTGAGCCTCCCATGGTGCTAGGATTACAGGTGTGAGCCACTGTGCCTGGCCAGCACCACTTACTGAATAGGAATTCTTTCCCCATTGCTAATTTCTTTCAGGTTTGTTGAAGATCAGACAGTTGTAGGTGTGTGGTCTCATTTCTGGGTTCTCTTTTCTGTTCTATTGGTCTATGTGTCTGTTCTTGTTCGAGTACCATGCTGTTTTGGTTACAATAGCCCTGTAGTATAGTTTGAAGTTGGGTAGCCTGATGCCTTCTGCCTTGTTCTTTTTGCTTAGCATTGCCTTGGCTATTCAGGGATGCCTTCTGTTTCTTTCTCTTGTCTGATTGCTCTACCTACAACTTTCCAGTATTATATTGAATGATAGTGGTAAAAGTGGGCATCCTTGTTATGTTCTAGGTTTCAGTTTTCTCTCCCATTCATTAAGATACTAGCTGTGGGTCTGTCATATATGGCTTTTATTGTGTTGAGGTGAATTCCTTTATACCCAATTTATTGAAGGTTTTTATCATGAAGGATGTTGAATTTTATTATCACCTTTTCAGTATCAATTGAAATGACCATATGGATTTTGTCCTTCTTTCTGTTGATATAATCTACCAGATTGATTAATTTGCATATGTTGAACCATCTTTGCATCCCTGGAATGCATCCTACTTGATTATGACAAATGATATTTTTAATGTGTTGTTACTTGATTTGCTAATTTTTTGTTAAGGACTTCTGCATCAATGTAATCAGGGATATTTGCCTATAGTTTTCTCTTTTTTAAAAATGTGGTTTTGGCTAGTTTTAATATCAGAGTAATACTGTCCTTGTAGAATGGTTTGAAAGTATTTCCTTCCCTTCTATTTTTCAGACTAGTTAGAGAAGGATTGATACTACTTCTTCTTTAAGTGTTTGGTAAAATTAAGCAGTGAAGCCACTGGGTTCTGGGCTTTTCTTTTTTTTCCTTTTTTTTTTGAGACGGAGCCTCGCTCTGTCACCAGACTGGAGTGCAGTGGTGCGATCTTGGCTCACTGCAACCTCCGCCTCCCAGGTTCAAGAGATTCTCCTGCCTCAGCCTCCTGAGTAGCTGTGACTACAGGTGCACGCCACCATGCCCAGCTAAGTTTTGTATTTTTAGTAGAGACAGGGTTTCACCATGTTAGGGTTTCACCATGTTGGCCAGGATGGTCTCGATCTCGACCTCATGATCTGCCTGCCTCATCCTCCCTAAGTGTTGGGATTACAGGCATGAGCCACCACACCCGGCTCTGGGCTTTTCTTTAATAGAGGACTTTTTTTTTTTTTTTCTCTTGAGACAGGGTCTTACTCTGTTGCCCAACCTGGAGTGGAGTGGCACAATTTCGACTCGCTGCAGCCTCAACCTCCTGGGCTCAAGCAGTCCTTCCACCTCAGCCTCCTTAGTAACTGGGACCACAGCCACACACCACCACATGTGGCTAAGTTTTATATTTTCTGTAGATACAGGGGTTTTACCATGTACCCAGGCTGGACTGAAACTCCTGAGCTCAAGCAGTCTGCCTGCCCTGGCCTTCCAAAGTGCTGGGATTACAGGTATGAGCCACCATGCTTGGTATAATGGAAGACTTATTAGTGATTTAATCTCCTTACTCATTTTTGGTTTGTTAAAATTTTCTATTTTTTCTTCTGTTTTTTTTTTTTTTTTTTGAGATGGAGTTTCTTGTTGCCCAGGCTGGAGTGCAATGCTGTGATGTGAGCTCACAGTGCAACCTCCGCCTCCTGGTTCAAGCAATTCTCCTGCCTCAGACTCCCGAGTAGCTAGGATTACTGGCATGTACCACCATGCCTGGCTAATTTTGTATTTTTAGTAGAGACAGGGTTTCTCCATGTTGGTCAGGCTGGTCTTGAACTCCTGACCTCAAGTGATCCACCCACCTCAGCCTTCCAAAGTGCTGGGATTATAGGTGTAAGCCACCGCCCCCGCCCCCCCGCCTTTTTTTTTGAGATGGAGTTTTGCTTTCGTTGCCCAGGCTGGAGTACAATGGCGTGATCTCACCTCACTGTAACCTCTGCCTCCCAGGTTCAAGTGATTCTCCTGTCTCAGCCTCCTGAATAGCTGGGATTACAGGTATGCGCCACCACACCTGGCTAATTTTTTTGTATTTTTGGTAGAGACGGGGTTTCTCCATGTTGATCAGGCTAGTCTCAAACTCCCAACCTCAGGTGATCCACCTGTCTTGGCCTCCCAAAGTACTGGGATTACAGGCATGAGCCATCGTGCCTGACCAAAATTTTCTATTTTTTCATAATGCAATCTTGCTAGGCTGTATGAATCAAGAGATTTGTTTATTGATTTTAGATTGTTCAACTTGTTGGTTTATACTTTTTCATAATAGTATTTTATAATCCTTTTTATTTCTGTTGTATCCGTTTTAATGTCTCCTTTTTTATTTGCAATTTTTTTTGAATCTTCCCTGTTTTTTTCTTAGTCTAGTGAAAAGTTCATCTTGAAGGATATATTTGCTAGGTATACTATTCTAGGATAAAAGTTTTTTTCTTTCAGCACTTTAAATATGTCATGCCACTCACTCCTGACCTGTAAGGTTTCCCACTGAGAAGTCTGCTACCAGACATATTGGAGCTCTTTTGTATGTTGTTTCTTTTCTCTTGCTGCTTTTTGAATCCTTTCTTTATTCCTTCCCTTTGGGTGTTTGATTATTAAATGTCTTGAGGTAGTTTTCTTTGGATTAAATTTTCTTGGTGCCCTATAACCTTCTTGTACTTGAATATTGGCATCTTACTCTAGATTTGGGAAGTTCTCTGTTATTATCCATTTGAATATACTTTCTACACCGATCTCTTTTCTCTTCCTCATCTTTAAGGCCAGTATCTTACTTAGGTTTGCCCTTTTGAGGCTATTTTTTTGATCTGGTAGGTGTGCTTTATTACTTTTTATTCTTTTTTCCTTTGTCTCTTCTGAGGTATATTTTCACATAGCCTGTCTTCAAGCTCACTAATTTTCTTCTTTTTGATTAATCCTGCTGTTAAGAGACTCTATCTAGTACATTCTTCAGAATGTCAATTGCATTTTTCAGCTCCAGAATTTCTGCTTGTTTCTTTTTAACTGTTTCAGTTTCTTTGTTAAATTTATCTGATAGGATTCTGAATTCCTTATTGTGTTACCTTAGATTTCATCGAGCTTTCTCAAAACAGCTATTTTCAGTTCTCTGTCTGAAAGGGCACATCCCCGTCTCTCTGGCATTGGTCTTTGGTGCCCTATTTAGTCCATTTGGTGAGGCCATGTGTTCCTGGGTGTTCTTTATATGTTCTTTATACTCATAGATGTTCGTCTGTGTCTGGACTTGAAAAGTTAGTTATTTATTAGTCTTTGCACCTGCACTAATTTGTACCAGTCCTTCTTGAGAATGCTTTCTAGATATTGAAACACCCTTGGGTGTTGTGATCTAAGTCATTGGTCACTGCAGTCATATCCCCAACTTTAGTAACACTGCATCTTTTGTAGACTCGTAGAGGTACTACCTCAGTAGTCTCGGGTAAGATCCAAAAGCCTTCTCTGGATTACCAGTCAGAGACTCCTGTTCTCTTCCCTTACTTTCCCCCAGGGAAACATAGTCTCACCCTCTGTACTGAGCTGCTTGGAGCTAGGAGAGGCGTGACACAAGGACCACTGGGACTGCACAGGGTCAGATCCGAAGACAGCACAGCACTGGTCTCACCTAAGGCCCGCAGTGACCACTACCTGGCTATCGTCTGTGTCTCCTCAAGGCCCAAAGGTTCTTATCATCAGCAGGTGGCCAATCCACCCAGGCTTATGTCCTTCCCTTAAGGATGGCAAGTTTTCTCCCCAGTCCCGGGTGGGTCTAGAGATGCCATCTTGGGACTCCACCTGGTGCTGTATTCTACTGCAGCTGAACTGGTACCCAAGTCACAAGACAAAGTCCTCCCTACCCTTCCTTTCTCTTTCCTCAAGGAGAGCAGTCCCTTCCTGTGGCCACCACTGCCCCAGGGCCACAGCAAGTACTGCCTGTCTACGGTCAATGTTTACTAAAGGCCCAAGGCTTCTTCAGTCAGCTTTTGGTGAATGCTGCCAGTCCTGAGTCTCTCCCTTCAGGACAGTGGGCTCCCCTCTGGACCAGGGTAGGTCCAGAAATGCTTGGTGCTTTACCCCATTGTGGCCAAGCTGGTAACCAACCTGACTTTTAGCTCTTATAAAGATGCTGTTTTATGTGGACAGTGTTCAATCTGGTATTCCTATGTTGGGAGGTAGTGGGGGTACAATTGCTGGAGACTTCTATTCAGCCATCTTCTGCCTCCCCTCTCTCATGCTATTTTTATGGTAACATTTTTATTAGAATAGATTTGGGGGTAGATATTGGGATTAACAGGCGATTGGTAGAAGGAAAGGAAAGTTTTGGAAAGTTCTTGGGCGTGTGCAGTTATTGCTTCATGCTAACTCATGGATTGCATGTGCAAATTCAGGGGGAGTTAATATGAAACATGCAGTGGAAATTTAGGCTGTGATGTCAGTAAGGTCATCTGTGCAAACTTCTGTCAGCCATTTTGGTTTTAACTGATTTTTGCCAGTTTACTCTTGTTCTCACAAGGTTAGAGAGTTTTGGCATCTCAGTGGGTTATGTCTTTAATTATCTGCTATCCTACAAACTCAAGAATTTTTGCTAGTTACTGACTTCTTACTCCTTGGGTTATAGTTTGAGTTTCAGTATCTCAACAAGTTGTTTCTTTTCTTATCTGTTATCCTATAAACATAGGAATTTAGACTGGTTTTCTTAACTCTTTGTGGCATGGTTTCATAAATTTTATAATTGTTATATCTTGTTATACTGAGTCTTATTAATATATAATGTCCTTATCTCTTGTAACCTTTTTTTAATTTAAAATCTGTTTTGTCTGATATTGTATATAATTTTTAAAAATCCTTCCACTTTCAACTTATTTGTGTCATTGGACTTAAGTTGAATCTCTTGTAGACAGTATAGAGTTGGATTCTGTGTTTTTATCCATTCTAATTTCTGTGTTTTGGGGAGTTTAATCCATTTACACTTAACGTAATTACTAAGAAGGATAGACTTACTTCTGTCATTTTGCTGTTTTCTATATATCTTTTACCTTTTTTTGTTTTTCATTTCCTGCACTACTGTCTTCTGTTATGTTTATATTTTTTTGACACTGAAATGTTTAAATTTCTTTCTCATTTCGTTTTGTATATATTCTGTAGATATTTTCTTTGTGGTTGCCCATAGGGATTACATTTAACCTCATAAAGTTATTACATTATAATTTGAATTTATTCCAGTTTAACTTTAGTAACATATAAAAACTCATTTCCTTTACAGCTTTGTTCCCACCCCTTTCGGTTGTTGATGTCACAAAATTATATCCTTATACTAATGTGTCCCAAAGCATACATTAATAATTGTTTTAAATATATTAGTTTCTTAAATTATGTAGAAAACAAAATGTGGAGCTACAAACCAAAGTTACCACAAGTCTAGCTTTGGAACTAATGTATTTTTTAATGTACTAGTTATTTAAATCATGTAGAAAGCAAGAAGTTACAAACTAGTGTTACAATAATACTAGCTGTTATAATTATGCGTGTATTTAACTTCATTGAGATTTTTCTTTCATCATACAGCTTTAAGTTACTATCTAGGTCTTTCATTTCACCTTGCACGACTTCTTTGAGTATTTTCTGCAGAGTAGGTCTAGTGGTAAATGACTCCCTCAGCTTTTGTTTACTTAAGAGTGTCTTAATTTTTTTTACCTTTGAAGGACAATTTTCCTGAATAGAATAGGATTTTAGGTTGGCCAGGGTTTTTTTTATTGTTGTTGTTGTTATTTTGTTTTGTTTTGTTTTGTTTGTTTTTTTGCTTTGAATATGTTGACCTAACTGCCTTTGGACCTCCAAAGTTTATCATAAGAGGCTACTGATAGTATTACGGAGGATCCCTTGCATGTGCTTCTTTCTTGCCGCTTTCAAGATTCTTTCTTTTTGTCATTCAGTAGTTTGATTATAATGTGTTTCTTTGTAGTACTCTTTGGATTCATCTTATTTGGAGCTCATTCAACTTTTGATATTTGTAATCATGTCTTTCATCATATTTGGGAAGTTTTTAGCCATTATTTCTTCAAATATTCTCTCTGCCTGTCTTTCTCTTCTTTTTCTGGAACTCCCACATTTATATGTTGGGCCACTTAATAGTGTTCCACGTGTCCCTTAGACTTTGTTCACTTTCCTTTAATCTGTTTTCTTTTTATGCTTTGCACTTGATTATTTTTACTGTCCTGGCTTCAAGTTCATTGATGTTTTTCCTGCCTGTTCACATTTGCCTTTGAATACCTCTAGTGAATTCTTCATTTCAGTTATTATACTTTTCAGCTCTAGAATTTCTGTTTGGTTTCTTTTCAGGTTTTCTGTCTCCATATTGATGTTTGCATTTTGTTCATAACATCTTTTTCTTTTTCACATCATTTTTTTAGCCTTTTGAGCATCTTTAAGACAGTTGTTTTAAAGTCTTTGTCTAATATATCTTCCATCCTGTTTTCAGGGACAGTTTCTGTTTATTTTTTTTTTTCCTTTGAATGCTCCATTTTTCCTGTTTCATTGTATGCTTTTTGTTTTTTTGTTGTTGTTTTTGGAAACTGGACATTTGACTCTAATAACGGGAATCAGATTCTTTCCCTTTCTGCAGGACTTTTAAAATCATTTTTGTTTATTATTTTGTTTTTCTCTATTGTTGTAGGTTGTCGGTGTGGCAAGAATAAGCCTGAAGTGTATAGTTAAAATCTTATTTTTTCTGAGCCTGCACCTTTTCTTGGAAATGCCCAGTTGCTTTCTAATTTTCCCCATTGATGCAATTGTTTTAAAATGCCCTGCTTTTAATGTCTGGCTCCCAAAAGGGGAAAAGAGAAAAATGAAGAGAGGATTTCTTTTTTAAAGGGTGCTGGCCCTTTAAATCCCCAGGAAGGCCTTCAGCCAGAGCAGGAGGGAATTGCAATAAAAGGAGGGAGGTACTACAACAATGGTTGTTTGCCTCTTTGTCTGTACCTCTGTGATCAAAGGTTACAATCAGTGATCAGAACACACATCCCTAATATTTGCAACGAAGGGTCCTTTTCCCCTACCCTGATTTATGCAGGCTGTATGTAGATTGCTTCAGAAATGTACGAATGGCTGCCTGCCATGGGACTAAGTGTGGGGATGGGTAGCTGCTATTGTGCTAAGAGCTAAAATTGATGAAAATTAACTGCACGTTTACTGTCCAAGCCTGCCCTTTGAACTTGCAAGTCTTCAGGAAACTCCAGATTTTTGAAGTAATGACATTAGACAGATTCTGCCAATGCAGGTGGTGTCTAGGTGGGGTGACAGATTCCTGGTGGTTCCTGTTCCAACATATAGAAGCGATAAATATTTGTGGTGATGGATATGCCAATTACCCTGATCTGATCACTATACATCGTATGTATTGAAATATCATTATATATACCATAAATATATACAATTATTTGTCAATTAAAAAATAAAGTAGAAAGAAATAAGAGACATGCACTGAAAGGAGTTTTTGACATTTGGGTCTCTGGACACTTAAACTTTGTGTCTTTGTACATCTCAGAATATCTTCATTTAACCCTCACTCTTAAATGGTATTTTAGTTTGGTGTTAAATTCTAGTTTGACAGTTATTTTCCTTTAGCACTTTAAAGATGTGTTTTATTGTTTTGTTTGATACTGAGGAGGAGTCTACTGTCAATGTGATTATTTTTCTTTTCTGGGTACTGTCTTTTCTGTCTGGTACCTTTAAGATGTTCTTGTTGTATAAGGTGTAAGGAAGGGATCCGGTTTCAGCTTTCTACATATGGCTAGCCAGTTTTCCCAGCACCATTTATTAAATAGGGAATCCTTTCCCCATTGCTTGTTTTTGTCAGGTTGCTGCTATAAAGACACATGCACACGTATGTTTATTGCGGCACTATTCACAATAGCAAAGACTTGGAACCAACCTAAATGTCCAACAACGATAGTCTGGATTAAGAAAACGTGGCACATATACACCATGGAATACTATGCAGCCATAAAAAATGTTGAGTTCATGTCCTTTGTAGGGACATGGATGAAACTGGAAAACATCATTCTCAGCAAACTATCGCAAGGACAAAAAACCAAACACCGCATGTTCTCACTCACTCATAGGTGGGAACTGAACAGTGAGAACACATGGACACAGGAAGGGGAACATCACACACCAGGGACTGTTGTGGGGTAGGGGGAGGTGGGAGGGATAGCTTTAGGAGATATACCTAATGCTAAATGACAAGTTAATGGGTGCAGCACACCAACATGGCACATGTATACATATGTAACAAACCTGCATGTTGTGCGCAGGTACCGTAAAACTTAAAGTATAATAATAATAAAATTTAAAAAAAAAGTAAAAAAAAAACGTTCTTGTTTATTTGATGTTCTACATTCTTACTAACAGGTATCAAAGGATTGTCTTTATGTTGCTTGGTACTCAGAGTACACATTTTTAACTGTACAGTTCACTGAATTTTGACAAATGTCTACTCTTGTAACCATCACCATGACCATAATGTAGGACATTTCTATAACCTCCAAAAATTTCACTCCTTCCTCTTTGCAGTCAATCTCTTTCCTTCAGGCTCTTTTCTCTGGCAACCACTAATCTATTTTCTATTGCTATAGTTTTGCCTTTTCTAGAATTTCATATAAGTCAAATAATAAAACATTAACCTCTGTTTTGCTCTTTCACTTAGCATAATGCTTTCGAGGTTCATCTGTGTTGCTGTATATATAAGTAATTTTTTCTTTTTTATTGTTGAGCAGTATTCCGTTGTAGGATTGTACTATCATTTGTTTGTCTGTTTCCTAGGTCATGGAAATTTAGGTTGTTTTAGTTTTTGGCTATTATGAATAATGCTGCTATATATATTCATGTATAAGTTTTTGTGTAGACATGTTTTTTTTTTTTTCCAGAGTCCGCATTTATTTGTTTTAATTTCTTTTATATTTTTGAGACAGGGCCTTGCTCTGTTGGCCAGGCTGGAGTGCAGTGGCGTGATAATGGCTGACTGCAGCCTTGACCTCCCAGGCTCGAGCAATCCTCCCACCTCAGCTTCCTGGGTAGATGGGACTACAAGCATACGCCACCACACCTGGCTAATTTTTGTATTTTTAGTGGGGATGGGGTTTCGCCATGTTGCCCAGGCTTGTCTCGAGCTCCTGGGCTCAAGCTATCCACCTACCTCAGCCTCTTAGCCTCAGCCTCTTAAAGTGCTGAGATTACAGGTATAAGCCACTGCACCCAGCCCAGAGTCCATGTTTAGTCCAAGGTGTTACATCTTTCTTCAATTCTAGAATATTCTCTGCTACTATCATCCAAATATTGTGTTTGTCAATTTTTTTCTCTTCCATTTTTGTGAAATTCTCATAGATCGAGAGGTTCAAACAAATTTTTCATGTCTGTTAACCACTCTTTAATTTTTTAATCTCATTTGTCTCTCTGTACCACAAGGAATTCTTTACTGTCTTTTAATTTGCTAATTCTGTCTTTGACCATATTCTGCTTAGACTTTGTCCTATATATTGGCTTTTACATTGGCTTTTACTTTGTGATAATGATTTTATTGATAATTTCTAATTAGGTTGTTTTCAAACCTGTTTAAAAACATAAATGAAAAGGAATAGGTTTCTAGAAATTCAAGGCCTTACGAAGTTGACAAAACTGCCTCTCTCTACACTTTATATGATAAGAGATAGGATTGAGAAAACCTTTGAATAATAAAGGACCAAAGTGATTTGGAGCTAAATATCAGACTAAGGATACCATCCTCTGCAAAACCTTTGAGCTGGATAAAATTATACTCAGGGCAGTGGAAGAAGATTAAGAATGTGGATTTTCCATCAGAACTTAATAGCTTATGAGAACCCCCACAAGGAAGCAGAGAAAGAGGAACAGGAGAAAGGAGTATGTAGGTAGGTATAGGGGTTACAGGGTGAAAGAAATATCCTTTGAGAATGCATCAGAGAACTGTGGGTGTGATTGTCGGTACATGGAACTGCCTGAAAACAGAGAGATGGGGAGCCTTCTGAGTTTCTGAGTGAGTTCTACCGAAGAAATTACAAGCTTGGCCTATAAAAAGCCTTTTACTGGCCAAGACTTAAACCAGTCCTTAGGACGCCAACCTTCTACGAACAAGAAGCAGGTTAAGAGCTTTGCAGTTCCTAAAGAAGTCAAAAACATTTACTGATATTGCCAAGGAAGTTAATATAAAAGAAAGAAGCTTTATATTTATATTTATATTACAATATAAATTTTAAATTTATATTACCAATATAAATTTTATATTTATATTACCAATATAAATTTTATATTTATATTACCAAGGAAGGTAATATAAAAGAAAGAAGCAGGCTGATTCAGGAGCCATAGAGAACAGTGGATAGAAAGAACCCTTTAACAGGAAGCACAAATCAGGGCCTAATGAAGCCATACCCTTAGGGTAAGAAGCTCTCACAATATTGGTCCAGCAGAATGTTAGCATTAATATAGACCAATAGCTGACTTATATTCTTTATTCTTTACATTTCCAAGTGGGAATGTTCATTGTGGTCTATTTTCCCAAAGAATCAACAATACAAATGAGTTCTTATGCAATCTAAATATTGCTAAACATTTATTTGTAACTTTGTTGTTGTGGGAAACAGTATTCTATGTGGCCATACTGTAGACAGCCTGGAGATAATCTAATATTGAAGGTTGATAGGGATAGGTCTGAAAAGAAAAAGCTGAGAAGGGAAGGGATCAGAGTCCTTGAACCATGTAGTTTGCCTAGCCTTACCTAGGGGTCTGCACATCCACAAAGATTAATAAATTTTAGGCTCTATCTATCATGAGTTTATATTCTGGTAAGGGAGATAAACCTATAATCGTTTCAATATATGTAATATATTTAGTAATACCTGTTTTTTTTAAAAAAATTGTACTTTAAGTAGAATACACGTTTTTATAAGATATTTGAAGTGCCATAGAGAGAATACTTACGGGTAAGAGGGTCAGAGAAAACATTAAGAGAAGAAAGTGACATCTCAGTGTGACTTGGGGGGATGAACAGTAATTTTTTGATGAACCAATGGAACTAGAAAAAGGCGTTTTTTACAGGTTTGAAGGTGTGAAACAACATGATCATTTTCAGGAATGACAAAGTAGTATGGTATTTAAAAGAGCAGAAAGTATGTGTTATACAAGAAAAGGAAAAGAAGCTAGGAAGTGATGGAGTATGTTTAATATCTGGTAGCAATTAGTGGTGGTGTCTATAGGAAGGTAGGAAGAAAGATAGACATAAAACCTTAGGCTTACTAGTTCTGTGAGATTTGAGGGAACCACATTCACTAAGTGTTTCCTGATGAAAATTTATTAGTTACTTTTTCTCATTGTTCACTGTTATCTTTACAGGAGCCTTCAGTTTTAGTAATTTCCCAGTCGTTTCAAGATCACCACATAATCTCTCCTCTTTGATTGTTTTCCATAAAGGATATAATTTCACACATGTTTTTTATAGCAAATAGAGTTCTAAGAATGAGTCAAGTATAAAACAATTTAGATATTCCAAAGAAAGTGGGTTTGCAGTTAAATTGATGAATAAGATTTATATTTCAATCTAGACAGTCTGATTCATAATCCTTTAACTTGAGAAAGGATATTTTAATATTCTATATTTTCTAAGCAGTACTGTATACTTCTTGTTTAAACTCTTTTAAAAGCTTGACTGTATGTTTATATAACATCTACTGGAATAAATTGTTTTAAGGAAAGACATCTAAACTTCCCTGTAATAACTTATATGACCTTACCTTTTTCTTAATTCAGGATAAATGTGTATCTGGCCCTTTGTTCCTTTAAGAATATCATTATGTTTATTTTATGGAACATGCCACAAAATTATACTATTAGAATACAATGTTTTTGTTATTTTAGTAGTTTCTCATTACATTTATTAGGAATTAATCAAAGTGTTTAGTTGTTTATTTATATGTAACTTAGTTGAGATGTTATTATATAAGAAAAACATCACTTTCCTTGCTCTTACAGCTTCTTGAGTTATTGTAAGAAAAAAATTGAGAAGGATGGCCAGTATTGTCTTGAAACAGAACTTTCTGTTTAATGTATTTTAAATGTAAAAAAAATTGTTCTCAGTTAAATTAGAGATAAAGGGAAAGGAAAGAGATTGAGAGATGCTGTTTTGTAAATAGCCTGTTTAAATAAGTGCTAGTTTGTGCCTTAAGTCAGAAAACACATCATTTGCCCCTTTACCATTCTTCTTATGGTCTAAACTTTGCTTAAATTTTTAGAGGAGAAGGCCGGGCAAGGTGGCTCAAGCCTGTAATCCCAGCACTTTGGGAGGCCGAGGCAGGCAGATTAAGAGGTCAGGAGATTGAGACCATCCTGGCTAACATGGTGAAACCCCATCTCTACTAAAAATATTTTTTAAAAAATTAGCTGGGCGTGGTGGCGGGCACCTGTAGTCCCAGCTACGCGGGAGGCTGAGGCAGGAGAATGGCGTGAACCTGGGAGGCAGAGCTTGCAGTGAGCCAAGATTGCGCCACTGCACTCCAGCCTGGGCGATAGAGCAAGACTGTCTCAAAAAAAAAAAAATTATATATATATATATATTTAGAGGAGAAGAAAGCAGTTATTAGCAACATCCTTTGGTGATTCTTGCGACAGCTTTGTCAACATATTACAGATTCCTATATTTCCTCTTTTTCCTGCTTCAAGCTTTCTAATAAGACAACAGATTCTTCTCACCCTCAGAAAAAAATTGAAATATTTTTCTTGGGAGAACACTGGCTATATCAAATGGTTTTTCTCTTAGATTTCTTTTTTTTTTTTTTTTTTTTGAGACCGAGTCTCGCTCTGTCACCCAGGCTGGAGTGCAGTGGTGCGATCTCGGCTTACTGCAACCTCCTCCTCCTGGGTTCAAGCAATTCTTTTGCCTCAGCCTCCCAAGTAGTTGGGAACAAAGGCGTGTGCCACGATGCCCAGCCAATTTTTGTACTGTTAGTAGAGACAGGGTTTTGCTATGTTGGCCAGGCTGGTGTTGAACTCCTGGCCTCAAGTGATCCACCTGCCTCAGCCTCCCAAAGTGCTAGGATTATAGGCGTAAACCACCACGCCCTGCCTCCCTGGTTGAATTTTAAAAATATAGTTCTTTATTAAACTAACTATAGCAGGCTTTGTACTTATAGAAAGGTAGTATTCTAAAGGTTTGGAAATAGAACTTTGAAATTCAGAATAGAGTTTTCCTATAGATGCAGATTTATAAATATGGATTCTGAAATCAGACTAATCTATACAGACTGAAATCAGACCAATCTATACAGACTGGCCCATACTATAAACTGGAATCAAACCAAAGACAATTGCAGTTAAATTGATAAAGTGGAAACTTGTGTTTCTTTTACATGCAGGTACTTGTGGAGAAACCTAGTGAGAGACTTGCAGAAATTTTGAATGGATACTCTCAAGAGCTTTTCAGATTGATGATACCATATCTATTATATCTAATTTAATTTTTAAAATACCAAATGAAAGAAGAACTTTTGAGCATGTTTCTTCAGATTTCTTGACGGCCATATTTGTTCATTCTAAGAAAACAGTAATTGGGATCAAGTGGCTCCCCTTCTCCTTAGAAAAGTCAGCATGTTAGCACTATTCAAAATGTAGATTTTTTTAAAAAGTGCATTTACTACTTTTACCAAAAATTGTACTACAAAATAATAAAATATACATTTAATACCATAACTGAATATGTGCATTGTAAAGTTATACTCTAAATTATATAGTGTAAACTAAAACTCATATATAACATATTATTATCTACAGGCAGTTTCCATCTTATAAATAAGACTTACACGTGATGTAGGTGGCCCACAGCAATCATTTAATTCATTCCATTTTTGAAATAATGCACACTAATATTAATATGTTTATTTTTTATTACAAGAATATAGTATTTTAGCCACATTAGGAGTGTAATAATTTTCCAACTAGCCTATAGGAATTTATTAGCATTTTTCAAATATATATATATATTTTCAAATATATATGTTTATATATGTAAAACCTGTGTGTGTATATAATATATAATATATGTAATATCAGTATATATATAACATAATATCTGTGTATGTGTAATATATATATGGTATATATTGCTATATTACTTTCAGGAGGAAGGGTGGTAGAATGGATAGGAAGGAAAGAAATTTTACAGTGAGAACTGATTATGAAACCATTAAGATCATGCCTTTGCACTCCTTTTTTCTCTTTCTCTGTTGTCTCCATTGCCTCTGAGGAAGCTAAAGTTGAGAACAGTTGGAGTGAGGAAGCTGGGGAATGGAGGAGAAAGCCAAGCAAACCAGTTGAGGAATAAGTATGTTTGTGAGTAGGAGGCAGAGAGTACAGAGACAACTTGATCCCTATTCATTCTCCCAGTTCCTTACATTTCAGAATATACCCCATCAAAGTTGAAAGCTTGTGTCTTTATTATTAACACAGCTACCCTGAAAGCAGTGGGAACTTTGATTGGCCTAGAGAGTACTTTTTCTCAGTGGTGCAGTCCTATCTCTGGTTGCTGGCTGACAGCAACAGGGGCAGGGCTCCTTAGGGTGCTCTGAAAGGAGTTAGGATAGAGTTAGATTGTTGTTTGGATGTTTGTAAATTTGGTGTTTTAATTTATAAAACTGGGAGTGCTCAAATGTAAAGCACAAATAGAAATGCTAGTGACCAAAATATCAGGAGATTCTATCAGGAAATATTCTGGATTTCATTCTGAAATGTCCATGTTCTGTGTATAATATGCCTTTAATTTTATTTTAATATGTCATGCTTTTAATGCCAATAATTAAAACCAATTAGAAAAAAACTGCAGGTATGTAAGTTAAGAAAATATTTTGCAAATCCAACCTATCAACCATACATGTTATTTTAGCTACACGTGTTTTAAACCAGCCAATTCTTTACAAAGTTAAACTATCAAGTTTATATTTTCTGAATTCCAACGGATAAGCAGAAGCATAGATTCAAGTGCATTGTAGCATTAAGGGTGGTTTAATAATCAGTTTGTTTTCATTTCAACTTTCTCATTGTTTCTTGTCTAGGGGATAGTGGTCCTAGAAGAATGTCAACTTCCAAAAGATATTTTGAAAAAACAAATGCAATTTGCAGACCAAGCAGCTTCACTAAACATTCTAGGGAATCCTCAGGTTCCCCAAGAGTGTCAAGATCCTGTACCGGAACAAGATTTTGAAATGTCACCAAGCAGCCCTACTTTACTTCTTCGAAACATCGAAAAACAGGTAAAGTCAAAGTAAGGGTATCAGTGGTATGAAATGACTTTTCATTGATTTTGTAAACTATTCAAATAAACATCATTATATGTGTATCTTCCTGGTATATGGGTTATTAAACTAGGCCATTTGGCATTAAATACAATTAAAATATTTGACATATGACCAGTCTCCATTATAATACCAATATAATTAAAATTATTTAAATATAATATGTAAGTAATGGAATTGGTATGGCTATAGGATGATAATTTATTTTTACAGGGATTAGAAAATCCTTTTTCTAACAAAATTGTTTATCATTGGATTTTTTTCAAGGAGAGAGAGCAGTTGTACCAGTTAATATGTCTGAATGGTTGTTTAACTAATTTATTGAACAAGATTTTTAGTGAAAGATAATATTGGAATATGGATTTGTTCATAAAAAATGATTATGTAAATGGAAAGTCAAAAAAGCTCCTAACAATTACTTTGATTCCAAAGCCTTCCTTGGTATCTAAATTCTATTGCGGATAACTCCACAAGCTTAATTATTCTGGCCAGTCTATCCTGTATCTGTCCTTGGAAATCCAACAATTTATTTTGATTTAGACTTTAGTGGCTCTTAAACAAACTCAGTTTCTAGGACTTTTTTTATTATTATACTTTAAGTTCTAGGGTACATGTGCACAATGTGCAGGTTTGTTACATATGTATACATGTGCCATGTTGGTGTGCTGCACCCATTAACTCGTTATTTACATTGGGTATATCTCCTAATGCTATCCCTCCTCCCTTCCCCCACCCCACGACAGGCCCCGGTGTGTGATGTTCCCCTTCCTGTGTCCAAGTGTTCTCATTGTTCATTTCCCACCTATGGGTGAGAACATGCGGTGTTTGGTTTTTTGTCCTTGTGATAGTTTGCTGAGAATGATGGTTTCCAGCTTCATCCATGTCCCTACAAAGGACATGAACTCATCCTTTTTTATGGCTGCATAGTATTCCATGGTGTATATGTGCCACATTTTCTTAATCCAGTCTATCATTGATGGACATTTGGGTTGGTTCCAAGTCTTTGCTATTGTGAATAGTGCTGCAATAAACATACATGTGCATGTGTCTTTATAGCAGCATGATTTATAATCCTTTGGGTATATACCCAGTAATGGGATGGCTGGGTCAAATGGTATTTCTAGTTCTAGATCCTTGAGGAATGGCCACACTGACTTCCACAATGGTTGAACGAGTTTACAGTCCCACCAACAGTGTAAAAGTATTGCTATTTCTCCACATCCTTTCTAGCACCTGTTGTTTCCTGACTTGTTAATGATCACCATTCTAACTGGTGTGAGATGGTATCTCATTGTGGTTTTGATTTGCATTTCTCTGATGGCCAGTGATGATGAGCATTTTTTCACGTATCTGTTGGCTGCATAAATGTCTTCTTTTGAGAAGTGTCTGTTCATATCCTTCGCCCACTTGTCGATGGGGTTGTTTGGTTTTTTTCGTAAATTTGTTTGAGTTCTTTGTAGATTTTGGATATTAGCCCTTTGTCAGATAGGTAGATTGCAAAAATTTTCTCCCATTCTGTAGGTTGCCTGTTCACTCTGATGGTAGTTTCTTTTGCTGTGCAGAAGCTCTTTAGTTTAATTAGATCCCATTTGTCAATTTTGGCTTCCGTTGCCATTGCTTTTGGTGTTTTAGACATGAAGTCCTTGCCCATGCCTATGTCTTGAATGGTATTGCCTAGGTTTTCTTTTAGGGTTTTTATGGTTTTAGGTCTAACATGTAAGTCTTTAATCCGTCTTGAATTGATTTTTGTATAAGGTGTAAGGAAGGGATCCAGTTACCACAAAAGAGCCCGCATTGCCAAGACAGTCCTAAGCCAAAAGAATAAAGCTGGAGGCATTACGCTACCTGACTTCAAACTATACTACAAGGCTAAACAGCATGGTACTGGTACCAAAACAGAGATATAGACCAATGGAACAGAACAGAGCCCTCAGAAGTAATACCACATATCTACAACCATCTGATCTTTGCCAAACCTGACAAAAACAAGAAATGGGGAAAAGATCCCCTATTTAATAAATGGTGCTGGGAAAACTGGCTAGCCATATGTAGAAAGCTGAATCTAGAACTTTTTTACTTTAAAGCTGAGCCATTCTTCACCATAGTTGCATCATTACATTGTTCCTCTGGGAAATTATACAGGTTCATGCCTGCTTGCATCTAATTTTCCTGAGTTTTTCTGACATACAAGGAAATAACTAAATACAGGTTACTGTCTTATTCCTGGTAAACCAAAATATGGTATAATTTCTTCCACCCTGTATTTGTTAAATTTATAATTGCCCAGAGTTTTTCTTAATTGGAATGCATAATCAAAGCACTTATGAATATTTTGTAATTTAGAAAGCTGTTTGGTAATTATCTGATGTCAAATTTTAATGCACTTGACCATATAAGCATTGATTTAAATTAGTTTTTGTTATATTTCTATATTCCCACTTTCCTCTTTCTTTCCCCTCCCCTCATCCAATAGGATCAACCCTTGTTCGGTTTGACCCTAGTTGTTTCACATTCTAGAGTAATTTATTTGCTTACTCAGTCAAATCTACTTTCACCATCTTTAGGTCACTACTTATTCATTGGAAATTGTAATCTGATTAAATTAATTCTAAGATATTTTCATTTCTAAAAGAGATTTCTTGTACTTTTTCCTTTCTCCTTGATATCCCCAGTTTTTTTAGGTTGGACCTGACATGACATCAGAACTGCCTAATTTGCAGATCCTAGTGCAAAATGAAGTTGTGGAGCCCTTTGTTAAAAACAGTTATGAATTTAAAGACAGTGACAGCAGAGCACTAAGCAAGCATAGCCTCCATCTGCGCTCAGCCTGGTGCACAGGTTGCATGCCCATGAAGCTGGTCCTGGGTAGCATTTTAGGTCTGATTGCTGATGAAACTGTCAGGGCCTTTGATAGTATAGGGAACCAAAGAGTTGTGAGAGCAGTAATGGCTCCATGTAAGGAGAGCAGAAGTAAAAGATGCAGAAAGGGCAGAAGCAATTACTTGCAGAGGTTGTTAATAAATTGCCTATGAACAAGGCATTTGTTCTTGAAATGTGGTAATAATGCTTTTTATAGGCCAAGTTTTAAAAGCTTAAGTTGTTTTTAAATACTTGTTGGCCAGGCATGGTAGTTCATGCCTGTAATCCCAGCACTTTGGGAGACCAAGGTGGGCAGATTGCTTGAGCCCAGGAGTTTGAGACCAGCCTGGGCAACATAGGGAGACCCTGTCTCTACAAAAAATACAAAAAGTAGCTGGCCTTGGTGGCACACACCTATAGTCCCAGCTACTCAGGAGGCTGAGGTGGAAGGATCACTTGAGCCCAGGTGGCAGAGATTGCAGTGAGCCAGATGGCACCACTGCACTCTAGCCTGGATGACAGAACGAGACACTGTCTGAAACAAAAAAACTTGTTGAGGAAGATAGTCTAGGAGTGAGTTAAGTGGTAGGTATGGCAAGCCCATTATTATGCATGGTTTTCTTAGGATAATCTGCTGATATATAACTGTTCACTTGTATTCTTTTGGCTTGACTAAAGTAGTTTTGTTAGAGTTGGAAGTTAAAATATAAAGGCACTATTGAGTTGTAGACGATCATTTAAAAAAATAACTTATTGATTCATAGTATTAATACATGCTTGCATTGTTAGATAATATATAGTTCATAAATTGAAAAGTATTAATACCTTGTTTTTAGTACTTTAGGTCAGCTGTTCCCAACGTGTTTGGCATGAGGGACTGGTTTTGTGGAAGACAATTTTTCCGCAGGGTGGGGATAGGGGTATGGTTTTGAGATGAAACTGTTCCACCTCAGATCATCAGGCATTAGAGTCTTATAAGGAGCAGCAACCTAGATCCCTTGCACGTGCACTTCACAGTATGGTTTGCGCTGCTATGAGAATCTAATGCTGTGGGTGGTCTGACAGGAGGCAGAGCTCAGGTGGTAATTCTTGCTGGCTCTCTGCCCACCTCCTGTCATGCAGCCTGGTTTCTAACAGGCCTTGGACAGGTACCCATCAGCAGCCCAGGGGTTGGGGACTTCTGCTTTAGTGATTTAAAATGAATTTGCTACTGGTGTATTTACATTATAAATCTTGTTATGAATAGCTAGTGTTTTAACTTACAGTTGATTAGTTTTTGTTGTCAGAGTTCAAATTATGCTTCTCTTAATTTTACTTTTCTTAATCACATTTTCTCTGTGACTTTTCTATTCCCCATATTCCCCATATGACTCAGGTATGCGAGATTTTATTGGGCCAGAATAGGCTGATTCTTAGGGTAAAGATAGGAATTGTAATTTCCCCCTTCCTGGCCCATTATTCACATATATCCAATTAGCAGCTTCCAATGCCTTAAAAGATTTTAGATGATGTTTTTTGGAGGTGGAACAATGACAGGAATGTTTTAGTGTTTCCAACTGGAAGATATGAGATACTTCAGAATTTATTTGCATGACTAACGATTACTTGCTAAATGGATAAAGAATCCATTTCTATTGGTGATTTTAAAAATGAGCTTTAATCTAAAAACTGAGTAATAATTTTTAAAATGACATCATTAGGTACATACTGTCTCGAAAATAAATGGTGAAAACATTTCAAGGTCTTTCTCATGAAAGACTTTTTGAAGGGATAAAATATTAGGCTTAATTTTATTCTATTATTTAGTCTCATTTCTAATAGCATGTTATTAGTTTCATACAAATGAAACATTCTAAAATAATTATTTCATATACCCTTTTATTTCACAATAGAGTATCTTGCAGTATTGAAAATGTTGAACTACGTCTGTATTTTTTAAAAAGTTAGTCACACTATGTTAAGTGGGAAAACCAGGTTTTAGAAAATTGATGTAGCACGATTTAATTAAAAGTATATGTGTGCATGTTGAATGTATACTCATGCTTACATATACATAGAAAACTTAGTCTGGAAGGAGAAATATATACCTAAATGTTAGCTCTGATTTTCTCTTTGAAGTATGATTACAGATGACTCTCTTTTATTTTTAAAATGTCTCTATATTTTCCAATTCTTCTATGACGAACATGGATTACAGGTGTAATGAAAATAGTTGTCATTCTTTTGTAGAAATGTACTATTCCTTTTTATGTGGCCTTTGCTTATTATAATTGTGATTGTTTTGAGAATAATATTTATACATATTATAATAATTTAATATTTATTACATATATTTAAGTCTGGGACAAATGTCAGTGAAATCTTAGGTGCTAAAAAAAAAAACCCTGATACTTTTGAATTAGGAAAAATATTGAGAAACAGTGTGTTGGTAGATTTAGGCCTGAATTTGAATCCTAGTTCTATTTCATACCAGCTTTATAGCCCTTGATCAAGCTACTTAATCTTTTTTTCTTTGCTAGAATTTACTCATCTGTACTGTTATTAATAATAGTGATGTCAGTACCTCTAATATTATCTTCTTTGCTGGTTAATTGTAAAGATTGAAATATTCTATGTGTGGTGCCTAATATAATGCCTGGCACATAGTAGGCACTTAATAAATTGTATCTGTGATTTTTAATTATTAATTTTCCTGCCTCAAGGGAAATATGATATAGAGGCTGTTAGCTGGGTTCAAATGTGTTAGATGATGGGATGGGTAGATGAAGGAACGATAATAAAAAAAAGGATATGGAAAAGAATGGGTACTTAAAGTATAGATTTATTTGTAATAAATGGAAAAATCAGTTGTATAAATTGTCTTTGTCAAATAAAATATTTACTAAAATAAAAACATGTGTGTCATGAGAAGTTAAGCATTAATTGGCACTATACATCTGAGCTTTAACTCACATTTCTTGCTTAGCAGTAGTAAAAGGTTGACTGTTTCCTTGCAGAGTGCACAGTTGACTGAGATCATCAACAGTTTGATTGCCCCTCTCAACTTGTCCCCAACTTCATCACCCCTCTCTTCCAAATCCTGTAGCCATAAATGTCTGGCTAATGGCATTTACAGGAGGTAGGTATCAATGGAATAGCTTAGCTTTTAAATTCAACTTTGCCTATTTTATCTTATTTTGATTTTGTTTTGATATTTTAAGTATTATAGCTACTTTTTTTTATACATTAGGGGCTACTAGAGTACAATCAATATACCATGGATACATTTTTTGATAATATTAAATTTACACAATTAAGGTAATGATAAATCTAGGAATGAGGGAGAGAGATTTCTGGAAGTTTCATAATGTTTCTTAAAAAAAGAATAGTGGTGATAACATTTGCTATAGAAGTACTGCCTTATTTACTATACCTTCCATTTTGTAGCTTTTGTATTCTTGAGCTTGATGCTGTCGTTGCAGTGCATTCTGAGGAAAAAAGACCCTAGATATAGTTTAGGCACAGAAGATTGGTAGCTATCACCCATTAGATTCAGCTTAAGTTTTAATCATTTTGTATTTTAGCTTTATATAAGGTAAATTTTTTTCTGACCATAATAACTCCTATAATCATTAACAATTTATCTATATTAGCAAATATATATATATACTATGAATCCTAATCCTTTTTTGGGAACAGCATTTGTTGTGCTTTGTTTCCTTTTCCCTTAGAACTTTTCCTTTTGAAGATAAAATTAGAAGACGTACTAATAGAATATCATTTTATGTGTGCATTGTCTAATTTTTTTCAGATAAAATTGGAATGTTGGCTTCTTTGCTTTAATTACCATAGAGAACTAAGTGTAATTTTGGGAAATATTTGTATTAAAAATTATATAATTTATTATTTTAATAACTTTCTAATATAGCAGAAAATGAAAATTTATACCATGGTGAAAATTATGCTAAGTAGCCATCAAATTCTTTGTGAAATTAGTGGATGTAAACAAAGTCTTAAAATGAAAAGCTGAGGTGGGCAGATTGCATGAGCTCAGGAGTTCGAGATCAGCCTGGCCAACATGGAGAAACTCCGTCTCTACTAAAAATACAAAAAATTAGCCGGGCATGGTGGTGTGCTCCTGTAGTACCAGCTACTCAAGAGCCTGAGGCACAAGAATCACTTGAACCTGGGAGATGGAGGTTGCAGTGAGCCAAGATCACACCACTGCACTCCAGCCTGGGCAACAGAGCAAGACTCTGTCTCCAAAAAAATAAATAAATAAATAATAAAAAATAAAAAGCTGACATTTGATTTTTATTTCTAATTGGTTATTTTGAACATCTAATCTTTAATACTTTTACTGTTTTATTTATGTTGAGTTATGTATCCATTGTTCTATTGTGGGAACAGTTCTATTGGTTTTGCTTTATTTTTTCTCGACTTTATATTCATTCCTCATATCAGTGATAAAACACGTTGAAAGTAAAGATTCTTACATATTGTATAGGATAACTATGATATTTTCATTTATGAGAACGTATCCTAATTAGGAAAGTCATAATGTAGGTGAATGTATTTTAAGCTGGCCCATAAAACACATCAAATTGGTGTATAAGCATTGTGATTTGGGGCTAATCCCATTTTAGATAATACTTTGTTTACCTAATCAAGTACTACACAGTTGCACACATAGTTACGTGTGTGTTCATGTGTTTGTTAAATTTCATTTTAATATACTTGCCTGTATTTCTGGTCATTCATTTGCAAAGCATTGATTGCATAATTATTTATTGTATGCCACATAGTCAAGTCCTAGGGACACAAATATGAAGACAGAAGTCTTCACTTGTGAATAACTCACAGTCTGGTTGGTGAAACATGTAACTACTTAATAAAATATTATGTAATAAAAATTGAATTGTGTGTAGTTGTTTGAATACTGGCTTTTAATAACTGTTACACTTGAAAAAGATACCTCATAAAGATATGTAGATCCAAATGAAAGAAATGGAAAATTGGCCATGCTTACCAAATTACATTTTTTAATTCTGTCTACTAGTAGTTCAAAGGTTTTTGTTGAAATCAGCTACTGAATACTGTCTTTCCTCATGTCAATTAGTTGTTGCTACAACCTAATTGAAAAGGTTTGCTTTTGAAAGTTTTTAACAAGTTCAAAACCCATGAAAATGTTTTGATAGATTTAAAAGCAGGTAAAAATTTTGTTCTTCATGTTTTTTGAAGTGTGCTGATACCTGTTTTAATTAATTACATTTTTGGCAACAGTGAACTCTTTTTAAAATAGTTGGTACATAATGTGTGTTTCAAAAAGCGTTTATTTTCCCATTTGTTGTAAAAATATCATATTTTCCTTGAAGGAAAGGTATTTATTTTCTACCATTTGCTAGATAATGTAATACTTTATCTACTTTTTATCAAAGAGAAAGTGATCAAATTTAGAACAGTTGATAGTTATCTAAAATGCATAATTTATCTTTAAGCTTAATAGCTCTTATAAGTGTTTTGTTACTAGATAACCAGCAAACTACCATGTAAAACAAAAGATTTGGGGGGATACTCCTGACTCCTGATTTCATTAAAATGTTTTGTAAAGATTCCACAATTTGTGATAATATGTATAAAGAAATCTATAAATCTATTTAACCAGAAACATAGAAACCAGACTATATTGCAGATAAGAAGAATAATAACACTGAAAGAAAAGTAGCAAATTTTGAGGAAACGTGATCTATTGTTTAGTATGCCAAAGAGAGTACTGAAAATATCTATTGGTTTTGTCAGTAATGTGTTGAGACTTTAGCAAGAGAGACTTTGACAAAGAGCATGATGGAGAAAGAGGTAAGAGTGAATTAATAAGAGAATTGGAGAAGAAGTACAGAGAGGGAGTCAAGATTACCCTTCAAGGCCACTGATTTTAAAGGCAATGATAAAAGGGACATACAAAGTCACAGAAAATATTTTTGTTTTTAAGATGGAGGAAATTTAAGCATCTTTATTAAAATAAAGGGAAAGGAAGGAGCTACAGGTGAGAAATGTGGAAACACCTTATCACAAAGTTATGGAGGGATCTTATTACAGGATAAAATATGCCTGTTCCTTAAGAGTAGCATGAAATAGATTATGTGTGGATGCACTTGTTTCTGAGGTGATTATAGACTAATTAAGATTATAGACTAGTTAATCTGAGGTGATTATAGACTAAGACTAGTTAAGGGAGCCTGAGGAGCTTTGACAAGTAAAACATTTTTCCTTTTCCCTTCTTCCTTCTCATTTTCCCTCCCCTCCTCTCCTCTCCCCTTTATTTTTGGAGCCTGAGTAATCCACCTCTAGGAAAGGGTGTTAGTGGTTTCTAAGAAGTTTTTTTTTAAAATCCCTTAACTATAAATATGTTTATAATGAAAAGTACTTAATTGATGCTTATAAAACTAGTTAAGAATTCAACTTTTAAAATATTCTCTAATTGAACTTTCTATAAAATAAATACATAGTAGTGAAATTCTACAAATTTAAGTTTTTTAATGTTACTCATGTTTGAGAATATTACTATAGATTTTTTAAATTGGAGATACAATTTTATATTATAGCATTATATGAAATAGCTTTGATTCAAAGATATCTGGATTGAAGTAATGTGAAATGGATCTCTATGAGCCTTTTGACACTGGGAGTAGAATATCAAATGAGGCCTAATTTTATTTCTTATATCTTGCTATTTTCCAATACCTTTGTTATTTTTCCTTCACCTAGTTGTATATGAAGAAAACATCTTTCAGATTCAGAGGTTTTTAGGAGTAAGGGCTTGGTCTATTTAATGGTATTTCAGACTTGACACTTAAACCACAAAGCACTTTCTGAAGATGTCCTTGTTAAGCATATAAATACTTCTCAGAAGCATATAAATACTATTAATGTATTTATGTATTTATAATAAATGGGCAGGTAAGAAAACTCATAAGTATTTTTCAAAATTATAAAACATACATAACAAAAATTTACCATTTTAACTATTTTTAAATGTAAGTTTAATGGCATTAAATACGATCAAAATGTTGTGTAATCATCATCACCATCCGTCTTCAGAACTTTTTTTATCTTCTCAAACTGAAACTCTATACCCACTAAACAATACTTCCCATTCTTCCTTGCTCTCAGCTCCTGGCAACTACCACTTTACCTTCTATATGAATTTGACTACTCTAGGTACCTTTTAAGTGGGATCACATAGTGTTTGTCCTTTTGTGACAAACTTATTGTACTTAGCATAATATCACAATTTATCTACGTTGTAGCCTGTGTGTCAAAATTCCCTTTTTAAGGCTGAATAATATTCTATTTTTATATAGACAGCATTTGATCTGTGGATAGATATTTGATTGCTTCTGTCTCTTGGCTATTGTGAATAAGGCTGCTATTAACATGGATGAACAAATATATGTTTGAGTCCCTGCTTTTAATTGTTTTGGGTATTCTAGAAGTGAAATTGCTGGATTATGTGATAATTCTATTTTTAAATTTTGTTTATTTCAAAAATGAGAAATTAGCAAATGTTAATTGCCAAGCCAAAAGCTGAGAGAAAGCCAGAGCTCAAACAGCAAAGCACAGCAGTCTGCTTTTTTTGAGGCTAAATTTAGACAAAATTATATTGAAGTTTTGATATCTTTTGGGGGAAGGGAGGAGAGAAACTAAAACCAAATCCAGCAAAATCAAGCTGAAGTTTTAATAGATTGTGGAATGATAGGAAGATAAATCAGGCCAGTTGAGATGGCTCATGCCTGTAATCCCAGCACTTTAGGAGGCTGAGATGGGCAAATGGCTTGAGGCCAGGAGTTCAAGACCAGCCTGGCCAACATGGCAAAACCCTGCCTCTACTAAAAATACAAAAATTAGCTGGGTGTAGTGGTACATGCCTGTAGTCCCAGCTACTCGGGAGGCTGAGGCACGAGAATCTCCTGAATCCAGGAGGCTGAGGTTGCAGTGAGCCAAGATCATGCCACTGCCCTTTAGCCCGGGTGACAGAGTGAGACTCTGTCTCAAAAAAAAAAAAAAAAAAAAAAAAAAAAAATGAACATAGGTCAAAGCCCTTGGCTCTGCCCATGGCAGGAGGATGAAATAAAATCCTTGTATTTAGTAGGGACTATTCTCTTTTAGGGCCTATGCCATTACAGTAAAGGTAAATTAGAAGTAAAACTGTTTCCCTTTCCTCACCACTAGGGACCATAGGGAGATTTGCCTTGGGGCTAAGCAGAGCAGAAGATAAAAAAAAAAAAACCTATCTTTGAGATGTTCTGACCATGGTGGAGACTTTTTACTTGGATTTTCAATCCAAATTTGCATCAATGAGTGATCCAAGAGATCCCTAGTTTTAAGTGGTTCTGGAGTGGCAGAGGCAAATGCAGATTTCCTCTGGAGGAAGGCACCTTTTTTAGCGTTGGGAAATCCTCATGAATAATTTGCCAAGGGCAGGGATTAACAAACAGTCAAATATAATCAAACATATAAGGAGAAAGAGCAAGAAGAGTAAGAATAAGGAGCGCACAACAGACAGCAAAAAAAGATCATAAAGTTTTCAGATACTAGAATTACCAAACACTGATCACTTTAAAATGGTAGCCTGATTATAGAAATAAAAGATAGGCTTAAAATGCCAGCAGGGAACAAACTATATCAAGTTACATAAGCACATTTGGAAAAAGGCTAAAGACTTCTGAAAAATACTGAATATAATAACTAAGTAAGTGGTTTCTGCAGCAAACTGGACACAATTGAAGAGAGAATGTGTGACATAGAAGAAGTATTAGAAGAAAAGTTCCAAAATGTAGCAAAATATATGAAACAATGGAAAATACCGAAGAGTCATTTTAAAATGTAGAGAATATAGTGCGAAGGTCTAATATGATACTTAGTTGGAGATGTGGAAGAAGCACTATAGAATGAAATAGAAGCAATATTTGAAGAGAGAGTGACTGAGAAATTACTTGAACTGATGAAAGACACCACATTCAGAAAGCCAAACACATGTTTTGGATCAGGACAACTAAAAAGAAATCTACCTCTGGACATAGAGGAAATGTGAAAAAACAAAGATAAATGGAATGTCCAAAAGCAACCAGAAGTGGGAGAAAGACATAATCTTAATTGAAACATAGTTAGACTGATAGCTGACTTCTCAATAGTAATAACAGGAGCCAGAGTACAGTGGAATGGTACCATTAGTATGTTGAAAGAAAATAACTGTTTACCTAGAAACTCTATACACAGAGAAATCATCTTTCAGGTCTGAGTGTGAAGGACAAACATTTTGAGACAAACCAAGGCTGAGAGAGTAGACTAGTAGACTCTAAACATAAAGGATATACTTTGGGCAGTAGTATATTATCTGGATGGAAAATTTGAGGTGAAGAAGGGTTCAAGAACAAATAAAATGGTAAGTAACCGTATGGGCATGTGTAAGTGAACAGTAGTAAAATATGTTTAGTGGGGCTAAAAAAAGTCTATAACAGCAATAACATAGAGGTCAGAAGGAGGAAATCAATTCAGATTGTACTGAGGTGCTTGAATTATTCAGGATCTCAGTAAAAAAGTACTGATTTAGCTTTCATTATTCCTAAATTAAGTATAATAGAAGAGCTTCACATAAGAGGGGGCATTTCCTGAGTGCTAATAATGCTCTGTTTCTTGACTTGTGAGTGGTGGTTATGGGAAAGTGGAAGAGTAAGGGGAGTTATTGCTTCATATTTACAAGCTAAACATGAGATAAATGTTTTAAGTACTTATGCGTATGTATCTTATATTTCATATTTTTTAAAAGGTTAAGAAATATAGGATATAAACTATATACTTCAAAAAGGATAAATAGAAAATAGTCACATAGGAAGTCACATTTGCCTTCATAGTTTTGAAAAAATACTTAAATGACATTATTCATCCTAAACCTATGAAGAAAATTTGACTAGTCCCACAGGAATGTGATATTTAGTTTGTTGGTATGGAAACAAAGAATTAAATCTTATTTCATGTTACCTTAAAATTTGGTGATGGGGACTGATCTAGTTGTTGAGTTTATAATCCTTACCCTTTATCTGTCAAATCTGTCTTAATCTCAGATGTCTATTCTTTCCTGGTAAAAGTCATCTTACATACTTTTAGAAGGCAATGAAAAATGTCTAAAGGAAAGGACCAATAGCTACAGTTAATTGTCCTCTGTGACCTGAAAAGCACTCTTAAATTTAGTTGTGAATTTTGAGGTGCACACTGAGCTGAAATGTGTAAATTAATGCAAACATTACATATTATAGTAGCAATATAATAATAGGAAGTTGTAGAATGTTTATAGATATAGGTAAAAAGATGTATTTAAAAATAACATGGCTGGGCATGGTGGCTCATGCCTGTAATCCCAAGACTTTCGGAGGCTAAGGCAGGAGAATGGCTTGAGCCCAGGAGTTTGAGACCAGCCTGGACAATATAGTGAGACCTCATCTCTACAAAAATTTTTTAAAATTAGCTGGGCATGGTGGTACACACCTGTAGTCCCAGCTATTCAGGAAGCTGAGGTGGGAGGATCTCTTGAGCCAGGACAGTTGAGGCTGCAGTGAGCCATGATCATGCCACTTGCACTCCAGCCTTGGTGACAGAGTGAGACCCTGTCTCAAAAACCCCCAAAAAACAACAAAGCAGGACATTTGGTAATTTACTGTGATAATATATACTTTGTTTTACATGATTTTAAAAATTATTATGGTGCCTAAATATTTATATTCTCTGTTTCAAAAAATTTATAGTCTTAACCCACATTTGACAGTCACTCAGTGTCCCCTCTAATCCAAGTTCTACAATAATATTATCTTAAAGGGTAAATGTTGGGCCTGTTAAAATGTAGTATGCTACTCAACAGATCACTGACAAAGAGTTCAAATGTATGTCTTACAGTAAACATACCAGATATTGGGAGACAGTATATGGTTGTGTGAGAAGTAAATGAAATAGCATTTATAAAAACTCAGAACAAAACGTGGCACATAAGAAACAGCCTAATAATGTTAGCCATTGATATTGTAATGTGAGGACATAAAGTATATTAAACTTTTAGATATAGTCTTATTTATTTCTTATCTTAGATAGTATACTAGTCATTGATTCAGCTATTCTTACTGTTTAAAAAAAGCGCTTCAATGTGGCCTGAATTAGGATAAGAATTTGAGGGCATTTGTAGGTATCCCTTTGCACACAACTGTGTAGATGGCACAGTAGGCCAGCTGTTACTAAAGACATTCATTATACAGTTACTAGGAGTCAGTGAGGCACAATTGTTCCATCATCTCTTGGGAAGTTGTTTTCTTTCTTGCCTTTGGTCTACTTGCCTTTGGGACTCTGTAACTAAATCAAGTACTCTAAAAATCAGCATAAACACACCTTTGGGTTTTATTCTCATACAAAAATCTGTCTCCTCAAAAGACCATCTTGGGACATTTAATCTCCCCTGCACCCCTCTTCCCAAAAAGATTTTAACTTTTCATTTTTAATCAATTATAGTGTTTTTATAATTTAGTGTCTTGAGGGCAAAGTAGTTATGAGAATACACAGCTTTTATATATTTTGTTTGCTTTAGACATTTTGTGACTTGGGCAGGTGTGTTAATCTCTTTACACCTCACTTCTTTATTTTAAATTTAATGGAACATATTTTCTAAAGTAGTTACTAGTGTTAATATTCTTCCATTTTAAATATTTTAAGGAATTCTATTTTTTCAAACAAATACACAGTAAAAACATAAAGGTTTCAATCCAACCTAATATGTGTCTTTATAACATCACTGTTTTACTCTTTTGGATGTAATAATTTTATGTTAGCCTAAATCAAGAGAATTGGTAAATAGAGAGAAATTACTGTACTCAATGTGTCTTAGTGACTTTAAACCCTACCCTAGAAACTATATGGGAAGAGGTATCCATGACAATAAGAGGACTGTGGATTCCACTTAAGTTCCAAAAACTTTTTCAATTAAACTTTTGGGAAGAATTGTTTAAATAAAATGTATTCCACATTGCCTTTTTTGGGTGGCACTGAACTTAATTTTCTCCCCAAAATGTATCAGTCATTTAATGAGATTCTGCTTAAGAAATTTAGGACACCCATTTGTGAGGGTAAATTCCATTCATCAGGGCAAACACAGATTGCAGGTAGCCCTGGAACTGAGGAATAGCTTTGATTTTTGGTAACATTTGCAAGTCCACAGCTTCCTGATCAACCTTACACTACTCTGTAATTTCATATGTCTCTTTTTTGGTGTTGAAAACCCCACCTCCCTGATGTCTGGGCTTCCACAGCTGCTGCTTCTTAAAGTAAGCATCAGTATGATGTTTGAGGATTTCATATTGCTGAGAGCAATTTTTGTGGAGGTGGTGATGGCACATTTCTGGTGTGTTCCTCATAGAGGAACTCGATTGAGGACCAGAGATCCAGTTACAAGTAACAAGCCAATGCCCACCTGCTTCAGGAAAATCACCATCTTGCCTCTGTGGCGGCCAGTGAGGATGATCAGCATGCTCCTGGGAGCCGGCTTGCAGTTTTCTCACATGCTAACTGGCTTGCAGTTATTTGCTGTGGCTCAACAGCTTTCAAGGCACGTCTTCCCTAAGATAATATCAAGGCAATTTGTGAAGTTTAACCACCTGGGTACCATTGTTCTTGTCACCACCAACTGATTTTCTAATGGCTGCAAGAACCTTTCTGTTTTCTATCTTGGATTCATTGGGTGAGTATTTCCTTTTATGCATGTCTTTCCTAGAATACGTAGCAGATCGGGAATATCCGCCAATTCTTCTGACAATGACAGGATTTCGGCCTTTGGATTTTTAGCTTGAAGTTACCCCTTTTCACCTTGCCACTAGTGTCAGCCTTCTTGCCTTCAGGCTTCTTCTCCTTAGTATCCATCTTCTCAACTTTTTCACCTGCCATCTTGTAAGATGGGGAAGAGCTGAACTTAATTTTTTTGATAACTCAGGTTCATCACCATGATCACATTCTCAAGGGTTACTGAGATAAATAGCTGTATATCTATAAAACAATTCACTGAATAATTAACTAGTACCTACTGAGTGACTTCTGTGTGCCAGGCATTTGGATTGGATACCAGGTATATGATAATGAACAAAACCAGATGGAATTTCTATCTTTGTGATATAAAGTCTGGTTGTGAAAAAAAATGACACCACCTAAATGATCACACAAATGTATAATTTTAAACCTTGATCAAGTGTTATAAATAAAATTTTCATTGTTAAGAATATTACTTTGGAATTAGATCACAGTTCAATCCCAAATTGACCAATTGGTAGTATTGTGATCTTGCACAGCATCTGAATCAGATAGAATGAGAACAGCCTGTTTTCTGGGTTGTGTTGTGAAGATAAATGAGGTAACAAATGTGATGTTATTTTGTTAATTTTTTACGTGCTTATTGTCTGTTTTCCTGGACTTGAACATAAGCTTCAGGAGAGTAAGAATTTTTTGGTCTATCTTACTGAACTGTTGTTTTTCTTAGTACTTGGATCAGAGAGTCACATCATGGGCATGAATTAATATTTGTTGAATGAATGAAATGTTGTTCATGATTTCTTGCCCATACTCAGCATTCATAAGGAATATTTTGTACTTAACATATTTTTTCTTCCCTGTAGTCAGATCGATATTCTATTTGTTGCTTTCGTGGCTGTCTCTTGCAGTTCTGCTTCTCTTCATAATTTGACTCTGGACTAGAAAATCAGATAACCAATGTGATAGATGACACAGATGTCTCTGTAATAAGAGATATTTAAAAAAATCTATAAGAGAGAAGTCCTCTCTTAAAAATAACAGGAGGATGGCCAGGCATGGTGGCTCATGCCTGTTAATTCCAATAATTTGAAAGGCTGATGCAGGAGGATCACCAGCAGTTCAAATCCAGCTTGGGCAACATAGGAAGACTCCATCTCTACAAAAATAAAAAAAATGAACCAGATGTGTTGATGCATGCAGTCTCAGCTGCTTGGGACGCTGAGGTGGGAGGATTGCTTGGTCCCAGGTGGTCAGGGCTGCAGTGAGCCATGACCGTGCCACTGCACTCCAGCCTAGGTGACAGAGCAACACCCTGTCTCAAAAAAAAAAAAAAAAAAAAAGGAACAGGAGTGAACTTTCATGCATAAACTTACTGAGATCTCTTTTTGTTATTTAAAGGCCTTTTAAACATTTCAGCTACATTCTATATATATAGTTGATGTTGCCAGATAAGGAATCTCATAAATGAAAAGTTACAGTTCTTCTAATAAAGCATGCTTATTATAGCTTTATATCACATTATATCATAATTTTTGTATATAATTAAGTTAGAAGAAATTTAAATTTTTAATTTTTAAAGGTTAGCCTCATTCTGTTTGTATACTAATTTTTGTGGATCATATAGAACTTTTGTTTGATATAATTCTCTTAAGTATTTAAGTATTAACTCATACTTAAATATGAATTCTTCGTAATTTTAAGTATTAATTGTAATGATCTGTCCTCACAGTGCATTTAAAGTAAACTTACCTGGTTAATTATTTCCCAGGGCATGTTTGCACACTTGCTATTTATTGATTACTAACTCCTATCTCTTATTTAATAACAATATCTCCTAGAAAAGTGTCAGAGTTTTTTTTTTTTAGCTTTATTAATCTTGGCAGTATGGTCTCAGATGACTCACCAGGAACTGTGCAACTAAGAAGATTGAGTCTTCAAACAAATGAAGCATTACATTTTATTATCATAGGGATAGTTTTTGGTTTTCAGATCGCATACTCTAAAATGAAGATAAAATGTTATAAATTAATCCTTGTTTATCCCATGGGGTATTATCTTTGAGAAAGTGAATTCCTACTTGAAATAGTGTCTAGATTTTTGTCATTGTTTGTTTTGTTTTTGCTTTAATGAGTCCCAGAATATGACATGAAATTAAATTCCAATGAATTATTGCCATGCTATTTATTTCTACTAATGATAATTATCTCATGTGACATGCAACTATCCTTTCTTAATTGGATATCATAATTGAAAAACTACAGTTAGGCTGGCAAACTAATCACATAAAAAGTAAATTTTTTACCCTCAATATTTTCAATAGTCACTTCTCAATAATGAGAAAACATTGTTTGTTACAAGCATATTCTAAGTTGATGTTTTCAGTATAATTTTGGATTCCTGTGAATGACAATATTATATATAATAATTATTAAATATTTAATTATAATAAATATTATATACATAGTTTACTTTTTCCTTTATAACTCTAAGCCTAAAACCTAATATTATATAAGTGAATATATTAATAAATTGTGGTACAAGATCTAATATGTAACTATACAAAATTATGTATGTAGAAAGTATATAATCATATGGAAACATGCTTATATTGAAATATTAAGTGGAAAAATGACATTAAAATTATAGTACAGTATGATTTTATAGAAAAAAGATGTGAAGGGTATAAATGAAAACTATATTTCTGTTGAGAAGATGGGATTTTGAAAAATATTTCAGCTTTTATTCAAGTTTTTTTGTATTTTTGTTTTCCTTAAAATAGAGAATAGAAATTATCTGTAAGTGTCTCAGATCAGACAAATATTTGACAAACTTTATGTCTCAATTATCAGGTAGAAAAGTATGGCTATCATATTGGTTTCCTCGTCTCTTTGCCTTTATGTGTTAAAAAGTCCCACTTTAAGTTAAGAGCCAGAGATAAGAATGACAGTTCTATAATAATTGGTCTTTTCCCCCTCTACTTTTATTGTGGAAAACTTCAGAAATATAGAAAGCATAGTAAAGTGAACCCACATATTCTCAGCTTTAACAGTTCTCAAAATTTTGCTAATTCTTTTGTTATTCCTTTTCCTGACACACTTTCTTTTTCTAGGCATTTGTAAAGCAGTTTCTAGTGATTGTTATTTTAACTGTAAATAGTTCTTTATATTTCATTGATAAGCCTTTTAAGATACCTACCACTTTATTATCACATTTAATACTGTTAACCATAATTTGTTAGTCTTGAAATTCTCTATCCATATTCAAATTTCTGCAGTTGTCTCAAAATTATCTTTTTATGATTAATTTGTTAAAACCTGTATCCAAAGTCCATAAATTACATTTGGTTATTATGTCTCCTAAGTCTCTTTTATTTTCAGTAGCCATTTCAAAATGTATTAGACATCCTAATAAAAGAGAAAAAAAAAGGCTGGGCGTGGTGGCTTACGCCTGTAATCCCAGCACTTTGGGAGGCCGAGGCGGGTGGCTCATGAGGTCAAGAGATCGAGACCATCCTGACCAACATGGTGAAACCCCGTCTCTACTAAAAAATACAAAAATTACCTGGGCGTGGTGGCACATACCTGTAGTCCCAGCTACTTGGGAGGCTGAGGCAGGAGAATTGCTTGATCCTGGGAGGTGGAGGTTGCAGTGAGCCAAGATCCTGCCACTGCACTCCAGCCTGGTGACAAAGTGAGACTGTGTCTCAAAAAAGAGAAAAAAAAAAGAAAAGAAATCACTATATTGCTCAGAGTATATTTTCTTGCCATCTTTTTAATATAGTCTTTTCATAGTTGAGCTCTATTAGAAGTAATTTTATATCTTTTTTCAGTTAATATTATATCTGAAGCTTTTTATACTTAAAATAGTTATTTCCCACTTCAGTACCTACAATAAGATGAATCTTAATTTTTCTTTTTAAGACGGAGTCTCGCTCTTGTTGCCCAGACTGGAGTGTAGTGGTGCGATCTCGGCTCACTGCAACCTCCATCTCCTGGGTTCAAGCGATTTTCCTGCTTCAGCCTCCTGAACAGCTAGGATTACAGGTGCCCGCCATCATACCTGGCAAATTTTTGTATTTTTAGTAGAGATGGGGTTTCGCCATGCTGGCCAGGCTGGTCTCGAACTCTTGACCTCAGGCGATCTGCTCATGTCAGCCTCCCAAAGTGCTGGGATTACAGGCATGAGCCACTGTGCCCAGCCTTAATTTTTTTAGATACTACATCTTGTTTATAAAGAATGTCATTTTACAGTGTACTACAACACATTTTCTTATTGTTAGAGTTGAAGAGACTTCCATTTTTGAGTAAGAGGTAGAGTTTCTCTACTTATTACCCAGAGTAAGGGAAATGGTCTAGGAACTGTTTTCTCTATACCAGGCAATGCCAGATCTTGATCTATTTGATCATTTGAGAGAGGTATTTACTTTTGCCAATTGGAGGATAAGTAATCCTCCTATTCTTATTTTTTATTAGTTTCTTACGTTTTGTTTGTTTTTTTTTTTTTTGAGTTGTTGTTTTTCGAGATTTTTTTTTTTGAGATGTTGTTTTTTGAGATTTTTTTTTTTTTTGAGATGGAGTCTCACCGTATTAGCCAGGATCGTCTTGATCTCCTAACCTCGTGATCCGCCCAAATTTGATTACTGCCATCCTAAATGCCATTGGGTTATCTGAATATGTGATACATTCATATCTCCCAGTACTATCAAGGATAAAGGAGGTAATAAATTCAGATATTGACAGGACTTTGCGTAGCAGGTAAAGTATGGAAAAGGTTGCTGCCTACCTTAGTTACAATAGGTTGAATTCATCAAAGGACTTCCAACTGGAAAAGGAGAAACTTGAAATAGAGATTACAAGTCATGCGATAACTATGATTCTTAGTTGCATATGTTTATGGATATATTAGTTTCCTAGGGCCGCTGTATTTTAAGCCACTAATTGTGTGGCTTAAAATAACAGGTGTTTCTTATTACACAGTTCTGGAGGCTAGAAGTTCAAAATTAAGGCGTCAAGATCATACTTCCTGTGAAGGTTCTAGGGAATCCTTCTTTGCCTCTTCCTAGCTTCTGGTGGTTGCCTGCAGTTCCTTGACTTTCCTTGTAGGACATACACATATCACTCCAACCTCTGCCTCTATCTTTACGTGGCATTCTTTCTTTGTGTGTCTCTTCTTGTAAGGAAATCACTGATTTGATTTAGGGCTCATCCTCATCCAGTGTGTCCTTATCTTAACTAATCACATTTGCCGAGTATTTCCAAATAATGTTACATTCTGAGGTTCTGGGTAGACATGAGCTTTGAGGAGACACTATTCAACCCAGTATAGTGGGTGTGGGTATTTGTGTATAGGTGTATGGATGGACGGGGACACCTAGGAAACTATCATAAATAATTCTTCAGAGTTAATTTCTACTTTTACTTAAGTAGTTTAATTTGAGAATGGTGTGAATGTGGGGGAAATGTTAGAAACCACTGACTAAAAACCATAGTTTTAAATTATATGTTGAATAAGTCCTTATTTGCTGCTGTTCCTTGAACTTAGTTTCCTTGGCTCCATAGTGTATTTTAAAGCAAAGGGCAGGACATATGCACCATGAAGTGGTAATATGAAAAGATGGAGGCCATTAGCATAGCATGTGCTGGTATTGGTCTATTTTTCCATAAAGTATAGCTCTTCAGTTCATCATTGTCCTGGTATACAACGGAAATCTTTAATTATGACCTTCTTACTGTGAGTAATTCCTGGCTTTTGAGGATATCTTAAGGATATGGATCTTTCACACTCCTATGCTGAAGATCTTTGAATTTTCCTGTGCTTGACATCGAGTGCTGAATGTAGTTTAGTACACGTCTTAGATTCCAAATGTCTAAAAGCATTTTTATCACACATCATTAAGTAGCAGCATTTTCCAAAGCAGTCATCTATCATGTTGTAATCTTTCTGATTGGATGGTAAATGCATCCTTACAAATTATCAGCATTATAGTATTTCATCAAAAATGGAATATGCACTTTGGGAGGCTGAGACGGAAGGATCGCTTGAGCCCAGGAGTTCCAAACCATCCAAGAAATTTGACAAGACTCTGTCTCTATGGAACATAAAAAATTAGCCAGGCATGGTGGCATGCACCTGTAGTCCCAGCTACTCAGAGGCCTGAGGCAGGAGCATCACTTGAGCCAAGGAGGTTGACACTGCAGTGAGCTATGTTCATACCAGATGCACCCCAGCCTGGGAGACAGAATGAGATTCTGTCTGAAAAACAAAAAACCCTAACTTTGTAAACCAAAGAGTCAGATTTAGAAGGAAACTTCAAGGCAGTGAAAATATATATCTTTTTTTAACGTTGTCTTGTAGCCTTCTATTTAGAGCTTCTTTGGCTCTTAGACTAAAATGTTCAACATTTACTCATTCACCAAACTAATTATTTAGGTGTAGTGTGTGTTATGCATATGCTCTACTAAACCCAGGGCTGGAATGATAAACCTGACTACATATATGTATGTACAGTATTTCTCCATTCCCTCAACAAATAATCATTGTGTATCTGCTATATGTAAGGCATAATATCAGGAATTTCTGATGCAAGGATAAACAAAATAGACACAGTCTCTGCACTACTGACAGTCTAGAGAGGAAGACAGATTAATCAGATAATCATGCAAATAAATATAAAATTATCACTATGGAAATGCTAGGAAGGAGAGGTGAACAGTGAGTGTTCACCTTTCAGAGCTCAGGGAATTTGACCTAGTCTTTGGAGGGAGATCATGCAGGAGCTAGAAAACTTCCCCAAGGAACTGACTTTGGATCTGAGAGTTAGATGATTATTGGAAATTATATAGTGAAGAGGATGTGTGAAGATTCTAGGAAGCAAAAATAACATGTAGATCTTGTACAGTATGAAGTGTGAATTATTTATAAAGGAAGCAGTATGGTTGGAAATGTCAACCTAAGGAAAGAAAATGAGGCAGAATGAATATAGAGACTTTATTTGGGTCAAGGTTGAGGACTGCAGCCTGAGAAACATTGGGAAGTGCTCTATTTGGCCTTTGCTACAAGCAGGTTTTTTTTGTTTGTTTGTTTTGTTTTGTTTTTTTGAGACAGAGTCTTACTCTGTTGCCCAGGCTGGAGTGCAGCGGCACAGTCTTGGCTCACTGCAACCTTCACCTCCCTGGTTCACAGGATTCTCATGCCTCAGGCTCCCGAGTAGCTGGGACTACAGGCGTGCACCACCACGCCTGGCTGATTTTTGTATTTTTGGTACAGACGGTTTCACCATGTTGGCCAGGCTGGTCTCAAACTCCTGGCCTCAAGTGATCCACCTGCTTCAGCCTCCCAAAGGGCTGGGATTACAGGCATGAGCCACCGTGCCCAGCCACAAGCAGATTTTTAAAGGCAAAAAGGGACAAGGGACTTTATCTAAGCCCACAAAAGGGGCTGATACAAATTTATGTTTGACATGAATTCTTACTGGTTTACAAAAGTAACATTGATTACTGATTGGCTATATGTTGTTGAACTATAGTTTGGTAAGGTGTCTAATGTATAGTATGTTTTGGCTACTTGGTGTCAGTTAGTCTATAGGCCACATAGCAAGTGGCTTCAAGAGTTAAGTATTTAGCTCAAGCGGGGAGCAAGACATGACTGCTGTCACATTTTTGTTTGTATAAACAATTTTTTATTTTTGTAGAGACGGTCTCACTTTGTTGCCCAGGCTAGATTCAGACTCCTAGGCTCAAGAAATCCTCCTGCCTCAGCCTGCTGAGTAGCCAGAACTATAGGCATGCCGTGTCACATTTTAATGCTTCTCTGGGCCTGGTAATTTAAAGGGACTTGCATTTCTCCGATTAAAAATTTGTTTTCTTTCTCAGAACACAGAGAACAAGGGAAAGCATCATGCAAGATGAGACAAGAGAACTATGGCAGAGGCCAGACCTATCAGGGCCTTTTAAAAGATTAAGGATTTAAGTCTTTCAAGAGCAATGGGAGGATGTTGGAAGATTTTAAGCAGTGTGTGTGTGTGTGTGTGTGTGTGTGTATGTATGTTGTAGGGTGGCAGGGCAGGTATGACAGGATCAGATTGTTCTTTCCAAATAATTGGTATAGAAGGGACTAGAAGGGAAAATGTGGATGAGGGAGACCAGTTTCAAGGCTACTGAGTAACCCTGGTACAAGATAGCTTGGATTAGGGAGGAGGCCAGGGAAATATAGAAAGGTATAAGCCTGAAACCCACTTTCACTACTTCCCCATCTTCAATTATTTAATTCCTTTTCAGAACAAGTTATGTTATATGCCTGCAACCCAAAGGATCTAAACTGTATCATTTGGAAGACTTTTTTTATTCTCCAGCTTCCAGTTAGAAATCTTAAAAAAAAAAAAAAAAGTAATGTGTTGCTTCAACTGGTTCTCTCCCACTTGTAAGTTTGCTTTTTTAGAAGTACAATGATAACTATATATATATATATATATATATATTTTTTTTTTTTTTTGGAGACAGAGTCTTACTCTGTTTCCCAGGCTTACAGGGGCTCAATCTCAGCTTACTGCAACCTCTGCCTCCCAGGTTCAAGCGATTCTCCTGCCTCAGCCTCCAGAGTAGCTAGGATTATAGGTATGGGCCACCAGGTCCGGCTAATTTTTGTATTTTTAGTAGAGACGGGGTTTAATTATGTTGGCCAGGCTGGTCTCGAACTCCTGACCTCAAGTGAACCGCCCACCTTGGCCTCCCAAAGTGCTGGGATTACAGGTGTGAGCCACTGTGCCCAGCCGATAATTATATTTTGATAATTATTCTACAACAATATTTGATGGTAGCCTATTGCATCCTCAGTTTCTAGGGTTTCATAGGTACACTTTAATCTCAGTGGGAACACTAAGCTTTATCATTTATTGAAATATTCTTTTTCTTCTGGACCTTCTCCTCTTCTTATTATGACTTTAAAAAAATTTTTTAAGGACTGTCATCTGGCCAGGCGTTGTGGTGCACATTTGTAGTCCTAGCTACTCAGAAAACTGAGGCCGGAGGATCCCTTGAGCCCAGGAATTTGAGGCTGCAGTGAGCTACAATTGTACTACTGCCTTCCAGCCTGGGCAACAGAAGGAAACCCTGTCTGTAAAAAAGAAAGAAAGAAAGATTTTTAAAAAGAGATAAACCTTATTTTTTTTTTTAAAAAAAAAAGAATGTCGTGTGATGATGGTGTCTTATATTGATTTATTAATGATATCCTTGTCTTACAGATACCATTAAGTTCCTATTTTAGTCAATACTTAATTACCTGAATCATCATCTCCTGGGGAAAAAGCATTAGATTACAGAGGCACAGGATCAGCCTTGTGTTGTCTTCCTCAAAATTTTCTCAGGATTTTCCTCATGTTTTGCTTTCAGTGAGGTTCATTCATTGGGCCGTCTCATTATTGTTAATGTGCGAAATAAGTGAATTTATCAGTGGTTTACAATAACCATTTACAATAACCTTCATCCATTATTTATGGAAATGATTTTGTACTACATTAGCTTTGATAAGAATATGCAGTTTGCACATTGATTAGTAGTGAAATAAACATATTTCACATCTTTAAATTTCCATGCATTCCTTCATTTATTTGAGGATAGATGTTGATGATACTTTGCAAGAATTCTTATTAATTAGAAAGTGTTAGAATCTAAGGATAAATTGCCTGCAGTTGGGAACATAAGAAAAGGAATAAAACTGAACTTTTTTTTCTCTGGTAATATGTTAGCCCCCTTAGAAATTTAAAAATTATATACTGTAATGCACCACATAATGATGTTTCTAGTCAACGAAGGACCACATATACAACAGTGGTCCCATAAGATTATAATGAAGCTGAAAAATTTATATTATCTAGTGACATGGTAACTATGATAATGTTGTAGAGCAATGCATTACTTTTTCTGTTTTAGATACACTAATACTTACCATGTCTACCATGTTACAGTTGCCTACAGCATTCAGTATGGTAACATGTTTTACAGGTTTGTAGCCCAGGAGCAAGAGGCTATACCATATAGCCTAGGTGTGTAGTAGGCTTTACCATCTAGGTTTGTGTAAGTACACTCAATGGTGTTCACACAAATAAAAAATCACCTAGTGATGCATTTCTCAGAAGGTATCCCCATTGTTAAGTGACACATGACTGTATAACATTTAGTGACACAAATGATAAGCTTTCCAATTATCTTTAAGCCAGCCTATTAGCCTCTAGCCAGTTCAGAAGTTGTGTCCTTTCATTTCATAAGATGAGGGCTCATATTCTTTGGGCTAAGCCTTCTGTGGGCAGGGGAAAGCTAACATCTCATTAACAACTGGAGTTGTAAATAGTGGTAAAAGTTAGTTAAGTAGGTCTCAGGCTCTGGAATAAGCTTTTAATTTTCCCTAGACACGTCCTTGAGCAATGTCTTTTAAGAGCCAGTGTAAGTTCTGCCTAAAGGTGCTTCTGACTTGCTGGACAAAGAACCTCTTTTGGTGCTGGATCTACTCCTAACTTCCTGGATCCTACTTCTCCTAACTTAACTGCCTCTAATGCCAGCTACCTACTGAAACCTGTCTTCTTCTTGACCTCGACTCACTTCTATGCTAGCCACTTAGCCTGTTCAGTGCCTAACTTCATATTGGCTCTCCTGTATGCCTTCTACTCCCCCTTGATATGACAGAAAATAAAATCTAGCTGTGAGATTGGACCTGTTAATTTGAGAGAAGCATTATACCCTAAATCTTTCTTAGCCATCAACATGATGAAAGATTTTTAGAACCTTTTATTTACCGAGACTTAAAGCATTCTTGCTAGAGCTCTCTGGAGACTTAATATTTTAAAAGTGAGGTAGTTGTCATCAACTCTTTTTTTCTATACTGGTCTGGCCAGTAGTGCATAAGCAATTATGTATTTGTTGAATGTATGATAGTCACCAAATGCCATATTTAATTATTCTATTTAGTTTTACCAACACAAGCCATTCAGACACCTTTATTTCTGGTTTCTTATTACTATGTAAAGCATTCTTGAATTATTTACTTTATCCACAAGCTAATATAATACTTTATAGTAGCCATAAATATGATTCAAAAACAATACTGCTATAGAAAAACCATATTTTATATTTACTGGTAAACACCAATTCTACTTGAACCAAACAGCATATTTAGAACTTATATATTGAACAGCAGTGTCACATAATAGCAGATTCATTTGTTAATATTAGAATACTAAATTGATTAGCTTTTGTCTACATAACTAAGATTAAAATTGGTACCTTGTAGGGCTGAAAAGCTTAATTATTGTATATATACAATATATATAATACAATAGTGTAAATGAAGTTAAATTTATGTGGCAACGAGGGTTATCATCCTCCTGATGTTCTGATATTGTAAAATATTTGAAATATTTAAATATAATTTTTAAAAAATAATATAAAGAATAAATATAAAATTATGCTCTTTTCATGTGTAGCTTAGGTGATCTATTTCATTATTTTATAGTTGTTGTTTCTGTAGCATTGGAAATTTAAAAATCCTAAAATATAGTAGGGTTACAGCTCTGTTTCAAAATTCACTGAAATGTTATTAATATGTAGTGCTTATATAAGAGCAACTAATAGCTGGGTGCAGTGGCTCATGCCTGTAATCCCAGCACTTTGGGAGGCCAAGATGGGTGGATCACCTGAGGTCAGGAGTTCAAGACCAGCCTGGCCAACATGGTGAAACCCCATCTCTACTGAAATACAAAAACTAGCAGGTAGCAAGCATGATGGCAGATGCTTATAATCCTAGATACTTGGGAGGCTGAGACAGGAGAATCACTTGAAACCAGGAGACGGTGGTTGCAGTGAACCGAGATCGCACCACTGCACTCCAGCCTGGGCGGCTGAGTGAGACTCCACCTCAAAAAAAAAAAAAAAAAAAAAAAAACTAATAATGGAGTGATGACTTTAGCTCTTTTAAAAACCTGTAATCTATGTATTTTCATCATACACAAAAAGAATTTTGTGTAAATAGTTAAAATACTGTAATTGACATGAATTATTGTTTTACAATGAGCAATTATATTACAGTAGTAAACTCATGAGCATTTCCTAACTTATAGTGTATTTGTTTTGCAGGAGAAAATAGATGTAAAGATGGTTTTCACAACTTGAATATGTAATTTCCCATTAATACAAAATATTTTACCAGTTGTTACCACAAAATTGGTTAAAATTAATATTCTTCTGTCACAATAGATCAAGGCAATTTACATTTAGTTTTCTTTGTCTTTTTTGTTTGTTTTGTTTTGTTTTATTCCCTTCCCACCCCCTAATTATTTCATGGCATTTCAGTGCATCAGAGAACTTAGATGAGCTGTCTTCCTCCAGTAGCTGGTTACTTAACCAGAAGCACAGTAAGAAAAAGAGAAAAGACAGGACAAGATTGAAATCTTCATCCTTGACTTTCATGAGTACATCAGCCCGAACAAGGCCACTTCAGAGTTTCCACAAACGAAAACTCTACAGATTGAGCCCTACTTTTTATTGGACTCCACAGGTAAGGCTGCCTTTGGGAAGAAAACATGATCAAAGATTCACCATCAGCATATTTCGTGTATGAGAAGATGTAGATTGTTATTTAGAATAACACTTATTTTGAATAATTACATGTAGAAAACTTACAAATATAGTTTATAAATGATATAGTAGATATTAATAATATTAAAGTGGACTTTAGTAATTTTTTAAACATTGCAAGCAGTGTACTCTGAAACTTCTCACATCCCCAGTTTTTTAAAAAAATCTATTATGCCTAAACTAATTTGAGAGAAAATGAAATGTCAAGATGATTTTTAAAATGTACTGGCAAAGATAAGAGGGTAAACACAAATGTACTACAAATTTGTCTCATAAATATTTGCTCAGAAGAAGAAAATCTGCACAGCTGTCAGTTATTTTGGAAGAAGTAACATTGCTTTCCTTTTTAGGTTTGATATTTATTAATCTTGTTGAGTGCTCCTTTTCCTTCTTCTAGAACATAAGCAATACAATTTTAGATGCCCATGCTTACAATTTTTACAAATTAAGTATACTTCATTAGAAACATTCATTTTGTAAAACATATTTTTCATGTGTGAACAAAATAATGGGTATACTTCCTTTAGTGTACTTTTAAACCAGCTGTGATGAAAAGCAAAATAAGTTATCTCTACTTCTTGCTGGATATGCTTCCCCGACAATTATGTTAGATTTCTTAATATATCAAAGGAAAGAAATTATTGATACTACTATTTAATATTGTTTCTGATTATCATTACGTTATCTATTTAAATATGTTTATTAAAATAAAGATGCTTTGTTTTATTAGGAACCAATTTTAAGCTCTTTTACTGGGGTCCAGTTATAAATAGGAATGTGGATTCTGACAAATTAGCTTTCATTAAAAGACTTTTCCTGCCGGGCGCGGTGGCTTACGCCTGTAATCCCAGTACTTTGGGAGGCCAAGGCAGAGGGATCACTTGAGGTCAAGAGTTCGAGACTGGCCTGGCCAACATGGCAAAACCCCGTCTCTACTAAAAATACAAAAATTAGCCCAGCGTGAAAAATACAAAAATTTGCCCAGCGTGGTGGCAGGTGCCTGTAATCCCATCCACTAGGGAGGCTGAGGCAGTAAATCTGATTTCAAAGCCCATGTTCTTTTTATAAACATTTATAGCAACAAAAATAAACCAAACCTTTTGTGGGCCTGAAATCAGTAAAGACAGTATATTTCAGGGTTTGTAAGGTTAGAGGTATTAGGAAATATATAGAAAAGATGGGTTTTGAAAGATAAGCAGAGTTTTGAAGGTTGTGGTGAAGAGAAAGAAAGGATTTTAAGTGAATAAGTGGAACAAAGATGAAAAAAGTGATGGAGAATAGCAAATTCTGTTACCCTCAGCCTATCTCCCATATTGTCAGCCCAATAATTATTTACCTTTCTAAACTTAATTTAAATGTCATTTCTCTCAGGAAGCCTTCCTTGACATGCCCAGAATGGTATATGTATTGTTATAGCACCCTGTTTTAACCTTGCTAAGTTGGAATTTATTATACTATTTTATAATCATTTCTTTTCTGACTTTTCAGAAAAAAGTATGGTATGTTTTTAGATAATAGGGGCTGTATCTTTTTATTTCCAGATCTACAGGGCCTTGAAGAGTACCTGTCTGATAGAATGTGCTCAATAAATAATTGTTTAATGTGTTAAAGAATTAATGAAGTGGAACATAGGAAAATATTTAAAAGGGAATAGAGAATTGGAACTCTGTGTGTGTGTGTGTGTGTGTGTGTGTGTGTGTTTCCTAGATTTGCCTACTGCAGTGGTCTAGAATAGTGATATTCCATATCCCATAGAACTTTCTTTTTTTTCTTTATGGAAAGTCTTGAGAACCATAGAACTTTCTGTAATGATTCAAATGCTCTATAAATCTATACTGTCCAATATGGTAGCTCCTAGACACATGTAGCTATTGAGCACATGAAACATGGCTTATGTAATTGAGGAACTGAGTTTCTTTTTTTTTGTTGTTTTTTTAGAAGTCTCGCTATGTTGCCCAAGCTGGTCTTGAACTCCTGGGCTCAAGTGATCCTCCTGCCTTAGCCTCCCAAAGTGCTGGGATTACAGGTGTGAGCTACTGTGCCCATCCTGAATATTTAATTTATTTTGTTTTTAATTTTAATTTAAGTAGCCACATGTGAGTAATGGCTACCAAATTGGACAGCACAGATGTAGACTCAGATTTATCCTGATAAGTAATCAGCATGTCTGGAACTCATATTTTGTTTTCTAATACCATTTCCTACTAAAAGGAATCGGGGATTTCTGGAGAAATGGCTGGTCTCCAGGGCTGGGGAAGAAAAGGTATGATTATCCTGGAACATCGTAATGTTAACAGAAAGCAAGGAATTGTTTAAAAAAATGATAGAGGCATGTTGAAAGAACACAGAAGCTAGCTTGAAGAGGCCCCTACTGGCCAAATCTAGGACTATTTGGCATTAAAATAAATAAGGACAATATTGAACCATTGAAAAAATAGGAACTCATGAGTCCATACTGATGATAGATAAATTGGTGAAAAGGAAAACTTTTCCATATGCTAGGATGCTGATTAATAAATGTGGAATAAACAGTCAAATTAGGGAATCATTTTGCAAACATCATAGTAAAGATTGATTGGACAAGAATCATTAATGGGTATAAATCTGGGGTCAGGATTGTGGAGAGGTTTGATGAGGAACAAGATATTTGCATGATCTTAAAGCAGGGGTCTCCAGTCCCCTGGTCACAGACCAGTACTGGTCCGTGGCATGTTAGAAATAGGTCACAGAGCAGGAGGTGAGCAGCAGCTGAGCGAGCATTACCGCCTGAGCTCTGCCTCCTGTCAGATCAGTGGCGGGAACTCACGGGAACTCAAACCTTATTGTGAACTATGCATCTGAGGGATGTAGGTTGTGTGCTCCTTATGAGAATCTAAAGCCTGATGATTTGAAGTGGAACAGTTTCATCCTGAAACCATCTCCCCATCTCCTACACCCCCAGTCTCCTGTCTGTGGAAAAATTGCTTTACATGAAACTGGTCCCTGTTGCCAAAAAGGTTGGGGACTGCTGTCTTAAAGTGCCTCCTGCCAGTTGCCAGGGGGCATATAGTAACTATATATATAGAAACAAACAATACTTTGCCTGAGTGATCAAAACTACTGTCACCTGTGAGGGAGGATAACACTGTGTAGTATTCTGACTAGAAATGTATAACCTGAATTTAATCATGAGTAAATATCAGACAAAGCCAAAGTCAGACATATAGTATTAAAAAACAACAACTGGCCAGTATTCTTTTAAAAATGTCAATGTCATGAAAGCCAAGAAAGGCTAAGGACTTGTTCTAGATTGAAAGAGACACTAAAAAGATACATGACAACTAAATGAATATATGATCTAGAGCAGAATTCTTTTCAAGGGAAAAAAAATTATTGGGACAATTGAGGAAACTAGACTATTGATGGTAGATTAGACAAAATATTTTATTAATGTTGAATTCCCTGAATATTATTGTTTTTGCAGTTATGTAAGAAAATATTCTATGAAATACACATTGAAATATTAAGGGTAAAGTGGCTAAGGCATCCATTGTATATAATAAACTTCCCTTCTGGAATGGTACCAGCCATGTGCAACCAAAAAGAGAGGGGAGTGAACTATTTAAAATATTGAAAAGCAAAAATAAATGCTGTAGTGGGCAGAATTGTGTCTCCCCCCCCACCACCCTGAAAGATATGTCTATGTCCTAACTCCTGGTTCCTAGGAATGTAACTGTTATGGGTTGAACTGTGTCCCTAAGAACTCTTATATTGAAGTTCTAACAGCTAGCACCTCAGAATATGACCTAATTTGGAAATTGGGTCGTTAAAGATGTAATTAGTTAAGATGAAGTAATCAGGTTGGGCCCTAATCCAATATGACTGATGTCCTTATAAAAAGGGGTAATTTTGGTCGGGCATGGCAGCTCATGCCTATAATCCCAACACTTTGGGAGGCCAAGGCAGGTGGATCACCTGAGGTCAGGAGTTTGAGACCAGCCTGGCCAACATGGTGAAATCCCGTCTCTACTAAAAAAATACAAAAATTAGCCAGGCATCGTGCTTTGTGCCTGTAGTCCCAGCGACTTGGGAGGCTGAAGCATGAGAATCGCTTGAACCTGAGAGGCGGAGGTTGCAGCGAGCTGAGATCGTGCCACTGCACTCCAGCCTGGGTGACAGAGTGCGACTCTGTCTCTAAATAAATAAATAATTAAAAAAATAAAAATGAAAAGGGGGAATTTAGACACAGATGCATGCATACAGGGTGAATGCCACATAAACATGAAAGTTGAGGTCAGAATGACACTTCTACAAGCCAAGGAACACCAAAGATTGGTGTTACTCTGTTGCCCAGGCTGGAGTGCAGTGGCACAATCTCAGCTCACTGCAACCTCCACCTCCCGGGTTCAAGCAATTTTCCTGCCTCAGCCTCCCAAGTAGCTGGGATTACAGGCGCCCGCCACCACACCTGGCTAATTTTTGTATTTTTCGTAGAGATGGGGTTTCACCATGTTGGCCAGGCTGGTCTCAAACTCCTGACCTCGTGATCCACCCACCTCGGCCTCCCAAAGTGCTGGGATTACAGGCATGAGCCACTGCGTCTGGCTACATATTTTTTATTTAAAAAAAATTTTATTGTGGTAAAATACATATAACATATACATATAACAGAGCAAACACCAAAAGATAGAGGATAGGCCTAACAGAGTCTTCCTCTTAGTCCTCAAAAGAAACCAATCCTGCTGACATCTTGATTTGACTTCTAGCCTCCAGAACTGTTACTTCAGCCCCTCAGTTGTGGCATTTTGTTATGACACACCTAGCAAACTAATACAGTGGACATTTTTGTTAGTAAGGTCTTTGTAGTTGCAATTAAGGATCTTGAGATGAGATCATTTTGAATTTAGAGTGGGTCCTAAATCCAGTTATTGTTGTCCTTACAAGAGAAAGGAGAGGGCCGGGCACAGTGGCTCACGCCTGTAATCCCAGCACTTTGGGAGGCCGAGGCGGGCGGATCATGAGGTCAGGCGATCCAGACCATCCTGGCTAACACGGTGAAACCCCATCTCTACTAAAAAATACAAAAAATTAGCCGGGCGTTGTGGCAGGCACCTGTAGTACCAGCTACTCGGGGGGCTGAGGCAGGAGAATGGCGTGAACCCGGGAGGCGGAGCTTGCCGTGAGCAGAGATCGCGCAACTGCACTCCAGCGTGGGTGACAGATTGAGACTTCATCTCAAAAAAAAAAAAAAAAAAAGAACGGAGAAAGAGATTTGAGACACAGAGAAGGCTATATGAAGATGAAGGCAGAGATTTGAGTTATGCTTCCACAAGTTAAAGAACGTCAGGGGCCAAGCAGGCACAGTGGCTCACGCCTGTAATCTCAGCACTTTGGGAGGCTGAGGCAGGCGGCTCATTTGAGGTCAGGAGTTCCAAACCAGCCTGACCTACATGGTGAAACCCTGTCTCTACTAAAAATACAAAAGTTAGCCGGGTGTGGTGGTAGGTGCCTGTAATCCCAGCTACTCAGAGGCTGAGACAGGAGAATTGCTTGAACCCGGAAAGCAGAGGTTACCGTGAGCAGGGATCCTACCACTGCACTCCAGCCTGGGTGACAGAGTGAGACTCTGTCTCCAAAAAAAAAAAAAAAAAAAAAAGAATGTCAGGGGCAATAAATAAATAAATTAAAATCACGATGTTGGCAGAAAAAGTAAAATTTAAATTTAATTAAAAAAAAAAATGCCAGGAGCCACAGAAACCGAATGAGTCAAGGAAGGATTCTCCCCTAGAGCCATCAGAGGGAGTGTAGCCCTGCCAACACATCAATTTCAGACTTGTCCTTCACAACTATGAGAGAATTAATTTCTGTTGCTTTAAATCACTTGTCTTATGGTAATTTATTATGGCAGCCCTAGGAAGCTTATACAGAGTTTGGTGCCAGGAAGTAAGGTGCTGATGTAACAAATACTTAATGGTGGAAGTGGCTTTGGAACTGGGTAATGAGCAAAGGCTGGAAGAATTTTAAGGTGCATGATAGGGAAAAGCCTAGGTTTTGTGAGAGCTCAGAAGGAAATGAGGAAAATGAAAGACAAAGCTGCTGTTATCTTAGAGAATATGTGTATCATCGTGAACAGAATTTGCTAGAAACATGAATGTTAAAGGTGCCTTTGGTGAAGTTTCAGAAGGAAATGGGGGACACGTTATTAGAAACTGGAGGGAAGGCTATCCTTGTTATAAAGTGTCAGAAAACTTGGCTGAATTATATTCTACTGTGAGGTGGAAAATAGAACTTTTAAGCAATGAACTTGGATATTTAGCTGGCTGAGGAAATTTCCAAGTGAAGTGTGGAATTTGTTATCTGGTTTCTCCTTATTTCTTATAGTAGAATATGAGAGGAAAGAGATGAAGTGAGTAAGGAGCTGTTAGGTTAAAAGCAACCAGAGCTTGATGATTTGGAAAATTCTCAGGCTATTACAAAAAGTGATGTAGCTTGCTCTGGGGATTACACAGAGCAGAGACAAACTTTTGCTGGGAAGGTTAGGCATATAACTCATGGATCCAATCAGTCATCTAAGCAGAAGCCAGGAACAGAGATAGGGTTATCCAGAAAGAATTTTGAGAGAACACTCCTGTCTTAATGACATGGATTCCCTTGACATATGTGAGAATCCCACAAAGATTTTGAGAATTTTATACCTGAAGCAACACTACCAGCTTAAACCAGAAGGGGCAAAGACGAGACAAAATGAAAAAGGTTGTCAGACCCCCAAAATTTTACAGGCAGGAAATGCACTGATAAAACAACTCAGTTGCAAACACTTATTACCCGCCAGTAAAAAGGAAGGTAAATCAGACCTAAATGTGAAAGGAAAACAATAAACTTCTAGAAGAAAACACAGGAGAATGTCTTCATGTCCTCGGGGTGGCTGACTTCTTAAACAGGATACAAATATCACTAATCAGAAAATATTGCTAATTTGGGCTTTGTTAATTATGAACTAATTTTCATCAAAGACAGCATTAAGACAATAGAGAACACACTGAGTGAAGACATTTGCATTCTGTGTGTGTGTGGGTGTGTATATATTCAACAAAGATTTTATATCCTGAATATATGTATATATTTTTAAATGGCTAAAAAAACAAGAAAAAAAGATAACCTAATTAAAAATAGGCATAAGTACAGTTACATACTTTAAAATAGTAAAGTGGTAACTTTTGTTGCATGTATTTTACCACAATAAAAAGTTTTTTAAATAAAAAATATGCAGCCGGGTGCAGTGGCTCAGGCCTGTAATCCCAGCGCTTTGGGAGTCTGAGGCGGGTGGATCACGAGGTCAGGAGTTTGAGACCAGCCTGGCCAACATGGTGAAACCCTATCTCTACTAAAAATACAAAAATTAGCCAGGTGTGGTGGCGGGCGCCTGTAATCCCAGCTACTTGGGAGGCTGAGGCAGGAAAATTGCTTGAACCCAGGAAGCAGAGGTTGCAGTGAGCTGAGATTGTGCCACTGCACTCTAGCCTGGGCAACAGAGCAAGACGCCATCTCTAAATAAATAAATAAAAATAAAATAAAATAAAAATATGCATGAGACTTGAACAGATCTTTTATAAAAGAGGATATCCAAATGGCCAATAAACAAATGAAAATGTATTTAAAATCATTGCTTATCAAGGAAATGCAATTAATACTACATCAATTTTTTTTTTTTTTTTTTTTTTGAGACAGGGTCTCACTCTGTCACCCAGGCTGGAGTGCAGTGCAGTGAAGTGATCTCAGCTCACTGCAGCCTCAACCTCCAGGGCTCAAGCTCTCAAACAATCCTCCCACATCAGCCTCCGGAGTAGCTGAGATGACTGGCACATGCCACCACGCCTGGCCAATTTTTCCTTTATATTTTTTGCAGAGATGGGGTTTTGTCATATTGCCCAGGCTGGTCTCGAACTTCTGAGCTCAAGTATCTGCCCACCTTGGCCTCTCAAAGTGATGGGATTACAGGCATGTACCACTGCACCCAGACTAACATACATCTATTCTTATAATCCAGCAATTCCACTCTTAGGAACTCATCCAGGAATAATGAATAATATACATACAAAGGCTCTCCAGAGAAAGAGAGCAATAGAATATATATAGATATATAAGAGAAGATTTATTATGGGAATTGGCTCACATGATTATGGAGACCAAGAAGTTTCATAATATGCTGTCTGCCAGCTGGAGAACTAGGAAAACCAGTGGTGTAATTCAGTCCAAGGCTGGAGCCCTAGAACCAGGGGGAGGAGGATGCCTGGTATTAAGTCCTGGAGTCTAAAGGCCAGAGATCCAGGAGCACTGATGTCTGACTGAAGGCCAGAGAAGATGAATGTCCCAGCTTAAGAAGAAAGGGAATTTGCCCTTCCTCTGCCTTTTTGTTTTATTCGTGCTATCATCAGATTAGGTGAGGGTGATCTTCTCTACTCAGTCTACTGATTCAAATGTTAATCTATTTTGAAAACACCCTCACAGACACACCTAGAAATAGTGTTTTACCAGCTTTCTGGGCATCCATTCACCTAGTCAACCTGACGCATAAAATTAACCATCACAGGGCTCAAACAGCTTTACTCATTAAAGCCCCAAACACAAAGTAATCTAAATGCCCACCAGCAGAATTGTGGTATATTTATACAGCAATAAAAAGGATGGACTACTGATAAAACAACAAAGATGTATCTCCCAGACAATATGTTGAGTGAAAGAAGAGAGAACAGGCCTGGTGTGGTGGCCGATGCCTGTAATCCCAACACTTTGGGAAGGCTGATGGGGGAGGATCACTTGAGCCCAGGAGTTCAAGACCACCCTAGGCAACAAAGTGACACCTTGTCTCTACAAAAAAAAAAAAGAAAAAAATTAGCCAGGTGTGGTGGTGAGGACCTGTGGTCCCAGCCACACAGGAGGCTGAGGCAGGAGGCTTGCTTGAAGGAAGTTGAGGCTGCAGTGAACCGTATCTGTGCCACTGCACTCCAGTCTGGGTGACAGAGTCGGACCCTGTCTCAAAAAAAAAAAAAAAAAAGTACTCTGATAAATACAAATAAAACTTACAGTGATGATAGAAATGAGAACTGTAGTTACTTCAGTGGAACGAAGGGGAGAGTGTAGAAGTTGACCAGGAAAGGGCACAATCTAGGTTTTTGAGTTGGAAATGTGTCATACCCTTGGTGGTGGTTACCAGGGCATATACCTATGTAAAAATTCATTATGCTGTATATCTTTGCCATAGAAGTGGGCATGTGCCCCATGCTGCACATTCAGAGTAGCCTATCCCTGTTGTTTTGGCCATCTATTGTTGCATAACAAACTATCCCCAAACATAGTGATTTAAAACCATTTTCTATTATCTTTCATGATTCTGTGGATTACCTAAGTAGTTATTCTTCAGCCTTGCCTAAGGTCTCTCCTACAGTTGTAGTAAGATTGTGACTGGGGTTAGCCATCTGGATGCTTGGATGGGCTGGAATAGCTGGGCTTCCTTCACTCTCTGTGCCTCCCAAAAATGCAAATATAGAAGCTAGCAGTTCTTCTTAAGACTTAATCCTAGAACTAGCACAGTGTTTTTCTGTTTAATTTATTAAAGTGACACAGCGTAGGATTTAATTTAGGAGGGACTATACAAGGGCAAGAATACTGGGAGTCATGGTTCATTGGGGCTGTAATTGAAAACTACTACAGTCCATCCTCTGGTTCCCTCTTTCATATGCAAAAAGCATTTAACACCTTCCTTCCAAGACCCCTGATGTCTCAACCCATTATGACATTAGGCCTAGGCTTGAAATCTTGGAACTCATCATCAAGAATCACGTCCATGGCTGGGTGCAGTCGCTCAAATGCCTGTTATCCCAGCACTTTGGGAGGCTGAGGCGGGTGGATCACCTGAGGTCAGGAGTTTGAGACCAGCCTGGCCAACATGGTGAAACCCCTGCTCTTCTAAAAATACAAATATTAGCCGGGCTTGGTGGTGTGCACCTGTAATCCCAGCTACTTGGGAGGCTGAGGCAGGAGAATCCCTTGAACCTGGGAGGTGGAGGTTGCAGTGAGCCGAGATTGCGCCACTGCACTCTAGCCTGGATGGCAGAGCAAAACTCTTTATCAAAAAAAAAAAAAAAACAGAATCATGTCCAGGTGCCTCAACTGAGAGGTAGAGAAACCTTTCTGAGGTGTTAATGAAGGGTCTTACAGTCTCATCCTTAGATCTTGACACTGAGGCCACAGTTTTACTGGCAGTTCCCTGGATTTGATCTTTTACTGATACCGTGTCTAACTCTGAGAACCTTTTGGTGTGTGGAGTAGCTGGAAATGAGAAAAAGTCTTATTTTTGAACCGGAAAGTACTGGCTCTGTTTTCTCTAACTTCTGTTTGAAAATGTAACAGATTCTTTTTTTTTTTTTTGAGACAGAGTTGTGCTCTGTTATCTAGGCTGGAGTACAGTGGTGCGATCTTGGCTCACTGCAACCTCTGCCTCCCAGGTCAAGTGATTTGCCTGCCTCAGCCTCCCCAGTAGCTAGGATTACAGGCACCACCACCACGCTGGGCTAATTTTTTTTTTTTTTTTTTTTTTTTTTGAGACGGAGTCTCGCTCTGTCGCCCAGGCTGGAGTGCAGTGGCGCAATCTCGGCTCACTGCAAGCTCCCCCTCCCGGGTTCACGCCATTCTCCTGCCTCAGCCTCTCCGAGTAGCTGGGACTACAGGCGCCCGCCACCACGCCCGGCTAATTTTTTCTATTTTTTAGTAGAGACGGGGTTTCACCATGGTCTCGATCTCCTGACCTCATGATCCGCCCGCCTCGGCCTCCCAAAGTGCTGGGATTACAAGCGTGAGCCACCGCGCCCGGCCTTCGCTGGGCTAATTTTTGTATTTTTAGTAGAGATGGGGTTTCACCATGTTGGCCATGCTGGTCTCGAACTCCTAACCACAGGTGATCCACCTACCCAAAGTGCTGGGATTACAGACGTAAGCCACCATGTTTGGCCTAACAGCTTCTTTTTAAGATCATCCTACACCATCCATACTTTATCATAGGCAATTAAATGAAACCATTTGGCCCTTTGCACTTTCTGCCTAGAAACCTTAGCTAGCTCTATGGGTTCATAATGTACTCCTTCTATACTCCACCTTTTTGTAAGGAAGTGTTACACTAATATTTTTTTTCTTTTTTTTTTTTTTTTTTTTGGTGGGGGAGGGATGAGATCACACTGGGTCACCCAGCCTGGAGTGTGGTGGTACGATCATAGCTCACTGCAGATTCGACCTCCCAGGCTCAAGCAGTCCTCCCACCTCAGCCTCCCAAGTAGCTGGTATAAGCATGTACTCCCACACCCAACTAATTTTTAATTTTTTGTAGAGACAAGGTCTTTCTATGTTGCCTAGGCTTGTCTTGAACTCCTGGGCTCAAAAAATGATCCTCCTGCATTCGCCTTCCAAAGTGCTAGGATTACAGGCATGAGCCACTGCCCTGGCCTGATTTTTCTACTAGAGCAATAAGATGGAAGAGATAGAGGTAAACTGATAGGAATAATTATTTAGAATAATTATTTGCAGAGGTTATGATTCCTTTGCTAGACAGGATTAATAAAAAACATAAATTGTTATGTATTTTTACTTGACTTTGCTCATTTTACAACACTAATGATAATGTCAAATAATAATAGCTAATATTTATTAAGCAATTATGTGTCAGGCATCATTTTAATTTCTGTATTAGTCCATATTCATGCCGCTGATAAAGACATACCTGGAACTGGGTAATTTATACAGGAAAAAGGATTTAATGGACTTACAGTTCTACATGGCTGGGGACACCTTGCAATCATGGTGGAAGGCAAGGAGGAGCAAGTCATGTCTTAACGTAGATGGCAGTAGGCAAAGAGAGAGAGAACTTGTGCAGGGGAACTCCTCTTTTTAAAACCATCAGATCTTGTGAGACTTATTCAGTATCACAAGAACAGCAAGGCTGTGATTCAATTACTTCCCACCGATCCCTCCCACAACATGTGGGAATTCAAGATCAGATTTGAGTGAGGACACAGCCAAACCATATCATTCCACCCCGACCCCTCCCAAATCTCATGTCCTCACATTTCAAAACCAATCATGCCTTCCCAGCAGTCCCCCAAAGTCTTAACTCATTTCAGCATTAACTCAGAAGTCCACAGTCCAAAGTCTCATTCGAAATAAGGCAATTCCCTTTCACCTGTGAGCCTGTAAAATCAAAAGCAGGTTGGTTACTTCATAGATACAATGAGGGTACAGTCATTGGGTAAATATGGCCATTCCAAATGGGAAAAATTGGCCAAAAAAAGGGGGGGCTACAGGCCCCATACAAGTCCAAAATCCAGCAGGGCAGTCAAATATTAAAGCTCCAGAATGATCTCTTTGACTCTATGTCTCACACCCAGGTCACACTAATGCAAGAGGTGGGCTCCCATGGCCTTGGGCTCCTGTAGCTTTGCAGAGTATAGCCCCCTTCCTGGCTGCTTTCACAGTCTGGCGTTGAGTGTCTGCGGCTTTTCCGGGCACACAGTGCAAGCTGTCTGCAGATCTACCATTCTGGAGTCTGAAGGACAATGGCCCTCTTCTCACAGCTCCACTAGATGGTGCCCCAGTAGGGGCTGTTTATGGGGGCTCTGACCCCACATTTCCCTTCTGCACTCCCCTAGCAGAGGTTCTCCATGAGCACTCCACCCCTGCAGCAAATTTCTGCCTGGACATCCAGGCGTTTCCATACATCTTCTGAAATCTAGTCAGAGGTCCCAAACCTCATGACTTCTGTGCACTTGCAGACTCAACACCACGTGGAAACTGCCAAGGTTTGGGGCTTGCACCCTCTGAAGCCACAGCCTGAGCTCTACATTGACCCCTTTCAGCCATGACTGGAGCAGCTGGGACACAGGGCACCAAGTTCCTAGGCTGCACACAGCACAGCAACCCTGGGCCCAGCCCACAAAATCGCTTTTTATTCCTAGGCCTCTGGGCCTGTGATGGGAGGGGCTGCTATGAAGACCTCTGACATGTGGTGGAGACATTTTCTCCATTGTCTTGGGGATTAACATTTGGCCCCTCATTACTTATGCAACTTTCTGCAGCCAGCTTGAATTTCTCCTGAGAAAATAGGATTTTTCTATTGCATTATCAGGCTGCAAGTTTCCGAATTTTATGCTGTTTCCCTTTTAAAACTGAACGCCTTTAACAGCACCCAAGTCACCTCTTAAATACTTTGCTTCTTAGAAATTTCTTCCACCAGATACCCTAAATCATCTCTCTCAAGTTCAAAGTTCTACAGATCTCTAGGGCAGGGACAAAATGCCACCAGTCTCTTTGCTAAAACATAATGAGTCACCTTTGCTCCAGTTCCCAACAAGTTCCTTATCTCCATCTGAGACTACCTCACCCTGGATTTCATTGTCCCTATCATTATCAGTATTTTGGTCAAAGCCATTCAACAAATCTCTAGGGAGTTCCAAACTTTCCCACACTTTTCTGAGCCTTCCAAGCTGTTCCAATCACCCAGTTCCAAAGTCGCGTCCACATTTTTGGGTATCTTCTCAGCAGCGCTCCACTCTATTGATACCAATTTACTGTATTAATCCATTTTCACACTGCTGATAAAGACATACCCCAGACTGGGAGGAAAAAGAGATTTAATAGACTTACAGTTCCACGTGGCTGGTGATGCCTCACAATCACGGCACAAGGTGAAACACGCATCTCACGTGGCGGCAGACGAGAAGACAGCTTGTACGGGATATTTTCTCTTTTTAAAACCATCAGATCTCATGAAACTTATTTACTATCACAAGAACAGCGCAGGAAAGACCCACCCCCATGATTCGATTACGACTCCCTGGTCTCTCCCACAACACATGGGAATTCAAGATGAGATTTGGGTGGGGACACAACTAAACCATATCAACTTCTGAATGCTTTAAATATATTTTTAATTTGATATTCATACCCAATTTTACTTAGAGAAACTGAAGTACAAAGTGGAATGAGAAGATACACATATTTAGCACTATTTAAATGAATATAAATACAAATTTGGTAGTTGTCTCTTAAATGTTAGTGCCGAATCTTAACACTACTTCTTTCATAAGCTTGATTTCTACATCTGATTTGAATCTTTTATGAGTTTTTCAGACTGTTTCTTTCTATGACTAGCCCATATAAACAATTGTTAAAACTTCACGTAGTTTCTAAGGCTGTTTAAGAATGTTTGGCTCTCTTATTCTAAGAGAATCACATCTTTTGCTGTCTAAGCCACTTTATTCATTACTGGTACACTTTAGTTTATGCTTGGAGAATCTATGCTTCTTTGTGCTCGATAATGTTGCTTTATCTACCTAGAATATAGATGTATCTTTAGATCCAGAAAATACACTGGTAGGCATAGCTAGATATGAAAATGTTTTTCAGAATAATACTCTTGTATAATTCTTAAAATATAAATGTAGCTAATAGCATTCTTTAAAATTTCATTTGCAATTAATAATTTAAAAATGTCTGATCATAATATGCTTCCTCAGCTCCTTCTTAATAGTCTTTATACCCAGTTACTGTGCAGCCTTAGGCCCTATACTATTGATGTCTCAGCCTTAGACAACAGAAGCCGCCCTGATTAACTCCTGGCAAAGGAAGTTCTCTTTCCCACTGGGAAAGGTGAACAGAGGCCTGCATCCAAGGTTAGAATTCCTAATACAGTTTCTATAGAAGCAGGTTGTAGGTAATTGGACATACAAATTGTTTATATAGGAAGCTAATAGTTACAATAATTATATTTTGAGTTAGGGCAGTCTACTTATTGTATTATAAGATTTTAGTTAATAAACCTAAATGTTTGAGCAAGAATAAGTCAAGAAGTGTATTCAATCACTTAGATCAGAGGTTATTTTATATGAAATTAATAAAAGTAGAGATGGTTGGTTGAAGGTAGGGAGAAGCCCAGAGTTTTATTTGGTCATGCTCCCAATCACCTTCTTCCATACTGGGGGTGGGAAGTAGCAGTGGTGATTACTTCTTCTCTATTAATAGTTGCAGCCCTTGAGCAATAATAAATAAATCGATGTGATATAAATATCAGAAACATGAACTGGGCAGAAGTTTTAAATAAATGAAACTTTATTTGCAGGATACTCACTTATCTTTTATTATCCCCATCATGGTGGTTCCCACCCCTCTGGTATCTAGTGATGTTATGTATGCTTCCTGTTTGCTCATGGTATTCTTCAAATTACCCAGCTCTTTTCTTTTCCTCTTCTTATTTCTATACAAATATAACTGGCCTGTTTTGTCACTAGTTGACCTGCTAATCTCTGGTAAGCTGTTTACCAATGATACTGTTACTCTGAAGAATGCTATTTGCATATCAAGACGCTGGTCTTGCAGAAGTAGTAAATTAAATTCAAAATGGTCACATTATTAAGATTATGGAATGTTGGGTGGGAAACTATTTTGAGCAGGATAATTTTTTCATTTTTTATGAATTTTAGCATGTAATCCACAAGCCATTTCATATTTATGAAAACAGCTGTAGTGACCTAACATGTATAAATTGAAGTAAAATTAATAATGAATATTATAACCTTTATAAAATAAGGCAGAACTATTCCTATTTTAATTTGTTCATCTGTGATCTTTTATCTGTCTCCTATGGCAGATTTGCAAAAGTAGTGTTTGTAGTCTGTATCATCATTGTTATTTCATAGATTCTCAAATCATAATGCTGAGTGGTTTAATAAAATAATCCAGTGGTATGAATTAAGGTACACATAATAATTTCATTTGAAAGTTTTCATTTCCTTTTTAAAATGTGAATGATTAGGTATGTAAACTTTATGTGAATGCAGTCCACTTTTTTGAACAAATAATAGAAGATTTTAAAGAAAAATAAAGATATCATCTCATAGAAATTTAAATTCTTACTGGAAGCTGGCCATGATAGCTCACGCCTGTAATCCTAGCACTTTGGGAGGCCGAGGTGCGTGGATCACCTGAGGTCGGGAATTCAAGATCAACCTGGCTAACTTGGTGAAACCCCATTTCTACTAAAAATACAAAAAATTAGCCAGGCGTGGTGACACGTGCCTGTAATCCCAGCTATTCGGGAGGCTGAGGCAGGAGAATCGCTTGAACCTGGGAGGTGGAGGTTGCAGTCAGCTGAGATCATGCCATTGCACTATCTCAAAAAAAAAAAAAAAGTTACTTAAGTAGTGTTTTTATGCTGCTGGGAAGCCAACTCTTTCTTCCATGCCACACCTACTGGAGCATCTGCTTTAGACAATGGGAATTATCTTAGTTGAGGATTTCTTTACCTTGCTGTAACAATTCTGTACTCCAGGGACTTCTATAGGTTGACTTGGAGAGATAAATTTATAGCATGTATAACATATTCCTGTGAGAAAATATGCTTTATATAATTGCAGATAAATTTGGAAGCTACCAAATTAAAGAGTCTAAAAGTTATTTTTTATAGGGAAGCAGCACATTTTAGTGGTTTCATACTGGATTGTAATCCTTGTTCTACTTCTTAATAGTGTGCAGTACTGTGTGAATTGCTCACTACTTTGTTTTCCTCGTCCATAAAAATAAGGCTACCATCATATGGCTGCATTCAGCTGGAGGGCCAGCTGTGCTGGCGGAAGTGGGACTCACTTGCTCTTCTGGCAGGTGGTGCTGGCTGTTGGTTGGGGCAACTCAGTTCTCATTGTGGCCTCTCATGCTGCATTAGCTAGAATGGCTTCCTTCCATGGCACCTCAGGACAGTGCTCCAATATGACAAGGAGGAAGTTACATGCCTCTTGAAGCCTAGGCTCCAGATCTTTTTTTTTTTTTTTTTGAGACAGAGTCTTGCTCTGTCACCCAGGCTGGAGTGCAGTGGCGTGGTCTCGGCTCACTGCAAGCTCCACCTCCTGGGTATGGGGGAAATTCAGCCAGATATTGGGCGAAATTCACCCCCGATATTTCATGTAGTTTCTTTTCTGTTTTCCTTAAGTGTCGGCCGGTCTGAGAAATAAAGGGAAAGAGTACAAAAGAGAGAAATTTTAAAGCTGGGTGTCCGAGGGAGATACCACATGTTGGCAGGTTCCGTGATGCCCCCTGAGCCGTAAAACCAGCAAGGTTTTTTTTTTGTTTTTTTGTTTTTTTTTTGAGATGGAGTCTTGCTCTGTCTCCCAGGCTGGAGTACAGTGGCACGATCTCGGCTCACTGCAAATTGCACCTCCCGGGTTCACACCATTCTCCTGCCTCAACCTCCTGAGTAGCTGGGACTACAGGCTCCCGCCACCACGCCCGGCTAATTTTTTTTTTCTATTTTTTGTAGAGATGGGATTTCACCGTGTTAGCCAGGATGGTCTCAATCTCCTGACCTCATAATCCACCTGCCTCAGCCTCCCAAAGTGCTGGGATTACAGGCGTGAGCCACTGCACCTGGCCAAAACCAGCAAGTTTTGATTAGTGATTTTCAAAAGGAGAGGGGAGTGTACGAATAGGGTGTGGGTCACAGAGATCACATGCTTCACAAGGTCATAAGATATCACAAGGCAAATGGAGGCAGGGTGAGATCACAGGACCAGGGCGAAATTAAAATTGCTAATGAAATTTCGGGCACGCATCATCATTGATAACATCTTATCAGGAGACAGGGTTTGAGAGCAGACAACCAGTCGGACCAAAATTTATTAGGCAGGAATTTCCTTGTCCTAATAAGCCTGGGAGCGCTACAGGAGACTGGGGCTTATTTCATCCCTATAGCTTCGACCATAAAAGACAGCCGCCCCCCGAAGCGGCCATTTCAGAGGCCTACCCTCAGGGATGCATTCTCTTTCCCAGGGATGTTCCTTGCTGAGAAAAAGAATTCAGCGATATTTCTCCCATTTGCTTTTGAAAGGAGAAATATGGCTCTGTTCCACCCGGCTCACCGGCAGTCAGAGTTTAAGGTTATCTCTCTTGTTCCCTGAACATTGCTGTTATCCTGTTCTTTTTTCAAGGTGCCCAGATTTCATATTATTCAAACACACATGCTCTACAAACAATTTGTGCAGTTAATGCAATCATCACAGGGTCCTGAGGCAACGTACATCCTCCTCAGCTTACAAAGATGATGGGATTAAGAGATTAAAGTAAAGACAGGCATAGGAAATCACAAGGGTATTGATTGGGGAAGTGATAAGTGTCCATGAAATCTTCACAATTTATGTTTGGAGATTGCGGTAAAGACAGGCGTAAGAAATTATAAAAGTATTAATTTGGGGAACTAATAAATGTCCATGAAATCTTCACAATCCACATTCTTCTGCCATGGCTTCAGCCAGTCCCTCTATTTGGGGTTCCTGGCTTCCCGCAACATCTGGGTTCATGCCATTTTCCTGCTTCAGCCTCCCGAGTAGCTGGGACTACAGGCACCTGCCACCACACCCGGCTAATTTTTTGTATTTTTAGTAGAGACGGGGTTTCACCGTGTTACCCAGGACGGTCTCAATCTCCTGACCTCATGATCTGCCTGTCTTGGCCTCCCAAAGTACTGGGATTACAGGCATGAGCCACAGTGCCCGGCCCTATTGTTTGTTTTTTTGAGAAAGACTCTCACTTTCTCTCCCAGGCTGGAGTGCAGTATCAAAGATCTCGGCTCACTGCAACCTCTGCCTCCAGAGTTCAAGTGATTCTCATGCCTCAGCCTCTTGAGTAGCTGGGATTGCAGGCAGGTGCCACCATGCCCAGCTAATTTTTGTATTTTTAGTAGAGACGGGATTTCACCATGTTGGCCAGTCTGGTCTCGAATTCCTGGCCTCAAGGGATCTGCCCACCTTGGCCTCACAAAGTGCTGGGATTACAGGTGTGAAATACCACACCCAGCCCACTAGATCTTAAACAACATAATTTCCACTGCATTCTATAGGACAAAGCAAGTGACTTGGTCAGCCCAAATTCAAAGGGATGGAGAAATAGGGGCATACACACAGGGATGGAATTTACAGCAAAGGGGAAATTTCAGTAAAGGGGCATACACACAGGGATGGAAGAAATTTGTAACCATTGATATTAAACAATCTTTGCCTTGGTGTCTGCTTTGGGACACAAGGACAACTCTAAATTAAGACATTAGCTGAATCAGCAATGAAGAAAAGAAGAAAAAGGCTACCTTCTAGAGGTGTGTTGATATTAAATAAGAACATACATTTGAAAGATACTTAGCTCAGGCCTGGCACGATGGCTTATGCCTGTAATCCAAGCTTTGGGAGGCTAAAGCAGGCAGATCACTTGAGGTCAGGAGTTCGAGAGCAGCCCGGCCAACATGGTGAAACTCTGTCTCTACTAAAAATATAAAAACTATCTGGACATGGTGGTGCATGCCTGTAACCCCAGCTCCTTGGGAGGCTGAAGCACAAGAATTGCTTGAACCAGGGAGGCAGAGGCCACAGTGAACCGAGATCACACCACTGCACTCCAGCCTGGGTGACAGAGCGAGATTCTGTCTCAAAAAACCAAAAGATATTTAGCTCAGTGCCTGGCATATAAATCCTTATCAAATGTGAATGATGTTGATGATGATAATGATTCAGTGATTAGCACAACATCAGGGAATCAGTGATGGTTTTGGTGTGGAGGAGTGAAATGATAAAAGTATTACTTTTGAAAGATTAATTTGGTTCCTTGGACAGTACAATTTGCAGTGGGGAGAAAACGGAGGAACAGAAATTAGCTAAGAGGCTGTGCGCAATGGCTAGGCGAAGGTTCCCAAACCTCAGTTCTTGACTTCTACACAGGCTCAACACCACATGTAAGCTGCCAAGGCTTGGGGCCTGCACCCTCTGAAGTAATGGTCTGAGCTGTACCTTGGCCCCTTTTAGCCATGGCTGGAACTGAAGCAGCTGGGATGCAGGCACCACACCCCAAGGCTGCACAGAGCAGGGGGGCCCTGGGCCCAGACCACGAAACCATTTTTCCTCGTAGATCTCCAGGCCTGTGATGGGAGGGGCTGCCATGACTGTTGCTGACATGCGGTGGAAACATTTTTCTCATTGTCTTGGTGATTAACATTCTGTTCCTTGTTACTTATGCAAATTTCTGCAGCAGGCTTGAATTTCTCTCTGGTAAATGGGTTTTTCTCTTCTACTGCATTGTCAGGCTGCAAATTTTCCAAACTTTTATGCTCTGCTTCCTCTTGAATGCTTTACCACTTAGAAATTTCTTCCACCAGATACTCTAAATCATCTTTCTCAAGTTCAAAGTTCCACAGATCTCTAGGGCAGGGGTAAAATGTTGCCAGTCTCTTTTCTAACACAGGGCAAGAATCACTTTTATTCCAGTTCTCAACAAGTTCCTCATCTCCATCTGAGATCACCTCAGCCTGGACTTCATTGTCCATATCTCTATCAGCATTTTCATGAAAGCCATTCAGCAATTATCTGGGAAGTTCCAAACTTTCCCACATCTACCTGTCTTGTGAGCCTCCAAGCCTCTAGGAAGTTCCAAACTTACCCATATTTTTCTGTTCTCTTCTGGGCCCTCTAAACTGTTCCAGTCTCTTCCTGTTACCCAGTTTCAAAGTCACTTCCACATTTTCCGGTATCCTGATAGCAGCACCTCACTCTTTGCAGTACCAATTTACTGTGTTAGTCCGTTCTCACACTGCTGTAAGGACATATCCAAGACTGGGTCTTTTATAAAGGAAAGAGGTTTGACTCACAGTTCAGCATGGCTGGGGAGGCTTCAGGAAACTTACAATCATGGAAGAAGGGGAGGCAAACACGTACTTCTTCACATGGCGGCAAGAAGAAATACTGAGCAAAGGGGAAAAAGCCCCTTATAAAACCATCTCATGAGAATTCACAAGAACAGCAGCATGGGGGTAACTACCCCTATGATTCAATTACCTCCCACCAGGTCCCTCCCATGACACGTGGGGATTATGGGAACTACAAGATGAGATTTGGGTGGGGACAGAGCCAAACCATATCACTGATACATAGAAACACAACTGATTTTTATGTACTACTGATTTTGTACTCTGCAATTTTTCTGAATTCATTTAATAGCTGTAGTAACTTTGTTCTTCGGGGTTTTCTATATCTAGGAACATGTTGTCTAAAAATAGGGAGTATTTTCTTTCTTTCTTCTTTTTCTTTCTCCTTTTCGTCTTTCCCTTTCCCATTTCCCTTACTTTCCCCCTTCCCTTCCTTTCCCTTTCCCCTCCTTTTTCCCTTTCCTACCCTTCCTTCTTCCCTTTCTTTTTATTTATTTTTCTTGCCTAATCGCTGTGGCTAGAACTTCTAGTGCAATGTTGAATATCAGTACCAGATCTTGGAGAGCTTTTAGTGTTCATCACTGAGTATGATATAAACTGTGAGTTTTTCATGCCCTTTATCACGTTGAGGAAGTTCAGTCCACATGTTTGTGAGTATATCTCTTAGAATCCCAGAAGTTGAATTGCTGGGACAAAGAGTTTGTACGTTTATAAATTTTAATTTTTTTTGCCAAATTGCCCTCAATAGAATTGAACCAAATTACATTCCCACCAGCAATGCATGAGGCTGCCTGTTTGCCAACATCTTTATAACGCAGTAAATTGTTAAAATTATGGGCTTTTTTGCCAATACGATAGGTAAAAAAATGGTGTTATAGTCTAGTTACCTTTTTTTTTTTTTTTTTTGAGACGAAGTCTCGCTCTGTCGCCCAGGCTGGAGTACAGTGGTGTGATCTTGGCTCACTGCAAGCTCCACCTCCTGAGTTCACTCCATTCTCTTGCCTCAGCCTCCCAAGTAGCTGGGACTACAGGTGCCCACCACCACACCCAGCTAATTTTTTGTATTTTTTTTTTATTAGAGATGGGGTTTCACCGTGTTAGCCAGGATGGTCTCAATCTCCTGACCTCGTGATCCACCGGCCTCAGCCTCCCAAAGTGCTGGGATTACAGGTGTGAGCCACCGTGCCCGGCCGTCTAGTTTCAATTTACATTTATTTTAATATGAGTTAGATCTGGACCATCTTTGCATATGTTTAAGAGCCATTATATTTTCTTTCTGTAAACTGATTATATCCTTTGCCCATTTTTCTGTTGAGGATTTGTTGCCTTTTTCATATTGATTTGTAGGAGCTCTTTATCTATATTAGGAAAATTGTATTTCATTACAATTTTCTGATATATACATATAAAGGAAATTTGCCCTTTTTTATGACTTTTTTTCACAGTTTGTCTTTTTTCTTTAATTAATGTTTTCTTTCTATGCAGAAGTTATTTGTTTTTTAATGTGATTGAATTTATCAACCTTTTTATTATACTTTTTGGGTTTTGAGTCAGAATTCAAAATTTTTCTTATTTTGAGTTACAAAATAATTATCTTGTATTTTTTTTCTGTTTGTGTTGACATGAATCTCAGTTTGTTCCCACGCTGGAGTGCAGTGGTGTGATCTCAGCTCACTGTAGCCTTTGCCTCCCAGGTTCAAGCAATTCTCCTGCCTCAGCCCCTCAAGTAGCTGAGATTACAGGTACCTGCCACAACGTCTAGCTTATTTTTGTATTTTTAGTAGAGACAAGGTCTCACTATGTTGGCCAGGGTGGTCTTGAACTCCTGATCTCAAATGATCTGGCCACCTTGGCCTCCCAAAGTGCTAGGATTACAGGCATGAGCCACCACATCTGGCCCATTTGTCTTTGCTAGAGATTATTTTATTGCCCAATATTACTTGTTCGGGAGAAGTTTGAAAGGGCAAAACAGTCCATTGTAATCCAAATGATACTTCACCTATGACCAAAAAAAATGGACCATTATCTTCCCTTCAGGCCTTTGAATAAACTTGAAGTTACCTGATAAAAGCATTATACACATTGCATTTAAATGGCTGTAGTTCTTAGTATGCTGTCATTCATGCTTCCCTTTCATATTGATGAGCATAAGGTTAGTTAGCATCTGCTTAACATGAATGACACTTGAGAGATGCAGAATTCCACCAGTTAAGCTTACCAAGTTGACAAGTCCAATTCATATGTGCAAAGCCAATATATGCAAAATTTATTGTCTTTCCATTTAGGAAGGACTCCTATTGAGGAAATAGAGCCTCATGTACAATAGTAGAGGCATATACAACTATTTAGAATAACCTACTTATTATGTCTTTCCTTCTTTCTTTTCTTCCCTCCTCCTATCTTCTAGTAAAGAAATATTAAGTACCTACCGTGTGCCACACAGTGCCTAGGCATTGGCGATACCGTGGTGAACCTTCATAGAGCTTATATTTAATTGAGAGAAAAAGTGTAAATGTTAACTAATGCTGTGCTTTGGGGAAAAAAATAGAACTAAAGTAAGGAGATAGAGAATTCTAGGAGAAAGGAGTTTATTTTAGATAGGAGAGTCAGAAGTCCTTTCTGGAATAACTGACGTTTGATTAGAGACTTGATTGAAGTGAGGAGGGAACAAACCACACAGAGATTTAGAGTTAAAGCATTTCCACTATTCTGAGTCATTAAACATATTGAGAAAAAGCCATCAGCAAGAAGGAGAATATAGCTGACCTTGGTAGAAATTAATAATTCAAAGAACAGAAAATAACTTCCAGGCAGCCTGTTGTACTAAAGAAACAATCATGAAACAAACAAACAAAAAGTGCCTTTAGAAATTTAAAATAAGGCCTGGTGTGGTGGCTCAGGCCTGTAACACCAGCACTTTGGGAGGCTGAAGTAGGAGGATCCCTTAAGCCCAGGAGTTAAAACCAGCCTAGGCAACATAGTGAGATACTGTCTCTACAGAAAATTTAAAAATGATCCAGGTATGGTGGTGTCCATCTCTAGTCCCAGCTACTCTAGAGGATAAGGTGGGAGGATTGCTTGAGCCAGGCAGTGGAGGCTGCAGTGAGTCTTGATAGATCGTGCCACCACTCTCCACCCTGGGTGACAGAGCAATACCTTGTCTCAAAAAAAAAAAAAAAAAAGGAAGAAAGAAAGAAATTTAAAATAAAATAGCTAGAATTAAAATATTTTAGTATAAGAACTAGAAAATAGAGTCAAATAAATCTCCCAGAACACAAAGAGAAATTATACATGACTATTTCCACAGCCAAAAAGAAGACATGATATCTTCAGTTTGATAAGGCCCACAAACTTTTGAGCATTGTGAATTAAATAAACAGCCCACTCCTAAACAGATTCTCATGAAATTTCTGAATATCTAGAAGATAAGATGTTAAAGCTTCGAAGGGAAAACAGCTAACAAAAGCAAACTATGACCTATAATGGGTAAGAATGAAACTGCCATTGAAATTCTCATTAATGACTCCAGATGAAAATAGAATAATGTCTCCAAAGTTCTGAAGGAAAACTTTTTTGATTGTAGGGGTGAAATAAAACTGTCATTATTTTCACATGAAGTAATTTCATAGAAAATCCAACAGAATCAATAAATTGTTAGAACTAATACTATTTTTCCACATTAGTAATAACCAATTAAAAATATATTAAAAAACAAGATACATTCCCAAAAGCATACTGTCAATTTTCTAAGAATTGGCTATATTTATATGACTACTATGGAAACAAATTTAAAGCTTTTATATAAGATATAAAGACTTAAAAGTGGGAGACATTCAGTTTCCTGAATTTAAGGTAATCTTAGTCAAAATATCAGCTGTCTATTTTGGAAACTTAACATTCAAAAGTGCATATGGACAAATAAAGGTCCATGAAGAGAAGGGGAGGAAGGTAGACAGGACTACCAGATACTGACTTAACAGTAATAAAGTATGTGGGAACTAGCTCAAGTATAAACAAATGGGCCCAGAATGAGTTCTCCACAGCAATAGTATTTATGTAGATTTAAATATTAAGATATGTTAAAGGCTCAAGTGATCCTCCTGCCATGGAATGTTCATCATGTACATTCCACGCACACTTGAAAAGAGTGTATGGGCTGGATATGGTGGCTCATTCTTGTAATCCCAGCACTTTGGGCTAGTCGCAGGAGTTTGAGACCAGTCTGGGAAACATGGGGAAACCCTGTCTCTACAAAAAAATACAAAAATTAGCTGGGCGTGGTGGTGTGCACCTATAGTCCCAGCTACTCAGGAGGCTGAGGTGGGAGGATCACTTGAGCCCTGGAGTGGAGTGTGGTACAATCACAGTTCTCTGCAGCCTCAACCTCCTGGGCTCAAGTGATCCTGCGCCTCTGCCTCCCAAGTACCTGGGACTATAGGTGTGTGCCACTGTGCCCAGCTAATTTTTTTTTTTTTTTTTTTTTCTGTAGAGACGGTCTCACTATGTTGCCCCAGGCTGGTCTTGAACTCCTTGGGCTCAAGCTGTCCTCCTGCCGTGGCCTCTCAAAATGCTGGGATTATAGGTGTGAACCACTGCACCTGCCACTCTTCAAAGTTTTAGGCATCCACTGTATCCCCTGCAGATAAGGGAGACTACTATATTTATATACCTGCTTCAGCAATCTAATGGCTAGTGCTTGAGTGGTATGTCTGCTCTATACTTTTGCTTTTACCTATTACTTTATATTTAAAGTGGTTTTCTTGTGGATGTTATATATTTGGGTGTGGCTTTTTTTATCCAATCTGAAGTTTCTGCCTTTTAATTAGAAGTGCTTAGACCATTTATACTTGATGTAATTTTGATAGGGTTAGGTTTAAATTGACCATCTTGCCATTTGTTTTTTATTTTTCCCATGTTTTTTGTTCTTTTCTTATGCCTTTTTTCTGCCCCCTGGAATTAATTGTTTTTAAATTTCCCTGGTGTTGTTTCACTCTATGCATACATAGATTATTATTTAGCAAAAGATTGAAAGACACCCTGTGAGGATTTCTGGAGCCTTTCTCTGCTTAACTTCTTTTCTGGCATTCTGTTCTGCAAATGACAGCTGCCTTGTCCTTCCCCAACTCAAACATCTGTCTCTGCCAGTCAGCTAGACTACTACTCCCTGCTTGAGCTACATTCTTTGTGCCAAAGTCTGGGAATATACCACCATGCAACAAACTGGTAGATTTAGAGGATCACCTCATTTGTTGTTCATTTCTCAGAGATAACACCCATGTGCTGCCTATTGTTCAAGTTCTGAAAACAGTTGTTTGACATCAGTCCTATACCTGTTCTCCTTCATGGGCAGAAATGAAAATGCCTTTTCTACTATCAAAACTGATTTTTTAATAGCAACTCCAAGTGTAGCTATTGTTTAATATCTTTTTTCACAACAAGTTTGAAAGTGTCTGTGATCATCTGTCACACATTGCATTCCTTGAGAAACACTATAATGTCTAGTTTCTTATTTTAGCTTCTTATTTCCTACTATAGTATGGCAGTCAACAAAACCATTTTATTGAAAGAAAATTTTTCTTTTAAAGATAGGGTTTCACTATGTTGCCCACTTTGGACTCAAACTCCTGGGCTCTAGTGATTGTCCCACCTCAGCCTCCCTGAAACAATTTTTTAAAGGTTAGAGTGACCTTTCAGTTGCTAGGTCCAATTCTGCACTTCTGACTCCAGTGGTATGGTAGGAACGTTACCATAGAAAAACCTCCAGGTACCACAAAATAGAATGTAAAATATAAACAATATTTTGTACAATACATAAATCATCTGGTTAAAAAAAAAAATCCTCAGAATAAGAGAAAGAGAGAGGAAAGAGAAGTGTGGTGGGTGGCGGGGGGGCGGAAGAGAAACATACTAAGAATCCAGAGAAAGAAGTGACCCATTGAATTCTGAAGCTTTCTTATGAATATTTTCCAATTAAACTCCATAGAAGTTTTTATTTGATATTCCTGAGAGTGACTGCAGGCAAAAACCTGGAAGATGTGAGGAGTCATTTTAGAAATCCTGCATAAAGCCAATAGTCTCCAATGACAGGCTATAGACTTTGTGAATGGGTGAACTAGAACTCAGATCTACTGTACAGAGATGCAGAGAACTTGCCTTTCTTAGCCTTGGGCTGTGGTTGAAAAGGGAAAATAGAGTGCCTGCATAGAATTTATAATAAGTCAGGGCTCTTTTATTTTTGAAGTTTGAAATCATGCTACTGAAGTGTTTTTGTTTTTGTTTTGAAGATAAGAATTGGGTTTTAAAATAGGTTAGAACAGTAGTTCTAGATGGCTGGCTCAGACAAATAGACATCCTTTCTAGGGGAATAAACTCTCAACAGAAGCTTCCAAATATCCCGTGAACATAGTTTCAACAAAAATGAATTCCCAATAAGAAAAAAAAAAAAATCACAGAACACACAACACTAAGGCCACATGATGAGAGTCAGTAGAAATGAACAAACAAAAACAAAGCCATACACGTATGTATTAATATATGCATGCATATGTATGAATATACAAAATCTCTCTAAAGTGTGTATATATATGTGTGTGTATATATATATGTGTGTATATATATATACACACACATATTCCTACAAAATAATTTCAAATATTAGAATTATCCATACAAAATGTAAAAATAAGTAAGTTTATTTTTTTAAGGAAAATACATCAGAAAATTGCTAATATCATTAAAAAGTGTATAGACAGAGCTAAAGACAGAATTGCGTTGAAAGATCAAGCTCAATAAAATTACACAAAAGACAGCACAGAGAGAAATAATAAATGGAAAATATGAAAAAAGTATTAATAAAAATAAAGGTTAGAGGAGAAAGTCTAACTTAGGTCTCCAGAAGCTGGCTTCTGCAACCACTATTACCCTGAAGCTCTGGCAGGAATTTTTAAATTTGATGCAAATGCCAGTAATGATAGTTATGGGGATGCTTTTGGTGATGTTTTAGGAGGCATGAAGCACATGGCCAGTTTTCACTTCAGAGCATTTTTGACCAATGTTTTTCCTCACAACATTTGCTGAATACTGAGGCTGCACAGAGCAGGATGCTTAACACACAAATGGCAAAAGTCCCTTATAAGCAGGGTGGCATTGTTCAGTATACTCTTAAGATTAGAGGTCTGGATGACTGGGGATAATTCTGTAAAATAAATCAAATATTTGGTTGAAAACCTTGAGGGGCAAATCATATGTATGAATCATACTAGGGCTGCAACCCAGATTTAACTGCTCATACTCTCAGATTAAGGAGAGAAGTCTCTATTTTATCTAGTTAGTAGTGGGGAGAGAGAACCCCCACTAGAGAAAGATCACATCCTTTGGAAACTATGTGGTTTTTAAAACATACCATCTGTCATTGAATCAAAGATTAGTAGGCATGGTGAAAAGGACTACCATGACCAAAATTCAAGAGGAAAAACAGACAATAGAGACAGATACTCAAGTGATTCTGATACTGGATTTAGATGGGAAAGACTATTAAATGATTATTTAAAAGGAATGCCTTTAAATGCATTTTATTTAGAGAATGCCTAAATAATCCTGAACAGAGAGTTAGTAGAAATATGGACATTAAAGCCATTGTGATAAAACGTCAGATGGAAATGAGGAACATGTTATTGGAAACTAGAGGAAAAGTGATCCTTGTTATAAAGTGGCAAAGAGCTTGGCTAAATTGTGTTCATATAATTCATATATTTAAAAAAAATAGAGAACAGGTAGAAGAAAACACATGATTTCACCAGATAATTAGAATCCTTTTTTTAAAAAGAATTATATAAACATTCTCAAACTGAAAACACAACATGAGGAATTAATGCCTCACCAGATAAATTTAACTACAAATTAGGTGGAGCAGAAGATAAAATTAGTGTACTGAAAGACTAATTAATAGAAAACACTAAAATGGAAGCACAGAGATAAAGAAAAAATACACAAAAATAGAGAAATGTATGACTAGATGAAAAAAAAATCCATATATGTTATTGGAGCCTAGAAAAAAGGAGAAAGAATAAGGCAGAAGTAACATTTGAAAAATAATAATATCCCTGAAACTAATAAAGGTCATCAACCCATAGACTCAAGAAATTCTGTGAACCTCCAAGAGAACAAATACATGGAAACTACATGAAGGCATATGTGATGGTTAATTTTATGTGTCAATTTGACTGGGATAAAGGATGGTCAGATAGGGTGAGGGTGTTTCCAGAGGAGATTAGCATTTGAATTTTTAGGCTAAATAAAGATTATCTTCACCAATGCAAGTGACCATGATTCAATCTGTTGAGGGGATGACTAGAACAAAAAGGTGGAGAAAGGCTAAATTTGCCATCTCTGTTTGAGCTGGCATATATTCTCCTGCCCTTGGACATTGACACTCCTGGTACTCAGGCCTTTGGACTTGGACTTAAACATCATTGGCCTCCTGATTTTCAGGCGTTTGAACTCAGACTAGGATTTACACCATTAGCTCTCCTGATTCTCAGGCCTTTCGATTCTGAGTTAACACTATCAGTTTTCCTGCAGAAGGCAGATGATGGGACTTCTTGACCTACATAATTGCATGAGCCAATTCCTATAATAAATTTTTTTCTCTTTTTCTCAGTTCTGATTTTCTGGAAAGTCATGACTAACACAGATTTTGGTACTGAGAAATGGGAGTGCTGCTGTAATGAATGCCTGAAAATGTGGAACTGGGTAATGGATAGAGGTGGAAGAGTTTTGAGGTGCATGCTAGAAAACACCTACATTGTTGTGACTGGATCTTTAAAAGTGATTCTAATGAGGGCTCAGAAAGAAAAAAGGAGCATTTTGGAGAAAGCCTCCATCTTCTTAGAGAATGCCTAAATAATCCCTGAACAGAATGTTGGTAGATACATGGATGTTAAGGCCATTCAGATAAAACCTCAGATAGAAATGAGGAACATATTATTGGAAACTAGAGGAAAAGTAATCCTTGTTATAAAGTGGCAAAGAGCTTGGCGAAATTGTATTCATGTTCTAGTGTCTTGTGGAAGGTAGAAATTGCAAGCAATGAAATTGATTATTTGGCTGAAAAAATCTCTTAGAAAATTGCTGAAGGACCAACCTGGTTCCTCCTTCTGACTGCTTATGATAGAATGCCAGAAGAAATGACTACAAGAGGAACTGTTAATCAAAAAGAAAGCAGAACTTAAAGATTTGGAAAAGTCTTAGCCTATTCATATTGTAAAGAAAGAGAAAGCCTGCTTTGGAGAAAACACTGAGTGTATGGCCAAGGAGCCTTTTGATAAAGAGAGTAGAGCCCTCTCTACAGAAGCCAGGAGATATTCTCCAAGACAACAGAAGACAATAGAAGAATGGCCCTGAAGGCAATTTAGAGATAATGGAGGCTGCCCCTCCCAGCATAGGCCCAGAATGCAAAGTCCCTTCGGGCAAAGAAGTTTCAAATATGGAGCCACCTGAGCCTGTGAGACCTCTCAGCATGCACTGCCCAACAGAACCTTACATTATGGGTTCTGCTCCCCACCACTGGCTTCTCTAAAGTGTGGCTCTGGTGGGCCTGATATAGTTTAGGCTGTGATGGCCAGCCAACCCTGTAGGCAGCACAGGTGGTAGATTTTGGTGGTGTCTACACAGTCTCTGCCAACACTTAGGGAGCCATGGCTTAGGCTATGCGTGGCAAAGCCACTGGTGCATGATTCTAGCCTAGGAGAGCCACAGGCCCTTGACCCCAAGTCACCTTCAATGGCAGAGGCAGAATAACCACCTGGAAGAGCCACAAGCTTGGGACTCCAGCCAATAGCTGTGGAGATAGGACCATAGCCTACTGGGTCTGGAAGGCAAAGCATCAAGCAGAAGAAGGTTATTCTGGAGACTTCAGGTTTAATGGAATTTGCCCTGTTGGGTTGGTTTGCTCACAACCTGTTATTTCTTTCTTCTTTCCTATTCCTTTATTTTGGAATAGGAATATCTATCCTATGCCTCTCCCACCATAGTATTTTGGAAGCACATAACATGTTGGTTTTAGAGGTTCACAGGTGGAAAGCAATTTGCCTCAGGATGAAGTGTATACCTTGAGTCTCACTCATATCTGATTTAGATGATATTTAGATGAGATTTTGGACTTTGGAATTTTTTAGTTGATGCTGGAATGAGTTAAGATTTTTGGGCTGCTGGGATGGAATGAAATATTTTGCATGTGAGAAGGACATGTATTTTGGGGGGCTTGAGTGCAATGCTATAGACTGAATGAGTCTCCCCCAAAACTCATATGTAGAAACCTAATTCCCAATGTGATGTTATTTGGATAGGGCCTTTGGGAAGTTATTAGGTCATGAGGTCATTAATGGAATTAGTGCCCTTATAAAAGGAACCCCAGAAAGCTCTTCCTTCCATCATGTGAAGTTACAGCCATCTTATCAGTGAGAAAGTAGACCTTTGTCAGACACTAAATCTGCCAGCACTTTGATCTAGTACTTTTTAGTCCCCAGAACTGTGAGAAGTAAATTTCTATTATTTACCTAGTCTATGATATTTTGTTATAGCAGTCTGAATGGACCAAGACAGAATCTTATGGTAAGCCTGCTAAAAAAGTAAAGACACAGAGAAAATATTAAAAGCAGCCAGAGCAAAAAAGGCACATTACTTTCAAGTGGGGTCAATAATAAAACCTATAGCTAACTAATCACCAGAAATAATGAGAACCAGAAGAATGAAAATATCCTTAAAAGTACTGAAAAAAAAAGCCAACCCAGAATTCTGTATTCATAAAAATATCATTAAAAATGGTAAGATGCAAATGTTTCAGACAAGTAAAAACTGAGAGAATTCGGAGAAAGCAAACCTACATTATGATAGTAGCAAAGGGAGAAGTAATATGATCCCACATGGAAGTAGGGAATTGTAGGAAAGAGCTATGAGCAATGAGACGAGATAAATATATGGGTGGTATTCATGAATGTTGATGATACAAACAATAATACCAATATACTATGGGGTCATAAGTATATGTAGAATTAAAATGCCTAACAATGGTAATGCAAAAACAGGAGAGTAAATGGAGTTCTAATGTCCTAGTATTTCCAGGGAAATGGTAAAAGGAATAATTTGTATTATACTGTAAAAGCCAGCTGGCTAAGGATGCACATTGTAACCTCTATGGAAACCACTAAAAGAAAGTAAAAGAATGAATACATTAAAATTAAGAGATGGGAAAAATTTAAGAAAATATTTGATTAATCTTAAAGCAAAGTAGGAATCAATAAAATGTAAAACATGCAGACAATATAGAAAGTGAACAAGTCCAGTTACTGGCTCCTTGAAGAGGTTAATAAACTTGATAAACTCCTAGCAGGATTCTTCAAGAATAACCTTAGCTTGGTTTGACATGTTAAAAATCGGTTAATGTGGCCGGGTGCAATGACTCATGCCTGTAATCCCAGAACTTTGGAAGATGGAGGCAGGCTGGATCACTTGAGGTCAGGAGTTCCAGACCAGCCTGGCCAACTGGTGAAGCCCTGTCTCCACTAAAAATACAAAAAGTAGCTGGGCGCAGTGGCACGTGCCTGTAATCCCAGCTACTCAGGAGGCTGAGGCAGGAGAATCGCTTGAACCCGGGAGGCAGAAGTTGCAGTGAGCCGAGATCCTGCCACTGCACTCTAGTCTGAGCAACAGAGCGAGACTGTCTCAAAAAAAAAAATAAAAAATAAAATCTGTTAATGCAATTTGTCACTTTAATAGAGTACAGAAGAAAAGTCATGTAATCATTTTATTAGGTTCAAAAAAAGCATATGATTAAATTCAACATTAATATATTTTTTTCAAGTTCCTTTGGCAAGCTAGGAATATATTCTGATAACGAACCATACCCCCCTAAAAAAAAAAAAAAAAAACCCTGCAATCCATATCATTCTTATTCTGATAAATTAAAAGCATTCCCATTACAATCAGGAACAAAACACAAATGTCTCCTTTGATCATGTTTATTCATTATTGAATTGGTGAACCCATCCATCATGGTTGGAACTCCCTAAAAAAAAATAGTAGGATTGAAAGAAAAAAACTACAGTTATCATTCCCAGCTAGTATGTTTAGATAATCAAAGACTAGAAGAAGCTATATATTATTAGAAAAAGAAAGTTTATAGCAAAGTTGTAGAATACATTCAATATAAAAAAGTTAATTATATTTTTACATCCCTTTTATGATTGAATTAATAAATGTTAAAGTTAATTGGGAAAACATCTAGCAAAATATTTGTAAAACTTTCGTAGAATTGGAAAATTTTAAAGATAACCTAAATAAATGTAGAGATATGCCATTTACGGATGCTTTGGCTGTGATATTCTAATACGGTTTTTCCTTGCAGACTTTGCCTTCAAAAGAAACAACATTTTTAAATACTACACAAATGCCTTGCCTGCAATCAGCTTCAACTTGGAGTAGCTATGAACACAATTCGGAGTCTTACCTATTAAGAGAACATGTATCAGAGTTAGATTCCTCTTTCCATTCTGTTCTATCATTGCCATCAGGTAAGCCTCCTTGTAACAATTTCTAAGTAACGATGTTTTCTATACTGAAATCTAATCCTCTAAATACAGAGAATCTAATAAAATCTTATTTTATCAATTTTTTTTCCAGTAGATATTAGAACTAGGCAATGCCTTGAGAATTAAATTTGTTGTAGAGGAATTAATCTAGTCACATGCATGGTTAATGTTCTATCTGTGTAAGTTGATTCTTTAATTCCTTCTAAACCAACTTGATTTACTTTGGGAAATTACTAGGTTTTTATCCTGTTAAATTTTGAGCATTTTATTGGTAACATGGCTGTGCTGTTGAGATGTTTCTGAGTAACGGTAATTCAGTGTTCTTTTTCTAATGTGCTGTTATACATGGAGGTTTCCCTGTCATAAAATACTTCTCCGTTTATAATCTGCATTGAATTTCTCAATGCAGAGGAAAGAAAACTGCGTACCTATAAGTGTAGTCAACCTCAAGAGTATCTGTACTCTGTAACTGAGTAAATGAGGCTTATACATCCTTACATCTCTGAAGTGTTTTTTTTTTTTTTTTTTGGAGACAGAGTCTTGCACTGTTGCACAGGCTGGAGTATAGTGGTGTGAACATAGCTCATTGCAGCCTTGACCTCCTGGGCTCAAGTAATCCTCCCACCTCAGCCTCCCAAGTAGCTGGAACTACTTGGGTGCATGACACCACACCCAGCTAATTTTTAAATTTTTTTGTAGAGATGGGGTCTCACTATATTGCCCAGGCTGGTCTTGAACTTCTAGCCTCAAGTGATTGTCCCACCTTAACCTCCCAAAAATGCTAGGATTACTCTAGGTGGTTTTAAATTTTCAGTTCTTGATTTTTGTGGAACCTTTACACTCTTGTCTATATTGGAACTAAAGTAAATATTTAGGGGAGAAAGAAAACATCCCTCCCATTGGTTATCTCCAGTTCTTCTCTTTACTGGGGGATATCTCAACTTAGCTTTTGTTCCATTTTCGGCTTATGATTCTGATGGTCTTTTAAATTCTCAAAATCAAGGGACTGATCTATTTGTAAAGCGCCATGTTTTGAACCTGTCCCCCTGCCCTGAATCTCAATTTAGTTTTTATCAGTAGTAGAGTGGTTTCTTAGCTACACCATTACCTTAAGTTTTTAACAAGAACTATTTTATTCTATATTTGAGGAAACCTTAATAATATGACAAAATAATAATCCATATAACAATAATGTAGCTAACATTTAGTCTTAGCATATACTGAGCCCTGTATATATTAAGCACATTACATTTTCTTGTTTAATTCCCACAACTGCATGAGAATAGATATCTTCGTTCTGTTCATCTTACATATGAGAAAACTAAGCTTCGTGATACTACTCATCCAAGATTACTTGGCTAATAAATGATGAGCCAGGATTTGAGGTAGTCATTCTCCAGAACCAAACCACTCACCATTACTTTACTGCCTGTTTTCTTATTAGCAAATATATTTCTCTGATGATATAACCCTGACAGCTGGTATAAATACTCTTTATCCTAAGACTCTTATTCCCCCCTCTAATAAATGAGATTAGATTGTTTATCTACTATTTCATGATATCCATTCCTTCTTACATTCAATAAAAATCTCAATACCTACTATATGTAAGTACTAAATAAATGCTAGGAGTATAAATACAAATGAATCCCTCAAGGTACTTGCATTCTAGTTTAAAACAACTGAAAGGTAATGTTTCAAAGCAATGAAATATTTTTACAAAAGCTGACAGGTCATGTGCGGGTATTAAGAAAGGCATATAGACTGAACAAGGACCTTTTCTTGTTAGATCATGTTTTCCCACAAATCACAAAGAACAGTGGTAGAATTGGTGATACTCTCCTTATAAGTATAATATTGCTTTGGAGAAACAAATGCAACAAACTTATGTTTAGGTAATTGGAAAATATCAGAATCCTGAAATGTTTAAGGAGCATTTTAAAGGAGAATATTTAATTTTTATTCCCATTTTCATTTTGCTAATTTTCATATGATCATAATACCAAGATTCAAACTCATCTTACCTCTGTCCCTTGGTACAAACTCCATGATGATACTCATGAACTAGTTTTTGTTTTGCATATTTTTCCACACTTGAGTATGGATCTGCCACTAAGATACATCATTTGAAGAAGAGATCATTTTTTTCTGTTTAAAATCCAGACCCAGCCAGGTGGGCATAGTGGCTCATGCTTGTAATCCCAACACTTTGGGAGGATGAGGTGGGAGGACTGCTTGAGCTCAAGAGTTCAAGACCAGCCTGTGAACATAATAAGACTTTGTCTCTAAAGAAAAAAATTTTCTAATTAGCCAGGCATGGAGGTGTGCACCTGTAGTCTCAGCTACTTGAGAGGCTGAGGTGGGAGGATTGCTTGAGCCCAGGAGATTGAGAATGTAGTGGGCCAGAATCATGCTACTGCACTCCAGCCTGGGCAACAGAGCCAGTCCCTGTCTCAAGAATAAAAACAAATAAAAAATCAAGGCCCTTCCCAGGTCTATCCTCATTTATGTATTCAAATGAGTTTCCTTAAAGTACCTTCTTTCAATAGCCAAATTTTCATTATTATCAACTGCTTTATAAAATATGTTCTCAAGGAAAAGTTAGGTGTCTCTTAATAAATGCTTTTTAAGATGATTTTGTTTTTTCATTCTTGGCCGGAAGAAAAAACCTTTAGTAAATGTGAAGCATAACTACTTCATTGCTTAACTCCTCTTTGGTTGTGAGTACAGAATATAAACAGTGAACTGAAAGTCTCCAAGCCACTATTTAAAAACAAAACTAGCTTGTCAATAGGTTTTAATCTTTATAAAAGTATATTCATTGTGATATATAATATGGTAAATTAAGGGAATATGAACTTTGATGTTTTCATAAAAGGTTGCATCTAACTTATAGTGGTTTTCTCCCAAGAAGTTAAAAGCATGTAATTTTTTGGAAACTTCATTATTTCAAATGCAAAGTTTGTAGGGATGGGATGGAATGGATTTAGAGTCAGCCAGATTTGGGTGTAGGTTTTCTTAAAGACTTCTTGGGTATATTTGTTTCCATTCATCTGTGAATAGTATTTATTAATACTTATAATTACTGTTCATCTTATGTACTATTTTAGGAAGTTCATGAAGTTGTTTCTCTGTTAGATTTTTAATTTGTTGGTTAAGTGCACCTAACCAGTAATTTCTAAAATACTGCTACCAACACGCTTGGAAAGAGTATTTTGTCACTTCCGATAGTTGTTACATTTCAAACTTTTGCTTATTTTCTTAAGCTTATGTGCTATTTATAGAAAGAAAGCAATTTTAATGTTACAATCTGTAATCCTAGTATTACAAAGAGTGGTATTTGAAAATACCTTTTTTACTTTATTTTTCCAGATGTGCCTCTTCATTTTCACTTTGAAACACTGTTAAAAAAGACTGAAATAAAAGGCAATCTTGCTGAAAATAAATTTGTAGATGAATATATCATATCTCCATCACCTGGTATGTCACATTTACAGTTCTTGTACTCTATATGCCTTTTTATGTCTTTATACCTACTATTTTTGCATTCTAAGGAAATAAAATTTAAGAAAAGAATAAATGAAAATCCTTAATTTTTAATACTCACTTTTTACAAATCATGTACACATAAAATACAAGAACAATCTTAACATGAAATGTGCGATACCTATTGAATTGTAGTTATGAACTATTACTGATAAATATAATAAAAATTTAAATAAATGTGGAGAAACAGCATTTCTGTATGGTAAGATCAATAGATATAAATTCTTCCTTATAGTTCATATGATTAATGTAATGTAACTCGAAGTTCTTATAGAATTTGTTTAACTTAAAATAATTCTAAAGCACAATGGGAAGACTAAACAGGGGAAAATATAAAAGGGGTTATTATAAAAAGTTTAGAGAAAATCTAGCCCAAGCACATATGGAAACATGATGAAAATCTATAATAATGTAGATTCTATTTTGTTTATATTTAAGAAAATAGATCAATGAAGTAAACTCTATAGTTGATTATATATCAGGGAAGAACTGTGTATCAGTGGGAAAGTGGAGAACCATTGGTTCTCATGGAGAGAGTCTTTCCCAGTAAAATTCTTTTACATACTCATTTAATGCTATGAATCAGAATAAGTTCTTGTTAATTCCAAGAATTGTACATAAAACATTAAAACTACAAAATAAAACTTGAGGAAATTATAATGAAATGTTTATGAGTTCTGTAAATGTGGGTGAGTTCTATGCTTGGAAGCAATTAGAAGAAGAAAGAAAACAACATATTTTGATTATCTACAAAGTTAAAATCTAAACATCAGAAAAGTCATATAAATTTAAGATAAATTATTTCTACATGAAATAATCTACCTCAAAAACTCGAGTCAAAGGAATACCTGTTAGAACTGGGGTCTTATTATAAAATAAATTTATAAAAATCAGCAGCTTTTATAAGTACCAATAGTAACTAGATAGGCTATGTAAAGGAATAAATTCTGTTAGACATATTGACAATGAAAATATAAAGTATTTTTAATCAAACTTAACAAGTACCTACATGAGGACTACTTCAAAAGTTCGGTGAGAAACATGAGGACATTCCCATATGGAGAGAAATATCCTGTTCCTGTCAGAAGACAGTATCATAACTAAAGTTGTCAATTTTCCCCAAATTAATTTACAAGTAGAATATAATCCTAGTCAGAATCAGAGGTATTATTGGAACGAAGTTACTCTGGAAGTTTATCTCAGACAGAAAATGTTGAAGAATAGCCAATTACATTTTTAGAAGATTAATAGCAGGACTATGAAGTTCTAATGACTAAAACATGGTGGTTCTGATAGAAGGCAGATCAAGGGAGCCTAAAAAAAGCCTAGAGACAGAAGGTGGTATTTCCTACCATGTTGAAAAAATGGCTTAGTCAATAAATAATAATGACAACAACAACAAATTCTTATGAAGCATCATTTATATGTCAGCACTGGTTGAAGGGCTTTATATTACTTAATTATTTAAGTCTGTATAATTCTGTAAGGTAGGTATTACTATTCTCCTTGACTAATCTTCCCCAAATTACAGTTGAGTAATAGAAGAGCTAGAATTCAAACCCAAGCAGTCTGGCTTGGAGCCATGCTCTATATAACTAAGTTTCCTTTGTAATCAAAGGCATTAAATAACGACTCTTTGGAAGAATTAAAAACTGAGATCACTAACTCATAAACATAAACTTTAAGACAAATTTAAGGTGGATGAACATTAAAATACATTTCAGTTGGATTAAAAAGTTAAATGTTAAAAATGAATGTCTTAAAAGAATAACAAGAAAAAGTAAGTGTACTTGATGATAATAATGAAAATAATATTAACTGAGCTTATAGTCAGACACTATGCAAATATTTACTACTTTTGTCTGTAACATTAATGATTTTAAACATTATCATCAATTTTGGCACAACTATAGTAAAAATAGCACCCTCAAATATCTTGGATATTAAGAATTGATACAAGCCTTTTGGGGAGCTCTGCAAAATGCATTACAAGGCATTTAAACTATGTATTTTTTTATAAGTTCAGTGTGGCTTAAAAACTCCCTTGTTTGCTTTTGTACCTATTCCCAGTAAAGGTTTACTGGATTGTTAACCCTGCATTCTGACCCAATTATTCTATTTCCAAGAATGTAGTCTAATCCTAAATATGAAACCTTTTTTCACAACTATATTCATCTTAACATGTTTTTGTGATAATGAAAAATTAGCAACAACTTGAAAAGCATAATAGGGATATGGTTAAATACACTACAGTGGAATATACAGCCTTAAAAAATATCTTAAAAGTTCATATAAGGGTGGAAACTTACTTATCAAAGAATGTTGTGATATAAAAGGATAAAAATATTTTACTTCTATGTCTGTTACAATTATAGCCATGTAGAAATATTTATTGTTATATCAACCAAATGCAATGTGTGGACCTTGTTGAGATTGATTTGAATAAACCTGCTGTTTATACACACACACATAATTTTTGAAAGAGAAATTTGAACATGGACTAGCTGTTAGATATTAATGAATTATTGTTAATTTTGCTACTTGTAGTAATGCATTGTGGTTACATAAACCCAGACGTACTTTTTCAGTTTGTTAGCGATTCACACTAACATATATGTAGATGAAAAGATATGTCTGGGATTTGCTTTCAAATACTCTAGCAAAAATGTTGGTGGGAGAGATGAAACAAGATTGGTTATAAGTTGTTCACTGCTGAGACTGAAGGATAGGTATATGGGAGTTCATTATTCTAGTCTCCTTTGTGTTTATTTGAAAATTTTCCACAGTAAAAATTAAAGAGAAAAAAGATGAAGGCACCAAGGATGAAGAACAGTTATCTATGCTTAGGGGGAAAAGCCTAAAGAAATACAGAAAAATATAAGTATTATGTGCAGTTACCTTTTAATGATGCGATTTCACTTGCTGGAATTTGTCCCGAGACTAGATTGTTTTCAAAAGGGAAAAAAATGCATCCATGAAGATGATTATTTTAAGAATGTCTCTAATAGCATTATCATTATGATGATAAGTATCATGGCCAACAGCTAGGAAATAGCTAAAGAACATTGTTTCTAATCACGGAATGTTATATAACCATCTGAAAAAGGAATAGAGTTACGTGATAAAAATATAAGTATACATTTAATTAAAATTATGATTTCATATTTGAAATACATACATATGAAATATAAAACATTATTGACAAAGAGTATGCAAGTATGAAAATATATGCTATTAGAGATTAGATAATTATATTTCTTTTAATGTTGTTCTACTATTTGATTTAAAAAAATAAGGCAGGTCGGGCGTGGTGGCCCACACCTGTAATCCCAGCACTTAGGGAGGCTGAGGCAGGAGGATCGCTTGAGACCAGAGTTCAAGACCAGCCTGGGAAATATAGTGAAACCCCATCTCTACAAAAAATACAAAAATTAGCTGGGCATGGTGGCATGCACCTGTGGTCCTAGCTACTTGGGAGGCTGAGGCAGGAGGATCATTCAAGCCTGGGAGGTTGAGGCTGCAGTGAGCCATAATTACACCACTGCACCTCAGGGTGGGTGACAAAGTGAGATCCTGTTTCTTTTTTTTTTTTGAGATGGAGTCTCACTCTGTCACCCAGGCTGGAGTGCAGTGGCGCAGTCTCGGCTCACTGCAACCTCCGCCTCTGGCTTCCAGCGATTCTCCTGCCTCAGCCTCCCAAGTAGCTGGGATTACAGGTGTCCACCACACCCAGCTAATTTTTGTATTTTTAGTAGAGATGGGGTTTCACCATGTTAGCCAGGATGGTCTCAATCTCCTGACCTCGTGATCCACCTGCCTCAGCCTCCCAAAGTGCTGGGATTACAGGCGTGAGCCACCGCACCTGGCCATAAGACCCTGTTTCTAAAAAAAAAGAAAAAAAAAATAAGGCAGTTAAATGTGTTAGGCACACAATTAAGGGGAATGCATAAATAATGTAATGAGAAATTTCATCCTATATATCTGTCTTAAATAGCTGGTCATTAATTTTTCTTTTGCTGTTAGTGATTTGAGTTCAGAATTTATTGAGCACTTAGTGCCAGGCAGACTATTAAGTGCTGAAGAATCAAAGGTGAATTACAGGAAGTCAAAATTATAATGTAATGGAGGAAGACACAAATAACTATTATATAGTATAATGGACATAGATGATAAATACATTTGAAGGCTGAGTGTGGTGGCTCATACTTGTAATCCCAGCACTTTGGGATGCTGAGGTAGGGGGAATCGCTTGAGCCCAGGAGTTCAAGACCAGCCTGGGCAACATGGTAAAACCCTGTCTCTACAAAAAATGTAAAAATTAGGCAGGCACGGTGGTGCATGCCTGTAGTAACAGGGACTTAGGAGGCTGAAGCAGGAGGATTGCTTGAGCCCAGGAGCTTGAGGCTGCAATGAGCAATGATCGCATCACTGCACTCCAGCTTGGGTGACAGAGTGAGACTCTATCTTAAAAAGAAATTATATAGAGAAGATATAAATAAGGAGTATGTAACTGCTTAGAAGGCAGAAAAAGAGAGGTTAAGGGAGATGAGAAATGGGCAAGGAGAGGAAATCCAGAAAGATGGTGATGCCAAGTGCAGCTTCGACTACTTAATTGGAATTTACAGAGAAAGAAGGGTGAAGCGTTCCAGATTAGTGCTTCTCAAACTTTAAAATGTAAGCAAGTTACTTCGGGGATATTGTTAGAATGCAGAGTCTGATTTAGTAAGTCTGGAATGGGACCTGAAATTCTGCATTTCTAACAAGGTCCCAGGTGATTCAGATGCTGTTGGCCCATACTGAGTAACAAGTCTTTAAATAACAAAAACAAACATATGTCTTGTCACGGAGACATGACACAGTATGATATATTCAAATATCTATAAATAAGGCCAGGTGCAGTGGCTCACGCCTGTAATCCTACCACTTTGGGAGGCTGAGGCAGGTGGATCACCCGAGGTCAGGAGTTTAAGACCAGCCTCGGCAACATGGTGAAACCCCATCTGTACTAAAAATACAAAAACTAGCCGAGGGTGGTGGTGCACGCCTGTGGTCCCAGCTACTCAGGAGGCTGAGGCACAAGAATCACCTGAACCCAGGAGGCGGACCTGCAGTGAGCCGAAATGGCGCCATTGCACTCCAGCCTGGGTAACAGAGCGAGACTTCATCTCAAAACAAACAAACAACAACAACAAATATCTATAAATAACTTGGCATTCTTGTAGGGTAAGCTGTGTGAAGGCAGTAGACAGATCTTTGCTTGGATTTATCCTGTATGATCCATTAGATTTGGCAATTTACAATGGCATTGCTATTTCAGGCAACAAGCAGAGAAAAGCCAAACTGTAGTGGGTTGAAAAGTGAATGGATGACTAATTTAATCATGAGGAATACCAGACAAAACCAATTTAAGGGTTTATACTTACCAAAATATTCAAAGTTATGAAAGTTATGGAAGACAGTGGAACTGTTTCAGATATAAGACCTTAATGAGATCTGACAACTGCAATGCTATCTGCAATGAATAGTTGAAATTATCTGTAAATAACATTATAGAGATATTGGTGAAATCTGAATAAGGTCTATAGATTAGCTAATGGTACTGAACTGCATGGCTACATAAGAGAATGTCCTTTGTTTTGAGAAATACACATTGATGTATTTAGGGCTGAAGGGGCATTATGTCAGCAACTAAATTTCATTTGTGGTCTGAAAGAAGGAGGTAAAGCAAATGTGATACGATGTTAACATTTGGGGGATTTCGGAAAAGGGTATACAGAAATTTTTTGTTCTATTTCAAGTTTTCTGTAATTCTGAAATTAGGTCTCAGATAGATGGAAGAGGAGGAACAATAGCACCATAACCCACACAAGCAAGCCAGAAACATAGAGCTCAGTCTTTGTCACCCGCACTTCCTCCAACTTGGTCTAAACCAATTGACAAGTTGTCAATATGATCTTATGTGTTTCAGTTCCTTTTGTGCCTTCGACTGCTCTCACAGTCCAACATGATCTCTTATCTATACTGCTGAAATGGACTTTTAATCCATTTTTCCCTTTAATCACTGTAGGCAGTGACCTCCTCAAAATGCAAATCTAATGTCACACCTGCTCCCCACCCCATCCCTTTAAAACATTCAAGAAGGAATATTCGTAACACCTTAAAGCCCTGTCTACATAGGCTGGCTCCTCCCTCATGATTCTTTCTCACCATGCTTCCTTACTCTACACTACATAGCTGTTCAGTTCCCAAATTTGTCCTGTTCCCTTGGGCCATTGTACATGCTATTCTCCTCCTTCCCCTAGCTATCAGCTATTTCTGTTCATATTTGGAGTCTATCACTTCATCTGGGGAAGCCTTTCCTAGAGCTCTTACTAGCACTCTTATACGTTCTCAGTAACATCATGTAGTTTCACAACTGAAATGAATATTTTCCTATCACATTACAGTTGCATTCCTTAACACCTGTAAACGACAAGGGCTGCTACAAATCCTAGTTTTGCTTACCTAGGGTTTAGAATAATGCTTGCCATGTAATTGGTTCTCTGTAAAGTTGTTGGATGAATAAAAGGGAAGGAAGTAAAGACAGGATATATGAGAAATGCTATCAAAGTGTGATCTTAGGATGAACTCCAGGAGAGGACTGGGAGAGCAAGAACTGAAAGGCTGGGAGGTTTATCAATAGAACAGGTGAAGAGGATGTGTAGAATTGTTATACATTTCCTACTGTTTCAAGGTTCCATGAAAACCTTACAAGATAGTAACGAATTAGAAGGAAAATAAATGTGAAGAAAACATTTGAATAAAATTTAATTTAAAAATCAACTTCTGGCTGGGCGCGGTGGCTCACGCCTGTAATCCCAGCACTTTGGGAGGCCGAGGTGGGCGGATCACGAGGTCAGGAGATCGAGACCATCCTGGATAACACGGTGAAACCCCGTCTCTACTAAAAATACAAAAAAGCCGGGCGTTGTGGCAGCCGCCTGTAGTCCCAGCTACTCGGGAGGCTGAGGCAGGAGAATGGTGTGAACCCGGGAGGCAGAGTTTGCAGTGAGCCGAGATCGCGCCACTGCACTCCAGCCTGGGAGACAGAGCAAGACTCCGTCTCAAAAAAAAAAAAAAAAAAAAATCAACTTTTGTGAAAGTTAAGATTCCTTCACAAAGTTTGATGTTTTCAGAAGAGTGGAGAATTGCTTGTAGAAAATAAGAGAAACACTAATTGTCTACGATTTGCTTAAATGCTACAGCAAAATGTTATTAACAAAATGGACACTTTTAACACCTACACACGTTTTAACACACACATACATTTTAAAATCCACCTCTCACAATTCTAGTTACCATTTTAGTACGTTTAGATTACTCCTGCCATGCTGTTTTCTTGTATTACTTTCAGGGTATCATCATCTGTGATGCATTTATGATTTAATTTTCATTTGCTGTTTGACATTCAAGTGCATCATTGAAATCTTAGGGTTTAATATTGATTCTGGAAAACACTTCAGCTATCATTTCTTCAACTATTCCTTCCTTTTCATTCTAGTCTCATCTTGTTACCCGATTCTGGTCTTTTTCCCTCTATATTTTCTATCACTCTGTTCCATTAAGTTATGGAATTCCTCTTCCAGACCCTGATTTTGATTTTCAGCTGTGTCCATTCTGTTTCTTAGTCTAATGATGATTTTAACATTTGAACAATTATATTTTCTATTTCTGACATTTCTCCAGAGGGCCTCTTACCTGTTTCTCTTGGCAATACTGTTTTAAAGAGTTGCTAATCTGTATTCCATGAATGCTTCATTATTTCTTGAGATGGTTCTTCCACTTGTGGTTTGTACCTCTTTTTTGATTTAGTGTTGGTATTCAGATTTTTGGAGTTTTCTATACACATCATTGAAGCTGTGATACTCAGTTAAAACTGTCCTACCACTGCTGTTTATGGGACACTTTTGATGGGAAGGGAATTTATACTACATTTGAAATTTTCATACTAATTTGGGGATGGGCGGGACATTTCAAAGCGGGGCACCTGGGCATTGCCTTCTCTCTCCAACCATTCATTTCTCTGCCTAAAGCTCTGATTCTGTTAGTCTGACTGAGATATCGGCATGTGCAGTCAGTATCCAGATAGTTGTCCTGCTCCCAGTTTTCCTTTCTTGTGGGTCTAGAGCACCTTTAGTGGCATCACACATCTTTGTGGCAGTACTTCACTGTGTGCTTCTGCTCTGGGTTTTCTCTTCAAATTCCATACAGTATTAGTCTTTTAGAGATTCCTCAGAAATTCTGCTTTACAAGTTCCACTTTTTGCTTGCAAATGTGGATTTATATATGCCTATCTGTGCATGAACCTATGTAAAAAATATTTGCCTATCATGTTTAGGGTCATTTGCCATCTTGAAACCAGACACTCCTTGTCAGCTGGTAGGCCATGCCCTTTATTTCAGTGTGAGTTTGGCACTTCAGCTTACATATTTCTTTTTCCACTCCTTTCCACACCTCCAAACCTTTCAAAAAAAGAAGCCAATTTGGTTATTAGACCAAGGCTAGAAATAAGGGGGTTCAGATATACAATCATGATAACGCTAACATTTACTGCACACATCACATCAGACACTTTTACTTACTACTATAGGAATAAACTCATGTAATCATTATCCAAGGTCGCTGCTATTATCCCTATTTTACAGATGATGCAACTAAGGCATCAGAGATATTAAATGATTCTGGTTCTTGCTCGCACAGTCTAGTCTGACCATGTTGAATGTTACTTGGTCCCAAATTATTTCCAGATTTAAAGGTAAGCAAGAACTTAGATTCTGATCATCGCCAAGATTTATATATCTGAGCCAATCCTCACTCTATCAAGTTTCTGTAATTTGGAAGACTTAGAACAGATCATCTTCCCTTTTCCTCCCCTTCAAAAAAATGGAGAAAATTTAAGAAACTGGAAATTCCTGGGGATGTTTTTAGTTGGAGTTGTCTGTCTTGGTATTTAAGGTTATGTTTATCTGTAATTTTGAATTGGTATCTTAAAATTCTGCAGTTACAAATAAAAACAGATTAACATGTTCACTGTCTGTGTTAAGGAACTAAAACTTAATATTTCCTTTTCATTTGTTTTAGTACATAGTACTTCTCTGAATCAATGGAGAAATGGATATTCACCTATATGTAAGCCTCAAATAAGGTCAGAATCTTCTGCACAACTGTTACAGGGAAGAAAGAAAAGACATTTGAGTGAAACAGCATTAGGTAGGTTAAAGTGAGGATATAAGCAGTAGTGATAACTATTAAAAATAAAAAATTCTGATTTTAAAACAACCTGTCTCATGGGAGTTTATAATCCAGAACAGCCACTAATAATACAAAACATCTATGAGTCTACAAACATGAAACAGCATATTCGTAGTTAATTTAGAATTATTTGTGGACTGGTATCTACCCACTTTATGGCAGTTAAGTATTTCCCTCCTATGTTCCCTGACTAGTTGTCTTCTACCAATCACTCCCTGGATGGGATTTAATCTTCAAAGTTGTGTTCTATGCTCAAAATAGGCTAGTGCAGTTGCCTTACAGAAACTGTTAACCATTTATGGTACCTACTGTGGAGATGTTGATGCACTGCAGATTCCTCAGGATTTTGAGAAAGTCAGTAAGATTCAAGTGAAATGCTCAACTACCTCGTTCAATTCTCCTTACGAGCCTATAAACTTAGAGTTCCAAGATGATCAAGAGATACCTTTGGAAACTAGAACTCTTCTAGTAATACAAAGGGGTTTATTTTGGAGATTTGGGACAAGATAGTTGCCACAGTTATTGCGAATGATAAAATATAACAATTAACTGGCAAGATAAATTAGAAAAAAATTACATCCAAGATGCACTAATTATACAGAATGGATTTAATCTGTTTATCTCTGGTGTCTTTAGATATCCCACGATAAAAGACCTACCTAGTCACTACCTGATAACTAACTGATCAGCTACAGTGCAGCAAAAAACGAGCAAATTCCCACGCATGTCCAGAGGTTTCATTAAGGTTCTTTAGTGTCTCACTCTTAAGAACAACCAAGTATCACCTAGCTTTTGAGGAACTTTCATATATGCATACGAAAACAAATATAAAGCTTTAAAAACATCTAATAAGATGCAACATGAAGTATACATTACCTAAGGTATAAAATGTTTCACTTAAATTGACACTTTAGATCTAACTTCAAGTTTGATGTACATACAGGAATAAAACAAAGAAATGTCATACTACAAATAAATAACTAGACAATTCCAAAAGGGTAGGACATCTGGTCCAGCCTGTCAAAAGTCAATGTAATGAAAAATGATTTATTCTAGACTATAAGAAACCTAGCAGACAATGGCCAATTTTTATATATAGATCCTTATCTGAAGAAACTAGCTATAAAGGACATTTAACAAATGGAGAAATTTAAATATGGACTGGGTATCAGATTTTATATTATGCAGGAAATATTCTCATTTTAAAACACTTGTACTAAAATAACATGACAGTAAGTAAACGCATACATATATATATATATTTACTACACACACACAGGGAACCAAAGGAGTAAAAAAAAAAGAACTTGGAAGAAATACAGAAAATACTAATAGAAGTAAACTTCTAATCAATATCCTGAGACATGAGAAATTTCATCTATGAAACAAGAACAGGATGCTGTTTTAAAAAAAGAGCACCAGAGAACAAGCACTTTTGGAAATATGTACTTATAATAGCAGAATTTTTTCAAAAAATTAAGAGTGTTCAGAAGACCAAAGACAGACACCTCACAGAAATTAGGATAAAAAGTCAGATATGAAAAATGAGACTAGATAAGAAAATTAAGATAGTTCTGGTGGTTCAACTATGAATAGGAGTCACAGGAAACAAGAATAAAGGGATGAGATGCGGGATTATTCAGGGAACAGTAAGAAATATATTGGATAAAAACTGCCAAAGCCCCAGAAAATGGAGATAACTTGTGGCGTGACTGCGAGTAAGGCTCCTCTTTTTTCATTTCCTTTTTTTTGTTTTCTAATACACGAATTAAAAAAAAACATACACACACACAAAACAAAGAATCAATCACCTGTCATCTAATTAGGAAAGTAATTCTAATGATATCTATTAGTCATGTTTAATGTTTAACATTCAATGGTTCTTTCCATGGCAGGAGAAAGAACTAAACTTGAAGAATCTGATTTTCAACACACAGAATCAGGATCCCATAGCAATTTTACTGCTGTTTCCAATGTCAACATTTTATCAAGAATCCAGAATTCATCATCACGAGTAGGTTTTTCCGTATGTTGAACTCTAAAATTGCTTTAAAAATAAAAACACCTGATTTTGAAAATAATTTATATTTTGCTAATCTATAACAGCCTTATTTACTAGCACATATTAACGGAGATTTATAACTATCTTGTTAGAAAACAATAAATTTGATTCATACAACTTATTTTAAACTATGAAGCTAAAAGTTCATTAATATTTGGTTATAGCTTCTTTTTATGTGTTAAAAATTTAAACATTATCATGATCATCTCTATTCCTTAACATATGAAGCTAAATAAAGTCTCACTAATGAGAATTCGGGACTTGTTCTTATCTTGTTTTTTGTTGTTGTTTGTTTTTTTGTTATCTGGCCAGGGAATAGAGAGGTCAAAAGGTGGGAGGGTTTAGAAATGAACAGTCTGAAACTCAGGAACCAGGAATGCATAAATGAAGAGTATACTGAAGGGCTAACCAAAAATGTTTCACTGCCTTTCCTAATAAAAAGTGGTTACTGATCATTTCATTGACATTTAGGGTGATGTATGTTAGTCTTTTCTGATAAAGAGTTTTGCATTTAAGACATATTTTTATGGTCTTAAAAATAAGCTTGTATGCTTGCACACATAAATACACATTACACATCTACCAAAAGATTGTTCTGATTTACAAAAGACAGAAAAATGTTTTCTTATTTGGTTTTCTTAACATTTTTTAGTCAGATTTTATAACAATGTATTTACAAAAATTATGTAACATCTGTACTGCCGTATTTATATGATTGATGAAAGGAGGGTATCATTACAAGTAACTAGACAGTACTGTAAATCTACTGTAATCCTGTTTTGCAGAATACTGCACGACGGAGATTGAGAAGCGAGAGCTCTTATGACATAGATAACATTGTGATTCCCATGTCATTAGTAGCCCCAGCTAAATTAGAGAAACTCCAATATAAGGAAATACTTACTCCAAGGTATGTATACTTACATCTTCATATTTTTCTTCCTTCCTTACTTAATAAACTTAAATTTTCAAAGTGAAGTTAGAATGTTAATTAATGAAAGGAGGATCCTTCTCCCAGTTCCTTCATAGCCATGGAGGGGAAACGGTGAAAAAAAAATTACTCATGCCTTAAGTGTTATATAGTATCACAACTTTCTCAGTTTTTATTAAGATTTGGGAATTCCTAGACTACTTTAGCATTCTTAGTCTTTTTATTATTATTCAGTGTCATTTAGTTATCTACTATGTATATGACACTAAAAGGTACTTTAGTGACATAAAAACTATAGCAACAAATAATCCTTGCCCTTAAAGATACAGGTGTGACATAAGTTGCCAAGAGTTCTACGTTTTCGTGAGATATTCACACTGTAAGACAGTAATACCTGTGACCAAAAAAAAAAAAAAAAAAAAAAAAAGATTTTGATGTATTGCCAAGTCAGCAATAAACACATTCAAAAGATGAGTGGGAAGGTCTGGGAAGTCATCCATGACGGAATGGGAAGGTGGAGAGGGTATTTACATAAGGATACCACAACAAAGGCACAGGACAAGTGTGTAAGGCTTAGCCAGATACTGCTTTGTGCAGGTTGATAATGGAAGGCTAGAAACAAAGTTAGGTCCAGATTGTGGAGGTCCCTGAATGCCATACACAGATCTGCTCCCTGCTGGCAGTAAAGTTAGCCAAACTTTTTAGAAATCATGAATGCAGCTTCTTAAGAATATAAATGACACCAGGAAGTAGAGACAGAAAAGGCTGCAGAGACAGGTGGGTGACAGTTTCAGTTAACTGCTATACATCTCTATTCTAATTTCATAATTTCTTTTATTCATAATTACTTTGAGGTATTAAGAGAACTCTAATATTCTAGAAGAGTTCTATGAGAACTCAATCTGTGGACACTTGTTGCATAAGTAATAACATTTGTGGCTATGATGTTCTATAGCAAAAATACATTTCAACTTGTGCAATGGTAGGCTGGAGCTAGCTGGCTGAGCAGATAGTTAAATATAGAAGACTTCTGTGAGCCAGTTATTAAACTACTGATGGCTCAGAAGGGGCTATGGTAGGTATTTTCACACCAAAGAAATTGGCAAACATACAAACCAGGGTTTTTTTCCTTCTCTGTTACTTTTTGGCCAGGCCAGTTTATCAGCATACCACTGACTTCAGTCAGTACATAATTATTATGTATAAAATGCAGCTATACAGAACAGACTATTCACCATAAGGCCAAAAATAAAGTCTCATTTTCTCTTTTGTCCTTTTCTCATAATACAAATGTTTTTCTTTTAAAAAATTAAGTATTAAAATACAAGAATTTGAACCATGGAAGTGCCAAGGAAAAAAACACTAATACATTTAGCTGTGCTGAGTATAAAATTGCCACATTTAGATGAATAAAAGCTGTTTAAAATTGGTTTTTATCTTCAACAGCTGGAGGATGGTTGTTCTTCAGCCTTTGGATGAATATAATTTAGGCAAAGAAGAGGTAAGCTGCCTTTTATTTAATGGGATAATTATACATTATGTATTATGAAACCTGCTTACTTTGACATTCAGGGAACTAAAGGAATATATAAACCCTTTAACTTACACTGATTTTTTTCTTTTCACTTATGAAAAAGAAGTTCTTTTAAAAGAACATTTGAAAAACGTTTTGTGCAAATTTAACTACCAGCATAATATACAACTACACAATAATTTAAAAAGCCAAGGCTGGGCGCGGTGGCTCATGCCTGTAATCCCAGCACTTTGGGAGGCCAAGACGGGCAGATCACGAGGTCAGGAGATCGAGACCATTCTAGCTAACACAGTGAAACCCCGTCTCTACTAAAAATACAAAAAAATTAGCCGGGCGTGGTGGTGGGTACCTGTAGTCCCAGCTACTTCGGAGGCTGAGGCAGGAACATGGTGTGAACCCGGGAGGCGGAGCTTGCAATGAGCCGAGATCACACCACTGCACTCCAGCCTGGGCAACAGAGCAAGACTCCATTTCAAAAAAAAAAAAAACAAAACAAAACAAAAGAAAATATAGCATTTGTTTTTGAGTTTTTGAGACACTGAATTTACATGAATATCCACATTCATTGTCAGTATTAATTATATTTTTCTGCATGAGATTAGTCTCACTTGTATTATTTAAGTTTAAATGCCATTTTCAGAATCTTAGGGCCAATTTGCTCTTCAGTGTAGAAAATTTTGGACTTTGAAAAAGTAATATGGTATATATGCCATGTAATACCTGTAGAGTCTAGGGCGTAAAAGTAATCAGACATTGTTTCTGTAGTGAAATATTCATAGTTGAGTTGGATAAACACTAAAAATAGCCTCACATCATTTCGGATCAGGCTATGTCACCAAATGAATTATGAAAAATTTGTTTTTGCAGATTGTTGGATTTTGGAATTGCAGGTAAGGGGTTGTGAATAGATATGGATAAAATTATATCAAGATAAGATTATAGGGAAAAATACTGTATAACCAAACTAATTCCAAGGTGATGGTCTCTAGAAGACGACACTGGTGAAGACACTTGGTTTCTGTCAAGTAACAATCTTTCTATGTCCAGTGGTCATGTTTTTCAACTACCAAAATTTACCTTTTAATGCCCTTTCCTCTTCTAATGTATTCTTCCTTCTGAATGATCCTAGCCAAGAAACCCAAATTGTTAAACACCATAACTAAAGTAGTATTCCAGGTTCGAAACCTAGGTAAGTCATTCATTAATGCTGACTTGTCTAAGATTATTAGTTTTACTTTTCTCTGATATTAACATCTTCTTAGAATAGTATGTACTCCACAATGGACAATCCATAAAAACTCCTGAATGAATAAAGCATTAAGACTACTGGTACTAAGCTATGGCAAATGGAAAGTATTACGAACTCATTTGTAGTCTACCGAAGTCTTCAAATATGAACCAATAGGAAACAAGTATTTTTAAGTTTTTTGAGGTGGTGGATCGCTTGAGCCCAGACGTTCAGGGCTGCAGTGAGCTATGACTGCACCACTGCACTCACTACAGCCTGGGCAACAGAGACCCGTGTCTAAAAATAACAATAATAAAATAATTTAAAAAAAATTTTGACCCCCTTTTTACAGGTATTTGGAGTTCATCTCATAACATTTGTTCTCTCAACTTACACAGATAGCATTTCAGTTTGCTTCCTACTGTTTTCTACGTGAGAAACTCTTTGAAACCTGATTTTATTTCTTTTTTTGAGACAGAGTCTCGCCCTGTCACCCAGGCTGGAGTGCAGTGGCACGATCTTGGCTCACTGCAACTTCCGCCTCCTGTGTTTAAGCAATTCTCTGCCTCAGCCTCCCGAGTAGCTGTGATTACAGGCGCCTGCCACCATGCCCAGCTAATTTTTGTATTTTTAGTAGAGACGGGATTTCACCATTTTGGCCAGGCTGGTCTTGAACTCCTGACCTCGTGATCCACCCACCTCGGCCTCCCAAAGTGTTGAGATTACAGGTGTGAGCCACTGTGCCCAGCCTGACCTTATATTTCAAAATGTTTCTGATTAAAGCAAAAAACTTTCTTTATTTCTAATTCCAGATAGAAGATCTTTCTGATGAAGTCTTCTCCCTAAGGCACAAAAAATATGAAAAGAGAGAGCAAGCCAGGTGGTCACTATGGGAGCAAAGCAAGTGGCACCGAAGAAATAGCAGGCAGGTTACAAATTTAAAACCCCAAACCATAGAATCCACGTGAAATGAACAAAACCTCTGCATGAATTTTGGGTGAGACCACTAAAAAGGAAAACATGCTGTTGTAACATCAGCTATTTGTGCACCAGAAGTAAAATACTACATAGAATGAGCTTGTATTCAAAATATATTTGAGCTAATTATATAATGATGAAATTAGTTTCTGTATTTTCCTCTCATGTTGTCAGCCTCAGGAATAGATTTAACTAACAAATAATGTGAAAATTCTCTGTATATATAAAGTAGGTCATTTCAATCTACTTTAATAATGGACCTCACACTGGGGACCGGAGTTTAGGTAATCCATTTTAACATCACTACTTCCAAAATATGTTTTTCTTTAAAAAAATAAAAAATTTCTCAAGAAACCTATTTAATCTAAAACGCAAAAAGTCTAAAATACTTTTAGAAACACAAATGAGCTTTGAGGGAAGGGGAAATAAATCGGACATAATTATTATATATATGAGAAAATCCCTATTTTATATTTGTTACACATTTGATCATTTTTAAAATAGCCAAAACTCAAAAAGCAAGATTGTGTGAAGTCTGGTAGTCACTTTAGTTAAGCAGCATCTTTCATTTAATTAGACAAAAGACAAAAGCAAACCAAATAAAAAACAAGAATAACCCTGCCCCCTACAACTGTTATAAGTCGGTAAAATATTTCATAAAGTACTATTTCATCCTCTGAGTATGAAAATAATAAATAGCACCAGGGGAATTTTTTAAAATCTTTGGGCAAAACTGTTTAAAGTTACCAAGTTAACTTGACTCAGTGATACCTTGGGTTGTTCATAAATTTTCAAGACCTCAAAAAATAACAAATAATTGTGTTTTCCTGATTTTCTTGCTAGAGCTTACAGTAAAAATGTTGAAGGACAGGACTTGCTTTTGAAAGAATACCCTAATAACTTTAGTAGCAGTCAGCAATGTGCTGCTGCAAGTCCTCCTGAGCTTCCTTCAGAGAACCAAGATCTGTGTGCATATGGCTTACCTTCTTTAAATCAAAGTCAAGAAACCAAGGTAAGTGTAATATGTATGATTAAACTTCCCATTCCTTGCCTTTTAACTACTTGTTTGTAGAAACTACTTGAAAAAAATTAAGTTTCTTTATTACATCATTACATAACAAATTCAGTAAGTTAGGTATAGAAGATCTGTATTCTAGCATTTCACGTCCACTACTAATTACAATCACCTTGTGTAACAAGTCAACACGAACATCCAAGTACTTATTTATCTATTAGAGAGTGGAAGTACTATCAAAGTTTCATTACAAAATAAACCTGATTAATGAAGAATAGCACCTGCTACATGGCCAAAGTTAGCTATTTCTTTCTCCTCATATCTTAAGATTTTACATGCCTCACCACAGACCCAGTTCCTACCTTAAAGGGACTGCTTTCTAACACTGCATCCATAAAGTTCTTATGCCTTTCTTCCTAAATAGATACTGAAAAAGAACTAGATCTAGAATGGAATGGAGATTATAGAATTAATAGGCAGGTTGCAGAAAGCTCAGGAAAGAAAAAGTTAATAGGTACCTTTAATAATGAAAATAAAGATATTGTAGAAGTATATCAAACCTAAGAACACTTTCCCAAAGTACTCTTAGGTCGGAAATGAAGACCACTGCCTATGGCAGCACTTCCTCTTCTTGGCAGAGGCAAAGTAAAGAAATAAATCCGAAAAGTCACTCAACAATTCTCAATATATTCCATTTTGAGTTGCTATTTAAGTTGAAATGAAAAATTGTACATTTATGTGCTAAAGAACAGAACAATTATTACAATATAGACACGTACAGATTACTTGTTAGATGAATTTAAACAAAACAAGTTAGTTGAAACTTAACTGAAAAATTTTCCCCTTTCAGTCTTTGTGGTGGGAACGACGAGCTTTTCCATTGGAGAGTGAAGACATGGCAGCCTTATTAGGTGAAGATGAAAAAAAAAAAGGATCAGGCTGAAAGGTCAAGCACAGCTTTCCATGGTGAAATCTTCGGTACCAGTGTACCAGAGAATGGCCACCATCCAAAAAAGCAGTCAGATGGAATGGAAGAATACAAAGCCTCTGGTCTAGGACTTAGTAATGTTAAAAAAAATAGGTGACAGGGAACAGGTTAAGAAAACTATGTAAATGTAGGAAAGATGGGAGGAAATAAAGCCCTGTTCTGGATTCCCCATCCCCTCCAGAATAAGAGCATGTTCTGCATGTATTAATCTTTTATGCTGTTTATGAAACAGGCAAAATAAGTCTGTTTTTCCTTCTGGAACCACAAGGGTAACCAGATTTTCATCTACAGACAAGTGGTAGTCATTTGTGTTTATCATGCAACTTACAAACACCAAGATATTAATTGCTGCAACTTGATGTCAAATCACATTACTGGGTAATTTTTAAGACTATGTACCCACACCATACATACATACATACATATATATACACATACATACAAACCTGTGTGCCAAGTGACAGCTATTTTTTATATACATGGTAATTCATTAAAATTGCCTTAGTAATATATTAGAATATACAAATATGGGTGTATAAAATAAACATACACACACACCCCTATGTAGTTTTTAAAACACTGGCAATGACCCACTCCCCTTGGAAATGCATGTATGAACTACCCTGTGAAATGTAAGCTGCAGAATAGATAAAACACAGGTTTCCACTAATAAAAGAAAGACATCTGAACATCTTGAATATAGAGACAGAAGTTTTTTGTTGTTGTTGTTGTGTTGTTTTTTAACATGTTTAACCAACAGTAGAAGTTATTTACAGAAATTCATATACCAGACAACACAAAACTCCTTTATTCAAAATCACTGCTATCTTTGGGACTAAACACAGGCTACTTTCTGTTTACTCCTAACAAAATAAAGCAAGCAAATTTGAGTTAAATATTGGTGCACTTTAATACTATCACATCTTTGAAAACTCAATTTGAGTTTTACCAATTAATGTGTCTCATGAAGAGAAGACATCAATTTAAAATGAGCCACAAACAGTAAAGTCCTATCAGTATAAAATTTGAAAAAAAAACAAAAAAAACATGATTGTATTTCTAGATTAGCAAGAAATTAGTTAATTCTGGCTGATTTCTATTTCTAGCTAATTTGGTCATTCTTTGCCATAGCTTACTTTATTCAAATAAACATATGTTCTTGCTTGCATCCTAGATTGGAAATTAAGATTTTTCAAAGAACAAAGCTTCAATATTGGATACTGAAGAGTATACATGAAAGAAAATTCCTTTTGAAGCTATTAAACCATTTTTTTTCTATGTGAAAGTTGAGGACAATTTATATAAATCACTTTTTGTCATGTAAAAAAGGTTACTCAAGTTGTACCACCCACATAACTGAAAATATTGGCCATTTGGCCTTATCTGTGAGATTTGACACTAAGTTTTTGTTAGAGATTGGAAATTATACTAGTCCTTTTAAGGGGTAAAAAATTCAAATTCAATACTGACAAACTTTTGCTTGTAGTTTTACTGTACATTTATTTTTAAAGAAAAAGAAAACAAAAGCCAGACAAACCCAAGTTGTCCAGGCAAGTAAACTCAAATCTTTGTCACGTCTGATATTATAATATTCTATGTAAGATTTTTAATTAAAGTTATTTCTATATGCCTTGTGTTGCTTGTTATTAAATGCGACCTATTTATGGCACAAAGCTTTCCCAAGCTGAATAAAAACAAACATTAACAAATTTTTACCTTGTAATGCAGGAAGAAACCCAAGCAAGCTCTAGTCTGTGCTTAAGTGTTAGCATTCTTGTTTTTTGAACCTTATTTCTCAAAACTTATAGTAGCCTCAAGAAGTCTATTGATATTGGTCCTGATATTTCTTGCCATATTTATAACACAGCAAGAGTATTTACAGGAATGAAGTAGCTGACACATATTTTTAGACTCTGTATAATTCAGAACAGTTATAAATATTTAGTTTATGGATTGACTCTGCATCCTGTCATCTTTTCGCCTACCTGATCTTTCTTGGAATAAAATAATTTGTCCTTGGGGTCAAGATCCATAGTTCCAGAATATTCTCAGCCATCTGGTTCTGCTACAGTGTAAAATTAGACTGGAAATAAGAAAATGTTAAGTAAAAAGCTTCTTTTACCTAACCCACCTCCCAAGGGCTCCATTTGTAAAAGTACAGACCAGAAATTCTACCACTTCCCAGATCCTTTCCAGGGTACCACCCTATTGAGCATTAATTTCTTCATTTTTTAAATGGGGACAAAAATATCTGCTTTATTATTACCACTTACTTACTTACAGAGGTGATTTACAGATTTAATGAGAATATATCAAAGTACTTTATAACTCACAAAAATATAAACTTATATAATGCTATTTACTTTGTATTGAGCATATTCTAAATTCTGGGACTAGTACTGGAAACTTTACATATATAGTGTTACCTCTTAATTCTCAACAGAACCCCACAGTTGTTATGATTACATTTAATGTATAAATGATTTCAGAGAGACACAAAAAAGATTGGGTGATTTGTTAAAGGTCCAGCTAGAAAGGGGCAGTCAGAATTCAACCCAATATTCCTTCCAAACAGAGGTTTTACTTTTTCCTTTCTACTCAGAGCTAACACAACAGCATTATTTAATGTTCTTAAGAATGATGGGGAGGAATCACTGAATAACCTGCTTTGACAAAACACCCTGATAAAATCTATGCTTGTATTTTAGAACCCCTGGGTTTCACACATTGTTTTTATAGTTTTTACACATCAAGCGTAAGGTGAAAAGTGATAGATTTTAAGAACCAAGAATATGGTATGCCACCCCACCCAAACTTATAAACAAATCACAAATAACATGAAATAGAAAAAAACCATAAAGACTTCCTTTGCTTTTGGAAAATAGCTGAGAAACAACAAAATTCTTTTCAGAAGTACAGAGAAAATTTGTTTTTGTAGTGTAGCTAATATGCCCTCCTTAGACATTAAGACACTTTTCTGTTTGTAACCTTAATTTTTACTCTTTATAAAAATCAAATCTCTCAATAAAAACAGTATCTTACTCACTAATCATTAAATTGCATCACTAAAAATGTAGTTATGCACACCAATTTCTGACCTCTTAGAATATTCTGCACAATCAGTTTTAATCACTGGAATGAATAACCGCTCAAAAAAGCAGTACGGCTTCAATTGCATTATGATTTGGTAGTCAGTATTCCTGTTTTCCAGTAAAAGGGAGATTTCATGAACAGAAACACTGGGCTCCTTATGGTTTCATCGATCAAGAGAACGTTTCTGAGCAGCTTCTGAGCAAACATTTCTTAACAGGTTGATCACAGATCTGGGGTCTTCACTCCTCATAATAGCACTGCCAGACACAATCATGTTAGCTCCTGCCTGGAAGAAGTAAACAGTTAGGTTATGCCTCAAAGGAAAATGTAGAAAAACCTAAAACAGAATTCCTGGACTAGAGTGTCTACCCTTGCATCTGTCAATATTTCAATCATATGAGAGCCACTTTGAGATTAAGCAAACTTAAGCAATCTACTTCAATAAGAAAAATTTAAAATGTTCACAGATGAGGATGTGAGACTATTTTTAAATGTGTCTAAGAAATCATTGACCTTTCTGGTAAACCAACTCTTAATAATCTACATGGTATCTTTGCTACTCTTTAGATAAGCTTTAAAAACCTTTACTCCTCAAGTCCGCTAAGGTTTTTCCCAATATGCACCAATGCCTCTATAGTTACTAAAAAAAAAAACACTTTTATTCTTTGAATTATATTTATATGAATTTGTGAGTGTGAAAGGACAATTATTGCTAACAATGTAAAATTATCCATAAACTATGGCAAAATTAAATTTAAGTGATTTCTCATTTTTGTGTCAAAAAATAGAATGTCTCTTTATATTCATTGCATTTCAGAATGGTTTTGAAGTGGCTTTAAAAAAGTTTTTAAGATACATTTAAATATGGAAGCAAAGAAACTGAAAAAGAAAAGCTAAAAAATTGCGTGCAAATTTAACTCTGAGCTTCCTAGGATTTGATTCAAGGATGGAAACCCAATCTGTTTTGTGATTCATTGCTAGAACAAAGAGGGAGAAGTGGGAGAACCACAGGCTGAGGAAAATTTTTCCAGACAGACAGTGTCACTTTATGTATGACAGCATTTCTAACAATATTCCTCACAGAAATTATAAAGGTGAGTTTTATAGGGTTAACACTGCAAATATTCTCTTCAGTTAACCCATTTATGCCTAGTGTTCCATTACTGGAATGCTAAGTTCGTGGGAGTTCTTCATATCCTGCTGTTTAAGGTCATTGCCAAGGTCTGATTTTTCACACAAAAAATTTGCTACCTCTGGCATAAAAGCAGGAATAGTATACTGGCAAAGCACAGTTTAGTACAAAGCAATTCCACAAGCAGTCAAAAGGATATGAGCTCACTCACCATTTGGCCAGCCCCTCCTGCATTAAGTATTTACTACTGTCAAGCTTTTGATAGGTATATATCAAGCAGAAAAGTGTGGCAGTTATACAAGAACCTGGAAGTAGATACACCACACTGTGGAAGAAAAGCAGGTCAAGTGAGCTTTAATCACCTGCAGTGCTACCGAAGGACTGGCATCCTCAGGAGCCTGACTATGCTGGACTAGCTATCTGAAGACAAAAAAAGTAAGAAACAGTTTTTACTTCTATACAGATACCGAAAGAGGTATCAGGCCTAGATTTTCATCAAAAATGGTTCTAGCAAGTTCTTACAAGGAACAACTAAGTAATATATAGGTTCTAAAGAATAATGTAATAATTAGGTCAATTAGATTTATTTACTTTTTCCCCCCTTGGTAAGGAGGTATCTTTTAATTCCATATTTTGGAAAAATTTCTCACCTCCAAGGCTGTGAAACTTGATCTTCCAAAGGGCTGAAATTCAACATATTCTTTTTTAAAAAAGAACTTTCTTCAGCCTTCCTGAGACAACCAGGATTTACAATTTTAACAGTTTATGTTATTTTTAGAATATCCACTTATGGGCCGGATGCAGTGGCTCACATCTGTAATCCCAACACTTTGGGAGGCCGAGGCAGGCAGATCACTTGAGGTCAGGAGTTTGAGACCAGCCTAGCCAACATAGTGAAACCCTGTCTCTACTAAAAATAAAAAAAATTAGCCAGGCATGGTGGCAGGTACCTGTAATCCCAGCTACTCAGGAGGCTGAGGCAGGAGAATCACTTGAACCCGGGAGGCAGAGATGGCAGTGAGCAGAGATCACGCCACTGCACTCCAACCTGGGCCACAAAGAGAGACTGTCTCAGAAAAAGAAAAAAAAAAAAAAAGAATATCCACTTATGGCTGTTTATTTTCCTAGTTGTAAATGTGAACAAAAAATGCTTTTCCAAGAAATAAAGTCAACTTAGGAACCACAGAGGGAATCACTGGCCCATGAGACAATGTCCTGGAGACACATTTGACGGGAAACTGGTCTAGTCATAGTTGAAGAGCAATCTCACCTCTGCACACTTATGGACAGTGTCAGGACCTACTCCACCATCAACCTCTATATCCAAAGATGGGAACTGGGTCCTCAACCAGTGAACCTAGATATATACATGAGGAAATAAGTAACTCCTAAAGTGGGTATGTTGGTGGGGGTGGGGGTGGGGGACAATCAAACAGAAAAAATCCAACAGCCAATATTAGCAATTAAAACTACAATTGTCTCACACAATAACTATATCAATACAACATATTACTGGGGAACACTTGGTTTTTAATAGCAAGCTTTGTTCTATTTGGCAAACAGCAATCTGTAATGTCTTTGCAGAGACTGTATGTCATGGAAACAAGACAGACAAATCCTCAATAGTCAATGACAACTCCCAAGTGATCTAAAAGTTACAGAGATAATAGTTTCAAAAGGAAATTTCAAGACTGCCAGGCGTGGTGGCTGACACCTGTAATCCCAGCACTTTGGCAGACCAAAGCGGGAGGACAGCTTAAGCCCCAGAGTTCAAGACCAGCCTGGGTACGTAGTGAGACCTCCTCTCTATTAAAATGTGTAAGAATTAGCCGGGCATGGTGGTGTGCATCTGTAGTCCTAGCTACTCAGGGGGCTGAGGCAGGACGATCTCTTGAGTCCAGGAGGTCAAGGCTGCAATGAACCCTAATTGCATCACTGCATTCCAGCCCAGGTGACAGAGCAAGACTTTGTCTCAAAGAAAGAGATAATTTCAAGATAAAGATGTAATACTTTTCTGATTTCCAAATCAGAAATCTATTACAGCATTTATTATACTGTATTAAAATGATCTGTAAGCATACCCATCTCCTCACCTTCAGAACAGGTTATGCCTAAATATACAAGCCTTTCAATAAATGCTTACTGAATGAACACACAGTAAAAGCCTCACCCCAAAATCAAATACTTCTTTTACCTTTGGCATCATATCTTCCATGAATTTCTGCCCTCCAAACCCCGGTTCCACTGTCATAACCAAGGCCATATCTATTTGATTAGCCCATGGTGCCAAATACTCAACTGAGGTTCCTGGTTTGATGGCAAGGCCAACCTGTAACAGACACAAATATGCTATATCACATTTACAATTACTTCTGTATTATATTATTGTGGCATAGCAGGCCCAGTAGAAATATCTGTTCTTATTTTTTAAAAGCTAACAAGACTATTAAATGTAAGTATTTCCAACAAGAAGTAGCTTTCAGAAAACTTTAGTGGAATATATAAATGCTATTTGACAAAGAAGTTAAATCCTGGCATCATAGCTGAAAAACAGCTCTTAAGTAAGGTATTCTTTACCTGCCGTGGGCCCTGACTATGCCACTGCACTTCAGCCTGGGCAAGAGCAAGACTGTCTCAAAAAAAGAGAAAATTTCCCGTTTCCCACAAATCTTCCCAACTGAGAGTGAATGTTACAAAACACTCTCATCACTGATTTCTTACCTTCATCCCATTCTCCCGAATGTCTTTAATCAAAGCCCCTGGGTTCTCAGTAGCCTCAAGATGAAAGGTGTACTGATTGGCTCCTGCTACAGCCATTGGCTTTACCCACTGTTCTGGCTTGGACACCATCATGTGCATGTCTAGAAAGAAAAGACACTTCAAAATATTACTGAAAAATACCTGGCTCATGTTATTGGAAGCCAACCTGTATGTAGTTTTTGCAAGTTCTGATATGAACTCTTTGGGCATCACACAAATCATTATTTAAATAGTTCTAATTCAGTATAGGTAGTTTCCTCTTATTTTGAAGACAAGGATTTATTTAAATTCATTTACAAAAACACTATTTTCCCACAAAAAGCATACAGTGCTGTATATAAAAAGTTAACATCTAAAAATCAGGAAATCTAGGTCCAGGTCCAGGAAATGCCACTCTAAAAAACTTAAAGAATATGTCATATTATCCAGGCAGACTAGTTTCCTCTAGGAAAAATTAAGTGATCATTTTCATTTATTCTTTCAATTTATTGAGCTATTGCTGCACCATTAATTATTCTAGGTCCTAGGGTCAGAGCAAAAACATGAAACTCTCCTGTCATAGGGATTACATTCTTAATGGGAGAGTCAAACAACAAACAAAATAAGTAAGTAAAATGCACACTAGGTTGGCAGTTGATATGGCTGGTGTGCCTGGGGAAGGAGATACACCAGTCAGAGGTCAGGGAAGCATGTAGTGAGGAGAAACTCTACAGCATTCTGCAGGCCACCGGGAAAAACCACTACAGTGAAGTGACAAGATACTATCGACTGAGGAAGCTACGATAGCAATAACTCAGGTGAAAAATGATGGCAGCAATTCGGGATGGATATGTTCTTAAATAAGAGCAAAGAGCTGAGGATGGATGAGATGTGGAGGATAAGAGGATCCTCCATGGATAGATAGATGAGAGGAAAATAAAGATGACATCAAGGATTTTGGCCTTATCAACTAGAAGAACGGAATTGCCATTAATTGAGAGGCAAAAGAATGCAAGAACAAATTTAGGGGGAAGGACATGTTGACTGCAAGAAGCCTGATATTCATCCTAATTCTAAAGCTTGATTCATATAAACACATAAGGTGAAAATGGGCATGGCCTTCTTAAAGATCTTGACTTAAAACATAATAGCATTTCATAAGAAGGAGAGGGCAGCTTAAAACAAGCTAAACCAAGAAATAACACTGTGAAGAATCCCGTGCTTGATAGATGGTAATGAGGAGAGGTTTTGAGTTTTTTATTTTGCTAGAGGAAGCACATTTCTGAAACAGCCAAGCTATATTTAAGAAAAAAATTCTAACATTTCAGAACAACTATGAAATACAATAAAGCCTTGGAAAAAAAAAGTCAGAAAAAGAAAGTATAAAGCTTGACTAATAAAGTCAAGATTAACGTTTGTATTTCTAATCCAGCAAAAGTAATTGTATGAGAACTTTTTTTTTTTTTTTTTTAAATAGAGATGAGGTCTCACTGTTTCCCAGGCTGATCTCGAACTTCTGGCCACAAGTGATCCTCTCACGTTGGCTTCCCGAAGTGCAGGGATTATAGGCATGGGCCACCACACCAGGCCTAAATTAGAACATATTTTAATAGGTAAAACTTTATTCTTAAAAAAATGTATTAAATCTGGTGTTTCTTATTCTTTGTATTATAAACAAGGAAAATTCAAGCCGGTTTAAAATACCTACTCCAGGCCGGGCGCGGTGGCTCATGCCTGTAACCCCAGCACTTTGGGAGGTCAAGGCGGGTGGATCACGAGGTCAGGAGATCAAGACCATCCCGGCTAACACAGTGAAACCCCATCTCTACTAAAAATACAAAAAAATTAGCTGGGCGTGGTGGCAGTCACCTGTAGTCCCAGCTACTCGAGAGGCTGAGGCAGAATAGCATGAATCCAGGAGGCGGAGCTTGCAGTGAGCCGAGATCGTGCCACTGCACTCCAGCCTGGGTGACGGAGTGAGACTCCATCTCAGAAAAACACAAAAAACCTACTCTACTCATTCCTTAAGTTACCAGACTGCTAGCTATGTCATCCTTACTCAACCTCTAACATCCAGTAACCACTAGCAATCCTCAACGGAGAAGTTCTATGGTGTTCAGGGAGTCAATGGTTCAGCAAATCTGTGTATAGTTAACATTAGATCAGCAATTCTCAATCGTTCTATTATCATTATAATCATAACCTATTATTCATAAAATTGGTCAACAATATGCTGATTAAAAAGAATCTAAGTTCTATTAAATTCTAAGTTACATTAAAAAAACACTATATATGGCTAGGTGCAGTGGCTCAAGCCTGTAATCCTAGCACTTTGGGAGGCCAAGGCAAGTGGATTGCTTGAGCCCAGGAATTCACACTCTTAAAAATTATTAAAGACCCCAAGAAACTTCTGTTGATATGGATTATATTTATAGATATTTAATGTATGAGAAATTCAAACTAAGACAGTTTAAAGCATGTAATTTTTGGCAGGTATGGTGGCTCACGCCTATAATCTTAGGAGTCTGAGGAGGGAGGATGGCTTGAGCCCAGTTTGAGACCATCCCGGGCAACGCAGTAAGACTCCTTCTCAACAACAGCTAGGCATGGTAGTGTGCCCCTGCAGTCCCAGCTACTGGAGAGGAGGGGTGAGGTGGGAAGACTGCTAGAGCCCAGGAAGACTGAGGCTTCAGTGAGGTATGAACGCCACCACTGCACTCTAGCCTGGGTGACAGAGCAAGACTGTCTCAAAAAAAAAAAAAAAAAAGGATAACTCTATTACCTATTAATTAAGAGTGGTATTGTTTGTTTTACATTTTTGCAAGTCTTCAGTGTCTGGCTTAACAGAAGACACCTATATTCTCACAACTGTTCTGTATCCAATCTGTTGTAATACAGATGTTCTATAACTTACAATGGGGTTGCATCCCAGTTAACTCAGAAAATACTGTTATGTCTAACTGCATTTAATATACCTAACATACCAAACATCATAGCTTAGCTTAGCCTATCTTAAATGTGCTGAGTGGTAATTTTATAAAGGTTAGCTGCAGTGTGCACTCTGTAAACCCTATCAATGAGCTTTTCATTCTTTGCATGAAACTAAAACCCATTGTTTGTCTTGTATTTTGAATGGGTCTTTTAAGTACTGATTTACTGAGTTACACACATCTTACAAATAGTGACAGATTTCATTCCACAGTACCCCAAAATCACATTTGTTAAAATAACTACAGATCTCATCAGAAAAGCTTGTTAACTGTTGGGACGCTATCAAACCCAGGGTGGTAAGATACCAGGTTTTTCAAAATTCTAATTTTGGGAACAAAAACTGACAAGTATCTTTCCTTGAAGAGACAGCCTCATTTAGTTAGTATTTTTTAAATGTCATTAAAATAGCCAGGTCTGAAAAACCATAGTTGATCTGTCAGTTGTTCTTTCAAATAAACATAGTGTTCGGAGGAAAGCAGCTAGTTCAGATCATACCTCTATGGTGCAAGTGGTTTTCCTTGAGAAAACCATTATGTTCCAGTATGCAGCAATGTAGCACAAGCGCTTTCTCTATATGCATTTCCTACTTTGCCACACAAAATATTAAAAAGGCATGTATTCAAGGACCAAGATTTATTAATTTGTACTGCTTCGTCAAGGATATTTATTACAAATGCATGATGATGAAGAATATAATAACTCCTGATACAGTCCCTGCCTTGAGTTGGTTAAAGCACCAGCAAACTATCTCATCAATGTTTTTGTACCATCAGTAGAAATAATGGCAAATAATTTCCTAGGATTATGAAAATAGTTTTGATATACTCTCATGGATGACCTGAAAGGGTCTTAAGGATTTGTGTAGGTCCTTATACAACATACTTGAGGATCACTGATTTAGACAATAACAGGAACAGACTTTTCCCATCACTGTATTTCTTAGACGTTTATTTCTACTCAATATGAAAACTGAACAGTTAAGAATGGTAGTGTTACATATACAACACAACATGTAATCTAGGTCCTAGAATACATTCATGTATCAATTATCCAACAACAAAAATCCAAGAATTAAACAAATGTTTCTTAATATAAAAAACAAAGGTAGTCAGGCTCAGTGACTTACACCTACAATCACAATACTTTGGGAAGCCAAGACAGGAGGATGGCTTGAGCCCAAGCGTTCAAGGCAATACAGGGAGATCCCATCTCTACAAAAAGTAAAAAAAAAAAAAAAAAATAGCCGGGTGTGGTGGCACACACCTGTAGTCTTAGCTATAGCTGTGGCGGGAGGATTGCTTGAGCCCAGGAGTTCAAGGATGCAGTGAGCTATGATTGTACCACTGTATTCCTGCCTGGGTAATAGACGGAGTCTGTCTCTTAAAGCAACAACAACAACAACAACAAAAAGCGAAAACCCAAAAAACAAGGGTCACAAAACCCAAACATTAAAGTGAATGGAGTTCATTTATCTTTTAGACCAAATTCTAGAAAGATTAATTAGCAAGTTTATTAACAAATTAAAAACAAGAAGAAAAAGCAGATTGTGTGTGGTGGCAGCAACACAGGATTGCTAAAAGGAAAGGCACTGACAGGAAGGGACATAGACAATAGTATGGTGTGACAATGGGAGCCCAAATAAAAGGGAGCGAAAAGGAAAAAAAAAGCAAGCATTAAAAAAATTCACACAAGCAAGACAGAGGCGAGGATTCTGGCCATTAATTGTACAGTGGGAGAAAACAATGCTATTTATTTCATCCACCTCTCATGGTCATGAGAACAACCGTAATTCATAGGAAAAGTCATGGTATCTGCTATATAAGCTAATCGTGGCTGAAAAAAAAGTTTAGATAATCAGAGGACTATATCTCATTATATGGAAATTTCAAAATGGTGAACATATTGGTGGAACATTGTTTCCTCATGTGACATAAATGAGGTAATAATGTACATTTTCTTTGGTGAACTCAAAGTAGATGGATCCTACACAGAGGCTGGAGACTATATCCAACAGAATTTTCTGTGATATTGGAAATGTCCCATAGCTGCACTGTATATGTGACTGCTGAAGACTTGCAATGTGAATAATGTGAATAAGAAACTGAGTTTTTAAGTTTATGTTATTTAATTAAAAAAAATTTTTTTTTTTGACACGGAGTCTCACACTGTCACTCAGGCTGGAGTGCAGTGGAATGATCTCAGCTCACTACAGTCTCCACCTCCCAGGTTCAAGTGATTCTCATGTCTCAGCCTCCCGAGTAGCTGGGATTATAGGCGTGTGCCACCATGCCCAATTAATTTTTGAATTTTTAGTAGACACGGGGTTTCACCACATTGGCCATTCTGGTAATGAACTTAAGTTTATTCAATTTTAATAGCTACATGTGGCTTATGACTACCATAGTGAACAGCACAGAGTCCTTCATAAAACTGGTCAACAATATGCTGATTAAAAAGAATCTAAGTTCTACTAAATTGTAAGTTACATTAAAAAAACTATTTATGGCCAGGCTGGTGGCTCAAGCCTATAATCCTAGCACTTTGGGAGGCCAAGGCAGGTGGATTGCTTGAGCCCAAGAGTTTCAGACTAGCCTGGGCAACATGGCAAAACTCAGTCTCTACTTTAAAAAAAAGAAAAAATAAATAACACTATTTATAAAAATGTGTAAAATTTCTTATGTTTAACAGATCTGGCAGGTGAGACATTGCTAACTTAATATAAATCACTTGTAGGCCACTAAGTAATCGTAACAATCTTAATTTACATTGTACTATGACATTGGAGTGAATATTTAGGCACCACTTGTAGAACGCTCCAATTGGCACAAAATAAATGGCTTCCGGACCATAAATCAACTGATTCATAAATTCACTTAACAATTACACTGAGCCCTGATCATGTCTATGCTTAGCTTTAGGAAAACCACAGTAAACAAACTGGATTCAATCCCTGCCCTCAGAGAGTTTATAGTCTAATAAAAGTAATCGCAGATCAAAGGAAGTTCTCAGAGGAAAATCAACAGGTGATAAGATAATTGCATAAAGGTTAATTTGGGAGAGGGCGCTCAAAAAGGCCTCTCTGAGGAAATGACAAATGACTTGAGGCCCAAAGATGAGGCAGCCAGCCAAGCTACTACCTTTCCATGCAGATTAGCCAAGGCCCAGAGGCAGAAGAAGTTTGGCTTGTTACTGGAGTCAGGCCAATGAAGACCCAGGATAGGGAAGTTGGGGAAAGGGTGCCAGATGAACTTGGAAGTTAAAAAAAAAATCAACCATCCAGTTTTCCTTTACTTGAGCAACACATCCAGCTTCAGATGGCGTAACACCCACTTACCAAAGAAAGGGTCCTGGCCTAGCTGCTTTCGAAGGCTTTCTACCACAGGGTGACCAAAGGTGATGTTGGGAACAAAATGCCTACAAGACAAACAAAATCTACTCTGAAAATGTTTTCAATTCAATTTCTGTATCTCTCTCAATATGAATTCTGACACAGGTTGAGGGGATTGTCTGCAATGTTTTTCAATTTAATACTTAATCATCAGTATTAAATAATACTAAAAATACTGGGTCATTTTGGTTTTACTAGGCAATGTCTCCTTGACATTTCAACAAATCATGTCACATATATTTTCATGATGATTTGACTCTATAATTCACGACCCATGACAAGTAGAAATGGAGAGATGATAAAATCAGAAACCCTCAGGCTTTATGACTTGCCCAAGTCACACACTAGTTAGTAAGTTCTGGACTCTAATATTGATCTCCTGAATCCTAGTCTATCTCAGGAGGCCTGTGGCTACTTCTAATCACTTCTATCACGGGCACTAAATGACAGTTTCTTTAAACTTTCTTAAAGATGACTAATAGAGAAACGTGATGTGTTTATTAGTAACGACCACCTTTCACTGAGGGTTTACTACATGCCAACCATTGTAATTTACTTCATTTCATCTTCACAACAGCCTTATAAAGTAGATGCTATTATTATCCCCTTTGAAGAGCACAAGATAAATAAAATCCTTAAGTAACTCAGTTAATAATTTGTGGAAGTGGATTCAAATTAAGTCTAGCAGCCGGGCACAGCGGCTCACGCCTGTAACCCCAATACTTTGGGAGGCTGAGGCGGGCAGATCACTTGAGGTCAGGAGTTCAAGACCAGCCTGGCCAACATAGTGAAACCCTGTCTCTACTAAAAATACAAAAATTAGCTGGGAGTGGTGGCATGTACCTGTAATCCCAGCTACTCGGCAGGCTGAGGCAGGAGAATCGTATGAATCTGGGAGGTAGAGGGTGCAGTGAGCCAAGATTATGCCACTGTATTCCAGCCTGGGCGACAAAGCGAGACTTATCTCAAAAACAAAAACAAATCAAGTCTACCAGACCCACGGTACTTATCCTTCACCCTACTCCAGTTAATCTTTTTGTTCTATCACTAGTTCACTTAAATGTTTAACAAAACTGGGGCCGGGCATGGTAGCTCACACCTGCAATCCCAGCACTACGGGAGAACGAGGTGGGTGGATCACAAGGGCAGGTGTTCAAGACCAGCCTGGCCAACATGGTGAAACTCCGTCTCTACTAAAAATACAAAAATTAGCTGGGCGTGGTGACGTGCATCTGTAATTCCAGATACTCAGGAGGCTGAGGCAGGAAAATCATTTGTACCCAGGAGGTGGAGATTGCAGTGAGCCGAGATCATGCCACTGCACTCCAGCCTGGGCAACAGAGCAAGACTCCATCTCAAAAAAAAAAAAAAAAATTCTCCTATATGCAAGTACCATCTAGGTGCTTCAGAATACTGTTTTGTAAAGGAAATACGCTACCGTTCCTGTGACAGAGACTGACAGCTAAGAATGACTCACCAGAATTCACAACCCTACCGCTATCGTATAGTTGTCAGTGGAATATCAGCTCAGTCAAACCTTTTCATTCCCAGTTCCCTTTACATTCAAGTGGCCCATGTGACTTTACATCCCAGTTCCTGGTTCCCTTTACATCCAAGTGGCTCATGTGACTAACTCTCACCACTGGACTGTGAGTGCAAGTAATGTGTGTCACTGCAGAGTTCAGAAGGTTAAGGAGAATTCCTTTCCTATTGCCACTTTACCCTTCTGCCAACAAAGCCCTTACAGAATGGAAGAGCCACAGAATGGAAGAACACTCACACTGAACTCTTACATGAATGAGAAACTAGAATGCTAAGCTACTGAAATCTGGGCTTTGTTAAAGCAGCAGGTATTATCCTATATGAGGATTACAAGAAAAGCTATACAATAACAGGCAGGTAACATGTGACTATAGATAAAACATACATAAAATAAGAGCAAGTATTAGAGAACATTAAGAAAGAAGTTCATGAGATTTACAAAATAGGATTTATAAAGATGGGAAAAGAAACAAAGGCTGAAAATGAAGCAAAAGCAGAAATAAGCAAGTTACTGTCAAAGACGTGGAGAGTGGTATTGACCAACTTCGGCTAGTTTAAAAAAAAAATGGGAAGTTGGTAGTATCACATTAAAGGTGTCAAATGCCAAGCTCAATGTCTGGACTTTTGTCCTGCTGTAAATATGAAGTAAGATCTTAAAGTGAGAAATATTAATAAATAAGATAGGATGGGAAATAAATTACAAGAGGGTAGGTAATTGCAATTGCCACTTGGTAAGTGGCAAGAACACTAAGAATGACAACACAGGCAAAACTGATCGGATCTGTTAAATGATTAGGTGTGTGGGAGGGGAGTTAAAATACAAACTACGTTTAAGGTCTCACAGTTAGATGACAGGTAGAATGAGTGCTAATAAAAACCAAACTTATATGTGGGCCACACACAGTTCTAAAGACTTTCTATATATTAAATCATTAAAACCTCACAACAACCCTATGAGGTAGGTACTTTTATTAACTGTATTTTACAGATGAGGAACAGAGGCCCAAGGTCACACAACCAGTAAGGGCTGGAGGCAGGAATTAAACATAAGCACTATGGCTACAAAGTCCAGACTCTTAACTACTATGCTCATCTGTCCCTATAATGACAACTAACGAAACAAACGGTGAAAAAGTCTAGTGGAGAAGAGATTCGAGAGAGAGGTAAGGATTCAGGACGCATCTGAGAGGGACACGTAAGGTGGATGGGTACAGACACTTTCACTCAATAACACCTTGGTCTTTGGAGGTGTAATTTTTATCACTAAAAAGGTGATTCTAACATTTGCCTGAGCAATGATTGTCAGGGCTGTGGATAAGATGCATGTGTTTACTTAAAACTTGAAATAAGGGTCACAGAAGCAGGCAGTAAGGCCTGTTGAATGTTTTACAATTCTGGAATTAAAGATTTGAATTTCACATACTGTTCTTTTAATTTGCTGTGTAGTCTGAGAAATAGTTTCATTGTCTTAACAGTAGCTTTCATTTATTATGAAAATAAAAGTATAATAACCACCTCCTGAGTAAATACGAGAACCAAAAAAAATCCACTTTTACTTTTTTAGGAAAACCTAAACAAAACGTATAAAAATACTAACCCCAAAGTTATGTGACTTAATTTGTGCTTTTGAAAATCAATTCAATGCACTAGGTTCACGAAGTATATTGGAAGAACAAAAACGCAACAGCAGTCTCAAAAAAAACCCGAAGGCTACACTAAGCCATAACAAAAAACGGCTACAATCCTAAGCACGAAGTCAGGGTGTTCCAAATCTGCCAAACAGTAACCATGAGAGCAGTTCTAATGTATTTACAGTCTCTACCTCAGCCTACTGACTCCAAAGAGGACCGGGAATCTGAATTTTGAACAAATGCCAGAGGGAGTTAACAGACCAGCTTGGAAAACACTTAATTATTTCACCTTAACAGAGAGAAACTTCATTAAAAAGTCTGCTTCATCATTATCTTATTCTGCCTCTTTTTCCTTTAAGTTATTTTCTGGAGTTAGTTAAGTCTGAAAGAAATAAAATACAATAAAAAGGTATCCCTTTCTCCCAGGGACTTACTGGAATTACACTATAATTTTTTGTAATACAAGGATACAATTTTCTCTTTCATGTTCCATCATCACCCTAAGCTTTACTTACATAATTCTAACACAATCTACTGCAGACAGATCAAGCCATTTACCCTATCTCCTAACAAGGCAAAGATGGTAAGAGGAGGATTAGAGTCGCTATAAAAGGGACAGGACTGTAACTAGAACACAATCTTCCTGTGAATCAGGAATCACTAACTGAAATGCTGCTGAGAGTTAGATAACATCAAAGAGCAAAACAGAGCAGATAGGGAAAGGGGCCAAATGAAGTACACCCCGCATGACTAAAGGTGAGGCTGCCCCTGTCAGCTCCAGCGCATGTCACCTGGTAAGACTGAGGGCCCGGTGCTAGCAAGTCTTTGAACTGGTTTTTTTTTTTTTTTTGTCCCAAAAGTCAGAAATGCAGTATTAATGTGAAATTGTCCCAGTTTTAAATCCTGGCGGCTAACTTAGAAATTAACTCTTTGCTCTGTTTCCATGGTTAGGATGAACACATTCTAAGCCACTGCCCTGTCATGATGCATTTATGTGTTTTCTAGGGTTTTTTTGCCCCAGAGAATCCACTTGTCCTTTGTTTCACATATCCAATCATGCTAGTGCTCCACCTTCCACAGTATTCCCCAAACTGGTTTCTGACTTTCTAAATGAAGAAATTCAGTTGTAATCAGGGGAGAAATTGGAGGTCTTAGTGGGGAGGAGACTAGAAAACAACAAGCACATCCAAAGTGTAATGTTGGATGAGATTTTTTAAAGGGGCCAGGAAAAAAAAACAACACGAAGGCAGTCCTGGGAGGGAAGGGACATTGTGGCTGGCCACATTTCGAAAGGGAGTCCACAGCCCACTTTCATAGCCCCAGCCTAGTAGACACCACAGCACATCACGTAGGGGCACTGGCACCAGCTCTGCCAGCCTCTGCTGAATCTGGTGAGACATCAGGGAAAAAGCTGAATCTCCCTACACTGGTTTCCTCCTTTGCAAAAGGGGAATAGAAACAGCTCTTAACTCAGAAAGTAGAGAAGATTAAAAGGGAAATAATTTTAAAATTGTGTATGCAGAATTCAGTTTTTCCAAACCAAAGTATCTCCTGGAAAAGGGGAAGAGGAATCAATAAAAAACAAATACTTTATCTTTCTAATTTTGTTCCCAAAACTCTGATCCATGGTAAATACTTTATCTTATTAAGCTCAGTCTGCCATAGAGCTGCAAGGGGACAAAAGTGACTTCTGAGAGACTTCTCTTATTATGATTAAGCCATTCATTCATTCAGCCAACAATAACTAAGCTCCTTATGGTGCTTTTCCAGCAAAGAATATATAGGTGAGCAAAAAGAAGATAAACTTGGCTTTCAGGAAGCTTATAGGGTAGCAGGAGAGACATGAAGTTAACAAAAATAAGTATACAGTTAACAAAAATAAATATACAAATTATTAGTTGCTTTTTTGAAGCCAGAGAATGTCTTAGTCATTCCCTGTAAGCCTAGGAACCACAGAAAGCATTTCATTTGAGACAACACAAGCTGTTGCATTGCTTCCAACCCTGGCTCCACCACTTCCTAGTTATGAGACCACTGGCAGATGACTTAACCTCTCTGTGCCCAATTCCTCGCTGTCAAATGCTGGTGGTAATAGCAACACTAATTTCAAACAGTTGTTTGAGTTAATTCACAAAAAAACGCCAGAACAGAAACAGTCAAGTGCTCATAAACATTGCTACTATGGTTATCATTAATAATCCTGACTGGTGAACTGAAACAATTACTTTCCCCAACCATTAACTTACTCAAACATAGTTTAATTAAAACCAAATTGCTCAAACAGACTCACAAATATACATATAGCTGTTCCATCCTGTGACCCTCTAGGTATTTTCTTAGGCACAAAAATGTAGCTACTTATCTTTGAGGTAGACACTCAGGGTATTATTACCTGTGACAGTTTAGGGCTTTCAAACAAACATGTGAAAAATAAAGGATATAAGTATAATTACATATAATGGCCAATTAAAAGCCAACCTTTGCGAGGGGTAATATTTACTAAACTTTTTACACATTTGGCCTATTATTTTTAGTACTCTATGGTCAAAGTTTTGTCCTAATACTGGGTAAAATGCAAAAGAGAAACAATACATTTAACCACATAGAGCAATGGAAGATAAAATTCTTCAAAGTCAGATTAACATTAAAAAGAAAAGGAAATAATCACCTTTTGAAAATAACACCAATTTGCAAATTGAATGAGGGAACACAGGGTTTTTACCTATTTAAAAAAAATTATTTTTCCATCCCCACTCAAGATAATGGTATTTATGATTTTTATAGTCAGTTAACAGTGGGGCTCAGATAACTACTTGGCAAACCCAGGAAGAGCCAAGTTGCAAGTCTGTCACAATCTTCTGTAACCTTGAGGGAGTCTCAACCCCTACTTTCTCTGGGGTTGTTTCCTCATTCTATAACCAACTTCAGAAACTAATATCCTGATTCCAAACAATATTATGTGCTGTAACTACAGTGCTTAAAAATTACTTACAAAAAACTGACCTCCCTGAAGAGCAGGGTGCCTGAAGAGAAAATAGACAGGAAAATCAGAATTTTAATAATGATGTAACTAACAATTATAGAGAACTTAATATACGCTAGGCACTGTAAACTTCACATGTACTCGCTCATTTCATCTTCCAAGATGCCTAAGCTGTAGGTTCTATTAGTAGTTCCATTTTTCAAATTATGAAACTGAAGCTCAATGAGGTTAGTGGCTTGTCCAAGGTAACCCAGCAAGTGGCAGAACTCGGGAACCTCACTGCAGGTGCCAACTTAAATCGTTAGAGAAGTCTGTCTCCCCAGCTTTGCCACTAACTAGCTATATGAGCTTGGGCAAGTCATGCTTCTCCCCTTGGGCCTCAGTTTCTCTAGCCGAAAGTGAAGAAACGTCCTAAAGATTTAGGTCGCTTCCGGGTCCTAAGTGATGGTAGACCACAGGTTACGTGGGGGGAGGGGAGGAACTGAGGTTTGGGAGCCGGCCGCAACCCAGGATGCCGCGTCGGTTCTGCTCCTGCTAGAACCTCCAGGGCTCCTACCCCACACCCCTTTTAGCATCGCGTTCAGAGTGAGGCGCTCGGTGGTACAGGGACGCGGTACATCCAACAAGCACTCAATAAAGGTGCGCTGATCCGCCCCGCCGCGCGGCAAGCCCGACCGGAGCCCGGAGGAGTTACCCGTCCATTACATCCAGGTGCAGATAATCGGCCCCAGAGTCTAGCATCCGGAGGCACTCGGCCCCTAAATTGGCCAAGTCGCTGTTGAGGATGGACGGGCCAATCTTGCAGCCCGACGCCATACCGCTGGCTCCCAAGAGCAAGTTACCCCACGAGTCGCCGGCAAGACTAGAGCGTCACCGCGATTGGGCGCGCCGTTTTGGCCCCGCCCCTTCTCCGTACAGGCTTCCGGACTCTACCGGAAGTAGCGACTCCGCGGTAAGGAAGTCCCGCCTCCTCCTGAGGTGGGGAGCTGTCAGCCGTCCGCCTGGGGCGGGGCGGGGCGGAGCACGCGGGCCTCGTCTTCCTCATTTTGGCCTTCTTTGTTGTGCTGTTTTGATCTTAAAGTCCTCGCAGTACTCAAGGCGTTTCTTAACCTTTTTTCAGTTTGCTTCCCCTGCAGTTCCCTCTCCTCGGCTCTTGACTTCACATCACTTTTTGTTTCTCCACACTTTGCATATGCGTTTCTTTCCTCTCTAGCGCCTATGCTGGCCCTTTAAAACAACAATTAAAAACCTTTCTCCCTCGTATTTCTCCTAGAGCTCTTTTGAGCTGGAGGAACCCTGGCTCTGCCAGATACTAGCTGGGTGACCTGGCAAGTCACTTTTTACTTTGGTTTTCTCATCTGTAAAGACAGTGCCCAGCTTAGGGTTGTATTAAATGAGTGAAGCCATGTAATGCGTCCAGCAGGATGCCTGGTGCTCAGTACAAGATGGTAGTTATATTACCCTCTTTTTCTGCCTCTGCACTTCCTCCGTCTTATCTTTTTTGTTTTTTCCTCTGTTGAGGCTCAGAAAATGATAGCCCAAAGTGAAGGCCTCAGATGCAACAGTGTTTCTCTGACTTTCTGCCGTGCTCTCTTCTCAGTCTCATTCCAGGAGGCAGGTCATAGAAACTACAGCCCGTCTTCCCTAAGAAGAGTCATTGAAACCAGAACCCCCTTTCCCTGAAGCCAGACGTAAAACCCAAAAGCATTACCCTTTCCTCCACCTTTCTGTGTAAAAACTGGCCATAAATTATTTGACCCACCTCAACTGTAGGTTATAAAACTCCTCTTCTAGAGAAGCTTCTATCCCATATCCAGGAGGAGGGAATGCTGCACAGAGAGGCCAGGAATCTAAACTAGACTGGCCAAGGCCAGGTCAGTCTGTTAGCATTAGATTGTCTATTTTGTCCAATCATATTTCTACATGACTGTCTATACTTTGTTGAAGCTAAGTATAAAAATGGGTAATCACCCCTGTACCTTTGGGTCTTCATTCTGAAGGCTCCTGTGTCAGGTAAAACTATAATCAAGTAAGTTTTTCTCCTGTTAATCTTCTTTTTGTCAGTGATTTTCAGCTAACCTTTGGATGGTGAAGGGAAAGTTTTCCCTTGACCCCTACACCTCTCCAATGCTCATTCACAAATTGTGATAGATTTGTGTGCTGTTCACACACAGTTCAGAAATGGGTAAAAGTATCCTGATGCTAAATGTGCATAGGGTCAGGAAAAGAGACAGAGGTAAAACCACATGACGGGGAAAAATGGACTTAGCAAGAGCAATTCTTAAGGGGTCAGAATAGAGCACTTTGTACTCTGTATAAAAGATGGAAATGGTAACTTGGACTGAGGGGTGACAGCGTGCTGGCAGCCCTCGCAGCCCTCGCTCGCTCTTGGCGCCTCCTTGGCCTTGGCACCCACTCTGGCCGCGCTTGAGGAGCCCTTCAGCCCGCTGCTGCACTGTGGGAGCCCCTGTCTGGGCTGGCCAAGGCCAGAGCCGGCTCCCTCAGCTTGTGGGGAGGTGTGGAGGGAGAGGTGTGGGCGGGAACCAGGGCTCTGTGCAGGCTTGTGGGCCAGTGCGAGTTCCAGGTAGGCGTGGGCTCTGCGGGCCCCGCACTTGGGCTGGGAGGCCCGCTGGCCCTGGGCAGTGAGGGGCTTAGCACCTAGGCCAGCAGCTGTTGCACTGGACTTCTTGCCAGGCCTTAGCTGCCTCCCCACGGGGCAGGGCTTGGGACCTGCAGCCCACCATGCCTGAGCCTCCCCTCCATGCCATGGGCTCCTGCGCAGCCAGCCTCCCTGATGAGTGCCGCCCCCTGCTCCACGGCACCCAGTCCCATTGACCACCCAAGGGCTGAGGAGTGCAGGCACATGGCAGGGGACTGGCAGGCAGCTCCACCTGTGGCCCCAGTACGGGATCCACTGGGTGAAGCCAGCTGGGCTCTTGAGTCTGGTGGGGACTTGGAGAATCTTTATGTCTAGCTAAGGGATTGTAAATACACCAATCAAGACTCTGTATCTAGCTCAAGGTTTGTAAACACACCAATCAGCACCCTGTATCTAGCTCAGGGTTTGTGAATGCACTAATTGGCACTCTGTAGCTAGTTAATCTGGTGGGGACTTAGAGAATCTTTATGTCTAGCTAAGGGATTGTGAATGCACCAATTGGCATTCTGTATCTAGCTCAAGGTTTGTAAATGCACCAATCAGCACTCTGTGTCTAGCTCAGGGTTTGTAAATACACCAATGGACACTCTGTATGTAGCTAATCTAGTAGAACTTTCGTGTCTAGCTCAGGGATTGTAAACGCACCAATCAGCACCCTGTCAAAACGGGCCAATCAGCTCTCTGTAAAACAGACCAATCGGCTCTCTGTAAAATGGACCAATCAGCAGGATGTGGGTGGGGCCAGATAAGAGAAGAAAAGCAGGCTGCCTGAGCCAGCAGTGGCAACCCGCTTGGGTCCCCTTCCAAGCTGTGGTAGCTTTGTTCTTTTGCTCTTTGCACTAAATCTTGCTACTGCTCACTCCTTGGGTCCACACTGCCTTTATGAGCTGTAACACTCACCATGAAGGTTTGCAGCTTCACTCCTGAAGCCAGCGAGACCATGAACCCACCAGGAGGAATGAACAACTCCAGACGCACGGCCTTAAGAGCTGTAACACTCACCGTGAAGGTCTGCATCTTCACTCCTGAGCCAGCAAGACCACGAACCCACCAGAAGGAAGAAACTCCAAACACATCCGAACATCAGAAGGAACAAACTCTGGATACACCAGAACTGTAACACTCACCGCAAGGGTCCGTGGCTTCATTCTTGAAGTCAGTGAGACCAAGAACCCACCAATTCCTGACACAGGACCACGTGTTTCTGGCCACATTGTGAGGACAACCAGTCTTTAACAATCCCACTGGGAAATCTACCAGTTATTCCAGTAGGTCAAAGCCTGGGCAGAGAAGTTTATTTTTATTTTTTTTAAAGGTAGATTTGGAAAGCATGAGTAGAGTAGAGCTCAGTTTGTGGGAAGGGGTGACGGGGAGTGTACTGGAGGTGTCTAATTGGATGGTGACCTCAGGCCAGACTGGGGAGGTTAAGGATGGACAGCAAGGCATTAACAAAGGCACACCCCAGGAATCCAAAATGAACATCTGCCTGAATGAGTCAACCTATTACCTACATTAAGAAATGAAACTTAGGCATCTTAAATGTTTTTAGATTTATTTTATTATATGTGCATACCTAAACACAGAAGTCTTAATATCTTTCATAAATATCTTTCATAAACATTTCAGTATTTATTCATATGTATTTTTTCCACGTTCTTTGGTCATTCAGTACTCATAATAGACTTCATAGTTATCTGAGGGAAGTCGGCTGTGTAGTCATTTTTTTGTTTTAACCTATAAAATGGCTAATAAAGGATTTTCATCCTGTGGTCACAGTGACTATTCAAAGATTTATGGAGGTAAATTGATCTGTAATCCTAAATGATCATAAAATAATATCAGTAAATTTGTCTTAAGCTTTTCCAAATACATTCTGCCCTCAACTTGTTTTTATTCTCCTGAGTGTCAAATCAAAATTTGTTTCTGAAATGCTGCAGTTGAGACCCACTAAAGTAAAAAGAAGTGGGATTTTTTACTCCCTGCCAAGACAAGGCCATGGAATTGGAAGTGTGAGGTCACAGGGCAACAGCATGACTTGGTGTGATAGCAGCAAATTCTGGAGACTGTGTTCTATTAAAGTATCCTTTATAACTTGAGGAAGGATGTTTAATTCATGTTTCAGACTGTAATTCTATTCATTTATGACCCTTTCTTCCCTAAAGGCCCCTCCACACACATCCTATTCTCATCTCAGATACTCTCAGAGCTGGGCAGCAGAGTGGAGAAAGTTCTTCGTTGACTAAAGGAATATAATGCTAAAGAAGAGAGGAGCTAGTACCTTGTTTAAGGTACTCCTGGAGGCTTGAAACAGCAAACCAGTTACTCCCAGCCTGTGCAACAGGCCCTAACCAGATCACTAGTACCACAGATTTTTCCACCAGCACTGCCATGCCCATTTATGCCTTTTGATTTTGACACTGTAGTTCTCAGTGCCTTGTCTTAATATACTCAATAACTCAGTTTCTTTTTCAGAAAAATAACATAGCTCATCTAATAGAATTCTAGAAAGCAGCAAATACTGAAAAATGAAAGTAAAATGTTTTGCTATAGGAGATCCTATATCCAGAATTTAAACTGTTTTAGTTGGATCTGAGTCATACTATCATGGATAACACATGGTTTATTCCAAGGTCTCTCAAAAGCTAATTTCAGAAGAAGCAACCTCTTTGTTGAGTCTAATTTTTTCTACATGGGAAGCGGGTACCTTTTTTGTTTTTCCTCTGAATAAGATAAATATCATTAAGTATCATGGCTTAAGAAATGATCTACTATTACAAACACTGCATTTATCATATGTAGTAATTAGCTTTTAGTCATGTACTTAATAATATTTTGAACATTTATCTTGAACTTTTTTCTAGTCTTCCCCAACTTTTTTTTAATAGTTATTCCTTTCAAACTCCAGGTAACAGTATTCCTGAGAATACATCTTGTGACAGTTTTATGCACATACATATAGATACTTTAGCCATTACACATAAACATTGAACACATTACATTCAACACATTTAAGGGCACCTTAAATGGAACAGATGCACACATCTGCAAAATTTCGGTAGTCCCAGTATGAAAACATTCCTACTCTATAAGGCCCTGTTTCTCAGAGTAGAGGCTTTTTTGCAAGATACAACATTGCTTAGCTTATAGAAAGTTTCTAATAGACTTCACACACAAGAGTGAAGGAGTCAGGCTAAAAGGCAGACAGACCAGCATAATCATGTTCAGAACAGCCCAATACTTTTTAAATACATATAAAGGTATTTATGATTCTTGTTGGATATTTAACAATCTTCTTTGACTTCTTTGCTATTTAAATATTTCATACAATTATACATAGATAATTTGAAGAAACTGGAACAAAGCACACACATATAGAGAGACGCACAATAGCCCAGACACTTGTAATTACCAAACATAAGGCCTCTAATGCTAATTTAGCAGCATAATTTTTAACAAGTGAAATATATCAGCTTGGAATCATATAACCACTTAACATTTATATTCCTGCACTTGAGAATTATTTCAGCATTAACTGTAAATAACATGAAAATATTGTAAAACATAAAAGAGGTCATTTACTGCCTCAATTTTCTGAATTGTTAGATTTGAAATTTTTAGTTTTGTTCTTTTATCTTTAACTCATGGATATCTTTCATTCTCTTAGTGAATAGGACCATAACCCCAAATTATATTTGAAATTATAAACCACAGTATAAAGTATGCCTATTTAATAAGCAAGTCTAACAAAAAATAATTTTCCTTTATGATTAAGGTGGGTTTAGTAGGTATCCTCTTTATATACGTATACATTTCACAGCCAACACACTCAAAGTTTAAGCATACAGAATGTGTTTTAAATTCATTGCAGGGTAATCAAAGTCTATATTTAACTTCATCTTGAGGACTACAACACATACACACACACACGCACACACACATACACCACCGTACCAATTTAAGTATGTATATGAGTTTGTATATGCTTAGTTGTTAGGTAACAGTTTTCTTTTTTTTTTGAGACGGAGTCTCGCTCTGTCGCCCAGGCTAGAGTGCAGTGGCGCGATCTCGGCTCACTGCAAGCTCCGCCTCCCGGGTTCACGCCATTCTCCTGCCTCAGCCTCTCCGAGTAGCTGGGACTACAGGCGCCCGCCACCGCGCCCGGCTAATTTTTTGTATTTTTAGTAGAGACGGGGTTTCACCGTGGTCTCGATCTCCTGACCTCGTGATCCGCCCGCCTCGGCCTCCCAAAGTGCTGGGATTACAAGCGTGAGCCACCGCGCCCGGCCGTAGGTAACAGTTTTCTAATGTAAACTGTTAAAATTTTGAAATTCAATTGTGAACCACATGATGCACAGCCCTATTATAGGATCAGTAACACACTAGATGTTGGCCTCACAAGCCTTGTAAGTGTTACACTTTTCTTGAAGTAACTGAACTTCAAGTTAAAGGCCTATTTGTAAAATATATAAACTGGAGGTGTCTATGAAGAAATTGCTTACTTTACACGTTTTTCCTTATAAACTTAGATGTTCCAAGTATCATAAGAATATTGTTTCTATTAGGAAAATGTTATTTTATTAAACCGATTCTAACAACACTAACCTTAATATCTGAAAATATGGCCTCCAGGGCAGGCACAGGATACTATAAGGAAAAGTATTACTAATCACATTTTCCCATATCTTCTAATCTTGGTATTGATGTAGTCAGGGCCAGGAATAGGAATACCATCTCTTTTAAGTGATTATATTTACATTTAGTTTTTATAATTGTATAGGCTGTTTAGGTTCTTAATTCAGAATTATTTCTGATTATTTCTAGAATATTCTCTAATATTCTAATGTGACAGATTATGAAATGGGATGATCTTATGCCATCTGCATTTTGATTTACAACATGCAATGAAAATGGTAGTTGAAAAATAAGTATCTAAAAGTGACAGCTCTCTATATAGTATTTTTTTCTTCTTCTAAATGGCTGTATTGTTAATCAAAACAAAAATGGCTGCAGGCATATTTGTTATTTAGTCTCCCCAAAGTAATATTTTTCCCATTAATTATTTTTTAATGTAAATTGCTACTTGTATAGCCAACCTGAATTGATATTTTTTAAACTATAAAAATAAATATTTGCATGAGATGTATAATGTGAGTAATCTCAAAAAATTGCATTCTATTTTTAGATCATATCATTTGTTAATATTTCTATGAAAGCAGCACTGAATAGTATATATTTTTAACTGCTGAAGGCTTCTTGAATCATAAACAATGTGCAGTGAAATGGCTCTTTCCCCTTATTCCTCCCTGGTTTTATGATTTTCACACAACTAAATCCTTTTAGCCATTGACTTTTAAGATGTTTATGAAACATCATGTGTATTGGCAGCAAAACCTATTCAGATTTGTGCCACCCATTAGAAGTAAAGTGCTATTTTGTAATTAATCTTTTTCAAGCAAAAGTATTGAACTTGTAGTAGAGAGATCACTTTCATGTCTTCTCCATACCTGCAGAGCTTACAAGATACAGAATTAAACATGAGACTCATCTAATACTGCATCCGTTTTCCCCAGCTCAGTGGGAGTAAAGGTGAACTGGCTAGATAGTAGCGGGTTCTCCATGCCATTTTCCTCACTGATGTGAAGGACAGTGTCTCCATGCTGTAGGAGGCTGGATGTCTCGAGGCCTGTGAAGTCATCAGGGTCAGAGAGTTGGGTAGAGAGTGGACTGTGTGCAGTAGCACCTTGTGCTTCTGTGTCCTCCTTCTTTTCTCCTTCTTTAGTGGGGAAGTTCTCACTCTGTGATCAAAAGGATCATAACATTATGGAAAGATAGGATGGGTACCAGAGAAGAACATCAAAAAATGTTGTTGTCTAGTGGTAACTGGAAAAGGAATCAGATGGCTTGTCCCAGTTCCAGACTTTGTTATAGGTAGGACCTTACGTAGGCCTTTCCAACTTTCTAACCCTCAGTTTTTGAACCTGTAACATGAACACAATTTTTTGTCTTGCTTATCTTGTAGACTGTGAGGATCAAATGAGATAATAATGCTTAGTGTTAAAATGTTTTTTAACCATTAAAGACTATACAAATGTATACAGTAACATTGCCCTTTAGTTTTCCTTAAATACCACATGAGAAGAATCTGAAACTCTAAGAATTCATTTATAAAAATGAAAAGAAAAAATATACCAAAACAAGAAAAATATCAGCAGGAAGAATAGCAAAACAATGAGGAAAAGGATCAAAACAAAAAGTTCCTTTCATCTCATAGGACATAGAGGTTCTATATTTAGAGGCTTTATCTAAACTGGTAACTTAATTTTTTTAAACTGAACTATCTTTCAGCTATCCTTTATCTGAATGCTTGGAAACACAAGTGCTTTGGATTCTGATTTTGGAATATTTGCATTATATACTTACCTGGTTGAGCATTCTTAATCCAAAAATCTGAAATCCAAATGCTCCAATAAGCATTTTCTTTGAGCATGAACTTTGAATATTACATCAGCACTTAAAAAGTTTCAAATTTTTCTGAAAAAAAGTTTCAGATTTTTGTATTAGGGATGCTCAACCTGTATAAACCTGTTTTAAAGAGCTGTTTTAGCTGCAAAGTATTTTCTCTTAGGTTTTTCATAAGTAAAAATAGCAAGGCTTTTCTTGGTCCTTCTTAAGTAGTTATATGCCTGGCTATACTTTATATAGATTTTTCTCTTTCATGATGGCAAGAGTAGTATCTGTTTGGATAACAAAGCATTGCAGACCTGGACTTAACTATATGGAATAAATGTGCATACCCAAGTGGCTGCTAGAAGTAAGTACACAGGGAGCAAGCCTTGCCTGTTTCTCTAGTGCCCTCACCTGCTTGGGAGACAGGCTGTGGAGATCCGCAACAACTATGGCGGGAGAAGATGTGAGGACTGGTTCGTCCATTGCTTCTGGTTTCCTAGAAGGGCCTGGGCTGCAGCCCTGTAGTTGGCCTGTTGCAGGAAGCGCATCTGTTGGGGCAGCTGCTGGCTCTGGCTGAGCCTCAATGAAGGTCACAGATCGTTTCTGATCTGCTGCAGGTAGAGGTGAAACAGTAAATTGGGGAGGAGTTGGTGGAAACGGACCGTCAATGCTTAATAGTTGGTTTTAACCAGTGTCTCCTGGGGATTTTTTAAAATAAAAACACTGCTGGTTTATTAATAAATGAGAGCATGTTTGAACATTTTGTGCATGTTTGATTTTATCTTCTTACAAAGAGTAAGACTTAGGTAGAAAAGTAATTTTCACATAAATGGCCTAAAATAACATTTGTATAGAATATTAATTGAAGTTGATCATTCCTCATAACAACTGCCAACAGGACTTAAAAGTCCCTATTATTCATCATAGCTTTACCTTCAGTGAGACATATAGCAAACTCAGTTCTTGGCTTCAGTAAAGAAACCACATCCTTTTATAGTCAATTTCCCAGTATTAGTGGTTTACCTTGGGCTCTTCCATTTTTTCTAGGTTCATGGGGATAGAGACAAGGACTGGGGAAGGCAAGAAGAAAAAAAGACACTACAGTTTTCCGGGAAACTCCTTCCCTTATGTTAGCACCTCCCCAAAGGTGTGCTTATTTCCATCAGCTTGGTTTTTGTAAGCCTTCCTGGCTGAGCTGCATGGCATCATGTCAGTGGTATAGTCAGAAGGGACACAGGAGGCCTCACCAGACGGCTTCGTTTTAGGTTGAATGCTCCTGCGAGTGGTTGACAGCCGAGCCCCTTGGCGATTTCTGGGTTCATTCTGAGTTTTCTGACGTGATAGTAGAGGACGTCTTAGCTAAAGAGAATAGGCAGAATAAAACTTGCAAGAGGGTCTAACTGCTTAGGAGGAAATCGTTTCTTTATATGTTTCTGTGGATTCTTATGGTTGTTCCTTACATTTATAGCTGATAAATTTATTTCTGCATATTTAACTATAAGTATTTTCTTCTGACATTCCCTTTAGCTAGTTCATCTCCCAATTATTAGTCCTTTATATATGCCAAGAGCATTGACTAACATAATTTAGATCATAAACTTGAGAATTTCAGTAATTTTAGGATGCAAAGTGAATAACTATTGCTTACTGATCAACCTGTGCTCATTTAAAACTTATAGCTGAACATATGCTTTCAAAGGGGAGGTTTAGAACTCATGGACACAGGAAGGGGAACATCACACTCCGGGGACTGTTGTGGGGTGGGGGGAGCGGGGAGGGACAGCATTAGGAGATATACCTAATGCTAAATGACGAGTTAATGGGTGCAGGAAATCAACATGGCACATGTATACATATGTTAACAAACCTGCACATTGTGCACATGTATCCTAAAACCTAAAGTATAATAATAAAATAAAAAAAGAAAAAAAAACAAAAAAAAAACAAAAAAAAACAAAAGGGAGGTTTATTTTCAAAACCTGAGATGCTGGCCAAGTGCCTGGTACCTGAATCAATAATGGGAAGTTCCTATGGAAGCAACAGTGATAAGTTGCTTTCAGACTTTTATTTAGAAAGTAATGTAAAAGAACTCCGCCTAAGGAAATCTCTAAAGACGATCTTCAGTTTGCTTTAAATAATCTTGAAATGAGAAAGGACTTCTTTTTCTTTGCCTTTATGCAGAAACAGGCCTTAAATCAACTGTATAACAAATCTTCCTCTATCAGTAAGTTTGGCTGGTAAAGAAGGTTTCTGGGTAAGGAACAAATAGAATTATAGCCCCACTTACTTTACCACATAATCAGCTTTGCTAATAAGAAAATTCAGAGCTAAAATAGAAGATCAAAACATTCGGCTTGCCTAAGTACTTACCACGTTTTAAAGTTGCTCTGTGCTGCTTATTTTAGGTAGGGTGAATGCAAAATATAAACTTTAAAAAAAAACATTGTTTTATTTATTTAGTTAGTTTTTTAGAGACAGAGTCTTACTATGTTGCCCAGGCTGGACTCTAACTCCTGGGCTCAAGCAATCCTCCCACATCAGCCTCCCCAGTAGCTGGGATTCCGGGCACATCCAGCAGCAAAATATCTTAATATACATGGGCATGAAAAATCACACAGAGCTTCCAATTCGTAGGATGGTTCTCTTGCGCTTTAAGGGTCTACTTACCTGCCTCAGGCCCCTCTTCCTCCCCAGTGGCTGCTGAACGAGGAGGTTCTGTTGACCAGGTTCACTCTGTATACTTGCCACCCTGCCAAGCATCAACAGTGTTAGTGTACCCCGGAGAGAGTACAGGAGACCGTCCTCTGGTGGGTGTTAGCCAAAATCACTTGTATGATACAGTCACTTCAAAGATACTATTATCTTTGAAGGATGGTTGAGAGAGTCCCTGGGATGGGTGTTTTCAAATGTTTGGGAGGGAGAACAAGGCCTTGTAGCCCGAAGCTGCCAAAATTGAGATTCTGTTTTCAATCACTGATGCCGTATCTATCATTCAGAAAACATTGGTTTGATCACACCTCTGGTTTGGAAGCCACCAAAAGGTATAAGATGTCATATTCTAATCTCAATTTTTTTTTTCCAAGGGGAAGGGAAACGGTGGTGACAAACAAACACAAACAACTCTATCACGTGGATGAGAACATCTTTTTAAAATTTCAATTTAAATGAAAATAAGATGGACAAATATCGAACACATCAGACACAGAATTTATTTGGGTGAAGGGGCACATTCAACACGTTTGCAGCCTGAAGTCTCTGTGACTACTGAGTAAACAAATGTTTTTTTAAAAATGGTTTTAGATTTAAAAGGCTGGCAAAGTATAGCTATAGTTAAGCTATCATTACAACTCAGGAGCTTTAAAATTGAGTAACTGCACTGAAACATACCATGCAGTTGATAAAAGCAACAACCTGCTCCCCCCAAATTTACTGTGTATGTGTGTCTTTTGTATGCAAAAAATGACTGGAAATAGTTGCTATTTTAGTTTTGGGTGAAGCTGAAAACACTGGCATGGGCCCATGGTCCTTTTTCATTCTGCATGCATGTATAAAAGGTATTTATAATGGGAGTGGGGGGTGAAGAAAAGAAGTATCCTGTGCCCCAGAGAATATTACAATTCTGTGGATGATGCCAATGTGATTATTTGGTTAATGGTTAATTAATTTGTGCTTTGCCTTTGCAAAAGGAGAGTCATCTACAGATAGTTCTTAAGAGAATAATATTCCACAGAGGAATCCAGAGTCAGCAACTGCCAGGGAAAAGAAAGACTGTATCTGTTCATTTCCATTTTTTAAATAAAGAGCTACTTAAATACCCAGCTGCAGTAGGAGAGAAATTGGTGGTGAGGCAGGCAATCAGATGTTTCCCCTTTTGTGTTAATAATTGGTTAATCATCACAAAGTTGACATAGTCACATTTGTCATTTTTTAAAAGTCTTACATTTCCACTAAAAAGTCAATGTGATTCCAAATAGGGTTTATCACCGTTTTTATGAAATAAGGGTGTAATTATACCATTTGGGGTTCACATTAACGAAATTCACAAAGAGTACCAAAACAGGTGCTTTTTAAACTTTCTTGTTCTCCTGAATGTCAACTTCAAAAATATCCATGTGCATTATCCTTATACATATATAATCTTGAAACAGATGTGACCTTTCCATGAAGATAGAAAATTAACCCAAAGGAACAATGCAATAAATTCTGATAAGCAATCCAGACTATGTTGCTGGCATGTTTGAAATGACATCTCCTTATTAATTATACATGTTAACATGTCTGTTAAGTTGGAAAGAGTATTCAATAACCATATGCACAAAAGTAGAAACAAGTTTCTCCTAATACTAAGCAAAGCTTTCATTGGAATGGATTTTTCATTGACATCTAAATGTTACCTCAGTTCCCTTGGCCATTAAGAGGAGGTTAATACTTACCAACTACCTCCCATTAAGGTAGAGAAAAGAAGTTAGTTGATGTACAATGGTTTGAACATGAAAAGTGATGTACATAGCATGCTCTCTTGTTTTACATTTGATATTGTAATGAGTTTATTGCTTCTAGAATACTAAAAGGAAGCAGGTAATAAAATGTTTTGAAAATAATAGGGCAGAGAAAATGAAATCGAGGCAGTCCACTTGTCTCATTTTTATTCAGGAATCTGTGATTGTGAGAAAAAATGGTGTAAGAAAAGAAAAGAAATTCATGTTACTCAGGGAGTGTTAAATGTCAAAACATAATGGTAATTTCATGATGATTATTCCAAGAGAGGATCATAAGCATCGAAATTTTCTCTATGGATAGAGAGGCTTATAACTAAGAGATATATCAAGTTTATAGCTTTAGTATTTAGCTGTTCTGTAAATGATATAGCATTTCATCATGGAATGCACCCATCAAAGATGAAATTACAAAATATATCCTTGGAAATATCCCGGCTTATAAATTATACTCGCTCTAAAAATGTGATTGCTAACATGTTTATATTTGGAATATTGAAGGCTGGCTTAACTCCGTACAGTTTGGAATAAGCAGCCAAAAAAGTTCACAATGATAATTTATACAGAACATGTTTCTTTTTCTGGGGTCTATATCAAATTGAAGTTACATATGAAAAGTTTCAATTTAGCTTCTCTCCACATCATGTAATATTTCAGTCATCTGCAGGATTTGTGATTTATGACTATAAAATGTGCAGTACTAGAATGAACCAGGAGAAGACTAAGGGGTTTTCACTAAGCACCTCTCTATATTATGTCCAGTTTTTATTTAAATTTTTTGAAACAGTCCCATCATAGTCCCTACCTACTACAACTGCAGTAATCAAAATTATTTTTCTCTTTAGGGAAATGCTATGTTATATTTGATAGTCATATTTTAAAATATTAGATTGTATTTTGTGGTCACAAAATATCATACTCCAATAGACAACTGAATCCTTTCACATAAGTGAAATGTATATTTCATGCTCTGAAAAGTTGAGACTATTTGTCGAGATATGTCAGAGTAGTGGGACAACATCTTAAAACTGTCCAACAGAGAAAACTGGTTTTCTAATTTTTTTTTTTTTTGAGACAGAGTCTTGCTCTGTTGCCCAGGCTGGAGTGAAGTGGCACTATCTTGGCTCACTGAATCCTCCACCTCCTGCATTCAAGCAATTCTCATGCCTCAGCCTCCTAAGAATCTGAGATTACAGATATGTGCCACCACACCTGACTAATTTTTTTTTTTTTGGTATTTTTAGTAGAGACAGGGTTTCACCATGTTGCCCAGGCTGGTCTCAAACTCCTGGCCTCAAGCAATCTGCCTGCCTCAGCCTCCCAAAGTGGTGGAATTACAGGCATGAGCCATGGTACCCAGTCAGGTTTCCTAAAATTTTTAATCTTGGGAATGAGATATGGCTGATTTCCATAGTTTTGGCCAAGCAATAAGGTGGAACAATAAGGATATAAGCAAATAAAGGTTTCTAAATTGAAGCTAACATCTTACAATATATTTAGGAGTAAATAATCTCATATTTTTGAGTCAATGAAAAATATCACTATGGTAAACCATATAATCTAGGTCTTAGAGAAGTAAATGCAACTGGGGCTCAGCAGAACTGGTGTGACCCATATTATCTACAAAAACCAAAAGCATATTTTTTGAAATGCAAGGAAGTAATTTATAAGCTAGGGAAATTTAGAGAATGTTAGGAAGACAATTCTGACATAGATGACCTCTTCTCTCCTATATCAGTATAATGGCCTGGATTGCAGTATATAAATATGTATGCATCTCCTAATGAAATAGATACCTAATACTATGGAGGCATATCGTGCATAAAGGATATATTTTATAAAGTATATCTTTTATGCACTATATACACTTTATCCTTTATAAAGGATGCACTTTATAAATAAGGTATAAAGGATAGGTAAACAAGGGCCATTCAATAATGCAATAAAAATTCATATCGCTCATTTCAAAATTACAAAAAAATTATAAATTGAATTATATTTCCTATAAATTAAAAATTTAAGTAGAAGCACTAGGTGAGACCAGCACATGGAAAAGTGAATTCATATTTTCATTGCTTTTATCTGTGCTTTTGGTTTCAATTTTAATATCATTTAGAGAAATTTACAGGTGGCACAAAAGACATGAAGCATCATCATTTACCCTGAGTGATTGCCTTGTGATAGGAATGCATGAAGCTAGCACTTCACGGGAGCGATAAGGCATCTGTAGAGAGCAGGGAAATACGCAGTAGACTAAATCCTACTTCCCCTTTTCTCAATAAAAGATTATTGTTTAAAATTTACTTAACCTCAACAACATCTGAGAAACTGTATCTTAAGTGCCACATAATTTAGAGATTACAGGCTAAAATCACATTGAAAGGAGGAATAATCTGGATCTTAGATATCCCGTGAGAACTGATTTAGCAATGGCAAAGTAGATATCTGTGTATCACAACACATTTTCTTAGTCGTTAATTCTCAGCTACTTAAAAAAGTTTTTTATTTTTTGGTATTTTGAGAGTACTTGCCAAGTTTTTATGCTTTGAAAGTGTGTATAATCATGAGATGGGTTCCACTATATAGGTTATTTTTCTTTCTTTTCACCTAGACTATATAGTCTTGTTCAAACATTTTTATTTTTCACTGTGATTAAAAGTATCCTTGCAAATTCAAGTAGCATTATAATCTTTTTTTAAAAAAATTAGAGTTGACTGTCAATTTCTGCCTTTCAAAATGTTCTAACATGTCCAACCAGAATCTAATTCTTTGGTGTAAACATCTGGCCATAAGTTCTTGAATAGCCTCTGTATGTCTCTATTCTTCCGGAGAGAAAACATGTCCACAGATATGTGTGTGTGTTTCACGGTAGAGACAGAGAAGGAACATCTACAATGAATTTCTTTATCTCTAAGAGCAACAGTCTCTAGAGAAGAGAATTCTCCCATGGAATATGATTTCAGCTTATTAATTTCCAATACAAAGAATCTTTTCTGCAGAGCATAGTGTTTCTAATAGGCTATTTCTGGGGATGAATCTAAAAGAAACCAGTTAGCACATTTTAAAAAAAATCCTAGAAGTAATTTTCTATAGGTATGGCCAATTTTTATTGATTTCCACCTATTCATCAGGTTATCTTGGTCTCTTCCTCATTTAGCCCACTCCATCCAACTTACCCCTTTTGTCTAAAACAAATGTCCTTTCAAAAGGAAACTCTCATGCAAGTTTGGTAAAATGTTGTAAGAGGGTGGGAACAGCAGAGTTTATTATTTTCCCTTAGATATCTTCGTGATATTCTCTAAGCTTTAAGGCGAGATTTTCATTAGGACTACTTTGGGTGTATTTTAGGTCCTCAGTGTTGGAGTGTATGCCAAGTGTTATTACCTGGTTAATGCCTTACTACTTCAGGATTTTAAGAGTCTGCAGCTTAAAGGAAGTTCATGCCAAAAATAAGAAAGTCTGGAAACTAAATATAAAAAGTATATATCCTATTTTGTAAACCAACCTCCTAGTAAATGCCAAAAGTTCCTCTCCTCCAAAGAGAACTTGGTGACATGATGTAGTTCAAGAGATACAATTTGCAGGGTATGGCAAAGGTGGATGTGCTACTGGTTGGTAGAAAGCGTCTGTGCTATTAGAATTATTTCAGAAGCCAAAGTGAATGCCTCATCTTCCCATTTCTTAATGACCACAACTGGGTGTGGGTGACTCACACCCAGAACTAAAACACAGTGGTCACAGAAACAACGGATCAACAGCAGTTGATCTAAGACAGTCATCAAAGTACTACCATGACTGACTAATTCAGTTATAGACAAATCAATAGCTTCGGCTCTGAACCAGTCTCACCTACCAAAAACTCTGTGTATATTTCCATTGACACTGGAACCAGGACACACTGAATTGGTTTAGAAAACTACAGATAGGTCCTTTGAACCCTGAGCCTACCAGAGGGGGCCAAATACTTGGGAGAGTTCATAAAAATAAACTCAAACTCCTGCCTTCTCTCACCAATCCTTACTCATCAAGAGTAGAATTTGGCCTAATTAGAAAAGCTCCAGCACAAAGCTAGCTAAGTGGAAGTCTGATTTAATACTCTCTACTCTCAGTAGGCCACTGAAATTGTCTTCTAATCAAGGTTCCCATCACACATGTAATTTTAAACATTAAATACCTGCTTTCTTTGAAAGCAATGAACACTCTGCTAGACTTGGTTCAGATCTCTTCCAACACCGTGAATAAAGGGAAGCCCTCTTGAGGACTGTTTTGTTTCTCAACTTCCTCCTTGCCCCCAAAGCTCCTGCTAATGGAATTAAGTCTGCACTCTGCAGCACTTCCACATTTACCACCAATAAGAGACTGATCTGTCAAGGCGAGGGCTGGCAAACACGAATGTCATGAATTATGGGTCTGGTTAAAAAAAAAAATACACCCGATGATGGACTAAATTTCCCATTTTCAACTGCAAAAGAAAATGTGAAATCCGAACAAGATGCAAAGAAAACAAAAGACAACCTTTCACAGGAACAGCCTCTCAACATTTCCTCATCTTTGTGATAAAGCAATAAACACGGGTGTATTGTACTCACTAGATAGTGCAAACCTGAAAGGGAATGTTATCTCTTGAGATGGCACAAAGATAATCTAAGGATGAACAAGAAGCCTTATCCCTAATGAGGATTAGTTGAGAGGTGTGAATCAACAGCACAAGATTAGGAATGTTTGAGGTGGTTTATCTGAGTGTTAAAGGTGCAGTCCCCTTTTCTGAAGCTTTAAACCAATAGTCAAGACATTACATTATTTGCATCATAAGACTTCTCTTACTTACCAAGAACTGTTTGTGTCTGATATTTCATGCAAGTTTTGGAGTCACCTTTGTGCTAGAACAGACATTCTTTGTATAAGTGTTGCTGGAACAAGCTACTATAGAAGTCTGCACAATACCATGCATCAAAGAGAAGGAATTATAGTATATAAATTGTATCCACATTACCATTCTTTTTATAACATCATTGTCTATTTTCTTACCATCCATGGTATTAGCTAAAAGACCTGTTTTGATTTAATAAGGGGCTTCTTGATGATGTATTAAAGGGCCTCTGAAAAACAATTCTTAATAAATATCAGTGTGGGAGGGAATAATTAGATGGGATAAATTTAGCATTTGGCATACCAGACTTTTTAGACATCCATGGGAAATGCCCCATAAAGGATTCTATAATTTTTTTTAAAGTAAGCTTTTCAGGCTTACTTGATTGAGATTTAGCTCTGACGCTGAAAATGAAGGAGGGTTTGCTACACCTTTGACTTCCAGGCTCATATGTTCATGAACAACAAAGGGCAAGGAATGGAAATAGATATTAAGACGGGGTGAGAAGAGACGGAGAAGACAGAAAGACAGAGGAGACAGGGAACAGCTAGTTTCCCAGCACAGACACCAATAGACAGGTAGCATTGACACTGTACCTAGAGAGGCTGCCCTCGGTGGCCAGGCCCTGGGAGTCATCGAGGACATTAGGTTCACTGCAGGAGGGGTAGGGAGATGAAGCATTTAGGGAAAGAAAATGAAAGAAAAAAGAAAAAAGGCATGCAATTTTCTGCTTCCAAGAACCAAAAATAAATAGATTTAACAGAACAAGGAAGGAAAAGGAGACAGTCAACCATTTCACCTTGTGCTGGGTTTGTCAAGACATAGGACTCAAGGCAATGGGGGAGGAAGGGCTTTGGATGGATACAACTCTCAGAGGAGTAACCTATTTATTGGTCAAGAGTTAAAATGAACTCCGAATGGGCCCATAGGCTCTGAAACACATCGCAGAATGAATCTGTAGAAGATGAAACTATCATTTCCTTTGGTAACCATTTGGCTAGGTGGTGATTATTTTTAACCTGTCTTATGTACATGGTGTTTCATTGACCAGGACCCTGCTTCTTTCTTGTGCATTCTAACACTAGCACACAGAAACCACTTACCATGAACTGCTACAACCAAGCTCTTGGAACTGATGCCATTAAGAAAAGCAAAGAAAGAACACAACTTTCCCTGCTAATTTTGCAATGAAAATGCAAGTAAACAAACGGAAGGAAGATATCTTAGAAAATTCACGTGGAACTCGCATTTACCTCCTTACTCTCCATCCTCTAGTGACTGAATTGTAAATGCCAAAAGAAGAAACCTGTCAGGTTGGTGAGAGAATAATTAAATTGTTTATGGATTGATTGATATGTATGTAGCTGAACTGAGATTTGTGAACAGAAACTGTCATGCTTTATCTGTCCTTCCTTCAGTGCCTAGCATTGAACTAAGCATCTGTGAGGCACTCAATAACTACTCGTTAAATTGGAAAGAACTAAACCATTTAGAAAACTGGAGTGCCTGGCCCCAAAGAATTGAGGCTCACCTAAAAGTTCACTATAAAAACAGCCTCTGTCCCTAGGAAGAGACTCACTTTCCCTTATGTACAGAGATAGTATTATTACCTTCGCTAGTCTTCCAAAATATGAATGAAGCCCAAACTATTTAACTATATTATTTTTTCTTGATTTCTAGAAATCAAGAAAATGTACAATCAAGATATGTATAATAGGACAAATTTTCTCCCTGCAAACAACTTGACCCCTTAATGAATATGTAAAAAGGAAACTGATGGCCTGGTTATTTTAGGTAAATAACGAAAAACCTCTTTATGAAATTTCTACAATTCTATAATTTAAATAAAACTTTCAAATAATTGATTTCTTAAAATATTCTTCATAGAACCATGCACATTGCTAGCAATTAAAAATATACCGATAGCTACCAATATTAGCTGCTTGTGTGGCTTTATATCTTTTTTTGGACATGTTATTGTTTGGCTTTGATTTTGTTCACACTTTTTGTGTATAAGACTTTCTTTTCAAAGGAAAATTACCAGATGGTAGGTAAAACAATTTCTTACAATGATATAAACCTTTATATAGTATTAATCTTTGTAATAATTAAATGGTACTTACATAAAACATTGCCTTCTTAAAAAGTATGCAACTTGTTTATTAATGATTTATCATTTTACCCTATTCTTTGATATTCTCCAAACTTGGGCTTTGTTTCACAAATTTTATTTCATCTGTGTAGTTCACGAACCATTTGCGAAAGGATTTGGGTACAGGGTAATTATTCCTACATATAAACTAGTTTTGTGTGAATGTCAGAATATGCCCTGAATTTTATTATTTTCCATGTGTGAATTGTACTACAATGAATCTATAGGTATTAAAAATAAGCAACACACTAAAACCACATAAGGTCAATTCCTTGAAAAACTCAATTCCTGAAGTGAAAATATCATTGGTTCCAAAACATTTATCTACTTAAGATAGATGTTTTGACTCACGTGAGATCATTTTCATTTTACTTTTATTGTATATATATATATATATATATATATATATCGGAAGTTTTTTTACTTATATTCTTAAGAGACAGAGAACACACAAAATATTTAAGGGGGTTTTGTCATGGAATCATAGAACTATAGATGGAGAAGTTACCTTAAAGGTCATTTTAGCAAACCTCTTCATTTTACAGAGGGAGAACTGTGGATTACGGTTAAATGACCTGTCCAAGGTCACACGCAGTGGTGTAGATCCTTTTCTGCTTGGTTAAGTGTCACTACCTACAACTGAATACTAATAATATATCAGAAGCCTAAACTTTACCAAAAACATGAAGATGGTCCTAACTCTTGCCAAGTACCCATCATTAGCTTGGCTAATGATAAATCTGAAATACAAGAATGCCATTTGACAACAGAAAGAAGACCATATGTCTATGGAAAATTTTTAAGGAGAGACAATACTTGGATCAGAAATTGGGATCCCTTCTACTAGCTTGGCTTAGAAAACTGCAAAGTGTTGCCTGCAGGAACCTAGTTGACAAATCCTTTGTGGAATGATCTATCTAAAAATATTACCATTGCTTGCTTCTCTTTCAGTCTTTGTAGAATAACAGGAGTGTATTTTCAGAATTTCTAACTTTGCCCCCAAATGCAGAGTATAATATAACCATAGCTGTTTACCTCTGGCTGGGTAGCATGCCCACCTCAGCCTGAGGTGCAGACATGCTGGAGACATGGCTGGAGAATCGCCTCCTTCCAATGGCACTCAGGAGGTAAGCTTCTTGTTCACTTACCACGCTGGGCATGCTTATAGAGTCATCTAAAAGGGGCAAAGGAATAGAGTGTTACAAAAACTATGACACTGATCAGAAAAACCCAACCAAAGCTGTACTTGGGTTCTGTCCTTGGCTTGTGTACAACTTAGGGCTGTTTGTAAATCTAAATTATCATTGGTCCCTTCATACAGATAAAAAACTTAGACCTTTGTGGGTAATGATAATTCTTCGCATCTATACATCTCCCACCCTTCCACACTAGAACATCCTTCATGAAACAAATGTAAATTTTTACAAGTAGATTATTTGTGAAAGTCAACAGGCATCAGCAAATTTAAGATTTGAGAAAAGCTAGCACATAATTTTTTAAAAACATTGCATAAATACTTCAGGGGACTTTGTTATTGAATGAGTCAAATACATTTCCTTGACATTCAAAAACCACATTCAGTGCAGTTAATAATTTCTAGACTGCTGAGGGAAAGACAATTTCAGATATTTTTAGGAAAAATATTTGAAAGCTATAAAGAAATAATGCTTATTTTAACCAAAATTTTAAAATTTAAGTATGTGATTTTGTTTTCTCCATAGAAGCAGAGTTTTTTTTTTGTTTTGGTTTGTTTGTTTTTTGTTTTTGAGACAGAGGCTCGCTCTGTTGCCCAGGCTGGAGTGCATTGGCGCGATCTTGGCTCACTGCAACCTCCGCCTCCCAGGTTCAAGTGGTTCCCATGCCTCAGCCTCCAGAGTAGCTGGGACTAGAGGCGCACACCACCACGCTCAGCTACTTTTTGTATTTTTAGTACAGATGGGGTTTCATCATGTTGGCCAGGCTGGTCTTGAACTCCTGACTTCAGGTGATCCACCCACCTCGGCCTCCCAAAGTGCTGGGATTACAGGCATGAGCCACCGTGCCCAACCAGAAGCAGAAATTAATGTACTCAAATTCATATGAAAATTGACTTTAGCACAGTATTTATGACAAAGTGACTTAATTCTAAATGAGCTAATGTTGTTGATGAACACTAATATTCTTTGATAAACATATTGAGTTTTGAAGAATGTGTGCTACTGTATAAGATCATCTGATACTATTTATTTAAAATATCAAAGTAATCATATTTCTAATTGAACTTATTTCAAATCAAAAGGTGAATATAAAACATACTAGCAATTTTAATTTGCTATAAAATCACTGACTTAAAATTGATTCTTGTTATAGAATGATATTTTCTTTTTAGATGTGTCCACAGGGAAGAGAATAAACAAATGTGTCTTAAAAATATAAAAAACGTGGTAGGATACATTCAGCTATTTCTACAAAGGCCTTTCCCAAATCCTATTGATTATTCCCCCTTACTTGTATTCACATATCACTTAACACTTATGTCCCCAGTATTTGTTTGGTGATTAATCATGTGCTGTCTACCAGTAACTCTTTTGTTAGGTGTTCTTTATTGCAAATGTCTCTCATCTCCTCTACATAACTATATCTATTATAAGATCTTAGAAAGCAGAGAACGTATCTTTCTCATACTTCCTTCTTCCTTATCTTATACCTGATAAGCCTTAATACAAGTCTGATTATTGAATGTAAGAAAGTTTAATTCAAAACAATGATCTGGTTTTCATACCCCTCCCTATTTAAATTAATACACACCCATATCACAAACACACAATACCATTTGTTAGCAATCTTGCTTTCATTCGGATGGTTATGATGTCTGTGATCAGAGATATAAGCAAAAGATTTCATGGTTCCCCAATCCCCCTGCTGCCTCATCAGTATGTTAGTGTTGGCTTTTGGCCAGTGATATCCCTGTTTTAAGTCTTACTTACTTTTCTTTCCTTGCTCCTTCCTACAGGTTAGGTCATCTATTATTTTCAAGGTTACCTGCAAAATATATTTAGCTCTACAAAAATAGATGATATCATTTCCTATAATTAATAAGAATTACTGAGAGAGGCTACTTAAAGAATTAAAGAAAAAATTGATTTTCTTTAAGTTTTACCCATACTTAATGGATATTTAAACTGCTGATCCTTTTCTCTTTCATGGTGTTTTCTCAGTCAAGATTTCCTTAACTACAACTTTAGGTGTATTTTCATGAGCACTCACCAGGGTGATTTAGACAGGAATGTGTCTATAGGCCAGGCACAGGACTATATGATTTTTCCCTTGTCTGACCAACGCTGAAGCTAACTGCAAATATTACTGGTAAGTACTGACAAAGCATTTATTTTTTCTCTTCTCTTACGTTCCCAACTGTCATAGGACATTAAAACACTTTTATTCATCTTAGTTAATTAAAATTCTAACCTCAACTCTCATTTCTTCTATTTAATTTAGTTCAGAGTAGAGCTTTTTGTCGTTGTTTGGTATGGAGAGCCTCTGAGTGAAGATCTAAATTTTGTTCTCATTCATATGGCATTGACAACACACCTTTGCTATAAACGTTGTATCAGAGTATCTTAACACACAAGTGGAAAATAATTAATGCAATATTAAGACCCCTGAAATTACAGTAGCATTTAATGGAACCTTTTACCCTAATTTTACTTTTGATAACCTCCTGTGAAGAATACATATGTAGTATTTCTCCTTGTGTCATAACACCAAATCTCTGGCACATGCCTTAGAAGCTTCTGGGCTGACCTAGTCACTGGGGATTCTCTTAACTCAAATTTGGAGTACTTTCCCTCAAGACAGCCTGCTGGTTTGCATACTGGCTGGTAGAGCCAACTGGTCTTTTCTGAGTCCTAGGCATATACACGGCTCACTTTTCCTTGCCTAATGAGGCCATTTAAGTTCCAATCAACCCTCTAAGCAAGATATCCAGGAAAAAGGAGAATAAGTGCTTTCCTTGGTTAGTTATCCACAATTTAAATGGGAGTTAGTGGAAAAAGTTGACTATATAGGTTTAAAGAAAATTTAGGAGTCACTAACGATTTACTTTTTTCCTGAATTCTTTTTAAATGACCAAAGGATATCAAGGAATTTATAGAAATGCAGGCATTAGGAATCATGGAATCAGTCACATTTCCCCTAGAACTCCTTTTGTAAAAATGACTAGGGGATCAGAAGCGGAAAAGGTCAGAAGGGCAGTAATCCTTCCCAAGCCCTTGCTCATATGGCCAAGCCATGTCTTCCGCCCAGATTCTTTGGAATGACCTACTTTCCTCATCTTCCTCATCAGTCCGACTCAGGGTGTCCTGCGAAGCCTGCTGGGATGGCTCACTGTCCTGCTCCCAGACAGTGCCCGTGCCCGTGTTAGAGCGGGACATGGTGGCCAAGCTCAGGCGGTAAGCAGAGGTGGAGGTGCCCACGGTACTGATGGATGTCTTGCCTTGGTAGGCTAGAGGATTTGAGAGACCAAAGGAAATGCATGGTGAGAATCTTAAATGTCCACTTCGAAGTCCTCCCTGACCACTTGTATTTTTTAGGAAAGGTTAGTTAAATAATGTGTCCCAGACAAATGATCTTTATAACAAAGTTGCAAATGAAAGTGGGGATTTTTCATTTTAAAGAATCAATATTGGCCACTGATATAATTAAATAGTTCCCTTGCCAGAACATAACATCTGTAACAATATTAAATGCTTTGACATTGTTGCCTTTCTTATTGGTTTTCTATTTTATTTTCCAAGGTTGGTAGGATGCAAATTAAATTTGACCTGAATTGTAGCTTCCAACTTGGCAATTTTTACTAAGAAATATATCTTATCTGACACAAGCATATCAAAGTAATAAATAAGTTGTCTGATATGAACCCCGCAATGCATAATCAAAACTGTTCTTATTCTCATTTTCTGGAAATTACAACCTATAAAATACCCCTCAGTTCTATGTCAGGTTATTTTATTTCAAAGTAGAATATTTGAATGATAATGTGTAAACTTCACCAGGATTATACCTGTCAATTTTTTGTTTTTACCACATTGTCTGCAAAGAACAATAAAAGCTTTCAAAAGAAAGCAAATAACCTTTCCCTCCCACAAAAAAGAAAACCTAGCACACATTACATTTTACTTGTGGGTAATGACTGCCCTCTAATGGCAAATAATGATTTATTTTCCTTCCTCAGTAATCTGCTGCTCATATAGTTATAAGAAAGCAATGTACTCTCAAAGAATACCTTTAGAATAATGTAAAGAAAGTACCTCCTAGTTTGCCAGCTCTAAGGGAATCCTTCCCCTTCCAATGTGTGAAAAGTTAAAGTTAAAGGCCTTATAAATCAATCACAGAGATCTGGTTGAAAAATCCCCTTACAATAATCACTTTCTATGTGACAGTAGTAAGTTATTTACTTGTAAATTATTTATCTATTTTCTACTTGTCTGTTTCCTCATTCTTTACAGGGACTTTCAATTATATACCTTGAAGGTATTTGTATAGATTAAAGGAAATGATCTACCATAAAATAGAAGCTCAATAAATGAATGTCCCCCTTCTCTTTTTCAAAAAGGAAATAAAGGTAATGATTTAAACCATTTTTCTTCCAATTAAATACTCAAGAAAGAGATTAACTACTAAAATGAAGATTAAAAAATATATAGAAAAGGAAAACTAAATTCTTATGATATCCTTTTGATTTCTATTTTGTTACTGACAAGAGAGGAAGTCAAATCTAGTGGTGGTCAAATGGCTAACTTATTAGAAATGGTCAAATCTAGCAGTGTACCAAAATGGCTAACGTATTCATAGTTCCAAAAAGTGTGGTGACCTGGACAGAGGGATTCTTTGTAGGCTGTGAGTTCCATTAGTCAAACAAATTCACAACACTCTCATGCACACTCACCTGATCCACTATGAACTGCCTCTTTTAGAATTTTTAGTTCACTGTTGAACTCAGCAATGAGCGAGCTCTTACACAAAGGGCGTGGTATGAAGCGCCGCTCCAGCTGGTCGGCAATATGTTGCCGGGCGGAAAGCTCTTCATGATTCTCTGCTGGTTGGGCCAGCAGCTGAAAGGAAGGCATAACATTCTCAGGGCCTCAATTTTCCATCCATAAAATGGGCTAATTGCTGTACCTATTTCATTGTTGTGAGGAATAAATAAGGTAATGCATGTGATGTTCCTAGAATGGCACTTTACACAGGAAGTGCTTAATAATTACATCGTTTTAAATCACTGCCCTAAGAAATTGGGGCATGAAAAGGACAAGTGTAGATGGGTACTGAGGGTCTTGGAGGAAAAACATACGTTAAGTATCCTATGTTTTTCATACGTTTATTTAAAATCAGATCTCAGTCATGCCACTGAAGATAGAAGATTCTCCAAACTATTCCACTGGACCAATCTTTTGGGTGGGTAGAGTGGGGGATGATTAGTAGGGAGCGGGCAAAGTTTTACAGACTCCAATAAAGCTCTTACTGTGAAGGCATTTCTAGTGTGAAATTTTATCCTCTGGAATATATTTTTGGGTGGTTTTCTCATCAAGCATAGTATTAACAGGCCCTACTAACTGGCAACAGTAGGTACCATGAGCACTCCTGCCATATTCCTGCCTCAGTAGAGAGCCACACATTCATTGGAGCTTGCCACTTTCAGGAGGAGAAGCACACACCACACCTTGCACTGGATGAAAGGGCGCAAAAGCACAAAGATGGGTATTCGGGTCCGCACGATGAAGTCGAGGAAATCCCAAAGGGCCAGGCCTCCCACCTTCCGCAGAGCCATCTCCTTCACCTGGAGGCTCAGCCAGTACCACTGGCTTCCGAGCTGCCTCTCAAAGCAGACGAGAATCACCTTCAGCGCTTCATACCGGGAAAAGAGAAAAATGAGCCTGCGGACCTGTGCTTCCGAGGAACCCAACCTACATCCAGAGCCCTTTATGAAACTTTAGAAATTTTCTAAATTTCTAAGCTCTCTCCATGTTTCTAAAAACTTCATATGTATTCCTGAGCAAGAGTATTCTGGACATCGAGACAAAAACGTGTATGCTGAGTGTTTTGATTCTGATAAAGAGTACTCAAGTATCTTTCTTAAGTGCATCTTAAGAACTACTATTTTGGAAAATATAGAGCAATGTGGTCCACTGAATTGAAAGGAAAATGTTTCATAAACATGATGTGTGGCTAACGTTTTACCTTCCAAAAGTTTTGTCATAATAACTTTATTTTGTCATAATAACTTTATGGTAATACGGACATATCAGTCACATTCTTAGCTAAAACATGGATCTTAAAAATCTTTTCCTTTTTTCTTTTAACCATAAAAATAAATATTTGTGTTACTAAAATAAAACCATGAAGAAGTGCACAAAGTTAAAAAATATTAAGTCCTTTTCCTTCCCAGTTCCCTTCCTGACTCCACACTAAACTGCTCCCCAGAGGTAACCAGTAAATGCGTGCAGTGTATCTTTCCAAAAATAAAAAACACCTTCCTTCATCGCACACTACGTCTATTACTAAACCCTACTGGATTTATTTGTCCATATCTCTTTCCTCTCAGATTCTGGCAGCCCTTCACAATCTACATTTATTTTTATTTTTCAGGAAGCAGATTTCCCAAACCGTGTGTCAGGACAAACCAGAGTATTGTGAAGACATCAAAGATTATGACGGGAGCTCCCTCTGCCACTACAGCTTTTACCATGGAGTCTGCCATGGGGCAGTCAAGTGACCTGGGCCTTCTTGATCATTCTTCAGGCCCATCAATCTCAGCATCTAAAAGATGTGTATACTAAACACATTTTGATTCTGATTACTAAAACACGAAAATCTTTCTTAAGTGCATTGAGTGACTAAATGCACACAGAAATCCAATTCTCTAAAATCCTCAAGAGTCACATATGCCTTTACCATCTTTAGGATGTTTCCAGGAGAGAACCATGCCATGTAACACACAGAGAGAGATTGAAAGATTCTTTCTTACCCGTATTCCTCCTCAAAATCTCACTTTTCACAGCAACTGCTTATCTCAATTCCTTTCCCTCAACTAAACAAATAAACAAAAAACAACACTCTTCTTTCTCTACCATAATTCTGATGACATTTTCACTGTTACTAAGCCTGTTGGCTGACTTTGGCTTTCTGCCATTCTACTTCCCACCTAAACCTCCATCAGCCTAAGACACAGCAGTGTATAAAAGGGGCTCAAGAACAGAGACTCATTCTAGCTCTGTCACTTATTAAGATATATGCCTTCAGGCAAGTTACTCAACCTTTCTGGGCCCCAGCCTCTTCACTCCTAAAATGAGAATAACACTAACTTCTTAGAGTTATTGGGAATATGAGAGGATTCAAAGTGGTAATAGTGTAAAGCACAGAAAACTGCTTGGTGCACAGTAAGTGCTCAAAATAAATGTAAAAACAAACTTAAAATACAGGTTCAGTAGCCTGGCCACGTAACAAAGTAAAAACAACTCTTTACTGAAAAGGCGGAGAGTGGAGAGGACAGAAACTCATCAAGTGTCTTCTCATATCCTTCCTGTACATGGTAAGCCCCTTTTCTCCATCATCCTCTGTTCAATCCTAAACTTCATGTAGGGCTCTATGATAGAGCTTAGATTTGAATTCTACTTTTGTATACCTTGGCCAACTGAGCATCCATATGGGTTGGTCCTGGGTACATGCATTCCTTGTGTCTTTTTCGCCTTTTTCATTTTCATTGTCAATCCCCTCATTTTCAAACACATCCCATTATAAGGCAGTTCAAACACCGCCCCCATACTCCAAACTCCAAGGACTCATTTTCATCAGTGTGTTTGTGTTCATCTTATACTTCTCACCAATATCTGCTTTGGTGAATTGAAAAATATCAGGCAAGACTTTCTCATTTTGAAATTCCCCACTGCCAGTGCCACTTATTCTCAGTGCTATGGCAAGAGTGGTCTTTTCCTGCTGGCCCAGTTCATTCAGAGCCAAAGAGTGGCTTTCCATTGCTCCGTCGGTCAGGACTAGGTTAAAGGCAGCATGGGATAATGGGAAAGTAGGAGTCAAAGAGGGAAAGGGATTGGGAAGCCTGTGGGGGCAGGACTGGACTGGCCTCACTAGAGTAATGATCAAAGTGGAGATTAAAGACATGTTAAGGGAGGAAAAAGAGCTAGTAGGGGCATAACATATTGCAAGGTCACCAAATCTTGCTGCATAGAATGTAGACTGCCCAACTCCAGAACTCCATTTATATAGGTGACAGACCAATGAGCCCCACGTGTTGTGCAATGCTGTGTCTTTGTATATTAGACTGAGTTTAGATCCTATAACAGCTACTGAACCTCACTAGTGATCTTGTACTTAATCAGCATGGAAGAATCTTTACTGCAGATGCCTTCCTTACAAGCCCAGACACTCGTATATAAAACAGCCAAGTAATTTAGGCATGGCAGATGTGAAACCACGTTGTTTTTTGGCATATGTTTACTGAAGGAAACCAGACTTTTTTGCAAGGGTAATGTTTCTTGTTCAAGTGGCTTCTTTAAATACATTCTGGATTGAGGTCTCTTTAAATACATTCTGGTTTGAGGTCTCTAAATTCTTTCTGAGTTAAGTTGGAACTTAACTAAGTACGTCTATTTATTTATTTATCTATCTATCTACACATATATTTTCACATACCTATACATACACATGCACAAACAGAGAAAGTACCAACCCAAGTATGCTGCTTGGCTGGTGGACTCAGCCAGCCCTTCCCTGCGCAGGTCTTTCCCTGCATCCCCAGGGGTGGAGCAGTGGGCTGGGGAGCTCTCTAACATGAAGTTCTTGCTCCTGGATGTGCTGATGATCCGCGGTGGGAGGAGCACATTGATGACTGTCTGCAGCAGCAGCTGCACCTCAGGCTGCTCCAGCCATGGGCTATCTGAGGGGCAGAATTTGGAAGAGGGAAGTGGAAAGAAAAACATCACAAGGTAGACTGTCCACAGTAGATACAGAAAAACTCAGCTCTTTCCAAGTCCAAACTACAACACCCTAGAAATTCAGGTGTTTCCCATCAAGTACAGCTTCACCAATGGACAGAAACAGTGTTCCTGGCACCTGAGTATTTTCTCCATAGTGGGTACCCAAAAACTTGTGGTCTTAGCCAAATGTCTCGCTTACCATTTCAATCTCCTTTCTTTTTGCAAATACTCATGATGCACTGTACTTACATTTGAGACAAACTTTTCCTAAAAGAATCCCTCTACCCCTAAGAAGAAAGAGTAATGAAAATACATTGGAATTTAATGACAGTGGCAGGATTTCTGCTAAACCCAGTGTCCGTAGGTTGCACAAGTTTGTTCACCTGTCAATTCTTATATTGTACTTCAATGAATACCATTTTCTCAACTGAATTGAACGACTGTTCCCCTGATGTTTGCTGTACTGAAATGACTTTAAATAGGATGTATCTCCTAAGAAGTAGAGGAGAGAAACTCTGGTCCCAGGTAGCTAAACTGAAAAGAAAGAAAAACTCTTATTTCCTAAGATGACCCTATTTAAATTATTCAGACTGACTTCAGTGATAGCCTTCATGGGAACAGGAAAAAGAAATAACAGCCTGACATTTAAGAAAACACAACAATGATAAATTTCCTTTAGTTAAATTAATCAGACCTTTGCTTCCAGATCCTACTGTGAGCACAAATGGGATGAGCAGATTTAAAAGCATCCCCTCCCTTCGCTCTTGATTGGTGAATGGGGAGATCACATGGCTTAAAGGAAAATCTTCTTTTAAAGCCTGTGCAGCAATAATAGAAGAAAAGATTAATTGACCACCACACCCATTTAGTATGTTTGTTTTTACACAGTATGATGGAGACGGTGACTCCCTGCTGGCTGCTCCTGTAAACTATGAGTTCAATTGTTGTCTGTACAGCATACAAGCTTCACCCAAAACTGATACTTTACCATTGTCTTGATATAATTGAGAGCTATATACCTAAAAAGATAGTAACATCTTGAATATTAAATGAAAAATTAGAATACTTATGGCCAGGTACAAAAACAACTTCACATCCCCATTAATTTTCTCTATTTTTCTACCAATACATATTTTAACAGCAAAGGAGAAGGAAGAAAATCAGAACTTCTCACTTGCTCCTTTTGGTAGTTATTCCTCTGGCCCCTGCCATGAAAGGCCTTCTTCAAGCCAGGAAACAATATGCAATATAGAAAGAAATATGTGATCTTTGTATGCAAGTTATTAAAGTGTATCACTTTAGGGATGTCACTGTTTCTCTTCTGCACAGTAGCCACAGCTCTTACTTGATCTCTTTTCTATCATCTACCCATTCTCTGTATAATGAGCCATCAAGCTTGGTTGTCAAACAATGGATGGGTCAGTTATCCATTTACATCAGTTGTGTACTTTCCATTTACATCACTTGTGTACTTTCCATTGAATATGGAGCTTTCCAGTGATTTACCATTCTCTAAAACTGGGTGACACACAGAAATACACAGGAGATGGGATTCTGCAGTTTTTTTTTTTTTTTTTTTTTTTTTTTTGCCTTGGGAATGATTATTTTAATTTTAAGAAATAAATTAAGGGGGAGAATTTTCTTTAAAAAAGCACTCATAATATTCAACCCACAATCATTAAAGAAAATTAAGATATTCAAAGTCTAGTGATAACATTTGAAAGAATTTTATATTGCAATTCTTTCTGAAAATAATTTAAAACCAGACTGTGAATATTACTGCCTTTTAATTAACAATTGTGAGCTGATTTTCTGTGAACCATTATTTTGCACACATTTTCAATGACTGAAGTGTTTCCTGAAGTTGTGGCAGGACTAAATGACTCTGCTATATTTGAGATCTCAAGAAGAATTACAGAAGCACAACTTAGGGCCAAGCTCAGGGCTGAAGCTCCAAATCTATAAAAGTTTGGAGATGTTTACACTTTTGTTTCACAGATTTTGCCCAGCCTTTGCAGAAAAAAATGAGAACACCATGATCTGGTGCCTCAACCAGCAACTTAATGAGCGTGACAAACAGGTAAGGCAGTCACACCTGTATCTGCAATGCTACAAGCCGGACAACAGCTGTGCTGAAGGGCAGAGGTGGTGAGAGATAAGGGCTGAGATGAAGAAGGGGTAATCCATCAGCAACACTGGAAGGTCCTACCACTCCCATCACCTGAAATACAAACAGAGCACATGACCAGCCTTGACTATTGCAATTTCATGCAACCGTAGTAAGGGAGTCTCAATGATGATGATAATAAAAATGATAAATTGAAGGTTGGGCATGTTACTTTCAATCTTTTCTTTCTTGTTGCCTTCTGAAGGCATGTAATGTCTGGAGTCAGATTGAACGTTACACTGAATTCAGCCAAGGTTTTGTAGAATGTTGTTTATAGTTAACTATGTAAATAATGAGAGATGAACTAAAAAGCTATTCTAATCAGGAGATTGGACACTTACTTGTGAATTCAAAGGAATGCGGTCAACATTCCTTGATGGAGCAAATACTGACAACAATGATGATGGCAACAGCTCTATTTGCACTAGGCATTCCAACTACAGATTTATTGCTCAACTAGTGAAGCAGCAGGTCCTATTTAATGAGATGCTCTAACATGGTTTCCACACATTTTACAAAACCTTGTCAGGACCAGACTCTAGATATTACATAAACAATTAAAATTTTTTTTCTCCACATAAATCCTAGACTGGCCAACTCATAGTGTCATTTTGCACCATAAAAGAAAAAAATCCTCTTTGCATTTTAAGTTCCCCACCCCAGACTACCTCAACTTCTAGCCAATTGTGCAGGGTCCGCCACCCCACTCTCCAACTGGCAGCCCTCAACTCTCAGCGCAACTTGAAGAGGTGAATTGTCAAAGTAGTGCATGGGAAGCAGCACACCAAAATCCCTTCTGTGTAGGGATGGGTTCCTGGATCTCCCCACACACCACCTTGAAATGTACCTCACTATTTTCAGTGTCACCTGAGCCGTCTGTTTTCATGGGCAGATAGGGGCACAAAGTGGTTGACCTGTAAATCTTCAGTTCAGAGAAGTCAATAGCAGAGTTACACTGTGCAAAGTTTCATAAGATTGCCACTTGGCTACTCACCAGATTGACACAGACATTGATCAGTGACCTAAGGTGAGGCAGGAAGGATATGATTGGCTGCCTCTGAAGTGTCAAACAAACCCCTTCAATCAAATTGCTGGCAGGCTCCCACTCAACCTGTCGCCTGGAATACAATATAGGCGCCATTAGAGGCTTGGCTCCCTTCTGGAGAGTCTGAAACAAGTGAATGAGACAGTGATTCTGACGCCATCTAAGACAGGATGTGTCTCTGGGATGAAGTTTACCCATATTGTTCCAAAAGCACAGAGCACACTGGGAGGGGAAGAAGATACTGAAAACGTAGCAGAGGCAGGCCTGCCCCACTCGACTAAATCTATTGAAGAAAAAACAGAGATGATGAACGGGTTGCATTTTAATTTCCCTGGTTTTAGCTTTGAAAGAGGGTCCTAAGACTACCACTGTAGAAAACTGATCACAGGGGTAATTACTCCCAATAGAACTAATCTGACCCCAGCTGCATTTCTGAAACCTGTTTATCAGATTACACACGCCCATCAGTTTTTACACCAGACTACCACTAATTTGATTTATATAGCTTAACTCCTGCCAAGAAGATCACATTAGAAGAAAATAGTTTATTTAAACAATGTTCTTTCTTGGCCTCCCAAGAAATGGTATGTATTTTTTGGCTACTTTCTACGGTAGTATAAATGGTGTTACTGTACACATAACCCAATTAAATGAATATGGGATTTTCTGTAATAAAAGTCAATCCATTTCATAATTGTCCTAGTACTGATTCATCCCTGTGGCCCCAAAATAAACAGCTTGGGCTTTACTGATATTAACAGTATTTCCTTATATTTTCCTGGCAATACTTTCTAAGCTTATGTTTTCTAGCGAAATGGAATCTGCAATGACAAATGGAAATGTATTCATAAATGAGGCTATGTGACATCTCCGACACTGAAGGTAATGTGCAGGTCAGGTTCAGTCAACATTTCTTGTGCTGAACTGAGATCACCTAATGAGTTTAAATCCAAGCCAACTCTATATTCATAGCCTATCTCCCAAGAAAATTGCCTATAACTGACCAAGCCTATGTATGTATTAATCCAGAAATCTACTTTCGGGAAGCATAAATGGGTCATTTTTGGAGATGTTTAACATCTTTAGATATGAAGTATTTAAGAAAGGAATTTATTTCAACACACCCTTGTGAGACAGTTATAAATCTTTGATAAGCCATTTGCTGATAGACACAAATGTTCTATTGGAATCACTAAAGAAATAGTGTTTTAAAACAGGCATTTCCATGGCACTGAAATAAATAACCTTGAAATAATGTATAGGCAGTCATCACCACGGTATAAAAGAATATAAAAACAAATAATCAATTATTAGAATAAAGATTTTCAATTTGTTTTTTTAATGACTCCTGGAGGCTGGATTAGTGTGAAGGAGATTATGGACTAATACCTGAAAAATTCTGATGAATTGAACATTAAGTGCTATAAATTCTCAGGAAGGAGTCGCACTGATTTTTGGGTTTAGTTTAAAGGGACAGAAAATTTTCTCACTAACCCAAACTTGAAATTTCTGAGTAAGTGGGTTTACCAGTATTAATCTGTTGAACTATCTGCTCACTATCACTACAGTTTCCAAACTCGGCTCACATCTCTAAGTACAGTGGTTGAAAAACATCTGCTAATATGTAGGCTACCAATGAATATTTCCCAGGTCACTGAACAAAGATCAAGCATTAATAGTGTTCATTTAGTCACGCTGAATTAGGTAAAAAAGTGAAAATTAGGTGTTTGTTTTCAATCCTGCAAATATTTAAGCTTCTGCTTGGCGATTATTGTAAAGCTTGGAATTTCTCTAAACTGGTACCTAAATATGTTAACTAGCTATGTTAAATATGGTATTTTGAACATAAAATTCATTTTCTTTTCTCATTAGTTGTTTCATTTATAAGGCCAATTATCCCTTATTTTAAAAGGGATTAAAGGGTACTAATTGAAATTTTTATATGTGTCAGATGAGGAGCATGATAGCTAAGAAATGGATAGATTTTTTCAAGATGAGCACATATACTTTTAAAGAAAATGTTATTTTTCTCAAAATGTAGGCTTTGCTACTTAGGCATTCATAGACCCTATTAACTATGCACGTATACCAAAGAAAACTTTCAAGTCATTCATTCAACTCCAGAATGATCCACCATCTTAAAAAATGACAAATATTAACTTTGACATTTGTGATAGCAACAGCTAACTAGGAGGCACTCTCACCTCAAAGTAGGCATCTTATGAATTTTATTGAACATTCTATCCAATCTTTTTAAAATGAGGATGAGGGCCGGCCTCACTGCCTCAGCTGTCCAGTCAGTAATGGGTAGCATCTCCATGATGTAGCGCCGAAGCCCACGACTCTCCATTGTCTGAGTGTCATATGGTGCCAGCTTCAGAAGGGAGTGTGCAATTTCTGCCAACCTAAAATATATATATATGTATATATATTTTAAAGTATAAGCTTAGAATTACACAACAGGAATTTTTCCACACAGCATCATGTTAATCACCCCTTCCAGACCACCAACTCCCTGAACTAAGAACATTCTTCCCAACATCCTCTATCCCTCTGCTCTCCCACATATCAGAACAGTGATACCTACACATGCATATTAATAGAGAATCATAGAATGCTTCAGAGACAACATGTAAAGAGCATCTGATAAGGAAACTAAAATCCAGAGAGATTAAGGATAGGCCAAATATATTTAGAGAATGTCATTTCTGAGAATGTGCATGTGTATATATACAGGTATATATACACACAAATACATGTATATTATATATATGACATATATGCATATAAAAGAGAACCTAACTTTAATGAACAATAAAATCACAAATATCAAATGTCCTTGTAAATTTCATGGCTTCAGAACTCCCTCAGTACCCATAGTCAAGGTCAAAGCCACCCTACAAAAAGTGCTCTTGGTTTTTGTTGCAATCCAAGGAGTTCTTCAGGCTCCATTTCCATCCCTCTCCTTTAAAGCCTCCTCCTCTCTTTTTATCTTATACATGTATCTTTTCTCTCTGTTGAGATTCTTCATATAATAGACCCAGTTGTACTGTCTGGATGACATTGATTTTGGTTGCCTCTACTTCTTAGATTTCCCAACTCGGTTCCATACAGGAACTGCCAGAGGGAAAGTTGTGCTTCGACTCTCAAGGTTGGCCCAGGCTTGCAGTCACCAGACCCAAGTGTTAATGTCCTAAGTGTCAGATTTTCTGAAGGAGAATTGGCCAAATAGATTAATTGGGCAAATGAGGTTTCTAGTAAATGTAATAGTTAACGAAATAATCTTCAGAACTAGATATGGATTACCAATTTCCAAATAATACAAATACAATGATGTACATAGCCTTAAAGCCAACTTAATTTAATTTTGTGTGAAGGAGAAAGTATTTAAACATTTTACAGTGGCTCCTGATAAAATATACTGAGTAGATGCAGAATGTGTACAAGATAATATTAAGAGGTAATGTATACTCATTCATAAAAATATCTTACAGCTATTCTGTATGATTTGAGCTTGATTTTTTTCCTCAATAAAAAAGCTTATATTCTAAAAAATACACTTAAGACACAGTGGCTGAAATGTTCATATTCTTTGTCAAGATACTGAAAATTCATTTGAAAACAAATTTCTTTAGGAAGGGTAATACACTAAGTTACTACCACCCATTATTTGAATCTTTGGCTTGAATCAGTACATGTTGAGTTAGGCAGGCAAAGGATCCTATGGAACTGGAATGTAGGACAAAGGATTCCTGATGGAGGAGGGGTGCAGAGAGGCCTAATGTTACCTAGGAATTCATGTGTGGATGGCATCAGCAGGAGCAGCCATACGTGGAAAGTTTTCAGGATTGTTACTAAATAGAGGAGGAGATTTGAGATAAACAGAAAAATAAGATCTTTTTTTTTTTTTTGAGATAAGTTTGTACTGGAAAAGCTCTGAAGATAATCTTCTCTGTGTCATGGAATCTTAGGGTTGAAAGATCCCATAATAGTCATAATATCCTGTAGGCAGTCAGGTTCACACTGGCACCTCTTACTATTATTATTTTTCTAACACAGCTTAAAAGGAAAATGAAAAACTATAGTTTCCCAGGACCTCCAAAAATCTCATAAATAAGAACTTCTGGCCGGGCATGGTGGCTCACGCCTGTAATCCCAGCACTTTGGGAGGCCAAGGCAGGTGGATCACGAGGTCAGGAGTTCAAGACCAGCCTGGCCAAGATAGTGAAACCGTCTCTACTAGAAATACAAAAAAATTAGCTGGGCATGGTGGTGGGCACCTGTAATCCCAACTACTCGGGAGGCTGAGGAGATTGTGCCACTGCACTCTAGCCTGGATGACAGAGCAAGACTCTGTCTAAAAAAAAAAAAAAAAAAAAAAAAAACTTCTAAGGTCTGGGCCCAGAAATCTGTATATTTTTAACTTTTATTTTGGAAAATCTCAAACATATAAAAAGGTAGAGAGATCAGTATATAGTAAGCCCCAAAATACCCATCACTCAACCTCAGCCTTCCAAGTAGCTGGGACTACAGGTGCACAGCCCCATGCCTGGCTAATTTTTGTAGTTTTTGTAGAGATGGAGTTTTGCTATGTTGCCCAGGCTGGTTTTGAGCTCCTGGACTCAAGCAATCTGCCTGCCTCAGCCTCCCAAAAGTGCTGGCATTACATGTGTGAGCCACTGTACTCGGCCTACAGTGACTCTTGTTTTACTTATACCCCCAAACACTCCCCCTTTTTCCCCACCCTAGACTATTTTAAAGTAAATCCCAAGCATCATATCATTTACCCAGACATATTTCAGTATGTGTCTCCAAATTTATGGACTCAGGAAAATTAAACACAACACAATATGACATTTAACAAATTAAAAATAATTTTTTAAAAAACCCAAATATCCAGTCAGTTTTCAACATTCACACATTATCTCATAATTACTTTTTTTGTTGTTTACAAATTAGGAAAAAATAAGGCCCATAAATTTCTATTTGTTGATACGTCCTTAAGTCTCTTTTAATATGTAGAATTCCCCCCTTCTGTGGTTGTCTTTTTTTTTTTTTTTTTTTTTTTTTTTTGAGACAGAGTCTCGCTCTGTCGCCAGGCTGGAGTGCAGTGGTGCGATCTCGGCTCACTGCAACCTCTGCCTCACGGTACAAGCGATTCTCCTGCCTCAGCCTCCTGAGTAGCTGGGACTACAGGCACATGCCACCACGCCCAGCTAATTTTTGTATTTTTAGTAGAGACGAGGGTTTCACTATGTTGGCCAGGATGGTCTCGATCTCTTGACCTCCTGATCTGCCCAACTCGGCCTCCCAAAGTGCTGGGATTACAGGCGTGAACAACCGCGCCCAGCCTTATCTTGTTATTTATTAAAGAAATTCTCTGTAGCAACACTCTCAATTTTGCTGATTGAATCTCCACGGTGTAATTTAATCTATCCTACTGCCTTTGTATGTAATTCAATTGGAAGTTAAATCCAGGGCCTATATCTGCAGACTCAGTTTTGATTTTTTGGCAAGAGTACTTAGCAGGTGGTGTGTGTGGTGTGTACTTCTGCCAGGAGGTACAGGATTCCTAGTTGTCACTCTTTTTATGATATTAGCTGTTCTTAGTCACTGCACAGATCCACTGATGCATTAGGAGTAGTGCAGTGGTAATATCATGTAATTCTTTGTCTCACATATTAACTATAGCATTGTAATAAAGAGAAATTGTGATTACTCCAAGAGAACTGAAGAGTGAATAACTGAAAGGATCTAGAGGGTAAGAGCTCCTCAGTTGATTTTGATAGGCATCCTGGTTTAGGAATCACAGCCAAGGCCATTACCTCTCTAATTATTTAGATTGGTCTACAATTGCTTTATGTAACTAGCTCCATGGATAGAAAATTCACTACTGTACAAGGCAACTTATTTCATCTTTGGAGGTCCACACTGTGAGAGTTTCCTTTCATCTTAGGCCTCCAAATTCCCTTTCATTTCTTCCTACTAGGCTTAATTCTGAAAGCATAAATCCAATCCATCTTCTCCACCATGACCCTTCATTATCAAGAAATAGTTATTGTCTCTTAATTCCCACTGTCTTCTCTCCAAACTGAACATATTCACATTGTCCTGGAATTCTGTGTGAATGTGGGTGTTTAAAACAAATCATTTTAAACAGCTTATACATTCTTTTGTTTATCTCTTTCTCATGAATTTGATATACAGAAAATAATTCTTTACTTCTCAGGTTATTTGTGTGACAAATAAGAGTACATCTATATGCACTTATTTCTTTTCTCTTATTATTTTAAAGATAACATTGAGAAGTGCTTGTGAAATAATCAGTGTGTCTATTTGAAGCTTCCAAAGAATATTCAGAGCTGAATTTAAGAGCCATTTTACGGATTACTACCTGAATTTCTCTAATTCCTGGTCACGTGACAAAATAAATTTGTTTTGCGCATAAAACAAAATTTCCCTTTCCCATAGTCTTTGCTGTACTATCACATGCATAATCAAAAAACTTTCCTATGGTTCTTTCCCAGTGGGAACACAAGAGATTTTCCCATTCGGAGGGTGAGGGAGAGAAGAAAAGAGAAAGAGAGAGAGAGAATGAGAGAGATAGAGACCGCACATAAGAGAGAAAGAGAGACAGACAGAGAAAGAGAGAGAGAGAGAATTTGCAGATTCCGTTATCCAGCTGCTTTGGCAGCACTGGGTTGGACAAATGAAGCAATACATTTCTGTAGGTCAGAGACTCTAATCAAGAATATTTTCTTCAAGAGCCTTGCAACCAACCATACATTCTGCAAATTCAGAAGTATAGATTGCCTTAGCAATGCTTCTTAACTTGTTGGTTTGATTCGAATTATTTCAGCAAACATTTGTATTTTTTATATCATCCCATTTCTCTTTCTCTTTTGAAAAATCAACTTTTCATCCTTGGGTGACATTATCTATTCTTATAACTTAAGAACGATTTAATACTACCGTCAATTCGCAAATTTATATATTAAGCTCCAACTTTTACATATATTCAAGTGTGCACTTAATTTATAAGAGAGCCTTAATTACATCCTTTGCTTAGTATAAGTTCAAAGCATCTGGATCTGCCCCTACTCAGCAACACAGAATGTCTCTATTTGGTTAGAGACTATGGCAGGCCTGTCTTTTTCAAAAGCTTGTTGTGAGAAATTGCATTAAAAAAGGGCATTTAGTCTAAATATTCCCTGGGCAATAAAAATGTTGCCCTCCTATCGACCCAGGCCATGAAATAGCTATGCTCTTGAATGACATTATCCTGGCTTCAGATCAATTGCTCTTGCTGAACTGCATTATGACTTTGTGCCAACTTTATATACTAACAGGCATCCAGCCATGTACAACCAGCACTTTATCTACCATAGGGATGTTGTTGAGGACTCTGTTCATCATACTACTCTTCCCTTTTAACAAACACCAACCAGGAGACTGTTGAAGCTCAGAAAGCAATACCCCAAAATGAAGACCTCAGAAGCCAAGGTTTTTCACTGATCTTCTCCTGCCCTCCTCTCTGTGGCCTCTCATTCTTTTCCAAGGCTAGCCATGGAAACTGGAAACCCTTTTCCTCAAAGCAAGTCATTAAAACCAGAACCTTTTTTCCCGAAGCCAGCCATAAAACTTAAAAATATTACACAAACTTTCCCCCATGTTTCTGTGTAAAAACTAGCCATAAAGAAATTACCTGACCCATCTTGTTTGATTGTAGGTCATAACAATGCCCCCTTTCCAGAAAGGGTCTTGCCCCATTCCCAGAAGGAAGGGATGCTAACCAGAGAGGCCAAGAAGAATCCAAACACACAGGCCATGCTGGGTTTCCTCACTTGGTCTATGAGCATGGGATCATACCCTTTCTGTCCAGTCATATTTATACATGGCTATCCATACTTTGTTAAACTTAAAAATGGAGAGCTTCCCCTATATTTTTGGGTCTTCATCCTGAAGGCTCCTGTGTCAGGTAAAACTATGATCAAATACATTTTCATGCTTTTTGATTATGATCTGCCTTTTATCAGTTGACTTTCAGCAAACCTTCAGAGAGTGAAGGGGAAATTTTCCCTTGGCCCCTACAAGATTTTTCTTGTTCTTCGTATTTTAAAAAAGTATTGTTTCACCGAGCAACTGTTTTGTTTTTAACTTATTTATATTATGATTTTGTAATTAATCTTTTTTCACTCATTGCTTTGATAACTAAGAAGGTCAAATTTACGGTTCATGAATAATATCTAATATGATCTTATATTGATTTCCAGTGCTAATCTTATCATAAAGATAATTAACTCCTTGAAAATCTTTCACATTATCCTGACTCTATAATTTGTATACACTCTCCCTTCAAATATTTTCTGAGTTGCCTCAAATCCTTTATATAATAATACATAAATGTAAATGCGATTATAGTACTTGCAACTTTGTATTATAGGTATTTTCTTATGTGCCTCTTGCATTGAACCGTGATAATCTTGAAGACCAGGACCTGGCCGGGCGCGGTGGCTCACGCCTGTAATCCCAGCACTTTGGGAGGCCGAGGCGGGCGGATCACGAGGTCAGGAGATCGAGACCATCCTGGCTAACACGGTTAAACCCCGTCTCTACTAAAAATACAAAAAAATTAGCCAGGCGAGGTGGCGGGCGCCTGTAGTCCCAGCTGCGCGGAAGGCTGAGGCAGGAGAATGGCGTGAACCCCGGGGGGCAGAGCCTGCAGTGAGCCGAGATCGCGCCACTGCACTCCAGCCTGGGTGAAAGAGCGAGACTCCTTCTCAAAAAAAAAAAAAAAAAAAAAAAAAAAACCAGGACCTTAGTTTACATCCCCAGTGTTTAACATAGTATTTGAACCATTCTCATCAGCGTTAGTATCTATTGTGTCCAGATCTGTGCCAGGCACAGAGCTAAATCATTTCTAGTTCATTTAACCTTTAATAGGTATTGACCTCTAGAGGGAGCTCCAGCCTCTCTGACTCTTGCTGTCCCCTCCCTCCAAATGCCCTAAGGAAGAGTATAAATACAGTCAGGTTATGGGACAGTCATTATCTCATAGTCTCTCTCTCTCTCTCTCTCTCACACACACACACACACACATCCATCTTTTAGGAATATTTTTCCTTTTCTCTCACAAAATGGCCATTGGTCATACTGATTTTCTGACTCCGGGAATGTGATGTTTCTCTGTTCACAGAATTGCTTAGGTCAGCTAGAGAAGACCAGCGGGAAAGGAAGTGGAGGGGCTGAATAAATTCCTAGGTTGCTATGACAGCAGGACCTTAACACTCCAAATGTCCCTCCCCTTTCTCTGAAGGCTCCCATCTAGGAGCTGAACTTCTCAGTGTGAAATAAACTCTTCCCCATTACTGCACAGCAGGGAGTGTGAACTCCAGTGAGGCTCTGGGGTTCTCCAGGGCAGTGCTGGGTGTGTGCCCACAATTCAAAGAATGTGAAATTACACTGGAAGAAAAAGAACCTATGCTCACTGTACATTTCTGTCTTCTCATTTTCCTTCATTTAGTACTTTCTAAATTTAAAAAAAGGCAATAACCAGGAAACTGTGAGTTTTGTGAAATTGCAACGTTATTTGGAAGTGGCTGAACCTAACTCTACTTTTACCTTTATAGATACATTAAATTTTCCAAGTGAATCTTTTGTTACCCATGACATTTTTCTTTGAAGGGATTTTTATCACCCTTAACAAACGATTACAAATCTGAATAGACGGTCCTCTGTAATCACGTTCCTTTTGAAACACAAATACAGCCTTTAGCATGAATTTCAAGTGAAATGGCATCTCTGTAGGAAGACAAAATACAAGTGCACAGGGAAGTAATTCTGGGGCCTTTCCCTAGCACACTAAGAGTAAAACATGTAAATGACGACTGGCCTCATCTAGTTCAGAATTTTTACCACGACACATTTTTTTTACGGTTGGAAGGCTGTTTATATAAAGGGGATTTCAGGCCTAAGCCAAGTTGGCTGAGTTAAAACTGCTAACTTCCCTGCAGGGCTCATTACTGGCTTTTTAGGGACCCTAGAAGCAGAAAGTAGTTGTGCATTCCTCATGTAAAATAACAGAGAAGAAACATTCAATTCTTGTGAAAAATTAGAATCTGGGCAGTAAATAGTAGTGAGAAGAATTCTTTTCTAGAATTCTTTTCTAAGAATTCAGGTGATAAAATTTCCCTTTCTTTCTCTTTTATTGAGAAGCAAATATATAAACCGTGCTTTTCTATCTTAAGAACATTTTCCCCTTGTCCACCCTAAGAGCCTGTTTGATGGACTTAATGCACACTTTACCAGAGGGTTCTGTATGATGTGTACCTAAGTCACCGGAAACAAATCATTCTATATTAAGTGTTTTTCCTGGAGAACCCCCACTCTCAACCCAACACACACATTCAGACACGTGGGCCAAGCTGTGTTCACACTTGGGGCAGGGAAAGCAAGGCCAGTACCTCATATGAGACTTCACATCCAGCAGTTCCAGGGCAGTGACCCGAGGCTCCCCAGCCAGATTTTGCAAGATCTTCAGCCGCGGCCCACAGTGCTTATAGAACTCTGTGCAAATATTCAGTAAGGACTCCCGGGGTCTTCTGAACTCTTCCCGAGCAATTCGTTCATCCAGTTCCTCTCTGGGAAGGCCTTGCCCTTCCTCCAGTAAATGAAGGTTTTCCCTGGGAAATTGTGTAAGATTAAATAGGGGTCTGAAAATGTATTCATGTAGCAGCTGTGAGAAGAGGGTATCACACCGAAGAAAAATATAAGATTCCTAATGAGTTAATGCATCAGTAAGGTGAGGCCAAGGAGAACCTCACCTGAAGGATAAAGAAAGCTTATCAGCCTAGAAGAGACTGTCATCCCAAATTGTAGTAAAGCCACTTTTGGGGGTTTACCCAGAAATAGTATGTTATGCATCAAATGAAATCTAACAGAGCCATAAACCAGCTTAAAAGGCAATCATCTCAAGACGTCAGAAGTGGTATGAAATTAGAGCAAGTCTTTCTGTACCTGATAAAGTGCAGTTTGGCTCCTTGTTCCTGGTACCTGGGAGTTAGAAAAACAGTCTACATAACTATTAGAGCAAGAATGGGATCCTTTGGTTGGGCTTTCTTACAGACTTTTTCATATGAAAAGCCCTTGAAGCTATATATTTTGATAAGTTCACAAATATACATATATTACTCCTAAAACATAAAGCCTTTATCTTTCATTTGGCTAACACATATACTGCAATTATAGCTACTACAAAAGCTGTTTTATTGTTGCATGATTTGGGTAAAGACAACTATTATAAAAATATATACAAACTCATAGAATATAGCCAAATGAGAGAAATTTTTGGACATTTTGAAATTTAAGTTATAGTTTTAATACCATGTGCTCTGTCTTAAGTGACAGGAGGGAGAATCATGGCTGACTTCCTTTCAGTTCTGGAGACTTACTGCTTTATGATTCATGGATATTAAGACTTTAAAAGCCCTCTTTCTTCTTTAGAAGCTCTCATTTAACCCGGTGAACCTAGAGAAGTCTCTAAATATCACTAAACTATAGTATATCATTTTCCCTTAATATAGGAAATTGAGGCATGAGTTAACCATCACACCAGGCAATTTATAGCTGGGTTTGGAATTTATTTTTGTTTTATTTTTAATATGAATATATATGATGAGCAGGGAATTAACTTTACATGAATAATGATACACACTTAAAAATAGGCTTCAGAGAGCGTGAAAATTTATTGAATTTCTCCTTATGATTTCCATGCCAACTACTCCATACTGGAAAAAGATAATTTTTTCTTAAGCTGAGTTTGGGTTTGCCCTATCTTAAATCTTCCTTGTAGGAGGAAGCTAATTAGGCTTTTTGTGTATGTCGGAATATTTAAAGCTAACGCAGATGAAATGAAACGGGTAAAATATTAACTAGCATAGCCAGTATCAGAGTTACACCAAAACAAGAGAAGGAGATTAAGTTAACAACCATGAAAAGCATCATTTGAGGGCATATGTCAAAGTTTGTATGAAATGTCTGCAGAAAATCTGTCCAGATGAAAGTAAGTTGACTCTTAGTGCCCCGGGAATCATAAACCACCTCCTGATTATTATTGTTTATTTGCCTTTTGTTGAAGGCAAATGAAACAACACTGGAATAGTTCAAAGACCACCCAGGAGGCAGAGAACCATGCTCGAGCAAACAAAACAACAGCAATGCCTATTTATGAAGTTGGTTTAGATTTCTCTTTGACAATTTCAAAAGAAGCCTTGGTATTTTCTTGTAACTCTAAACTCTCACCTTCTTTTCTTTTCCTTGGAGGTTTTCACACTCAATATTGACTATGTTCAGGATTCCTTTCATTCTCAACAGCTGACATTGGGTTGTATGAAATTGAGAGACCATGGAAGAATAAGGCGCAGTGAATTACCTGGTGTTCACCCCAGACGACATGGTGTGATTGGCTGTGGTGGTTCCCTTATGACCTTGGTCACACCTGCTCATCTGTGGGGCTGTCATGGGCCTGTAACAATGACAGTAATCACCACAGCAAAACAACAACAGCAACAGAAGTGGAAACATTTATTAAATCCTCAAGTTACTGAAGCACACATAAGTTTTAAGTTAGTTTTAGAGTCTTCAAAAGACAGGCTGTCTAGCTTTGGGCTTTTCTGTTTGTTCTGAGAGGCACTTTAAAGGAACGTTGATTCCCAGGGGTTTATAAGCTCATCATGATTTAAGTTCTTCCACTTCTTTGTTCTGAGTAATAAACTCATCAAAATGACTCTTCCAACAAGACATTTATGAAATATCTACAGACTTCTAAGTCTGTACCAATTGAGAGTAAAGAGCTCATTCTTCAGTTCTACTGGGTAGTTCACCATTCTAGATGATAAGTAAAAGGCAAGGACGTATGTACCACTTTGGCCACCTACACCATTATCAACTACTCTATTTTTTCGGAGAAACTATCAAAGAATAAAAGAATTCTCCTAGTCACATCACACCTAAGGCTAACCAGGAAAGTGAGTACGTTAGTATCTATTATAAGTCAGTAATTTAGATGGTTAGTAATAGATTTGAATCATCTCATTTTATATCTGCCGGATTTACTTTAAATAATAGGTAAAATTTGCCTCTGTATTGGCATCTAGGACGAAAAAGGCATAATGCAGTTTTTTTTAAAGCAACTGCTTTTATGAAATCATCAAGGCTTGCTTCTTTGTTGCTCACTTTCTGTCTACTGGGGATAGCTAGAAAGTAAACTTTTAACGATCACACCAGATCTCCTCTTCCTGTGCCTGTTGTGATAGACACAATTTAGAGATGGCTCCCAATATCTTTGCCCGTTGGTGTTACTCTAGTGATTATATTACATTATATGGCAAAAAGGGGGAGTATCTGCATAGGCCTAATCTAGTCACATCAGCCCTTCAAAAGCAGAGAGTCTTCTCTGGCTAGGGCAGAGAGATTTGAAGCATAAGGATTCAAGGTGCTATTGCTGGTTGGAAGGTAGAGGGGGAGCACGTAAGAAGAAATGCAGGTGACTTCTCAATGCAGAGTGGTGCCTGGCTGACAGCCAGCCAGGAAATGGGACCTCAGACCTAAAGATGCATGGAACTAGATCCTGCCAAAAATTGAATGAGCTTGGAAGTGCATTCTTCCCCAGCGCCTTCAGATAAAAGTTCAGACTAGCTGACAACTTGACTTCCACCTTGAGAAACCCTGAGCAGAGAATCCAGCTGAGCCTACCTGGACTCCGGGCCTACACAACTGTGAGATAATAAATGGGTTTTGTTTAAAGGCTCTAAGTTTGTAGTAATGTGTTATACAACAGTTAAAACTAATGCACTTGTGATATATTTATGTAATAGTACTTATATAATTGTTAAACTTCTTTTGTCATAAGATAAAGAAACTACGAACATGGAGAAATTAGAAATTAGGGAATTCTTATCTTCTTTTTGTAAATACAGTGAAGCCAATTTTGGTTTCAGTAACTACTACCAACTAATGAAGCTAGTCTTCTCTGCCAAAAGAATATTAAATGCACTGGAATATTTAAAGCCACAGAATTTTAAATGCCAGAGCTCCATCCATAACTCTTTGTGACATTTTGAGTAAGTCAATTTTGGATAAGTTAATTGACTTATCCTTATAAAAAGGTATAGAAATGAGGAAAGCTTTAACATTATGTAATATGAGGAGAAATAGGCTGAGCATGGTGCCTTACACCTGTAATCCCAGCACTTTGGGAGGCCGAGGTGGGCGGATCACTTGAGGCCAGGAGTTCGAGATCAGCCTGGCCAACATGGGGAAACACCGTCTCTACTGAAAATACAAAAATTATCTGGGCCTGGTGGCACATGCCTATAATCCCAGCTTCTTGGGAGGCTGAGGCACGAGAATTGCTTAAACCCGGGAGGCAGAGGTTGCAGTGAGGCAAGATCATGCCACTGAACTCCAGCCTGGGTGACAGAGTGAGTCAGTGTCTCTGTGTGTGTGTGTGTGTGTGTGTGTGTGTGTATATATATATATATATATATATAAAATAGAAATACAGTGGCATTTGGGAACAATTGACTGCTTTTCTTTCCTCTAGTTGTAGGAAAAGGCCAGTGATGTAACCAGATGGGTACAGAAGGAATAGTGTAAGTCTTTCATTTCTCTTTAGGTTATTCTTCTGGGACTTTCATGAAACCATCAGCAATAGCATAGAAAACGATTTCTCCTTGGAAGAGGCAATTTGTCATGGCTGTCTGTGCCAACTCTTCTCATTTCCTTAGTTTAGATGCATATGAACATTTCAGGATGGTAGTCTACAGAAGGCTTTTGGGCAATATTCTGCTTGTCTAGTTTGGCAATGTAGCTCATGATTAGAAACTAAACATCTGTTGCTGTTAAAGAATTAGAATCCCATTCCCTCTCTTTCTTGCTGATGCATGCTGAAAAAGTCCTTCCTGGACTAAAGGGCTTCCCCCTTACCAGCACAGCAAGATGGGGCTGGGGGAGTTGGTGCCTTTTTGTGGAGGCATAGACAATTTCACACTAAGGATCTGGCACTTTAGATTGGACACACAGCATGGCAGAATGGAATGGAGGAGCAAAGACACTAAACCCAGGAAGAAGGCTTCCCCATCCCTATCCTGGGGAAGAATATTTCCTGGCAGCTAATTTAGATGGGAACGGAGCAGAAAAGCCCATCATAGGCATAGTGTCCTGCATCCACCTTCCTCACTCGCATTTTATTTTTTTGTCTCATCCAGGGCTCCCTGCCTGCCCCTTTCCTGCCATATGGCAGCTTAGTGATGCTGCTTCTACACCCAAGCATCTTGTGACAGGACTAACTGCTTGAACTTTGTTTAGGGCTGAACTCTGATGCCAATTTACCTTACCATTCCCAAATTTCTCAATCCTCTCTCCGCATTACTTAGTCCTGTCCCACACAGAATCTATTAATTCTAGCAGTAGGATAACATTCTGCTGTTTATATTGGTTATGTAGTTTCTGCAATTATAGTTAAAAATACAACACTTCACAAACAGTAAAATAATAAAAGAATACTTAGTTGAAATTGTAGGCATTCCGTGTCTCATAAAATAATATAATAACTAATAAAAATGTAGATTACATCTTTAAATTCACTAAATTGGCCCTCTTACACAAGATGTGTTTACCACTGGGTTATAACTGCTGGAGAAGCTCAGCAAGCTATGTGCAAATGTGTGTTTAGCAATGATAGTAAGAATATTAGTACTATTATTATACTACTACTAATCAGAGTGCTTAACATTATTTATTCAAAAAACTCAGGAACTGTTCACAGTTATAAGGCATAAAGGGCTGAGTTTAGGAGGTATCTGTAAATAAAGATTGGGTTTTAGATTTTTATCCATCACATTTTTTTCTTATTTTTTTTTTTCAGTGGATACATATGACGTAAGGCTGCAGCTATTTCTGCCAATGGGATTACCTGGTGAGGACCTCTACACTGTATAAAAGGGCCTGTAGGGACGTCGCAAGAGCAGCAGTGGCCGCAATCTCTTCTCGGGCAGCAGGTACTGTCTCCACCTGTGATGTCTGCCTCTTTAGCTTTTGTAGGTAACATGGAACTAAGGCTTCCAAGACCATCAGCATCTGAAGACTTTGAGTGACAGAAAGAAAACCGAGTCACCTTTTACATTCTACTTTTGTTGGTTGTGTCACATTTAGGAGCATAGAACAATGAAAAGCATCTAGAGATATATGAATTCTAAGCCCCCTTGCCACTCCAAATCAAAAGCAGTTAAAGCTGCTGGAAATGTTGACCAACAATTATTAATTCACTAACCACCTGCTAAAAGGTGATGAATCTTGCCTTAAGGAAACATGTGATCTAGTCGGGGGAATTAGCCATATATACAAATAAATGGTTGAAAGAATAACAGAATGGCTAGGCGCGGTGGCTCACGCTTGTAATCCCAGCACTTTGGGAGGCTGAGGCGGGCGGATCACGAGGTCAGGAGATCGAGACCACGGTGAAACCCCGTCTCTACTAAAAATACAAAAAATTAGCCGGGTGTGGTGGCGGGCGCCTGTAGTCCCAGCTACTCGGAGAGGCTGAGGCAGGAGAATGGCGTGAACCCGGGAGGCGGAGCTTGCAGTGAGCCGAGATTGCGCCACTGCACTCCAGCCTGAGCGACAGAGCAAGACTCCGTCTCAAAAAAAAAAAAAAAGAATAACAGAATGATAATAGGTGGAGCTATATAGTCCATCTAGAGAAACAGGCTTCAGAATAAAACTTCAATTCAGGAGTTTGCTGAGAGTGATTTTCCAGCTGCAACAATTTTGAGACAACATAAAACCCTTTCATGGGAGGCTGGCTTCCTGAGCTTAAAGAATTAAATAGCAAAAAACGTTGGAAACAGCCATTATGATGCACTCTGACAATGCCTGCTTACCAACGCGAGTGAACACCACTCACTGGATAGGGCCCACACTCAATTTAGTCCTGGGGTGCCAGAAACACCTTGAAGGGGAAATGGAGATTAAGTAGTTATTATGCAAAGTGGGTTTTCCCCTCTAAAGTTGTAAGTGTGTAACACCACCAACATAAATCTTTTTTTTTTTTTTTGACAGAGTCTTGCTCTGTCAGTCGCCCAGGCTGCAGTGCAGTGGCATGATTTCGGCTCACTACAACCTCTGCCTGGGTTCAACTGATTCTCCTGCCTCAGCCTCCCCAGCAGCTGGGATTATAGGCATTCACTACAATGCCCGGATAATTTTTGTATTTTTAGTAGGGACAAGGGTTTCACCATGTTGGCCAGGCTGGTCTCAACCTCTTGGCCTCAAGCAATCTTCCCACCTTGGCCTCCCAAAGATCTGGGATTACAGGCATGAACCACTGCACCCAGCCATCTTGTGTTTAGAGATTCCCCAATTATGTTAAAGTTTAAAGATTGTGGGTTCTAGAAAACAGCAGTCATGAGGTGATATCCCAGAGAATCTGAAATCAAGATTTTCTTTGATCTATTCTTTTTCCTACAGATACCAATGAGTTTTTACTATGCTCTTTATAATACTGAATACTGGTTTCTGGTAATATAATTTTGCCTGTAATATGTGCTCTATAAGCAGGAAATAGCAATTATCAGAATTGGATGGGTATGGAGAAAGAGCTATGATACTCTTTTGAGTTATCCTATTTTTTGGCAACTTAAAAAAGGAGGCAAGAAGTTAGTTCTGCTTTCTGTAACAATAAAAAGTACCTTGCTGTAGACTAATTGTCTTACTAGAAAGGGTGGACAAAATTTTTAAAACACATCGAAGGTACCAGGTAGAAGCTAAGGCTAGCAGATATCTTTTGGAGGTACCAGACTTCTGGGGGAAAGAAAGCTTCTTCAGTTCATCCAGACATTGTGCAGCACTCTTTTTTTCCAGGCATCTGCTCGTTTGTAAATTGCTTAGGGCCAAAAGGCTAAGGACAAATCCAAGCAGAAATGTCAGCTAAGAGCTATGAAGCTAAGCAGGATTTTCAGTAGCCTCATAATTGCGAGGAAATATATATTGGAGTTCAGGGACTTCCAAAGAGGAGTTAGGCCCATGGAAGGCTGATCCTAGGAGTGTGAAATAAATAGAACAGCCCTTACAAAGACTGAAACCCAACTTTAAATCAAATCAATCACACACTGAATTAAAATGATCTGCCCTGCCACAATTGCTAGTCAGAGAGTAAAAACGAATCATTTTTGGAGGAAGATAACATTGGGTAGATCCTCAAAGCATTTCTAATTTTTTTAATGCAATATTCACTAGTCAAAATTACCTATTCCTGCTAAAACCAAATGATCAAAATCCAAGGAAAGGAACAGACAATATAAACAGGCCACAAGTGATCTACATATTAAAGTTATCAGACACAGACTTTTATAAAACAATGACTAAAATGTTAAATAAGAGAGATAACAAAATGGAGAATTTCATCAAAACTCTGAAATCTATTAAAAGAGTGGAAATTCTAGAACTGAACACTAAAATATTTGAAATTAAAAACCTGAAAGATAAGTGTTAATAGTAGATTAGACACAGGAAGAGATGAGTGTGAACTGGAATAAAGAACAATGGAAAACATCAAGACAGAAGAACAGAGGGGAGAAATGATAGGAAATACAGGAAAGAACACAAGAGACATATATAGAGCATGGGGTTAAGGGGGAAAAGATATATATAAATAAATGGAGAGGGGAGGGAAAATGGGATAGAGGTAATATGTGAAGAGTTATTTGTCAAATTTTCTAAAATTATTGAAAGCTATCAAGCTTTATATTCAGGAAACACTGTGAATCCCAAGAAGTATAAACACAAAGAAAAATCATAACTAGGCACACCACAGTCAAACTGCTTAAAACCCAAGGCAAAGAGGAAATGTTAAAAGTAGCCAGAGAAAAAGACACATTAGGGCAGGGCACGGTGGCTCACATCTGTAATCCCAGCACTTTGGGAGGCTGAGGCGGGCAGATCACAAGGTCAGGAGTTTGAGACCAGCCTGGCCAATATGGTGAAACCTCATCTCTACTAAAAATATAAAAAATTAGCCGGGTGTGGTGGTGCATGCCTGTAGTCCCAGCTATTTGGGAGGCTGAGGGAGGAGAATTGCTTGAATCTGGGAGGTGGAGGTTGCAGTGAGCTGAGATGGTGCCACTGCACTTCAGCCTGGGCGACAGAGTGCGATTCCGTCTCGAAAGAGAAAAAAAAAAAAGGACATGTTAAATTCAAATGTGCAATAAGGTCTAATGCTGATTTTTCAACAGATATGATAAGTCAGTAGAAAATGGAATATTTTCTTTTTTATTTTATTAGTTAACTAATTTATTTTTTGAGACAGGTCTTGCTCTGTTGACCAGGTTGGAGTGTGGTGGTGCAATCTCAGCTCACTGCAGCCTCAACCTGGGCTCAAGCAATCCTCCCACCTTAGCCTCTTGAGTAGCTGGGACCACAGGCATGCACCACTATGCCCCACTAATTTTTGTATTTTTTGTAGGGACGGGGTTTTGCCATGTTGCCCAGGTTGGTCTCAAACTCCTGAACTCATGCAATCCACATGCTTTGGCCTCCCAAAGTGCTGGGATTCCAGGCATGAGTCACTGCACCTGGCCTGAATATTTTCTTTAAATTAAAAAAAAAAAAAGCCGGCTGGGTGTGGTAGCTCATGCCTATAATCCCAGCACTTTGGGAGGCTGAGACAGGTGGATCACCTGAGGGCAGGAGTTCGAGACCAACCTGACCAACATGGAGAAACTCTGTCTCTACTAAAAGTACAAAATTAGCTGGGTGTGGCGGCGCATGCCTGTAATCCCAGCTACTCGGGAGGCTGAGGCAGGAGAATCACTTGAATCCGGGAGGTGGAGGTTGCTGTGAGCCAAGATTGTGCCATTGCACGCCAGTCTGGGCAACAAGAACGAAAACTCCGTTTAAAAAAAAAAAAAAGCCAAAGGTAGAAAACAATAAAGATAAAAAAGGAAAGAAAAGGCAGACAATAAAACTACAATAGCAAAAATCAACAAAGCCCCAAATACTGGTTATTTGTAAAGGGAAAACTATTGATAAACTCCTGAAAAGAATAATAATAAAAAAAAGGAGGGATCAAAAATTCCCAGTATTAGAAATAAAAAAGTGAACACAATAAAAACTCCATAGTCATTAAAATTTTTTTTAAACAAAGCATATCAGGAACAAATTTCTGTCAATAAATTTGGGTACTTAAATTAAATAGAAAACTTCCTAGAAAAATGTGACTTACCAAAGCCACCACCAGGATAAAGAATCTTAATTGTAAAATGTTCCCACAAGAAACCACATTACTTACAGTTTTGTGTATAAATTCTACTCAATACTTTGGAAAGACAAAATGCTCATCTGAGGCAGGCACAGTTCCTTTGCCTGTAATCCCAGCACTTTGGGAGGCTGCGGTGGGAGGAGCACTTGAGCTCAGGAGTTGGAGACCAGCCTGGGCAACACAGTGAGACTTTATCTCTCAAAAAATCAAAAAAAATAACAGGGTGTGAAGGCACCCGCCTGTAGTGCCGGCTACTTGGAAGGCTGAGGTGGGAGGATTGCTTGAGTCTGGGAGATCAAGGCTACAGTGGGCCATGATCGTGACACTGCACTCCAACCTTGGCAACAGAACAAGACCCTGTTTCAAAAATAAAAAAAAGCTAATCCATACCAAATTTCTACAGAGAATAGGAGTTTTTAAAAAAGGGGTAGGGGGCCTGGGCGCAGTGGCTCACGCCTGTCATCCCAGCACTTTGGAAGGCCAAGGCGGGTGGATCACCTGAGGTCAGGAGTTTGAGACCAGCCCGGTCAACATGGTGAAACCCCGTGTCTACTAAAAATGCAAAAATTAGCTGGGTGTGGTGGTGGATGCCTGTAATCCCAGCTACTCGGGAGGCGGAGGCAGGAGAATTGCTTGAACCCAGGAGGCGGAGGTTGCAGTGAGCCGAGATTATGCCATTGCATTCCAGCCTGGGCAACAAGAGCAAGACTCTCTCTCAAAAATAAAAGAAAATTAGAAAGGGGGGGGTGGGTAGGGAAGACACTTTCCATTTCATCTTATGAGTCCAGCTTAATCTTCATATCCTTGATACTATAGCCTGACAAGGACTTTATAATAATAGAGGGTTACAAATACACCTGCTAAAACGTTTACCAGTGGGTAGTTAATAAAGTAGTAGCTAAGCAAGACACCCTTTTTGTTTAAGCACTTGTAACTTTTTTAAGTATCCAGAATTGGTTTATCTTAAATGACATAGAGCTACCTAGAATATCTCTTCTACTCCTAACTTCCCTGTGATCCTAGCAATAAAATTCATTAGATAAGACCTTTTTAAAGAATAAAAATTACAGACATCGCTCTCATTAACATAGTTGTAAAAATGCTAAAATAATTGCAAACCAAGTCTGGCAATACTGAAAAATGATAATTATACAACCCAATTACAGTTTATTTTTAAGGAGGCAGGAAAGTTTTAATTTTGAAAATAAATCAATGTAACCTATCACGCTTAGAAAATAAAGAATAAAAATCATATAATCATCTCTATAAATAGAGAGGAACATTTGGTAATATTCATTATCCATTAATAAGAAAACTCAAACTAAACTAAGAATAGAAGGCAGACTCCTTAATAATTAATTTCTTAATGAGTAATAAAATTACTTCCTTGATCTTACTGGTATATTACAACAAAATCCTTTAGCAAATATCATTCTTAGTGATGAAATATTGGAAATCCCCTCCATACCCCGAGATCAGAAATGAGACAAAGATCCTACCATCATCACCATCATCACTTCTATTCCATTTTGTATTAAGGTTCTAGCCAGTGCATTAAGGACAGAGAAAGGAATAATGTGTATAAGAATTTGAAAGGATAAAATACAACTCTCATGATTTGCAGATGACATAATTAATTAAATAGAAAACACTAAGAAATCGCACATATAAAATAAAAAATACTGATAACTTCATTTACAAATGGGCAGAAGACTTCAGTAGGCACTTTGCAAAAGGAGATGTCCAAATTTCGATAAACATTTATCTGAAAAGCTTCCAAACCTTTTAATTTGAAAAAGGAAAATGCAAATTAAAATGATAATGAATGTCACTACAACCCAACAAAATAGCTAAAATAAAAAGACTGAAGATAACAAGTGTTGATGAGGCCATAGGGTACTAGAACATTTACATACTGTCGGTGGGAATGAAAATTGAAACCACCTTGGAAAACTTTTTGGTAGTATCTACTAAAGCAAGAAATACTCATATTCCATGACTTAACCCAGCAGTTCCATCCATAGAAATGCATAAATATTTGTGTACAAAGACATATACAAAAACATTCATTGCAGCTTTATTTATAATACCTTCAAACTAGATACAACACAAATGCCTGATAACAAAAGAAGATATAAATAAATTGTAACATAGTCATACAATGAACTATTATAAGTGAATGAAAAAGAATCAACTACTGTTACACACATTTATATGAATGAATCTCATGAAATAATACTGAATGACAGAAGTCAGACATTAAAAAATAGCTACTATACTATTTCAGTTAAACAGATTTCAGAAATAGGCAAAGCTGATTGATCATATTAGAAATCAGGACAGTAGTGCCTCTATCTGATTTTTCAATCTGAGTGGTAGTTACATAGATGTGATAACATTATGAATATTCATGGAACTGTAAAATTATTATTTTTTAGTGTTTTATGTGAATGTTACACTTAAATAAAATACTTTTTAAAAAAAATTAAGTACAACAGAGACTTGCTGTTACAAATGTTGAAGTCCTGTAGGTATGTTACTTATTCCCATGAGAGATATCCCAAGAAACCACTACTTAAGAAACCCTGACCTTACTGAGACATCAAGATATCATCTGGTTTAAACTGACAGAATGGAAAATTAGGGAGGATTAAAAAAAATTCTAATTTAACTTAACAATATTAGACTTTGGCTTTTAACTCACAATGACAAGGGAATTTGATTGTGAACTCTAACACCTTTTGATTTCAATGTGTTTGAATTTTGACTTGAAAGAGAATTTTATGACTCAATGGAAATTTGGTAAAATTTGAAATGGGAGAATTTTTTAGTCAAACTTAGGTATTCTCTATGTTGCAGGAATTTTAATATTGGAGAATCTGTATGCATTTTATTATTACAGTGTCTCAGTTGCAGAATATCTGACATATCTGGTTAACAACGTAGCTGAACACATTTGGAATGGCAAATAGAGTAGAGAGAAGATGTTTACAATTACATATAGAATGGATTTGGAGTTAACTTAATGCAGGATTTGATCCATTCTGAAACTTTTTCTAGATCTGTGGTATTATAGGAAGAGCAAGAAAGTGGGAGTAAGAAATCCCCTCCATACCCCGAGATCAGAAATGAGACCATCCTGCAGCTTTGTTCTCCTGAAGGCCACAGCCACATCCATGCCTGACCACAGGCCTACTGTTTTTCTCCCCATTGCTCAAGAAGACAAAAATTCGAGAATATTGGGGGAAACACTTCTTACTCATTCCTCATGTGTCCTTCCAGTAAAAAGAGTTCAATTAATATAAATCCCAGCTCCTCTTGGCCCTTATTCATTCTCTTATGGGAGAGAGAAACAGGCTTAAGGTGCAGGGCAAATATATAAAGATATATTGGGCATAATCAGCTTGGCTCCTTCCTTATTCCTGGAAGAGCTTGTCAACAGAGTACAACTTTTAATAGATCAGATTTAAATCTCAGACCAGAGCCAACCTCTTTGAATTGGGATGACTCATTCTTCATGTGAGTCTTTTGAATTCTCTGCACTTGGCAAAATGAAGGCAAGATTGATATTCTTGGCCTTTGTGTTACAGAAATTCTTATTGCCCCTTGAAAGGAGTTTTCTTAAATAAATATCTGTTATGAAATTTTGTTTGCTACTGATTTACATTACTTGTGAGGAAAAATATTTTCTAACAAGACTAAATACCTTAGCATCTGCACAAAATTCAAATTAAGGGATTTCAAATGAATGAAGATGTACTATTGTTTTCCAGAACCTATGCTATGTTTTCTAAACTTTGTTTCTTCTTTTCTTTTCTTTTTTCTTTTTTTTTTTCTGACAAAGTCTTACTCTGTTGCCTAGGCTAGAGTGCAATGGTACACTCACAGCTCACTGCAGCCTTGACCTCCTGGGATTAAGCAATCCTCCTGCCTCAAGCCTCCCAAAAGGTTGGGACTACAGGTGTGCAACACCATACCTGGCTAATTTTTAATTTTTTAAAATTTTTGTGGAGACAGGGTCTCACTATGTTACCCAGGTTGGTCTCGAACTCTTGGGCTAAAGGAATCCTCTTGCCTCAGCCTTCCAAAGTGCTGGGATTACAGGTGTGAGCCACCACACCTGGCCTAAATTTAGTTTTTAAAAGCTTACTTGTCAGAATGTTAGACTGATATTAATCAGCATAACCTTTGTATTCATTCAATTTTATTTTCTCTGCCATATTTACTTATCACAAGGCATAGAATAAAGGGCTGCAGATACCTTCTGAATGATTCGGGAGCATACGCCACCACGGTGACACAGAGCTTAATGGCTTCACTGATAGAAAACGTCAGATCTTCGTTTCCATAGCAGAAATCTGAAGGAACAAAAAGTAAAGGCACACTATCAGAGTAGATTCAGCAGGAGATAAAGAAGCAACTATTACTCCTAATGTTATCATTCCAGTATATACTGTAGCTTTTTCTTGTTAAATTTTATTCCTATACTGTGAAAACTATTAATTTCTTCATCTCAAGGGAATGAAATTCTGTTTTCTAGTTTTGAACAATCAGATGTAAAATAAAAATACTTTTCTGGAGTGTTTAAAAAAAATCTCAGATAATAGAAGACACTGAAGGGCATTTAAATTGTCTAAGGTTGAGGCTTTACCCTTGAGTTATCTCTAGTTTTACACATTCCATGAAAATAAAAGACCATTCACTTAGAATTACCCAAGATAACCCAACTTTCTGAAAACTGTAGTGCTAGAGCAGTGGTCTACTGAGCATCATTTTAATATAGTTTTCATGGCAGAGAATTCCTTACTCTTTAGGATTCATAAGAGATTTAAGAAAAAAAAGTACTCATTCAATTTCTACTACTGTTCCATTTATTTTTGCTACTTCGATTTAGTTATATATATACACACATATAAATATATGTATATGTGTGTATAATGTATATATTTATATTTAACAACTGCAGTGAGAAAAAGAATGTCAAAGCAAGTTTTGCTTTTACCTAATGACTTGAGAGGCTTCTCAGCTTTGACCAGCTCTAAGATGTCTAATATGTCGGTGGTCTCTCCCTCTAGGGACTGCAGCAAGTCAAACAGGCACTGAGCTGACACACCTTTGCTGGGCCCATTATTGGCAGCATCCTGATAAAGAAAAACAATTTTAGTTTATTGACTCTCACCACAGTGCAACTATAACTTGACAGGAATTCAAATTTTATAAATGCTGTTACCAGTAACAAGTACAACATCTAGCTGGAATTCAGCTTACATAATTCTGGATCCAGCAATGCTGTGGTATGATTTTGGAGTGGTATACCTGACTTTTAAGGGATCTATTAAATTCTAATCTAGAAAAAAAGAGATATTTGTAAAAGCTCATAAAAATACAGCAATATATGAACTTCCAAAAAGTTCATATCAATGGTTCCTTTAATTGAAGATGGTAGAACTAAGAAAATATCTATAATTGATTGGTTGAATACTACAAATATGTTTGGGGAACATATGCTTATTTTAACTAACAACCCTGGAAATGTCACAGGTCTTCTTTGATAATGTATCTCCACATGGAGATACTTACAATTTTCAATCTATTTAAAATGGCCTTAAATAATTCACTGAAACAACAAATCCTTATGAAGTTCTTCTGTGCCAGGCACCAGGCTACACACTGGGGTTATAGAAAACCAAAACCAAAATGCAAGTAAAACAACAATACAACAATAACTAAAACCAAACAAACAAGCAGAGACAAAAGCATACAAAGGTCTTGCTTTCATGAAGATTAAATTCCGTTGGTTGAGTGTGGTAGAAATTCATGTTAATGAAACAAATACATATAACATGTGATATGGTGGTAAAATCTCTGAAGAAAAAGGAAAACAAAGCAGGGTAGGTGGTAGAGAGTGACAAAAAGGAATGAAAATTGGGAAACCTTCCTTTAACCGTTTTCTACTTTCCATCTCTTTTATGAATTGAATATTTAAAAAACTGTAGAGTTGGTCTATTTACGTGTTAGGAGCTGAGATGAAAGCTGGAGAGGAATGTTGAAGAGAAACGATATGATTTTTGAAAGAAATATTATTTATGGTATGCATGTCTCATTGGTTAAAGAAAGAGAGCTGAGAGACTGAATATACAAACTGTCAATGACTAAATCATACATAAAAATAGAGGCCGGGTGCGGTGGCTCACGCCTGTAATCCCAGCACTTTGGGAGGCTGAGGCGGGTGGATCACGAGGTCAGGAGATCGAGACCAGCCTGGCTAACACAGTGAAACCCCGTCTCTACTAAAAATACAAAAAATTAGCCGGGCGAGGTGGCGGGCACCTGTAGTCCCAGCTACTCGGGAGGCTGAGGCAGGAGAATGGTGTGAACCCCGGGGGGCAGAGCCTGCAGTGAGCCGAGATTGCGCCACTGCACTCCAGCCTGGGCGACAGCAAGACTCTGTCTCAAAAAAAAAAAAAAAAAAAAAAATATAGAACTTTGACCCACAACCTGCAACAACCTGCTCAGGAAACCAACCCATTGTCTACAATAACCAGCTCAGGAAGCCAGCCTAAGTCAGGCTTGTAGGAAGTCAGGCCACTACCTCCAGTGGTAACCAAACAATAACCTCTGTAACAACTGACCCAAAGTAACCAGGACTTGCATAGTAACTGAGAGCTTTCCTAATTTTTGTCCCTGCTTCCAACTTAGGACCAACCAGAGAAAGCCCAATATACACCCCTAACCCATCATATAAGATGCCCAACTACTAGTTACTTCACCTGCAGCTTCCCCAGGCCAATAGCTCCAATCAGGACATACCTGAAGCTTCCCCTTTTTTCACTATACAGCTTTCCCACTCCTCTGCCTGCCTTTGCATCTCTGCCAAAACACAAGTGATGGTAGCCAACTCCCTTGCCATAGTAAGCTCTAATAAATAACCTTTGCTTTTCTCATTTTGTTGGTCTTCATTTTTCTTCCCACAGAGCTCACTTACAGGAAATTCCAGGAGAGGGGCCACACTAGCAAACAGCTGGAGCACAAAGGGCTTCCGGTGTAGAACGTAGAACTGGTGACAGGCAAATTCGATGGCTTGACGCAGCTGGGGATTGCTTTCATAGTCGGAGTACACCTATGGAAAAATGCCAGATATTCAAAAAATGCCTTAATAAAGTATCAACATTGTACTCGCTTTTAAAACTCATGGTCATGGGAAGTTTGGAGGGAAATGGCTAACTTTGTAAACTGGTAGAAAGGAATGTAAAATGGCATAAACTTTCTCTAGATAAATTTAGTAATACACCTCAAAATGCTGAAAATCTAAACATACTTTTTTTCCAGGAAGTTTGTGACTAGGAATTTATCTCAAGGAAAGGACTAGACACATGTATAAACATGCATAAACATGCATACATAACGCGGCCTGCTGCAAGACTGGTTATAACAGTGGAAAATATGAGACAAATTATTCATAAATATTTCTTGGTTAAGTGAATTATGGTATATACAAACCGTAGAATACTGTGCAGTAATTTCAAAAATGCTGTAAGGCTAAATGTAGCTATATAAAATGCCTATGATATTCTTAGTGTTATATGAAAAAACTATGTTACAAACTTGAAAATATATAATTCTGTGTGGGGTGTGTGTGTGTGTGTGTGTGTGTTTGTGTAGGAAAGAGTGCCAGGATTTGGAAGTATGAACAATGATTACCTGGGAGAAAGGATTTTAAGTGATCCTTATTTTTTCTTTAAACTTTCTTCATCTTTTGAATTTTGTAATGAACATAATTGCTTTTGGTAATCAGTAAAAAAAATACTTACTAAAAAAATAGAGAAAATTGCAACTATCTAAAAATGAGGAAGAGAGTCCTGTGATAGTAACCTTCTTGCCCCCATAGGTTGAGCAAACTGCACTTTGTATGTGTTATGATCATAATTTTTATCAAAACTTCCTCAAAAATAGAGAACTAGGATGAGGCCCTGGGCCCTGCCTGATTTTATTTAGTACTCCTAAATGTAGCCAGCTATACATTAGACATGAGTAAATAAAAATTGTTCCTGCTGCCGGGCGCGGTGGCTCACGCTTGTAATCCCAGCACTTTGGGAGGCTGAGGCGGGCGGATCACGAGGTCAGGAGATCGAGACCACGGTGAAACCCCGTCTCTACTAAAAATACAAAAAAAAAATTAGCCGGGCATGGTGCCGGGCGCGTGTAGTCCCAGCTACTAGGAGAGGCTGAGGCAGGAGAATGGCGTGAACCCGGGAGGCGGAGCTTGCAGTGAGCCGAGATCGCGCCACTGCACTCCAGCCTGGGTGACAGAGCGAGACTCCGTCTCAAAAAAAAAAAAAAAAAAAAAATTGTTCCTGCTAAATTGCCTTCTCCAATCCCATCACACTATATTTACTGGGAATGAAAATCTTTTTTTTTTTTTTTTGAGATGGAGTCTCGCTCTGTCACACAGGCTGGAGTGCAGTGGTGCAATCTCGGCTCACTGCAAGCTCCGCCTCCCGGGTTCACGCCATTCTCCTGCCTCAGCCTCTCCGAGTAGCTGGGACTACAGGCGCCCGCCACTACACCTGGCTAATTTTTTTGTATTTTTAGTAGAGACGGGGTTTCACCATGGTCTCGATCTCCTGACCTCGTGATCTGCCCGCCTTGGCCTCCCAAAGTGCTGGGATTACAAGCGTGACCCACCGCGCCCGGCCGAAAATCTCTATTCAGTTAGAGGTCAGGGAATCTCTTGGGAGAAACATCACCTAAACACTTGCCATACATGTGACTCAAGAACATAAGTTCTCAAACTTTCTAGGGCAGTGGTCCCCAACCTTTTTGGCATCAGGGACTGGTTTCACGGAAGACAATTTTTTCATGGACCAGGGTGGGTGGGGGGGATGGTTTCGGAATGAAACTGTTCCACCTCAGATCATCAGGCATTAGATTCAGGAGCATGCAGCCTAGATCCCTCGCATGCACAGTTCACAATAGGGTTCCGGCTCCTTGAAAATCTAGGGGTGGGGGTTCCTTACAGGCCACACACCAGTACTGGTCCATGGCCCGGAGGTAGAGGCTTCCTGTTCTAGGGCATCAAAAACCATTTGAAGGTCTTGTTAAAAACACAAACTACTGGGCCCCGATCCCTGAGTTTCTGATTCAGTAGACCTGGATGGGCTCCAAGAATGTGCATTTCTCTTTTTTTAAAATTGTTTTTCTTTTTAGAGATGTGGTCTTGCTATGCTCCCCAAGCTAGTCTTAAGCTCCTCACTTCAAGAGATTCTCCCACCTTGGCCTCCCAAAGTGCTGGCATTACAGGCGTGAGCCACCACACCTGGCCAGAATGTACATTTCCAACAAGTTTCCAGTTGATGCTGATGCTGCTGGCCCAGGGACTACAACTTAAGAACCACTGTCCTAGACGAAATGGGAAAGCATATCCCAAGTCTGGGGCTCTCAGAGTAGAAAGGAATATTGTGAACTCTTGCAAATTTATGGCGGGATTTCATTTGTTGCCTTCTGTTGTCACAAAAGATGGTAACACCATCATTAAAAAGTTTCAGTACAGATCTAGTTGAACAGCTAGATATGAGCAGTACTCATGTTAATTTTCTGGTTGGGAAAGGAGGTTCTGGGCACCTGCAGCATGGTGGGGAGAATCCACTGGTAGCCGCTGAGAGAGAAGAGGTGGTTGAAGTGCACTGCGGTGTTGATGACGGTGGCAGCGTACTGCCTGAGCAGGGCACTGTCTTCTGGGTGGAGGATCAGAGCCCCGTTAAAAACGTTGAGGAAAAGCATGATTTCGTCTCCCCATGGAAACTCGCTCGGCATGCCCAGGAACATTTCCTCCAGCAGCTGGATCCACAAGCTTTTCTGAAGAGTGTCGAGGCCAAACAGTTCCTTTCCAGCTGTGAGAACATGAAACAGCAGAGACAGAATTAGCCCCGCACCAATCCTGTCAGCATGAGAGGTGATCAAACCCAAGGCGCTGCTGTTCTCCGTTTGTTCCAGCTCCAGGATGTGAAGATCTACTGCTGAAATGTTTTCCAGCACAATATTACTGGCCTTGATACAGCACTTCCCATTTCTCCATGGACTTTCATCATCACCTCTTTAACTAACTGTGGGTAAGGCAGAGCAGGCATTGGCAGTGTTTTACTGCTAAATAAGCGTCAGTTGGAGAAAAATAAATTATTTCAGCTAGAAAATAGCAGGGATGGGACTACTGCTTGGTCTTTTAATTAATGGTTAGAGGCTAGAGCTCTATCTACTCCTGCTGAAGCTGAAGCGTTTTGTTTTTTGTTTTTTGTTTTTCGTTTTTTTTTTTGGAGATGGAGTCTCGCTCTGTCACTCTGTCTGGAGTGCAGTGGTGCAATCTCGGTTCACTGCAACCTCCATCTCCTGGGTTCATGTGATTGTCATGCTTCAGACCCCTGAGTATCTGGGATTACCGGCACCCGCCACCATGCCCAGCTAATTTTTTTTTGTATTTTTAGTAGAGACAGGGTTTCACCACGTTGGCCAGGGTAGTCTCGAACTCCTGACCTCAAGTGATCTGTCTGCCTGGGCCTCCCAAAGGGCCGGGATTACAGGCATGAGTCACCTTGCCCAGCCTGTCTGAAGCTTCTGGATGAGGGCAATAAAGCATAGGGATGCTAATTTAAGTAAATTGTTTCAAATTAGTAACTGAGTTACAGAGCGAGGCTCCAAAGTGGGTCTCTTTCTGTGTCTCTGTCTCTTTCTCTCAATTGAGGTATTATTTAGAGTAAAATGCACAGATCTTAAATGCAGAGTTCATTGAATTTTGACAAAAATATGCACTATGCACTCATGTAAACAACATTCCATCAATATACAGACAATTTTCATCACCCTTCTGCCCCTTTCCAGGAAATTCATTCCCTCCAAATCCAGAGGCAACCACCATTCTGATTTCTGTCATTCTAGATGAGTTTTGCCTCTTTTTGAACTTCACACAAATACCTGGTCTTTGTTTAGTCAAGTATTCTCATACCCTTAACACCACCATCCTACCCACGCTTCAACTGCTGATGATTAGCTTAGAGCAGTGGTTCTCAAAATGTGGTGCTTGGGATAGCAGCATCAGCATCACCTGAGAACTTATTAGAAATGCAAACTCTTGGCCGGGCGCGGTGGCTCAAGCCTGTAATCCCAGCACTTTGGGAGGCCGAGGCGGGCGGATCACAAGGTCAGGAGATCGAGACCATCCTGGCTAACACGGTGAAACCCCGTCTCTACTAAAAAAAATACAAAAAATTAGCCGGGCGTGTTGGCGGGCGCCTGTAGTCCCAGCTACTCGGGAGGCTGAGGCAGGAGAATGGCGTGAACCCGGGAGGCGGAGCTTGCAGTGAGCCGAGATCGTGCCACTGCACTCCAGCCTGGGGGACAGAGAAAGACTCCGTCTCAAAAAAAAAAAAATAAAAAAAAAAAAAAAAAAAAAAAAAAAAGAAATGCAAACTCTTGAGCCCCATCCTGAAACCCAGAGGTGGAGGGTGGGGCCCCACAATCTGTGTTTCAACAAGTCCTTCAGGGGTCTCTTGTGCACACTCAGGTCTGAGAAGCACTGGTTTTACAGCACTGTCTGCTGATTCAGATGCTCTCCATTTGAGAACAAAACAAGTGCGTTAGAAAAAGCCCCAGAGAGGCAAGGTTTCTTTGTTTGATACCTTGAGGATCGCTGAAGAGTGAAAACTCAGCATCAATAGCACTACGAGGGAATGAGGGCAGGCGGAGGAGGTCTTCCTGAAGCATGGAGACGTGGGACTGTTTGTGGGCTGTGGGGATCTTCTGGGTTAAGGAGATGAGAAACAACACCCGCCCTACTTCTTCCAGCTTGCGGGTGAACACCTGGAGAAAACAAAAGCAGGAGCAGACAAAAAGGAGAATTAGAAACTCCAGATTTATAGAGTGAAAAAACTAAAGGAAAACCTTTAATGGCAAACTGGGTTGATAAAGTGGGAAAAGGGGAAAAAGTGAAATGAGGGAGACGTGTTTTTTTTCCTTTACCACAAGAAAGAGCAAACAATTCTTAATTGCCTCTTACTTCCTTCTGCCTGCTTCACAGAAGGAAATGTTCCTTACGGAGTTTTAGGCTGGAGAGGAGCATAAGACAAGCATTGTCAAGATTAGTTCAAAATTAAATAGAGCCCGTTTGTTTGGATGCTATAATATGGAAGACCTTCACTAACAGGGTCAGTCAGTCAGTCAGTTCCAATTGCTTCTACCATTGCCACCAACGCCTGAAGCTGTTTCCTGGGAGTTCCGGGTTTGTCTTTAAAAAAACAAAGACTGACGTGAGATCCAGGAAAACCCTAACTTGGGACAGAAGCTCGTATGTCCTTGATTGGTGCTCTGAGTTTAGAGGGCATACACATGGGGCTCTTGGTTCTTAGGTCATTTTCTCTTGATGATTAGGAAGTTTATACGCAGTGAGTAGCTACTGAGGAAACTTCTGAGCCAGACTCATAGGCCTCCATATTATAATCTCCCAGAGGAACTTAGAAGTCTTAAGGCTCTAACTTGAAGTGTGTATCAGAGCAAGAACTCCATTTGATGGCATTCTTTGAAAACTTGTTCTTAAACATGATGAACAGACACATAAACACACACACACACACAGAGACAGAGACTAGGGAAGTACCATTATTGATTAGAGTTTTAATTATCTTATCCCAAAATCACGGGCTGGGGTAATTTGGGGAGAATTGTTTTAGAAATTGTTTATATTTAAGATCTAACAGTTTTGCCCAACATCTCACCCCTTGCAACACATTCAGTATTTTCTTTCTTTTAAATAGAATGTAGGTAGTTAATGGTAGCTATATTTTTAATTAAGTGGTCTAATTCTATGCCATTCTCACTCATTTCATGAAGATATTTTTGGATATTTTGATGCCAAATTATTATCCTTGATATGTACAGAAAATTGAAATGATCAAGTATCCTGAAATTCTTTAAAGATTTTATTTAAAAATGAATGTAATAAATATGCAATATTAAAATTGTATCATTTTTAGAATTGTGTACTAAAGCTATATTTTGCATGCAGAATAGTGACTTTCCTTAAGCTGAAAGTCTGATTTGAGATTAAATGTGAATATTATTCTGTTCTTCAACCTTAAACCTAAGTACAGCTGCTAGACTATATCTCTTCCTGTTTCAAGAGAAATTAATAACATGCCCAAGGTCAGATTCCTGGTCAGAGGCAGAAGTGGGATGAAGTCCAAATCTTTGAACTTTAGTTTAATGCTTTTTTTTTCAGGCATACTAGAGTGACCCCTTTCACTTTGTAGCCAGCTAGTGTAAACCACTGGGATAACTTACATAGCTACATTATGTGTATTTCCAATCTGATTTTACAGAAATGTGAAATGAAAATCTACATATACAAAATAATAGGTAAATAAATTAGAAGATTTCTATTGTTTATACTCAATAATTCCTCATTACACTACTCCAAGTGAGTGTTTCTTAATACCTTTAAGTAATGATCCAATTTGTAAATCTTACACTATTTGGGGGAACAATTTATTGAGTAAGGGCCAACTACTGTCTCCAGAGAGGGTCAAAATGGAAACATAAAATCTCAAAGTTGTCAACATATGAACAGATATCTACTCCAACAACATGACAAAACCATGGAATAAAACTGATGTGGTCAGACACCTGTTTCTGAATGAGCTCCTGTCCCTTCTCTGGATGCATATGTACAAGGTTCAGCTGGGGAGATACTGACCTCCGGAAAGGATAAATATCTCGAACATAGGTCTGTGTGGATTACATAAAGAGACAAAAAAAAGAGTTCAAAAGATTAAACATTTATTCTCATTTCTTCTTTACCCAAAGGTCTAAGCCCTAGGATGCTATGCCAGGAGAAAAGCAGCTAAAGGCAATGTACTAAACAAGACTCTGGAAGATCACTGTAAAGTGATGTCAGCGAACATCCTGAAGCCCCTTCTGCTCATTAGATCAGGTCAGCATGGTCATGTTTAACATGGTAGAAAAGAGATGCAAAACAACATTCAAATTCCAAATAGACACACACAGGTATTATACAGGCAACATAATTTTTCATGTAATAATGATCAATAACTAAGTGTCTTATCTAGCTTATCTCACTTAACTATTACAACTGCTCTAGCATGTATACCATTATCATTACCTTCATTTTACACACAAGAAAACCGAAAGGTAGAAAGGTGAAGTCGCCAGTCAAAAGCCCCATTGATAGTAAGATGGTGCGACCCAGGTGGCCATACTGTTACCCTCTATAACAGCAATGCCTCCCTGATTGTAAGCCACCTTCAGGTAGGCATGATAAGCCTTTGGCACAACTCAATGGGATGTCATTAACTGGTGTCTCACCTTATTGTAGTGGATAAGGTTCCATCGTTTATCCATAAGAAAATAATGTGTTGACTGGGATTCTGGGATATTAAAAAACTCCAGACACTCCTAGAACAATAGCAACAAATTTTAATAAATGTTTATCAGGAAGATATTATGTGCTAGGTAGTAAGCTGACAGATACGAATTTCGAAAAAACAAGGTAACCTCTTACGAGAAATATATATATATATATATAGATGTCATATAAATTGTATACATTAGATATGTGTGTGTATATATGTATACACACACACACACATATACATATATATACACATACTATGGCTGCATATATACCCACACAGAGTTATACAAAGAATGGTACAATAAAGACTGATAATGTGATATAAACCAACTGCTCTCATAGTGCCCAAAGATGTACAATTATAATTCAGACTGAGTGATGGACTGTGGAGGAACAGTGGCACCTACTGGTCTCAGCATCAGGAAGAAAGCATGTTTGAGAAACATTTAAGAATAATATAAACTATCATGCACTGTGCACATTATATACTACATACGAGGCATAGATAACTTGTATAACCTGAACTAGTATCTCAGTACTGTTGAAAATGAAACTGAGACTAGAGAAGTCTTATCACTTGATTTAGGTCACACTGGTTGTGGTGAAGGCAGCGTTTGAACATACTCTGTTTGCCTTCCTGCTATCCTACCATTCATCGTGAGTATAAAAATGGAGTATTTGTTGAAGTTGGGCCTTAGAAATTCTCTGGAGATGTCTGAGTGAAGTCAAAAGGAGTAGTAATGACCCTTTCCACTGAAATAAGATGCACGAGTTTGGAAAAGTTGCTTTTTTTCCAGAGGTCTCTTCTACTTATATCTGGGCCCAGAACTATGTTCCTGAAAATCAGATTACTAAAAGTTTACTGACTAAAGTCAGTAGAAGTGGGGAAAATTATGGAAGGAAATAGCATAAGGAAATAATGGGCAGATTTTAGTAAAGAGTAAAGAAATGCATACATCCATTTAAAGACAGAAAAATGCCATTTTATTCTAAAATGGATCTTCAGTGAGGTGGCCATACATTGTCCTTAAAAATAGTTTCTGTTAAAAGTCATTTCTACCTTCAACAGGGCTTCAAATTGAGTGTCTTCATGGACTGGTAACTGGGTTGGGATATCGCACTCATTCTGTCCATGAACTACCAAGGTTTTAGTACCTACGGAAGATAAAAAGAATAATAAACTGACTTTTTCTATAGGAAAATTTGTATTTTAAAGCATAAAATATTAAAATATTATCAATAAGCTGATGTTTTTACTGTTAATTACAATTCTTAATTCATAGTTACATATATATTTTATTTATTTATTTTTAACCTGGAAGTTTAATATTAATACATATATATTTTAAATGTATTCACGTATTAAAAGTGATAGGTATGGAGTTCCCAATACTTTTAAAAAATTTTTATTTTTAGTAGAGACTGGGTTTTGCCATGTTGCCCAAACTGGTCTCAAACTCCTGACCTCAAGCAATCCACCCGCCTCGGCCTCCCAAAGGGCGGGGATTACAGGAGTGAGCCACCGTGCTCGGACAAGTTCTCAGTACTTCTACCTGTCTTTTACATGCATAATTGTATTTAAATCTCATAGCCACCCCATGATGTGGGTATTATGATTTTTTACCTTACAAATGAGGAAAAAGAGAAATGGAATAACTTAAGAGGCATATTTATTTAGTGGAAGAGTTGGAATTCAAACCTCAAGCATTGCAACAAGTAGTACATCCCTGTTTTCTAGATGAGGTGACCAGGCAATAAAAGTTAAGAAAATATAAACAGAGATATTAGCAAAACCAAACCAAGTACTTGAAATGTAGCTTAAAGCTACATTTTCTGTATTCTTCTTGGCTGATTGAGACAATATTTATTCTACTTCATTCATTAATTACAAATCTTTGTGAACATTATGATATACCTCGATTTTTAGTGAGTTGTCTTTAAGTATGTTAAAAATAGGAGTTTCTTTGCTATAATAAAAACTGATCACTTTTTTTGGATAATCTACAGAACATATACATACACAATTCCCATTTATCGAATGGTTATCATGAGCCAGGTATGGCAGCAAGTATTTCACATATCTCAACTCATTTATTCCTCACAATTGTGAAGTATGAATTATATCCCTATTTTATACACAAGGAAAGAAAGCTTTGAGAAATGATGTACTTCTTCACAGTTAATACTAGTTATGTGACTAATAAATGACAGTGCTATGATTTAAACACAGGCTTCTTTGCTGTGAGAACCTGTGTTCTCATCTCTACATAATTCTTTCCCTTTTATTTCAATACATGTATCATCTCAAATTTTCTTAGTCACTGCACAAGGATAAAGAATTGTCAAAATCTTTGTCTTAAGGCAAAACAAGCTATCTGAAGTGAAAAGGAACTGTATCTTGAGTTTACATCACGCTTCATGTTCTTTTGTAATGCTCCTTCTTCCTGCTTTCCCTTTTCCAATTTTTCATAAAGCCCTCTCTCATGGAATTTACAAAGGACTGGAGTCCATGCCATACAAACAATATTATTCTCCTTGCACTGCCAAAAATTTACTCAAAAAAGCTTTCAGTTCAGCTGGCTCTCTGCAATAGACTTAAATAAATCTTCAACCTTGGCAGCCCTTCAAGGACTGATTCATGCGGATCTCAGTTCTGAGTCTCCCTTTTCAGCTGGCAACCGCCGACTTTTTAAAGGGTCTATTGTATTTCCTCTGATTATATTAAACAAAAATTCTTTGAAGCACTCAATACTGGGGGTTAGAACTCTGAAAATTTTCTCATGAATGAAAGAGCCTCTTAGTCTTTCAAAGGGCTATTTATAATTTTTATTTTAAAGTTATGTTACTAAAAAATAGTAGTGGCTTACCTGGCATTGAAGCGGTCACCAGGAGCTTCACCTCGCACTGCTCCTTCTTCATCGTCTGCTTGAGATCCTTGAAGAAGAGGCCCTCCACGTAACCCACCACCTCCCACAGGAATGTCAGGGTGGCTGAAATGGCATCCATCCCCCACTCGCAGGGGGTCCGCACAAAGTACATGATTAATCCTACCTGCAAGTCAGGATAAGAAGAGTTCACAAAGCTACAATAATCCTGAGCTCACATTCTCATTTCCTTAGCTTTTCTTGTTTTAAACTCAATCTTCTGTGCCTTCGTATTCTCTGTTCAGATGCTTCTCTAACACTTTCAATGTTACCAGGAGAGGGCATAACTGGAAAACTGACCACACAGGCTGCTGTACATTTTTATATATCATTAAAATGGCAAATTCTTAAGAAAAAAGCAGATCATTCCCCCCTCCGCCCACCCAGGCATCATGTCACTTGGTAGCTAAGTACTGAGGCCATCTAAAATTCATCTGTATATGAAGTTTGTCCAAGCACTATTTGCAGCTTGGATTATGTCTAATAGTCTCAAACCTAAGAGCACGCTGCTTGGCTAAGTTGATGAACTTCAAAATTTTTGTTTGTGTGTCTTCTTTTTTTTGTTTTTAAATTCAGGGGTACACATGCAGGTTTGTTATATAGGTAAATGTGTGTCATGAGGTTTGTTGTGCACATTATTTTATCAGCTGGGTTGTTTGCATATCTTCTAATGTAATTTTGAAAAACTGTGTGCTCTTTTGCACCTTTTAAAGTTGACATCTAAAACGCCTCAAAGTTTACTTTTTGTTAGTAGGAGGTAGAATATGTTCAGCAGTCTATAGATTGAAATAAGATGAGGACTGACTATAATTGGAATATTTGATGAAATAACTTTCAATTATCCTATTCAATAATGTGCAAATATTCAGAAAGAAATAGTGTAAATTTTTTTTCTTGTGGGTTTTTACCATTGTTTCTTCAAAAATTTTGTAGTCCTGGAAAACTTTCTAGTTATGTTGAAAGAATCAGCGTCACAAACCTAATCTGTTTTGGTGTTCTAAATGCTGGACACCCTAAGGAGGGCCAACCCTCACCCTTAATAGAAATTTATAAAACATAGGACAGATAGAAAGTCCTATGGGTTAAAGTGCATTGATCAATCAGAAAAGATGATTTCTTAAAACTACTAATAACATAGAATTCAGATTCTTTCTCCAACCTACATGCCTGTCAGTGCAGCCTGGTAATCTCTGGGATGATGGGTTGGGTCTTCCTTGTGTGCACTAGAATAATGGTAGAGATGGCAGACTTACTCAACAAGTGTTAGTGCATATCTGTAAGTTGAGTATTTGGAGATTTATTTCTTTTAAAACTATCTGGGCATCAAGCTCCTTTAAAAATATTTTTGTTGCGGAGCTAAAGGATGGAGGAGAGCAATGGTCTGGGCAAGCATTTCTCCTATTCAGTGACCTGGGGAAAGGGCAGGTACACAGGCAAGCAAAAGAAACATTGAAGGCACTCTCGCCTCCAGTCCCTCTTTAGGCTCTTTCCACACCAGCCTGGATGGAGTGTAAATTTGGCAGGGCACACACCTAAACTGAGGGAGGCCCTGACATTTGGCTTTCCAAATCCACCTTTGGTTTTTGTGTGGTGTAGACAGAACCCAGAAGTAGTGGATGCTTGGCTGGAAAGCTTTCCAGATAGAACGGCCATAGGCTGTTGTCACTGAGCAGGATGCTATAGCTGGTGGACTTCCTATGTTAGAGCCATATGGGACTCATGGCAAGAACTCAGGGGTCTAAAGCACCCGCAGAAGCTGAGGGGAGGTTGAGTCTCCCAGCAAACACTGCCAGGAGCAGACAGGCTTTGAGTGACAGCAGCTATGGGCTTGAGTTTGTGCCCATCCAGACATCCAGCAACCAGCCAGACTAAGAACATGGTCTCACAAATGAAGGACCCAGATAAAATGCAAGGGGTGCGATGTGGAACAAAGGTCTTTTTTCTCCCCAACTCCACATAGCTATAGAGACAAAAGCAGTGGGAAGGAGGGAGAATTCCTAGAGACTATGCATTTTTATCCAAGAGAGCCTGAAAACCACCAAAAAGTACTGTTTATGTTTTGGTACCGGTCTGAACTTAAATCTGGATTGGACATTTATTCATATTTTTTCCCTTGCCAACAAGCAAGTAGGCACTCAGAAGGAAGATGACCAAATTAGTCTTAGACAAGAGAAAGGAATTACAAATGCTCTCTGCGCATGGGGGTTGTGGTGGGAGTTAAATTTATCACCCTGCTAGGGATACATATGCATATGGATAACTGAAGGAGTATGCCCAGCACAGACATTAATTTGGCTATTTGTCTGCCAGGATTAAGGGGCAGTTTCAAGGCATAGTCATCAGGTTCTAGTCCCCAAACTGCATATTCATTTGGGGTTTAAAAAAAGGATGTGAAGAAATTGGTAAGCCTCAGAGGATCAGGAAAGAACTGCCAGGGCAGTTAAAACTGTCATAGACAGTTGCCATGGAAAAATATATACACAAAAACTTTCCATCTAGGACAACAGTTGCATCCGTGTGTGTGTGTGTGTGTGTGTGTGTGTGTGTGTGTGTGTTTAAACACAGAGATAGGAAAAGAGGAAAAAATACCAAAAGAACACGTGTTTTCTCAACAGAAAACAAAAATAAAGAACAAATATAAAGAAGTTATATATTGCTAAAGGAAGACAGAGAAGAAACTGACATTTATATTGACTGCCCTCCATATGCCAAAGAGTATGCCAGGCAGGGGCTTCCCTACACAGAATTTAGTTGACCAGGATTTGCCTTTAGTAACGTAATTAATGGAAATTTATTGAAAAAAAATCTCCTAAGACCTTTTCATCATGGTGCTGCTTCGTAATTGGAAATGAACATTTATAACTCACCAAATAGTTGAATAGGATGTGAGATGTCTGAGCAGGAAAGTCTCCAATATTCAAGAGAAGTTTGCGCAGCATGTACATTAACTCGTCCTGAAAGAAGAATGGAATTTTTAATGTTTCCTTCAGCTGCCATGCTGCAGAAAATAAAATTAACTTCTTGAAAATTCGGGATTGGGTGAGGGATTTTTCTTACTTTTGCCCACATATTGATTTTAATTATGTTCAACATTTTAATATAGTATATGTGATACTTGTTAAGTAGTATTTAAACCATCTGGAACACCTTTCTCCTAGGAGCTAACACATAAAAATCACTGAGCAGTAAACGACTTTGTTCTTTTTAAATTGACACTGTGTGTGTAGGTCACAGGCAAGTCACAGGAAAGCTGTACATTTAGTTAACTCTATTGGCCATGGTAGCCTGATATGGGAATATGGGGAAGACCTATGTTGAAAAATCATTAAACAAACCATGTTTTTGTGAACTTCTTAATTCTGCTTTCTAGGTTTTGAGTCAAAGAGAAAAAGAGAGGTTACAAGAGACTAGATTGAAATGTCTGTAATTAACTTTACCTTTCAGAAACTAAACTTAACCTTCCAGTGAATATGACTATATCATAGAAATGAACAAATAATTTTTAATCATCGCGGTATTTTGCCACTGCTTGAAAAACTACTTTTATTTGGCATGATCTTCTTACAAGGTGGTCTGACAAATCAGATTTTTGATTAATGACAAATTTTAACATATTCTAATAATCATACCTGCATCAGACTGCCAAGCAATCAGAATTCAATGAAGGTACTCAATAGTAAGAACATTATATTTAATTTAATCTTGCAGTATTTTAGGATCCTCACTAGCAATGTAACATATATATACATATATATAGAAACATGAATTAATGGAGAAATTAAAAAGAAAACAGCAAAGTTAAGTATTGCTCATCATTATCATTATTTAAAAAGTACTTATTGGTTGTGTATTGGAGGGCATTGAGTTGCATGCACTGCACTATAAAGTTCTTTGCATGATTTTAACAGTGTTCACACTTGTAGCCACAGAGCTACACTAAAAAGGAAGAGGAATTTACTTGTCTATTGCTGATGGTCAGTTTTTCCAGAAAATGTCGAAGAACCGTTGATGGATCTTCAATTAGACAGTTCCATAAGACTTGTTGAGCCACAGCACTCACTTCAGAAGAGAAAGAAAGTTGAACATTTGTCTTAAATGGAGATAAGTCTATGAGATAAAGTATTTGACAATTTACAAGCTTTAGTCTCTGCTTTTTGCCTTAAAAAGGCTCTGTGAACTCTTTTTTCTTTTGAAAGGTAGGTGTTTGTTCTCTTCGTTGTTGTCTCTGAACATTTTCACATGTAAAGAACATGTTACCAAAAAGTGTAGGAGTTGTCTTCAGGTATCAGCAATGCTTTTGCAAAGAATATCTCTGTGAATATATGCAATTGTCTTTGTTGTGGAAGTCACCCCAATAATAGCAGTAGTAAGCACTTATTAAATTACAGTCATATTTTATTATTTTATGGAGAAACTATGAAAGACTATTTGGTTTTTGAAAATATGTTTTGGTTTAGAATGCATATGAATTAGGGATTTTTTTTTTCTGTCCACCTGAATGCTTCAAACAGTATCTCCTTCAGCAAGATAAAGTAGTTGAGCCAGTAACAACTAGGTTCTCACTTCTAATGAAGAAGTCTTAAGATAAATAATTAATCCTAATGAGAAAGAAAGTGCTATTTCTGTGGGGAAAGTGGTCAGGCTAAGATTGTCTAGAAGTGCCCAGACTAAGAAAGCAGGTGGGTAAAAAACAGGGCCAGTAAACACCGAATGGTCTTTAGTTTGAACGTGTTTCCCAATTCCACTGGTTTTCAAAAGTAGGAATACAGAATTTAGCATAAATTTATTTCAAATAAATAATACCAAATTTTGATTCAGAAACAAACCATACAATTAAAGTTAAAGGACATATAAATAATATTAACAAAAATATAAATCCAGAGCTGTAGCTTTCATGTGTCTCTATAACTAATTAAAATAGGTGTGAGTTTTTCTCAGGTTGATATTGATTGCAAAAAATATCTTTACATGTGAAATAAGCCAGGCACAGAAAAAGAAATACTGCATGTTTTCACTCATTTGTAGAAGCTAAATAAGTTGATCTCTCGGAAGTAGAGAGTACAATAGTGCTAACTAGAGGCTAGGAAGGGGAGGCGGGAGGGAGGCATGGGAAAGGTTGGTTAATGGATAAGAAATTACAGCTAGATAGCAGGAATAAGTTTCAGTGTTATTTAGCACTGTAGGGTGACTATAGGTAACAATAATTTATTCTATATTCTCAAATAGCTAGAAGAGAGAATTTTGAGTGTTCCTAACGTAAAGAAATACTGTTTGAGGTGAAGGATATGCTAATTACCATGATTTGATCATTACACATTGTATACAGGTACTGAAATATCACTGTACCCTGTAAATATGTACAATTATTATGTGTCAATTAAAACTTTAAAAATGTTCATATTGTTTTTATTTTAATTGCTTAAGTAAGGCAGTTTCATGCTTAAAATATGAAAAATACAAAAAAATGCAAAGAGAAAAATAAGACTGGGAAGTCCACTCATCACAGAAACAATTATTAACAGTTTGGAGTATGTCCTTTCACATACATGAAATATATACTTACGTGCATTATTTTATTATTATTATTTTTTTGAGATGGAGTCTCACTCTGTTGCCCAGGCTGAAGTGCAGTGGTGCGGTTTCGGCTCACTGCAACCTCCACCTTCCAGGTTCAAGCGATTCTCCTGCCTCAGCCTCATGAGTAGCTGGGATTACAGACATGTGCCACCATGCCTGGCTAATTTTTGTATTTTTAGTAGAGACAGGGTTTCGCCATGTTGGCCAGGCTGGTCTTGAACTCCTGATCTCAAGTGATCTGCCTGCCTCAGCCTTCCAAAGTGCTGGGATTACAAGCATGAGCCACCATGCCCAGTCTACTTACATGTATTTTTAAATAGTACTATATATAGAAAATATTCTTTGGTATTCGGTTTTTTACTTAGCAATATATTAACACTTTTTATATTAATATTCATCTAGAATGCAATTCCAGCGTTCACAGAATGTTATTATATGGAGGTACTATGATTAATTGCTTATTGTTAGGGATTTAAAGTCTTTCTAAATATTTTTATTTTAAATAATGATCAATGTACAACGTCCTTTATACAGCCCTCAAGATTGTCTTAGGAAATTGCTACAAGCCAAATCTGTGTCAAAAGCTTTTCACACTTTTAAGGTTTTTGATACGTATCATGAAATTCTGTTCTAGAATGCTTGTACAGAGTTTTATACTTCATCAGCAAAGTATGAGGATGCTCTTTCCCCTGCTTTTTCACCAGCAATAGATATTTTCATTTAAAATAATCTTTGCCGATTTTGTAGCTGAAATGTAAGATTTAATTACAGTTTTAAACAACAATGTTGTTTCCAGGTGTTACTGGCCATTGGATTGCCTGCTGATATCCTTTGCCCAGTTTTCTAATGGGGTTTTAAAAATTATTAATGAGTTATAAGAGCTTTTTTAAATGTAACGTTAAGAAATTAACATTTGTCTGTCGCAAATGTTACTCATCTTTTCCCTCAGTTTATCATTTCATTTTGCAATTATTCTTTTTAGTTAGTTAGTACATCTGGAAAGGTAATCACGTAAGACAGATGGTATTAGTGGTGTCAAGCTAATAGCTAAGATTTCTCAGGTTTGATTTCTATGTGGCTAAATAATTATTGTGTTGTTCTGTTCTCTGGTCACGAACAACGCTCCTGGACCCAACTACCTATTTTAAATGCAATTTTTTTGGGCATAAAGGTACAGGGAGAAGGAATTGGAGAGAGTGATAGTGTTAGTGCAGTATGTTACGAATCTGTAATTATAATATGTGCATAAAACAGTTCAACATGTGGCCAGTACATAATGTGTTTAAGAGCAACCTACTGTCTTCTATCAGATAAACAGCTTAAGAATGTCACTGATGATCCGACTGTTCAAAACCGTACCTGCTACTCCATCTTCCCGCACCTCACCATCCTCCATCAGATGAACAATGGGAAGTACTGCTGCACAGATGCATGCTGGGAACACTGCTTGTGGGGGCTGAGGCACATGGTGGTTCGGCGTGTGTTCAGTGGTATGTTCCTCATCTAAAATGGGAGACAAAATCAGGGTGCTTTTCTCAGTAACATAATTCTTTGTTGTTACTGTTGCTTTGAGATAGGGTCTCACTCTGTCACCCAGGCTGGAGTGCAGTGGCATGATCACTGCTCACTGCAGCCTCAACTTCTTGGGCTCAAGAGATCCTCCTGTCTCAGCCTCCAGAGTAGCTGGGACCACATAGGTGTGCCACCACACCTGACTAATTTTTTATTTTTTGTAGAGATGAGTCCTCACTATGTTGCCCCAGTCGGTCTTGAACTACTGGGCTCAAGCAATCCTCCCACCTCCACCTCCCAAAGTGCTGAAATTACAGGCATAAGCCACTGCATCTGGCCTCAGTAATGTAATTTTAATGCAACATTTCTCCGTTCAAGGCCTACTTATTTAACAGCATAATCCTAGCTATGAGAAAATGCCAACATTTTAAAAAAGATTACATTACACAAAGTGTCTCTTCATTTTGTAACAAACAAAAAAACCAGCCCACTTTCCAAGCACCATTATTCTTGTTTGGTAGAGAAGCAAAGCACAGACACTCTGGGACAAGAGGATCAGTTCACAATATTAAATCAATGAAGATAAAATTCTAAGCAGAGACTAAGACATTTTTCATAGATGCAACTGGTTGTATGCACGTGAGTGTGTGAGAGATGGTAAGCAGTAATATGGGGTAGAAGAAAACACACATGCATTTAGGATAAGAATGACATAGCCCACTCATATTAATGTTTTCATCCTCATTGATAAATACAATAACAAATTAATAATAAATATAATTGCATATAGGAATAAAGGAAAAAGGTTAGACTTAGTAGGCAAGGAAGGTAGAAAAGGTATTTAACAGCTTATTAATATGAAAATATACATGTCCCTTTTCTAAAGCACTAAAGAATTGTGAGTGTTTGATTCTCAGATTAAAACTTACATGACTATTTCGGATTTTAGAAGGCCTATGAAGGACTAGAGGGTAAGAGACTTATACTGTCATTCTCAGTCCAGGCTTTGAGAGGTGAAGCTAGCTGATCTTCTGGGTCGGATGGGGACTTGGAGAACTTTTGTGTCTAGCTAAAGGATTGTAAATGCACCAATCAGCGCTCTGTGTCTAGCTAAAGGATTGTAAACGCACCAATCAGCACTCTGTAAAATGGACGAATCAGCACTCTGTAAAATGGACCAATCAGCGCTCTGTAAAAGGGACCAATGGATGCGGAAGGGGCCAAATAAGTGAATAAAAGCTGGAATAAAATAAAATAAGGGAATAAAAGCTAGCCACCCGAGCCAGTAGTGGCAACCCTCTTGGGTCCCCTTCCATGCTGCAGAAGCTTTGTTCTTTCGCTCTTCACAATAAATCTTGCTGCTGCTCACTCTTTGGGTCCTCATTACCTTTAATGAGCTGTAACGCTCACTGCAAAGGTCCACGGCTTCATTCTTGAAGTCAGCAAGACCAAGAACCCGCTGGAAGGAATAAATTCCAGACACAGCTTCATAGTAGATGCATGTGGAAATCTTTAAAAATGTATACAGATGTAGTGGACCAAGCACTTCTGGAACAGTGGAGTATAGATCCCTGTTCCTCCATAAAAGCAGTGAGAACACTGTGAAATACACGTTTTTTCGGAGCTTTCAAAATTTACTAAAAGCTTGGAACTATTTGAGGAGCATGTATTAAACAAACAAACAAACAAAAAAGGATAAAAGACCAGTGGTATTTCTGGCATTTTAACTTGCCCTACTCACCTCCCCATCTTCCCAGGTCCTTAGGAGCCTTGAAAATTGACAACCTTGCAACCATGGTAGCTGTTAAAACCAGCAGCCTAGCAGCCACTGGATGGGCAGAGCAGTTTAGGAGCTCCCTAAAAGCCTCAACACCAGAGAATTGTCACTACTTGACCTATCTAGAACCCCATAGAAAATCCCTGTTCACAAGATTTGTCTTTATTTTGCTTGACTTAAAGCTTAGTGCAAACAGCTTTATCCCCAGGGCATTTACCAAAAAAAAATCAGCAACAATTATTTAACATTGTAGCTATCTGAGGTGCTCATATGAGTTGGTAGAAGCTGGAGGCTTACAAAAATCTTAAAAGGCAAATTGGGGAATGAGATTTCTAGGGGGCTTGCAAATCACTGACGTATTCCTGGTTATCTAGATGGCTGTACATATGTACAAGGTTGTGCACATGCCCAGGAAAGACCTGAGAAATTCCTGATCTCTCATGTTTGGCTAACCTTGAAGCTCTACACAAGCAGAAAGTACAAAAATGAAGGGCAGAGTTTTAAACTACTGGAACACTGAAGATGTGCCTCAACACACCCAAAGTGGCCCTCAGTGAAGTCTGGAAGACTTATTAGTTCAAGGAACTTAAGAAAATCTCTGTCTAATCATTACCTGACCACTAATGTAACTGAGCAGGGATTTCAGTGCTCACACTCAACAAAGGCTTATGGACTTTACAAATTAGTCAAGGAAAGTTACTAAACAAACAAATAGCAACACAATAACAACAAAAAATCCTGTTGAGGAAAGGGGGACATTTGATTTGCAGAGTTTCCACATTATATAATTTAAATTGTCCATTTTTCAATAAAAAGTTATGAGACATATAAGAAACCTGGTAAATATTGCCCATATACAGAAATAAAAGCAGTCAACATAAACTAACCCTGAGGAAGCTTAAATGTTGGACTTACTAGACAAAGATTTTGTCAGCTATTATAAATATGTTTTATTTTAATATAATGTCATAAATGTTATATAAAACATTATCTTATAAAGTTATTATAAGATAAAGATATAAATAAAACTATGTCTTTCACATGGCATATCTTATATTTTAAAATGGCAGACATATATCTTACCTTATCCAAAACTGCAATAAATGTAAACTGACTAATCAAAAGGCAAAATTAGCAGAATGGATAAAAACAAATATGAATCAACTGTTATGTTTAAGAGACGTAATTTAGTTTCAAAGACACAAATAAGATGAAAGGAAAGGATGAAAGAAGATATGCCATACAGACAGCAATAAAAAATGATGTGGAGTATCTATGTTAACATCAGACAAAGTATACTGTAAGTGGAAAATTTTTACCACAGGCAAAACAGAGCATGTTATAACGATAAAATAATCAATGAGAAAGACACAACAATTATACAAATATCTGCATATCAAGATTTCATTGTACTGAGAGAAGGATTGACATACACATCAGTAGAACAGAACTGAAAGACCATAAATATACTACTACATTTATGTTCAATTGCTTTTTGACAAAAGTGCCAAGAAAATTCAATGGAGAAAAATGGTCTTTTCTGTAAATAGTGCTGGGACAACTAGTTATCCAAATGCAAAATTCTAACTCATAACATAACAGATATTAACTCAAAGTTGATCACACACCTAAATATAAATGCTAAAACTCTTAGAAGAAAACATAAGTAAATCTTTGTGACCTTGGATTAGACAAATCGCGACCTTGGATTAGACAATTGTTTCTTAGATATGACACTAAAAGCACAAATGACAAAAGAAAAAACACACACATTGGACCTAATTAAGATAAAATTTTTGTGCCTCAAAGTTATCTTTAATAAAGTAAAAAAGATACTCGCTTCTCAGCCTTTTGGCTAAGATCAAGTGAAGAAAGTAAAAAGACAAACTACGAAATGAGAGAAAATACTTGCAAATCACATATCTGATAAGTGACTTATATCCAGAATGTATAAATAGTTCTTATAATTTAACAGTTAAAGGACAAATTGCCCAATTTAAAGTGGGCAAAAGATTTGAATGAACACTTTTACAAAGAAGATATACATATGGTCAATAAGCATATGAAAAAATGCTCCATATCGTTTGTCATTAGGGACGTGCAAATAAAAATCACATTGAGTTACCACTTTATACCCACAGGGATGAATTAAAAAAAATAAAAACAAAAACAAAAACTAGGGACACACACTGAAATCAGCTGAGGAGGTTTTAAAAACACTGATGGGTCCTACCTCAGAGATTTTGATTTGGTCTTAGGTGTGGTTGGAACTTTTTTTTAAGCTTCCCAGTTGGTTGTAATGTACTGTAGCTAGGTGGAAAACTATTAACTGTCTAGAATAATGTATTCTGAACCCTCAGCAATATGATTACATGCAATGTAATTAAAATAGAGCCAACTTAAAAATGACAATTGCTGAGGTAAATCAACAATTTTTTTTAAAGGATGCCATGCTAATTTTTTTTTAGAATGTCAAGTCATGAGACAAGTTATTTAATGAAGGCAATGTAATCAAGTGAGATAATGATATTAACTGGAAAGTGTTTCAAAACACATAAGTCAGGAGAAATAAAACGTATGCAAGAGGACACACCTTCAGCACTGACGGCTGAACGCACTGACCAGACTGACCCGCGGCGGAAGGAATAATTCCTGTGGGAAGTACTGGAGGTGCAGGATGGACTCACAGACAGTCGACGGGATGCCAGATTGGTGACTTCTTCTACTGGCAAACAAAATGGGGAATGTGAACTTTGGCTTTATAACAAAACAGTTATTATCACATTGCTCTTGTATCACAAATGCATATACTGCTCTCAGACCATAAGGCTTAAATAATTTTGAGTGTACTTAGAAAAGGAAAAATAAAAATTAAAAAAGCCCTACAGAGGAAAGACAGAAACTATCTCCCGAAGTTTTTACAAAAGCAGGACAGAGAATCACTCAATTCAGAATGATTAATTAATCATTTTTTGACACCAACTGACAAACTGCACTTGTGAAGGTTGAAAGTAGTTAATGAAAGATTGGTTGCATTTACTTTAATACACATACTAGATTCAGCAGTTCCCCGAATCATTCATTTAATGTAACTAATGTCCTCCTCTGAAAATGGCTAACTCTAAACTTCAGAAAACAACTTTTCTCTTTCTTTGGTTAGTGTCAGGAAGTGAGAGAGAGACGGAAGGGGGCATATCACCTCATGTCACATAAAATTGTCAATGTTAATTTCAGAGCACATTATTTCCCTGAGACTCAGCCCCCCAAGAAGTCCTGGGTGCAGAGGGCACCTTCTTCTTCCGGCTCTGAGTTGGGTGTGCATGTAGGCTCATAGCAAGCCTCCTGGGTGATGGGGATGGCGGTGATGAGGCTGGCTTCTCGACCAAGACGTTTCTTTTCTTCCTCCTGCTGCAAGTTCTTTAAGATGTGTTCTGCCCTTTGATGGGAGCGGGACACAGCCCGGGCAGAAAAGGATTTCTGTGGAGACATAAAGGCAAGTTCATTTAATAGCAATTCTTCTGCAAGGTCACAGGCTGGGTGCGGTGGCTCACGTCTATAATCCTAGCACTTTGGAAGGCTGAGGCGGGTGGATCACTTGAGGTGAGGAGCTCGAGACCAGCCTGGGCAACATGGTCAAACCCCATCTCTATTAAAAATACAAAAATTAGCTGGGCGTGGTGGCACATGCCTGTAATCCCAGCTACTCAGGAGGCTGAGGCATAAGAATTGCTTGAACACAGGAGGCAGAGGTTGCAGTGAGCTGAGATCATGCTACTGCACAACAGAGCGAGACCCTGTCTCAAAAAAAAATGGAGGACATTTATTTCATAAGGTTAATAAAATTGAAAGTCAGAACCATGGAAAAGAGGAAGAAAGAGAGATCTCTCATATAAGCCAGTTAGTTATATGACTTATTTCATTTCTGTAGCTCAAGTATCTGTCACACTATAAGCACTTAATAATATTTGTGGAAACAAAGTTATGGAATGAAAATTATGAGAGCTGATAGTGTTACTAAGGTTGAATGTAAAATCTGACTCTATTTAACAGTAACCAAGGCATACTGGAAAAATATCAAGAAAAACTCACTCCTCCATAGATGAAGGATCAGGAACAATGAAGAAAAGAAGATTCACTGTAAAATAGCTATTCTATTCATGTCTTAATTATGATGCTTATGCCCAGACAAGCTCCAAGAGCTTTGGAGACAGAGTCAGTGGCCTCTGAGCAGGGAAGTGATCACTGAAGTTCTTCTTTATCCACTTGAAGTAATGTTTATGCACAGTGGCAATTCCAGAACTCTTTGTTGGCTTATAGTCACACAGGGTTCAAGAGACAGGCAGGGGATGTTGATTACTCTTCTACAGGGCTGCATTTGTAGACAATCCCTTTGTGGAGGATCTTAACATAAGACTAAAGGTTTCCTATGTTGAATGGTAGGTTTCCTATGTTGAATGGTAGAGCAGCAATTAAGAGCAATTTTTTTCTTTTTGAGATGGAGTTTCACTCTTGTCGCCCAGGCTGGAGTACAATGGCACAATCTCAGCTCACTGCAACCTCCACCTCCTGGGTTCAAGCGATTCTCCTGTCTCAGCCTGCTGAGTAGCTGGGTTTACAGGTGCCTGCCACCATGCCCAGCTAATTTTTGTACTTTTAGTACAATTCATTTTCAGAGCCAGGTAGCTAAGCTGGTTTATTATATTAAGGCATAAGGTAAGAACTGTGGAATGAGAAAGATAACTGGGTATAAAATCAAGGTACTTGATTTCAAATCCACAGTGAGCTTGGCATACAGATTGTGGCTGGCTCAGATGAACCCACCACCTCTTCAGGAGAAAAACCAAAGATCTTTATGTTGGTGGTTCAGATGCTGAAATTACTGCACATATGGGAGAAGAACCAGGTGTGTATTTCTCTTTGGCAAGGTACCATCAGATATGAAGGTAGAATTAAAATAAAATAGGCATATTGTGATGGGAAAGAGTTTAAAAAACAGTTCTCCAAAGAAAGTGACAAATGCCTAGAAATACTATGAGTAATATGCAAAGATGTTCAAACTAATTTCATATATTCAACTAAAATTTTCAAAGAAGTGTGAATAAAATAAACAGTAAGTTGTTTTGGCCATTCAAAGTGGCAATTAAAATAATAACACTAGTTAATAAGATACTTTTCAGTTCTATAAGGACAAAGTAATATAACTTTTCTGGGGATATTTTGTGAGATGCATCAAAAACCTTTAATGGTTATTATTTTATTATTGCCATAAATCCCATAGGAATTTATGCAAGGAAACAATGATAAATTTGTGCAAAGAGGTGTTCTTTTTTCTATTTTTGCTTTATTTTCCAAATTTTCTACATTACTCTTGTAATTTAGAAAAATACTATTAAACAGGTGAAAAAGGCATATTTTGAAGATCAATTGTTTCAAAAGGTGCATATTCTTGTTTTTTGTCTATAAATGGACTGTGTTCTAAATCTGACCATTTATGAATTATATTACATATAGCAGTAGTAAGAGCAGGGGTCTCAGAGTGATGTCTGTGATGATGATACTGATGATCAGCAAAATGAAGAATAAACTCAGGTTCAAACAAGGAAATAGCTGCCAACTCTCTTCTTTTTCTTATTTTTTTCAGGGCCAGGGTCCTTAACTTGGCTTATGTCTCATTGGTTAAATGAGTATGCTCGTTTTGTAATAAATAGAGGCAAAAGGGCTACCTTTGGCCAAGAAATCAATGCCTAATGCTTTTAGTAGCTTTAACAGGTGACTTCTGCTTTGATTATAAAACAAGACTTTTTTTTTTTTGAGATCTGCAAGTGCTTGCTACTCAATATTATTCTCTCTATTATATTCACAAGGACAAAGACCTTTTGTGCTGACTTTCTGTGTTATTATTTCATTCTTATGATGAGAATGAACAAACTACCACATAATTGTTCTCTTTTACGTGTACACTATGGAACCTGGAAGTGTCTGTTACTCACAGACTGGTCTTCATTAATGGGGTCCTGGACACTCCCGCTGCACTGAGGAACCCACGGTGGGTCAAACATTGGGACGGATGGCATTCCAAGCACCGGCGAGGGAAGGGTGAAATTGATACTGGGAGGCGGAATCTGTTAGTTGACATCAGAAAAATTAGGTGAGAGGAAATAAAAGCTAGAATGAGGCTGAAGTATAATGATGACACAGTCTGTCTCAGGAAGTGTTAATGATCCAAGTGACTTCGCACAGAATGAACAAGAATTTTAGAAAAGGGCTATTTGCCAAGATTTTCTGTTATAGAGCACAAGATGAACCTATCTGGGCCTCAGTTTACTATTTCATTAATGGCTTTCAATCAAATGATCTCTATTTGAGTTTATCATCCCACCCTCCAAAACACACCTGTAAGTTTATATATAGCAAAATGTTTAGAAGATAATTCCCCAGACTTTCATATGCTTACCTCTGGGAATGCTGCTGAGATTTTGCGGTTTATAGAGACTTGATTTTCTTACTCTATATTCTTCTATATTTTAATTTTTTAACAGTAGGAATGCATTCATATATGTTAGGTTTACTTATATAATCAGAGAGAAAAAAGAAGAATATCTTTGGCCACATACTGTGACTTTGAGGTTCAAGGGTTTAAACAAACCTTGGGTTGGGTTTGCTAATGTAACTCCTCTGTGAGAAGTATCCCTCACCTTAAAAATCTGCTGTGCCCCTTCCTCCATCCGGGGCCAGACCTGATAGCGAAACCTCCACAGCGTGTGGAACTTGAGGACAGCGTTCAGCCTCTGCACGGTCTCCGGGTGGTGGAACTCTGACATCAGCATGTCGGACACGGCCTCAGGGACCTTCACTGCACACAGCAGGAACATGGCAGCTAGAGACAGTCAACAATTCATCAGCTATGCTTTTAAAATATTGCTTAGTTCCTGGGGTTGGGGAGAAGTGGAAACTGCTTCTATCTTCTGAAAATGACTCCTGAGCTATATGGAGCTAGGCTACCAGCACTGGAAAAAGCAAACCTTCTTTGTACCACCCACAGCCTTCCAATAGTTGGTGCGAGGGCAGCAACAACATGACATTTCAGTAGAATCACTCATTCTAAGCAAAGTTTCCTTTGACTCACAGTGAAAAGTGAATGCCAGAGAAAGCAAATGAAATTTTAAAAGTACATCCTGAAATATGTTTTTTAGGAGATAGCTAGAGTCATCTCTTAGTAACCCAAGGACAATAAATAAAGTTATCCTTTAACAACTACCTCATTTACATTAGCTATATTTTAAAAATTCCACATCATAGACTCTATTAGAAACATATATCCTTCCCAGAGATAGAAGAGGTTGAGAAGCCAAAAGAGATTTAATGAGTCATAATACCATGAAAAATTATTGTGAAAAGCCAAATATCAGTAAGTGAAAGGCCAGGTTCCATGATAAGTTATAAAGTTAATGAATAATAAGCTTTATAAATAAACTTTATAATACAGATAGAGGAGCCAGCGGCAGTTATAAAAACATACCCTACATGAGTATGTCATGAATCTCTCATGTTCTCTTTCACAGAGCCTAACAATGTGCTTAGGCAGTTGTGCCAGAAGAAATGGGGTTAAATCCTAGTCGCTCTGATACTTCTCTGCCATGAGATCTTGGGCAAGCCTCTTAACTTCTCTTAGCTTCCGCTTTTCTTTATTGGTGAACCTCCCAATAAGAACAATAATGATAATACTAATACCTGCTTCCAAAGTTGTTTTTAGAATAAAATAAAAGAATATATGAGAAAGTGCTTTGTGAAGTGAAAAGTACAATGCATTTCTAAAGTATATTGTTTTTTAAAAATAGATGCAATGTAGTTGTAATGGGAAGGGCATCTATCTGTGCAGTCAGAAAATCTGGGTTTGGTTTCCTTGCCCTTTGAGCTATGTGAACTTACATATGTCCTTTCAATTCTCTGACTCAAGTTTGCTCATCTATAGGATGGTTTATCAATAAGATAATGCATATGATCTAGTTCTATAACAAATGCTAGTTATTGTAATCATTATCTTTTGATAATACTTTTCTTTAGCCTACTAGGTGTTTAAGTCTCCACTCTTTCTCCTTTCCTTGCTTTTCTTTAAAATGAAACCTACCCTGCCTCAATTTTTAAACAATAGGCTCATTCTTTAAGTCACTGTAGAGATCTATCTTAATCTCTACTGAAAAAGTTTTCTTGTAATGCTCATGAATCCTCAGAGCCAATGGTATTTGTATGGCATTTGTTTCCTTTCAGTTTTTAATACCTTCATAACAATCTCCTCAAAGAATTATTTTCCTTTGCTTCCACAGCTTGAGATTATTTGAGTTCTGTACTTTTCTGATCACTTTTTCTGGCTGGTCTTCCTCCTTTGGTCCTCTAGATGTGGAGAAGACCAGTGGCTTAGTGGTCATTCCTCATCTTTCTTCTCTACTGACCCTCTCCCAGAGAGCCCATCTACTCTCATTATTTCAGCTGCCATGTATATCAACTTGTTCCCTAAGTTTACCTCTAACTTTGGCCTTCTTCTTTAGTTTCAGTGTCATGTCACCAATCATATATTACCAACTCTCCTTCATCTAAAAATTACTATGTCTTTTTGAAAAAAATTTAAAAATTTATTTTAAAAATATGTACATAATACTTGTACACATGGAGTACATGTGGTATTTTGTTATATGAATAGAATGTAATGATCAAGTCAGAGTATTTAAAATATCCACCACCTTGAGTACTTATTATTTCCATGTGTTGGAAACATTTCAAGTCTTTTCTTCTAGCTATTTTAAAATATACAATGCTCTGTTATTAACGATAGTCACACTACTATGCTTTTGAACATTAGGACTTATTCCTTTTATCTAACTGTATGTTTGTACCCATTAGCCAACTTCTCTTCATCCTTCCTCTACAACAAAACACTATTTTTAAAACCAAAGTATTCCACATATTGCTGCAGTATCAAACTTAGTAACAATTCACACTCTGTATACAACATTGCTATATGGCTCAGAAACCACCACTGTTTTTTCACAATTCAGTGGAAGGTCCACAATCATAAGCTTGTCATTCAAAGTCTGTTACAAGCTGAGTCCCACTCACCTTTCTAATATTATGGACTTGTGACCCCTCTACAAAAACCATGGTAGCCATGTTAGTCTTCAGTCTCCTCAGGCTTTCCAAAAAGCCCAGTGCACTTCCACATTCACCCAGTTGTTGTTTTTTGTTTTGTTTTGTTTTGTTTTTGAGACAGAGTCTCACTCTGTCGCCCAGGCTGGAGCGCAGTGGCACGATCTCGGCTCTCTGCAAGCTCCGCCTCCCGGGTTCATGCCATTCTCCTGCCTCAGCCTCCCCAGTAGCTACAAGTGCCTGCCACCATGCCAGGCTAATTTTTTTTTGTATTTTTAGTAGAGATGGGTTTCACCATGTTAGCCAGGATGGTCTCGATCTCTTGATCTCGTGATCCGCCCGCCTCGGCCTCCCAGTTTTGCACCCACCATCTTCCCTTCCTGGCTAACTTCTAAGTGTTCTTTAAAGCCCCATCCACCTGTTTATATTTTCCATGGAAGTTTCCATGACTATCCCACATTCGGGGAGTGTGCCATTCCCTGAACTCCTATAGCGCCCTCTGAGAAGCAAAAACCTAAGCTTTAATGTGAACAAAGATATTTTACCAATATATTTATTGCAGTATGGTATAAAAGAGCAAAAGGCTGGACTCCACCTAAATTTTCATCAATAGATCTTGTTTAAATTACGATTATGTCTATTCACTCAGTGGAACATTTTGTAGCCATTAAAAAGAGAAGAGGTAAAACTATAAACTGATTGTTTTTTATTTAAAAACAGTCTCCTAGATATAATGAAAAAAATTCAAAGTGGACTTACAGTATGTCCCATTTGCATGAAAAACAAAACATGCAATATATAACTTACATATATACATACATATATATGTGTGTGTGTGTGTGTGTGTGTGTATATATGCACACACACACACACACACACAGTTTACCCTAGAAGGATCCCTGAGAAACTTAAAAATTGTTGCCTCTGGGGAAAGGAACGGTGCGGGGAGGGGGAAGGGGGCTGGGGTATGGGGAGGGGGGGCGGGCCATAGGAGAGAGGGCAATACTTTTAACTTCATACAATTTTGTATTACTTGAATTTTTATCACGTGTATTTTGAAATTAAAATAACCACATACAAATTTAGGGATCTGTACAAAAAGTGGAAAAATGAAGAATACACATTTTGCCTCTATCACTAACTAGCTATGTGGCCTTGGACAAATCACTTAAATTTTAATACATTTGCTTTGATATTACCTTTTGGACACAGAACATTACTCACATAAGATTTGATAAAGTTAATTATGGTGGTGCATGTTAAATCTAGGAGATGACACAAAAAAGAATTTTGTTTCTTGTGAAATACAGTGAAAGTGCAGGATCTGGGGAAAATCATTCTCTATAATTTGGTAACACCCTGAGAGAGACATATGCTTTGGTGCAGACCATATGGTGAAATTGGAAGGGAGCACACAAACCCTGGGTCTACCTTCCTATAGCACACAGCTCTAGAGTCTACAGTTATAGCAATTGCCATTAACTTGACCTAGGAGCAAAAATAGAATGAAAGCACTTCTCTCCTATTTAAACACTTGGATCAGTAATGGCAGTGGCAGCAGGCACAGGGTTCCAGGTGGTCTTTCTTTACCTGCTGCCCCTGCCATGTGCTCATCCATGCTGAGCAGGAGCTCCCAGGCAGCCGGCTGGATGTCTCCGTACATCTCCTCTGTCAGAATTGGTGCTGCCTTGATTAACAGAGATAAGGGAGCAGGCGACAAGCTCATCACCTGGGAAAAGATGGAAATCATGTTTTAAAATCTTTTAAGACAGTGAATACTGCACTTCTCTTGAAATTTAAAAGCCACTTCCCCTCTCTCTGCTTGCCTTAAGTGACCTTAAAATGCTTTCTAAAATGGGAGCATATTTAGTTGACATGGCATATGATAGATAAGCTTTATACCTTATAACTGAAGCATAATTAGAAAAAAATACATTAATTTTATGACGTTTTCACCACAAAATTGCTTTGCAACCACCAAGGAGTAAACTATAGATTGAGTACAACTCCACAAGAAAAGAAAAACCCCAGGAAATACATCTTTGTGTTAAAAGTCTTCATAGATTTTTAAAGGATCCTGTTTTCCTTCCTAATAGTAGATTTCCACCGAAAACTATAAGCAGCCTGTAATTGATGAAAAAGTCCATTGTGAACATGCATGGCATTTTCCTTTGAAATACATAATACATTGTGGTTATTGCCCCAGATTAACCCACAAAATCCTATTTAATCCATTATTTCTGACAATTTGGGTGACAAATGTAGGTTCTAGACAAGTCATCATCATTTCAAATTCCAGAAAAATATGAACAATTTTTTTTGGGGGAGAAGATAATGATTTAGAACTTATGTTGTAATAACAGTATAACAATGTGTCAAGCACTGGATAAATAGGTACATGTACCATTTTCTTTAATCCATGCAATAAGTCCTTGGGACAGGTCTAGTGTTGTAACCCCCATTTTATAAATGAGGTGACTAAGATCAAGAGAAATTAAATAACTTGCCCAAGGTCCCAGGGCCAGAGCAGCAGACATGGGATATGAACCCAGACTGTCTCATTCCAAAACCCATAAGTGTCACTGTTACACACATGTGGGAATATACACATGTGGGAAGTTAGCTCTCCTGCAATGAGGACATTGGGGAGAGCTGTAGTTCGAAGCAAAGTTCCCAAGTCTTGTCTGTGGAAGCTGGCTATCTAGCAAGAAGAGATTTTTTTTTTCTTTGCACACTTGGTGGCACTCTTGCTCACCAACTGAAGGGGCTTTATGCCAACACTGTACCAACTGACGTTGTATGTCCCAAACATTAGTAAATAGGCTGTCTGGAGTCCCCTCCCTGTTAAAAGTTCCATGAATCCTTCTGATCCAGCTACCAATACCTGAAGTCTGATGTACTTCAGCATTCCGGAATCTTTTTTTCCTTCCAGATTGGCATCTGAAACTCTCTTCTTTAGAGAAGGTGTCCTCAGGCACGACTTATCTGAGCACTGAAAAGAACAGGGATATGTAATGAAGAGTGGTGTGTTTTCTAAAAACCCAACAGTGCTATATGTCCCCGCAATTCTCCAGGCAACCATCTTCTAGTGGAAGGGATAATTAAAGGCCTTTTTGTGGGTCCACATTTTCTAAAATTTATAAAAGCAGTTAATTTTATAATTAAAAATTAGCTTAGAGATATTGAGTAATGAATTCCTCTTTGACCTTTGAGGAAACTGGGATCCGGAGAGGTGGAGGAACTTGACTGAGTTGCAAAGCTAGTTATTAGCAGAAAAAGGAAAGGACAAGGATTTCCCCATTTCCATTTCAGGGCTAATTATATTTCATCAAGCAGTTAGAAAACACAAATCTTTTAAAATATTTAGTCAGATAAAATCCACTCTATCCAATAGTCCCTTCATAGGGTTGGATGCTGCAAGTTGCACGACTTGGTCATAAAGGAGAGAAAACATTTCAAGAGAAGTGTTAGGAAGTTAAAGGTCAAATACAGGACTCGTCAAGGAAGCATGAGCTCATAGTATCCATTATCAAGGACTGAGTTGTACAGGCAAAATGATTTCTTTTCAAAAACCATACTCTTCTGTAAGAGACAGCAGCTCTTCTTAAAAATTGTCTCCTCAACCAGGTGATTCATCTACGTAAGGATGAATAAGACAATTTCTTCCTCTAACTCCTTAAATGCCAAGGGATGGACTGAACAATGCAGCTGGGAGAAGGATTGAACCTAATGAAGGCAGGCTTATTTATCCAGAGTCCTGATTCTTCCTATTTTTGCACTCCAGGCTGTGCAAAGAGGGAATCGTTCTCCTCACACAGAATAAATGCTCATTTGTTTTTCCAGTGCCATGTCAGTGAAACACTTTCTCCCTCTAGCCAAGGGAAAAAAAACTGAACTTCTTAAGAATTTTTGAACAGAGCTTCATAGTGTTACAGATAAAGACATTTTGAAAGAAAAGGCAAATCTAAAAGTGCATGGATATTCCAAGAAAGTCTTTCAAAACTCTGACAAAAAGACCCAAGAAAATGCAGCTATTATGTGACGAGTATAGAACCAACTTTTAAAATGAACCTACTTGAAAACAAGTGAATCAGGGCTCTTGCTGTGCATTCTAAAGAAAAAATCATGGAGGTGCATATGTGGGAACACATATTATTTGGGAAGATAACTATTGCTTTGCTTTTCTCCCCTGTGAATGTGAAAGCCATATATAGCATAAATAACATGCCCATTTTATATAATTTGAAAACTGTTCTAAAATCATATATAGTAATAGTTTTCCATATTAATGTAGAGGTGTATCTGACCCTTGCAAAAGAGTCAAGATACTAAAAACGGGCACCTCTCTGTTTTATTATTTATATTTATAAAATAATAAATGTACCCCTACTTGCACTCATTCTCTCTCCTGCCACCCTGTGAAGGGCTGCCTTCCACCATGATTGTAAGTTTCCCAAGGCCTTCCTAGCCATGAGGAACTGTGAGTCAATTAAGCCTCTTTCCTTTATAAATTACCCAGTCTAGGGTATTTCTTCATAGCAGCATGAGAACAGACTAATACAATCCCCAACTCAATGATAGCCATTATTAGGTTCCTTTCAGCCTTTTCCCCCATGCATCTTAGCACAACGGTGATGATGCTATGTGTGGCACACAATTTCAAATGATTCATTTTACTATGATTTCATAAAGAGTATTTTTCCATTACAATTATTTAAAAATATGATTCTTAAATTTTGCAAATATTTTACCACTTTCTCTTTTGGTTGGACATTTTTTCTCCAGGAATTCTTTTGAACAACACTTCTTGATTAAATTACAGGAATTTTAACCAGGCAGATACAGGAAAATACTCAACACACCAAAAAAAAAAAAAAAAAAAAAAAAAAAAGGTGAGCATCTATATTTGTCCCTGATACTCTGTGTTTCTGCCTACCAGGAACAGAAAGTATAAGTCAAGCTCCTCAAATATTTAATATCCTACCATGTTGCCTTAGGAAGCATGGTGGGTTCTGCTGGCCTCATGATACTTAGGGTGCTTGTTTTAGTGGAAAAGGAAGGAAGCTGGAAGGGCTTTCACATCAAGGTGATAAGCTAGTAACTCTTTTTTAATGACTTGATTAGAAGATAGATATCACAGAGATGGGGGTATATGTGTGATGGGTTTGGGTACACTCTTGTAAAGGTCTTAAAGTCCCTCTACTGGTGTGACTCCTAACTCAGACTACTGGAAGGAGCAGGAGACTAGCTCCAAAGGCATCTACTAGTGGTCCTTTGAAGAGTTATAGATTTCACTGGACTACAAGATGCACCTAGTGGTTGAAATGACACATCAAGCAGGGATCTGTAGAGAAACTCAAGACTAGCAACCCAAGACCAAAGGACAGAATAGTGATAAATTCTGGAAACAACAGTGATAAATTCTGTCCTTTGGTCTTGGGTTGCTAGTCTTGAGTTTCTCTACAGTTCCCTGCTTGATGTGTAATTTCAACCACTATGTATATCTTGCAGTTCAGTGAAATCTCAAACTCTTCAAAGCACCACTAGTAGATGCCTCTATTAGTGATAAATAGAGATTACTGATAAATTCTGTCCTTTGGTATTGATAAATTAGTGATTAATTCCTCTACTCAGTCATTGTTGAGGTGGTTCTACAGAGGGAGCTGTGTTCAATGGGAGGCAGTTATGCAGCCTCATGCTCTGTCAGGGATACTTGGGAATCCCTGCTATGGGATAGGGTAGAACTTGGACCAATGATATTTTTTCCTATGCATATGTCTTAGAAAAATCCATCCTAGTTGACTCTGTGACTCCTCTCGGCATCCTGACCACTTTTGATTAGATTACCAATGCAAAACCAATTTTTTGACTGGCTAAGGATTTATCACTTGTGGTGTTTGGCCCAAAAGAGGAGGAGATGGCCCCCTCAAATTCTTGTCCTAGGGAATTAAGAGAAAGAGAGTCTGAATCATTTAGTGATGGTTGCTGTGCAGAAAAATAATGATGCCATCTTGAAATTTTCAGTCTCTGTACAAGATGAATACAGTAACAGGAGCTGGCCAGGGGATAGAATGTTTGTACAGATGGAGATGATTCAGAAAGAAGCAGAGATAAAAGACTATGTTCATCCTGAAATGGACAGCAGCTTTGGTTCTCATTCCCCTGAGGTTTAGCTGTTTCTTTTCCTGTCCCCAGTTTCATGAGATTCTACTGTATCCTTTGAAGAATCTCCCTAATTGTTTGAACAAGTTCAATCTTCTGTTCCTTACAACAAAAGATTATTGACTAGAGAGGAATAATAATGGTTTTAAGTAAAATTTTGCCTATTCATTGAATAATTCAAGAATATTTTTTGAGTTAACCATAAGCCAGAAACTAGACTAACTTCTGGAGTAGGTGCCTGCACTCCTAGAGAAGTGTAGGAAAGACAGATGACAAACAAGTAAACGAATGAAAAGTCAAGATAAATAGAAAAGCAAATTCATGCATGAAGGAGGACTCAGTGTGGAAATAACAAGGTATTTATATATTTCTTCTTCTTTTTTTAATTCTATAATAATTGTAACACTATAACAAGGTGTTTAAAATTTGGGGAAATTGAAGTCAGCCTACTGGCTCTCTGAGAAAGGGATTTCCTCACGTTTCTGGGAAGAAGTTTATGCCAACAGAAATGCAGTATTTCTCAAAAGGTAACCTAGATAGACTCTTCATGCCTTATACACCTTTAATACATGAATTATGTAAGTTATAGTGGACAGTCATCCTGGCCCATGAAATTAAGATCCAGGGCCTGGTCTTGGCCTTAAAATAATGTTGTTCATAGATAGCTTTAGGAACAATGTTGGTTCTGCAGGAAGTCAGTTGACCTCTTGACATTTGCACTGGAATTTGCTTTATGGAATTTACCCACACTGTGTCCTTTATTTTTTTGAGCATGTATCACAATTTGTTCCCCTCTCCTTTTTGGTTGAAAGAGGAAAAAATTTAATCTGCTCCTTTTTAAATTAACAAGCATTAATTAAACATTTATCCTATTTATAACATAGCTTTGGACAAAGTACAGACACAGAGGAAAAATCTCAGAATTCTTTGGTAAAGGTGATATATACATGTAGAATGACAGTTTATTTTTTAAAAACCCTCAAGTTTGGAAGCACACTAAAATAGACTAACAGATTGTACAGTGAGTCCCTGAGCATTGAAATGTAGATTAGCAAATTGATCAGAATTAGATGGGTTACAAAATGTACTAGCTGCCACAAATATACTCTGCCATAAAAAACCAATTAAAAAGAAAACAGGAATGGAATATCAATTGCTCATAAGACACAATTCTAATCAGAATACTGCTTTTACTCTTGCTTTATTGCCTACTCTGTTTTCATTTTTCATCTGGAAATGTGGGCATTGTTCGTTTATCTGGCAGATTCACAACAGGCAAATGAAAAGTATCATGAGAGAAAGCAAAGAGCTTGTGGAGGAGGCTAGCATTTTGGAAATAAAATGTTTATCACAGAGGAGTCAATTCATCTTTTCAGCTCTCTACCTGAATGACTAATTTCAATATGTTAAAGTTAGAAGCACTTATTCATTCTTTACTTTCCCTTTTCTTTTCAGAAATGTAAGCAATAGCAGAAGGTTGGTAAGCCTTTTCTACTGCTTCAGGCCAGAGGCCTGGTTGAGGCAGAGTGGAGGGCACTCATGAAACACCCTAGGACTACAGCTCTACTCACTCACTTAATATTAAGCTCTACTATTATATAAGTGAGTACTCTGTTAGGTTATCATGCAGGATACAAAATGTGAAAGACTTCCTCAGTTCTCAAAAAGCTTATAATTAAGTGCAAGAACATGACACTGCTCACAGGATAAAATGAAAGCCTTCCCATGGTCCCACATGGTCTGGTCTCAAGCTGCCTGTGCAGCTTCATCACGCACCACAGTCCTCTGTGCTCCAGCCATGGCCCTTCATACTCACCTCTTCTCGCTGGCTGGCAAATCTGTATCCAATTAACATCTATGCATCCTTTAGTCAGAGCTCACCTGTCACTTTATTGGAAAGGCTGTCTTTTATTTTCCCCTACAAGACCAAAGCCTCATTCATAAGCTCTCTTAGCACGGTGTAGCTCTCCATTATTTCACTTACTGCAGATGTAATTTTACATCAATTTGGGAGGTTTATTTGATCAATATCTGTCTTACACTAGATTATGTGCAGTATATGAGGGTACAAACTGTGTTTTTTTTTTTTTTGCCCATTATTGTACCTAGCGCAAAGTATGGGCTCAGCATGGTCCACAGGTTCTTTAAAAGTCTGTTGAATAGATGAATGGCTGGCTGCCTGGATGGATGGATGGATGATTGAAAGAAGAATGAGAAAACATGAGTAAAATACCATTATAATTTAGTTGAAGAAGGAAGTAAGGAAAATAACATTTAGTGTCCATCTGCAGTAGGCCCTGTGCTTAACACTTGAAGAATCAAAAAAGTTTCATGGAGGAGATGGCATTTAAGTTGGATCTTAAAGAATGTTTGGGTTGGGCTATGCTAGATTAGAGGCCCAGTGCCAGCAAAAAATATAGCAGTAAGAAATTCTGAAGTGTGTATGGAGAACAATAATCAATAATTCAGGGTCACATATTTTTGAAACTTTCAACATATATGGTTTTAACCTAAAGCTAAGGGAGTTTTTATAGTAAGAAAGAATTTACATAAATAAAAATAGAGATTTTCTTTAAATGCAGTGTCATTTATATTTGAAATATATATACAATGTATATACATATACATGTATGCACACACAAACATATTTATTTTTTTTCTTTTTATGTCATTATTTAGTAGTTTATTTGTACCCCACATTGTTCTATTCTCCACCTTCATTCCCCTCAGAATTTGTATTATTTGCATAACATGAAATGCAAGACAGTCTAATTTAAAAAGCCCTGACTCTGATGTTCCATATTTCTAAGGTTAAAGTCTAGCTAAATACATTATAGATATAAACTTGGATAATCCCAACTTTCTGAGCCCCCACAGTTGAAAAACCTGTAAAATGGGGATAAAATAACTCTTGCAATGGTTTTTAAGAATCAAAAGGCACTTGTCAATGAAATGTACTTACTTTATACCCTCACACATACATTTAGAAAAAATACTAAAAGATCATACCCCATAGGATGAACTTGCACACTTATGAGGTATATCAGATATGTAATTTTAAAAGAATATTTTGTATTATTAAAAATTTCTTCAATGAACATGTATTTCTTTCATAATAAAAAAGTTGTAATTAAAAAAATCCCTTTGTGAGCACGAAGGTATAACAAATTGCTACACGACTCAACTGTGGATTTTTGTTGTTATTGCTCATATTCTCTCATTGTTTGATGTATATATTATTAAGCAATAATATATACCCCTTCCCCAGCCCAAACCTGGTTTGCAAATTCCTTAGAAAGATTTTCTGCTTCTAGTTTTTTTTTTTCTTAACAGAATATCTAGCCTAATATTGTGCCAACAGAGGACACATAATAAATGCCTGTTGAAATGAATAGGTGTTATATAAAAATCTCTTTGCAAAACCACTTAGGAAAAGCAGCTGCAGGGGCAGCCACAACATTCAGTCAGGCATCTTGGCTGTGATGCCTGTTCAGGGGCAGGTGGAAAATTCAGGCCTTCCCTGGCAGGAGCACAGCAGCCCTGGTCACTGTCTTCATCTCCTGCCAGCTCAGCTGCTCAGGGTAGTTTTCAGAAAACGGCAGCTGAATACTTGAAAAATGTAATAGTTTCTTGAAGCAATTTCCTTTAGTCTGATTTGACCTAGATGACTCTTTTACTTGGCTGTGGACAGTGGGCCCATTTATGCATGTTTTTTAGTACATAGTTGTATTAGTTTCCTGTTGCTGCTGTAACAAGAGACCAGAACCTTCAGAGCTTAACATGACACAAATTTATTATTTTACAATTCTGGAGGTCAGAGGTCTAAAATGGATTGGCAGGGCTGTGGTTGCTTCTGAAGGCTCTAGGAGATAATCCATTTCCTTGTCTTTTCTAGCTTCTAGAGGCTGCCAGCATTTCTTGGCTCATGGCCCTGCATCACACTGACCTCTGCTTTTCTCACGACATTTCCTTCTCTGCCTCTGACCCTCCTGACTCCTTTTTCCACTTATAAGGACCCTTATGATGACATCAAGCACAGCTGGATAATTTAGGACACTCTGCCCATTGTAAAATTTTCAATCACATCTGCAAAATCTCTTCTGCCATGTGAAGATATTCACAATTTCCAGAGATTAGGACGTGAATGTCTTTGTGGGAGAGGCATTATTCTGCCTACCACAATAACGTATTCATCATCATCATCATCATCCCTATGCATTCATATTTATTTACAGAATAAGACAAAACCTGAAGAAAGATTCCACGTTTACTCATGGACAAGAAGACAAAACATTTGTCTTTCTTGTACATCTCTTCTGCTTTTATTTAGATGCACACAGACCTGATTGTTACAATTGCATTTGCTTGAAAATTCTTATTTCCAGAGAAGAAATTGTTAGGACACCATGTTCCTAGTATTGGAATATCATTCAATGGTCGTTTACTTACTTCTTTCTGTTTCTTGCCCCGGAGAGCCACATTGCTGATGTTGCTGCTTTCCCTCAGGGAGTCCACACTGTCTCCATAGAGTAGCTTGATGGCTCTGACCAGTCGGGCACAGGAGCGGCTGTGGTGCAGGTAGCAGTGGGGATGGCAGTAGTCAACGTGAGTGCAGATGAAACTCTGCTGATTGCACAGCAAGATCATCACCTGGAATACAAACATTCCTGAGACTCAGCCAGGCAACCAGGGTACAGATAAACTGAACATATCTATGGGGTGGAAGATGGGAAGTCAGAATGTCAGCTTCCCTGGATGTGTCTTGAAATTGCAATGATCCAATAATTCCCAAAGGAGAACAAAGGGTTCTTTATCCACTTGGCCTTTTGTTCTCCCTCCATTCATACTTGATAGAAGGATCTCTTTGAAACATTAAAAGGTTAACAGGTCTTCAAAAACTTAAAACAATTATTGTGGAGTGTATGGTTTCCAAATATTCTCAAATGGAGATTCTGAACTTAAAACTAAATTTTTTTCCAGCTCTTATGTTGGGGAAGGAACCAGATGGAAGGGCACAGACTGGTGAGAAATTCTGTCCCAGAGGATCTGGCTGACCTTTGACAGCTGTGGGACACCTTTAATGCCAGCCTACCCATGTAGGACTTGAAAACATTTCCACTTCTTCTCCTCTGGCCAATAATCTTCAACTAGAACTGGAACCTTACTGTATAGTCTCATTTCCACTCTCTGCAAAGTGATATTTTTCATCTGGCTTTTAGAACATTCTAGCTCTTCTCTTGTAGCTAAATCCAAATCAAATCCTCACATCTCCTATAATTCTCCCATTAAAATTACAGAAGGGAACTCATTTGATTTAAAGGATATGGTTATTTTAATATAAGGAATAAAGGCCCTTGCATTTGGAACTTCTTAAGGAGCTTTCCTTAAAAGGCAATAGCATATGCAGAGCCACAAGGTCAGTCAATAGTGTGTAGAGTATCTTCTGAATGCTTCCACCCTTCATGAAACTATAATAGTTCCCACCTTGACAACTAACCAGTGAGGGACTGTGTGCCATATTGAACACAAAGAGGGCACAAAGCAAGATGATGTGGGCAAGGCCAATATGTTGATTGCAGCCATGTGAGAGATCCTAAAGGAGAGGACCTAGCTAAGCTGTGCCAGAATTCCTGACCCATAAAAACTATAAGATAATAAATGTGTATTGTTTTAAGCCACTAAGTTTGTGGTAATTTGTATGCAGCACTAGAAAATTAACACATTCCCCCTCTAACCATGTATATATATACACATATATATAACATATATATATATATAATGTATATATAAAAATATATATACACAATTTCCTGCAGGGAGTCCACACTGTCCACACACACACACACACACATAAATATAATATATATATTGTATATACACACGCACACACACGAGTCAGCTCTCCATATCCATGGTTTCTGTATCCGTGGATTCAACCAACTGCAGATTAAAAATATTCAAAAATATCCCCCCCAAAATTGTGTTTTTACTAAATATGCACAGACATTTTTGGGAATCATTATCAATACAGTATAATAACTACTTATATGGAATTTACATTGTATTAGGTATTATAAGTAATCTGGAGATGATTTCGAGTATGTGGGAGGATGTGCATAGTTTATGTGCAAATACTATACCATTTTATATCAGGGGCTTGCTTCTCTGTGTATCCTGGTATTCATGGGAGGCCCTGGAACCAATCCCCATGGATACCAAGGGATGACTATACACATACACACACACACACACACACACATGTGTATACAGGCATACCTTGGAGATATTGCGAGTTCAGTTCCAGACCACCACAATAAAGCAAATGTTGCACTTAAGTGAGTCACACAACTTTTTCTATTTCCCAGTGCATATAAAAATCATGTTTACACTATACCATAGTCAATTAGGTGTGCAATAGCATCATGTCTAAAAAACCAATGTACATACCTTAATTAAAAATGCTTTATTGCTGAAATATGCTAACAATCACCTGAGCCTTTGGCAAGTTATAATTTTTTTTTTTTGCTGGTGCAGGGTCTTGATATTGAGGGCTGCTGACTGATGAGAGAGAGAAGTGGTTGCTGAAAGTTGGGGTGGCTGTGGCAATTTCTTAAATTAGACAATGAAGAAGTTTGGCCCATTAATTGTTCTTTTCATGAAAGGTTTTTCTCTAGCGTGTGATACTGTTTGATAGCATTTTACTCACAGTAGAACTTCTTTCAAAATTGCGATCAACCCTCTACAACTCTGCTGCTGCCTTATCAACTTAGTTTATGTAATATTCCAAATTATCTGTTGTCATTGCAATAACGTTCATAGCATCTTTACCAGGAGTAGATTCCATCTCAAGAAATTACTTTCTTTGCTCATCCATAGAGGTACTTCCTCACCCATTCAAGTTTTATCATGAGATTGCAGCAATTTAGTCACATCTTCAGGCTCCACTTCTAATTCTAGTTCTCTTGCTAGTTCCACCTTATCTGCAGTTACTTCCTCCACTGAAGTCTTGAGTTCCTCAAAGTTATCCATTAGGGTTGGCATCGACTACTTCCAAACTCCTGTTAATATTGATATTTGATCTCCTCTTGTGAATCACAAATGTTCTTTTTTTTTTTTTCTTGAGACGGAGTCTTGCTCTGTCGCCCAGGCTGGAGTGCAGTGGCGCAATCTCAGCTCACTGCAAGCTCCGCCTCCCGGGTTCACGCCATTCTCCTGCCTCAGCCTCTCCGAGTAGCTGGGACTACAGGCGCCCGCCACCACGCCGGCTAATTTTTTGTATTTTTAGTAGAGACGGGGTTTCACTGTGGTCTCGATCTCCTGACCTCGTGATCCACCCGCCTCGGCCTCCCAAAGTGCTGGGATTACAAGCGTGAGCCACCACGCCCGGCCCACAAATGTTCTTAATGACATCTAGAATGGTGAGTCATTTCCAGAAGCTTTCAATCTACTTTGCCAAGATCCATCACAGGAATCCCTATCACTGTCTGTGGTGGCAGCTATACCCCTGCAAAATGTACTTTTTTTTTTTTTTGAGACAGAGTCTCACTCTGTTGCCCAGGCTGGAGTGCAGTAGCACGATCTCGGCTCACTGCAAGCTCCGCCTCCCAGGTTCACGCCATTCTCCAGCCTCGGCCTCTCTAGTAGCTGGGACTACAGGCGCCTGTCACCACGCCCAGCTAATTTTGTTTTTTATTTTTAGTAGAGACGGGGTTTCACCGTGTTAGCCAGGATGGTCTTGATCTCCTGACCTCGTGATCCGCCAGTCTTGGCCTCCCAAAGTGCTGGGATTATAGGTGTGAACCACTACACCTGGCCACAAAATGAACTTCTTAAATCATAAGACTTGAAAGTCAAAATTACTGCTTGATCTGTGGGCTGCAGAATGGATGCTGCGTTAGCAGGCATGAAAACATTAATCTTCTTGCACACTTCCATCAGAGCTCTTGAGTGACCAGCCACATTGTCAATAAGCAGCAATCTTTTGAAAGAAATTTTTTTTTTTTTCCTGAACAGTAGATCTCAACAGTGGACTTAACATACTCAGGAAACCATGCTGTGAAACAGATGGGCTGTCATCCAGGCTTTATTTTTCCATTTATAGAGCTCAGGAAGAGTAAATTTAGCATAATTCTTAAGGGCTCTAGAATTTCAGAATGGCAAATGAGCACTGACTGAAACTTCAAGCTGCCAGATGCATTAACCCCTAACAAGAGAATCAGCCTGTTCTTTTAAGTTTTGAAGCCAGGTATTGACTTCTCTCTAGCTACGAAAGTCCCAGATGGCATCTTCTTCTACCAAAAGGCTCTTCTACATTAAAAATCGTTTTATAGTACAGCCACCTACATCAATGATCCTGGCTAGATCTTCTGGATAACTTGCTGCAACTTCTACATCAGTACTTGCTGCTTCACCTTGCGCTTTTATGTTATGGAGATGGCTTGTTTGTTTCAAACTCATGAAGCAACCTCTGCTAACTTGAGACTTTTCTTACACAGTTTCTTCACCTTTCTCATCCCTCACAGAACTGAAAAGAGTTAAAACCTTTCTGTGAATTGGGCTTTGGGTTTAAGAGAATATTGTGGCTGGTTTGATCTTCTGTCCAGACCACTAAAACTTTCTCCATATTAGCAATTACACTGTTTCACTTTCTTATTGTTCGTGTGTTCACTGGAGTAGCACTTTTGATTTCCTTCAAGAACTCTTCCTTTGAAATCACGACTTGCCTGTTTGGTACAAGAGGCCTAACTTTCAGTGCATCTTGGCTTTCAACATATCTTCTTCACTAAACTTAATCATTTATAGCATTTGATTTAAAGTGAGAGATATACAACTCTTCCTTCACTTGAACACTTAGAGGCCATCGTAGGGTTATTAATCGGTCTAATTTCAATATTGCTGTGTCTCAGGGAATAGGGAGGCCCTAGAAGAGGGAGAGAGACAAGCAGCAGCTGGTCCATGGGGCAATGAGAACACACACATTTATTGATTAAGTTCAACATTAATATGGGTGTGGTTCACGGTGTCCCAAAACAGTGACAATAATATCATCAAGGATCACTGATCACAGGTCACCATAAAAAATGATAATCAAGAAAAAGCCTGAAATATTGTGAGAACTACCAAAATGTGCCACAGAGGCACAAAGTAAGGACATGCTATTAGAAAAACAGCACCAACAGACTTGCTCAATGCAGGATTGCCACAAACCTATAGTCTGTAAAAAATGCGATATCTGCAAAGCACAGTAGAGTGAAGTACCATAAAATGAGGTATGCCTGTATACGCACAGACATGATACATAAATATACATATTTGAATGCATAAGACAGTGAGGCAGTCAGGATGAAGGGTATGATGTGGAGAGAAAGGATGTTCGCTGAGGTGAGGACAATGGGAGGACACACCACATTTCTCCTTGAGACATTTGCTGCATCTTAGGCATAACTGGCCAAGAAGCTAGGCAGAGCCTTAGGCAATCTCATGGGGGCTAGGAGGTAAAAATTAGAATTTGGAATTACCAAAGAAGGGAGAAACTGAATAGTCTAGATCCTGTGGAGAAATGAGGTCCAAATAAGTCAGACTGACACTGGGTGACAGTTTTCCCTTCTAGGCACTGGCTGATTGAGTAGCTAAAAAGAGAAGCAAAGACCAGCTGACGAATAGAGTAGAGATGTTGGCAATTTCATTGTGATGGGGAAACACAAATTGTAGTTCGTGACTCATCAAGAATGAGAGGCCCTGTAACATACCCCAGACTCTCACTGGGAGTCTTGGACATCTTCATATCGAAAGGTGTGTGTACGGTGTGTGGAAGGATAGGCTAGAAATAGTCCAAGTCCAGCTAGTATAGTCCCTGACTGGAGTGAGGTGATCTGCTTCTTTGTTGTCTGCCAGAGGACAGAGTGAATCCTCTCTGGAAGGAGAAGACATCAACCAGAGCCTCGGTGCTTTCTTTAAATTAATAAACTTTATGTTTCAGAGCAGTTTTGGCTTCACATTACAATTGAGCAGAAAGTACACAGAGTTCCCACATATACACTGTCTGCATACATGACAACCTCTCCTACTATCAACATCTTGCCTCACAGTGGTACACTTATTACAATCAATGAACTTATATTGACACACCATTATCACCCAAAGTCAACAGTTTACATTGCGGTCCATGCTTTGCTTTGTACATTCTATTAATTTTAACAAATGTATAATGACATTTATCTACCACTGCACCTCCGTAATTTTTTTTTTTTATATTATTATACTTCAGGTTTTAGGGTACATGTGCACAATGTGCCAGTTTGTTACATATGTATCCATGTGCCATGTTGTTTTGCTGCACCCATTAACTCCTCATTTAGCATTAGGTGTATCTCCTAATGCTGTCCCTCCCCCCTCCCCCCACTCCACAACAGTCCCCGGAGTGTGATGTTCCCCTTCCTGTGTCCATGAGTTCTCATTGTTCAATTCCCATCTATGAGTGAGAACATGCGGTGTTTGGTTTTTTGTCCTTGCGATAGTTTACTGAGAATGATGGTTTCCAGTTTCATCCACGTTCCTACAAAGGACATGAACTCATCATTTTTTATGGCTGCATAGTATTCCATGGTGTATATGTGCCACATTTTCTTAATCCAGTCTATCGTTGTTGGACATTTGGGTTGGTTCCAACTCTTTGCTATTGTGAATAGAATTTTTTTTATACACCATGCTCAGTCAATATAATTACAAGGCTTTTAGGAGCAGGACCAAGAAGAGTAAAGAAAATAGATTTATATATTGAAGTTATCAGCTATGGACTTGATCATGATATCTGCACTCCCATGTTTGTTGTGGCACTGTTCACAATAACTAATATTTGGAAGCAACCTAAATGTCCATCAACAGACGAATGAACAAAGAAAATGTGGTACATATACACAATAGAGTACTACTCAGCCATAAGAAAGAATGAGATCCTGTCATTTGCAACAACATGGATAGAACTGGAGATCCTTATGTTAAGTGAAATAAGCCAGCCACAGAAAGACAAACATCACATGTTCTCACTTATTTGTGGGATGATCTAAAAATCAAAACAATTGAACTCATGGACATAGAGAGTTAGAAGGATGGTTACCAGAGGCTGGCAAGGGTAATAGGGGGTTGAGGGAGAGGTGGGGAAAGTTAATGAATACAAAAAAATAGAATGAGTAAGACTTACTATTTGATAGCACAATAGGGTGACTATAGTCAATAATAACTGTACATTTAAAAATAACTAAAAGAATGTAATTGGATTGTCTGTAACACAAAGGAAAAATGCTTGAGGAGATGGATACCCCATTCTTCTTGATGTGATTATTTCATATTACATGCCTGTATCAAAACACCTCATGTACCCCACAAATATACACACCTAGTATGTACTCACAAAAATTAAAAATAATTTTTTAAAAAAATCTGTGATCAATTATGAATACATCACAATGGAAATTTTAAAATATTTTAACTGAATGATATGAACATATCTCAAACCTTGCATGATGCAGCTAAAACTGCTTCTAGATAATATTTATAGCGTTAAATTCATGTTAGCAAAGTTGTTGCAAATCAATCATCTGAGTATCCGTGTCAAGAAGTTAAGAAAAAAACAAAAACAAATTAAACTCAAAGAAAGTAGAAGAAAGTAACAAATAGAAAATATTAGTAAAAAAAATTTCAACATTCTAAAAATGACAAAATGAAAATCTGGTTCTGGTTCTTTTAAAAGACAAAATTGACAAACTCTTAGAAAGACACTATTAAAAAAAGAGAAGACAATCTACCAATATCAAAAACAATGAATGTAAATCACTGTAGATCCTACAGAATTTTAAATGATCTTAACAGAATATTATAAACTATCTTTTTGCTGATAAATTTGAATATTGATATTAAATGAAAAAATCTTAGCAAAAAAATCAGTTTACCTGAATTGCTCCCAGAAGAAATATAAAATCTAAATGGTCTTAGCTGTATTACATAAACTGAATCTGTAATTTAAAACTCTCCCATATAGAAATTTTTAGGTTTAAAAGGCGTGGCCAGTGATTTCTTCCAAATATTTAAAGAAGAAATAGCACTATTCTTACACCATGCTTCCAGAGGTGTTTATTTATGGAACACTACACAGAAAACTAAAAGGCATTATTGAAAGACATTTAAAGAGGCTCTAAATAAATGGAGAAACAGACATTAGTGGAATGACCATTTTAAACACTGGAAGATTCAATATCATAAAGATATGATTCATTTAAATTCATCTATGTATTACACTCAAGGCTGCTTTGGAAGTTTTTTTTAAAATTAATTAAAATAGGGTGATTCTAAATGGATGTGAATCTAGCCAAGAAGAAGAAGAAGAAGAATAACAAAATTGGAGGACCTACATTTATATGAGGAAAAGGAACCAGACACAACAGAGTAGTAGCATATGATGCCGATTACGTGCATTTCAAAAACAGACAAAATGAATCTATGGTGTTGGAAGGTAGGACGGTGGTTACTGTCAGGGGAGAGTAGCGTCTAGTAGAGGGCCTGCGTAGGATTTCTTAGGTGTTGATAGTGTTTTCTCAACCTGGCAGTGGTTACACAGGTGTATTTACTTCATAAAAATGTATTGAGCTGTATACATAGGTTTTGTATGCTTTTCAGTGGGTAGGTTAGAGTTCACTAAAAAGTTTACCTTAAAAAAACAGCTGCCTCAGAAATTCTCAAATCAGTCAATTCTGGGGACTGCTTCCATAGTGAAGGTAAGCCACCATATATCCGAGGACCATTATGTACCAGGTAGCGCTCATCTGACTTTTCCAAGAAGTCAGATTAAAATCAGGGTTAATGGTGACCCTCGTGATGGTCCTGGGGATACCCTGCCACTTGTACAACTGAGGTTACATTCCCTTACCTTTCTCCTTACTTCTTTCTTCATGCTCAGCTCAAATCTTGGACTCCACTCCATGCCCAGAGTTTCCTTGGGATCACCTCCTGCCTGTGCCCTCTGGCACACCCTTGGACATATGACATTCACCATCTTAGAGTGTCCTTGCCCCAGTTTAAAATTTGATCTAATACACACCCAAGAGCAACACCATGACCTTGTTCTCAAAATTCGCAGTAACCTGTTTAAAACTGATGGTGATACCTACGCTGTGTCACTCAGCTTATCTTGACCACCAACCTGGCCTCATGATTTTCCCTGACTTATGGTGACCCGCAAGCCAGCCATAACAAAAAAAAGCTTGGTCTTAGTTAAGCTTAAGATGAGTACAATCCAGCAGAATACCAATCCTAGAGAGTGTTGAGATATTTAGGTAAAACATAAGCCCCTGCTTTCTCCTGGAGGCTAGATTGGATTGATGATTTAGTATAATCTCTTGTCCTCCCTCCTCGGATCTTCCCCAGTGCCAAAAGAAATTGATCTCAGGGCTCTTTCTGAGATTCCTACTTACATGAAGCCACGACATGTTTCTGTGGTAATTCTCCTCTGCGCCGGCATTGCTCATTCCCTCTGGCTCAATGCTGGGCTCGCTTGCACTCCAAGGACTCCCTTCTTCAAAAGAAAAATACCAAGAAAGGTTTCAGTGTTCGGTCTCCCTGGAGAGCATGTTGGTATGGTATAGTTGTCCATGCTTCTGAATCCTAGGGCAGACTACCATGGCCCAGTGGGTTACAGGGCATAGCATCGACTTTGTTGGAGGAATATTAACAGGAGCTGTTCCCTTCACCACCAGCTGAACTGGCAATTTCAAAGACATTTATGATCTCTGTTATGGTGGCTTCCATTTTGAGAGATGGGAGCAGAGAAAAAAAAACAGAGTCAAGTCCTTGAATTGCTGAGATGAGCCAGTTATTGATTGAGTGCGCCCAAATCCATTCCAGACTGACCAGACCTTGCAGGTGTATTTAAGGAGGGACAGCAACTAACCTGCCTCACAGTGACTGCTGCCTCCACTGTTCTGTGACTGCAGCTAGTGCTATTGCTCTAGCCACCAGGCTTTGCTACCAGAGCTATTTCAAAGATGGCCAGGTACCTCTGAAAAACTAAGGAAATTTGGAAGCAATTATGTCCAACTGTGGACAGCCCTTGTGTCCAAACTCCTCTCTGTGGGAAAATATAAAGGAAATCTCTCTCAAGAATTCCCTATTTGGTAGACTATACAACAAAGCTTTCCCCTAAAATCTAAAAACTTTTATGGATCTTTTTAATAACAAAACAATGTCTTCAATCTGGCTATTTTGACTCAATTGGTCAGGATAAATCGATCAATTTAAATAATTAATTGCAATAATTTTTCCCAAAATTAACTGGTGATAATGCTCTAGCTTCAGACTTGTAACAAAAGAAGTCATATATACTTTAAAAAAAAGTCTCCTTAAGAAATAAGCTGAATCTTAAGTAATGCATAAATCAGCTATTTTCAAAGGCGAGAGTGGGTGGATACAGAAGCATTTTCTATTTTAAACCTTCTTTGATTAAATATACTCAGCTTTTATTTCAGCAGACTTGATCGATAATTTATCCACACTTCTTGCTGACTTTTGAAACTACTTACCTAGTAAGGAGAGCTTTCTATTTTGCCTTGCATACAGAGACTGAATGGCAAAGTGAATGTGCTTCAGCTTTTACCTAATATTTAACGTTAGGCAGCTGGTGAGTTCTATTTTCATGCCTACTTAATCTTTTGCTTGTCTATTAAGATACTAATTAGGGCCCATATTTTGGTATTTGGAATCTCTTTAGAGCCTACAATGACAATCTATAACTCTCATGCTTTGACTGTACACTGATTTCATTCTCAGGTATTTAACACATTGTATGGTCATCTTCTAATTTATCTTTAGAGCATCCTTGCATTGTAGGCAAGAATTATTCTCACTGTGTAGTCAGAGAAAACAAATCCCTGAGAAGCTAAATGACTTGTTGAAGATCACTCATTGTCAGGTCTACTCAATCTTTATCTCTGAGATTTTGTTTGTTCATACTGTTAAATAGAGACTTTAAAATATAGAGAATCTTTAGGTAGTCCTCCCCAAGGGAATTACATTTGACATTGAATGTTCTGATCAAAAGAATGAATACACAAACATCTGAATTTCAAAGACTGTCCTTGTCATTAAAGTGTTTTCTTTCCCTAATGAATACTGTACATCCTTGCTGCTCAAAGTGTCATCCTTGAATCAGCAGCATCGGCTCCACCAGAAAGCTTGTTAAACATGTAGAATCTCAGATCCCCACCCCAGATCTGCTGAATCAGAATCTGCATTTTAACAAGCCTCTCCAGTGACCCATATGCACATCAAGGCTTGAGCTGCCTTGCTCTACCAAGGGTAGTATGGTTTTCAGGCTGAACAGGTTGTCTACCCTATGGCTCTGCCCTCCATCTGTTTACGTTTAAGAAAATGGACTTCAGCTCTTTCGGGACTTGGGCCCTGTCTTCCTACCCCCCACGTCCCTGCACACCCCACTCCTCTATGTTACCTAGGTCAGTGACAGTGTCCCTGCTCTGGGACAGCTGCAGCTCCTCAGCCTCAGACTCTGAGTCCTGCCGTGATAACTTGCTGCTCTTTAAGCTGCCGACCCGGCGAATGCTGGACAAGGAACCCCCCTTCTTCACCTGGAAACTGCGGGTTCCTTTAATCTGGAGCAGGCGAGAACCTCCTATCCTGATCTTCCTGCTGGGAACTGTATTAAAAGAATAAAATAGGGCTTTTTCCCCCCTAGTGTTCCCCAGCCAGTGTTATATCCATTTCTCCCCAACTTGTCCCTGATCAGCCTCCTCTGCTGGCCTGGATGAGCACTCTGGACAAGGAGCTTCTCCCAAGCCCCTAGTCCTGCAGTAACCACCAGGAAGGGCTGGTGCAGCTTCTTTCTTGGACACAAAGCTCATCGGAACTGGGAACAACCTGCTCTCTTTCTAGCCCAGGTTTCACAAGCATGAGTGTGCCTTTGGGGCAGCATCAACTAGTACTATTAGTACACTTGTATCATGGGATTCCTTGATTCAAGAGAACCACAAACCATTTGTTTTTGCTTTCCTTTCGAAATGGGACTTACAGACTTCTGTAAGCTGTCACGTAAACCCCTTCATTTTGGAATACCTCATTCAGAAATAAGAACCAAAGGTGATTCTCTCTCTAATAGTCAGCAGTGGCTTCCACTCTGTCCCTCAGAAAAGGCACTAAACAATCTGTTTTCACTGGGGTGCTTTGGGTGAGCATGAGTGTGAAATGGCTCCATTTTCAATGCACTTAATGACTTCATACTATCCTCCTCTCAGTCAAAAGGCTGGGTGAGATGTGATTCCAAATGGTGCAACTCCCTCTGAGCCAAACTTATAACAGTCTATGCATACCAAGAAGAATATGCATTATTCATCTTTAGTTTCTGGAAGAAATAGTAATCGGTGAGGAAAATAAAAGGGTAAAAGAAATGCATTTAAACTTGAACCTATCTTTCTTTAAATCAGCAGCATCCTTATTTTCCATAGTCATATCCACACCTCCTTCCTTTTCAAGATATGGTGTTTTCACACATTGATTTTATAAGGGTGGGATAAAGTAAGTTTTCAGGGTTTAAAGTCCATTACCAGGAAGGGGCCAATTTTATAAGCTTACCTTCTTAAGACATGAACAAGATTTCTTACCAATTGTTTAAGGCACAGTTATTAATATTTAAAATTCCCAATCAGAAAGTTTGCATGTTAGTTTCAGGTTTCTCATTCATGAGAGAGTTAATATGTGACTGTGATAGAACTTGTATAACTAAAACGTTAGCTAAATGTATACTTTTAATGCCCTTTAAAGGAGGTCAGAAGAATTCCTGCTGAATAATGTGAAAGTTCTGATTTACTGTTGTGATGGAGAAAGACTAAAATTATCACCATGCAGCTGGTAAAGGCCCCATGGAGCTCCCTGAACACATCTGAGTAGAATTTCACATCTGGATGGAATTTCTTGCAGCACAGTTAGACAAATCCCACAAAGACTATGAACCATAAAGCTGCATTTTAATTATAGCATAAAACTCACAAACTATACTTTTCAATATTATTTTTATGTTTAATTGAGACTTTATCACCTATCTGAAATACGTTTGAAAGAGAAAATAATTAAAATTTTGTAATGACTACGAGTGCAATTTCATGTCTAAGTAGATTCCGAAGTACAGAAAATATTAAACAGATAATTCTTAGATTTTTACAGAGGCACACACTAATATTCTTTGCCCAATTTTATGACACTTTTTGGCCTACAGATGCAGCAAAATAAACCCAAATTAATGTAATCAGAAAGAAATTTAATTTTGAGAGCTTGTTCCACTAAAAATGATAGTTGGAGATATCCTATAGCACTGAAAAATTACAGTAGAATTATGGCATTGGTTATTTACAAGGGGCACAGCAGTTAGAATTTATATTTGGTATTGTACATAAAAAACATCAGTTGACATTGTGCAGCATTGAATTTTAGCCTTTATCTCCATGACAACAAGAACTAGTACAAAAGTGAAACAAATCCATCTAAACTGGATAAAACATTTTTGGCCTTTTCTCTCACCTCACACTGTATCAATTAGCAAGTCCTGCTGGCTGTACATTTCAAAATATCATAGGATTTTGACAGCTCCATCCCCTTTTCCCTGGACTAATGTAACTACATAACTGCTTCAGCTTTCCCTCTACTCCCATAGATTGAGTCATCTTTTAAATGCATAAATCATAAATACACACCTTATATCACATTTCTGGTAAAACCTACCAAAAACTCTAATGCACTTAGAATTAAATTTCTAACCACATCTACCAGACCCTGTTTGCCTTTTGCATACATTTCCAACCCATCTCCTACTATTCTAAATAATTATTTCACTTGAATTTTTCCTGGTAGAATCTGAATTGTCCTCAGGGTGTTTATTTCAAGAACTGGCATCTTCAGGTTTTATAAAACCAAATGATATAAAATTTTAAAAACTGTAATTAGCAGTGTCTCTATTGTCTTCATTTTCATATTGGCTTTCGTAGCTGACAGCTTGTCAAATGGATTAAGGAATATTTAGGAATCTTTGGGAAGATTTTTGTCAACTGATTAAGGACATTTTATGGATATATTCTCATTTAACTTATAGCTCCAGTTTTCCATTCTTTGTTTATTAAACAACTTTCATATATTAACATAACCATTCAATGAGTAGAAAAAATATTCAGCATTTGAGTGTTGAAATATTAAAGCCAATTTACATAAATAATAATCATTAAATTAAAGTTCTTAAAGTTAATCAGATATTTTATTTTATAAAATGGTGTAAATTTTACTCTGCTGAAGTTTAATTGTGTAATATTAGGAATTATCTACTATCTTATATATAATTAGCATAATAACTTTGAATGAGGAAAGAAAAGACTGCCTTCTAAATTAAAATCTCTTTGGGATATGTTTAAAAGAGGGAAGCTTCTCATCATATGCAGTATAATTTTCTAAAGTAAGTAATATTTGAAAAAATATTCATTTGATCTTCATACTCAAAAATTGCTCAAGACTTGACTTATCCTTCCTGCAACATGGCCTCTTTTGGCCATAAATTCAATAGAATATGATATATGATTATCTGTATTTTAAAAATGTTGTGAAAACATTTTGATCTTGAACTATTCAAACTTTTCCCAATGTATATCTATTCTCTTTTAAATACTGGGGTTTTCTCTATACAGGGCTATTCCTTCTAAGAATCATTCATTCGTTGTTATCCAAAATTTATTGAGTCATTGTCTATAGGATGCTAGAAAATGCTTCAACACATAAAATCATTTTTGACTCTTCTAGCAAATGTGCAGATGTTCTTTTAATTGAAATTCATTGGAAAAACATGGAAGGGCAATGGAATTTTAAAAATGGCAAAATCAAATAGTGAAGTTGGCAGTTTAAAGGAGGCTCTACAGGGCAACTTAAAACTCTGCAATCTTTAGTTCATAGTTAGGATTTTCTATGTAGGTTCTAATCTAGATGCTTATTATGTATATTTAAAAACCCAAGAATAGCTATTTATTGTGTACCTACAATCCACCAGGTATTAAGTTTACACTTCACTTGCATTGTCTTATTAAAAGTTTTCAACATCACAATGCAGTCGGTGTTAACCCAGTTTTATAGAAAAGAGAACTGTGGCTTAGAAGGTAAATAACTTGGACAAGGCCACATAGTGAGTTACTATATTTCACCCATTTTAAGATGCACAACTTGTTCACATTTTAACGTATCTGGAAATTGGTATTTGTCATGAAGAGATGACATCTTATGATCACTTGCGCCAGGTAGCAGTTGTGACACCTTTGTTATTACTTGTCTGTGTGAAAATGTAAAGCACCAGCAAAAAGTTAAACAGAATGAGTGACGGGATCTTTTAACCCTAAGGAACCAAGTGATAGTGAGGGGTAGGTGGGTGGGTGAGGTGGGTAAGTCAGATGTGCTTAGCAACATTCCTGAAGAGGGACTAAAGGTGGGCTAACTTCATATGGGTGCAAGTTGGCTTAACTAGCACAAAAAACTTCACTACTTTTATGAATCCATTTAAGAAATGATGCATCACTAACATTGTGATGGCACAGAGGACATTATTACACATAGAAACATAGACATTAGATAACTGTGAGTTGAAAAGTAATTAAGACATTTAAACTCTGAGTTGAAGATGGTTTATAAAAACCTTAACCAGTTTATTTTATTTATATATATATATAGGATTGCACAAGAATGATATATAATAATAATAATAGTAAACTACTTCTATTAGGTGTGAATGTCCTTTTTCAATAAGAATAGAAGACAAACAGCTGGGCACGGTGGCTCACACCTGTAATCCCAACACTTTGGGAGGCCGAGGCGAGTGGATCACCTGAGGTCAGGAGTTTGAGACCAACCTGGCTAACATGGTGAAACCTCATCTCTACTAACAATACAAAAGTTAAGAAAATGTGGCACATATACACCATGGAATACTATGCAGCCATAAGAAAGGATGAGTTCATGTCCTTTGCAGGGACATGGATGAAGCTGGAAACCATCATTCTCAGCAAACTAACACAGGAACAGAAAACAAACACCGCATGTTCTCACTCATAAGTGATAGTTGAACAATGAGAAACATGAACATAGGGAGGCGAACATCACTCACCAGGGCCTGTCTGTGGGTGGTGGGCTAGGGGAGTGATTGCATTAGGAGAAATACCTAATGTAGATGACAGGTTGATGGGTGCAGCAAACCACCACAGCACGTCTATACCTATGTAACAAACATGTACTTTCTGCACATGTATCCCAGAGCTTAAAGTATAAAAAATAATAAAAATGAAAAGACCTAGGGACAGAGGGACAGAAGCATGCATGACCAAATTAGGCCAAGGTGTGTATATGCATACAAGTGGGTGAATTTAAATTAATTATAATGGAAATGACATGTACAGATGGAAAATACTGAACTATTTTTAAAATATCACTGTCTAGAAAACATCCTTAGCCAGGCCAAAAGAAATTCTGTAAACGCTATAACACTTTTATCTTTCTTAAATAACATGGTTCCATAAATAACTTTTCTAGGTCATTCTTATCCATTGAAAAAATTACAAGCAACCTGTAGGCTGAGTATATTACTTGAAGACTCATAAAGTAGACTCCCATTTAAAAAATCAAATATAAAACCTTCACACCTGGTTAATATCTGGTCTATTGCATGGTTATGGAACTTGTTTAATGTGCATTTAGCAATGCAGAAAGATTGTAGCTGTTCTTTCTCTCTTCATAGTTTCATAAAAATGATTAAATAAGCCGAGTGCTTTATTAATTGATGAGATTAGCCCTATGAGTGTTTAGCAGAGGTGTAATTTTTAAAACGAGATTCTATTTACCAAATTAGTTTCACATTAAGTAATGGTCCGCAAGAATTTGGTACGAATGGATGCCATTGATGTTAAGATAATTGAGAAATATAATATTTTTTTTTCTCATTTTATTATGTTTTACATTTTAATAAAAGCATATTAAGAAAAGAAAGAAATAACAAAAATTAGCCGGGCGTTGTGGCAGGCGCCTGTAATCCCAGCTACTGGGGAGGCTGAGGCAGGAGAATCACTGGAACCTGGGAGGCGGAAGTTGCAGTGGGCGGAGATTGCGCCACTGCACTCCAGCCTGGGAGACAGACTGAGACTCTGTCTCACAAAAAACAAACAAACAAAAAAGCAACAAACAAACAATAAAAACAATAAAAGACAAGCTAAGTGATAAGAGAGTATTATGTAAAAGTTCAATTGGGAGTATTTTTCTTTTCTTATTGGTAAATAAAATAATGGTTCATCTTATAGTTTTAATGGAATATGGAGAGTTTCTGAGCTGGAATTGGAAGACAGGCCTCTCTGACTGCAGAGACCAACGTCTAACAAGCATGATTTTCCATCATAAAGTCTACACAGTCGGTATTGTAGGAAGTCAACAATTTGGGTACACAATTTTGTAGTTTAGACCCCAGTGCAAATATCTTATAAGAAACCCTGAAACATGAAGGAACCTTTGTGTTTCCATACCTTTCTTCTCCTCGACTCCTGCATCTGATTTGAGAGTGTGGCTGCTGCTGTGGAGAGAATCTTTTGAGTCTTCATTTTCGTCCAGTACCCCAGCAAAGCTGATCTTCCTCTCATATCTGTGCCGGTCCAACTCGGGATCCAAACGAAGTCTGCAGCTCTCCAAGTCCTAAAACGCCAGTGAGGAGCACATGAGTGCCGGCATCTCCCCTGCACTACATTGGTCTCGCGGCAAGTCTCCCTCCATTTTGAATTATACACAACTGCGTTTAAACAGCCAGATTCCTTTATCTGACGCTAATTTTAGATTGTGACCATGCAAAGCTATTCTTGACTTAAATAAATAAAATCTTTCCTAATTCATAGTATTTTTCCCCTTTTCCTCACATGCTTTACCTTCCAAAAGCATAGGCCTTGATCCAAATCCACAACTATCTTCCTTAGCTTCTAACTCTTTCTCCAGTTTTGGCTGCATCTTTGGCCTTTATCTCTTATTTAAAAATCATGCATCAAGCATGGATGCATTAGGTACTGAAGGATAAATAAGGAATTTTTTTTTTATCTCTAAAGGAGCTCAGAATCCCAAGATAGAAACTGAGAAGGCAAACAAGTGATAAATTTTAAGGCTGAGAGTAAGGAGCTCGGAAATCTGACTTGGAACTGTGCTCGACAGAATAACAGTCCCCTAAAGATGCCCTAATCCCTGGGACCTGTGAATATGTTGCCTTACATGGCAACAAGGATTTTGTAGATGTGATTAAGGCTAAGGACCTTAAGATTGGGATATTATTCTGGGCTAGCTAAATGGGCCAATCACAAATCCTTAGAAGAGGAGAGCCTTTCCAGGCTGTAGTCAGAGGAAGCTGTGGCTATGAAAGAAAGAGAGAGATGCGATGTTTCTAGTTATAAAGATGGAGGGGCCGGGCGCAGTGGCTCACACCCGTAATCCCAGCACTTTGGGAGGCTGAGGCGGGCAGAACACCTGAAGTCGGCAGTTTGAGACCAGCCTGATCAACATGGAGAAAAAACCCCGTCTGTACTAAAAATACAAAATTAGCCGGGCGAGGTGGTGCATGCCTGTAATCCTAGCTACTCGGGAGGCTGAGGCGGAAGAATTGCAGGAACCTGGGAGATGGAGGTTGTGGTGAGCCGAGATTTCGCCATTGCACTCCAGCCTGGGCAACAAGAGGGAAACTCTGTCATAAAAAAAACAAAAAATAATAATAAGAAGAAGATGAAGGAAAGGGCTACGAGCCAAGAAATGTGGGTGGCCTCTAGATGATGAATAAAGGGTGAGGAAACAGATTCTTCCCTAGAGCCCTAGGAATGGATGCAGCCTTACCAATGCCTTGATTTTAGCCCAGCAATAATACCTGCCTTGGATTTCTGACCTCCAAAACTGTAAGATATGTTTGTGCTGCTATAAACAGCTAAATTTCTGGTAGTTTGTTACAGCAGAAATATAAAATGAATAAACAGTTGATGTTTGAGTTAAGTCTTGAGGATTAAGTAAAGATAGTTTGGCAAACAAGTGGGGAAAGGCAGTTCAGCCTTAAGAAACCTCATGCACGAAGGCCAGAGGCTCAAAGCAGTATCACACATTGGGGGTATTTCTTACTCCCTTCTAAGAGGATTTAAGTATGACAGGAGTTCCATCACCATCTGAGGCTGAACAAAATGATCTCATATAATAAAGTAAGCCTTGAGGAGAGTAATTACTTAATAGAAGTTTGGTCTCTGAGGCCCCAAACTGAGAATTTGACTTGTTCTGTGAATAGAGATTTGTTTATCCTAAAGATCATATTTATTCTTTTTTATTTTTAATTTTTTAATTTTTTAATTTTTTTGTAGATATGGGGTCTTGCTATGTTGTCCAGGCTAGTCTCAAACTCTGGACCTCAAGTGATCCTCCCACCTCAGCCTCCCAAAGTGTTGGGATTGCAGGCATGAGCCACTGTGCCTGGTCAAGATCATATGTAATTATTAACTTATAAAGTACTTTTGGAGGACCTAAAAATATATACAAAATTCTAATTTTATTTTTATACTGTATTTTTCTAATTATGACATAATAAACCCTTAGATTCAAATAAATATAAAAAATAAAAATATTTTGTAAACCCAGTTTATACCAAGATTAAAATCTTATGCTTTTGATTGTCATCAATAAGATAAAATTTTAGGCTGGGCACGGTGGCTCACACCTGTAATCCCAGCAGTTTGAGAGGCCAAGGCAGGCAGATCACGAGGCCAGGAGTTCGAGACCAGCCTGGCCAATATGGTGAAACCCCATCCCTACTAAAAATACAAAAATTAGCTGGACGTGATGGCAGGTGCCTGTAGTTCCAGCTACCCAGGAGGTTGAGGCAGGAGAATCAGGAGAATCACTTGAAACTGGAAGGTGGAGGTTGCAGTGAGCCAAGATCACACCACTGCACTCCAGCCTGGGCAACAAGAGTGAAACTCAATCTCAAAAAAAAAAAAAAAAAGATAACATTTTAGACTCTACATTTTGTTTCTTGTCCTTTTGGCTTAAGAACAGAAGTTACATTTTGACTCAGAAAATTATATCACACCTAGAAAAATATAGAAACTATATGGAATCCATTTTACCATCATCAAGAATATTCTATAAATATAATTGCTTCCCTGAAATTAATCCCTTTTAGAAAAAAAAATAACCTAATCTACCTTCCATTGTGGTAGCCAAATCTAATGAGGGAAATTTCTTAGTTGGGATAAGAAGCAATCATATAATAATTCTGATTCACAAAAGTAGTTCTCCCTTCCAATTTCTTCTTTTATCTGCTTGTCCAAATCCTACCTAGTCTTTCAAAGCTACATTCAAATATGACCTCTTCCAAGAAGGTTCATCAGAGCTATTCAGCCCCTTCTTTGGCTAGCCATGGCTCTCTGCTACTTTCTCAGAGACCCTCTTACATTTTGCCTCAGAAAGTAAATTTTTGTATGTTGGTTCTCCTGTTACTATATAGTTATCCCTGTATCACCTTCATCCCCACCCCTGCAACCATCACACCACCTTGCTCATACTTTATTCTCAATAAATATTCATTAGTTTTGTCTTGGTAGCTATGAATTGTATTTTGCTTCTGATTTTTTTAACTTTAGAAACCTTTGAAATCCAGTGTTTGTTTTCTTTTTCTAAAAAAATTAATTTAATTTAATTTTAAGTTCCAGGATACATGTGCAGGACGTGCAGGTTTGTTACATAGGTAAACATGGGCCATGGTGGTCTGCTGCACCTGTCAACCCATCACTGAAGTGTTGAGCCCTGCATGCATTAGCTATTTATCCCGATGCTCTCCCAACCCCCCCGCCACACCACCAGACCCCAGTGTGTGTTGTTCCCCTCCCTATTTCCATGTGTTCTCATTGTTCTGCTCCCACTTATAAGTGAGAACATGCCGTGTTTGGTTTTCTGTTCCTTCATTAGTTTGCTGAGGATAATAGCTTCCAGATCCATCCATGTCCCTGCAAAGGAGATAATCTCATTCCTTTTTATGGCTGCATGGTATTCCATGGCCTATATATACCACATTTTCTTTATCCAGTCTATTATTGATGGGTATTTGGGTTGATTCCATGTCTTTGCTACTGTGAATAGTGTTGCAATGAACATACACATGTATGTATCTTTATAATAAAATCATTTGTCTTTAACCCATCTTGAGTTAATTTTTGTATAAGGTGTAAGGAAAGGGTCCTGTTTCAGTTTTCTGCATATGGCTAAGCCAGTTTCAGCAGTATATTTTTTATAACCTGATTTGTTAAATTCCATTGGCATGGTTGTTACAGCCTCTAGCACAATATTGCACAAAAGGATCCAATATGCTGTTTTCTGTAACAAACGAATGTAGACATACAGAGACCTCCTTACCACCTTCTTCTTTATTATTATAGACTCATCTATGCATTTGATGGGAATTACTGTTTTAATTACATGTTGCTTAGTCATCATCGATTGGTCTCACTAATTCAACTGGGAAACATTTTAGTAGATCAGCAGTTTTATAAACAAAATTTCGTTTAAAAAATATTCCTTTGTTATTCTCAAGTTTAGAAGATAATATTTAGAAAAAAATTGCTTATGCTGTTTTAGACTATAAATCTTATAAAAATGTTGCCTTTTCCTTTGTTTAAACATAATTTAATTGCATGGTTTACAAAATGCTACCACAAGTTGTTTCTTTGTGGGGGAGGGGGGGAAGCACACTAATTAAGTTACATTTAAGGATCTATCTGGGGAAAAAACGTCACTTTGGCTGTATTTACGCTTACTCTGTGGATTTACTGTTTAGTGCCATTTCTTAAAAAACTATGTAGCCTTAAAAAAGAAGGAAATTCTGACATATATGGCAACATGGATGAACTTTGAAGACATTATCCTAAGTGAAATAACACAGTCACAGAAAGACAAATACTGCATGATTCCACTTACATGAGTAAGTACGTAAAATAGTCAAATTTATAGAATCAAAGAGTAGGGGCCGGGTGCGGTGGCTCATGCCTGTAATCCCAGCACTTTGGGATGCTAAGGCAGGCAGATCATGAGGTCAGGAGATCAAGACCATCCTGGCTAACACGGTGAAACCTTGTCTCTACTAAAAAAAATACAAAAAAATTAGCCGGGCATGGTGGCGGACGCCTGTAGTCCCAGCTACTCGGGAGGCTGAGGCAGGAGAATGGCGTGAACCTGGGAGTCGGAGCTTGCAGTGAGCTGAGATCACGCCACTGCACTCCAGCCTGGGCGACAGAGCGAGACTCCGTCTCAAAAAAAAAAAAAAAAAAAAAAAGAGTGGAATGGTTGTTGCCAGGGACTTGGTGGGAGGGCACAATGGGGGAATTACTTAATAGAAAGGCATAAAATTTCAGTCAAGGAAGATGCTCTATAGATGTGCTGTTCAACATTATATCTACAGTCAACAATAACATATTATACACTTAAAAATTCATTAAGAGGAGAAATCCAATGGTCGGGGCTCTTACCACAATTTAAAAATAGAAAACAATTGCAAGAATTTCTGTGTTGGTAAAACATTTCAGTAAGTTAGAATGTGGCTTGAATTTTCTTTACTATCAACTAGAGTAAGATAACTGAACTGTAAGAAAAAGCTTCTTTCCCTCTTTATGTTATAAAGGCCACATCTCGACACAATACACAAACGTACACGTTAACAATGAAAATCCTAGTGTAATGAATAAAAGATTTCAGAGGCCCAGTTAAAGGTGACATAAAGTAAAAATTTTCCTCTTGCTAACTGACTAACTGCAAGTTAGTCAAATTATATTAATCAAATTTAGAAGATTTGATTGATCTTTTAAAAATAAATTTGTTACAATAATAAGGACCATTAAACTCCAGTTTTATAGAATTGATAGGGAAAACGAAAATAACCTACTCAAACTTTAGGATTCTTATTTTTTTTTATTACAGTGGATCAAAATGGTGACCAATAACAATCTGAAAACTTAAAAGTAGCTGCACTTTGTGCTTTTATGAAGACTTCAACATCATTAGAATGTTGATAGGGATAATACTGATAGAGGCCTACAGATGTGCTGAGTGGTGGCCTTGATTTGATTTTATAGAGTAGTCTCAATATAATAGTGAAAGTGACAATTCAGAAAATTAAAGATTCAGGTTATTATGAAATTACATAAGGGCAGTAGAAGAAAATTCTCTTTTCAATATCCAAATGGTAGTGTCACAGTCCAAATGTGGGTGTTTCTCTTGAGAGCAGACAGTTTACTCATAAATATTTCTAACTTGAAAATATCAACTTTATGTTCTAGGGTGTGAGGCAATGGTCTTCCTAGAACTCTGGAAAACCAGAGGCAGAGGTGCCATGCAGTGACACGAGAGCCCCCATTCTTTCACTCCTCTCCCCACCCCGCCTGGCCTTGCTTGGGACATGGCCTTGCTCATGCCGAGTTTGGTTTAAAAAGGAGGAAAGGTGGCCGGGCGTGGTGGCTCATGCCTGTAATCCCAGCACTTTGGGAGGCCGAGGCAGGCGGATCACGAGGTCAGGAGATCGAGACCATCCTGGATAACAACGGTGAAACCCCGTCTCTAGTGAAAATACAAAAAATTAGCCGGGTGCGGTGGCACATGCCTGTAGTCCCAGCTACTCGGGAGGCTGAGGCAGGAGAATGGCGTGAACCCGGGAGGCGGAGCTTGCAGTGAGCCGAGATCGTGCCACTGCACTCCAGACTGGATAACAGAGCAAGATTCCGTATCAAAACAAAAACAAAAACAAAAACAAAAACAAAAAAACAGAAGGAGAGGTGGTGGATTATGGATTGTAAAATTTGCTTAAATGGAAACACATAGATTGTTTATGTAACCGTTGCTCTGGGAGATAGTCTGGTTCCTCAGCTCCAGCTGGATGATGCCTGTGGTAAAAGAACCGCTAGAACCTTGGTGCCCATCAGAGAACTAGGAGTGAAGGAAAATTGCCTCCAAGGTGTGGCCGGGGCCACAGACTCTGTGAACGTGCCTGGTTCTTGCGTAGTATTTATATTTATATCATTGGTTAAACAAATCAGGCCCTCATGGTACACCACACAGGAGTGTATATGCATGCATTCGTGTGTGTTTGTGTGTGTGTGCACACGCATGCACACACACACGCATGGTCTTATTTCTGTCTATCCATAATCTATAGGAAATGCTACAGAAATAACAATGTACATTTGGGGAAGTTTAGACACTAAATACAGGAGTACTTTCAACCATAATTTAAATGAGAACACTCATTAAGAAACAAATTTCTATACAGATTTATGAGCAGTTGGTATAAAACAATTTGTTGGTGAGTTCTGGAAAACATTAGCCATAAAACTCCTCATATTTTCAGAGTAAAGGAAGCTAAAGGCTCCTAGATATTCCCAGCATAATTGATAGTGATCAATAAAACACTGTATCCAGTAGGACGACGTTCACTGATTTCTAGATTGACTTTGGAGTTATTATTATTTGTAATAAGGAAAAGAGTATTTCTTTTTATGTTTCAAAATCCCTTGGTTGAATTTTTAAAATTATGTGATACACTAGCCATGGAACATTTAAGAAAACTGTGAATCTTGGAAACCCAGACACATGCCTGGCCTCTCCAAGTAACCTGATTATTAACATGCATGCTTTAACTTACCACCAGAGGCTCAGTGCGAGGTCTGGGAAGGCAAGAAAAGGTCTCTCGCAGGAAGGTGGTAATCTCCAGAAGAAGCTGACATGCTGCCATCTTCAAGGCAAAGGGGCAACCGCATTTAGAGGGGTTCACAGTACCTATGAAATTAAAGTGTTCTTTCATAAGGAGACAAATCAACAAAAAATACAGAAATGCATAGTTTGATGGACATAGCTACACATGTGTAAAATCAAACTGCACATGAGAATGTTACCTATATATGTCCAACATCCAATTACATATGAGGACTTTATCTATATCTATGTAAGTTCAATTTACCTATTCCCTTTAGCATGATTTATGCACTACCATAAGCATCTCTCTTCCTCCATTTTGCAAATTCTACAGAGTGCTTCAGTATTAAAATATTGAACAAGCAGAACTAAATTATTTTCCTTAAAGCATCATAGAGTAACAAAATGCAGCTCCAACTAAACTAGAATACCTTTTAATGAAAATAGAAATGGGAAGTAATCTCGCAAGATTTCTATGCTGCTATTCAATCAGATTTAGACTATGTATATGGCAGTGAACTAGATTGGGAGCTACAAAAATTCTGTCAGTTCATTTTATGAGGGATATCTGTCTTGCTGTTTTGAGGGCAGTGAAGTTGTTTCAGCTCTAGTCCAAATGTGTTTCTGCAACACAGACAAGACATACTTACTGGATCACATATATCATAGTTTGTGCAAGCTAGCCTGACAAATTAAGGCATAGCTATACTAGAAATGTACAAATATTCTCTTTTGCTTTGCAGAATATTGACCTTTGAATTAGTAAGGAGTTGTATCCACTAGAAGCCAACTAATAGATTTTGCTCTAAAGACAGATAATGACCACGGTAACACCATGGTGATTTTTTAAATTCTCAGAATTAGTTCTCAGATATGTGTCATCACAACTGATGACACAGGATGATGCAGAAATATATTGATTATTTAAGTGTTTAGAAAAAATCAAAGCCATGTAGAATTCTTTCTCTTATAAAAGAAAGGAAATGGTTATCCATTTTAAATGAATCAAGTCATCAAGCAATCATAGTATCATTACATATGAACAGTCCTAAAAATATCTCTAAAATGTTTCCTGGGTGTTAGGCTTTCTTAATTGAATAGAATACATACTTCATGATTTCATTTGAAAATAGGTGGAGATTATGGTCTTTCTGTAGATATTTAAGCTATTGTTTTCTCAGGAAAACCATTTTCCCTCCCAAGTTAATTTGTTGCTGGGGACTTTGCCTCTTATCAAGAATGGAAAAGACAAGCTTCTGCAGAATTTCCAGCCCGAAAGTTGCCTGTACCATAATTAGCTTTTAAATGCAAGATGAGCTGTGTATTGACTTGGAAGTGGAACTAAAAATAAGACATATCAATCTTATATATGTCTTATAGGGGCTATTTGACTAAATATTGTGTGGATATGCAACACTTTTTAAAAAATAATTGAACACTAGACATTCGGTATAGACTTTTGGGTTTGTCGTTTCACTCCTAAGGTTATCATCCAGGCTTTTCTTACCAGTCCTACAGACAATGAGCTTAGTCTTAGTCTAGGCTCTTTCATGGCTATCATATTAAATATCCTGTTATAATAAACAAGGATTGAGTTCTAACTGGTCTCAACAAAAAACTAATATTCTAGGCATAACATATTGGTAAATGACACTTATGCAGTCTAATGGAGATTCAAGTTGTTTTGGCCTAGGAGGATGCATGCATTTAATGTTGCTTCAGCTTCTCTCTGTTCTGAAGGGCTCCTGGAAGTTCCAGGATGGTTTAGAATGCCTTCTGGCTAGATGGGTCTTATGGTGGGCCTTCCCTAGGTTCCGTGATTGCTGGATAAACCTCATTCTAAGATAGTCTAGGCTACCGTAGATATCTTTGGGGCCAACCTTCATTGTTAGGCTGAAAGACTGACATAATAATTTGGTGTTTTGTCAATGGATATGTCATGAAGATTTGCTCTGATTTGATAAGGTCTTAGAAGGGGCAACATGATTAAAAAATGCAAAAAAATAAAAACTTTGGAAGGAACGTGGAAAGGAAGATCATAAGAGTTTTCTTTGATTCTTATTTAGTCCTGCCTAATGTTATGCCCCCATCCATTCTTTTACATTTCATGACTGCAACAATGAAGTAGGTCTGAATCACCTAATGAAGGACAACCCTTAACATGTAGTCAGGGAGCTTGAATTTCAAACCACAGAGGAAGGTCAGGAGGAAGAGATCTCACTATGTTCATCATATAAAGATACGAATTCCATAACTATAACTGGAATTTTGTATTCCATAAAAGGCAGTGGTACATATACACAAAAGCTTGTATGGTATAGAATGCATGTATGCACAAAATGATGTTGAAGAAGGATGTAATAGGAATCTTTTTGTCTCTACTTTTCTATGATGAAATTCAATTCTAAATTTAATAAATAGGTACAGTGCAGCAGACATTCACAGTTCTAGCAACCTCTGAATATTTTAATATTTCAGTGTCATGTTAAATACTATAATATACTGTTTAAAATTTTGAGTATTTTAGTGATTTGGAAAATATTTCATATTCAATTTTATTTGGTCTGATTTTGTTTCCTAGAGCAATATAAAAAAACACAAAACCTGACAAAATCTCTTCTAGGACAGTAAATTTTCCACAACTACAGTGCCTCAGAGATATTTTCTCAGAGAATTCTAATACCAATATTTGTTTTGTCAAAGACAGGAAAAGAATAAATGTTCCATCTTGCCTGCAGCTCCTTGCCCCGTCTGTCTTCTCTTTCTGGTTCTTGCCTTGTCTCTGTGTGGCTTTATGCACATGCTTTACACCCATGCACAGGGAAAAGGGGAGAAGGAGCAGTGGAAAGACATGGGGAGGTGGTAAGAATATGAAGGAGAAAAGAGAAGTATTAAGTGCTCCTAAAGCAGAGGTTCTTACAAGCAGGGGTTCTTGTAGTAAAGGGAGTCTCCTTACTGTCATCTAAAAAGTCTTCCTCCTCATCCTCCTTTCTAAGTCTCCTCTTGGTCTCTTCATCATAAATGAGACCCAGCAGGTTGGCTGGGCTCTCACTTTCCCCGTGGCACAGCTCATTTAATCGGACGCCAATTGCCTACAATGGGAAGGAAAACAGTGAAGCAGCACAAACTAAGTCAAACTCTAAAATAGGCTCTCACATTACGTCAGAAATAAGCAACCAATTAATGAGAATTATTTCCAGCATAAGCCTCTTCTGTATGCCACAGTGTTGTTTCCACCATATTTGCCAGTATGGAAACTAGAAATGGAAGAAATGGCTATCCCCAAGGTCATTCAGTCTAAAGACTTGTAAAAACTAGAATGACACCTTTGTATATTTGTACAAAAGTTTTTCTGAAAATATTTCCATTTACTCAAAGGTTATTTATTTTATAGATATGATACAAGGGAGTACACAGTTGCTTTTAATGGAGGATTTTGTTGCAGTAAAACATCAGGAGGCACAGTTCCTCAGCGTGCTTCTGATTATGCTATTTTTAATGAGAATGTCACTGTCACGCTAATGAGTTTGGAAGTTGGCAAGAATTCTGTTGCTGCAATTTTTTTCTATCTGTCATTATATATGTACTTGTTGGCTTCTTTTATAGACTTTGTTCCTCTTTCCATAATACTCTATGAATTAGTAAGAAATGCTAACTTTTCTTTTGGTAGAGTGCCCAACAACATTAGAAATATAAGTTTTAATAACTCAGCACATGGACAATATTGGCTTTTACACAGTATTCTTAGAACAAACATCCTTGCTATCTGTTATTGAATCATCAGACACTATTGTCTGGTTTATCAAAGGAATTTTCCACAAGAAGAGACAAAAAACACTACCTCTATCTAATTTATTTTATTTCCAATTATATACTGCATGCAACAATAGAAGAGACACCGGCTCAGGAGTGAGAGAGAAAAAGTTAAACAAATCACTGAACTTGGGGCTTGACAGTCTGGATACTCTGCATTTAAGTAAGAGCAAAATTCCAGCTAACTTTCTTTTTTCTTTCTGTATCATACTTTGCAAATATTTAGAAAAGTTACTAAATTCTCAGCAAGTAAGAAAATATACTTACTACTGAAAACCAACATGCTTAAGCTCTCTAAGTGAAGATTATGCTCATACTCTTTAAATGAAAAGACATTTTTGAGGGTCTTAGATATCTGGAAACAAAAAGGTCTCCCTAAACTCTGGAATTAAGTGAGGAGCTAAAAACCAGGAAGCAAAAACCATACCAAGGAGAAAGCAGTATGTGGGATTCTAAAATTTTAGCTGCTAACTGGATAAGTTTTAAGCAAACAAAACAAATCATAAAAAGAAAACCACCACCACAACAAAAAGACTTATTCTGGTGCTGCTATTTTGGAGATCCTCTGTTAAGGAGGAGACATACAATTATGAGTCTGGAATGGAGCCAACAAACTAAATAGTGAGACTCAAAGGGGAAAAATATCTACATTGACCATTCCAGGATGTTGTAACTAAGCAACTTAAATTAAGTCCACAGTTTATAAAGCTTAAAGGGCTGCTCAAAAAAATGAACTTGTCTGGTGTAATACTATATGTCTAAATAATAATTTAGATCTCTATGGCTCATCCAAAGCTAGAAAAATGCCTCAGGGCTATGTTTATTCATCTCTTCCTTCATTCATCAAATATTTATTAAGTGAGGTAATTTGTTAGGTTTTAAACAGAACACAAAGTTGAGTAAGTTGTTATAGTACACTAGTACCTTTGTTTAATGTGCCTTGGTAGATTATAAGCCCACATAAGAAAGATTACTGTTTGGCAAATAGGAAGTTTAGAGGGGCTAGGAGGTTTTCCCAAGGTCGCTCAGCAGGATTCAAACATACGATGTCTGACTGTCTATGTCTGTGTTCTTCCTCTCAATGAGCTTACAGTCTATTGAGGGATGTAATAACATAACAAAACAACTTATTAACTGGCTAAAGAGACTAAAAACACTTTATTGGCTCATAAAATAGATTAAATTCAGCTCAGAGAGGGAGAGGGTCGAGGAGCTGTGGGACTGGGAAACTACATTTTGGGTACAACGTGCCCTACTCGGGTGATGGATGCATTAAAATCTCAGAATTCACTGCTATAAAATTAATTCATCTATGTTGTCAAAAACTGCCTGTATCCCAAAAGCCATTGAAATAAAAAAATAAAGAAATAAAGAGAAAATTTAGTTCAGAGGGTCACAGAAAATCTCACAGAAGGTCTCAAAGTTTGTAGACTTTGACAAATTGGTGTTTTGACTGATGGAGAATGAGGAGAATAGACATTCGAGGGGACGGTTCTGAAAGATTTATGCTCATGGAAATGCACTATGTGCTCAGAGACTGACAGAGGGGCCACATAATTGAAGTTCAATTTTGTGAGAGAAATAATGTACAGGAAGGCTGAAAAGGTAGATTTGGATCAGATCCTACAGTTCTTGAAGTTGAACTTCATTTTACATTCTTGAGAAGGATGAAAGGTAGTTTCTGAATGGGAGAAGTAACCCGATCACTTATGCCAGGGACGTTGTACTAGCTACCCAGGAATGCTGAGAGAAGCTTGGACTCTGCTTTCAAAAATTCATGTCAGAACCGATTATTATTGAACGTACATTAGTAAGAAAGTATTTAAACACATATTCTTTAGGTACATTAGCTCATATGAGTTCATCACTCATAATCTTGGAATGGTCTGAGCAAAGGTCGTGGAGAGGGCAGTGATGCCAGGCTAAGCAGTTTGGGTTTTATCCTGAGGGAAAAGGAGGGCCACTGAAAGCATTTTAAGTGGTTAAGAAACACACTCTAATTTGCATTGTAGCCTAATCACTCTGAGAGCAGTTTGGAGAATGAATTAGAGGGCGCAAGTCTGGAGGCTGGGAGATGAGGATGAATGTCATGTCATATCTTGGGTGGGCTGGGCTGTAGGAAGATCTTTTCACTGACAGTGTGTAGGATGCATTAAATGAGAGGAGACTGTGAGGAGAAGACCAAATAGGAAAACAGTTTAATCATCCAGATGAGAAGTCACGGGGATCTGACCTAACGGACTTCAGTGACATGAAAGAGGTGGGATCAATAGGGGAGGAGATTGGGATATGCTCAAAGGTTGGCATCTCAGATGACAGTGGTGTCAATAAGAATAGAAAGCTCAGAAGGGTTGTAGGTGGCAATGTGTTTACTTGAGGAGAAGGGTTTTATTTTGGAAGATTGAGTTCTAGGATATTAAGTGAATGTTTCCAAAGTGCAGCTGGCAATGTAGGTCTGGGATCTGAAAACTGCTATGGTTAGGGAAGTCTGTACTTACGGGTTACAGTTGTAAATATATGAATAAATGTAACCCTGAAGTAAGTTATATAGGAAGAAATTAAGAGAGACCCTGGAGAATATCTGTTTATGAGGAGGGAGGAGACAGAGGACCAGGAAAGGAGACAGAGAATTAGGCAGAGAGATGCAAGGAAACTCTGGAGCATAATGGTTTCAAAAAGACAAAAGACAAAAGACAGAGGTATGTGCAGTTGGCAGTGTCAAATCCTGCAAGAAAGTCAGAAGACATTTGTCCTGAAAACACCTGTTTGTGAAATCTGTTGGTCACAATCTCCCTATAAACCTGAAACTCTCGAATGCGTAGCACTTAATGGTTTTCCTCTCCTGTAGGAAGCCAATGGGATTATCAATTGTGACTGCTGTTTCAGAGAAGTCTCTCAATAAGACCTCCCTTGAATGAGATAGGTAATAAACGGGGGGTTGGAACATCTCTCCACATTAAAGAGATTACTGGTATCTCTATGTATCTCATGATATGCATTTCATTGACACTGCTTGACTTGTATAAACCCTTGTACTGTTAAAACCAAATATAATTAAATGCAGGATAAGTACAATGGAATCACATAATAACTTAGCTCAATGATTTACAAAAATAGATATTACATAGGAGAAACTGTGTCTTCTCACATATAACGTGCAATCGAAGCCTGAAAAGGGCAGTGCTAAGTCTTGATCATCGACATTAGCATTAATAAAGTGTTCTACTCCAACATATCATACACACACACACACAAACACACACACACACACACACATATATATATACACATACGTGTATCTTTTTAAACAGGATGTCTTTATATAGGAAAGAAAATCCAAAGAACAGCAAATAAAGAAGGAAAAACTGATACACTTATAGAAATACTATACACATACTGAATACAATTCACACTTTTTGAATAACTTTGGCACTTTGCAAAAAAGATGTGGGTAAAACTGGAGGAAGAATACCTTAGTTGGTAAGCACATTGGTAGACACATTCAGCTGAATTATTAATGGAAATTATAACAGTTATTCCAAGTAATCTTTAAGAAAAGAGGAATATATGGAACCTCTTTATGTGTGTTTATGTTCAGCTCTGTCTAAAATTAGCAGAAACAACTTGGTCCTCTTGAATTTCTTTTTATTCTTCACCTTTTTTCCTTCTATGGTAAAGAAGTTGTAGTTATTTTAAGGGTCCATTTTGTTAGAATTCCTAAAGAAGTTTCATTCATTCACTTTTAAATTTATTCACTTACTCATATGCATACATACATAGGTGTTTATGTGTGTGTGCAATTTCCAAAGGCTTTCAGGCAACTTAAAGGAGCCACATCAACAAAAGAGAAAATTTCATGAAGAAATTAGAAAAAATCATGTCTTACAAAATATTTAGAATAGAAACCAAAATAAGGGTGTATTTTACAATTATAACAACGACTTTCGAAAAGATAATTCTTGATGAATATAGCAGTTAGAAGCAAGGCTTTGAAATCTAATCTGGGAGATGAAATAGTGGTTCCTCTACTTACTATTAATAGATATGTAAACTTTGGTAGGTCGCTTGACCTGTATAAACTTCAGTTTTCTTAACTGTAAAACAGAGATAGTAATGTCTAACCTCATAGATTTATTGGGACGATTAAATGAGTTGTTTATTTTTCCCCAAAGTGTTTCCTTCAGTACCTGGTACATAACAAACACTCAATAAATTGTCTTCAAAACAAACACAATCAATCAAAAAATGACTCCACTTCACTCAAGCATCCTAATTGTTATAGAAGAAAACCAAAAGCTCACGTCTCCCCATTGGTAGAAGAGCTTGGCCGCATTCCACTGCAGCTTCTGGTTTCGCTTGTTGCCCACAATGGGAGAGCGTCCCCGGGAAAGGCCTTTCTTGGTGATGTTCACGTGGTGCCCTTTCATCCACTCTGGCCAGTTGCCACGGTTGCAGCGGTGAACAAAACGAGCACATTCCAGGAACAAGGCTGCTCTGGCCACCACAGGGGCTTCCTGTGTAGGTGTTTAGGAAAGAATAATGTGGGATTAATGAACAATAACTTTAAATTGGTCTTAAAGGGAATTACTGTGTATTTCTAGTTTATTTTCCTCTTCATGTTTTGATTTATTTTGGCCATATTTCCCAGGGTGGTGTCAGTATGGCCAATACAGTAGTGAGAAATCTGGAAAGCAAAATCCCCCCCAAAAATGTAGATCTTGAAGGATTAGACATTTTAAGTAGGTTTCTGTGTTGCTTTCTCCTTCTTCTCAAGAATCTCAAGTAATTACATGTCTCCAACTTTGTATATTTAAGGGTGACAGCGATTTGAGTGTAGAGTGAAAGAGCTTTTAGTGAGGTCCTTTTTTGAACCCTAAATTTTACATGAAGCAAACAAATATTCCATTTCTAGAACCAGTCTTATTTTAACCAACAGCATCAGATGTAATTTTGTAGCAGCAATAGTCTTTTGTCTACAACCATCCATATGTTCCAAAGAGGTAAAATTGGTTCTGCACATTTTGGCTATTAAAAAAAGGAGTTCAAGACCAGCCTGGCCAACATGATGAAACCTCACCTCCACTAAAAATACAAAAAATTAGTCAGGCCTGGTGGAGCGCGCTTGTAGTCCCAGCTACTCGGAGGCTGAGGCTTGAACCCGGGAGATGTAAGTTGCAGTTACATCGTGCCACTGCACTCCAGCCTGGGAGACAGAGTGAGACTCCATCTCAAAAAACAAAAAAGAAAAGGAAGCTCAATCTTGCTGAGTTAGTCTTTTTTTTTTCTTTTGTCATAAATAACTGACTGGATTATACCTAAATAGGCATGGTTTTAATTGAAAATGTTTGATAAAGAGGAGATTAATTGATAAATGATAGAGCATTTCTTCAGAAAAACATCACTCCACCTTGTCATGTCAAAATGTGCTTGAAAAAAAAAAAGAAACATCTTTTAGTTGATATCCAGAATCTGGTAAGAATCAAATACTCTACTGAAATCTTTGAAAGTTTCTTTTAAAAAAGTTAAGGAAAGAAGTAATGAGTTTTCCATAGAAGGTCAATAGATCATAAGAAAATATTTATCAACTATTCATGTGTATTTTGACTTGTGTCAGTTTTTTAAAAAATACATCACAATATCATTTATCATTAGGTATATCTCTCCTAATGCAAAATAATTGTTAATAATCATTGTAAGCGGTAGTATTCTTAACAATGTATCAATCCATAAAGTTAAAATAGAGGCTAATATAGAGTGTCAATTACATGTCAGTTAACTTTTAGAATTATAATATATAACATCTCTGTGATCTATAAATAATGTCCCCCATTTAAGATTTTTTAAAATGAGATATAATTTTTCACTATCATATAGCACGAAAGGGGTGAATATAGGAACATAGGATTCAACCCAGGTATCACTGATGCCGGTCCTATGCTAGTTTCTCTTTGGCATTTACATTGTCTTAATTTATACTCCCATAAATCTTAGTAAAAGATAATTTGTAGAGTGCAAGTAGAAATTAACTGTTAATATTTAAAGTGGGATATTAGTCCCATGTACTATTGTTTTCTAAAACATAAATATATAAACATATCGTTTCCCCATTTGATATCTATTACAGCCTCCATCCACCTCAACCATAAAACAAATAAAGATATCCAAGCTTTGTGATTTGGGTCATCTCCTTTTCTATGCCCATCTCAAGTGCTTTATGGTCCAATTATGTCAACTTAGTTGCTATCTCCCAAATATGACATCTTCTACCATTCCACATGTTGTCTCACGGCTTGCAGAGCCTTGGAACTTTTTCTATCCAGAAAATTCCCATTTTTAAGATTCAGGATTCAGTTAGTTACCTCCTCTGAGAAGCCTTCTTAAATCCCTTCCCTGGTCAGGCAGAGCTGGTTACTTTACATTTTTGGGTACCAAAGTATCCCAAACACACTGGATGATTCAAGTAAGTTAGTTCCTTAAGCCTTTCTTCATTGTATATGTCTTAAATGCAGCCATCAGAAATTACAATGAAAATATATTTATGTAGGTACTTAATTTTACAAAGAATATTATGTATTACCACAACATGAAAAATTAACCTATGTGAAAGGCAGAATGCAAGATGAACACTAATGGTGAGAATCTATCCTTAACAAAAGCTGGATACTAATGATGAGAATCTATCTCATCAATGCATGGGGCCAAGACTAGGAAGCAGGTCAAAGCAGGTCACAGGGATAGAAAAACTTGAGATTGCAAGGAGTCAGATGACCTTCTGCATTAAACCCAATAGTATTGCAGTGCCATGCCATATAGACTAAATATCTACATTCTTTCTTGTATTAAGTATTCATTTCACTAAACAGTTCAGATATGCAAATCTGTGTCTGGTAAAGGTTGGAACATTTGTTTCTAAAACAGAATGTCAGTTTAGAGGTCAGGCAAGTGATGCAAATTTACTCTTAGCCTGTCACAATATGACACATTCCCAATATAAAGCAATGTGGATTCAAAGCTCAATGACAGGAAAACATAGGTAACACTGCTGAAATAGCATTATATTGTGAACCCTGGCTCCCTCAGGATTAACAAGGGTGAAACTTAACGTGGACCATATGTATGGGGTAGAGGATCATTTTATTGCCTCTAAGTGTTAGATGGCAACTGAGAGGATTAACGATAGATGAATGAACTATCTAAATAGTGATATGTGAGGCTTCTTATATGGATTAGCCTGCCTTCTTTAGATAAAAGAATTCTTAAAAAAATATTGCTGAAAAATTAGTTGCTTAAGAAGCCCAAGGCATTTTTGAATCAAAACCAATTTCAACTCTCCTGTGCTCAAAAACTTCTCAGGATAAAACTGAGATATAATCAGCTATAGGCTGTGGGAAATTCTAATCCAAGTTTGGAAATGCAATTGAGATCAATGTGAAAATAATTCTCATTAACTATATGGTAAAACATTAAGGGGGAAGTTGGTTATTATCTGATGAATTTTATGCGTGTAAATAGCCAAACCCATTAATGTTTGGAAATGTCACTGTTTCCATCAAGGATGATGACATAGAGTCACTCAAATATTGCCTTTTTATTGTAATCATTATTAGCCTGATGGATGATGGCAGGCTTAGAAATTCTATATTCAAGATGGCAGTAAATAATACCAATTTCTGGGGTATTTTAGTATGTATATTACTATACTGAAAATTGAGGGTGATGCTAAGGTACAAATCTAAGGGCAATAATGTCCAAGATCGTTAGTAAGCAACAGCTAATTAAGTTTGCTGAGTTTGCAATGTGTGTGCAACAGCATTCAAGGAATTCTGTTGTGAGTGTGGCTATGAGGAATTGTTTTCATTCAGTTCCTTTTAAAAGGTAGTTAGAGAGTATCGATTTCAGGGGCAGGGTTATGGAATACCTTGGACAAAGGATTCTTCTTGAGCATAAAGGAAAGTCAGTTTTCCCTCTTTTGATGGAGCTTACCTCTTATGGCTCAGTGCAATCTGAAGAAGCAGCAAAAGATGGAGGCATGACATAATGGATAGGGATGGATTCACATCACAGAGAAAAACAGCACAAATGGAGAAAAATGAATCAGAAGAATGCTGCATAGCTGAAAAGAACCACAGAGTATCAGAGGCACAGTTACAGGTGAACATCTAAACAAAATTTGACACCATTGGCATACCACAGAGAATTTGCTGGTGATCCTAAAAGAAAAGTAGGCATATTTAAATTTCTTCTTTCTTATTAACATGTCTGCCCAGATCCCTTTTGATGCTCCATAATGTCACAGAGAGGCTTCTATTCCATTATATTATAACTTCGTAGTTTCCAGACAAGCAAGAATCAATTTTAACTGGGAAGGCAAAATATTAGATTGAACCTATGAAATTTCTAAATTTGAAGGTCAAAAATAGTCATATCAGCAATTTCATATAGTTCAATCTTGTATGAGGTGTTCTCTGCATGGGTTACAGGGTTGTCCAGTTGAAATTACAAAAAGTCTAACGAATGTCATTGCACAGCATGGGAGTCTCTAACAGTCTACAGCTAGAAAACATCAGGAGTCTGGCTACTTTCCTTGACTTCTTTGCCATTTTTTCCTTGAATTTTGTAAGATCATTATGTATATTGAATAATCCCTTTATGAAAGTGAGGCAGAGAATTGAGATACTAATTTCGACAGCTGTGCTTTATTTTGCCTGGGGACCTAAAAAATATTGTTGCCAAGATATGATGGTTAATTGAAGCTTATAACTGCAATACCTTCCTTTCCCTGGAGGACTATATCTAAGCTTATGATGTGCTAAGAAACCTTGACTGATCCTGAAAACTCATATAACACTGGATAGAAACTAACTGTTTTTAAAGACTAAATATTTTATGTGGGCCCCTAGGGAATTACATATTTTTTATTGCCTTACAAAATAAAATATAAAGCTGTTGCTGGTGCAGGATACTTGTTTATCTACAACCAATGGAAATAAGCAGTTATTTGGGGTCTTAGTAAGCATTGGAAAGTTCTTTCCTAGGGGGCATATACTTCTGAGTCAGTATTTATTACTTAGCTGTATTGAATTCTCTGCCTGACTGAGATCAATAAATAACTGACTCACTAGCTAACAGGCTGCCTCCATCCCTGCCTATTTCTGCAGTAGCTGTGGGTAGGCTGAAGACCAACATTACAGGTTAGCACATGGTCTGGAAGGCTAGTCATTTTAGCACTTACTCGGATCATGCTAATATTTTGGGTATTTTAAAAACCAAATAAGGACTTCTGTTTCTGACAGTATGATCAAGTAAGAGTGAAGAATTCATTTGATTTAGAGCACCTGAAATGGTGGGTAAAATATCCAAACATGTCTATTTTTATTTTGCTTTGGTTTCTAAAGTGAGATTGAAGACAACTGGAGAGTAGAAATTATAAGAAAGTGCAATTCTGGGGGTGGTGGTAGGGATAAACTAGATAGAAATATTTGTCCTGAAGGTTTCTGCTGACTATAGAGAGACTGGATGGGTTTCCAATGGGCCACAACTTAAAAGTTGGCACAAGTGGGTCGGTGGTCAGGTCATGTACTCCTCTGACATAAAGCCAGGATCCCAGGTAGGAGTCACCCTCAGTGGATGAATAAGAAAAAATCTGCCCCAGAGAAGTTGGTTTGCCTGACAAGGTTTGGCTCTGGGTAGGACAGAGCGGGAGAAAAAAAAGGAAAAAGTCTTTTAAGAGAATGCTTAACAAAATCCCACATTCTCATACAAGTTTGGAGCACTGAGAATGGGCTAATTCCATGCCCCCCAGCCCCCAAAAATAATTTTTAAAATGTTCTTAGATTGATAATGTTTCCAGGTGTCTGACAGAATAAATGGAAATTCTCTCTGGAGAAATACTTTAAACCAGCACTTCTCAAACCTTCATATTTGAGCCTAGGCGTCACTTAGGAAGATGGATAAAATAAATTCCTTAGCTCCATCCCCAGATATTCTGATTCAGTAGATCTATTGTAGGGCCTGGAAATTTGCATTTCTCACATGCTCACAAGTGATGCTGATGTTGCTGCTCCACTGAAAAACACTACTTCTAACACAGGTCTTAAATAATTCCTACAGATAAAGTGCCAAGGAATGAGCTACATTTTACTTCAAAATAACTAGAAGAGAAGATTTGGAACGTTCCCAACACAAATAAATGATAAATATTTGAGGTGTTGGATATTCCAGTTATCCTGATTGAATCATTACACATTGTATACATATATCAAAATATCACAAGTATTCCATAAATGTGCACAACTATTATGTGCCAATAAAAAGTACCACATAAAATAATCCACTATGAACAAGAGTCAGAAGAAATAAAGTACAGAATAAAGTTCACAAAGACTACAGTGATTGGAATCGTAGTGTATCAAACACATTTAAAGATAAATGTGAGTATCAAAAGTATGATGAAGGAATTAGATGATCAAAGTTGATTAGGAAATTTTAAAACAAAATTTAAATAGAATTTTTACAAATAAAAATGTAGTACTTGAAACTTAAAACTCAATAGATAGACTAAAACACAGGTTATATCAGGTTTTTCCAACTGCAGTACTGTTGACTATTTGGGTCAGATGATTCTCTCTCTCTCTCTCTCTCTCTCTGTGTGTGTGTGTGTGTGTGTGTGTGTGTGTGTGTGTGTGTCAGGGTGCATTTTGTATTATGGAATGTTTATCAGCATCTTTGGTATTTACCCAATCCCCAAGTTGTGACAACTGAAAATTCCTCCAGACATTGTCAAATGTTCCCTGATGGGCAAAACTACCCCTTGTTGGGAACCAAGGGATCAGACACAGTTGAAAAGAGAAAAGGTGAAGTGGAAAATATATCTGACAAAATTATCTAGAATTTAGCATAGAGACAAAGAGATGAAAAATATGAAAAAGAGGTTATCAAAAACAGAAAATAAAATGAAAAGATTTATCTTATATATTTTCAATTTACAGAAAGAAAGATTAAATAAAATGTGAAGGACACAATATTGAAAAGATAAGTTGAGAATTTTTAGAATAAATATCATATGTCAATTACACAATTCAAATACCTAATGAACCTCAAATAAGAAAAATGCTAAGAATGTTTTAGTAAAACTGCAAAATATAAACAATAAAGAGAAGATATTCAAAGTGACTACAGTGGGAGGAGGGCAGATTACCTACAAAGGATTGTCAATTAAGCCAGAAAAGAATGAGATAATATCTTTGAAGTATAGAAAGAAAATGTCAGCCTATAAATACAATTCTAGCAAAAGTATCTTCAAGTTGAGATCAAAATAAAGAGATTTTCAATTAAACTGTAACTGAGAGATCTACTGCCAATTGATTGTCACTAAAGACACTTCTGAAATAATCTTAGGAGGAATATCTAAGATGCAAGGAAAAATGGTGAACAAAGAATATGTTAAATTTGGGGAGTAAATTTAAAACTCATTTTCCTAAAAATCAATACAAATAATGTCTAATCTGTGAATATTAATGCAAAAGCAAGATAGAACTAAATCTTGAACAACAGGAACAACAGTTGGGGTTGAAGCCCTCTTTGTTTTTTTTTCTTTTTGAGACGGAGCTGGAGTGCAATGGCAGGATCTCGGCTCACTGCAACTCTGCCTCCCGGGTTCACGCCATTCTCCTGCCTCAGCCTCCCGAGTAGCTGGGACTACAGGCGTCCGCCACAACGCCTGGGTAATTTTTTGTATTTTTAGTAGAGATGGGGTTTCACCGTGTTAGCCAGGATGGTCTCGATCTCCTGACCTCGCGATCCGCCTGCCTTGGCCTCCCAAAGTGCTGGGATTACAGGCGTAAGCCATCGCGACAGGCCGAAACCCTCTTATTTTTTGAGAAGAGTAAAGAAATTCATTGATGGACTAGAAACAGCAGCGTTCGGAGGCTCCCATTGAAAAATAATAATAATAATAATAATAAACGTGTGAATCCTTCACCGGCAACCAAGGTATCCAGGTTCTCTCGTCAGAACTAAGAGGCTGCCCTGACCCATGGAGAGAAGGAAAAGCAGTGTGGTGCGGCGGCCCACTTGGGAGCCACAAAGGCCAGGGAATGTCCTCCCCCAAGCCAAGGGAGGCAGTGAGTGAGCATGCTACACAGGCAGGGAAGCCGTGCTTTTAACATGGAATTGTGCAACTCACAGATCAGAAGATGCCCCTCACGAACTCACGCCACCGGAGCCTAGCATCGCAACCCCAGAATGTGCAGACTCTTAACAGCCTCTCAGCTGGAATCTGCTTAAGCCTACTGAACTCCTGGTGGGAGAAGCGACCAGCACTGGCTGCCTGCTGTTTAAGCCATTTGAACTCCTTGTGGGAGGGGCAGCAGCCAGCAGTGGGACTCGAAATTACCTAACACGCTAAGCTCCCTGGGCGGGGGAAGGGTGGCACCCATCTCTACAGCCCAAGGCTGTGCTTTTCCCCTGTTGGTGCCAGGGAAGCTGCACGGCTTGGTCCCAAGACATGTCCCCCACAGCCCAACACACCGGCTGTGGCAGTCTGCGGCCAGAGTGCCTCTTCAGGACTGACCCTGACCCCTCTTTTCTCATGGGGTGGGGTTTCCCTACAGGAACTCCAATAACTCCAGCCAGAGGCTCAGGAACAGAATCTGGATGCCCCTGGGCCTGAGACCCTGGGGAAGGGGTGGCCTCAGTCTCTTCTTCGGGCCAGCAGACTTAGCCTTTCCTTTGAGGAATCTCTGAGGTAGCTGAGGAATCCGGGCAGCCCAGACGAGTGGGTTTCCCCACAGCGAGGCACACCCCCTCCACCAAAGGACAAAGTGCTTCATTAAATGGGTCCTGTTCCTCTTGCCACCCAACTAGGTGAAACCCTCCAAGAGGGGTTGTCAGACACCCTACAAAGGGGCAATCCTATTGGCATTTAGGTTGGTGCCCCTCGAGGTCAGAGGTCCCAGAAGAAGGAGCAGACACCCATCTTTGCTGCTCTCCAGCCTCCTTGAGTGACATCTCCAGGCACAGGAGCGAATCAGATGAATAGGGCCTGAAGTGAACCCCCAGCAAACTGCAGCAGCTCTACAGTGCAGGAACCTGACCACTGAAATAAAAATAAACAAGCAGAAGGCAACAACAACAGCATCATCATCAACAACACAAAAGCCCCCACAAAAGCCCCATCCAAGGGTCAGCAGCCTCAAAGACCGAAACTAGACAAACTCACGAAGATGAGAAAGAATCAACGAAAAAATGCTGAAGACCCAAAATGTCAGGGTGCCTCTTCTCCTCCAAATGATCGCAGCGTCTCTCCATCAAGGGCACAGAACTGGACTGAGATCACATGGACAAATTGACAGAAGTAGGCTTCAGAAGATGGGTAATAGAAAACTACACTGAGCTAAAGGAGCATGTTATAATGGAATGAAAAGAAGCTGAGAACCTTGATAAAAGGTTAGAGGAATTGCTAACTAGAATAACCAGTTTAGAGAGGAACATAAATTACTTGATGGAGCTGAAAAACACAGCATGAGAACTTCGTGAAGTACACACAAGTATCAATAGCTGAATCGACCAAGCAGAAGAAGGGATATCAAAGTTTGAAGACCACCTTGCTGAAATAAGGAAGGCAGGCAAAACTACAGAAAAAAGAATGAAAAGGAATGAACAAAGCCTCCAAGACATACGGGACTTCACAAAAAGACTGAACCTACGATTGACTGGAGTACCAGAAGGAGATGAGAAGAATGGAAACAAGCTGGAAAACACACTTCCGGATATTATCCGGGAGAACTTCCCCAACCTAGCAAGACAGGCCAACATGCAAATTCAGGAAATACAGAGAACACCATTAAGATATTCCATGAGAAGATCAACCCCAAGACACATAATCATCAGATTCTCCAAGGTGGAAATGAAGGAAAAACTGTTAAGGGCAGCCAGAGTGAAAGGCCAGGTCACCTACAAAGGGAAGCCCATCAGACTAACAGCAGGCCTCTCAGCAGAAACTCTACAAGCCGGAAGAGATTGGGGGCCATATTCAACATTCTTAAGAAAAAGAATTTTCAACCCAGAATTTCATATCCAGCCAAATGAAGCTTTATAAGCAAAGGAGAAATAAAATCCTTTCCAGACAAGCAAATGCTGAGGAATTTCATTACCACCAGGCCTGCCCTGCAAGAGCTCCTGAAAGAAGCACTAAATATGGAAAGGAAAAGCTGGTACCAGCCACTGCAAAAACACACCAAAATATAAAGACCAATGACACTATGAAGAAACTGCATCAACTAGTGTCCAAATAAACCAAATAACAGCATGATGAGAGGATAAAATTCACAAATAACAATAACTAACCTTAAATGTAAATGGGCTAAAGGCCCCAATTAAAAGACACAGACTGGCAAACTGAATAAAAAGCCAAAACCCATCAGTGTCCTGTATTCAGGAGACCCATCTCACATGCAAAGACACACATAGGCTCAAAATAAAGAGATGGTGGAAAATTTACCAAACAAATGGAAAGCAAAAAAAAAGCAGAGGTTGCAATCCTAGTTTCTGACAAAACAGACTTTAAACCAACAAAGATCAAAAAAGATAAAGAAGGGCATTACGTAATGGTAAACGGAACAATTTCAACAAGAAGAGCTAACTATCCTAAATGTATATGCCCCCAATACAAGAGCACTCAGATTCATAAAGCAAGTTCTTAGAGATCTACAGAGACTAAACTCTCAAACAATAATAGTGGGAGACTTTAACACCCCATGTCAATACTAGACAGATCAATGAGACAGAAAATTAACAAGGATATTCAGGACCTGAACTCAGCTCTGGACCAAGCAGACCTAATAGACATCTACAGAACTCTCCATCCCAAATCAATAGAACATACATTCTTCTCAGCACTGCATAGCAAGAAGTTATTTGAAACCAACGAGAATGAAGAGACAATGTACCAGAATATCTGGGACACAGCTAAAGCAGTGTTAAGATGGAAATTTATAGCACTAAATGCCCACCTCAGAAAGCTAGGAAGATCTCAAATCGACATCCTAACATCACAATTAAAAGAGCTAGAGAGGCAAGAATAAACTAAACCAAAAGCTAGCAGAAGACAAGCAATAAGTAAGATCAGAGAAGAACTGAAGGAGATAAAGACACGAAAAATGCTCCAAAAAAATCAATGAATCCAGGAGCTGGTATTTTGAAAAAATAAGCAAAATAGACCACTAGCTAGATTAATAAAGAAGAAGAGGGAGAAGAATCAAATAGACACAATAAAAAATGATAAAGGGGATATCTCTACTGACCCCACAGAAATACAAACTACTATCAGAGAATACTATAAACCTCTCTATGCAAATAAACTAGAAAATCTAGAAGAAACAGATACATTCCTGGACGCATATGCCCTCCCAAGACTAAACCACGAAGAAGTTGAATCCCTGTATAGAACAATAACAAGTTCTGAAATTGCAGCAGTATTAATAGCATACCAACCAAAAAAAGCCCAGGACCAGTTGGACTCACAGCTGAATTCTACCAGAAATATAAAGAGGAGCTGGTACCATTTCTTCTGAAACTATTCCAAACAATTGACAAGGAGGGACTTCTCCCTAACTCATTTTATGAAGCCAGCATCATCCTGATACCAAAACCTGGAAGAGACACAATATAAAAAGAATGTGCCTGATGAATATCTGTGCAAAAATCCTCAATAAAATACTGGCAAACCAAATCCAGCAGCACATCAAAAAACTTATCCATCACGATCAAGTCTGCTTCATCCCCGGCATGCAAGACTGGTTAAACATATGCAAATCAATAAACGTAATCCATCACATAAACAGAACCAAAGACCAAAACCACATGATTATCTCAATAGGTGCAGAAAGGCCTTTGATAAAATTCATCATCCCTTTATGTTAAAAACTCTCAATAAACTAGGTATTGATGGAACATATCTCAAAATAATAAGAGCTATCAATGACAAACCCAAAGCCAATATCATATTGAATGGGCAAAAGCTGGAAGTGTTCCCTTTGAAAACCAGTACAAGACAGGGATGCCCTCTCTCACCACTCCTAGTCAACATAGTATTGGAAGTTCTGGCCAGGGCAATCAGGCAAAGAAAGAAATAAGGGGTATTAAAATAGGAAAAGAGGAAGTCAACTTGCCTTTGTTTGCAGAGGACATGATTTTATATGTAGAAAACACCATCGACTCAGCACCAAAACTCCTTAAACTGATAAGTTATTTCAGCAAAGTCTCAGGATAGAAAATCAATGTGCAAAAATCACAAACATTCTTTTACAGCAATGATAGACAAGCAGAGAGCCAAATCATGAATGAACTCCCATTCACAATCGCTACAAAGAGAGTAAAATTCATAGGAATACAGCTAATAAGGGATGTGAAGAACCTCTTCAAGAAGAACTACAAACCACTGCTCAAGGAAATAAGAGAGGACACAAACAAATGGAAAACATTCTATCCTCATGGATAAGAAAAATCAATGTCATGAAAATGGCCATACTGCCCAAAGTAATTTATAGATTCAATGCTATTCCCATCAAATAACCATTGACATTCTTCATAGAATTAGAAAAAACTATTCTAAATTTTATGTGGAATCAAAGGAGACCCCATATAGCCAAGACAATCCTAAGCAAAAAGAACAAAGCTGGAGGCATCATGCTACCTGACTTCAAACTACAATGCTCACTGACTTCAAACAAGGCTACAATAACCAAAATAGCATGGTACTGGTACTAAAACAGACTTATAGACCAATGGAGCAGAACAGAGACCTTGGAAATAACACCACACATCTACAACCATCTAATCTTCAACAAACCTGCCAAAAACAAGAGATGGGGAAAGGATTTCCTATTCAGTAAATGGTGCTGGGAATACTGGCTAGCCATATGCAGAAAACTGAAACTGGACCCCTCCCTTACACCTTATATAAAAATTAACTCAAGACGGATTAAAGACTTAAATGTAAAACCCCAAACCATAAAAATCCTAGAAGAAAACCTAGGCAATACCATTCAGGACACAGGCTTCATGACAAAAAAGTACTTCATGACAAAAATGCCAGAAGCAATTGCAACAAAAGCAAAAATTGACAAATGGGATCTAATTAAACTAAAGAGCTTCTACACAGCAAGAGAAACTATCATCAGAGTGAACAAGCCACCTACAGAATGGGAGAAAATTTTTGCAATCTACCCATTTGACAAAGGTCTAATTTCCAGAATTTACAAGGAACTTAAACAAATTTACAGGAAAAAAAAACAACCCCATCGAAAACTGAGAAAAGGATATGAACAGACACTTCTCAAAAGGAGACATTATGCAGCCAACAAACATGAAAAAAAGGTCAACATCACTGATCATCAGAGAAATGCAAATCGGAACCACAGTGAGATACCATCTCATGCTGGTCAGAGTGGAGATTATTAAAAAGTCAGGAAACAATAGATGCTGGCGAGGCTGTGGAGAAATAGGAACACTTTGACACTGTCAATGGGAATGTAAATTAGTTTAACCATTGTGGAAGACAGTATGGTGATTCCTCAAGGATCTAGAACTAGAAATATCATTTGACCCAGGATTCACATTACTGGGTATACCCAAAGGAATATAAATCATTCTACTATAAAGACACATGCACACGTATATGTATTGCAGCACTTTTTACAATAGCAAAGACATGGAACCAACCTAAATGCCCATCACTGACAGACTTGATAAAGAAAAGGTGGTACATATACACCATGGAACAGCATGTAGCCATGAAAAGTGACATAATGTCCTTTGCAGGGATATGGATGAAGCTGGCAGCCATCATCCTCAGCTAACTAACACAGGAACAGGTACTCCAACACTGCATGTTCTCACTCATAAGTGGGAGTTGAACAATGAGGACACATGGGCACAGAGAGGTAAGCAGCACACACCAGGGCCTGCTGGGGTATAGAGAGTGAGGAGAGGAAACTTAGAGAATGAGTCAATCTGTGCAGCAAACCACCATGGCACACATATACCTATGTAACAAACCTGTACATTCTGCACATGTATCCTTTTTTTTTTAGAAAAAAATTTAAAAAAAATTCATCGATTTTAGACTTTTAGTTAAATATGTATGTGATTTCTAGAAACATAAAGTGAATATAATAATCTACAAACTAGTAAAGGAAAATAACTTTCACAATGTGAAATTATACCAAAGCAAGAGAAATAAACCCTAAACACAATCTAAAAGGAGGCATGAAATTGAAACACACACACACACACACACACACAATGAAATAATAAAAAGTGTAATAAATAAGCAAAAATGACAGAAGTGAATCTAAATATGTCAGTAATCACAATCTGTACAAATAGACTAAATTTTCTAGAAAAAAGCTGTTTAAATGATGAAAAAAATTAAATATAAACCTTTTTTCTTTCTTTTTTTTGGAAACAGGGTTTCATTCTGTGGCCCAGACTAGAGTACAGTTGTGTGATCTGGGCTCACTGCGACCTCTGTTTCCTGGGTTCAAGCTATTCTTGTGCCTCTGCCTCCCAACAAGCTGGGATTACAGGCATGGCTAATTTTTGTATTTTTAGTAGAGACAGGTTTTTGCTATGTTGGCCAGGCTGGTCTTGAACTCCTGACCTCAAGTGATCCACCCACCTTGGCCTCCCAAAGTGCTGTGATTACAGGTGTGAGCCACCATGCCCGGCCCAAATACATGCTTTTAATAAGACATACACCTAAGTAACAAACAAATAGAAAAGTTGAAAGTAAAGGATTGGCAAAAAGACATGCCCGGCCAATACTAACCTAATGACATTGTTGTAGCTATATTAGCCTTGTAGAAAAACGTATTTTAAGGTAGAAAGTATTACTAAAAATCAACGTGCCATTTGATAGTAATAAATGGTTCAAATCATTAGAAATTGTAATATTTCTAAACCTATTTGCTTCCAAATAAATAAAACAAAAAATGTCATCACTGTAAATACAAATGAACGTATTTGTCATTGTGAGGGATTTCAACACAACTAACAGTAATTGATAGATCAAACAGTGAGAAAACAATCAGAACATAGATTCAAATAACCCAATTAATGAGTTTGATCATATGTATATCAATCACTGTGTTCTACAACTGGCGAATACAAATTCTTTTCAACAACACATGGAACATTTATAAAAACTGATAATATTTTAGGTCATAAAGAAAGTCTAAATTAATTCTAAAGAATAAGTAACTTAGAAATTAATAACACAAATAGATTTTTAACAAAACCCTGGATTTTATAAATTAAAACACACACATATCGAGATACCTATGAGTCAAAAAGAAAATAGTTAAAGAAATTAGAAAGTACTTAAAAGTAAATTAAACAAAAATACTGCTTATCAAAATTTATGGTATGTAGTTAAAGTAGTACTTAGAGGAAAATTAATAGCTAAGTTCTTAGTTTACAACAGAGAAAAGAATATCAATGAACAAAGTAATCAATTTAAGAATAATGCAATTAGCCCAAAGCATGAGAGAAAATAATAAAAATAAGAGCAAGCATTAATAAATCAGAGAACAAACATACAATAGAAAGATTTAAAAAATGAAATAGACAAATGACTGGTACATCTAGTTAAAAAACTGGAAACAATTTTAGAAATAAAAATAGGTAACTACAGATACTGCAAGGATTAGAATAAGAATGTATTCTAATCAATTTTATGCCAACAAACCTTAAAATATAGATTAAATTGATAAACTACTGAAAAAATTAAAATTACTTAAACTGTCTCAGGAAGAAATAGAACTTTTGAATAATCAATTCAGATCTGAATTTCAATAATCTCTAAATATATCCGTGGACTCAATGCAATTACAAGAATAAATCAAATGATTTTTCATGGACTCTGATAAGCTAACTATAAAGTTTCATGTGGAAGAACGAAGAGCCTCGACTAGCCTACGTGATGTTTAAAGTTCTAACTATTAATACAGAGTAGGTTGACTCAGGATACATAGGAAATGGAATAAAACAAAACCCAGGACAGGCATGGTGGCTTACACCTGTAATCCCAGCACTTTGGGAGGCCAAGGTGGGTGGATCACCTAAGGTCAGGAGTTCTAGATCAGCCTGACCAATATGGTGAAACCCCGTCTCTACTAAAAATACAAAACTTAGCCGGGCGTGGTGGCAGGTGCCTGTAGTCCCAGCTACTTGGGAGGCTGAGACAGAAGAATTACTGGAACCTGGGAGGTGGAGGTTGCAGTGACCTGAGATGACGCCACTGCACTCTAGCCTGGGCAACAGAGCAAGGCTCCATCTCAAAAACAAACAAACAAACAAAAAACAAATAAACAAAAAAACCAAAACCCAGAATTACATCATGCTTGTAAGGACACCTGACATTTGATTAAGATGGAAATGCACATCTGAGAAGAATGCATTAACTAGTCAATATATTGTGCTAGGATAATTATTTTTCCACAGGAATGAAAGAACATAAAGAAAATGAATTCCTATCCTATACTATTCACATAAAACATGAAGACTTAATTGTGAAAGTTAATCTTTAATACTTTTAGAGAAAAATATAAGAATGTCTTTGCTACTTTGGAATTTCAAGACAGAAGTGCTAGCTATGAAGGATAATTTTTATGAATTATATTAAATTAAAATCTCTTAATTAAAATATATGAAAAAAATTGAAGAAGAAAACAAGCTGAACACTGGGAGATGATGCAATGTAAAGAGCAGAAAAAAGATTAATATTGACATCACCTATAATCTTTTAAAAATTAGAAATGAAAGATAATCTTCCAATAAGAGAATGAACAAAAGACACAAATGAAATATTTTACCAAAGCAGAAACAGAAATAGTAAATAAACTGATGACAAGACTTCTTAAACTTTAGGTTAAAATAGAGATTAAAGGTTATTACTTTAAAGCACCACATTGTTAAAAATAAAAATATTGGATAATACAGTGTTGGCAAGAACATAGAGAAACAGGAGTTTTCATTATACCGTTGGCACTTATTTGGAATTTTTGCAACTACTCTGAAATACAATTTGGTATCATATAGTAAAATTGTAACTCAATAATTTTACTCAGAGTTTTATTTAGGAAACTATATATGAATCGAGACCCATACACAAAAATATTAATAAAGGCATTGCTAAAATTAGCCAGAATTTTGAAAAAAATTAGAATGTTCACCTAACATAGAGTGGACATATAAATTGTGGCATGTTCAAACAAACGAATACCATTCACGAGTAAACATTAACATATTAACACTAAACGCATCAACAAGGAGGAACTCAAACATAATGTTAAACAAATAAGAAAAAGGATAGCATGACTTCCTATAAGTTAATTTCAAAACCAGACAAAACAAACCAAAACAAAATAAATAATATATTCTCTAAAGACACATACCAATGTGGTAAAATAAAGCACAAGAAAGATATTAAGATAAAGTTCAGAAGAGCAGTGTCTTCTCAGAGGTAAAGGTGTGTGATTAGGTAAAGGAACACAGAAACTGGAAATGTTTTGTGTCATGGATATGTGACTTTTAGATTTTTTTTCTTTAAATTCTATGTATTTATGATATATATTCATTTTGTTTCATTTTATTTTATAAGTTCTGGGGTACATGTCCAGGATGTGCAGGTTTGTTACTTAGGTAAACTTGTGCCATGGTGGTTTGCTGTACCTATCAACTCATCACCTAGGTATTAAGTCCAACATGCATTAGCTATTTGTCCTGATGCTCTCCCTTCCCCTGCCCCCCTAACCCTACTGACAGGTCCCAGTGTGTGTTGTTCCCGTGTCCACGTGTCCACGTGTTCTCATTGTTCAGCTCCCACTTATAAGTGAGAATATGTGGTGTTTGGTTTTCTGTTCCTGCATTAGTTTGCTGAGGTTAATGGCTTTCAGCCCCATTCAAGTCCCTGCAAAAGACATGATCTCATTCCTTTTTATGGCTGCATAGTATTCTATGTTGTATATGTACCACATTTTCTTTATCCAGTCTATTATTGATGGGCATTTGGGTTGATTCATGTCTTTGCTATTGTAAATAGTCCTGCAATAAACATACGTGTGCATGTGTTTTTATAGTAGAATGACTTATAGTCCTTTGGGTATATACCCAGTAATGGGATTGCTGGGTCAAATGGTATTTCTGGTTCTAGGTCTTTAAGGAATCACCACACTGTCTTCCACAATAGTTGAACTAATTTGCATTCCCACCAACAACGTAAATGCATTCCTATTTCTCCACAGCCTCACCAGCATCTGTCGTTTCTTGACTTTTTAATAATCACCATTCTGACTGGTGTGAGATGGTATCTCATTGTAGTTTTGATTTGTATTTCTCTGATGATCAGTGATGTTGAGCTTTTTTTCATTTGTTTATTGGCCACATAAATGTTTTCTTTTGAGAAGGGTTCATTCATATCCTTTGCCCACTTTTTAATGTTTTTTTTCTTGTAAATTTGTTTAAGTTCCTTGTAGATTCTGGATATTAGATTTTTGTCATATGGATAGATTGCAAAAAATGTCTCCCATTCGGTAGATTGTCTGTTCATTCTGATGATAGTTTCTTTTGCTGTATATTCATTTTAAAAATCTGCACTCTCATGTCCATTGCAGCACCATTCACAATAGCCAAGACATAGGTTCAACCCAAGTATCCATCAATAGGTGAATGAATAAAGAAAATGCAGCACATACAAAACAATGAAATACTATTCAAGCATTTTTTATGCTACATTTCATAGTTAGAATCTTTTTAAAAAATTCATTACCACTACATTAAGAGGATAATTTGATAGTTTAGTTTTGTTATTACTAAATTATTTCTAATTTTCTTATGATTCAAAAGAGAATCATAAGGTATTTCCTCTTTCATGCATTCCTGTCTCATTGAAAGGACTTAATTTGCATTGATCATTAAATATCTTGTGATGTTAAGCCCCAATATGAATTATATTTGATGCAATAAGCCTGGAGGTAAGTGTGAATTATACCTACGGTAACTGAAGGTCTTTTCCTAGGAGAGTCCTGGTTTATGTCTCTTTTCCTCACATAATTAATGATAACTCTTTCACTCTTGAAAGTGTCCTATTTTGAAAAAGAATTATATATGCACTCCTTCTAAAGCTGTCTACTTATGAGGCTAAATAATTTAACATTAGATTTCCTCCATCCACAGACTAGGGAGAATTCTATGATTCTATGGATGGGTCTTATACTTACGGAATTGTTCCTAAAGCAAACTGGCATTATTATTAGTGTTATTCATGCTAATAAATTACCAGTAAATTAGAAATCACTGCTTGTGCATGTTACAAATTCAACTAGATAAATAAAGATAGACTATTTCACTTGAAAAATATAGGAAGTAGACATACCTTTTGCTTGAACTGTTTAAATTTTTTTATTTTCTTTTTAGTTTTGTACTTGTAGATTATATAAACCTAGAGATGAAATGAATCCTTTCTAAAATATGTCTTCTAAAAAATGCCAGGCCGGGCCCGGTGGCTCACGTCTGTAATGCCAGCACTTTGGGAGGCCGAGGCGGGCGGATCACGAGGTCAGGAGATCGAGACCATGGTGAAATCCCGTCGCTACTAAAAATACAAAAAATTAGCTGGGCGCAGTGGCGGGCGCCCGTAGTCCCAGCTACTCGGGAGGCTGAGGCAGGAGAATGGCGTGAACCCGGGAGGCGGAGCTTGCAGTGAGCCGAGATTGCGCCACTGCACTCCAGCCTGGGCGACAGAGTGAGACTCCGTCTCAAAAAAAACAAAAAAAAATGCCTTACAGTTGCATCTGCTAAATTAACCCTAAAGAGAAAGATTGTGAGGAAAAGCTGTGCTGGACTTAAAATTGAATCAATTATCCCTACATTTAGTGGTCACAGCAATAATAAAATAGGATTGTTTAGAACCAACAAAAAAAAAACAGATCAGCAAAACTTTGAACACTGACATTTCTAGTATTTCTTTCATCTAACAATTCTTTTTAATTCTGAAGAAAATTACAGTCTTAAAAAAATCACATTTAAGGACATAAACTATTCTAATATAAAATTATGTCAAAATGCAAAAATTGTATTTAAGCTGCACTTAAAAATAAATGTAACAAAGCAAAACAATAAAAGAGAGGTGGGAGAAAATACAAGATTGAAATATGATGATGAATTGAGCACATTTATTTTTCCCCTCCTCCACCAAATTCTATTTGATGAAATGGTGGAATCTATAACTCTGTCTCTATCTATCTCTGTATATCTATATCTATCTATATATCTGTATCTGTGCCTATATCTAGATCCACATCTGTACCTCATTTGCATATCTACCTAGCATAGCTACATCTATGTTTATTTCTATATTTATATCTATTTATATTATATACATATATCTAAATAAAACCACAATGCATTTAAAAACACATAAAATATACTTAAAAACTGAGGCATTCTTGAAAGATTGGAAGTGGGTGAATCAGATATTGGATGAAACCAAATACAGAGGAAACAAAAGCTAAAAATACCTTTGGCAGAAAACATCAGTGAAAGTTAGCATAACCCTGAGGAACTCCTAACCCAGATCAATAGATATGAACAATTGCAGTTATCACAACTGGACAAATGACGGTAAACACCAAATGCTACTTTGATTCAAGCACATACAACATGTAGCTGCATTACCTTCCTCTCAGTCTGTCAGAATTCACCAGCCCCTTTAGTTCCTTCACTTTCCATAGCTGAGAAACTGATTGTAAGTGTGTCCTTATTTGGGGTTCATCTCTTGGCTTAATCCTTTTGCTCTCATACCAACAAATAAGACAATGAATGTGAAGGTGCTTTATAAACGATCAAGCATAATGAAAATGTTATGATTATTATTCTCTACCAACACCTCTGCCAGCCACCACCACCACCATCATCACCTATGCCTTTTATCCAACCAATCATGTCTACCCAGATTCTCTCTCTCTTTTTGCCTCACAATGGAAATTACTGAGCTCCTTTAACCCTTGATTGATTCTGACCTCTGGAATTTTGACCTCTGTACGCTACACACAGCTTGACCTTGACCTTGAATCAAAGACTGTCAGGTATGAAAGGAACTCCTACTACCCACACACTACTTGATCCTCCTGTACATTCACCCCCACTGGATCCAGTCTAGTGACAAAGACCTCATTACTTCCAGATGCAGGCTACTCAGTCAGTGGACACGTAGGTTAATGAGAAAATGCCTCTTTATTTGATGGCTCAAAAGACACTGCTTATAAGCTCCAGCGCTCCTTCATTTTCTTTCTTACCATTGAGACTTATGAGATCAACCAGCTTCTGTCACCTTCACTTCCCTAACCACGTTTAAGCTATTGGGTATAAAATATGGAATTCATTATTATTGCATGCTTTAAAGTAAATGGTCTCACATAATATTTTAATAAGAGAATCAGTATGGTAGAATACAAAATAGAAGGGCTTGGAAGATAGACTCAGGTTCCAATCTGGCTCCATCCTTTGCTGACTTTGTAGCCCTGCCTATTAATCGGTCTTTCTGAGCTTCAGTTTTTTCCTTTGGCAACAGGGTGGGCATACAATAAATACTAATCATTCATTAATCAACCTTAGAATGCTGTACACTAAGACATCTGGAAAAAAAATCACTATATAAACACAATCTTCATTGGAAAAAGGGAAAAATAGGTGCAGCCCTCCAGTTGAGTTTTGTTGTGTTATCATTAACAAAACCATGCCTGGCACATAGGAATCCTTCAAAAGACATTTGCTGAGTTAATTAATTATTATATGGTGAGTATCTTATAACTCGCATTGACTCTGGGCTTTTAAATACCACCACCCTTTCCATTTGATGTATTTGATATGTAGAGAACTGCTACTCTCCCTCCCTGACTATATACAGTCCAAAATTACTTACTACTCAGGGAGGAACTGAGGAGTGCTCCACTCACTATCACTGCTCTCATTATTACCCAGTTAGTCCAAGAATTCCTTCTGTTCTCTAATCAAATCCTGCTGCTTACACCACTACTGACACTGCATGTGGTGTTTGATATTTTCCACTCATAACAGCACTTTCAAATCATTGCCAACCTGAGAGCTATAAAGTAGGAATCTGTGGCTATTTTAATAGGTATTTCTTTTACTTTTTTTTTTAACTTGTAAATTAACAGAGCATTTCTTAAGTTCAAGTAAGATGAGGTATAGTTTACTGACTATTAGTATTTTTGGTGACTGGCTGTTCATATACTTTTCCATTGTTTAAGTGTTTGTTTGTTCTTTTCTAATGAATTTGTTGCATTTATTTATTTTAATCTGCTCCTTTGGGAACAGAGCAAGATGTGATTAAGACAAACCATGCATGACTCAAAAGAGTGACAGCTAAGTTTCCACTATCCCACCTAGAAAACAGGGGATTGGCTCCTTGCCTTGTCAAGCTCTCCTGCTTTAGACAGACATCTCACTGTACTTTGACTGTTTAATTGCCACAAACCTCAGCTCTCCTGGAGACCTGTGATATTCTACATTTTACAGTCACCATGGCACGTATCAATACACATTGAACATGCTGCAATTTTTAAAAAACTCTCAAAGGTCACTACCCAATAATGAGAAACTGACTGAAAAAACTTATATAATGGAAAGCAATCATTTTGGGTGATTATAAGTGGTATTAATATTTCAGCCTTAAATGAAGCCACATACCTTGCTGGTCACTAAATATCCTTAGAGCAAAAGCTGCAAATGTCACAGAGAAATTTCATGAATTACATTATAAGGTTTGGATTATTTTCCAAGGTAAAATATGAGTGACCACTGGTCACTTATTCGTGTGTCATAAAACCTGAAAAAAGGATCATTTATTGGCAGGCTTAAAGTTTTTTGTTCTAATAAAAATCTATTTCAGTTTGTCTTTTTTAAAAGTTAAAATAAAATACTTTTTTTCCTGATGTTTACTTGGTATTTTGTACCCAGTGTTTATGCAGCATATAAAGACTTTATAAATAAAGATAGAGAGGCTGAGTTCAAAACTCACATGTGGGCCTAATTTACCTGATAAAAACACTTTCTAACCAAGATCCACTTCATACTCTTTAATCCTTTACATGTGTATAATACCATACAATGTTCAAAGTGTTTGTGCAATTCATTTCAATTGATCCTTGCTTCATATTTTTCCTCCAATTGATGGATAACGAAATGAAGGCTTGGTGAGTTTAAAGGACTAATACATGGCAGACATAAGACCAATAATATAGTAATAATGGCCCACTTTATTGTGTAGTTCCTGTATTTCAGGCACTGTGATGAGGGCCTTATATCTAATATCTCATTTAGTTTTCATGCTAGCCCTGGGAGGTAGCTATAGTATTGTTATTGCTCTTACACTCATTTTACAGAGGTTCAGGTAGTAAATGTCAGAGTGATTTTAACTCAGTCAGTCTGACTCCAGAGCCTTCACATATTTAGACAGTCTATTTCCCAGGGCATATTAATTAAGATTTTTCTCCCTTTTTCACCATCTTTCTTCCCCCTTTTATCACTAATTCTGAAAAAGCAAACAAACAAACAAACACAGGAGGATTGCAATTGGGGAATCATGCTTACCTCTGTTAATAGTGTTACTTGGGATGGGGGGCAGGGTGGGAAAATTCTTTCACCAACTTACTAGATCCAAGGCAGCTGCTAGGATGGAGGCATCAGGAATTGTCCCTGGCTCACAGCAGTTTAACAGAAATTGGAAGCGTTTCATGCCTTGTCGGATTGCTCCAAGATTCACCACGTTTTTGCTTTTTCCACCATCTTGGTTGGGAGAGAGATGATCATCAAAACTGTGGCAACCTGTAAGGGTGGTGCCATGGTGGAGGAATGAAAGAGAGAGAATGTAAAGGATCGCAGGTTTAAAAAGAGTTTCAAAGATATAACAGAGTGTTTTCTACAGTGTTGGCCAGAAAACTTTCTCCTTCACTCCACTTCCTTGCTCTCCACCCTAATGTTTGATTTAAACACATCCTGACTTTTGGGAATCTGGTGACACGTGACATATGAAAATGCAAGATTTTACCTAAATATTTAAATACAGTGTTTGATCATTTTACTTGCAGGTCTTCTTTTGAATACTAGTAAGAGCTTTTGGTGTATTTAAAATTATTCTTCCTGTAATCAACAACTTCTGTTTTTATGGAAGTTGCAATCACTGTGCAATTTCAGATGTGTTACAACAAATTGATACAGCATTGGTACAGCATTGTGTATAATGTGTACACTGTGTACAGCATGCTGTACAAATTGGTACAGCACTGTGGTGAAAGGAAAAACCTTTTCTCAGTTACAGTGCAAAGAATCACTGGCTACCAGAGGTCCAGAGTTAGGGTTACCACTCTAACAATTTGCATTCATAGTAGATAAAAGGGGGTGTTTACAGTTATGGGCCTGGGTTTACCATGACAGTGCACGACACACAAGGATGTCAGCCACTATATCCACTAATGGAAAAATGCGGGAACCTGCTCTATCAGGGAACACATCCTTTGGAAGCAGTTTAAGCCTGGGACACAGATTCATTTAGACTTTATTACCACCAGATTTAAAAATTATGGCAAGGCATAAAAATAATTATCAATCTTGGTCTACAACTTTCACAGTGACTCAGTCATATTGACGTATGTCAGTATGAAATAACATGATGTCTGGGATTTGTTTTACAATACATTTAAAAGAGCATGAAAGATAGATGAAGCAAATATGGCAATTTCTAAATTATTTTTGCAAGTGTGATGAATATTTTGGATCCAATGAACCATTCTCTTTACTTTTTGCCTATGTTTGAACACTTTCATAAGCTCAAAAATGGCTCAGAAGATAATTAAAGTATCATTATTGAAATTTCCTATATTTCATTCTTTATGGGTATGTTTCTTTTTCAGATGCAAATATTCCATATTCAAAAGTTCAAAATTCAATACCTTCAGTGTTTTTTTTTCCAGTTAGTATAGCATATTTTTTATCATATGCAAAAGGAACTACCATGAGAAGAATCTGATGGCGGAAAAAATTCAAAAGACAAAATCTCAAATGATACAAAGAAGAAAAGCTATAGACGGCGAACAAACAATTCCAGGAGAGCTTTGTTTTCAAGCAGCTCCCTTTCAAAATGCTACTCTATTTCCTCACTGGACATTACCAAAGCTACTAGAACAGGTAAATTCCTGTTATTTTTTATAACTATATGTCACTTTATTAATCATTTATATATGCCCCTTTAATAGTATATAAAGTATACTAATATGTATACCAAAGGATTCTCATCTGTTAAAAAGTATAAACAGTCCCTTAAACTTTGAATTGAAGAGGCATCCCAAATAATAAGATTTATTTTGTGAATCCAGTTGTTTTATTATTTGTTGCTATAATTAAGATTTAAAATACATTAGGTAATAACTGCCTAAAATTTGTAATGGAATTAATACATAACACCAGATAGATGATCAATGAAGTTATTCTTATTTATCAAATTTATTAAGAACAGTTGAGATCATCTTATTTAAGGAAGCATTAAGAATATGTATTTCACAAATTTCTTCAATTTTTATTTGACAAGATTACCAATTTCAAAAGGATTGTATTCAATATTTCTAAAAGAAGTGCCACTTTAATTGCGAGAATTTCAGAAATGATGCAGTTAAGGGATGTAAGTAAAATAATGAAGAGAGAAGTCATCAGAACATTCACTGACAGCAAGAACCTATATTCTTTGCTTCACAGAATAATATATATTTATTACAGGTGAGAAGATCAGCAGAATCCTATAAGCACAGGACATAAGAATCATGTTGTTAATAAAAGCTAATTATAATGGACATTTTCCATTGTATTTATATAGCATTGTATTTATATAGCATTAATAGATAAGAATATATTTTTGATATATTTTTGGTACTATTTTTGAGCACTTAGTATATCCCAAGTACTGTATGAAATATTTTATAATTAATTTTCTTTATTTTTTGCCATAGCCCTATAAGATACGTTTTTTAAATTATTTTAAAAGAGAATGTATTTTGGGGGTGTATGGGTCTGTTGGTGAGGAGAGAGTGGTGGAAAGAGACAGAGAAAGAGAGAAGGAACAGGTGAAGGAACAGGTTAAGTAGCCCAATCTGTTTATACAATGGACAGTTATAAAGGCAAGATTTAAATCCAGATCTACTGAGAGTGCACAAACCGGCACTCTTACCACTATGCCACAATGTAATCTCTAAAATACCAAATGTTTATATGGAAGAAGGTCAGACTTTTATACTCTGCTGAAGGTGGTGATCATGTTAGAAAAACTTAATGTAGGAAATAATTCCTCATTGTACATATTATATTTCTTGGGTTTTCTCCTGTATTTTTAATGATAAACTGATGATAAAATTGTATCCTGCTGGCATTCCAAATTGTACTACTAAAAGAAATGTCAAAAAGTAATTTGGCTGCAAAATGTATTTTTTAATCAATTTTTTATAGCAATACACTAGGATGTAAGAATGCCTCTTGGCTTCCTTAGATATAACGATTACTTTTTTAGCCTCAGTATATTTTAGTTGCATTTGTTTAATATTTATTTTTTATGTTGAGGTGTATATTGAGGTGTAATTATAATTTTATTTACGTAGAATGCATTTTTATAAGCTTTTAAATCCAAGAAGGGATGTATAAAAATATCCTGCTTGTTTTTTAATATTATTTTTAATTGGCAAATCATTATCATATACACTTACGGGTACAAAGTTTCAGACATAAAATCTAGTATTTCCTTAAGCAGCATTTCCCATTGTGTTGATGGCACAGCTGAGAACATAGAACATGTGCAGTAAACGTGTTGAGTAGTTGAAAAAAATTGTTTTAATTGATCAAACACCTTCCCTCAAATAGAGACAACATGATTTTTAAAATGAAATAATTTCAGTGAATATGAAAACACAAAAGAAAAAGCTAATTTCTGAATGTAATTTCAATTCTATTTCATGTTCACCAGATACAGTTTTTATTTATTGAATAACTTTTAAATTTTAAAGAAATTCGATTGGCATTTCATCTCAAATCAGTGAAGTTAAAGTACTGCGTTTAAACTGAGGGTAAGAAGGTTTGATGTTTGTTCTCTTTAACAACTTTAAAGAAAGAAACAAAGAAATTCTGTAATTAAGATAATTTAGATGAGAAAAGACAACACATCTATCATGGTTGGGTACGAATCATTTATACACCTAGATTGCAAAGGAAAGAGAGAAAAAGAAAGAAGGGAAAGAAGAAAAGAAAGAACAAAGGGAGAGAGCAAGAAAGAAATCAAGAGAAAGAAAGGAGAGAAGGAAAGAAAGGAAGGAAGCAGAAAAGGAAGTAAGGAAAAAAGCAAGCTCAAAAATAGAATGATGTTTGCACAATTAAGGGCAGTAGGTGTTGCAAAATACAATGTATTTAGATTAGCAGATAATGTTGTTTAAGCTGGAGATACTTATTTTTTGCAAGCAATTCCAAAGGAATATCTTTTTTATAATTTTTAAAAAGCAAGAGAACATAGGCAAAGAATAGTGATATATAAGCTATATTCTCTTGCCAGCCTAAAGCACATAAAATATTCCAGATAACAATCTCAAATATTATGGCTTTGTTTTCTAGACATGCAAAAATAAACTGCATTTCAGGTATTGTTGACACAAACTCATTGTAGAATCTGGCTCTATGAATATTCCATATCAGATCTTTTGAATCTGTGAATGGAATACAAAGAATATACGAAGCAATGGCTAAAATCCATAGGAATTGTGGTAAGAAAAACACAAAGTCCAGAATGAACTAATGTTTGTAATAAATGCTAATGATAACATGTTTGGAACACGAATAAGAAGAGAATGTAAGAGAATTAAAAGGAGAGTGTAAACAAGTCAATTATGCTTTTATCTTTTCCACCAAGGAGAAAAATCTACAAATGGAGAAGTATAGTGCCATAATCAGGTCAGCTACAATGAAATGTCATAGACTGGGTGACTTAAAACAACAAACATTTATTTCTTACAGTTCTGAAGGCTGGAAGTCTGAGATCAGGGTGTCCGCATGGTCGGGTTCTTGGTGATGGCTCTCTTCCTGGTTATGTGCTCACGTGGCTTTTCCTTGGTGTATGCACGCAGAGAGACCTTACGTCTCCTCCTTTTTTTTTTTTTTTTTTTAATAAGGGCATTAAAATCCCATCACAAGTGCCCCCCTTATGACCTTATCTAAACCTAATCACCTCCCAAAGCCTCCACCTCTAAATACTATCACTTTGGGGATTAGAGCTTCAAGACAAATTTTTTGGGGATATACACATTCAGTTCATAGAAGACAGAAAAAGTTCACTTAAGAAGAAATATTTGAGCAGGCATGGTGGTTCATGCCTGTGATCCCAGCACTTTGGGATGCTGTAGTAGGAGGATCACTTGAGGCCAGCAGTTCAAGACAAGCCTGGGCAACATAGCAAGATCCACCCCGCCCATCTCTACAAAAAATGTAAAACAAATTTAGTGGGACATAGTGGTGCATGTCCCTAATCCTAGCTACTTGCAAGGCTGAGGCAAGAGGATCATTTGAGCCTGGGAGTTTGAGGCTGCAGTGAACTATGATTGTACCATTGCACTCCAGCATGGGTGACAGGGGAAGACCCTGTCTCAGAAAGAAAGAAGGAAGAAAGGAAAGAAAGAAAGAGAAGGAGATTTGGAAAGAAAAGAAAAGAAAAGAAGAAAGAAAGAAAGAAAGAAAGAAAGAAAGAAAGAAAGAAAGAAAGAAAGAAAGAAAGAAAGAAAGAGAAAGAAAAAGAAGAGAGAGAGTGAAAGAAAGAGAAAGAAAGAAAGAAAGAAAGAAAGAAAGAAAGAAAGAAAGAAAGAAAAAGAAAGAAAGAAAGAAAGAAAGAAAGAAAGAAAGAAAGAAAGAAAGAAAGAAAGAAAGGAGAGAAGAGGAAGGAAGGAAGGAAGGAAGGAAGGAAGGAAGGAAGGAAGGAAGGAAGGAAGGAAGGAATTTTGAAACAAGAAGAAATATTCACCAAATGTGAGAGACCCTACATTCTTTGAGTTTAAGCCTCAGTTATACTTTAGTGCATAAAGAGAACTTAAAGATGTGATTGCAGCTCCAGTCAAATGACATCCAGTTAGCATGACACATACCTGGAGAAACACACTTTAGCTCCACACTTCATTCTCAAAAAAGCACAAGAAAATTTCTTTATAATACTGACGTCTGAACGTGAGACATATTGTCTCCAAAATATCGTGAGGAGTGGAAAGAGTGTAAAAGGATTGAAAATGACAAATGTCCTGGTTATTAGAAGATTCTTAAAACCACAGAGACTAATAAACTTGATGTTTGCACTAGTCAAATTCTATAAGAGATAATTAAATAGATAGGAACATTTTCAAGAGAGAAGTAATCATAGGAATCACTGTAACTTCATTATGCTGAACTAAGTCATGTTCTTTTTGATAGAGTTGTAAGGATATCATAGGCATGTTTTGGTAAATTCTGATGATGTTTCTGTAGTGATATGGGAAAGTTCTCTGATCACTAGAAAATTAAGTGTATGGCTCACTAAAAATCTGTACCCACAAATTATTAATTAATCAAAGTCAAGTAGAAGTATTCTTAGAGTTATATCTTTGCATTTTTCCTGTTCAGTAATAATATGAACAACTTGGACGAGAATAGGGAAATGTGCATGTCTCTGCAGACAGATCTTTATAGTACAAAGAAGAAAAGACAGAGTTCAACTTAGTTTTGATTCTCTTTTCATTCACTCATTCATTCATTCATTTGCTTATTTATTTATATTTTGATCTCAAAGAGGAGTGGAAAGAGTGTAAAAGGATTGAAAATGGATTCTCCTCAAAATTATGGATTCTGTCTCTTAATTTCCTTCCTGGGGAAGTGACTTAACTACCTCCTAAGTTAATGAAATAATACATTTTCATCATTTTTGAAATGAAGAACAAATAATGGCTATATTAAAGTATACCATGATATTCATCCATGTGAAAAAAAGCTAGCAAAAATTAATCAATACAAACCAATTATGTGATATGAAAATAGAAAATGTAATTTTAAATTGTGTTCATATACTTCCTGTAGTCCTCAAGCTTAATAGTTACACTATCTACTATACTAATTAATTTTAAATATGGCATATTGCATTCCATCCTAAGTTCCACATTTTGTAAAAAAGCATATCATCTAACTAAAATACATAATAAAAAGGAATCAGAATGGTGATGGATCTAGAGACACTTCCATATAAGGAAAAGTAATCAAAGATGTTTAACTAGCAGCAGTGAGATCAAAAGAGAGAACATGAAATGGATAACATATGGAGCTTGCATGATATGTGTGTGTGAGTGTATGTGATGTGTATGCGTGTGCATCTTGGTACAGACGTCATAACTAGGACAAATGAAGCAAATTTGTGGATAAGTATGTCTTCAGAATGTAAGGAAAAATTCTCTAATAATTAAGGCTGTCTTGCTCTGGAACAGGTTGCTTTGTAAAGTTATAAACTCCCCCTCAGTGGAAGTGTGCAGAGGGTGGCTGGCCACCTGTCAGGGATATACTGAGCAGAATTTGTAAGTAGATAGGTGGGTGGATAAAAGGATCTCTGGAAGTTTTGTAAAGTTCTCAGATTTTAATAAAAGATAGAACAGCAGAAGAGGCTGGATCTTATTCTTTGAAAACCCAGTGCCCATCATGGAGTGAGGAACATAGGTAAGGCTTCCATAAATGTCTGTTTAATCAAATTGCAAAAAGAGAAGCTATAGACAGTGGTAAAAGGCATGTATGAGAAAGAAATGAATGAAAAACCAATGAAAATAGAAAATGGACCACTTAATGTAATCAAGTTTTTGTTCTGTGTGATGAAAGTTGAATAGAATTCTTAGGATGCATGACATTTACCAAGACGTTTGAAGAAACTCTCCTCTTCATCTCTTCCATTTTCCATGCCACTTCCTGGCCCACCTTCAGAAAGCTTCACAGCACTAGTGAATTTGACCTGAAAAAAAAAAAAAAAAAAAAGGAAAGTAGAGCGATAACAAGATTCAAATCTTGTGGTTAGATCAATTCTTGACTTGAAAATGACTTGTTTACTCATTTTCATACGATTACTTTGCTCTTCTGGCTTCCACATCTGGTTAGTTTAGTCATCAGTGTAGTTCATTCCCATGTGCCAAAAAAGACATCACTGTAACTAAAAGGAGGAACCAGGTCCCAGATTAAAAGCTAAATAATCAGGTGCTATAAAAATAATTGAGATATTCTTAGAGTTTAAATCTGATAAAGTCCAAACTGAAATTAATGAATAGCAAGACATAGTCATTCTTTACAAATACCACAATTGAGAATCAGACCAAAGTGAAAGATAGCCAAATAGAATACTTTAAATCTCTGTGAAAGAATCAGTATAAAGTAATTTATGGAGTGTACTATAATAAAAATGTAATAACATATTTCTCTTTCTAAGAATTAAAATATGTTCTTCATCTTGCTTTTAGCTCAGCAGTACTCAAAATTTTTCGCACAGCAAGGAAGCTATGGGCCACACAAACTCAAATACTTGACTTACGTTTTTTAGCAAATAAAAGGTAAGGAAGGAATGATACTATTTTCTAAATATGCTATAGTCTTGCATATTATTTGGATAATTTCAAAATATCACTTTTAAAACAGACTAGATAAAAGAAAAGTGGTTTGGCTGGGCGTGGTGGCTCACACCTGTAATCCCAGCACTTTGGGAGGCCGAGGCGGGAGGATCACGAGATCAAGAGATCAAGATCATCCTAGCCAACACGGTGAAACCCCATCTCTACTAAAAATATTAAATTAGCTGGGCATGGTGGCATGCACTAGTCCCAGCTACTCGGGAGGCTGAGGCAGGAGAATCGCTTGAACCTGGAAGGTGGAGGTTGCAGTAAGCCGAGATCGCGCTACTGCACTACAGCCTGGCAACAGATCGAGTCTTCATCAAAAACAAAACAAAACAAAAACAAAAACAACAACAACCTCAACAACAACAAAACCCACAAAGAACAAAACAAAACAAAAACAACCCTAGTTTTAGTGAGACTAGAAAACAAAAGAATGCAAGCAAATAATTTGTACACATATAAGGAAACATAACTCTTATCATATGCTGAAAATTAGGCATACAAATGACCAGGCCATGAAGCAACCACAGGGTGGACTCTCGGAAGAAACCTTACCTTACTCCAATGCTTCACAGTATTATGAAGGAGGAGTGTAGTGAAAAAAGTCATCCCGAATTTCTTTCTTCTTTTCAATATAGATAATGGTTCATATGGTGCCAAAAGTAGTGGGAAAAGGATGAATTATGTGTGTCTTAATATGTAAAAGGGATCACTGTAAAATTACCAGATCCTTGGACAGGAGTTTGAGATGTCAGTCATTTCGTAGGTGTGTTAAAAGTTAAAAATAGCTGGGAAATAATGTCTATATACATCTCTGTATTTGCATTATAATTTTATATAATTTTTTGACCACACTTTTCTTTTTCCCTTCCTGTGATAGCCTACTACTTAAACATTTTAGTTTCCATTGCTTATCTAAGTTTCCAAAGTTAGTTCATCTGGAGAGTTTCTTCAGCTTTTCCTTATTTGGCCCCTGCAGGTGTTTGCTATTTCTCAGCCTTCACATATTTCTATCAGTGACTTCAACATTCACTTACACAAGTTATGTCCTGTTTACCTTGGAGCTTTGCCTGATGAAAGAGAGTCGGTCCACAGAGCTAATGTCCAGGAGGTCCTCCACACCATCTGCCAGGCCCGAGAGGGATGATCTTTTCAGCCAGTTCCCTATTTAATAGTTAAATCATTTAGATCAATGTAGCATTTTCTATCCAATCAATTAAACAGAAATGTCAACATAAGCCCAACAGGTGATGAAAGTTACATGGCTTGGTATAAATAGAAAAACAAATTGTTCTCAATATACATGCTTTGAATAAAAATCTTCAGTGTTAGACTATAAAATTGCATAAGCATGTGGGGCCAAGACAAAAAGAATCTGGGTTGAGAGGAAACCATCCTCTATCCAGCTTCACATCTCTCATTAAAGCCTGTGAATTTTACCTCTTAAATATTTCTCAAATTTGTTCATTTATCTCTGCCTACATGGCCACCACCCAGTCCAAGCTTCCATTTACTTATACCTAACCTACTAGCTAACTTTCCTTCTGGTCTCCCTTATCTATTCATGCTGCCTCCAGTATGATTTCCATGCAGTGATGTTTTGGAAAAAGTTTACTTGCTTGAGTTACTCTCCTGTTCAACATCCCATCTTGGCTATCTAGGGATCTAGAATGAAGAGTCAACCTGACCTGGCCCCTATCATTCTACTACAGTCATACAGCCACTTGTCTCCTTGTTTCAGTTCCTTCACTTCCCTTCAGCCTCCTAATATCTTTGCAAATAATGGCTACCTGGAGTGCTCTCCTTCCTTCTCCCAAGTATCCTGGAGATCTTAATGCCTCTACCACTAGGAAGCCTTCCCTGATTTCTGCCTCCTCCCCCACATTCAGGTTAGGGCTCATTGTTGCATGCTTTCATAGAACTATGTATACTTCCTTCATAAAATTCATAGTTTGCAATTATACTTAGTTGTATGATTATCTGCTTTAATGACTGGGGCTCCTACTATATTGCAAGTTTAGCAAAGTTGGGAGGCTGTGTGTATTTGCTTGCTATTTAATCCTTGATGGCTAGTGTAGTGATCGCACACAGAAGAGGCATGTAGTAGGGTATTAAAATTATGCGTGGAAAAAATTAAATGAATGAATGAATGAATGAAGTCAGTCTAGGTCTTATGACTTGAAGGTCTTCTTTTTCGGCCCTACTATGCATCACTGAGTTGATCTGAGGACATGGTTGGTAATAAGATAATCCATAAACAAATACAGACATACTTTTACCTATGGGGAGTTTAAGCTTCTTCCGGAGGGAAATTCTGCGGGATCGTGAACGGGCACGTCGGTCAGAGGTGGTCCCTGAGTGGGCAGTCGTGCATTCTGAAGTGTCCTGCTCAGACTGGCTGCTGGTATCACTTGCTGCACTCTGGGACTTGAACATCTTACGCCAGAAATCTTTCCGCCCCAGGTTGGCTCCTTGCATTTGCTCATCGCTGTAAGCAAGCAGAGGATAGGGTTAAACTTCTGACAACACTTGAGAAATTCTCCTAAATTTATTTCATCTTCCTGTCAATGATATTTAGGCAAATCATGCAAAATGATCTTTGATGGGCTGAAATGTGGGAAGAGTGGGCATTGAAGTGGGAGGAAAGAGATCAAGGTTGATCTGAGCTCTTCTTGAAAATAGTCATGTCTCAGCTATAACATGAGGTGGTTGGATTTTTTCAACTTTAATAAAAACATTAAATATTACTGCAGGTATTCATCTGCAGGTGTGAGTCATAATACCAGAAGCACTTACAATTTCACTGCAACCTCCGCCTCCCAGGTTCAAGTGATTCTCCTGCCTCAGCCTCCGGAGTAGCTGGGACTACAGGCATGTGCCACCACACCCGGCTAATTTTTTGTATTTTTAGTGGAGAGAGGGTTTCACCGTGTTAGCCAAGATGGTCTCAATCTCCTGACCTCGTGATCTGTCCGCCTCAGCCTGCCAAAGTGCTGGGATTACAGGCGTGAGCCACTGTGCCCGGCCAATATTTAACTTTTTATTAAAGATCCCTAAGGCTTGTGCAGTACTGTTCCTCATTCCCCACCCATCACCCCAGTATAGTATCATACTTGAACACCAAATAAACTTACAAAAAATATTTAAATGAATGGAATGCCATCACACCATACCCGGGAAATGCATCATCCTACAACCAGTAAGTCAAAGAAACTTAGGTAGGGCTTGAAAGTAAAAAATAAGTACAACTCAGTAGGACAAATAGGAACACCTGCAAGGGGATTTTTGAGTAGGGCATTCCACAACAGGAAAAAGACCAGTGGCCAATAATATGCAGAATTTAATCTCACCCGAAATTACAAAACATAGGCAGCTGAAGTAAGATCTTTATTTTTACTCAATAAATTAGCAATGATTAAGGGAGTTCATGAGGGGTGCGGGGAGGTGGGGAGGAGGGAAAGCAATTATTATACTCCTAGTGGGTAGTATACTATCACACTCCCAGTGGGGAGGTAAAATGATCCAACCTCTCTTTAAAGTAATTTGGCAATACGTTATCCAAAGCTTATATCACCGCCCTTGACAGAGAAATTCAATTTCCAGAAAGTAATCTCATGGAAATTATGGGACAACATACTAAGATGTAGGTAAAAAGTGAGGCGTGGTGGCTCACACGTGTAATCCCAGCACTTTGGGAGGCCGAGGCAGGCAGATCACGAGGTCAGGAGGTCGAGACCATCCTGGCTAACATGGTGAAACCCTGTCTCTATTAAAAATACAAAAAATTAGCCAGGTGCAGTGGCGGGCGCCTGTAGTCCCAGCTACTCGGGAGGCTGAGGCAGGAGAATTGCGTGAACCCAGGAGGAGGAGCTTGCAGTGAGCCGAGATCGCGCCACTGCACTCCGGCCTGGGCGAAAGAGCGAGACTCTGTCTCAAAAAAAAAAAAAAAAAAAAAGATGTAGGTACAAGAAAGTCAAATACTCACTGAGTTTTTATTGGTCAACTTTAAAAAGGAGGAAACAATCTAAATGTTCAACACCAGGGAAACAGTTGAATAGATATGGGATTTCCATATGGTAGTATGCTCTGTAGTCATTATAATTTTATTTTAGAGGACTATTATATGAAAAATATTCACTATATACCGCAAAGTGAAAAGGTAACAATCAAATGGTTTAAAAAGAACATCACCAAGTTAATTGGGAAAAAAAAGTACACATATGACCATGTGTCTGAGTGTGGTTTTGTGTGCATACATGCTCAAAAATGTCTCCAACATAATACACCAAGAGTTTACAGAGGTTATCTCTAGTTGGTGGCATTTCCATTTTTAAACTACTTTCCCTTTATGTTTTTCTGTGTTTTCTACATTTGTCAACTTGAGCAACATATATTACTGCAGTAATTTGGAAAGTACAAGGTATAGAAAATACATAATATTTGATGAAACTTATTTATGGGGTTTTAGGTACTGATTTGCTTAAAAGCTTTGGGGCTGAATCAACCCAAAATTTGACAGTACTGTGTAAAGCAATTATTTTCTACAGATATTTATATGGGTATCCAGAATTTCTTAAAATCTCATCAGAGTACTACATATTTTTAAGTTCTTTTTTTAAAAAATAGGGTATTCTGTTTATCAAATATGGTATGAATTTAAATCCGTTTTCTAAAATTTGATTTCTCAGTTACTTTTTATCAAATGATTACAGGGTATGAAGCATTTCTCTCTTTTGGTAAATGCATGGCATGATACGTGTATGACTATGTAGTCTGGCTGGAAAAACATCTGGGGAGGCTATAATTTCTCAATTTCCTCAATAAAATGTTACATCGCCTTGTCCAATGGTGTGTATCAATATTGAGTTTCAGAGAAATTAGTGCATAAAACTGCTTTAATATGACTCAGGGAATGTGACTATTATTTAAGAAGGAAGAAGACACAGGGCCAGAAGGGGAGGGAAGGAAAGAGACAGAGAAGCTAGAGGAGGAGCCAGTGTCATCTGAAGTAACCACTCATCTTTCTCCAGTGCTGACCAGGGGATATTTGACATGCTTACCTTCTGGGCCTATTGGGATCATGAAAAAGTTCCATGTTTGACATTTTATGACATCTCTCTAAGTGGAAATATTTATGTAGAGGCATATTGAAACACGTATCTTCACATAAGAAGAAAGAATAGATGTGCTAAATGCTAAGAAATTAGGTGGTGTTTACAGAACACTGAACAGAGAGAATATTTTGGAATCTAGAAAACTTAATAACCTAGAAATATACAGTTGATGGTGTTATTTTTTAAATCCAATTTGGCTATTCGATCATTCTCATTGATCAGATTAGCTCAATAGTTGCTGGCGTTATTTGAAAAGAAAAAGAATCTCTTCTTTTTTGGGCAGACTTTCTGTGTATAAAGCCTTTTAACTAGTCTCATGGCTATTTAGTCACAGAACTCTGTCTTTCACGTTGGTTTTTTTTCCTTAGAGCTTATGTTTGAATTTTTACCATGTACTTAAAGGCTACCTTAAAGGGAAAACTAAAACTGAATTTTAAGAAAGGAAGCTAAAGAAAACAAAAGCTTAATAATAATCTGACACTTTTATCCTTTCATTCATTGATTGAATCATTCATTCATTCATTCATTCATTCGTGAAATATAGATTCAGTGCCTAGTATGAGCAAGCCCAGTCTCCATACTGGAGCTATAGCCATATGCAGAAACTCACATGTTCCCTGAACCCATGGAATTGATCTACTTGAACACTAAATAAACACAAAATTGTGTTTATCACACATTTGTGTTTACTACAAAATTTCTAAAATTTTGAAGTGCTACAAGAACTGTGTGGACATTTTTTCTTTGAAGATTTTGTTTGCTTGCTATGGATTACCAAAGTCCTATCTGATGGCTGTGTGCTTCTCACTTTGATTTGCCTGACTGTGAAGAAAGGATATCATAATACCTAGAATATTCTGCAGGATTCCTAGAAGAAAAATCACTTAATACTGAGTAAGGTTTTGAGAAGCAGAATGGTATACCTAAAACGAAGTACATGTTTACACTCCACTTGTGGATTAGTAGTTCTCAAAAAGAGAAAAAATACAAATAAAACTTGCATAGAACTAGGCTGTACAATTAGCGTCTATGGTAACCCTTATATTTTCTGGGGGCACTAATTTAAAGATGTTTTTGATTTTTCCATTATGAAAAGTGTAGATTAACTGATGTCAGAGGACACTGGAATGGATCTCAAGAGAGGACCAAGGTACAATGTGTTACAGTCTATGTTTCAGCTAAAGGTGAGAACTGGAGAAGTTTTTGTTACTTATTTTGGGAAAAGCTTCATTAAGTATATTGACAGCCATTCATACATTTAAGTTTTTAAAAAATTATAAGTGATTTTAAGCAAGAAACTGGAGGACACTCCCAGACCACCTGGTATATATGCCATTTTTCAAGGTGTATCTTCAGTAGTGTTCATGAAAAGCAGAAGTGAGGGAGCCACTGGAGATGGGAAATGTAGTTAGGGAGGCTTCTCATAGGCACAGACTGGTTATTTGTGATTTGGCCTGGAGAGGTTAGTGGCATTCGGAATGAAATGTAAAGGGTAGAAACAAGGCAAAGTTCAAAGGAGATGACAAACAAACAAATAGCAGTTTGGAAAATAGAAATTCTTCTAGAGTGAAGTGCATAGCCGTCTGCACTGGAGACAAAACCAACGCTACTTACTGCTCTGGAGTCTGTGAGGGGCGACCGGACATGAAGCTGCGACATTCCTCAGGTGCAGAGGATACCTGGCCTTTATCCACAATGCTTCCCGCCTCTGACCTATGCAAATGGTGCATTCCAACAATTACAGCAGAGCAGGATAGCAAGTCTTAATACTTCATACACTTCATAAAACAAAACACTCTGTTGTAGACAACTTTGCAGCTTATGAACTTTATGTCACCAGGAGTCTATGTTGTTTAGAATTTATACCACAACATTAACTCATGACTTAGCAGCCTTTTTGCTTCACAATATCACCATTATTGCAAACAAACTCATTAACTGCAAGCAGGATTTTAAGTTTAGGAGTTTATTTTAATTTTTAAGTGGCATTTAATATACAATAGGCATAAAATAAATTTATGTTTACTAGAAGGAAAAACAACAGGCTATTACTTAATCATTTGTCTTTTACCACATTTAGAATAGAATTTACTGAACAGGATCATATGGTATCAGTAATTGCTTTTCCTTTCTGAATAAAAGTGTAAATTATGTACAGAAGAGACTAAAACGGGTAGCATTTTACCATTTAATTAAGAGCTATGACGTGAAGTTCAAGTATATGAAAATTCAAGAACAACTGAGCTCTAATTCATATTAGAGGCGGCATTTATTTGACAGTAAATTTATTCATTTTTCTAAGCTGCTGCTGCACCACCCAGTGAAATCACTTACACAAGATAATTTTACCATTCCTACACTGAAGTTTCAACACAGGAACCACACAAACAGTACAACAACAGATTTTATTCTACTGACATAAGGCAAACACTAATATTCAGAGAGTTCAAGCTTCCAACCTTTTACTGCCTGCAGGCTTAGATTCCTGTTCATTCTCCTCCACCTTTTTCCCTGGTGCTAACTTCTCGGCACTGTCAAGCAGAGCGCTGAGGGCCACTCTCCTGAAGACATTCCCATGAGCCTCTTTGATAAACTGGACCAGCTGACGAATGTCACAATACAGTCCCTGTTTGGAGGCAAGAAGGAAGTTGGAGAAAGAAAGATAGCTGTGCGATTAAATAGTTTTTCCAGGTAGAGAGGAAGAAAGTAATTCCTTAGGCTTACATGAGCATTGGAACCATTAAGACAGGACAGTTTACTATTGATGAAACTGGTAGTATACTCCCTCTACAATGTTCCTATAGAAGAACATTACCAAGGCCTTTGCTGGTCATCCTTGGTATGAAAAAGGATGGTTATCACACTTCATTCAGAAAGTTTCCTGCATCATTAGAAAGACATTAATTTACATTTTAAACCATTGGATTCCCAAGCTTTAATTTTCTCTTTTAATTGTAACTTCTGAAGAGATGCCTGCAAAGAAAAAGGTAGTCAAAAATTTGTTTACATTAGAGATTTTGGTCCCTGTTCAGCTTCTCCAAATTTTCCGTATCATTATGACAAAATATGTTAAGTCCTCCAGACATTTCTACCAAAGACAGATTATTCAAAGGATGATGCGTTTTGCTGGACAGATTTAGCAAATTACATATATGTTGTAGCCCATTTGAACATGAACTTGACTACAAACTCAAGTTGATGTAGGGCTATTACAACCAATATATTGGTGAATCAATATTTAAAAATATATGCTGGACTTTTACTTGAGAAATTAAGCTTTGGATCCAGCATTTCCCCTCTCTCTCTCTCTGCTCATGAAGTGGGTAGTTACTGTATTTTTTTTTTTTTTGCCTTAGGAAAAGTTCATGGCAAGGCAGAATGCAGAAGCCTAAACAATACTTACCTTGATAGTTGTGGTTTTCAAAACCTAAGACCACTGGGACAATTATGTCCATAATTTTTAGGAAAGCAGAAGGTAGGACCCTTGGGGAGAACATGGATGCAGAACACTTTGGGTTCTGTGGGAAGCAGGGCCCTGTGTCCCTCACTCTGCTCTGCAGTAATTCCTCTAGGAACGGGGAAAGACTCCAAAAAGGAAAGATTCCAAACTCACCAGAGGGTGCCCAGCCCTAAGCACACAGCAAAGAGTACTATGTGAAATCAGAGGTGTAGACTAATCATTGAGACCTGTGGAACCTCCCCAGGCTCTAGATGCTTCCTAAGACTTGGGGGTCTTTACGCAACACTGTGAAGTGGGGAACCCCAAGAATGACAGAAGTTTGATGTCCCACTGTTCTTACGGGATGGGAGTTCAAACTTAAGATTTCTTTTTTAATATAGTATTTTTCTATACATGAGTTTGTAAAAAAAGATGTATAAGCAGTCATGTATATTATAATCAACCTGTTAAATTACTTTTGCTATGACCAAATTGTATGCATGGATGGTACCTGTGCTACACTCAAGCTCCAAGAAATTTGCTGGGTTGGCTTTGGCTGTCAGCAAAGTTCAACTCCTTTAGTTTGGGATTTTATCTCAAGTTAAGTGAATTGTTTCAATAGTTACAATAGCTTAAAATAATTTCCTTGATTTGAGTACATTAGCTGATAGGGTCCACATGTGCAAATGGAATGATTTCCGCGTAGGAGTCATAATATCTAACAGACTGCTAGGATAGAGAAATGCTGCTTTGCCTCCCAAAGATACCTGAATTCACCTATTCATGTTAGATTTTTCAGCCTTAATCTACATTTTCGTATCGGAAACCACAATCTTCTTGGTGGTAATTAAGCACTAGCCTTTTAATTTTTTTATTTCTATAGGTTTTGGGGAACAGATGGTATTTGGTTACATGAGTAAGTTCGTTAGTGGTGCTTTGTGAGATTTTAGCGCACCCATCCCCCAAGCAGTATACACTGAACTCCATTTATAGTCTTTTATCCCTCAACTCCTTTCCACCCTCCCCCTAAGTCCCCAAAGTCTATTGTGTCATTCTTATGCCTTTAGCACTAGCCTTTTATAACCTGGTTCTTCCCTACCCTATTGCGACTTCAGTGGTTTAATTAACAAAGTCTTTCAAGACAAGTAGCTAAAAGATTACAGACAGTGCTTAATAAAAGAAAACAAAACCAATTTCAGCAACATATTTGCATTAATTTTTAAAGTAAATATGGTTTCAAATAATACTTGGGATAACATTCTTTAGTATTTTATGAGCCAACAAGCTGTGCTCTAGAACCTCTTTTCTGAAGGGCTCAACATACTTTACAATTATTTCACCAAATACTTTATAACCTTTGAGATGGGAGAGGAAGATAGGTGAACTTGCAAATAGGATAATGAGTAACAAGGAGAAGAAAAGTGTTAACGCTCCATTATGACTTACTGGTGACACCAGGGAAAATAGATATTTACACTTTAAAGTGTAGACTTTTAGATTTCAGCTTCTCTTACTCATGGCCATGACAATGAGTACTTTTCTCAGGGCAGAGACTGACACCTCCTGTGGGAAGAGAGGAGAGCTTCTCACCAGATTCTCAGGGCTGTGCAATTCATGTGTGGTTGAAGCGCAGCGTGTGATGAGGGATTTAAACATGGCGCTGACGATAATGCTTTCCACATTTTGGGCTGTGGATTTGTTGTCCACTGTGGTGAAGTTATTTCCAAACCCAGCCTTGTCTGGAATGCAAAGACACAAATTAAAGACAATGTTTCCTTTAAGCTACACAATGGGTGGGAGTCAGGCAGTACTTGGCACCCAAGAATTAGTGAAGTGCTACGTGAAATACAGAAACAAGGAATTAAAGATGCCCCCAGTTTAATAATCTCTAGGCAGACCTGGAAATAAATGAATCATAGTCTCCTTCAGGGCCTTTACTATATGATACAACCAATTGCATTTCTGGAATGGTTTTGTTGATAAACCTTAGCAAAGGAAAGGAAACCAACTCTTAAGTTTAGGAAAGACTTTTAGGGTTAGAGTAGTTTTTAAATAGGTGATCATTTACAGAAAAAAAAAAAAAAAGGGCTCTTAAATGACCCCTCAATGGAGAGTTCATTTTCAAGCTTTCTGGTGGTGAGAAATGCTACTTTCTCAGTGGAAATTGTTCAGTCTGTCTAAAGTGGAATAAGGTGGGGCCAACCAGGTAGCTGGGAAGGGAGAAGAAAGAGTCAGGCAGGAGCCCTGCAGGGAAGCTCTCATAGGCCCTGTGAAAGACCGAGTCCTGCCAAGAACTGCAGAGTTCTCCCAGAAACTTCTTGGGCAGGTGGAGAGGGGAAACCTCCCACCTTCCTCAGAGCCACCTCCTTCTTGCTCACACACATGTGAAATGCCCGTGAATGGGAGCCTTTGACCTCCATGGCATTTTATGCCAGTTTTTCACAGAAAACTGGATCTTTCGTAGGCGACACATAGGTATCATATGCCCGTGCCAGAGGATTTCTCATGGTCTGTGAACCACCTGTGAAATGTGACAAAGGGCATGGGCAGCTCCAAGATTCACCATATGGGGACCTATGTCTGCCTGGCTGATTCACCGTGATCCACTCCCACATCTCAAGCAACGCAGGAGGAATTTATCACCTTAAAGTAATATACTTTATTACCAACCTCTCACTGTCTATGCCAATTGACAAGGGATGATCTCTAGATTTCACATTGCTGAAAGATTTCTTTTAGTCTATGCTTATAATTTCTATCTCAAATAGTTTAAAAAGGAGAAAAAATCATTTGTAATCAAGAATTTCTCTTGCATTGTCTCAACTACCTTCCTAATTTATTGTCTTTTAAATTTATATTGTGTTTGGTTTAAAACAACTCTGCTAATAGATTGTTTGAGGGGTTCTATAGAGGAGCAATATTTTATTTTAATGTGAAACCAAACAATATTCTTGGGTTACAACCAGGAAAACTGCTTCTAAATCTAGCAAATATATTTTCATTGCAAACTAATCAACTACTATCATACATTTGTTATATAAACAATAAAAGCCTATACTACAAAGCTATCCTTCCCAGACTCTAATTAAAATGTGTATTTTTTTCAACTCAGGCTTCATGCATTATTTTCCTTGCATTGCTGCATTTGCATTCACATTGGACTGGCGGTCTTTGGTTTACTATAAATGCAGTTGACACTTATTGGTCTCCCCCTGTAACTTAGGTCTTCATACTAGAGTTTTCTGAAAGCCATTAAGTTATAACATAGCTTGTAGGTTTATCTGTGGCTCTATTTGCCTTTTTTAAAAAAATTTAGTATGTGTGTGTCAAAATTGTGTTACTACTATGTTTACTGCAATCATAAGGTTTTTCTCCCATTTTACTTTGTGAAAAAACTGTCAAGCACTGTGCCACTATAATGCCTGTACGTTATAGACACTCATTTCACATCCGTTGAACTAATGAATATGATCACTGCCTCAGAGGTCATATAACACTATGTTATATGAGAGAGAGGAGTCCCACAAGCGGCGGTATAAAAATTGATGGGCTAGGTGAGAACTCCACAAGCTTTACCAAACTTTCATTTACTGTGGTAAGTTGTCCTCAGAAAGCCTCCAAAATGTGTCTTCAGAGATAATGTGCAAGCTTTTCTTGTTTATCCTCCATACACACACCCACACACATGCATGGACACATACGTATCCTTTCCTCTAAATTCTACCTCCACAAATTTAGTGTCCCCTTGAAACACTACCTGCTTCACCTCACAACGACTTCTCCTAGAACTTGGGTACAGCTTTACTTACTGTCAGTGACCGGCTCCATACAAAATCCTAACAAAGCATGCAAGAAGTCCACTACATTATTGAGAGAGTCCTTGTTCACATAGTCCCTCATGGTTTGTCGGAACTGCATCTTATCTAGCTTGTATAGCTTAGTGAGGCAGTTCTGGGCCTGCAATGAAGGAAGAAAAGTGAAAAAGTCACAAGTACCAGCTTAAGCTATGGATACTGGTAGTCTGAGACAGAAGCCTTCAGAAGGCAAGGGTTTCCAACCATCCCCACTCGCCAGTGACAGGCAACCCTACTAGCCCCTCTTGTCTGAGTAAGATGTGAGCACAGACAGACTGAGAAGTCTGAGGGTGTTTACATTGAGAACAGCTGCTCCATAGGAAAAACCCCAAAGCTCAAAGCTAAGGTCTAATGCTGGTCTCAGAAAGAGTTCAGTATTTTCACCAAGATAGAGATTTTAAGATCTTAATGAAAAAAAAGTTTGAAATTTAGATAAGTGATAGAATTGACAATCCATGTTTAGAAAACCTCAAAGGCTTTGTGTGCAATGGGAAGATGCGTGCCACACTACATCTGAATAAAAGAGACAAAAGAATGTCTACACAGTGGAACGAAATGGAACAATGACCGAAGTCTCTGGGTTGAGGGGAAAAGGGATAAGGATCAAGAAAGAAGGGGTGGCTGAGTGAGGGCCACCTTAATTATGGATGGAGAACTCTGGACCACCAGGCACAGGCATTGAAGTCAGATTAGGGAAGGCAATTCCTGAGAATTGGGATTGTATTAGTGCCCTTAATTGTGGCCCAGAAGAGAATTTAGTTATATCATCATTTTGACAAATCAAGGCCCAGGAAAAAATTCTTGGAAATTTTGAGAGAGAAAAAAAAGATTATAAAAGACTGAAACTTGGAATTAGCAATAGGCTTCTTGGTATAACTTTGTTATAATCTCTCCATCTGTATTGCAAGTCAGATGGATTGATACGTTCTTCATTTTTCCTTTATTATGTCCTAGATTTGAAATTAGGTATTTTTATTCCCAGGGAGTTTACAAGTTTCCAGATATTGAACAAACTCATTTTTATTGCAAAATAAATGCTACTAGCTATAAAATGAAGTTTGCAAAGTACTTAGGTAAAATATATTTTGCATAAAGAAGTATTTAATTGTCATTCTATAAAGAATATGTGAAGATGTTTATTGTAGCATTTATAAAGCTCTTTAAAACCCTGAGTTGGCAGGCCCTGAAGTACGAATTATTCTGTGTTTTCTATAAAATACACCAAAAAAGGTATAATTTCAAATTTTCTCTTTAGAGGATATTAAAATGTTTGTATCGTCTGTATGAGTTCAGTGGGAAGTTTAAGCAAGCATGAGAATATCAAACTTTAAATACTTAAATTCTGAAAGAATATCCTGAATTTCTTCAAAATATATAAAACTTTTAAGCAATGAATTCCTTTTCAATAATTGGAGACTACCAGCTAATGATTACATTAATACTCTAAGATACATTGAGGCATTATATGATGAAATTGCTGGGCACTTTGACGAATATCGTCAGAATAACCTTCTGTTTCTTGGAAGAAAAAAGGCTAGGGAAAGGACCTTGCCTAGTAAAGGTGACAAATATTCTTAGTATCTTAAAAATTAAGTAGTTTCTGAAAGGCCAATGGTAGAGAAATCTGAAAATATTTAGCTTCTGGAACTGGATATTTCTCAAGGAAAATTTCCCATATTTATATCTCTTGGACAATGTGTTTATTGAACTAAATAAGCAAATATAATATCAATAATGAGCATTAAATAGAAGGAGATAATAGAGAAATTGTCCCATAAGTCAAATCAATTAGACAGGCAGAACACTGGCTGGATGTCCTCATAGGAAGTGTTCGGTGCTCCTGGGGAGGAAAGTATGATGAACTAAGTGATAACAACAGCTCCTCAAATGGCTTCTGATCCAACTCATCCTGCTTTCTGTGAATCCAGAAAGACAAATCTTGGTTATCAGAGCCAGTTTATACTTCCAACTAAAGCATGACACTTTTTATTATGTTTATTTATTATGTTTTAGTGTTTCATGTCATGAAATTGGTCTTCTGCATGGGGAGTGATGTGGTTTATTTGTCTTTGAAGGCATTTATTCATACTGTAATACAATTTAAAATCAAAGATAAAAAATCTTATACACATGTGCAACGATGGCAGAGATGCCAGCTTTCTATAGCCTTATTAATTATTATTTTCAAATTTTGGCCTCAAAATCAAGATCTTGGTCAAAAGTTTCAGGTTTCAAAATTTAGAAGCTAATAGTGCAAATATAACCCCCATATACACATAATAAACTAAAATAAAACAACACAATATAATATAAAAGAGCAAAACAGAAAAGGATAGATAGATGGATAGATGAGAGATGATGCATTAAGCAAGAGACCCAGCATGCTAATACTGTGTGAACATTTCATGACAAAACCTAATATCAAGGAAAAATGGGCTGGCATTAGATTTTGACATGACCCTAAAACTCTGCCAAGATATGCCAAAGGATTTCCGGAACTCAACTTTGCATCAAACTCTTATTTTTAAGAGAATATTTTCTTATGATTTCAATTCAAACATACATATGAAGCAACCATCCCGGCTCAGACTGTGGAAGTAGGTTATTGTTCAAATTGAAAAAGAAAATTAACAGTCAGCAGAGGCAAATAAAAATGAGCTGGAAGACCATTTCCAGTACAGAATTATGTTTGGCAAGCCCAAATGCAGAGTTTCAAGTTTCACACAGTTGACAAGGACATGATCTCAAATATTCAGAAGGCAAGGTTCATTCTCAAATAAAGCAGCCAGAAAATGACTGGCTACTTTTACAGTCCTCTTTTGTCCCAATAAGGGCCATTTTCCATAACTTAAGAAGGACAGCAAACCAGGTGCTAAAATTTTGACCCCTTTCTCCAATATGCAATATGTTTCTACAGTACCCAGGCAGATGATTAAAAAGTCATTTGTTACAGGCCATCAAAAGCTTGCTAAGTGTGTTCATCTGTGCAAAAGTTCTTTCAAGCTGCAAGTCACACATTCCAATTATATATACTTTCACTAATTGGGAGTTGGTCTGCCCTAGGCAGGAGGCAGAAATGTTTTCCCAATTAAACTTTCCTAAGCCTGGGTTTTAGATGTCTTGAGATATCTCATGAGAATCTCCTCACACCACAACAGCATTAATTATTCCTACAAAATACAATATTTTTCAGGAAACACTGACCCTCATTGTCAAAGGACTCATTCTTAAACAGAAGGGAAGGAAGAGGGAGAGGAAATGGAATCTACTTTAATTCTCCTTACATTCTCTCGGAATACCTGGTGTCTCAGACGATCTCCAGAGAGCCCTCGGTGTCCTTCTCCACAACCATAGGCACATCCCAAAGACTTCACTATTTTGATGAGCATTGTTAGAGCAAGCCTATGGTTGCTTACAGGTGTACTTTCATCCTGGTACCCACGAATGAGAAAGAAAGAAAAATCTGTTTACTTTGTCACTGAGGTCCTTTCGCTAAGATTCTATTGTATGATTAAATCAAGTTTATATGTTTTACAGGGAGCACCTGCAATTTGGAAAACAGAATTGCAGCAGGCTCAACAAACATGCTCGGTTTTCTAAAATTTAGTACATGATTGAAAAGAAAAAATCTACGTATTTTGAACACCCTCTGTGGCTAGACAATATAAGTATAGACGTCTTTGTTAGAAGACATGCTTTTATATCCTTGACTGCTGTCAGACAACCACCTAAAGAGAGACAGTGCAGACTATCAGTGATGAAAGCAAGTAAGTTTTATTAGAAACTACCCTCATCGGTAGGCCTCTGATACACCAGGGAAGGATTACTGCCAAGTTTCTGGAACTGACCAAAGTCTGGAACTTCGAAATTTCATGCAACTTCTGACATTTTTGAGGGCTTTTATTTCTAATTGTATACTTTCACTGTATTATAATACACATGCACAAACAAAGTGAGAATATACAGAACTTTATAAACACTTTCAGCTTGATTCTTCCCCTGAGATGAATCATGAGAATTGATATCATCCTATCTTTTGCCCAATTTAATCTTTGCTGTTAGTGGAGAACATGGCTTCCAAAAAAGGAACTTCCTTGAATTATTTCCAAAGAAGCATAAGGAAGCGGTTGCTAAGGAATGATGCAGAGCCCAGTGTGGAAGAGTCACTTTCTTTGGGAAGCTGCAGCCTGTCTCAGTCCTTCTACCACTTTCTACCATCAGCACATACACCATAAACCTGGGATTCCAGCTCCTGTTCCTTAACTGCGTATGATGTTAGATAACTTAACTAATCTCCTTGTGTTTTTGTTTCCTTACCTGTGAATTTAGGATTCTAATAGCTGCCCTTCCTACTTCATAGGTTTACTATGCAGAGCAAATTAAATAATGTATGAGAATTGTTCTGCAAATTGTAAGGGACTTTTCCATAGCCACATGATTGGGTTAACGCATAAACTTTGGAAACAGATATGAGTACTCAAATGTGCGTGTGGTATGGAAGGAATAGGGGCTTATCTATACATTAGCATGGGCCTTACTATGAAAAGGTTGACTTCCTCCTCCCCTAATGTTATCCAGTTGGTCCCCCTTTTCTTATCTGTAAGCTCTTGTAGCGGAAGTGGTGCTGAACTCCAGATATTCCCCTTGGCACTGCAGCATTCATTCTCTGAGCTATTCGAAGTGCTGATGGCTTACTGCCCTCAGATGAGTGCCTCTGAAGGCCACAGCTAGAGAGCTGCCTCACCCAACATTATATTCTCTTCCTGGAGGCAGTCTACCTCTAATGACTGGACAGGGCCATAAAGGGACCTGGGATGTGTCTGCTAAAAAGGTCTCCTTGCATCACCTGAGGACTACTTAAAGAGCCATTCCAGCTTCAAAGCCCTCTGTGATTAGTTTAGGCCTCTATTACAACTACACTGCAGTTCAATTTCTCCCTATACCCCATCCTGCTTTTTCATACCTAACAGAGGTTAATCCTGAGAGGACACTCCAGTAAATTGCCTGCACACGTATCTTCATATTGGAGCCTGTTTCCAGGGACCCCTACTTAAGACAGCTCAGAAAGTTGCAAACAGAAGACTCAAACTTATCAACAGAACTGTATGTATATAGGTTGACTATCCTTATTCAAAATGCTTGGACTAGAAGTATTTTTGATTTCAGATTTCTTCAGATTTTGGAATATATGCATATATATAATGAGATGGGAATAGAACCCAAGTCTAAACACAAAATTTATGTATGCTTCACATAGGCCTTATATACATAAGCTGAAGATAATTTTATATAATTTAATAATTTTGTGCATGACATAAAGTTTTGACTGCATTTCATCTGTGAGTTGTCACATGAGGTCAGGTATGGAATTTTCTACTTGTGGCCTCATGTTGGAGCTCAAAAAGTTTCAGATCTTGGAGCATTTTAGATTTCAGATTTTTGGGTTTTTAGTTTGAATTCCGATTTTAGCTTCAACATTTACTAACTATATAACCTTGGACAAACTACTTAACCTACCTGTGCCTTACAAAGTCGGAATCATAATATCTATTTCATAGAGTTGTGAGAATTAGAGTCAAAACATGAAAGGCATGTAATAATAGAAAAACTAATTATTATTAATTATTAATAATAGCAAAACTAATTATTAATTTAAAATAATAATAAAATTAATCATTTTTATGTGTAGGGCACTGCTTTGCTCTGGAGCACCTTTATGCAAATTAGAAAAGGCACCCCTCTAGGAGGAGAATTAGAAGAAGATGAGCCCTCTGAATGGTTGTAATCCTTTGGTGAGTGGTTCCGAAAGCGGAGGTTGGACTGGATTTCAATCCTCACTGGCTTCCTTAGTCAAGGGCCTTTGTGTAGAGGGCTCTGTAAAGGCTACAAAGCCTTATGCAGCAGTGCCTCAGAAAAGGTCATCCTGAGCAAGGGCTTATTTGGAAGACTGGTTTACACATATTTTAAAATTATTATAAGCTCCTTTAAAAATTTTCTAGCTCTGGAAGCTCTTTGTAAATATCTATTCAGGTTTTTATTTCTTTAGACCTTCAGATGTCCTTGGGATTCAGGTTGCTTTCATAGGAGACATTCAGAAAGATGTAGCAACTTACGGCAAAAAAAATTGAAGATATTAAACAACATTCCAAGCTCTCAGTACAAGTTGTGGCAAATACGGAAATGGAAATTAGATCTTCCTTTCTACCTTAATCAATTCCTATGCTTCTGTTATTACTAAGTTGCAAAATTAGATAAACCTTCTGATTCCACTGAAGATAACAGATGGGTTTGGGGCAGAACAGACCAGTGTGAATCACAAACAGAAGGCACTTGACCCACCATCAGGTTTTATTTTATAAATTACTTGTACTAAAAAGAATATTATTTTGGGAACTAACTATAAGACATATATATCTTGGTGGCTGTATTGGAGATCACATAGTCTGACTTTAAAAATCCTATACTGATCAAAAGTGATAACTTCGGTCAAAATAACATCTATTACATCAAGCTATATAGTGTAGATAATATCTACGTTCTAAATAATCAAGACACTTGTGGGTTTTCAATAAAAATGTGGTTAAAATGCCACTTGGATAAAATTTCAAAGCTAAAAAAAGGAAGAGCAAAAATGAAAACAAAACACTAATTATGAACCTCAGAAATCTTTAGCATACATACAAAACCTCATCAGTTTAGTTGGAACATCTAAGTTTTGCTGATAAAAGCTTATCAATATTTCATAATATTCTCTTCTTTTTAATTTCCCTTGAATATTATAATGGGCAAAACACCATTTCTAATCTCTTTGTCCAAACAGAGTTGATATGTAAAGAATGGAAATTCAGTAAGAATCTCACCAGTTTCTGTGTTTATAAATTTGGTCCTTATAACTTGTATTTGTTTGCTAATTCCTAAGTAACTGATCACTGAATGATTCTTTAGATCTTAGCATCTGCAATCAAATCTCTTGTGATCTGTACCATTATTTAGATAATTTTCATTTACAGTCAGATCTGAAGTTCCTTGCATTGTCCTCAGTGATGGATAAGGTGCTAAGGTGTTGGGAAACTTAAAATCCAATAAAGTTTGTTAGAATTGCCCATGATTAACACAATTAAGGCAAGAGAAGAAAATCATATAGAAAAGGCTCAACAACCAAGATTATCAGAGCAAGAATATTTGGATCACGGTCCACAAATATTGGGAAGAAAAGAGTAAACAATAAAATGAAGAAACCAGATGATAAATGCATATTAAACGTGTCAAGTGGGACTCAAAATAAATGAGGAAGAAATTGTGAAAGAGGAAGGAGTGTTGCAACGCTTGCTCAGATGTGAAAATCTGATAACGTAAGAAAAATGGACAATTTATAGTTTATACAATATAAATCCAGATGGTATATATCTAGAACTCTACACAGTATAACTTCACATGTGTAAACACTTGACATGATGTGTAGAGTATTTGTTAGAGATTAAAATCTCTTGTTGATTTCAATTTCTGAATATCATTTTCTAGCTAAAACCACAAATTGAGATTAGTGTAAGTTATGTGAATTTAAGCTGTAGTAATTTGTATTTAAAATTTAAAAAGAAAACCAATTCTTGATGTTAAGAAATCATGTGCCAGATGTTGACAAGGCAGAGGGAATTAAATTTAGGAACAATTAATAATACAAAGACTAAAGCCACCGGGATGTGCCACACTGAGACATGAGAGGGCTGAATGAGGCTAAGAGAGTTATTCCCACTTCAAACCAACATAAACTAATCAAGCAAAATTCTTCTCTTGCTTTCTCCTTAACTGTGGTTGAAGCTGGCTGCCAAAAATGTGTTACTTAAAAGAAATAACTTTACATTGAAGAAAAACTATACTGCTTGTTATGGGCTGAATATTTGTGTATTCGCAAAATTCACATATTAAAGCTGTAACCCCTCAATCTGATGGCATTTGTAGATGGGTCTTTGGGAGGTAATTAGGGTTAAGTGAGGTCATGATGGTGGGGCCTGGTCTAGTGGGATTGGGCCCATATAAGAAGAAACACAAGGAAGCTCTTTTGCTCTCTCTCTTTTGCTTTCTCTGTATGCATAAAGAAGAGGCCATGTGAGAACACAATAAGACAGTGGTCACCTATAAGGCAAGAGAAGAGGCTTCAGAATAAAACTAAACCTGACAGCACTTGGACTTCCCAGCCTCCAGAACCATGAGAAATAAATTTCTATTGTTTAAGCCACTCAGTGTATGGTATTTTGTTATGGCAGCTTGAGAAGACTAAGACATTCTTCAATTAGGTCAGAGTCTGAAGGTTTTGAGAAAGGTTATACTTGGCGTCAGACTGAGAATTATGGCAACATAGCATAACTGAAATGTTCTCTTGCAGAAATAACATGACTAGAGAATTAGCCCTAACACTGTTTGGATGGCAATAGATATTGGATTTAGAGTACAGTTGCATTTAACTGTTTCTACTAATGCCTACTGAGAACCTAATGAAGAGATTTCTCCACTCTCCACTTTTTTGCTCTAGTGACTAGGTGCTGTTCGGAGTCAATAAACTGCTAGCAGGCAAGCTTTAGAAAGAAATTAGGTATGACATTTCATGAGGACACATAAGGTGGTTCAGTCATACCTTCTCTTGGTTCTTATCATTCTTCTCATAAGGGCCGCCTCCACCTCCTCCACCTCCTCCTCCATCACCTCCTCCACCTCCTCCATCTCCACCTCCTCCTTCTTCTCCTCCACCATCTCCAGCTCCACTAACAGCAGGGCCTCCGAATCCACAGGTGGAACTTCCAGATACTCCTTTGAACTGGAAAGCTCCCTCACTTGGCCTCTTTTCCAAAGTCTCATTTTCCTTGTTTTCACTCTTCTTTCTATTCTTTTCTACACAGGGCACCACACCAAGTTGAAGCAAGCATTCCACAATGTTTAGCGCCACGTCACAGATACGAGAGCTGATGTCATGATTAAGGACAAGATAAACAGCCTTCAGAACTACCTGAGAAAGACAAGATAAACACAGCATGATTAAGTTACCTGCACTCCCTCTTCCTAAAGAGATTTGGTTATTCTGTTTAACCCATTTCCTTAGGCTAGTCTATGAAATTTGGTAGAAATAATTTAGACAATTGTCAAATTTTCCTATAAAAGTTGCTGTGGAATCTTGTGTATTTGCTTAATAGAGCGTGTAAGTCACCCAAAGTATTAAAAATATATACATGTATTATCTCATGTACATCTTCCAAAACATGCTATGATATCAACAGTTAATGGGGATATTGAAGCATAGTGAGTTAATGGGAGAGTAATTATCTGTCCAAATGGAAAATTGTTCTATTGATTTTTTAAAATAAAAGTGTTTTAATCCCCTGTCTTTCATTCATTACTAATAATGGATAAAGAAAAACGATTTCCTTTTGTTCGTTCATGACTATATCATTATTCATATTTCATTTAAAGTACAAAATATTTGCATGTTTAAATTATGTTCCTTTATTGGTTTTAATATTGTAAATTATTTGCTAAGCCAGGATTCCTAATGTGCAATAAAATTTTGTGAAATATAATTGTAAAATACAACAACCCCTTCATTTGCTAATAACTGTACTCAAGACAGGCACTCTTGAGAATGCAAGCTTAAATCTTTTAAGAACTTCTATTCATTTTTTTCTGGCTACACAGGAGGTTTGTAGTCCTGTTAATACCAAAATAAAATAAGTGAAGAATTTTTTTGCCTTCATTCTAGACATAAGAGACTTACTAAACACACATATGTATGTGTATTTATATATGTATATTCAGGATTCACTAATGGTTTTGGATTATAAAAATATTCTGAGATCAGATCAAATCTGATGCAATGCTTGAAAAAAAAGTAAGGTGCACCTGTGATGGTTGACACATTGGTGAATTTTTTTCAGTGAGTGGCTTTTTCATTTCAAGGTTTGATATTTCTATGAATCTATATGCCCATTTTCTACAACATTGCAAAAATGCACCAAATAATTAATATCTGTCTAACTTTGGTAAGAAAAATTCTTGCTTCTTACAGAAAGATCAAGCATTCCATTCTTGTGGACAAAGTTATTGGTCCCGTCAATATGTTCTGTGTCCTCTAGGTAGCTGTAGTTTATGCAGGAGTCTGTGAGGCTTCGAGGTAGGTTAGCACATGCCAGAGGTTCATGTGGCATCTCCGGGATAGGCACCTGGTTGCAGAGTTTCCTCATATGCTCATTGAAAAAGTCTGCGTAGCCTACGTTGAATGACGCCAAAGTGGTATTGAACGTCGCAACTGTGATGGTGGAGATCTGAGATCGCACTAATAAAATGAAAGCGATGTCTTAGTTCTCCCTACGTTAACCTACAATATCAGTTAGACAGTTATACGATTACTTCAGTCATGACCACAATAACAGCTGTAGTTTTTGAAAATATTTAACTTATAGTCTCAAAGCTACTCTCAACTCTCATGGGACTACTGAAGCTACTAAGGCCATATGGTGTGTGGAAAATATTAAAGATTGTAGAAAAATGTGAATTATAACTGGCTTCCTTAAGGCTGAGATTAGGATTTAACTTCTGTCTAACACTGACTTAGTTTAGTTGATCAGCATAGATGAATTTTACCCACTGTTAGATGATAGATCATACTGATATAAACTATTCGTTTATAGCATTTTTATCTAGTATATTAAGGAACAACAAACATGAATAATTTTTTTCTCCTTTGGCTAAAAGTAACTGAAAATAAATTTGTGGTGGTAACTAACAGATATCATTGAATACCTGAAATACAGTGCAGATCAAAGAGGGACTAAATTTATGCTTCTATGAGAACATAAGAAAAAAATCAATTATTCTGTTAAAAGTACAGAATGAGAAGCTGTCTTGGATTATACCCAGAGACACATGTTTGCTGCATACAAAACACATAAGAACTTATCTAAAATAGAAGCTGTCTCAAAAAAAAAAAAAAAAAAAAAAACTGGTGGCCGTGGAAGGCAGTGACTTTCCTCCCGCTGAAGGTATACAAGCCCTTCAGAGAGATCTCATAGAGGGGATTGAAGCACTGAATCTGGATGTCTTCCAAGGTCTCTTTCAGCCCTGTGGGTCTATGAGCTTTTGAAAAGAAATATGAATGGCTTGTCCTTGCTCTCCCTCTGAGAGGTATGGTGTTTACAGTGCGATGTTAAATAGTTCTTGCCACTAAGGATATGCTAAGAATGGCTAACAAGTAAATTACCAAGCAATTCAGCACAAGAATGCCAGTTTTCAGAAAACACAGGAAGTGGATTACAATGGGAAAGTAACATGGTGTAATGACAGAAAACAAGAAAAGAAATCTGAACTCCTGCCCGTAGGCCTCACCTCATACCCACCTTCCTTGACGGTGTTTTCTCCATGGCTGTTGGAGGGGTCCGGCAGGTCGCTTACCAGGGTGTGATGGGAGTGGGAATGCCTGGCGCTCAGACTCTCCATCTCAGTGGCTGCATCTGAACTGCCTCGCCGGGTCAATTTCCCTGGGATGAATAAGAGCACCCCACAAGAGGGTTTTAAAATCTGAAAGTTATTCTGCCAAGATATTGTCTTTCCCAGTGACAGCAGGGAGAGTGTGGGGCTGTTAGGAAAAGTGTGAAACACAGACAAAAAAGCAAGAACTGAACTTGCCATGGGGATATTCAGGGTCAGGAAGATTGATGAAGCTGCCTGTGATAAGGTCAGCCCCAATCTTAGCCAAATGTCAGAAACCATCTGTTGTGGCCCAGCTAGCTGTCAGCTCTCAATTTTAAATTGGCCTATTTAATATGCAATCCAGAAAGAAAAATATATATATATATATTTTTCCTTTGCTGCTTTTTTGAAAAAAAATTCAAGTTTAACAAAAATCTGCCGTCTAGATTCACAATGGAAATTAATGCACAGAGCACCCTAAGGCCATGTTTCTTTGTCTAGAATGATCTAAGAAATAAGATTGTTACCTGTCTAATTTCACAGAACTCTTGCATAATTACTTCAATTATCTGGATTTATTTGGCTGTGAAAACATAGCATTATTTTGGTACTGGAGAACCCGAATTTGAGCCCCAAATTTCTTGGCTGAATTGTTCAAGAACGATTCAGGTTTGCCCAGGAGCCCTAGATCCAGTTCTAAACAGGTCACTTAAACTCTGCCCTATTTTGGAAGGCCTTATGGTCACCTAAAATGGTGGTTTGCCAGCCTCCTTTCTCAATTCCTCGCCTGTCTTCTCCCAGCCCAGAGAAACTTCCAAAGGAGAATGCGCTGCGCGTGGGGGACACATCCAGGTGGTCCTCGTGAAGCAGGAAGGGCACTCCCATTCTCCGTGGCCTCCTCTTGCCTGTGTGGTGGAATGGAATGGAGCCTTTCCTCTCTCGGTCTTCTTTGCGGCTCTTGAACTACAGTGATGAGAGGTGCAGAATTAGGCACAGGGCAAAGAAAAGGTTACAATCTGCTTCCCAAGGGGCTCCATGATCTGCAATAAAATACAAGAAATGTGCCAGGAAGAGGAGACCCAGAAAGTCACTGAATATCATCCAATAAAAATGGGAGAAATTTCACGTTAAAAGAGTGAAAGAAACTAAGTAAAAGGCCACGTATTCCGTGGGCCTTTCTCCTGGGTTCGGTTAGACTAGTGGTTTGCAAAGTGTGGTCCCTGGACCAGCAGCATCAGCATCACTTGGGAACTTATTAGAAATGCAAATTCTCAGACATATTATATTAGACCCTCAGAAGCTGAGGTCCAGCAATGTGTGTTTTAACAAGTCTGGTAGTTAATTCTGATGCACACTAAAGTTTGCAAATCACAAGGTTAGAGTCACTACTTGAACCAGCCTCTCTTTTTCTGTTCCATTTTTCACGATGGTGATCCATTGTTCCAGTTAGCCAACTTTAAATGTGCGCCACTGTTCGTAAGAAGAGTCAAAGAAGATACAGACCATACATTGCCACAAACCCATTATTCCTACCAAACAAGTTCAAAACCAAGTGCAACTAAAAGTTTAGAATTGCTAGGGAAACTTTTAAAATATAACAATTCCTTAGCCTACCTTCAGCAATGCTGGTTTAATTGGTCTAGGATTGAACCTGAAGATGTATTTTTTAAAGCTCCTTAAAAATTATCATATGCAGCCTGTATTGAAAACCACTTTTTTCCTTTCAAATGATCAGTGTTTTAAGAAAATTGATAGTCATTGTCTTTTGTTGCGTCATTAACAAAGGCAGAAAACTGCTTACTTAGTAACACTTTCAGCTCATAATAGGTTAATATCGTGTTCTGTGTTCTTCGTCGGCATAATTAAACTAACAGTTTTGAAAAAGAGAAAGCAAACCACTATGTATATACATGTACATAGGTCTACACATATTATTTTCTGTTTATCTCCAATTACTTACAAAAAAGAGAGGCAGAGTAATGGCAGAAAAATATAACGTATTTAACTAGAAGACCTACTTTTGAGTTTGGACTCAATCTTGGGCAAACTACCTAAAATTTCTAAGGGTCAATTTCTTACCTGCAGAATGAGGAGAATAAGGATGTCATTGGATTAAATGAGAACTATTTATATAAAGTACTTGATAAAAATGAGTTGAACCATACAAATGAAAGTTACCATCATTGTTACCACAACTACTTCCACCACCACACTACTTTACACTGCTTTATACGTATGATCAGAATTGAGCTTCATGACAACCCTGTGGAGCATTTAGAATAGGAAGTTCACTCATACACACAGAGGGACTTGCACAGGGGTATGCTGCAAGTCAGTGTTACATCTAGGAGCTGACTTCTGTTTCTAATGTCCCTTTCCCACCTCACCCCATACTGCAGTATGATCAGAAACATCTCATGTCCCACTGACATTTTTTATTTACCAAAATATCAAAGAGCATAAGCATTTCTACCCACCTTTTTAAAAATATTCATACCCAGGTCTGAAGAAAGATCTGGGACTGCAGATCTACGCAGATTGGTCAGTGAAACCTTGGAAAAGGCCTCAGAGCTAAGAGATTTTTCCTCCTCGTTACACTTCATGGTGAGATCCTTAATAAAGGTAGACAATGATCAAGGACTTAGGACTTTACATCCAAATACTGTTCCTATTGAAATGTCACATTTTTAATAGGGATGCGCCTATAGCTTTGACATCTTTGAACAATTGAACTTGTATGTCTGGACTTCTAGAATCCAAATTCTGCTGGTGAGAATATATATTTCATATTAATTATAATTTCTGTCTTGAGTTTTCGGCAGTGAGGTCATGTAGCCCCAGATTTAGAATGCTAAGAAAATAGAGAGAAGATGGATCTCTCTTTTTTTTTTTTAATTAAAAGAGTGTTTTTTTTTTCCATTGAATGATTCAGTAAAGCAGATATCCACTTAGGCAGACTATCTACTACTAAAAACAGACTATATTTCCTTTTAACTCTGCTATTGCTCGTTTGTTTTCAGAATATGCAGGAAAAAATTTCAGACTCAGTCAATTCACATTTAAGTAAATCCAAACAACTGGAACACACTACAAGTCATATTTTTCTCTACATTTTCAACACCTGGTGTTGATGAGAAAGAGGGCAAGAACAAGTGTTCAAGCTGGTATTAGGTCATTCATTTATCAAAAAGCAATTGCCATAAAGATATCACCGTATCAGTACACATTCAGTTTACTTCTCCAAACATTTATAGTAAATAGCAAGACTATCAAAATGCAATATTCCTAATGATGACATTAAGACACTGGAAAATGTTGGCCAGGCGTGGTGGCTCATGCCTGTAATCCCAGCACTTTGGGAGGCTGAGGCAGGCGGATCACGAGGTCAGGAGATCGAGACCATCCTGGCTAACACAGTGAAACCCCGTCTCTACTGAAAAAATACAAAAAAATTAGCCGGGTGTGGTGGCAGGCGCCTGTAGTCCCAGCTACTCAGGAGGCTGAGGCAGGAGAATGGCGTGAACCCAGGAGGCGGAGCTTGCAGTAAGCCAAGATCGTGCCACTGCACCCCAGCCTGGGCGACAGAGCGAGACTTCATCTCAAAAAAAAAAAAAAAAAGACACTGGAAAATGTTGAGTTATGCAAAAGAGGTTACATCATGTTTAGTAAAATCCTATGTTACTGATTTTATATTGGTAATCAACAGATTAAATGTCAGAACTCTCTATTAATTACTACTTTGATTATCCAGAAGACCCAATTTTCCACTATTCTAGATAAACAAAGACTTATACTAAATTAGCAGGTGCAAGAGGTGCACTTCTTCAAATGATTAAGTGCTAAAGCCAGCAAAGGGTCAAGCATGCAAGATGGAAGGGAAAAGATAATAGCAACAGTGTAACCCACCAACCAAAAAGTCAGCACTAGAGTACCTAAGAGCTGGATGCACAGAGAAAAAAAGAATCCATTATGGCAAAGTTGCTGGTTTGAATGACAATGAACTGAGTTTTTCTTACTTGGGTTTTGTGGGTGTTCACTAGTGAGGGAGCTGCCACCACCATGGAGCTACTCCTGGGTCTGGGCAGGAGAGGAATATCTGGCTCTGGAGGCTTTTCTGGCTTCTCTTCCAACATGTGTCGCAGCCTTTGTAGATAGTACATCAGAGACCACTGAGTGCCTTCCTCAGACCAATGGGGCTGAAGTAGGCAGCGCAGAACAGCAACGTCAAAGTAGGTGGCATAGCGGGACCTTTGGCATGGAGGTATCACAAGAGAGGCCCTGTTCCCAATGGCAGAGAGAAGATAATTATACTGGCAATCAAGCTTTCAGAGGGGCAGCACAGCATGGCTTATAGCTCTACTTTTCTCATTTGTTTAGTTATTCATTTACTTGTTTCTTATGTAGTTTACTCTAATACCCTTCCAACTGGTCTCTCTCATTCCACTTTCGCTAAACATCTCCTGAAAGTAGAGATATTGAGAGAGTTTTGAAGGATGGATAGGAATTAGCCAGGCAAAGTTGAGGTTTGGGCAGGAGGGAGGATTAGCATTTCTGTCAGAGGGAACAATGCCTACAAAGGTATGAATTTTAAAAATCACGAGTTTTAAGGGGAGACCCTAATATTTGGTGAGTAATTTGGGTGATGGACAATGATGAAAGTGAGAGCTATAGAAATAGATGAGGTTCAGATTACAATGCTTCCTTTATGCTAAGATCAGGTTTGACTTTTACCCCGATAGAAATAGAAATGATATTTGCCTTGCCTACTTCATTGAGCTATTTTAATTTCAGTTGTGAAAATATTATGTAAAATAACTAAGGAAAAGCTACAAAACGCTAAGAAACAGAAGTTTTGCTATGAGGAAAATAAATAAAATAAGTTTGAAAATTCTAAAGTTATATATCCTTGCAAGAGAGCAAGACCAATTTTTTTAAAAATCTCAAGTTCCTGGGATTCTATTATTCAATTTAAACACATAATATATTCATTACCTAGTGTTCAATTTAATTCTACTACAAAGTAGTTTTAAGAAATTACTCAGATTAATACACCATCCTATGTATCTTAGGTGCAACAAATTGAATGTTTGTGTCCCACAAAATTCAGATTTAATGGTAAATTTAACTTTCTCACCTTGAACAACATGTGGTCTGGTAAGAAAGACAGACAATAAGTGACAAAATATAAACTTAGAACTTCCGGGATCCAAGATGGTATCTTAATTCTAAAATCTAAACTTAACTCCCAAGCACAATTTCCTTCTGATTTAGGTGATGCAAAAGAGAGATGTTTGTACCCTACCATGAACTAGCAAATGATGCTACCCACACACAAAGTGCTCTCACAAAAAACGCAGCCACAGAGAGTGAGTAGGGATTTTCCTAAACTTCTTAGGCTCATATTTTTTTAATTAAAAAATCTACGGCTCACTAGTGGTTCAAGAAAATAATTCCATAGGACACAGCTACTATTTTAACCTATTAACTAGAATAAAAACTATGGTGCCGGGCGCGGTGGCTCATGCTTGTAATCCCAGCACTTTGAGAGGCCGAGGCGGGCGGATCACAAGGTCAGGAGGTTGACACCATCCTGGCTGACAAGGTGAAACCCCGTCTCTACTAAAAATAGAAAAAAAAAAAAAATTAGCCAGGCGTGGTGGCGGGCGCCTGTAGTCCCAGCTACTCCGGAGGCTGAGGCAGGAGAATGGCATGAACCTGGGAGGCAGAGCTTGCAGTGAGCCGAGATAGCGCCACTGCACTCCAGCCTGGGCTACGGAGCAAGACTCCATCTCAAAAAAACAAAACAAAACAAAAACAAAAACAAAAATACTATGGAGTAAGGACTTGGATGTTTGGTGAAACTTTTGTCTCACTTGATACATTTGTTATGAGTCATTGGTAAAATACATTTCTGACTGTGGGTTTCAGTAAAAAGTTCAAAAATACAAATCCAAACCATATCTGTGCCCTGCAAATTATTTTGACAGCTCTTCTACTTCCCTGTCGAAGCACATACCATACTTTATGATTTTTTCTCTTGTTAATAGCATTGTCTGATGGGTTGAGGTACAATTGCCTGTGTACACAATGGTTTTGAATTTCAATGCTATCTTACAGTCTAATATTCTTGAATATTTTGACAAGTAGGAAATAAATATAAACTGAAGTTCAAACACAAAAGTGAGTTGGCAGTCACATGAAAAGAAGCCTTCTACAATCCCTAAATTCCCGTATGTGCTATGCCAGAGTTTATCCTTTTTCCAGAGACCTAGAATATTCTTTGGACATCAGTTTTGTGACAACTTTAAATCTATCATAAAGTCTTACAGAATCTCCTTCCAACCACTTCTCATCAGTTCCACAGACACCACCCTAGTCCTAGCCACTAACATCTCTCATCAGGCTTATTGCAATTACTTCCTATTAATCTACTAGTTTCTCCTCTTATTCCTCCATTCCCTGGCTCAAACCCTTTCAATATATTACTTAATCCCCTTGGAATAAAACGCAAGCTCCCTTACAGTAGTGAACCAGGCCTGAATAGTCTGGCTGGGTTTACCATTCCAAACTCATTCTCTATTATGCTTGCCCTGGTGTGCCAGTTATTGATTTATTGCCTCTCAGCCCCAAATACATTTTTGAGTAAAAAGCCCTGTTTTAATATTTTCTCAAATTGTCCAGCATGCCACTTGTTTACTCCTGAGACCCTGAGTGCCACTTGTTTATCCTAAGACCCAGTTTGAGGGAAACTAAAAACTTTGATTTTCATTTCTACCCATCTCCTAAAAGGCTTTCACTGCTCTCCCTTCCCCCACCCATCCCATTTCTCCTTCTTAAAGATGCATGACGCACCCAACCCACTCCTCTCAGCCGATCATTTATACCGCAGATGATAGGATTTCTTTTCCCCTGCCCCCATGCTGTAATCTTGGATTTTTAAACAAAAGACAAAGTATAGGGTTGGCTGGTTACCAGCTGGGTAATTTTAGGTCCTCAAGGCTTTGTGACAATCATTTGATTTATTATAAGAGCCTGTGAAACTGTTGTTTTCTTGACTAGGCTGCTGTGGTTAAGATAGTTATTAGTTCGACCAAATTATTTCCTCCCCATTGGAATAGCTGGTAGTTGTTCTACACCCATTACCTTCTGCTCCACACTTTAAAGTCCCCAAATGTTTCTAGTTAGTAAATTAGATTAGGGAGTTCCATAAATTACTTCAAATCCCTAGATCAGTGCTCTATGTGAGATAACCATGAACCACGTTCATGAGAATCCTTCCTTCCAAGAAGGATACGAAGGAGGGAGGTTGTTAAAAACGCAGGCACCAGGTCTTGCCCCAGACTTCCTAAACCAGAATTTCAGAGGATGTGGTCCAGGAATCTTTATTTTAAACAACATTCTCAGGTACTCCTTGAATACTCTTTTTAAAAAATACACAAATTGCTTTATTGGATATCAATAAACTGCACACATTAACTATACAAAACGTTTCCTTGATACAAAATGTATGAAATGTAAGTACCCATGTACTTTTAAAAATGTAAACATCTTCCTCCCAGGCCTACCTGTTGGGCTCCCAAAATAGTTCTGGGAGATACATAGGGCAGACCAGAGCACCCCACTTAGGCCACTGACAAGTGACAACCATTACTTACAGTCCCTCTTGAGATATTGTTAAATTGCCTGGGAAACAGGTGACAACCACACCAAACAGGAAGCTGAAATAGCTGCTCAGGCCCAGAGCATCTCAGGCTCTAGACACGTCCTGGTGTCAGCCACCGCCTTCAAAGGTCCCGTGGCTGAAACTGGGGGTGGATTATTGCAGTCAAACCTCGCCGAGGGTGGCCTGAGGGCTCCTTCAGGGAGGGAGTGGGGAGGGTCCCCTGACTGGGGTGGACACTGTCTGTCAGTTCTTGTCCTGTAGCTCAAACAGCTGTATCCAAACAGTTCTGAATACACAAACACATGCAGAAAAGCCAGTTCAAGAAAGCCCCCGAGCTGGGGCTGCCAGCTGCCCTCCCGCCAGCCATTCACAGACATGGCCACGGGAAGGCCTCTTTCAGAGTCCACTGAGGGATCCAGCAGAGGAAACAGAACCAGAAAATGGTTTTCATCAAAGTCCCATGCGGCTGATGCATCCAGAAATGGGGGCGCTCAGGAGGGAATTCTGTGGCATGAGGCATGGTGTCCTCCTTCCTTCTGGAGCTTGGGGAGGCTGTTGGTTGGCGGGGGGCAGCGTGTCAGGTAGGGAGAGGAAGAGGGAGCCTCTAGGGTCAGCGAGAGACCACTGAGCAGCCCGACTCTTGGTGCTTGTGGAGCAGGGCCATTCGGGAGAAGGTTCGAGCGCACTCTTGGCACTGGTACTTCTTGACGTCCAAGTGGGTCTGGAGGTGGGCCCGCAGGTTGGAGCGGTCGGCGAAGGCACGGCTGCAGTGGGGACAGGAGAACGGCTTCTCACCAGTGTGGGTCCGGACATGGCCCCGCAGCAGCCAGGGTCTGGAGAAGGCCTTCCCGCAGGTTTCGCAGGGGAAGGGCAGCGTGTGGCTTCGGATGTGTCTCTTGAGGGCACCCAGGCTGAGGCATTCCTTACTGCAGTATTGGCAGTTGAAGGCTTTTTGAAACTGGGAATCCTTGGCCTCAGAGACCTGGGCCAGCTGCTTGGGCACTTGGCCCAAGCCTGGGAAGGTGGTATCGGTCTCTGCCTCCAAGGAAGAAGCTGAAATGGAGGAGAAAGACCAAGAAGGCTGTGAGCGTGGGCTGGGCGACTGGGAGCCTTTCCCGCTGTCCTCATCCGACAGTGAAGTCAGTTCTGCCTCCGTGGGACTCTCTTGGGGGAGTCCCAGTTGGAGGGAGGCCCTGGCAGTTGGTTGTGCTTGGAGTGCCAGGAAAGCGTCCCAGACGAGTGTTGGCAGCGAAGCAGTGGGGTTAAGGTGAGCCTGGTGGTAGGGCTGCTGGAAGGTAAACTCTGGATTCGAGTCCGGCAGTTTGCTGTAGTTAGGCTTCCGATCAGGGTCAGGGAGCTTCCTGACGAGGAAAGAGCGCGGCATGGTGGCGGAGGCAACGAGGTCGCTGAGTAGCGCAGAAGTAGTGCAGGCGATCCGCTCGCTAGGCCGAGCCTTGGAGCAATAAGTGCAGCCGCCCGCCAACTCCCTTAAGTACTCCAGGGGAGCAGGGTGGGACCTTTCCGGCCACGCCTCTTTATCACTTTCGCGCCAATTGGAGGCGTGCCTCCCCCTAATGTCACGCTCTGAGCAAGTGGGCCGGGCCCGGCTGGGCTCGCGCGGTAGCAGCCCGGGCCCGCCTTTTTTTTTTTTTTTTTTAGTGGCGCGATATCGGCTCACTACAACCTCCGCTTCCGGGTTCAAGTGATTCTCCTGCCTCAGTCTCCTAAGTAGCTGAGATTACAGGTGCCCGCCACCACGCCTGGCTAATTTTTGTATTTTTAGTAGAGATGAGGTTTTGCCATGTTGGCCAGTCTGGTCTTGAACATCTGATCTCAGGTGACCCACCCGCTTCGGCTTCCCAAAGTGCTAGGATTACAGGCGTGAACCACCACGCCCAGCCTTGAACACTCTTAATAATCCTATATGGAATCGCCGTAACTGAGAAGATATGCTGACGGTGTTGTCCCTGAGGGCAACAGATGACTAAATTGGTATCTTTCTCTATATACAAAATGTATTGTCTGAAAGTAATTATCAACTGTACAGTTGAGTCCCATAAGCATTAACTATTTTCTAGCAGGGCATGTTAGTTCAGCAGATGATGGGCTGCAGAACAGCAAGACTCCAACAACGTAAGGCTGTGATCAGAGACTAGAAACATATCTGTATCTTATGTAATCAAAATTTGTTGAGTAAAATCACATTTCAACTGATTGATACTGAAAGAGACTTCATTTGAAAATATCAATAAATTAACAAGACGTTTGGTAGCAAATATTTAAGTACCTCACTTTAAGGTGTTATCCAATCACTAGTTTATTTGACTTAATGTGTGAGCTGTACTGCACTTAATATTCAATAAAAAGCAGGAACTATCAATAAATATTTTTATTTCATTTAAGACAGTATTATCAGGTATGATCAAAGTATCACCATCCAATAAAAGTCATTTTAATTAACCAGCAGACTAACATGTGAGAAATAAATTTTCACAACTGGATAAAAATGACATGAGGGAGGCCAGGCGTGGTGGCTCATGCCTGTAATCCAAGCACTTTGAGAGGCTGAGGCATGCGGATCACGAGGTCAGGAGATCGAGACCATCCTGGCTAACACAGTGAAACCTGGTCTCTACTAAAAATACAAAAAATAGCCGGGCGTGGTGGTGGGCACCTATAGTCCCAGCTACTTGGGAGGCTGAGGCAGGAGAATGGCGTGAACCTAGGAGGTGGAGATTGCAGTGAGCCGAGATAGCACCACTGCACTCCAGCCTGGGTGACAGAGCAAGACTCCTGTCTCAAAAAAAAAAAAAAAAAAAAAAATGACATGAGGGAAGCTTCTTAGAACATGTGATAGAAAAGTTCTTTTCAAGTCTAATATCCTCTGAATCTAAAAGTTATTTCCTGGAGAAAATTAAAAATGAAAATGTTATAAAGGAATATGAATACAACTTTTCTTCTAAATGATATATGTAAAAATAATGAAGAAAAGCACATATATAAAAAGTTATTAATGTTTATAGCTACCTGATGGCTCATGGATGATTTTCACTTATTTTAAAAATATTTTATATATTTACATTTTTTCTGTAATCGACTCTATACAAAATTATATGCATAGAATAAACAACATATTATGACAGAAAAGAATTTCAAAACTGGCAAGAATTTCTTTAGTCTATTTTCCAAGCAACTATGGCTTTGGAAAGTCAAGTTATCCTTAATTAGGGTTGAGACCTGAGAGCAGAAAGTATTGAAGGCACATAAGCACTCCGGAAATAACAATCTCTGGAAGCAAAGAACTGTCAGTCTTGACTCTGTGCAGTATTTACTGAAGCATAAATTAACTCTCTGCATATAGTAATTAAAGATGAAATCTAACATTAATTTAAAAACTAGCTACCTGTTTACTTATTGCAGAGTACAGAGAAGACTGATGTGCAGTTCACTCAAGTTCAGAGCAAAACAGATAATGAATTGTATTTGATACATACAGACAGCTTTTGTTACTAGGATATTTGCATTGTTTTGTTATTAAAGTTCTCTTCTTTTCTGATTAATACATGAGCTCTTCCAATAAAGACACATGAACATTTGTATTTTCTGAAAGCTTTACCTTGCATCATTTCCATGGCAACCAACCACTGCAGCTGGGCAGAGAGAAAACCTAATTCATTTTTCCAAAGTGCCACTGATTCATGTCTAATTAACACATGTGGGTGTATGTTGCTGTGGGTGACTATGCACATATATGTGTCAGGGAATGCATATAAATATATATATAAAGAGAGAGCTTGAGTATAGACATATCAGAGAATAAGAAAAAAATATCTGTTCACAAATAGTAGTCTTGAACATTATAGCTGGCTTTTGTTTTTACCAGCAAATCAGAATGGAACTATTAACACTTGATTTTGTCAGAGAAAAGAAACATCATTTCTGTCTATATGTCTATATTTGTAAATTTCTATGTTTACTATGGATAAGAAAAATTATATAAGAAATACAAGCTAATGAGTATTTTTATGACCTCAGGATTTTACACTGATCTTGGTTTCTATGATATGTTTAAAAGTCAGACAGAAGCATAGCATTTGAAGTAAAAGATTACTTACTCTTATTTGAAATTAAGTTAAACTTTTTGGAATTTGTATAAAACAGAATTAGTGGAGGAGGAATACTCAATAATTGATGTGAAAAAATATGTACAGAAATAGCCATAAAAATTTTAATATATTAAATGATGGTGACATTATCATTATTATAGCCAGCCTCCAACATAGCCCCCAGTGATCCCTGCCTCCTGCTATTCACATTCTAGTGTGGTCCCTTCCCACTCTGCACTAAAGTTAGTTGGTGTGATCCAAAGTATAGCAGAATTGATGGTATGTCATTTCAGAGATTAGGTTATAAAAGATTAGGTTATAGAAGATTAGGTTATAGAAGATTAGGTTATAGAAGATTAGATTATAAAAGCATCATTTTTGATGCTCCCTTTCTTTCTTGAATAATTTGTTTTGGGGAAACCAGCTTTTGTGTTATGAGCAGCCCTACGGAGAGACACAGATGGTGAGGAATTGTGTCCTCTGGCCAATGGCCATCTGAGTGAGCTTGAAAGCAAAGTCTCCAAACCAGTCAAGCCTTCAGATACCTGCAGGCCTGGCCAACAGCTTGAGAGACTCTGCGCCACAATCACTCAGCTAAATTGTTTCAGCATTCATGATCCTCAGAAACTATGCAAAAAAAAAAAAAAAAAAAAAAAAAAAGTCCTTTGTTTTAAACTGCTAGGATTTGGGATAATTTGTTATATAGAAATTGACAACTAATACAGATTTTGGAACCAAGATAAAACCCTAATTTTGAAAATGGTTTCTTAACATGAAGTAAGGGGTATACTACTGGGAACTGGAGAAGGAGAATCCGTGTTATGTAGTAACAGAAAGTTGCTTAGCTGTGATGTGAAAAGTTAAAAAATAAGTACCTAACAAACTGGGTGATCTAACAAAGGAGACTTCCAAATAAAATACTGAAGGTGCCTTCTAATTTCTTCTTGCTCTTATAGTAAGTTGAGGGAGAAAAGTTATGAACTAAAGGAAGAACTGTTAAAGGGTAATGAGCTGGAACTTGATTTTGAAAAATCTCAGCTTCTCCAGATGGGAAATAATGCTAAAATTAAGAAATGGCTTCCAATAATACATCAAATACAAAGAACTTTTGGAAAAATGTGGTCTAAAGATGAAGCCAAGGGTGGGAGTTACACAGTCATTTGTTAAGACTTCAGAATGATCTCAGGCTATACCCAAGAATACCGTTCCATTAGATAAAAGGCCCTTTCGGAGCTTGCAGTGAGCCGAGATTGCGCCACCACACTCCAGCCTGGGCGACAGAGCGAGACTTCGTCTCGAAAAAAAAAAAAAAACCCTCTAAATTAAACGTTGAGAGTGTGATTCAAATCCAAACATTTATAACTTCTTTTACATGTATATATATATATATGGCTTCTAAGAAACTTAAGGGCACTTAAGTTTCTTAGAGGTTCAACAGAAGCACAAAATAGAAATAAGATTATCTCAAAGAGATTTGTAGATGTGGATTTTTTCCATTCTAGTGGACCCTAAAAAGGTTCACAGTGAACCCACAAAGTTTTAAAAGTAATTATATCAGCAAAAACACTTCCAGAGACAGTACAAGAGGAAAAAAGAGGCCACTAGACTCCCAAAACGTTACTGGCAGGAAGCAAGCTGAGGAAACTACTCAGCTGTAAACACATGCTATCTCTTTTAAAAAAGGAAAGCTGATTTGGAGGATAGAATTAATAGCCCAGAGGGTGGAGCCAAGAACCATGGGCAAGAATAGCACTGAGTTTTAATCAAGGACCTTCCAACATTTTTCCACCTTAATTTCAAAACTAATAAGGACTGGTGCCTCTCATTTTCTCTCTTTGATTATACATGTCCAGAGCAGGTATCCTATGCCTATTTTACCATTGTATGTTGGGCATGTTTGGTGCAGATAACCATATCTTTTTAGTCCACAGGTATTTTAAATCACTTTGGTAACATCTCATAGGTAATAGATGAGTAGGAAGTAATGATTAATGTAGAAATACTTGTTTGGAAGCAGTTGCAGAAATCCAAATAAAGGCTGGGTATGGCAGCTCACACCTGTAATCCCAGCACTGTGAAAGGCTGAGGCAGGAGGATCACTTGAGGCCAGGAGTTCAAGACCAGCCTGGGCAACATAACAAGACCATGTCTCTACAAAAAAATGTTTTTAAAAATAGTGGGACTTGGTGGTGCACATTGTATTCTTATCTACTTGGGAGGCTGTGGCAGAAGAATTGTTTAAGCCTAGGAGTCTGAGGTTACAGTGAGCTGTGATCATGCCACTGCACTCCAGCCTGAGTGACAGAGTGAGACCCTGTCTCTAAAAAATTAAATTAAAAAAAGAAATCCAAGTAAGAAATGATAAGGATATGAACCAAGCCAGTGACTATGAGGTTGGAGAAAAAAGATTTGACAGACATTAAGAAGGCAGAATGTAAAGGACTTGGTGTAGAGTGAACCTCATATTTTTGACTAGAATATCTAGGCCAATAATGGTGGCATATACTGACATAGAAATAAATGAATATATGAATATTTAAATAATACAATAAATGTAGAGACTCTAGTACAATTTTGTACACATAAATATCCAAAAACGTAGTTCTTATTGTTATTCTCTTAGTCTGTGTCCTAAATAACTACCTTTCCCCAAATCTGATTTAATTCTGTCATTGATGACTTTGTTGTCATCAAATAAAATGAAACCCTTGTGGAGGTGCTGGTGGTCATAATGGTTACTTTTGAATCAGTGGAAGGCTAATATAGGAAGAGTTTGTACATCTTCAAAAGAACTGTGTAGCCAGATTTTAGGATAAACACCCTTGATTCCCATCTGATGGTGTTCACACCCTTTATCATCTTCTCTTGAGTGCAGGCAGGAACTGTGATTTATTTATGACCAATAAAATATGGAAAAGGTAAAGGGATGTCACTCCCATAATTAGGTTACCTTATATGACAAAGGTAATGAGACATCACTCCTGTGGTTATGTCACATTATAAACACTGTATTAGCAGACTGGAATTAGAGAGGATTTCTCTCCCTTGCTGGTTTTGAACAAATCACCTGCCATATTTTGAGGTAGCTTATGAAGAGGGCCATGTGGAAAATAACTGTGGGCAGGCTTCAGAAACTAAGACCAGTCACCAGCCAATATCCAGCAAGAAAACAAGGACCTTAGTCCTAGAACTGCAAGGAAATGAATTCTGTCAACAACCTGAGAGAAACTGTAACTGGGTATTTCCCCAGTTAAGCCTGTGAGGCAACTGCAGTCCATGCCAACACCTAGATTTCAGCTTGGTAAGACCCTGAAGCAGAGAATCCAACTAAGTTATGCCTGGGTTTTCCCTTACAATAGAAAGATAATAAATGTGTGTCACAGAGCAGTTAAAAAAAATGCAAGAACCATAGACGGAAACTACAGAAAAGCAAATTTTGATCACGTATAAGAAGGACATTCCACTAAACAGAGCTACCTAAAACTAAAACAAGCTTCATGAGGGAGCACTAAATTGATCATTGCTTAAAGTTGTTAGTACATCAGCTAAGTTATAGGAGATGGGATTGATTATCCTCACAGAGTTCCTTCCATATTACTTTTACAATTTTTAACTATCAAATTTTTGTTTTAAATTGATGGATAATATATATTTATGAAGTACAATGTGATGTTTTAATATATGTTTATATTATGGCATGATTAACTCAAACTAAGTTACAGATTCATCATCATCTCATATACTTTTTTGTGGTAAAAATATTTAAAACCTGCTCTTTTAGTAATTTTGAAATAAACAATGCTTGATTGTTTATTATAGTCATCACTCTGTGCAATAGATCACTAAAGCTCCTTCCTCTCATCTAACTGAAATTTTATACCCTTTGATCAACATCTCCCTTTCCCCATCCATCCCCCTCTCCCAGCTTCTGATAACTACCATTCTACTCTACTTCTATAAGTTCAACACTTTTTAAGATTCCATCTATATTATATAATTTTAAATGCTTATCGCCATCGACCTGGGACAGTAAATCAGTGGATAAATACAAACAACCCTGTTTACACAACCAAAGTTGCTATCAAAATTTCATATTCTCTACCAGCAGAAGATTATTCAACTGGGCCACTTGCTTTTAAAGTCCAAAGAAAGACACAAAGACATATACATTATTTACATATTATTTTTTTAAAGCACAAGATAGTAGTATTTTGGTTAAAAAATTGTATTCATATGACTGTGCTTTAAACAATTCTAAGAAATCTTTCAAAAACAATGCACCCATGTAGCCTAATTCTAACCAGTTGGAGGTAGATCATTTAAAAATTATCAAATGAAAAGGTAAGTCAGATAAGAAGCAAAAAAAAAAAAAAAAAAAAAAAAGCAGGGATTGGCCCGGCACGGTAGATCACACCTGTAATCCCAGCACTTTGGGAGGCCGAGGTGGGTGAATCACAAGGTCTGGAGTTCAAGACCAGCCTGGCCAACATGGTGAAACTCCGTCTCTACTAAAAGTACAAAAATCAGTCGGGCGTGGTGGCAGGCACCTGTAATCCCAGCTACTCGGGAGGCTGAGGCAGGATAATTGCTTGAATCCAAGAGGTAGAGATTGCAGTGAGCCGAGATTGTGCCACTGCACTTCAGCCTGGACAACAGAGAAAGATTCCGTCAAAAAACAAAAAAAATAAAAAGCAGGGGTTGCAATCCTAGTCTCTGATAAAACAGACTTTAAACCAACAAAGATCAAAAAAGGCAAAGAAGGGCATTACATAATGGTAAAGGGAACAATTCAATAGGAAGAGCTATTTTAAATACATATGCACCCAATACAGGAACACCCAGATTCATAAAACAAGTTCTTAGAGACCTACAAAGAGACTTAGACTCCCGAACAGTAATAGTGGGAGACTTTAACACCCCAATGTCAGTATTAGACAGATCAATGAGACAGAAAATTAACAAGGATATTCAGGGCTTGAACTAAGCTCTAGATGAAGTGGACATAGTAGACATTTACAGAACCCTCTACCCCAAATCAACAGAATATTCATTCTTCTCAGTGCCACATGGCACTTATTCTAAAATCGACTACATAATTGGAAGTAGAACACTCCTCAGCAAATGCAATAGAACTGAAATCATAACAAACAGTCTCACAGACCACAGTGTAATCAAATTAGAAATCGAGATTAAGAAACTCACTCAAAACCACATGATTTCATGAAAATTGAACAACTTGCTCCTGAATGACTGCTGGGTAAATAATGAAATTAAGGCAGAAATCAAGAAGTTCTTTGAAACCAATGAGAACAAAGAGACAACATACCAGAATCTCTGGGACACAGCTAAAGCAGTGTTAAGAGGGAAATTTATAGCACTAAATGTCCATATCAGAAAGCTAAAAAGATCTCAAATCGACATGCTAACATCACAATTAAAAGAGCTAGAAAGGCAAGAACAAACTAATCCCAAAGCTTGCAGAAGACAAGAAATAACTAAGATCAGGGAAGAATTGAAGGAGATAGGGACATGAAAAACCCTCCAAAAAATCAACAAATCCAAGAGCTGTTTTTTTTTTTTAAATAACAAAACAAATAGACCACTAGCTAGACTAATAAAGAAGAAGAGAGAGAAGAATCAAATAGACACAGTAAAAAATGATAAAGGGGATATCACCAATGACCCCACAGAAACGCAAACTACCATCAGAGAATACTATAAACACCTCTATGCAAATAAATTAGAAAATCTAGAAGAAAGGGATAAATTCCTGGATTCATACACCCTACCAAGACTAAACCAGGAAGAAGTTGAATCCCCGAATAGCCCAATAACAAGCTCTGAAATTGAGGCAGTAATTAATAGCCTACCAACCAAAAAAAGCCCAGGACCAGATGGATTCACAGCTGAATTCTGCCAGAAATACAAAGAAGAGCTGGTACCATTCCTTCTGAAACTATTCCAAACGATTAAAAAGGAGGGATTCCTCCCTAACTCATTTATGAAGCCAGCATCATCCTGATACCAATACCAGGAAGAGACACAACAAAAAAAAATTTCAGGCTAATATCTCTGATGAACATTGATGCAAAAATCCTCAATAAAATACTGGCAAACCAAATGCAGCAGCACATCAAAAAAGATATCCACCATGACCAAGTTGGCTTCATCACTGGGAAGCAAGGCTGGTTCAATGTATGCGAATCAATAAACATAATTCATCACATAAACAGAACCAAAGACAAAAAGCACATGATTATCTCAATAGACACAGAAAAGACCTTTGATAAAACCCAACATCCCTTCATGTTAAAAATTCTCAATACCTAGGTACTGATGGAACATATCTCAGAATAATAAGAGCTGTTTATGACAAACCATAGCCAATATCCTATTGAATGGGCAAATGCTGGGAGCATTCCCTTTGAAAACTGGTACAAGATAAGGATGCCCTCTCTCACCACTCCTATTTAACATGGTATTGGATAGTATTCGAAGTTATGGCCAGGGCAATAGGGCAAGAGAAAGAAATAAAGGGTATTAAAATAGGAAGAGAGGAAGTCAAGTTGTCTCAAGTGTCCAGACAACATGATTTTTATGTAGAAAACCCCATCATCTCAGCCCAAAAACTTCTTGAACTGCTAAGCAACTTCAGCAGTCTCAGTATACAAAATCAATGTGCAAAAATCACAAGCATTCCTTTACACCAACAATAGGCAAGCAGCGAGCCAAATGATGAACAAACTCCCATTCACAATTGCTACAAAGATAATAAAATACCTAGAAATACAGCTAACAAGGGATGTGAAGGACCTTTTCTAGGAGAACTACAAACCACTGCTCAGGGAAATAAGAGAGGACACAAACAAATGGAAAAACATTCCATCTTCCTGAACAGGAAGAATCAATATTGTGAAAATGGCCACACTGCCCAAAGTAATTTATAGATTAAATGCTATTCCCATCAAACTACCATTGACATTCTTCACAGAGTTAGAAAAAAACCTTATTTTATTTTTTTAAAAATAAAATAATGAATTTAAAATAAATTAAATTTAAAATTTATTTTAAATTGTATATGGTATCAAAGAAGTATCAAAGGAGACCAGTAGGCTGGGCACGGTGGCTCACGCCTGTAATCCCAGCACTTTGGGAGGCCGAGGTGGGCGGATCACAAGGTCAGGAGATCAAGACCATCCTGGCTAACGCAGTGAAACCCTGTCTCTACTAAAAAAAAAAAACAAACAAAAAATTAGCCAGGCGTGGTGGCTGGTGCCTGTAGTCCCAGCTACTCAGGAGGCTGAGGCAGGAGAATGGCGTGAACCTGGGAGACAGAGCTTGCAGTGAGCCAAGATCATGCCACTGCACTCCAGCCTGGGCGACAGAGCAAGACTCCATCTCAAAATAATAATAATAATAAAAATGAATAAATAAAAAATAAAAAAAGGAGACCCGTATAGCCAAGACAATCTTATGCAAAAACAACAAAGCTGGAGGCATCATGCTATCTGACTTCAAACAAGGCTACAGTAACCAAAACATCATGGTATTGGTACCAAAACAGACATATAGAGCAATGAAACAGAACAGAGACCTCAGAAATAACATCACACATCTACAACCATCTGATCTTTGACAAACCTGACAAAAACAAGCAATGGGGAAAGGATCTCCTATTCAGTAAATGGTGCTGGCAAAACTGGCTAGCCATATGTAGGAAACTGAAACTAGACTCCTTTCTTATACCTTATACAAAAATTAACTCAAGATGGATTAAAGACTTAAATGTAAAACCCAAAACCAGAAAAACCCTAGAAGAAAACCTAGGCAGTAGCATTCAGGACACATGCATGGGCAAAGGCTTCATGACTAAAATGCAAAAAGCAATTGCAGCAGAAGCCAAAATTGACAAATGGGATTTAATTAAACTAAAGGGCTTCTGCATAGCAAAAGAAACTATCATCAGAGTGAACAGGCAGCCTACAGAACGGGAGACAATTTTTCCAATCTACCCATCTGACAAAAGTCTAATATCCAGAATTTACAAGGAAGTTAAACATATTTACAAGAAGAAAAACAGACAAGTCCATCAAAAAGTGGGCAAAGGATATGAACAGACATTTCTCAAAAGAAGACATGTACACAGCTGACAAACATATGAAAAAAAAGTTCAACATCACTAATCATCAGAGAAATGCAAATCAAAACCACAATGAGAACAATGAGATACCATCTCATGCCAGTCAGAATGGCGATTTTCTTTTTTTTTTTTCTTTTTTTTTTGAGATGGAGTCTCTCTCTGTCGCCCAGGCTGGAGTGCAGTGGCGCAATCTCGGCTCACTGCAAGCTCCGCCTCCCGGGTTCACACAGAATGGCGATTTTCAAAAAATCAGGAAACAATAGATGCTAGTGAGGCTGTGGAGAAATACGAATGCTTTTACACTGTTGGTGGGAATGTAAATTAGTTCAACCATTGTGGAAGATAGCATGGCAATTCCTCAAAGATCTAGAACCAGAAATACCATTTGACCAAGCAATCCTATTACTGGGTATATACCCAGAGGAAGATAAAGACACATGCACACATATGTTTATTGCAGCATTATTTACAATAGCAAAGACACGGAACCAACCCAAACACCCATCAATGATAGACTGGATAAAGAAAATGTGGTACATATATACCATGGAATACTATGCAACCATAAAAAGGAAAGAGATCATGTGCTTTGCAGGGACATGCATGAAGCTGGAAGCCATCATCCTCAGCAAACTAACACAGGAACAGAAAACCAAACACCACATGTTCTCACTCATAAGTGGGAGTTGAACATTGAGAACACATGGACACAGAGGAGGACTAACACACACTAGGGCCTGTGGTGGGGTTGGGGGTGAGGTGGGGGAACTTAGGGGACAGGTCAATAGGTGCAGCAAACCATCATGGCACTCATATACCTATGTAACAAACCTGCATGTTCTGCACGTGTCTCATTTTTTATTTGTTTTTTTAGAAGAAATAAAGGAAAAAGAAGAATATTGTTTAACAATAGAAAGGAATGAATTACTAATACATGCCATAATGTGGATAAATCTCAAAAACATTATGCTAAGTGAAAGAAGCCAGATTCAAAAGGCCACAGACTGTATGAATCCATTTATATGAAATGTCTAGAAATGCAACCCAATGGAAATAAAAAGTATATTAGTGGTTATCTGGGACTGGGTGTGGGAATGGGAGTGACACAAGGGATGGGCACAAGGGACATTTTTGGATGATGAAAATGTTCTTAAATTGGATTGTAGTGGTAGTTGCACAATTCTGTAAATTTACTAAAAATCATTAAACTGTGTATTAGTTTGTTTTCACGCCGTTGATAAAGAAATACCTGAAACTGGGAATATAAACAGGTTTAATTGGACTTACAGTTCCACATGGCTGGGGAGGCCTCAGAATCATGGCAGGATGTGGAAGGCACTTCTTACATGGTGGCAGCATGAGAAAAATGAAGCAGCAGCAAAAGAAGAAAACTCTAATAAACCTATCAGATCTCATGAGACTAATTCACTGAGACTTATCATGAGAATAGTACAGGAAAGACTGACCCCCATGATTTGATAATCTCCCCATGGGTCCCTCCCACAATACATGAGAATTCTGGGAGAGACCATTCAAGCTGAGATTTAGTGGGGACACAGCCAAACCATATCATTCCACCCCTGGCGCCTCCAAGTCTCATATCCTCACATTTCAAAACCAACCATGCCTTCCCAATAGTCTCCCAGAGTCTTAACTCATTTCAGCATTAACCCAAAAGTCCACAGTCCAAAGTCTCATCTGAGACAAGGCAAGTCCCTTCGCTTATGAGCCTGTAAAATCAAAAGCAAGTTAGTTACTTCCTAGATACAATGGGAGTATGGGTATTGGGTAAACACAGCCGTTTCAAATGGGAGACATTGGCCAAAACAAAGGGGCTACAGGGGGCATGCAAGTCCAAAGTCCAGCGGGACAGTCAAACTTTAAAGCTCCAAAATGATCTCCTTTAACTCCAGGCCTCACATCCAGGTTATGCTGATGCAAGAGGTGGGTTCCCATGATCTTGGGCAGCTCCGCCCCTGTGGCTTTGGAGGGTACAGCCTCCCTCTCGGCTGCTTTCACAGGCTGGTGTTGAGTGTCTGCAGCTTTTCCAGGTGCATGATCCAAGCCGTCAGTGGAACTACCATTCTGGGGTCTGGAGAACGGTCGCCCTCTTCTCACAGCTCCACCTGGCAGCACTCCATTAGGGGCTCTGTGTGGGGCCTCTAACCCCACATTTCCCTTCCACACTGCCCTAGCAGAGGTTCTCCATGAGGGCCCTGCACCTGCAGCAAACTTTTGCCTGGGCATCCAGGAGTTTCCCTATATCTTCTGAAATATAGGCGGAGGTTCCCTAACCTCAATTCTTGACTTCTGTGCACCTGCAGGCTCAACACCACATGGAAGCTGCTGAGACTTGGGGCTTCCACCCTCTGAAGTCACATCCTGAGCTGTACATTGGCCCCTTTCAGCCACAGCTGGAGCAGCTGGGACCCACGGCACCAAGTCCCTCAGCTGCACACAGCATGAGGACCCTGGGCCCAGCTGACGAAACTGCTTTTTCCTCCTGGGCCTCTGGGCTTTTGATGGGAGGGGCTGCTGTGAAGGTCTCTGACATGGCTTGGAGACATTTTCCCCATGGTCTTGGGGATTAACATTGGCTCCTTGCTCCTTATTTATGCAAATTTCTGCAGTTGGCTTGAATTTCTCCCCAGAAAATGGGTTTTTCTTTTCTGTTGCATAGTCAGGCTGCAAATTTTCTGAACTTTTATGCTGTGTTTCCCTTTTAAAACTGAATGCCTTTAACAGTACCCAAGTCACCTCTTGAATGCTTTGCTGCTTAGAAATTTCTTCCGCCAGGTAACCTAAATCATCTCTCTCAAGTTCAAAGTTCCACAAATCTCTAGGACAGGGGCAAAATGCCACCAGCCTCTTTGCTAAAACATAACAAGAGTCACCTTTGCTCCAGTTCCCTACAAGTTCCTCACCTCCATCTGAGACCACTTCAGCCTGGTTTTATTATCTATGTCGCTATCAGCATTTTGGGCAAAGCCATTCAACAAGTCTCTAGGTAAAGTTCCAAACTTTCCCACATTTCCCTGTCTTCTTCTGAGCTCTTCAAACTGTTCGAATCTCTGCCTGTTACCCAGTTCCAAAGTTGCTTCCACACTTTTGGGTATCTTTTCAGCAATGCCCCACTCTACTGGTACCAATTTACTATATTAGTTACTTTTAATGCTGCTGATAAATACCCCAAACTGGGAACATAAGTTTAATTGGAGTTACAGTTCCACATGGCTGGGAAGGCCTCAGAATCATGGCGGGAGGTGAAAGGCACTTCTTACATGGTGGTGGCAAGAGAAAAGTGAAGAAGAGGCAAAAGTGGAAACCCTGATAAACCCATCAGATCTCATGAGATTCACTCACTATCTTGAGAACAGCATGGGAAAGACCAGCCCCCATGATTCAGTTACCTACCCCTGGGTCCCTCCCACAACACGCAGGAATTCTGGGAGATACAATTCAAGTTGCGATTTAGTGGGGCACAGCCAAACCATATCAAACTGTAAACTTAAAACAGGTTAATTTTATAGTATATAAGTTACACCTCAATAAAACTAGTCTTAAAAATGTTCCCTTTAAAAATACTATGTATTACTAGGCTATAATTTTATTTGAAAGTAGGGATATACAAATGGTATTAGGAGCTCTTGCCCCATAGGTGGAGTGTCAAACCTCATGACTCCAGGTGTCCATAATTTCAACAGGGAATAAGAAGAAATAGACTATTTCTTGTTTTTGGGGAAGGTGTTTGTAAGCAAATTCACTATGTACACCAAATAACAAGGGTAGAGTTCGAATATTTACAAAGAATAGACTTTTAAATTCCTATGTAATTTAGAAGCACTAATTTTAATACAAGGATCTAGTGGTATAAAATATCCTTATATATTAAAACAGATCTTTAACATCTCTACAACATAATCTTCTGATAGCATCATTTGAGTTCTGCACTTAAACATCTTAAGTAACACCTAATTCAGACATCTCATTAAATCAGAAGCATCTTTCCACTTTCGCCCTAGTTTGTTTAAAGGAGAGCCATTCATAGCATATTTCTACAATTATTAATTATACTTTGACCAAGAAAATGTATACATATATTATCCAAATACATATTTTAAGGAACAGAGGCTATCAAAGTAGTTAAAAATGCATATTTGATTTTTGGTGACCAGTGACACATTTTGTCCCTAACATTGCAATCAAGTACCTGGAATGTGATGGGCCTCTTTCCTGGGAAGTTTGGGAGGACAGACTTCCATCAAAGGAGTTTCCTCGGTGACAGCCTGAAATGGTGGCCTTGGGTGAGATGGAATCAGACTGGAATGTTTCACAAACCACCTGGAGTCCCTTTTGGAGGTACAGATAGCAGATTAGGTTTTGTTTTTTGTTTTTGGTTTTCTCCTGTAGCTATATCATCTAGAATTAGCTACCATATTACCACATGGTTCCATACATGGGTTTTTTTTCACTATAGTTAATTATGATATTATGGGCCAAGGAATTTTAACTTCATCTCAGAGAGAATAGAAACAGACTTCTAGGGATCACCTGTGTCATTTCAAGCATCAGGCAAAGTAATTTCATGTATTTTATTTCATTTTATTCTTAATTTCTTTTTCATCTCCATACCCAGTATCTACAGGAGAGTTACACATCAAGAATTCATCATACCAAGGTGAACTGAATAGAAGCATGAGGTAAAATAGAAGCACCAGGTTAGTAGGAGCTAATCAAAGTGAAGCCAGAACATGAGAACAAAAGTGCAAGGTTAACTTTTTCTTCATTCCTCAATGCAGAGATGCAATACACTTTTCTAATCGGACAGAATGACCTTTATTCTGATTTATAAGTACACATTCAGCAGTTCTGTTACCAGGTAGCTTATTTTAATTACATTTAGCTGATTAATGTAATTCTGCCCAGGCAATGTGAGATAGTTTTCCATAGGCATTATAGGTGAAATTCTTTACTAAAGTATAAAGACTCTCAACAATCTATCTGGAAGGTTAGCCCTTACAATTTTAATTTTTACACACAAAATAAGGCATTATTCAATCATGATGGACAGAGAGATAAATACAGTTAGAAATTTCATGAATTAAGTCTTCTGAAGTTGACCATAAAATTCTTTAGCATAAGCATACTATCTGTGCCTCATGTTAGGTGATTTGAGAGATTTAAAAAATTAGATGAATCTGACCCTTAAACTCATGAGCTTACAGTTATGTCTGAAGACAGGTAAGTATAGGTCAGAGAAGCATGTCCAATAGAAAGATAATGCAAGCCACAAACAGCCACATATCTGATTTTAAATTTTGTAGAGGCCACATTAAAAACAGTGAAAAGGAACAGGTGAAATTGTTTATAATAATATATTCTTTTTAACCCCTAATTATCATTTCAACATAGAATCAATATAAAAAGTATTAAGATGGGGCCGGGCGTGATGGCTCATGCCTGTAATCCTAGCACTCTGGGAGGCAGAGGCAGGCGGATCACAAGGTCAGGAGATCGAGACCATCCTGGCTAACATGGTGAAACCCCGTCTCTACTAAAAATACAAAAAATGAGCCGGGCGCAGTGGTGGGCGCCTGTAGTCCCAGCTACTCAGGAGGCTGAAGCAGGAGAATGGCATGAACCCGGGAGGCGGAGCTTGCAGTGAGCCAAGATTGCACCACTGCACTCCAGCCTGGGTGACAGAGCGATACTCCGTCTCAAAAACAAAACAAAACAAAAAAAGTATTAAGATGTTTACTTTCTTTTCTTTCTTTCTTTCTTTTAAGACAGGGTCTCGCTTACCCAATCTGGAGTGCAGTGGTGTGATCTTGACTCATTGCAGCCTCCATGTCCCAGGTTCGGGTGATCCTCTCCACTTAGCCTCCCAAATAGCTGGGACTAAAGGCATGTGCCACTATGTCCTGCTCATTTTTCTATTTTTAGTAGGAGCAGAGTTTTGCCATATTGCCCAGGCTGGTCTCAAACTCCTGGGCCCAAGTGATCTGCCTGCCTAAGCCTCCTAAATTGCTGGAATTACAGGTATGAGCCACTGCGCCAAGTCTACATTCTATTTTATACTACACTTTCAAAATCTGATGTACATTTTACACTGTCAATTCAGACTAGCTGTATTTCAATTGTTCAATAGCCACATGGGCCTAGAGGCTATCATATTGGACAGTGCAGGCTTAGACTAATTAGACAAGAGTTTAGGGGGAATTGGGAATTGAGATCTTTTTTTTTTTTTTTTGAGACGGAGTCTTGCTCTGTCACCCAGGCTGGAGTGCAGTGGCGCGATCTCAGCTCACTGCAAGCTCCACCTCCTGGGCTCACGCCATTCTCCTGCCTCAGCCTCCCGAGTAGCTGGGATACAGGCGCCTACCAGCACACCTGGCTAATCTTTTTGTATTTTTAGTAGAGAGAGGGTTTCACCGTGTTAGCCAGGATGGTCTCGATCTCCTGACCTCGTGATCTGCCTGCCTCGGCCTGAATTGAGATCTTAATTGGTCCTTAAAAGGATAAAATTTAGACGAAGGAAAGAGAAGATTCCAGTTAGAGGAAACAATCTGAGCAAGGATTTGGAGGCTAAAATGAGCAGGCACTGTAAGTTAGAGACAATAGATAACTGACTGAAGGGATAATCAGAGACAGGGTCACTTAACAAAGGTGGTGCCAAGTGGTGGGAGGCACAAAAAAAAACAGGGAGAGGAATTTGATCTTGCAGTGACAGTCAATAGGATCCACTATAGGTTCCTAAGGAGAAAGGGACATGACAAAAGATGGCATTTGCATAAAATGCCTTATGTGGAATGGTGAGTTAATAAATAAATGATGTATTAGGAAAATTAGTCAGGAATTATTAATGGTATTTATGTGAAGAAGAAAAGTCTAGAAGTATAAAACTCAATTAGGTAGGTTCAGCTGCAATTTAGTTATGAGGGCCTGGATTTAGAGGATAGTAGTGGGCATAAAGAATAAAGAAAACATCTGAGCAACATAACAAAAAGAAGACAGACTTAGCAGGAAATCAAATCGAGAGGATTAAGTATAACATAATATGAGATGTATGTATCTCATTGTATCTAAGATGTCATCATTTAGAAGACATACCATTATTTTATGTAACATTAAGAAAAAAAAACCCTGTTAATTAAACTAGGACATATTACTTCTATCATTGAGGATTTTTTATTTTATACTAGTTGAAAGAGCTATTTTACATTTATTTAGGCACAGCTTTTTAATTATATTTCCATCCTGTGTATATGTAACAGGAAAGTATAAGTGAAATAAATTGGTGTAGGTATTCCTAAAACTTCTTCACATTTAAAATTTTCAACCCAGAATTGTTAATACTTGAGTTTTTCCAAAGAATAACCTCCTCTGTATCAAGAGTGTTATCTCTTAAAATACTGCTCCACTATTCCCTCTGACGTATGCTTATAATCCACCTACCCTGATGATGCAAATTTAGATGCTGGAAATGACCAAATTCATGCTGCACAAGAATTGCAACCATTCATGCTGCACAAGAATTACAACCATATCAAGACAGCTACCAGTAGGGAGATCATAAGAGGCCAAAGATTGTCAAGCATACTCAATTTCAAAGATGTTAAATGTGAAAAATATATACATCTTACAGCATATAAATCGCAGCATCTGTACTTAGTAATTGCTCAGTAAATGGTAGATGTAATAGGACTCCAAAATTTCCAGGTTGGAGGGTAAAAAGGGTGATAATCTTCCTGAGTAATAACAGTTGGAAAGAGGATCCAATTTTGATGGAAGGCAGCAAATTTCACTTTGCACATGTTGAATTGAAAGTGAAAGCAGGTCAATTAATGCCATAAGTTAATGGTAGTATCGATTTCTATGTAGCTTTCAATTACTCCGGCCTTCATTTCTTTCTTTTCTTGATCAAACGTGACAAATTTGTACTGAATTACATTTTGAATCTTATATCATATTTTGCATCTTCTGTTTTATGTGGGTTAGTCTTGACCCCTCATTAAACTTTAGATTCCTTAAGGGGTAGGACTATCGTATAACTCCTTCCAACTCTCTCTTTCTGACCTCTGGCAGCATTATTCTACCTACATTAGAGTTACTTAACAAGCATTAGGGGATTCCGTAATTGAGAACAAGGTGATATGTTATTTAATCTGGAATGTAATGATAACTAACACTTATTGAGTGTTACATGTTAGCCATTGAGATAAAGCACAACTCATTACACACTAACCACCGAGATAAAATACTAGTCGTATATGGTCTTATTTCCACACCTCCACGCTTTGGGGAGATACAGAAAATTAATTTTCATACACAACTGATAAAAAACCTGAAGCTGTTAAAAGTTGCACATTCAGAAAGGAGGAGTGGCTTTGAGCCTGGTAGTGATTCCAGAACTCATGTCTTTCCCTTCACACTACACTATGTCCAAGGACTTTCTGCCTCCCTTCTTCTTATGATTATAATAAACTAACCTCTAAATGTCTTGCGTCTTGATTTGGTGATTCACAGGTCCGGCTTTGACTGTTGATAGGAGAACTTCTCTTAGCTGAAAAGACGAAAGAAGTTCCACCGTTTTATAAGGTTGTAAGTTCTTTTTATTTCATAAGTTTATTTCATTTTCAAATAGAAAAGCTATTTTAATAGAACATTATTACTTTAAAAGAAGACATTAACGCATATTGTAAGAGAAACTCAAATAACCAATTCAAAAATCTTAGCATTTTTTGGTTATGAATGTAGATTTTCATCTCTTCAGTCTGACTCAGTACGTTAAGGTGCTAAAAAGTTGGCAACACTAAAAATAACAATAATAGTTAACACCTACTCAGCACCTAATACATGCAAAGTTCTCTAAGCATTTTACATATACAGTCATGCATCACTTAAGGACAAAGATACGTTCTGAGAAATGTGTTGTTAGGCAATTTCATCATTGTGCAAACATCATAGAGTTTACTTACACAAACCTACATGGTATAGCCACCTACACATCTAGGCTATATGACATAGCCTAGCGCTTCTAGGCTACAAACCTGTACAGTATGTTACTGTATTGAATCCTGTAGGCATTTATAACACAATGGTATTTGTGTATCTAAACACAGAAAATATACAGTAAAAATACGGTATAAAAGATAACAAATTATACACCTATATAGAGCACTTACCATGAATGGAGCTTGCAGGAATGGGTGTTGCTCTGGGTGAGTCAGTGAGTGAGTAGTGAGTGAATATGAAGTCTTTGCTAAATTTATTTTTTAAAAGTTTTTATTCTTTAATAATAAATTAACTTTAGCTCACTATAACTTTATAAACTTTTTAGTTTTTTAAACTTTTTGAGTCTTTTGTAATAATGCTTAGCTTAAAACAAATACATAATATAGCTGCACAAAAATATTTGATTTCTTTATAACTTTATTCTGTAAGCTTTTTAATATAGTCATATATTTATAAATTTATATATTTACTTTACTTTTATTTGTATATTTTTTGTATTTTATACTTTTAATATATTTTATAGTATATATTATTATATATACTAGTATGTAGTATGTATAGTATGTACTAAAAAGTATAAAAGTATATTTTATGCTTTTTATATACTTATAAACTTATATACTTATTTTATACTTTTTTTTTAAACTTTTTTTTTTTTTTTGAGATGGAGTTTCGCTCTTGTTGCCCAGGCTGGAGTGCAATGGTGCGATCTCGGCTCACCGCAACCTCCACCTCCCAGGTTCAAGCCATTCTCTTGCCTCAGCCTTCCCAAGTAGCTGGGATTATAGGCATATGCTACCAAGCCCAGCTAATTTTGTATTTTTAATAGAGATGGGGTTTCTCCGTGTGGATCAGGCTGATCTCGAACTCCTGACCTCAGGTGATCCACCCACCTCAGCCTCCCAAAGTGCTGGGATTACAGGCGTGAGCCACCGCGCCCAGCCAACTTTTTTGTTTTAAAACAAGTGCAGCTACTGCTTACTATGTGCCAGGCATTCCTATTTTTGGTTAAAAACAAGACACAAACACACACATTAGCCTAGGCCTACCCAGCATCAAGATCATCTGTATCACTGTCTTCCACCTTCATGTCTTGTCCCAAAGGAAGGTCTTCAGGGGCAATAACACACATGGAATTGTCATCTTTTATGATAACAATGCCTTCTTCTGCAACATCTCCTAAAAGATCTGCCTAAGATTGTTTTACAGTTAACTTTTTAAAAATAATAAAAATAGATAGTAGGAGTAGAAGAAATATACTCTAAAATAACAATGAAAAGTATGGTATAGTAAATACATAAACCAGTTATATACTCGTTGGTTATTATTATAAAGTATTATGTGCTGTATATAATTGTATGGGCTATACTTTTATAAAACAGGCAGCGCAGTAGGTTTGTTTAAACCAGCATCACAAACACATGAGTAATTCCTTGCACTATGTTACCATGGCTACGAGACCACTAGGTGACAGGAGTTTCTCAGCTCCATTATGATCTTATGGGACTACTGTTGTATACACAGTCATTGACCAAAATGCTGTTATGTGGCGCATAACTCAATAATACTACCATATTATTATGCCAATTTTACAGGGGAAGAAACTAAGACACAGTGACTTAAACTTGCCCAAGGTCACTTGACCCTTGCATGAAGGTTATAGCCCAGACTGACTTTAGAGTCTGTGCTTTAACTATTACATAAAGCTATCCTGGAGGTAAAATTCAAATCAGTTACATCTTTATCTGAGGACCAGGAACAGGGGGAAACTAAGATGGCTACGTCTCATTCAAATTGTGAGTAAACTGGTGCCGAGAAGGAAGGTGATTTATCAAGATCACCATGTGCCATTGCTTTTTCTTCTGGCTATGCTGTCTAAGCTGAGTCTAATTTCCCCTCAGATGCTGGGCACTGCTTCAAGTCCATCAGGCAGAGAGAAAATAAACCCACTGTGAATATCATCCAGAAACAAAAGGACGGTGAGGTAAATAGCCCAAGTACTTCCATGCAGGGACATGGTTTCTTAGTAGTTTTTATATATGTGTTAAATTATAGCTTATATGTTAATAAAAAAGATTGCCCATTGTCTGCACAAAATCCTTATGAATTAAGCAAATTATATGTATGTGTGTGTGGTGTATTTTAAAAATATATAGGTATATATATATATATATATGCTTCTGTAGATTTTCCACATAATTTATTTCTTTTTAAATTTTATTATTAATGCTAAAAATAGAGTTGGGAATAGAAGACTATAATTTATTCAGCACTTACTATAAAGCAGGCACTTAATGCACTCTCATTTACTTCTTACTAAAAAGCCCTATAAGGTGGCATTATCACCTCAATTTTACATAAATGGAAATGCTTAGGAAAGTTAGGTTATATACATAGTAAGAGATAGATTTAGAGATTTGGAGATAGATAGTGTGAGCCTGCTATGCACTTTTCAATCTATGATGTTGTGTTCTTTCTACAATTGAACAATGGGACTATTTCATTAGACAATTCCTGAAGAGAAATGCTTTGATAACAATACAACACTAAGACGATTTTGTTAAGGAGCCCCTGCCCCATTTACCATGATGATGATGATAACATAGTAATAATAATGATAATAATAATCGCAGCTGCCACTTACTATGTGCCAGACATTCTTCTGAGCAGTTTTACATATATTAGCTCCATTCCTCATAACAATCTTGTAAGTAGTATTAATATGATATTTAAATTCCGTTTACAGACGAGGAAGCTGAGGCACAGGAAGTCTAAACGAATTGCCCCAAGTCCATGCTCTTGATTCAGAGTAGTTTCTCCTCATGTGAATAAGCCCTATAGCAGGACACTTAAATAACTACATGTAGATATTTGCTTCTTTTTGACTTCTTAGGGGCAAATTATCCCATCACTCTAACTACTATGTGTGAGGGAATCTGCTAATACTGTCCCACTGAGTGTCCAAGTTACAAACCTGTAATGATGTTCCTGATGGGCTTCACTAGTGCAGTAAAGCCAGAGACTTCGGGCTGTCTGTGTTCCCACATGGGCTGCCATATAACAAGCCCACTGGCCAGACGGAAGGTGAGGTCAGATTCCTAGGGGGGGAAGAGAAGATCTATGTCCAATAACTGACATGTAACAACTGCTTAAAGGGACCAATCAATGCAAGGATTAACATCACTCACAAGGTTATTTTCAGTGTTTATCTGCCAAACTTTCTCTCATCAGTGAGACGAATGTTTCTAGAGTAAACCAATGACCCAAAGTTATCACTGCAATTACTAAGAAAATCCCAGTTGTCTGCTTTATCCAAAATTAATGACCAACCAAAACATAGCTTTGGGCAAAGCATGGAATACACAAACTATTGTTTTGTGTTTGCAGTGATTGAAACTTGTTTATTTCCGGAGTCTTGGCAGATCTCTTCACTTTGGTTATTATTATCATTCCTCTTAATTATTTAGTTGTCCTTATTTCTCCCTCATAAGGCAAAATACTCAGATACTGGCTATTTTGACATTCTATTGTCCAGTCCATCTTTTTTCTTACATTTTAGGGAATCAGACACATATAATTTGACCCTTCACAGTGTATTATTTTGTAATGTTGTCTTCTTAACAACCTTTAATTTCTTGAGGGCAAGGATAAATCAAGCATTCTCCTTCCCTCTCAGCCCGGAGCATCATCACAATGTTTAACATAGCATTAGGAACTGGGTGCACAACAGATACTCAATAAATACTTGCTGAATAGGGCTGACTTTACAACCCATGCTCGCTCAATTTATCTACGATTTAAAGTATCTTTCAAGAGCATATCCTCTGCTATCATATTGTATAAGTACAAATACATGACATTCTGAGATTATATCTTAAACACTTCAGTCTCTCAAAACAATGTAAAGATAGAAGCAGAGAAAGTGATCACAGATTAATGAATACATCTGAGACCCAGGAACTCACTTAGAGCAGTGATTTGCAACCCCAGCTTGCATATTATAATCACCAGGGGAGCTTTTAAATCTAAGAGGCCCAGGTATCACTTACCTCTCCTACCCAGACCCATTAAATTAGAATCCTGTGAGATTTTCTAAAGATCCCCCGATGACTCACACACATAGCTGAGGTTGAAAACCACTGGGATAGAAGGAAAAGAACTCAGAAGCAACTGGAAAAATAGAAAAAGAAAAGCAACTGTACCTAGTGAAAAGAAATCTAAAAGCTAGACTGGGATTCTGACACCACTTGGCAACAGAGCCACACAGTTCCCACGATGGGAAAGTCTCTAGAATTCCCTGTGGAAGTATTAGAAAAGCACATAAAGCATTTGGCTAAATCCATTCTGCATTTATTCTGTAAACATTTATAGAGCACCTACCATACACCCGGTACTATTCTAGGTTTTAAATACAACAGTGAACGAGGCATACAAAAATTTCTGTTCATAGTGCAGAGAGGAAGTAAAGGGCTGTGTCAGACAAAGTGTTGTCATTTTAGACCAGAGGATCAGGTGAAGCCTTATTGAGAAAGTGACTTTTGAGTAAAGTTCTGAATGAAATGAAGGAGCTGTCATGTAGCTATCTCCAGGAAAAGTATTCCATGAAAGAAGAACAGCAAACACAAAGGCCCTAAGTGTGCCTAGTGTGTTCAGAAATAGCCAAGAGACTGTGTGCCCACAGTCAAGTGAATGTGAGAAAAGTAGAAAAAAAATAAAATTGGAGAAGTCATTGAGTGCCAGATAATATACTGCCTGATAGGTCTTGATAAGGACTTCAGCAATTATTAAGATGGGAAGCCACTGGAAGGTTTCAAGTAGCAGAGTGACATGACTGAATGTATATTTTAATGGGTTCACTCAGGCTGTTGAGAATTGTTTGAGAAAGGGCAACAGTGAAAGAATAGACTATTTTGGAAGCTATTGTTATATAGGTGAAAGATGATTAGATGGGGGTACTAATAGAGGGCAAAATGAGAAGTGGTAGATTCTCAATGTATTTTGAAGATACAGCTTACAGAAATTGCTAATAGTCTGGAAGTGGAGAGTGAGAGAAAAAGATGTCAAGGATTTTTGGCTTCACAATTAAGAAAGATAGGTGAGATGAAGGAGGAGCAGGTTTGGGGATTTCAGAAGCCTAGTTTTAGACATGTTAAGTTTGAGATACCTGTTGAACATTAAGCTAGAGATACCGAGTAAGCACTTAGACAGGCAGCTGTGGAGTTAAGAGAAGAGTAACCCAAATTCCCTTGGAATGGACACGAGTAAGTCTGCATGGTATTGTATGTATAAGCAGGAAATTAACATTAAGCAAATCTTATCAGATTTGTCTCTACACATACAGGAAGCCAAACCTCAATTGACCTGGTTTTAATGATTTATTAGTTTCTGAGTTCAGTCCTTTTCCATGTTTGTCGTGAGAAATCTTTTTTTAATTTAATTTAATTTTATTATTATTATACTTAAAGTATAATAATAATAAAATTATTATTATTATATACTATTATTATATATAATATATATTATATATATAATATATTATTATTATATTATTATAATATTATTATTATTATACTTTAAGTACATGTGCACAACATGCAGGTTTGTTACATATGTATACATGCGCCATGTTGGTGTGCTGCACCCATTACCTCGTCATTTAGCATTAGGTATATCTCCTAATGCTATCCCTCTCCCCTCCCCCACCCCACAACAGTTCCCAGAGTGTGATGTTCCCCTTCCTGTGTCCATGTGTTCTCATTGTTCAATTCCCACCTGTGAGTGAGAACATGCGGTATTTGGTTTTTTGTCTTTGCGATAGTTTACTGAGAATGATGATTTCCAGTTTCATCCATGTCCCTACAAAGGACATGAACTCATCATTTCCTATGGCTGCACAGTATTCCATGGTGTACATGTGCCACATTTTCTTAATCCAGTCTATCGTTGTTGGATATTTGGGTTGGTTTCAAGTCTTTGCTATTGTGAATAGTGCCGCAGTAAACATACGTGTGCATGTGTCTTTATAGCAGCATGATTCATAGTCCTTTGGGTATATACCCAGTAATGGGATGGTTGGGTCAAATGGTATTTCTAGATCTAGATCCCTGAGGAATTGCCACAATCACTTCCACAATGGTTGAACTAGTTTACAGTCCCACCAACAGTGTAAAAGTGTTCCTATTTCTCCACATCCTCTCCAGCACCTGTTGTTTCCTGACTTTTGAATGATGGCCATTCTAACTGGTGTGAGATGGTGTCTCACTGTGGTTTTGATTTGCATTTCTCTGATGGCCAGTGATGATGAGCAATTTTTCATGTGTTTTTTGGCTGCATAAATGTCTTCTTTTGAGAAGTGTCTGTTCATGTCCTTCGCCCACTTTTTGATGGGGCTGTTTGTTTTTTTCTTGTAAATTTGTTTGAGTTCATTGTAGATTCTGGATATTAGCCCTTTGTCAGATGAGTAGGTTGCGAAAATTTTCTCCCATTTTGCAGGTTGCCTGTTCACTCTGATGGTAGTTCCTTTTGCTGTGCAGAAGCTCTTTAGTTTAATTAGATCCCATTTGTCAATTTTGGCTTTTGTTGCCATTGCTTTTGGTGTTTTAGACATGAAGTCCTTGCCCGTGCCTATGTCCTGAAAACTCCAGTGGAAACTGCAGCAGGGAGTGATCTCTCTTGTACTGAAATCCTGGGCTTTAACATCTGTTCTATTAGCATGACACAGCACTCACTGACGGTCATGGTCATCATTTTGTTTTACTTGATACATCTCCAAGTAGATTGTATATTTCTTGAATACAAGTTGAGATCTCCTTCTTCTGTGCATTTCCTGGAGCATCAATACAACATCAAACTAATATGTTCATTAATTGAACATGTTTTACCTTCTCCAAATAAATCCAATCACTCTTCAGATCTGAATGCCTGCAGCACCTGTGGTCTTCTCTTGCGTTGGTGTCTTCTTTTGTAAGTCTTCCTAACTTGGATAAATGTATAAACTCTGCACCTCTAATGTCTCTTCTAGAGTTTATTTTAATGGCACACACAATGCTATGTATACATACACAAGCAGAAACTCAATTAACTGGAGAGGACACTCTTTATCATTCAAAGAGTTGTAAAGCAGGTAGTCTAGAAGGGTCCTGAGAAAAGCCAGAAGTGTAAGTACACGTAGAGGCAATATCCCCACATTTCAGATGCTTTTCTTGCTTTCACTGAGAATCTGTTTCCAGGATGTCATAAAGCAATTCTGAATGTATTTACTAGTAGCTTAGAGAGATTTAAAGAAACAACTATTATTTTAAGTTCCATTTTAAAGTTGTTTACTTTACACATATGGATTTGTAAAAATCCCCTGAAGGGCTTGCTTTTTGTTTTATTTCTTGCTGTTTCTCCAGCACATTGAATAGTAGCTAGCATATAGCAGGCACTTGATAAGTATTTGTTGAAAAAATAAGTAAATGTGACAAAATCATGACAATGTTGATACCATATTTAAAGAAGATGACTTAGTTTAACAAATACTCACCATTTTTCACTGATAAAATCAAATTTGGTCTAAAATGAATAATATATTAAACAGGATTTTCAGACTATGAATTTTATATAAACTATTTGAGTGAATTATAAATTAAAAACTATAAAATATGCATTGAATAATACACTGTGTTACAAAAGGATGAGTCATTTATATTAGATTTATTTACAAATTAGTGAACTAATTTATTCACTTAATATTAATTAGATACCTATTAAACACAGATACTATGTTAGCTACCATGGGTACAATGATAATTCCTACAAACAGACCATTTAGAATCTAGTGGGGGAGAAAGCCACATAAAGGGATGATAATAAACAAAGTATAACAATAAAGCTGTACCTAGAATATTATGGAAATAGAGAAAAAGGGAAAGATGGATCTCAAATGAAGTCCTAAAGGATAAGTAGGAGTTTTCTAGAAAGAGAACTGCAGTATGAGGGCATTCTGGTCAGCAAGAACAACATGAGAAAAGATCTGAAAAAAAGTATGTTATGTTCTTGGGGAGACTTCAAACATCTGGAGTTCACAGACAGGAGAAGTAGTCAGACAGGTCATAGAGGGCCCAGTTTACCAGACTAAGAAGCTGGAGTTGTGCTCTCTGTATGGTGAGAAATTAACAAATTATTTTACGTATGTTGGTGATATTGCCTACATTTTTGATAGGTCACCTTGGTGTTGAGGTTAGATTTTATGAGACAAGCCAGGAGACTGAATCTAGTTAGAAAGTGGCCCAAGTAAAGGGTCCATGTAAGATACGATACAAGCTTGGGTTAAAGTAGTAAGTAGGGATGAAAAATATGTAATAAATTTGGGAAATATTTAGGAGAAAAAATGAGTAGGACTCTGTGATTAGTGGAATGTTGCAAGTAAGGATGAGGGATAGTGAAAGGTAGTTTGAGTTTTTGTGAATACATCCATTATCTAAAATATAGAATCTAGGGATGGGGCTCATTACAGGTGAAGTTTGAATTTCCCATGGATTATTTATTTGGAAAAGTCATTTGACAATCTGGTCTAGAGGCAAAGATAGGAGCCTGGATTTGAAATGTATAATTAGGTGATCTCAGCCTGCAGGACACACATGGTAAATGAAGCCGGAGGAAGTCTTCCTAGCAGAAAGGAGAGTGAGAAGAACAAAGTGTCAAGAATGCATCTCTGGGGAACCCCAGTGTTAAAAGGGCAGACAAAAAAGATGAGCTCTCAATAGAGATAGAACAGACAGAGTCAGAGATGCAAACAGAACCAGAAGGGTGTGGTGTCATCAGGAGAATTGAACCTTTCAAGAAGAGGGCATGATGGTAGTTTTAAATGCAGCTGAGGTTTAATGAAATGAGGGCTCCAAATAGAGATTAGATTCAACAGCTCAGAAGTTGTTCATGACCTGAGTGGAAAAAAAAACAACTCTGGTACAGAAACCTAAAAAACAGTGTAGTTTTGTAGAAAATCAGATAGGATTGGGTTTGAATTCTATCTTTTACTCACAGTCTTTACTATTATCTCTCTGGACCTCAATTTCCCTTTTGGTAAAATGGAGACAAAGATACACACATCCCTGTGGGTAGTTGTAAAAATTAGAAATGATAGTGAAAATTTTCTGTCGCATAATAGAGGCAAATAGAAACAAGAATAAGAGATTGAAGAGTAAGTAAATGGGAGGTGAGGATATGGAGGCATGGGTTTATGCTTTGATTAAATTTTGGCCTCCCATGCCTCCTATAGCACCATGTCTTATACAAGCCCCATCCTGCAGCACTAAGTGCTGAGTGGGAACCTGAGGGGGAAAATCAAGGAAAGGACTGACAAGCGGGGCAGCGCAGCACATTGGATTTAGAGACCACAGCGTTGCAGAAACATTAGTCTGAATGGTTGTGTGGTTTCCCCAGCAGCATGCAGATTTCTGAGTAGGGATAGAAAATGTGAATTTTGGTCTTGATCTGGAGTTGGAGTCATGAAAGGCAACTGCAAAGAAGCATAGGGATTAAAGGACGTTAATGGTGCTGGTGATGGGAAGTTTACATGGGTAGGAAAGACCATAGTCTCCAACAGAGCCTGATAATGGCAGGCAAATGAAAGATGTAAGGCGGTAGCTTTCAATCAGGACCAATTGCCTTCCACACACCTACCTGTGAACATTTGGCAACATCTGGAGTCATCTGTGGTTGGCACAACTCAGGGGCAATGGAGTGTTACTGGCATCTAATGGATGGAGGCCAGATATTCTACTAAATATCCTACAATGCATGGGACAGTGTCCCATAACGAAGAATTATCTGGCCCCAAATGCCAACAGTGCCAAGGCTGAGAAATCCTGATCTAGAGATTGTACATTCCCCAACAACTTGAAAAAACCAGACATCTCTCAAACAGAAAAGGCCTTGTGGCCAAAATTATTGACTGAATGCTTTTTATTCTCTACAGCATCAAGAACAATGCTTTCCTCATAACAATGACAAAATGATTAAACTATAATGATAATATAATAAAATGATAAATATATTATTAATACCACTAACAATAATTGTTTATTTATGTCAATCACCTTGTAGTATTTTGTATGAATTGTCTTACTCCTTTATAAATGCTCCATTCCCATGCCATAAGTTAAAGATAAGGGTCTTAAGTCAGCTTTTCGAATTATTTGAGTAGTCTCTCCTGAAAGGAGATCTTGCTCCTTTTCTACTAATAATACATAATACCAGCAGCAATAAAATACCAACACTAAAGACAACTAACGTTTGTTAATGAATTTCTTTGTATCAAGTTGAATACTATAACTTGTTTAATCTTCACAATGCCCTATAAATTTATTCTTAGGTCCAATTTATACTTGAGAAAACGGAGGTTTATAAGTTATTTGCTCAATGTCTTACAGTAGAGCACAGCAGGCACTGGATTCAAATACAGGCTTATCTGTTTCCAAAACTTAGACTCCCAGCCATGTCTTAAAAATAAAATTACAGCCACCCTGGGCACTTCTATATTCCCACATTTTCCAGGTGATATTTGTCAACATATAAACATCTTTTTTGGGCTACTTTTTAAGAAGACTTGTTTCCTGTCCTCTCCATTTTAAAGGCTTCATTTCTAAATATGCTGTTTTTAGCACTTGTATCAGCTTCCGATAATGACAAGTCTACTCAGTGTGTCAGTCATTAAATATTTATTGAGAGTCTCACATATGACAGACACTATTTGAGACACTAGAGATACAGCTGTCACCAGGACAGGCAGACTCCCTTCACTCAAGGACCTCTGTTCAGTGAGGGTGAAGGGCAACAAACATGCAGACAAATGCATAAATAATTCCAGGTACTTGTGAGTGCTAACAAGGAAAAAAATGTAGGATAGCATGCTAGTGGCTCGAGAGTAGCCAGGGAAGTACTTTCTGAAGTGTTGCCATTTGAGTTCTGAGTAAACCAATGACAAGTACATGGCTATGTGAAAATCTGAGTGTAGAAGGTGGGGTCAGTGTTTCAAGTTGAAAAAAACAGTGCAAGGATCTGAACACAAAAATGCACTTGTCAAGTTTGAGGGTGAGCCTCCCACAAGCCTGAAGGTGGTTAGTGAATGAGAGAAAGGCCAGTGAGATAGAGGGAGATGAGGCCCAGGAGGTGTGCAGGGGTAGGTCCTGCAGAGCTCACAGGCCAGGTGGACAGTCCCTATTAAAGCAATGCTTCCTACTAAGTATCACCTGTATAAAATACTTTAAAATGGAAAGCTAGAGATTTTAAAATGGCAAGTTAATTTGACTTGACACCTAAAGAGTTTAGTATGTTTGATGGGCAATGTGGCCAGTGTATGTGTTGCGTTTTGGGAATTTATAGGTAGTTTCGAATCTATTTCTCCTAGCAACGGACAGAGTTAATGGAAAGTGAATTTTTTAGGAAACTAAAAATGAATGAAAATACTCACTAGTCTGTTCCCTTCATGGTGACTGTTAATGTTCACAACCACCTTCATAAATACATTGCTAACTTGAACCACTGCTAACTTGATCCATTCACTGGGTTATAATATTCTATTAAAGAGCAGATGAACATATCAATTCTTATCTTAGCACTTAAGTGAAATTTGTTAATTTATTCATTCACAGAAGTAACAAATAGTTCTTGATTTCTTTTCATGCGTTGGAACTGCAGTGTGTGTCTTACATATATTCACCCCGTGTTACAGCAACTGAGGGGTTAAGTAATATCAACAAAATCACACAGCTGAAAAGTGGTGGCACAGTGATTTCAAATTATATTGTCTCCTCTAAGTGGATATGATTGTATTTTGAGATAACTGGTTTCCATGTAATCCTATGTTTTGTATTTTAAGCATTTAAAAATATTTTAAAAAGCAATTCTTAGGCTATACCCTACTGTCTAAAAGTCCATAGAACATAAAAAGTTAAAACTTATTTTTTTTTTCATTTTAAGACAGAGCCTCACTTTGTCGCCCAGGCTGGAGTGCAGTGGCACGATCTAGGTTGACTGCAGCCTGTGCCTTCCAGGTTCAGGAGATTCTCCTGCCTCAGCCTCCCGAGTAGCTGGGACTACAGGTGTGCGCCACTACGCCTGGCTAATTTTTGTATTTTAATTAGAGATGGAGATTTGCCATGTTGGCCAGGCTGGCCTGGAACTCCTGACCTCAAGTGATTCACCTGCCTCTGCCTCCCAAAGTTCTGGGATTACAGGTGGGAGCCACAGTGCCTGGCTAAAACTTAGACCCTGTATTATAAGAGAGGTAGTTACAAGATGCTATAAAAATGTAAAGGAGGTAGGAATGAAGTCTAGATGGTGAGGTCTAAGGAATAGCTTCATGTTAAATATGATATTAAAGTTGCAGTTTGAGGACTATGACAGGAATAGGGCGGGGAAAGGAGAATAGAGCAATCAGCAACGGCATATTCAGGGAATGGCTGTCATGGCTTCAAATACTGGATCATGAGGTGGCCAGTAGGGACAAATAGTCTATAAATCAAGAAAGCAATTTAAACCCTATGTCACGCTTGACCTTTTATTCTATGTTTAATATGTTGGGCATTATCGTGAGGCAGAGGGAGAACCACTGAAGATTTTTAAGTAGGTAAAGCCTATGTGAAAATTTGTGTTTCTGAAGCAATGTTCAGTAGTTTAACACAGAAATAAAGTTCTTCATGCCTTGACTTGCTCTAAGGTCATACAAAGACATGCCCAACCAAATATGGAAATATCATTTGAAGTCCACCCTCACCACATCTCCACCCACTCCAGCTCTAACACTGGGTTTCTGCTTACCTTGATCCTGTGTACCAGGGGAGCAAACAGAAACACGAAGAGCTCCACAGTAGCCATGGAGTTCTGGAAGATCTTTCTTCGGTTGTTCTCTTCTTCGTCATTAGAGCTGCTTTGGCAAGGCTGCCCTGGAGAACCCTGGTTTTCAACCTGATGGATGAAAGCACTGCTGCTTCCACCCCAGCTAGAGCCTCGGTCTGTACCCCCAAACCGCTCATTGTTGCAGTCCTGGGGGGCTTCCAGAAGCATCCAGTGTAGAGTGTGAAGGAGCTTTGTCTCAGCAACACCCAATTTATCCTGGTGGCCTGCATGGGACAATTACATAGGCAGGTTAAGGCAAACTCTGTGACCAGAGCAATAGATGTCAACATTGGGTCTGGGAAGAATATCCCTGCTTTCTCTATACTTCTTACAACCACTGCTAGCAGGGCTCATTCTTGTTTTCTGGACTTCCCTACTGGCCGCAATCTCTGCAGAATGATATGCTGCCATGGGGGCAGAAACTGCTGAATCACTTTTCTTCAGTTAGGTACCCAAATATATTTCCAAATAGGCAGCATAGTGGTTAAAAATATAGACTCTGAAGATAAAAGCGATCCTATTTTAGACAATGTGACCTAGAAAGGTCCCTCTATAGAAGTAATATTTGAGCAGAGGCTCAAACAAGGGGAGGAAATGGGATGGAGAAGAGTATGTACACTAACATGGGGTATATGGTCGGACACATTGCCAGATGAGAAAAGCAATCTGTAAAATATTCTAAAAAATAGTTCTTATGCACATGTGCACACACTCACACACAGTACTACAAAGTTGGAAAATGTCTGAGGCAAATATGCCCAGTTCATGAGAGTGGTTGCTTTAGGAACTGAGAGAACAAAAAGGATGACCTTGGCTAGGACTCATCTTGGGCAGGTGAAGGTCTTAGCTTACCTCTAATATTTTAATTTTTTTGTGTTGTTGTTGTTTGTCTGTTTTTGAGACGGAGTCTCACTTTGTCACCCAGGCTGGAATGTAGTGGTGCGATCCCAGCTAACTGCAACCTCCACCTCCCAGGTTCAAGTGATTCTCCTGCCTCAGCCTCTCGAGTAGCTGGGATTACAGGTGTGCACCACCACGCTCAGGTAATTTTGTGTTTTTAGGAGAGACGGGGTTTCACCATGTTGGCCAGGCTGGTCTCGAACTCCCGACCTCAGGTGATCAGCCTGCATCGGCCTCCCGAAATGGTGGGATTACAGGCATGAGCCACTACACCCAGCCTATTTTAATGTTTAAGAGGAGAATATATTCATATATTACTTGTAAAATTAAAAAATTAAAAACAAGACAGCCAGTTTCTTTATTGGTAAAATGAAAATAATGAGTATAAGTGTGAGGAGGATTTTGTGATAATTAAATGAGATAATGTATGCACAGTGCTTGAGAAAACAGAAACTACTCAATACAGGTTATTATGATGAGTGTTGAACACAAAGGGCAATGACATGCAATGAAGAAGTAATGTGGGGCACCAACCTAGCTTGTTTCGGTTTGAAAGCAGGGTTGCAGTGCAGTGGAGGACATGAGGCAAAGCAGCTTGCACCAGTTCCCATCTGGAAATGCTCTGGATGGCTTCAGAGAGAGCTGGAGAGAGGCCATGCAGCTTGTTTTCTACCAACACTCGCTCAAAGGACTGTAAATACAAAAACAAAAACAATAAGAAAAGCCAAAATCCAAAACCACGCAAACTAAGAAATTGAAGATTCTGATTAGTGAAAAAATGAACAGCAAGGTACTGTACCCCTTAAAAGATGCAAATTACTGGACCAAATTCTTTAGGAAGAACTCATTGCATTTTCTTGTATGTGTTGATGTGCAATGGGTCAGTAATAATTTTCTATTATCTACCCATTTGCAGGCTTTTGAGCCAAAGTCAATGGCTTGAATTAACAAACGATTTTTATTTCTGTTAAAGTAAGCTTCTTCCAACAAACAGGAACAAAACATTTAACCTTATGAGATTTTTGGATGTATATTTTATAAAATGTTGCTGAGTCATCCAAAAGGCTGTCACAACTGCAGACCAAAATGAGTTTTTTGTGAAAGTGTCTTGAGAAATAGAATTTACGTAGTTTCTTCAACTGGTGTTAAGTAAGATACAACTTTTTCAAGGATTCTGATTTTGGAATCCCTGATTTATCTCATGGCTTAGCAATGACCCGGCACAGAACACTCTCTACCTAATGCCTGGAACAATAAAAGATACTTAACATATCTGTGGAATAAAGAAAGAAAGGAAAGGAGAGCAGGAAGGAGGGAGGGAGGAGGAAAATAAGCCATCTTTACTTTGCTGGTTATTAAATTTTCTATCCTTGCCAGGGATACTCAGAGAGTATCAGAGAGTGCAGCACTCCAGAACAAGTAACAACTCTGACCTACTTAATTATTGTTTTTTCTTTTGAGGGAGGAGAGAATATCACTGTAAGGTGTTGGAGAAAATGTAGTTAAGAAATATTGGAATAAATTTAATAAACATTTGGCATGTAAGAACATGATTGGTACTTGATGCTCCAGTCAAGAAAATTGTATAAATGTTCTATATAATAATCACAATACAAGTCCCAAGTGTTCCAACTGTATTATTGGAATTATTAGGATACCTGTGAGAAAGACAGGTATCCTAATATGGCTTACTACAGAGATTTCCAAAGAAAACTTACTTTTTGATTCAAAAAAAGAAAAATAAGAAATTCACCTTTACAATGAAGGGCACACTGAAGTTTTGGTAAAGAGCATAATGAGAGATGTAGTATTTTGCTTTAAGAAACTAGATGAAGGCCTTTAGATATGTTGGTGATATAAATACAAATATTATAAAATCATCAGTCCTCAGCTAAGTATTCATTAAGTAAAGGATGCATATATTAGACACTAAAAGATTGTAAAGAATTTATACACTCTAATGAATATATTGTAGAGGATGAGTTATGCATTTCATAATCTCAGAGTGTTCTGGGTAATGTCATTTTCTCATTAAGTGTCACTAATATAACTTTTAATAATTTTTTTAAAACTTGGGAAATTGTTTTCTATATTGAGATCTATATATCTCTATCCCCATCTATACATTAATGTAACTTAACTATTTGATATCGTGTGACTACATTAAAAATGCCAGAAATATCTTTGCCAAGAACAGAGAAAAGTCAGGATTATTTTAAGCTAGTATAATTGTCAGCATGGTTAAGAAAGTCTGAGATTTCAAGTGTCAAATTACTCTAACAAGCTAAGTTCAACGACAAATTCCATTAAAAGGTCCTTATAATAAAGTTATATTTTAAAAAATGTGTTTGTGACAACATTGAAAGATAGGAGATGCAACAAAACAAATTCCTACATGAGTGGGCATGTATGTGTTTAACTTTCCAGTTGGCTTCCATCAGAATTTTTTGCCCTAACACATCTCAGAGCTCCTTACCACAAGGTCATCCACGTAGCTATTTGTAAATATGCATGGCAATATCCAAATTGGTAGATTTCCATTTTTAGGCTATAATATATGCAGTAAAGACTTTTAGGTAAGCTCCAAATATTAATGAAGGCTGTGAAAAGTCCATTTCAATTTTGCTTCATGATTTCATGTCTTATTTTCTCAATTTGTAAAATGAGAATTTGTAAAATGAGAATTTGTAGGGATATAAGATTCCCTTAGAATCTCAGGACGAATGCATTTTATTTTGTATAAATATTAACAGTATTATTTTCACAATTATTTTATATTATTCATTTTTAGAATTAGAGAACATATGCAAGGCATAAAAGTGCAGAAATGCATATATTTTGTTCAAGTAGTTCTTTCACAGGCACTCCATCATATGAACTTCCACTATAAGTCTCAGTTTTGTTGATTAAGGATTCAACTTCACACTTGCAGGGGGCAAAAACACTCTCCACCACCTGGTTCCCTGTTATCTCTCTGCCTTCTCTTCTACCACTCGATCCCTCCCCACCCTTTCACTTATTCCCCAGGAGGTGCTAATTTCCTTTAACATGTTTCCTCTGCTCTTCCCTCAGCTGTCCTTCCCTCCCTTCCCCTTGTGTCTTTGGCCAAGGTTCACATTAATAGATAGATAAGCCTTATCTATCCATTCTTATAAAACTCCCCTGTCTAGTGCTTCCTAGTATTTCTTTTTGCTTAATTTTTCTCCATAGTGCTTACCACCATCTGGCTTACTATGTATTTACGTATTTGTTTGTGGCTTGTCCCCTTTCTACTAGGATGTAAACACTCTATTTGTTTTTATCATTGTTCTATTCCAGCACAGAGAATTGTGCCTGGCACAGAGTGGGTGATCAATAATATTTGCCAAGTGAATTAATATATATAGTCCGTTTGATTTAAAATCTGTCTTTGGGTTCAAACCACCACACAGAATAGGGAAATAATTATTAAATGGTGAAAATCACATACCACACAAGAAGCTTCATATTGCTTCCCCAGTTTGGGCCTCAAAAATGCACTGAAAAATTAATAGAGATATTTGTTAATAAACATAAGTAAAATTATTATTAAAGCATCCTTGTGACATATTTTTCAATGAATAAGGCAGGATGCTATGAAATTCAAATTTCATGCTTCCTTATAGCTTTTTAATGAGCAGGTGTTGAACAGCTGATGACATTTTCTTTTACGCGTGTAATTGCATATATGAAAGAGATGTGGATCTCGAGGGTTTTCGGTATCCACTCTTATTCTGAAGATTTTTAAGATTTTAAATCGCCAGTGGTCAGAAGTGGTGCATTACTTACGTGTACAGTCATAATAAAAACTGAAAATTGCACACGGCTTATGGGTCATGATTTCCAGAATCTAATATTTTATCTGATAAATCTCTAAAATAACAATAATAAAGAAAACCTTTTCTGTTTATTGGAATAGGTGTCAGGCCTTTCCGGGCTTGGCAGGGGGAAGGTCCCTTATCACAAATCCTCAGGAGCTTTAACTGGGGAGATTAATCTGAGCAAAATGGTTAACAAGTGGGCATAGCAGATATTCGCCAAACAGGAGCTGGAAAAACAACAGGTCACTGGGCTAGAATTACAGCGGGAGATGGAGGGGGAATTGGACGCAGGAGCACAACCAGTCATAATTATCTTTCCTAGTTCCCCGCCCCCTCTTCCCAGGCTCTCTGCCCTCCCACCCCCTAAAATAATGTATACATTTATGCGACAACTGCCAATCTGCTTGTCGTCAAACTTCACTGAAATATATAGATATATATACATATTTTAATGCGTGTTTTTAAGCGGGTGCAGAGGGCTTGTTTTCCAGCCCCAGAGAGGGAGCTGCAGGCTGTGGCGCGGCCTCAGCGGCGGCGGCGGCGGCGGCGACCCAGGCGGCCCCAGGAGCGCCCCCAGCCCAGGGCAGCCCGCGGTGCGCCCTCTGCGCCCCTCACCTGGTTTGCCGCCACAGGAAGGTCTGGATAGGCAGGGGGATGCCGCGGCCGCCGTCCTGCTCCTGGCCCTCGGAGCTCTTCCTCTTCACCATGATGGTGGCTCCCGGGAGTCCTACTGCAGGACCCAGCTCTGTCTCCTCGCTAGCCGCCGCCGCCGCCTCCTCCCGCTGCTCCCCCCAACTCTCATCCCCTCCTTCCCCGAGGCAGAGCCGGCTCTCTCCGCCCTGATCCCCCGTGCCTCTCCCCTCCCCCCACCCCTCCCCGCGCGTGGAACATGGCTGCGGGAGGAGGGGAGGGCTGGAGGAGCCGCGGAGCGAGGAGGGGGGCGCTCGGAGCAGCCGTCCGCCTAGCCGCCCCCGCACCCGCTCCCTGCTTTCAGCACCTCCCACTGTGGACAGCGGCCCGCGCCGGGCTGCACGGCGGGAGAAGCGAATCCGGGGCAACTTGAGCCGCAGGGGTACGGCCCAAGAAGTCCACGCTCCGCATCGCAGGCGCTGGTCCCCTGCTCGGCCTCTTCAGCCCTCGGAATTCCGCTTTCCCCGCTCCGAGCTGCACTCAGGAGTGTCCCCTGTCCTGCTTTCCAACCTCAGCATCCAAACTGTCACCGTCTGGGTAGGAGGAGCTTTGGGGAACCGCAGAGCAGTCACTAACCCTGGCATCATTCTCACCTCTAGCAAGGAGGTCAAGAGTCCAGGGGATAGCCAGAGGAACACGTGAAAATTATTAAAAGTGTAAACCAGGAAGGGGAGGCAAGCTTGGCAAGTGAGAGGAAGCTTGAAAGATCTTAGAAGTGAGAAGTTATTTTTACATGATAACCGCAAGAAATAAACCTTGTTTGTTTTCCTAAAGCAGGAATACAAAGTTCCCAAAGTAACCAGTTGTGGATATCAGTTAATTGCAAATTGAGGAAGAACATTTGAATCATGCTGTGAGGAAATGTGGTTTATTACAGTCCATTAAATGCACTTGGGTGATCCTGTTCGCCCCCAGTGATAGCTACCATTTTCCTTCAGTTGTAATAGTCAAATGCTTATATGTTATATATATTAATATTTTATAGTTGGATTGCTGTTAGATATATTATGTAGCAGTAAAACAAGTAGGCCGGGGAGGGGGGTGAGGTGGGGTGAAGTAATCGGAATAGTAACTACCGGCAATTCCTCCTCCTCTTTCTCCTTCTTCTTCCTCCTCCTCCCCCTCCTCCTCCTCTTCTTCTCCTCCTCCTTCTCCTTCTTTCTTCTTTCTTGTTCTTTGACAGAATCTTGCTCTTCAACTAGGCTGGAGTGCAGAGGTGTGATCACGACTCACTGCAGCCTTGACCTCCCAGGCTCAAGAGATCCTCTCAGCTCAGTCTCCCCAACAGTTGGGACTACAGGTGTGCACCACTACTCCCAGCTAATTTTTTATTTTTGTAGAGATAGGGGCCACACTATGTTTCCCAGGCTAGTCTCAAACTCCTGGGCTCAAGCAATCCTTTCACCTTGGCCTCTCAAAATTCTGGGATTACAGGCATGAGCCACCATGACTGGCCTCATCTTTTAGAGCAAAGATACTGGTGTAATCCATGAAAGGAAGAATCAGACTCCAGGTCCTAATCTCAACAGATGTAATATTTCGTATATAATTAACAGCATAGTATATATCAATATTTTTTGCCATAGAAATAAATTCTTCATTTACTTCCTTGAAGTTATCTTTTATTATGAATCTCAAAAATACGGATCTTATGATCTCAAATATGGATCTTGAAACAAAGAAAGATTCTAAATATAGTTTATTCAAGGCATATTTATTGAGTGTATTTTATATACTCATAGCTCTATGGAGCTATATGGACTCTTGCTCACAAGGAAGTCTGAATATTAAGAGAAGACAGACATGAAAAGAGAAAAGAATCATGGGAGATATGAATGCAGATTCAGTTATGAACAAAGGGTCAACGCAGAAATTGTGAGTAGGAATCAGATGGAGACTTTGTATGACAGGCTAGAAAGTTTGCCTAGAAGGCCTTTAAGCAGAGAAGTAGAAACTTCATATCCATTTAAGTGTGAATGACATGACAGGAATGTAGGGATTATTTGAAACAGGCAGAAGTTGTATTAGGAACCCCAGTATGAAGATTAGAGAAATGTTTTACGAAATCCTGAACCCTGATCATAATAGCAGGACTACAGACAAGGGGGTGAGTTTGAATAATATTGCAGAGGTAGAATTAATAGGATATGATGACCAAGTGGGTATGGGAAAAGAAAAATAGCACATTGGTTAAGAGCTTAGGTCTTGAGCCAGACAGTTTTGGCTCTAGCCCTACCATTAACTAAATATAATATCCTAGAAAAGTGAAAAAACTGCTAAGATTTTCAAAGAATACCTTCCCCTATAGAGATGTTGTGAGGATTGAATGTTAATACTTGTAAATGATGAGGTCACATGGACACATACAAGGGAACAACACACACTGGTGACTTTCAAAGGGTGGAGGCTGGGAGTAGGGAGAGGATCAGGAAAAATAACTAATGGGTACTAGGCTTAATACCTGAGTGATGACATACATAAATCCATACAACAAACCCCCATGATACAAGTTTACCTATGTAACAAACCTGCACATGTACCCTTGAACTTAAAATAACAATTTTAAAAAAGAATTTAAGAGAGTCTCAGATCTATACTAAGCTTTCAATAAATGTCAGCAAAAGCTCCAAGTTTTCTGTTTTGGGCAACTGAGTAAGTGGTGATCTCATTCAAAGAAAAGGAGTTGACAAAAAGAATCATGTTCTTATTTTATGTGCACGTATGATGGCATTCAGGAGTTTTCCTTGAGTCTTTTTTGGAAATCTGAAATGGAGGTAGCTAGAAATATTTGTGTGGAGTTTAGAAGAGTTAATTGGGTAGAAGAGATTGATTTTGTAGTTAACACTGTATAAAAAGTAGTTGAAATCTTGGAAGTAGATAAAATAATCCAGACAAATAAATGGAAAGAGAAAAGAAAGGCCCCATTTTGGAAGTGTAGGGGACATCAACTTTATTGTCACAAAAAATGCTGTTGATGGGTGACAGGATAGAATAGGATAGTGGGATAGGCTGAATTCTAAGACGGCCCCCAAGATTCCCATGTCCTGTTATATGCACACACTTTCCTCCAATTACTCAAGCAAATACTAATCTAGGTGCTGCTGTGAAATGATTTATATGAATCTTCTTGAGTTTTTAAAAATTATTATTAATAGACTTTATCTCTTAGGGCAGCTTTAAGTTTGCAGTATATAAACATTCTCTTTCCTCTAGCCCATAGTTTGTCCTGTTATTAACATTTTTGCATTGGCATGGTATGCTTGTTATTATTAATGGAGCAATATTGGTGCATTATTATTAACTAAAATCCATAGTTTATGTTAGAGTTGACTCTTTGTAATATATAATTCTATAAATTTTGCCAAATAATGTAACCCATCATGAAGGTATCATAGTTTCACTGCCCTAAAAGTCTCTTGTGCTCCATCAAGTCACCCCTTTCCCCCTCTCTCTCCCTGTTTCTTGCCACCACTGATCTTTTTTATTATCTCGAGAGTTTTTGCCATTTCCAGAATATCATATAATTGGAATCATATTGGATGTAGCTTTTTCAGACAGGCTTCTCCGCTTAGCAACATGCATTTCAGTTTCCTCTATGTTTTTTGGTAGCTTAATAGCTCATTTATTTTTATTGCTGAATAATATTCCATTATGTGTATATGTCACAGTTTATTTATCCATTCACCTATTGAAGGACATCTCAGTTGCTTCCAATTTTTGGCAATTATGAATAAAGCTGCTACAAGCGTTCATGCGCAGATTTTTGTGTGAATGTGAGTTTTCAACTCATTTGGTTAAATACCTAGTAGCATAATATCTGAATTATGTGCTAAGACTATTATTAGCTTTGCAAAAAATGCCAAAATATCTTCCAAATGGCTCTAACATTTTTTTTTAAGATAAGAGACTTGGACATATTTATGGGCCAGAAATAGAGGGTCATTAAAAAAAGGAATGCTAAGAATAATTCAGAGAGGGGAATAATTAACAAACAAGACTCCGAAAGAGACTATTTTATGTGTAGTTGGATTGATCATCCTTGGCTGGAGGAATAATTCCTACAATGAGAAATTAAAAAGTAATAACGGTAGAGGCTAAATTAGCACGAAAAGGGGAAGGATGAGAATAGAAGAGTTCAGGCTTAATGTCCTACATAAACTGTGAAGGAATTGACAAGGTAATTTTCTAAGAGTGAGATTTGAAGGTGGAGGAGTAGGGCAGTTTTCAGAAAAATATTAACAGATAATGTACAGATAATTTACATTGAGTACTTGTTATATGTCAAGGTCTGTTTTAAGCACATCAATCGATTAAAACAATATTTAAAGAGGAGAAAACTGAGACATAACAAGGTTATATAACCTGCCTGAGGTTATACAATAAATGAAGGAAACTGGGAAGTCTGACTTCAAAGTTCTCTTCCTACTTTCTACTGTAATACTGACTATTGCTAGTCGTGAGGGTTTGGAAGAAGTGCTGTACGTCATGTGAATGAAAACTGCTCAAGGACATGGGAAAGAATTGCTCCATTGATGGTAAAAAATAAAGAAGAGCTAATGTCCCTTTCCAGTCCCAAATTCCCTTGAGGCAGTGAGTCTTTTGGGGAAATCTATAATAATAAGCATTGTCAATATCAGTTTTTAAAATAACTTTTCAGTGGAGAATCAATATTACCATTGTGGTTTACTTCCCATGTACCCACTGAAAACCCCCAAATATTTTATGTGTGAAGCAAAAAGCAGAATCTGGAATGCTTTGTAAGTACATGAAAGCTACTAATAATATAAACAGTCATAGTAGTTAATAAAAGCAGTTTTTGAAAAAAGCCTACCATTACCATTACTCTATGGCAACCCATTAGAAGTTGAAGGTGAAGCATGATTGCTGTATCATGCGTCAGTCAGGAGTGTATGATGATTACTCTATGGCAACCCATTAGAAGTTGAAGGTGAAGCATGATTACAAAGGGCACACTTACCTTGGGGTCACTCCCACTATGCAGAGGTGGATACATCCCATGTGTCTTGTTCATCCTTAGCCCAATTAGCTGATCTGTCCAAAGAAGACAGTCTCAGTGATATCTCAGTGCCAGAATAAAGCTCCAAAGCCCATGGCCTATACTGATGTAAACTCTTTACTCTACCTGATAAGGCTCTCCATGCTCTGATGTCATTTCATACATCTCTTTCTGCTCCATTTTACTTTATACACATTGGCTTCTTGAGGACATTGTATTGCATTTTTTCTTTCATATCTTCATGTGGCTTGGCACCAGCCTAATTATAACTCTTCACCTCATATGAGGCTATTTCTTAATTTGCCTGAAATAGTCCACCCTATCGTGTTCCAGAAATGTTCTATTACATTCTTCTGTGTTTTACTTCATAAAATTCATCATTCTCTGAATATATCACATTTATTTGTTTTAAAGTTTGCTGTGTTAAGCCTAGAGAATAGCATAATAGTCTATAAGGTAACCAGGAATAAGTCTAACAAAAATTATTAAATACCTTAGTGGAAAAAATATAATAAATTGTTTAAAGGTATAAAGACTTGCAAAAATGAGGAAGACTCATTTTAATAAAGACATTTCGATATTCTTTAAATCTAATTTTTTTGTGATTTTTAATGCAACCTTAAAAAGCTGTTCTTAAAATTCATATAGAAAAGTACAGAATCAAAAATGGCTAAGATAGGTTTGAAAAAGAAGAAACTAGTTGATGAATTATAATGCTGTATGATAATTAAGACAATGTGATAATAACATGGAATAGAAGATTAACAAGTAGAAAAGAATAAAATGTCCAACAATGAAATCTAAGAAAATCACATGACACATTGGGATGTGTTGTCTCTATTGAGAAAAAAAAATAAGATTTCTATGTGAAACTGTACCAAATAATAAGTTTAAGATGAGTCAGAGACCTAAATTTGGAAAGTAAAACTTAATGTTTAAAGATAAATAGATTGTTTAAACTCCTGGTTTCTTATAAATTATTTGAGTTTTTCTTGTAAAAGACTAAAAAAGTTAAAGCTACATAAGAAAATATAGATCTTTTAAAATATTAAATAGTCTTTACAATGAAAGACCCATAATAAATGAAAGCAGATATTCTATACTGGGAAAAGATATTTGCAACACATTCAATCAACAGATATCTGGGACCCAGAATATATGAAGAATTATCGCAAAATCAAAAAGCAAAGACAAAAAGTGAAAAAAATGAGAAATGATAACATGCTCATATCTCATCAGTAGCCTCAATAATAATCAGAGTGTTCAATCTCATAAATAATCTGGGAAAGGGAAGTAAAATCAACAATTTCACTATTTTCCAATTACACAAAATTAAATGAGTTTTAAAAGACTCATAATACTGAGTTTTGTTAAGAATTTGTAGAAGTGCCAGTAAGGATTTACTTTATAAAATCATTTGGAAACAAATTTTAAAATACCTAGTAAAATTGAAACGTGCATACTTCAATCTAATAATTCTCTTTCTAAGTAGCCCCTGAAGGACTTATCACATGCACACACAAAAAGAGAATAACAATAGTTGTTCATTACACTAACATTTTAGTAATGAATTCTAGGGATCCTATGCATATTCATATACAGGAGAATAAATAAGTTATTTGTAACATATTCACACAATGACATAATATTTAACATTTAACATATATGAATTAGAGCACCATATAGCTACATAGGGAAATTTCCAAAACCCAGTGTCGAGTGAACAACTTGTGAAATGATCTTATGGTATAATAATATTTATTTTAATTTAAAATTTGCAAAACAATGCTATATATTTTAGGTATATATAGGCATAATAACTTAATAAAAACATGTTTGGACATTATCTTTGTCCAAGCTTCTCAGAAAGCAGAGTTTGAAACACTGGCCTATGTGTTAGTTCTTACTGGTGAGTACAATCTAAGGGGGCAGGAGTGAAGAAAAGCAGAAGTGGGAAAGAAGGCACAGCTAATAGAATGGTGCATTACCAGACTGAGTACTACTTGGTATCAAATGCAATTGATTACTTGATCTGGAGACTACCTTCTAGGAGCCCACTTCTTGGAGCTACTGCTTCTCAGGAGAGTTTGTCTACAGAAGAAAAGGAGAAGAGTTCTTTCTGGAGGTACGTTTTGCCTTATGGGGTGTTAGCTTCTCCACAGTGCCTAGACATATATGTGTGGGCTCAGAAAGGGTACTACAGCATCTCATGTCTTAGCATCAATATAGGGAATTTCTGGGTCACTAGTTGACAGTAGGTAGCAGGGGCATTAGGCAAGATGAAGTTGGAAAGAGTCCGCTTGGCATTAATCTCTGTAGAGGTGACTGCAGCTGAAAGAAGTGGTGACTAGCTCCAGAGACAGGTGAGGCCAAAAGGATCTGAAATGGCACATAAGTTCAGAGACGACAACATCCATTTCAAGATACTTAAGAGAAATGACCCTGGAGCCTGACTACCTGGGTTCAGATATCAGCACTGCTTCTCACAAGCCATTTAACGTTGGGAATGCCATTTAATATCAATGGGAATCAATTTCCTCATCCAAGAAATGAGAATAAGAGTAGCTATTTTGTAAGGTTGTTATGAGGATTAGAGTTAATATGTTTTTTGGTTACTATTGTATAACAAATCGTTATTCTAAATCTTAGCAGCATAAAACAACCATTTTGTTGTGCTCATGATTTATGAGTCAGGAATTTGGGAGATCTCAGCAAGACGTTCTCATTTACAGTCTCTCCTGCGATTACAGTAAGATGTGGCTGGGGCTGTTGTTATTTTGAAGACTTGAATGGGCCATGTACAGCAGATGAATCACTCACATGCTGACAGTTGATGATGGCTGACTACTGGGAGCTCAGTTTGGACTCTCCACTGGAGTGAATATGCAGAGCCTCTCCTAAGTGTCAGTCTCAGGGTACTTTGACTTTTTACAGCTCACTTCACTCAGAGTGAACATCCCAAGAGAACCAGGAGGAAGTTGCACAGTCTTTTCTTATCTAGTCTCAAAAGTCACATAGCAACATTTCTGCTGCAGTTTATTGGTTATAAGCAAGTCATTAAGGCGGCTCCAGAGTCAAGAGGAAGCGATATAAACCTCAAATCTCAATGAGGAGGAGTATCAAAGACATTTTGGACAAGTTTTAAAATTACTACAGTATAGATAAAGCACTTGGAACAGTGCTTGTTCTACTATGTCATTAGTAATATTCTTTTCACATCATGACATAGGCTTTTAGCCTTTCAAATGAACTCTTCTGTAGCTCAGTGTTCTTTTTCATCTTGTCTTAATATTGCAATCCAATGCACTTACATTTTTTTTCACTTGACTTCTTATTAGGGCTTATTAGTCAACACATCCCTGAAGCACAGGGTTAGGTGACTCAGCATCACACACTGATGCCTGTACAGTACAGAGGTAGATGCTAGTTCCTGACACCATTTTAGGACTCACATATTTGAAATCATAAAACATGAATGGTCAGTTCTTTAACTGGCCAGATATCTGTTTTAACTTTAATTTCAGTGGCATCACCAAAAGAATTTATACCAGTTCTCTGATTCCTATCGTCTCACAGTCTGTTTCAGGAGTACAAAATCTTATTCTTCTACAGAGATTTAAGAACGCAGAAATGTATATATTGTACTTCAGGTAGACTTCAATATCTTAAAGCCTCCTTAATTTGTTTCTTGTTTTATAGACAATCACATCTTTCAGTGTTTAAATTGTATAAAACGTTCATGGTGCTGGAAGCCATATTTTTTGAGTCACCCAGTATTCATTTTCCTTTGACACGAATATGGTTTGAAACATTTTTAATCCTGAGCCTTCATTATTATGTATACTATTTGCCAGATGATGATGAGATGATGAAGATGTTCAAGCTTTCATTTCATATTATGTCATAATGGAGGAGGCTTCGTTTTATTAAGGTGAAAAATGCTGAACTGCCCTTTAGAAAACTATATCTCAATTTAATTTTTGCACTGAAATATAGAAAAAAATTTTTAAAAACTTTCTTTATACTTCCACTTGTTAAAAAAATGCTGCAATTCATGTTTTCCTAGCTTTTAAATCATTTCTGCAGTGGAGCCAATTTATAAAAAATTAAATAGTTTATTTTAGAAAGTGTGTTCTTGTAAAATGGGGAAATGCAATATTTGAACTTAAATATTCTATTGACATGTTTCTATTCATGAAATGTTTGTTTGTGTGTGACTGGCTGGAATTTCAGAAATACCTTAATTGGTGAAGAGAGCCTGTAATGCTTAAGCTGCCTTGTGAGACAGGGAGAGAAGGTCTTGCTGAAGCACTTCCTCCTTGCTGCTGCTCTTGTCTGTTTACTCCTCATTCTTCACTTGTGCTCTCTCCCAGAATGGCAGCTTCTGTCTAGGACTCAGCCATAGGACAGCAGTGCTGACCCCAGACCCTGACTTCTCCCTAGTAGAGAGAAATTTCTCATTCCACGTGAATACAACTATTATTTTTTGTACCCACAAGTGTATCCGGGAGTCTGCTTCCAGAAAACCCAACAGTATAATCATGGGAGGCACTTTCTCCCCAAAGGAGGGGAAGCTGATCTACAGAAGCATTTGCGATTTGATTTCAAATATCATCAAACTCTGAAAGTTAGGGTTTTCTCTTTTAAAGAGGCAAGCAATAACTATTAATAGAACTAAAGAACTAATTGAAGATACCTGGCATTGAAAGTGAGTAACAGTAGTGATTATAATTGGGCAGTATTACTAACACAAGTAAATATTAATTGGTCTGGAATACTTTAATTTTGCTTTATTTTCAGCATTATCCTTCCAATTGATGAAACCAAGATCTCATAAGCTTTCCTAAGTCCCTCTGTGAAATGCCATTTCACATGGCACTTCTGAGTTACCAATATACCAAGACCCATCTCTTTTTCTGTTTCATGATTCAAAGTGGTGTGCACCTGGATCAATATTATTTTATGTCAATGAGAACTAAGCCACATATCAATCTTCATGTTGAATAACTAGGTATCTAGAAGAGGTTGTGTAGGCTTCTCAAAACGAATGGTTCAAAATCCCAGTCATTAGAATCTTACCAGAGGAATTTAAAAAGTATGAATATCTGAGTTCTAGCCCAGATCAATTAAATCAGAATTTTTGGTGGGAGGGCAAGCTTCTGAATATTTTTACAAAGCTCTGCAGATGATGCTAATGTGCAAACAGAATGAACCATGGCATCCTAAATCCAACTGAATCCAAAATAAATGTGCAGTAGAAAAAGCAGGTAAGTAGCCCCACCCAAAGGTAAATGCTGAATATGTTAAAGGAACAAAATGATAATTATCTGACTTTTATTATTTTAGTATAGAAAACATGGCTACATAAAAAAATTGAAAAATAGAAGTAAACTATTCTAACTGTTGTATAAAAAGGATTAGCCAAGAAAGTGGAGTTTTTTTTCACCAGGAAAAGCAGAAAAAAAAAATACCATCAAAGTACAGACAGTCTACCAATTTCTACCATCAAGCCTTTAATTAACATTTGAACATGGAACAGGACTAACACAAAGTACGTATCATAGTGTGTAATAATCAGTGTTCTTTGATTCCTTTGAAAAGTAATTCAAAATCTACTTTGCCTACTTTAATTATATTTTTTATATGAGCTCAATGCTTACATAGATATGGAGCTTTTGATGTTGATTAAACCTGTGAGTACTAGTTTTCTTTTCTATTATTTTTACAATCTTATGTGTAAATACATGTGTGTGAATATATACTTTTTTCTTTCCAATATGTACATCTTCTTTAAAGAAATGTCTGTTTATGTCCTTTGCCCATTATTCAATGGGATTGTTTGTTTTTTACTTGTTAATTTGTTTAAGTTCCTTATAGATTCTGGACCTTAGACCTTTGTCAGATGCATAGTTTGCAAATCTTTTTTTCCCATTTTGTCATTTGTCTATATATTCTGTTGATAATCTCTTTTGCTGTGCAGAAGCTCTTTAGTTTAATTAGGTCCCACTTGTCAATTTTTGTTTTTGTTGAAATTGCTTTTGGAGTTTTCGTCATGAAATCTTTGCCTGTTTCTGTGTCCAGAATGGTATTGACTAGGTTTTCTTCTGAGCTTTCTTTTAATAGTTTTAGGTTTTACATTGAAGTCTTTAATCCTTCTTGAGTTGATTTTTGTATATGGTGAAAGGAAGTGGTCCAATTTCAATCTTCTGCATGTGGCTTGCCAGTCATGCCAGCACCATTTATTGAATAACAGGCCCTTTCCCCATTGCTCATTTTTGTCCACTTTGTTGAAGGTCAGATGGCTATAGGTGTGTGGTTTCATCTCTGGGTTCTCTAGCCTGTTCCATTGGTCTATGTGTCTGTTTTTGTAACAGTACCATGCTGTTTTGGTTACTGTGGCCTTGTAGTATAGTTTGAAGTTGGATGGTGTGATGCCTATGGCTTTATTGCTTTTGCTTAGGGTTGCTCTGGCTATTCGGGCTTTTTTGGTTCCATAAGAATTTTATTTTCTAATTCTGTGAAAAATATTAGTGATAGTTTGATAGGAGTAGCATTGAATCTGTAAATTACTTTGGGCAGTATGGTCATTTTAGCAATATTGATACTTCTTATCCATGAGCATGGAATGTGTTTCCATTGGTTTGTGCCATTGCTGATTTCTTTCAGCAGTGTTTCGTAATTCTTATTGTAGACACTCTAATCTATCTGGTTAGCTGTACTTCTAGGTATTTTATTCTTTTTGTGGCTATTGTGAATGGAATTGCATTTTTTTATTCAGCTCTCAGCTTGGATGTTATTGGTGTATAGAAATGCTACTAATTTTTATACATTGGTTTTGTATCCTGAAACTTTGCTGAAGTTATTTATCAGTCAAGGAGCCTTTGAGCAGAGACTATGGGGTTTTCTTGGCATAGAGAGTCCTATCATCTGCTAATAGAGATAGTTTGACTTCCTTTCTTTGTATTTGGATGCTTATTTTTCTCTTGCCTGATTGCTCTGGCACAGACTTCCAGTTCTATGTTGAATAAGAGTGGTGAGAATGGGCATCCTTGTCTTGTTCTGGTACTCAAGGGGAATGCTTCTGGCTTTTGCCCATTCAGTATGATGTTGGCTATGGGTTTGTAATAGATGGCTTTTAGTATTTTGAGGCATGTTCCTTTGAAGCCTAGTTTGTTGAGGGTTTTTAACATGAAAGGATGTAGAATTTTATCCAAAACATTTTTTTCTATCTGTTGAGATATTCATGTGGTTCTTGTTTTTGTTCTGTTTATATGATGAATCTATTTATTGATTTGCATATATTGAGCCAACCTTGCATCTCAGGAATAAAGCCTATTTGATCATAGAGGATTAGTTCTTTGATGTGCTGCTGAATTCAGTTTCCTAGTATTTTGTTGAGGACTTTTGCATCTATGTTCGTCAGGGATATTGGCCTGGAGTTTTCTTTTTTTGTTGTATCTCTGCCAAATTTGGGTATCAGAATTCTGCTTGCTTCATAGAATGAATTAGGGAGGAGGCCCTTCTCCTCAGGTTTTTGGAATAGTTTCAGTAGGAGTGGTACCAGCTCTTCTTTATATATATGGTATAATTTGGCTGTGAGTCAGTCTGGTCCAGGGCTTTTTCTGGTTGGCAGACTTTTTATTACTGTTCAATTTCAGAACTTGCTATTGGTCTTTTCAGGTTTTCAGTTTCTTCCTGGTTCAGTCTTCGGAGGTTGTATATTTCCAGAAATCTCTCCATCTCTTCTAGGGTTTCTAGTTCATGTGCATACAGTTGTTCATAATAGTCTTTAGGGCTTTTTTGTTTTTCTATGGGGTCAGTGATAATGTCCCCTTTGTCATTTCTGATTGTGTTTATTTGGATCTTCTCTTTCTTTTGTTTATTAGTCTAGTTAGCAATCTATCAATCTTATTTATTCATTCAACAAAACAACTTTTGATTTTGTTGGTCTTTTGTGTGGTTTTCCACATCTCCATTTAGTTCAGTTCAGCTCTGATTTTGGTTATTTCTTTTCTTCTACTAGCTTTGGGGTTGGTTTGATCTTGTTTTTCTAGTTCCTCTAGGTGTGATGTTAGGTTGCTAATTTGAATTCTTTCTAACTTTTTGATGTGGGTGTTTAGCACTATAAACTTTCCTCTTAACACTGCTTTAGCTGTATGCCATAGGTTCTTTTGTCTTGTATCCTCATTTTTGTTAGTTTCAATGAACTTCTTGATTTCTGACTTAATTTTATTGTTTGCCCAAAAGTCATTCAGGAGCAGGTTGTTCAATTTCCATGGAATTGTATGGTTCTGAGATGTCTTCTTGGTATTGATTTCTATTTTTTATTGAGCCGTAGTCTGAGAGTGTGGTTTGTATGATTTAAAAAAAAATTGTTGAGAATTGCTTTATGGATGAGTGTGAGGTAAATTTTAGAGTTTGTGCTACGTGCAGATAAGAAGAATGTATACTCTGTTGTTGGGTGAGGGTTCTGTAGATGTCTTTTAGGTTCGTTTGGTCAAGTGTCAAATTTAAGTCCTGAATATTTTTGTTAGTTTTCTGCCTTGATGATCTAATACTGTTAGTGGGGTGTTAAAGCCTCCCACTATTATTGTGTGGTTATCTGAGTCTCTTTGTAGGTCTCTAAGAACTTCTTTTTTGAGTCTGGGTGCTCCAGTGTTAGGTACATATGTATCTAGTGTTGTTGAGTCTTGTTGAATTGAACCCTTTATTATTATGTAATGCCCTTCTTTGTCCTTTTTGATCCTTGCTGGTTTAAAGTTTGTTTTGTCTGAAATCAGAATAACAACCGCTGCTCTTTTTTTTTTTCTATTTGCTTGATAGACTTTTCTCCATCCCTTTTCTTTGAGCCTTTGGTGTCATTGCATGTGAGATGAGTCTCTTGCAGATAGTATACAGTTGGGTCTTGCTTGTTTATCCAGCTTGCCATTCAGTGACTTTTAAATGGATATTTAGCACATTTACATTCAAGGTTAATATTGAAATGTGTGAATTTGATCCTGTCATTATGCTGTTAGCTAGTTGTTACATAGACTTGATGGGGTAGTCGCTTTATAATGTTAATGGCCTATGTACTTAAGTATGTTTTTGTGGTTGTCAGTAATGGTCTTTCATTTCCATATTTAGCACTCCCTTAAAGATGACTTGTAAAGTAGGTCTGGTAGTAACAAACTCTTAGCATTTGCTTGTCTGAAAAGGATTTGCTTATGAAGCTTAATTTGGCTGGATATTAAATTCCTGGTTGGAATTTCTTTTCTTTAAGAATGCAAAATATAGGCTCCCAATCTCCTCTGGATTGTAGGGTTTCTGCCTGAAGGTCTGCTGTTAGCCTGAAGAGGTTCCCTTGTAGGTGACCTGCCCCTTCTCTCTTGCTGCCTTTAATAATTTTTCTTTTATATTGACCTTGGAGAATCTGATGACTATGTGTCTTAGGGATGGTTATCTTATATAGTATCTTAAGGAAGTCCGCTGAATGTCCTGAATTTGAATGTAGACCTCTCTAGTGAGGTTGAGGAAATTTTCACGGACAATATCCTCAAATATGTTTTCCAAGTTGGTTGCTCTCTCTCTGCTTTTCTTTCAGGGATGCTAATGAGTTGTAGGTTTGTTTTCTACATAATCCCATATATCTCAGAGGTTTTGCTCATTCTTTTTTATTCTTTTTTCTTTATTTTTGTCTGACTGAGTGGATTAGAGGAACTGGTTTTTGAGCTTTCATATTCTTTCCTCAGTTTGGTCTATTCTGCTGTTAATACTTCTGATTATATTATACAATTCTGGTAGTGAATTTTTCAGCTCTATCAGATCAGTTTGGTTCTTTCTAAAAATGACTATTTCATCTTTCAGTTCCTATATCATTTTACTGGATTCCTTAGTTTCCTTTGATTGGGACTCACATTTCTTCTGAATCTCAGTGACCTTCTTTGTCATACAGGTTTTGAATTCTGTGCCTCTCATTTCAACCATTTCAGCCTGGTTAAGAACCACTGCTGGAAGGCTAGTGCAATCATTTGGAGGTAAGACGACACTTTGGCTTTTTGAGTTGCCAGAGTTCTTGTGCTGGTTCTTTCTCATCTGTGTGGGCTGATATTCCTTTAATCTTTGAAGATGTTGTCCTTTGGATGGGGCTTTTTGCTGTTACACTCTTTGATGCCTTTGAGGATTTGACTGTAGTATAAGTTAGGCTCCACTGACTGGCTTCATTTCTGGATGATTTCAGGGATCCAAGGCTCAGCTCAGCACTTTTGGGCTGTGTGCTGTAATGCTAGGGGCCCAGGACCAGGGTCATGGCTTTGTTTGGTGGCCATGAGACTTGTCCCAGCCCCCCAGGATTAGAGCACACAGCCCAAAAGTGTTGAGCTGTTAAGCACCTGCTGTGCTGGAAGGTCCTAGGTATTTATTTCTGGTTTGCTGGCAACAATACTGCAATGGTGGGGTGCTAGCAAAAGTGCTTTGTTGAGGTGGTGACAGTGGGGTCTGCATGCATGCATGTGCAAGCACCAGTGGGGTAGCAGGGTCCTCATGCATGTGTGTGCCTTGCAAAGTGATAGGGAAAGCTGCAGGTGAGTACACACTAGCAAAGTGGTAGTGGGGAGGTCCATCTACAGAAGCTTTCCAATGGTTAGATGGGGTCTGCCAACAAAGAAGCTATGTGGCAGCCACTGGGAAGTACCCTACTTGAGCATCCAAAGCAGTGCTGCAAGCAGGCATGGCGAGGGAGGGAACCCAGGATAGGCCAGCAGACAGGGTGTGCTTAGAATAGCCTGGGCCCATCTCATGAGCAAGACAGATCCAACAGTCAACAAAAGTCAAAGCCACTTAGAGGAGTGTGGCAAGCCTTGGGGGATGGGTGTCCCTGGTCATATTTCACAGCAGCTTTTCCCACATCAAACCTTCTGGGTTCCTCGCAGACTGGAGTCCTGTCCCTGACAATTCTCCAAACAGATCTCCCTGCGAGCTCAAATGTCAGTGGGGGTTGTGAGGTCTCCTGCAGCTAGGATTCTAGAGGTCTGTGGTGAGAGTGGGCCACTGCTCGCCTGTTTAACTCACCCCTTCCCCAGGGTCTGCACCCTTCCTCTGTCCATTCTCAATATCTTCCTTCTGAAGATCTGCTTAGAGTGTGCCGATTTTGTTGGTCTGGTCTCTTGGTGGGGAAAGCTCCTCTTAGCTGCATCTAGTCAGCCATCTTGGCTCTTCTCCAACATATTTAATGACTCTTGTATTCCTCCTCCAAATTTTATGGACCTATGTAGGTATTTACATATTGTAGGAAAGAAATAAAAATGTTCAATGACTTAATCAGGATGTTTTATTTGGAGCTTATTTGGTTGGAAGAAATAAAGACCCATTCAGACTAGCTTAAAGGAAGGGAAGTATTATAAGGAGGGAAATCACAAAAACCTGGAAGTTATGCTGTGACCCTACTGAGACAGAACTGTGGATGAAACAAAGATGCTAAATGGACTACAGCAGCAGTTCTCACTACAGCTTCCTTGTTCATGTGAGTCAGCTTCATTCTGTGGATCTGCTCATCTCTGATCATTTTGCCCTCCAATTGCCCAGCCCAAGGTTTAATCTAGTCTGTAGAAAAAGCAATCAAACAAACAGTTTGTTTTTCTGTACTCTCACACCCCACAACCCAGCTAGCATTCTCTACTTTAAATCAATTCTGACACTATCTACCTGGACCTAGCATCTGATCCCACAGGTTGAAGGCTCATTTCTACAAGCCTGCCCCTCACTTTAGGTGTCAATTGCAAGCCCCAGATTGTTTTCCCTGTGCTTTTCATTGAAGGCAATAAATCGAGGCTACCACAATCTCCACCTTGGGTTTGATTAATTTGCTAGAGCAGCTGACAGAACTCAAGGAAACACTTAACATTTACTGGTTTATTTTAAGGATATTACAAAGGATACTGATGAGCACCAGATGGAGGAGATGCATAGGAAAGGCAAGTGGGAAGTGATGCAGAGTTTCATGCTCTCTCTGGGTGCACTACCTTCCAGGAACCTCCACATGTCCAACTATCCAGAAGCTTTCTGAGTACAGTCATTCTGGGCTTTTATGAATACTTAACTATGTAAGTATGATTGATTAAGTCACTAGGTATTGGTGATCAATACTTTCAGCCCCTCTCACCTCCCCAGAAGTTGAGGGGTAGAGCTGAAAAGTCTCAACTCTCTAATCGTGCCTTGGTCTTTCTTGTGACTAGCCCCTATCCTGAAGTTACCTAGGGACTGTCAGCCATCTGTCAACTCATGAGCACACAAAAACATACATCACTTTGGAAATTCCAAGGATTTTAGGATTTTTATATTGGGAAACAGGGACAAAGATCAAAGATATATTTTATAATACTACAGCTGCTTTTGACTCACAGAATCCCTAGTAGTTTGATAAACTGTGAAGTTGTTTAAAGTTGAAAAGTCATGTTCTAAACCGTGACTATTTATGGCAGCAGGGGCTATGAAGAGAGGGGCAGACTCACTTTGAATTTCTGTGAGATCCAGGCAATGAGTGGCAGCTCCAGGATAGGGGGCCAACAGAAAAAGTAGCTACCTAGTTTTTTCATATGTGAGAGGATCCTTCTGGATGTAGGAAAAAGCCTGAGCATGACGTTAGAAGATCTGTGTTCAACATATAGTTCTTTTATTAACTAGCTTTATTCTGCATAATCTTGGGAAATGACTTCATATCAGTTTCCTCTCTATAAAATGTGGCAAGAATATACATCCCAGAGGATTATTTTAAGACTTAAATAAAAGGTTGAAAATGTTTAATAAAACTAAAAGCATCAGACAAAAGCAAAGGAATAATTACTTCAAAGTACCAGAATGTCAAGTTAATTGTTGCTGCAAGGGAAGCAATGCAAAATAACTGCTTATGTATAAATATCAACTTCACTGTCCATTTTCACACGTGTATCCAATATATTATTGCATCAGCTCATGCGTGAGTTTTCCAGAACACTGAAGAATAAAGTTAACTACTTCCATATGAATTAGGGGGACCATATGGATATAGCTTCATTATTGTTAAGGAAAAGCTGAGGTTTGGAAAGGCTAATTTACACTGGTAGTAAATTATAGACCAGGATTTGAAGTCATTGGATCATGAAAACTATCTTTTTATTTAGAGTAAAGGGTACCAGTCTCTTTAATGGTTGTCTTTCCATCTATACTACTACTTCTTCCCTTGTCTTCCTGAGGTAAAAATCAGGAAGTATGAACCATGTGAAATCTCACTACATCTAACCAACTCAGGAGTCATTACAATACAGCCTAGGCCAAATGAGGGTCATTGTTTGTGTTGGCTAATGATGGTTTTTACATATGAGTATGGTTTTATTTATTTTTTCTTTTTCTTTCTTTCTTTCTTTCTTTCTTTCTTTCTTTCTTTCTTTCTTTCTTTCTTTCTTTCTCTTTCTTTCTTTTTTTTTTTTTTGTGACGGGATCTCATGTTGTTACCCAGGCTGGAGTGCTGGGCACGATCTTGGCTCATTGCAACCTTGACCTTGCAGGCTCAAGCGATCCTCTGGCCTCAGTCTTCTGAGTAGCTGGGACCACAAGTGTGAGCCACTATGCCTGGCTAATTTTTGTATTTTTTGTAGAGACAGGTTTTGACATGTTGTCCAGGCTGGTCTTGAACGCCTGGGCTCAAGTGATCCCCCTGCCTTGGCCTCCCTAAGTTCTGGGATTACAGGTATGAGCCACCATGACTGGCAATAATGTTTTTTATATTTTTAAATGAACAAAAATTAAAGTAGAATACATTTTGAGACATGTGAAAATTATATGAAATTCAGATTTCAGTGTCCATGAATGAATTTTTATTGGAACACAGCAACACTCATTTCTCTATGTTTTGCCTGTTGCTGCTTCCATGTTACAACAGCAGAGTTGAGCAGACAGAGAAGGTATGGTGAGTGAAATCTGAAATATTTGCTACCTGGCTTTTTACAGACCAAGTTTGCAAATCCCTGATCTAAATCATAGGTTGTTTTTAATTTTTTTTAAACTTAATAAGAGAATAGTGTTTCATCAATTGTTATCAAAAGGATCTAAATTGAAAACGAATTGAAGTGGGGAAGTATCCCTCTATTGTGAACATAAAACTTAGCACACAGTTTCTGGAGATAATTTGGCTACATATATAAAAATCCGTTATAAATCTGGATACCATTTGACTCAACAATTTCATTTCTAGAAAATTTTGCAAAGGAAGTAACTAAAAAGCTGTGTGGGTATATGGGAAAGCAGAACCACTTATAATAGTGAAAATTTGAAAACAGACCCGCCAGGTGCGGTGGCTCAAGCCTGTAATCCCAGCACTTTGGGAGGCCGAGGCAGGTGGATCATGAGGTCAGGAGATCGAGACCATCCTGGCTAACATGGTGAAACCCCATATCTGCTAAAAATACTAAAAATTAGCCAGGCATGGTGGCTGGCGCCTATAGTCCCAGCTACTTGGGAGGCTGAGGCAGGAGAATGGCGTGAACCCGGGAGGCGGAGCTTGCAGTGAGCCGAGATTGCGCCACTGCCCTCCAGCCTGGGCGACAGAGCAATAGTAAGACTCTGTCTCAAAAAAAAAAAACAAAACCCCAGACCAAAGGCTCAAACATAAATAATTAATTCAGCTATAATATATTCACAAAATGAAATGCAATAAAGTCATAAAAAATAATGCAAACCTATATTGAATTGAAAAGATGTTCATAATTCAAGTTTAATGAACACCATGGTACAAAAAATATGATAGTATATTCTTCTGATAAAATTATATGCTGTGATATTTTATTAAACATTATAAAAATATAAAAAGTGGAATAGCAGAAAAATGTAGCACTTACAATTAAGTACTTTATTAGACAACTCTATACATTATTTTATTTTAAATTCACAACAAGCCAGTTGCAGTGGCTCATGCCTGTAATTCCAGGGCTTTGGGAGGCCAAGGTGGGAGAATTGCTTCAGGCCAGGAGTTTGAGACCAGACTGGGCAACAAAATGAGACCTTATCTCTACAAAAAATAAAATTTAAAAAAATTAGCTGGGTGTGGTGGTGCATGCCTGTAATCTGAGCTACTTGAGAGACTGAAGCAGGAGGATGACTTGAGTCTAGGAATTCGAGGCTGTAGTAAGTCATTATCATGTCACTGTGCTCCAGTCTGGGTGACAGAGCAAGACCCTGTCTCTAGAAACAAAATAATAAAATAAAATTTCACAACAATCCTGTGAGCTATTCACTCACTTTTTAAAAAACAAAAACTAATTTCATTTTATTTTATTTTCTGGGATACATGTGCAGGACATGCAGGTTTGTTGCATAGGTAAACATGTGCCATGGTGGTTTGCTGCACCTATCAACCCATCACCTACCTATTAAGTCCAGCATGCATTAGTTATTTATTCTGATACTCTCCTTCCCCCTGCCCACTCTGACGGGCCCCAGTGTGTGTTGTTCCCCTCCCTGTGTCCATGTGTTCTCATTGTTCAGCTCCCACTTATAAGTGAGAACATGTGGTGTTTGATTTTCTGTTCCTGCATTAGTTTGCTGAGGATAATGGCTTCCAACTCCACCCATGCCCCTGAAAAGGACATGATCTCGTTCCTTTTTATGGCTGCATAGTATTCCATGTTGTATATGTACCACATTTTCTTTATCCAGACTATGACTGATGGGGATTTGGGTTGATTCCATGTCTTTGCTATTGTGAATTTCACCCACTTTTTAATTGTATTTTGTGTGTGTTTGTGTGTGTGTGTGTGTACCTAGCAGTGTCTCCATTTTTCAAGTATAGAAACTGAGGCACAGTAAAAAGTAAGTAAGTTGCCTAAAGTTACATAACCAAGAAACAGTAAGGTCAGGATTAGAAAGTTCATGTTCTTTGTATGCTACTACACAGTTTCTCCTTTCAGGATTAGGTTGAGAGTTTTATTTTAATAAAAATATAACTGCAAATTTCAATAAATTCTCAAGTATAAGAAGCTGATGCCTTTTTATAATTAGCATTTTTTGATTTATTTAAAGTTCTACGTATTCTATTTTTAATTTTTTTAAAATTCTTTTTTCTTTATATATATATATTTTATTATACTTTAAGTTCTAGGGTACATGTGCACAACGTGCAGGTTTGTTACATATGTATACATGTGCCATGTTGGTGTGCTGCACCCATCAACTCGTCATTTACATTAGGTAATGCTATCCCTCCCCCCTCCCCCCACCCCACACAGACATGGATGAAGATGGGTTTTCAATCACAAGGATTCATGTAATTCACTTCTCAGTCATTTATTATCTGTGTGATAGTGGACAAGCTATTTAGCCTTATGGGTTCTCATTTCTTTAACATGAAATGCATATAATAATATTTATCTCATAGAGTTATTGTAAAGATTAAAAGAGGCAATGTATCAAAACATTTAAGGCATATTTGAAAAGCAATACATTTTGATTCCGTTAAATACATTATAAGTGGTAAGAACCATAATTTACCATTATATGTCTGTATATTAATTGCTGAAAATACCAAACAAGTGACTGTTATTTAATTCTCCTTCTAAAACTGATTATTCTGTTTATAACCTGTAATTTACATAAGAGATCATTCCTGGGTTTAATCTTTTTCCAAGGAATGATCCTAAAGATCATTTTTCCCAAAGGAAAAGACTGATTTATCACACATACCAATCAATCCATAAGATCTTGCTGTAAAATTCATATAGTTATTGAATTAGAGACAAGCACCCTTACCCAACCTGTGTAAGAATCACATTTGTCTGCTGAAGAAAATATGTTAGCTGGCAAGAAAAACATACATTTCTTCAAAAGGAGAATTTGGGAAGTTTCCTTTCTAGTAGTGTTAGGACCGTAGCTTAGTGAGTTAGGAAAATTGCCCCATGCAAGGAATAGGTGTTATGGGTTCCTCTTAGGTGTCATGTCAGGGAAATTGGAAATAGCTGAGCATGAGCTTTGCTATTGGTTCAAACACAAGAAAGAAGATTCGGCCAAGTGTTTTGTATGGAGAATAATGGCCTTTGTGATTGAAACACCTTTGCAACAATAAAGATATCTCATCTTGTTTCCAACTGCTGTATCATAGTTGGTAATTTGAATTTATTTTTCCAGTGTGTAGATTTTTTTTGCTAATTTTTCTTCAATGTTTACTTTTTTCACTTATATTACAGATAGACTCTTCCTCTCAAATTAATGTAATTAATTGTGTTAAACTTTGATGGTTCTCTAGAGAAAACTGGTGAGAAATTTTGCTATAAAAAGGGAAGGAATGACATTGAATGTGGATTTGATGATCGAAAGAAGTATTCTACTTGCGTTCCTATATTTAAACTATATTCTAAAAAGACTGGAAGTCACCAATTTATACATTACTATTTAATGTGATTTTTGTTGTTATATTACTGCAAAATTTCCTTTCAAGACAAAGGTAAATGCCCCATCTCCTCTTGAATTTTTCCTGCTTTGCACAGATTGTGTTGCTGTGAATGTGCTTCTCTAATCAAGCACGATTGATCCTCTGGCACGAGGAATGAAAGCACAGGTGATGTAACTGGGAGGAATTACAAGTTCTCTCTAAGAGCTAGCCTGCAAACTCATTCTCCTCCTCTCCTTTTCATGCTGGAGTTGTCAGAAACACTTCCCACTAAGAAATTAAAAACTAACTTAATTTTAGAATGGGCACATCATAAAATGTAGATTATTTAGAGTATGCTCACATGCATGTATATGAGAGCATAGGAATTGGATCAAAATAGAAAATAATTCAAAGGCAGTTTTATGATTGCAGGATTGTATAATACATTCAAGTGTATCTGGAGAAGAAATCACATAAATTATGTAACCAGATTTAATCTACTTTGGTTTTCCAGACTGGCCCTGAAGGCAGATTTTAAATTCCTCAACTCATCATCCACTATTCTTATAATGTATAAATGAGAAAACTCAATAATTGTCATTTGAAAATCACAGATCATGCTGGAAATCTAACTGGCTGAAATACAAGGACAAAAGCAAGGTTACCATCATCATTTTTTGGGGGTTGGAAGGGTTGGTTAAAGGATTTAATCTAAGGTAAATGGATGAATAAGTAATGAAACAGACTTTAATCACTTTATTTTAACCCAACATTCCATTGAGTTGAAGCTGCTTTATATACTTACCAAAGCCTGTTTACCCTTTTGAAAAATTGTATTTGTACTTTTCTCATTATACAAGCAAATAAATCAATTTATATTCATTTAGAAGCCAGTGTCAGTTAGCATCCATGAGCCAGCAAGATAGCAAATCCAGGTGGTTGTGAACCAATAAAAGTAAAAGCTGGCTTTCAAAAACAGCTGTTGGAGTGACAGGGTGAGATGCCAAAGCACAGAGAGATGCCTTTTTATCATGGATGATGTTGACAAACATCGTGTGCCTTGGATGAAAGGCATTTCTAGAGGAAAATATTTATATTCAAAGTTCCCCAAGCTATGAGTGGGGAAATTCTTTTCAGATGGTCCTTCAGGAGCTGGAGAAGATATTGCAATTTGCCACTGTTATATAAAAGTGAAATGAAGAAGTACAGCCCAAGAAACCTTGTTCTATCTTCAGCATCCACCATCGTTCTGCAAAGTCACTGAGCGATCCATTCTAAAATGCTTCTCCTTCTCATATTTGGCAGATGCAGATTTTAACCCTGTGCAACATCTACTCCTGTGGCTTCTGTAACATTTTCTTCTAGGAACATCCCTCCAATGACTAGTCCTTAGTTTTTCTGATCACCCTATTTCTCTACTTGTCACTTCAATATGAAAACTACACTAAGTCTCATTTTGGACTTTTTAATTCTCTCCATTGTGAGCTCAGCCTGAATGAGTTCATCTGTTCCCCAGAATTGGCATCATTTATATGTTATAGGAATTTTGGAAATTCCTGTAAGATGTTATGAACTTTGGCAAATGAGAACATTAGAATAAATGTCAAATATTTTGGGACCACAGAAAATTAATAAATAACTTTGTTCTGGCCATTGCTGACTTAAGAATGTTATTCCTTGATGATCAGACGTTTTGTCCCTAAACAAAATAAATAGAGCTAAGGTAAATATATACCTGGTGTCTAATGAGTGAATACCAAGAACAAATAAAGCAATTAGACGAAAAAGACGCTGTCTCAATTTCAGATGTAACTGTCTTGGGACAATAGACCAATTAATAGAGCCAACACTGATGATGACAGAGGAGGAATTGAAGATAAAATAACCCCACTGATGTGATGTAGCCTGCATCCTACTGGTTCAGATAGTTTTGAAACTCAATTCCTCTAACTTTCTCTAAAGGAAGCAACATCTACAGGGACTCAGAACAGATAAGTCATAGACCTGGGGTGGTCATCAACATTGCATTCATGGTCAACTAGACCCATCCTAAGTGATAACACCTGAATTTGGAGAGAATAATGCCCTGGGATGAAGCATAAGAGATGCAAGTTGTAGCTATTATTTCCTATTTTATGCATGGCATCTGATAAATAGGAGTCTTTCTATTTCAAAAGCCAAGCTTTTGCAATGCTCATTACTGATCAATATGGTTGGGTTAGAGATGATTAGGGCAAGCCACTCCTCTTCCTCTTATTTAATCCCCCCTGGCTTGGGACCATCCAGAATCTGGAGTGATAAGAATATAACTATCATTGGTCATGATCCCACTTCTAAGATCCAGATGGGAATTAATAATTTCCTGAGATTTCTTTTTCTTTCTTTCTTTCTTTCTTTCTTTCTTTCTTTCTTTCTTTCTTTCTTTCTCTTTCTCTTTCTTTCTTTCTTTCTTTCTTTCTTTCTTTTCTTTCTTTCTTCTTTCTTTCTTTCTTTCCTTCCTTCCTTCCTTCCTTCCTTCCTTCTTTCTTTCTTTTTCTTTCTTTCTTTCTTTCTTTCTTTTTCTTCTTTCTTCTTTCTTTCTTTCTTCTTTCTTTCTTTCTTCTTTCTTTCTTTCTTTCTTCTTTCTTTCTTTTTTCTTTCTTTCTTTCTTTTTTCTTTCTTTCTTTTTTCTTTCTTTCTTTATCTTTCTCTCTCTTTCTTTCTTTCTCTCTCTTTCTTTCTTTCTCTTTCTTTCTTTCTCTTTCTCTTTCTTTCTCTTTCTCTTTCTTTCTCTCTTTCTTTCTCTTTCTTTCTTTCTTTCTTTCTTTCTTTCTTTCTTTCTTTCTTTCTTTCTTTCTTTTTCTCTTTCTTTCTTTCTTTTTCTTTCTTTCTGGATAACCCACCGACACTTCATCTTCTTCACCTGCATACTGCATCTTAGTTAATTGCATTATCATCTACTTGATTATGCAAGTGAAAAGCCTCAGGTTTATTTCTCTTTCTTGACTAACCAGCTCATATTCCATGGTCACTAAGTTCTGTCACTTTTACTTCAAAAGTGTGTTAAGCTTGTTCCTTCCTCCATGCCACCACTGCCACTCTCTGGCCCAGACTCTAGTGATCTCTCCCTGGTTTCCCCAACTAACAACTCTTCTTTTAAGTACAATCTCAACATTCTTGCCAAAATTACTCTTTTAAAATTCAGATCTGATCATGTCATTTCTCCTCAAAACCTTTAATGACTCTGCGAGCTTACACAATAGAAATCAAGTGTTTGAATATGATAGAAGATCCAAAATCTGTCTCCAACCTTCTTTATTTTTTTCCTGGCCTCCTTTCTTTGGACCTACCTCTACTCCAGATATACCAGGTGATTTTTATGTTCAGAATGTGTCCTTCACTCATGCCTTTATGCCTTTGCTTTCGAAGTCCCTTCTCATCCCCTTGTCCTTTCTGACTCCCCTTTTGTCCCCTGGATCTTTGCGTGACTTAAGCTTCCACCACTTATCGCTGTTTATCTTGGGCTATGGTTAGTTGTGTATGATCTGCTTCCCTCACTTGGCTCTGAATGCCTTGAGGGCACTAGAGCAGATGAAGATGTGGCATTCAATGAGTGTTTATGGTTTTTATTTGTTTTCTGTTTAAAAGGGTCCAGACATTATGAGACCACTCTAGCCAAAAATGTGGAAAAGACAACTGCAACAAGATGTTAAAACAAGATTCTTTTCATGTGAGAATCTACTGAGGGGCTGGCCTGATTAACACCAGGTCACAAAAATGAGAGTGAAAAATTGCCCCTTTCCATGTGCAGATGGACACAGGAAATGATATCAAAGATTTGTTTCTATCAGATAAAAGACACAAAAATGGGACAGAGTGGGATTTGGTGAGAGGAGACTGATAAGGGATTCCCCACATTGTCTGTGGGTCACACTTCTCTTTTTGGGGAGGCATAGGGGAGTGCTACCTTCCTATCCTAAGTTTAATAAAGTGATTTAAAAGGACTACTTGGAAAGCACTGAAATGTGTTCCATGGTGTTGGGGAACACGGATGTTGGTAGACATGAGATTTTTCAGGCTGGAGAAATCTAGTGGCTAGAGGAAACTGATAGCTCTGATTGGCAGGTCTGAGGAGTGCTGCTGAGTTGGGATCTGCCTCCAATAGAGTTATTAGGATAGGTAACACATGCAGGTCAGTTGAGAGATAGGTGGGAGAGAGAGCTGGAGAGAGACATCTTGGGTCTTGTCCAGTAGGACTGCCTAGATGGGCTAGATGCCTCAGTAGAAAGAGGCTGAAGGTGTATCACTGGATGCCCACTGAAAAAGAGAAAAGATCTGCTTAAGCCACCACAGTCATGGAGTGCAACACCCCCAATCAAGTAAGACCTCTCCTAACTCTTTCTTACTCCCCAAGTTTTATCTCTGAAGGGAGCAAACCCAGCACCTGTCAGGAGGGGAAAAAAGTGAATCCACAGAGAAGGAAAAAGATAGTTATATTGGGGCATAGTTATGCCCCAATCTCAACGCAGGCTTGCAGCCTGAAGGCAAATCCGTGGTATAGATCTTACGCCATCCGTTCAGCGTTTTCATTATTTCATGCATTGGACGTTTTAATGTCTGAAATGAGACTCTTTATAATTGAGACTTCTTTTTATAACCAAAATAATTTTATGATCCAAGAGTGACTAAAAAGCCATAGGTTTGTCCAAGTCTTCAGCTTGAGGCAGGGGAAGATTTCTTTCACCATTCAGTAGGATGTTTAAAGGAACTGTGAGAGACAAAAATAAATTTGTGTTTTGATCGAAATTCATATGAGTCATGCTTGTTCAACATTCTCGTTACACAGGAAAAGATGAAATATTGGTACTCTGGTATTCACATAATGAGTGCTTTCTGCTTTTTGTGCTTTTGAAGCAGAAAAATGGCTGAGAAGTCCCCTTGGCTTGTGTCTTAGTTTTCTGATGCTAATGAATATCAGCATATTTTTGTTTACTAATATTACCAAAATTGAACAAGACTGTCTGACGTGTGCGTTCCACATCTAAGGCTTAATCGGGTATTCTCATATTTTATGCTGTGAACTGCAGATCCTTGTTTTCATAAGGAAAATCTAAGTGACAAGTCATGCTTATAATGAGGCTGGAAGCAAGGGTGATGTTAAAATATTTAGTGGCTGGTACACTATTATAAGTTAACACATATACTAGAAAACTTGCTTTTTATTCTCTAAACAATATGAATTATAAGACTGAGTGATGTAGTAATAGCTTATACAATTTCCTAGAAATTTCCAAATAAATTGTTGAATTTTAGAAATTTTTGGTTGATCTTTGCTTGACTTAGATGTCACTTGCTAGATATTTTTTTGTACAAGCCATGATGATGCAGAGAACCGCATAAAATACTTCCAATGACTTCAAATTGATTGTCATTGGATGACTTTATTTATTTGAAAAAAAGCATTTGTCTTTACATAAATGATATTTATTATTCATAAACCTGTTTACCCTTTGCTGAATAGCAAATACATAAACATTTTTCTAGCCCTTGTAATACTGTGATATAATAAGGTATTATATACCTTGTATTTGATATCATTATTAACTGTCACAAAAATGGTTTATTAGAATATTTAATTAGGTTAAACCTAATCCACTACATGAAACATCTATTGTTGGGCTGCTTGGGTTAAAATTCTAGCTCTGCCATTAAATTTTAAATGACCTAAGCCCCAGTTTCCTCATCTGTAAAATGGTGATGCTGACAAATACAGTACTATTAGGAGTTAATATATGTTTTTAAGGATGCCTGGCACAATCACTAAATCAGAATAAAATTAAAAGTGTTAATACCCACATCAGTTGGGCTTTGGGTGGGTTTAAAATGGAGGTGACTATTAACATGGACCATAAAAACTCCTTACCTTAGGCATCTGTTAGCCCAAATCATCCCATAGGCTAGCCTATCTATGACAACATCCTTCTGTTTGTGGCCTCAGGAACCTGTATTACCCCCTTAGTTCCCGTTGTCCATCTTTCATACTATGCTAAGAATTCAAGCCCTGTGGTGACTAGTTTTCATAAGCAACTACATGAGAGAGGTTCTTAGGGGACTAGAGACTGACAACAGGTGACCATAGTCAAGGTATAATTATATGTGCACCAGGTATTTACCTACCATCATGTCACTAAAGGCACTATCTCCTCTGGGGGGTTCCAATCTCCTTCTGACTTGGTTGGGGTTGTGTAATGCAGGGATGGGGTAGGCAAATAAGAGCTGTGGCAGGCTGTCTGGCAGGAAAGCAGGCTTCTAGGTGCCAGTGTAGACCTCCTGTGCTGCACATCTGGGCTTCTTGCAACAGTTTGTAAGGCACAAGCTAGTTCTCAGGAGCCTTTGGGGGACAGTAGCCACTGGTGATGCCTGGAAGCCAGGACTTTCGAGGGGACTGGAGCAGGATTTTGAAGGCCTTCTGCTGTCCCTTTGTATATGCTGGAATCAGAGGACATCAGTGGAGCACAGAAGAATAGGTTTGGGTGGCCAATGTGGGCATTGGTAAGGGGGAGGAGGCTTGGGCAGCAAGTCTTTCAATATTGTAACAACTTATTCAATTAAATAACATGTATATTGCCTGAAGATCAGCCTTGGGTTCAAGAACACTGGCTTGTCTAGGCTAGAGCATTTCCTAGCTATGCCTTTCTTTGTTCCTAAAAGGAACAGGCAAGTATCCTATATGTTCAGTCCTACAGAGTAAGACAATAGTTTTTGTCATTTCTCACTTGACAATGAGATCTTTATCATAGGTGGCACGACAAGGAAACAAACTTCACTGCAGTTTTTTTTTCCTTGATTTAGCAATAAATATAAGGGGTGTGCAGAAACTTAAATATGTTTATCATGGACTCATGGACCTTAATAGTTGCTACTATGAAATAAATGTGCTTCTTAAAGGTCTTTTTCTCCCTGCTTTTTTTTTTTTTTTTTTGAGACAGGACAAAAGCTATAAATATTGGTGTTCCCAGTTCTCCGTCACCCTGAGGATTCTAGTCTAACCTCCCTAACTCCCTGGCTCTAGGATTAGGGGCTCTAGGATTTTGGGCTTTTGTTTCATAGGATGAGGAAAATACTGGCGAGAAAGACAAGTGTGCCTAGGTCAAGGGTTACAAACTCTAAATCTGTAGTTTAATGCTTATCATAATGAGTGAAAGAAGAGGGGTGGGAGAAAATAATAAGCCTAGCTGGGCATGGTGGCCAAGTCAAGGGAAGAAACCCCATCTCAGAGGTACCCATGGACAGCTCTGGTCAACGGTCACCGAGAGCGAAGATCCAAATCTGGGATGTGTGTGTGTGCGTGTGAAGTTTCTGAAATTTGAAAACACTTTGCAGGCCAAATAAAGCCTATCTGGAGGCCACAGGTTTATTACCTCAACTGAGGCCTGGAACAGAGATTGTCTTGGAATTTAAGGGAGTAGAAGTGGGAACAGCTGAGGCATATTTGTGAGGGAAAGGCATGGGAGGTAGAAAAAGGGGCTTTAAAGAGTGTGTCTATGATGCTGCTTCATCATGCTCAAGAAAATCTAGTGAAGGGCTTAATATTTTGAAACAATTTTAGGTTGCTAGACTGTATACTTTTGACAATTTTCCAGCCCTAAATTCTTGAAGTCTCAGGTCTACAAGCAAGTGCCACATCATAAACAAGAAAAGGAACATTTATCTTTCTGTAAGTTACACTGAATGTTATCCTGTCATCCTCCATTATTTATGGTTATTTGTCTTTTGTCAAGGCAAATAAACCTTTATTTGCCTTGTTAACAAATAAAAAAGAAAACCAACAATTTTATGGTGATTCATGCTACTGGACAAATTTAATCCTTGTGGTTTGAAGACTCTGAAGGACAACACGTGTGCTGATTTTAAGGAATTATTAGAGATACACTAATAATTCTTGCTAGGTTCTACAAAATCTGCATTATTAGCAAAGTGAGACTGAATGAGAAGTGACGCCATTAATAAGAGAAGTAGGTTTTAGCCAAGTTAAAATAGTCTGAGGGCTGGAAAATCTCTAATACAGACACAAGTATTTCTTTTACCAGTCACAGCTTTCTATGTCTTGGTTCCTAGTTTGACATCAGAGGTAGGGATGCTGTCTCAAATAGTCTTTGGGATAATTTTTATCCATTAGAGACCTGCAATGGAGCTCTTTCTCCTTAAACACATTAGCAGGGACTGAATGAGCTGAGTGTTTCTCAAATTTTTGAGTGCAGATGAATCACCTGGAGGATTGTTAGTTAGTTAGTCTGGCGTGGAGTCCAGAAATTTGTATTTCTATCAAGCTCCCTGGTGAAGCCTGAGCATCATCTGAGCTGTAAGGAGCTAAAAGATGAGCAGGGGTGCAGCTATACCACATATTTGTTTTTGTGGCCTGTACAGTATCAATTCCTTTCTTCTGGCAGGAGTAGCCTGAATTAACTTTGGAGGAAACGTTTCCTCTCCATGATTAGCTCAGGTAGTAGGGAGGAGAATAAAGCCACTTCTCCCCTTATTCTCCTTCTACTCCAACCACCTGTGATAGAGTTGGGTATGTGAGCCAATCCTGGTTAATTAGCATAAGTAGGCAGGAGATCCAAGTATTAATCGTTCAGTGATTTTCAGACCCTGGATTTGAGCTACTGGAAAGGGGCTTTCTTTGATAGGTTGTGAAATCTGGAGCTTCTGGTGCCCATCATGGAAGGGGTGCCTGCCTGAGAAGGAAGCCAACACAGAGGATGCAAAACTAAAAGTTGGAAAAGGGAAGATTCCTGATGACATCGTTTGAGGCCCTGGATCCAGCCATGCTTGAGGCAGATACACCTGAGTAGTCAGTTACTTGAGCCTACAAATTCACCTTTACGTTTAAGCCCGTTTAATTAGAATTTTTGTCTCTTGCAAAAGATAGCATCCTGCTAATACAGTAGTGATAAAAATAAATTTCCTTATTAATTGAGCTAATATAAAATCATTTAATATAGAGCCTGACACACAATAGAAACTCAGCCATAATAATAGCCTTGTTTTCACAATTTTTCTTTGGTTGTATTACACACACGCGCACACACACGCACTGTATCACTATATATATATAATTTTTTTTCCAGAGGAGAAGCAATTAAACAGTCTGAAACCAAAGCTAGCAGTTAGGTGACAAGCAATTTTATTTTGCAAAACAATCACTATACAGCAACAAATACATTTGCAAATTTGATTGAAAAACATGAACTAACTACAACCAGCCATTGAAGAAATGCCTTTCTATGGTAACAGGCTCTAGAATTATCAGAAGAAAGAACCCCCCCACAGATTTGTAACAGTGTGTTGGAACCTCGGAATCCCAGCATACAGAGTATACTTTTTGTTGATTTTTTTTCTTTTTGCTAAAGTTGAAGTAGATTTTTATGATTGATATTTTATTTTCTGAGTTTGAAAATAAGCTTTTTCCTGCAGAGGGTCTTGGCCTTCACCTACACACCCAAGCTGAAAATCCTAGGTGTAAAAAACTCATAACATCAATGCTTATTTTAGCACGTCAATCTTTGAAGGAATGCTTAAAATTTCCTTACCAAGCCATGAATCTACTTTATCTCTGGTATTTAGACCATGAGTAGTTTATTCTCCTTATTGTGGCTTGAAAAATAGAAGAAAACTGTAATTTCAGCTTTGTCAAAATCAACCACATTCAGATTATTTCTTTAATAAAATACTGATATAATGTTATATATTGGCTGATTATTCCACGCTTGCTGTATTACTGTAGGGGTGTGTGTCTGTGTGTGTGTGGAGAAGGTCACTACAATCAGTACATTCTTCCATTTAATGGCATTCTCTCTTCAGCCTTCTTCAGCCGTACCTAGCTGGTGTTACACAGGTGTCATGCTTGTAGGTGGGATGTCAGCCCATCACGCTGCTGGAACTCAGCAGGTGAATCCAGAGAGAGTTGGTTCCTAAATGAACGTGGCCTTTGAAACTCATCATGAACTCGGGTCTTTCCTGCATCATTATGAGGTACCCAATTTCTGGTTGCAAGTGACCCAGAGGGTGAGTTCACTGGAGAAGTTGGCCTTTTAACTCTTCACAGCTCTGGATTACTTACGTATTCTTATACAGGTTCTCAAAGGCTAAAGCCAAAGAGAAACTGGCATAGTAGATCTAGAATTGAGACCACGAAGATTTCATTCTTAGATCAGCGTATGTGTGTCCCCACAAGAGTGGTGCTCAAAAAGCTTAATTTGAGTCGTTATCTTGAGAGTGAAGGCAAGATAGGTTCTACCCCTTAACCCCACAAGAAGACATTTAACCTGTGTGTTTCTCTCTTTTACTGGTACAAACGATCAGTTCCTTTCTGTTAACTTTAATAAAGAATTGTATTTCCATACAAAGCAAGAACATTTATTCATTATAATTTTGTTGTGATTAGAAATAAACATTTGTTTTAATGCCAAATCTAGTAGTTTGGTGCCTTGTATAATCTTTATTTTTGACATGTATTTGTAATAAACTGACTTTTAGTATGTATAATGTTTACCTAGTGTTAACTTATATAAAAACTTTAAAGAATGTTGAGAAAAATACTTATTTCACAGGTTAAAACTTTTCTAATGAGCTGTTAACTTCTTTCTAGAGAAATTTAATCACTATTTAATACTATCAAAACATGTAATAAAATACCCTAAGTCTCCACACACCTTTCTTCTATTTTCTGGTGCACTTCAAGGGAAGCTGATGAATAAACTGCCCAGATTGGTCAAATCAAACCTCACAGCAATTAATAGGCAGAAAATAGATATAATGATCCTAAGGTTTCTAAGGTTTTGACTGTCATATAAAATAACTGACTTATAAATGGTTTAAGACATGTTTGCCTGTGTAAAATCTCTTAGCTGAGAATGAGTGGTGTGGGTTTGCTCCTAGGGTTTCTTGTATGGCAGTTACACTGGTTGCCATATCCACTGGGTCACCAAAAACACTTGTGTCTCTGCCTTTGCATCCCTTGGCTTTTGTCTTGGATGTTTCTATACTTCCCCGTTGCCTCAGTCCATCCTCATCATTTCCTCCTTTATATTCAGGAACTGATTTGGCTCAAAGAGATCATACGCCTAGTGGACCATTTGATTTTAATGGTTCAGATCAAACCTGCCAGCCCTGAGCAAGAAAAAGAACAGACAAAATTCTAAAAAATGTCCATCTAGCCTGGTAGCTCTTTGCCTCAATCAGGCCATTGACTATTTCATTCCTTATTTGTAAGTCTAAGATGAATGATTTGTGAGAGCAATTAATTGATTTGTGAGTTCTAGACTGTATATACAGTCAGAAAAGTATTATCTACTGATAAATAATACTAGATCACACTGTGTTACTTTACAGAGGGCAATGTTGGAGTCTTGGAAAAAAACTGATTTAGATATCTGTGTCTCAAGTGTTTTATAGCTATAGCTTCCCAAAGTATTGTATTTTTTTCTTTCCAATCAGGAGACATTTACTTTGGGTAAGAAAGACAAACATCTTCTATTAGAGAATTTAATAAACAGATACTATTTGGAAAAATGAGAAAACATGTTTCAAACTATTACAGTTAGTTTCAACTTTCAACTTTAGCAAATGGAAAAAAAAAAGAAAAAGAAAGAAAAAATCTTAAGTCGGTTTCGTGAATAAACCCCAAACTATCTTGTGATTAAAAATGAGATAAATCCATAGTCTTAAACCAACAATCTGTAAACCCTTTCATGTATAACTGGACCCACCCCCACAAACTCCATGTTGGTGAAAGCAAAGAAAAATAATTTTTTTTCTAGCATCACGGGAGAGACTTGTATCTGGCACTAAAACAGGGTTACGGCTTTGAGTTGTTACGGAAAGCAACTTCATGCTAAGATTTTTTGTCTTTTTTAATGTATTTTTTTTAAATAGGGAGAGAACCCTGCTAACATCTACTTTCACATACCTAAAATTGCAACACCGAAGGGTGCAGGAGACACAGATACTGTGAATAAAGAAGTGTAATATTCAAGTATATGAGGAAGTATCACAAATGGCCACAGAGAAATATATATATATATTTATATCTATAATACTGTATCAAACAGATGGAAAGGGGGTGTGAAACTGGTAGTGTGGACACAAATCTAGCTGACCAACTGATATTCTAATCAGACACGAGTCCATCCTAATGAAAGTGCATCATTCCTAAGGGATGCACTTTTACACCACTTCCTCAATCACAGCTCAAATGCTTTGCAACTATTTTTTAATTAGTTAAATAATTTATTGGATTGACATACTCTGATATAATTATCCAGGTCCCAAATGTTAATAACTTAATTGAATCTTTCTTCCCATTTATACAAAATAACACTTTAAAAAAACTTATTTCTTACATGCTCTTCCCTTCCTGCAATCAGACTCCTTGGTTTAATTTAACCTGAAATAAGTTACAATGGGCAGTTTTTATCTTCTCACTCAGAAACAGAATAGTGAAATGAGCAGCTTGGATTTTAACAAGGCCTTCAGAATGTAGTGGATAGCCTTCAGGCACATGAAAGGTAAAAATGCAATTTTTAAAATAATAATACTCCATGCAAAACAGAGCAGAGCAAAAATAATTGTCCAATTGAACCCATGTAAAGCCAGTGTCTTCCTGTTGCAAATGGAAATCAGGTCAATTTCTGCATGTACTATTCATTTTTTAATATAAAATTGTAACAATTACTACAGTTTGGGGATGAGATTATTTACTTTATGGTTTATAAAGAATGAATATAACACCTGCTCAGAGCCCACTCCTGCCAAGAGCTCATGCCTAAATACTATTATTTCAATGCTAAATGAGAAATATTCACAAGCCCTGCTTAGCGAGTGCAGCAGTGACATCCTCAGCCAAAGTGGCAAGCTGAGGAGATTCGAGCAGGTTGATGCTTCCAGACGAGGAGACATTGCTGAGTCGTCGGGGTGATGCCACGCTGGATCTGCCTGGGGACTGTGTAATGATCTCAGCCCCATGGTCCACACGGGCTTTAGCATGCTCTCTGAAGTTCAACTTTTGGCTGTCAATCTGTTTAAGACAAGCATCAGTCCTCGTTAACTCACGCATCTCAACTGGCCCCTACCTCTTTCTCCATCTCCCAGGGCTGATATTAATGACTTCTATTCACCTCTGTTATCCCCACTTCTTATTTGTCCAGGTCTACAATCTGGGACCTATTTTGATGAAGAGTATTTCAGAAGAATTTTTTTTTTTAAGAAAGACAAGATTGGCTCATAACCTTGTTTCTTACCTTGACATTACCACCTCCAGGTACATGATGAGCATTATCAAGAGAACCGACTTTAGCTTGGGCCTTTTCTTTGAAATCTAGTTTTACACTCTCAATTTTCACACGTCCACCACCTATGAGGGAAGAAATACCTTGATATAACTATATCTTGCATTTATGGTAACTATTTCCCAAAAATGATTGCAGTAGATAGACTATTGCAAACCACAAATGTATTGACTTTACCATCCCTCCAACCATATATGTAAAAGGAGTCTTTTAGAATTTCTAGCCCATAGTATTTCCTCATATGATCCAAGACCATAACACCCTTCTTATACCATTATATGGATTGCTTCACGTATTAATACCTTTCTCCTTTATCCATGTCTAACCTAAGAAATCAGAGGGGCTTTTCTTTTTGGTATAACAAGAACTCTAAAAATTAGCAAAATGAAAATATCTTATTTGAATCCTTTCTAAAAGTTGGAACATTTAGTCTCTTATTTCTAAGGGGCCAAATTAAATTTAAATAAAACTCTTTTTTATTCTTCATGGTAACAGGTTACTAATCCAAAGAAGATTCAGGCTGGAAGTGGTGCACATGTGGGCAATATATTCATTTATAATGTTCAACATTGAAAGCTTCACTGATGAAATGAGTCAGGAGCTAAGTTGTTTATGACTAGTAAGCTTTAAAAGCCTCCCATTTCATATATGGAGTGACAGATCATCATCTCTTTCTCGTACGGATGCCATAGGACCAATTTGACGCTGACTTTGATATGATAATATTGAGACAGAGTTTTGACCATGCCATTTTCCCTAATGCTAACCAGTCTAGAGCTCTGATCTGCTGATTATAACAGTGCCATGCTGCACTCTTCAGTGTAGTCTTCCCCATCTCTACATGTCTTTCTCAAGCTCTCAAATATGGGAAGTTCTTCTACACTAGGTAAGTTATTTGTTGTCCTTGAGCCTGTCCTTGACCATTTCTGAGTGTCTGCTGATGTGTTTGATCTAGATAAAAAGTGAAATTGGACTCCTTATTTACTTATCTCCACCTAAGAGATTTGCTTTCACTTTAACAGCAACTTGGTTTTGAGCACGTGTTCTTCTGGAAAGCCAGTGATAACGTATGTCTCACTTGTGATGTATTTTACAGATTACATATTTCAAAGCTGCTCCAATAAACATGTGGAGTATATAAAGTGCATCTTACTTTGGAGTTTGATTTTGAAAAAATGCCTGATGGACCATACGGAAATATGAAAGAGATTTTGCAATTTTGGATTCTTGTTGCTCATGTATCTCTGTAGACGAAAGAGGAAGGTTTGTTAAGGCTTCACAGTTCTCTTAAGCCATGAGGTATTTTTCTCATGCAATATCTAGACATCTATGTTAATACCCAACTGCCTGGCCAGGGGCCTCTTGAAACTATATTACATAATTAGATTAAATTTTGGAGAAACATCCATTCATTCTTCTTTTAAGGCTTAGAAACTGTATGACGTTATTTAACTCATGCTTAGAGATGTCGTTATCCTTCCCTGAAAATATGCCTCATTTTATAGAGTATTATTCTTCCCACATTTTACCTGGCCATATGGGTCTCACTTGTTGATTGTGATGAGATGAACATGATTCGTAATGATTCATAAAGACAGACTTATCTTGGTTAGAGGTTAGAGGATACTGGACTTTCAGCTAGATAAGAATAATTTCTTTGTGATCTTATTTTTGTATTTTTGGTAGCCTCTGATGGAAATCATTTACTTTTCTGATTATATGTTGTATCAATATAATCTTGTTAAATTTTTGCAAAAATGTCCTTTTTTATTTTTGGAGACAAGGTCTGCTCTGTTGCCCAGGATGGAGTGAAGTGACATGATCATAGCTCACTGCAACCTTGACTTCCTGGGCCCAGGTGATCCTCCCACCTCAGCCCTCTGAGTAGCTAGGACTACAGGTGTGCACTACCCCACTCAGCTTATTTTTATTTTTAATTTTTTTGTAGAGATGGAATCTCACTATGAACTGTCTTCTGAGAGGGAAAAATAATAATGTATTATTGACCCAAAACATATTCAGAAAAGGAAGCTTAAGAAGTCTATTTCTGATGAAGTCCCTCTAGAAATTCTTATGCAACTGTTAGAGAATCCAGATATCTTAAACTCAGAGATCTATGCCTTTGATTTTCAAAGAATTCTGGCACTCATCAGGAGCAGTAATTGTGAAAGACTATTATCTTTGTCAAGCTCTGTAAATGAAGTTGAGAAGAACAGATATTTCAATGTGTGCCTCCAGATGTTTATTTTCTTTATTTTCTCTTTGGATATTCCACATTCCAAAGTAACTTTGTGAAAAAGTTGCTGCTGTCAAGGATTATTATGCTTACACTTCTTTATGAATTTAGTCATTTGATTCAGTTATAATAGAAGCAAGAGCTAGATTTAGAAATAGGTGGGAGTCCATGACAACAGCCTTATATGACCAACAAATCATACACAGAATAGTTCCTTATCTATATAAAATTTTTCCGTACATCTAGATCACAGGTGAGTTTGACTAACTATATCCTTACTGTCTAGAATTAAAGAGTCTAGCATTTTCTTTTGTATTCTGAAAGAAAATAGGCAATGTTGCCAAGTATTCCAGCCATGCTGTTGACACAGCAGTACAAAGTCAATTCAGTGTTTGTAGACTTCAGCTGTGGACAGAGGAATTTCGAAGATATGAAGTATGGGACAACCTTCCCGCTGCCTCATGAATAACAGAGAAGCTAATTCCATGGCAGCAGTTCTGAAACTGGTAGTGAAGACTTCATAAATGTAGTTTCTAACTCTTTGACTTGCTTTATAATGAACACCCATTGACCAAATGAATCCTGATTTCCAGATGTTTTCAATGCGTTTATCCATTTTGAAATGTATTCTACCTATCTTTGCTTTTCAACCAATAATTTATTAATAATTTTCTCCTGACTAGCAGAATAATTGTCAGCTAATAGCTCGATTGTTATTATACCTTGCTTCATGGAAAAAAAACCTATTACTTTGTTTTCATGTTAAGATGCCAAACATAGACAGTTAAAACCACTTGCTTTCCTTTTGTTCTCAAAGGGATAAATGAATTGTGTCAAAATATTCTCAAGAAAATTACAAATTTGACAGTCATCTTTTATTACACATCTATGGAGGCAGAGTTTTTTTCTTTGCGACAGAGTCTTGCTCTGTTGCCCAGGCTGGAGTGCAGTGGTGTGATCATAGCTTGCTGCAGCCTCTTACTCCTGAAACTAAGTGATCCTCTTGCTTCAGCCTCCAAAGTAGCTAGGACTACAAGCATGTACCACCTTGTATCTGTCTTATTTTTATTTTTTAGTTTTTTATTGAGACAGGGGTTTCCCTATGTTGCCGAGTCTGTCTCAAACTCCTGGCCTTAAGCAATCCTCCTGCCTTGGATTCCCAAAGTGCTGAGATTACAGGCATCAGCCAACATGCCCACTCTATGGAGGCAGAATTTAACAAAATCATGTAATACATGATATTCAGAAAAAGTGACTCATAATGTTAGATTCACACTTTAAAGGGAGAAAATCTCCCAGTAACTATGAATATAAATTCTACTTTAGAGCACTAGTCGTATGAGATATTTTGAAAAACCAAAAGGGGTTCATGGTCAAATAAGTTGAGGAAACATTGCATTCTGCTGGGTATTCACGGTGTTTACTGACCTAATAAAGAATCTGAGAAATTCACCAGATAAATACACTTCTTCAGCTTTGCAAAGCACAATCCTTATTTTACATAATGTAGAAAGTCAATTTTAGGAAAAAAAACTTTGGAAATGCTACCCCCATTCAATGTTATTATATATGAATACATGATCTGATGTATTTTATAGACTACATATTTCAAAGGAGCTCCAATAAGCGTGTTGAGTACATAAAGATAAATGCATCTTATGTCCTTTTAATTTTTAATTAAAATGTGTCCTCCTCATTGTAATTGGGTTCACTTTTCCCCAATGAAGATGCCTTGAAATTTTCAATTTTAGTTTCTATTAATAAAAATGTGAAGTATCCATATTTTAAAACATCCTTCCAATTAGGTATTTTGCAACAACAACAAAAAATTTTCTCATCCATTTCTTGATTCCAGTTAAATATTTCTCAAACTACTAAAAATTATTTATTTACCTGGTCTGTGGCGGATGTTCTTCAGAGAGCCACATTTGGATGTCACATGGCTTAGGTCTATTTTCTTGGTAACAATTTGTACCTATGTGAACCACATAAAACATGCTTAAAATAGTTGAAACATGGACAAAAACCCAAGCTCATATATAAGATCTAGAAACATACCCAAAGTCACAACATGCAACAACATAGCTAGAAACCCAAATTGAAGTACACACACAAACAGAGGAAGACATAATTTTCCATATATTCTCCCACATGTTTGGATTGGAAAGAAGAACCCAAGTGAAAGAAAACCCTAGAATAGAAGATTTTATTAGTTGAAAGCAGATTATGACACAGGAGGATAGAAACATATTAATAAGGCAAGCTTCCACTCAGAGAACTAAGCAACACTGTGTTAAACCTTTCCATAAGCAAAGAGCCAAGAGAAGAGCTGCATTATTCTTTATAAAGTGATTTTTACATAAAAGTGACCAATGTTGCTCATAGTTACAAGAAGACCAACGTTGTTTTAAGATACAACAAGAAGTTCTGAATGTGCTTTCCTAAATTGTTATTACATTGTCATATCTTAGCTAGATGAAATTTTTCTTTCATACCAAATTATAAAATGATAGCAACATGTTTTTTCTTCTGTGTGTTTTACTGAAAATATTTCCTCTCCCAATATTTGAAGCAGTGCTTCTCCAAGTTTGGTCCATTGTCATCTGCATGAGAGTACTTGGGAATTACTGAATCAGACATCATGAGGACAGGGCCAGGATGTCTGCATATTTAAACAAGGGATTCTTTCCTAGATGAAAATTTTAGACTATTGTTTTGGGAGATAAAGCTTCTCTACTTACTTTAAGATCTTTAATTATCCTAGTTTATCCTTTTCCACTTAGGTGTTTTGTCCAGCAGCACCTGTGTAAAGGATAGCTGGGTCCATCCTCTGATACCCTCAAGGTGATTACCAGGACTGGGGCTACTTTTATCAGAGTACTACATGGTGTATACTTACAGTCTGGGGAATAAGGAAGAATGGCAACCACATAAATGTAAAGATTAACCCTGAGGCTTAGCCTAGCATACCTGAAGGGGGCCAGCAAACATTGCTATGAACTTTCAGTGACAATGACAGTTTTATGCTCAGAGAAGCTACTTTGATTATCAGGCAACAGCTGCTTGTAGAAGGCACTTGCTTCTCTCTCTCTCTCTCTCTCTCTCTTCACTGCTTGATTCTACTTCTGCCCAGTTGGGAAGCAAGTAGCCAAGAGTTACTAGACAGGTGAGATTCTAGACTCAACACCCTGTAAATTACTTGAGTCATGGATGATCAGAAACTGAAGTTTAAAAAGATAGGATCTGTAGAATACAGTTAGCCTGATAACCTTTGAAAAACTATTCTTGTTTTATATACAACCACGCTTCCTTTAGCTTGAGATTGTCTGACCATTTCAACTCTGCCTCAATCACACTTAAAAAACATGGAATCATCTTTCCCTTCCTCTCACAGGACATTATTTACACTAAATGAAAGAGACAGGAAAAAAAATCCCATCAAGCTCAAGTGTACACTGGACTTGAATCCTTTCACTTTGAATTATAGATGAACCATGCTCCACCAGTTTTGTATTATTCTAAATGATATCCTTACTTTCATGAATAATGAACCACTGAAGATTGACATTACATACTTCGGGCATTTACAAGTATATCAGTCTTTGCCTCATGGGTAATTTAAATGGAGCTAGAAAAATATGTGCCCAGCTGACTTTTGCAGCAGAGTAGAAACAACATGAGAAAATACATTGAAGACAAGAAGGCCAGCAACAAAGTTGGCAAGTGAAGTGGTTTTGCCATTCTCCAGAAAACCATGGTGCATTCCATCAAGGTTTTCATTCCCAAATCAAAGCAAGAAATTCCCTAATGATCTTACAGGGAATGATGGGAAGTCCATCGCTGAAAATGCAAGGCTACAAGCTATCATACCAGGGAGACATGTGGAACAGCAGTGGGAAAGGAGCAGTGTGTTGGAAAGAGGTGGGAAAGAAGGCAGGGTGCTGGCTGTGCAGGTGGCTCCACGCAATCAGGACAGCTTTCTAAAAGGCGCTTCTACTTACATTTCCGCCCCCAGCCGAATGTTTGATGTTATCCTTGGAACCACATCTGGACTGAACTTTGCTAAAATCGATCTTCTTGTTTAAAATCCTAACCTAAAAGGAATTGGAGGTAACTTCACTGTGCATTTTTCTGTCAAGTTGCTGGATAAAGGGAACCAGAATGGGTAGCATCAAAGAGGCTTTAGATTCCCTTCCACCTACACATTCATTTAAGAGAAAATCTAACACTGGAACTGAAGAACAGTTCTATCATGTAAATCTGAGCCCCTATTCTTCTGCACCCCCAAGGGTCAAATGTGAGAGAGGCTTAGAAATCCCACTGTACTTAGGTATTATCTGGAAACAGTTGTATGGACTGAAAAATAAAACTTGAGTCATCTGTGATGGGGAGGCTACCAATGTTGTCAGCAACACTGGGACTCAGGCTCACTCTAGGTAAGGTTCAATAGTGGTTAATACTAAATCTTGTTCAGCACAGGACCCTAAAGGATATGCCATTCCCTCGCCCTATCAGAGTCAGCCATCACAATTATTAATCACCTTGTACACTTGACTGTTCTGTTGGTCCGCACAGCACAAATGGGGCTCACACATGGTGAATGCTCTACATCAGAGTTCTCATTCATCTAGGGTAAGAACCCCCGGTTTCCCAGGAGGGTCAACAAAGAAACTTTGGGTTTCACAATTCCCTTGCAGGTTTGGTTCAGTGACCTCCTGAAGGCCCCTTTCTGGCAATTGGTCAAGAGCAGCCATTTTCCATGGACGATCATATGGAAGCATTATTTCCATTTTTAGAGGTAAGAAAACCCATGCCCGTTGGTTAGCTGACTTGTAACTAGGTCATACAGACATAGGTCAGGCCTTGATTGAGGCCAGCAGATTTGAGGTTAGGTGTTTTATTTCCATTTTTGGAAAGTCAAACATTCATCTTGAAGACAACAGCAGATCCAGATCTGGAAGGACATTACTCTGGTTTAATGTAAAATGTTACAACTTTCATGACATCTTTCATATGTCTTTTGAACCTTGCATCTTTTGCACATAAGCAATGTAAGCATGGAAAGAAAGCTTTATTTGTGTTATTGTTGTTACTGTTATTTGTTCATTTTGTTTTACTTTGGCTACTTCTACTCTCTTCTCTTCCCCACCTCTGCAATAGCTAAAGAAAAAAAACATTTTCAATGCTTTAGGGGACACTTTATCCTCTTATTAAAAAATTCTAAATAAATTTACCCTAGATACACAGCCATCTGCAAGAATATTACCACACCTTTTGGTACTTCCAAAAAAGAATAAAAAATTTGAAAAGACATTGAATCTTGACTATTTTTAACTAGGCAAAGCTTAATTCACAGTGCCTGCCTAACATTGACAAGATAGCTTGTCCCTTGCAGGGAAATATCATTGATATCTCTCATCAGCAACCCACGGGGAGAGCCTCTTGTCAAAATTTGAATTCAGAAGACAGATTGATTGGGCTACTTTTTAGGGCATAATAAAAGTTGCAATTTAAACAGAGTTGAAGATATTCACAGTCTGTATCTAACAATAAGTGTAGTTGAACTATAAATGTTTCACATAAGACGGAGATAGTTTTAAACCAACAAAGACCAAATCATTTTATTTATGGCCATATCACCATAAATGTGCCCATTCCCATCTAATCTTGGAATTTAAGCAGGGTCGGGCTTGATTAGTACTCGGATGGGAGAAAGCAAATAATTTTGACTTATTGTTTCTAATAATAATACTTTAAAGGATTCTCAGTAAGTATCTAATTATTTTGGCAATGACATAGACATGATGTGAGCTATTTTACTAATCCTTGAGAATATACAGGATTTCATACTATGTTTAAAAAATTTAACTTAGAGATCATTAGAGTACCAATCTAGTGACTCATTGCCAAGTGATCACAAGCCAAACATGCAATCTGATTCACTTGTTACAAAAATGGAAATTCTAAAATCAGTTGCATAAATCTCTTTGACATTAACATTTAATCAACTGTTTGACCATTTTTATGATTTCCAAAGCAAATGATTCAATCCTAAATGATCACATTGCCAGCATTATTAAGAGATTATTTAGAATCTTAAAGTCCTACAACTTAATAGCTGACTTCTGTTGATTTTACCCAGATTTTCTAGAAAATCACAGATATTCTATCAAAAAAACCTGCTTGCCTCTCTTGCAGGTAGACTTTCTCCACCTATGTCTGCTCAACTTGTAATATGAAGCAATCCTATCCTTTCACATGCATCACTGGCACTTTCTTTACATATTTCCATATTGCAATAGCTTATATTATAATTTTTTCATCTAAAATGAGGTGAATTATGACAGAATAAATGTAACTGGCCTCTCTAGACCTTTGTTTTCCATAGCGCTTAATGGTAGGGTAGAAAGAAGCATAAACCTCTTTGGATAGTGGACACTTAGTGCTTGTGAAGAGTTACACTCTAGCTTGACAACTTGCACCTGAATGTTCACCTATTCTGCATGACTCACATTTATGCCGTAGCAAAATTACAAATTACTTCACACCAAAGATCTCTAGGGTCAATTACAAATAATTAGCATCTTACAGTTCATTCCACAAATAACAGCAGTCCTCAGAAACCATTTCATAAAATAGAAAAATTCGTGGCTGCTGTGAAGGAGAAGGCCATATTCCAGATCAGTTAAAAAAAAAAAATCAAAGAGTTAAGTTTTAACTCTGGGTTCTATGGATAAATCTAAATAAACACTTATTTCTTTGGGAAGAGATTTTCAGTTTTAGAAAAACATTTGTTTTCCCAAAAACCTATGTCAAGGGAAAATTATTATAACATCTTAGAGATTGTCTAGAAAACAAGTAACTACTATTTAATGAAAAAACTAATTTTCTGTGCTCATGATATGAAGGAAAAAATCTGAATAATAATTGCAAAAAATTTTCTCTAAATCACATTTTAATCTCTGCCAATTTATTTCAAGATTTTTTTTTTTTTTGAGACCGAGTTTCGCTCTGTCACCCAGGCTGGAGTGCAGTGGCGCGATCTCGGCTCACTGCAAGCTCTGCCTCCTGGGTTCATGCCATTCTCCAGCCTCAGCTTCCTGAGTAGCTGGGACTACAGCAGGCGCTCGCCACCATGTCCGGCTAATTTTTTGTATTTTTTAGTAGAGATGAAGTTTCACCGTGTTAGCCAGGATGGTCTCGATCTCCAGACCTCGTGATCTGCCCACCTTGGCCTCCCAAAGTGCTGGGATTACAGGCGTGAGTCACTGTGCCCGGCCTATTTCAAGTAAAATTTTTACTTGCACTATTAATACAAAGTAGTGTAATCTGAAAGAGTGTGACAATCTTTTTTTCTACATACTTCATAGTAGAAGTGAAAAATACTATATTAATCAACCAGATCATCTTCCTATAGCTCTCCCCATTCAAAATTCCCCCAAGCGCCCTATTTCTTATTAAATACATCAAAACTTCTTAGTGAGGCAGCCAGAGGTCTCAGCAATTCTGAATCTTCAGACTTCTCCGTTACTTTACATTTTGGCCAGACTCTGCTACATTCTATACTTTCAGGTCTGTGTTTACATTTAAAGTTCATCCCTGTGTTTTATGTTATTATCTCTCCCTAGGGTGCTCTCATTCCAAGTTGAGTCTGTAACAGATTATTCTTCAAGGTTTGGTGCAATCAATACCCCCAGTGAGAGCTTGCAAAAAAGGACTGTAGTCTCATGAATTTTATGCAAACATTGGTGATTTATTTGCAGAAATAGTTGGCTTTCCATTCACATAAGGGTCATATAGCATGAAGAGTTGTATAAGCATAGGTTAATGACATTAAAAATTCATTAGAATTGCTTTATTTTAATTTTGACTAACTCTATTCTTCCACTATGATAGAGAAGAATATCGTAATTTCTTTCTGGATATTCCTTGTGTGACTTTAGTTGGATTTTATCACCATGGTTTAATTGAAGTGATCTGCCACGGTGCTCTCTCTCTCTGCATATATTTAATTGTTTCTTTCAATAAATTAACACCTGTTCCCCTAAAACAGGGTTGCTCTAGGAAAGGATTGAAACAGAAAATGCAGGATATGCCTGCAGACAAGAAAAAAAAATCTCTCTTACTAAGAAACATGTAAAATGAAAGAAAATACATTCCTAATGTATAATTTTTAGTAAAACAATTTGTAAGTTGGAGGCATTCATCCCAACGTCAACTTGAATTTCTTGAGCAATGAGATTTTGATTTTTTTTTAAATTGACTCTCTCCGACACTGCTCTCTTTATCAAAAGACCCACACATCAGCTCAACGTGGTGAGATGTGGAGGGTGACTAGGTGTCAAATAATTTGGATTTGTCTAGACCCCCTCAGGCATCCATTAGGTATGAACCTAGGTTGCAACACCATTTCTCTCTTCCTCCACCTGAGTTGTATCAGAAAGAATGCTTTTGAGAAGGGGGAGTGAACAGTGGCACTCAACTGACTTCCCTTTAACCTTGCAGGGGATTAAGTTTCTCCTTTGGGTTTCCCTCATTTCTCAGGATGGCATAAAATTAAGCCCTCCTTTGTTCTTGCATTATGAAAATACTTTCTCTCTCTTTCGAAAGTATTTTTTATTTCATAATATTCATTTTAAGGAAAACTATTTAGCCTCTATAAATCCTCAAGTATCCTATAGTTAAGCAAACTATGACTACAGATATTCTTGAAGATTGAAAGTTCTCTGGCACACATGATGTTCTTCAAAGATTCATCTGTTAAAAACTTTGCACTCTGGTTAAAATGTATGCAAACATTATAATCAGAATTTTAATCATCCCCGCCTACATTGAACAAGAGTTTCTTTAAAATTCTTTATATCCAATATAAACAATATGTATATTTAAATACATTTTTAGGAAGAAATAACAGTTTATGTCAAAATGCACAATTCCACAAAACTCTAAAAGAAAAGTTGGAGAGATGAATTTTCCTACGCAAGCTGAGTCACATGGCACAGAAACTAGAACCACACTGAAAAGCCCTGGGGTGAATAGATAATGCTGAAGAATTTGGAAAGAACGTTTTAGTGGAATAGACATTAATGAGTTTAGTCACTAGACCCATTGTTAAGTATTTGTAAATAGTCTCTCAATGGGCGCTGGAAGAAACATGAGTACAACAGTCATTTTGATGCATGAAAATGAACAGTTAATGAACTTTTTCAAATTTGTATACTACAATTTTTTCACATTAAATTTTTTCCTGTTTAAATTTTTAAGAAATTCTAAGGAATAGTGGACCAAGTCATTGAAGAAAGTAACTTTTAAATAGTCTGCTCACTTATCTGAAAATAACCTCATTAGTTCCTATGTCTTTGTTTGGCTTGTGAATGAATAGTAGATAAAAAGGCTCAACAGGCCTCAACTTTGCAAACCCAAAGTGGTAATTTTCTCATAATTTTTAAAAATTAATATTTACTCAACCTAGCTCAAAACCTTTTCATTACTCCACAAAAGACATTTGAATTATAGTTACAAAATTCTATTACATAAAGACAGAGTCCTGATCTTAAGGAGCTTTCACTCTGACATAATGATGACTTTGATATCAAAAAACGAAACAAAACAAACAAAAGCCTTGTAATAAATTTCTTCATGCTGTGTTGACCAACAGTATTTTTACAAGTTCATAGGGTATTTTATGACTCCTCTTATTTAGACCTTATTGTAGCTCTAAGAATATGTAAAGAAATGGCTTGGAAAAAACTTAAAATTAAATAAGGGGAAGACATTACAGGAGGACAAGAAACAAAACAAAAAACAAAAAGCCTCCCCTTTGCCTAGATTGCAGAGACCATGTCTCATTGTCTCCCATTCCCCTTTTGTCATTTAATGCCCAGCAATCTTAGTAAATGTTTGATGAAAGAATAAATATGTGAATGAGAAAAAGATTCATTGCAATCTTTCTCTCTTCATCTTATATGTTATAAACATGCTTACATGTTAATAGCACCCAGTAGACCTTCATAGGGGTAACCATTATAATTTCATATAATGAGGGAAAATTCTGTTTCACTATAATTTATTAGTTGCTTCTAGAATTAATCCATTTTCTTAAATATAAAATTGAAGGTAAACTATGTAATTAGCACTTAAAGGGCCTAAAAATAATCCGAGGGTAACAATATGATTTGGATTTGTGTCCCTGCCCAAATCTCAGGTTGAATTGGAGGAGGGATCTGGTGGGAGGTGACTGGATCATGGGGATGGATTTCCCCCTTGCTGTTCTCATGATGGTGAGTGAGTTCTCATGAGATCTGATGATTTAAAAGTGTGTGGAACTGCTTTCCCTTAAACCAGGCACCTTCTTCACATGGTGGCAGGTGAGAGAGAGAGTGAAAGTTCTTATTCTGCCATGATTTTAAGTTTCCTCAGGCCTCTCAGTCATGCGCCCTGTTAAGCCTGTGGAACTGTGAGTCAATTAAACCTCTTTTCTTCATAAATTACCCAGTCTTGGGTAGCTCTTTATAGCAATGTGAGAACAGACTAATATAGATAATGCCTAAAACTTTATAAGAATATATTTAAAAAGATTCCACCCTACATTTTACTAATTTTATTCCCTTATTCCTCCCTCTCTATGGCTCCTTCTTCCCTTATGACACCTGTCTTCTATTTCAGAAACCCTGCTCTTTTACTCAATTTCAGCTGGCCCTTGTGGCACAAACACATATGGAATCTATTAGAATACCTAAATGAATGTTTTTTGATGAACTGTAATGCATAACTACTATCATGCTCCAAGTAGTACCATGCATGTGAGAATTTAAAATGACTTAAGAGTCTATTTAAATGAAATGGTGCTATATACAAAATCAAGCATGATTTTGTTGCTTCTGGTCTACAAATAAGGACAAAAAAAAATCAGTACCTAAGGTAATGCAATACTTCAATAGAAGAGCTGGACCACTAACTCAGCTCTTAAATCCTAGTTCAATATTCTTTTAGATCAGGGGTGTTCAATCTTTCGGCTTCCCTGGGCCACATTGGAAGAAAAAGAATTGTCTTGGGCTACACATAAAATACACTAAAACTAATCATAGCTGATGAGCTAAAAATAAAATCACAAAAAATATCAAAATGTTTTTAAAAAGTTTATGAATTTGTGTTGGGCCACATTCAAAGTCATCCTGCGCCACATGTGGCCCCAAGGGCTACGGGTTGGACAAGCTTGTTTTAGACAATCATGGAAAGTTTCTCTGGATAATAACTGTCATGACATAAAACATTCATAATCATTCAACAGTGTCACTAAAAGAATGCGTCTCTCCATGAATTTGGCATAATACATTCATTCAATTTTCAATGCATATTTATTGAGCACCTACTATGTATGGGACATTATGGACAAAATGCACATCATCTCTGACTTCATGGAGCTTATGGTCTAGTAAGTGAAACAAGATAGACATTAAATTACTAATTATACAATGGAATATTTAATGAAAAATGTGGTGAGAAAGTTTGGTTACAGTATAGAGAGTGTATCAGATAGAGCAAACAACAGATGTAGGGAAACCAAAAATTAATAACAATTGTGGCAATATCAACAAGAGATCATGTATCCTGCGCTAAGGTAGTGCAGAGCAGAGTGAGTGAAATGGGCAGATTTAAGAGCTATTCAGGGCACAAAATCAGATGGTTAGGATATGGGATGAGAGAAAGTGAGAGGAAAAGTCGACTCTTAGATTTTTGGTTTAGCAATATGAAAGTCCTGTTATTTGAATAAATGTAATAATACTAAAAATAATAATGTAATAATAGCGTAAACTTTCTATACTCAAAGATGTATGTGGCATCAGTCACACTGATGTACTTGCTGTTCCTAGAACATGCTAGGCCTGCTTCTACCTCAGGGTCTTTGGATGTGTGGTTCCCTTTGCCTGAAAGGCTCATTACCTAGTTATCCAAATGGCTTACTTCTTTATTTCCTTGGAGCTTCTATTCAAATATCACCTTCTCATGCCTCTCCTAGCCATCTTATCAGAAATGCAATTTCTTCTTAACATATCCTGAGCCTCTTTCTTGTCTTTATTTTTCTCCTTCATATTTAGCACTTTTTTACATATTTTTCTTATATCACTTTTTTTTTTTTTTTTGCTCACCTTTCCTCCTAGAATGTAAATTCCATGATGGCAAGAATTTAAGAAATCTATGTCTGTTTTGTTCATCGTTATATTTCAGTATGTAGAACATAGCATGGTGTAGTAGGTGCTCATTAAATATTTGTTGAATCAATGGTCAAGTAAAGAAAGGTAAAACTTTGTATTTCTGGGATTATCAAAGAAATAAAAGACAACTCCCCATGTTATTTTTAAGATGCCAAGATTGATGCTATAATATTTCATAATTGATTCTTTATATTATCCATAGAAACTAAAAAGCTAACTAGCCTCTATTTTAAAACCTTAATTTTTAGAATTATTTAAAAACTAACTGTCGATCATAGGAGAAAACAAAAAATAGGATAAAATGCAACATACCTTTCCAAATTTAATGTAGTATATTAATATAACATGTATTTTAATAGTGTATCAATATAACATGCTATTTGCATTAAATTATTTCATGAAAATATAATAAAAGTTTAGAAGCTTCAAATTTCAATCCTGACATGATAAAAAAAACTTTGGCATGGAAAGCACTGTTAAATAAAATTACCATTTATTTTCATGTTATGAAATGAAAAGTAAAGCAAACAAAAAAGACTAAGGTATACAAAATTACATACTTGCAGATAAGTGACTAATTATTCATTAAAGACAAAGTATAGACTCTGACTTCATAGCTCAGCCATGGAAGGATGATGTTTAATGTCCTATATGCAAGATGCGGGTAATGTGAGAACTTCTGTCTCTTACTCTGTGAAAATGTGAGGGTTGGATTAGAAGGAGATGGATATCTCTGACGTCTAATATCCTTTAGTTTAATAGATCCATATAGAACTGAGATATAGAAACTAAGATTGCTTTATTTCTAGAATGTAATGATATGTTTTACAAGTTCTAGTTTAATAGATTTATCTAAATAAAAATTTTAAAAAGATGACAGAGCAATGCTGATTGGGAAAGCTGACAAATTTTACAAAGTTCTTTCTTTAAAAAGTGAGTACTGTTTTTTCTTTAAAAAGGAGTGACTTGCATGATGATGCCACCATCTGTAGCCTAGCTAACCTGAAAATGACTGACAGTAGTCATTAATGGAGCAAAAGCACATAATTCAGAGGCAATCAATCAGATCCACAGACATGGCCTTGCAGAGATCATGCTCTAACTCACTATCCTATCCAATGAGCAGTAAATGAAAACAACATCTGTGAAACCACTTCTTTAGTAACTTTCAATTATTACAAGGGCATATAACTTGTGCTTTTAAAATTTTATTTATTTATTTATTTATTTATTTATTTATTTATTTATTGAGACAGTTTCATTCTTGTTGCCCAGGTTGGAGTGCAATGGCGTGGTCTTGGCTCACTGCAACCTCTGCCTCCTGGGTTCAAGCAATTCTCGTGCCTCAGCCTCCCAAGTAGCTGGGATTACAGGTGTCTACCACCACGCCTGGCTATTTTTTTTTTTTTTTGTATTTTTAGTAGGGATGGGGTTTCACCATGTTGGCCAGGCTGGTCTCGAACTCCTGACCTCAAGTGATCCACCCGCCTTGGCCTCGCAAAGTGCTGGGATTACAGGCATGAGCCACCGCACCTGGCCAACTTGTGCTTTTTATACTCATCTTCATAAAGCCAATGGAGAAAAAGAAGATATCTGTCAAAACATATAGGAGCATTCCATATAAATCCAAGTAACTATTTTAAAACCTGATTATTAGATAGAAAAGGTAAAAAGCACTATTCCTTGAGTTGTTTCCTAAATTTTTTTATGCTACCTATTTAGAGAAATTGCTTGTTTTCCTACCTTTGTTTAACTGAAGCAGCTGTGTTCTTCAAAAGCTAACATTGTTTATTCTAAAACTTAGATTTAATGTAGATTGAGAGGCTAGCTACATAGAGCAGTTTCAAATTAATACACTTAATAAGATAGTCTTCCCTATGCCTTGAGTGAAATCAATCAAGCTAATTATCTACACTGAATCCATGATTGCCCCTATTCTTTCCAATAGAATGAATTTGTTTTAGCTGAAAAGATTAGCTTTATTGCTTTCTGTAAAGCTCCTCGTATCTTCAGCTAGCTTATCTATTCCATTAGGCATTGATTTGACTCACTGAGCTGAGCCCCTCTGCCAACAGAAATTGGACCTTAACAGAAGAGATAGCTGCTGTAAGCACAAAACCTGTACATACAGAAGAGCAATTAATGTTCAAACTGGAGGCAAATAATTTGGAAAGCTGTTGAGTTCCTAAGATGCATATATCTTTATTATAGATTTCCTCTCCCAATTTTTAGAGATTGCACAAATTTTAAAACCCCAATAATGAAGTCTTCACAATTAAATCATTTGTATACAAACTAATTGCTTCAAATTTTACCACAACAGACCCTGTGCAGAGGAATTAAAGTTACATCTTTAATTTTACTCCCACCTTCTTTAATAAGAATTACATGAATATTTTTCTCAGTTCCTAGAGACCATGTATCACTATTACAAAACCTGGCCCGTGAAGAAAGTATAGCTCCTGTTCTGTCTTTTTAAATGTTTCTGGGTTGGCCACTATCCATTCAAATGCCTTAGGAAAATCAATTTACAATTGAGAACAATGTGCTAGTGGCTTCAATTTCTTCAACAGTATGCATGTATAGATGCTCAATCATCTAATAAAGGTCTTTAACATGTCATTTTGATAATTTCTAAGAAGCCCTAAAATACTTTTCCTTCAGCCGTTCTATAAGATCTTCAGTTTTACAAGTATGGAAAAAACCTCTCCTCACTCCCTGTATCTGAGATCATACACTGTAAGGAGGCTTTTAAGGGGATAGTGCTGAAGTGTTGAATGATATGTTTTTCCTACAGACAGTTCAATTGCAATGCGCTATTATTTCCCAATTCATTTTACCCTTTAATTTAAGTGAATTTACACCATCTATCACAAAATAGAAGGCAAATATCTTTCATCTGTTTCTTATCTTGGTGAGGAAATACCTCCTACTTCCGCAAAAAAGTCACCTCATAACTCCACTGTTGTGGATTTCTTCCAAAGTCATCGTTGCTGAACTAGGATAATTTTGTAGCAGGTTAACACTTGCCTGATGAAAAAAACAGATTTGCTTCAAATGACACTGTGATTTTGAAGCTATTTTTGTTCTTTCTGTAATTTTTGTGTCATATGTATTTACTGGTCCTTAACTACCATAATCTCTAAGGAAGTTTCAGTTCAGCTCAAAAGTATAAGATATTTTGTATCAATTTTATGAATTACCAAATATAGAAGTCAATTAAAATAAGACACAAAAATACTCAAAACCAGATATGATAAAGAATCAGAAAAAGAAAACAGACGTCTTCACATTTTTTGGGTTGATTGAATCTTAGAGGTTCCTGCAAAGCTGGGGCTAAAACTATTCTTTTTGCCTTTCTTAAGGAGTCCTTCAAAGAAAATCATATATTATAAAATTTCTATGTCAACTTAAAATAGTACTTTTCTCTTTTAATTACTTTTTTTAGTTTTAATACAATATCTTGGAGATAATTTGTATTTTCTTGTGATTCTAAGAGGAAACAAATTATTTTAAGTATTAATGTTTTCCAGAATATAATTAAGTAAACTCCACATCTAGTTAAGGAGAATAACAGGACATGGGAATATTTATTTTAAAAGAACTGATTTTTAAATATACATAATAGTTACTCTATTTTAGAGGATAGCTTGTCCAAGGCTAAAATGCAGAACTTTCCAAATGGTACTAAATTGATTTTATTCACCTTACACTTTTAAATTATTTATGTATAAATATAAAGATGATGCAACATTTGAATATTTCCAAAAAGCTCAAAATATTTCCTTCTCTTGCATGTGCAAAACTCTGATGAACGCAAGAATAGTTTGAGTTTTTTAGGAATTATAGGCTTATAATTCTGCTTTTTGCTTAAAAATGTTTCTTGTAGCTTCTAGTTTTCATAGCATCTATGAAAAAGTATCTTTCTACGACTCTATTATTATAGAATGTTATCATTGTTCTAAAAGGGCATATTGACCTCTTCCCTCCTGCCCCATTGGTTGATTTTTCTTAACTCTTTGGGCTTTCCCTAACAGAGCCATAATGAGACAGCAAAGAAGTTTGTTGCTAAATGAAAGAGCAACACTGAATTTTTGCTTCATTGGTGAGTAGGAGTGCCTGATAGCTTTACATTTTGGCAAGATCTTTCTTCTAAACTTGCCTGAAAATAGATTTTCTTTGGCATGAAGGAGGGATACCAGAAAGCAGTGGCACAAAATACAAGAGACAAGAAAAAGAGTGGCAGAAAAAATATTGACGTTAAAAAGGAAAGACTTTCTTGGAATATTGAAAGGGCATTATAAGTTCATTTATGTACAAAGTTACTGTTTTTGTCCTTCTTTCTTTCAAAAAAGCATGTTGTTTTATATCTCTTCAATGACAAAAGTTAAACTATCCTGAATAGATCAATATTATGAGATAAACATTAAATAATATTTGTATTTTTCCTTCCAGGCTAATTGCTTTGTCCAAACATATAGCGTATAAGCAAGGTTCAGGTCAAGACAGAACTCAAAACCGCCCGGTTTGAAAAGGTATGAATGTTTGCTCTGGGGAGCTGAAGTTAAGAGTTAGTAAGTAAGCTTTACTAATAGCTCTATTTAATACAATTAATCTTGAATAGAAGTTCAAAGTCTACAATTTTATTCATCAGAACCATGTGTCTTTTATTATCAACACGAATACCTGCCCTTTGCAACATTTAGGCAATAGTAGCCAGAATTGAAACTCCGGTGAAACATCCTTATTTTGGAGTAAACATGAGGAAATGGTAGAAAATGTCATAGGAAATCCTTGGGGAAGAAAGAAGGAGATAAAATTGGAATCACTAAAAGATAGCCAAATGAGCTCATGGTCAGAAACTAAAATAGAAAACTCAATTTTATATCAGAAATATAACTTTAATCTCAAGTTAAAAAACACAAAGCAACAGAGATACATTCAGAAAAAAAAGTTAGTTAATCAACTAAAAGTGGCTAAAAATTTTTACCCAATAACAAACAGAAGGAATGGGCATGTCATGTGATTTTCATTATATTTCAGAGGCTATCTTCCTAATGTAAAGTCCAAACTCTTAGCAATAAATTGTAACCAGCAGCTCTTATAACACATCTGCTTCCCTTTTAAGAACTGTTAGTTTTCCATATGAAGAAGGCAACGTAATCATTATTTCTGGCAGCAAATATGTGTTCATACAATTCTTACCTGCCCCCCTTTAGGCTGGTATTTGATGTTGTCTGTTGATCCAATTTTGGATTTGACATTCTTCAGGTCTGGCAGTGGTTGATTAATAAGCCGAAGCTGCTTGGGAGTCGCAGGAGATTTTGGAGGAGTACGTATGATGGCGACCTTCTTCTCACTCGGCACCAAGATGGCAGACTTGGGGGTTCCTGGTGTGTGAGGGGTCCTGGGATAGCTAGGGGTTCCAGGAGTGCCTGGTGTGCGTGAAGAATAACTTGGTGGGGTGCCAGGAGTGATGGCAGTAGACCCAGGCGTAGTGGGTGTTGAGGTACCACTCTTTCCTGCTCTGCGAATTGGCTCTGACCCTGTATTAACAAGCAAGACCAAAATCAAACCAGAGTCAGACAGTTCTCCTCAAAACATCCCTCTCCCCATAGATTGTTAGAAGTCATAATATGTTAAATTTCTAAGGTATTTAGAAACAGTTATTGTAATGATCACTATAGTGCTCAAGAAGCTGAGAGTCTCGTTTCTGAAATCAGGTGCATAACCCGATGGCACTCTTTTGAACACGCATTGCTATCAACACAAAGAAAAAAACCTGATTTTTTTTTCTGATTTGTTCTCCTTAATTTTCATTATGGATGTGTCAAAAACTATTTTCTACTTGTGTGACTATTAAGGCAAATGGATCTGCCTTTATTTGGAAAGCGTTTACACTGCAAACCCATATTTACTGAAGATTCCTTGAATGATATGTAGATCATTCATTCCTCTATGTACTAAATTCATTCTGGGATCCAGGTGAACATACAATATAGAACCATGTATTTAGGACACATAGTTTTGGTCTGTATAGAAATATCTGCATTTCAATATTATATCCTTATATTGAGGAACACTATGAGGTGTAAATGTGTTTATGGAAGCTGTCAGACATTGCTATATCATGTATTCTTTTCATAAGGAAAATTATCTCAGTGCTTCAAACCAAAAAAAAAAAAGTCTATTTCTTGCCTTAGAAACTTGGGATGTCTCAACAATATTTTTCCAGTGAGCCTTGTACCTGACTGTGTTTTCTCCTCTGTTTTCATCACTAGTTTGGCAGTTTGGAGTTAAATCCAAAACCCTGTTAATTATACAGGATCTGAGATGCATTTCTTTGCCTCAAGTTGAGCTCAGCCTCATATTATTATTATTCCCACCCCCCATTTTCCTATACTATGTTTCTTCCATCTTTTGAATGTGCTTTGAATGACATTTGAAATACTTTTCTGAAAGAATGATAGAAATAAGAATGCAACACCTTATACATTTTAAAGCAGTTATGTGAATACCAACCAACTGATAACCAAACAAACATGCACAATACAGTTGTTAGGGGCAGCTCTTATTATTCCTAAGAAATGAGAATATTGAGGCTCATTCACCCAGATGCTACTAACGTCTAAGCCAGATACAATATTTAGCCCCTGAGGATTTATATTTTTAAGCACGCAAATTTCATTTATAACATATTTTATAGAAGGGATACTTTTCATTTTTTACTGCTGATTAAGTAAAAAATTCAATGAATCTTCTGAAATTTTGTAGAGAATAAATATATAACAATTTTAAAGCCACTGAAGTGAAAGGAATCTTAGAGGTCACCTAATGCAATTGATTATAAATATAGGAAGTTCTTTCTGAGAAGTGGACATGTAATCTTTGCTTAAATATTTACAAGATGTGAGCTCAGGAGAGCTTCTTGGACAATTGTGATCTATGGAAAATGTAAATCTGCCCATCGCCATAGGTTCTATCTCCTGGAGAAACACAGAACAATTTTACCTCTTTCAATGAACAGTTTTCATGTATCAAATGAAAGTGCCCTGTGTCTTTTTGGTCTTCTAACACAGGGCACAAGATAGTTAGACTCTTCAATTGATAATATGAAATGGGATATGAGAAGTCTAAAGTGAGAAATTAGCATGTGTTCTGTGATTTTTATTGTTTTTCACAAGAATTTCAAGACTAGGATGACACAACCACATCCAACTTGGCATTTTGTAACTTCCATGTCCTGGTTTGTTATGCACTAAGTTTGTAATGTAGATGTCTGTCTCTATGTCTGTCTGAATACTCTCTCCAGAAACATTCTTTCTTTCTTGAATGTTTTCTCTATTACTTCACCAGTTTTGAATAGCTCAGATATTCTGGGGAGAGGGATCATCCCTGTATTTTTTGCCATTGTATCTAGCCCTGGTGACTTTAGGGTGAGCTGAATACAGTAGGTAGACAACATATTTTTTTAATAAAATGTATTGAATTCAGAATTCATCAAAGTGTGCTGAGGGGTTTTTTGACTTCATGGAGACTGAATTGAAGCAATATTCTGGATGTGAATAACAATTTTTACTATATGAAATAATTTTTTCTAAACTTCTAAGGGGTCATTTCCATACTTGTAGAAAACACTTTAAGCTTCATAAAAGAATGTTTTGTGTTACATCTGGAGAAAGAGGATAAACTACAAATATTAAGGCCTTCACACTGCTGTTCAATATATATGACCAATTTTTATTGTAATAAATATGTTCTTGTCATCAAAACAATAAATTTGAATGTTTCCTATTTGTTCTGAACTTGAAGAGGTTAAACCTAAGATCTAAAACAACTTTTAAGATATTTGTTTACAAGTTACTTGATTAAACTGTGCTTTTATTTATCTTGTCAACTCCTCAATGACAATGGATTTCCTTCCTCTTGGGTGGATGAGCTTCCTGCACAACATTGTTTCCTTCAAATCTTTTCAATAGCTGCACAAAATGTTAGAACATCCCTGTGTGCCATTAAGGGGATGGTGCACAAGTAGAAGTGGGCAGAGTGCTTGCTCTTCCAATCATCTTTATGCCTTTCAGCTATTGATATGTAGAGGTAAAATAGACCCTATGTTTTAAAATTATCAACATGTTAGTTATGTTCACTATCAAATAATACAATGCAAAATGCTTGTAAACATCAGTAAATTTAAAAAGTCAAAATAGAATTGGTGCTGAACATTTAATGAATCAATTCATATACAGATACACTTTAAAAGGCAGAACACAGTGGTTTGAAGAAGTGGATTTATGGAGGAAGTGCCATTTTGCTTTTATAGCAACAAATACAAGCATAATTCAAGATGTTCCTTTGGAGAGTACTTGGTATCTTTGTCTTGTCTCATACATCCTTGGGGTTATTAATGATGTTCAATTTCAACTCTAGAGATTTAAAGTCTCTTCCCTGGAGAGTACTAAATCTTAAATGCCCTTCCTGCTAATTCATTCAAATAATTTATTTTTGCTATGATAAAATAGTTTTTGTGATTTCAGTGTTCTTAGCACATATTTCAAAGGATGCTAATACTCTAGGAAACTAAATAATGTTGGACACAATTACTCTTATTATAATAAACATTTTTCTTGTAGGCAAAAACTGTTTAAATGCCAATAGTCATATTTAAGTGGGCCAATTATTATTAAAATAAGTGTTGAAGTCAACTATAATGTGATAGTGGTAGCAATTTCCACCATTTTAAAATGGTTTTTAAATGACGCAGATACTCTTCTCCAAATAATTTTACAGAGCAGTTCTCTAGTACTATTTCCTCCCAATAAATGTAGAAAAGACATTAAGACTTCAGGTTGTGAAGTTATCAGTAGGCTGAAAACCAAATTCAACCACTTACGAGCTGTGAAGCACTGGACAAGTTACCCTCTCTAGAGGGTCAGTTTTCTCATCAGTAGATTGAATTGAGTTTATTAATTATTATAATAGTCATTAGTTTTGCTAATTAATTAGTGAAAAAAATGTATCTTAAGAGTTTAGTATCTATACGTGCTCAATAAATGGTAGCTATTTTGGTTGCAACAGAAAAATACTTATGGAAGTAATTTGAATCCATGCTTTACTAGATAGTTTGCCACAATGCAACATATAAGTGTGTAATGATTGGAGCATTATATAAACTGTTATAATTGCCAATCAGTTCATGAATGGGCCATCAATCAAGATAAACTGAAACTACTGCATAGACTATGCTATATTTATAGCTCATTTGGAATGCAAATTCTTAATGAGTTGAACAGGATCCTAAGTTTTGATTGTCGACTTTCTAGTTAGATTTTACAACTTGGAAATCTAGTAAGTGTTAAGCTTTTATAGATGTATGTTTTTCAAATCCTTGACTTGGTTTCTACATTGATTACTTCTTTAGAATTTTCTTTTATGCTCTAAATTTGAAGCAAAAAGGAAAATATATTCTTAGAGAAATAACTTTATATCAGTCTTAGATAATAGAGTAATACGTTACCATTTCCTCCATCAGTTGTTTTTACTCAAACAGCTAGTTTGCACCATCTACATTCTGGATTTTCTGATCCTTAGGGCAAATATAATCTAGTCTTAATGCATGTTTTATTTTTACAAATTAAAATATAAATATAAGTGTTATTCCACTTAAAGGATTTAAAAAGTGCTTAAAAAGGAAGTCAAATCAAAATAAACCTACTGGTGGTCCGCCGTGCTGAAGAAGAGACAGAACTGTTGAGAGAGAAGGAATTCTCATCTCTGTCTCCTGATACACCTCGGCGAGGAGGAAGAATGGAGGAAGGTCTTGGGAGAGAAGAGCGCTTTTCTGGGCTCTTGGTTACTCCATCCTAATTGGAGAAAACAAAAAGGACATCGGGTTCTTGTAACTCTTTAATTTATATGAAGTGATATTGATTTTGCTATTTTCCTCCTGTGCTGATAAATGAATTTCTTTTAATACAAACTACTGGATTTCACATATTTATAAACATTTCTACTTTATAACTTAGAAAGACTGCATATTTGCCTAGATGTTTTATAAAAATATATTATTTTGGAGTTCTAATAACTGAGTGTGAAGTTCAAGTTCTAAATGATAATATTGGTAAAATAAATGTACTCAAGCAATCTTCAGCAAATTACTAATATTATTGAAAAATCTTCATTAGCATGATAATTTATTAATCAGAAAGGACCGAGAGTAGCTCACTGCATGCATAATATTTCTAACAATGACCATTACCATATCTTGTGTGTGAATGTGAAAGGAACTCTTTATAGTTTACATCCTTTTATGATTTGATTCTCACCACAAAACATGATACACATTTTAAAGCTGAAGAAACAAGTTTAATGAGTTCATGTAATTGTTTCAAGACAATTGAGTTGGTAGGTGTCAGAGATGGTATTAAACCCTGATGTATATGATGTTAAGTTTAAATTGTCTATTATATTCTATACAATATAATTTGTTATTATTGTACTATACAATATTATTTCTTATATATTATATATAACAGAATATATTTTGTTTTGTTAGTTTGCATTTGATATTTTACCAGATAATCAAACCATAAATAATAGGTAGCATATCGAGAAAAAGACATATTTTCTACATTTAAAAAATAGGTATACTGTTTATCAAAATTTTAAATTTGTATTTGTTTTTAAAAGGACCTATTGTTTATGTGTCAAACACTTCAGAATGTAAAGTTTTGCTTTCATACATTTCCTGAATTAGGTTCTATAACATAACCTTCTCCCAAATTCTATTTCTTTCTGCACCTTTTATTGACCTGCCGCCTTACCTTGTTCCCTGATTTTGAGTATGGCAAACGGTCTGTGGAGCCTGCTGAGGTGGGCTGTATTAATAAACTGTCAGAAAATGTAGCCCTTTTAGTCGTGCTAGGGCAGGCTGAGCTGTATCTTGGGGACTTTGTGCTACCCTGTAAAGCAGGAATCTTTGACAAGGTAGAATTCTAGCCATGAAAGAAAACAAACAAAAGCACAAAATAAACCAAACTATAAAGTAAAAGGAAGATAAAAAAAAATATAAACGTATAAGAAACTCAAAGTCTTTTTAATAAGAACACATGATAAATGGTTATAATCAATGATAGAGATGTGTACTTAGATGAGATTTTCATTGAACAGCTCTTTTTAGCCAAAACTAACTTAATAATAGTCATAGAAAAATGTCTAAGAAAACCAAATATCACATGTTCTCATTTATAAGTGGGAGCTAAACACTGGGTACACATGGACATAAAGATGGCAACAATAGACACTGGGGACTCCAAAAGTGGGGGAAGGATTGAAAAACTTCCTATTGGGAACTATGTTCACTATTTGGGTGATGGAATCAATATAAGCCCAAACCTCAGCATCACGTAATATACCCTTGTAACAAGCCTGCACATGGACACCCTGATTAAAAATAAAATAAAAAATCTGTTATACAAATAAAACACAAAAATAATGCTAAACCACTTTATTTTCTATTAACCAGGTCTAGAACAGGTATCCATGTTTATTATTTATTATTTGCTCTTCTTTACTTCCAAATGTGATTGTTTATGTTTGGTACGCAGTAGAGACCCACTGGATAATTGCTGAATAAAGGATGAGTGGGTGGATAGATACAAGGACAGAAGAAAGAGTAAATATTGCTTAGATATGAAGGAATTAGCTTTGTGAAATCCTGAGACCAAAGCAAGTCTCTCTCTCTCTTTAAAAATAGAACAAGCCTTAATATAGAAAGAATGTTACAAGTGACTAGCAAAACTCTCTTTTTGCTGGTTTAAAAAATAATGCTGAGTGCTTAAATTTTGTTGTTTAAAAAATGATTCTATACATAGTTCTCTAATTTAAGGATAATGTATATAAAATATTCTTTTTGGATTCTATGTATATAGTCTCTAATTAATTCATAAGTTTTATAATGATAACACATTTGGAAATATCTTTCAATATCCTATCTGCTGGAATTATTCCTTTAATAAACACAGCCTTTAAGGTGTACATACAATCCATATCTTAATCATGTTTCAAGAACTTTAGAACTAGGTATATTTGAAGCCTAATAATGAAAAAAGTATTTTTAAAGATTGAGAATATTTATTTTCAGGTAATCTACATTGACTTCAACAGAAAATTTTCAGAGTTTATATACAATTAGTTCATTTTATAAGTAAAACACATACTGTGGATTAAGTTATACCATAGAACTAATAACATTTTTATGCAAAGACTAGAGTCTGCATGATGTGTTATGATTCTAAAAAGGAAAGTCAGGACTGAAAAGATGGCCAATGAAAATCACGACTTAATTTACAGGTGTTGATAACCCCTGGGGAGACTGTCTGCAAGTGTAATTGGGAAGGATGTATGGCTTTTGGAGAAAGCTATGCCGGCGTTCCATATGTCTCATGGGTGACTGTTAAAAGTATAGATAAGTATGACAAAGCCAAGGAGATTATTATCTTCAAATAATTAATTTGATTTAACTGTTACAGAAATGACAGATAAAACTGAGATTTTTATCTCAAGTTTTAACCTCTGTAGCTACAACAGAGACATAAGTATTTACAGACTGTACAAATCACTTCTTGTTTTACAGACCCAGTATCTTGAGTGGGAAGTGTAATTGGGTCAGCACAAGTCATTCTTTTTTGATTGGTCCTACCCACAAAAGAGTGAATTTCAAAAGTGTGATATAGAAGAGAAAAATAAATTGGATTGCTTGTAGTTAAGAAAGACAACTATTAATGCTAAACAAACAAACAACAGAAAAACTTATCTGAAATGCAGGATTACGGGTGGGTCTGGTTCCTAATAAAGAGCAATTTAAAAAATCATCACAGGCATCCCATAAATATATACACCTAATATGTACCCATAGAAAAAAAATTTTAAGTTAAAAAAAGTGAATCTAAAAGAGCATACAACTACCAAAAAAAATCAGAGAACTGTTCTGATGGATATACTGAATATTAGAGCTAAATCAAACAAAAGTTCCTCGGGGTTTTAGAAAACTTATAGGACAAAGATATGGGATTAGAAAGAAAAAAAGACTAATAAATGAGAAAAAAAGAAAGAATGAAGGGCTAATTTTGCTTCAGAAAGACAAGATGGGCATTTACAAGGAAAAAAGGTTGTTTTGTGTCAGACGATGCCTATGGTTCTGTTCCAAGTGCTGATTCTATCGAGTTACTCAAAGACCAAGGGGCTTAAAAATTTCCTAAAAATGTTCCAAATAATGTCAACCTAAAGGAGGAAAGGTCAGACTTATTTTCTATATCTGCTCCTGAAAACTTCCACCATTCAGTTAATTAAAATAATAATAACTAACAACTATTACCATTTATTAAATGAATTCTATGTTCTAAACATTATACTGCATACTGTTTTATAACATTATTACATTTAATTTTTATAACTAACTCATGATATAGGAATTTTGTCCTCCCCTTTATTTTTAGAAAATTAGGAAATAGGAAGAAAAGGATCATATAACTAATAGATGTTCAAGATTTGAACATGATTTGTTTCATAGCCCTACGGCTAACCACCATACCTCATTAATTTGGAAACAGAAGGTAAAGAGATACAAATCTTGAAATCACAATGTGTTTATAATAAAGCCTAATATTTACCAAAGCAATAAATGAATTCTGTTGCTTGCCATATGTTCAGGAATATATCTGAAACATTTGTATAAAAATCAAGTATCATCTTTTATCAGTGTAAAACCCCTCAGGTTCAAGATCAAAGATTTGCCTGTCATAGGAAATGAATCACTACTTTTCATAATAAATAAAAGTGGAAGTCTAAAATCTTATTGGTTTTTTAGAAGGGTAAACTAAGAATTGTGATTTACATATTATATGTGTTTGCTCAGTCTCAGAATGTTGTTATAAGCTACTAATTAATATCATTCAAATTATTTGTTATAATTTTAGGATTTCATTAGTAGCCTTTTAATTTTTTTCTTTCAATCATAAAGGAGTGAAAATACTTCATGTTGGCTTTGGTCATTAAAATATAGTTAATAATGTAAAAATAAAATTCACAGAAAAAATAGAAAAGATTTATAAACATATGAAGAAGTTAAACACCACTAATACAACCAAAATAAATTTTTAAAATAATAATATATGCCATCTCCATAATTTGGCAAATATACAACAATATAAAATATGTAGTAATAATAATAAATATGAACACTCTCCTTATACAGAATGTATAAGTGGGTAGAACCTTTCCAGAGGGCAATTTGACAATATGCAGCAAAAACTTTAAATATAAACATTTTTCTTGAAACAATAATTTCACTAGTAGAAAATTATCTGAAGGAAATAGCATACAAACTGAACTTAGCCAAAAAGTTCTCTACAGTAATATTGTTAAAATACCAACAAAGAATTCTAAAAATCAAATAATAGGAAATTGATTAAGTATATCATTGCAAAGAAATAAAATGCAGTATCACGTAGTCATTAAAGCTTACAAAATGTTCAACGACATGGAAGTACATTTACTGTTTAATTTAAAAATTGATACACAGTGTTCTCATTTTTGTTGTTAAGCCTATAAATGTATAGAAAAAAATTAGGATTTTACATCAAAATGATAGCTGTGTTTATCTTTATGATAAGGGGATTATAATTGATTTCTACTTCTTTCTGCTTGTGTACAGTGCTTCATTTGGTCATATTTTTATTTTGTAACAAAAACAATGAAAGTGTATTATAAAATAGTTACTGTTGATTATATGGTTTAATTTGATTCTATGAAAAGTAAACTGGACTTCCTTATTTTTGCCATATCATTGTGCTGCTTTCTATGTTCTTGTCTTACTAGTAAGGAAGCAATCCAGCTGTGTCCTCACCAATTACCATCATATGCCATCCCAGAAGACATTCATCCTTCCATGCCTGGATGCCACGGAGAATCTTCTGGGTGAGCGAACTATTTAAAATGACTTTTAAGAGTAAATATCTAAACATTATCAAAAGTTATTCCCATGTTACAGCTAATACCAAAGGAACTTCAAATGAAGAACAAGGAAAAACTTATTTTACTCACAGAGACTTTGTCCTTTGCCTGTTTAAATACACTGGGAGCCAGAGCTGATTCCCCACCTGCTGCTGTTGAAAATAAAAGACAAACAACCCCAAACTTAGTCGCTAAAAACTCATAAATGCAGTTTTAAATACCTGTAGGATATTCTGTTGTGTCAACAGACTAATGCAAAGCAAAAGTTTGCTTATTATGAGACTCAAATTCAATAACTCAAGTAACCGGAATAACAGTAACATAGCATGTGGCTCCAACAGTGTGTGCTAATTAATATAACCCTTTGTCTACCAAAGTGCGAGTAAGCACACCACATAATTTTTCTATTGATTACCAATGTATCTTTGAGTCACTAGTACGTAAGGATAGATCCTTTAGAACAGAAGTTACAGAATAGCAATGTGAATGTTGCAAAATTTGAGGAAAAGAACATTGATTGGTTTCTGGGGTTCACATGATATACAGAAGAGGGTTCATAGAGAGTTCCAAACCCTCTTCTTGCTCTGGAAGCCACTGGCATACCCATAGATATTTCGGTATTTTACATTTCAAACTGTCATGATCAGCCAACCCCTTTCCCTTTGTATCCCTTCATTTCACAATATGAATGACATACTTGTTTGATATGAAAATGCCACATGAGAAGGGAACAAAAATAGTTTGTCAAGAACGGAAAACACGAGAGAAAATTTAAGTTCAGTAAATACAGAACATGTTCTACACATGCACTTCCTGTAGGAAATTATTACCACATCTGTTACTGTTGTTTCTCTTGCTGCTGTTTTATGCTTCTGGTTTCAATTTTAAACTCCATTATCTCTAGCACATTTTGGTTGATGACTTACCTGAGGTGGCTTAGCTCTCATGATTTAAAACAATCCTTTGTGGTTTGGAAAACCATCTATGTTTGAAATTTGGGCTTAGAAGATAAAATAATCAAGCTTGTGTGTTTATTCCTCCTTAATTTGCATTCATAAAACAGAAACCCTCAGAAAAAATATGTATCCTTATAAGCCCTCTCAATAAGTTCCAAAAAGGTATTTTTATGACAGGTACAGTTCTGACACAAACATAATAACTGTCTACAATATGCTTTATGCCATGTAGGACTAGCTAGTGAGATTTTTCAGATTCTAGGACTCACTGTTTTTAAGGAAGCAATAAAAGCGATGCCTTACTTCTATCTCTGTAATATAACTCAAATTCTTGTGACATGTATAGCTTGCTTCAAACCAATGACACCTACATCTGATACATGCTTTCTCCTAAAGTATCTTAACATTAGACCAGAATAAAGGAAAATCTTAATTAGTTCAAAGATTTTAAATTTCTTTCAAAGAATGAATAAAAACACAATTTACTTTAAATGTGGTAAATTGAATACCAATGACATGCAAACACTTTACTAAACCATTTTACATTTTCTCTAAAATTCCACAATCCTGATGACATCTTTCATCTTTTTAGGTAGGTTATAGAGTTTTTATGCTAAATCAAGAGATTCTGCTTGCCCAAGCAATTTTGCTACTAAGTTTAATGAAGCTATTAATTTGCTATTAAGTTTAATGAAGTTCTAAGTTTGATGAAGCTAAAAACCTGAGAAAATGAACTGAGGTGTGTCATGTTAACTCCTAACTCCTAGCTTCAGAGATATTCTTCATCCTGAAGCTTTATCAAGGTGTGCGTATATACAAGCCTTCTATTTTCAAATCCTGCCTTAGATTCTTGTTTTTGAAGGAAAACACATGATACGATTTCTAGATGAAGAACACAAATACAAAATACTTGGAATTTTCAATGGCTAAAATAAAACCATCAATTACTTTGATTTTCTCTTTCTCACAAAGGCTAATGTTCCTCTTAACCTTTAAAACCATCCAAAGATTTATATAGAGGCATTGATGATGTACAATGGAAAGAAAAACATTCTTTTCCGATTTAGCAATCTGTCATTTTGCAGACTACAAGCATGCCACTTAATAAATGCTAAAATAAAATATAGTGTAAGGTAAGATTATCCTAGTATAATTAAACATATAAAATAAATACTTTGCCCTGAAATTTAGAAAAAAGTTGGCATTACAGATATTTGTAGGGGCTTTTATGATGGTTTCCAACTTGTTTCATTACTTTGTTTTACCAGTTTTATAAACTTACGAAAAAATATGTATTTGAGGAAGAGTAATAAGTAGATAGCAGGCCGGGTGCGGTGGCTCATGCCTGTAATCCCAGCACTTTGGGAGGCCGAGGCAGGTGGATCACGAGGTCAGAAGTTCAAAACCAGCCTGGCCTAGATGGTGAAACCCCGTCTCTACTAAAAAAAAAAAAAATTAGCTGGGTGCACACCTGTAATCCCAGCTACTCGGGAGGCTGAGGCAGAAGAACTGCTTGAACCCGGGAGGTGGAGGTTTCAGTGAGCCGAGGTCGTGCCACTGCACTCCAGCCTGGGCAACAGAGTGAGACTCCGTCTCGGAAAAAAAAAAAAAAAAAAAAAAAGTAGGTAGCAAAGTAAAAATAAACCGAAGTTTATTTCTAACAAGTTCCTCCTAAAAGGAAGAGTTTTAGCTTCAAATTTTCGAATACTAAATTATACAGAAAAGTCAAGCAGTTTGGATCCAACATATTTAAGAAATCCCCATGACAAAATGTCAGCTAAGAGATGTAGTTCAGTAGAGTGAAAATCTCGTTAATTTTGGATATGAAGAATAAAATCTGATAAAATTGCCAGAAAATTTTGTTTTCTATCTTCTTTTTTTCAGCAAAAGCAAAGTAATAGTAATTTTGCAAACCACAATTTCACTTTCTGGCTTGCTTTTCATTTTCAGTATCTAAATCACTACACATTCTTGGTGGTTTTCAATAAATTCATCAACATCAGTAACAGATTTGGCAGTATCAATGTAGAAAATAGGACAAATATTTATGGGTTTAAGCATGAGAGAGATAAATAAGCAAAATAATGAGAATGCATACCACAGTTAAATTCATCGCCATCGTCTAACCAAACACACAGAATGAAAATAGGAATCCCCAGAACGTGACACTAGAGCACAATGCCAAGATACAATCACGCACTGTTATGTCTGAGCATGACAAAGAAACAGATGGTCATGACCTTTTCTGTAAGGAGGGGGAAAAAAAGAATAATGATACAAGACACTTAATAGTAAAATTGTTCATGACTGCTGAGATTCTTGGAAGAAAAACAAAATGAAGAAGCTGCTACAGTAATGAGATTTAAAAAAAAAAATACATGTCTATGTTTGCCAGTCACATTGCAGAATTGAACAGTCACCTGTGGTTTTCCGCTTAACACAGGAGAGATGAGTTGGTCTAGTATATTTGATAGCAGGTTTTAAAATGAATTTCCTGGAGGGAGAGTGGGCCTGAACTTCTGTTTTTTTAGCAAGTTCAGCCTTCTTATAAACTGCTATGAATAAGAAAACACAAAAAGCATACCATCAGGAAAAAATAAACATTTGGAGCAAAACCGAACGAGATTTTATAAATAATTAGTTACCACTGTTAGGCAGTTCTTCTGCAAAAAAGTAATAATGAATTACTTCAAAAACATTTTTAAAGAAGTGATTGTTAAATGAACCTTTTTTCCTTCTCACTTCATCTCTGGAGACTGTGCTAGGTTCCTTTTTAGCTACTTTTCTTTCAGGAGTGGAAATTCTGCCTCTCCCGGTTTTAAAAGGCTTTTCTTTTCTATGTTTCTCAAGAGATGATCTCCGAGCTTCCTTTTCAGCTTTCTCCTCTTTAGGAATAGTTTCTAACTGTTCTGTCATGATGCTCCTATCATCATCTGTGGATCAAAGCAAATCATGACAACAACAACAACAGTGAAAACATTAGTAACAAGTGTACAAAATCCTTTGTATATTTAACAAAATGCAAAATAAAGAGATAAAGTATTTTAAAATGTTTAAGTGAAAAAAAATTCCCATAAGGTTATTGTGTTTGAGTTGTGAGAAGAAAATTAAAAATAATAATAATAATAATGCACACCTTGAGTGTCCACCCAGAGGCTGTCAGCGTCCATGATGGAGTCGTCAATGGTGGTCTCATCTTTGTAATCGTCATAGGTTTCTGTCTTATATTCAGAAAGTGCAACCTCTTCTCTCTCAGGGGAAGCTGGAGCCTCTGGGGAACCATCTCTGGGTTCTGCCTGGGCTTCAGCTGCCTCTTCTACTTCAAACTCTTCTTCATCATGAGGAGATGGTCTCCTTTCCACCTCAGGCTGCTCTAGGGCTGCAAAACGCACGCTGTGGGACCCTGACTCCCCTTCATCAGTTGTGGTTTGCACTACAGTGATGAAATCATCCTCGATGGTCACAACAGACTCAATCACTCCTTTGTGTTCACCTGGGCAAGTCTCCACAAATTCCTCCCTGGCACCTGAGACACCCAGGTCAGTTATCTGAAGGGTGTCTGAGCGGAAGAGCAGTTTATCATATTCTCCCTGGGCTTCTATCTCTTCTTCCTCACTCTGAATCTCTGCTGGTTCAGATACGATTGCTTCATGCAATGGCTCTGCAACATCAGAAGGTGTGATGGATATATCTGGGGTCTCTTTGCTTTCTTCTTTTGGCCCCTGAATAAATTCCATCTGGACATCAGCTCTCTCATCTGTGGCTAAATCAGCCTCTGAAACAGCAGGTGGGCAAGGTATTTCCACTGACAATTTGACGGCAATCTCATCTTGAATTAGAGATGATTCTGGAGATGTTTCCTTCTTGCCCTCATCAGCTTTCAAGGACTCCATGGTGAGACTTTCATGCTCACCACTAGATTCATAGGACTCCTCCTTGTCTACAGCCTCCTGGTGCACCAAGTCAGGCTTGGCCACCTTCTCTTTGACTTCTGTCTCACTAACTTTGGTGCCTTCTTTCATGTGGCCAGACTCAACACCCATAAATGCATCTGCCTCCTGCGGTGCTTTGGATGAGGGGGTCATGTCCTGTGTAGCCTCAAGTTTTAGCTCTGTTGCCCTTCCATCATCTATGTTTAGCCCTGAAGCCATCTGTCCAAAGTCACTAATTTTAACATCTAGTTGACCCTGGACAGCAAAATCCAGACCTTGTTCTACTCTTTTGGGTGGTTCTACCTCAGCTATCTCTGGCACTGAACTAAGACCTTTCTCTGCTTTCTCGGAGGATGCATCTGTTGGTATTGACAAATCTTTGGCCAAAGCTTGCTCATAGGTTACTCCTAATCCGAATGTTTCTGCTTCATCACCAGCCTCTTCAGTTTTCTTGGCATGTTCTTTTGAATCAGCATGTTCTTCACTCTTTTCTAGTACAGTATCCAACCTATCATTAGCTTTCTTCTCTTGGTCAAACTCCTTACTCAGTCCTGATTTGTCACCAGAGATATGTGCAGATGCTTCTTTGTCAACACTGAACTCATCTTTGACTCTTCCGGCTGCTGCCAGTTTCACTTCAATCAATGAAAGGTCTGTGGCCAAATCTCTTCGAACTTTATCATCAGTGCCTTCGTAAAAGGAACCACTCTCCCCTGATAAATTCTCACTGTCTTGAACAGGTGATGGCAATGGGACTGTGTATTTATTGAACACACAGTAGCCCAGGTCTTCGAGCTGACTGTCTGTTTTTACAATGACATGGTTTTCATCAGTTACCGGGGGCAAGCCAGTACGACTATCCTCAACCACAGTCTCTGATGGGACTGATTTCCTCCTGGCAACCTCAGCATCTGCACTCACAGAAGCCAATCTTGACCTTGTGCCTGCCAGATCTAGCATTTCAGGCAGGTCAGGTGCCATGACATTACCATTTTTGTAAAAATCTTTGGCTAGGAAAGGAGACTCACATGATGTCTCCACTTGAGTACTTTCTTCTCCAGTAGCTTTTACTTTCTCTATCTGTTCTTCCTCTTTGCTTTCAACAGGGAAGCAAGGGGCTTTCTCCAGTGCAGGTGTGGTGGCTGGAAGGTAATCATCCCCTTCATCCATACTTCCACTAGTGTTGGTTAGAATATCAGAAGCCAGAGGAGAAAGATCGTGTCCCCGACCAAAGTTAAATCCAAGGGCTATGGAATCTAGGCAAGACATCGGCAAATTGATTGACATGCTTCTTTGTTCTATTGCAGACCTACCACCAAGTCCTAAACTCCTGCTAAGGGTCAAATCGTCCTTATTCTTACTGTGGAGGTCCCTTTTCTCTCCATACACTTTTGGATCAATAGTGAACATTCTTTCTTGAGGAGAACTGGGTTCTTCAGGTAAATCTGATGGATAACTCTGTGCGAGAGTGCTGTATCCTGCTTCTTGTGCTGGAGGACTGGGCTGGGATTCTTTTCCTGTTTGAAACTCCTTGTCACCATTTTTATGCATGGGAGACATGGTATCAATAGACTCATGGACACTTTCTCTAGTGTCACTCAGTTCATAGTAATCACTGCCTGGCTCAATGCTTTTTGTTGCTTCTTCTTTCAAGGCAGATGTTTCAAAGTACTTGGACATTCCTGATTTATCTTCATAAAATGGCATATCAAGCTCAGCTGATATTGCAGCTCCAACTCCTTCAATCTTATCTTTGTCATCAACTCTCATTTCAAAAAGTTCCTGAATTGAGCTCTTTTCAATTAATGCAGATGGTTCGGTCATGGCTTTCTCCAGTGTTTTAGAGGTCACGGCTGAATCTGTAACTGCTTGCTCCAAACTTACAGGGAATGAGTCCTGTTTCAACATATCTGTGGTAGGCTCTTGGTCTTTCTGTTCTGAGAAAGTGTGCTCTGTGGAGGTCTGAATTATGCCTGTTTCTTCATCTGTAGGTTTTCGGGGTTTACTCTCCTTTGGCACAGCTTCTTTGTCAGAAATGGTGGTTTTTTCTTCAAGCCTCAGCTCCGGTTCCTTTTCACTAAGTATAGGTTCCTGTCCACTGGGGGTGAAACTATCTTTTTGCTGCACAGTCTCTTGATTTATGGCCTCCTTTTCTTCCTCTAAAACTTTCCCCGTAACATGTTCTTCTACAACTGGAATGTGAGCATCTTTGGGTAAGGTCATTGCCTCTGAGGGTGGTGCTTCTGCCGTTTTGTCAGGTTTATCCTCATGGGGCTCTTCAATTTTAAAACTATCTTTGGCAGTAGCTGGGCCACTGGTTTGTTGCAGAGATTTTTTGTCATCTGGCTGTAAAAAGGCAGGGATGAAGGGCAATGTTTCTGTAACTATTTCATTCTTCATGACATCTAAAGGAAGAGTGAAGCTTCCACCTTGAAAGGGACTTGGCATGGGAGAATCAAATTGTTTCCCTTCCCATTTTGGGATATCATCAAATACGTCTTTTTCCCTCATGGGAGTCAGAGGGCCAGGAGATATTGGAGCAACTAAACCCCACTCATCCTTTTTTGCTTCCGTTGGCATTTCGATGAACCAGTCCTTTTGTTCTTTTGGAGTTGGAGGCTCTTTAGGGAGGTCAATGCCAGGTACTACAAGGCTTGGTTCTGTCTTCTGTTTCATGTCTTCCAGGCTGGCAACAAGAGTGTGCCCAAACAAAGCTGGGGGTGCTTTTTCTTCTTCTGTGCCTTGCATGTCCTTTTTATCAGGGTAAGTTTTAGTTGTCTCTGGCTGAGAAACTAAGGCAGCATGTTTAAGGTCTTCACCAGGCTTACTTTGCTTCTCTGACTCCTTTTCCTTCTTGTCTGAAGGCTCATCTGCAGAGGGAGTCAATTCCTGCTGATCATGGAACTCCATCTTCGAGGCTGTAAGTAAATCTGAAGTAATCGGGTTGATTTTTAAACAAATAATAGGCAAGTGCGTTCAGGAAATAAGCTTAAAATTATATTTTGAAGTGATAAATGAATGGTAGAATAAAAACAAAAATTATGGAACATGCAAGCATGCTACCCATGTAAAAGTCAATATGAAAAGGTCAGGACTGAGATATATGTGTACTATTACTAAAATGAACTTTGGTTGTAAATTAATGTGCAAAGGAATTCTAAGAGCAGTATATTTCTGGATATTCTTTTCTCTTTTTTTCTTTTGTTGGTCTCTCCTAAACATTATGTGATGTGTATTATAGAAGAAACAAATTTATGTGCCTTCTATACATAAAAGTTATAAGCTAATGAATATTGACTAAGCAGCTAATGTTAGGGTACACAAGAATATATAGTAAGAACTAAATATAGATAAGAATTGATTTCTACTGAACATTTTCATTGGTTTTATCATTTAAAAATGAATTGGTAGGCTATAGGCAGAGAGCCAAGTAATACACAATGATATAATGTTAATAGTTGCAGTTAACTTGATCAACAAATGTCAGGGCCAATTCTTTAGGCATCCACAGATTACTGGCATAAATTTTTAGAATTCATCTGAGGGTAAATTTCAGAAATATAAGTAAATACTTGCTATCAATTTTATATGATATGACTTAAGAATTTACAAGCCAGTTTCTATCACATATTTAAAAATTTAAATTCCTAATCATTACTTAGTCTGTACAGTAGATATAAGAAAATCTGAATTACACTGTTGATACTGGGAAGTCATGTGAGTAACAAACTTTTCAAAAGAGTCAACTATTGAAATAACTTTATTTCCATGGTCATGACCTCAATCACTGGAGCATGACCAACTGGTGAAGCATTGGCCAGTATTGGCTTTAAAGGTGCTTCACGGAAATTAGATAACACATTTTTACTTTTATTTATTCTACAATCCAAAAGGTTTTATTGTCCCACTTGTGTTTTAAGGTCAAAAGTATTTTACCGTGGTCATTAGAGCTAAATGTAGTTATCTGGAAAAGATTTGGGGAAAAATAATAAAATTCAACCATCCCTAAAAGAGCAAGTGTATGGATCATCATTACCTTATATACTTATGTGTCCTGTTGTAACAATAGAAAAAAATACTTTATGAACTTCTAATAAAGGTTAGATGAATGAAAACTCAAGAGATATGGGGATGATCAGAAGGGCTGGCTGCCATGGGGAGAAAATGATACGAGAAGCATCAGCAGGAGCTCAAGAAAATCAAACCAGTATTCATTGAAGCATAAAAAATATAGCACATTTTGGTTGCAAACAAAAACGATTCCACCATTTAAGCCTCTATGTGCCAAAATCCAACTGTACGATTTGAAATAAAAGCATATGAATTGCTGTCCCCAAAATAAAAACAAAAATACACATGTATTAGCAATGTGACTGGCAAACATTTGAGATGAGGGGGGCGGGTAAAAAAAATAAAAAAAGAAGCTCACATAGCATCATCAGCCTGGCTGCAAAGCGTATTGTATCATGGCAAAGGAAAACCAGGAATCAGCTGCAGCACTGGAAAACCAGCTGCCACACGGCACTTGCGCAAGCCACACTCTCTGCACATTAAGCCTACAACAGTGGACTTGTTATCGTAAGACCCAGCGATGAAACAGTGAAATAGTGTTGGAAAGGCATCAGGTTGGTAAGCCACTGGAGAGATCATTTGCAACAAAACACATGCAAATCCTGAGAAAGACACACCTTCCCCAGCAGAGGAAGGGGTTTTTACTTCTGGAGACACCTCCTTGACCTCTTTTACACTTTTCTCATGTGGGGCCCTTGCCAGGGCACTCTCTTCGGGAACTATTTGGGCCTCCGCACTAGACTCCATTTGGCCCTTACTGAGGCCCTTGGGTTGGTCTGAGGACTTAGCAGCCCCACACTCTTTCTCAGGAAGAGCAGCAGGTTTCTCTTCCTCAGCCATCCGACTCTCTAGCGTTTCTTCTTCTTAGGGATGAAAAAGATGTTGACATCATGACCACAGAACAATACACGAAACGACAGAAATATTACTAAAGGAACACTTTCAGCTCCATTAGAATGACCTCATGAAGACCTCAGCTGTTTTTTTGGGGTAAACAAATTAATATTCTAATGCAACATACATTATGTACTGGTTGGAAAACTATGATGTATAATCTGCTAATAGTGATGACTTTTAAAGTCTCATTAAAAGGCAATTTATTTTAAAGTTTGAGAGCTGAAAGGGTTGTATTGATTGATTACCCTTATTGGAAACGGCAGTAAGTTGCACGCATGTAGAAAGCTTGCTGGAAATAAGAGATGGTGCTGCCGGATAACAGATGGTTGTGAAAAGATGGATGTACTGATGTACTGAAAAAAAAAAAGCCTTTAAATTTGTTAGACATGTGCTGTTTTTGCCAATGCAGGAAGCCCCTACATAAGAATTCCCAGCTGCTTTATTTAAAATGTGCAAATTTTGCTAAATAAATCTTTGGGAATAAAAAAAGCCTTGCCTCAAAAGAATATCCAACCAACTACCTTAACAGCTTTATCAAAAAGTCCACCAAATTTACTTAAAATATAATTTATTTAGCATTTCCAAGGTAAGGGACTACCTAAGTCAAGTTATGTTAGCTTCACTGCATTGTATGATGTTGCAGAAAATGAACATGTTCAAAAATTAAGTAAAATAAAATATGTTAAAAACAAGGTCAAGGTTAAATTTAAATCTGTTCACAAAAGTCTACGTCTGGGACACGACTATTATCATATTGTTTAACTCCCTGAAATATCAGTAATGTAGTTCATGTATAATTCTCTTTGACACTAAAGAAAAAATATGCACATTAGTAATCAAGTCTTATTTCTGTAATTCAAAACAAAATCACCAAGGAAAGATAACTGAGTGGCAATCAAACAGCCAAAATAACCACCCCCCAAACCATGTATATCACATAAAAAGTTAACATTTAAGATGTAAAGATAAACTTTTAAAGTTCATGAGTTATTGCACTAATTTGTTTCTCATTTACACTTAAAATGTCAGTAAAAATAAGTAAATCCCATTTTGTTACTTAAGGAATTGGAGAGAAATATATGAGCTGTTTTATAGTTTTGTAAATGGAAGATTCTTACGAAATTCTTATGAAATAGTTGTGCATTGTTTAAACGGCCCTGAGGGAAAGACTACAGATACAAGGAAAAGGAATTTCTTTTTTTTTTTTTTAGAAATATTAATATCCTCAGAGAGAAAGAGAGAGAAAAAAATCTACGTTATCTATCTCTTCACATTTAGCACTCATTTTTAGTTTTGTAATTTAATTATGGCATTTTAAGTAGCATTTTAAAAATTTAAATTCTAACTTGTTATTTTAAGAAAATTTTTACAATGCCATAGATTTTGATTACAGTTAAAAGAATTTTAATATAATGCATTATAACGTTACCTTTTTGGATAAAGTCTAATCAAGTTAATTTACATGTTTTCAAATCCATGTAGCTTTTTAGCTTTTCATTTTCTCATTTAGTATAAATCATATTTATTTCCACTACAATTGTTCCTAATTTAAAAACTCACATATTTTAGAAATTTAGTTTAGAAGAACTTCGTTTCACTTAATAGGGGTTATATTTCTTTATCAGAGAGCCTGAGCTATTGGTGTTCTGTTTCCAAAAGGGTCCTTGAAGACGCTTATTATGATGACTGTAGCTGGTGAGCTGTAAGCTTATTCCTTATTGCTTTAGAACTATCTGCTTTCATATTAAATATTGTCCCTTTTGGAAATAAACTCTTCGCCTAAGCAAAAATATATTTAGCTGTATCTTTTTTTTCTTTACCAAAACTACCTAGTTAGAATGAGACATATTGCAGCTCATCACCTACTTATTTTATCCTCACGATAACCAATTCTACACTTGAGTCTCCCAGCTTTATAAGGCTAGAATGACACACGCTTTGAATCATTTCTTTCATTTTAGTCCAGCTCTACTGATGTGGGCCAAGATTTAGTCACCTGGGGAAGCCTCTGTAGTTTCTGTAGATGATTACATGATATGGGGAAATAAATTGTTTCCATAACATTTATTCTGCGCTAAACAGATTCTTCATACTTTCTCTTTTAAAGATCTATCATATTAATATAGCACTAAAAAGAAAGCTAATGCTATTTAAAGATGCTATTTAAAGATGCTATTTAATAATAATATTATGTGTCTAAGGAGGAAAAAAATTATATTCAGAGTCACCTTGTTTGGTTTGGGTAAAGAATATGTTCTTTCCCAGCTGATTATTGGCAGGGAGCAGAAAGAAGTCATACTTTAATAGAATATTTTTTTGCTTCTCTCTCTCTCTCTCTCTTTTTTTTTCTTCCTTCTCAGAAGCAATGATACAGAAAAAGGAAGTGCTCACATGCCTCCAGTGAGGCTTCTTTTATATAAATTGTTAAGGCATTTGGATAGATTCAACTTATACAGGAACTTCACTTTCATGCAGAGAAAACAGGTTCCTGCCCCTCCCACCCTGTATTAAGGCACGCTTAACATGATGCAGGTGGTCAAAGCTGCAGGCCAGGGAGGAGGAGCAAAAGGGGACCATGCTTGGTTCACCTTTCTCCTGGCCTAAGTGGGCCTCTGCACTCTGCGCTGTGACACTGGGGAGCACACTAGAGGTGGTCCATTCTGAGCTGAACAAAGGATGCTCATAGTACTCCTCATCGGAACTGCAAGGGTCATCATCAGGCACAGACACTGAGATGGAGGGGGCTAGGAGTCTACGCCTCTCCCCGCTGATGGCAGGTTCATGGCTGGGGAACCTGTGTAGAGGACCAACTTGATCCTCAGCCCCTTCATCTACAAACAGACACATAGGAAGAAACTGCAGGGAGAACTGGACAACACAGACACAAGATCAGACGGACGAGACAAACACCTACACAAGGACAGGAAGGGCCACAGAAGCAGCACAGCAGGATGAAGGGAAATTAGCAAGATCAAGCTGATGGAGGATGGGAGACAGTGAATGTTTCATGCCTCAGTAACTGCTGAATTCCACCTATCCCTTAAGCAAGTTTGCCATTGATCTAAGTGAACCAAAAGCATTGACAGCCCTGTGGCAAAATAAAAATCATCTATACATTGCTCTCAAACAAGTCAGAATAACCAAGGAAACATTGGAATAGAAACAAAGCATTACAAAACAAATGCATTCTTTGGAGGAAATTATTTCATGAAGGTTAACACTACTTACTCATGCTTATATCAATATATTTATAAGTTAAAAAAGAAGAAAGTTATTAGGATTTAATGCCTGTAAGATTATGAAGAAAATAGTCCTGTTTAACACATAGCCTTAATTATCTAGGATGCACAAGTAGTTAGTGTTTTGGTTAATTTAATTCTAGTTAATAACTTTAACCAGAAAGTCATTTTTAATTTCAATCCTGTTAAGAAAAATCTACAATGCATTATTCCTCTTTCCTGCCTTAATAAGAAATAAGCAGTCAGCATAGCTCTTTCTTAGGATGCTAAGGCTAATGTAGTACCTAGGGGCATCATTTTAAACCAGGTTCTGATTTGCAGGACACTGAAAGTATACTGTTTTAAGAAAGGCTCTAATATTATAAACTTGTGTTCTTATGTTTTGTTTTCCTCCTGAAAGCTTACTAGAGATACAATTAGCTAAAAATTTCTGCAGAGTCGGCTGCAGATTCATCAAGACTTTATTCCATGTAGTTTCATTTGTACCACTGGCTCTTGGCTGTTTTTCATGTTTCAAATCTCTTATTGCATATTTCTTATTGAAATGCTAAAGTAACTACTCTCATTTCTGTTCTTTCCTCTATCTTGCCCAGGAAATTTGCATTATTTAAACATATCTCCTTAAATATACAACTGTAGATCAGTCTGCTTAGCATTTGGATTCTTGTATAACTCAATGAGCACTTGGCTTCTGATGTGGTACAGACATTACATCTCAGGCCTATGTAGTGGTTGCTAAATTTGCTAATCACTATTTATTTACTTATATTGAGAAATCAATTTAAAATTTCATGACTCTCAATAATGAGAACAAAATCTATAGTATCTATCTGTACAGTTTTTATTTATATCAGATTTTAAGAAGACAAAATTATAGCATTAATTTGCAAATATACTGTATTTTTAGGACAGTAACTTATTTTTGGCAACCAAGTGCTGACAACTAGAAATAAGACTGAAATCATGAGGATACTAAAATAACATTTTGTAGAGAAAATACATTTAATCTTTCAAGCACATTATTTACTGATTGTTCCATGGAAGATGTTTCTGGATGGATGCTCAGAACTTTCTCAGCCACAATGCTTTTTATATCATGGGATAGCAGAAGCCTAAAATAACGTTTGATATTCTTAGTTCAACTCGGCACGATTTTGCAGCTGAGCAGATAATTGTCCAAGATCTGGCCTACAACACTGACTGAATCATAGCCCGGGCTTGTCACATGTCCTAGCCATTCATATTTCTCTCAGTGGATCTCTGGGGCTGTAAACTCCCCATGTATGCAAGTTACTTCTAAAACTCCTAATATGTTCAGTAGGGTACTTTCATGACCAATAAATGAAAATGGGATATGTTCCTCTCTGCTTTTCAACATTTATTTTCTGGGGGGTACATCAGACTATAGTATAAAACTAAAGAATTTCAAGCTGAGAGTAAAGGCAATACTCATTGGATGTTTTAACCTTTTGCAGATTCTGGCCCTCTCTTTCTTGTTGTCATTGTTCTTTGTGAAAGTGCCAAAATTTAAAAACAGTCCAGAGCCTTGCTACCGATCTATGGCATTAAAAAAAAATGGCAAATGGTATTTTCTGTTCTGAAAACTTTCACTCTAATCAGGAAACAACAAAAAGAACAACACAAATTTTGAAAGCTCTAGTGGAAAAAGTAGCTTCTTTGTAGTATTTGGCCTGGGACCAAGGCAACTTCAAAAAGAGTGTCTGGCAAAGTCCAATCTTCTCTTGGTACTGTAAGCTGTCTGTACTCTAAGTCTCTGTTTAAGATGTATCAGCCTAAAGTCCATCTATGTTACAAGCTCTAGAGATATGCCAGGGAAGCTACGCTTTATGGGGACCAGGGAGGGCTAAGCCAAACAGGGCACTTGATTCTAATGATAATGACAGAAGACATTAGATTCTCATTGCTTATGGTGTTGTGTATGGCAGGTGCATCTGGATCACTCCCAATGGAGATGGAAGACATAATAATTTTAAATAAATAAATAATAAATGGAATATTTATTTGTAAACTTTTTTTTCTTAAAGGAAATTAGTATAGTAGCTTGTAACAAATAACTCTCATTTGAAGATAATTTACTTCCATAGTCTCACAGTAAGAACCTTGATAAGAAACAGCTTTAGGGATGTAGTGCAACTGTGATTGCAGAATTTAGATTTGGATTTGCATTCTGGACAAGCCACTTCTCCAGACATAAACCATGACATTTTGGGCAAAGGAGTGGAAATGAATATTGTCTATCTCTGTGGGTTGCTGGGAGGATTAAATGAGAAGATATCTGTGAAAATGCCAAGCACAATGTCTGACTCCATACATCTTAGCATATGTGTCTTCAGTGTACTCAGACAAGTTGTCAGGTACCTCTGTTCTTTCCTCTCATTTAGCACATCAAAGTTGGAGTTGAGAGATACATGAAAAATTAAATTTATTTCACAACAGTTAGTTTGCTGTTTGAGGTCAGGATTGAATGCATGCATCCTTTTACTAGAAGTGTGCATGATTCTGGGGACTCCGCTTTTGCCACAGAATATTCTATTTCATTTAATCACGTGTTATGCTAAAAACAGGGTAAGTTTATACACCTTGGACTTTTGCATAGTTTTCTGCATAATTATAATCTTCAAAAATAAAGCTTACCTGGTTTCAATGGAGGAATAAAGTTTCCCTAGTTTGCTTTCATTGAAACTTTTTTTTTTTAATAAAGCATTTGAAAATTTCCACTGGGCTAATGTAAGGCTTGCCATGTAAAACCCAGCCTTGGTATGCCAGCCTCCTTTGGAGACTACATCTTGTGGAATGTTAGTGATTCGGTACTTTTTTCTTGTTGTGGCATCACAGCATATGGTTGATGGCTGCTGGCCGCACTTACATTGTTCTCCACCATTTCCAAGCCCTTTCCATTCTGCCAGCTTTTGACTGAGGACTTCTCAGTCTGCTGACTGTTACTGCTGCCCCAGAATGACATAAAGAGAAAACTACTTTCAGATGAGCGACAATTAGGTCACCACATCCATGACACAGGAAAACACCACCCTAGAATTCTGGAGCAAACCTAAAAGGGCAGAAAGAATCCTGGTTCTGTGTTCAGATTATTCCATACCTTCACAGCCTTCCAAATTCTAATAGCTCAGTCCAAATGACAACTATTATGATTAGGCCAAAAAGAAAAAGGAGGTTAATTTGAAAACATCACAATCGGTACAGTTTTGGTTTACTGTACCGTAGATCCTTTTCTAAGTGTGCAGCTTGTTTCATTTTTTTCATCAAAATCCCTTGTAAATGTTTTCTAGAATAAGCACATATCCTGGGAATTACTGATATTACATTAATTATAATAAATATTCATAAATGATAGTAATTAACGTCTTAAATTATTTTTAGTGGAAGCTTTCATGTTTCCCCTTTGGGAAAGAACAGCTTTAAAAAGTTTGATAATTAATAAAAAGAAAGTGTATCCTCAAAATCGCTGAATTAATCTAACAAAAGAGCTTTCTTCCATTTGTATAAAAGGATCAGATTGCAGCAGTCACTATACCCTCAGATTAAAGTTGCTTTGAGGGTATCACGGAGGGTAAATAATCCCCTAGATAAGGCAAAAAAATCCACCTGCTCCCTTTCCACCTGACCTGCTATAAGCAATATACTGGTGGAATTTGGGCTGAGTATTTACAAACTACTTGGTTTGAAAAACTGAACAGTTCAATCCTGTCTTGTGACTTGTCACTGATTTATTTTCTGACAAAACTAAACTTAAAAAATACGTGTATATTACTTAAGTGTGGCTTAACATAAAAGAGAAGCAGTAGTTTGTCTAGACCACAAATCTTTTACATATTTAAGGTGAGAATATTATCTGGTCTTTATAGAGGTAGAGTTTATAAAATATATACATCTATTTTTCTTAAAACTCAAAAAATGGTTATACTTTTAAAAGCAAATAATCAGAACTTCAGATAGTTCAATACCTAAAAAGTTAAAAATACAAGTTTGGCTTGAAAATAACTTTGAATTACTTTCAATAAGAGGTTAGTTGGTATTTTCCTTGAATATCTTGAAACAGCTTGAAGAAAGTAATTCTAAAATATTAGGGAACTCTGGAAAGTTGACACCTAAGTTACCAAAATGTGAAGGTGATTCTACATTTTATTTATTTATGTTTTCATTATATCCATCATATTACCCTACAGGAAGCAGCCTGGGTGAATTCTCAGATGGATGGGAGGACTCTGCTTCTTCCCCTTCTGTTCCAAATCCCATATAGAGTAGGAAGATTAAATGACTTGACCTCAAGCCGACTTTTGGAGTAAACCTACTCTGTCAACATCATATCCCTCTCTGGGTTAAGAGGATTCTCTGATGCTTGAAAAGCTTTAAGTAGGAGCTTAAAAACATTTTCCACGGCCTGAAGGAGGTACAAGGGTCATGTCAGGCTTCCTGCTGCATTCAGAGTGAAATCTAGGCCACTGACCCCAGCTGACCATTGCTTACTCTCACACTCCTCCACTGCTCTACTCTTTCTCACTACCCATCAGCCACGGACCCCCTTCAGTTCTTGGGTCACTTCATCTTCTTGGGCACCTGAGTGCCCTTGTGCTTTTTTCTATCTTTGTTTGGCCAACACTTCCTCCTCATGCTACTGGTCTCAGCTACTTAGCCATCCCCTCACCACCCAATAAAATAAGGTTTCTCTTGTAATATTTTAAAGCTCCCTATTCTTTTCCTTTTCAATGCTAATCCAATTTGAAATTATTGGTAAGCTTATTTATTGGATTTCTGTTCTCCACTAGATAGTGTACTATTTATTTATTTATTTTGAGATGGAGTCTCGCTATGTCACCAGGCTAGAGTGTAATGGCACCATCTTGGCTCACTGCAACCTCCGCCTTCTGGGTTCAAGTGATTCTCCTGCCTCAGCCTCCCGAGTAGCTGGGATTATAGGCGTGCGCCACCATGCCTGGCTAATTTTTGTATTTTTAGTAGAGACGGGGTTTCACCATATTGGCCAGGCTGATCTTGAACTCCCGACCTCAAGTGATCCGCCCGCCTTGGCCTCCCAAAGTGCTGGGATTACCGGCTATAGTGTACTCTTTAAAAGCAGGGATCATGTCTGTTTTGTTCACTAGTATATACTCAGAATTTGAAGAGTACCTGGAACATTGTAGGGCTCAATAAATATGTGCCCAGTGAATGGATAAACATAAGGTCAAAAGGAACTTTTCAAACCTATAAATTACAAGATTAAATCACATTAACTAATAATCAGTGGCTGCTATGAACTGATTATTATCCCCAAAGTTTCTTTTATTCCTCAGAAAAATTTAGTTTGTTTATTATTTCAGGCAGTAAATTGGAAAAAAAAAGGGCTCAATTTAAGAAAGAAAAACCTTGCTAAAATAAATTTAGGTTTATAAATCTGTGACAAAATAGAATTATATTAGAGGTGATAATATGGTTCACTAATTCAAATTTTTGTATTTAGGAAATCAAAGAATATTTTAAATGAACCTAATTACAAATGATAAAAAGACAAGTCTTTTAAAATAAATGTTCTTCAGTCTTTAACACAGTAAAAAGGAAAAATAAATGAATAAACACTTTTAAAATTCTGGTTTTAATATATGAAAACTAAGTAATGTTGAAACAACAATGGAGCCTTAGTTCTTCTCTGCCTTTTCCTGTAACTCTCAAACAATAAACAAAGGTTAACTGGCCTAAGTCGGAGAACCAGTAATGGTTTCCTTTTAAGTAGTGCCTTCATCTCAGATTCTGAATGAAAATTCTTCAAAGGCATCTTTCTGTTTTATCAATGAGAACTGAAAAGCTAACATGACATTCCATGTTGAGTAAGTTCATAAAAAGATCCATGGACAATAACAGGTCTCAACAGGAAAGAATCATGAGCTTAGCTTCCAGTTCAATGCTCTCAGTATCAGATTCATTCATTAACTTCTTCATTTATTCATTAATATTTATTAAATTTTCTATGAGTCAGGCCCTGGGGAAGGTCTTGGCAATATAACAGTGAGCAAAACAGAGGTAATTCCTGACACTTTCATAAGGAACTGTTGATTTCATTGATAAATCTGACCCCTACTATTATGGAGATTACATTTATATTTATTTTAATTTTTGTTCAGTCACTTACAAGATAGAATTGTATCTTCCCTGTTAAAGCATTCTAAAGTGAATGGGTTCTGTACAGTTATTTTAGCAACTGAACACAAAATTCTTTTCCTTAATCAAGCAGATTTCTTTTTTATTTACCAAATTCCTCTACTTTTGCTTTTATAAAAATAAGTGATTATTTATTTAAAGTCTTTGTTTCTTCTTCATTATTTGAAACAGATAGATCCAAAGCTTGGTCACATACTAACCAATACCAAAGTCCAGAGCTTTTTGATTGAAGTTTATTGTTCACCCTTTATCAGAAGACAAACCCTGAAAAGTCCAATAGGCCTTACCTTCCTCCACTGTGACAGTCTGTTCTGAGGCAGGTGATGGGGGTGGAGAAGGAGGCAGATTAGCTGTTTCTTCAGCTGCTAAAGATCAAACAATGGAAAAATGAGATGCAATAATTAATCCTTTTAGGCTGGTAGATGTGTAGGAAGTTCTGCCATTTGTAAAAAGACCTCTCTATAAAATTCAGAAAAAGATTCAATAGTAAGCCGCATTTGGTTTATTTTTAGGCCCATTACCTGATTCATGCATTTTTGAAAAACTAAAAAATAAGACAAGCATTTGATATTTTAAAAAAATGATTTTATCATCTCTAGAAAAACAGATTAGAGATGCCTGCTAAAATTCCATCATTAATCTCATTAATGTGTCTACCTGTTCAATTAATAAAATATTTCATTTTGGCCCTAATTTACCATATGAAAACACACATAGGCAGGCAGGCGTTTTTAGTCTGGATTCAGCTACTGACTGAAAAAACTATTAGAACGCTCTATTGTTCAACTGCTCAATCTGGAAACGTGTTATCTTGATCACTCATAGTTATTTTAGGGAACATATTTTTTAAACAACCTTTTGTTCACTGAGTCTAATTTCAAAACCCATCTTCTGTATGTATTCTCAGAAACGGAAAAATAAGCTTTCATAGCCTGAGTGAACTTTCAGACAAAAACCATGCGCTGAGTAAACTTCTGGTCTTAGCAATCAATACACATGAAGAGGAACCAGAGAAAAAGATTCTAAAAGATGTAATTAATTTACAGTTAATGTAAGTTTTATTTTTCAAGACACTTACATGATTTGTGATCCCCTCATATGACAGAAATTGCAAAAGGAAATATTTCTCATTTAAGGCCAGTGGTTAAATCTATTTTAAATATTAGGGGAATTTCAGCTTCATAAAGTAGTTATTAGAGGGAGCTTTGGGATGACAGGTGACTTTTTAGTTCCTTACCCTATGGGCTTCTGCATGGCGTATTTTAAGATTTCAAGTTTTAAAAAATTGAGTTTTCTTTTCTTTCAAGGAATAAAAGTGAACAATAAACTGAAGGTTAATGTTTTAGATTAGATAATTCTTTCTCTATGTGTTTTAAGAGAAAAATAGTCCTTAATAATTAAAAAAATCCACAGTACTGAAAATACTGAGTGTATTATAAATTATTATTCTGGGAGGGCAGATTATTTTTATTACTTACTTTTTAATAGACAATTAAAGGAATACTGATAAAAAAATCAAATATCATGGATATATTAGACTGTAAGAGAGGGAAATGGATATGTACTATTTTTAGGCCTTTAAAACGATACCTTTCTATGACTCGCGTGTATATACCTGTGAAATAAATATATATATTGAATTTAAGAGAGTCTCCTTTCTTGTATCTCTTTGTGTATATACATCCATCTCTCTATCTGCCTATCTGTCTGTCTATCTATCTATCTATCTATCTATCTATCTATCTATCTATCAATCTATCTATCTATGAGTAGGGGCAGCAAGACTTTGGCTGAGAGTGTTTCCTTTGGCAAGCGTGCGTTAAATGACTTGCCTGGCCTGGAGGCCATTTGTCTTGTTACTAAGGGAGAGAGCAGCACTCTCTCAGCGCCCTTAGGTGAACCAAGTGAAGTTCAGTACTTCATATAAGATACAAAGTCACTCACGATTATAACAAAGCTCTGGCTATAGGTTTTGTGTAGTCAGTTCAAGAAGACCCAAACAAGGCTACAGTATAATCATTCACCAAAACCTGTAAAGGAAATAATCATCTCTTATGAAAGTTTTAGTATATTATCCTTATGGGTGGAGGTCATGAAATAATGCATTGGCTTTATTTTAATAATAACTATTTCTAGTTGTCTGGAAAATGAAAAAATTAAGGGCCACTTAGGGAAAAGTCTAACTGTAAGCTCACCACCCTAACTAAAGACTATGCAAACACTACAACAAACCAGTGGAAAAAGATGAAAATAGGTGCTACTGCATACCCAGTCAAGGTGTCTGATGAATGTTACATGTAAGGATGAAGTACAAGATATGGCCTATCTTTTGAACCTGAAGACTTTATCCTGTGATCAGGGTGCAACAGACACAGTCCCTAACCTGAGAATCTTCTCATTTACCTAAAGGCAGAGCTGCAGTCTGGTCTTTATGTTGAGCTTCTTTCTCTTGTTCACCTTTCAGGACTGCTACAGCCTCAGCAGTGACTACTTGAACTATCCTTGCAGACACCTCCTCTGTAATAAACAGTAACAAAATAAAATATAATGATGAGAAGTCTGAGAAAGCAAAGAGGAAAAGTAACCAAACAGTATAGTGGATTAGAATTTCATTTTCTTCCCCCTAAAAAGTACAACATAATTTTTTAATTGCAGAGAAAACATAAACACATATATACAAAAAAGAAGAAGAAAAGAAGTTGGTATTCTAGGAGCTAAGCTAAGCAAGCAAAATGAGCACAGAACTGAGAAAAAACACTTACATGGTATTTGAACATGTTTTTGGCTTCAACAACAGAAATTTATTTTCAACTCTGAAGTCTATGACATCTCTGTTATATAATGAATGTTTGTATCCCCTGCCCCCAAAGTCATATGTTGAAGTCCTAACCTCCAATGTGAAGGCAATTGGTACTTTATTTTGTAAAAGCTGTTTACAAAAATAGAAACAATTTAATTTCTTTATACCTAGTAAAACAAATTCAAGGAGAGAATAGAGGATTCATTTTGAATTTAACTTAAATTTGTTTTATAGTTTTCTTATACTATTCTAAAAATGTAATTTATATAAGCTTATGTGCTTGATTTGCAGAAATACCATTATTTAAAATCTGAAAATCTATTTGTGGTTAAACAGCATTACCCAGGATCAGTGAAAATAAGATAAATTATAAAGAATCTGGAAAGATGAAGTTTTAATGAAATACATGGCAATGATATGTCAGATGGTCTCTTTCTAAAGAACTAGTATTTTTCTAGATAGTTGATGTTTTAAAGATCTTTAAAGCCATATGACATAAAATCATCTTAGTTTCATTTTTTTAAAAGGAGGGCTCAAAATTAAAATGATCGGTCTGTGAGATGCCAAATAACTAGTTTTTAGCGTCCCTGACTATTATAATATTCTTTCTCCTAAGCAGAACAATGGAAGAAATAACAAACACATAATCACAAAACTTTCTAACAGTCATGAGTGAATGACTAACGGAAATATATCAACTCATTTAGTGGTATGAATGAAGGAAACATACTCACTTTCAGACCTGCTCAGCTATCTGTCTATCTAAAATACATCATTGTAATTCCATTCCTGATTATAGCTGGAAGCTATGCAACAAGTGATTAGCCACAATTGAGCAACATCCACCTATCTATCTGTCTGTCTGTCTGTCTGTCTATCTATCTAATCTATCATCTATCTACCTACCTATCTGCCTGCCTACCTACCTATATATCTCATAGACCATGTTAGATATTGCGATAGTTTGCCTTTAGAAGATGACTATTTTATTTCTAAGAGATAATACTATCTTATTAGCATATTTGTTTTAGTGTTGGAATAGAATTTTTCACAGTTACACCAGTTAAATAAATAACATTAACAGTCATCAAAGCATTATGAGGAAGATTATCTGCTATGCTACTCAGTGAAGAGGGCAATAGAGAAGGAAGGGCTGTTTGTTTTCATAAAGCCAGGCTGCTGGGTGGGGTTTCTCTGAACATTCTCTGAAAGGCTGGGCTCCTAAAGTGATGTTTTTTTAAATGGGAAAGAGTACACCAAAAGGGCTACAGAAAATTAAATTAGCTGTAAAGATAGTGCTTAGACTTCTAAATTGTTTAATAATGTTACAAAAAGAATTATTCTAGGTTTTGAGAATTGCCACTTACATATATTAATTTTTAATGCAATTAAAATATTTAAAAATCAGTAGAGTGAGGTAGCTTCTTCTAGCACCCCAGTGATTTATGGAAAAATTGAGTGTAATAAAGAGGTGAAACAATCATGGCAGAAATTGGAAGATATATATATATGACCTTTGTGTCTTCTGGATCATTCTTGCATCTTTCTATTAGCACGTATGCAAACTGTAGTATCTTCCTATGGCATTTAGTACATCTCACATGGAATTGTGCTGGTTCACATGGCTTATCTCCCACACTATGTAAAGTTTCCCAAGTCGAGGACTCTCTTCTGTCATTGTCACAATTCTAACTTTTAAGTTCAGGGGTACATGTGCAGCTTTGTTACAGAGGTAAACTTGTGTCATGGGGGCTTGTTGTACGGATTATTTTATCACCCAGGTATTAAGCCTAGTGCCTATTAGTTATTTTTCCTGATCCTCTCCCTCTTCCAGTCCTCTACCTTCCAATAGGCCCCAGTGTGTGTTGTTCCCCTTGATGTTGATGTGTCCATGTGTTCTCATCATTTAGCTCCCACTTATAAGTGAGAACATGCAGTATTTGGTTTTCTGTTCCTGTGTTAGTTTGCTGAGAATAATGGCTCCATCCATGCCCTGGCAAAATACATGATCTTGTTCTTTATTATGGCTGCATAGTATTCCACAGTGTATATGTACCACATTTTCTTTATCCAGTCTATCATTGATGGGCATTTAGGTTGATTCTATGTCTTTGCTATTGTGAATAGTGTTGCAATGCGCAATCCTTGAAGCTTCTCTTATTGAGCTTTATTCAGATTGGATGCTTAACAAAACTTTTTTTGACAGAATAGAAAATTAATATGAAAGGTTTTGTTCATAATATTTACAAAAATTCAGAAATAATTCATGCTTGTTACTATAGTTAGTAACCTTAAAACCTCAAATTATCTTATTTATTATTAAGTATTTGATATATATATCAAAACAGTATTTCTTAAATGGGGGTCCTGCATTCTTGTTTAACTATTGATAAGTATTTTTAGGGTCTGAGAGTGTTTTATATGTATTCATTTTTTTTAGATTGGGAAGATAATCCAAAATAAATAAGTATCCATTGGTTATATGAGCAAATTATAACTGAGCAACTCTACATTATTTCAGTATTTTTCTTTGGGATTGTATTTTAGCATACAGTTTTGATACCATGGAGAATTATTTTAAGTGTTGAGAGCTAATAAGAAAGGATAGGTGGATTTAATACATAAAGGATGCATTCATACAAGTGTAGCCCAAATAACATTGTGGTACACTGTATAAATAGACTTTGAAAATAGTTGAAACAGAGACAAAAGGAGAATAGAAGTATTACTTGTCTCCAGTTCAGTATAGAAATGTCCAACTTAAACAAAGGCACTGTATCAGCCAGTACTAATCGTGAGTGATAATTTAGTTTCAGCAAAGCAGTATCATTTATTGTAGATGGGAAGCAGCAGAGAGTTTGAATTTTACTGGTTTTGTTGTTTCAGAGAAAATGAATTTATAAGTGTGTTTATGTCCCATAATGGAATTAGAACTCATGAATAAGTTAATTTTATTTTTGTATATGTTTAACCAAAAGTTGTAAAAAAAAATCCAAGGAAGAATTGGTAAATTTTTTCTTCTTTGAAGGAATTTAAGAGAATTTGAGAAATATTATTTTAGCATAGTCAAACAAGTTATTGGCTTAATTGACATATTATCTTTAAGACTTTTTGGAGAATAATATTGTTAAACTTTTTCAAATAGGGCCTGACACATTTTATAATATAAAGTTCACAGTGAATTTAGGAAAACAGGAGCCTAAGATTGTTCTGGGAATTTCAATTGGTCCAATTAATTTAAAATCTTCCTGTAAGTAAGGGCTGTCATCAGCAGAGATAGAAGCATTCTTAAGGAAGGAAGAGATGGGCTTCTCTCACTGGAAGCCTCATCAGCAAATCTACTGGGTGAGCTTCATCCTTATAGCATGGCTCCTGGGACAGGAGCAAATTCACTCAGAGTTTGTGTAAAGTTCAGGGAAGATTAATGGTAAACGTTCCAAACAAACTTAGAAGACAAGGAAAGACAGTCACAAAATCAGACCTATAAAAATATAAAGGTAATGATTATGATGTGTGTGATTATATATGTAATTTCTTCACTGATTCTACATTTGTCTATTAAATGCCTCATCCATCCATCCATCCATCCATCCATCCATCCATCCATCCATCTAGTCTTTCTATATATTTAGGGGATTACTGATTGCTGTTTTTTTACAGCACACATCAGAGGGAATCTCACAGACTTTAATTCAGGAAAATGTGGGTACAAATTCCAGCATTGCTACTTTCTAGTTATTTCATACTATGAAATGTACTCAGTCTCATTTGCTTCGATGCCTTATCCATAAAATGGAAATAATTTTAGTACCTGTCTCAGAGGGTGTTGTGGGGACTCAATTACATAATTATATAACAGGCCTGGCACATATTTATATAACAGGCCTGGAATACAAATAAAATAAAAACTTCTAGATAGTCCTTCACCAGCGCATCTTTATTTTCCCCTAGTCATGTATTTTTCTGAGTCTTCTACTTTAATATTTCTACTTTAAAGAAAGAGCAATAGTGATATGCACTAAAGGTCAGCCCAACTAGGCTATTGTTATTATAACCATCTGAAAATATAGTTAATCCAATATCACTGATGTTGATGGCTATGTTAATGGACAAGCGAAGTATTTTTTTTCCAAGGCAAAGATATGAGAGAAGTAAATATTGTCTTTGTTATTTATTTTCTGGCTTCACACCCAGTTTCCTGGATGCATAGGTCCTGGGCTACCATCTGCTCAAGATTCCGTCCAGCAAGTCCCAATTCAGGACTGTCTATTCTGGACAGTGCTCTAAAAGGTATGATAATCCTGTCTAATTCTGAAGACAATTGGTGACATGAAAAATTCTCTTTGAAGTAAGAGATTAGACTACATTTTAATTTTTCATTGCTTATTTTTCCTACCTTCTATTCCTTTTTATATTTCCTATTCTTTTTTTCTTGCTTTTTGTTTCAAACATATGTGTGAAGTCATAACCAGGACTTAGTTGTTAGAAGATTAAAGATGAATCTAGATTACACATAAATTGGGGAATTATTATTCATTATATGTAATTGAAAGGTAACACCGATCTTCATAGCTGAAAATATTAAACAAACATAAAACTGCTTATTGTAATCTGATATTTTGAAAGGCTCAATTATCTTTCTTTTGAACTTATAAAATGTTCTGGCACTGGACATTTTTTAGTTTATGTTAGAAATTATCTTAGTTAATAAGTGTATACAATATGTTTTTCTATTCTTTCTCTTGTGAATGTTCCATTCTGTCTTTTGTGAATGAATGTCAGGGTTTTGATGTAATTAACAGTAGTTTTTGCATTGCAGTAAGACCCTTACATTGGTATTTGAATGTTAATTTGTTATTATTTTATCGGTAGTGTCAATATGATAATGAGACAATTTCTATAAGTAATAAGAAATATTATAACATGCCTGTAAAGTCATGTCATGGCTATGCATGAGTGACAACTTGGATCTGCTCACAAATCAATTAGAGGGAAAACATTAAAAAGGAACCTTTCTAAGTAAAATTCATCTCATAATTTCTAAAAATGCTATTGGTTAAAGGCTGATAAGAATAAAGGATTTAAATATTTAATCCAAGCAACAGAGCAATAGATGATAGCAGATCATCACTATCCAGGTAAACATCTGAAGATAAAAAGTGAAATCTGTCTTGAAAACTTTTCCTGGGAAACAAAGATGGGGTCAGTATTTAGAAAAGAGAATCAAAGCAGTCCTCTGGAAACAAATAATATCTTTTCTTGGTATTAAGGAAACATATTAGTGGAAACACATACAGGAGATTAATAAGTATGAGAAACTAATTGAGAAATGCTGTCATCCACCAAAAACTACTTGAAGAAACCCAAACGGTATCATGTTAAGCTACTTACATCTCACCTAACAAATGAATAAACATCACACTGTCACACAACATTATTAAGCAACCTTGTATAACGAGTTGTTACAGTAGGCACTTTCATTTCTTGTTGATGTTATTTAATACACATATTTACACATTGTCCAGATGGGAAAACTGGCAAAATAATGGATAAAGATATGCTTGTCCCATTTAGACACTGTTATGATTTACATCAGTATCTTATATAAAAGTAGGTTCTAGTGTCAGAACACCTGGGATCAAATTCCGTCTCCATCTCTTACTAGCCAAAAGACCTTGGTTAAGTAACAATCTCTCTAACCTTCAGATTGTACATCTGTAAAGTGGGAATAAGCGTAGTATTCATCTTTTGGTGTGTTGTGGCAATTAAATAAAATAATATAAATCAAGTGCTTATTTAAATTAGGTACCACTGTTTTAATCATTCTTGATGTTCTGTTATGAACATCATTTGATTGACAAAATGTAGGTAAGATCTGAAAGTTTTTGTCAGACACTGAGATGATTCTGTCACTTTTACCAATGAGTACCTCCTTGCTTAAATGTTGGGCCACTACTGGGACCCTAACAGACAATACATCAGGCTCCTGCCACTTATTATTTAAACTAAAAGGTACATAAGGTAAATTTTGCTTTACTGTCATATCATACTACTCAGCATTTATAGCCATCATGACCCTCTGGTTTTTTCCCTAATACTGATTCATGCTGCACCACTGCCATGCTCTTCTGATCACACTATTTGCCACAACAAAAATTTTAAGACAACCTCAGGCTTTGCTTTTAGCACATTTTAAAGTTATTGTGTTATATTTATCTATCAATATTGCTTGGTTGATTAATAATAAGAGCAATGGAGATGAAACCTTTTCAATGATCCCAGAAGTTTCAACTTGTTTCTGAGTGATATATAACATTGTTGGTAGACCCATAAGTTTGATTTTGAATTCGCACCCTGTAGTTTTTCAGCAGGACCAGCTATGATTACTTGAACGTGCAAAGGTTCACCAATTAGACTGTGAACAAAAAAATCCAAGCACCTTGGCATATGCTTGAGAACATATTTTTGTTGATTTCTTTCAGGTTGTTAAGAGAAAAGTAAGAGACAGTGCCTGTAAATTCAACCATATGGAATATAAAAGCCTGTAAATGTTTTAAGAATCTTTGGTATAATAATGTTGTGTTCAAAGAAAACGACAAATAAGCTTACCGTACGCTTGTGGAAGAAGGAAAACAAAACAATTTTAGACAGAATGCTCCTGTCAAGAAAAGGTTTTTCTCAGTAGGGTACAGAATGGTTTCCTAGGAAACCGATGCTAATTGCTGCTGCTGATGGAAACTAATCAACAAGGAAAGCACTGTGTAGTTTGAAGCACTCTGCTAAACAAAGACCCTAGACGAATTCACAAAAATAGGGGAAGAAGAAAAGTTCTTTGCTTCTACTCCTTGCTCAATTTGGAGAGTAAATGGTTCCTCTGAAACTATTTCCTGTAATCAACTGATGATGAAGGAAATTAAAGAAGCAAATTGTTGGGTTTTTATTTGTTTGTTTCCCTGGCACCTTTGCATTAATTAGAGGCCAGCATTGGCCTGTCTCACCCTAGACAGACTTCTATTAATCTCAGGGGTCACACTGGCCAACATTGCAGCTACAGATCTTTGCCCACCAGCTTTTTTTTTTCCCAGATATTTCTTCTAAAGATTTAGTGATTAAAACAAGGATCAATTTCGTTTATGGGGAAAAATGCATTTGAGGTGAAGTTAGTTAACAGAGACAAATGCATTTAAGATAAAAGAATTATGATGGCACAAAATTTGGCTCTGATGGGTACTTAAATTTAAGAGAATTTATTTTGCACCTGCTATAGACAATGGAGCTATTCTTAGTCACTAGGGGTTATACAAAGATGAGTAAGATATGGTATTCCTACATTTAAATTGTGTTTAAAGGGGGGCAATCTTGTTGAAGGACATGTTTTATTTTTCTTCTTCAAGATTTACTAGTAGTGGCCACAAATTTTGACTGATCCCGCCACAGTCACTCATATGGTCCTCTTCTGAAATGGATTTACAAATTGGTAGACTAGGATTGTGAGTACAGTGTATAATCATAGGAGAATTTTCCCTCTCTTGCTCTTTTTTTTCCTCTACCTCCACGTACATGCTCAAACCCCACAATCTTGTTTAGATTATACCTTAATGTACTCAAATGAAGTCTTTAGAGTTTAATAGAACTGGCCTAGCATTTAAATTTGGTCAAGGAGGAAAATGTAGTAAATTAATACTATTATCAGTGAAAGGACACCACAGGTTAAAAACACTACATTATGGAGTCAAAGGTAATTAGAAAAGCACAGATCAGAGATAGTACCTACTGGAAAATGTTGCTTCTAATTTTAAGTTCCCAGCTGAAAGTAGGGAAACAGAAAACACATTTAAGCAGAAGAAATATGGTAAGCCAATATCGTTACAATTTAGCTTTATATTTATCATGTTCTAGTTAAAGTTTTCTGCTGCTGGTGGTTTTGGGGGTGTCCAATGGAGTAATGTATTGCATGTTTATGTTGTTCGTAGCCCATATATTACACATTTACTAATTAACTAAGCTTGTAATATTTTATCAATCTTAACTTGAGAAAGAGAAATTTCTAGAGAGGTTTGCTCCCCTGAAATTTTCAAATAGTTTTAACACCAATAAATTGAATCCAATCATTAAGGCACTGAGGGAATTGACAGTACTTTTGGAACTTTGAAATGTTCTGTTTGGCATCTCGTCAAAACTGTTACAATTGTACTACTCTTTGTAGATGTGGGGAAATTGGATTATTTTCTCTCCTTCATTAAGTCTTAAAATACATCACATTGCTAAAGGAATGTAGCATGATACATTTTAAATATTAGTGGGAAAATAAAATATCAATAAAACAAAGAGACCTTGAATAAATCCACCCCAAGAAAGAGTAACTGTGAGATAAACAAAATATAAAATATAGTGTGTTTGTGGAAAAGCAATTGTGTGTGTGTGTGTGTGTGTTTATGCACATGTTAGTACTCATGCACATAGAGGTCTGTCCATGCTTTTAAAGTCTCATCTGTACATGGATACCTCACAGGTCTTGGGCACAAGGAGCAAGGCTAGGGCTTCTTATGGAGAAATCAATGCTTCTATAGCTGCAAAACACAGGAATGCCAATGCTGGCCTGAGACAGAGGATATAATGGAAAAAAAATTCTACATTCCAAAAAGATGTCATTGGAATAAACTTTTGAAATTAAGTTCTCTATATACCAAGAATAGTCTTTACTAGTTACCTCTGTAAACACAGATCTTTCTTCTAGGAGAGACTATATTTGTTACAATAAAATGGTAAAGATCAGCAGCTTAGCTAACTTTTGTTTGATCCTTCTCTCTCATCCCCAACATAACTTAGAAATCTTTGGAGGCCTTGTGACCTAGATGCATATGGAATTTAGGAACCATGTGATGGGAAAAATCACTTTGTTCAAAATATATCATAAGGTACACTCAATGGTCACATGGAAAAACCAACATGACTTCTGCATAATTAGATTTCACTTAAACCTCCTTCCCGTCCTATCACATTTCTAACAATTTGCAAATAGCAGCAATCATCAACCTTATCTGCTTTCTTCTTAGCAAGTTTCTCATTAACTATTAATGTTGTAAATAAGTGATTGTTCATTTTCTATACCTGCATATTTTATATCATTACAGCTACAAAAGTATTGTCCACAAAGATTCTCTTTACACAAGCACTTGAAACGACTTGGCAGACTTTAAAAGTCAATATTAAATAGACATGGTAGTTCTTTGTAATTTTCAAATCATAACTGAATATATAATCAGATAATCATGTTTTAGTAATCTTATGGGGGGAGGTACAGTGAAATCAATTACACTATGAACTTCTGAAAACTGAAATACCTACTTAAAAAAAAGCAAAAGAAAGTAAAGTAAATTTGAACCATCCTACTATTCTTTCTTTAATAATGCTGTAAAATAAAAGCTCAGTCACAACCCAAGAGAAGGGGAGCAACTTCACTGGAAAAATTCTAACTATGTAAAATTGATGATAGTTAAAATACTTTTTGCCAGACCTGTAAGTAGCAAAATCAACAGACTTTGCAAATCTTCTTTTTACAGCAAGAAGTGTAAGGTCAATGTCATATTTGTATTTCAATGCCATTATGATAGTAAAAAGCAAAGACTTTAATAGAATTTTAAAATTTCTTCATGCCAAAAATATTCTAGAATAAAGATGATTTCTTTTAGATTCTGTATTGATAAATGCATCCCATAGAAAATATTATTAAATACATTTTTCAATTTTATTTCTTCATTATGTAAGACAAATAAAAAACAAATAATAATTTCAAATGCACCTTGAGAAATTTGCAAATAGCATACAAATCTTTAGAAAATATCTCTGGGATGTTTGTTGAAATAAAATTTTACATTGATGATTTTGCTTCAATGTTGTTTATTCATGCCAATTTCTATAGCTGCATCTCTCCACTGTATTGCTTCTCATTGATACCAAGCACACCTCTAGGAATACCTTCAAAGCATGAATTCCATCTCTATTATACCTATATTTGCCAAAGAACTCACTCTTTACTTGAAGACAATGAAGTTCTATGTCAGAATAGAAATGATATCTAGGAGCATAAAACTGTAACTTGTTATTGTAATAGCTCTGGTTGTCCTATTGTAGGAGCCCAGCAGAAAGAGAAAGGTAGATAAAATTTGATGGGGTGGTAGAGTTGAGAAAAACGTAAGAACAGGATGCTATCTAGGTAGGTAGCCTGATATAGGGCAAGGAAATTAAGCTTTGTAATGGGATTTATGGTGGGATTTTAGGCATATGAGCATATGACTGCTGACTTAAAGAAAATGAAGAGATGGGATTGGGGAAGCAGATAGAAAAGTGCTGAAGTCATGTTTCATTTACTTTCTAATTCTGCATAGGGCCAGTGGCAGGTTGGCAGATATTACTATACCCATATAACCTACTTGGTCTACAAAGACAGAGCTTCATTTGGAATGAGAATCACAATCTTATGGAATAGATATGTGGGGCTTGCTGAGGATATGGAAAATCAGATTTCATTAAAAGGCCCTGAAATTTTCAGGAAAATATTACAATGAAAATTCAATTTACTATGATAATATACGAAAAATATATTATTTTCTTCCCAACATATAAGGAAAATTTCTAAATCAGGACTTGTGCCTTTGTTTTTCAAAATGAAATTACAATTTCAGTATTTCACGTACAGCAGCCCTGATCATGAAGCAGTTGACCAATTCTTGGTTCTAAGAATATGCCTAAAAATAGCTTGGTTTCTCAGATTCCTTTCCTTTCCCTTTGCTAGTTTATCAGTCATTTTTCTCCCAACTTTTACAGAGACCACCCCCTCCAAAAATATTTTATGTGAGTTTGTAGTTTGGGTTTGTTTTCTTCCAAAACAACTGTAAAAGTAAAAACTCTCATGAAACCAGAGAACTTTGTTGTTTTTGCTCTTTTTCTTGGACAGTTCTGAAATGCACACATGAAACAAAGGCAGGAATGACATGATCTGAAAACAACTAGAAGGTGATCAAAAGCTATAGGAAGAGAAGTATGGTTTTAATACAATCATTATGTTAATTAAAGTGTCTTACCTGAAATTTTATAGCATAAAATACAAGAAATACCTCAACATTTTAAATAGAGTTTAGAGTGTCCAAAATACTCTTTAAAGAGCAAATTTCATATTTTCATTTTCCCACAGAACTGGTAAAGAAAACCACTTTCTATTTACATACTGTAGTTTTTCCACATTCAGTTGCATCAAAGAACACAGGCAAAAGTTGAAACTTGCCATTATTCAAGCCTCAGGAGACTCAAGCATTTCTAGTTAGAATTGAAGAAATGCAGGATATTATAAAATTTACTTTAAAAATAAGTATAATTTGGGGGAGTTTTTTTTCTTCACATCAAAAAAAATTAAATTCAAACTTATCTAGTAATTCCATCATAAGATGATAAATTGCCAGCTAGAGTAATTTAAGTTCACCCTTAAAGAGTGAAATACAACTAGAAAGGAAACCTGTGTCACCAAAATAGCCAACTCCTTGAGCAGTATTTTTGATGTTGTATTAGGATCATATAAGAAAGTTAAATGTGGTCTGTAGAGCATTTCATAACACATTTTTCTTCAGGATGCAGATGACAGCAGGCAACTACTGTTATCCCAACTGAATGAACTTCTTCTCTCGTTATCCTCTTGTTATTCCTCTACTGTTATCCCAACTGAATGAACTTCCTCTCTTAAAATGTGATTGTTGTTAAGTGGCTACTATATTTGCCTCAAACTCAATCATTTGCTTCTTTTCTTACAGCAATCAGGATTTACAAAGAATTAGATGAGAACTGGCCTGGAGAAAATAAATATCTTACATGCGTTGTGATCTACACCAAGTTAGTGCAATATTTGGAGAAAAAGCCACTTTTCCCAGGTCAGCATTTGTGTTCCAGTAAAGCTCGAAGGAAAGCAAGTTTATTCCAATTATTTTAATGCTTTAGTCACAAATCTCTATTTTTCAAGCTGATGAGAAAAACAACCAAAGCCAATTTTTAAAGAAAGACATAAATAAACATGAGCTGAAGATGCAAAATGCAACAAGGAGAAAAAGTATCCAGTGAATTGATTTATTTTTTTAAAGTGGTTATAAAAGTAAGTTAATAATTATTATTACTACTATTAGTCTCCTCCTTGGAGAAGAATTTCACTAAACACTGAAATACTTAATGATTAGATTTAGAAAATGTAAATGGGAGCATTTTCATTCAAATATGTCAAAGGAAAAGAAAATTATGGATCACAGGAAGCTTTTTATTAAGTGAAAAATGAAAACTAAAATGAAACTAAGGAATTATATTTAACTGAAATCACAATATTTTCCTAATGTATAAATTTCCTAATTTGATATGAAAATGTTGTTTACTATCTAAGAACTCATTTGCAAATAATTTTATACACTCAAAGATGAAGCAGAGAAAATAAAGGGCATTGGTGACATTTGGTCTTCAAAAATAGGATACATAATATCTTTCCAAGACGATACTGGTATATTCCTTTAAAGGAGGCACATATTAAATCCATGACTTAGAATATCCAAATGCTTTAAGATTGCCCATTTGTCAGAAATGAGACTTACTTGAGCTCCTGACCTAGAACAGTGCAGCAATCCTTATTTATAGTCAGAGGATCAAAAAAGACATGCATTATAGAGTTCCATTTACAGAATATTTCGGTGGCATTTTCAACCCAAACCAATTATTACACTGGCCTCAATTCTACTTTAGAAATGAACATGAAAAATTTTTCTGTATCTATGTATTTCTTAACCATTAGATTATCTTTTAGAAAGTTCATTTATCTGGACTTTTCATATTATTTTCAGCTCAGTAATTTTCATCATCAAGAAAATATGTCCAATTCGATATCTTACCACTATCTTCAGCCAAAGATATATTTTCTTTACTCCCAACTCTCACTCCCAATTTCAGAACAAGTCAAGTCTTCCACCATATACTTTCACTACAGTATTTTGGAGTTCCTACCTAATTTCTTTCTGTTCTAACTGACAGTTCTAAAGTTCTTACTTTGAATCTAGACTGTTTTCAGTTTCTTGATTACCTCTTCATTCTCAGTTTTCCTTTCTTTTTTTCTTTTTCTTTTTTTTTTTTTTTTTGAGATGGAGTCTTGCTCTGTCACCAGGCTGGAGGGCGGGGGTGCGATCTCAGCTCACTGCAACCTCCACCTCCTGGGTTCAAGCGATTCTCCTGCTTCAGCCTCCTGAGTAACTGGGACTACAGGCATGCACCACCAAGCCTAGCTAATTTTTGTATTTTTAGTAGAGATGGGGGTTTCACAGTGTTGGCCAGGATGGTCTCGATCTCCTGACCTCATGATCTGCCTGCTTGCCTCGGCCTCCCGAAGTGCTGGGATAGAGGCGTGAGCCATGGTTTTCCTTTCTAATATAGTCTTTCCTGCAAATTTATTGTTCACAATATAGTATAAATTTTGTAGACCATTTTGTTTATGTGATTTCCATTCTCACAACTATATATGGATACTCTCTCTTCTTTTTTTTTTTGTTTGAGACAGGGTCTCACTTTGTTGCCCAGGCTGGAGTGCAGTGGCATGATCTGGCTCACTGTAACCTCTACCTCCTGGATTTAAGCAATTCTTGGGCTTCAGCCTCCCAGGTGGCTGGTATTACAGGCATGTGCCACCATGCCCAGCTAATTTTTGTATTTTTAGTAGAGACAGGGTTTCACTATGTTGGTCAGGCAGGTCTTGAACTCCTGACCTCAAGTGATCCGCCTGTCTTGGCCTCCCAAAGTGCTGGGATTACAGGCGTAAGCCACTAGGTCCAGCCCTCTCTTCTTTATATGAATTCAAAAAATATATATTAGCACATATTATAGAAAATAAGCACTGTGTTATATACAAAAAGGAAAAGAAAGACGAACGAAGTACAGGTTCTACCCCAAAGCGTTTCCAACCTACTGACTGGAATAAAAACAAATAACACGTAACCTCAGTAAAATGATTGCTATGATCAATTGTATTAGCAAGATATAAACATGGTGCTTGGTGGTGTTCAGAAGAGGAAGATTCATCTGAGAGAATAAAATCAACAACAGCTCTTTATCTTTAATGGTAGACATCTGAGAACCTTTGCTGTAGGGTGGTACCCTTCCAAAATGTTTTTCCTATGACTTGTTGCACAATACTGCATGGGAATGAAAACACCACAATGTAAACTTGCCCATTTACATTCGGCAAATGTAATGTGTCACAAAAGAGAAAATTTTAGACCAATCAGAGGACTGATCATTCATGCTGGAGATGCTTTGCAAGAATCAGAGGTGCTATATGCCAGCATCACTTTGACCTGTGTTTACAAATTAAAAATATGGATTTTCAGGATGCTTAAACTGAATCATATGTATTTAGGATGATTTTTCTCTGAATCTTGATTCCTCCTTTCTTATCTATTTTTGCCTAATGCCTTCTTGCGTATTCCTGAAATCAACTGTATTTTACTCTAATTTCTGTGTTCTAATAACCACCCAGCATTTGCAAAAATTGTTAAAAGCATTGTTAAAAGTTGCATGACAACCTATGACATATGTTTTCCCCTTCCTTTGCTCATCAGCTTGGCTGGTTTTTGAACTGTATTTTCTATGAGTGTTGCTGAATGGTGACTCATTCAGTGAGACGAGCTACACAGTGAGCCGGCAGGACACGGTTTAGTGTCCTTTTCCCCCAGGACTCACGATGCCAGGTCAGATAATGCTGAAGCTACCAGGTCTGCAATGCAGCACCAGTTGTTCTGTTCATCCTCTCCTGATATGATTTCCAGACTCCCCTGACAGTCAAAGCACGTGCTTTATGTAATGTACTGGGGAGCAGTGAGGTGTGAGGGAATGAGAGGAAGAGAAAAAGCCTTGACATACTGAAGCAGAAAGAGTCAGTTTATCTCAATAGCTTGGAGGGGAAAAAAGAGGAATGATAACTGCTGGGTACTCTCCACATAACCTCCCAATTCTAAACTGCAAGGCAGCATTTGGCATACAGTCGCAAATATTTTTCTCAGACATACACAAGTAATATAATCAAAGAATATGTATATGTGTATATATATATATCTCACACATAAAAACACATTATTGCTTGATAAGAAATATAGTCTCAAGACATTTGAGCAATTTATTTGTTCAAAAGTATTAGATTTTTTATCTTATCTTTTTTTTCTTTTTCTCTTTTTTGAGGAGAAAATACTTCGAAACATAACAAAGGACAGATAAAGGCCATGCATAATCCTAACCAAAACAAAGGCTTAGACAGTCCAAAAATGAATCTAGAAGACTCACTTCCATTACTTATTACTTTCATCTGTTCGCTAAAAATAAAAAAGAATTTAAGAATTGTTTTTAATTTTTATCTAAATGGAGGTTCTTTAAATCTCAAAAAAATTGAAAAACGTTAAAAGAAAAATATGATGACAAAACGTGACAGCATATTAGAGGAGAGAAAACCTAACAAGATCTTGGAAAATACAGCATGAGAGAAAGGTCAAGTGAAAATTACAATGATAATTAAATTATATTTGCACTTAAAAACAAACTAGAAAGAATAATTTTCACAAATAGGTCTGAATTGTCACTGGCAAAAATCTGTTTCATTAAGATTCAAATTCAACAAAATAATTTTTAAAATGTCAGTGGACCAAAATGTCTGAGAAAATACTTTTTGCACTTGTGATGTAGTTCTGACATTTAGCACAAAGCGAGACAAGAAATAAGACTGATTTCCACAGTGCATGGGAGGAATTTTCTTGAGGAACACACATAGAAGTATATGTGAATGCAATTAACCTCAGTTTTTAAATATCCTATTATATTGTGTTAGATAGAGCCTTGCTCTTCACAACTTGAAGTGTTTGTAGGCAATTAAAATTCCAAAGAATAAAATCATACCTCAATTTGTTGAGTCATAGGGTTTAATGGAAACAAGTCTTGAGAAACCAAGTTTTCCTCATATATCGATTCAGAATTACCGTCTTAAGAAAATCTCATCCTACCTTAAGACTGGACTAAAGAGCAAAGACAGATTCTTATGGGACAAACTACCTTATAACTGTACAATGAAACAAAACTTTATCTGATGTTGGTTTTTTCCTCTAATTTGTAAAATATCAAAAGCTCTGGCTGGCAATACCTGCTATATACAACCTCATATTATATCAAGAATTAAAGACACAATTCTTTATTATAATATCCATATAAGTTAGCCCTAAATTAGGTTCAAATCCTATTCATCCACAAGCCAAGCCAAATATTATGATTGAAGCTAATCCCCACAACCAGCTTCACCTAGTAGAGAGACCACATAGGACAAAGCAAACGTGACAATACAAACCTCGTGGAACTGTCTTTTCTATCAATCCTTGTCTTTCTCACTCTTTCTAGCCCCAGATGCCTAACCTTTAGAAGGAAAACACTGAAAAGATCCCCATTTTCTGTCCTCATCCATCGGTGCCACCAGGCCCAGATGCTTCGCAGTGAGGCTGTGTGGTTTTCTGCAGATCCACCCTTGAATGCTAAATAACTCTGCTCTGCACACTCCTCTCTCTGCGGAGCTCAGGGAAATGGCAGCCAGAGCAATGAGTGGTTGGCATGGCAACTAGGAAAGGAAAATCTGCAACCTCTCGCTTGTTAGGCGAGCTTGTTTATTTGCTTGGGGGGTTGGTGTGGATGGCTTTAGTCATTTTGCAGGAGAAATGGCTCAGTGCTATTTTGCTCTGCATAAATTAATATCATATTACATAGAATAGGCCATATTTTAAATGGGATGCTGACTCCTATTAGTAAATCGCGAATCTAGAAATGGAGGCAGGGGAGAAAGGGCGAGGTGAAAAAAGGTAGATTTGAATCTTCTGAGATTGAAAAGCAGAACAGAGAGAAAAGCTTTATTAAAGGCATACTCAGCTTTTTGCATGTGAGAGATGCCAAACTTTTCCTTCATGTGTTTTCAAACTTAATAATTGCAGCAATGGGCCGGATGCGGTGGCTCACGCCTGTAATCCCAACACTTTGGGAGGCCGAGGTGGGCGGATCACGAGGTCAGGAAATCAAGACCATCTTGGATAATACGGTGAAACCCTGTCTCTACTAAAAAAATACAAAAAATTAGCCGGGCGTGGTGGCGGGCACCTGTAGTCCCAGTTACTCGGGAGGCTGAGGCAGGAGAATGGTGTGAATCCAGGAGGTGGAGCTTGCAGTGAGCCGAGATCGCACCACTGCACTCCAGCCTGGGCGACAGAGCGAGACTCTGTCTCAAAAAAAAAAAATAATAAATACTACTAATAATAATTGTAGCAGGCCGGGCACGGTGGCTCACACCTGTAATCCCAGCACTTTGGAAGGCTGAGGCAGGCAGATCACGAGGTCAGGAGATCGAGACCATCCTGGCTAACACGGTGAAACCTCGTCTCTACTAAAAAATACAAAAAAAATTAGCCAGGCGTGGTGGCGGGTGCCTGTAGTCCCAGCTACTTGGGAGGCTGAGGCAGGAGAATGGCGTGAACCCAGAAAGTGGAGATTGCAGTGAGTCGAGATCGTGCCACTGCACTCTAGCCAGGGCGACAGAGCAAGACTCCGTCTCGAAAAAAAAAAAAAAATTGCAGCAACAATAAATGTATATAACCGAGTGTTAGTCACTTGGCTGCTGGAGTTATGTGGATGTGATAGTGTAGGGCCAGATTTTAGAAGACATAGCTCCCATGGTGAGTTCCCTGAAAAAGTGACAACGCAAAGCCTGGAAAAGCTTTTCCATTCCTGCCTCTTTGGCAGTGGGTAGGTCTGGATAGTATGCCTGGAAACGATGGGGAGACAAAGGAATCCTGGTAAATTGTGGGGATTATAGTGAGGAATTGCCTTTTAATCTTTACATTTACCCAAGGAGATTGCTGATACTGGCTTTTGATCGTCACGTAGGCACTTTCTACTGTGACCAGCATTTTTTTTTTTTTTTTTGAGACTGAGTCTGGCTCTGTCAGCCAGGCTGGAGTGCAGTGGCGCCATCTCGGCTCACTGCAAGCTCCACCTCCTGGGTTCACACCATTCTTCTACCTCAGCCTCCTAAATAGCTGTTACTACACGCGCCCGCCACCACGCCTGGCTAATTTTTTGTATTTTCAGTAGAGACGGGGTTTCACAGTGTTAGCCAGGATGGTCCCAATCTCCTGACCTCGTGATCCGCCCACCTTGGCTCCCAAAGTGCTAGTATTACAGGTGTGAACCACCATGCCCGGCCTGTGATCAGCATTTTTTTTTACTAGTGTTCACAGCACTGTACTTCAAGATAGTCAAAAATCACCAAAGCCTGATTTTAAATACTTTAAAAATGTTTTAGTATGAATAAACATCTCAAAATTGCCTCCCCTTTTTGTCTACTCAGATTGAAAATTAGGAATAAAGTTATGATATCATATCACTTAAAATTACATGAATGTGGCAGTTCTGGAATAGAAGAATTGTCTGCTTTGCCTGTAATTGATAACTGCTGCAACTAACTGCTGTTCTGAATGTGGCAGATGGGGATGGTGGAAAGAGCACTGGTCTGTAGGGCAAGAGACTTGCATTCTGGTAGTAGTCACATGATCTACTGTGAAAAGTCATCTCACTGGTCCCTTCCAGCTTTCAATCACATCATCCCCAACTGTGATAGAAAAGTAGCTGATTTCACCACTATTTTCTAATAAAGAACAAATCCTGACATTTGCAAAATTAATCCTGAGAGCAAGAAAAAAATACATTCATCTAAAAAAGTCTTGAAAGCTTTCACAATGAGTAGCATATTTATAAAGCCAAGTAAATTATAAACTATAGAAAAAAAAATCCACACCACTTCTTGAGGGTAGGACAGTTGAGAAGAGAGTTGCATGAAATTCCTGAACACTGTGTTCACAATTCACCTCTCTCACTTTCTTACTGTGTAATAATGGGCAAGTTGCTCAGCCATTCTGTGCCTTAGTCTTCTTATTTGTAAAAAGAAGACACTAATAACAGATATCCTCCTGGAAATTGCAAAAAGATGAAATGAGATAAAAGATATGACGGAGCTTTATAAACTGAAGAGCACTATGGCAGCTTGCAATTCTATACACATTTCTAAGCTGTAGTTTTATATATATTTCCATAATAGTTCTGTAAGCAATCCTTGAGGGATGAATAGAAATTAGAAAATTTTTTCCTCTTGGCCGGGCGCAATGGCTCACACCTGTAATCCCAGCACTTTGGGAGGTCGAGGTGGGCGGATCACCTGAGGTCAGAAGCTCGAGACCAGCCTGGCCAACATGGTGAAACCCCGTCTCTACTAAAAATACAAAAATTAGCCAGGCCTGGTGGCAGGCGCCTGTAATCTCAGCTACTCGGGAGGCTGATGCAACAGAATCACTTGAACCCAGGAGGCAGACGTTGCAATGAGACAAGATCGTGCCATCGCACTCCAGCCTTGGAGACAAGAGTGAGACTTCGTCTCAAAAAAAAAAAAAAAAAAAAAAAAAGAAATTTTTTTCCTCTCTTTAGATGAAAAGTGAGCAACAGCAAAATTATTACTTTTTTAGAGCAAGGTCAGAAACATAGAACCACCACTTTGTTTGCACAACCCTGTTTTTGCTGCTAGAAAATACCATATTCAAAATGATTCTATAAACAGGCACAGTAAAGATGGGATTTGATATAATACTGTTAAGGGAATACTAGATGAAGTCAAAACCAATTACACTGTTAAGTCACATGCACAATGATTACAGAAATCAATTGCTTTTCTGTGCTCTTAAAATTTGAAAGTTCACTTTCCATTTTCTAAAATAATTTTCCACTCAATATTTTACAAATTTTACAAATAATCCCTTTTGCCCTCTTATAAGATCTTGATACAAGTTCTAATACGAATTTGGGCCCCAACCCTGGAACTGAAACTTAAGGACGAGGCTCCTAATTATCTTCAGAGCTGAAACTCTGTGGGGACCAAAATGCATTCCTCTTGCTTTCTTCAATAAAGATAACACAGAAAAGAGAGGAAAGAATTATTACAAGCCATTACTCTTATTATTTACGCTTTGGAAAACAATTTTAAAATGATGCTTTAACTTAAATGTGAGACCTCAAGCTATAAAAATCCTAGAAAAAAAGCCCAGGAAAAACTTTTCTGAACATTGCCCTAGGCAAAGAATTATAATGACTAACACCCCAAAAGTAAATGCAACAAAAACAAAAATAGACTAATGGGACTTAATTAGATTAAAAAGCTTCTGCACAGAAAAAGAAATAACCAAAAGAGTAAACAGACGACCCACAGAATGGGAGAAAATATTTGCAAACTGTGTATCCAACAAAGGACTAACGAATGCAAACAACTCAACAAGAAAAAAAAAATCCTCATTAAAAAGTGAGCAACGGACATGAATAGACATTTCTCAAAAGATGCACAAATGGCCAAATAGGTATGTGAAAAAAAATGCTCAACATCACTAATCATCACGGAAATGCAAATTAAAACCACAATGAGATATCATCTTACACCAGTTAGAATGGCCATTATTAAAAAGTCAAAAGACAACAGATGTTAACAATGCTATAGAGAAAAGGGAACCCTTAAACAATGTTGATGGGAATGTTAAATTACTACAGCCTTTATGGAAAACGGTATGGAGATTTCTCAAAGAACTGAAAATAAAACTACCATTCGATCCAGCAATCTCACTACTGGGTATCTACCCAATGGAAAATAAATCATTATATCAAAAAGACACCAGCACTCATATATTTATTGCAGCACCATTCACAAAGGTATGCAATCAACCTAAGCATCCATCAGTGGATGACTGGATAAAGAAAATGTAGTGTAGATACATGGTGGAATACTATGCAGCCATAAAAAAGAATAAAATCATATCCTTTGCAGCAACATGGATAGAACTGGAGACCATTATCTCAAGTCAAATAACTCAGAAAGAGAAAATCAAATACCATACGTTCTCACTTACAAGTGTGAGTTAAACAATGAATACACGTGGACATAAATATGGAAATAATAGACATTGGAGACTCAAAAAGGTGGGAGGGTGGGAAAGAGGTGAGGGTTGAAAAATTACCTATCGAGTACAATGTTCACTATTCAGGTGATGGGTACACTCAAAGCCCAGACTTCACCCCTATGAAATATATTCATGTAACAAAACTGCACTTGTGCCCCCTGAATCCATGAAAATAAAAATTAAAAAAAAAAACAAAGACAAAGGTAAAAATCATGCTTTAGACTTATTATAACAACAGCTTTCCTAAGTGGCTAGATGCTTAATAGTTTCTCATTTCTTTTTTTCATGCTTCTGTGGCATGGCTTCTAAAAAGGACACTTTAGTGGTAAGAAAAAATCTTAAAGAATGAAAAATCTTGCTATAGTTGAGGAAATAATTCTTTTTATGGGTAGTTTTAAATCATAAAATAGGGGACAAAATCTAGATTATTATTATCATTATTTTTTTGAGACAGTGTCTTGCTCTGTCATCCAGGCCGAAGTGCAGTGGCCTGATCACAGCTCACTGCAGTCTTGACCTCCCTGGGCTCAGGTGATCCTCCCAACTTTGCCTCCCGAGTAGCTGGGACCACAGGTGTGTGACATCACACCCGGCGAATTTTTTTTTTTTTTTTTTGAGATGAGGTTTTGCCATGTTGCGCAGACTGGTCTCGAATTCCTGGGCTCAAGCAATCTACTCACCTCACCCTCCCAAAGTGCTAGGATTATAGGTGTGAGCCACTGCACCCAGCCAATTTAAATTATTATTGCCTTCTAACATTCTCCACTCTCCCACCCTCTGGTGTCAGTGCATAAGATCAAGGATATACTGACTATGGGTTTGCATCTTTAAAAATTATTATTGCCTATAATGAAGATGAACATTGAAGGAGTGGATGAGGGGGAAAAAAGTAAGGATCTTGGTTGAAGTGAGCCCACTCTAACGAAGGAGAAAAGGGGGAAGAAGATGACGATTGCAATTTATTTATCATGTGATCTTATTTACATAGATGGTTAAAAAGAAACAACCTTGGAGAAAATATTATTTTAAAATGCAAAGAGAGGACTATAGCAAAAAAAGAAAGTAGAGAGAAGATTTTTGGATTTAATCAGTAATGTCCTGGATACTACAACATATAGCTATGGACCTGATGTGACTGAGAAATGCCTCATGCTAACAGTGTCCCTGAGAAATATCCTTTATAGGGAAAAATGTAATACACTGGTAGATTGTATAAAAGAGTGAGCTGATGTATAGATCCCTGGTCCTTTTTAAAATAATCACATCAAAATATTATGCCAGCTCATATCTATACTCTCTATCACCAAAGGATAGCATTTCTAAATACCATATTTGGGATTTAAGAGCATCTGTTTATGCTGGAGATGATTTTTATTACACAATTTGTGAAACAGCTGTCAATAACCCATGAATGATAAAAGTTGTTATTTGTTAAATTAGAGTTTGGAAATAAATTTAATTGCACATTAACTCATCACTGGAACATCCTCTGTAGATATGAAAAGATAATATTTTACATTTTCCTTTTTCTATAGATTTCTACACACGCATATCTCATGGATTCAATACTTGGCTGGTTATTTCTAGATGAAAGTTAATTTAAAAATCACACCACAGTTTAGTTTGGATTTACAATCACTCTGGTAGCCCACGGCTGACTGTTTGCAATTTTTGTCACTCAGAACATACATACAAAACCTTTGTAATCAGTCTCCAAAAGCTAATACCAAATGTGTTTGATACATGTTGAGCTGAATTTAAAATTAACTCCAGATGGTCCTAAACCCATCATTTAAAAGAAATGCCTTTTAGCCTCTTTTAAATGTATATTATTTTCTCAGAGAAGCTGGTGATAACACACTGACTTGACAAATAGATTTTTCTGATACTCTCAAATACTTAAGATCACTGAACAGATGAAATACTGAATGGTGTTGGTTTTTACTCCATGACCAAGCACACTGCAGTGATTTTTTTTTAGTGTATTACAAGCCTTCATAACAGGCACTGAGAGTCAACTGGTGAGAGCACAAAGTAAGACTTTTCAATTGTTTTCACCATTAATGTGAAGAGGACTTTCTTCTTTTTGAATTTATTCATTTATTCCTTCATTTACTCACTCACTCAACACACATTTATGGAATATCAAAGGTCTAATGCCAGGTGTTGCAAGATACGATGACAAAAAAAACCTTGACATATCATACTAACTCTTTTCTACCTCACAACCAATATGCTATAATATGCTCTCATCCCCTCATGCTGCAATCCCTTCAAAATCCTTTTAGTGCTCCTGACACCCAAATTCCACCCTCTTAAAGTTGTGTATACTCAGCTATAGAAAAATATTACTTGATCAAGAGTGCTATGTCATCCATATTGATACCACCACTACCACCAATAATAATAAAATTAATTAATAGTTATTATTTCTTGAGCCATTCACTTTGTACACTTTACTATCTTATTTAATCCTCATTGTAACCATGAAACATGCAAATAATATTTTTATTTCATTCTCAACCACAATTTCATACTAATTGAATGTATGTGCCTGTGGGGCACTGCACAGCTTCTCAAATCCTGGAATCAGGTTGGACACTATCACTCTCTTCTTCCACTTCACATGGATTTCTGCAGGGTACTTGCTTTTATCAGAACAACTGCTGAAAACCTATCTTTGCAAAGATATGATATGTTAAAGGAATATAGTGTAATGTAATGTTGAAACTGTGAACTATCTTGAGCTAATAGTTAAGGCAGTGTTTGACAGATATTATCACTGTTCCCCTTAAATATTTAAAATATCTTGTTGTATTCTTGTGAATTTGCTGCAGCACCCCAAGATGATAAGAAGATTTTGCGCATAATTTGGGGACTTTGGCCCAAAGTAGAAATAATCTGCTTTAAACTTTGCCTTTCTATACTGCTCATGTGGCACTTACATGTTATGCTCTGTATCCAAATAAACATATGCACAAGTCTCATGTCTGCTCCAAGATCATCTGATCCACGAAGTTCTGGGACCATTTCTTGCACATGCACTGGCCACAGAAGCTAACACAACGCCTTGCATGTAGAAAAGCTAAACTGTAGTTTGTTGAATGATGGGTTAAAAAAATTACAGTATGTATTTATGTATTTTGCATTTTTCTGCTCTAAAAAATATGCTTCTAATCAATCCATTGAATTTAGGTCCAAGGTCATTTAAGAGAATTAAAAAAAAAAAACTATTTGTAAAATTTTCTTTCAATGAGTTAAAACGCTGACAGTTTCTAGCAAAACATACATATACTCAGCCTGCAAAAATTCACGTGATAAAAATTAAATAGGGGAATGGGATTGAGAATACAGCTAATGTGGGGAAATGTCAAGTTAGTTGCCATGATTTTTCTCTTCTTTTATTTCCTCTGACTGACTGGAAGTTCAGTCCTAGCACTACTGAAAGAGGATCAGTGCTGTATATTAATTCACTTTCAGACTAAACTGACTTCAAAGCACAAAGCAAGCACTTGGTGACAGCAGAGCCCTTAGTTACCTGCTGTTTCTCTGTCAGCTGAGGTCAGCTCTCCGTTGATCCCATTCTCTTTGGTATTTGAATAGGTGCCCTGTGACCCATGCTCTCCAAAGGCACCCTCTTCATCCTCCCTGTATGGGAATCCATTGGCGCTTCGGACAAGTCCTTCCCCTGCTCCGCCTTGATCCTTAATCTCAGGTGGATGTGAGTGTGCAGATGCCTCTGTTAGCGGTGCTGAGGTCCAGTGAGGTGCCTTTGCTTCGTCTTTCCGTTCATCTGCCATTCTTCAATGCCTTGTTATTTCTCCTGCAATTGAAAGAGGAAAAATAGTAGCTATTACTTTGGGGACATCTTCTGATCTGATATTGGTTGTACCAAGATAGGAGAAATTTATAGCAAACCGCGTGGCTTTCTATAGTCAAAGAAAACATGTACAATAACCTATGTTTAATATCAAGAATGGGTCAATTAGTTCATCTTGAGTTTTACAGACTGTTTCTGGAATATTAGTTCTTTTAAAATAAGATCAATGTCATTCTACACAAATTCCTTTTTGTAAACAAAAACAAAACAAAACAAAAAACAAAACAACAATAAAAAAACTAGTGTTTGGCATTTAGGTACACATCTTAATGAACTTTCATTTAATTATGGTCTTGAATGTTGACCGTATGGTAGAGTCAAGGAATCCTTCAGCATAGGGAAAATCTGCAGTATGAGAAAACTGGCTAGAAAAAGTGGGAGGAAGAATGACAGGAGGAATTCTATACCATGAAAAATTATCCCACGTACTCTCTTAAATCATGACTTTCAGTGAGATCTAGAAAAGACAATAACTAACATATTAGCCGTTTTGGTTTCAAGGGTGTTCAATTAAAGCCAAAGGTAGATACGCTTTTCTGGATATTGTGAATTAAAAGAAAGATAGCTTTAACTTAATTTTTTGATAAACTTTCCTGGACCCTATCTATAGACTAACAGGAAATGATATTTTCTATTAATATAAATCTTACAGAAAGAAAGGAAATAAATATAACATTAGGCCTACATCCTATCTTATGGCATTCTTAGCTAAATCAAATAAGATGTGAAAAAGTTAAAACCATTGACATATAACAGGAAGTTGTAAATTATAGTAAAGGATGAATGAGTTGTGGAGGAGGTGTTCTACGTGTTAATTGGATGGAAGATACTGCATGACCTTCTCTTACAAGCTGATATTGTGGCCGGAATTGGTGGGTTCTTGGTCTCACTGACTTCAAGAATGAAGCCATGGACCCTCATGGTGAGTGTTACAGTTCTTAAAGGAGGCGTGTCTGGAATTTGTTCCTTCTGATGTTCAGATGGGTTCGGAGTTTCTTCCTTCTGGTGGGTTCGTGGTCTCGCTGGCTCAGGAGTGAAGCTGCAGACCTTCGCGGTGAGTGTTACAGCTCTTAAGGCGGCGCGTCTGGAGTTGTTCGTTCCTCCAGGTGGGCTCCTGGTCTCGCTGGCTTCAGGAGTGAAGCTGCAGACCTCCACGGTGAGTGTTACAGCTCATAAAGGCAGTGCGGACCCAAAGAGTGAGCAGTAGCAAGATTTATTGCAAAGAGCAAAAGAACAAAGCTTCCACAGCGTGGAAGGGGACCCGAGCGAGTTGCCACTGCTGGATGGGGCAGCCTGCTTTTATTCTCTTATCTGGCCCCACCCACATCCTGCTGATTGGTAGAGCACGGTGGTCTGTTTTGACAGGGCACTGATTGGTGTATTTACAATCCCTGAGCTACAAATAAAGGTTCTCCACGGCCCTACCAGATTAGCTAGATACAGAGTGTGGACACAAAGGTCCTCCAAGTCCCCACCAGAGTAGCTAGATACAGAGTGTCGATTGGTACATTCACAAACCCTGAGCTAGACACAGGGTGCTGATTGGTGTGTTTACAAACCTTGAGCTAGATAGAGTGCCGATTGGTGTATTTACAATCCCTGAGGTAGACATAAAAGTTCTCCAAGTCGCCACCAGAGTAGCTAGATACAGAGTGTCGATTGGTGTGTTTACAAACCTTGAGCTAGATAGAGTGCCGATTGGTGTATTTACAATCCCTGAGGTAGACATAAAAGTTCTCCAAGTCGCCACCAGAGTAGCTAGATACAGAGTGTCGATTGGTGCATTCACAAACCCTGAGCTAGACACAGGCTGCTGATTGGTGCATTTACAATCCCTTAGCTAGACACAAAGGTTCTGTAAGTCCCCACCAGACTCAGGAGCCCTGCTGGCTTCACCCAGTGGATCCCGCACCAGGGCCGCAGGTGGAGCTGCCTGCCAGTCCTGCGCCGTGCGCCTGCACTCCTCAGCCCTTGGGTGATCGATGGGACTGGGTGCCTTGGAGCAGGGGGTGGCGCTCGTTGGGGAGGCTCCGGCCACACAGGAGCCCATGGAGGGCGGGGAAGGCTCAGGCATGGCAGGCTGCATGTCCCGAGCCCTGCCCCACGAGAAGGCAGCTAAGGCCCAGCGAGAAATTGAGCACAGCAGCTGCTGGCCCAGGTGCTAAGCCCCTCACTGCCCGGGGCGGGCAGGGCCGGCCGGCCGCTCGGAGTGTGGGGCCCGCTGAGCCCACGCCCACCCGGAACACGAGCTGGACTGCAAACACCGGGCGCAGCCCCGGTTCCCGCCCACACCTCTCCCTCCACACCTCCCCGCAAACTGAGGGAGCCAGCTCCGGCCTTGGCCAGCCCAGAAAGGGGCTCCCACAGTGCAGCAGCGGCTGAAAGGCTCCCCAAGTGCCACCTAAGTGGGAGCCCAGGCAGAGGAGGCGCCAAGAACAAGCGAGGGCTGTGAGGACTGCCAGCACGCTGTCACCTCTCAATATTACCAAGTTTAGATATATAATTGAAAAGAAGTGATTCACCACTCAGTTTTGGAAAGTGTTGCCCACCACGTAGCCTTATTGATGGCTTATCGTCTCCACAGTAAGGATGACAATACAAGCAATACTGTCTTTGATGGAAACTAAGAACATCTTCCTTTTTTCAAAAAAGTATCTCAAGCAAAGGCCTCCAAACAAGTAAGCAAAAATTATATTAAGACAAATCCACTTCTTACTACCAAGCTCTGTTTGGAGAAAGTATAAATAAAGTAAGTTTTCCCATCAGATTACTAACAAGCATTTGTCTGGGGGTTTTTTAACTGAATTTTGTTGCTATCCTCCGCTCTCTCTATTTTCTCTTCATAGCAGGAAGAGCTGGATGAGTTAATTCATTTAAGCCAATTTGACTACAGCACCAAATCTCTCCCAAAACTGATTCCCAAAACATCTCTATTTATGTTCCCTAAGAACACATTTAATCAGGATGTAAAAATTTAGCTCTTAAAACATTGATTGATGGGCTTATGAGTAAATCAGGGAGTATCGCCACCTCACTAACTATATGTAAAGAATTGTGTGCACAGGAGAGTTTTCTCATCTACTAAATGAGAACAATGCTTAGTTTATTGGTTTGTTACCAAGTTTAAATAGAATAAAATAAAGGGCTCAACACAGTTCCTGGCATGCTCAATAAACAGTAGTTATTACATTTGTTATTGTTTGTTAATTATATCATTAATCATTACATATACAACATTGGCATAGGAATAGGAGCCTGAAAACTTGGTGAGTACAATAATGAGAGTTACTTGCAAATCTGTCCCCAGATATTGTGTAGGGATGAATGGATATCCCAAGACAGGCATGGCAAATGTACCAGACATGGTAGCCTAATGAGAATAGAGCATCCTCGGAATTAACCTCTCCCTGTGTACACTGAAAAATTAGCTACATCTTTTTTATAAAAACCATTCTGCAGTGTTCTACACTCCATTCTGCCATTTTCTTCCAGTCACATATCAAAAGATCTAATTGGGTAGCCTAAGCATTGTGTTTCTGCTGAGTTGTGGCATCTTCATATATGTAAAAGATTGAGGAAATTATCTAAATTCCAATTGTGACCTTTTGGATCACAACATTTTACTGATAGATTCTTGCCTACTTCAGTATCCTAATCTTTACATGCTTTTATTTCTTTTTTGTTTGTTTGTTTTACCAAAGAGCTTAATTAAGATTTCCATATTCTTATATGGCCCAATTTATTTTGTGTACACAGAGAACATTGTAAACAGAAAAAGTTTCACATAAATAACATGCCTTGTTGATGTAGCTTTTTCTGAGTTAATAGGCTTTATATTTTTGAAACAGTTTTAAATTTATAAAAATATTAAGCAGATACTACAGAGATCACCCATCTACCCCCTGCATACAGTTTTCCCTATCTTAAACATTTTGCATCAGTATGGTACATTTATATAATTAGTGAACCAATATTGATATATTACTTTTAACCACAGTCCATAGTTTATTTAGATTACTTTAGTTTTTACCTAATGTCTTTCGTTTTCGTTTCAGGATCTGATCCAGGGTACTATATTATATTTAGTCCTCATGTCTCCTTAGGTTCCTTTAAGACTTTGACCTTGAAAGTTTTGATGAGTACTAATCAGATAAACCATAGGATACCCCTCTATTGAGATCTGTCTGTTTTTTGTAATGATTAAAGTTATGTGTTTTGGGGAGGAAGACCACAGAGGTAAAGTGTTCAAATGAGATGCTAAGCTACGTGGGTAGGAACACTATGAGCCTTCTGAAAGCTTTTGATATGCTACTGGATATTTGAATCTCAGGCAAAGGCAGTGGTGTGCAAAACATCCCAAACCAATTGGCCACAAAACTTTTTCTAACACCGTATTTATTAACATCCCCAAGAGGATCTGGGAAATAGTTAGGTTTGTACTTTAGCCCATGTTTAACCCTAGGAGTTCTAGCCACCAAATATTAAAAGCAAATACAACAATATAAGCACCCACAACTCTCAGTTACATTTGACTTCTCTCATCCCCCTGCCATAGAGCTTTCTAGAACAGATTTCTCAGTGACCAAGAATCCTTATTTTAAACCTAGCAAACCAACACTTAAATAGAGAGACTGCTACTTGGTAATCATCCATTTAAAATATTAAGATAATTTGTTTTCAAGAGGACAGACATTTAAAAAAATGAATTCCTTAGTATTTAATGCTTTAGAGTTTTGAATTTTTTAAATTAGTTAATAAAAACTAATTTTGGAAGAAGAAAAGGCTGGATAGCCATACTGATTTCGCTTAATACCAGAATCACAAAAAAATCAAAATTATTACCTAAAAAGTATCACCCAACTTCCTGGTAAGACTATTCAGATAATATTCCTTAAAATGTATGCAGATTAATCAGGTATTACTTTTTAATTTATTAAGCTTTTTGAAAGAAAATAGTCTAACCATTTGGTAAGTAATGATCATTTTAGGAGATTTCAAACTAAAATTAGCATGGCTCTGACAATACTACTTTTACAGAAAATATAACTTGAAAAGATTGCTTCTGTTTTAGGGAAAAGTTTATTGAACAAAAGGAGACACTATTTGGCCACACTCATTTATAATCACAACATAATATTATTAAAATACCACCCATAAATGATAAATTTCACTTATACTTCTAATCAGAGTTTTGGGGTCATAGATTATCTCTGTTCTTCAAAATGGTATTTTCAACATAGTTAAAAGTACCATAGCCTTCTTTAATTTCTTCTTCCTGACGTAATATTATTTTTACCCAAATCTCTTTGGAAACCATGTGAATGTGCAATTAAAGAAGATAAAGACTGGGCATAGTTGCTCTTGCCTGTAATCCCAGCACTTTGGGAGGTTGAGGTGGGAGGACTGCCTGAGTCCAGGAGTTCAAGACTAGCCTGATCAACATAGTGAGACCCCCATCTCTACAAAAAAAATTTTTTTAATTAGCTAGGTGCAGCTATTTAGGAGGCTGAGGTGGGAGGATCACTTCAACCGAGGAGATTGAGGCTACAGTGAGCCATGATTATGAAATGGCACTCAACCTGGGTGACAGAGAAAGACTCTGTCTCTAAGCAAATAAAGATACAAATAAAAAAGTGAAGACAACGACAAATTCTCTCCAAATCTACTAAAAAATTTGTCGTGAAATACTAGGAATTTTTAACATTCCATTCCTACTGTGCAATGGGAAACTCTCCAAATTGCAAAAGATCACAGATCTTAACTGCTCCTAACTGCCAAACCGCTGAGCATCTGCCACACAATCCCTGCTTTGATAGAGCAAGCTGAGATGCTACCTAAACTTTCTTTGTTTTTTTTGAGACGGAGTCTTGCTCTGTCACCCATGCTAGAGTGCAGTGGTGCGATCTCGGCTCACTGCAACCTCTACCTCCCAGGGTCAAGTGATTCTCCTGCCTCAGCCTCCTGAGTAGCTGGGATTACAGGTGCCTGCCACCATGTCCGGCTTTTTTTTTTTTTTTTTTTTTTTTTGTATTTTTAGTAGAGAAGGGGTTTCACTGTCTTGGCCACCTTATTTCTCTTACCTGCAAAGCCTAGCTTGATAATGTGAGCAAGGAAATCTAAGACTAAAACAATGATTTACAATTTATAATATATTGCAATGGGAATCTTACTTTTTAGGACAAAACACACATGTCAATATATAATGGGAATACTGTATGTGTGATAAGCATTTTTTAAAAATCCAAGACATGGCCATTTGCCGGTGGCTCACGCCTGTAATCCCAGCACTTTGGTAGGCCAAGGCGGGTGGATCATGAAGTCAGGAGTTCGAGACCAGCCTGACCAACATGGTGAAACCCTGTCTCTACTAAAAATACAAAAATTAGCTGTGTGCACCTGTAGTCCCAGCTACTTGGGAGGCTGAGGCAGAAGAATCGCTTGAACCTGGGAGGCGGAGGTTGCAGTGAGCCGAGATCACACCACTGCACTCCAGCCTGGGTAACAGAGCGAGACTCCATTTAAAAAAAAAAAATCCAAGACGTTTAAATATCTATTGATATCAGGGTGAGATATTACACTTGACTTTATTGTATTATGACTATTATGCTATATATTAAAGGGCCCAAGTATTCTTTCTAGGTAAGGTGTATTATTTAAAAAAAGAAAAAATATTGTGCCACCAAAAATGTTAGTTATGAATCTGAGTGGTGAGCTTTGATGTTTGCTACCTTGGTTGTTACACAATTTTGTCTTGATATTTGAGAGTTTCTATGGACACATTTATTTCTACTTCATCAAAAGCTAAAACTTCTGTTTTTTAAAATTCCAGCTTTTTCCCTTGATAAACCTTAGATCTGTTTTTCTCATTCTAATGTTCTTGACAACAACATGAATGTTTTCATACCAACCTCTGACCACTGATCACTGCTGCACTCTGAATAATTTCACTGATGGAAAATTATGAAAAATCTAAAATTCCTTAGTGTTTGTTGATCTGACATTAACCTTTGATTCCAATGATGTGAGCCAAACTAAGAGACTTGGTATTGATCAGATTTCTAGCATATTGATGATTTAAGCTGTATCATAGTATATCAGCATAATAAAACTGTTATATAACCAGAATAGAATGTTCTAGAGCTTAAATTTCAAGTTGAAATGGTATATGAATTAATTTCTGGTCTTTTTGACATATGTAACATTCTTCAATTTTGTTTTTAGGTAGACTTAATGCTTACATGTTTAATACTGTTGAGTAAAACAAGTACTTTACCTCATTTTGATTAAAAGGTTTTGGTATCATGAATTATGAATTTTATAAGTGATATGGTTTGGATCTGTGTTCCTACCCAAATTTCATGCTGACATGTAATTGCCAGTGTTGGAGGTGGGGCCTGGTAGGAGTTGACTGGATCATGGTGTGGTTTTCTCATGAATGGTTTAGCACCATCCCCCTTGGTACTGTCCTCATGATAGTGAGCTCTCATGATATCTGGTTGTTTAAAAGTGTGTGGCTCCTCACTCTGTCTTAGTCCTGCTCTGGTCATGTGAGGTGCTTGCTTCCCCTTTGCCTTCTACCATGACTGTAAATTTTCTGAGGCCTCCCCGAAGCTGAGCAGATGCCAGCATCATGCTTCCTGTACAACCTGTGAACCATGAGGCAATTAAACCTCTTTTCTTTATAAATTACCCAGTCTCAGGTATTTCTTTACAGCAATGTGAGAATGGACTAATACAATAAGTAACCAAATGTTTTTATTAATTCTAGTAAAGAAATAAAAGCGATAGTAGAGAGAGAGAAGCAAGAAAAAAATAGGAAGAAACAACAACAACAAAAGAATGAAGAAAGAACAAAAGGAAACATCCAGCTCAATATAAAACATGGGTACTACAGCAAAACAATTTTGGGACAGACATATTCTAATTTTCAATCACTTAATAGAAACTTCTTTATCTAATATCATAATTAATGTAGACTCTTGGAAACTCATTTTGTAGCTGATGGGTAGCTCTTTTAGTCATTACTGCTGTTATTTATCAGATTTCTAGAGTATTGACTGAAACATCAATAATTCAATTTCTACTGCATTAGGATTTTCTTATATTTAAATGTATCTGCTTTTAGCATTTTCCAGGCCTAAGATTGTAATGTTCTATGTTTAAAAATTCTAAAATCTTACTTGAGTGTGTGTCTAGATGCTTAAATGAATTCCTCTTTTTCTGTGTGTAAGAAAAAATTTGGACTTGCCCATAGGTGGCCAAAAAGTCTGCCTGCAAATCTGTAACACTACTGTTGAAACATTGTCTTTTGTGATGTGATTGCCTCCTGCAAAAAAATATGCATAATAAATTAATTTACATCGTAATTTAGAAATAAGATAACCTATATGTTGCTGATTTCTTTTATTTTCTTTATTTTATTTTATTTTTTGACACAGGGTCTTACTCTGTTGCCTAGGCTTCAGTGCAATGGTGCAATCACACTCACTGCAGCCTCAACCTCCCGGGCTCAAGTGATTCTCCCACCTCAGCCTCTCAAGCAGCCTCTTAAGTAGCTGGGACTACAGGTATGTGCCACATGCCCAGCTAATTTTTGTATTTTTTAGAGAATCAGGGTTTTGCCATATTGTCCAGGCTCATCTTGAACTCTTAAGCTCAAGCAATCCATCCACCTTGACCTCTCAAAGTGCTGGGATTACAGGCATAAGCCACCATGCCCAGCTTATTTTGCATATTTCTGATGATTAGACTATCAGCAAATACATCTGTTCCCTTATTTTCTTTTATTCCCAAGAATTTTAATGCTTAATGCAGTATTTACATTATTCTAAGTCCTGAGCACTATGTTCTGTTCCTTATTTTATTTATAATTGTGAAAGTTATCGAATCTTTTCTGAAATCCTGCAGAATGTATATCATAAATACATAACTGTACATATTGCCTTTTAGAATTTTAGTTTGGAGCATAGTTCTTACAATAAAATTATATAATATTATGTAGCATACAATAGCTTATTTTCATGTAAAGCAAATGAAGTACAAAATAGGCAACAATATTTTCCACACAAAATGTCTCGTAAAAATTTAATATTTTAGACCTTTCAGATAGGTTACAGGTTAACAAACTGTAGCAGAAAAATCTGATTTGTTGGAATAAATTACTTAGTTTTTTTTTTTAAGTATTTCTCCTTTGTTCTTCTTCCTTGGAATATTCTTTTAATTATCATTGAAGTAAATGTTGCTAATAAGTGAATAATAACTTTAAAATGATAAATGACTTATTATATTGGAGACAGCCAAATAACATATTTTGGTTGGTTATCTAAGTGTTATAAAACTGTATGTACAAATTAAAACTTAATGCATTTAGCAGCTGGCTTAAAAAGATAAGCATTTTCACCTGGACCTCCATCTATTATTGCATTGCCTGAATATTGCACATGGAAAAAAAAATTTGATACACTCTGATGTTTCCCGCATTTTGTTTTTTAGAGCAAGTGGCAAATAGATATACTTATTTAAGTGTAACAAAAAGTAGTTCCTGAGCACATATGCCCTGAGGGCTTGCAGACACAAGAAAATAAAGTACAGCTGTCACATTTCCCAGACTATTTAAAGGAAAGAAATAAGAAGTAAGCAGAAATGCCCAGAAAAAAATGCCCCTGACAACTCTGCCATCAGTCTGAGCTATTGATGAATTTTGAATTTATTTTCTCTGGGTAACTCCAGGACTAAGGATGCAAATCAGAAATACATTTTACTAAAAAAGAAACAATTTTCTCGTTTTCTACCCACTTAAAAATTTGAAGTTTTCCATACCTTTTCTTCAAAGTCTAAAAGGGGTTATTTGAAAGTATGGTGTGCATAACCAAACCATGATAGCAATATAAAAAACTATCAAAACAGCCTTTGGTCATACTTTGGCTTTCATTTTCATTTTCTTTTTCTTTTTTTTTTGAGACAGGGTCCCACATCGTTGCCCAGGCTGGAGTGCAGTGGCTCCATCTTGGCTCACTGCAACCTTCACTTCCCAGCTTTCAAATATGTATTCAATGTTGAATGAATATTAATTAATCAATTACCTACCTCAGGGTAAACACAGAAAGGTTCTGCTGGCTGTGGATGTTTGGCCAACACTATATAGCAAATTGGGTAAGAGGGGAATAGTTTTGAATCTAATTTTCAGGGCTGTCATGGTAGAAGCATGGAATTCAAGTTCTAACTCCATTTCATATGCTCCGGTGCATATGAAAAATAACACCAAGTAAAACAAACTACTGGACATGAATAGGGTCTAGTAAAAATATTTCTAAATCTGTATAAATGGGGTGATAGATAGAGGTCTAGTAATCATAATATAAACCACATGATATACAGGTTTAGAAATATTTTTAAGATAAACTACTTCAATCCATTGGAGAAAAGGTTTTAAAATCATAAAACTGAAGTGATCTTTGGTGATCATCCATTCCAGTGTGTCTTACAGTGTTTTCAGTCAATTAGCTCCAACACAGGTTTAACAAATTAGAATTTCTCAATGTGGGACTTGCAAATTGATATTTTAACAAGCTCAATAGGGTGACTCTGATACATTGACATTTGAAGACTAGTGTTTTCAGCCAAGCTTGCTGCATAGGACCTCAGAAAAGAATGAGGAGTGATAAAAATACACACATGGAAAATCCCTATAGACTAACTGAAGTGGAGGGTTAAGGCAACGATGTTGATAGGTCACATGACTATTCTCACAAATAGAAGTTGGATCTTTCACTTCCTTTGTCCAGAACATTATGATGAGTTGATGGAGTTAAATCACAAGATAGACTGCTCGTATTCTAGCTTATGGGGAATAAGGCAGTGCTCTGTTGTGCCTAATCCTACTTGTAATATCTTCCAAGAATGTTTAAAATTACCAGTTGTCATGGTTTAAAAAAAATCTACTTCACATTATGAAAACAATGGGCAGTCCCTGGCATTTTCAAATTGTCTTTCGAACATTTACTTTAAACACTCCTTAGCATTCATTAATGGTTTGTGATAGAAGTACACAAATCTCAAATTGAGTTACAATTTTCTTTACCGTTAGATCATTTTGGAGGTGGATGTGGGGTAATAAGCAGGGTGCAAATGGGTGGTAGATAACTCGGAATTTGTAAAGCTCTCAAAGAAGTAATTGAATTATTTAGTATCTAGATCATTGAGACATGTGTGTTGAAAATATCATTAAGTAGAATAGAACTTTCTCTCCTGGGATTCCCACATAATCACAAACCTCAATGGTTTTATTTGGATTACAGTATTAGAAAGATCACAAAGCACAGGAATACCTCACTGATGATAATTATTACCAGGCAGCACTAACTACTCTCAAAAATTGGCAAAAGGAGAAATAAAAAAGTCTTGGAAAATCTAAAGGAAAAATACACTATGTGCCAGATAGGCATGTCTCCATTTTAATAATGTGTTTGGCACAGACAGTTCTAGAATGTTTTCTATGTGTTCTGCCCTATCATCATGTAATGTGCCAGTTCAATCAAAAACATTGGTTTTATAATTTTGTGCTACTACATATCCACAGATGAACAAAAGGCTAAAATGACCAGTTGTGTAATATAATTAAGCACATAAATATTGTTTCTCTTTTCCATGTAGGCTCAATTATGCTTTATACTACTACTATGCATATCAGTACCACAAAACAGAAACTTTTGTTTTGGTCCTTGATGGTATTAGAAGTTTATGCAGAATCCATATTTTTGCTTATAAATGCTGAGAAGTTCTAAGCTTAAACATTTGTTAATAAGCTGCCTGCAACTCTATATTCTCCTTCTTTGTCTTCTAAGAAAAACAGAGGAAAAGGTTCTCAATAACATGAAAAAGATATGCTGAAAATCCAGATATTTGTTTCATATCTTCCCTGCTTTATTTCAGGCTGATTGTAAAATACCTATAAGGATGACTCATCATTCTTCATCACATACCATGACTAATAAACAATTAGAAAGAAGAGAGCTGGTGGGTGCATAACACGTAATTTCAAATGATGATAGACACAGATAACATTAGGTTATTGCTAGAAATAGATAATACAAATAAAGTATAAATTCAGACAAGTTGGAAGGGCTTAAGAAATGTTACCTATTACTTGTTATTATTTTGTGTTTTCTTCTTCTGTTTCTTTCTGTTTTTTCTTTTTTTTCAAAGACAAGGTCTCACACTGTCACTCAGGCTGGAATGCAGAGACACTATCATAGCTCACTGCAGTCTCAAACACCTGGGCTCAAGCAAGCCTCAGCCTCTTGAGTAGCTAAGACTGTAAGTGCACATCACCATACCCAGCTAATCCCCCCCACCCACCATCAAGCTATGGGTCTTGTTATGTTGCCTGGAATTCTGGCCTCAAGCAATTCCTCTGCCTCAGCCTTCCAAAACACTGGGATTACAGGCATGAGCCACTGTGCCCAGCCCATTTTATGGTTTTTATTTGAACATTTTCAGCAATAGGATTCAGTACATGGTTTGACCCACACTGAAAAACCAAGAACAGATACAGTAAATTATTTAACCAAATTAGACACTTCCAGAGAGATCTGGAAGGAGAAGTCAAATCCCAACATCTGTTCCATTGCTTGCTGTTTCACAAAGCAGTGAGACTGGCGGAATAGGGTTAGAGCTAAAAAGAGAATCCAGTCCAGATAACAACACTAACTTTGTAAACCTGCTCGATTGGTAACAACTTACCATATGAAACTGGGCAACTGTCTTTATGTGACCATGGTATACAACTTATGCTTCACAGCTGTATACTATTTCTGAGCCTATTTTTTATTATATTGGAAGACTAATAAATAGCTCCGGTATGTATTAGATATACATAATATTTAAAATGCTTTAGAGCTTTAGTCTCTACCAGTAATTTTTTTTTCCTTTTTTTTTAAGTCCCCCCACCCCTACCAGTGATATTTAATTAAGGAATTAAGGACTTGCATTTAGGTACTGGAGATATTGTGCAATAAGTAACAGATTTTCAATCAGAAAATTAGGGGTGAATCCTGGGTCTACCGCTTACTAGATATGTAAACTTGGACATGGTGCTAAACCAGAGTGTTAGTTTCATAAGTATGTAACTAACTATGGAGCCATTGAACAAATAAATTTTGACCCCTACATTGGAATTTTTCTTTATAAGCAGAAAAAATTCTAATCAGAATTTTAATAAAAATTTTTCTTACATAAGCATACATTTAAATATCAGGATAAAAAGCTTAAGAGGAAAATTATAATTTGGATTTGGATAAATAATGTATTTTGTTTTAAACTTTTTCCACTGTGGAATCTGATTCAAGACCTGTCAGACTTGGTCCAGGTTCACTTAACAAAATACCATAAATCTTCTTTGGACACAACTCTGAAGAATATTCGCTAGAATTGCAGACATTACAAAGCAGAATTTAGGCCATAAGTATTTGTACCACCACAGAGTGAAGATCCTTGGGTTTGAGATACCTGAGAGCCACATTATAAAGAAGCCACTGACTGGGATTGACAACAATTTAAAAATAACAATCAGTACTTGAGGACTAGATGCTTTAGAGATTTCCTTGTATTGTAATAGGGCCATGATCCAGGTAAATTTGAAGGCCATGTTATACATCACGGAAGAAGATGCTAGAATTAAAATTAAGAAACAAACAAAACTCTAAAAGTTGGAGAAGAAATGGCAGTCATGAAAAGACAAAAAAAAAAAAAAGAATAGATAATTGAAACTGGAGAATGTATTAGAACATAAATTCAAAAATTAGATGCTTGATAGTTAATTCTATGAGTGGGATTGGCTTCTTGGCTATTTAAGACAGAGGAAGGATAAAGTCCTGGGGAATTATAAGCAGGATACCATTTGTTGTGTGCCCTTCTCTTTATGGGATCTGCTCAGTCCCTTTATCTTTTGATGAACAATTCTTTCTCCACAAATGCAAGCCATCTGACTAAAGCTCTGTCTCTAACGTGTTCAAATTAAAATCACATTCCAAATATAAGTGTAAACAGATTTACAGCATAGTCATAGTATTTTTTTTGCATTTCTTTGAACCTCATTGCATTCCTTATCAGTGAACGTGTTGAAGCAAAACCTGAATGATCATCCTGTTATGAACATTATAGAATCAATTCTGGTTTTGACTGATGGGAGGCTGGAATGTATGACTACTAAGATGCTGTCCAACTCTAAGATTACAAATTTTAATGCATTAAGCAATTAATTATTTTTTAACTGTATTTAAAAAATTAATGGACAGGCTTCTGTGTATCAAGTAGTAGGAACACACTGGGAATACTAGAAAAAAATATATAGCCCTCATGTTGAAGGAGGTCACAGACAAACCAATAGCAATAATACAGTGTGGTACATGCTGTGATGGTGATAAGGACGGGAAGTTGTGGAGGTACATCAACATCTCTTGCCACACTAGGAAGTCAATCAACACTGCCTGGAGGAGGGTTTGAAGGACAAGTAGGAGGTAGTCAAAGAAAGGACAAGAATCTTCCTAGGAAGAAAGAGCCTAGATGACCAAATCCTACATTTTTGTTTTTGTTTTGTTTGTTTTTGAGACTTGGGCTAGGCAACACTTTCTAGAAAGATACCAAAATGAGCATCTTCTGTCATCTCCATAACTCCAGCCCTCACTCTGGGTCAGAGGTTCCTCTCTACTCTATGTCTCCCTCACAAGGCTGTGAGTTCCTGGGGGAAGGGCTGTGTTTAATTCATCTCTGACCTCCAGCACCAAGTACAGTGTGTGGCACAGAGTAGGCTCCACAACAAATGCTTGCTAAATAAATGAACAACAATAACAACAAAAAAAACTCATGTAAAGCACAAAATTGTTCACTATGGAACAGAAGTGAAGTGGGAAGTGTGGAAATGAGGTCGATGGCCAGGCAATGGCAGAATTGTAAAGGGATGTGGTGAGCCATGCCTGTACTCTGTCCTGAAGGCCATGGATGCCCATGAAAGATGGAGAGAAGAAAATGGTACACTCGAGCTTAGTTTTTAGGATGATTGATCCAGCAGTGGTATGGAAAGTAAATTGGAAGAAGACATGACTAAGGATAGAAACATTTCTCAGAGACAGTTGTTTGAAAGGAACTGGGCCTGAGCTATGGCAGTGTGAGTGGGACTGAAACAAGGGGCAAGATTCTACGTTCAAAAAAATTAATTAATTAAAACAAAACCTAATCCTCAAATTAATACAGTCTAATAAACTTAACAGACTGTTTCATCAATTAAAGTTACAGTATTTATCTATCATCTATTTACATGTATCTGTTTTGAAAAGAATGATAAAATATCATGTTTTATACAATTTTGATGGGTATCGACATTATTATGTTTTGAATTCAGTTTGTGGTCCAGTCACACATGATGTCCAGAAGAGTTCCTTTTCATTAAAATTTGTGCTGATGCCAGGCATGGTGGCTCATGCCTGTAATCTCAGCACTTTGGGAGGCTGAGGTGGGAGGATTGCTTAAGCAACAGAGAGCCTAAATGACCAAAGCACTGGGCCTGATATAAAGGTGGTAGTCAATAAATGATTATTGAATTATATACTAGAAAGCAAAATAAATAAATTGATGGGTTGATAATGATCTATAATGAGCATGTATCAGGCCTTCATTTAATTTTAAGATCATTATCAATCCACCAATTAATTTATGTTGGTTTCTAGTATCTTATTCAATGATCATTTATTGAATACCAGGTTTATATCAGGAATGCTGTTAGGCATTAGGAAAATGATGATGATTAAAGATATAGACTCTGACCATAAACTTCTTACACTGTATTCAGAAAGGCAGATGTGTTTGAAAAAACATACATTATAACACAGTAAATGCAATAATAGAGGATAACATAGGTACTTCATGAATAAAAACCTTCTGAGTCATACATATTTAAAAAGAAAAATGGATGGAAGCAAAACATTTGTATTATATGCATTTTAAAGTATACTAACCTACTACATCTGTGGAGCATCAACAATCTAGTTAATTATGTTAAATACTAGTTTTTCTCCAGAGAAAGGTAAATATTAGTCATATATAAGTAACGTATGAGTCATATAAAGCATAGTCATTTCTTTTCTTTTCTTTCTTTTTTCTGGGCGGGGGGGGATTTGGGGCAGGCTGCTTGTGTTGTGCTGTGCCCACTGCAGCTGTAATTGTGATTCAGAGGAATTCTAAGTTGAAAGTAGCCTTATTCACCATATCGGTTGAGTTGGGCCAAAAGGAAGCATCCAGAGAATCCTTGTCATCTGAAATTCCCTTGCAACCCAAGTTTGATCCAACTGGATCAGCCTTCATATACTGTTTGACTTCTCTCTTTGAGTAGATTTATCTTAGTGTGCCCCAGAGTGAATTCTAGAAATCAGGTTAATTTCCATGGCATGCGACTTGTATTCTGTCAAACTTCTGGAGGGGTATGATGGGACATACATTTGCTAAATCATCCAGGCCTGAAATGCATACAATTCATTTACATTTATGAGATGTTAAAAGAATGAGCTAGAAAAAATATTCAAGTACTTAAATTGCCACAATAATTAATTTTTCTTCAAAGACAAATATTCCAATCTTATTTGGAAAAGTCTTAATAGATGTGGCAATATTATGTGGCGGGCCTGTAGGCAAAATACTTAGATATAAAAATAGACCCATCATATGCAAGTTAGGTAAATAGGACTTAGCCAAGAGTGAATTTAAAAAAATTATTTAGAACACAAAAAAGATTAAGTTAATATTAAAATAAAACAAATTTTAGAAAAATCACAAAAACTTTAAGGAGACGTATTAATTTTTTAATACAAGTGTATTAAAAAATTAACTTTCTATTAAACCTAACATATGTTTAACATTTCATCATAACCATCACAATAACAAAGGATAGCAATTTTATATTTTAATCACAGTAGTAAGTGAGGAGAAAAAGGGACCAGTGAGGTTGATGTTTAGAAGTATTACTGGTAACAGCATCCCTAAAAGGGCCACTGTGGACTGATGGCTCCCATCTTTTCTTTTCCTGTCTTACCTCATGTCATCTCATCTTATCTTATCTCATCTTATCTTATTTTATTTTACCCTATCTCATCTCACCTTATCTTGTCTTATCTCATCAAGATAGAGTCTCAGTCTGTTGCCCAGGCTGGAGTTCAGTGATGCGATCCTGGCTCACTGCAACCTCTGACTCCTGGGTTCAAACGCTTCTTGTTCCTCAGCCTCCCGAGTAGCTGGTATTACAGGTACCCACCACCACGCCCAGCTAATTTTTGTATTTTTAATAGAGACAGGGTTTCACCATATTGGCCAGGGTGGTCTTGAATTCCTGACCTCAAGTGATCTGCCCACCTTGGCCTCCCAAAGTGCTGGGATTACAGGTAAGAGCCACCACACCCGGCCAGAACTGCTCCTTTTCTTTCTGGGATTCCAGATGAGCTGAGAAAAGCAGAATATAGCAGCAGCACACTTGCTTGTAGAGAACACTATTCAGGTAGGTTCTGAGCTTTCATTTGGCATTCTGTGATTTTTAGACTTTTAATGTATAATTCAAAAAATTCACCTGACGAAGCTCTACAGGATCCTATACAAGCTGGGAAGTCTTTGTAGGCTCTTAAGCATGGTAGATCCTGGATGCCAGAAACAATAATTGCAGGATAGGCTTGTCATTATTTAAACTATCGTGGAGAAAATAAAGTTAGAAGGTTTTTCTGTGTGATTTCCATGTACAAATATTTTGAACTATGTAATACAGTTACTCAGCTCTGCCATAAGAAAATTACATTAAAAATATACATTGTTATGTTACTTCCCTATAGTATTTCAATGAAGAATTTCCCTGTCCTCATGTTTCAGTCAAATCTTACAGTGTATATTTAAATAATCCATAGATGTATGTATATGGATATTGTATATCAGTGTGCATATGCAATGTATTATCTTATGCTGCTATATTTTCAATTCTGTTACTTATAAGTGTGTGTGTATATATATATAATATACATGTATATAACATTATATTATACTATAATTTTCAATTCCCCTTGCTTTTAAAATAAAGTTCTCTCTTGAATTCTCACACTCCAAAAACAGGACTCACTCCAATTGTAAACACATGCCAAAAAGGAATACACAAGCTCAAAACAAAAAGGCTTACACATTGCTTCCCAGTAGGAAGAACTTTCTAGTGCCACAGCAGTCTGTCTGTGTTAGAAAAAGGTCTTTTCTGATTGTGTTGGCCCTTTGCTTTTTATTCAGGATTGATTACTACTGGATCTTTCCTAGAGCTCTGTTCACAACGGTTGTAAATGACTCAAGCTTTGGCACTCCCTCACTGAAGTATTTGCTTTAGTGAATTCTAAATTTCTCTGACAGAGACTACAACTGTCTCAGAATCAAACTGCCTTCTGTAGTAATTACTGAGCACATGGTACAACTAGAGTCCTTGACATTCATTAGAAAAGTGCAGAGGGTGGGTGATAAAAGAAAAGAGTAAAAATCTCAAGAAATTACTAGGTTTAAGTAAAATCATCACACTTCTTAGGAAGAACGATTTGACAGAGACACTCAGAAGGAATCAATCTCTGAGTTCAGCCACAATGGGGTCTTGTTGGCTACTTAATCTCACATAGAAGAAAACATCAAACTGTCTTTGCTTACATGCTTGTAGGAAAGGCCAGTTTTCTTCCCTTTGAAATGCTCTCTGATGTCATGAGAATTCTATTAAATGGCCGTCTACTCTCAAAGAGAAAATGAGTTTTAACTTTCAGGGAAAAACCAGTGATCACACACTTACTGCAATGCAGTATTTTCACAAACACCCAAGCGTTCTGCAGTCACAGGAAACAGAAACTCAATTATAGAATTATTTAGCAGATAAACTGATTTTGTAGAATATTTATCCAACGGAACAGCTTTCATGCAACACTGCAACACACTATATTCCTTTCATATAAACCAGGTGCACTGCTACCCTCCACGTAAATAGTAATATTTATAAATATCCAAATAAACAGTATGGATGGAGCAAATACAAAATATCATGTCAGGACTATATATGGTTATTTGTAAGTTTATCAAAACATCACAGTTTTTTAAACATTTTTGCAAAAGTATCAACTCAGGGTTTTTTTCTTCTATTATACTTTTACTCTTTAGTTTTCCTTAAAAGGGCATATATCCTTCTTCAGTACAAAAATGAGTTTTTAATTGGCCATGCCAATTTGTCTTTTTATAATAAATTTTAGAAACTCATTAAAGTACAAATATTTATTTTTTCCATAATGAGGCTTTCTACATTAATTAATCAATTGATTCCTTTAATAAGAAGTTACTGAAGAAACCAAGAATGGCAATAGACACTATGCTTTTGAAGTCATTATCATTTTGGAAACAATGAGTATTTCTATAAGGAGAGTTATGTAAAATATCTGATTTATTATTTTCTTTTTCTTTTAGAGTCAGAGGTCTTGCTGTGTCACCCAGGCTGGAGTGTAGTGGCATGATCATAGCTCTCTCAAGCTTCTTCCAACTCCTGGGCTCAAGCAATCCTCCCATCTCAGCCTCCCAAGTAGCCGGGACTACAGGCAGGTGCTACCTTCCTAGCTAATTTTTATTTTTATCTTTTGTGAGATGAGATGAGGTCTCGCTATGTTGCCCAAGCAAAATGCTTGCTTTCTCTATTATTGTAAGAATTAAGTTCGATAAACTGGTTTATTTAATACATTTACTATTTTAACATGATATTGAAGTTACAATCCACACTCATCTCTGTGGTATAACTGACATCTATTTTTGCCACAGCTTGAGCTACTTGATCTGAGTATTCAAATATATTAATTTGTAGACAGATTTTCCCTTGGTATAACAGAGACTGCTAACCATTGACCAAAATCTTTTTTCCCTTTTCTTTGAGCATATAGCTAGAGTACATTTCTTAACTTCCCTTGAGATTAGGTGTGTCCAAATGACTGAGTTCAAACCAATGGCAGGTGAACAGAAAGAAGTGCTGTATACACTTCCAAGATCACCTAATGTACAGCTGCCTTTTGCTCCTCCTTGGTCTTTTCCCTTCCACTCACTGGATGAAGAAAATGACAAAGCAAAGCCACACATGGAAGAAGCCTGGACCCTGGCTGACTACGAAGAGGACAAACAACGTTTCAACTGGAACACCGAACCTGGACTGTTGGGTGAGCAAGAAACAAAGTTATAACACACTTTTAGATCTGTTTGTTACAGCAATAAGCTAATCCTTTTGGTTTGAAGAAAAGTATAATGAGATTTTCCAAAAAATAGATGAGACTAATAGAAGTAGCAGGATTAAATGCAACATTTAAGTCACTGTCCCCAATTTATTGCCTGCACAGCAAATCTTGACAGCAACTAGAACACCCTGTGGGAGGTGGAGTGGGAGAAGTGAGAGAGCAAACTTGAGGAAAGAATTTCCTGCAGCTCTTCCTGAATTTCTCTCTTCATGCCCTTCTCTGGTGTGGCTGGAGCAAAGATGGCCCAGCTTCTGGGTTGGTCTTTTTGTAACATCTGCTTTCTGGCCAACGTGCAGACAGAATGTGCAAACACATTCAGGGAATCTTAGGACAGCTTCATGTTTGCCAAAAGCAAAGTGAAAGCCCTCCTTTTCCTGAGATGGTAAAAAACAGACGCCCTGCAAAAGGTCTACGTCTTGTCTCTCTAGGTACCTTTCATTTGCCCTCATTGTTGTCACCTTTCTTTAGAGGAATGGGTGGCCCTCATTTTGTTAATTTATTTATTCTTTAACATATCTTTTCCTGCCTCCTCCAAAATGTTGTCAAATATCCCCTCATGGTCTCACAATTCCAGCTCATTCTTACTCCTTTTCTTACTTTCTGACTACAAACCTAGTCTTTTTTCCTACCCAAAACAAACCCCCTTCCCTACCACACGAAAGGATGATAAACAGTAACCATAACCATAAAATCTATTTTGTAAATCTGCTATCTCAAGGCTACAGTTTATTTCTTTTCACCTCTTTAATCCATTTATTTATCACCTACTCATTCTTTTACTCATAACTTAGTAACAACTATTAACAACAATTTATTAAATATTATTTTGTTTAAAATCGAATAACATGGTTTTGGAAGTGGTGAAACTTTTGCCTTTGAGACTTCACCAACTGGATGGGAATAATGACACGCCAAGATGATTTTTCTATAGTGCAGATATATTTAAAAGGCTACAGATGCCCCTTATTGCCTAAAGGCACAATTAATACCACTTTTTTAGGACTGGAGAAAAAGCTTCATAGAAGGAATGGCATTTGAATTGAACAGACATAGGCTTTTGGAAGGCAGACGAGGGGAACACGGGTATTTAGATGGGGTAACAGAAATAACAAAGGTGATTGTAACATGAGAGAAACATGGCATACAAAAATAAATAATTAAATTGAGGAAGCAACAAGTCACCTGCTGAGGTTAGAATGAAGAAAAGGCAATTGAGTAGAAAGAAAAGACTGGAGATTGTCCAGAAACAGCTGCTTTGACCTGTTCTAAATGGCATTTAATATGTTTGGAGCTTTAGACTGTAGGAAAATTTGAAGTAGGAAAAAGAAATGATCTGATATACACTGAAAATTACACAGTGACAGCATGGAGGAGAGTCAGTTTATAAAGAAGTCAGGAAGAGGGAAACTAATCAAAGGCCATTGAAAGGTTCTGGTAGATGCCCTTGGCTGAGAGAGTAAGAGTGAGGAAGAGGATGGCTCAGGTTTCTGAGATACTTCAGAATCTGTTGCCTGGCCAGATTTAGGAATTAAAGCAAGAGGATTAAACAATAGATTATTGGATTTCTACTTGGATATCTTGATGGATAGCAATGGAGATACATTAAAACTTTGGGTGCCGGGAAGAGCACAGAGGGACATGTGTGTTTGTGATGCCTGACAACAGCATATCTGGATGGGCATGGCCAGAGCATGGTAGAAAGTTTGTGTTTGGTGGTCTGCGGACTGGGGTTGAAGATAGAGACTTTGTAGTTAATGTTGTTTTCCTGTCTCTTAATAGTCACTGAGAACCTATTAAGCACGAAGTATGATACTTTTTTGTTGTTCGTTCTTTCTTCTTGACTTAAATATCATTTTCTGTAATAACAACCTTGGTTCATGATAGGCATGATTCCTTCTTCTAAATATCCTTCTAATTTTTCTCTGTTTCTCCACTTCTCCCCACCAATGTGAATGTTCCCTAATGTTCTTTGCTCTTTTCTGGCATTATTATCTTCTCCATGGCTCTTCACTCCAAATAGTTCAGATACTGGATATTTAGATGAGTACCTAGTCCATAATTGCAGTCCTGACTGTTATCCTCAGCTACAGATTTCTTTTCCACTCAATTTCTTGTCCACTGCCACATATTGAAGGTGTAAATAAATATTAGTGATGCAAACCTCCAATTTTCTTTTGCTTCAGAATCTACTGTCTAATTCATTCTACACATCTTTGCCAGTGTAATCAAACTTCCTAACTCAAGTTTGATCACGTCATTGCTCTGCCAGAAATCGTGTTGCCTACGGAATCCCCACTATCTAATGAATAAAGTGCATGCCCCCAGGTTAGGTTTTATAGCATCTCCACAATCCTATTTCAATTTACCCCTTTTGACTCAACTCAGTCTCCTACCTTACATAATCCAATTAAAATGGACTTGCTGTTTCTTTTAACACATGTTGCAGTTTCATGCTTCTACACAATTCCTTGCTTGGATTTCTCATGCTTTATAGAACAAAGACTTGAACAAGGTAGGATTAAAATATTTTTTAATGAGTGAATAGAAAGATCTTTGCTTCATCACATACTCTTTTCTGTCTTGTAAAATGACGATTGGCTCGAAAATAAGTTTATATATTTGGTTACATATTTCAGTGAGAATTAGGCAGGTATTATGCTGAGGTTAGATTATGACCATTAAGAAAAATGTTTCCTTGTTAACTACTTTTTATTTTATTTTTTTTGCCAACAACAGAAGCCTGAGGGACAAAGGAGGAAAAGGCCAAACATACCACTTCTGGGAAAATGGCCAGTCACCTCCTCAGGAACAGCCAGGTCCACATGACAGTAGCTGAAGGGTCTGCCTGCAAAGTTCCTCATATCACACTCTATCCTCAAATTAAAATTGGTTTCAATGACCATGGGACTGAGGTTTTAAAGCGTCCCAAACTCATAATCACATTCATGCCAAATTTTGTAGAAGAGTGGTCTTTGGAACTATGTGTACTGAAATGTTGGTTTAAGTTGTGCATGTAAACACACAGACATCCACATACCCGCACATCTCTTGCTAAGTTCACATTTTTCATATTGCATCAAAGGGACAGGACAGACAGATGAATGCATCTTATAAGCAGTTTTATTTTTACAGGAAAATGTGGCAAGCTAAAGGCTGAATGCTAACTTTGCACCTGAAATGCTTCCTTAAGCTGCTTGTTCTGTCTCTAGATTTGTCTGTGATAGTCATGTTGCTTTCCATCTATTCTCTCTCTCTCTCTCTTTTTTTTTTTTTTTTTTGTAGCTCCCTTCAATTTTGAAAAATGCTACTTTCTAGCCCAAGGGGCAAAGAGAGCTTGAATAAGACTTTTAAGGGCTTATAAACTTCCTCAGTTTCTGAGCACCAACCAATATGGAAGACCCTTGATCAGTATAGTAATCGGGTTTTCATGAGTTGACAACCATAAAATATACATAAGTATGTGAAGAAGAAGGAAAAAATAGTATGTAGTGAACACTCCCTAAAGTATCAATTACACAAAAGCCACAGTCAAGAAGTCCTTTATCCATTTGTCTTTCCCTTGGAGGCTGGCTATACTCCCTGCTCTTCTAATCTCTTAATATCCTACTCTTTGGCTCTTTATACAACAACGAAATTCAATAAAGGGGAATTTTGTGGAAGGTTAGACTTAGGGTATAAATAAACTGTACCACGAGATTTTTAATAGCTTTTGAGACTCCATTTCACTGATTATTCTTCCTTCTTCCCACCCATAGGTATAGGATCCTGGCAACTATATATGTACCACCTGGTCTATTCCATTGATCACAGCTTATTAGCCAAGCAGCTTGGGTCGTTAAAAATTAATATACTGCTTGAAGGTGGCATTCATGAGAAACCACACTTGAGAGTTGTGCTTGTGTAACGGGCAGTAGGGAAATCCAGTCTCTATGTAAAGAGTTATCTATAGTCATCTTGAATTAAAGAGAGCTACAGAAGAATTGGGCTGAGGAGCCCCAGAGAGACTGGGAGAATGGTGGCCTTAGTTCCTGGCTGATGTTTAGTTCCTGATTCTAGACCCTCATAAGATCTGTTTCTGAGCCCTTGGATTATGAGGTCCCTCAGCAACCATAAAATAATCTTCCCTATTCTGCTTAAGCAAAGTGACTTACACTCATAGCCAGTAAAAGAACTAATTGCATAGTAACCATGCCTGGACCACCATTTTAAAAAATTCGAAGCATTAGAAAAAGTGTTCATCAGCACCGTTTTTTTTTTCTTTTCTTATCTCCATTTGGTCAAACTGTTAAAAGACAAGACTTAGTAACAGCCCCCTCCTAATAAGAACTAGAGCCTTTTGAAGCAGGTGGTGCCCACCTCTGCCTACAGAATTCCAGCCCAAACAATCTGCCCAGAATTACTGAGAAATCAGTAGAATGTGCTGATGACTCAGCCTGTTAAGTAGGAGGGCTGTTATTGTTATTTTAACTCCTGCCAGAGTATGTGAGCAATTCTCCCTCTTTCTGTCTCTAGTTAACCATGAGAGATCCCTCTTCAAAACCTCACTCCTGGAATAAGTTCTTGTTCAATAAGAGCCAGAGTAGCTTGAGATCTGGATATGACTGCCAGCTGAGAGTACACAATAGGATAGGCTTTTATAATGGAAGCATCTGATATCCTAATTTACCAATAGAATTTATTTTTAGAATGCTTAATCTGCCTTTAAAATTATTCACACAGAGTGCCACGGAGCGGAGTTGAATGCTGATAAAGTAGTAATCAGTGCAAGTCAAAGTATTTATTTTCAGAGAGGATGGTGAAAATACCAGGTTTTCTTTCTCATTTCCTTAAATGTTGGGGTATTGTGGTTCTACTGTTTGTCTTTCTCTTGCCAAATGTTCTCAATGATATAAACACTCATCAAGTGCTTCTCCTAGGAATATTATAAAAATAAAACAACAACAACAACAACAAAAACCCAGCCTATTTTACAGAAAATTGTCTTAAAGGATAAACTTTGCTCATCTATGAATGATGAAAAGATATAAATCTATTCTGAAGAGAAAGTAAAATCTAACTATGTTGAATGTGGTAAATCTTAGTATTATTATTTAGTTAAAAGACTGCAAGGAATACTAAATATTTTCTGCTCTTCAACTGGCTTTCTCATCCAGCTAATTAGTTCCTGATTTGTCTATGTGCATTTTTCTTTCTTTTGGTATTATACATTATGGCTTGAAATTATAAATCAGCTAAGTAAAGTTTCTCATAATGCTATAAAATCATGAGTCAAAAACATGAAAGTGCTTTAGCATTGCAGATGTGATGGCCTCTGTTGAAACAAACCAAAGGAATCCTTAAAAGGGCAACGACTATCACTGTTGTGCATTAAGGGTACTCTTTGTGCAGAGCATCTTTAATCTTTTTTTGTAGATTAAAAGAGATGGGGGTTTCTACCTACATTGTTCCGTGGTATCCCTTGCATACCTAGTCATCCCTTTAGCAAGTGAGGGTCCATCCACCAGGATAGGTGGTAGTTCTAGGGGCTGGTAATACAGCTCTGAACATCATAGTCTCTGCCCTCCATGAGAGGAGATCATGTTGAGATGATGTAGGGAGAAGATGCCAGTATATGTAGCATCTTGTTGGCCATTGTAGGAGTGTGGGATTTATTTTTGACTATTACAGGCAGTCATTGGTGGATTATGCATAGCAGAGTCATATCAATTGATTATGATGTTTTTAAAAGATAATTCTGACTTCCATGTGAACAATAGACTGTAGAAGAACAAGACTGAGTACAGGGGATTATGATAGTAGTAAACATGAGAGACAGTGGATGTGAATGATATAGGTAGAGATGATAAGGCATGACAAGATCCTGGACAGGCATGAGCTTGGTACTGTAATTATCTACTCTGAGTCTTAAAGAGATTAAATCATGCCTTTAACAGGTGGTGGTTGTTAGAAACAAACAAACTTTCAGAGTTGCTAACCACTGCACTGTAATATTTAAGGTTTTTGTGTGAAAAATAGCTCACTGCAATCTCCGCCTCCCGGGTTCAAGTGATTCTCCTTCTTCAGCCTCCCGAGTAGCTGGGATTACAGGCGTGTGCCACCACGGCTGGCTAATTTTTGTATTTTTAGTAGAGATGGGGGTTTCACCATGTTGGTCAGGATGGTCTCAAACTCCTGACCTTGTGATCTGTCTGCCTCGGCCTCCCAAAGTGCTGGGATTACAGGCGTGAGTCACCGTGCCCGGCCGAAAAATATGTGAATTCTACATAAGTTAGTAAGACTCAAACTTGAAATTTAGAAGTACATGTGTTAGGATAGAAGTATTCAACTCTAAATTCATGGAATATGAGAATTAGTAATATTAGCAAATGATTGCAAAGATTTTGTCATTTGCAAAACATTTTCACTCCTATTATCCTATCCAGTTTAATTAAATTCGCATGGCTAGGTAATTTCAAAGGTAATCACCTGGTAAGCAGTGTAAGGATATCACAGCAAAATAAAAATGTCTAATTAGTCACATTTAGTGGTATCACTAAATTAATTAATAGACTGTTTCTCATTTTAGTTACTGTGTCTTCCTTGCTTTCCTAACATTGGCCCTCAACTCACATAAAAGGATCCCAATAAATATTAGTGGCATGAATAAAATGTCTACATATGTGACAAACAGATTAGGTTTTTCCAATTTATTTTCTGGTAGGCAGAATAGCTTCAGAGCCTGAAAGGGATGAGTTTGCATGTAGGCTCTGCAATCATTATATGATCTTGAGTAAGTTACCTGAGGTATTTGGGCCTTATTTTCCTCCTGTGCAAAATGGTAATGCATTTTTGACCTAAGAGACATATAAAATCTCATATTTACTTACTCATATTTGCCCAGAAAGGTCAGTCTTCTCTTCCTCTTCCTCCCTCAACTTTGACAAAATAATTTATTTCCCTCAGAAAATAAAAGTTGGGAGAGAGTCTATGTCTAACTATTTCACTACCATATACTAACCTTAAACAAATTCTAAAATTAGCTATAGTGTTAGAAAAAATTTTGAAAAAAAAATCTTTTCTTTTTTAGTTTCTTCCATTATTTTCTAGGAGAATATGATCAACTAACATGGGCCAGACAAAGATATCTCACTTTTAAGTATCTTAAATTCCAAAGGTAGTAATTTATACTATATTTGGGAATAGTAAGTATTTCATGTATAGGGAGATAAAACAGATTCTAATTATTGTGTTATAGCAAAAGAATGAAAATCATGAGTCCCATTAAATTAGTAAGATCCTAACAAACCAAATAAAAAATGTTTTTCTGGTTGAAAAAAATAAAACATAAGCAGGATTGGCATGATACTATCTATTAAAAAGTTTGAATTCATTATACATAAATCCCAAATAAGCTTTGCAAGCCATGCTTAAAACATTTTAACATTAAACCTTTAAAATGCTGAAAGTTATTTAGAAATAATAATTAATAATACTAAGCACCAGAAGATTAAAATATTAAAATGAGTCAACTTTATAACAGAAGGTGTCAACCAGATCTTCATCCCTCGATATGAAAGAATCTCTACATACAATATTGGGTAAAGATGGGCTGCAAAAGTATATCTACAGTGTGATGCCCTTTATGTAAACTTTTAAAATGTTAATAATTGTTCAACATTTGTTTCTTACACCTGTCATAGCAGTGTTAGAACACACACAGGAAGGTTATATGATCTTTAGGGTTTTGACATCTCTGGAAGAATGGAAGAAACTAAAAAGGAAGCAAGAAGAGCTTTGATGACTTCTGTGATAGTTTATTTTTTTAGACAAGATTTTAATATAGCTGCATGTTAGCATTTGTTTAATCTGTGTGGTGGATACTTAGGTATTTGCTGTAATATATATACTTTTTTGAGACAGAGTCTTGCACTGTCACCTGGGCTGGAGTACAATGGTGTGATCTCAGCCACTGCAACCTCCACCTCCCAGGTTCAAGAGATACTCCTGCCTCAGCCTCCCCAGTAGCTGGGATTACAGGTGCCCACCACCACACCTGGCTAATTTTTTGTATTTTTAGTAGAGATGGGGTTTCACTATATTGGCCAGGCTGATCTCGAACTCCCGAACTCATGATCTGCCCACCTTGGCCTCCCAAAGTGCTGGGATTACAGGTGTGAGCCACTGCACCCGGCCTATAATATTTTTTTATATTTTGCTTTGAACATCTTATAAATTTTCTTGCTTAAAAACAAATAATAAAAACAAGAAAGTGAATACTGCTGTGGCCAATTTAAGATTATATATTCAGTACTTCTAATTTAAAAAAAACTAAATTGAAATATATTTCCTAGAATAAGAAATCATTGATTTATAATCTTTCCATAATTTTATTATGCTTTTATCATAGGAATTTTGGGTTTAAAGAAAGATGTAAAATAAAGGAAAATATTGTTTCTGCTTGTAACTGAGCTAAAGCATATATGTTCCTTTATTTACTCATGTGAAAATTTTGTGAGGAACAAATGCAAACATAAAAGTTTACCTGTTATGCATTTACAGCTCATTCAGTAAATGCACTGTTATTTTTATTCCACAAATTTTGATAAAAACTACTCAAAATGTAGGAAAGTCTGATTGCTAGACATTTCTACCACAACATAAAACTACTCTCCTAATAACAGCTGGGGCTGGTGTTCTGTCCAGTGCCTGCTTCCAGAGCCATGTATGCAATCTCAGGTGAATCCCTGCATCCACCTGCCTCTCTCTCTGCCTCATGCCCCTAATCTATAAAATGGGGATGATCCCCATATCTACCTCATAGAGCTGTTGTAAGAAGTAAATGAATTGATTTATGCAAATTAAGTCATGTAGGATCATGCTTGGCACGTAACAGGTACTGAAGAAATACTGTTGGCATTGTCAACCAAGGCAGGAGAGACGGGCTGAATTCAATCCTGATTTAAGAGAAGGAGCTTGTCATTTTCTTACTATCAAGTCAACTCAACACTATGAAGTGCTGTTTTAATAACACTGAATTTATTAGCTATAACTATTCAAATATTAGAAATAACTATAAGTTATTTCTCCATTACTAAAATGAATTGTTACTTATTTAAAGATTTTAAAAAACAAAAGGTTAGCAAAGAGTTATTTTTCACAATTGTGGGTAACTCTTTCAGAGTAGAGAGAGTCTTACCTATTCAAGGAAGAAGTAAAATATAAAGTTCGTTGTGTCGTGTTCTCAAAGGGTTGATAATATTTTCTGGCTTCTTTCTGTTAAAAAATAGAAAATTAATAGTTTAATCCCTGATCCATATACATTAATCACATCAAGTAGCTCAGCAACAGAATTCATCTTGTGGCTTTCTCTTTTTGTGTTTGGCAACTATGAGACTATGAGATGGATATCATCATGGTTCTTTACAGTGGTCATACACTGAGCATTTATCACTGGCTGGGAACTATCGCAGATAGAATAGAGCAGTGAAAATGCTAACTGCTGCATGCTTTTTCTCACTTTGAGAACCACTCCAATGGCACTTTATAGGTATCACATCCAAGGGAGAATAAATTTTTAAATTGTCTTCAGCTAATAAATAGCAGACAATCATATTTTCTCCCAAGAGAATACATTCATTCTAGTAAATCGTTAATTATATCCAGTAATCTTTAAAGGACTGGGCCTCCAGCCCAGTCTGCAGTGATTCTCTCCAGCACAGGATGGAGAGGAATTTTTTAACAACTCATTAAATTTTCTCCGTGGAGTACTGAGCTTATTTTGACATTCAGAATCCTAAATGTCATTCTGGATTAGTAGTTCTGCTTCGGAACTCCACCTAGAACAATACAGAATACTTCTTACTGAAGTGGTACGTAGAAATAAACAGAATTACTAGAAAGCACGAGGCTTGTTTTCTACTTCATAAGTAATTCAGGTGTAACCATCTTCATCTATAAAGAGGACTACAAAGGATGCATAATACATAACGGATTGCAGAGCTGAGGGCCATTTTAAAGTCCAGCTCTCTTATACTAGGTGTCTAAATCTATGTATCTCCATGCATTTATTAGGACCTGTGTGATTTTACTCCTGGTAGAGTGGACCCCATCATATCTTCTAGAAAGATGTTGCTCTGACTCAAACTCTGATACCTATTAACTCTTCTTTAAGACCCAGTAGGAAATGCAAGTTGGAAAGACAAGATGCATATGGCTCAATTCTTCTGTATGAACCTCTAAGGACCAATGTGTATATGGATATGAGCAGACACAAGTTTGATTCAAAAGCAAAAAATAAGGTCTGGGCCAGAGCTGTGTATGAAGTGCTTTTACACATGTTAGCTCATTTAATCTGTGAACATTTACACATAATGTGCAGCAGCAAACAAGTCCTATTAGTACATATTAAAGTTAGAAAGTCTTAACATTTAAATAAACATTAAAAAATATCTGCAGGCAAGAAGAAACATGGTAGAATTCTCCATTCCTGTAACAATTTGATAACTATTTTAAAAAGAAAGGTTTGACCGTCCAAATCTTTACATATAGCTTTTTATTTTCTTTAGTCCAGCTCAGTGGTTCTCACATTTGGAGTATATATAACAGTATAATACAGGGTTCTGTGCACAATAACTTCAGACTATTTAGAGAATTTTTAAGGATAATTTTGATTATAAGCAAATTAAACCTTCTAAGTTGGTTTTAGAACTAAAGTAGAATGGTAGGCCAGCTCTGGAGCTTATTTGGATAGAAAGAGTCTTTGTGTACTTAACAAATGAATGCTGGAGAGAATACCTGTTTTATTTTCTCTTGAAATTATGTATTTTTCTTAAATTTCTTAAAGTGCCTGTTTTTTGTGCTTCATCTTCATGATTTTTAAGTAAGCACACATGCATATGGGTAAGTGTGTGAGTACACATTCTATGCGTATGTCTTTTACCCTAGTAAAAATAAGAAAAAAAATGAATTTTATAAAATGTGAGTCAGTAAACTATGGTCCATGGGCCAGAACCATCCTGCTGCTGCCTGTTTTAAAAAATACAATGCTTTTGGCACATAGCCACTCCCACGCACTTCCACATTGTATATGGCTGCTTTCATGCCATAATGCCAGACTTGAATGGTTCTGACAGACTATATGGCCTGCAAAGCTCAAAACATTTACTATCTGGCCATTTACAGAAAACATTTAACTTACCTGTTATCAAAGAGCATGTTCATTATTTGAGTAATATTAAAAACAACACTAAAAAAAAATCCTGTCTTTTAGTCTTTCCAAAAATTAACTCGGTAGTTACATATGAATGAAAGTGAAATTCCAACCCTAAATACTTAAAAGCTTATTTCATCCCAAAAGAATTGGGAAATTATTGGCCAAAGGATGAGACGATTATTAAAAAATTCAGGGTACTCAATACCTATCAGTCATAAAAAGAATGGCCCATTTTCACATAAGCTTGACTTTTATGAGGTTTTGTTTATTATAAAAAATAGAAATAACTATAATTTTCTAGACTTTACGAGAATGAGATACATGCTCTCTGGGATTTATTTTTAAAGAGCAACTTATGGCCTATTCCACAAGGTATACAAAATTTTAAATTAACATAGGATAGTTAGAAGTGATCATTTTTACCCATATAAATAGTATTAAATAACATTAATTTTTTTACAACATTAACAACATAGTTTTAGCATTAGATTCATTATATAGAGTGGCTGCAACATGCCTAAAATAGTATTAGCAAACATTTATACATAATTTATTGTTTGCCAGACAATGATCCAAGCACTTCATATATATTAAGTAATTTATTCCTCACCATCATCCTCTATTATTGTCCCCACTTTACAAATGAGAAAACAGGCCAAAAGAGTTTAAGTGTCCTTCCCAGCATCACAAGGCTAGACAGTGCCCAAATCTTTTAGCTACATAGCAACTCCACAGACACTGAGAATTGGTTTTGGGTCTTCAACTCTGGCTAGAGACAATTTTGAGCCTAAGGGCTTGTGGCTTCTCTGAGGAATGATATTACACTGATGTCAACTTTTAATTTACTAGAATTACCTACAAAGTACTTTTTTTACTTAGCATATTCAGCTTTTTGAACAAATTGTAGTATACTCAGCCACAGTTCTGCCTCCCATTATATCATTCCATTATTTCTACCAGGTTTGCTTATGCTACCTTCCAGAACCTTTTAGAGCCAGATATGAATGCTGTTGAGAATAATGACTTACAACACATGACGAAATCAACTGGTTAACAATTATATTTAAGAGTTAGCCTACTCAAGGCAGAGAATAGGATGTACACTGCACACTGGCATCACAAAGTAAGCTGAGTAAATCATTTGAGGAACCCAAAATAATTGTTCAGCTATAAACAAAGTCAGCTTTTATCAGCTGGTTACTCCGTAAAACAAGATATGCATGCAATGTGCTTAGGCTGCATATATGTTTGGCTGTTCTCATATTTATGTCCAAGTTATTTGCTACCTACAGCATTGAGGTTATAATGATAAATTCATGCAGATTTTCAGAGTCTTCTGGAGAAAATGTTGCCATGTTGTGGTTTTCTCAACTGCTGTAAGAACTCAGGTTTTATTAAACAACAAAGTCATCAAGATAAAATCTTCCCTGGATTGTTGAGCCAGGATATACTCTTTAGTTTCCTTTGAAACACATTCTAAGTATCATTTAGTTTTTAAATCTCATGTTTGATAGACTTTGCCAGATAAGCAAAACATCAGCTGGGCGTGGTGGCTCATGCCTGTAATCCTAGCACTTTGGGAGGCTGAGGAGGGTGGATCACCTGAGGTCAGAAGTTCAAGACCAATCTGGCCAACATAGCAAAACCCCCTCTCTATTAAAAATACAAAAATTAGCTGGGCATGGTGGTGCATGCCTGTAATCCCAGCTACTCAGGAAGCTGAGGAAAGAGAATCACTTGAAGCCGAGAAGCAGAGGTTGCAGTGAGCCGAGATAGTGCCATTGTACTCCAGCCTGGGTGACAGAGCAAGACTCTCTCTCTCTCTCAAAAAAAAAAAAAAAAAAAAAATCGAGATGCCTGAAGTTGCTGGAATCCTGTATTCTTTCTTTCTTTCTGTCTTTCTTTCTTTCTTTGGTTTCACCCTTGTTGCCCAGGCTGCCAGGCTAGAGTGCAATGGCATGATCTCGGCTCACTGCAACCTCCGCCTCGAGGGTTCAAGTGATTCTTATGCCTCAGCCCCCTGAGTAGCTAGGATTACAGGCATGTGCCATCATGCCCAGCTAAGTTTTGTACTTCTAGTAGAGACAAGGTTTCACCATGTTGGTCAGGCTGGTCTTGAACTCCTGACCTCAGGTGATCCATCCACTTCGGCCTCCTAAGGTGCTAGGATTACAGGTGTGAGCCACCAAGCCTGGCCTCCGAATAGTGTTTCTAAAGGCTAAGCTTAACCTCAATGACTAGCATTAGGCTGCTCATTCAATTCTCAAATAAACAACAATAACATTTTACTTCACCTTCACTATCAATCTGACCTATCAAGATTTTGAGCAATTCATGTAATTTAGTGCACTTGTCCAGGATAACAATATTTTAGCTATTGAAGACTGAATGTCCAGAACAGTTGGGAAAATATCCATTATTCAAGCAGTCTTTTAAATAGGAGAGCAGATGCCAACATAAAATCATTTAGTCTAACATGCTACTAAACCATTTCTACTCCCTAATGTGCTTATTATAGAATTAGTTATCTACTTATTTGTGAGTAGAAGGAAGTCATAGTGTCCCAAAGGCACTGATAATTGAAAATATCAGAGAATGATCTTTCTTTCTTGGAGCTTTTGTCAAAGTTCCTTTTAAGAGAAACTTATGTTTCTTGCAAAGGAAACTTATTTCAAAATATAACTTGAAAGGATTAAGAGCTGTTAGCAAATTCCTATGCAAATAACATATGGTCTTCAGTGGAGCAGAGAACTTGGGTAAGGTAGACAGTAAGAATTATCTCCTTTCATCTCTAAACCCAGAAGCTCTAGGCTGTTGTAGAGGACTAATGGGCTAGGTTAAGCTGATTTAGTAGAAATGATCCAGTCTTGTCTGAAGCATCTCAACATAATTCAAGGCAGTAAAAATAGTATACAAGTAGGTGAAGGATAAACAATTAGATTAGTCAGAAAAGTAAGGCTTAAGTCTCAGAGGCTTTACACAATAAAGGTTATAACCTGTTTACACAAATCCTGAGGTGAGTAGGAAGACTCTCCAGGCCACTTCTCTCTCATGCAGTGATGGAGCTCTCTAGGTACATCCTTCTTGTGGCTCAACTACAGCCTTCAGGATTACAGCAGCAGCGAAAGAAGACATCTGGAGGGCTGAGCACAGGCTCTTAAATGCCTTAATGAGGAAGTGACACACATCACTTCCTCTTACAGCCCACTGTACTGAACATGTTGCTTAAATGCAAGGGGTGGAGAAACATGGGGGATAAATGGATATCTGATATCTGGTGAGCAATAAATATCTCCATCTCAAGGATGAATGGGTATGATAGGATGGGTCCTGTAGCTATGCTAGGATTCTTCCTTGTTGACAAAGGTTGAAAATAAATAACAATGCTTGGTGATATCAGCTTAAAACTTACTTTGCTAAATTGTTAGCTTATGCTGACTGTGATTAAATATATATACATATCAATAGATATTTTATTTTATAAATAAAATATGAATTAGCACTGCAATATAGGGAACATTGAGCAGCAATGGGGCACATTTGTCAGTAGTTTTGCTTATTTATATACTACACTGCTGTTTTCTGCTCAGCATCAGAATATAGCTGAAGAAATGTAACACTCCTTGACAGAAAGCCATCTGTTCATTTGTCTCTAAGTTGCATACAAAACACCAACCTTTTATTTATTATTTATTCAATTAGCAGATAAAATTATCTATATTTATCACGTATAATATGATGTTTTGAAATATGTATACATTGTAGAATGGCTAAATCAAGCTTGATATCATATGTATTACCTCACATAGTTGTCATTTTTTTGTGGTAAGAACATTTACAATCTATTCTGTTAGCATTTTTCAAGAATACAATATATTGTTATTAACTACCGTCACCATATTGTATAATAGATCTCTTGAATTTACTTCCCCCATCAAACAGAAACTTCATTACCTTTGAGCAGCATCTCCGCAGCATACCCCCAACATCACTGCCACAGCTCCTGATAACCACCATTCTACTGTCTACTTCTATGAGATCAACATTTAAAGATTTCACATATAAGTAAGACCATGAGGAATTTGTCTTTCTGTGTCTGTCTTATTTCATGTAACATAATGTCCTCCAGGTTTATCCAAGTAGTTGCAGATTTTTTTCTTTGTTATGGCTGAATGATATTTCATTATGTATATATCCCATATTTTCTTGATCCATTCATCAGTTGATGGACACAGGTTGGTTCCATATCTTGGCTATTGTGAATAATGTTGCAATCAACATAGGAGTGTAGATATCTCTTTGACATTTGATTTCAGTTTCTTTGGATATATATCCAGTAGTGGGATTGCTGGATCATATGGTAGTTCTATTTTTAATTTTTCGAAGAACCACCAAACTGTTCTCCATAATGGCTGTACTAATTTATATTTCCATCAATAGTGGGCAAGTGTCTCCTTTTCTTCACATTCTCTCCAACACATATATTGTCTTTTTAATAATAGCCATTCAAACAGAACACCAATCTTTTAAAAATGGTAGAATAAATTAATGCAGGTACCCAGGTTCATGTGGTAGGAGAAAAAAATTGGAGAGAGGCTCAAAGGAAATTGAGCAGGTTCACATGTTGTCATAAGACTTATCTTGCCGGGATACCACTTAGTGATTTATTAGTAGCTGTCATGGTCAAAATTATTTTTTCAAAATGACAAAATCTAAATTTCTCAGCTTAGCCTCAAGGACTTTTGTATTGTGACTACAATGTATTCATCCTGAACTTTCTACTGTTACAAACCCTCACATTTTCTTAGACTAGTTCTTTTGCAGAACTATTAATTCCATCTTTATATTTTTCTCCTCTCCTGCAAGGTCCTCTTCTTTCTCTTTCTCTCTGCCTATCTCCCCTGCTCCTTTTGCCTCTTCCTTCCTCTAGATTTTTCAACTCCTTATTTAACTGAAATGTTCTCCATGAACTCTTCGATTCCCCAACCACGACAGTAATGTTTCTTTCACTGATGTATGGTTCTTGTTTCTTATATTTATTTGATATTCATGTAAACTACGATATACAGTTGATTAAGCCTTCTTGAAATTGTAAGAAATTCATGTCCCTGACCTTTTTTCTGCTTTATTTCAATTCTAAAAGCCATTAGTATTTATTAAATATATAAACTACTTTTTGATAGTATTTTGAATTTAAAATAAAAACATATGCAGGATAAAAAATGTTAAACCATATACGTACACAATAGACTTCAAACAATGCTGTCAAAGTGTCTCTGAAGAGTTATTAATTTATACCCTTTGTGGACTGTATTATATCCTCCCCCACCCCCAACATTCATATATTGAAGTCCTTACTGCTAATGTGATTATATTTGGAGATAAGGCCTTTAGGAAGGTGATTAAGGTTAGATGAGGTCATAAAGGTAGGGCTCTAATCCAACAGGACTGAGTCCTTATAAGAAGAGGAGGAGACACCAGATCTCCTTTTCTCTCCATGAGCACAAAGAAGCCAAGAGTCTCTCTTTGACCAAACTTTAGCCAGGCTTCTCTGAGCCCTCTTCTTAACTGGAAGACTTGACTTTGGCTCCTTTGCATTCTTGGAGCAAGAACCTAAAATCAGTTTAGGGAGAATTCCCCCACCCTTGACATTTGATCATGCTGGGTATCTGATTGAGTTTCTTATCCCCCAGCTTTGATGTGTGTGTCTTTGGTCTGCCTTCAGCAAGAATCTGATTAGGTAGGTTTGGCAAGAATCAACCTACAATTGATGTCTCTTAGTAATTTTTCATCCATAATCCCTTCACTCTGCTCATTGGCTAACGTTGGGGCTCAGAAAACAATAACCCAAAATGAACGCCTAGGAAGCAGTTTCTTTCTGATCTTCTGCTGTCCTTTTGTCTGTCTCTAGGTCTCATTCTTCTCCAACACAAGTCATAGAAACTAGAATCCCTGTTCCTTAAGGTGGGTCATAGAAACCAGAGCCCTCTTTTCCCAAAGTCAGCCATAAAACCTAAAAATATCATTATGACTCCCCACACTGTATCCCCTATCCCGCCCTTCTGTGTAAGAGTTTGCCATAAAGAAATGCTTTGATCTACCTTATTTAATGGAAGGAAGGAATGTTGCACAGAGGCCATGAAGAATCTGAACAGACAGGTCTTGCTAGGTCCCCCTGCCTAGTCTATAATTATGAGATAATATCCTTTTTGTCCAATCATATTTCTACATGGCTGCCCATGCTTCACTGAACCTAAGCCCCCCAGCCTTTGGTGTTCTTTATGGCAGGCTGGGCAGACTAACACATACGGATCCCACTGTCTATTTTCAGACAGTATCACTAACAATGCATATTGTGTATTTGTTTAATGTCTGCCCCACTCCACCCCAACTAATGTGTATACTCTAGAAAGACAGTGACTGTTTTCTTATTACACTACACCCCCTGTTTGGTAGCAAATACTTGTTCAGTAACTATTCAACCAATGAATGAACAGCTGAGAGACATATTGCAAAAAATGGAAAGGTGTGCTCAGTACTGGTTAACTTTGTGTAGATGAGCTCCTCTGTTATAAGCAATGAAATCTTGTTATACTCTGCTTAATGCTTCCCTGATTTTAAGTGGGTTAGTAAAGGTCTAATGAATGAGTTAATGAAAGACATAGTTTATTTTCCTAACCATTCTGACTAGGAATTAATCAAATTTGGTCTCTGAAGTAAAAAGAACTCAAACTTTAGATAATAGAAGCTGAACTTGAACACTTACTGGCTGTGTAATATTGGGTAAGCCTTCTAACTTTTTGGATCATCACTGTTAGCAATAAAATTGATGTAGGATTTTTCTTCCTGATCACTTTGCAAGCTGAGGACCCCGGGCCAGTGATGCCCCACCCGGGCCTCACTTGGCCATGCTTGTGTGTGCCAGGTCACCTGTGTTATAGCTGGTACCTCTGTTTGGTGGTTCCCAAGCTCTTGTACCACGCCCAAGAAGAAGGATGATACACAGCAGGACATTGAAGGGTGGAGAGGGAGAAGAATTTTATTGAGCAATGAAAATAGCTTTCAGTGGACAGGGGATGTGGGATAGGGGAGGAATGGTGCCCTCACCCGCGTGTGGGAAAGTTCTGCCTGTGTGGCTGGGTCTGGGCCTTTTATGAACTCAGAATGGGGAGTGTGTGCTGATTGATTTGCGAGTATGCAGAAAAGCTTAAAGTGAAGATACCACTCAAAGGAGGGCATGATAGCATAGAAAAATCAATTAGGAAAGAGTAGGTATATGTAAAATAGGTGAAGGGTAGGCACAAATCAGAGGAAAGCGCACTAAACAGGAACACAAGTTCTCAATCCAGTCAGAGGATTTAACTTGTAGCTTGGCTTTCAGGCTTTTTGCTGTCTTTGGCTTGGAGGTGGCATTTCACCGGGGACCTGCCCGTATCTGCCTAGGCATTTGGCTGCCTCCTGCCACTCTCAAAATGAAGACTATTAATGAAACTTCCCCTATTGTCATTGTAAGGATTACATAAAGTTATATGTTTGGAAAAATGCTTTGACAATTGTGGAAAACTGCAAAGTGTCAATATCAGTCTTTAAATGATATTTTCTTTTACCACTTAGCACTACTTTATTATCTCATGAAGAAACTAGTTATTAACTTGAGCAGAAACCCTATGGTTATTTTAATCTGTGGTTTCTTGGCTTCAACTCTTCTCTTGAGTTTTGCTTAACATCTAAAAGCCTTTTGTAAGGTTCTTAAGACATGAGGTTGTCTTTGAGAAGGATTGTGGCAGAGAATGCATTTCACTCACTAATAGCCTTGAGTTCACCTGCTGGGAGCCATCTGTCAACCTGCAGCCACATACAGAGATTTCACTGAAGAGGCATTTGGCTGAACACAGGGGACAGAGCACCAGGCTATTTTTGAGGTCAACGTGAGCATTCAGATTCCAGCTGTGGTCTATAGAAACTGAAATTCAGCTGACTGATGATGTTTTTTGCCTGAGCTCCACACCCTCTGACATTCCTGATTGTGGATAATTTGGAAAGGCATGCATTTAGGAAAGGGGACCACACCAGAGAGAGGGAAATACAGGCTGTGCTACAGTCATCTGACCAGAAAAATGAAATTCTGACAAATCTACTTTTAGCATGAAAAGCTAAAAGCTCTAGAAGCAGAGGAAGTTCATCAACTCACTGGAGTATTGCGGAAGAGTTTACAATTAAGGGTGATCTCCAGCTGATCTGAGTTCTTCATCTTCTGCTGCATGTTCTTCAAGAGGCAATGCATGATCACTTAATTAGCACAGTGGGGACTAAGCTGGCACCCTCCCCTCCCCCTTCTGTGATGCTAATGTGAAATATCTTTTCTTCCTCCCCAAATTATTTTCTTAACAGTGGAAGCCAACATTTTATTACTAAAGCGATTGCTTGTAATAACCCATTTTAAAAAGTGAGTTTCTCTTAATTGAGTGAGAATATTACTTACTGGCTCAGAAAATATATCGACATAAAAGCAAGCCTTGAAATATATCTCAATCTATAATGTTATCACTCTCAAGTGTTCTGGAAATTCTATAACCATATTCCTGAGTGCATAATACAATTATTCTCACATCAATAATCTTGGAAATATACATGATGATATACCATTAAGATTTTACCAAAGAAAGGTGGGGGACTTGGCATAGAGATTGCTGGAAACAAAAACAAAGAAGAGGTTGCCTCCCTATAAATAGGAGGCAAAGGAAGAATAGATGAATCATCTATTGGGGGTTTCTTTTAAGATGTTTTCCCCGTTCTTCCGTTATTCAGTCAGTGGCCATGCAATTCCCCATTCTTTGTGCTCTTTTCAGAAGGATGTTCTATTATTATGTTGTATTTAATTGGCTTAGATTTAAGTAAATAGGCACCACTGAGATGAGGGGTAGTCGGAATGGAGGAAGGAGGAGTGCAGAAATCAACACAGGAGGAGGAGCACAAAGAGACAGAAACTGCAGAGTGGGGAGGACACCAGAGAACCCGGGCATTGCACAGTATTGAAAAGCTTTCATCTAAAGCTCCTAGTAGCCACTTAATGTCTATAATTAAGCCACATGTGTCTGATTTATACAAAAACATAAAAATAAGATTAAAGCCTGGGCTTAAAAACACAGCAAGTGAGCCAATGAGGTTGCAAATATTCCAGCTGCTCTAATTATTGTTGTTCCAGAGGAAAGTGAGGGCTGTTGACTCCTTGCTTGGGTTACCCTGGGCTTGTCTGGGACTACATCAGCTACCTTTGGTATCTGCAGGCACAAAAGTTTGCTTTAGAGGTAGGTTTCAACCTCACACTGTTAGAATGTTTTTTAGAGCTATGTTAAGCCAATGAATAGTTGACAGACTTCAAAATGTTTTATCTTTTAAAATTGTGGTTCTGAATAACTATACTACAATAAAAAAGTCCCATTCTAGTCTTTGAGTGGTCTAATTCCAAGACTCCAAGTGTAGAGCTGTTCTCCACTAGCCCCACTGAGCTCCTTGATCCATCTGGGGCCTTCCCAAAACTGCAAAGCCAGCAACCTGCACTGTGGGCTCCCCCCAGCAACTAGTGACTTGCATGATTTCACCTTTAGCAGGGGCTTTGGCTCTAAGGAAGATTTTGGAGGCACTTTCTTAATGAAGGACTACAGAACTTGTAGTTTAGTGAGTTTTGTTTTCTTTTGTTTATGATTTTATTTTTGCCATTTCACATTCATTCAATTTCCTAATGTTAATTCCAAACAGAGAGCCATTCAGCTAAAAGAAAACTCATGCAGCTATAGAAAACAGATTAAAAAGTAAATAAATCAATAAATAAAAATAGAAATAAAAAACATGTTAAGAGACTGGAAGCCATTTGTGGCTTTCTCTTTGCCTCATGTTTTGGGTGGTTCTATCTAGTTAGCATAAACAGAATATGCTTTCCCTATGCACAGCAAGTCCACTTCAAGCTCTTAAAGTACTCTCACTGATTGTCTGGAGATCAACTGATGCACACGGCGGGGGTAAGAGAACCTGATCTAATAGAAGGTAATCTTAGCAATACTCTCCAAGAATTTATTACAGTAGCAAGCAGCCATGAATGGGCCATGTTTCATTAGATCCTGATATAACTTTGAAATAACACTAAAACCAGAATACAGATTTCTACTGTGTTAATAAGTAAACATAACGCCACTGCTAAACCAAAAGATAAGGATCCTTAACTATCCAAAGGAAGTTATAGCATTTTCTGTCCTTAAATAAGATTTCCTGTAAAACTTGTTCTAATACTATGTTTCCATGTCATAGAGAAGTTGACGCATGACCAAAAAAGACATTTGCATTCATTTCCCAAAATATTCTCAAATATTGATCAGCTATAGCATCACCTAAAAGTCTTGAAATAATGTATTTAATAGTTCTCTCATTCATTTATTACTTGCTATAGCCGCCAGCTGAATAGCACTTTTCAACAGCATCATAAGAAATATTATTTCTGCTGTTATATGGCAGCTGACAAACTCAGTTACTACAGGCCCAGAAAAAAATTCTGGCTCCCAATTTCCTGAAGAGTTGGTTTTTAGCATTATATAAAGGAACGATCTTTTCTCTTACATAGTTTGACTTAAAATCATTTTTTTCATAAAGAAATAAACTGTGAAGATATTTTAGAAGAAATCAGTGTTATTGTGTTAAAGCCACCTTAAAGTCAAATTAAATTTTTTTAACCCCTGACTTCATTACTGAAATGCAAACATTTCAAAATTATAACTAGAAACTAGATATAAACAAATAACTAGAAAACTTGTATCTTTTCACTCTCAAAATATTTTATGAATAGACTACATTATAATGGCAAAGAGCTCTTTTCTAGTAAAGGCCTATAAAATAGAGTTGATTTCAGAATTTGTTTTTAAATTCAACAGTTTTATTATTAATGCCCAATAAAGGGGCTGCATGAAATGAAATGCAATTCATGTGATACAGCACACACATATCACAGAGCCATCTCTCTTGGGTAAAATGCTTATTTAAGCTCATGTCTTAAAGCAACCTAACAGACCTGTCTTTTTCCAGCTGCTTTAAGGAGTTACATGGAATTTTATTTATTTACTTATTTATTTTTGGTAGCGATACATGCTAATAGGTTTTAGGGTTACTTTACTGTAATATTTTGTCTTTTCTTTATATTCCCTGCTTGTTAAATTGTAACAACTTGGAGCAAATTTTTCTCATTTTCACACTTTTTCTGCCTGTAAAGTGTTACCTCTGAGATCTTCTTTTAGAAAGTGTCAGACAGTTGTGCTTGGCGAGAGAGGCTCATGTGTTATACTTTATTCTTTATAAATCTTTAACTTTGTTGATGATCATGGGTTTCAGTGGATGTTGACTGACACTGTTATGGACTCATATAACTCCACTCTCTAAAAGAAGCTTTCTTTTTCTGGGTACTTCTTACAGTAGGGAACTAGCAGTAGGTAACTTATAGCAGTTACAGCAAGAGGCTTTATGACAGAGTATAAACAAAGTCAGATCTCTATGTGGCCAGTTATTTAATTTCATTGGTCCATAATTTCTTCATCTTTAAATTGTAAATTATATTATATATATATTTTTTTTTTCAGTGTGTATTACATGGTACTATTATGATATAACTAATGTATAAATTTGTTTTTTCAAAACACTGAACAGAGAAAGAATGTTGTTATTTACTATGTTACCTTTCCAAACATGTGTTGACACCAAAATCACCTGGGATCCTGGTTAAAAATCCAGAGTTCTGAGTTCTATTCCAGGGATTCTGATTCCAAATGTCTATAGTGGGTCCAGGAATCTACATTCCTCACAAGTGCTCAATATAATCCCTGAGTATGATCTAAGGTCCATAATTTTAAAAAAAGAGAATATTGTTTTTAAGATATTAGCTTATATAATAGCTGTTAGTTTAAATATTTGGTGTCATTTGTAACTGTATAGGTTTAAACTTCTCTAAGTAGTATAAAAAGTGACCAAATATTTTTTCCTAGTAACTTATAGATTATTTTCCACTCTCAAAAACCCTAGTTTTTAACTTTTTTTGTGTATAATAGACTCTTTGTAGAATTTAATGAAAGCTTTGGATTCATGCCCATGCAGGCATGACCTTTATTTTTTACAAAAGCTTTATATTATTTTTACAAAAGCTTCCTGGGTCCCATTCATATAGTGCCTGAGAGGAATGGCTCTCAAGTCAAAAGCACTTAGGCTAAAGAATTAGGCATTAGCTAATTGGAATTTAGAGAATGGTTTCTGTACCCTTAGAATTTATAGGTCTAAAACATGTTTATTGTATAATGGAAACATGGCCTTTATATATTTATTATAATACTTCTCAAGTAGCCATGATTGCTTATTCTGTAGGAGAGCTGGAAAGAATAGTTCTTTACAAAATTGAATTGGAGAATTCTAATAAGGAGGTTGTTTACCCTGTGAAAATAATACAAGTTTTTACTTTTGATAACAAGTTATTTGGTAAACACATAAAAGAAAACTTGAAACGCCACAATTCTACCACAAGTTTTGGCAGAAAAGATATGTATCATCCAGCAAATTTCGCCTTTCTTAACACAGCTAAGCCCTGGGAGAAAAAAAAAGTAAAAAGAATGCACATTTTTTTTTGCTTGCATTATCTCTAGGATTAAAATACTTCAGTGGTCCAATACTCCTCAGAAAATGAGTAAAACCCTTCCCTTGTGCTGGAAGATTTGGCATCATTTAACCTTACTTTCCAGCCTCATTCCACACATGCTTCCCCTACCCTCTCCTCTCCTGTTACATTGCCTCTGTCATTTCCCCTATAAGCCATGCTCCTATAGCCAGGGCCTTTGCATGTGCTCTTGCTCTGCTTGGAATGCTCTTCTCTCCCCTTTTTACTTAGGTAATTATTGCTTATCCATAGATCACAGCTAAAATATCCTCCTTGACAAGGTCAGTTCCCCAATCTCTTCTTTATAGCTCTTGCCATGGTTCTAATCTTGTGTTTATTTATATGATTATTTAATAAAAGCTTATTCCCAATTAAACTGTGAACCTCATGAGGACATGAACCATAATTATTTTTGTTTATTCAGATCATAAACACTTAGTGCTCCATAAGTATTTATTATATTATGCATATGAAAGAATGAGTAGAAAAGTACATGAATGTATGTGTTGTACCAACCCGGCATCTAAAATAATAAGAAATACAATAACTATGTAAGTCTAGGAATACCACTTTGGGACACAATCTCACATGTATTAAAGGAGGACACTGGACTAAATAACCACTGGGTTTCCTTTCAGTTTAAAAAAGAATCAATGACTCAGCAACTTAAATGTCCATCAACTGATTAATGAACTAATAAAATCTGGCATATACATTCAATGGAATATTATTCTTCCATAAAAAGCAGTGAATGATGGATGAACACTGAAAATATGATGCTAAGTGAAAGAAGCCTTCTACAAAAGACCACCTATTGTATTACTTATATGAAATGTCCAGGAAAAGGGACAAATCCATAGAGAGTAGATTAGAGGTTGTCTAGGATAGAGGTGAGGCAGAAATTGAGTGACTGCTGATGGGTTTCCATAGGGGGTGATAAAAACCTTCTAAAATTAGATAATGGATATGCTTGTATAACTCTGTTAACATACTAAAAATCACTGAACTATTTAATTTACAAGGGTGAATTTTTATATGTGAATTCTATCTCACTCAATATAGCTGTTATTTTCAAACAAAATTAATGACCTAGTGACGTATGTTAATTCATGATTTTGATAGAAAAATCAAAAATTAATTTAGTAAATATCAATTTTTGGAAATTTAAGATTTTTTTCAGAGTTTTAAGCCTGAGCAATGGGAAAAATGTTCCTTTATATAACAAAATGTTCAAAATGAATATACATTTGTTACTATATATTAGGCTTTAAATTATACCTCATCTACTTAGATCTTGTTAAAAAATGCATGAAACACCCTTCCTGATTTCAAGAAGCTTATATATAATCAAATCTGGGATGGTAATTAACACAAGTATAGGGTGAGAGCACGGAAGAAAAAGTATGTGTCAGGGACTATGTGAATCAGAGAATATATTACATTCAATTTTAATTATTCTGGAGGGCACAGTATTTAAGATGAGCTTTGTAAAGTTACACATAATTTGGGCAAGCAGGGGATGGGGGCAAAGATGAAACTGAGGAAAGAGCAGAAGCAAAGGGGCAATGAGAACTGCAGGTTGTTGGCACACAACAGAGAACAGTGGGAGATAGAAATGGAAATGTAGGTAGGGGTCATATAACAGAGGGGATGGAATCCTAATTGGAGGAATGAATATTTATTTCTGCATTCAGAAGAATTTCTTGGAGGTTTTAGGCTAAGATATAATTAGTTGTGTTTCACAAAGATTAATCTAGAATTGAAATGGATGGCCTCACCAAACATGTGGAACAAGAATCTTGGGATAGGCCAATAGTTTTGGGATAGATCAATGATAGAGTGGCAGGATGAAGAAAAGCCAGTAAAAACGATACAATTCAATATTGCAGAATCAAATAAAAATAGATTTCCCAGCCTGGACAACATGGTGAGATCCCATCTCTACAAAAAAATTAGAAATTAGCCAGGTGTGGTGGCACACTCCAGCAGCCCAGCTACTCAGGAGGCTGAGGTGGGAGGATACTTGAGCTTAGGAATTCAAGGTTGCAGTGAGCTATGATTGTGCCACTGCACGCTAGCCTGGGTGACAGAGCAAGATACTGTCTCCATTTAAAAAAAAAAAGATTCCAAGGAGAAATGGGTAGCCACTAATAATATCCTCTTATATACGTGTACAGTATTTAATCTTTGTATCAGGTTTTGTACAGTATTTAATCTTTGTATGATGTTTCATAACTTGCCTAAGGTCTCACAGTCAGTGGTGCACAGTACAGTCAAGAGTGAAATCAAGTTTTCACATTCTTTCTACTGCATCATTACTGTGGCAAAGAGAGGTCATTCAACATAAAAAGTAAAAGGCAACTGTTCCATTTTAAAATAAGATGATCACAGGAGATCTCTCAGAAAACATTTCCAGCATATAATAGGGTGAAAAAGAAATCTAGCAAAATGCTAAGAAAAGAGTGTGACGGAAAAGATATAAGACAATCAATTGAATGGATACGTTAGAGGAGTTTGACTAGCAAAAGGAATAAGAAGGTGGTAGTTAGAAATATTAGCAGAATTAAGCAACAAACTTTTAGACTGGGGATTTCAGAATGAGGACTCTGGAGTAAAAGGAGTACCCCTCACTGGTGAGGATCCAGCAATAGTGCACACCAGTGGGGTAGGCAGCCACATGGTATTAATATTCAGGCTGGGCACAGTGGCTCATGCCTGTAATCCCAGCACTTTGGGAGGCCAAGGTGGGTGGATCACCTGAGGTCAGGAGTTCGAGATCAGCCTGGCCAACATGGTAAAACCCGTCTCTATTAAAAACACAAAAATTAGCCGGGTGTGGTGGCGGGTGCCTGTAATCCCAGCTACCTGGGAGTCTGAGGCAGTAGGTTCACTTGAACCCAGGAGGCAGAGGTTGCAATGAGCTGACATTGTGCCACTGTACTCCAGCCTGGGCAACAAAGTGAGCCTCTGTTTCAAATAAACAAACAAACAAAACATTAATTTGAAGACATCTGAGAGGGAGGGAATAGTTTACCATCTTTCAAAATCTGTTTGGGATGAACTGACCCTTGGCTCAAGTTTTACATTATCTCTTGACTAATTCATCTTGGTCTGCAGTCAGTGGACCAGTTGTTTCTCCCAGTATTTCAGTCTATGTTTCTTTAAGTACTGAAATAAAGAAACTTTAAATATTCAAAACACCTTCAACTTTGGAAAATGTTTTAAATGTTAAATAGTATCCAATGGTTTTATGGTTCCCAATTGTATTTGAAGGTAGAATGCCATCTACTTGGAAATGTACCTGGGACATTTAAATCATAACATAGAAACAAGTTGGTGAGTAGATGAGTTTTGTGGTTATTACCTTATTATACTAACTGGTAGATGCTATTAGTTTTTCTCATCATTAACAATAAAATACTTCCAAAATACATTTAAGGTTAATAAATATTTCTGCTGAAGATTAACAGGAACACAACAGAAAATGATATATTTAATATCATTAATGCTATTCATTTACTGTGAAGTCACCTAAAATACAGATACCAAACATTTACCACCTGTTACTTGAGTTAGCTTTTGACTTTCTGCTGTTATTGTTCCTTTAAATGAAAATTTAAGTATGCAGTTACTTAGCTCCAAGCAGGGCTCATATATGCAAAATCAAATGACTCATAAACATGATCTCAACTATCAAATGTGATAATTATTTATTACATTCAAAATAATGTCATCAAAAGACTGGATTGGTACAGATTTTTCTAAAGCTCTTTCATATGTCCAATTTAATAGAGAGACATTAATTACCTAGTTTTTTACTAGACTTTGCCCACAAAATGAATCTACTCTATTTTTTAACCCCAATTCCATGCCCCCTCCTTTTTTTGAGACAAAGTTTACTCTATTGCCCAGGCTGGAGTACAGTGGTGTGATCACAGCTCACTGCAGCTTTTATCTCCAGGCTCAAGCTATCCTCCCACCTCAGCCTCCCAAAGTGTTGGGATTAGAGGTGCAAGCCACAAGACCTACTTTCTCTATTCTTTCTTCACATGTTAATACCAAGAGGAAAAATCTTCCCTTTATAGTGCCTAAAAATTAAATAGTCTCACCTGGAAGTTTTTCTTTTATATTTTTAACCATTGACACATATTTAGAAACAGTCTTCAAGTAACTTTCTGAAAGAGCCAGAAATTAAAAAAGACTGAACAATTTATTAAAGTCTTCTCTGGTGGTATCAATCAAATGGATGCTCTCTTAAAGAAAAGGCTTGATATATGATTTTGAGTGAGGAAGATTATTTTACCCATTTGAGAAATCTTTTTCTATGCTCCCCCCTTATCATAACGTGAACATAGTCACTAAAAAAACTGACCATTTATAAAATGAGTATTTACATGAACATGCATCTATCTATCCAGTGGTTAACACTAACTTTTATCCCTTCTCAAAAGGTCAAGGTCTTTCCTCTTGAGTTGATTTCCAGATACTTGTCTGAAGATGCTAATATCTGACAACACAATACAAATGGGATACCACTCAACTGTTTATTTAAATTGCAAGTCTAAGGCAATGGAGGAGAGGTACTTAATTAATAGGCAAATCATGAGAACATGAAGATCTGGCATGGTTAGGCCGGTTACCAGTGAAAAAGGGAAAACCACAAGGATAAGGGCACAATATTCACTTTAACAAATAATTATTTCTGTATCACAATAGTTTTTTAAAATCTAGGAAAAATTGAGTAAGTGCTTAAATAATTTTACCCAAACAGCCTTTTTAAGGAGCATGCTGAAAAAGCCAAAGGTGGCATAAAGGATGTTGAACTACATTCTAATAAAACTTGTGGGGAAGTTACTCTCAATAAAACCAAACAAACTCAATTCATTCCTTTGTCTTAGAATGAGCATATAGTTGCAATTATAATACAAACATTTCTATTCATAGTTATAATAACTTTATTTGTATAAGATCTAACTTTATTTTTTCAAACTAAACATTGCCTCAAACTTTCCTTCACTATGTTTTTAATAAAATTTGATCCGTGTTTGAGGAAGATTTACTTTAAATGTTTCCTTCTGTGACAACAATTATTAGTAGATAATGAGGTTCTCTTGTACATATTTTCTGCCAAAAATCTAATTTTGAATAAATCTATTTCCATAAGTGCTATTTAAAAGTCACACAAAACTAAGATAGGGAAATGAGTCTCACTGAAATATGTTTGTTGAGAGGACTACTAATGAACAGTAGCTAGGAGAAGCTGTATTTTTAAAATTGTTTTCTAAAACAGCCTAGTTACCTTTATATAAATATTTTTTTCAGAGCTTATTTATTCACATTTGCATACACACGCATATACTCTTTTAGTATATTTCTGCTGCACTAACTAAAACACAGTGAGAAATTACTGACTATGTTTAAAATCTTCATCTCTTTGGTTACATATAATATACCATAACCATCAAGCTTTGTTCAACAGCCTCTAAAGTTTTTAGCATTTTTATGGGGAGGCCATTAGAAGTGGGAGTTTATTCCGGTCTGCAGAAGTATTCTGTTTTGGGATTTGCCAACACTAACACTTTGTCTTTCCTGTCCACTTATTCAACATGCTTGGCAAACTATAATTATCAGTATTTTCCTTTATGGCAGGATAATTATTTATTATTCTTGCTTAAGCAATAAAAGAACTTAACAGCATTCTCTGCACAAACAAAAAGCATGTGCACAGGGGTTTGGGCCTGCCTATGTGTACAATTTGAAAAGACGTCCATAAAACAGACAGTTATTGTAGGGTTACTCCGTTGAAATACCAAAAACTGTTTTATGGAAATCCTTTTTAAAGGCTTCGAAGATAAAGCAAGGTGGTTACATTTAAGAGGATCTCCCTTTTCTTAGTTCTAGTTACATTTGAACTACTGATGGTCATACTAGAGAACAAATGTATCACCAAAATGAATATTGGTGAGTTTCTTTAGACCAGGAGCAAAAATCTTTTTGCTACAATTCATGATTATGCAGACAGGGCGGTGAACATCCTGTGTTAAGGTCACTTTAGGGAACTGAAGAGCCAAACTACCAAATTAGCTCATCTGGATTAGCGCAGATTAAGACAAGGATTTATGCAGCATTCTTGTTTCAAGGGTACTGGGTACAGACTTAATGAACACCTCAGTAACTACTTGGAAAACTGAATTGAAGCTGTGATTAAATAAATGCAAACATTCTAAAAATCTATTCATCTTTCTTGGGCCCTACCCTAATCTATAGCCTTCTTTTTGGCACCAATCCTTCTTACTGCTATAGAGATCCAGTGAATCTCATGGATAAATTAATGGAAACTGGTACAAACTAGTGAATACATACAAGATGCAAAACAAAGTCCTCCAGGAGATGATGAGACCTGCTGCAGGTCAGCAAGGCAGAACCCTCAGCTAACTAGAATTTGTAATGTCCCTCCACAAAATTGCACATTCCTCTGATCAGCAAAAGTAGGACACTGTGGCTTTACCTTGGCATTACACAAACTTTTCTCATTTTTTTCCCCTACCAGAGCACATACAGCCCTTAGACAGTTAGATCAACTTTGAAACCACTAAGAGCAATTGTGGTTTCTTTCCTCTGATGAAAAGATTGAAACTGTTACTAAAAAAGATGTCTTTTATAGCATTGTATTCCAAAAATTGAGAGATATTCTGTCCAAAATGTGAAAAGCCATGGCTATTCTGTTATGTGGCCAAGAAAGGAGGATATAAAAAGATGAGAAATCTCACACCTCACAGGGATTAAAGATTGGGAGTAACCCCTTCTTAGCTATTAACATCTATTGAGTAAAAGGAGCTGCCCACCAGCATGCAGAAAGCTTTGAAAATGCTTGCTTAAATGGTTACTCTGTGCCTGCTTTCCTCTTCTACATATAAAAGGTAAATGGAACATCACTGGGGGCAGATTGTTCATGCACAATCTGCTAATCCTTTGTAATAACCGCCTCCCCGCCCCCCGAAGTTTCTACATCAAATGAAACAATGACTCTGAAGGCACACTGAAAATGGTAAAGCTTTATCTTTGATTATCAATGAGTGTCATGGTTTTCTAAGGTATCTTTCATGGGAAACATGGTAGGTAGAAAAAATAATAGCTGGGCCTACATATTTTTTTAGATGCCGCAATGTAATTTAGTTCTAAATAAACCAAGGGTTTCTTTTCCCCCTAAATTTGTTGGCATCAGGTCGGTTTGGACAGGCAATCCTATTTACCCAACTATCCTTCTCTCCGAGCTTAAGGGCAGTTTTGACTCTGGACTGCAGCTAAATGAAAACATGGCTGTGCACAGCCGGCAATCCTCTTTCTTATGAATGCTTTATCTCTTTTTGATATTTGTGGTTAACTGGTTTCTATTCTAAATGGCTTCACTTCAAGCCACTGATTTATGAGCTTGAGATGCCTGCCTGAGAGTCATTAGCCTTCCTCCTAGGACTACCGGAGAACTGCAGTCACCAAAGCATCTCTTTGAAGCCTAGCTCTTATTTCCAGATAACAGTACGAGCTCTGAAACCATTTTAAGATTTGGTAGAGAATTATAATGTGTAATATTGACTTAGAGAAGTGCCGCAAGGCCCACAGGCTGCCCTTCACATTTTGATAAACTCTGTTGGAGAGTTGGTCCAGTTTTGGCATGCTCAGAATCCGCTAGGGTTCTCAGAAGAACTTGAGTCTTCTTGGTCTCTTTCAGTTGTCAGGAGAGCTGGCTCTTCTTCTTCTGAGTTCATCAAAATAGACTCACAGTGTGAATGTGTACTTTTTATTGGTAGTGGATATTAATGATCAAGATTAGTAACAGAAACTTAGAATATATTTCTGTATTCATGTTCCTATTTACACCAGCTGTTCAAAGTGCTGGGATTCTGATCTATTGAGTTTACAAAAGGCTCAATCCTTCTGACAGCTAAAAGAGGCCAAGGTGACTGCCAGCCTGCCTGAGGAGAAGCATGTGAAATCAAATGCAATTCATGATCAGCAGCACTTATTTTATGACTAGATGGGTAGCCAAGTATACCTTTGCATCCTTTGTTAATTCTATCCAAATATATTTGAAGAGAAAAATCCTAATAGTTTTTACATTTGTCTTTTAAGCCAATTATATTTTTAACCCAAACAGTAAATGAACTCTCTCAACTGTTTTCTTTTTGACTGAGAATTGATTTGTTCCATTTGAGAGGAATATAAAAAGAATATGCATAGTTGAGTCTTGTTCGAGCTAAAAAACTAAGGCATATTGGTCAATTTCCTTTCCAAACTAGATAAAATTCAAAAGGTGACAAGCAGTTTAGAAAAACAACAATAATAGTATTTGCTTGAGTCAGGTGTGCATAAATTAGTTTGGGAGACTTTTCACACATAATGTCTGTGCAAAGAGGGCTTTATTAAAACAGACCTTGAAGCTTGGAAGAGTTCATGCATATCACACAAGTAAACAGTCTCCTTTCTTAAATGTCATTAAGTAGAGTCTTTTTGGCAACTTAGTTTTATTTTGTAGATACAAAGGGTGAGACTTTAAAAATCAAGATTAATTTAAAAAAATATAAGTAGTACTCCTTCAAGGGAGATTAGAATGCTGAATATCCTTTATCCTATCTGTATGTCACATATCACAGAAAAATACACTGCCAACCAATGTGATTCAACCTCCCAAGAACTGATTTGTAGTAGACTCATGAATCATTACTGATGAAATCCAGAATAAATTAGCATTTCTTTCATTTATGCATTTGGTAAGTTACTGGCAGCACAAGAGGAAAACACTAAAAAAATTAAAAAGCCCAAGACCACCCCTTTATAGCCTATTGACTTGCAAGCTCACTGCATTTCAGACATAATTTATAGAAGTTCTCTTTATAAACAATGAACCAATAAAGCTATGTTTTCCATGTCAAAGACTATTCAATATCTTTAAAATACAGTATTTTTCTCTCTAGTTAAAAAATTCACATGCCTAAAGTGTGAAATATGGTTGGAGTTAAGCCTAACAAGAGAATTTATTTTTATGTAAGATGTAGAAAGGAATGAGATACTTCTTCATGAAAATGTTCTAAAAATACAATCCTACATTATTATAACTTGAAAAAAAGAAAAAAAGAATAAAAATTGGAAGGATTGACTACCCATAACTATAATGTTTAAGTTACTAAATAAAAATAAAAATTTTAAATGTAAGTATAACTGTAAATAATTAGAATACCAGCCACCATTTATTGTCCATGTTGAAGTGCCTAGCACTTGACTAAGTATTTTACAGTCAATATGGCAACCATTCTTCACAAGTATACGAGGTAAGTATTGAAATTTACTGGTGAGAAACCTGTGCCTACAGAGTAACTTGCCAAGAGCCATACAGCTGTCATTGTGAGAAGTCTAATTCTGAACTGACCCGAGCTATTAGCCTCTCAACAGTGTGTCTTGCTTAGCCATAAAAAACTGAGCTAGAATCTGTGCATGTAAAGAAAGTGTAAGCTTAACCTACAGGAAAGGCTACATAGTCACAATCCTGGCTCAAATGATGGAATAGACATTACTCCTACAGAGTAGGAGAAGGGAAGCATTTGAAATCAGGTAGCCTAGCAGCGCTAACACCTGGGGAAGCCTGCAAATTCAAGGCAGCTGCCTCCCAGCTCACCCACCGTGTCCTGGCTCTGTTAGCCCTACAAGGAGGTTTGCCCTTAATAGGGACTGACTGAGGACTCTTACAAAAGATAACATCTATGTATGTGGCTAGAGGCAGAAAGCACAAAAAATAATCCTTTCTTTGAGACAGGTGATAATGGATGTTTGCCATTTGGGGGATTGGTAGGGATTTTGACATTAGTTAGGGGGAAAAACTGTCTACCCGAATATGTGCTGATGGTAGACAGCCCCGGAAACAGGCTATAGAGAAGACAAATCCTATTAAGCCAGCTGGGAGGAATGACAGCAGCTGGTGGGTCTGGAGGCTGCAACAGCTAGGAAAGGCTTGGAAAAATCTGCATTTCAGATAAACCTCAAGAGAAACAGCTGAACTCTTAACATTGCCCCTGCCAGCTTTTCTCCTGAGAGCAGAATGGCCTCAGGTGGTGTAATTTAGGTTGTATATAATTTCCAGGCCTTTCTGGTGACTTTGGATGATATATAATTCCATCTATCATCTTGCTGCTTTTCACCTGTCGATGTGTGTGGGCTTTTTTTGTTTTGTTTATTTTTATTTTGGGTAGGAGTGAAATGGGTAGAAAGGAGCAAAGGGGCAGAGTAAAGGAAACTGCAGTCCCTTCAATGCTCCTTTTATAGGTCGTAGCTTTTGTTTAATGTTAGGCTTTGTCTTTATCAAACTTTACCATTCAGTTTCAAAACAACATCAAGAAAGAACTGAGCACCTACCTTGTTTGTTAAGAAGGGAGTAGAGTAATGTAATTTGGAAGGTCATAGTAATTACTGCTAATTATATAACTTTTGCTCTGTAAATTATCTTCATTAACTCCCTCAATATCCTAATAAGTTTTTTATTATCATTCCTGTTTTATACACCTGAGGCTTGGTAAATTTCCAGTATTTCACAGTTGATGAGGATTTGAACCCAAGGATATCTAATTTCAAAGTATAGACTTATTCCACTACATTATAACTCAATATTTGTTAAATGCCTGTTGTGTGCCAGACATTCTGCTTGCAAAAAAGGAATAATTTACCAGCCACAGCCTCCAGAAATTTCTGTTCTGTTGACAAGAAGGCAATTGTAATAAATGGTTTTTTAAATACAGGCAGCTATTATAATAAAACTTTTCTAAAACACTTGATTTTTTCTAGAATGTGTTCCCAGTAGTAATTTAGAATTTTGTAAACAAAATAACTATAATTAAAGTCTGATATATGATCACAAGAAAAATGAATGTCTAATTAAAAGGAGAAGGTACAAAAATGGTTTTGATGGTCCAGAGGATGGATGGGATTTTGATGAGTGGAACCTTGGTTGGGATGTCAGTTAGGTATGCTTTTGGGGTGAAGAGAAGAGAATAAAGTATCAGTTAATTAGTCGACAACATTGTCTAAGCACCTATTCTGTACCAGTCTCTGCACTGGGTGCCGGGGTTCAAGTTAAGAATAGGACAGACACAAGGCCGGGTGCGGTGGCTCACGCCTGTAATACCAGTACTTTGGGAGGCCGAGGTGAGCAGATCACAAGATCAGGAGTTCGAGACCAGCCTGGCCAATATGGTGAAACTCCATCTCTACTAAAAATACAAAAATTAGCTGGGCATGGTGGTGGGTGCCTATAGTCCCAGCTACTCGGGAGGCTGAGGCAGGAGAATCACTTGAACCTGGGAGGTGGAGGTTGCAGTGAGCCGAGGTTGCGCCACTGCACTCCAGCCTGGGTGACAGAGCAAGACTCAGTCTCAAAATAAATAAATTAAAAAAAAGAGAATAGGACAGACACTCATGGAGATTCTAGTCTTGTAGGAAGATGGGCATTAATCTGGTAAATATAAGTGAGAGAAGTACAGGGGCTCTGAAATTATATAATGGTCAAGCCTAAATCAGACCAGATGATGACAGGCTTAATCTGAGAACCAGCCAATGAGCAGGACTTCAGTAAGCAAAGGGGAGGAGGGTGGGAGTGGGGAGAGATGGGAGGGAGCGTAGAGAGAGAGTACCAGGCCAAAAAAAAAAAAAAAATGCAATAGCTGCAGGAAAATCAACTCAGGATGGACCTAGAGAGTCAGGCAGAGGCCCGATCATGGATGGCCTTACGGCACAGTTTATTCTGCACTTTAGGGTGAATGCTATGGGAAGCATTGAAAGGTTTAACCACAGAAATATCATGATTAGATTGTATTCTGAGAAACTAAGTCCATCTACCATGTGTACAATGGTTCCTGTGAAGGAAGGGTTGATATAGGAAGCTGTTGCAGTCATCGGAGTTCAAGACGATGAGAGACTGAACTAACATAGTTCACGTGAGCATAAAGAAATGAATGGATTTGAAGACTGTTTAGAAAGCAGAACTGAATAGAACTTGGTAACTGATTGGTATATTTTTGGTAACAATTTTAATATAAAAGTGATTTATATACAGAGCAATGATGATGAAATGATGGTTTGGAATCTTTGAAAATAAATATAAAGTTACAAAATTGTCAAACAGATGATTAAGTTTGGCTGTAAGCAATGGAAAAACCCCAATTAACAGTGGCTTAAACAAAATAGAAATATATTATAAGATTATCTCCTATTCGAAATGGCTGCTGAAGCTCCAGTCACTAAGTCTGAATTCCCACCAGAAGAAAGGAGGAAGAAGTGGCAAAGAGCACACTTACTCCATTTAAGTAGCTGATACACATTTCACACAAAACTTCTTTTCCAGCTTACTGGCCAGAACTTAGTCATATGGTCACACCTAGTTACAAAGGAGGCTGAAATTCTGGATCTTTTTCTGAATGGCCAAGTACTCATGAATCTCCCAAAAGCAGGAATCCTGTTTTTATTGAGGAATAAAGAGAGAATAGGTACTGGGGGTAAAAGTAATCTATACCACATTAATTATTGGCTTTACGTATGAGTTAGAAAAAAGACTTGTAAATTGTGCCAGCTTTTTGCAACAACAGAATATTAAAACACATCAAAATGAACTCGCTTTGAGTTAGCCCTTCATGTTTTGCCTAAGTCTCCAAGTACATTTTAAAATTTCAATTACCATCCAGATGGGCTGGGTAGGTTAAACAGAGCTTCACCATCAATAAATATGATTTTTTACTGCAAAAAAGCAGCCTCACCTATGCCAATATTTGAGCATAGTTGTTTATGGTTTCATTTCCTTTACTTTTAATAGTGGCCATAAAAAGCCAAACAAATGCATTTTATTCACATTCCTTTGCATAAGGCCTTGAATTTAAAGTATGTCATGTCACTAGATCCATTAACATTTAACTAGGGCTGGTGACTTATCCTCTGCAAATAGAATGTAATAACTGCATAAGTTAGAATGTAATAACTGCATGCAGAAAATAAGAATGAATAGCAGTCATATATCTAATTGTATATGCATCACACTGTATACATTCACATGGTGTGCTTTGTCTGTTTGATGTGTTTTCAGTTTATTCCTAAGAATAAAGGCTATCAATAAAGATGCTGTGTTTTAATAATTTAGGGAAAATACACGTTTTATCATATCCACAAATGGTTTCCAGTACGTTGAAGTAAAAGGCCACTGTGATCCTTAACTTTCTCTCTACATTTAATCTCTTCGATTTTTACAATTAAGCCACTTTACTGTTATTTTTATTTTCTTTTTTCTTTCTTTTTTTAAATTATACTTTAAGTTCTAGGGTACATGTATACAACGTGTAGGTTTGTTACATAGGTATACGTGTGCCGTGTTGGTTTGCTGCACCCATTAACTCGTCATTTACATTAGATATTTCTCCTAATGCTATCCCTCCCCCTGCTCCCTACCCCACGACAGGACCTGGGGTGTGATGCTCCCCGCCCTGTGTCCAAGTGTTCTCATTGTTCAGTTCCCACCTATGAGTGAGAACATGCAGTGTTTGGTTTCCTCTGCTTGTGATAGTTTGCTCAGAATGATGGTTTCCAGATGCATCCATGTCCTTGCAAAGGACATGAACTCATCCTTTTCTATGGCTGCATAGTATTCCATGGTATATATAGGTCACATTTTCCTAATCCAGTCTATCACTGATGGACATTTGGGTGTCCAAGCTTTTGCTATCATGAATAGTGCCGCAATAAACATACATGTGCATGTGTCTTTATAGTAGCATGATTTATAATCCTTTGGGTATATACCCAGTAATGGGATCGCTGGATCCAACAGTATTTCTAGTTCTAGATCCTTGAGGAATCACCACACTGTCTTCCACAATGGTTGAACTAGTTTACACTCCCACCAACAATGTAAAAGCATTCCTATTTCTCCACATCCTCTCCAGCATCTGTTGTTTCCTGACTTTTTAATGATCATCATTCTAACTGCTGTGAGATGGTATCTCCTTTTACTGGGTGCTTCATGTCTTAATCTCACTGAGAAAGCTGAAACTTTCAATTAACTGAAGCCAGATAAAATCAATAATAGTTTTGTGGCAGCTAATTAGCACCACTAAATTATACTCATTTTAACATAAATATTCATATTCTTAATATTGCCAAGAAAAGGATCACACACATTAAGTCATATATTCTATGCCAAACCTAAATTTCACATTTATTTTTACTTAGCTGAGAGTCTATCAACTACATTCTTGGTCTGCTTTCAACTTTGTCTTTCTGTGAGGTGAAAAATATATCAATGTGCAATTGCTTATTTTAATACTGCTACCACCATATAATTTCTAGTTCTTTTGAATTGTAGAAGGAGTTTTACTTCTTGCCTCTCCTTGGGATCACCTTGTAATTCCTATTCAGTAGGGAAGGGGTTTTCCTGTAACTAGTTAATCTCAAGGTTTTCATTTATTTGTTACTCTGGATCCATGAGAAAGTCTTATATATAAAGACAGTTGACATTTATATTCTACATCTTACAATATGTACTTGTATATTCCATCTCAACACTGAGAATTAGATCTTATCATTATTTTACAGAAAATAAAGGCCAAGGAAAGGAATTTTTCCAACCAGGTAGTAAATACTAGAGGTAGAACAATGAAATAATAAGTGCAAAAGATTGTAGTGCAAACATATACTGTTATTATGAATATTCAGAGTAAAAAATATGAAATATGATCAGTGATAGGAGAATTCTTACACACACTTCTTCTCTCTATTTAAAGTATCAGTAAAGGATAAAATTATCAAAAATACAGTGTAACCCTAGGAGAAATTTGGAAGATATTCTAGACATCAAATGCAGATGGGCTGAGACAGAAAGAGAAAAAACACCAGGGAAACGTGTTTTTTTAATAGTAGGACCCCTGAGGAAACCCCAAGCTTAGCGTAATCAAATATAGAGTCCTAGAGGACTATGGGAGCAACATCATGGCAATTCATTAAGAAACTTATTCAGAACATTTGAGACCCTTCTTCTTCTCCCTTGCTACTACATTTGACCCTTGAAGCCTTCGTCTTCAAAATAAGAACTGGTCTTTAATGAAAGCATGTGATCAGTTTTGGAACCTGGTCTAGTACAGATAAATCCAGGCAGAACTAAAACACATGGTGGATGTGCAAAGATCTTACCCTGCTCATTGCCAGCTTGCCAGCTGTTTCTCCATACTCCCTCTGGGATGCCTGGTTTTTTTTTTTTTTTTTTTTTCATCTGTTACCGAGGCTGGAGTGCAGCGACACAATTATAGCTCACTGCAGCCTTGAACTCCTGGGCTCCAGTGATCCTCTCGTATCAGCCCGTCAAGTAGCTGGGACTACAGGCGAGAGCCACCATATCCAGCTAATTTGTGTGTGTGTGTGTATATATATAATTTTAAAATGTGTGTATGTGTATATATATATATATACATATATATATATATATATATATATTTTTTTTTTTTTTTGTAGAGATGGGGTCTTGGTGTGTTGCCCAGGCTGGTCTTGAACTGCTGGCTTCAAATGATCCTACTGCCTCAGCCTCCAAAAGTGCTGAGTTTACAGATGAGAGTTACCACACCCTGCTGATACCTGCATCTTGACAGATTCTGCCCTCTTACCTAGAACCATTAGTCAGCCTTCACAATTAATGGGGATACACAGCTACACAACTGCAAAGGAGACTTACAACAGCGACCTATGATTCTCAACTAGTTCTTCATTCATTTTTTTAATTAAAAAATACAAATTAATAAAAATTTCAAAATCAAGATTTTTGAGAAAAATAAGCAGCACAAACAATAACAATACATTTTAAAAATCACTCTTGAGGAAGTAGAGGTGATTCAGGAAAGAAGAGAGAACTTACAAGCATTTTTCTTGGAGAGATTTGAAAGGATGTCATTTACATACTTTAAAAATGAACATCCTTTTAAAAATGAATTATGGAAAAGTATCAATCAGAAAATAAGAAAGAATTCTTGGAAATTAATATATGACTACCTAAATAATTTGAATTTAAATTGATTACATAATTTGAATTGATTTTTAAAAATAGAATTAGCAGGATTAAAGGTAAAGTTGATGACTCAGTTGACAAAAAGGAAAAAAAACCTCGAATGGAGAAAAAGTGAAAAAATGACTTAAAATACTTGAAAAAGGAGACATTATAGGTTCTGGAGCTTCCATATTTATCATTAGGAATCCCCTAATCACAGAACAGAGGCAGGAATAGCAAGAAAAATCAAAGAAGAGCAAACCACAATTCCTTTGAATTAAAAAGATATTATTAAAAATAGTCTGATTGCCAAATAGGTTAAATAAAAAAAGACCTTCATCTGGACACATCATTTTCAAATAGCACAAAATTCCTAAAGCCTACTAAAAAGAAAACCATCAAAGTATTTCACAAAAGAATGAGAATCTGACTTATTTCAGACTTCATATCAGTAACACTGGATGCTAAAATGTAATGGAGAAAAACTGCATACCTGATCAAATTATCAATCAAGTATAAGTACCATGTGAATATATAGTTCAAAACATGTAAGGACTCAGATTTATTAGTGACCGGCCACATACGAATAAATGCCTTCACACGGAGCTCCAGTCAAACCAAAAGGAAATACAGAAAAAATAACATGAGATAGAAGTCACTGGGAGACACGAATATAGCCTAAAATGAGGGTAAGTCAGTCATGACTTGTGGGCCAAATACAGCCACCATCTGTTTTTGTAAATAATGTTTTATTGAAACACAGCCATGCCTATTCATTTACTTATTATCTATAGTTTCTTTTGTGCTACAATGACAGAGTACATTATAGCTGCGACAGAAACTGTGTAAGTTGCTGTGATGGTGATTAGATGACCCTCAAAGCCAAGAATATTTACTAACTGCCCCTTTAAAGAAAAAGTGTGTTGAACCCAGCTTAGAAGAAAGAAATTAGGTTGAAAAGGCATTAAAGCCTCTAGATCTCAACACTTAGAATATTTTCACTTGAAAAGCAGGAGTTGGGAAGACACAAGATTACCTTTACTTTTCAGTGGTTCTGATTACAGTGTTTGATTCAACAGGGAAATATATTTTTGAATATATTCAATATATTTTTGAATCAACATAAACAAAATACAGATTGCTTAATTATAAATACAGAATAGAATACATTCATAATAAACCTTGACAATATAAAAATTATAATTACCTAACAAATAGAGGGGAGAGGGAGAAAGTGTTAGTGTGCTAAATTTCTCACTTTTTATTGTAGTAAATCAATAGATACTGTCCAAAGTTAAGAAATGGAAGTATACTATTTACAACTAAAATGGTAATCAGAAGAACTCTTGGGGAATAGCAGTTATCAAAATGGTTTTCACTGGGATGTGAGATTGGGAATGGGAACAGTTTTGGTCCTCTTGTTTGGCTTGTTTTTAAACTTTTATTTATTCGCCATAAGTAGGTATTACTTTAACTTAAAAACAATAAATTCACCTCTCATTCAAATATATACCATTCTATGATAAGTACTGTTTAAGGCAGTAGGAAAATTGTGGTGGGGAAACAAAAGTCCTCGTTTTTATTTTTTTTAGACTTTAAATTTTTGTAGAAGGAGATAGAAAACGAACAACTTGGGCATTATTGACATTTTGAGCCAGATAACTCTTTATTGCAGAAAGCTGTTCATTGTAGGAGATTTAGCAGCATCCCTGGCAACCTCTACTCATTAGATGTCAGTAGTTCTTGCTCCAGTTGTGACAATCAAAAATGTCTCCAGACATTTCCAAATGACTCCTGGCAGAGGGGCCCCCAGGTTAGGGGAAAAGCCTTGGCTTTGGGGCCAGACAGGCCTGAGTTTTATTTCAGCCCCCACAAACAACTAGCTCTTTGTCTTTGGAAAATAGACTTACCCTTGCTAAACCTCATTTTCCTCTTCTGTGAAATTAAGCTTAAAAAAACAAAACAAAACAAAAACAAAAACAAACAAAAAACAAACCAAATGGTCTTATGAGGCTTTTTTGTTTTGTTTTTTCATAATCTCGTAAAAAAGGTATGTATTTGGCATATAACATGCATTAAATAAACACGAGTCATTACTATTTTAACTCTAATTGTAATAATGATCATGAAGAGGAGGACAGTAGCAGCAGGTGGAGTGAAGACTGTGTGCTAAGGGTAGTGGGCGAGGAGGAGAGTAAGCCTAGGCCTAGGATGCCTGGGTGAAGGTTCTGGTTATGCTTCAGAGTAGAACTCTTCAATCAAACCCTCTGTGATAATAGAAATGTAAGATAATATATAATGTTCTATAAAAAGAATGTAGCTATCAAGCGCTTGAAATGTGGTATGATTAAGGAAGTCAATTTTCAATTTTTAAAATTTTTATTAATTTGAGGCCAGGGATGGTGGCTCACACCTGTAATCTCAGCACTTTAGCAGGCCAAGATGGATGGATCACCTGAGATTGGGAGTTCGAGACCAGCCTCACCAATGTGGAGAAACACCGTCTCTACTAAAAATACAAAATTAGCCGGGCGTGGTGGTGATTGCCTGTAATCCCAGCTACTCTGGCAGCTGAAGCAGGAGAAGCACTTGAATCCGGGAGGCAGAGTTTGCGGTGAGCCGAGATTGCGCCATTGCATTCCAGCCTGGGCAACAAGAGTGAAATCCGTCTCAAAAAAAAAAAAAAAAAAAAATTCTTAATTTGAATTTAAATAGCTGCATGCGGCTAGTGGCTACTGTATTTATTAGCCAGCACTGTTTGAGATAGCAAATGAGAGCCACTAAAGGGGGAAAAATAACAGGAAGTGTGTTCTAGTTTGTCTGGAAGATTAAGGTAGTGATGGTGTTTGGGGAAGGGAGACCAGATAAACACACTTCAGTAGCCCTGGTGTGCTAATGAAAGCATGGATGGGGTGGTGGAAAGGAGAACTGGGAAAGAGGTGGGTCGCTGCACTGCGCGTGGCCTTGGTGGACCCATTCCCATGGGTGTCTGCCTCGGGACACCTAACCTCCACCTTGACCCTAACTCAGCAGCTCCTGAGGTAATCATTTTCTTTATTTATGTTCCCCTTCCATATCTACATCTGAGACCAGAACTGAGATCCAGTTTAAATTTTTTCTTTATAAGCTCTTTTAATTATCCTAACAACAGGCAAATCACAATGCCTATGTTTTAAAATGTTTCTCCATAGATGTACTCTTTTGAAACCTTAATAAATTTCTTTGTTATCCTGAATTCTTGCTGCGTTATTTACCATTCACTTAAAATTCTGTGGAACTCAGAACTGAACAATGAATTATTAATTTATCCTTCTTTCAAATGTGTTTTAAATCAATAATATTTCATTATTTCATTTTCTGTGATATATTCAGCTTTATCTACTTTTAATGTTGAAAAATTGTAAACCATTTCAGTAAAGACTGTGCTATTTTTACTAGTATTTACATAAATCCTTGCCACACTAATCCAAGATTTGGAAGGGCAGGAGTCTTTTAAGGTAGGGCAATCCACTTAGTAGAGGTTGCCACTGCCTTAGATTCCTTATTTTAGCAATCAAGTCAGTGCATTATTAAAATATTGTAGATTTAGGGCAATACACTCATTTATCTGCTTTAGCTTCATAGTAGTAGAAAGTAAAGTCTTTGGAGTCAGAACAAGGATATGTGTCGCAGGTTTACCATTTTCTAGTGCAGTGACTTGAGTAGGTCACTTGCATTCTTCAAACTACAGTATTTTCATCTTTACCAAATATAATAACAAGGTCTGCCTTTCCCATTCCAAAGACCGTTGTGAGCTTTGGAACACCATGTATTAGAAAATGTTTCATATTACTTAAAAGTGGTACAGAAGTGGTTATTTTTTTTTGTCCTAAAAATCTAAATGCAGCTTCTTAACTGGTTGCATTATTCTAACAATTTTATAATTCACAGTCTATACCCTGGTTGTGTTTGCAAACATAACATAGGGAGCTTATTCCATTAAGCATACACACATTGCATGCTTAATGTAATATATTACATTTATTATTTCTCTTTTATCTCTTGGATTATCCACTTTCCTACAGAGGAAAAGTACAGCCAGAATTATATGAATTTCTCAGGCTCATGAATTATTGTATGATTTTTAAAATGTTTTGATTGTTAGATCTCTTATTTCCTCAAATGTCATCTTGGAAAGTCAATCATTTTAGGAATTTCTGCTCCCACTATTTAAAGTATAGGCAGTCTACTTAGGCTTTTTTTTAAGATTCTGAAATATCACAAATTTTCCTGAAGTTATGTTCAAAATTATGTTAATTAGTGGCTCTTGGGCACTATGTCAGAAGAATCCTTAACGCCTGCATGCTTCACCTTATTCTGTATATGTTAACATGAAATCTTACCATGAGAAAATCGTATAAAATGCAAGAAAATAGTTTTAAAGAAAACTAAGCACAACCATTGTTCACCTTGGAAATAAAATGTAAGATCTTCCCAAAAAGAGACATCACTTCTTAAGTTCCTACACATGGTGAAGAAATATATTTTGGTTATAATACATTAAATGGAATATCTTTTCCTTAATAATTGCCATAGGTGAATCAATGTACATCTGGCTTTTTAAAATGGTCATAATGTAGTCATTAACACCAGGAGAGAATCTGAAAAAAGGTTAATGCAAACCATCTGAGGCAGACCGAAATGGAACCTGCAAAACAAAACAAAACAAAAACAAAAACAAAAAACAAAACTTACTCAGACTTCTATTTTGAGAAAGAGAGACAATCTTGGAAGACCAGAGATGATTCTGTGCTACTCTGAGACTCTTAACAATTGAATGCATGGGCACAGTATTCAAATTCTGCAAATAGTCAATTCCAGCTTGATTATGCAAAGAAGACCAGTGCTGTCCATTACAGAAAGAGTAGACTGACACATACACACACCCATGTACAACACTCATTTTTCTTAACTTCGACTTGGCATGTGCATCTAGAGTATTTTCTATGTAGACAACATACAGAGTGCAAAGGTGCCTGTTAACATGGCTTCTCTCCGCAAGGACCTTGCCTAAGTGTTCTTGAGGAAATGTGATTACCAATTTAACTTGACTTCACATAAAAACTAATTTGATACTTCACTGCAATTTTAAATTTCTAGTTTCTAAGGACATTGCTCATGCCTATTGTGGCTGTTTAAGTATACAACAAATTACAAAATGATAACAAGGTCTAGAGACCTGGTCATGGCATAGTCTAGAAAGAGAACTAGCCCTTTAAGCAAAGGATAAATGCTAGCAAGGATGAGGACACCACAGATATTTAACATGCACTTGAGCTATTCTGCCTTGAAGGATGGGTATGTTATATTTATTTGATTTTTTTCTTAGGTATTTTATAGCTACAGTGAGTGATGTGAAGGTAATCAAACAGGTCAGTGCTCCCACGTTCCCATAGCTAAAAGAGATGACTAGAATTACATTCTAGCACTGGAGGCAGAAAGGTAACATTCCTCTTGACAGAGTCTGTCAAGGCTTCTTATGAATACTTGGCCCCTCTGAACGCTCTGATTGTCTACACACAGATGCATTCTCCTGTAGAGTTCTGACAAATCCCTCAGAGGGATGCAGGTTGCTGTCACCAACCAAAACAGTCCACCACAAAGAAATGATTTCAACGGAAAAAAAAATGCTTTCTTGAAGTCAGAGACCATCTTCTGTTCCCCTGTGGCTTTAAGCAGAGTCACCCAGGGCTTTTAGTAGGAGTGGGTGACAAGAGGATGGAATGTGGAGACTCAGAAGCTTCCTACAGAGGAGTGTGATGGATGTCAAGAGCTAAGGGGCCAGAGAATTTAGCAGCTCAGTACTGTGCTGGAAATCCAGGCAGAGAGGACATTAAAGTCCAAAGAAGTCATGAGGCAGGAAATAGAACTGGAATTAAGAAACGGACACAGGGTTATATAGAACCACATCCCCAAACCCAAGTCACCGAAATTCATTATATGGCATAATAAGCATTGAGAATGGGCAGAAAGAATGGAATGCCAGTAGCTCATTTGGGTTGATTTAATGGATTTTTCATAAAACAACTGGCTGGAATTTAAAAACTCAGGAGTAGAGAGGCAATTCGCTCTTTGCATCAAAGAGGTTTAAAAGTATGCTATGTTGCTGAATAAGAAGAGCTCACTTCAGACTTGCTCACCAACCACTCCTCCAATCATTTCTCATTTTTCTTGCCCGGACATTTGCCTTCTAGCCTTTTACTAATCAAAGCATGGTCTCCATGGACCAGCAGCATCATTACCTGGGAGCTTGTCAAAATACAGAATCTCAGGCCCCTCTTTAGACCGACTGACTCTGAGTCTGCATTTTAGTAAGATCCCCAGTTGACTCTTCTCTGCTTTAAAGTTTAAGAAGCAAATCTCTTAGCATCTACTCTTAACCCTTTTATAATTCATTCTCTGTACAGCTGCCTGAGTAATTTTAATTTTATTTGTTAGCCCACTGATTCATTCCACTTTCTAGAAGGAAAGTTCCAAAAGGGCAGGAAAAGGGAATGGAATTGGGTATTCAATTAATATTCATTGAATGAATATCCTTCAGTCCAGGATAAAGTCCAGATGAGATATGCAAGGTTTCCCATATTTTTTCTTTACCACTTCAAAAGTCTCGCCCTCTTTTCCCTTGCTCTTATTTATAAGGAAGCTACATTTTGCATGCCAAACCCAAATTCTTGTCCACATTCTTTATACCCTTTCCTTTAGAACATTTTCTATAAATTTGTCCTTTTTCTGATTACACATGTAGCACCCCTCTCTACCTGCCCCTGCCTTTGGCTTGTGATTTTGCATGTTAATAAGCAGCAAAAGCCCATGGAGTCACCACCTTCTTGCTTTTCATATTTTATCTCTCTTTTCTTTGAGTTCTGGATTTCTTAAGTGTATTTTTCTATTGTTTTCATATCCTTATTTACTCATTCATTTCTCAAGATCTTGTTTCTGTCTCCACGATTTGACTAGTTAGAGTCAGACCCAGATTTAAAACTAGGCCTAAAAAACATGTGCAACTCTCTGAGTCTCTGTACCTTCATTAGTAAAGTGGGTATAATAGAATCGACATCAGAGATACTGTGATAATTAAAGTGCCTTTCACAAATGCTGGCACATGGCAGGTGCTAATGTAAGCTCAGATTCTCCTTGGAGGAAAGCCGAGGCTCATTTTGAAACGACCAAATTTTATCTGTCCAGGAATTTGACAAAATAGAATACAGTGATTTTGTTTTAAGTAGCTATCCATTGGAAATTATTTAAAATATTGTGTAAGCATAATGTACAAACTATTCCACTGCAGCATTATGGTGATAGTGAAAAACTGGAAACAGCAGGGAATAAAAATGTCCAGTCTTTAGGTGAGAGAATAATATGCAGGTGGCAAAATGTTGTAAGAAATGCTTAAGACACTGCTGAATGAAAAAAGGCAGAATTCAGAATTATATCCTTATGATTTTGATGATGAAATTTTAAAAGCAATAGGATAAAAAATACATCAAAATGTTTTAAAAGTGTTAATAATAATCTCTGGATTGTGTAATTATGAGTGACTATTATTTCCTTCCTTACACTCTTCCAAATTTTACAAATTTTACAAAATGTGGATTTATTGTTTTTATAACAAAATAGTTATTGAAATAAATAATAATCCCAGCAGCATTTTCTTTATTCTCATTCTTCATTTTTTCTGGAAAATTTGAGTTTTAACTTTGTTTTCTATAACCTTCCCTGTCCTCTTCTTTCTTTGCTTTTTTCTTTTTAATTCTTCATTCAACTCTAATTCTTGTCCCTTATTTTGCATCTTAAATGCAGGTACTGCCAAGAGATTCCCTCTGGTCCTCTTCTTATCCTTCTTGTTAATATCACCCACGCCCTCCCTCCCTAACTTCCCTTCTCAGCTTTGGATCTGCATGTTCTGCAATCTACGAGCCCAGTCCACCCACATATCCAGCCTCATGTCCTAAACATACCTCTTCATTTTTTATTCGCGTTCTCACTCATTCATTTAGCATTTATTGGCTGTCTGCTATGTACTAGGCATTTTGCTAGCGACTAGAGATACAATAAAAATAAAAAGAAGGACTCTTTCCTCGTGTAGCTCTCAGCTACTTTCTCCCTTTGCTTTTTTCAGTTATCCAATTCAAACTTCAGAGTCACCTTTGAGTCCTTCTGCTGTTCATTCCTCCTACCAATCAAGCAATTGTTCTACTCTGTATATGAACTTGAGCTCAGAAGCATCTTTCATTATCATGACCTCTTTTTCATGCCCACAGTCAATACCCTCTTTGGACTTTTGTTTTTCCCCTGGGATTATTCTATGACAGCTTCTGAAGTGATGCTTTCTTCAACATGCTCTCACACGCAGTTCTGATTTATCTCACACAGAGCTATAAAACAAATAATCTGAAAACACAGTTTGGTCATAGTAGTCTCCTGCTCAAACTAGTCAATAGCTTCCCACTGAATAAGAAACAAACCTCCTCAACTGGCATTCAAAGCCATCTTCCAATGTATTAAATTGAACTGAATAAAATTTTCTAATTTTATAATTCAAAAAAGATGAAAATTAGCCATTTCATATGATACAACTTTATCCTCTAAGAGTCCTGTTTTTCTCCTCTATACTCTAGAATATGAATGAGATCAGTCTGTGCTTTCCCAGCATGTTCACTTCCTTTGATTCCTTTGCTAATGTTTGTTCTTTCTGGAGCTCCTCCATACGTTGTGTCCCCCTTGAATACTTCTATTCATCCCCAAGTTCTGCCTCAAAAAACTCATGCTCTATAAAGTATTTCCTGTTGAGTCCCATTCCAATGATTAGAATTCATGCCCTGTAATGAAGTCCCTTAATAAATTATCCATAATATGTTACATATACACCATGGAATACTACACAGCCATAAAAAGAATGAAATCATGTCCTTTGCAGCAACATGGATACAGCTGGAACCATTATCTTAAGCAAATTAATGCAGGAACAGAAAACCAAGTACCACATATTCTCACTTGTAAGTGGGAGCTAAACACTGGGTACTTGTGGACATAAAGATGGCAACAATAGACACTGGGGACCACTGAAGTGCAGAGGGAAGGAAGGAGGAGTTGAAAATGAACTATTGAGTACTATGCTCAGTACCTGGGTGACAGGATCATCCATACCCCGAACCTCAGCATTATACAACATACCCAGGTAACAAACCTTCATGTACTCCCTGAATCTAAAATAAAATCTGAAAAAAAAAATTATTTATGTCTTTCTTATGGTACCAGTGAGCCTTGGTACTACTTCCTCATCTTATTTTGCTGACTCCAACTCAGCTCCGGAAGTGTTCTCCTGTAAATACTCCTTTGCAAGTAGAGAATCTTAATACATATTTGTGTAATTGTTAGTATCTTCAGTGATTTTTCCGAGTTAGTTGTCCTTGAGGTTGAATTGGTATTTTTACTCTGCCCATGGCCCTGTTGCCTGCTTGTTTATTTATTTTGGCCACTTGAACATTCTTCTGCCATTATTTCACTTTAAAAAGAAAAAAAAACCCAAACCTTGCAAGTTATAACATCAGTTATGCTATTTAGCACTTGGATTCTCTAATTTTCTTATATAGATTATGCAGTTCAAAATAACATTTCACTATAATGACATGGAAAATGCTTTATGAATACATTTATTTTAAAACTTCCTAATTTATCTTTGGCATTCATCCTTGAAGAATAAAGTCCTTCAAGTTAAATATAAAAATTAAAATACAATAGAGCTTGAATATTAGTTAAGTATTTGAGCACATATTCACTTCTACCATAGATAAATAGATAAGATAGATAGATGATAGATAGATAGATAGATAGATAGATAGATAGATAGATAGATAGATAGATATATCTTGATTTATACTTGCAGATAAATCAAGATAATTGCAAGTATACTGTTTTAACCTTATTGCATGGAACATCAAGACAATGACTAGGAACCAAAAATCTGCTAGAAAAAAATGTGGTAAAATGTAGTGTTTAATATGAAGGACTTTTGAGGCCAGACTTGGGTTTGCCCAACTGTAGTCTCAATTCATTTATCTGTAAAATGGAGACCATACTTATCTCCCAGGATTATACGGAGAGCTAAAGGAGATAATATATGTTAAGGACTTACGATATTGTCAGTCACATCGTTAATAACAAAAAATTATACTTTTAATAATGAAAATAAATGACAGCAAGAAAGAATAGCATTCTCTAAAGCCATGTGATTCTAGAAGTTTCTTGATAGATTCCTTAAATATATAGAAAATATTCTATCTATCTATCTATCTATCTATCTATCTATCTATCTATCTATCATCTATCTCTCTATCCTTAAATGCTTTGTTGCTCATTATGGACTGGTAAGTATGACATCATTTCTCATATTACATTTATAGAGAGGGGGGTGGGGGGAAAGGCCTCCTCCCCTTTGCTGCAGCAAAATCTTGGCCAAAGACATGAAAAGCAATAAACAATGTCAAGCCTGGGAGTAGTATTTAGGAAGTGTCCATAAGCAAAGCTCAGGCTGCAGTTTGGCATATTTCCCCCAGCTGATGAAAGTGAAAGGGGACATTTCAAGAATTCTTTCCGTTTTAATCTAAAACCAGAAAAATCCTTTTCCGTACAGCCTAAAGAAATTTCTATACATGGTTTGTCACTTTTATATCCAGTGTAATGATCTAATTATTATTTATTAGAAACATGTAATGAATATTTTGGGTAACTAAAAAAAAATGACCAGATGTCTGTTTCACAGTGTATAATTTTAAGAAAGTCAAGAACAAAAAACTAATGGGGGAAAATGCTGACAAATTCATTTATTCATGAAATAATTAAATAAATATTTATTGAATTTCTACTGTGACCCAGGCACTATATATTATATGTTAAAAATATAAGTGAAAAAAAAAAATGAGTGAAATCAGTAAAGGAATTAACTCATCACAATATTGACTAGAAAAACCATGATATAGGTCCCAGAATTTGACTCTAGTAGTCAAATTCTGTTCTGCTTTAACTACCCAACCTACTATTTTAATAACTCATTTTTTATTATATGCATTTTGTCAGCATACCGCTAGATGAATTTTTAACTGGTCCTCCAAAATTTAGATGCCAGAGGCCTGTTGGTGAGATCATATGCCCCTTCTCCAATATCCAGACAAATCATAACAGAACTTATTAGTTCCTATTGACAATGCATTGGAGTCATTTTTTAGCAGTTAAATAATTTCACCCTTTTCCAATTCATACACATATCCTAAAGTTCAAAATTAATATAATGAGTTGCTGAACGAGTCTGAAGATTAGGAAATAGATGTTCATGTGAAATATATGCTCTCTGGATTTAATTAGATGGGAAAATACCAAATAGATTTTTTTTTCCACCAAACATAAATATTTTTACTTACTTTGAGTGAAATCTAAAAAGAGAGAATGGTCTCAAGAGTTTTACAATATCTAGGCGAAATAGTGCTGTTTGGGGGATTTCATACACGATTCCACTGAGTAATTTCTGAAGAAGAAGTGCAATATAATTTCATGTGTCTCAAGACTAGCATTAGCTTTTGTTCAATATCTGAAATAATGCAATTTCCTTTCTTAGAACACACTGATTTATTTTAATGAATTCATTCTCCTGCTCAAAAATCTTTATGTGATGCTGCCTACACTCTAGAAGGCTGAGGACAGTGTCATCTACCCCTTCCCTCTCTCTCTCACAATAATTACCCACAGCAGCAAGGCTCTTAAGAAGTGCTTGTGGAATGAATAAATTAAAGTTCTCATGATTATATATTGCAGATATTAACAAAGGACAATGTATTACTCTCCTTCACCTGCTACAAATATTCACACTCATAGGTGTACACTCACATACTTATAATATTTCAGGGTCAGTAGTTGGACACTATTTTCAGGCATATTTTTTAAAAACTAAACTTATTGTGTAAAATGCTTTGGACTGACCGTCTTGAGAGGAAATATTATACATAGATCCCAAGGAAAGGCTTAAAAGGTATTACTGATCTTCTTCTCAGCAGGGCAGAAAATGTCTTCCATTTTTTAAAGGCAAATTACAAATACAGGTTTTATTGATATTAATAGGTATTAAAGACAGTCTTAAAGAAAAGGTAATATCCATAATTGCCATCTCAAATCAATATATATCCTGAGGCTGAATTTCAAAATTGATGTTTTTCACGTAAGGCATGAGGCCCAGGATCAAATGGATTCAAGTGCATTCATGGCAAGATGAAGGATTACTTTCTTATGCTGTCAATTCCAAATAAAGCAAATGTAAAATAACTTCTTTTAAGAACTAACAACCTCGGCCTTTAAATATATCCATTGCTAAAGACTGAAATGTCAATAAAGAAGTTACAATATTTTATTTGTAAAGCCAACAATACTGAGTCATTCCTGGGCTTTCGTCTCTAGCACCCATTCTACCTGGGAAGGGCAAGGCATTTCATTTAACCATTTTAATAAATCACTTAGCAGGATTTGTTCAGATAAAATCATTACTTAGCATATTTCTCTTAAATTCAAATTAATGAATTTTCATTTAGATGGAGAATTTTGAACTTAAAAAAAACCATTACAATGATAAAATCTCCAAATAAGCCAAACATGTTGATATTTGTTAATAACTTGCAACATAGGCAAAAGACACAATTCTTTAGTCATCTTCTAATCAAAACAACGTTAGATAATAGAATTATCTGCATAGAAAATGGTATATGCAATAGACAATGATCAGCTTAAGGATAAAAGATCAATCATAGATAAATTAATCTAAATAAAAACATTCCAATTCTCCCCTGAATTTCCCTCATTAAAACATCCAAACAAAACATGTGGTACCTTTTAATTTTCTGAATGAGTAGCTCCCAATCAATGCTTCCCCGGTTAGAGACAACAAGCTGAAGAATCTACCGAAACAAAACAAAAGAAAAAAAATATATATATATGGATTTGTTAACTAAATATCAAAAATTATAACTCACCAGTAAGCAAATGCATTCTTTATACTCAAATAATAAATCTATGCCTGGAGGTCTGTAGCACAAAAAAATGCAGTACTTGAATATTTAGGAAGCTCAATAACGAATTTTAAAAGATCTTTACTCTGAGATTACATAAAGCACATCCTATGAAAAACGAATTGAAAATGAAACGAAATAAAATTAAAAGCCCCGAACCATTACCAGCGCATATGCAGCAATACCACTCAAGTCTAGCCTTTGAGAACTGCTGCAGAATCCTTCTCCGGAAGCATTATCCCCACAGGCTGGCTCTCTGGCTCTCTAGCTCCAGACAGACGCAGTCTGCAAGCCACCAGCTCGTGTCTGTGTGTGCTGGGGAAAGGGAAGCTGCAAATTAGAAGTCCCCGCAGTGGCGAACAGGAAAATAAGGCGAGTGGGAGAGAGGGAGAGAGCTCACTAGCCTCAGAATTTTCGAGAATGATGACAAACCACTCAGCTCCGCCATCATTCACTGACAATAGGATGCAGCCCTCACTTACGATTTAGCGGTTTGCCATAGGGGCTTCTGGTACCAAATGCCTGACAGGCATTTTAATTGCCTCCATCCAAGTGTGTCCCCAGGAGTCGAGTCTATCAGCCTATGAATGTCATCATCTGGTCTCCTTTGTGTTAATGCCAGACACACACACACATACACACACACGCACGCACACACACACACCGCTTAAATAGAGAAACCGTTTTCAGGCATATAGGATTACAAACAAGTTAAGCTACACAAACTGGACATGACTAAATACTAGTTTATGGGAATTTTTATTATCTGCATTAAGGACATCAGAGATTTGTTGATGTTTTGTCATTGGCAGATAATTACAATATTTTTAACTATCGCATATTGCTTATTTATATTCCAAAATAAATATGTTCATTAAAGAAATGCATATATTTATGTATATGTTCCTACAGAAAATTCAATACCCTTTTAACAGTTATAATTATGCACTTGGCCATGTTTTCCTTACAAGAGAAAAAGAAAAAAAAAAAACAAAGAGAATTAGAAAACCAGGGCCGTTATGTGATTTCTGGGGGCAATCTATTTATTCCATTTACATACAAAAGCAAAAGGAGGTGGCAACCAACTTGGTCCTGGGGCTTTTCAGTCCCTGAGGGCCCAGGCAGAGAATTCAATCTTTGACATAATCTGTATCCCCTCCATGTTAGCAACTGAAATTAGCAGTTGAATATCCCTGTTTTACAGTGCCCTTGCGTAGGGAGGTTAAGTGTGGAATAATTCCCTGCATTTATTTCCTGGGGAAAAGGGAAGGAGAAAAATGTCAATAAATAAATTAATTTTTACAGCATTGTTAGCAACCTGAACCAGTGAATGGAGCAAAATTCGATGAGAACCAAAAAGGCCAGCTGTGAAGAAGGTTGCTGGGAAGAAGCATCACCATGGTTACTGGAAACAGAAAGTCAAGAGAAAAAAAATATGATGACAGAGAAGACAGAACGAGACTACAGGGAAGGAAATTGAGAGACAGATGATAGGCTTCTTTTTCTTTTTCCTTCTTGAAAGAATCGCCTCCATCAGTTTAATACTGTATTTTGAATTAAGATAAATTTGCATTCTCCTTGAGCCACCTTTCTGCCCCATTTTTTAATCACTAACTAATTTCGCTTTCATAAATATTCAAACTACAGTTCTTTTGTATGAGATCAATTCTGCTACCCCTTGCCTCTGTCCAAATACTGGCTTCATGGAAACCATTTAGCCTAGTCCACATCCTTTGTTTCATAGGTGAGAAAGCTAAGGCCCAAAGAATATGACCAAGGTCACAAAACCCAGGCACCCGCAGCGTTTCCTGATTCAGTCCTTTGCTTTTCTTCTCTCACCAAGTGACTTTCTTTCTCTGCTCTCTTTTGTTCTGTTTGCAAGCAATACAGATTCCAGAAACATCCTTTGTCTTTGATTTTTTAAACCTTATATTTGCTACAGTAGTGATGTCCCTCTTTAAAATGCATTGCAATCATTCTAAAGACTTTTGCAAATATCTGTGCTGGATTGTATTTGAGGTCTGAGGAATCTGGGGTAATTATGTCACTGCTTTTCTTTCATTTCCAGTCTGGCAATCAGATAAATCAAGCATGATTGCCCTTTTGTGAACCTATCTTGTTGAGCCTGAACTTCATGATCATATACTAGGCACTCTTAGCATTGCTGGCCTCATTCTTTCTGCAAGCATAAAACTGGGTAATCAAATTGAGTCGGTCTCCCAAGGCACCTTCTAGGTATAGACAAGGTAAACTTTCCTGGGTTACCAAAAACAAAGAAGCTGGAAAATGGAGAGCCCAGGTAAAATTAAAAATTATAGTAATAATGATAATAATTCATTCCGAAACAACCACTGGAGGGCGCAAAATTTCTTAAAATCTTTCTAAACTACTCTGTAAATGTGGCTAGAATTTTGACCTTCATATTTTACTGTTTTTATTTTCTTTCCAAACTGTTCTTTCCATATTCAGTTCATATGATTCAATGCTTTTGGATTAACTCATCTATAGATAGGGTCATACTGCTTTTTTTGATGTCTAAAAGACAGTTGCTGCCACCATCATCATCCTCTTTCCCCAGTATGTAGCTATAAAATGAATAAATCACATTTTTAAAATGTATGACTACCACAGGTAATAATCACAAGAAATTTCAGGTTTCAGTGAATCCTACATACTGGTTAGAATTCTTCCCCTGACCCGCAAAAAAAAATGCCCCTTTAAATGTAATCTCCCTGTTAAATGTCTATTTTTCTTCAGTGATTTTGGATAATAAGGTGATTTTTCCAAGTGAATGTTTTATTTTAATGTATTGTCTTCTGTTCACTTAAGAACATAAAAAATGATGCCTAAGACTAATGTCTTGGAACATGAATCATATTCTATCATGAAAGCACATATCAGCATCCTGGTCAGTCTAAAAATATAGCACAGCTTCCAAAAACATTTAATACTCTCTGGAGGTCATTTAATATTTAGGGGTACCTAGTTCAGTACATGAGAATGAGTTGGTATACTCTTTTTCTTTTCTTTTTTTCCCATTTGTTTCGAACATGGAGTAAGTACCATATGTGAAACATAATTACTGCCCTTAGGTATGTCATATTCTAAGAATACAAGACAACCGACAATTGAGATACTTCTGTTAATTTTTAGAGTTTTCATATTTATGCCCAAAAGCCTAAACTGGTGCTTGCCTTACCCTTCTTCTGTCTGACAGTATTTTAGACCTTGGATTACCACCATTCATCCATTCATTTAATCAACTGTGATGGCACACATACGTATTTTTCAGACTCTTTACAGGTTCTGGGAATGGAAAAAAAGAGGGAAACAGGATTTCCTTTTCAAGACACTTCATTTAATAAATTAGTTAACAGAAGGCCAGGCATGGCGGTTCATGCCTGTAATCTCAGCACTTTGGGAGGCTGAGGTGGGTAGATCACCTGAGGTCAGGAGTTTGAGACCAGCCTGGCCAACACATAGTGAAACCCCATCTCTACTAAAAAAAAAAAATACAAAAATTAGCTGGGTTTGGTGGTGCATGCCTGTAGTCCCAGCTACTTGGGAAGCTGAGGCAGGAGAATCTCTTGAACCCAAGAGGCAGAGGTTGCAGTGAGCCAGGATCGCACCACTGCACTCCAGCCTGGGCGACAGAGCAAGACTCCGTCTCTCAAAATAATAAATAAATAAATAAACAGAAACCTAACTTCACCCTTCCTTTTCTCACTTTGATGAGATACTATGACTCCACCCCTCTGTCATATCTGCTTCATTGTAGATGCCTGATCTTTAAGAATCTGATTTAGCTATACTCCCAAATTTAGTTAATTCACCCCTGTGCCTCTTCTGAAATAACTTTGATTTCATTCCCTAAATATATTGGTCTGTGTATTTGTGTATCACTACCTAAACTCTCCAGGAATGAATAATGGAGGCATCTTCCTTACATCCTTAAAGCCTTTGTTCATAGATCATCTTCCAACCAGGGCTTTCCTAACTACCATAATGAAAGTTGCAACCATGCCCTTTCCACGGCTTTTCATCCCCTGCTGCATTTTACTTTTTTCCATAGCACTTATCATAACATAAACTTTTCTTATTTATTTCTAACTTCACCCTGCTAGTTCCACGAGGGCAGTCATTTTTACATGTTTGGGACACTGGTATCCAAAGCACCTAAAACAGTGCCTGGAATGTACTGGCACTCAAAAATATTTTTTAAATGACTGAATATGAAAAATCACACTAGTGGATGAATTGGAATGTCTAAACACGAGAAGTTTTTGTATTCCATATTGTCTTCCCTATTCTGTATATTCAGTCTTTCTTAAAAATATTGCCTTTTATTTGTAAGTGACTCCTTGCCACATATATATGCTTTTTTTTGTTTTTTGTTTTTTGTTTTTGAGTCGGAGTCTCACTGTTGCCCAGGTTGGAGTGCAGGGGCTCGATCTCGGCTCACTGCAAGCTCCACCTCCCGGGTTCACACCATTCTCCTGCCTCAGCCTCCTGAGCAGCTGGGACTACAGGCACCTGCCACCACACCCGGCTAATTTTTTGTATTTTTAGTAGAGACGGGTTTCACCGTGTTAGCCAGGATGGTCTCGATCTTATGACTTCGTGATCCGCCCGCCTCGGCCTCCCAAAGTGCTGGGATTACATGCATGAGCCACCCCGCCCAGCTTTCCTTGCCATATATTTTGTAATCAATATGTTTTGTAATTTCTATTATAGGATGTAAATTTATTTTAAATAGAGACTTGTCTCCTACTCTCTTTGAATTCTGCAAAGTACCTAGCCTGGGGCTATCAGCTTTTAAATGCTCAGAAAGAGTTTGTTTGATAAATCATGCCTTCTCTTGGTATTAAAATGTGCTAAATTATAATTTTTAGATTTTTAAAATAAAATTCGACGAATTAATGCTGCCTCATGGCTAAAATATTTTGGAATGACCTTTGTAGAGATATGACTACACTTACTAAAATTTGTACTTTCAAAAATTTATAATAGAAATAATACTTATGCTTTCCCCTAGTATTCTTGAGTTTGTTGTTCTAAATCATATAGGCAGATGTGTAAGTATTTTACAAATTATCATGATATCCAAAATCACTGAACACTGTTTTGCCTTATTTACTGTAGATGGCATTTTCTCTTCCAACAAAATTGGTCCACACAAAAATATATTGTGGTCAAAAAAGGCAAAAAAAAAAAAAAGACTAATCAGCACATTAGTCATAAATCTACAAAATGATAAAATTATATTACTTTTTACCTACAAAATGCCAATTTCCTATGGTTCAACCTAATACCTAGAGAAGCTATACATGGATGCGGGATTGGGTAGTGTGAGTTGTACAAAATGACTCCCATGTTTATTGCAGCATTATTCACAATAGCCAAGATATGGAAACAACCTAAGTGTCTATAGATGGATGAATGGATAAAGAAACCATAACCTCTGTGTCTGTGTGTGTTTGTGTGTGTATGTGTGTGTGTGTATCTATATTATGCAGCTCTAAAAAAGAACAGGATCTTGCCATTTGCCACAATGTAGATTAGCCCGGAGGACATTATGCTAAGTGTAGTATACGTCAGACACAGAAAGAAAAACATTGCATGATCTCACTTATTTGTGAGATATAAATAACAATAATAATAATAATTCAAGTATACAGAGAGTGAACAAAACTGTTGTTACCAGTGACAGGGCTGGGGGACAGTTTGGCGGTGGCGGAGAATGAGATGTAGGTTAGAGGATACCAAATAGCATGATGTAGAATGAGCAAGTCTAGAGATCTAATGTACCATGAGAATCATAGGCAATAACATTGTACTGTACAAAAAAACAAATAAACATCACATGGTACCCCATAAATGTATACAATTATGATTTGTCAGTCAAAAATATTAATAATAAAACTTTTTTAAAATGTGATATATTCATAGAATATTGTTTGGCAATAAAAAATTGACGTGCTGATATGTCACAACACAAATGAACATAAAAACCATTATACTCAGTGAAAGAAGGTGGTTACAAAAGGCCATATATTTTATAATTCCATTTATATGAAATACCTAGGATAGTCAAATCCATAAAAATGGAAAGTATATTAATGGCTGCCAGAGGCTGGGGGCAGGGGGTAATGGAGAGTGACTACTAATGGGTAGGGGCTTCTTTTTGGGGTAATGAAAATGTTCTGAAATTAAGTAATGGTTATGGGTGCATAACTCTGAATATATTAAAAACCACTGAATTGCTGAATTGTATACAAGAGTGAATTTCATGCCACGTGAATTATATCTCAATAACTCAGTAAAAAATAAAGTAATAAGGGGCTGGGCACAGTGGCTCACGCCTGTAATCCTAGCACTTTGGGAGGCCGAGGTGGGTGGATCACCTGAGGTCAGGAGTTTGAGACCAGCCTGGCCAAGGTGAAACCCCATCTCTACTAAAAATACAAAAATTAGCTGGGTGTGGTAGCTCGCACTTGTAATCCCAGCTACTCAGGAGGCTGGGGCAGGAGAATTGCTTGAATCCAGGAGGTGGAGGTTACGGTGAGCTGAGATCGCACCACTGCACTCCAGCCTGGGCAATAGAGTGAGACTCTTTCTCAAAAAAAAAAAAAGAAAAGAAAAAAGAACGAAAGAAAGAAAAAAGTAATAAAAAGGTCCCAGTCTCTAGGCAGCAAGTCTTTGAATTCCATGGCCACTAAGTAAAATATGACAAGTTTATAATTCAATCCATGGCACCTTCCAGATTATTACAAATTGTTAGAAGCATGGCTCCAAGAGCTATTGATTTTTTTGAGGCCATGAGACACTGATTCATGTGGGAATCTGAAAATCTTCTAGAAATGTTTCTTGAATTCTTTAACAAATTCAACTGCAGATCTGTAGATCTCCATTTTTAAAAATTTCTTTTACATGGACAAATTTCTTTTACATTCTTTAACGTGGTATCATAAATGAAAGACGTGCTCTAGTGGATTCCTGATTTATGTGATAAAGAACAACTGGTCAGGAGTTAAAAGACAATCACTAAGCATCTAAAGGATAAATATATGTAAATCACTCTCATGGCTGTCTTTTGTTTTTCATAGAAAACTATGAAAATTATTAACTATACACCATCAATGAAGCTGAATTACTAGTTATAAAAACATCCATATGTTGAGAAACTCATGCAAATAATTCTGACGGCAAACAATGGACAAATTTATTACTGAGGGACAAAATTTCTCCTGAAAAAGTAGAATCCTTGAATCACTTGACTCCTGCCACAAGTTTTGTTATGATTAAAAAGTGGACTACATTTGTTAGCTTGTTGTCTATTTGATATTTCATTTAAGTTTACTAGGTATTCTATGCCACTGAGCTCTGGGCTATTAACTTACTTAAAATTTGAAAATAATATTGATATTATCCAAGCCCAAAGTCCTATACTATCTGCCTTACTCCATATGTATTTTAAACATGTCTCATACATAAAACCCAGTAAGAAATAGTTAAACAAAATATTCAGTATCTCCACTGAATCTGGATGAAAAGCAAATTACAAAATAAAGTATATTTATAAAAAGCAAAGAGCGTATTGAGATATGCATTGCATGTGGTCATCTTTGACATATTCACTGTGATTTTAATTAGAGTTGTATTGCAATGGGAAGGATGAATTTATTCCAACCAAGTAGGGTGAAGAGTAAGACAAAATAACTGGAAATCACTTTCCAATTGCTCTTGAATCAGGCTTTAATACTTCTGAGTCATGATGATCAGGGTTTAACTTGACTATTTCATTTAGAATCTTAGTATGATGATTTTTTTAAAATCACTTATATTCTTATCCAAATGTATGTACATAATACATTTCAAATTATTTTTGGATTATGCACCATCTTGAACCTCAGAGATATTCATATTTCACTGACAAATTTTGCACAATTCTAAAAGTAATAAATTCTCATTTTTCTTTATTCCATCAGTGCTTTTATTTCACTTATCAAGGTAAAGCCAATGGGATGGTATAAATGGAGAGACAGAAAGAAAGACAGGTTATTCTTATTGTCAGCATTCAAAGTCTGACTGCAATTTAATAAAATGGCTAGCTTAAATGCCATATTTAGATTTCATATGACATTACCACCTAAGCTTATGAAATAACTATTCTCAAAGTTCTAGTCTTCTCACATACTTTTACCAAAGTAAAATAAACCAAGCTTCTTTTTAAAAACAATGTCACATGAACTATAATTATGAAAAATAATTGCTACTTCAATTCATAAAGTCATAATCTCATTACAGTTTAAGAACTATGTTGGGAATTAAAAGCTCTCAAGAGGTTGAAAAGAAAACTATAATAGTTGAACAACTAAGACTCTCATACATTGCTGGTGAGAGCTTAAACTAATACAACCACTTTGGAAAACTGTTTGGCAATATCTAGTGAAAGTAAATACTAAACTAAATATATGGAATAATATATGAACTTCCAGAGCAGATAAAACTAATATTCAGAGAAAGATATCAGAATAGTGTTTACCTCTGTAGAAAGTAGTATGAGAGACTGTATTAACTTGGAAGATGTACAATGTCTTCTTGACCTGAGTGGCAGTGACATGGGGTAGAGTGCACTCTATTAATGTAATGTACCTTCATAATAAAAATTGTAATAAATATTACGGTGCCATTGTTTTAGAAGTTCTTCATTAATAAGTTTTAGGATCTACAGTGAATATTATGCAAAAGGGTTCTTGTATAAGCATATATTTTGCGCACATACCACGTAACTATGGCTATGTAAATAGAGACTATATGATTACGTGTATATTAAATAAACAAATTGTAAGGGCACATTCTCCTTAGTAGGGAGAGTATGTTTTACATTGGCTTTTAGTAAATAAATGGCAACTGTAAAGTAAAAGCACATGAAATGAAAAATGGAAGTAAAATGTGTATTTTAGGAATATGGCAACAAGTGAAAGTATTTATGTGAAGCAGCCCTTACAGAACTACACTATTATGACAAAAGAATGGACAGCTAAGATGCTTCCTGTATCATCCTTTTCACAAAAATCCCTTACACATTGAGGCCTACCATAATCGTAAGTTTATTTCAGGAATCATTGATTTCTTCTCTTCCAACCCAAATCTTATATTTCCTTTTTGGTTCATTTAAAATTCTGCCTTTTTCATAATGGCTTCCAAAATTCCCACAAGCACATAATGTCATAAAGCTCTTTCCTTTCTCAGAATCGCCAACATACAAAACAAAAAACAAAAACCATCATTATACCATAATGCCTGTTATTAGATACGGGCTTGGTCCATTTTTCAGTAGTTTACGTTCAGTTATTTATTCTAATATTTGCGAATTTGAAAAGTACATGACATGATTCTGATAAAATGATTAAGAACCTAGAAAGTGCCAGTCTTTTTGAGTACATTATTTTATTCAACAATTCTGAGAGTCATGTGCCTCTATTTTACAGTTGAGGAAATAGGCCTAATTAGGTTTAGTCAAGTGCCCAGGGGAACACAGTTGTTAAGTGGTGGAGCAGAAATTCAATCCCTGGACTTCTCAGCTAATTAGTTTGTAATTCAGCCTAACACTTAGAAGGTATCAGAAGAGGAAGAGATAAACATAGAACTAAGAATTTTCCATTTACACTTACAAGATAGCAGAAAGAGAAGAGATAAATTAAACACAGAATTAAGAATTTTCTATTTTTCCAGGAGAGGGAGTTTAGACAGACTACTTGTTATGTAAGTAGGCTGTGCATAAAAGAGATAAGATTAAAAATATGGATTTTTACTGTCAGAATTATTTCAGATTCCATCAGTTCATATTTAAATAATGTATATGTACAAACACAAACATTCCTGGAGGTGAGGAAAACATCATAATTTTAATTACTATCTATCTGGTTTAATCTTGGCAGAGGATATAGAATATATGAGTGCAATATATGCTCATGTGTTTTTAAAGAACTTTGCTCTTTGACAATTTGGGCTTATTATGTTTGTTTTGAAACATCTTGTTGAAATTAACTCCTATCTTAGAAGTACAGATGATAATAGTGAAGTACATATCTTAACAAAATCACTACCATTATTTTATTCTATCAAATTAGAAATCATCAAACATCATGGTGAATCTTAAACGTTACATGAGAAAACACCATATCATGTTATGTAATCCATGTCCATTAAAAAAGTTAACACATTTTTAATAGTTAAATTTTGGTGTGTGGACACTTTTTTATTTCAGACAATTCTATTCTTTCCATGAAGTTTTCCCTCAGATATTGCCTTCTCAAGCAGGCTTCACCTGACCATCCTATTCAATATTGCAATCTGTAATTCCTACTCCCAATCACCCTTACTCCATTTTGCTATCATCTTCTAATGTGCCATATAATTAATTTACTTGTTATGTTTATCCTTTATTGTCTTTCCCCATTCACTTGTAATCTTCATGAAGGCAAGACTCTGCCTGTTTTGTTCATGAATATATCCCAAATACCTAGTATATAACTGGTGCACAATAAATATTCATTCATGCTGCATGAACACTGAAATTAAAACATTAAAGCTCATATAAGAAGCATAAATTACCTTCCTTAAAGTCTTAGGGCTAAAAGTTTCAGAAATCATGAGATAAAACATGTAGTGCAAGTGTTTCATTTATTTTGGGTCTTGGTTAGCTATTTGAATATACAAATTTTAGATTTTTCATCTTTGGCACATTTATAGGGAGTTTGAGTAACCCCTCTTCCTTTACTTCAAGTTTTAAAAAGTATTTACTTATTTTTTTATTTCTACAAAAATTATTCTAGCAGTTTTTCTTATCTACTTGTGAATCCTTAGTTATAACTAGTAAATTTATTTTTATCTTACTTATAACCTAAATGTTAAGACTAACCGTATTCACTGGAGATACAACTACCCTATAGGCAAACAATATTTGCAAGACAAATGGGCAAACCATGAAGGAAAATTAAGAGAATTAGTGCGGAAGATTTTTTACTAAATAAAATTTTTATTTAGTAGTCAACTAGTCAAGCAGAACCATCTTCTGGAGTCATTAATTTCTTGGCTGATCTTCTTGAAAGCAGGAAATTAACATTCATTTAATCAAATTCTCCACAAGTGGGGCCATTACAATTTCATGAAAGACTGAAATCAAATCAAATGCTACAAAATCAAATGCTACATTTCATGACAGTAGATCTAAATACCTGATTGGTTTTTGAAAACTACTAAAAGGAGCTATTTTGTTGACTGCTTTCTAAGCACTGAAGATTAATATATCTCAATATTTTAAACCTCTCTTGTTCCTTCGGTCTTTAGCAACTTCACTGAATTGGAGAGCCAGCAGAATTTAAGAGGTCAGCTAGTGCCAATCCATTTACATTTGGTAATCTTTAACCTTAATATGACCAAATTATTCTGAAGAAGCTTAAATTCTGCATGATCCTATAGCTTTTATTTTCAGTGTCTAATATTTCCAGTTCAAATAATAAGATGTCTACTTTGATGGTTTAATAAATACAATATCGTAAGTGGAATGATTTCTGAAAATGCATATATTTATTTTGTGAATAACTGAAATCCACATCCCCAAAATTTATGAAATCCAAACTTATTCTCTTGACTGTTTAGGGGACAGTGTACCCTAGGGTGATGGCCACCAGGAATTACATATGTAATTTCTTAGTCTCTCCTCTTCCTCTAGTCCTTGTACCAAGGTTACAATAGAGATGAGAAGAGAGAATTAATTATCTATGCAGGTATTTATTTATAGATATTTTAATAAAACAGAACTACAACACACTTTGAATATTTAGAATGTATTCAATAGTACATCTACATGTGCATGAAAGTTCCAAATTCTCCTATTGATTGGAACCAAAGAATAAAGATGATGAATATCAAATCCCTAGTGTGAAAAGAAACAGGAACTTAGATGAAGAGTGGGTGTACTGTTTCTATTTCTACTAAAACTTCATGGCTCATTCTATCATCAGATTTCTCAGCTGCAAAGGATTTTAGGTAAAAGATATACTGGCTTTTAAATCAAAAGGAAATATTAAACATAAGCAATGCCTATATATGTATATTCCTTCTCAACAGTATCATTAAGTTGGCGAGAAAGAGTTCATGTTATGTTATATTTATACTCGTTTCATTTTCCATAGTTTTGTGGCTTTTTTTCCTTTGCTACTAATAGCAAACATATAATTGAAGAAGTCAGTGTTTTATTTAATATTCTGTAAAACGGAACTCAATTTTTTTTTCTAGACATGGTCTATCTACTTTTTTATTTCAAATGGAATGCAAAAATAGCTATTGTAAGAATCTGGGCCAACAGATCTGTTTAGAAGAGAAATTTCCACACCCCCAGGACCACTGACTTTTTTCTTGAGCTACCACACTCCTGTGTTTTGCATTTTTTTTTACTTTTCCATTATCTTTGTTTTGCCTTCCCCTTTCAACTCTTTCTCCTCCATTTTACTCCAAAGTAATGGGGAACATAGTCAAGGAAAATAGTTACAGAATCATTTGAATAAACTTTCATCTATATAGGTCCTTGGTTTTATGTTAGTTAGGGGCAAACTCGATGCGTTTTACACAACTTTCTCTAATATCTGGTAGGCTCCTTTTACATTGGTGTACAATAAATAATGTTAATTTGTGTTGTGGACATTGATCTAAAAAAATGGAAGAAGAAGTCGCTGGTGGGGAGGAAGGTATATTGTCACTGAGATCATTGTATGTAGGGCTGCAGCATGGTATTTATTTATTTTTAACCCAGTGAAGCTAAAAAAATAAAGAAAAGAGAATTAAAAGTCCAGTTTATACATACTTTCTACTGTAATGCTTATAAGCATATAGATGACATATTAGAAAAAAGCAGGTGATGCCTCAACAACAGATTTTTCTAGTGGCAAGGGGATGCTTCTAATTTTCTTATAATTTCTTATTTTATTTTGAAGCTGTTTAACAAAATGTATGATTGATTGATGGCTGATGAGAGAAGGGAATGTGAGGCTTGTGTTAAGAAATGCACAAAAGGAATCCTGGAGAAACTGACAGTCATGAATTAGAAGCCAAGTGTGATGAAAAAGAAACTTATTTTACAACAGAAAAAAGCTGAAGAAGAACAACAAAAAAAAAACCACGAAAAAACAAACGGGGGTTGTGAAGATGATAAAACAGCACAGAAATGCCAAGACTGACTCAGCACTATTTGTATATCACTTGAAAAAAGAATTAAATGAAAACTGATGATGTGTGTTAGGAGAGTTAAGACACTCAAATCAGAAGGAGAAGCAAGAATATGCAACATGGATAGAGAAGAGTTAGAGGATCAAGAGCTTTGGAAACAAATAGAGTTTCATTTATAAAACATAGAGCCAGTCTGACAGGTGAAGCAGGCTGAGGCACTTGAAAGATCTTACTCAATGGCTGGCATTGCTAAATGCCCAGCTGGGTCTGAATGAGAGTAGTTTTAAACAGGGACATTGTTCCAAGGAAGATTTTAGTTTCACGTGCCTTCCAATACAGCCTTATAAATCCTGAACAGCGTCAATATTCACCAGCCACCTGCAATCAGCATTATTCCAGAATTTGCTAGATACAGCAAGTCCGTGACAGGGGATATATTAATTAGGATGGTTGGTCCTCCACTCAGGACTTACGTGTATTGATGATATGCAAATAAGTTCAGTTCAGTTTCATCAACAGGATAAATTAAGTGCATCCTATCATGAGGATTATCTTGGAAAGAATGAATGTCACTCTCAATAGGCCTTTGGCCTGAAGGTGCATAGTCAGCAGTCGCTGAGTGAGGGAGAATGAAAAACAGACAAAAAAGTATTTCATCATTATTGACTGGCTGGTTGCATTCTTCCCTAGATTGAATGCTTGGCTACTTATATTAAAAAATCTTTGCTTAGAAAAATTTCTTCTTAAACATCTGTGCAGTCGGACAAGAAATTCAAAGGTAGCATTTTTGATTAAGAGACCCGATGAGCAAAAACAAGAGAAAACAATCCTACATTGTGACCTTTGTCTTAAGAGTTAATATTTCATTGGGAAATGGTGCCCACACAGGACAGACGTTTTGTACTAGAGAGGATGAATTTGTGACTTCTTGTTGGACTTTCTTAGGAACTTAGGTTAGTTAACAAAGAGCTAACGGCCTTAGAGAGAAAGATCACAAAATTGTATGACAAATGTGAGAAAAAGAAAAAAACTTTGGATAAGGATATACCTATGACTGACATTTTAAAGAAGCTATAAATCGTGGATGGAAATAGTTAAGGAAATACAGATATAATTCAATCTATAATGTATAGATATTTTCAGTCTGGGCATAGTGGCTAATGCCTATTATCCCAGCACTTTGGGAGACCAAAGTGGGAGGATCGCTTGAGCCCAGGAGTTCAAAACCAGCCTGGACAACATAGACCCTGTTTCTACAAAAATTTTAAAAAATATTAGCTGGCATGGTAGTGTGTGCCTGTAGTCCCAGCTACTAGAGAGGCTGAGGTGAAACGATTGCTTAAACCCAAAAGGTTGAGGCTACAGTAAGCCATAATCATGTCACTGCACTCCAGCCTGGGAGACAGAGCAAGTTCCTGTCGCAAAAAAATAAAAACAAAAAGAAATTTTCCATTGAGTTTGCAATTCCTCCTAATACATGTTATCCAGGCAGCTTAAAACACAATCAATGAAAAAGAGTTGTTAAAGTCTAGATTTAATAGCAAATTAAATGGTAAGAGTAATCTTGAAGCCTAATCAAAGTGAAGCAGCCAAGCGGTGAATCTGAGTTTAGTGCTTGAGCTCGGTGTTTATGGTGGTGGGAGTCAAGACAACTGAGGTGTTCACAGCAAGAGGCGGAGACACATCACAGGTGGCAGGAGGAATCTTGCCGTCCTGTGCAGCTGTTAGAAACTCTAAACTGTGTTGAGTGAAAAAAGGCAGAAACAGAACAGTATGGGCATCTCTACAACATATTGCAATGAGGGCATGTGGGGGCAGGAGAATGGAAGTGGAGCTCAGAAATGAAAGGAAAAAAAGTTAAAATAACGTAAAGCATGAAAAAAGATTTGCATGATCTGATGATCATGAGCCAAAGAAGTGAGGATTATGAGAAGGTCAATTCTTTGCATCTGTGGTTCAAAACAACCACCACCATAACAGGTTATGAAATAAGAACTTGCACTGCTCCCTAGCACCACCTATGGGGAAGGGGCTATGAAAGTAGACATGAAAGCTGTGGCTACCCCCGGCTTTTGTTTTTTTGGTTTTTTTACTCCACAGAGCTGTGCTAAAACACAGATTCTGGGCCTCACCTTTGTGTAATTCTACTCAGAAGTCTAGAGGTAAGCCATCAGTCCAATATGCATTCATTAGCATCCCAGGTGATGCTGGTGCTACTGGTTCATTACATCCAGTTTGAAAAAACACTAGCATAAATAGTTCAAAATAACTTGAGATAAATTATTTCCTCACCAGATGTAAAGGTATTTGCCTCTTGTACATATGAAACCAACAGGGGGTTCCAAAAATGAGGTACAGGGGTCAAACTATATGTGAATATGAATTTGCACTGAGAACAAAGCATACTGTATTATATCAATGTCTTCTACACTTACAGATATTACAAATTAAAATATATTGTTTGAAGCAACGGAATTTCCCTTCATTTTTCTATTCATTTTCCCTTTCGTATTATCCCTTTTTTATTAGCTGCGATCAGTAATAACAGGTAAAAATCCAGAAAAAAATGCTCTAATCAAGGATATTTTAAGATTAACTGACCTTCATTTCACATTGACTGTTGAGAGACAAATGAAAGTACAAAGAGGATTCCAAGATGGTATTTATAACATATGCTTTAAATAAGATCTACAAATATTGCTTAAAGTTAGAAAGTTACCTTCAGCATTCTTGCCATATTTTTATCACCTAGTACTTGCAAGTTTTGCACTTGATGTTTGTGAACTGGTAACCACAGAAAAAAAAAGCTTATTTTTTCAACTGCAAAGCAAACTATAAAGTGAATAAGACACCTGTCTGTTTCAGATGAAAGTACATTACTTCAGCTTCCACAGTGTTTTATCTCGGTTGAGACCAAAACCTCTATGAGGAATTTGGGAACAGCACAGCCAGCGCTCACAAGGGGCTATGTTAATATCATCTTGGTCTCCAGAGCTTGGGACTGGATTCCAGAGCTTGGAAATTCCAGCCACACTGTTGTTTTAGTCTGAGAGAGGCCAAGGGATTTCACTATGAGCTAGAGAAGTATACCGGGGTGGGTTGGGGAGCTGGTGGCGATGCAGGTGTCCTTAATCTTGAACTAGATTCATATGGCCTCTGAAGGAGGGTTGTTCTGTGGATCTCTGTAGATAACAATGAAAATCTTTTATAAGGTGCTTACTAAGGACAGGGCATTTTTTGAGCATTGACTTGTATAGGTTGGTGCAAAAGTAATTGCACTTTTTTGCCGTTACTTTTAATGACAAAAACCACAATTACTTTTGCACCAGCCATTAACTTGTTTAATCCTCATAGCAACTCTGTGAGGTGGTTACTTTCATTATACCCATGTTATAGATGATCAGACTAGGACACAGGAAGACTAAACCACTGGGTATGAATTCAGGTCATATGCTTTTATACTACAGGTATACTTTTAACTACTCTGTACTCTCCTATATTCTGTATATAATCAAAACTGATTCTATAGCAGAGAGAAGGCTAAAGACCTGGCAGGAGTTAAGGTCTGGCATCTCAGTCCTCTAGCTGAAAATTTCAACAGCAGATTCACATAAGTAATGTGCATAATGTGAATAATCAGGTATCCAGGAAGCAATGGAATAGCCAAAAACAGTTTTGGTAATGTATTTCTTAGTCTTTTAATTTCCTGAGATGTGTGAATAACTAACATTAATGATTCAATTTTTCAAAAATGAAATATGACCCCCAATTTTTAAAAACTGCTTTATATTCTAAGACTAGTTGAGGAGTCAAGAAACAGAAAACTTTCTGTTCTGGTATTTGAGCTGGTGTGCAATCACCGCTGGGCTTTTGAGGCATTGGTTTTGGTTTTTCTGGTGCTTCACTGGGATGCTGTTTGCATCTGCTTTTTTTTTTTTTTTTGGACAGAGTCTCACTCTGTCACCCAGGCTGGAGTGTGGTGGTGCAATCTTGGCTCACTGTAACCTCTGCCTCCTGGGTTCCAGTGACTCTCCTGCCTCAGCCTCCCGAGTAGCTGGGACTACAGGTGCACATCACCACACCTGGCTAATTTTTGTATTTTTAGTAGAGAGGGGGGTTTCACCATGTCGGACAGCCTGGCTTCGAACTCCTGACTTCAAGTGATCCACCCTCCTGGGCCTCCCAAAGTACTGGGATTACAGATGTGAGCCAGCATGCCTGACCTGCATTAGCTTTTTTTTTTCAAGCTGGAGACACCCCCAGTGTGTAGCTACCTTTGTGACGCATATGCTCCAGTGAAAGGGGAAAATGATATCTTACCCTCTTAAATTACAAGATGCCCAGAGGAAATAAATAAATTAGTAATATTGTAGTGCCTTGGGCATTATGATAAATCCCAAAGTATAATATCCAGAATCACATATGTGTTCATGTTTGCTTTAGAGTTAAATCACACTTTCTTAAAAATATTGTAGTCATTGAGCAAAATTATTTTATATTTATTTTCCTTTCGAAGAATGAGTTTCAGCACTGTTAATTTGGGGAACATTGATATATCTTTCATGACCCTTAAGTATAAGGAATTCCTTAATTTTCCCAAATTTATACCTTCACTATATCTTATAATAGTAATTATCAAACAAAATGACATTTCCTTGTTTATATAATGGTGTGTACTACCAGACTTAGCTACTTGCGGAGAACTATATCATTATATTTTTGGATCCTTCACAACTACAAGAGTCCCTGGCCATGCTGAGTGCTTCATCAATGTGCCTTACATTGAGTTGGTGGTCCTGGGTAATACAGAGAGCTGTAAAAGCTTTAAAAATATTGCATCTCAAAAGAAGAAAGTTAAAGAAACCAATAACAAAATAAAATTAGACAATATAGTTTGAAGACTGAGTAATTCATTTGTTGATTGGACTGTTTTAAAATTTTCAGACATTGATAAGAAGTAATCATATTTTCTTAACATGTCCATTTATGTGTCTGTAAGTAATAAAAATAAGAGCTAATATTTGATGTGTGCTTATAATTTGCCTACACTATATTAAGCACTTTACACATAATAATCAGACCTTATGAGGAAGGTCCTCTTATTACATTTTATAGGTGAGCAGGTTGAGACTCAGAGAGGTTAAATAACTTCTCCAAGGACAAACTGCTAGAAACTAAAGAACCTTCATGAATCAGACAATCTGGCCCCAGCTTCTCCACGAGCCTAAATTTTTCTACATATGTATTGGATTCTTTATCAGAATGGCCTGTTCTGTTCAGTATTGAAATGTGAGGAATTCTTGAAAAAGCTGGAATAAAGCCCTACCAAACCCAATCACCTTTTTTGCCAAGTTCAGATGCCAACACACACACAGGCATTTGACATTCTTTCACCTGAATTTGACACAAAACCAAAAATATAAGAATAAAAGACATTCCAACATAGATCATACAATCACATCTTTGTTCTTCCCTATTTTTAGCCTAGCTTCTAATGAAAAGAGGAGGTGTAAAATCATTGAGTCTCTGTGTGTGTTCTCCTTCCTCCATCCTCATGCCTGCTTTTGCCACCATAGTCAGAAGAAATAGTCCAGGTGAAGATATAAAGAAAAGAATTATTGTTTTCTGGTCATCTGGGCTGTTTTGCTTTCCTTCCTTGCTATTAATGAGATGCTAAGCATCATCTATTTACTCATCTCTGTCCTCTGTCCAATTTATCATAATCTGTGGTCACATAGTGGTAAGTTATTTTTAAGAGTTTTAATTTGAGAGTATAAAGTGATATGGCACAAGCAAGAAAGCCTTGAAATTAAACCAAATCATATTTATAGTATGTATTAAAAATGAAATTATAGTCAAATAGGTGTGCTTCTTACTTGTAAAAGAATCACAGAAAGCAAAACCCACAACAATCCATTTGCCCACAAGAAATCTAAAGATAGCCTGAACAACACAGCAAGACCCCATCTCTTCAAAAAATATAAACATTGGCAAGGTGCAGTGCCTCATGTTTGTAATCCCTGCACTTTGGGAGCCTGAGGGGTGGGGGATTGCTTGAGCTCAGGAGGTCAATCCTGCAGAGGGCCATGAGCATACCACTGCACTCCACCCTGGGTGACAGAATGACACACTATCTCAAAAAAAAAAAAAAAAAAATCTCAAAGTTGTCACCACACTAGTTCCTTAAATGTGACATAGGTACTGCATCCACTGGGAAAATGAAAGAAGTTATATGTTTGCAATTTTAAAAAATCTTATATTCCCTAAATTACACTGTTCTTTTAGAACCTACTAAATAAATGTAAGAAAAGTAAAAACACAAGAAATCACAAATTTATGTTTTATCATTCTTCATATAAATGTTTCATTTTTTGAAAAGATTTCAATGCATCACAAAATAAAATATGCTTTCCTATCTGAAGTATTAAATAACAAAGCAGCACAGGGAATAGGTGAGAATGCAATCCACAGCCTTTCATCTGTTTTGTTTAGTCTCAGAGTCATAAGACAAGGACTCATGTTGTATCTAACCAAGCTAGCTTATTTATTTCCTTCACCCTCACATATATCCTACCTCCTACTTATTCCCTGCACACAGACTCATACTGGTGCTCCTATTTGGTGTTGTTCCAAGTAAGCTGAATGCTTGTTTCACAGCACTAATCATAGTCATGATAATATAGCATTTCATATTTCACCAAGTACTCTCAAAGCAATTACTTCATTTTGTCCTAGAAGCAGTGACACCCCAGTCTTGGTTTATAAATACCATTTACCACTAAAAGGAACAAGAAGTCCTTGAAAAAAAATGTGGCTGACTCCAGTACTGGGACAGGGAAAATACAAAGTGTCTCTGGACATCTTGTTGCACCAGAAAGCAGAGAAGTGTTGAAGGACTGACTGATGACACTTGATGAAAGGACACCACTACTGTCTTGGTGGGGCTCCCAGTGGCCAAATTTGGTTTTTCTGTTTGTTTGTTTTTTGAGACAGAGTCTCTCTCTCTGTCATCCAGGCTGGAGTGCAGTGGCATGATCTCGGCTCACTACAACCTCCGCCTCTAGAGTTCAAGCGATTCTCCTGCCTCAGCCTCCTGAGTAGCTGGAATTACAGGCATGCTCCACCACACCCGGCTAATTTTTTTTTTTTTTTTTTTTTTTTGGCAGAGATGGAGTTTCACCATGTTGGCCAGGCTGGTCTTGAACTCCTGACCTAAAGTGATCCGCCTGCCTCGGCCTCTCAAAGTGCTGGGATTACAGGTATGAGCCACCACGCCCAGTGGAGTGGCCAAATTTGAAATAATTTGGGCATCAAATATAATAATGATGGTATTAGATTATAAGACATTTACTGAAGGAAAACCCATGAGGCTATAGAGATACTCTTAACAGAGGGAGGAAGGAGGGGAGGGAGGGAAGGAAGGAGGTGTCATGGGGGAGAGAGAGGGGGAAGCTTTAGAAAAGGAGACGAGTTGGGGGAAAAGTCTTCTTTAAAGAAGAATGCCAGTTAGTAAGGGCAGAAAGAATGATAAACTTTAAAGACAAAAAATCACCGTTTCATCCTCCAATATAGTAACAGACTCAGGTAAGAATCATTGATGTATGCTGAAACTGCTGGGTGCAAGAGTGTGGGGAAACAGGATATTCCCATGGCCTTGAAGTATCCCCTACAGATTCCTTCTTCATTACAGAGGCAGAGAGGTACTTTTAACAAGTAAATTGATAAAAAGTGTCCAATGTCATCTATTTGGTTATTTCCCCAAAAAATATAAACTCTGAACCTAATCATCGGTAAGCAAATAAGAACTTCCACAATGTGAGACAGTCTACAAGACAATTGGCCTGGTATTTCCAGAAACATTAATGTCACAAAATTTTTAAAAAGCAGGTACTGTTTACTAGATTAAAGGAGACTAAAGAAACACGGTAACCTTGCTTATTCTTGGGTTATTATTATTAGAAAAGAACATTTTGGGGACAAATGAAGGAATTTGAATACAGGTTACATACTAGATAACATTATTGAATAAGTGTTAAATTTCTTGGCTCTGATAACAGTATTGTGGTAATGAGAATGTCTGGGTCTTTAAAGAGACAAGATGAAGGGTTTAGAGGTGAAGTGTCTTGCAAACAGTTCAGAAGAAAAATGAATGTGTGGCCGGGCGTGGTGGCTCACACCTGTAATCCCAGTACTTTGGGAGTCCGAGGCAGGCAGATCACCTGAGGTCGAGTTCAAGACCAGCCTGGCCAACATGGCGAAACCCTGTCTTTACTAAAACTACAAAAATTAGCCGGGTGTGGTGGTGTGTGCCTATAATCCCAACTACTTGGGAGGCTGAGGCAGGAGAATTGCTTGAACCCAGGAGGCAGATGTTGCAGTGAGCCAAGATCATGCCACTGCACTCCAGCCTGGGTGACAGAGCAAGACCTACCTCAAAAAAATACAGAAATAAATAAAATAAGAATATGTGTGTGTGTTTATGTAGATATATGAATGTGTGTATACATATGGTATATACATATATCTTCCTGAAGAGATGAGAGAGATAACATTGTCATCATGTTAACAATTAGTGAATCTAGTGAAGTACACATAGATATTCATTGTACTATTCTTTCAATTGTTCTGTAGCTTTAAAATTATTCAAAATTAAAAGTTTGGAGAAGAAAATATTGTGTGTGTTCCAAATAGCTCATGATACAGTGGTGGAGAAAGGCATATAAAACTGTTTAGAGTTCAATGTGCTCAGCTCTGCGATGAGTTTTTCATAAGGCACTATGAGAGTACAGAGGAGGCTGAGCCGAATTCTAACTCCTTCAGTGCACATCCTGTGCTTTTTCCACTCCCACACTGCTCATGGACTTGAGCCATTAAAGGCTCTCTCGTCTTTCCTCCCTACATCACTTCAACCTGTTACCTTTAGCTACCTAGTAAAACAGGACCTAATCTAAGCTGAAGACAACCTGGCTCATTCCCACTCTTCAGAGCCCCTGGGATCCAGGGCCATTTCAGGATGCCAAGGACTCATTTTACAGACTATTCTGGTACTTGTAAACCCACTTGGAAGAATGCCTTGATGAGTCTTCCAGTGATGCCTGATGCTGGAGTTGGAGAGCGGCTCTACTGGACAAGAGCCTCCACACGATTCATTCTGGTGTGAATGTGCATGCTTACACTCCACAACCAAGTTGGAATGTAGCAGCTTAAACAGGGAAAAAAAAAAACCACATTTTTTTCCTGCTATTTACCTCCATACCATTCTTGAAGAACTGGACAGGAGTCTTCTCTTCTTACCAAACAGGTAACAGAGACAACAATTTGTCATGAGACTCACATACTGGACTAAAGTTTAGTCTTCTCAGTGCAACCAAAATGCTCACGTTATGTGAGAGAACAAGATGGTGCCACAAGTCTGTTGTCTGGTCTCAGAATTAGAAACCATAAGCCAAAGATTCAGATGAACCTGAATAGTATTTTATTCAGTGTATTTTGAATTAACAGTGAATGTGAGATCACAGATTTTCCAGAGCCTACTGAGTATTACTTAACTATGTTAAATTATTTTAAATAGTTCAAAAGAAAGGACAGTATCTTCTGTTAACATAGAGATTCAAAATATATTTCCTTATCTGGTAGATGTCAACTTAATTGACCCAAATAATATATAATTATAATAATACATATTTAATATATAGCACCTAACTCTGTATTTCCATTAGGAGAATGATAAGCGTTATACTTGAATATTCTTATTTTGTTTTGTTTTGCATTGCTTAATAATTAAAAAAGAATCTCAGCAGTAAAGACATAATTTTATATATGTAGTTTAAATTTTTTTACAAAGTAGGTTAGAACATTTTTGGGTTTAATATGCCATTGTCAGCTACAATGGTTTTATGTCAGATTATCCCTAGTTAAGATATTTCTTTCCATTTTGATTGTTTCTTTCACTGTGTAATCCTTTTTATGTTGCCAGTATGTGTGTGTGTATGCAAGGGTGGAGGTGTTTCAGGTTGAAATCTGGCACCCATGTTTGGGCCTCACGTTTCTCTCTAAGCAGTAGAGGGCAGAGCTGTAGCACTTACTATGTGCCAGACACTGCTAAGAACTTTACAAGGTTCATGTAATACTTACAGATTTAGGATGCATATCCTAGTATTGTCTCCATTTCAGAGATAATGAAACTGAGGTACAGAAAATGAAATAACTTGTCTAAGGCAACGGAGCTAATAAATGGTAGAACCACAGATCTTCAAAAGAAACAAGGCCTGGGGCCGGATGCAGTGGCTCGTGCCTACAATCCCTGCACTTTGGGAGGCCAAGGCAGGAGGATCACTTGAGTTCAGGAGTTCAATACCAGCTTGGACAATGTGGCAAGACCCTGTCTCTACAAGAAACATTTAAAAAATTAGCTGGGCATGGTGGTATGTGCCTATAGTCCCAGCTACTTGGGAGGCTGAGGTAGGAGGATCACTTGAGCCCAGGAGTTGGAGGCTGCAGTAAACTATGATGGTGCACTGCACTCCAGCCTGGGCAATAGAGCAACAGCCTGCCTCTAAAAAAAAAAAAAAAAAAAAAGAAAGAATGCCAGAAAATGATTTTCTCTTTTCAATTTCTTTTCAAGCAGAAAATCCAGCTTTTCCAGAACTAATACCATTAAAAGGATAGTTAGAACACAACCACTAGGCTTTCTTTCTGGATGCCAGGCCAGTTACAAACTGCAGATGCTGAGAATGTGACTAGATTTTGTAATTCATCCTTGAAGGATGGGAGTAGAATATTGGCATTCTCCAGTTTATAAAGACAAATATTAAATATTGCTTGGTTTTCCTGGCTAGACTTGTGATGTGTTTGAATGATACTACAAATCTGAGCTGAAAGTGCTTTTTGGTACCTCTATGCCTGGCACAATCCAACAATTTAACAAATGCTGAATGGATAAATAAAAGAAATAAACTTGAGTTGTGAAGTAAAGAAATAAAGCTGAATTTCTATTTTGACTCCTTCATATTGAAAATGTATAGATAAGCCCCTTTATTACTAAAAAACTAGAACTTTGCCTGCGGTTCTGTATGTTCTCAATGCTAATTTACCTTACCTCCAGTCCAGTCATAAGCCTCAATAAACAGTCCCATCTGGGTCTTTCCTTCTTCCCAGAGTTCTCCATAACACAAAATTGCCCAACTCTTGGCCTCCATTAAAACAGCTTCCCTACAGCAGATTCCACTGGGAATGTGGAAAATTTTAAAAAATAACTGAACTGAGTGAATATTTGCTGGCATCTTAGCTTTCTCGGAATACGTGCATTTTTTAAGTGTAATAAATCCTTGTTTAGCAGATAAATTCTACCAAATAAACCCCCATAGTTGAATCCTAGGCAGTAAATAGAAGCAAACATACAAAACAAACAAATAAACCAAAAAACAGATCTAGGATTATAAAATGAAGGATAGGACTATGACGGGCACTGGGCACCCTTTTGCTATCTTCTGTATGAATCACCTGTTATTTTCTAGACATGACGTTAGAAGCCCCAAGAACCAGGATTTATGATTATATTTGCCCATTTGATGCCTCCCCTAAAATTCTGACACTTTAAATCCTTTCTGAAACAAGGCAGAAAGTAAATTTTATATATATATCAATAATATATATATTTATATATGATAGATACATAAAATGTGTATACATTATATATAATGAATATATAAATTGTTTATGTATTTATCAGATAGTTATTATGTATTTAAATTCTGTAGTAACAGTTTACCTGCTACCAAAATGAATCTAAAATTTTAGTCCCAAAACAAGTTTTTATTTTTTAATTTTAACTCCTAGGCTGGAGTGCAGTGGAACAACTGAGGCACAGCTCACTGCAGCCTCAACATCTCAGCCTCTATCAATCCTCCCACCTTAGCCACCTGAGTAGCTTTGTATTTTTTACAGAGACAACAGTTCACCACGTTGTCCAGGCTAGTCTTAAACTCCTATGCCCAAACAATTCGTCGGCCTCTGCCTCCCAAAATACTAGGATTACAGGCATAAGCCACTGCACCCGACCCCAAACCAAGCTATTAGACTTTCATTCTCCAGTCTGCATTCTTCACAGCAGCCTACTGTGGCTGCATCCATCTTAACTCACAATGGTACCATGCTTACATCTGTCTGAATCCTACACCCTCAGGTAGAAGAGAGTGGAGAAGACCAGTCCTAGAATATAGGACACTGTGGCCAGAGTAGTGGGCTATATTTGGAGCAGACAGAATAAACAGGGAATTTCTTCTGGAGACCACCTAGCTGCCAAGGGTTACAGGCTGAGCCAAGCCAGGATCTGGTGGGGAGAGTTTAGGTTCAAATACCCAAAAGATTGAATTTCAATGCTTTATTAAAAAACAGAAACAAGTATTAAGATGAGAGTCAAAGAGCTAAAAGGTCATCTCCTGAGATAGAACTGTATATTTCTGTCATGCCTTCATTCTCAGTAGTTTACACTGTGAAACAGGTATCTTGAACACACCCATTGGATCCCTGGTCCATGGTGTATATGCTGGACCCAGCTCCCACCCACTCTCAAGTCAGTTGTGAGCTTCTTTTCTCAACTCTGTGGTCAGTGACATCATGAGGACAGCCTGAAACTGGCCACAGGAGTAGTATTTACACACAGAAATCTGCTAACTATACAAAGTAGGGCATTTTACATTTTTCCCCACTCCCCTTGATGGCCACTTTACCAGTATACCACTAACAATCAAGAAATTAGAGATGCTTCTTCTTTTCAATGTAATACATTTATTTAGGCAATGATAACATTCTCAAATACATCACTTAGGGATGAGGACAAATTAAATAAGTGTAGAAGGGATAGCCCCAAAATAAGATAAATAGAGGCATAAAAATAGTTTAAATTACTTGAAATCACTTTTTGGACTTCAACTGAGAAGTTATGCCAATAACTACTATCATTTATTAAGTCTAGCACTACTATTAATTGGTGCTATTAATAACAGCAACAATAATCAGAGCAGTCATTTACATCAGGAAATCAATGTACTATTTACCAAGCACCTTCCCGTACATTATCTTATATGTTCTTGTAACGGTGTTGAGCCCAGGAATTTTTATATTTCCATACATACATTCATAAACACAAGCATCTGGTTTATGAACCAGGCAACACCAGGATCTCTGTTTTAATGTACTCTTTTCACGGTACCATACTGCCTCTTAAAAATACATTCTTTTTAATGTTTTAACTCTGTTTTGTGACAGTGCAGTGCTGTCAAATAGTGTTTGTTATAGTCTTAATATTTTTCCCAGCTACATTAATTTCAATTTTAATTGATTTTCAAAATAAATATTTTTCTTTTCCTTCCTTTCTTCTTTCTTTCTTTCTTTCTTTCTTTCTTTCTTTCTTTCTTTCTTTCTTTCTTTCTTTCTCTCCCTCCCTCCCTCCTTCCTTCCTTCCTTCTTTTTTTTTTTTTTTTTCTGACAGAGTCACGCTCTGTTGCCCAGGCTGGAGTGCAGTGGCATGATCTTGGCTCAGCACAACCTCTGCCTCCCGGGATCAAGCGATTCTCCTGCCTCAGCCTCTCAAGTAGCTGGGACTACAGGTGCGTGCCACAACGCCTGGCTAATTTTTGTATTTTTAGTAGAGATGGGGTTTCACTACGTTGGCCAGGCTGGTCTCGAACTCCTGACCTCGTGATCCGCCCACCTCGGCCTCCCAAAGTGCTGGGATTACAGGTATGAGCCACTCCACCCGGCCAGTAAGTATTTTTCAAAATAAGTCTTAGGCACACACATAATAGGACTTTGAAAAGAAGAGACTATATGGGAGATGATGGTGGTAACACACAAATGCAAAAAGGGTGACAGATTGAATTGCTTATTTCATTCTAAGCCCTGATGTTATTAAAAGCATAAATTCAATATTATATTCCTGGCACTGTGCTAAATGTCTCTAAACCCCAATGTTTAAAAATAGAAGCAGATGGATGAATGCAGGAAGTCGTTACATGTAAAAGTTTCAAATGCCCTGTGAGACATTTTTGTTCATAACAGGTTAGGGATTGACAACTTTACAGTAAATAACAACAACAAAAAAAGTTTAAAAGGCTAAGTATTTCTATAGTTAATTCTTACTTTATTATAGATATTTTTGTTTATAGATGTTCTTATCCACACTTTACAGTAGAGAAAGAAATTAGAATATTTGCTGTCAATAAACACTTCTGCAACCTTTTTGCTTTGGTAGAAACTTCATGCCCCATGATTCCAAAACAGAAATAATTTATTACATCAAAAAGTGTATTTATGCACTTTGGGCCATTTAATCTTACTAGCAGTATGGTATATTGAGTGGGGCATGGCTTTGGGATGAGTCTTCAGTTTAAAATGGAGTTCTGTTATTTGCTAGCTGTAAAGTTGAAGGGAAGGTAAATAACCTAGACTTTCGTAAGTCCCTACTTCACAATATCATTATGTGGAATAAACAATTTGATGTGTACAAAGTAACAGCATATCACACGCAGTCTTAATAGTTAGTCCCTTTTCTTTCTTAATTGGCCATACTATACTCTGGTTTCCCCAGAAAGGAAACCGTTTATGACTTCCACAGAGAGAACATTTCAGTGCATGCAAACTTGCTCAAATCATAGAAAGTTTTTCTACCAGATTGCTAATCTTTAAAATGAAAATTCTTACTTAAACTGAAAAACCAAATCCTGAAAATAAATAGCATTATGCAGCTTGCCTACGTTAATTCTGCATATAAAGGAAGTTATCAAAATGTCCTCTAAAACAGAACAGAGCTCTTTGGGCTCTATGCAAGGACAAGTACATACAAAATGAAATCACTTTTTAAAAATTATGAAATGTATCTTATCAAGTGAATGCAATGAGCTTTCTAGGTGAATAATGCACTACGAAATAATGTTTTATGTATGCTACCTTTAAAAGGAATTAAATGGAAATTGATAGATGAAGGTAGTAAAAAGTAACTGATGAAAATAAAAAGTGAGGAAGAAGTGCGCCATCAAGACCACACTTTTTCTTACTGGGTAATGCTTTCTAACAGATACCATATGCAATCTATTTCTGTCTAACAATAGCTAAACCCTTCAGTTTTGTAGGCTTAAATATAGCTTTAATAAAAAAGGATAAGTTGTATGTTTTCTACCTAGCCCTATAACTTTGTACCCAATCCATTATTTTCTTCCTATGCCAACACAATTAATGGCATGGTAATATGGAATCCTTTACAGATGGTGTTTGAGATCTGACAGCATTGGCATAATTTTTCTTCCTCTTATTAGATTTTGTTTTGAACAAAAATGAAATTGGGATGATATGAGAAGGCGTCAGGGTGACCTCCTCAGTGTGACTAGGAGAACCTACCTATATTAAAATCCCCAATACAAGTTATACACAAGATTTAATATTTCTATTTTGGAGAAACTGAGATCTGACCAAACTTTGAGAAGTTTTCATTACTTAATTATATTAAATCAAGTGAAAGTACATTATGAGAACTGTGACAAGTAGGAAGTGTTTCTAGAAATATTTAATCCATGACAAAACCATTATATTATTGGGACTTCTGAATATTGAAACTGTTTCAGCCTTTTGTTAACTATAAGAACTAATCTTGATTATTTATTAATCATCTAAAAATGATCTCTTGCAACATTTTTTAAACATTCAGCTATATCTTGCTTACCCTGGCTTAGAAATTAAGAAATACTATCCAGGAGGTTGTTTCATACTCATTATCAATATTTCAGAAAAATTATTTCAGGTTTAGAGTAAATATCAAGTGTAGGAATTAGAGTTCAATTTTGTGAAAGAATATGCAATAAAGTCCTATTTCTTTGAGTCTTTTAATTAGCTTTCAAACTAGACTTAATAATATATTTTAAATACAGAACTCATGACTCTTTACCACTAAAATTTAGAGTAAACATTATACTACTTTATAAAGCTACATATACTTTATTTCTATAATCATAAGTATATAGATTCACTGCATATTCATTTTTCTATAAGATATATGTTATGAACAGCTTCAATGTTTTGAGTATGGTTTGATGGTCCCAGAGGAGAGACCAGGATGTTGTTTTTAAATACGGCATTTTATTAAGTGTCTTATACCAAGAGCAATCACATTATAAATGTTTCTAATGTAAAATGCAAGGTTGACTAATTCACCACTATAGCTTCCCCAGGGATTGACAATAAGGAATTAACAAAATGTTTGCTTCCTTTCTCTAAACTATTAAAAATGCCTTTAAAAATTCTGAAATAATCTACAAACTATATTGTCACTTTGCCTTAAAATAAATCAGTACCTTTTCCATCATTTGAAGCAGCATAAAATCAAAAATTGTTCACCACCAACTGTAAAGATGAGTAAACTTACAGTTCCCAGAGGGTCAGAAAGAGAAGCTAAGTATACTAGAGCTGGTTTTAAAGTGTTTAACAAGGCAGAAACCAGAACGGATGTGCCACAAACCAATATCCATTACTGCAAAGTGATTGCTAAATTTTCTTGTAAAATAGCTCTCAGCTGGCCTATTCAGTATAGTCCTGTTATAGCTAAAAAGAGTGTCCAACTTGTGATTGTTGCCATGAAAATAGCAGGCAACAGACTATACAGTAGCTGCAGAGAAGAAAACAATATGCTTCAAGAAGTTTTCTGACATTTAAATCTATATCAGGTTCTGTAAAGGTTGAAGAAATAAACAAATACCTTTTACAAAGTATTTTTCCAGATATCTGGTATGCTGATTTATTAATTAATATACTTTAGATTTCTAATTATTCCTTTTAGGTAATTAAGATTGACTTTTGGGAATAATAACACAGTTCTAGAGAGGATTTCAATAAACCCTTAATCGATTAATGGAGGGAGTACAGCTTGGTAGAGTGGGAGCCACCAGAGCCAGAAATGATCATTTTTTTCTCTTCAGTTTACTCTGAAGCCTTGCACAAGTCTGTTCTGGTGAAGAAACCTTGGTTTTCTCATTTGTGAAAGAGAGGCATGGTAGACACTGTCCACTGTCTACTTCACAGCCATTTCCCTTGCCCAGTGATAGGTTTAGTGATAGCCAGCTCTGGCTAAGGAAATATTAGGGAAAAATCTCCTGGAGAGAGTCTTTCTTCCTAAATCAAAACAAAAATCCTCAGGAGAAAGCCTTTCCCAATTATTTTTTCTTGCCTGGAATACAGATGTGACGGCTGAACGTGTAGCAGCTATCTTGTGACTATAGGGCAAAGAGCCTTATGATTGAAAAAAGTCAACATTCTAGAAACACAGAAAGACAAAAATATGTTCGGGCACTGTACTAGTTCATTCTTACACTGCTATAAAGAACTACCTGAGACTGGGTAATTTAGAAAAGAAAGAGGTTTAATTGACTCACAGTTCTGCATGGCTGGGGAGGCCTCAGGAAACTTGCAATCATGGTGGAAGGCAAAGGGAAAGCAAAGCACCTCTTCAACAAGGCAGCAGGAGGGAGAATGAACACAGGAGGAACTACCAAACACTTATAAAACCATCAGATCTCATGAAAACTCATTCAGTATCACAAGAAGAGCATGGGAGAAACCACCCCATGATTCAATTACCTCCACCTGGTCTCTCCCATAACACATGGGGGTTGTGGGGATTATGGCTATTACAATTCAAGATGAGATTTTGGGTAGGGACACAGCCAAACCGTACCAGGCACTTAGTCTCTTATGGTACCACTGAACAATTGATTGCATTTCTGGCTAATATTTTTCTGACTTTCTGTGTTTATGTCATTTCTATGACATCTGAAAATGATTCACAAGGTTATGTGTAGATCCAGCTAAGAGCATAAGCTCTGCTATTTGTTTAGCAAAGAAAATAATATTTAGAAAGAAGATAGAATATCTGGTGGGTATCAGGAACAGGACAAATAAACAAATGCAAAGCCCTTCTAGGCAGGCTGTCATCTTAATTGTCCCTCTGAATGTAAGCTAATTGTGCCTAGATAAAAATATGAGGTTTGTGGAACTCCCCATTTTCCTTACCAAATCAGAGTGATTTGTTTCCTTGTAGGACTGCCTTAGAAGTTTTTATTACAATCATGTACATTTGGTTAAGCTACTCAGGAAATATCTTCCTACTGATGCTTGGATCCTGAAGTCCAATTTAGTGTGGAATGCTGAATAATTTACATGCCTAGATGAACTGAAGCAATCAGGACACTTTGTGTCCAGCTAATAAACAGCATTCAATTTATTTCTGGTGCTTTATCAAGAAAAGCACCATATAAAGCTTCACTGTTTGAGTTACAAAATAGGAAAAGGAGATGCCTTGTGTTTATTTTCTTTCTTCAATTTAAAGACTGTTGCACAATCAATATCATTTTTGTAAAAAGACTGACTGTATTCTAGCATCAAAAATGTGAAAGAATTCCAGCCTTCAAGCATATTCATGAGTTCTATGCAATGGAACCACATTTAATAAACATCATAATAATAGTGGAATTAAGGAAAAAATTAACCCCTATTTTAACTTAGCTGTGCCAAGTGTTTTACATGGATTTCTCATTTAATCCTTACTACATTACAACCACTATGAGGTCAGTGGTTTTATTTTCCCCATTTGAGACAGGGAACTAAGGCACAGAGAGGTTAAGTAACATGTTCAAAGATACATCACAAATAAGTAGTAGAGCAGGAATCTGAACCTGTGATGTGACTCCAGAAACCTTCAATATTAGTATTCATCAATACAGCATTTTTATTAGCAATGTCACTTTTTTCTTTGTTAGATCTTTCACGCTTTAAAATCTGCTGGTATTTTACGTTTTGCTGTAACTTAAATGTCTGATTATTTGGCGTTCATTTACCCTGAAGATTATGATGACTACAAAATTGCAACATGTGAGGAACTTAAAAACTAAGTGGAAGGAGGGACTGGGGACTTTTATTTGGCAAAGCAAACACGTTAAAAAAAAAAATAGAATTCAGGTGTATGTTTTGTAGGTCTTCTTTTCATGGGGGGTAGTGGCTCTATGTGAAGGATGTCTGAGAAGTAGCATGTCAAAGCCCCTCAGGCTATAGCACAGAGGCCACCCTCTCCTCAAGGGGCATACTTCCAGGAGCATATCTCTTCACACGTCCCCTGGAAGAGCCAACAAGAGTATTTTAGGGGATGCATCAATGCCAGTTTATGGTATCTATAATAAAAATAAAATTTAGGATATATATATATAAATGGAGCAATTTTTCCCAGTTGGACAGGTAAAGTGAGAATTCTATTTTCTTTCCAAATATGTATCAAATTAATTTTTTTTTAATCAACCTCTTCTTTTTACAGACAAGGAAGCTACAACCACATAGAAAAGTTATCCGAGTTATGCCTAAGATCTCACAGTACATAGTGGCTAAGCCAGGACTAGAGTGATGGCCTATTTATGCAAGTTACTGCTGTTTCTACCATGTTTAGCTGTGTGACATAATTTTTAATTACATCATTTATAAATTTTTTCACTCAATCTTGTAGACTAGAAGCTCCTTTTTCTTTTTTTTATTATTATACTTTAGGTTTTAGGGTACATGTGCACAATGTGCAGGTTTGTTACATGTGTATCCATGTGCCATGTTGGTTTGCTGCACCCATTAACTGGTCATTTAGCATTAGGTATATCTCCTAATGCTGTCCCTCCCCCCTCCCCCACCCCACAACAGTCCCCAGAGTGTGATGTTCCCCTTCCTGTGTCCATGAGTTCTCATAGTTCAATACCCACCTGAGTGAGAACATGCGGTGTTTGGTTTTTTGTCCTTGCAATAGTTTACTGAGAATGATGTTTTCCAGTTTCATCCATGTCCCTACAAAGGACATGAACTCATCATTTTTTATGGCTGCATAGTATTCCATGGTGTATATGTGCCACATTTTCTTTTTTTTTTTTTTTTTTTTTTTTTTTTTTTTTTTTTTTTTTTTTTTTGAGACGGAGTCTCGCTCTTTCACCCAGGCTGGAGTGCAGTGGCGCAATCTCGGCTCACTGCAAGCTCCGCCCCCCGGGGTTCACGCCATTCTCCTGCCTCAGCCTCCTGCGTAGCTGGGACTACAGGCGCCCGCCACCTCGCCCGGCTAATTTTTTGTATTTTTAGTAGAGACAGGGTTTCACTGTGTTAGCCAGGATGGTCTCGATCTCCTGACCTCGTGATCCGCCCGCCTCGGCCTCCCAAAGTGCTGGGATTACAGGCGTGAGCCACCGCGCCCGGCCTATGTGCCACATTTTCTTAATCCAGTCTATCGTTGTTGGATATTTGGGTTGGTTCCAAGTCTTTGCTATTGTGAATAGTGCCACAACAAACATACGTGTGCATGTGTCTTTATAGCAGCATGATTTATAGTCCTTTGGGTATATACCCAGTAATGGGATGGCTGGGTCAAATGGTATTTCTAGTTCTAGATCCCTGAGGAATCGCCACACTGACTTCCACAATGGTTGAACTAGTTTACAGTCCCACCAACAGTGTAAAAGTGTTCCTATTTCTCCACATGCTCTCCAGCACCTGTTGTTTCCTGACTTTTTAATGATGGAGAAAATAGAGAATTCTATTTTCTTTCCAAATATGTATCAAATTAATTTTTAAAAAATTTCTTCTATTTATTGGCTCATTGGAAAGTATGATAAAGTGTGCTCCATGCTTAAACCATTTTCCTAGCCACTGGCTATTAAAATCTGTAATTTCATATTTTTGTTGATCTTCTTGTTTTACTCAAAGACAATACCAGTGGAAAATAAAAGAGAAATAGTTACAGTTATTTAATTCTTCTAAAATCTGGTTTATTTGGAGAATAACCACATGGTTTTGGAAGCCATGCATATAGATTCTTTCTCTGACTTGTAACATAGTGTGGCCTTTTGAGAATCAAACAAATTTTGTACTGCTTTACTCCTAAGGGAAAGTGACCAACTTTGAGCCTTTATAACTCCCAGGATCTGTGCCTGAAACATCTCCTGTTGTCTCATCTACTTTCCATAGATATACTTTTTGATATGCACTAGCTTATAGGTGAGGCAACTGGGACTCAAAGAGATGAAAAATCCTATAAGCAGTAAAGGGCAGTCCCAATTAACATTTAGTTTAACTGATTCCACAGACACTGTCCAGACACTGACTCCACAGACATTATCTCTATGACAATATTGATAATACATAACTACATAATCATTACATATTACATAACTACATAATCATTTGATTTGTTATATGTAGCATTAAGATGCACAAACATATAATTTGTGTCATTGCATATAAATATATATATGTGCATATATGTCTGTACACAGTGGGGATCTACATGTATACAGAGATATACATACTTAGGTATGTGTATATATAAAAACATCCATACACATTTAAAATATATGTGACCATAAATTACAAAAAGTTGCATGCATTTCTTTTTTTTCTTTTTTCTTTTTTTTTTCTTTTTTAGAGGGAGTCTCGCGCTGTTGCCCAGGCTGGAGTGCAGTGGCGCAATCTCGGCTTACCACAACCTCCGCCTCCCGGGTTCACGCCATTCTCCTGCCTCAGCCTCCCAAGTAGCTGGGACTACAGGTGCCTGCCACCACGCCCGGCTAATTGTTTTGTATTTTTTTTAGTAGAGACGGGGTTTCATTGTGTTAACCAGGAAGGTCTCAATCTCCTGACCTCGTGATCCGCCCGCCTCGGCCTCCCAAAGTGCTGGGATTACAGGCGTCAGCCACCGCGCCTGGCGAAAAAGTTGCATTTCTTAAATTTGTTAAATACCATCTGGTGTTGTATGTGAATTTAATTCAGTACTATTAACTTTCTCACATTCAATCCATAATTTATAAAGCATAACTGTGCAGATTTGATGTCACAAAAAGATCCTGAACTTCTTTTTTTAAAATAAGTAGTTAAAACTGCTAACAAAAAAATACTGCAGCAATTTTGTGCTAAAAACAAACAATAAGGTAGGTTTTATTTTGATTTGTTATCATCTTTTACTCTTGCAAGAGAAAAGCCAAATTAATTTATGTAGAAATCAAACTTTCAGGTTAATAAGACACTAGCCTTTTGACTTGACTAATAATGTTACAATATTGTCAGCTGCATCGTTACCACAATATTGTTGCTACCAGGTCAACTAATTAATGTTTATTCAAAGCTCTACACTATGAAAATAAAACAAAACAAGGTAGCATTAAAAAATAAAAATTATTGAATTTTACTAACACTTGTGTCTCTGGTTTAGAGACCCAATAGTGCAGGCTAGGTAGATTTACAAAAGTGGATGCTTTCCCACAGATGGATTTCATCTACAAGAGGATACTATAGGGCAAAATCTATTAAAATCTTAAGCATAGACAGATGGTAAAGTGTAAATTAAGATTCAGCACATTACAGGAAACTCACAACTACCTTCAGTAAGTGGTAGAGCATAAATAACCTAATTTAAATGTGTAAAACAATCTGATCACTGCCAGATTTCCTCCCCCACCCACCAAAAAAAGAAAAATCTTACTATTATCCCATAGCTAAAATTCTCTAAAAAATTAACAGTATTTTTTTTCTCCTAACAGGCAAAAATAGTTTGAATTCCATTTTATCTGAATCTCTTCACACTGCTCATATTCTGGTATATAGTTTAATGAACAGTGAAATGGCCAGAAGAAGAATATTCAGGTTTTACAAAGGCTGATGCAATCTAGACACTGGCTATTCAAGCCCAGAGTAATCAAGTACTTGCCGTAATTGTATTTCAATGTGCACATAATATCTATTCCAACCTCCGTAAAAATATTGATGGTTTACAATGCTGACTACTTACAGATTTATATCACATTATTGGGTTAGCATATTTTGAAGAAATGGATGGGAAATCTAAGGTTGAGCAGTCCATGATTATTATTTTGCTCTTTTACTTTTACCAACTAATTCAATGACTTCTAAGGAAATAATAGCTAATATACATTAGTGTTTACTGAATGCCCTGTTTTACAGAAGAGGAGATGCAGCTTCATCGGTAAAATGACTTGCTCAAGGTTACATCCTTCTACGCTGGCCTAAGCAGCAATTTGGAAAGTTACGAGAGCTATGATGAAATGAAACCAGCTCCAAGAGATCATACATAAAATAATAATAATCATTTTAAAGCCCTTAAGCTCATATAATAAAATTATATCATAGATAGATAGACCTCCATTTCATAGTCAAAGTGAAGATTCCTTCCCCACTGCAAAAAGATTTCTCCCAATACCATTTTGTTATTCTTGTCATGTTTAAGATTCCCTCGATGTTGCTGGGATAGAGGACAAAAAACAAAAAACAAAACAAAACAAAAACTAAAAAGGTTGTTTTTTCCCTGTTGTTTTTTTCATTTGTTTGTTTGTTTTGAGATGGAGTCTCACTCTGTCGCCCAGGCTGGAGTGCAGTGGCGTGATCTCAGCTCACTGCAAGCTCCACCTCCCGGGTTCATGCCATTCTCTTGCCTCAGCCTCCCGAGTAGATGGGACTACAGGCACCCGCCACCATGCCTGGCTAATTTTGTTTTTGTATTTTTAGTAGAGACAGGGTTTCATCGTGTTAGCCAAGATGGTCTCCATCTCCTGACCTCATGATCCGCCCACCACGGCCTCCCAAAGTGCTGGGATTACAGGCGTGAGCCACCGTGCCAGGCCTGTTTTTTTCCTTTTTTAAAAAAGATACAAACATTTAGAATGAAAGCTTTTAGAGAGACAGACGTCATGGATTTATGACACAATTGTTTAAACAAGTACAAAATAAAACTTGATCTCACATTTTCATACAGTACTAAAGCAAAATTTCAATGCTGTTTTTTACAGAGAAGTACATTGAAAAACACATCATTCTAAACTGCCCTTAAATCTTTAAAATACATGCATGGTATCTAAAGAAACCTGACACAATTCTAAAATACAGAAACAGATACAAAATAGTTTTGAATGTTTTCCAAATGTTCTATTACCCAACATGTTGGTTTAAGACAGCAGTGATGAAGTAAAAGGAAGCGTTGTATTCTAAGGAGATTTATGAATACTATACAGCATTGCAAAATCAATATCTGAGTATGCCTCATTTTATTGCACTTTGCTTTACTGCACTTCATACATACTGCACTTTTCACAAATTGAAGATTTGTGGTAACTCATTGACCAAGTCCATCGGTGCCATTTTTCCAACAGCATGTGCTCACTTACTGTTTCTGTGTCACATTTCGCCAATTCTCAAAGTATTTCAAACTTTTTCATTAATTTTATATCTGTTATGGTAATTTATGATCAGTGATCTTTGATGTTACTGTTGTAATTGTTTTGGGATGCCACAAACTGCACTCACATCAGACAACGAACTTAATGGCTAAATGTCATGTGTGTTCTGACTGCTCCACAGACTGGCCTTTCCCCTATTTCTCTCTCTCTTCTTAGGTTTCCCTATTACCTGACACATAATAATATTTTAATTAAGCCAATTTATAACTCTACCATGACTTTTAAATGTTAAAGTGAAATAAAGAGTTACATATCTCTCACTTTAAATCAAAAACTAGGAATGACTAAGTTTAGTGAGGCAGGCATGTTAAAAACTGAAATAGGCAAACAGCTAGGCCTCTTTCACCAAACAGCCAAATTGTGAAAGCAAGTGAAAAATTCTCAGAGGAAATTAAAAGTACTACTCCAGAAAACATACAAATGGTAAGAAAGTTGAAAAGCCTTATTGTTGATATGGAAAAAGTTTCAGTGGTCTGGATAGAAGACCAAACTATCCACAACATTCCCTTAAGCCAAAGCCTAATCTAGAGAAAGGCCCTAGCTCTTTTCAATTCTGTGAAGCCTCAGAGAGGTAAAGAAGCTGCAGAAGAAAAGCTGCAAGCTAGCAGAGGTTGGTTCATGAGGTTTAAGGAAAGAAGCCATCTTCATAACATAAAAGTGAAAGGTGAAGCAGCAGGTGCTAGTGGAGAAGATGCCGCAAGTTCTCTAGAAGATCTAGCTAAAATCTTTGATGAAGACAGCTACACTACACAACAGATTGTTAATGTAGATAAAACAACCTTTTTATTGGAAGAAGATCCTATCTAGGACTTTCATAGCTAGAGAGGAAAGTCAATGCCTAGCTTCACAGCTTCAAAGGACAGGCTGACTCTCCTGTTAGAGGCTAGTGCAGCGGTGACTTGATATTCAAGTCAGTGCTCATTTACCATTCCAAAAATCCTAGGGCCCTTAAGAATGATGCTAAATCTACTCTGTCTTTGCTCTGTAAATGGAACAGCCTGGGTGATGTAAATGGAAAGCCTGGATGATAGCATATCTGTTTACAGTATTGTTTACTCAATATTTTATGCCAATTATTGAAACCCACTGCTCAGAAAAAAAGATTTCTTTTAAAAGGTTACTGCTCATTGACAAAGCACCTGGTCACCCAAAAGCTTTAATGGAGATGTACAAAGAGATTGATGTTGGCTTTATGCCTGCTAATACAACATGCGTTTTGCAGCCCATGGACCAAGGAGTAATTTTGACTTTCAAGTCTTATTTAAGAAATGCATTTCATAAGGCTGTAGCTACCACAGATTGTGCATCCTCTGATGGATCTGGGCAAAGTAAATTGAAAACATTCTGGAAAAATTTCACTATCCTAGATGCCATTAAGAACATTTATGATTCATGGTAGGAGGTCAAAATATTAACACTAACAGGAGTTTAAAATTAGTATTAACTTAATTCCAACTCTCACGGATGACTTTGAGGGGTTCAAGACTTCAGTGAAGAATTAATATTCTGTAGATGTGGTGGAAATAGAAAAAGAACTAGCATTAAAAGTGAAGCCTGAAGATGTGACTGGATTGCTGTGATCTCATAAGAAAACCTTAACAAAAGAGCTGCGCCTTATGAATGAGCAAAAGAGTGGTTTCTTGAGTTAAAATCTACTCCTGGTGAAGATGCTATGAACATTGTCAAGATGACAACAAAGGATTTAGAATATTACATAAACTAAGTTGATGAACCAAAGGCAAGGTTTGAGTGGATTGACTCCAAATTTGACGTTCTGTGGTTAAAATGCTATCAAACAACATTGCATGTTACAGAGATATCTTTCATGAAAGGAAGACAAAACCAATGTGGTAACTTCATTGTTATCTTGTTTTAAGAAACTGCCACAGTCACCCCTGCTTTCAGAAACCACCACCCCGATCAGTCAGCAGTCATCAATATTGAAGCAAGACCCTTCATCAACAAGACTATGACTTGCAGAAAGCTTAAATGATCATTAGGGCCGGGCGCCGGTGGCTCATGCCTGTAATCCCAGCACTTTGGGAGGCCGAGGTGGATGGATCACTTGAGGTTAGAAGTTCGAGACCAGCCTGGCCAACGGTGGCTCACGCCTGTAATCCCAGCACTTTGGGAGACCGAGGCGGGCGGATCACGAGGTCAGGAGATCGAAACCATCCTGGCTAACACGGTGAAACCTTGTCTCAACTGAAAATACAAAAAATTAGCCGGGCGCAGTAGTGGGCGCCTGTAGTCCTAGCTACTCAGGAGGCTGAGGCAGGAGAATGGCGCGAACCCGGGAGGCGGAGCTTGCAGTGAGCCGAGATCGTGCCACTGCACTCCAGCCTGGCGGACAGAGCCAGACTCCGTCTCAAAAACAAAACAAACAAACAAACAAAACAAAAAAAACAAAAATAAAAAAAACCCCATCTCTACAAAAATACAAAAATTAGCCAGGCATGATGGCAGGTGCCTGTAATCCCAGCTACTTGGAAGGCTGAGGCAGGAGAATTGCTTGAGCCCAGGAGGCGGAAGTTGCAGTGAGCCGAGATCGTGCCATTGCACTCCAGCCTGGGTGACAGAATAAGACTCCGTCTCAAAAAAAAAAAAAAAAAAAAAAATCAAAATCATTAGTATTTTTAGCAATAAAATATTTTTTGATTAAGGTATGTACTTTTTAGACATACTATTGCACACTTAATACACCATAGTATAGTGTAAACATAACTATTGCATGCACTGGAAAACACAAAATTCATGTGACCTGCTTTATTGTGGCAGCTAGAACTAAACCCGCAGTATCTCCAAGGTACGTCTGTATAATGCATACAGTAGACTGAGAATCTCAAGAGCAAATATATTTTGAAAATCCTCAATGCATTTCTTAAGTGCATTAGATACTTTGGTGTATTTAGGACTATCACTTAACAACTCTATATATATTTAATCAATGACATGAATATCAAGATAAAGTGCTGTGATTTTCTTTTCTTTTTTTTTTTTTTTTTTTTTTTGAGATGGAGTCTCACTCAGTCGCACAGGCTGGAGTGCAATGGTGCGATCTCAGCTCACTGCAACCTCTGCCTCCCGGGTTCAAGTGATTCTTCCGCCTCAGCCTTCTGAGTAGCTGGGATTACAGACATGTGCTACCACGCTCAGCTAATTTTTGTATTTTTAGTAGAGACGGGGTTTCACCATGTTGGTCAGGCTAGTCTCAAACTCCTGACCTCATGGTCCGCCTGCCTGGGCCTCCCAAAGTGCTGGGATTACAGACGTGAGCAACCACGCCCAGCCAGTGCTGTGATTTTCATTAATTTTTTAATGGAGACAATATCCAGAAATGCGTTATACAAATGCTAAAACATTAAATTTACTTTTTTTACTTTCCTTAAAATGTCATCTAACTTTTCCTCAGACCTATAATTATGGAAAGAAAGTGGTCACTACATATTTCTATTTTATCTAAATTCAAGCTCACAATAACAGATTCTGGGCCAAATCCACTATTGTAAACTTTGTGACTTTTTTTTTTTTTTTTTTTTTTTACAACATCTCCCTCTGTCACCCAGGCTCGAGGGTACTGGCATGATCACAGCTCACTGCAGTCTCGACCTCCCAGGCTCAAGCAACCCTCCTGCTTTGGCCTCCTGAGTAGCTGGGACTATAGGCACATGCCACCACGCCTGGCTAGATTTTTTTTATTTTATTTTTTGTACAGATGGGGTCACACTATGTTACCCAGGCTGTTCTTGAACTCCTAAGCTCAAGCAATCCTCCTGCCTTGGTCTCCCAAAGTGCTGGGATTATAGGCACGAGCCACTGCAGCCAGCACGAATGTGACTTTTATGTGGTTTGAGCAAAAAAACAAATGAGTCTTACATGAGTTTGTCAATAACAAATTTGCACTATTCCATCATCACAGACATAAAAAAAGCAGATTGTTAATTTTAAAAATTGATATTTACTAGTAAGTGTAAATATAATTAGATTCTAACATTCATTCAAGTGATAATTATAATAAAAGACAACCCATGAAGTCTTTGCTCCTAAAAATTAAGCACTAGTTTTCAGTTATTCTTTAGAGAATAGTCGTTTAGGAACATACTCAAATGAGCATCTCAGTGAAATTGGCCAAATTGACTTTATTTTCCTAGACTTTAGACAGATACTCAGCATAGAGATTATTCATTGTTTTCTTCAGAAAATACTAGTTGCATTAAATGACTAATTCAGCTGTTCTGACTCATGTCATAAATTAGGTCAAAAGAGTGGCCAAATTGTGAAGGAGCAGAGGTAAATATATAATTAATTAGACCCAACAATTCACTACATACAGAATGCATTCACAACAATTACAGAAATGCAATTCCATTAATATTTAATAAGTTATTTACTTTGGTCTTTATACTTGGCATTTTATAAGAGCAGAAACAATCTGCATATTTTAAGGTAACTTAAAAAATAATCTCCAAAGTGATGATGATTCTGGACAATTGCAAGATCAGCAGGTCAAATAAACACAAGGTTTAAAGAAAAAATTAAAATGTTAGTCCAGAACATCATAAATTATGGAAACAATATTGTGTTCTGCCGTAAATATCAAGATCACACAGAAAAGATGTGTATCATTCTAATATTTTTTGAAAAACCAGTTATTGTATTAGTGTTTAATTAAAAGTTAATGAAACTAGTAATCTGTACTAGATTCTAAAAGACAAGATGGAAACCACTGATTACTTTTCCCTAACTTAAAAGCAACAATGATATTATTTGTTAGCTACTCTAATCTATATATATTTAAATTAACTAATTCACATCCTTCTCATTGAACAAACTTTAGGGTATTCAACGACAGATTTGATTAAATCAGTGTCATCAGTGTTAGGAAAGAAAAGCTTGTTTTTTCAGCATCTCGATTTCACCATGTGTTTTTATTAACTGCAGAGGCAGAAGGGGATAATATGGAAGTTTGATACACATTTTAATCCAAAGTGTACCAAGTGCTAGCCTTCATCTTTTCCAATGCGTACCACATTTTTCCAAAACCAATTTATTACTGTTCTATTTATACCGAGAGTCATACACAGAGGAAAAAAAAAAAAAAAAGGACTCTTCTGTCCATTTGCTCTGACCGGCTGATTTCTTGAATTTTGTCTTGTTTCAACTTGATGAAAAAAAAATAGCAGACATTAAGCTCACTTCATCATTATTATTTTGCTAAAAACATTTGAGGAACTTGAACCAATGATATAAATACGGAATATGAACCAATGATATAAAATAGCAAAAATTCACTAACTCTTTTAACCTTAAAAGTCCGTCACCACAAAGTTCATGAATCTAAAATATTAACTGACTCTCCCATTTCTCTCTCTTCTCTAAATATTATTTTCAAGTTCCAGTTCATTTATTTCATTATATCATAAATTGTATTAACCATTTGTAAAGTATTTTTTTTTTTTTTTTTTTTTTTTTTTTTTGAGATGGAGTCTTGCTCTGTCGCCCAGGCTGGAGTGCAGTGGCGCAATCTCGGCTCACTGCAAGCTCCGCCTCCCGGGTTCACGCCATTCTCCTGCCTCAGCCTCTCCGAGTAGCTGGGACTACAGGCGCCCGCCACCACGCCCGGCTAATTTTTTGTATTTTTTTAGTGGAGACGGGGTTTCACTGTGGTCTCGATCTCCTGACCTCGTGATCCGCCCGCCTCGGCCTCCCAAAGTGCTGGGATTACAAGCGTGAGCCACCGCGCCCGGCCACCATTTGTAAAGTATTTAACAGAGATAATATTCATAGGCACAAATCCAAAAATTCAAAGTCTCCTCAGCAAAAAATAACCAACAGATTTCTGAGTGAAGACACAGCCAAAGATGGTGTGTATGTATGATCAAAATATTCTACAGTGATGCTCAAGCAAGATAGACTGGGTTCAATCTGCCTGACTATGACTCTGGGTAAGTTACTTAATCTTGGTGAGCTAGATACTACTATCTACCTGAAGATCAGCAATAGACGCATGCACTGTATTTGGCACAGGTGCCAAACATCAAATATTGTTCATATTATTATTTCTGTGCTTATTAATGCTTCTATGAGCAACAGACTATAAAGGAAATTAACATAGCAATGCTGCTTCTTGATAAAATGCACTAAAGGCTGAATCTGAGGAGGATTAAGGAAATAATAAGTGACATATACAAGAATATCAGTGAGAGAGTCTTCACTCCAAGTCCAGAATTTATTAGTATCACCCCATGACTATGTCAGACCTTTAAAATGACTTGACTTGATTACAAACCAAATATTAAAAGAATGGCTACTAGTTTCTCAATACTGTGCTAAATAATGATGGAGGCTGTAATACAATCATGTAAACAAAACTTGTGTATGTACAGAAAGCGTGTACAATATACACATACACCTGTAATTAGTTTCTAATTAATTGCATTATCCAGAAAATCATACAATTTATCTTTCATTAGGATTGGATGAAAGTTTCTGGTGCATTTAACCATTTTACCTAAATGTAGTCTCAGTACAGAAACACCGAATTTTTAATTTTTTTCTTAATTATGCTAGTTGCCTTATTGATTTGCACATAAACCTATCCAGGTATAAATTAATCCAACTTATATGGAAAATTTATTGTGTGTTTCTTTCAGTGATTCTTGTAGTTTTGGGGGTCTCAAAATAATTACTATAGTAACATCAAAGATCACTGATCACAGATCATCATAACAGATACAAAAAATAATTTAAAAGTTTGAAATATTGTGAGAATTACCAAAATGTGACACAGAGACACAAAGTGAGCTCATGCTGTTGAAAAAATGGTGCTGACAGACTTGCTTAATATAAGTGTGCCACAGACCTTCAATGTCTAAAACATGCATTATCTGTGAAGTACAATAAAGCAAAAACAATAAAGCAAAGCACAACAAAATTAGGTACGCCTGTATACCCTTGGGCCACTTAGAAAAAAATCCTATAAAACACATGCCCCGCCACTGTGAGCTATCCTTACTGTACACACATAATGAACATATTCAGTGAGGAAACACTGGTTCAATGCAACCCAATAGGATGGAAATTGGAACAACGGGTGAAGATGAAAACTTCTGTCCTGGATAAACCTAAATTTATGTTCTGTCTGGCCACTTAGTGCTTAGACATTTCACAGGTTTACGAAAAAAAAATACTATCATATTTTAAAATTTATTTTTTTAAATTTTATTATTATTATACTTAAAGTTTTAGGGTAGATTAACAAGTAACTCAATTTAAGACACAAAGTGAGGCTCTGAAATAGCTTCATATTCTATTAGTTAAAATTGTACTTGGGGATCCACCATGTCTTGTCTCACCATCACCCAAGACACAGACATGGCTTCTGTTCACCGGACTCTGGAACCATGCGAGAAGCTGCTGGATTCCACATTGCCCAATAAACAGCTCTCACCTGACTGACAAAGAGTTGCGTGGTGTGTGGAGGGCAGTTCGAAGGTCAATGAACAACATTTTGTTTGGAAGACTGCTCTGACTGAAGAAGAGTCAAGAAAAGTTTTTTTTCTTTCAAGCTATTTATAGTTTAAAGAAGTTGCGTAAAAGTATATGTTTCTGAGCAAAATTTGCCTTTCTCTCTACCTGGGCTCAAGCCCAAAATGAAGCATAGAGATAAATCTGTACAGTCTTTGGTAGGGACTATACTGATAGCTGGAACAATAATAATAATATGACAGTGTTACATCATTTTGCTTATTATTTTATATTTGCATGTGTCATAAATAACTGAAATATACTTAAAAACACCTAGTCCAGCTTATGGCACAGATCAGGTTATTAAATGTTTAGGAGAATAAACATTTAACAAACATTTAAACAAATGCTGTCTCACTCTGAGATAGCACTGAAATAAAAAGTATAATAGTTAAAATGCCAATTTTATATTTTATTTTATGTGTATCCATAATCTGTCTCATTCTAAGAAAGTTTTGAAGAACCTAACCATCTGTTTGTTAGTATAAAATTCATTCTAGGTTTACAACTGTATTATGAAATATTTGTGTAATTATTCAGTAAGCTACGATGAATGGAGCAAAAACCTATTTAATACCAATTCAGTTACTATATTATAAAAGAGGCCAGCTTATAGGAGAAGACAATGAGGAACAGAAAATGATAAAATTTTATATTATATTGGCTTTTGTATTATTTTAACCAAATGATTATATTTAATTTGGTGTAACTGAAAAATAAACCTTGAAAAATACCTACAACATAGTATTATTTATTACCAGTTTAATTCTAGCTTTGTAATTTATTAATGGAGTCTAAAACTACAAACCTCCTCAAAATGGATTGACCCTACTGTTTTCTAATTGTTTGTTTTAAAGCTTTCTTTTTATTTCACAGGCATTGATCAGCTTTCTTCTGCAGGAGAAAAAAAAAAAAAAAAAGACACTTTTCAAGACTGCAAGGGAAGCCTTCACTGAACCAAGCATTCATGGCTGAAAATATATTTATGAGAAACGAAAAGATGCTAAGGAGGACATGGACATCTCTGAAGTAGTAAAAAGTGTTCTTAAAGCTTTTCAGGGATCAAAGGCCTGTCTACCACAATGTGCAAAATTTATAATTCTAAGTGATCCTTGGAAATGTTATGGTTATACAGTAAAGTTGTCCAGGATAAGTAGGGAAGCACCTGTTATTGGCATCAAGGGTGTGAACCCTTAGAAAAAATAAAATACAAAGAACAAATTGAGCACATGGCACAACTTGGATGAATCTTGAAAACATGTTAGCTGAAAGAATCCAGTCACCAATGTTCACATATCATTCAATTTATATAAATATCCAGAATAGACAAATCTATAGAGACAGAAAGTAGATTACTAGTTGCTTCAGACTGGGGTGGGAGAGAGGAGAAGGGAGGACATGAAAGGGTGGGGAGGTAGTAGCCAGAGGACACTATGGGATTTCTTTCTGCAGTAATGAAAATATTCTAAAATTGACTGTGGCAATGGTTGCATATTTCTGTTAATATACCAAAAACCACTGGATTTTATAATTTAAATGAGTGAATTATATGGTATATGAATTATATCCCAATAAAGCTGTTAAAAAATGCATGTATTCCATTTTTGGGATGATGGCAGGCAGGGTACATGACCTTGAAATTTCATGTTTCATGAGTATTTCTTCATGTCCTTGCAGACTAACTTTAAAACTCCTGCTATTTCAGAGCAGTGATTCAGTTAAATTTTGAATTGTAACTCTTGTAGAAGTTGTGGCAATTGAGATATTCTGATTATATAATTCTATGTTCTATGTGAATAAAACTGAAGTCCAGCTTAATTAAAAGAAAAAATGTTGACAGACTCAAGAGCTTGGAATACTTCTAAGTCAGAAGTTAGTTTGAATATTTGACATATTTATAGAACAGGTTTACACAGAGCAATTTAGAAGGGCTAAGCAATGTTACCTTGGTACAATAATTTGAAGACCTCCAGAAATTACTGCCTCCCACCCACCCCCAAACACAACAGTTTCCTCCAGTAGGTTAGACTACTACCATAACCCCCTGGCAAATGACTAAATCACAGACCACGTGGCAGCAAAGAGTAAGAACTAGAATGAGACAATCACTGAGCTGGAATTCCTATTTCTCTATTTATCCAAGTGGCCTTGGGCAAAACCATCAACTTCTCTTAAATCTGACTCTTTATCTGTAAAATGGATATCCTAACAGTAACCAACTTGTTGTAAGGGCTAAACAAGATAACACCAGGAGATAGATTAGCCAGTGCTGGACACATACGCAAGAAATGTTGGCTGTTAGTAATGGCAAAATAACAAAAGGTCTCACATCAATTACTTGCAGGGCTCAGGAATAATCAAGTTGGTCTATGTTTGAAGGTGGAGGTTCTGAGCACTTTGGCAGGTCTTGGTATTTTGCATAGCCCTTTGGGGTAGCTAGGCTGCTGGACGGCCCTTTGGAGCCAGGTCTCTTGGGATGCCCTAGTTCCTTCAGCCAGCACTCAGCTCCCATTCCCTCCAACTGGATGTGGTCCCTGCTCTCACTCTCCTTGTGTTAATAAAATTCAAGGAAAGATCTATCTTTTGCTTTGTCAACTTTCTTACCTAGACCAGCTCCCCTTACCCCTGTCTCATCCTAGTTCTCCCAGGAATGTTTTTGATCTTCGAGCACCTCTCCTGTCCTCATTGAGGGTGGCATCACTTCGATGTCCCTAACACAAACAGATTTAGATCCTCACTGAATCCTTAGAACAACGAGACAATTTTGTATATCTGAACCAGAAGCATAAGTATGCCTTGAGCATAAACATGGCTTTTGTTTCAAAGAGCTGTATCCTATTAAAAAATAATTCCTCATGTCTTAGAAATTTTTCATACAACAAAAGGCTGAAAGGAAATTTGCCAAAATGCATACTGTAGCTGCATCTGGATGGTAGAATCACGGGATCTGTATTTCTTTCTGTTTCTTTATACTGTTCTGTACTTTCTAAAATGTTTGTACTGAAAACAGAGCAATTAGGAAACCAGAAAAAACAATATTTAAAAACATAGCTTGCCTGTAATCCCAGCACTTTGGGAGGCCCAGGCAGGTGGATCACCTGAGGTCAGGAGTTTGAGACCAGCCTGGCCAACAGGGTGAAACCCCATCTTTACTAAAAATACAAAAATTAGCCAGATGTGGTGGCAGGCACCTGTAATCCCAGCTACTTGGGAGGCTGAGGCAGGAGAATCGCTTGAACCTGGGAGGCGGAGGTTGCAGTGAGCTGAGACCATGCCGTTGCACTCCAGCCTGGGTGACGAGTGAAACCCCATCTCAAAAATAAAAAATAAAAATAAATTATAAAATAAAAATAATAAAAACATACCTTGGCTTGGGAAATGGGGGCAGTAGAGAAAAATAATGAGAAAGTAAAATTGCACTTATTTTTCAAGGCTTGGTTTTGAAGTGGTACAAAGGGGAATGCAGTGCAGACCACTTGAAGAAAAAAGAAAAGGTCTGAAAGGGAGAATGCTTCTGTCAGGGGAGCGGGGAGGAGTGGGCAAATCCCAGCTATTTCATGAGTTCACCAGACAGCAGGCTAAGCTTAGTTTTTAAGATACATGAAAATCACCACTGAGTTCATTGGTGAAAAATTCATCAAATTTGTTGGCTAATTAAAATAATCAACCAATTAAATCAAAATGGGAAATGCAAATCGCCTGTACAACTAGTCCACATTGATTTCTGTGCAGAGGAACAGGAGGTTATTTTGTGGACTTGAGTTCTAGGAGGCCAGCTTTCAAAGGAGAGAAGAGACTTAATGAGACAACACTAAAGGCAGGGTCATCGAAACACGGCCAGTTCCACATTTAGGAATCTGTGAGATTAGGCACATAGGCATCATAGTATACTTTAGAGGGCAGGCTCTGGATTTCAGACTGTCTCAACTTGAATCCAGGCCCAGCCAGCTGTAAGCTATGAGACCCTGGGGAAATTGTTTAACTTGACTCAACCTCAGTTACATCATCTTTAAAATAGGGATAACAATATTACCTAGTTTTTGGAACTGCTAAAGGATTCAATGAAATAACACATGGTAAGGGCTTAACACTTAGCATTAGGCATGTGATAAAGAAAATGAGGATGATGAAGAAGAGTTTATGTGAAATAAATAGATCCTAGAACATATAAGAGCTGAAGTCCTCTTTTCATTTTTATTTTTTTCTTCCTCCTCCTTTTTTTTTTTTTTTTTTTTCCTGAGACCGGCTCTCCCTCTGTCACCTAGGCTGGTGTGTAGTGATGCTATCACAGCTCACTGTGGCCTCCACCTCCCAGACTCAAGTGATCCTCCTGCTTCAGCCTCCTGAGTAGTTGGGACTACAAACACAGCTACCACGCCTGGCTAATTTTTTTATTTTTTGTAGAGACGGGGTCTCACTCTATTGCCCAGGCTGGTCTCAAAATCTTGGACTCACGCAATCCTGCCACCTCAGCCTCCCAGAGTGGTGGGCTTTCAGGCGTGAGCCACCATGCCTGGCTGAAGTCCTGTTTTCTAATTAGTCAAAGTGAGGAAACACATCAACATTTATATTATAGTATTTTAGAAAACATTATTTAAAGACACTTTTTCTCAATAGGATCCTTCCCTTAGAAGTCTAAGATTGGTTGCACAAGAGCATCCTAATTTGGTCAATGCCCAATACCATTTGTACCTGAATAATTAAGCTCACTTAAATTTAACATTAAAAATAGAAAGAGGAATTGCCTGTAAAAGTAGCCTATATCAGCAATCCATATATTCCAAACATCATTATTTGAATTTCAAAATTCAGTTAACATAACAGATTTCTAAAACTATTGTAAAGTACACTGACAAATAAGTCATATTAGCCAAAGATTAAATAACTCAAGGGTATTGAAGGTAAATTTTCCTCAACTTCTGACTCATTATTCTCAAGGTTGACATGCATAAATTTGGCAAACACACATTTAATTATTTTATAACTTGTTTTATGAAAGTCTGATTCAGGCTTATAAAAAAAGTGTATTTTCTCTACTCTAGCAATCAAATGTAATAACCACTAAATGGTATTACACATGCTTTCTCAAATTAAATGGCTTTAGAAGGCTATGCTATTAAATAATGAGGAAAAGTTTCTGCATGATAAAGAGTAGATGTTTGAGGACATAGAACACAGACAAAACTAGCCCATGACACGAGGACAGTCAGGTGCAATAAGAACTTAGAAATAAAGAGAAGGACATTATCTTTTCTTTACTCTTTCATTTCTTTTTCTCTTTCATTTTTCTTATGAAGAAAAAATACTATTTGGAATATCCCATCTATCATGTCACTGAATTTGCTCAATAAAAATGTTGGCCACTAATCAGAAATTAAACATAGCAAAGGCATGAGATGGCTTTAAATACTCTACAAATGATAAAAACATTTCACAGCATTGGCGAAAATAGTGGACTTTGTATTTGTATTTAATTCATTCAATCAGCAGTTAAATATACTGTTTGTAACATGGAGGATCTAAAGATGAATGAAACAAATTGAACACAGTGCTAATAAATACTGAGAAGCAACTAGGAAACAGAACAATATGGGAGAAAAGACATATTTTGCAACCCAACAGACATGGGTCAAAATTCAACCCTATTTGTTACTATCTATGTGACCTGGAGCAAGTTAATCAATTCTAATTCTCAGACTCTTCAACTATAAAAAAGGTGAATACCTCTATTACTGGATGCTTATAAAGAAAAAAATGATAATATATATCAAGAACCTTGCATGCTGCCAGAAACTTCATAAATATTTGTTCTCTTATAAATACAAATTACTAGAATTTATGATTTAATTCAAGCTGAGAAAAATACACATCCTCATGAATAGCAGACAACTTTAAAATCTCAAATTAAATAATCTGCAAGAGATTTTAATTTCCTTTCTATATTTGTCCTATAATCATGTAACTGAACAGTGAACATTCACTTCAACCCTAATAATCTGTACTTCCTCCTCTGATTAACAAAATAAATAGGGCTAATTCTCACACAGCAGAAGCCAAAAACTGTCCTTCAATATCAATTCTCTCTTTCTTCTTAAGTAAAAGAATCCTCAAATGTTAGTTGGGCACATGTTTATTTTTAATAATGACTACATATCATCTATACAGCAAAGTACAATGAAATAACTAAGGTCTGGTCAATGGGATGTGAGAACAAGAAGTATATGTTACTAGTCAGAAATGTGTGTAAAGGGAGAGGTCATGCCCATCTCTGCGTTTCTCCCTTCTGCTATCTGGGATGCATATGTGATAAGACAATGGGGGCAGAAGCAGCCATCTTGGAAACAAAATGGAAGTTGCATGTTGAGGACAGCAGGGCAAAAATACAGAGAGCATCTGGGTCCCTGATGATAATGGAGCACTATGTTAAACTTGAGTTGGCTTAAGTTACTGTTATTTTAAATTTTTTGTAATTCTTCCCCATGTGGTCGAAATTAAATATACCTAAGGAAAACTCCGCTCTCAATACTCATAGAATTATTGAGTTTGTTTCTCCTGTGCAATCATTAATGGGCAGGCGGGTGGGGAAGAAGAAAGAAAAGAAAGAATAAAATGTTGGGCTATAACAAATGACTTCAGCAGTCAAGACATGAGTAATTGGTCTAGGACAGATGGGAGTACAATTAAAGGTTATGGCTAAAATGAGAAATAAATAGCGTATAGGTACTTAGTGACATATGTATTTGCTTAAAGTATTTATTGCTTCTCTGTGGACCATTTTTCATCTTGCTGATGCCCTTTAGTGAATGATGAATCTGCTTGCCTCCCACTTATTTTGGATTGAATTCTATTTTTAGAATAATTATAAAGGGATATTAGGAGACCTGGTGTCATTATAAGACTGGATATGTTAATAAGTAACATTTGTGATGATCAGACCCATATATTTTTTTCTTGAAGAGTTGCTTTAATGGACTTAACAGTAACATCAATGATTTCCATAGGAGATATATGCTTTTCTCACTTACAACCAGCAATGTTCCTCACCTGACAGGTTCAGTTACTATCTCTTCATCAAATCACACATACAGTTGTTTGTTAAGAAGTTTACATATTCATGTTAGTTGATGTACAATGCATTAACTGTAAGTTGGTTTTGACTGAATGCCTTGCTAATTTATAATCTTGACAACAATAGAGTTTGTCTTCCTAAACTTGCTTACTTCCTTTCAAAATGGAATGCCCTTGTTGCTCTAACATTGCAAGCAAGGAAGCTTTAGTGTCCTCTCCACCACATTTGATAACTGTTGCTGCTTCATCCACACCACCATTTTTTTTTTCTAACTAAAATCCTTGTCAGTTCTAATCTGTACTACAGCAAACTCCATTTGAGAGACAAATAGCACCTCCTTATTCTTAGTTCAGACTCAAAGTTCTTCAGGAATTATAATGAATCGGTCTTCCCCAGAGAAAAAGGCTAGATATGTGATTATGCTTTTTAAAATGTGAAAAAATGATTGAGAATATATATACACACACACACATATATACACACATACATATATATACATACATATGTACATATACATATATATACATGTATATTTATGTACATATACATGTGTATATATAGTCCTAAGATGACCTGGGCTCAGCTATCCTTCCAGGTCCTCTTTTGAGAAAGAATCCAAGTTCTGGTGGTCTTTCAGCTACAGTGAAAGGTCTGGGGACTAGAAGCCAAGCATTCAAAAGGCTGAACTGCCAATATGTTAACCAAATTATAATCAAGTTAAGAATGAAATGTGGCACCTGAAGTATTTTCCCATAAATGACAGAAGTGGTTTTAATAAAAAAGCAAATACAACATTCTATTGCTATTTTATAAATTAAAGCAGATTTAGTAGATAAAAATTTTAAAGTGAGCAACCATTCCTTTCTCTGAAACAGAATTACATAGAATTTCCAAGAAAGAAGACTATATAATATCTATGTAATATTTCCCATTCTAAAGTAGTTTAATTTTTAGCTTTACATACAATTACTGATTTTGAGTATTTGTCCTGAAGAGCTGTGGCTCATCTACAACAGGTTCTAGGGTTGAATTTATACATATACCATGTGGGAAGTTTGGGGGGATGAAGGAGGTAGGTATACACTTAAAAATAAATGGGAATTACAGCCCAGTCTTCTAGAAACTCGAATTTGCATATTTTCTGGGGCGGGCAGGGGGGACGATGGCTTCTACCTTGCAAGATTCTACAGGGACACATAATCTATGCCTACCATGCCCATAATTTAATAAATAAATGTTAAGTCCTTGCATTAATTTAGAGAGAGAACTTTGTATACTATGAATCTTTTTGGATCTCCTGAAGAAATACACCCAGAGAAATTACAGGGATTTTGAAAAGTTAAAGCCAGGAGGCAATCTATGTCTTCTCACTGGTTCTCAAACTTCAGCATCAGAATTACTTGTAAGCCTTGACAAAACACAGGTTGCCGAGCTGCAGCCACACATTTCTGATTCACTAGGTCTGGGGTGGAGCCCAAAGATTTACACTTCTAACAAGTACCCAGGTGATGCTGATGGTGCTGGTTCAGGGGACACTCTGAGAACCACTGTCCTTCATGAAGGAAAGGCATAAAGAAGCCAAATCAGGAGCTCAGCCCTCACCTCTAAGAGGGCACAGCCACACATGGTGTCACACTAAGCACCTGAGAAAGATCCATAAAAGATGGTTCCTTAATCAAGTATGTAACCTCATTGTTGTGAAGAAAGCTGCTAGTGGGATGGGAATTGTGGGATGTGGTGAGAAAGAAGAGAGGCGGAGTACATGGCTGCGAGGGGAAGACCAGAGAACAGTAGGCATCGTGTATGCATGAAAATAGTGACTACATTTATATTCATTGAACAGATATTATTGAGCAACTATGATGTGCCAAAAACTTGGCTAGATGTTAGGGACTCATCAGTGATCAAAACAGAAAATGTTCCTGCTCTATGAACATTCTAGTTACGTGAAACAATAATTAATTGTACAAAAAAATTCAGTTATATCAGTAATATAGAAATGCTATGGAGAAAAATACAGGGTAGAGTAGGTGAGGATTAAGTGTTCTTTTTTATTTCCACACAGGGTGATACAGGAACAATGTCCACCAGATATCACACTAAGAACTGCCACAAGAAAATGAGACAATTCTAATGTGTAACTTTGCAATCACTTTTCCCCCAGATGCCAGGATTAGTATAAAGAGCTCCAGATAGTGAGGGTGCAGAATTCATAAAAGTCCATCTGCCTGGAGCTCTGTCCTATTCATATATTCACAAGTCTCCTGGTTTAATTAAGTAAATCTGAGGGAGAAGAAAAAGTATTTGTTGGTTTTGTAGTCAGTCAGTTTTACAGATTCTCCACTATATTCCATCATAGATCTGCCATGGATGATCAAGCTTAGGAAAGACATTTGTATATCTTACATCTCAGGTATGAAATGAAACTTTTCTAACACATGACCATCATCAGAAAACAGGGATGCTGTTAGATTTAGTTACAGTTCTTATTATAGCAGCACTTCCTTCTTTCACTTCCAGGGTGGCAGAAAATAGGACTTAGGCCAGCTAATACTTCTGAAAGGATCTAGTATGAAGATAATCCAGTTAGAAGACACTGTTTGGTTAGTTTTCAATGATCCAAGGAAAGATTTGCCCCCAGGGAGAATCCTTGCTCTTTTAAATTTATAAATGCATATATCCTAAGCAAATGCTCACGATATTCTACCCAAATAAATCTAGAGTGCTCTTTAAATAAAAAAAAAAAAGAAAGAAAAAAAAGAAACAAACCAAAAAACAAAAGCTTGAGAAAGGTCTCTCAGCCTCCTGCTACTGTACTTCTCTCTATGTGCTCATATGTGGATATTAATTTTATATTCTTTAAATTGGATTTCCCTCCACTTTCAGAATTCTCAGGCACTCAGACATTTAGTGAAGTATGCTATTTACTTTTGTATATTATTACTATTTAATCTCTCAATTTTCTGCATTTTCATGAGGTCACTTCCTAGACTCCTAGTTTCCTCTTTTAAACCACAGCTGCATCAAGCTGACTATGCTCAAAAGAATAGGACTTATGAAAAAAGTAGGCATTGCTAATCCACTGCTAGTTGAAAATACTTTCTGAATTATCAGACCTTCTGTAAAAAGCCCATGATATGCTTCATTATGTAAACAAACCTCCTCTGTGTTGCTTTTTAAGCTTGAAAATATCAAAATCATGACATGACATGAGAAGAATTCCATTTTGACAAAATGAAAAACACAAAAATTCTTCTACCCAGAAAAAAAAAGAAACAGAATGTAATGGGGGAAAATAAATGCAAAAATAGAATTGGCTAGAAACCAGCAACCACAAGAAAAGAAATATGACAGGAAATGGAACTAATCAGTTACTATAGTGAAGAGTTTTTTTCCCCAGACTTTCTTAGGAGAAAAAAAGAAATTGTAAAGAAATGTAGAAACTAAGAGTTTGGACAAAGTTATTTATATAATCTTGAACTACACAAAATTCCCTGAGAATGTATATGTTTTTTGAAAGTAAAATGGAGTTTTTATTTAGTGGAATTTTGAAAGTTGATCTTCTTTGGGATTCTTCTGGTAAAGCTTTAGTTAGAAGGGTTGGAACTTTTGAGGAGTAAGGTCTATATAACTACACTATGATATCTTTTTCCAGAGGCAGAATTATCTTCATATCTAATTCAAGGCCACTCGAAGGCTCAGTCCATTCAGGAATGGGCTTGCTTTGGCAGAACCCTCTTCAGCTCAGCAGCAGACATTGCCAACAGATTAGTCTTGCGTGAATAACAATTCTTCATACGCTGGAAAATTTTTCACACGAAGATTGCTCCTTTGGGTTATTCTCCCATTACAACTTACTTTCATTATTGGGTTATTTTGGTATAGACTATATCAATTTTTTAGCTGTTTTATGCCTAGATAAAATTAGAAGACATCATTTCTAAATATAGGTATGAAAAGTTAATCTCTACATTAAAAACAAATTTAGAAATAATTGTCATTTATTAGCTAGTTGTTTCGTGACTCTAAGTTTTAAAAAAATTAGTAGCTAATTCGCTTAACGAAAGTCATTTACAAAATGTTTGACAACCTCTGAGCATGTCTGCAGAGATGGTAGACACAGAATAGCCTTTATTTAATTTCTAATATCCTACTGGAAAAATATGGATAAAAGCTAGAACATATATTAAAAATAATATGGCTCATCTCCATTTAATTTACATACAAGAAAACCCAGGTCTCAAAATTTGAATTTCCTTATTCAAGGTAACACAGCTGCTTAGCAGACGAGACAAAAATTGAAGCCAGGTCTCTGGATCCCAAGGGACACTGATGGTCCCTAATTATCATGGGGTAAGAGAGATCCACCAACAACCAAATAACAAACACAACAGGTAATGAATTGAAAAAACAACTGATATTAACTTTTTTCACACTCTTTGTAATCCATAGAAGCTTATTCATAAATAAATCAGTGAATGTCTTGAGATTCAATTGAACCAACATTTCCCAGTGTTCAGGCAAGACAGAAAGACTGAAAAGAGCATGAATGATGAAAAGGTTCCCGAGTCAAAGTAATTTATTGAATTTTTCTTTTTCCAGCTCTATTATTTTACACATATAATAATGAAAGTTGATGAATGTATACTTCATGCAAGTGTGTTACATATATTACCTGGTAACATATTATATTGTATAGTGTATTGCATGTATTACCTTATTTATTTCCTTTTATTGCTATTATCTTAATGTTTAATCTCATGTTTCAAGGCTACTAAAATAGCAATTATCATAAAGCTAAGAACCACTATTTAAAACCAAATCTAAATGATTCCAATGTATATCTCTATCCAGTGAATTACATTGCTTAATTCTTGAAAACTCTCCCTGACTCTGGATTATGTGTGTTAAAAAAAAAAAAAAAAAAAGAAAAGACTAAAGAAACTACTTCTGCCTGTTGAAAAAAATCATATTTCTAAAATTAGATACAAATAACCATTAAAATTGATTCTAAATTGGGATAAATAAGATAAACAGGACTTTCAAAATGAATGCCTTTATGTATCACTGAGCATCTAAGATGCCTTCTGAAGGTTTCCATGCCAACCTTTCTAGAATGCTAAAATAAGCTGTGAAACATTTACTCACACCATAATATGTAGTTTTTGATGCACCAAACTGTTTCACTGCATTAAAAAAAAAAAAAAAGCTCAAATAAATTTTGAATATTTAGCGAATGGGGGAAGTAAAAACGGTACCAGTCATCTGTGAGGAGGCAAACAATGTAACTTTTCTTTGTCTAAATGAGACAAGCCTTAAGAAGGACTTAAACGGAACTTTTCATTTCTGCTAAGATCCTTTTTATGTATATCCATAGTTAGTCATCGCTTTTCAAAATAGTTTTATAAAAGTTATGTTTAAATTATAAACAACACTAAGCACTTAACACTGAATATATAGAAGACAAATTTGGAAATCTAGGGCACTTCAATCTTTGATTCGGACCACCTGGCAAGAGAAAAATAAATGAATAAAAAGCCAAATGGAGCTGAATAGGTCTCATGCAGTTTGAAGAGATTTCTTTTTACCTGTCAAGCTCCTTAAAAGTAAACATTGCAGTTTGACTGCTGAATTATGACAGGAGCCTCCAGTGGAGAAGAAGCAGCTCCTGCAGGTTGGAAGAGATGGGCAAGAGAAGGGCCTAGCATTTGGGTCCAGCCTCCAGCATGCAGAAGACATAGGCCAAGGAGCTCAGACAGGGTGGTTAGAAAGGGAATACTCAGGACAACAATAGAGAAGGGCACACAGGGCACTGGAATAGTAACAGCAATCCAACAACAGCAATAAGAGTAAGAGTGAATGTAGGCAACATCATAAACACTAAAATTGTATCAGGCAATGCACTAAGTTCCAGAAAGACAGTAATGACAAGGCATGCGTGGTCTCTGACTTCAACAACTAGGAATCTAATTAATCTTTAAAACATGTTGATTATGGAGAGAGAATAAAGCGAAATGCCATGAGAGGTTGCATTCAGGGTGTTATGAGAGTGCACAGTGAGGGCATCTCGCCCAGTGTAGGAAAGACGGCTCTGAGTAACTGAGGTCTAAGCATTCACTCCTAACAGAAAAAAACATGGAGAATAAAGGGAGGAGAGATGGCAGGAAATAAGGCTGAAGAACCATTTACTGACTTAACTAATTTAAGCTGAATACAAATGTCAGATTTTAATTTGTTCCTTACCAGGTTTTTAAGTACGTAATATATCATATCTAAAGACCAATATTGGCAACCATAAACAGGAAAAGACAACTGTAAATTTATTAGAGTCACAACTACACTTACTCCATCACCAATAATTGTGGGCTTCAATGAGTTAGTTAACATCTCTGATTCAGTGGTCTGGGTTTTCTACGTAAGCTGTAACAGTTTGAATGCAACCGTTTTGTTACTGAGGGGGCAGCATCAACTGATACTTTCCCTAAATGAGGAAAATTTAAGATTTTACCAAAGGTAAATAAACAAAAACAAAAACTTCCATATGGAGCTTTAAATAAATTTCCTGGATTGAGGTCTTAGGCCATGTCCTTACAACTGCAGAGACCTACAAGTGCCGGCCTCTTACACATATTGATTATTTTGGAACTTTTTTCATATATGGATTTGAACTCTCATTCAGAAATACAATGCTTGATTATCCAGCACTTTCAAAAGTTATTTTTAAAAATTATTTGTCACAAACATTTCTTGAAACATCATATAAGAAGGGGCAATATTATCCTCAACCTGAGGTTTATGACTTGTCAACCACTTCAATATGATTTAGGTCTCTCTTATCCCAACCTGCAAGACTTCTTCCAAATCATTTTATTTTCCTGCATCTATGATACTCTAGTTTTTAGAGTTCAAAATGCTGTTTTGTGACCGGTGCCACTGGTTTTGCATTGGCCATATTTACAGTGCTCTGCCTTGATTCAGAAGTGTATGGCCATGGCTTTCTAATCTGATTAGCTCCTTGGACTTTATATTACTGTCTTTACTGAATATATTTTTCTCATTTCACAGCTGAGATCCAGCTGGTGGAAAAAAAAAATGGAGGCCCATCAATCCTAATGGGGCACTGGTTAAAATGATGCTGACTCTTGTTCTATATCCAGTATGAGAAGTAGCTCGACACAGGTCTTTGTTGCTTCTTTAAAAGTGAATGAACAAATTCCCCCCCATTAGAATTTTATTTATGAAAACAATATTTTCTGAACCAAAGGTCTAAAAATATGGCTTGTCAAAAGATTTTTCTGTGTAATTTATGATTTAATTAATATGAAGTCTTACAAAGCTGAACTACACTGCTATGTATTGATAATTTTATTGAAAAAATAATACCATGGGAGCTTTAGTACCTATGAAAACAACAATTAAGGAATTTAGCAGTTTCTCCTTTAAAACATGCTATAGAATGGACCATGTAATGTGTTATTGATCTCAAAATCCCAATCTCCTGGTATATCAGTTCAGATTGATCATGAATGTGCTTTTGGTGTTACCTTTGAGAGGCATAGGGGCCCAGCTGACAGAGTTCCAATACTGCAAAGCCTCTTAACTGTTCTTTCTCTGAAAAGTTAGAAGAGAAAGATATCAATCCTAACAACTAAAGCAGCTTAAAAAAATTTTTTTCGAAATAAGATTAAAGAGTTTACAAGAAGCAAGGAAGGAAGCATAAAGACAGATAAAAAGGAGAGAAAAGGGTTACAATCCAATCGAACTCCCTTTATGCCTGAAGAATAAACTGAATCATATCCCAGTAATGACAAAAGAGGGGGTGGGGGAGGAAGGATTGGAGAGGTGCTGCCACAAAACGACTTTTAAAAACCATCAATTGATGTATTTTGAAATTATTAATAAATGAGGTCAAATCATTTAGGAAATGATACATTACATTTTGGTCCATCATATTAGTGTGTTGTAAAGTACATGTATGTACGTAGAAGGCTGCTGCCACCTGAATAAAAGTGAGCCAGACTGTGTCTTTCTTGTTCTCTTGTAGCACACTTCTTAGCATGATGTGGTGCTCAAGAAAGCATTTGTTTAGTGAATAAATAATTCATTTAGAGTCATTTTACACCTACTGGAAATAAGCTTAGCCTGCCTCAATACTATAAAGGAAATTATAAGAAGCTCTAAACCATATTTGAAGGCAAATTGGCAAAAGAGAGATTTTCAAAAGAAGAAAGATACTATGCATAACCTTTAATGTCATTGTCATTAGCCAACATGGGGGGACCAACCAATGGTATTGCAAAAATACTGCCACATCTCCTAATATGATATTTAGCACAGACAGTGTGTCATTCAAACATTACTGCATGAGATGGGAGAGGCTAAAAATAAGTACAATTAATACACAATAAAATTTAAAACTATAAGTGCTTTATAGTAAGCAAAATATAATAGGGAGCAAAGTAAACAATACTGTGAGAAAATATCCTATGAAACAACCACCTTTTAATAACAAGCAAATGACCTCATGAAAGGGAAAATAATTCATCTTGCTAAGGAATGGGCCTCAGAAGGTCTTAAGTGGCCTGAAGAATCTTCCCTTAAACACACACCCTTTTCATTAGAAATTAGGTCTTCATCTCAAAATTAATAAAAACAAAACAAAATAAAATAATATGAAATAATACTTCTGCTGGAAAGATTAAGCCCTTGTGACATTCTTTTCTCCTTGCACAGAGAACTAAAATTTGTGTAGGTAAAGGCTGCTGCTTCATTATTAGTCATTATTAGAATATCTTCCCTATGTCCCTCTTCAGAATTCTAATTACATTCGCACACAAAAAAATATGCATTTTGTGCTGTTCCTACTAAATTTTAAAGAGACATTTTAGGAAAAAGTGTGAGGAAAAGAATGCTTTTATTAGAGCATATGGATTTAGCTGTGCATATGTATATATATTAAGAAATTAATCACTGGATATCTTATAGGGAAGCCTGTCTTTAGTCATCTCCTGATCTATTTATCATCAGCAGATGCTCACTCTGGGTGCAACCTAAGTGATTACTCCCAGAAATCTCATAATTGCAGTAATTAGGGTCACATGACCTTCAGCTTGTTCCTGCTATAAAAAAGGATGGGGGTGGGGAGGCAGATGGCCCACATTAACATTTGAATGAGCACTGAATGAGTAGTGGAGCAGTTTAAGTTAAATGCACCAGAAAGCTAGGATGTCCAGTCTCAAACACATTTCAAGTAGAAATTTAAGACCTTTTTTATATGATCCATTCTGCTCTCCACAAGGTCTGCCTTCCCTTGCAAAAGCCAAATATGAGCAGAACTACCCTCCAATAATTTACCCAGCAATCAAGTTACTATGAGTGTGAAGGAGTAGTGATCATTTTACTTCAATCTTTCCATTTTAAAGCCTATTTGTTCTTTGTTTTAGAGTATACTGACAATATACTCAGGTAACCCAAAATATCCACTGACTACTTTTCTTAAAAAACAATTATTTCCTTCATTTTACACTGTAAGGACAAATATACCTCTTATTCAAATCTCTCTGCTGAAAACAATGGTAGATAGAGACTGCTTTCTACTCTCCCTTTTCTTTTAGAATTTCTTTCTTTGTTCTTTGCGAATTTATGTAAATCTTAATGATGGCTAACTAAGCCTCCCATTAGCCTCACAACTCAGAAATGTTTTCTCAAGAACCTTGGAGCTATCTTTTTGAAATGCAAACATCAAGGGAGAAAGCTTCCCTATCTCCCAGTTCCTATGGGAGGGTAGGAGCCTAACTTCAGGGTTACCCTTGCTCCAAGTTGCAAAACTTCTTCCTGTCATAAAGGCATGAGAAATTTGTTTCTCCTTGGAGAAAGCCAATTAGCTAACACAGATGATCACCCCAATTACCTGAAGAATTTAGGATGGTGCTGTCAAGTCCTTTTACTTGAGGACTGGTTGTTGTTTATCTTGAAAGCATGTGTGTAATCCCACTCTTGGCTACATCTACTTGGCAATATAGAAAAGTGAGATTTATTTTGGTTTTTACAATCTCTTAGTGGATTGCCTGTAATGTTCATCACATTCTGGCTTAATGCTTAATAGTAAAAGTGTTTTCTTTTTCTATTACTTTGGTGGAGGGGATTTCTGGGTTGGTATAAGATTTTGTTTTTAATTATATTCCCTCAACAATTTTGATTTTAATTAATCCGTCTCCCTGTAGTAGAGCCCTTTTACATATTTAACAAAGGACTTGAACGGTAAAATTCCAGATTTCCCATCTGAAATTTAAATAAGGAGATAAAGTAGTTAATTTTACTATTTCATTTATCTTTAATTATAAACAAGCTTGGTAACATTAGTGCCAAAATAAAATAATTACAGACATTAAGAGGGTGAGTTGGAACATCTAGTTCCCATGTGTTGAGATATCAATGTTTACTTTTTTCTTTTCATAAAACCTATGACAAAAATAGACTTTCATTAAAGTGAGCTTTTGAAACAGACATTCACAGCAGTATATATCTATGTAACTATTCTGTGTGCATGAAGAGAGAATGAAAAATCCCATGATGAACTGGGTTTCTGCTTACAGTTAAAGAACAGATACACATACAAGCAATTCAACAAATATTTGTAGGGAAAAAAAGTGGAAGACTAAGAAAGAAGGAAGAAAAGAAGAGGCAGAATACAGATCCAAAGTAAACCTGTCCTGCACCCTCTGTTCAGGTTTCGCAACTTCCAAGTCCTCATTCCCTTATGCGTGCTTTGGTTTCCATAGACCCCTTTCAAGAAATGTCCTTCTTTCTGTACCTCTAACTCTCTATTGTGGCCATATAAATTCTATTTACCTATAAACCCAGCTGAAGATCCCTTTAAAAAAATTTGGCCCTTCAAAATCAATTATATCTTCTCTAGGTCACTCTACAAAGTTATATCTGTGCTTAGTATTTGATTGTATCATCATGTATTAGCATTTATATGCATTAGTTTTCCCCTCTCCTGACTGCAAGCCATTGCAGAGCAAAGTAACCACTGTTAATACGTTTAAAGCGTTCACAGAATCTTGCTCTCAAATGAACTACAACTGGATCCTCACTACTTGATTTATTAATAACCACTCAGTTGTATTGGAACTGCACCTTCTCATGTAGGCTTACTATATGTGTGCAAAGATTTAATTCTGAAAGCACAGAGAATGATTTAGAGTATGATTTAGAAATATTATCATGTACAAATTCTCTTTCCCTGGTAAAAATGCATGCCCATGAAACTATGAGACAAAAGAATGTAATCTGGTTTCCCAAAAGCTGGACCAGGCAAAAATGTGTTATCATCTAGGCTGTTTTACTTTTCGTTTTTTCTTTTATTTAAAAAAAAAAATCTGTTTGGTTATCATTCACCTCATGGCTTGGATTTCTTTGTATATACTTTTCTATTTTTTGAGCTACTTCTTCCCCCATCTGCTTCCCTTGCCCTTCCACTCCGTAAAGTGGTGTATTTCCACGTGGGGTCATGTTAGCTAATGACTAGGATCCCTATGTCCTAGTAAATGGTACATTGTTTGAATATCTATGTGGGATACCATTTATGGCTATGTCAAAATGATGAAATAAAGAGATACGTATCAAAAACTACAATTATGTGGGCTTTACAAGATAGATAACGAACTTGTGAAAACTCTCTAAGCAATCCATGACATGTAAATGAAGAAGATACTATGCTCAATCCAAAGAGAAACTGTTTACTTTTCCGAAAGCAAAACCAAATCACATCACATTTCAAACACTTTTTATGCCATCTGCTGACATTGTGCCACACATTGTGGTGACAAAACACATGATATTTCTAAAAGTTTTCTTGTTAATTAATGAAGTACTAATGAATATAAAGAGGATGTTTGCATCCTCTTTATACTTACGTAAAGGTGAAGAGTGTCCTTGTTTTCTAAGCACAAAGTTAAAATAACTTTTGCCACTAGGTCTCTAACAGAGAACTTCAGTGATCACCAAAAAGAAAATTTACAAAAACTATCTAAATATAAGAAAATTAAAAAAATACATAGCTACTTAGTCCCTACAATCAAAGAGGAACACAGCAGTTCCAGGTATGGTGGAAGAGGGAGGATGATGCCTGATAGAGAAACTTGGTAAATACCCTGTGGGGTATACATTTCCAGTACATGCATAATCATTCAATAGCATATGATATTTTAAGGTGACATTAGTAATTATTAACATGGAAGATTATGTAATTGTTGTGTTGTACAACACTTGTATGAAATAGAAGAAAAGGTAATTTCACTCCATTGAAGTGCCTATATAATAGCCTAGCCTGAATATGTAAGTACGATTTCTCTCTGAGCATTAATTTCACCTAGGGAAATTAACTGCCTGCCAGTACACCCCTCTAACATACTACAATAGTAATTTACATCTTAATTTCCAAACAGGTAGAAAACCCCAAGGGACACCCTAAGTGCACAAATCATCCCCCTGTGATAGTGTAGCCAGACGGTCTAAATTAGGTCTTCGAGTCTCTAAGGGATAATGGAATGTTGAAGTGAAATTTGAAATGGTTTGCAACTATGAAGTTGCCTCTCAAGTTAAACGTCCTGCTCACTGACTCATTTTTACCCCATATTTCCAAAATTTAAATAAATTTTAAAGAAGGAAATTCCTATACCTTTATTTTCAGTAAGTTCCTTAATCCTTCCCTTTTTTTATTCCTGTTGTTTAACTTACTCTCCTCTATTGGTCTAATACTCCTTATGGCTGACTTAAAACCCCTTAAAGATGCCACCACCTTAGCTGTTTTTTTTAAAAGTAGATCAGCTTATACTTGCACCTTAGTATTGTACCAGAGAGCTACTTCTGGCAGAACACTAATAGAAGGCAATAGCTTTGAGGAAAAGGTGGAAAAAGCATATTCATTCTAGGTGAAGCATCTTTAAGCAAATGACATCAAACCCACTCTCTTTATCACTCTGAAGATCAATATCTTATAGTTTAAGCCATCACTAAATGATGTATATCATAGGCAAGTAGTTACATTTAGATAAATGTGTATTTTTCTACTTATTGTTATTCCATAAAAGACTTTTCTGTATTTCTAAGAACTAACATACTTCACAGAGGAATATCTGTTTATAAACATTCTATCTGGGCCAGGTGCAGTGGCTCACGCCTGTAATCTCAGCACTTTGAGAGGCTGAGGTGGGAGGATTGCATAAGCCCAGGAGCTTGAGACCAGCCTAGGCAACATAATGAGACCCCATCTTTGCAAAAAATAAAAGAAAAAAAATTTAGCTTGGCATGGCGGTGTGCACCTGTGGCCCCAGCTACTCAGGAGTCTAAGGCAAGAAGGATCACTTGAGCTGGGTAGGTCAAGGCTGCAGTGAGCCATGATCACACTACTGTACTTTAGCCTGGGTGACAGAATAAGACTCTGTCTCTACATAAATAAATGAAATAAAAATAAAAATTGTTTCTGGTTTAATGACTAAGTTTCTCAATTCATAAAATGAAGACAATAGTACTTAAAGTTCCAATTACCTACTGATATGGTTTGCTTCTGTGTCCCCACCCAAATATTACCTCAAATTTTAATCTCCACATGTCAGGGGAGGGACCAGGTGGGAGGTCATTGAATCATGGGCGTGGTTTCTCCCATGCTGTTTTCATGATAGTGAGTGAGTTCTCATAAGAGTTGATGGTTTTAAAGTGTGGCACTTCATCGTGCTCGCACATACTCCCTCCTGCCACCTTGTGAAGAAGGTGAAGAAAGTGCCTGCTTCCGCTTGCGCCATGATTGTGTTTCCTGGGGCCTCCCCAGCCATGCAGAACTGTGAGTCAATTAAACCTCTTTTCCTTATAAATTACCCAACTTCAGGAAAGTTCTTCATAGCAGTGTGAAAATGGACTAATACACTTATTAATATTCAAAAAGTAATGTACTAAGTGATCACTTGCTCTAGTTTTGAACTACAAACTTTGGCAGGTATAAAACTTTACATAAATGAGAGAGAGAAAGAAGACAGACATAGATGTACACATATAATGCATTTGGTGTTTTCTTTATTCAACTCTTCACTAATTAGATTTGAAATGGTTGAAAGAAAGAAAATGAAGACTCTAAAGCAACACAAAGTTGATAACCATAAGACACTGAATAATATGGAATGAAACCTAATCCATGTTGGTTTGTTATGGCAAATGATTTTCAACTAACATTTTTATAATATTAATAACTGGGAGAGATTAGCTCAGAAAAGGCACATAATTTTACCCTCTTCAACATGAATAACTCAGAAGGCATTCCTAAAAGTAAAGCCCTTGTATTGTGCATTGGCAAAATTATTTGAAACCATCATGCCTATATATTTATCTATCTATCACATGTGTGTATTTTATGTCATATTCCTTTTTCTAATACACAATGGATACTTTTCTATTCTCAGGTGAATAAGTGATGAAGCTTAACAAGTCTCACATTGATTTATAGAGGAACAAGAGAGTTTATCCCTTTTACTACTATGCAGTTCTTATTCTGCAATAAGTAGAATATAAAGAATTTCTTACATAATAAAGAAATTCATTTATTTTATTTTTAAATCTTCCAAACTACCCTAATAAGATATAAGGCCCATATTTAGGTTATAATACTTTTTAATGACATAAATGGGCTGCAAAGAGATCAGCTGTTTTATTCTTTGGAATAGGATTCTTTTTTACAGATGAATTTAGGAAGATAATAAAGATTAGCTGGTCAGTGAATTAAATCCACAGAATTGATTTCATAAGCATGGGGTTTGTATGAAAACATAGCCAGTGGTTGTCTTTTGCAGCCATTTGATACCACATTTAATTAAGGAATAAAGAATGAGCTAGAGCATTCTTTTCCCACATGAAAAAAAAGAGGGAGGACTTTAAACAATAATCACCCCAAAGACATTTGAAGCTGCAATAATTATTAGGTTTAATTTGGGAAATTTAGAAAACTTATGAAAAAGGTGACTATTTTGTCATTTTATTTTATTCCTACATTTAGCATAGTATATTAATATCTTTGTATTTAAAAAACATATCCAGGATTCTAATGATTAGATTTACATATGATACAAAGTGACTTTGAGATTCTGGAAAGATTTATAGAATGGCCAATTATTTGTTTACCACTTTAAGGAGAAATACAAAGCTTCCAGAATCACATTTCAAACTGAAAAGATCATTTAATCCTTAGGATAATTTACTTTCTCTTGTGAAACTTTCTGAAATTTGATGCATCATAAATACATATTTTCTCCTTTTAATAGAAAGTAATCCTTTCCTGGATTTCGGACAAAAACATGACTATCAAAGAATTAGCTCATGACATGACTTAGAAGAGGAGAGGCGGGGAGGAGGTTGAAGTGAGGGTGGCAGACAAACTTTTATCCCTCCTCATTTGTTCACACGACCTAATGAAGAATCTTGGGGATACGTGCTTCCAGAATTGCTCTTTCATTTTGACAGCCTGATATACTGAGGAAATAGGCTTGTTGATGCCATGAAAGATGAATACAAAAATACTACCCACTGGAAGAGTCTTAATGAACAAGTATTGGATCTGTGGTGTTTTTTTGTTTTTTGTTTTTTCAAGAGAGAAAGATAGGGTGCCGAGAGAGGATACAGTGATTAATGATTATTATAACATACACGCATACACGCACATATATGTAGCCCTATAGTCTTCATATGTAATACAATTGTTTATATTCTGTTTTGCAATTTTATAATTGTTTGTTATATAATGAATGTCTTTAAAATTCATTATATAAGCATTTCCTAAGTGTCCATTTCCTCCAAGGCCCTATTGAGATAGCACGCATAAGGGTAAAGGCCCCAGTTTCTCCTTAAAAAGCCTATGGGCTGCTAGGGGAGAATGGACCTGTCCAGATATAATCATAACATGAAGCATAACAAGTCTATAAGAAATGTGTGAAGCAACATGAAGCAAGTTGGAAGAGAAATATAGCGTCTCCCCGAGAAGGTACTGGAAGTTGACCAAGAAGCTAATCAAAATTTTGTCTTAATTCTGGAAAGCTCAAAGCACTGAAGCTTACTGGTTAGACATTAAGAACATCCTCCTCTCCCCACTTCCTATTTCATTAGAGTATTAGCATTTTCTACACTTTTTTAAGTGCAAGTCTGCTTAATTGTGCAATGTGCTGTTTAGTTTAACAGCATCTTTAATGAAAGATATAATACTACTCAGCAGAGCATAGAGAAATTACTTTCTGGCCAGTTTGAAATACGTATAAAATTCTATATATTGGACTGCGTCCAGTGTCTCATGCCTGTAATCTCATCACTTTGGAAAGCCAAGGCAGGAGGATCACTTCATGCCAGATCAAGACCAGCCTGGGCAACATAGAGAGACCCTGTCTCTATAAAAGGCATAAAATAAAAAATTAGCTCGGTGTGCTGGTGCACGCTACCACAGTCCTAGCTACTTAGGAGGCTGAGGCAAGAGAATCACTTGAGCTTAGAAGTTTGAGCTTATGGTAAGCTATGATTGCACCACTCCATTCCAGTCCAGGCAACAGAGTGAGGCCCTATCTCTATAAAAGAAATATTGTTTTAATTTATATATATCATACATTTTATATATGTGTGTGTGTATGTGTATATATATACACTTAAAACTTCTGGCTTCTTTCATTTATATATTTTGAAGCTTTTATAACAATAATTTAAAGATCCTCATTCATTTTATTTTCTGTTTTAAGAGAAGCGTCAGAATTTATTACACATGTAAAATCTAGAAAAAAAGACTTTAATAGAGCATTTGTTGGTTTGTTTGTTTTCAAGGCTCAATGGAGTAAACACTCCTATTTATTTAGCAATCCCCATATGCCAGACATTGTTCTAAGAGTCTTTTTTTGCATTAAAATGTAATTTATTATAATTTATATATTTATCAGACACAATGTGGTGTTTTGATACAAGTATACATTATGTAATAATCAAAGTAATTAGCATATTTTGATATAGGGCTTAAAAGTGGATTAAAAGTTACAATTTTTAAGACTCATAATAATATCTCATTTAATCTTGGAATGAAGTATAAGTTATTTTTGTTTCCATTTTACAGATAATAAAATCAGAGGGCTTGACCAAGGAATACCACAAGCAGCTTAGCAGTCTAGAAGCATAGAGGGCATCAGAGGTTAAGCCAGAGGAAAAGATTACAATTAGGAGGAAGGACTAGATCCAGGAGCATTGGATCAAAATCAGGGCTTGGATAAATAATTTCAGATAAATATTAATGATTCAGTCACAGGTAATTGACCAGGCACAGTGACTCATGCCTGTAATCCCAGCACTTTCAGAGGCTGAAGCAGGAGGATCGCTTTAAGCCAGGAGTTTGAGACCAGCCTGGGCAACAAAGCGAGACTCAGTCTCTACAAAAAATAAAAAATATAGCCAGGAATGGTGGCACACAGCTGTAGTCCTAAGCTACTCAGGAGGCTGAGATGAGAGGACAACTTGAGCCCAAGAGTTTGAGGCTGCAGTGAGCCATGATTGTGTCACTATACTTCAGCCTGGGTGACAGACGGAGACTCCATCTCTTCAAAAAAAATCATAGGAAATCATCTCTTTAAGAAGTCTAAGCACCAAGAAAGCATGAATTCATCTAATTTCAAACTCAGGTGCTTCAACCAACATCACCAGAACACTTTAATATAGTCAAGTGCAATTGCAAAGGCAGGGGAAGTCTTATAGCACTGAGAGCCTTGTGTTAAGCAATGTATCCCTTAGAACTAGGTGTCAGTATGATGAATATGATCCCTCTTTGGGAGCAAGATAGGATAGGGTTGGAGGTAGCGTCTTCATGGAATATATATGCTAAGTACTGACTGCATTAGAGGAAGGATAAAAGGTTAGTGTATAGGATGAAGAAGAAACAGATACAAAATAGCAACAAGTTATATCCAATATTTTCTTTTTAACTTCTGATTTTGCAAAATGAGACTAAAAGTATCAATGTAGAAAAGTATTTTTAAAATTTTGAGGAGAGAAATTTATAAAATATCTACACTAGCTAGCACACAATATGACATTTCACTTTTAGATTTGTAGAGTAATCTTAGTTCTTTTCTGCTCACAGCATTCCAAACACTTCCAGAAAAGCTACTGCACCTCATGTCACTTGTTGAGCAGTATCTCCACTGTAAGTAAACTTGAGAACTCTATTAAAGAATGTCTCCCTTGCCCCATTCCTTAGGGTCCTCAACCTCTTTCTCAAGACAACTATAATTAATATAATTAACATGATCATCTATCTTTATAAGAATGAAAATCATTTAGCTTTTGATTCTGTCTTCAACAGCATAAGATCAAACAGCCTTCCCAAGCTGAGAGTGGCAGAGCCAATGAAATTAACATTACCTGGTCATTCTATCTAAAAAACAAGTTATGCTGTTTAGATTGATATTTTTAATGATCCATGAGTATTCCTTTACAAGCATCTGTTTCCTATTTTATATTCTAAAATCGAGAAGCCATCATTTGATTATAAAACTGAGAGAAATTTTTAAAATCCTAATTCCAACATTGACATGGGTATTGCAAAACTCAGACTGCTTCTGCTACCAGTGAAGTGCATATTGGTATATAATTTTGGGGAACACTCACAATGTACACGTTAGTCATCTCAAATATATTTATTTCTTTATACTACATAATCCCACTTCTACAAATTAATCCTAAGTACAATGTCAGCAGTGAACATAAACATTTTAGAAGCATATTTACTGCAGTGCTATTTATAATAGTGAGATATTAAAAATGGTCTGAATGTCCAACAATCAGTAAATGGTGAAATAAATTATGAAATATCCATAGGATAGTATATCATAGAGCCACTAAAAATCACCTTTTCAAGTAACTGGAATGTATAGAAGAGAAAATTTAATTTAACTTTTGTGAAAACAAACCACAACAAAAACTGGAGGAAAATATACCAAAATGCTGGTAGCAGTATTAATAATAAAGAAAAAGAAGTAGATCAGAAAAACCAATACACATTTTTTTAAAAAGGCAAAAATTGTGGCCTAAAATGTTGCTAAGAATCAATGCCAAATATACCTTCCTTGTTTCTGGACTTCATTCTGACTTTTTATTTTGTAATAACTTTAGGAGATTAAAACACGTTTCCAGTCTAAATTCAGTAATATTGTGTTTCATAAAATCTAAGATACCATTTATTACAAGACATACCTCATTTACTACTGGGAAAAAAAATGCTGTCAATTTAACTATAGCATCACTTAATTTTACATAACTTAATGTAAAATTACATGCATCACAGAATTGATAAAATATTGCAATGGCATTTCTGATGTCTTATTTTATATACTCCTATCGGTAGCTTGCTTTTATCTGGCAACACTAGTTATTTTGCTCAGCTAACAGTTTTACAGAAAAACATGCTTTTTCTGTGAGGGAAACCCTTTTATCTTAAACCAAAAGTACTTAGTTATAGTTGAAAAAAATGGTAATTTCCATTACATATATTCTGTTTTGATAACCTGGCTGTTAATGGTGAGTTAATATATTTTTAAGAGACTTACTACATCTAACTGCTTTTACAAAATGTGATTTAGATAACTGATTAACCAAATGTAATTTAATATTATTTTCATTTCCAGATAGAAGGGAAAACAATACTAATAAATACTAAACCACACATATCCAAGTGGGAAGACCTGGTAATAAAAGAGGTTTAAACGTTTCCATTTCTATGTACACGTTATTTTCTTTTTTTTTTTTTTTTTTTTTTTTTTGAGACAGAGGCTCGCTCTGTCGCCCAGGCTGGAGTGCAGTGGCGCAATCTCGGCTCACTGCAAGCTCCGCCTCCCGGGCTCACGCCATTCTCCTGCCTCAGCCTCTCTGAGTAGCTGGGACTACAGGCGCCCACCACCACGCCTGGCTAATTTTTTGTACTTTTTAGTAGAGACGGGGTTTCACAGTGGTCTCGATGTCCTGACCTCGTGATCCGCCCGCCTTGGCCTCCCAAAGTGCTGGGATTACAAGCGTGAGTCACCGCGCCCGGCCACGTACACGTTATTTTCACTGATATATTTATTTATTTGAAAATAGGCAAGTCATCTTGACCAAACACACTCGATTTTCATATTCCCACAACAGAAATCTCCATGTGGAAGATGGTTAGGGGATCAGATTATGAAAAATCTTTGTGCATTACTGTTAGTTTTTTATAGTCTAACAAAAATCTTTTTCTTTTCAGTTTTCTTTCATTCTGGAAAGTGGTCAGAACAAGATGAGGTTGCAAATTGTCATGTTTACCATATCAACTATAAAATAAAAAATCAGGAAGGGAAGAGTTTATTTCTTATTAAAGAAGAGAAAGGAAAAGTTTACCTCTCATACAGATTTATTTATAATTAAAACTTAACTCTGTGAATTGAAAATATCACTGATTCAATGATGTATACTTTACAAAAATCTCATTCTACTTGTAATTTTGGTTTTGTAGGTGGATGGGATAGGGGCTAGTAGGGGATAAAAGTAGAAAAAATTTCAAAAAGTCTTAAAAAATTGCACATTTAAATGTTCACAAATCTCCATAGTATATGCTAAAAAGTGAATAAAAAAGAGAGACTTTAATAAATTTGACCCCGAACTATATAAAAACACTTAATAAAATAATACAGTTTATAGACTTTAAACCAATACTTGTAGACATTTCACCTTTTTTTTTATTAAGTTTCCAATTATCTATAGGCATAATTTTAATATATTCTATTTGCTTCATTCTATACAGATTTCGAAGATAGGAAAGCACAGTTTGAACCTGAAAAGAGAAATAACAGTTTTTCATCTGTGTGTGTGTGTGTGTGTGTGTGTGTGAGGGAGAGAGTGTGTCTGTGTGTCTGTGTGTTTATGTGTATTTGGTTGTAGGAAAGTGAGGTCAGAATTGAGGCCAGAAAAGGTACATATTTACAGTGTGCCTGTTATATGACAGACACTGCAATCTGAAGAGTTAAACATGGGCTTTAAAGGGAAAATTCCTGATTAGTGTAAGGGTAAATGAAAAGCCAATGTTTTCCTTTGTGTTAATTATTAATCAAAAGCCTATACAAAAAGTTTAGCAACACCTGGCATGTTGTTCTTTCATAAGCAATAAAAGTCTTCATTTCATTCAGTGTTTAGTTTTTTTTTAAATCTGAATACATGTTCAAAAAAATAGAAGGCATAAATAAAATCCCAAGTTTATTGCTGTGAAGGACTTCTGAGGTTCTGTTATTACTCTAAACTCAGTTAAGCTAGTTTCGAGTCTCACAGCCAATTAATGAAAGCACAGAACAAAAGGAACGATATCTTAACACTCTGCTAACTGAAATTTTTTATTGAAAAGTACGTTTTCAACACTACCCTCTTTAGGAAATATATTCTCTGTGAGTATATAATTGTGGAATTCAAAGTGTTTTCCTGCAAATTCAGGAAGCTGACCATTCTTTGAAAGGTCAGCCTTCCAAGAAGTCATTTTTTTAATATTTCTGTTAATTAAACAAATGAATTCAAGTTGGATTTTTTTCATTATTCGAAACTCAGGTAGTAGTAAGATGAAATAAATTCAACATTCAAAAACCAAATAAATTATACTAATTAGAAAAACAGTACTTAGGGAACCATATTTGCTAGTAGGCCAACTCTGAAATATATCCAGTTTTTACTAAATTTGAGCTTTTACCACACATTGCAAGCATATTTCTGACACAGCTATCTAAAGACCCATGATGCCTTTATTTTATTTCATAGTTTATTCATGATTGACACAAATATAGTACTGACCTTAATTCCAGCCAGAAGTTATAAGATACTTTGGATTAGATCAATAAAATCTAAAAGAAGAAAAGAAAAATACCCAGTAAGTTAAATCAGTTGAACAATCTGGCTTTTTCTTTCACTATGGAGGAAGATAAAATCAGAAGTGACTTGTTCCTCACTCCATAAAATGCACTGTCTGAAATACATCCATTTACAATACACGACGGTTATGTATAATACAACTTTAAACTTAAAAATACGTTCTACATTTTATTGAAAAAAATATATATTAAATGACAAAATTAGGTCCTATTTTTATTTTATACTTATTTAAAGTAGAAGTCCTATGTTTATAGTCTGAAACAACCAACCAAAAAGAATTTTTAATACATTCTGTTCCTAATATACTACCATTGCTCTTAAGAGATGTTTAATCAAAAATAATAAAACTCATGCATTTTGATCCTGCCATAGACCGAATGCTTGTGTCCCCACCACCCCAAATTCATATGTTGAGTTCTTAATCCCCCAATGTAATATTTGGAGGTGGGGCCTTTGGAAGGTGATTAGTGCCCCTATAAAAGAGATCCCAGAAATATAAAAAGTGGACTGTGCCTTTATACACGAGATCACAGAGAGCGCTCTCACACCTTCTGCCTGCCATATGAAGGCAGAGGAAAAAACAGGAAGCAGGACCTCAGCAAAACCAATCTGCTGCTGCCTTGATCTTGAACTTCACTGCTTCCAGAACTGGGAAAAATAAATTTCTGTTCTTTTATGTTTGTTACAACAGTCTGTACAGACTGACACAGGTCTTTAATGTGATTTAATATGCACAGAGAAGATGTAGATTTTTAGTCCTGGGTCGACAATCAGTCTAAACCTTTGCTAAAGGTAGCAAAGTTCAAATAAGACAATTCCAGTGGTAAAGGATCAATCTTTCCATTGGTCTCTTGCACCTAAGCCTTGCTACTAAAATATGCTGAGAAGTAAATATGCAGAAAAGCATGTTGTCAAATGGAAGTATAAAGAAGGTAAACCAGGGACAAAAACAAATTTTGTGCCAAAGTCAGCCTGCCTCTTGAACAGATAGTAAACAAAACAACTTCAAAATGACAGAAGAGACTCAACTCGCCACAGGGAGCATCTACGGGGCAGTCTCTAATTAAAAAGCAAGTTAGGCCGGGCGCGGTGGCTCATGCTTGTAATCCCAGCACTTTGGGAGGCCGAGGTGGGCGGATCACGAGGTCAGGAGATCGAGACCACGGTGAAACCCCGTCTCTACTAAAAATACAAAAAAAAAAATTAGCCGGGCGTGGTGGCGGGCGCCTGTAGTCCCAGCTACTCAGAGAGGCTGAAGCAGGAGAATGGCGTGAACCCGGGAGGCGGAGCTTGCAGTGAGCCGAGATTGCGCCACTGCACTCCAGCCTGGGCGACAGAGCGAGACTCCGTCTCAAAAAATAAATAAATAAATAAATAAATAAATAAATAAATAAATAAATAAGAATAAAAAGCAAGTTAGGTTCTAGAAGTATGTTTGTGAGTTAATTGGATAGAAAACAGCATATGTTCTTCTACATGTTAGAAATGTTTCATTATTAGACTCCTATGCTAAGTCCAAAAACTAAATTAGCCTAAAACTAGTTATTTACTGAAAAGAACAGTATAAAATAAGACAAAGAAAATACTAGTAAACCACAGAAAATACAACTGAATATGAAATAGTTGATTTTTAATCCTAAGGGCAGGTGTTTAAGAAAAGTAAACTTTGTCCTACAATAACGAAATGGGTTGATACATCTGTGGAGATTTTTTTTTAAGTATCTGAGGAAATTATGAAGGACATTTAAGATTAATGCCTTTAGTATATCTATCTTGACTTCAAACAAATGACATTATTTTACTTGGATACAAATATTGTTTTTTGGCTATAAAGCCAACAGCTCCCTAACTGTCATGGTGGCCCAGGGCACCACTGTAAACTCTCAGGGGAATGGTGAAATGTTTTCTTTTTCTCCTCTTGTTTTTTGAGGCAAGGTCTCTGTCACCTAGTCTGAAGTGCAGGGGTGTGATCATGGCTCACTACAGCCTCAACCTCCCAGGCTCAATCAGTCCTCTCACCTCAGCCTCCATAGTAGCTGGAACTACAAGCGTGAACCACTATGCCTAAGTTTTGTATTTTTTGTAGAGATGGAGTTTCACCATGTTCCCCAGGCTGGTCTCAAACTCCTGAACTCAAGCAATCCACCCACCTTGGCCTCTCAAAGTGCTGGGATTACAGGCATAAGCCACCGTGCCTGGCCAAAATATTTTCAATATATGAAAACAAAAACAAAAACAAAAAACCCACAGCAATATCCATTAGGCAGCACAAAAACTATTAACTTAAAGTGGTTTGCGGTTTCAATATTAGATCATGCTACATTCCTTTCAATGATGTTACAGCTTTGCAAAGTTGGATTTTGATGATGTTTGTGATATAAAAGCAAATACTGCATGAAAATCAACATGAAGTAAGAATGGCAAAAACCTTTTTTCCATAAAAAAATTAAAGGAAATAAGAATGATAGTGTCCAGTGTGACTTCAAGGTTTGAGGGCTGGGCAGTATTCAACAGGCACAAATCCCATTAGTAAGTGATTGTGGGTTTCTAAGCATAAAACAAAAATAGATTTGATTTCAATTTATGTGTATTATTTTTTCAAAAGGTTACTAAGTTGTTAGGACTTAAACATATTATGTTAATTAAATGAAACTGTGAGGTACATCTTTTGTCTTTTGGCCTAGAGGAATCTTGAAAATAAAATTACTGAGATACTAAGGGTGCCATAAACTGAGAACATTTGGAACATTCCTGTTAAGCATAGTTTCTTGTTGTTTATTTTTTGTTTTGCTCCACAAATTTAAAGAGAAAGCATGAGAAATTTAAAATAAAAATACTAGGAGAGCAAAGGAAAAAAGAGAAAGAAAAAATATGTCTCTAAAATATGAAGAAAAAGTGCTAAGAGAGTGGGAAGGACAGTGATTCAACACACTCAGTGACTGTGTATGTGTGGCTGGGTTGCATGTGCTCTATTGTGTGTGCAAGAGATGGCTAAAATAGAATGTACATAAGAACACTAGGCTATGAAAGACAGAGTGGATACACTGCATAGGTGTTCATTTTAATCATATTATCAATCATTATCCCCTAAGAAAAAAGGAGACATTGGAAAGGGATTGTGATTTAGATCTAAATATTCACTAGGAAAAAAAAATGATAGCTTGCACAGCAACGCGAATGTGCTTAATGCCACAAAGCTGAACCCTTTAAAATGGTTAAAATGTTAAATTTTATGTTACATATGTTTTACTACAATATAAAATAAGTGATGCTGTTATCCTAGGATCTTGCATGGTGTCTCATACAAAAACCTGCTCTATAATCGATAAATGCATACTGAGCAATGAATACCAGGATGATATCGCCATTTAACAACTCTTTAAAGAGAAAGTGGTTCACTAGTTGCCTGGAGTCAACTAGTGAAACTGCCCATTTGTTTGCTTGCAAGTTTTAGGCCTCAATTTATCATTTGACTATAGCTACTTCTTGCTAATTGCTCTTTAACACAGATCAGCATCCTGATATCTTTAATATTCTTTTAAATAGACTGGATTTCATTTCTTCTATGTGCACTCCCAAATATACACTTTCATAGCAAAAACAAAATGATACTGTGCGATTTTTTTTTTTTAAGTTGAGTTTTATGACACAGGAGCCTGACTTCTTTATGTATTCCATAATGTGTTTGGAAAGACATTCCAACTTACTTGTCCCTCTTCCAGTGTTCCTCCTCCCCACCACTGGAAGCCCCATCTCCAAGAAAAATCTTGCTTAGTCTCTCTTTTTTTTTTTTTTTTTTTTTGGAGACAGGGTCTTGCTCTGTCAACCAGGCTGGAGCTCAGTGGCACCATCTCAGCTCACTTCAACCTCCACCTCCTGGGTTCAAGTGATTCTCCTGCCTCAGCCTCCCGAGTAGCTGGGAATACATGTATGCATCACCACACCCAGCTAATTTTTGCATTTTTTAGTAGAGATGGGGTTTCAATATAGCATGATTCAAAAACAAACTGTATTCAAAATATTAATACTCTTTTAGGTATGTGAACTTTGTATTTGAACCCAACATTTGCAGCACACAAAATATCAATAAATATTGTTAAATGAATAAAGGTGCTTACTGTTGTATTTTTTCCAATTCTATGTCAAATTTAAAGAAACAGTTGAAAATACCCTTTGTGGTGAGAATAAGAAAATAAAATCCCATCCTTGCCTTACATGACTTCCATTGAAAGGATAGTCTCTTCAATAAATGGTGTTAGGTAAACTGGGTACTACATGCAAAAGAATGAAAATGGACTTTTATCTTACATCATGCATAAAAATCAACCCAAAATGGAATGAAAACTTAAATGTAAGACGTGAAACCATAAAACTCTTAGAAGAAAACATAGGGAATAAGCTTCTTGACATTGACTTTGGCAATGATTTTTTGAATATGACACTAACAGCTCAGGCATCACAAGCAGAAACAAACAGATGGGGCTACATCAAACTGTCCAAAAGAGGAAACAATCAACAAAATAAAAAGGTAATCTAGAGAACTGGAGAAAATATTTGCAAACCATATATCTGATAAGGGGTTAATATCCAAAATATAGGGCTGGGCATGGGGGCTCATGCCTGTAATCCCAGCACTTTGGGAGACCAAAGAGGGTGGAGTGCTTGAGTCCAGGAGTTTGAGACCAGTCTGGGAAACATGGAGAAACCCCAACTTTACAAAGAATACAAAAAATTAGCTGGGCATTGTGATGTGCCCTGTTGTCCCAGCTACCCAGGAGGCTGAGGTGGCAGGTTTGATTGAGCCCAGGAAGTCGAGGCTGCAGTGAGCTGTGACTGTGCACTGAACTCCTGCCTGGGCAACAGAGTGAGACCCTGTCTCAAAAAAAAAAAAAAAAAAAGAAAAAGAAAAGAAAAAAAATCCAAAATACATAAAGAACACAAATGAAACAATATCTCAAAGCAAATAAATAAAAACAATCTGATTTAAAAATGAGCAAAGGACCCTGAGTAGACATTTTTCCAAAGAAGACATGACAATGGCTAAAAAGTTTATGAAAAGGTGTTTAATATCAGAAATCATCAGAGACATCAAAACCACAATGAGATAGCCATCTCACACCTGTTAGTATGGCCATCATTAAAAAGATAAAAAAATAAGTGTTGGATGTGGCGAAAAGGAAAGGGAACACTGTATACTGTGGATGGGAATGTAAATTGGTACAAGTGCTATGGAAAACAGTATGGAGGTACCTCAAGAAATTAAAAAGAGAACTATAATTTGATCCAGCAACCCCACTACAGGGAAAATACACAAAGAAAATGAAGTCGGTACCTTGAAGAGATATCTGCACTCCTGTGTTCATTGCAGCATTATTTACAATAGTCAAAATATGAAAACAACCAATGTCTATCGACAGATGAATGGATTAAAAAATTGTGAGATACTATACACAATGGAACATTATTAAGACTTTAAAAGGGAGATCCTGCCATTTGCAACAACATGAAAAAACCTGAACGGCATTATGGTAAGTGAAATAAGCCAGACACAGAAAGAAAAATACTGCATAATCTCACTTATGTGGAATCTTAAAAGCTGAACTCATAGAAGCGGAGTAGAATAGTGGTTATCTGGAGGTGGAGAGATTGGCGAAATGAGGACATGTTAGCCGAAAGATATAAGGTCACAATTATACAAGATGACTAAACCTAGAGGTCTAATGTACAGCATGATGACTACAGTTAATAATATTGTAAGGTCTACTGAAAATTTGCTAAAAGAATAGGTTTCAGGTGTTCTTATTTTTTAAAACAATAAGTGTGTGAGGAGACAGACACATTAATTTGCTTCACTCTAGTAATCAATTCACTGTGTGTGTGTATATATATCAAAACATGTTGCACACTTGAATATATACAATTTTTATATAAAAATATTGGAAACACAGTTCTGAGGGAAAAGAGGTATTCATTTTTGACCTGGTGGGCTCAAGCTGTCCTGTGGCTTCTGTTTGTTTGCTTGCTTTTCTTATCTTAAGGAGAGCACTTTCATTTGCAGTGCTAGGAGCAGCTGCTTTGTAAATAACTCCCTGGAATTTTTTTTTCTTTTTTTCCAACCAAGCCAGTTATTGAGCAAATAGGCGCAGAATTGTGAAGACTGATGTTGCCCCAAGGCTCAGTCCTCACTGTGAACATCTGCCATTTCAAACACACAGATCAAGACTTCTTGTGTAGTATTTTGCTAAACAATGCCGTAAGCAAAACGCAAATAAAATTCTTTTCAATAGGATTTAGCATCTGCTTCCAGGCAGCTTAATGTATCAGCATACTAAAAGCACCAATTCTCCATCCTCTGTCTCTTTCCCCTCACCTAAAAGGTAGGAGAAATGTCAGCAAATAATCTTGAGTTAATTGGTAAAGCTCTTCTTCCCCCCCGCCCCCACCGGCCACACTCCTGCCCCAGTGAAAAATGACTTCATGCCTCCATATTACAAATCATATTGTGATGGTCAGATAACATTATAAAGCCTATGTCAAACTAAAATAGGCCTGATTATACCTCACAAGGAATACAAGATGAAAATAGCAGACATCTTTTAGCTATTGGATTATCAAAGTTAATTGTGAGCTGAAAATTCACAATTTTTACATTTCTTATGCTTCTCCCTTGTTAAAGTTACACTTGAGTTTTCAAATTACAGAAATTGTTACTGCTTAAGTAACAGAAAAGTTACTACTGGAGTTACACCTTACAGAAACAAATGTTGCAAATACTGCAGTTATAAGATATTTTAAAAAATGGAAATGTTTTTGTTTGTAATTCTTATAATTCTCATATTTTTAAGGTATAGAGTAGGATTTTTTTTTTTTTTTTTTGAGACAGAGTCTCACTCTATTGTCCTGGCTGGAGTGCATTGGCATGATCATGGCTCACTCCAGTCTCGACCTCCCCAGCCTCAGATGATCCTCCCACCTCAGCCTCCTGAGTTGCTGGGACTACAGGCATGCACCACCATGCCCAACTAATTTTTCTATTTTTTTGTAGAGACAGAGTTTCCCTATGTTGTACAGGCTGGTCTCAAACTCCTAGGCTCAACTGATACACCCTCTGAAATTGCTGAGATTATAGGCATAAGCCACCATACCCAACTGGGTAGGGTTTTTTTTGTTGTTTGTTTGTTATGTTTTTTAGCATCATTAATATTTTAGGGATCCAGTGTTCCTTAACCTTAAAGAGTTCACTTAGTTAGAATCTAGTGGGATAACGGAGGTTGTGAAAAAGCCAAAAGACAAAAAGCCATGATGGAAAAAAAGAAAAAATCCTATTGTCATAAGGAAATACTAACAGGGCTTTTGGGAGATCAATCAAGGGGAGAAAAATCCTGTTATGAAGATAAAGATTCACAGAGGAAGTTGTATTTGAGTTAGCCCTTGAAGGAGGTAAGGGATTTTGATAGGTGGAGATGGAGTGGGAAGGAGACAGACAATGGACAGGACACCACAGAAACAAAGTAACAGAAGAATCAAAGCCCAGAGGGTGTTTGGAAAAATACCTAGCCTGGAGTATGACACATAAGAAGAGCAATAATTGGGTGAAAAGCTAAGTTGGCTCTATATAGGAAGTAATGACCTTGAATGACAATCTGAGGAGGCTATTCAATTAAACATATTTAATTTTGTAGGTGAAAGTGGACCGCTGAAGGTTTTAAATTCAAGAATGGCATAATTAGGAAATTTAATCTCGCAATATTATGTAGATTGGATCAGAGAGGGGAGTGCTTAAAGAAGTGTTCATAAAAGTGGCTCCTTCAGAAGCCCAGGTGAATGGTAATGAAGAGACAATTCAGGTGGAGACAGTGTCCATATAAAGGAGAGTGTTACAACTATTGCATGAATATATGTATTAGTCTGCTGAGACTGTGATATAGTTCTGATGTTTGTCTCCACCCAAATCTCTTGTTGAATTGTATTCCCTGTTGTTGGAGGTGGGGCCTAGAGGGAGGTGACTGGATAATGGGGGCAGAGCTCTCATGGCTTGGTGCTGTCTTCATGATAGTGAGTTCTCACAAAATCCAGTCACTTAAAAGTGTGTGCCACCTCCTCCCGGCATTCTCCCTCTCCTTTTCCTCCCCACCCCGTCTCTCTTTCTGGCTTGCTCCTGCTTTCACCATGTGAAGTGCCTGCTCCTGCGTTGCTCTCCACCATGAGTGAAAGCCCCCTGAGGCCTCCCCAGAAGCTGATGCCAGCACTGTGTTTCCTGTATGGATTGCAGAACCATGAGCCTATTAAACTTATTTTTTTAATAAATTACCCAGTTTTGGGTATTTCTTTATAGCAATGTAAGAACAGCCTAACACATTGAACTGAAGAGTGGGGTGTTGCTATAAAGATACATGGAAATGTGGAAGCAGCTTTGGAACTGGGTAATGAGCTGAGGTTGAAAGAGTCTGGATGGCTCAGAAGAAGACAGAAAGATGAAGGAAACTTCGGAATTTTTTAGAGACTAGTTAAACTGTTGTGACCAAAATGCTGATAGTGATATGGACAGCAAAATCCAGGCTGATGAGGTCTCTGATGGAAATGAGGAACTTACTGGGAACTGGGGCAAAGGTCACACGTTTTATGTGTTAGCAAAGAGCTTGGCTGGATTGTGTCCAGACCCTAGGGATCTTTGGAAGTTTGAGCTTCACAGTGACTATACAGCGTATCTGGCAGATGAAATTTCTGAGCAGCAATACATTTAAGAGGTGCCCTGGCTGTTTCTAATAACCTACACTCAGAAGCAGGAGCAAAGAAAAGATTAAGAATTGGAATTTATACTTAAAAGGGAAGCACAGCATAAAAGTTTGGAAAATTTTCCATCTAACCATGTGGCAAAGAAAGAAAAAGCTTTTTTTGAGAGAGGAATTCAAGCAGGCTGTGGAACAACCACTTGCTAGAGAAATTTGCATAACGAAACCCCACCAAGTGCTCATAGCCAAGACAATGGGAAAAAGGCCTTGAAGGCATTTCAGAGACCTTCATGGCAGCCCCTCCCATCATAGGCCCAGAGGCCTAGGAGGGAAGAATGTTTTTGCGGGCCAGGTCCAGGGCCGCACTGCCCCGCACAGCCTCAGGATACTGTACTGCATTGGAAGCTCTGGCTGCAGCCTCTGCTCAAAGGACCCCAGACACTGTTGTGCCACTGCTCTGGAGAGCACAAACTGCTGTAAGTCTTGGCAGCCTCCATGTGTTGTTAAGCCTGCGGATGCATGGAGTGCAAGAGTGAATGAGGCTTGGCACCTTCCATGTAGATTTCAAAGGATGTATGGAAAAGCCTGGATGCCCAGGCAGAAGCCTGCTGCAGGGGCAGAGCCCCAACAGAGAACCTCTACTACGGTAGTGCCAAGGGGAAATGTGAAGTTGGAACCCTCACATCTGGTCTCCACTGGGGCACTCCCTAGTGGAGCTGTGAGAAGGGGGTCACCACCCTCCAGACCTCAGACCAACAGCTTGTATCCTGCACCTGGAAAAGCTGCAGGCACTCAACAACCTGTGAGAGCAGCTGAGGAGTATGGGGAGGATGCACCCTGCAAAGCTAAAAGGACAGAGCTAACCAAGGCCTTAGGAGCCCCCTCATTGTACCAGTGTGCTGTGGATGTAAGACATGGAGTCAAAAGATATTATTTTGGAGCTTTAAAGTTTAATAACTGTCCTGCTAGGTTTTGAACTTGCGTGGGGCCTTTAGTCCCTTTCTTTTGGCCAATTTCTTCCTTTTGGAATATCAATGTTTACCCAGTGCCTATACCCCCATTGTATATTGGGAGTAAATAACTCTTTCTGATTTTACATGCTTGTAGATCGAAGGGATTTGCCTTGTTTCAAATGAGGCTTTGGACTTTTGAATTAATGCTGGAATGAGTTAAGACATTGGGGGACCATTGGGAAGTCATGACTGTATTTTGCAATGTGAGAAGGACATGAGATTTGGAAAGGGCCAGGTGCAAGATGATATAGTTTTCATATTTGTCCCCACCCAATTCTCATGTTGAATTGTAATCCCCAGTGCTGGAGGTGGGGCCTAGTAGGAGGGGTTTGGATTATGGAGGTGATCCCTCATGGCTTGGTGCTGTTTTGTGATAGTGAGTTCTCATGACATCTGGTCATTTAAGAGAGTGTGGAGCCTCCCATTCTACTCTCTCTTTCTCTCTTGTTATCTCCATTGCTTGCTCCTGCTTTGACTATGTGAAGTGCCCACTCCTGCTTTGCTTTCTGCCAGGAGAAAAAGCTCCCTGAGTCCTCCCCATAAGCTGATGCCAGCACTATGTTTCCTGTATAGCCTGCAGAACTGTGAGCCAATTAAACATCTTTTCTTTGTAAATTATCCAGTCCCATGTATTTCTTTATAGCAATGCAAGAGAATGGCCTAATATAGTCTAACATAACAAAATGCCCTAGACTATGTGGCTTATACAACAGATATTTACTTTTTCACAGTTCTGGAGGTTGGAGGGGTGAGATCAAGTGCCAACATGGTCAGGTTCTGGTGAGGGCTATAATCCTGGCTTGTAGACAGCCACATTCTCACTATGTCCTCACATGGTGGAGAAAGAAAGACACGAAGATGGGTGGGGAAATTTAGAGAACTCTATTTTCCTCTTCTTATGAGGCCACCAACCCTACTGGATTAGGGCCCCACTCTGATGACTTTGTTTAACCTTAATTACCTGCTACAAGCCCTATTTTTAAACAGTCACACTGGCACTTAGAACTTCAACATATGGATGGGGTGGGACACAACTCAGTCTATAACAGTATTTACAGTCCATACAGAATTTAGGGATTAAAGCCAGGCATAGTGGCTCACACCTCTAATCCCAGCACTTTGGGAGACCAAGGCAGAAGACTGCTTGAGGCCAGGAGTTTGAAACCAGCATAAGCAACATAGAGAGACTGCTACAAAAACAATTTTTTTTTTTTTTAAATTAGCCAGGCATGGTAGTGCACACCTGTAGTCCTAGCTACTGGGGAGGCTGAAGCCAGAGGCATATAAGGTTACAGTGAGCTATGATTGCACCACTGAAATCCACCCTTGGCAACAGAGTCCCTGTCTCACACACACAAAAAAAGAATTTAAGGATTCATTGGCCAGGAAAGGCACAGGATGAAGAAAGGAGCCAAGAGAATTTTGAGAGTGTAAGAAAAACAGACTCCCAGGACATTCTTAGAAACAGGAAAGCCTGAAGGGAGATCAAGTTGCTGGGTAAAAGTAGAGGATAATGGGCTTTATTAGACACATTAAGTGTGAGTTTCTGGCAGGATAATAAAGGAAAGGTATTCATCAGGCAACTGACCTATTCATGGAGGGTATGATTTTATGTGATATGCAAAGGAATAAAAACTCAATATCTAAACAAAACAATAAAGGAGTTAAATTTGTGGTGATATAATTAGGCAAAATATACCAATATAGGGTTTTAGGGTCAAAGGTACATTTTCCAAAACATAGAATTAAGTTGTCTAGACAGCTCATATTATTGTATATTTAATCACGCTTTGCCTTGACAGGTAGATATAACATTAATAGAGTGCTGGCTATGTGTAAGCCCATATCATTCTTAATGAATGCCATATCCTGCCTGCCCAGACTGTGGGCTGCTCTGGGTCAATGACCCAGCAAATCTATGTTTGTATTCCAAGCCCTTAGTGTGGTATACAGCACAAAGTCAGGAATCTATAAATGTGGAATGACTCACTCCCTGGAAAAAGAGGCTGAGTCATGAGCACTCCAACTAATTTCACCTCTAGACATTGTATTATTCATATAAAACATCATAGGAAGCGAGGCACGAGGTAAGGCTCTTAATGGAATGTTCTGTACTCTGACATGTTTGCTGTATCTGCCATAACAATGCTGGAAAAGAAAGTTAAGGCTAAAGAAGGCCAGTTACATGCTGGGAAATTGAAACTATTTCACCCATTTGCTGTCACAACACTGAACATAAAATGACTAGGTGATGCAGTAACTAGAAATAAATGAGTATCAATTGAAAATGAAGAACTTTCAAATGTCTAAATCATGTAATTTGTTTTATGAAGGCTAGAGTACCATTCTAATACAAAACAACAATTATAGGAAATGAGCATTAAGTGTTTAATATAACTCAATCATTCTACAAAGTTTGTCAGATGCATTATTGATTTAATCCTCACAAAGACCAAACACAGCAGATACTATTTTTATTCCCAGGAGAAAACTAAGATTATAAAGATTGAATATCCAGTACCTTTCTGTTTGTTAGTTTTCCTTCTGACAGTCAGGTCCCTCTTCTGCAGGTCTGCTGGAGTTTGCTGGAGGTCCACTCCAGACCCTCTTTGCCTGGGTATCACCAGCAGAGGCTGCAGGACAGTAAAGATTGCTGACTGCTCCTTCCTCTGGAAGGTTTGTCCCAGAGGGACACCCGCCAGATGCCAGCCGAAGCTCTCCTGCATGAGATGTCTGTTGTCCCCTGCTGGGAGGTATCTCCCCGTTAGGAGGCACGGGGGTCAGGGACCCACCTGAGGAGGCAGTCTGTCCCTTGGCAGGGCTCGAGCACTGTGCTGGGAGATCTGCTGCTCTCTTCAGAGCTGGCAGGCAGGAATGTTTAAGTCAGCTGAAGCTGTACCCACATCCCTCCCTTCCCCCAGGTGCTCTGTCACAGGGAGATGGGAGTTTTATCCACAAGCCCCTGACTAGGGCTGCTGACTTTCTTTCAGAGATGCCCTGTCCAGAGAGGAGGAATCTACAGAGGCAGTCTGGCTACAGTGGCTTTGCGGCGCTGTGCTGGGCTCCGCCCAGTCCAAACTTCGGGCAGCTTTGTTTATCAGTCTTTTATTAAGGCAAAGAAATAACAAAAATCACAGATAAGGTGGAATATATACATATATATGGCCAGCACATATTATTTTTTCATCTTTTGTTTTTAAGTTTAGAGCACTGACGGATTTTCCTACCTATATAATTCTCTAAGGAGTTCTGGCATATTCAAATTCAGGCAGAAACAACAGGGGAAAACACGCTTTGAAGAAACTTGAAAACCAATGATAAATTTTTGAAATGAAAATATCTCAATCTCTTTTAGTTCTTTCTGTGTTTTCAGTGGGACAAAAACTTTGGAAGGTGGCAATATTTATTTATTTGTTTTTTAAAGTGAAAGCAAGTCTATTAAGAAAGTAAAGGAATAAAGAATGGCTACTCCATAGGCATAGCAGCCCTGAGGGCTGTTGGTTGTCCATTTTTATGGTTATTTCTCGATTATATCCTAACAAGGGGTAAATTATTCATGCCTCACCTTTTTAGACCATATAGGGTAACTTCATGACATTGCCATGGGATTTGTAAACAGTCATGGTGCTGGTAGGACTATAGCAGTGAGGATGACCAAAGGTCACTCTCATAACCATCTTGATTTCGGTGGGATTTAGCTGGCTTTTTTTTTTTTTTAAATTATACTTTAAGTTTTGGGATACCTGGGCAGAACATGCAGGTTTGTTACATAGGTATACATGGACCACGGTGGTTTGCTGCACCCATCAAACAGTCATCTACATTAGGTATTTCTCCTAATGGTATCCCTCTCCTTGCCCCCACCTCCCCGACAGGCCCCAGTGTGTGATGTTCCCTGCCCTGTGCCCATGTTCTCATTGTTCAACTCTCACTTATCAGTGAGAATGTGTGGTGTTTAGTTTTCTGTTCCTTTGTTAGTTTGCTGAGAATGATGGTTTCCAACTTCATCTATGACCCTGCAAAGGACATGAACTTGTCTTTTTTTATGGCTGCATAATATTCCATGGTGTATGTATGCCAAATCTTCTTTATCCAGTCTATCATTGATGGGCATTTAGGTTGGTTCCAAGTCTTTGCTATTGTGAAGAGTGCTGCCATAAACATACATGTGCATGTGTCTTTATAGTAGAATGATTTGTAATCCTTTGGGTATATACCCAGTAATGGGATTGCTGGGTCAAATGGTATTTCTGGTTCTAGATCATTGAGGAATCGTCATACTGTCTTTCATAATGGTTGAACTAATTTACACTCCCACCAATAGTGTAAAAGCATTCCTATTTCTTTATATCCTCTCCAGCATCTATTGTTTCCTGACTTTTTAATAATCACCATTCTAACTGGTGTGAGATGGTATCTCATTGTGGTTTTGATTGGCTTTTCTCTAATGACCAGTGATGATGAGCTTTTCTTCATATGTTTGTTGGTCACATAAATGTCTTACTTTGAGAAGTGTCTGTTCATATCCTTTGCCCACTTTTTGGTGGGGTTATCTTTTTCTTGTGAATTTGTATAAGTTCCTTGTAGATTCTGGATATTAGCCCTTTGTCAGATAGATAGATAGCGAACATTTTCTCCCATTCTATAGGTTGCTTGTTCACTCTGATGATAGTTTCTTTTGCTGTGCAGAAGCTCTTTAGTTTCATTAGATTGCATTTGTCAATTTTGGCTTTTGTTGCCATTGCTTTTGGCGTTTTAGTCATGAAGTCTTTGTCCATGCCTATGTCCTGAATGGTATTCCCTAGGTTTTCTTCTAGGGTTTTTATGGTTCTAGGTATTATGTTTAAATCTTTAATCCATCTTGCATTAATTTTTGTATACATTTGTAAGGAAGGGGTCTAGTTTCAGTTGTCTGCATATGGCTAGCCAGTTTTCCCAACACCATTTATTAAATAGGGAATCCTTTCCCCATTGCTTGTTTTTGTCAGGTTTGTCAAAGATCAGGTGGTTGTAGTGTGTGGCATTATTTCTGAGGCCTCTGTTCTGTTCCATTGGTCTATGTACCTGTTTTGGTACCAGTACCATAATATTTTGGTTAACGTAGCCTTGTAGTATAGTTTGAAATCAGGTAGCGTGATGCCTCCAGCTTTGCTCTTTTTGCTTAGGATTGTCTTGGCTATACAGGATCTTTTTTGGTTCCATATGAAATTTAAAGTAGCTTTTTCCTAATTCTGCGAAGAAAGTCAATGGTAGCTTGATGGGAATAGCATTGAATCTATATATTACTTTGGGCAGTATGGCCATTTTCACGATATCGTTTCTTCCCACCCATCAGCATGGAATGTTTTTCCATTTGTGTGTGACCTCTTCTATTTCCTTAAGCAGTGGTTTGTAGTTCTCCTTGAAGAGGTCCTTCACATCCTTGTAAGCTTTATTCCTAGGTATTTTATTTTCTTTATAGCAATTGTGAATGGGAGTTTGCTCAAGATTTGGCCCTGTGTCTGTCTATTATTGGTGTATAGGAATGCTTGTGATTTTTGCACATTAATTTTGTATCCTGAGACTTTGTTGAAGTTGCTTATCAGCTTACGGAGATTTTGGGCCTGACAATGGTGTTTTCTAAATATAGAATTATGTCATCTGCAAACAGAGATAATTTGACTTCCTCTATTCTTATGTGAATACCCTTTATTTCTTTCTCTTGCCTGACTGCTCTGGCCAGAACTTCTAATACTATGTTAAATAGGAGTGGTGAGAGAGGGCATCCTTTTCTTGTGCCAGTTTTCAAACGGAATACTTCCAGCTTTTGCCCATTCAGTGTGACACTGGCTGTGGCTTTGACATAAATAGCTCTTATTATTTTGAGATATGTTCCATCAATACCTAGTTTATTGAGTGCTTTTAGCATGAAGGGGTTTTGAATTTTATCAAAGGCCTTTTCTGCATCCATTGAGATAATCATGTGTTTTTTGTCATTGGTTTTGTTTATGTGATGGATTGCATTTATTGATTTGCATATGTTGAACCAGCCTTGCATCCAAGGGATGAAGCCGACTTGATCATAGTCGATAAGTTTTTGATGTGCTGCTGGATTTGGTTTGCCAGTATTTATTGAGGATTTTTGCATCAATGTTCATCAGGGATATTGGGCTGAAATTTTCTTTTTTAGTTGTGTCTCTGCCAGATTTTGGTATCAGGATGATGCTGGCCTCATAAAATGAGTTAGTAAGGAGTCCCTCTTTTTTTATTGTTTGGAATAGTTTCAGAAGGAATAGTACCAGCTCCTCTTTGTACCTCTGGTAGAAGTCAGCTGCAAATCCATCTGATCCTAGGTTTTTTTTGGTTGGTAGGCTATTAATTACTGCCTCAATTTCAGAACTTGTTATTGGTCTATTCAGGGATTCAACTTCTTCCTGGTTTAGTCTTGGGAGGGTGTATATTTCCAGAAATGTATCCATTTCTTCTAGATTGTCTAGTTTATTTGTGTAGAGGTGTTTTATAGTATTCTCTGATGGTAGTCTGTATTTCTGTGGGATCAGCGGTGATCTCCCCTTTATCAATTTTTATTGTGTCTATTTGATTCTTCTCTCTTCTTTATTAGTCTGGCTAGTGGTCTACCTATTTTGTTAATCTTTTCAAAAAAACTAGCTCCTGGATTCATTGATTTTTTTGAAGGGTGTTTCATGTCTCTATCTCCTTCAGTTCTGCTCTGATCTTAGTTATTTCTTGTCTTCTGCTAGCTTTTGAATTTGTTTGCTCTTGCTTCTCTAGTTCTTTTAATTGTGATGTTAGGGTGTCAATTTTAGATCTTTCCCACTTTGTCCCGTGGGCATTTTAGTGCTATAAATTTACCTCTAAACACTGCTTTAGCTGTGTCTCAGAGATTCTGGTACATTGTGTCTTTGTTCTCATTAATTTCAAAGAACTTATTGATTTCTGCCTTAATTTTGTTATCTACCCAGTAGTCATTTAGGAGCAGGTTGTTTGGTTTCCCTGTAGTTGTGCAGTTTTGAGTGAGTTTCTTAATCCTGAGTTCTAATCTGATCGCACTGTGGTCTGAGAGACTGTTATGATTTGTGTTCTTTTGCACTTGCTGAGGAGTGTTTTACTTCCAATTATGTGGTTGATTTTAGAATAAGTGCTATGTGGTGCTGAGAAGAATGTATATTTGGTTGATTTGGGGTGGAGAGTTCTATAGATGTCTATTGGGTCTGCTTGGTCCAGAGCTGAGTCCAAGTCCTGAATATCCTTGTTAATTTTCTGTCTCCTTGATCTGTCTTATTTGACAATGCGGTGTTAAAGTCTCCAACTATTATTGTGTGGGAGTCTAAGTCTCTTTGTAGGTCTCTAAGAACCTGCTTTATAAATCTAAGTGCTCCTGTATTGGGTGCATATATATTTAGGATAGTTAGCTCTTCTTGTTGCAGTGATCTCTTTACCATTATGTAATGCCCTTCTTTGTCTTTTTTGATCTTTGTTGGTTTAAAGTCTGTTTTATCAGAGACTAGGATTGCCAGCCCTGCTTTTTTTCTGCTTTCCATTTACTTGGTAAATCTTCCTCCATCCCTTTATTTTGAGCCCATGTGTGTCTTTGCACATGAGATGGGTCTCCTGAATGCAGCACACCAGTGGGTCTTGACTCTTTTAACCAATTTGCCAGTCTGTGCCTTTTAATTGGGGCATTTAGCCCATTTACACTTAAGGTTCATATTGTTATGTGTGAATTTGATTTCCATCATTATGATGCTAGCTGGTTATTTTGGCCATTAGTTGATGCAGTTTCTTCATAGTGTTGATGGTGTTTACATTTGGCTTGTTTTTGCAGTGTCTGGTACCAGTTTTTCCTTGCCACATTTAGTGCTTCCATCAGGAGCTCTTTAAGGCAGGCCTGGTGATGACAAAATCCCTCAGCATTTGCTTGTCTGTAAAGGATTTTATTTCTTCTTTGTTTATGAAGCTTAGTTTGGCTGGATATGAAATTCTGGGTTGAAAATTATTTCCTTTAAGAATGTTGAATATTTTCCCCCACTGTCTTCTGGCTTGTAGGGTTTCTACAGGGACATCTGCTGTGTCTGATGGGCTTCCCTTTGTGGGTAACCCAACCTTTATCTCTGGCTGCCCTTAACATTTTTTCCTTCATTTCAATCTTGGTGAATATAATGATTATGTGTCTTGGGGTTGCTCTTCTTAAGGAGTATCTCTGTGGTGTTCTCTGTATTTCCTGAATTTGATGTTGGCCTGTCTTGCTAGGTTGGGGAAGTTCTCCTGGATAATATCCTGAAGTGTGTTTTCCATCTTGGTTCCATTCTCCCCATCACTTTCAGATACACCAATCAATTGTAGGTTTGGCCTTTTCACATAGTCCCATATTTCTTGGACACTTTGTTCATTCCTTTTTATTATTTTTTCTCTAATCTTGTCTTCATGCTTTATTTCATTAAATTGATCTTCAATCTCTGATATCCTTTCTTCCACTTGATCGATTTGGCTATTGATACTTGTGTGTGCTTCATGAAGTTCTCGTGCTGTGTTTTTCAGCTCCATCAGGTCATTTCTTTTCTTCTCTTAACTGGTTATTCTAGTTAGCAATTCCTCTAACCTTTTATCAAGGTTCTTGGCTTCCTTTCATTGGGTTAGAACATGCTCCTTTAGCTCAGAGGAGTTTGCTATTACCCACCTTCTGAAGCCTACTTCTGTCATTTCATCATACTCATTCTCCATCCAGTTTTGTTCCCTTGCTGGCAAGGAGTTATGATTCTTTGGTGGAGAAGAAGCGTTCTGGTATTTGGAATGTTCAGCTTTTTTGCACTGTTGTTTTCCTCATCTTTGTGGATTATCTACCTTTGGTCTTTGCTGTTGGTGACCTTCAGATGGAGTTTTTGCTTGGTTGTCCTTTTTGTTGATGTTGAGGCTATTCCTTTCTGTTTGTTAGTTTTCCTTCTGACAGTCAGGTCCCTCTTCTGCAGGTCTGCTGGAGTTTGCTGGAGGTCCACTCCAGATCCTGTTTGCCTGGGTATCACCAGCAAAGGTTGAAGGACAGTAAAGATTGCTGACTGCTCCTTTCTCTGGAAGCTTTGTCCCAGAGGGACACCCACCAGATGCCAGCCAGAGCTCTCCTGTATGAGGTGTCTGTCATCCCCTGCTGGGAGATATCTCCCCGTTAGGAGGCACGGGGGTCAGGGACCCACTTGAGGAGGCAGTCTGTCCCTTAGCAGAGCTCAAGCATTGTGCTGGGAGATCTGCTGCTCTCTTCAGAGCTGGCAGGCAGGAATGTTTAAGTCGGCTGAAGCTGTACCCACATCCCCTCCTTCCCCCAGGTGCTCTATTGCAGGGAGATGGGAGTTTGATTTATAAGCCCCTGACTGGGGCTGCTGCCTTTCTTTCAGAGATGCCCTGGCTAGAGAGGAGGAATCTAGAGAGGCAGTCTGGCTACAGCAGCTTTTTGGCGCTGTGGTGGGCTGCGCCCAGTCCAAACTGCCTGGCAGCTTTGTTTACACTGTGAGGGGAAAGCCACCTACTCAAACCTCAGTAATGGCAGACGCCTCTCCCCACACCAAGCTCGAGCGTCCCAGGTTGATTTCAGACTGCTGTGCTGGCAGCAAGAATTTCAAGCCAGCGGATCTTAGCTTGCTGGATTCTGTGGGGGTGGGATCCACTGAGCTAGACCACTTGACTCCCTGGCTTCAGCCCCCTTTCCAGGGGAGTGAATGGTTCTGTCTCACTGGCCTTCCAGGTGCCACTGGGGTATGAAAAAAAAAACTCCTGCAGCTAGTTCAGTGTCTGCCCAAACGACTGTTCAGTTTTGTGCTTGAAACCCAGGGCCTTTGTGGTGTAGGCACCCGCGGCAACATCCTGGTCTACAGGTTGCGAAAACCATGGGAAAAGCATAGTATGTGAGCCAGATAGCTCCGTCTCTCACGGCACAGTCCCTTAGGGCTTCCCTTGGCTAGGGGAAGGAGTTCCCTGACCCCTTGTGCTTCATGGGTGAGCGACACCCCACCCTGCTTCTGCTCGCCCTCCGTGGGCTGTGCCCACTGTCTAACCAGTCCCATTGAGATGAACCAGGTACCTCAGTTGGAAATGCAGAAATCACACACCTTCTGCGTTGGTCTCTCTGAGAGACACAGACTGGAGCTGTTCCTACTTGGCCATCTTGCCTAGGAATCCAGCAATATTTATTTTTTAAAGAAACTTGTTGCCATTACCTCAAAGATGTATGGCAAAAAGTTCTTACATATTCCCAACCAAGTTCCTTTTGCTTTTCCTTCTTTTTAATTTTTATTTTATCAATGTTAGGTATATAAATAGTTTAAGAGGTTACCCTACTCAAGGTTTATGATAAAAACAGCAATAAGAAGTATGAGTTATTTGAAAGTTAAAATGCATCTGAATAACACTGTATTTATGTGGATAATGAAGTAATAGAGTTGAGTGATGAATCTGCAAAAGCCCCTAAGCTTATTTTTATCCATTTATTCAATCATTTGTCTTCAAAGTCTGAGTTTTTCCTTGAAATGCTTTTATGGTTAACTGAATGCATTATTAATTATTTGTTGAAAATCTTTCATGGAACATCTTCTCATTAATACTCAGATTTACAACTGAACTTTGTAAACATGTAGGATATACCTGAGGCACATGTCAGGCAGGCAGCTGTGTCTAACATTGGGGTGCTTTTAAGATTAATACCACAACCTAGATTTTCTCCAATTTGCAAAGTACACATCCTCCTAGGTCTACCAAACCATCATTTTGTCATCTGAGTGAAACCTGAATTTCAAAGGAATGTACAGCTATAGGCAATCCTTGACAATAAAGTAAATCTGTTCCCCAAAGCTCTAATTTCCTGAAAAATTTGGCAATGCACTACTAATAAGTCAAAACAGAGCATTCCACAGATTTCTGGACCCACTTCTCTGAGTCAGAGGCTTTCTCTCGGGTGAGTCCAGGTGTATGTAATTCCTTCTGTGTTGCTGTTATAAGTAAAGTTCTGCATAATTTAATAAATAAAATTGCAAATCCCCAAAAGAGGTATATGAGAATTGACTTCAGACCTATTTATTATAAAGTATATTTTCATCCATTTTAATATTACTATTGCATTTCATGTTACATACAAGGGACCAAAAAACGGTCAGAATTCTAATGGAATCTATACACTACAAAAGGAAATTCCATGTCTGGAACAAATGTAGCTGCAGCAAAAGTTAGGGTTTCCCATAAGTCTGAAAATATTAATCTATGACACAGATCTGCTGTTAATCCATGTTACATATTAAGTACTTCCTCAGATTCCATTATCTTTCAACTGTACTAATCAAGAGTTAATGCTTTAATTTTCCCCCGAAGTAGCACTGGAGCAGAAAGTATTACATTGGAATGAAAATAGCTTAAATCAACTTACATTTTCCCGTATAATTCACATATAAACAATCTTATATTTGTAATTTTTCAATAACATATTTAAAACCACAAGCAAAACATTATAAATGATGGTTTAATTTCTAATCTGACCAATTTCATCTTTAGTATAATTGAAGTGGTGCTGAACACCTAAATAGAATGTTTACAGCCTGACTGTGAACCAAGACATATCTGCATCTTTATTCTACTGTAAGACAGTTTTCCCTAGGCTGAGTGTGGTGGCTCATGCCTGTAATCCCAGCACTTTGGGAGGCTGAGGCGGGTGGATCAGGAGGTCAGGAGATCAAGACCATCCTGGCCAATATGGAGAAACCCCATCTCTACTAAAATACAAAAAACTATCTGGGCATGGTGGCGCACTCCTGTAGTCCCAGCTACTCAGGAGGCTGAGGCAGGGGAAACGCTTGAACCTGGGAGGCAGAGGTTGCAGTGAGCTGAGATCGCACAACTGCACTCCAGCCTGGTGACAGAGCAAGACTCCATAAAAAAAAAAAATAATAATAAAATAAAAAAAAAGATTTCCCAAGCAAATAGAATATACAAGGAAGTTAGGTTAGTTATTCATTCTTTTAACTAATGTTTTTTGAAGACGTGCTTCAGGGCAAGGCAGACACTTTTCTAGGAACTGGTATATAATGGTGGTGAAGAAGTTGTCAACAAGGTTCCTGCACTTTTGAAGCTTACAGTCCTATAGTGGAACATAAATACTTAAGAGAATGATGACTGCTATGAAGAAGATAAAGCAGGGTATGAGGTTAGAGAAAATGGTAGTTGGGAGCTTTCTCCACCCCCAATTTAAGCAACAAGAAAGAAGCAGAAGCTGAAAAGACATCTATCATAGCAAGAAAGCTAGGCCCTAACCTTCTGCCTTTTCAGAAGGGAACATTTCCAACTAACAGATCCCTGATCTACAACTGTTCAGCCACAGATTAATCATAGGAGTGTTAAGTTAGAAAGTGCAAATGACAAATTCATGTGAATTTTGAATGTGCACAAAAATATTTGGAGACTAGTGTGGGGTTATAGTAGCAGTGTTGGTGCCAACACTAAAACTAACAGCTTATATCTGTTGGTCTTCTAGTTCTTGCACATATAAAGTCTTGCTTAGTTCTGTAAGCAAACATACCTCTGTTGGCCTAGATTTATCTGGCTCTGATTCATCAGCATGACACCTGCTTCCCAACGACAGGTAATCTTTGGTTATGGGCTATCCTCAATTGTTTGCTTGACAAAGTTTCAAATGTCATGCAGAAGAAAACAATCCAGAAATAAAGGAAAAGAAATGACCTAATTTTTGAAATCCCCATTCAATAAAATGTTTTGAATAATAACATGTGTTTTATTTCCAAATTTCTGACACAGTAAAAAAAGTTATAGGAGGTGGGGCTTATAATCCACCCCTAATGAATTGATTAACTCTTCTTGTTTGAGCCAAGTACAAAATTATTTAAAATACAGCACTGATTAAATTCCTGTTGGTACATAAATCTTCAAACAGTTAACAGAGAGGGAAATAAGCTTTGACAGCAGTCAGGTACCACCAAAACGCTGCCCAATGTGACTCACATGAAGACAGTTAGAATCAGTCTGTACAGCAGGTCAGCCTGTCACTTCTAGGAGGACTCAGCACTTGATGAATCTAGTGCCACAGCAAAGAAACTATAGACACGCTCCAGCAGTTACAGAAAGTTAACAGGCCTCTCCCTGTCTGTAATGAGCAGCCCAATTACTAACTTCGGTTGTGTGTCTGCCACAGTTGCAGACATGGTGCACAACTGCTATCGCGTTTCCATTGGCCTGATTTCAGTGTGCCTTTGGGATCAGAGATAGCACATTTAAGTTCTTTAAGAAGATTTCTTTTTTCACTATTGCTACTAGTTGACAATGGACATTTAAATAATTGAGGAGGCCTTATTTTCTAGCCAATCTCAAATCAAGAAGGCCAGGTTATTTAAAAGGCAGAATAAAAGCACAAAATAAGTATTTGCTGACTTGCAGTAATTTGCCCCCAAGCAAATTCATCGAGAAAGATAAGTTTGTTTGTTTGTTTGTTTTTGAGATGGAATCTTGCTCTGTTGCCCAGGCTAGAGTGCAATGGTGCAATCTCGGCTCACTGCAACCTCCACCTCCTGGGTTCAAGCGATTCTCCTGCCTCAGCCTCCTGAGTAGCTGGGAATACAGGTGCCTGCAACCGCGCCAGGCTAATGTTTGTATTCTTAGTAGAGACAGGGTTTCATCATCTTGGCCAGGCTGGTCTCGAACTGCTGACCTGGTGATTGACCCGCCTTGGCCTCCCAAAGTGCTGGGATTACAGGCGTGAGCCACTGCGCCTGGCCATCAAATACATTTTCTTCGACTTCCTGGTGGTGAAATATAAACCACCAACCACCTACCAGTAAACTTTCAGTGCTGTAAAAAGTCAGTCTGTGCCCTTCTACTGCACTCAGGGGCAAGTCAATTTACTAAGTGAACACACATGGCCCTCACAAGCTAAAAGTCATTTTTTTCAAATGCAAATGCATTTTCTTTATACTGTTGTTAGAAGAAATAGAGGAGGTAAAGATTTTTACTTCTATTTTTAAAAAAAGAAATCAAGCTTAAGGAAGTTCAGGAATGTTCTAGGGTTGTCTAACATATCAGAAGTTCAGTGAGATACAGCTCCCAGCTCCCTGCAGAGATGATAACCTGGGTAAAGCTAAAGGAACTGGCAGAAAATGGATTCAAATCAATCCTCTGGAGGTGCTCTGAGGCCTCTAAGAAAATTTCTCCCAGCTGTCACCCACCTTTCCTGGCTCCATGTGTTCCATTTAATCTTCCCCATGATGAAAGGATGGATAAAAGTAAATGGTGTGTGCTCTTTTAAGGCAAAAGATGCTCATGTGACTTGAAAATTTTTCCAAAAACTAACACAAACTCTGGCATTGTCACAAGCAAAACTGAACAGTAAATTATTACACTTTTGCCTCCAATTTCAAAAATCATCTTTCTTGTAGATAAACAAGACCCGTAATAGGTAGACTGTACTGACAAAATACAGTAAGGAATTTTAAAAACATCTTTTATAAAAATTAAATTAAAAAATTTTTAAGAGATGGAGTCTCGCTCCATCAGCCAGGCTGGAGTGTGGTGGCACAATCATAGCTTAGTGCAGCCTCAAACTCGTAGGCTCAAGGGATCCTCCAGCCTCAGCTTCTTGACTAGCTGGGTCTACAGGCACAGGCCACCATCACTGGCTAATTTGTTTTATTTTTCTAGAGACAAGGTCTTATTGTGTTGTCCAGGTTAAATACCTTTTTTTAAACAAAGGGTAATTGTACCATTGAATCTAGGTATCAGGACCAGTAATAAAATAAACATTAAAACAAGGTACAATTTATAACACTCACATTCTTCTCTTCTTTCAGACATTTCATTTTTCTGTATTCACAAATTATCTTTGATCAACATGTATTACAGCCAATAATGAAAGTATAAGCAAACATAATTTGTTTCTCTGTGGTGGCTGCACAAAATTCACGTTAAGAAAATATTTCTTAAAAGCAGAATTTCAGATCATGTTTACAGTCATTAGTGTTGTATGAATAATCTAGACTTAGCAAAGCCCTGAGGACAATTTCAGGACTTCAGTTCTAAACTCAGTCCTTTGTTAACATAAAATGTCATGTTCTAAAAAAGATACTAAAATCTACATCGCCCTAATCAATAGGACAGCTGTAGGAATGACAAGATAAAATGCGGTATGTTTAAGGCTGTAATATTTCATAAAAACAGGCAATGATTCTGTAAAATGCAGAGTTCATTTAAACGGACCACTATCATGTAGCATATTAGTATTCAGATTTATTTACTATAAATATTGTTTAATCTTACAGAAACAGGCAAAAATTCAAGGTAGCTGGTAGAATGGAAAGAGCCCAGGCCATGTGTTTGAATCCTAAGACTTTTTTCTATCAGTTAGTGTTTAAATATGTCTGAGTCTCAGTTTTTTCATCATTAGAATGGGGGTAATAATTTCCCAGAGTTCTTTGAGATAATGAGATAATGTGTGTTAAGAGCCTATCAGAAAGTTTGGTATAAAATGGGGGTTTAATTCTTCATTCAATAATATGTTTGCAAAAATCTGTTCACTTCCTATGACCAACAATATATCAACCTGAATACATATTGCCACGTGTCAAAGGGGAAAGGACTGACATAGTTTTTAGAGAGGCTGACTCTGACAGGTTAAAATGTATTAACACTGAAGTCAATGCTGCTGACATTGGATTTCTGATGGTGACATTATTTCACTGAATTTTAACCTTAATTCTCACGATGACTATGAGTTTTTTTTTTTAATCAGCACAGTTAACTTACTGACAGTCACTTATGCAAACATTTTTTCATGTCTATATTGTGTAATGTTGGATATCTATATGGTATGAGATAGAAAGCAAGCATAGCACTCTGCCCTCAGAGAGTTACCATTTAGTAACAGAGCTAAGACACATGATCAGTCTCTACAACAGAACTACAAATAATACTTTTTAAGTATGAATAGTGAAGTGTCAACACTGATTCTACTGCTGTCTTTGAGATTTCGGTCTAATCACCCCAGCCTTTCTTAGTGTGCATTCTCTTCTAAGATGTTCTACTTAAAAAAGAAAGAAGTTCCACAGTAAAATAAATGTATACATACATATAGGAATACATTATTCCGAAATAAATGAAGAGAATGCTCATGTATTTTAACTCACAAATAACTGTAACATCATCAACTCCATATGAAAAAAAGTTCGTGGAAGCTGGCTGTCCTTTCTCATGTATGCTATATGGTGAGCTAATACATGCTCAATAACACAGAAGAAGAGGGGTTTAGGGATAAAACATATCCAAATTCTATGTTCTGAATAAAAATATATTCTACTATCATAATTCCCTTTATTTAGAAACCTAAAGACAAGCTGGCTTCATAGTTAAGTGACCTAAGGCAGAGGTTGTCATGTGTATCTCAGTTCAGCATTTCCCTTCCTTCATCTGGAGTCAAATTCATCTTTTTTGTGGGGAGCCAATTTCATGTGATTTAGATGTGGTTGACCATACACAGTCCAATCCTACCCCACCCTCAGCCATAGGATAGTATAGGTCAATCCATGGACTCCATTTCTTGGGGACACTGATTGGTTGACAGCTGGGAATTCAGGCCATATTAGGCTGGAGTGGCACTTTGGTGTACCGCCCCGTCCCTCATCAATGAAACAATGTCCTAGCCACAGGAAGTTACTGTCAGTAGAGAAAGCTCAGTAGTTGGGCCCCTTCAGAGATTGCCTCCCTTTCCCTGGGTAGCCCACATCCAGTGATGGATCAGTGCAGGAGTATGAAGACTGAACCATCTTCACCCAATAGGAGGCAAGCTGAAAAGCATTCTTCTGTTGGGAGATGTTGTCACTGGGTTGCAAAGCAGCTCAAGTTCTCCCTCTGCCCATTCCTGTTTCCTTCTCCTTCCCTTCCATGGGCATTTATCCCAAGAAACATTCAGTAAGCTACACTCTGTGTCAGAGTCAGTCTCATGGAAATTCAGTTTGCAACACAGGCCAAAAAGAGTCTTCCCTGATATGTGAAGGCTGTACAGGAGATGATCTCTTTTCCTCTCAGTTAACTACATGTAACAATCTTGTAAGCTTGAAGGTACTGGTATCTGTTTTCACCATGGAGTAAGAGCCTTATGATGAACCCAGTATTTCCAGATGAAGCAGAGCAGGGAAATGGAGAGAAAATGAGACGAAGAGTGGGAGGGAGGGAAACAGTGGGATGGAGAGTGAGAAAGAGAAAGAGAAAGAAAGAAGAACAAGACTAAGCTAATGATTATAACGGTAAACTTGGTTCCTGCCATCCCTATACCAACAGGACTTCTGGACTTTTTATATCGTATATGCATTAATATTTTCGTCTAAACTTTTAAATTTTTTCTATTTACAGGTGAAAGAGCCTGATTATTATAGACAAATACTGATATCAAATCTTACTATTAACTTCAAACAACACAAAGTGGCTGATACATAAAGCAGCATCATGTTTGGCAAATCCTGCTCATGGACTAGAGCATACAGTATGTAGTAAAGAAAACAAACAAACAAACAAACTTTAGATCATCTTAATTGCAAGGTACTAAGGAAAACAATGTGATTCCAACAACAAATAAAGCAATGCTAGCTTGTAATCATCTTTAAATATTTTTTCCAGGTATCCACAGGCTCAGCCAGAAATTCAACACTATTCAAAATTAAATGTGTAAGAACAAAAAGTATACAATGGCCTTATTGTTCCTTGCGTAAACTAGAACCTAATAGTTTCCCTCCAAATGGAATAAAAAGTCCCAGTTAATAAAGCTAATGGGTATAGTACTAAGTGGAGTCTACTATTCTAGTAGACTACATTATTATATTCTAAAGTTCTATTTGTCACTCTCCTAAGGAAGACCCTCATCCTTGGCAGAACATTATCAAGCTCTCCCTCTTTGACACAGTGACAGTCTACTGATTTCATACTAACTACTCTTAGTCAATGTGCATATTTAGCTAGAAGCCTATCAGCTATTTGAGTATGTACATTATTAGGTAAGGAATGATGAGGAAAGTTGTGAAAAATGTCAAATGCAGCTCAAACTGTCACACTTTAATTAAACAAATTTATGTGACTTATTTAAGTAAAACATGGGAAACAGCAGCAATAAAACACATTTATAGGCTCAGTTGGGCAAAACTATTTGAGCTTTCTACTAGCAACTCAATTTTATTTTGATGCATAATTTGAAAATGGTTGAAATGTTCGGCTATTATATCTGCTAAGGCTGAAGAAAGTTATAATTTACTAAGTCTTTTAAAATGTAATTTAAAAACTTTACATTTTTATTTGACACTTTTATTTTTGGTAGTAAACACAGGACTAAAAATATTGTTTTATGTAGTTCAAAATTGTGTTATTTTCTATCTCAAGCCAGGGGTCAGGTATACTGCATTTAATTACAGAATCTCTGAATTTTTCTATAATTTGTTGGCTTATTCATATATCCTGCCTTTGGTTCTGAGAATGCTGAAATCAACATTGTTACTTTAAGATTTAGAAATGAATGAAGCAAATCTAACTACCATGTTATTCTGAATTTCAGATTTCCAGCTCATTCTTTACTTACTGCCTAGCCCTAGAAAATTGATCAAAAAATTCTTTATTATCATAGTTCCTGTCTATTAAGCAAATAGTAATATGACAAAATATAATTGCATTAATAGAGTAATGTAAATGTCAATGAAGTTCGGGTAATGAAATTTTATATAAGTGATGCAGAGTATTAATATTTCAGCAGGTTCCTATGCCAATTTCAACAAAACCCTACAAAATCCCTTCTTTTGTTAATTTTAATTAAATACAGAACCTTATGAAAAGGAGAGATATATGTTTTTTGCACAACCATATAAGGAAAAAATTGATCAATCTTAAAAGAGAAACCAATGTATTTTCCATGGTAGAAAATACTCCATGTTTATTGAAGTCCAACCGTGGAAGAAAAAAAATCACTTGCTTTTGTAATTTGAAAATGAATACACATATGCTAACACATTAGAAATGAATATTTATTTTATTCATTGTTTAAAACAGTTTCTTAATTGATTCTCAACAAATAAAACTACTTAAATGAAGGCAGGCCAATAAAACTGTGTGACTGGGTAAATGTTAGACACCTTTAAAAAAAGTTGTTTCAAACCCTGGAAGAATCTATACAGCCTATTTAATTCCATCCTATTTCATCAGAGGGAGAATGTCTGATGAAAATATGGGCAATTTCCTTCAAATTTAAAACAAATATCACAAGACATCAAAACATTTCTATTTAGATAATTAAATCTAGAGTGGAAATGGGAGACACATCAACAAAATGAAAATGTGGAACCTTATAGTGAGTTGAACATAGCAGTCACTAGAAGTTGGTATTTTAATAATGTATGATAAACATCAAAAACCTAAATTATTTAGGTATGCCTGCCCTACATATATTCAGAAAGTGGACTCTGCAACAGGAGAGTCGCAGCAGCTGTGATGTGCTGGGTGTCCATGACACAACTATGTTATCTCTTACTGCTCCTGTTTCACGTTCTTCTATAGTGAGGTTTTGTAAATTGTATTTCAAATATCCAGATACATGTTAAACTTGGCAGTAGTAAATATTTGTCTTCAATTAGATAATTAAGCTAATAATCACTGAGTGCTGCTCTATGCTGGGAATTCTTTGGATGCGTTAACTCACATAGTTTTTAAAATAAATGTATGAGGTAGATAATATTATGGTCATCTCCATTTTAAAGATAAGGACATTAGACACAGAGAGTCACTTGCTAAGGGTCACAGGAGAAAGCGTGATCGGGATTTTAAGCTGGACTGCTTGATTTCAGAGGCTGGGTTCCTAACCACTAAAATTGATGTCATTCTCTTGCAGGTAACTAGCAATAATGACGTGTTTACCAGAATTCTTTGTTTGTTTGTTTTTCATTCTATTTTCCTCACACCTGACTGATCCTAATCAGGTGCTACAAAACTTTAGCCCAAGTAGCACTTTCTTAATACAATAGAATAAGAGTAATCTACCAGTATTTTTAGTATTTTTATTTTTTGAGACAGAGTCTCGCTCTGTCCCCCAGGCTGGAGTGCAGTAGCCCTATCACAGCTCACTGCAGTCTCAATCTCCCAGGCTCAAGCCATCCTCACACCTCAGCCTCCTCAGTAGCTGAGACTACAGGCATGCACCACCACACCTGGCTTTTTTTTTTTTTTTTTTTTTTTTTTTTTAATGTTTTGTATAGAGGAGGCCTCACTTGTGTTACCCAGGCTGGTCTTGAACTTCTGGGCTCAAGTGATCCTCCCACTTTAACCTCCAGAGTAACCAGGATTATAGGCGTGAGCCACCACACCCAACCTTTAGTATTTTCAACACCAGAACTGTCAGAGTGGAGAGACAAAGAAGGAAAAATGTTAGAAGGGATTCAGAGAAGGGGAGAGAGAGGTAGGGGGGAGAGAAGAAAGCATACGTAGAGATTAAGACAGACTTAAATATCCATTTAAAATTATTTCCCTTTGGTTAAAGAATAGCCTAATGTTCTTTACTGTGCCCTCCACTAAAGACAATTGTAAAGGGTTTTAGGAATAGCATGAGCCTTTCACACATGTGGCTAAAGCAATGGAAAGAAAAAAAAATCATGATGTATTCTTTATTCTGTCATTATTTTTAATTTTTTTAATAGAGCCATATTTATGTACTACAGTTTGGCTTCTTCATATTTCATTTTTGTGCTTTTTTTTCAATATAACGTTTTCTTTTGAAATAGTTTAAGATTCACAAGAAGTTACAAAAGTGGCCCTTCACTCAGCTTCCCCAATTCCATCGTTAATTTTTTTGTATATGAAAAAGTGAATGGATCACCTTCATTGTTTCCAAATCTTCTGAAAAGCACAGAAACTAACACTTGTGCAGTACCCACACCAATGGCCTGCAAGGTGGCTCTGTTGCAAGACTCTTGATGAAGCTTGGGAAAGACGTCATCAAACTCTGGACTTGAATGTTAAACCTGCTGGCAGCCTGCCCTCTCACAGTATGGTCTTCGTCATGGGTGCCAACAAGACTTGGCCTTGTTTAAAAAGAAAAATAGCTCAGCCAATCTTTGTGATGAAGGTTTTGAATGCTTAACTGAATTCAATTAAGGCAGGAAAAAGGAATTGCCTTTACATGTGCAGAATAAAAAAACTTTGTTTTTATTTTTTTCCAAAGAGCTCACTTTTCTCAAATGAGAAAATGAGGTTTAATTTAGTATAAGAAAGATAAATTGCAGTAAAGAAAACTTAAAAGGCTTTGTGTCAAGACAGACTATATTCAAAAGCAATATTTAGGTGATGGGTTAAGAGAACAGCTGGCACAATTAAGGACTGAATGTGCACCCTGTGGTTGAGAAGAAAATGAAGAGCACTTAATCATATGGACGTTGTATATTTTTCAAGACATAAAACCTCTAATGTTGCTTTTCCCAGACCAAGGTTGGTGAAAAAGCTTGGAGACTGTTTTATTACATTGGGCTTTCTGCCCAGTTTTAATCACCATTAGGGAAATAGGGATCTGACCAGGATACTATATTTCAGGATGGCTAGTGGCAAGTAGCAGTGTATTTCCTAAATTACAGCCTGAATTATACGTATAGTAGAATGATGAAAAAAAAAAAACAAAACTAAGAAAAGCAAATCGTGGGGAGGACTACTACAGGTTTGACTAATTTACCACTTTCTGTAAATGGATCTCTTTCTTCAGCATCGGTTTACTGAGATGTTTAATTCCAAAGTAAAGAAAACAATCTTATGTCAGAGGTCAATAGATCTTCTTTCTAAGTGACTGCTATCACTTTGAGATGGACAGAACTCTCATTTCCAAAAGTAGGATCCACAATCATGTTCTCGAGAAGGCTTTGGCTTAAAATTCATACCCATTTTTAAAGTATTTTCTAAATGTTTATCCTAGATGAACCTTCCTCTATTCTGGATGATAAGAAACTTGTTTTGTTTTTTTTTTTTAGATGAGAAATTCCCAGTATGGTAAAATACATTCAATCTAAAAAAAAGCATTCTGAGTTATATTAAAATTGTCTTCTCTGAAAGAGAGAAATGGAAAGCTTTGTCTAATAAACATTCAGCATGTACCAACTGACCTCTCATCAGTTTTTCCTAGAGAAAAGAAATTTACAGTTTTTCTAGAGACTCTTCATAGAAGGTTCTGGAATACTGCTAAACTGTGATCCACCACGTTCATATTTCTTGTACTTAAGTACTATAAATATATTCCATACAAGTTGACATAATTACATAGTGTTAAAGTCAAATATGCATTAAAAACTAGAATACATAGATACAAAGATTGATGTTTATTTAGAATTATACATTAATAGAACAGAACAGTAGTTCAAATTGGCTGAATTTTTTTATTGCCTGCTCTTCAAACAAAAAATGGTTGTTTCCTACTTGAACATAACAATATTGATTTGACCCCTAAGCTGTACTTCACTATTTTATATAATTTGATTTTACCTTTTATGAGGCTTTTCCTCTCATATGTACCCTTAGATGAAATAGTAATATCTCTGCTAAACATTTATTTCTAAATGTTTTTATTTTTTCAAATACTATGTTTTTCCCTAATGTTATAAAGTAATGCAGTTTCAGAACAATTGCATTGAGCAGAGATGAAGGGGAGTATTTGTCCTTTCAGTTCAGAGTTGTATACAGTGGCTTAAATAAACAAAAACAAGAGGAGAATTCTATACACAGTTTATATATTTTTACCGTGAATAAAGACAAAATCTTACAAATATGCATTTTTAAGAACTGATTAGAAGATGGTTTTACATTCACTGACTTGTGATTTGTGTACGTGTATAAACACACAGGAGGATGTTACCATTTTTATGTAAACTTCATGACGGGAGCAAATTACTTTACTGTAACAGATTGTGTTTAAAGATATCTAACTATAAATCAATTTTCCAGACTGCAGGATTAAGACAAGAAATGGAACTAAAACTCATTCCTCTTCATACACATAGAAAATTATTAGGTAGGAAAAAAATGCTTTCACCCAATCAAGAATAATATTAGAGTGAAAATCCATTACTTGCAAAAAGTGAAAAAGATATTTGAAATTATCTCTGGCAGGAGGGAGAAGATAAATCCTGACCAAATTGGATTCAGAAATATCGTTGAATTGAGAAAAATATATATGCTTTCCTCATGCCTATTTATAGATTTCAATTGTTTGTATATATGTATGTGTATAGTAAAAATCTCCATGTATTTTACTCACTGTGTAGTAAAATACGGTTTTATTTTATTCGCCTGAAAATCACCCATTTCAAGCTTTAAGTAGCACCCGTTTGTCCTAGTATTTGTGATGTAATAAAGTTATACTTTGTTATTTATACGAACAGTTAATTTTTGTAATACATACACATACACACTCATATATAATATACTTCTCCCTTCTCTTTCTTTCTTATAACAATACTGGTCTTCAAAGCAGGAGAATATGGAATATAATGGTCCATACTATTATATTAGAATGTAATGGAATACTATTTTTCAGAAACCAGCACTGAGAATTTGTTTTTATAGACTATGCATTGTTCCTGGGCTGATGGAATAAGCAATAAATAATTATTTTAAAAGCGATATAACTGCCTTCCTATCATGCTGTAATATAAATTATACAAAGGACTCATAACTTTCACTATCTAAGAAAAAAAATCCAGCTGACAAAACATATGCAGTAAAGTCATTGTCTTTAGGCACTTACCACATTTGACTCCACTGAATTGCAGTGACTTCCTAAAACTTAGACCAAAGTTAAGTACATTTGCAAAGATCAAACCACAAATCAGTTGTAGCCAAAATTGCTTTGGTTCAACACCTGGCAGTGTGCCCATATCTCAAGCTCCCCTTGGGTAAACCACTATAGAGAGCATCTAAGGTAATGAGTACTGTTTCTAAAGTTTGCCTCCTTGGATCGATTCAATGTTAGAAAACAACATGAATCAGGTTTGTGGAATGTGAGTAGAGCACTGTGGGGTAGATCCTTAAGTGGTGAAACTACACAGAAATAGACAAGGATTGCATAAGGCAAATAAATACAGTAAGCTAGAAATAATCACATTTTCTCCTAGCGAAACCTTAAGAAGTAATATGTGATAATTTTTTTAAAATATATGCTGTAAAATACAAGGATACAAATTTGTATGATGTACGTAGTCATTGTTTAATAAGGTGCTATTAAGAAGTGATAAATAATTTTAGTTCTATTTCCTATGTTCTAATTTTTCATTAGTTACTTCATATCTAAGGTATTTATAAAATACATCACAAACTAGTCTCGTAAACACTTCAGAGAGCTCTATTAATAATTCCTGTAACTTTTTGCCTGGTAGGCCAAAACTGTAAGAGTAGATAACTATACATCTCTGTTTTATCTTTATCTGTTTCTATATCCCTAAGTATAAAATTTTAAATTAAAATTTGGACACTTGGGGGTGACAAATCATAGTATAAAATTGTACAGGTCTCTTAGTGAAAACATATGTGATAAAAGCAAAACTTTTAAATATATATGGTACTATACCTCCTTCTACCTCCTAGGTCCTGCTGTAGACTCTTCACCCTCAAGACCTTAACTCTTTAACAAATGGATTTTCATTATTTAATAATCTAGATTAAAATACTAAGAAGAATGAAGGAAAGCAATATGTCTACTCATAAGTAAAATCCTTTAAAAGTCACTGAGTAGAAAGGCACAGACCACTTTTTTACCACTTATTTTCTCACCAAAGTATAATTATTTGCCACCAATAACCTGACAATCACTGTAAAATGTGGGGTTTATGGATGAATAAACTTTGTTCCAGGAATGCTAGTAGGTACTTGAGACAGACCAGACCAAAATACAGCACAACACTAAGCAGGAAGTGCAATCATAGTTGATGTGGGGAGGACAATTTGTGATATACTTTAAGAAGGCTATGAAATCACCAAGGAGTAGCACCCTGCTCCTGGAGCTCAGACTGCAATCCTAGCCATCAAAGATGTTGGTCTGATGTTGAAAGAATCAGAAGAATGTAAAAACAATAAATATATACATAACAGTAATCAGAAATCCCTGTACATTGTTTGAAAATTACTAATCCACTTATGTTCTTTCCTATAAAACAGACTTGACTAGAAGATCTCTAAACTTTCTTCTAATTCATTGCTAGCATTATATTCAATAGGATAATGCTTTTATACCAACTCACAGTTGACTGCTCTTGGATATAAAACAATGACTAAGCAATTTCAGTAACGGCAATAATTTTTTTTTGAGTAGTTCTAACCACTCATCTCTGTGCTACACAATCCTGTTGCTTTTCCTCCTCCCTCAAGGTTTAAGGGGGCAAATGGTCTTTGGTAATTAGTGCTTAACTTCTCTTTCTTTCATTCACAAAGAGGTATTTCAACACTCAAGCCTTGTCAGTACTTTGATGAATTGTGCTCTTCAATCTTCTGGAAACAAAAAGCAGACTGCAAGCTGTCACTTTTCCTGAGATTCACCTGGCCTTGAGCTTTTAAGTGTCACTTTACAACTCCAACATAACCCAGGGCTGGCTATACCCTTCAGAACTCTGGTGGAAATGAAGCAGCAGGCCAAGTACCTTGGCCTTCAACAGCTTCCTGACTGCAGTTTTCAGCTTGGTGTTTATATACCTTCAACAATCCTAAGGGATCCATTTTCTCCTTAATAAACCTAGTCACCAACTTAAATCTTTGGCTAACAGCCCAGACACACACTTGCTCTGAAGGCCATCAGTAATAACATCCCAGAGGGGCTCCAAATGAAAATTTAAAATCTATAGCTTCTATGTGAGATAATAGATATGTTAATCTGTTTCACTATTGTAACCATCTTTTATTTTTATGTATCCCATAGCATCATGTTGTAAACCTCATATATACAAAATAAAATTTATTTTTAAAAAAATCAATAGTTACATGATATGTAATTGTCAGCTGTTCATAACATATCTAGCATATTAACCCTTATGGAAAATCATTGGGATGAAGTGGGGTGGGGAGAATAGCAAAATTGGCTGTGAAACTCCTTTTAACCATAAAATTTGATTTATTTATCTTTTCAACACAGCAGCAAAAATACAATATCTCATTTTCATGTCCTTATGTTAGGACTTATTAAAGTTAGAAATTCCTACTAATAGAGACCAGGTTTACATATATTTGATCTTATCATTAAAATTTCTCCTTATTTGGCATTTTAAAACATAATTTAACCCTTCATTCTCAAGGAAATATATTTTTAAGGCAATAACATATATCAAATAAAAGAAAATTAATATAAATAAAGTATTTGTAGAACATATTCCCTCCTCTTTATTCTTTTATTAAGTGCCGGGGGTGGGGGGTTGGGAACATGAGAAAAATCATTTAAGTACTAGGTTGAAAAGCTCCCAGCGTTCTTAAAACACGTTTAGTAAATTAATTTTGAAATAATAGCTTTCTTTACCAAATTTACCTACAGTTTTAGAACAGTTAATGGTCAAAACCCATTTAATATTCCTCCCTTACCCTAGCAGCACCTACTTTTATTTAACAATTCAATACCTAAGGACATGTAAGGCACCATGCTAGGTACTGGGGATATCATGGTGACCAAAACCAGACCCAGTTCCCATTCTCAAAAGGCTTACAATCTAGTAGAGAAGACAGGTATTAATAGGTTTAAAATAATTAAAACCTGAAGTGAGTATTCTGAGGCAAAAGAACCTGAAGGAGTTTGAGTAAGGATTCCCTTCCTGTGTAGGATGAGTCAGAATTAACCAGAAAGAGGGAGAGTGGGTGAGAATGTGAACTAGAAGAAAATGCATGTTGCCTTAGAAAAGAGAAACATGGTGTATTTGAGGTAAAATGTGGCAATCTGGAGAATGGTATAAGTGAGACTAGGAAAACAGGCAAGAGTCAGACCATGCAGAACCTTGTCAGTCATAGAAAGATTTGTCTTTGTACCAGAAGACAAACGGGAAGCTACTAAAGACCTTTAAACAGGGACATGAATACTGATAAGTTTGTATTTTTCCAAAATTAGTCTACTCCAATATGGAGGACAAGTTGAAGGGCATGTTCAGGAGATATGGGAAAATCAGTTAAGTCATTGTCAAAAGCAAGACCATGTTTATGTTCATTAGAGAAGATGAATGGGGAAAGATGATGTGCAAGTGGTTTTTGCCCTCAAAAAGGTGTTTCCTTTCAGTATTCACTTTTGGAATCCAGGTATATTAGTGCAGAGAAGTTGGACTTGGGAGTTAGTATAGCCACACCAAGCACCCCTAGCTGACCTCAGAACTGAAAGTACATGGTGCATGGCAGCTATGATGGAGACAGAACAGCCAGGGGCAGTGGCTGTTGATGTGGGTGAGGTTGAGAAACTTTTGATGACAAAGACAAGACATCTTTCTGATGAGATTTCACCCTTACCCACTGCAGTTCAGTGACATCACTTATTTTACAGGGGAAAAATACATGAAAAGGTAGAAAAAAAATTTATATATATATATATATATATATATTTTTTTTTTTTTTTTTACTTAATTTCCTCTCTAAGTAAGGCAGAAGAGAAGTCTGTGAGGGGGGAGATGTATGCGTAATTACAGTATAGCACAAATTCAAACTGCTAAAGAAGACACGTTAATAATATGCTTGGCTAGATAAATATACAAGATCCCTTGCCATATGTAAAACCATTTCTTCCCCACTTTTAAAACAGTGCCAAGGGGCACTGTGCATGTACATGACAAGCTGTTTCTAACGATCATCTCCTGCACAGCATTTGCCTTGCCCAAAGCATTGTTTGGATTTTCACTTCTTTCAATTACAAGTGTTTAAATTCAAACATACTATACTAATTTTGAACACTGAAGATTTGCTATATTAAAAAAATATGGATGACTAAGTTCTGAAAGCAAACATATGTGTTTGATGCAGCAAACCATAATAAAACTGGTAGGTGGGCTGTTGAGAATGTAGACCTACAGAACAGAAACCAGTAGTTCTTGAGTATTTATTGTGAGCCACACACTCTCACATTTCCTATTACACTTAACAATCAATACTGGCCAGTGAAACAAGAATCATAACTTCAATTTTGTAGGTTGAAAAAATGGAGGTGCATCAAGTTGAAATAATTCTGTTAGAGAAACATAACTAGTAAGTGGCAATGCTAGAACTCAAATCCTAGTGCGTGTGGCTGAAAGACAAATTATTTTTATAACACCTAGTCTGCAAGAATGAACTACACTTGCTTAGGTAATTCTTAGCCTGAGTAGGAACCAAGGCACTGACATTCCTGTGGGTGTATGGAGGGACGTGTGTATGAGAGAGACAGAGACAGATGTGAAGGGAGGCTGCAGCAGGTGCAGAGGGAGAGTAAGAAACGATAAAGGATGGAATTAGCATATCATTGCTTCTCTTCCTAACAAGATGGAGATGGAAAGAAGATAGAGCCCATTAATCATTAACCAAAAAAAGTGTATTGTGCATATACTTACTTGAGTATGCCCCCCCAAAATGAAATTTTTGTGTTTTTTAAAAATAAAATATATAAAAAAAATGTTACATCAGAAATGTTTTAGAGAACTAAGCATATTTTGGCCCAGAGAAGACGACTCAGTGGAAGGCATGGAATCTGTCTTTTCAACCAGGAACAAACATCTTATGGAAGACAATGGAACATATTGTATCTAATTTAAGGGAACAACTTACACAAATGAGTGAAAACTGCAAGAAGACAAGCTATGGCCTGAGACTAAGAAGCTCTATCTAGCAATGAGAAAATGTGGTAAGCTGACTCAAGAGATAATGAGTTTCCTAATGGAGGAATTCAAATAAGGCCCAAATAAGCTCAGGTCATAAATCTGTTTAAAGAGGATTCATGCATTTAAAATTGATCAAGATGATTCCCCAAATCTCTTCTAATTCTCTGGTTCTTATTAATAAGATTTCATGACCTGGTTCAGTTTCTGGCTCGGCCATAAACTTACAGTGTGGTCCTGATAGTACCATCTTGGATGTTATCCTGGAAGCTGGAAGTTAAGAGCCACAGAGAAATGTTCCCACATGTTGGTGGCCCCAGGCACTGGAGCAGTCCCACCAACATTACTTGGTTGCCCTGTGCCTCTGCCTCCTGTTTCCTCACCTACTAAGTAAGGGTAATATATACCCAGATCAAAGATATCCATATGGTTTAATTAGATGCGATCTGTAACACTCTTTCCAAAGGTACCACATCATTATCTATTGGTGCAGTTTGCAAAAATATAAGAATCATGAAACTCATGTTGCTGAGTGTTGAAGGGACAAACTCTCGATAAATTGAATGTAAGGCTTTGTGTGCTTAAAGAAACACTAAACTGAAAAAATCCTCCATGAGACTTTTTAGTTTTGTGAAAAAATTAATGATCAGATAAAACTGGCCCAAATTTTAGAATAATTCTATTGAGAATGGACTAGTCAACTACCGAGATGAAAGTTGAATTTCTCAAGAATCAAGTGCCAAATTCCACTATAGGAAAATACAATGAAAAAAGCAAAAATCTCATTCTCAAATTAGGGCTGAGGGAGTGAGCAAGCTTAGGTAAGACATGCATGCAAATAACATGACATAAAATGTGATCCCTGTCATAAGGTAAGTATAAACCAGTTGCTGCAGCCAATTCTTAATTATTTTATGTAATAACCTCTTGTAGCACTTCATATGAGCTAGGCATTGTTCCAAGTGCTTTATATTTAATATAATCCTCATACCAACCTATGAGACAGGTACCATTATTGTCCCTATTTTGCAAATGCAGAAACTGATGAAAAGGGATGCTAAGAAACTGCACATGGTCTTATGGCTAATAAGTGGTGGAGAAGAGAGATTGAGCCCTGGCAATCTGTCTGCAGAGTCCATGCTCTTATTCTCTTTATTATCTTGCCTCTTCAGTCTAGACAAGAAAGAGTAAATAATTCCTACTCCAAGGAGAAAGGCAGAGAAATAAAATACTTTAGAAATAATACATATATGAGATTTTACCTGGTAGAACAGAATCAAAATGGTAATACACAGAAAGAGTGGCATAACAAAGGGATGATGAGAAGAATGTAAAGAGAAAGAGTATGTGAGAAATGGTGAGATCATTCCAGGCTGGTCAGAGATTCAGGGCCATGAATGGAAGTAGCAGGAAAAGACAAATCTAAAAAAGTATATTTTAAGTAGTCCTCATTGGTACGTTGTTGGAAGCTGAAATTTATTTTTTTAAGAATTGGGTAGACATTAGAAATGATTAATCAGGAGGGTGATAGGACAGAAGATGGAATTTGGAAAGCATCTTCTGGTGGTATATTATGTAGGACAAAATGACAGAGGTAGAAACTGAACAGAAATACCCCAGTAAAGAGGTCATTGCAATTAATTTAATAAGGTGCAGAAGGCCTGAATAAGTGAGGTGGAAATAAAGTCCAAAAGAAGACATAGCAAAGGTAAGAAGTGACACAATTTGTACAAATTAAATGTGGAGGTGAGAGAAAGCTTTTGTTCTGTCAATTAGAGTCTGGGTGGCTGCATGGGTATGAAGTGTTCTCCTTAAAAATAAGGAAAATTTGGCAAGAAGGAGAATGTGTGGAAGAGGTGATGAGTTCTGACTGGGACATACTGAGCTTAATGTAGCAGTGGAACACTCAAGAGAAAATGCCACTGGGCAACTGGAAATGTTATTAAGGAACACAGGAGAGGGGTTAGTGGGAAAAGAGAGAAATTCAAGTCTTCAGTCCCTCTGATCCAGTGAGAACTAGGTAGCTCTTTTATTTTGAAAGTGGCAAGAATTTGATCTTCTACTGTTTTCTTAGCTTTTTACCATGTCATTAGAGAAACTCCACAAGTTCTTTTCAATTCTTCTATTTATGAAACAAATGCATTCCCTATCTTTAAGGGTTTTCATGGAGAAAGAAATATGTAGCATTTAGATCATGGAATCACTCACACCAAGCTAGCTTAAATCTTTGCTCCATTATCTCTTAATTAAGTTGCCATCCAAAGTTCTACTTTCTTTGTGTGAAAAATGGGTAGGTATTATTGCCATGATATGATTATGTAAAGTACTTGGTACCTAGTAGGTCCTTGATAAATGTAGCTATTTATTGGACATTTAATGTGATCCGACCACTTCATTTGCTTAACCAACAACCCGATAAAGAAGATACTACTATTAGTCCTTTTTACAGATAAGGAAACTAAGTCTTAGAGAGGTAAGGAAACTTCCCAAAATCTACTTCCAAATGTCATTTTAGGGAAAAATCAGTCTAGAAAAAGTATTCAGGATGGATTAGAGCTACTTTGAGAGAAGGAATGTGGCAAGTGTAGACATTTATTTGTAGGGGGTCTTTTAGTCAAAAACTAATACTAGAAATTCCATTTTCTTAGGTGACAAATGTGGGCATTAATAGCTGATAAAATCAAATTTTACTCTCAAATTTTACTCTGTAAGAAACTGAGACAAACCTATAGTTTATGATTATTTGGATTAAATAACCATTTCTTTAGTAGTCTCATGGGACTTTAACACAAACCAGCCCGCTCAATGTTTGATCATACTTGAAGTCATACATTCAATGATAGCTTTGGGTCATTTGGTAAGGAAATATTCTTCATGGCCCAGAACAAATTCCAGCATTTCTGATTCTTTGGACTCCTTGTGCAACAGTCTTAACTGAAGTGAAACCTGAGGAAGATCTGGGCCTTGATCTTTCAGAGGCTTGGCTTCACCATCACAGTGCTTTTGGAAAATGAAGCACAGCCCACTGATATATTCATTTTAAAAAATTACGCCTCTGCACAACTGGAACAGGAGAAGGGAAATCTCTCAAGAACCAACATGTGTTTCAGACCTAAGGGTGTTTGCTAAGCAAATTATCATTTAGACTTCTATGGAGTCTATAAATTGTAGTGTAGTGAACAAATATAAGGAAATGAAAAATAAGTTAAATGCCAAGTAGTTACATCCTAGAATGGAGAAAGTATTACTGTTCTTTGTAATAACTTAGACTATTGAAATGGAAAGAATTTTAAAACCGAGGTTTGCTTTTCAACATGTTCTCACTCTATACAGTCATGAAATTAACTCAGAACTTTTAAAGAAAGGAGACTAGAAATTTATTTTCCAGTTTTCATGCAATACCATATTTTGTGAGTCCTCCTCTTACAATGATAGAAACTAGAAAAGTTATGTTATATGCAATTATTTTGCCTTTTAAAATGTGAAAAATATTTATAGCAAATGTTATATTACTCACTCCAATGATAGATTACTCATGCACATTTTTTATTCTATTTTGAATGTGCCTTGACTGATTTAGTTTCTTTTTCTTTCACTTTTTTTTTAAACAAAAGTATTTCTGGAACGATGTCATTTATATTATTTTCCTAAAGAAAATAAAATAATCTCTCAGTCAATTAACTTTTTTAGACCTTAGTCCTAACCACAAAAATCTAATTATAAGAGAAAAAGGGCTGGATTAAATCTTCCCTAAGGCTCCTTTCAGCTCTATAATTTTATTAATCCACGACCTTTGGAAAAATCTAAAATGCCCAACACTGGGGGAATGGTCATAGTCTATTCCTGTGATATGATGCATGCAGCACTGAAAAGAAAGCTTATGATATTACATGAGAAGGGTGGGATACAGAATGGTATTTATTTACACACACAATTATAATTATCTGGATGTGTGAGTATACAAATACACACATACACATACACAGCAGTATAATTACACTAACAATAAAAAGAACACTTTTTTAAGAAAGATGTTACAAGATGATTTCAGTTTTGGGGAACACAGGCAATTTTAGTTAATGTCATTGTATTTTCAAAACTATATTAGTTGTCTTTAATGACCTTATAACTAGATAAACAGTTATTTTTAAAATCCATTCTTTGTAACCTTTAGTAGAAGTTGATTGTTTTCTAACCTAAGCAATTTTATTATTAATATGTTACTGATAAATACAGTATAATTAATGAATGCTGGACTGGAATCAATCAATCATGTACCGTTTAATATCTGTAGAGTAATATCACTGTTTTCCAGCTTCATTCTTTCAGGCAAACAGAAACAATGTCACCTTCAAGCGTCCTCAAACTCTCCCACACCAAACAGCAAACGTTGCCTAATAATGTTACAAAAATGGGCCTGACTGCAATAATTTATTCTTCATTAAGTAGTATAATTTGAATAAATCTAAATTATTTCATTGACATTACTTTAAATAATCACATGTAGAGATTTTTACCAAACTAATTCAAGAGTTGGAAATAGATGGTTGTGAGTTCCTAATGTAATCTATATTATTTTCAATCGAAGTACGTGTGCTAATTAATTCCTCAGAAAAAATGACTAACATTGAAGCTATATCAACAAGGGACAAGCTAATTTTTTCTTTATACTGAGATATAATCATCTATTTTAGTGAACCATTTCAATCATTCAAAGAATTTGGGATGGCATAGAGCACAGTCTCAAATTTTGGACTTGTTACTGTAGACAGACCTGTTCATGAAGAAAAATAATACAGTAATACAGCTAATTTTCCCCAGTCATCCATTAGTCATTCCTAAACTCTGTGATTTGAACACCTGTAACATTTGTCATGTTTATAATTAGATGTCTCAGAGTGAGGGAGATGTCTGTATGTCAAAAACTATATAAACCACTCTAAATCTAGCGACTGAGAGCTAGTTTAAAAGGCAATCCCTACACCAACAATTTTCTTTACTTCACTGAATCTACAGTCTCTACTTTGACTTAGGTAAATAATAGTATTTTACCAACATTAAAACTTTCAATAAAGAGGCATCTACAAAGATAAAAAAGAAAGTGGGACTAGACAACTACCATAGATTATTTCAATGATTTCTTTTAGCAATAGCTAAAATGTTATAACTCAGGTTTTACCCTTTTATTCTGGGCAGTTTAGGTTAGATTCCAGTTTCCTCATATGTGAAATATGGGCACTGATTTTCAGTACATACATTTTTATGATTTCTTTTTGTAAATATTTTATGATTATATCTCATTAGTATATATCAGAATTATAATTACTAACAAGCATGCCTTGATTTCAATTTTTACAAATTCACAAGGAAAGAACATGTTGAAAGCTGCTTCCTCCCCAGAGAGAGACCAAAAAAAGAAGAAAAACATTCTCAGGCCTCTAGTGGCAGAAGTCAGACCTTACCTAAAAGCAGACCAGAAAGCATGACAGGGACACTTCTCCAAAGGAACACTTTCGTGAGACAAGTTAAGAAATGGTAAGAAGTTGACTTTTATTACTTTGTATGAAATAAAACAAATTAGAAATAGCACGACTTATCAGAACAAATTTTAAAAGACCATATTATTAAGAATAAATATGAGGTCATTAGAGCCAGCTTATAATTGTGGAATGACACTATAAGGACTCAGTATAGAAACAATTTTTGCCATTTTTTCCTCCATCTCTTCCTGCCTTTTCTCATCTCAACATTTATCAAATAACCATATGAGATAGATTCCGGGGATCCATAAATAAAAGACACACTCATGTCTTCAAGTTGCTCATGCATGTGTGTGTGCACGTATTTGTGTGCATGTGTGTGTGTGTACATTATGCTGGGAGTTGACAGAAGAGCAGGCATACAAGCAGATAATTACAGAAAAATCCCTTTTCATTTAAAGAGATTGGGCTCCCAAAAGCCACTATTATAAGATTATTTACAACTGAAAATCTTAAAACTAAGTGGAGAACGTTAGAATTTAAATGATGTCTTTGCAATATATTTATTTACTAAACCCAAGCATCAAAGACATAACTCTAACCAAATACTAAACCAATTATATCCTTTGCATCTCAAACTAGTCATAATTAGACTAGTTTAACAGCTAATTACAGTAGTTTAATAGTTAATTATTGCTACCATAATAGCAATAATTGGTAAAAGATTTGTGGAAGAGAACATCCAAAGTAAGAGCATGGTGCGGTCTTCTAATTGATCAATGGTTTTCAGTTTCATGAATAGAGACTGACATTCTTTTTGTCTCTTGGATCCCAGCTCCTAGGTTCTATTGAGCTCTCAGAGATACAAAGTAGTGTACATGCCTGAAAAGGTTTGTGGTTGCCTATAAATAACCTAATTGGAATAACTAAGTATTTTTCAAACCTCTGGTCCGATATTTTTAGTTCCATGGCATTAACTCTTCTTGTGATAAATCCATGACAAAGTCACTGTCCTTTTTACACATGGCTCACCTTTCAAGGATACCACTGGAGTGCAGTTCTGAAGCCTGTTTTTACCTCCTTTATTTTTTCTGATCTTGCCCGATAAGGTCTAATTGAAAAGACTAACCATCTGCCAACTATTTTATTTCTCTTTTCTATATCCAAACACCAATTTCCCCTTTTCTCACAACAATTATTCTCAAAAAGAAAACTAGAACAAAACGTTTCATAGTTGTCAAAAATTGAATTGAATTAACTATTATATATTTTACCAGGATTTTTTATAAAGCAGCTCAAGGTAGGAGAGGAATTAAAATACAGTTTTGATAAGTGTGATGACTCATAAAATAAGCACGAGGTACTACTGGGCCCCTTAGATGCTAAAGGCACCTAAACCAGAGAGTAAAGGCCAGGGAAGGTTTTCTGCCAGATTATATCTGGATTAAATTCCATGGATTAGAAAAAAATCAGAAGAAAAAGGGAAATTCAGAGGAATAACATGTGTAAGAGTACTGAGATGAATGAGAATAAAACAGACCTGAAGAGTGGCAAAAGAAGAGGCTGAAATACTAGAAGATTAGAGATCAAAGAAACAAACAATAAAAACAATTAATTAAGAATCTATTAAGGCCAGGCGCGGTGGCTCACACCTGTCATACCAGCACTTTGGGAGGCCGAGGGGGGCGGATCACCTGAGGTTGAGAGTTCAAGATCAGCCTGACCAACACGGAGAAACCCCGTCTCTACTAAAAACACAAAAATTAGCCAGACATGGTGGCACATGCCTGCAATCCCAGCTACTCAGGAGGCTGAGGCAGGAGAATCACTTGAACCCGGGAGGCAGAGGTTGCAGTGAACCGAGATCGCGCCATTGCACTCCAGTCTGGGCAACAAGAGCAACACTCCGTCTCAAAAAAAAAAAAAAAAAAAAAAATTCTATTAAACTACGAATTTTAAACAGGGGAATTATTTAAAGCCACGCTATGCAGTCAAACTTTCTGCAATGATCCAATATAAAATGATGTGAATCCATACTGTCTGGCATGGTTGCCACTAGCCACATGTGTCTCTGGAGCACTTGAAATGAGGGCAGTGCAATTGAGTAACTAAATTTCAAATTTTATTACATTTATTCAACTCAAATGTAAGTAGTCATGTAGTTAATTCTGGAGAGCACAGATTTTTAAACAAATGCTTTATTTTTAATTTGAACCATTGTGAATAGTTTTCTGGTAGTAATAATTAAGTTTACTTAATAATCAGGTTTTCCGGAGTATTTAATGGGTTTTTTGTTTATTTTTTACTTTCCAGTGAAACAAGTTTATATCTTCAAAGTTTCTATTTTTTGGCCGGGCACAGTGGCTCACTACTATAATCCCAGCACTTTGGGAGGCTGAGGTAGGTGGATCACTTGAGGCCAGGGGTTCAAGAGCAGCCTGGCCAACATGGTGAAAACCTGTCTCTACAAAAAATACAAAAATTAGCTGGGTGTGGTGGCACGTGCCTGTAAATTAGCTGGGTGTGGTGGTGCGTGCCTGTAATCCCAGCTACTCGGGAGGAGGAGGCAGGAGAATCACTTTACCCCGGGAGGCGGAGTTTGCAGTGAGCCAAGATCATGCCACTTACTCTGGCCTGGGAGACAGAGTGAGACTCTGTCTCAAAACAACAACAACAAAAAAGTTTCCATTTTTTAATTACCCACAAAGTAAGATTCTACTTACCACAAAAGAGAAAGAGAAACTTTGTTATAAATTAGTTAAAAGATGAAAAAAGAGAGTGAAAAGAAAGAGAAAAAAATAAAGAGGGCGGAAGGAAGGAAGGAAGGAAGGAAGGAAGGAAGGAAGGAAGGAAGGGAGGGAGGGAGGGAGGGAGGGAGGGAAAGGAGGGGAGGGAGGGAGGGAGGGAAAGAGAAGAGAAGGAAGGAAAGAAATGGAAAGGAAAGAAGGAAAGGAAAGGAAAGGAAAGGAAAGGAAAGGAAAGGAAAGGAAAGGAAAGGAAAGGAAAGGAAAGGAAAGGGAAAGGGAAAGGGAAGATCATTTCTCCTAGTTCCCCCACATCCCAGTTACTAAGGGAATTTTTTTCTCTTTCAGCTCTAAGGCACCTGAGTCACTAAATTTATTGCACTGCAGTGATTTTCTAGGGCCCATGTCTACCTTATGAAACTAATATCCACGCCCCAAAGAACCAGTTTGTTCTTTTTAAAACCACTTATGTTGTTTTCCTCTAAACAGGCATAGCTGACATAGACTGTCATTGTAAACACGGGTAGTCAGATATTAGTAATCTTCATACATTATGACGGCCAATTTCTTCATCTATTTTATGTACTTCTTACTTCATGAAAATGATAATTCCAGAATTTATTGAGGAAACTATGCACACATGCACACACACAATAAAATATCACATTTGTACTCACAAATTAAAATAGGTTTGTAAAAACTGAATTATAATTTCTAAACAGAATAATTTATGTGCTGAGTTGAAAAATTTTACTCCACTTAGTTGAATATCCAAGTATTTGTTTTATAAAGGAGGTTGGACTCATAGAATATCAGTTAATCTAGCAATAGGCCTTATTTGCTCATCAGAGGTTGTGGCTGATGGGCAACAAAGACAAAGAAAGGGGCTAAGAGTTGGAGAGACTCTCCATGGGCCTGAGAGGGTTTCATGTGCTAAGAATAGAAGCTCCATGGAATAGTCAAACATGATGGGTCCAAGACTTACAGGACATCCAGCACAGTCCTGCAGGCATGAGGACTAGGGCCTGCAAGTCCCAAACTGCTACTAATCAAAAAAATGCATGGTGGCCTCGTAGGCAGTGCACATCAGAGAGATTTACCAATGAATCTCAGTGATGTGATTGTTCTCTAAGGCAGTAGAAAAGCACCTCAGATGCAAGAGAGTCCAGGGAGTCTCACAGAGTACTAGAATAGAAATCAGGACAAAAGAATTACAGTAGAAACCCACATATGAGAGCTAGACACCAAGATCTGAATCTGCCTGGAGGGCAGAATGGGATAATGCACTGCTGAGACAGACTTAGAGTTGTTTTCCTGGATCTTTAACTTTAGGCCAGGCTTCGTCTTGAATATTAGGAAAGAGGTAGATTTTAAGGGAGTATCTAGTGGTCCCAGTTATGGAGAAAAAGTAAGTTCCAGAGAAAATAATAATAATGATGATGATGACAGCTAGCATTGGACAAGCACTTAAGATGTGCCAGGCACTGTTCTAGGGCTTTCCATGTCTCACTTCATCGACTCACTATTCAACCTCAAAACTATATGAATGGTATTAGCTCCATTTTACAGATGAGAAAACAGAGGCATGAGATGTTAAATAATTTACCCAAGATTAGAGCTAATAAAGAGTGGAGCCATAATTTAAACACAAGCAGTTGGACTACATAACTCATTCTCTTAATTAATACACTACATATCCTGGGCATGAAAGAGCCAGAATACTAGGGAAAAAATTAAAATGTCTTAAGAGGTAAAATGAATTTCACAAATAGCAATAGCTTGACCTATATTTCCTTATCATTCAACTTTGCTCAATGATTATTTGTCAGATAACACCTTTCTAAGCACTTTACGTGTATTAAAAATCATGCGATCTTCCCAACAGCCCTATAAGCTACATATAAGTATCATCTCTGCTTGACATATGAAGAGACTAAGATATAGAGAGCTTAGAGCACTTACACAAAGTTACTCTAGACCATATGCTCTTAAACAGTATCCTTCACTGCTTCTCAGGCAGGTGGAGGGAGCATCGTATGCCTCAAACACCTCTATGGGACTTCTGATGGGCAGGAGGCAGCCTGTGTGATTCAGGTTTGGAAATACTGAGCTCTACCCATATGAATTATTATTGTGGTTAGAGGTAAACAACACAGATGCTGGAGAAAATCCAAAATATCTTCACTTTCCCTAAACCCCCAGTTGCTTTATCATTCAAACACAGTGACCATCCCCTTTAGCCAATCTCAACTATCTCTCAATAGGCAGCCTGACCTCTTACTGTGAATGAGTTCTAGTTACTTAATTACTTTTCATGGACCATATTTTGGTTGGCGTTAATCTTAATCTCAATTTTCCTGTTTCCTTTGCTCTCGATATTATTTCTACCTCCATGTCCCTATCCCTAGAACAGTTCCTTTTTAAAAAGTTTTAGTTACAAAGGGTATAGTTGGAATGCATCCACTCATATAATAGTGGTACAACTATACAGTCTTTGAGTTGTTAGGCAGGAGGTAATTTCCCTCCAGACCCTCTGTGTTGCTTGCTCTGGATAATTTACATTCTTCTGTGACTCCAAACAGTGTAATGAAGACTTTACTAACAGGTGGTTTCTCACTGGGGAATCTCCTGTTCTGGGAGTATAGCCAAACCTTTTACAATGATTCTACTTTATTAAATGGGATTTCTGGCATTTTAGCAGCAGAGAGTTCTGCCAAAGTAAAAAAAAAAATACCTACTTATTTGTATTATTATCCCAATGCTCAGGACTCACTAATAATCAATACTGCAAACATAGTGCAGCCTTTTAAAATTTAACAAAAAAAAAATTTGGAAGTCCCAACAAAATCAAGATAAAAACACAGCATGGAGATATCTTCCTTTACAGCTGCAATTCATTTGAGTGGTTGAGAAGGGCAGTAGCATATTGTGGCCCATGGTTTGTGGTTCACTTTGGATCATCCTAACTTAAGAAGGAAAGGCAAAGATGGCAATGAAACTCAGGTATCTACACTAATAGGACACAACCTGGGCTATAATCCCCCATCTCCATGTCCCTATCTCTAGAATACTTCTCATGTATCCTCCCATTTTCAGAGAACTTTCATGTGATGCATAGAGTTTAGTCATTCCAACAATCCTATGAAGTACATACAGGGGATATCCCTGTCCTCTTTTAATGGATGAGGAATTTGACGCTCAGAGAGAATAAGCTACATGTTCAGGTCACAGAACTCATAAGAGTTGCAGTTCAGAGTTTCATTATATGACCACCAATTGAATATTCTTTCTACCATACCAAAGCATCCCATTCACACAAAAAATCTAAACTGAATGAACTTCCTTAGGCCTCCATTTTTGTACTGTATCATTCCTGCTTCCAAAAATGGGCAATAACGTAGGATGCACTTGTGCATGTATGCAGTCATTTTCTAGCGGCTGGTTCACTGCTCCCAAGATAAGATACATAGGTCAACAGGTACCTCTCCAGACTAGGTGGTGGGCAATTTAGGAAGATTTTGCCAGACTCAGTGAAAGTGCAGAAAAGATGAGCCAATATCCATGCAAAAGCTCATCTGGGTAGCTGCCATAACCAAACCATTCACACCCTTCACGATTCTTAATATCTTCATCTGTAAAACCAACAAAGAAATAACTACCACCTCAAAACCACCTCAAAACAGCTTGTAATGTTCAATGAGATAATGTTATTGAAACATATTTTATACAGTAAAACACTACCTAAATATTAACTGTGATTAAAATGATTACCTGTAAGTGGAATGGAGTTCTCCTTAAAGTGATCTACCTGATTTCTTTTGATCTGTGCATGTGTTTGTGTGTGTGTGTGTGTGTGTGTACATGTGTGTGTGTTGGAAGAAGTGGGCCACCAATTTACTTCCCTAAGATTCCTACAATGATGACAATTTATCTATAACAAAGACTATGACACAAAGATGAAAATTGTTCTTTATCCCAACTCCCAATTCTTGAATGTGACTTACATGGAGTTTGCAATTTATAACATGCTATTGTGAGCTAAGCGTTTCATATGAAGAAGGCACACTGTTTCATAGGCTAATGTCTGACCTAAGGAAGTAAACAGGTAACTTGTGGCCTCTACTTGTTAACATGTGATCACAGTGAACAACAATGACCACAACACTTCCTCTTTGAGGGATCAAGGACAAGTGCAATAAACAAAACAGAGAAAGTAGAGCTACTCCTAGTTTGTCATTGGCTCTTTTCTTCCTCCCTCCCACATGGCCTATATGTCTTGGTATCTTTGCAGGCTTTCCCTAATCACAGATACAGACTCAGTTTGCAGCCTTTGTGCTTCCACCATTCTTTCTCATATCTAACATAGATTCACTAGGACCCATACTGGTTTCAGAGCAAGAGGCCTGAGTAGTAAAATGATGGTTCTTCATTATACCACAAATGCAGTACATTACCTTAAACTGGCTGCTTCATTCAATGGGCCTCAGTTTCCCCATTAGTAAAATGAAGGTTTAGAACAGTGACATCTAAAGTCCCTCCCAGACCTGATATTTTTAATACTATAAGCAGAAAACCAATCTTCTTGGTTTGAGATTATAATTCCTAAGGATGCACTGGAAGATCTTATAAATCCTTTTAGATTCCTGAAAGTGACAGGATTCACCATTTAGCACCTCGGATGTACCTTACCACATGATAAGGTTCATTTAAAAAATTACTCAAAGGCACAAGTGTGATAAGATGCCAGGGAGTATGAGTGATTGTCACTTCTTTTTATGGCTGCTTTAGATCAAAGATGCAGAGGTTTTGACCTTGGGTCCTAAGGAGTTGTCAATAAAACTGGGGTACATTGACCTAACAAGATCATTCTGAAGATTACATGAAATAGTGTAGATATCATGCTTAATAATATGCCTGGCACTTAGAAAATCCAAAAAACCACTCACAGTAATGGTGGTAGTAGTAGTAGAATGGCAGTACTCGCAAGGATAATGTGGGTCAGTAAGGTGTAGAGCCAAGTGAATAATTAATACCTTAAGAATGAGAATCCAGTTATTCTAAATCACCACAAGCAAGACATCCATTCTTCAGGACCAGGATTACAAGGTGGCTTTTTAAAATATTACTAGAAACCTTAAAAAATATATTTATATATCACAGTCATCCAGCTCTACATATATTAAGAATATGAAGCCATGTTTTTTATTAATGCTTTGCATTTTATACAAGTACTTCATGCTAATAATTTTTGAACTGTGTCAGGAAATCTTCCTAAAGATGCATCCATATTTTGAACATTTGAGGATCATTACAAGGGATGATAAATATGAAACAATAGTACACTTCCACCTTTCACTCTGGTTATATTGAGTAGAGGCCAGCTTTGACAATAATAGCACAGAGCTGGAGCAATTTCAGAGATAAAACCACTTGTTAATCTATTATATTTTAATGTGCCTTTAAAATATGATTGTTCATAAAGACAAAATAAGATCAAAAAATAAAATTCTAACTTTACTACTTACTATCTGTGTGACCTTGGACAGATTATCTATCATCTCCTCATGTAAGTTTCTTCATTTGTAAAGTAAGGTTGATAATGGTACCTACTTAATAAGATTGTTATAAGGAAAACACTAGGGACTAAATTATGTCCCCACAAGGTGTATATGTTGGAGACCTAACCCTCAATGTGATGGTATTTGGAGATGGGGCCTTTCGGAGGTAATTAGGCTTAGATGAGGTTAATCAGGGTGAGGTCCTCATGATGTGATTAGTGCCCTTATAAGAAGAGAACAGAGAGCTTGCTCTCCCCCTTTCTCCACCATGTGGGGATACAGCAAGAAGACGGCTGTCTACAGTCCAGGAAGACAGTCTTTACCAGGAACTGAATCTGCTGGCACCTTGTTATTGGACTTTCTAGCCTCCAGAACTGTGAGAAATAAATGTCTGCTGTTTAAGACACACAATCTATAGTATTTTGTTATGGCAGCCAAAGTCGACTAAGACAGAGTAAATGATTACACACACACACACACAAAGAGTGCAATGCACATGTTTAACCCTTAGTCAAGTACACAAATATTTGCTATTATCATATATTTACATAATAATGCAACTACATATGATTATGTATTCTATATTTTAAAAGACTCTTTTAGCTTGCTATGCAGTGGAATTTATTAAGATACTCAGTATTCAGGACAGGTGCAGTGGCTCATGCCTGTAATCCCAGCACTTTGAGAGGCCAAGGCAGGTGGATCACTTGAGGTCAGAAGTTCATGACCAGCCTGGCCAACATGGTGAAACCCCATCTCTACTAAAAAATACAAAAACTAGCCGGGCATGGTGGTGGGTGCCTGTAATCCCAGCTACTTGGGAGGCTGAGGGAGGGAGAATTGCTTGAACTCGGGAGGCAGAGGTTGCAATGAGCAGAGATCGTGCCACTGCACTCTAGCCTGGGTGACAGAGTGAGACTCCATCTCTCTCTTTATATATTCAGCATTCAGTGAATATATTGATGATTTCCTAACATATTAGCTTTGGTTGAACAATCCTGCCTTACACCAGAAAGAAGAATGATTCCTTTTTTCTTATTTTAGAATTGAGCTTTTTCATAATCTCCTGGGCTGAGCTAATTGCATTAAAATTTGTCCTCTATTTTTTTTTTTTTTTTTTTGAGACAGAGTCTCGCTTTGTTGCCCTGGCTGGAGTGCAGGGGTGCAATCTCAGCTCACTGCAAGCTCCGCCTCCTGGGTTCACGCCATTCTCCTGCCTCAGCCTCCCGAGTAGCTGGGACTAAAGGTGCCCGCCACCACACCTGGCTAATTTTTTGTATTTTTCGTAGAGACGGGGTTTCACTGTGTTAGCCAGGGTGGTTTTGATCACCTGACCTCGTGATCCACCCATCTCGGCCTCCCAAAGTGCTGGGATTACAGGCGTGAGCCACCACGCCCAGCCTGTCCTCTATATTTTTTAGTCCAGTAGAAAGGTTATCGTATAGTGCCATCTGTGTACCCTAATCATGTCCACATTAAGATAGTGACTCATGTGAGAAATATCACTTGATATGACACCCCATCTACGTAAAGAAAGAATAGGGGATCCTTTGGTTAAAAAAAATTATTTATTGATAAAAAAATTCTAAACAAGAATTTTCGTTACTAAGAGAATATTATGTAATCTTTTTATATGGAAGGATAAAATGGGCACATATAAATGTTTAGGATGATTTAGGCTTTAATTTTTAGGAAAAAATATAAACAGTAACAGTCAGAGGTATATATATATATATATGTAATGTTAATCCTCTTCCAGCCCTTTTAAGTTGTTATGTTGCATTGTTGTGTATTAAAACTGTACATTCCAATCTTAAAGTACTTTCACATTAAGTGGGTAGAATCTGATATTTTATTTCTTAAGTGGGGAAGAAAACTTTCTTTTTAACACATGAAATTCAACTTATGTAGGAATGAATTTGCCAAGCAAAATGCCAAACTGTTACTATCATGGCCAGTTTGTCATTAATTTCTTAAACAAAGAAAATACAAGATAGATAATGGCTGATCATGCATCATTAAAGCAGAGAAATATCCAGGGGTTCAGATAGCTCATCAAGGGAACAACAACATTACTACAATTATTTTGTCATTCTGAGATGGAATAACAGGGTATTAATCACAAAGACCATAAGGCACACTGTATGAATTGTGTTTTCATATAAGCCACAGAAATCACTTTTTGGCTACCCTACACTTAAAATACAGACATGCAGGACAAAACAGAAAGAGAAAGAAATAAAATTGCAGGATTGAAATATAAGAACTTTGAGCAAAAACAAAAGATTAAAGCTAAATATTTCCAATTTCTTTTACAATGAAGAAGAAAAAAATTGATAGGTATAAATTATTTATATATATAAAAGATCAATAGTGTTATAGAGACAACTGTGACCAACTAAGAGTATCCTTTTGATTGTTAAATAAAAGAATGCTATAAGATTGCAGCAAAGGTGTTAAGGTAAGATATTAAAAACAGTCCCCTCTACTTCTCTGCATGTTTCAGATTGCATAAAGAGCCATTGGCTGGTACTGAGGTATGTATGCAGGCTAAAAACTGAAGGGAAGAGAAGCATTGTAAGAGATGGGACTGTATGCTGGAAGTACCAAATATATTGCTATCCAGAATTCTAAAATGTGGATCCATCCTTTAATATGGTTTTATTCTAATCCAATTGATGAAATTTCATTCAAAAGATGTACTTTGTTCGCCCTGTTATTATCAGAGGCAAAAAGAAAATGGGATGCCTAGGGATATGATATGCCTCAGGATACCATAAAGGGGTGCTAAAATACCATGATTTTTTTCTAGGTATGTGAAAAAATGCAAAATGTATTCAGAGGTGTTTAGATGAAAGGAAACCGATCTATGCTCAACAGGAAAGAGGAGAGTTCCTGATAGAATGCCTTTCTAGAGAGAAGGACCTGCCAGGGGACTGGATGAAAGTGGGTTTTACATCCTTGAAGAAGCTGCTGAAACCAAATAGCTCCTAGAAATAGGTCTTTAGTATTTGCATATAGGTCAACCCCTACTCTGTCTACTTGTAGAGATCACAGATCCATCTGTAAAGGAGAAAAATACCTAGACTGTCACTTCATACCCTTTCACACTCCTAACCTCAAAGAAATGATATGGTTTATTCTCAAGGCTAGACTTGCAAACAGCCTATTTCGATTTCAAGGTGTTCTTTTGGGTCCTCAGTTAGTTCTACATGAACTTGGTGCTTTCTAAAATTGCATTACCAATCAATACAATCTTTTTATTGAAAAGAGAGAAAGTTGAAAAACAGAGTTCTAGGCTGAGGTATGCCTCTCTAAAATTCATCGATTTTAAAATATTGTGTGGTCAGTAACAAGGGTAACTGGTGACCAATATCAGGTTCTTTGTGAGAGTAGAGAGAGGATTAGGTTGCAAGAGAAAAGCTGGCACCTAATGATAAAGTCCTTACTGAGTCCCCCAAAATGGAGCTTAGAATTTCAAAAGAAAAAACAATGCTGCAGACAGAGCTATTTTTAGTCTCCTACAGCCGTGCCTACATACACCCAGCAGCAAGTTTGCTGAATATCTGTATTAAACACTAAAGCCCTGTTTAGTATGTGTATGTGTCAGGCTCCAATTAGATAAGTGGGCTTTTGATGAAGGGATCCCTCATAAAAAGCTATGGATAAGGTTACAGAAACCAAGGAGGGATATTGCAACAGCCAGGGCTAGAAAAGTAGAAAACTGTTACCACCTCGGAGCCATGGGAGCAAGGGGAGAGAACAGACCCCACCATAGCTACTGCCAGGAAAGGGGGCCTGAACTACTTACCTGGGAGGCACAGACACTGTGGGAATCTTAGCAGCAGGGCATGGAGGGAAGGGGGAAATAAAGAGCTGGCCTTGCTCCTTTCTCACCTGCTGATCACCTATTCTTGCTCCCAATTGTCTGAATCCAACAGGAAGCCAGAGGAGCAGCAGACTGATGGGCAGATGCTTAGGGTCACACTCACCGCCTCACCAGGGTAGAGAAAGGTGGAGAGTGGATGGGTGTGATGAGCAAATGAAGATTATCTTTCATACGTTTTTTCCCTAAACGTGGTCCAACTTCATGTTATAGAACCTTCTGTATCTAGGTGTATCTTATATCAGTATCAGAGGATAAATAACTCAATTGTTCAGATTCAATGCATGTGGATTTGGATTACATTCCTCAGGTTACCAGGTTAGCAGATAGTCTTTACATACCCAGCAGAAGAAATAAGGAATAAAACACAAACTTGCTAATGGCTTGGGAAAAAAAAAAACAAAAACAAATTATTTCATAACTTAGAAATCTAATGATTATAGAATTAGAAATTCTAATAATTATATAATTCTAATTACAATTCTGCAGTAGCTTACAGTTTCTAATCTCATTCTTTTTTGATATTATATACTATACTGCCCATTTTAATAAGCTACACTGAGGTGATTTCTATTTTTCTCTGATTTATTAAATATATGTAATGAAAAAGTTATAGAGAAGTCAGACTTTCCAATGAGCTACAGTCCTTAATCACATAGTATTTTTGAGCATTAACTTTTTACAAGATACTCTTGGATGATGTAGAAGATACTGAAGAAGTGTAAGACGTGAACCCCATCTTCATTACAGACATTCTGAGGAGCATATAAATATACTTGAACAAAAGCAAATAATTAAGAGTTTTAGATTCAAGTACTAAGTAATGCAGTAAAAGTATGTGATTTATATTGAAGTGTAGGAAGCAGATATTAGAAATTATATTTTTAATTCTTCCCTAAGAATAACTGGAATGAAATGTTACTAATCTGTAAATTGACACGGGAGACTTCACTTGGCCTATAAGTCAAAAGCAACTTGTTACTGAGGCCAAGTGATGATTGGATGGCTCTTAATAAAGAGAGTAAGAAAAGGTTCCTTTTGTTCATTGCTCTTGGCTTATTACATGTGTGACTGTTTATGTGTGCCTTGGCCAGTGGATGTGAAGTTTAATAATCTGTTAAAAAGAGATATAAGTTGGCTGTGCACGGTGGCTCACGCCTATAATCCCAGCACTTTGGGAGGCCGACGCAGGTGGATCACTTGAGGTCGGGAGTTCAAGACCAGCCTGGGCAACATGGTGAAACCCCATCTCTACTAAAAATACAAAAATTAGCTGGGCGTGGTGATACATGTCTGTAGTCCCAGCTACTCAGGAGACTGAGGCAGGAGAATCACTTGAACCTGGGAGGCGGAGGTTGCAGTGACATGAGATTGCGCCACTGCACTCCAGCCTGGGCTACAAGAGTGAAACTCTGTCTCAAATAAATAAATAAAATAAAATAGAATAAAAGAAAATTAAAAAGATAAGTGACTTAAAAAATTCCCTATGCATAAAGAACAAATGGAGGATAATACTGATAATACAAGTATACTCCTGCAACACACAGCAATAAAAAGTGTCACTAACCTTCAATACAAAATATTTTCAGACATACACAATGAAAGCCTATTCAGATCTGATGAGAAGTCAGACAAAGAAACTGGAAATCATCAAGACTACTTGCAATATACCTTTATATCCAATATCATTAATGATGAAACTCACTCAAATTACATTTTTCTTTGAGATATTAAGCCATTGCGATTTGCAAGATATTTGAAATTATTCTTTTATGCTTAATTTGCTCTTTTTAATTTCAATTTTATATTATACATATATAACAAGTTCTGAACTACATAACTATTAAAAGTATAATAAATTACTATGCATTTTAGGCAGTATGTTCAATACTGTTTTAGCAATAGGTATGTCATGAAAAGGTTTTGAGATAATTGGTATAGACTATGGACATGGAAGGAGAGGGAAAGGCATTCTCTAAACATCCAGTTTTCTTAAGCAGTCCCTGTCAAGTATTTTTGTAGTTCTGGAATAAGGAGCGTGACAGTTTGTTCCTTCCCTGACTGCCTGTGTCTGTTGGGCCTGAAACAATTTTTTGATTCTATTGTTCCTTCTTTAATTTTTTTTTAAAAAAGTGCTAAGCACCTACTATGGTCCAGCCAGTGTGCTAGGTGATACAGTGCTAAATAAGACTGTGGAACGTATAACCTAATGGTTGAGTCTTCCATTGCCTCTTTAGACCAAGGTGCTGAACTTGGAAGCTCCGTATTCTAATGCCTAGAGAAAAATCATGTGCCAAGTCAGGGAAGACCTAATAGAAGCACGTATAAGACTTACCCTGGTTAGTTATGGGACTCTAATAATGACATTATAAAAGCAGGCTTTAGTTACAGAGTCCCCCATATCTCTCTAGTCTAAAAACTGTGGCCATAAGTACCATAAGTATGCAGGTGGCTACCACATGGTATGGTGGTTAAATGGTGGCCCCCCAAAAGATATGTCCATGCTTTAATTCCCAGAACCCGTGAATGTTACCTTACTTGGAAAAAGGTTTTTTACAGGTATAAATTAAAGATTTTGAGATGTAGAGACCCTGGATCTGATGGGCCTGAAACCCAGTGACAAGCAACCTTTTATAAGAGACACACACAGGAGATTTGAGAGACAAAAGAGAAGTCCATGTGAAAAAGGAGGCAAAGACTGGAGTGATGTAGCCACAAACCAAGAAGCATCAACAGCTAATAGAAATTAGAAGAGGCAAGGAATGGGATCTTCCTTGGAACCTCTATAGGGACCACCATCCTGCCAATACCTTAATTTCAGAGCCCTGGCCTCCAGAACTGTAAGAGAAAACATTTCTATTGCTTTAAAGCACCAAGTTTGTGATAATTTTTTATGGCAGCTACAAGAAATTAACACAACCAAGTGAAGACTCTTTAGTCCTAGTATGTGGTCCAGGTATGTTGCTCTGTTAATCCTTGGGAAGTAGTTAATTATTAATAATTCTGGTTTGGGGAGCATGCAAGAAGATTGGCTGCCAGTTTTACGGTCAACAGGAGGGGAAAAACTACTGAAATGGTCTTTTCATGGTTATAACAGCTACCTATCTCCCAACCTCAAGTGGTTATATGAGAGCAATTTTATGTTTTACATATTTATACATGTTGCCCAAATTTCAACAATAGACATCTTTATTTGGATCATCTTTCAGGTTCAATGCCTCATTGAATTACCCTGGAGCAATGCTGTTGTAGGACAGTAGATTTTTCTTCTACTTGTTGTATATTACATGGTGAAGGATGATACTACACATTAAGGTCGTGCTTTCAGAACTTTCGTGTGCATCTGAATTACCAGACGGCTTGTTAAACATAGTAAATATGAAGTAGAATTTACATTTCTAACACGTTTTCAAGTGAGGCCGATACTCTTAGTCCAGGGACCATACTTGGGGAAGGGCTGCTTTAAAAGCAGAATTTTCAGTTATGAGTTAACTACTTACAATAGAGCTGATGAGCCCTCTACTGAACTTTGCAGTCCTTGATGTGTCTTTTTTAGCTAGAGCATGGAGTTATCTTCCACTATTCTCTGAGTGACTAGGACATAACTGATAGTCTCTTATTTGGAAGTATTGATAGTACAGGTTTCAAGCTTAGAGAATTGGGAAACAACCTGACACTGGCTTGAATAATGATCTGCTAAGGGATCCTTGGGGTTAGCAAAATCACTGAGGATAGTATCAAGAATTGATACCCTCATCATGACTACCCTCTCCATCAGCATGTGAGGCTGTCTCTTAAGATCCTCTAAACAAAATGCTATCGTTTCTTTTGACGGCTACTCAAATTTTTAGTAAGAATTTCTCCATATGAATGAGAGAGTTGCTACCAAGATGCTAGCAAAGGAGATTTCAGTAGCCTGGGGTTATATAACATATTACATTTTATCCCTAGCAAAACCTTAAAGGTGAAATTCTGAGCCCAAACAGACCAATATGATCCACAACAGGTAGTTTAGAAGATATGGCTAGCAAAAGGTCAGCAGTTCAAGGTAGGATAATATTTGGTAGTTCTATGAAAGTGGCCTCTTTCCTAAAATCAAGCCTGCAGACTTGTGAGCCACTAAAAAGCCACATATAGAAAGTTCATGATCAATTTAATGAAATGTCACTTGGGGCTGAACAAAAAGGATGTTTTAGTCCAGGCACCAAAGAAGGCCACAATTCCATAGCCACAAATAGAAAGTTCATGATCAATTTAATGAAATGTCACTTGGGGCTGAACAAAAAGGATGTTTTAGTCCAGGCACCAAAGAAGGCCACAATTCCATGTCCATGTAGAACTTCTGTCTGGAAGAAGAACGAGTTACTCTAGTGCTTTACTGCTTTTAATTATCTACTTATATATTAGCTCCAGAAAGAAAAATCAAGATGTGGGTTGTGGCAAGCTGCAGCTTTACCAGAAAAAAAGGTTGGCCTTAGAGGTCCTAGGTAATCTTGAAATACCTACATTACCTAGGTAGGTAGTATCTGGGAAAATATCTGCTATTGAAGTGACACTGTCAAACCTCTTAAGTTTTGGAAAACTAATACCACTCTTTAATTTTGAACTTGGATGGGTCAATTAAATCTCAATAGAAGGCCAAAGGTACTCTATTTAAACACAGCAGTAGGATTCTTTCTTTCAAACAGCCTTCTACTTCACACTCTCCTACTATTATTGGTTTCACAATTAAAATTTAAAGAAAACCTCCCATGATTTGAGAAAACAAGATGTACTTATTCAAAATGGGGTGGAGAGAAAAGTCAGCTGGAACCTCATTTCCCTCCACCTATTTTAATAATGTAATTTTAAATGCTTTTGGTATTACCATAATTTTTTTTCCTTGGCTCATTCATGTCTAGGCAGTTCTAGGTTAAGCCTCTAAATCAAAAATTTTCTACATTTTAAAATGTACAGTCTGTTTCATTTTTAGTCATTAAATACCCAACTTTTCCAAAGTAATTTAATGCAGTGGTTCTATTTTCTTCCAGAACTGAGATTGGTGATGTCGGGGTTTGGAGGGTGAAAAATAAATGCAAGCTACTCTTGGGATCTTTCTTTTTCAATGGAAAGGATGAAATATACAATGTAATATTAAAGCTAGGTCAAAGAAGGAAAAATTCCAAGGCAGAACTCTGGACATAACTACAGTCAAATTGTTGACTAAAGGTCTATATGTCTCCAAAGAAACCAGGTATGATAAGCCAGAACCACATTTAGCAATGTATGTGTTTGAGGTTTACTAGTCAATAGAAATATGATTGATTAAAAAAAGTAAGAAACTATATGAAACTGACACTTTTCTTAAATAATTTTACTTTTTTTTCTGAAAACACATCAAGCTTATGACCATATTATGGCATTAAATTGAACAATGTTAAACAACTACCCCCAAAATCCAAATATTTTCTTTTTAATACCTATTGTTTGGGTTCTTGCAGATAAATCTTGTGATGGAACATTGATTTTTTTATGGTATTCTATAATGGGCAGGAAGTGTAGGTACTTAGGTTTTGATTGTCAAAAAACATGTGGCTTTTTGTTCATTTAGGTTATGGTATGTTTTATGGTCTGTGGACAAAAAGAAAAGAACTGCTATATTTTCTTGTTGAGTTTGAGTCCACATATTATTAAAACATGCTGCCTAATACCTCAATGCAAATTGCTATTATGAGTAATTTTCTTGGAAGATGTGGGTGTTCGAATGGTTTGCCAATGCTTCTGATTGTTATTCTCAAGTTCAGTCCCGTTGGTAGAACATGATTTTCTTGATCATATTTAATAAGTCACCATAGTTAAGATGTTACATAAAAATGACATCTTACTCTTAATACAGATTATTTATGTGCCCAGAAGGATCTTGTGTTCTGAGTGATTTTTGCTTTTCCATAAGAAACAAGAGCACCAACTTTTCTTGTCTCCACCCACATTTCTGGCTATATGTTTTAAATGTGTTGCAACTTCTCTGCTGAAAAACCTGTGCCACATAGCTTTAGGGTTTTAAGAAAACCCAAACACTGAAACCATACTCTTGTCAATCTATTCTGCATAATAATTATAATGTAGCTTTTGCTTTCAGTGATATTCACTTTCACCATTACCTCAACAGAGAATGACATTGTGCATATCACGGAGTCAGTTTACAAAAATAAAGGTGAACATAAACCTCTCTCTTGAGAGCATGAAGGCAAAATAACTGTAGTGTCCCTATTGCCCATTGGAAGTATTTGAATAGGATTAGGCTTTGTTAGCAATTTTTAATATTACTTAAATGTGGAAGCCGTTTTGGAGCTAATTAGATACTTATGTGTTAAGGTATCACAATATGAATATTCTCATTGATTCTAAATCAAAATCTGAGTGATCCATATATATTATTTTTTAATTTCAAGAGAATTACAACTAAATAGTCCTTAGGAAATTTATTGATTATAGAATCGGGCAAAAACAATGTAGCATACAAACAAACAAAAAAAACCATGTCTGTCAGAGTAGTGATGGTAACACATCATCACAAAAAAGCTTGACTTAAGCTTTGTCATACGTGACAATCAAATATTTCTTTTTGAAAGTGTGAGATTTTATAAAGTACTTTAAAATTTTAAAAACATACTATTTTTAAAAATTGCTCCCGATAAGAACTTTTAATCAAGAAACCAAGTGTCTTTCAAATTTCCTCAAAGAATACATGATTGAATAGCAAACTAAGCTTCAACGATGACTCAGTTTGAAAAATAAAAATAGTCATTATAATTAAATTTCAAGTTAAACAATTAACTTACATACTCCTTTAGTAATTACTATAATGAGGTTTGAATTTTACTTTAATTTTCATTTTCCCTCTGACAAAATATCTTAAAGTAATTTTACTAAACTGCAACCAAAATTCACTTCAGATTTTGATTCAAAATATCAGCCCAGCCCAGGTTCTAATTTTAGACAAATAGGCTTCCTCCCCATAAATGATACTGACTTACTGAATCTAATTGGAATGTATGGTTATTTCAGCTGACAGTCCCATGTACTTGTCATACAAGACTTTTAATTACAAGATTCTAATTAGTACAACAAAAATGTTCACTTATGTAATATTTAGGCATGAATTATTAATTTCCTTATTCATTGAGACTGAGTAATATAATTAATCCTTGAGCAAAGACAAGAAATATTGAACTAGAGAGACACATACATTTCAAATTTTAGTCCCCGAGAAAGAATTAAACATGGGGGTTCTAATTTCCTGCATTAACTTGAGACAGATGTCTTAAACTTCTGACTACTTTGCTGGTGTTAATGGTTAATGTGCTTGGTAAATCATTTATTGCCACTAAATTAAATTAACCTGAGCAAAACAATATAGATTTCAAGCATACAGACATCTCTATTGACCTTATGAAAATCTCTAAAACTGAAACAAAATACTTAACTATTATACAAAGGAAATGTTAAAATTCTTTCTCAGTACTTGAATAATATATTCCTAAAACTGGTTTTGCTTGGAGGTTTGCTGAGTGTAAAGAATCCAAAGTGATGACAAGTGTGGAAACTGAGCCCCATAGTAGCCTCCTCTAGTAGATTAAAGTTTTAGCTCACCTCTTTCCTATGAGCAGCTGTTCATCATCTTTATTTTCCAATGACAGTGTTGAAACATTTTAGAAAATGTCGAGTCTTCAGGTTTTATGAAAATTCACTGAATATTTACTCAACTCCAATGATGTGTGCCTGACACCATGCTTCCATGTTCACATAAGCTCTCCATCAGTTAACTCTCACAAAACTTTGGAAAATAAACTATCCCCATGGCTGAAGTGAAGAAACTGAGGTTGAGTCTTTAGTTTAACCAGGATAGGGTGTAATAATGGAACAAGTGTTTTTTGGGAGTGGGTGTTGAAGAGGCTGGTAGCATACATCAAGAAGTATGATAAAAATATTTGTTATACTAAAGCATTTGACTGATGTTAGCTCTGTAGAGGGAAACAGTGCAGTAGACAATCACTAGCAAAAGCTAAACAGAACTGTGAACCTGCACTGTCGTTTGATTATACAAATAATTATTCAGTACATAGTATATGCCAGGCACTCTGCTAGAAACTGGATTTACAAAAATGAATATGATGGTTACTTCCTGCAAGAAGTATAAATAGCCAGTGGGATAGAAATACAAAAACTGAGCTGGTTTTGAAAGATTAAAAGCAGCTAGCCAAGGAGAAAAAAAAAACCTATAATGGGAAGAACAGAGCAAGTAATGTGTGGCGACTACAGTAGATTGGTATTTCTGAGGCCAAAAATACAGGAAGGGAGTGGCTGAAAGTAAGATTGACGAGATAGCATGCTTCCAGATTTGCATGGTTTTATATGCTATATTAATACTGGAGGAAAGATTTTAAACAGAGGAGTGATTTGGTTAAATATGCAGTTAAGAAAGATCAATTACGCTGGCTCATATAAATAGCGAATTTAATGGGAAAAGTTTGGAGGCAAGAAAATCAAATGCTATATTTCAGATGAAAGATGAAAAACAAATTCAGTGACAATAGAGATGAAAGGAGAAAAATTTGAAAGAAATATATATTTAGGAGTCTAGGATGTCTTTTCATTTCTGACTTGGAATAGTTCCATGACCTAAAATGGGGACTCTAAGAGGAATGTAAGGGTGGATGTTGAAATAAGTTTCATTATGAACATGTTGAGTTTCAGGTGCCTGCAGAACACCAGTGAAGCCACCTGGCAGGCAGTTGGATATATGAGCCTGACTCTCAGGGAAGATTCCCAAACTGGAGATACAGATTAGGAAGTAGTCAGAATACAAATGGTTGTTAAATATTGGACAATGGAAAAGATCATCCAGTGAAAGTGTAAACAGAAAGAAGAGTCAGGGACCTTAATAAAATACTGGAGGTAGAGGATGAGGAGATAATGCCAAAATTTAAGCTGATAATTAAACATTTATTTGCTAATAAAATCTCTTATTATTTCAGTCATTAACTGCAATCTGATCTTTAGTCATTTGGACACTATAGAAATTGTTCACCAGCCCATACAAAAAGGCAAAATCATTGATCAATGTCTTGGGGGCCCCTAGACCCCCCAAATTTTTAAGGTTAAAGTTATTTTGCTCCCTCAACTTAGTGGTTTACTTGTGTAAAAACCAATTACAAATCAATATATCTACATTTTTCCTTTCCTCATCAACATTTTATTTCCTCATCACATAACTATGACATCTGATTGACATTAAATATTAGGACTTAATAGAAATAGTTAAATGAGTATACTCTATGTATGTAGCCCTGGTTAGAACATTTGGGCCTTTCTGAAGCACTTAAATTTGTAGAAAAACATAATAAAAACTAATTTATTTGTGAAAATCCTCAAATTTAAAAGCTTTTATGGGTGTTTGTCCAATAATTAATATAGACGATCCTGAGGAAACATGTATAATCTTTCTGTTTTGTTCCCATGTGGCACTGACTGACTGCATTGTGCTAAAAGACCTCTGTTTTGATTCAAAAACCACATGAATTGAAATGCAACTCATGCCAGCACTGTAGTTCCATTTACAGTCCTGCTATAGTACTAATGTAGTGACTTCCTAAGTTCCACGCACAGTTACCTTGTGATTTGGATTCAGGCCCAGCAGAACTGACGGTCTGTTCCTCGATTAATTCAACTTCTAAGTGTCCTAAACAATCAGTGGGTTGTGTTCACTTAGTTCCTTGCAAATCACTTCCCTCCCAGACTTTCACTTCATCATTCGTGACTTGTGCATAGTAGGAAATCTCCCTAAATCCTTTTCTTACTCTGATTGCACTGGGCATTGTTTAAAAGGAATGGCTCTCACTATTTCCCTTTGATAATTTACATTTTAATTCTAGTTCCAAAAACAGCTGGCCTCCACTTCGAAAAGCAGTACAATAAATCCTTTGGGGATACCTCCTTTTTCCCTTCTTTTCCAAAGCATCAAGTCCTCCAAAGGACTTACATTTGAAGTGGAAGACATTCTCAGAGAATTTAAATAGACATTTGTAGATCATCTGTATATAACAAAAAATTTAAAGGATTTATGAGTAATGTTTTATCCATACGCCTGATGAATTGTTTTAAGACTTAACTGCCCAAAGAAATAAAATGTGGTATTATGTACATTAGTGAAGAAAAACAACCTTGTTTCCTTTCTATTGCAAATTATTTTTTTTCAAAAAGATTTTTTATTCTTTTAAAAATCCACACCAGCTACGGGAAGGGTGAATATAATCTACAAAGAATGTAAAGTTGTGTCTTTTCCCAAAGCTTTGTCTCAGTCTCATCTTTCCAGCAGCTCTGATTACTTGTATCGTTATTTACATGGTTATGTATTAGAATCATCATTTTTATACATGACCATAAATGATGATTTTAGCACACAACTATAATTACGACTGGGCTCTTATTTAAGTGTATCACATGTATGTTTCCTCCCCCAAGAACTTTTAAAAATGTAAATTAGTGATACGATAAGCATTTATTTATAGTCTGTTTAGTTGCCAAAAGGATGTGAGATGGCTGACTTCAACTGGGTAACAGATTCAGGAGGGCAAGGATGTGGGATTGTCTTTTACTTTGTACTGCTAACATGGCTCATCGCAGTAGGAAACTGTGTTCTTAATAAACACTTGCTGAATATAAAGTAAGTGTTCACTATGGATAGATTTGTTTCCTCTGAAAGGTGCCTTATAATTCCAACCTTTCTTTACGACATTCAGATTTCCCTAATTAAAACAAACAAACCAAAAGCACTTACCTGTTCAGCATTCCAACCACTGCAGTCTTTGTTGAGCAAACAGGTAGCTAAGATGACTGATTTGTGTAAAAGTGTGAATTAATGTAATGTTCTTCCAATTAACCATGAAACAGAAGCAGTCTTGGAGACAAATTTATCCCCTTATTTTATTAGAAAACTAAGGCCTAGAGGGTCAAATGACTTTCTCAAGGACTCAATAAGAGGGTGATGTTATAAGAATTTCTGTGTCAAAGGCAAAAATTGGATATTTTAGACAAATGAATGAGGTTTCTTTTTCTTTTTAAGAGAAACAGACAGTGTTGATTCTTTCAAATCTTATTTTCTCCAAAAGTAGTCACCATTTCCTTTTTGGTATAGGATGAAACAAGTTTTGTTAAATCTTTTGGGATGCTAAGCTTGTGTCTCTAAAACTATTCATTCATTTACTCAAAAATACTTATTGACCATTCCCTTCGTAGACACAACTGGGATATCATGATGAATAAGAGAATAAAACATTGCAGATACTATACAAACAAGGAAACAAAAATTATGTAGTGACTATGGTGTCTTGCACACTACTTCAAAACTGAAATTAGTGAATGTTTCAAGGATAAATATTTAAAAAGTGAACTATTCCATAAAAATTATGTGGCCTATACAATGATATAGAGTGATAAATCTAAAAAGTGTAATAGAACAGTTTGTAACTTATCATGTTTTTTAAAGTTATTGTGTGGACAATAAAACCATAAAATAAATAAGGGTCAGTAAGATGTTATTTTATTTACATTCTCCTCCAGATAAATTCAGTGCTTTGTCTATATCTATTCATGTTGTATATCCCAGTACCAAGCACTGGGATAATGTAACATCGACTTCAAATTTTATAAACTTTATACAATTTTATAAAGGGTGACAGTTGCTTACTTTCTGACCGTTCTCAAATGGCTAATGTGACCGATAAGTGATCAGCATCTCTTATGTATGGTAAACCTGTTGACATTGCCTTTTTCTATGGAGCTATAATTGTGGCATATAGAGTATTTTGTTCACTCTCTCTCACTTCCTGAGAAACAGTAAGTCTTTGCCCTAAAAGATAGCCTTAATTTGACTTCCAGATTCTTAGATGTGAAGCAAAAATAAAACAAAAAACTCAAGAGATCTTTAGTAACTATCCTCACCTTAAAAATACTGAAACAAGGGCCAAGAAAGTCATAGTTTAGTTTCAACTTAGATTTTTTTTCAGCACTTCCTTTATGAGTCCATGCAAAGTTGTCCTTTGTAAATTATATATATGTACACGTTTATACACACACACATATTAGGCATCTTGTTCGAAGAAGTATAGGTATTAATAAATGTGGACGTTAGCAATCACATGTAGTCATGGAATTAGGTAATCAAATGTATAATCCTATAAATGACAAAACAGAGCAGCAATGTGGGTACACAGAAATAACAGCATTCAGTCAAACTGGAGTTACACAAAGCGATCACCATATGATACCCCTCTTTGTTCTCCATTTTATTCTCTCCAACCTCAGAAATAGAGAAGAAACTTTATTTATATACCATCAATGAGGAGGCATTATACTGTTCTTGTATAACTTCAAATGTTTAACTTACAAATTTTTATGCAGTTAAATGGCAACCGAATAAAAATCAGTATGTTATTTTTAAGAGCAAAATGAAACTTTTATTAGAGTTGGTATGGATTTTTCCAACAGGAGGTCTATTTTATTCTATTATTAGATTATATTATAAATAACAATATAGTTATCCCAAAATTTGAAATATTGTCTGTGTTTTGAATATATGTATACCTAGATTTTATGAAGACGATATGTAACAGCAAAACTGACCACCAGAGAGCTGTGTCATCATAAGGTTACTTTTCATTCCATCCTGAGGATGCTGACATGAGTCCAGAAATGGCATGAATAAGTGGTGCCACTCTGTTTAAGCCAATAGTATTTTTCTATGGAAAAGCATTTTCCAGATGTGCCTTGGCCTAAACCAGGGCTACTCAGCTCAATGGTAAGAGTAGATTCTCCATAGACATATAGAACCTTCTCTGCAGGTTTAAGAAGGTGCATAATATTTTGAGAAAGGCAACTGCAATTGTTCAACGTCTTTTCCTAATTATATTCCCAGAAAAAGTATACTGAATAAAATCGATGGAGTTATTTACACAATAAACTATGTTTTAATCACAAGATATAAAGTCATGAATATTTAATTCATCACAAAGTTTCCAGTGGCTGCTCTTATGTTTTTGAAATATTTTGTAATGCAAAAAATAACCCAGCATAATACAGGAACCCTAAGCAATTTTTACCTTGAAATAATTATTTTAAAATAATAAAAATAATATTCTCAAGGTTAAATATTCATACCCCATTTACATCTACATCCTTATCTACAGACTGTTTCCGTAAGTATCTGATCTCTATAATAAAATATGAATTTTTTTCTTTGCCATGGGAAAATAAAATTGAACTCACTTTAACAAAGTACAACACCATCTTTTCATTTTGACTAACTTAGCTTAATCTAACCTCTTGCTAATATTTGAGATACTTTATATATTTCACTACCATAACAATAGTACAGTCTCATGCCTATTGTACTTTCCTTGCAATTGCACCTAGGCAATAATATTTGTTGAAATCTGGTTCTGACTATACCTATGGCTCATCACTCAATGTGTTGTCTATGTTCCACATCTGGTTGAAATGCAACTTGTTACATATCTAATTCTCTGTGACTCTAAACAATGCAAGATGATTACAGGGGAACAACTTATCTCAAAGACAAGTCCTGATAAGGGGGAACAAAAACTAACTATCTGACAACCAAGAACTTTCTAACATGTATTTTTGTATAGTATTCTTCTTCCTGATAAGGGGGAACAAACCACTAACTATCTGACAACCAAGAACTTTCTAACATGTATTTTTGTATAGTATTCTTCTATTTTTCTTAACTTTTAAAGAAGAATATTGCCATTTCCCTTGACACTCCCATTGATTATGTCTAAGAATCATGATCAAGTCGCAGCTAATTAGTAACTTTTTGTTTTCAGGCTAATGGTCACACGAGGAGCTCTCTTGCCCATCATGTCATTTCTGGAAGAGTCAAACAATCTCACTATTGATTTAATAGGACAGTTAAAATTAGGCCAATTATTTAATTCTAATTCCAATGTATCCACAATATCTACCTATTATCAAAATTAGAAGGCAACACTGCAATTTCACATGAGAATATGTAAAACAAAACAAAATCAAAATTCACAGTTATACTGTAAGTCCCAGATTTCAGTTTGAATGAGAAAACCTCATGCGGCATTCTGGAGAGAGACAGAATAGTGCTTACATATCTAAATTCTAATTCTCAGAATATTTTCATGACCATGCACTTATAAGACAAAATATCTGGGTCTTAGCATCTTCCTACCAGGACCACTAAAGTTGAGAGGGTTGAAAAACTGTTTAAAAGACATTTGTGATAACAAACAGTGAAAGGTTCAGAAGCAACAAATCCACCCCATTTTTTTTAAGTACAAGGGTAACAGATTTAACAAATGTCCTCCGACAGCATATTCACACACATGTTATAATTTATTTTTGAGAAAATGATTTCAACTGTGAAAACTGAACAAGAACAATGCAATCTGTCCTAATTTGATAGTACAATATGATTGAAAGGCCATGCCATCTTTTCTTTCTGAAAAGTGAATATTGTTCTGGTCACAGACTTTCATTAAAAGTAGATCTCTGATGAAAATACAGAATGTAGTTTGATTTACATTTTACCTTTTAATAAAAACATTCAACAAAATTAGGATAAAGAGAAATCATAAGAAAATGATGCATGAAAATGTTAGTGTATGAAATGTCTACTAAAGATTCTACACAGTTACTTGAAGGGGGACACGATTTTATTCTGAGATAACTAGAAGCCAAGAAAAAAATGGAGACACAATCAACGTCACAAACACTGATTCCAAAACCAAGCTAGTGGCTTAGGAAAGAGTCTCCAGTATCTAACATGCTCTGACTTGAGAGAAATCTAAAGATTCCATCCATGGGACTTCATAAAGGGAAATATATTAACTATTGTCTTCATATAGTCTTCATATATTTGTTATCTTTTAACAGTATGGTTTTTATAATTTCAAAGCCATTTTCTGGATTCATGTTCAACCATGACAACATATGCCAGGGGTTGACAAAATACAGTCTGAAGGTCAAATGGGACTGTCACTTGTTTTTAGTAATAAAATTTTATTGGAACATGATAAGAACTGTTTATTGTTTGTGGCTTCTTTCTTGCTACAACAGCAGAGCTGAGTAATTGTAATAGAGACAATTACTAATTAATTAATTACAATTAATAATTGTAATGTATACATGGCCCACAAAGCCTAAAAATTTTCTCTCTGGGCCTTTGATAAAATAACTTGTCAATCCCTACCTCAGTACATTAACTATAAAAATATTAATACGTCTTAATGAAAATTTTTAAAATTAGAAATAAATATCTAACAAGAATGTGTTTGTAATCTTCTGAAAGACAATTTGTTAACATACATATACATACATATAACTGATTTTCAAGAAGTGTTTACTAACTTATTCTGTGAAGTCATGAAGTCCATTTCCATTAAGGCCTAGAAATTAGAAGGAATTAAATAGAAATTAATCTTTGTTCTTTTGCTTTATTTTCCAAGGCCAGTGTCTATATATATATATATATGTATGTACACATATATGTATATATATGTGTGTGTGTGTGTGTGTATATATATATATATATATATATATATATATATATATATATTTGGCATGCACATGACATAACCCAAATAGAAGCCTATATTATTCACTGACTACATTTCTGCATGGCTTCTAACTCTCACCCATCTCCACCAGCATCACACAATCCCATTCGTTAGTGTTGATATTTTCTTAATTGTATGTGAAAACGTCTGTAACCAAAATTTCCAAAGAAGTCCCTTAGTTTCCCAGTCTGAATAGTTTGATGTCTCTATGCTACATCATATGTAGAAATTCTAGGCAGGCCACTATCTTTCCCCAAATTTTTCTTGCTAATCTGAATATATCACATTCCTCATGCCATTTTCCAGGTCAGAAATCCTTCATTGATGCCAGTGGCCTTACAATGAAACCAAATCTCTTACTAAGGACCTCAACAAATCCAGCACCACCCACACAGGCAACTGTTCTCCAAAAGGAACCCTCTATTACAGGCAATCTGGTTTGCTTTGCTCACTGTCACCTCAGTGCCTTTGCTATTGCTCTTGTCCTATCTAGGTGCTTTTCCAGACCTACACACACTCATGCTACTTCCGACATAATGTGTTTCACTTCTGCACATGGCAATGACACTCCCTCCTCTGAATTTGCTAGCACTTATAAGACATACTTTTTTTTTACCATTCATATTGTTGTAATTTATATTATTTTTTGTTGTAAATTATATTATTTTTAATACCAGTTTTATGTCTTCTATCTCTAGTGACTGTCAACTAGATGAGAACAATATGCTGTATATTTGATGCTCTATAGTACAAGCAGGGTTGTCTATATAGAAGAAATTAATTACTTTTCTGATTCTTTTTAAAGCTCTTTCATTAATCCTTTGAAATATATTTTAATTTATATTTGATGCTTAGTAATATCTCAATATTAAAAAGCCCACATTCTGGATATAATTCCAAGGATACTATTCAGACTTTAAAATATATTTGAATTATTTGTTGATTTGCTTTATATATATATATAACATATATATACAAAACATATAGATATATAAAACCTATATATATAAAATATATATATATATAAAACATATATATAGACAGAGAGAGAGAGAAAGAGAGGATCTGGCTCTGTCATGCAGGCTGGAGTGCAGTGGTACAATCATAGCTCGCTGCAGCCTTAAACTCTATAGTTCAAGCAATCCTTTCACTTCAGTCTCCTGAGTAGCTGGGACTACAGACATGCACTAGCACACCTGGCTAATTAAAAAAAAAATTGTTTTGTAAATTTGGGGTCTGACTATGTTGCTTAGGCTGGTCTTGAACTCTTGCCTCAGACTCCTAAAATGCTAGGATTATAGGCATGAGTAACCATGCTTGTCCCATATTTTTAATATTTCAGTAACTGCAAGTCTGGGAGATCCCTATATCGAATGGTTCCACATTAAAGTAATTTACATAATAAAAATAATCCTAAAAATAAAACAGAAGTCAAGGAAAGAGGCTTAAACAAAAATCAACAATAATTAAATACTCCATTATAAAATAAAAAATATTAACTACTCCTAAATTAAGTGATATTTTGGAAATGTCCAGTAACTACCATGACAAAAATAAAAAAATAATAATTTTGTTTATTGAGGGCATGCTTAGGAAAAAAGTAAACAGCTTTGAACCATGCCAAAAGTACAATAAATCAAGTCTCTGCAAACTGTATTTAAAGCTAAACTCAATAGAGCATTACACTAAGTCCATAAATATCTGAAAAGTACATTAAATATTTTAGTATAAGCAATATATGCATAAAGAGGTACACTGTTTATTAATCTCATACATGATTCAAGATTATCATGAAACTGGATCAGCTCACTTACCAAATTCTCAGGAGATTTAGACTATTGTCTCTAAGAAGCAAAATGTGTGTTACACTGTTATTTAATGTTGGTTGTTGCTTGGCACCTGACCTTGTTTACAATTAAATCTGCTGTGGGGAAATAGCCAAAGAACACATTCATATTGAGAATGGAATTTTTTTTTTACTACTTCCCTCAAGCATGAATTTGTACTTTTCTGTTTAGATTATTTTGAAAAGCTTGGTTTGGGGTACAAAGAGACTACAAGTGATTAAAATTAATTATGCATGTAATTCTCCAATAGCCAAAAAAAAACGACACAGTTTGACTTACATCACAGCATTAGATAAGAACAGCTTACCAAATGTCTACTTGTTTCCACCATTGATTTTTGATTTTCTAAATTATTTCTCTCTTGTGATTTAACACATTGGCAAATAAGATACAGATATATCTACAGGGATTTAGAAGATATAATTAATCTTTGAAAGCTTTTATGAGATTCTTAAAAAATTCTGCTTTTAACCTCAAAAATTACAGTGCAGTGCAAGTTAAATAAAAGACAAACTCCTTATCGGGGTCAAAAGGAGCAATGTGGCCTGGTACCTGCCTTCTGTTCTGAGCTAAGTGTCCCAGTATCCTCTACCATGTCCGTTGGACTCCAGTGCCATTGGTCTTTCTGTTTTCCAAATATACCAAACTTCTTCCTACTTTGAGCCTATTCTCTCTCACTTGAAAGCTTTTCCTCTGGGTCCTACTATGGCTGGCTACTTCTCATCACTCATGCCTCCAAAGGCAGCCTATACCACCACAGACAAGCTCTATTATATATATTTATTGTATATTCCCTACAGCATTTATTTGTGTCTGAAATGTTTATTTATTATTTTACTTGTTAATGTATATCTCCTGCTGCTAGAATGTTAGCTCCATGAGGACAGGAATTTATGTGGTTTCTTCTGATATTCTCCACATTCAGAAAAGTGCCTGCTAAATATTAGGAACCCAATAACCATGTGTTAAATAAATAAATGAATGAACCATGGGCTATGATCTAAGAAAGGACACACTAGCCTGATATTCAAATAGAAGAGACAGTGAATCCCTCCCAAGTAAGAACATCATGTTCTAAAAGGCATTATCTTAATTCTTTACAGATTATTTAAATTTCAGACCACCAAACAAAATAAACTAAGAAGAGTATGAAATATCTTACTTTAAGAGATCTGCATTTATATATGTTGACTCTTGATATACAGTTAAGGTGGTTTTATTCCCTGTACCACATAAAGACACTTTAGAGGAAGACAATATGCACAACCCATTTTTCATCAATGGAAATTATAAGAAACTCTGTTCTATCTACTCAGTGATAAAACAGTCACTCTGATTCTGATGGATGTTTAGACATGTTCATCTAGAGAATTAAGACATACTACATGGAATTTTCTAACAGAATGGTGGCATTAGAATTATTTCACTCTTCCGATAGTGGTATGGTTTCAGTTTTCAGTGACCAGGAATATGTTTCTCCTTAATATTTAAGCACAATTTCTACTTAATTTCTTTCCTTTAAGATGTTTTTCATGGCTTTCAAGTATTTGTCAACTAAAGATTCCAGAAAGCTTAAGTAGCATGGGTGCAGGTGAAGCTCTGCTGAACACAGGAACCACAGCAACACCCAATTCTTATTTAATATGCAGTCTTGGAAAAAGCAAACAACAACAACCACCACCAAGAGGGATAGAGCACTGTAGGCAGAGAAACAGGAAGGCACATAAGAGTAGGAAGGTAAGTGGAAAACAGGCACAAACACAGAGGCCCACAGCCTTTCTAGCTCACTTCCTCTTAGCTAAAAATGTTAAATCCGGGGGAAACGCAAAAGGAAAGCAATTTTAAGAAAATTTAATGGCATTACAGATGAGAAAAAAGCTTCAACCTACCTATTTTTGTTGGATTCCCCTTATATGTTGAGCCAAGTTTAAACACAGATTCAAATCAGTCTGGAGGCATCAGTATGGATAGTTCAAGCTCACAGAAAAGTTCATTGGCTTTCCAAGTCTGGGCACACATCCCCAGAGTTTAAACTACTATCCTGAGAGATCCAAACCACAGGAATGGCCCTGGAGCAGTAGCTTTGTAAGTGTTTCCTGGATCAGATTTAGTCTCAGTGCTTACAGTAGTGTAGCTGGCATGTAGCTGGTTGGAATGACCCTAGAATTCCAAGCCCCTCCCTCTTTTATATCCATGTGAAAGTCACAGTTGAGTCACAAAGTTGGGCAGGTATGACTGCCACCTCACTCCACCCTCAGCTCAGAGAACAGAAATATAATCAGAATTGGGAATGGCAGTCAGAATGAGATGAGTCTTCAGTGACACCTCTTACCAAGCACTGAGTTTAAGCCCGAATTACTGAGTCTCAGGCCTGCTTCCCCTACTAACTAGATAAGGAAAGTCACTTAAATGGTCACTGTCCCAGTTTACTTACATGTACTCCACAGGTTCACAACATTTGCTCTTGATAGTCTCTTTTCCCCATCAAACATCCTCTAATTCATATATAAATAGCAAGTCTTGAGAATTGATGCCTCTTCAGTGATGGGGCAGAGGCACAGAAATAAAGAATATATTTGTAACTCTCATTTGTAAATGTAAAAAATAATTAACTAATTATAAAAAGAATGCATTTAATAGCATTTTAAATATTTCCAGATATGTAAACACACAGTCCTTCTAAGTCCAGTAATTAACAGGGCTACAAAAAGCTATTCCATTACATAAATCATAAATATGTTAGGAATAAAAAGATTTTATTAAAATATCAGCTTATCATTTTAAATACCATTTTTTTAATGGAGAACTTTGGATTCCTATTAATACCCTCATGATACCATTTGGGAAGGGACTAAATAAGGCAGTAAGAATGTCCAGGATTGTACAAAGCTTCATACTGCCAATTTTGATATTGACCACTCTCAATATGGTGCTACTGAAGACAAAAGAAGAAAAAGCATGAAATTCGTGACTGAGTTTTAAAGCTATAAGAACTTAAACAAATGAAAAAAACTGTTCAGTTTCACCAAAGGCCACTCAGTGCTCTATAATAATCTTCATCCTGAATGAGGCAAAACTTTAGTCTGAGATACAGTGGCCAAAGATCTTTTAAATAAATCCTAGATCATAGTCACTTGGTTGTTTTATAAAAGATTCAGGTTTCAGTAGATGCTTGATATTTTATGTTTTCCTAGCAGCAAAATTCTTAAAAGTTCCATCAGTCCTGGTTTCTGATGTTTAAGTGAAGATAAAGGGCATTTTCCATGTAAAAGCAGTGTCACCTGAACTTCTTAAAAGATACATTTAAGTAGCCAGTATTCCAACTTAGGACATTTTGATCAACATGGAGATGCTTTAATTTTGAGCACAAGATTTAGCTTTACCATTTGATTTCAATAATGAACAATGGAATCTGGACTATCTTAATCCAAACAGAAAAATACAGCGATACTTTAATATTAATCTAATTTGATTTCATTAATAAATACTTGGTCATTGTTTTCCCTATTAAATTGTATTTAATACCAATTGTTCTCATGTGGAATCAACTGATTGCATAATAATTGATTTCACCTATGAAAAAAGCAAATATATAAAAGTCTAACTCTATCTTAGAAAGTAATTACACACAAACACGCAAATACCACCACTGCCACCATCATGTTAGCCCTTGTGAAACACCAGGTGGACAAAATTAGCAGGCTGAGAAGTTGTTACAAGTATTATAATTCCATGTTCTCATCCACTAAGTAAAGAAATTGTATGCTACAGATTAAAAATTTTGTTTAAACAATAAATAAGTTTATGTAGCAAATTAAAGAATCAAATATTTTCCTGGCTATACTAGATGACCTATTAAGATAAAAAGAATGAATAACTGAATCCTAAAAACTTTTTTGCTTGTTTTTCAAAGTGGGCCAAAAGGACGTAGTGCATCATATAAACAACAATAAAAAATAGGCAGCCTATTGTTTAATACATTATTTTGCTCAAAAAGGTAAAACTCTTAAGGGAAGAGTAAATTACAAATTTGAGAGGTATAATACTCAAATAAAATAGTAAAAGGTCAAAGCTGAGCATTATTTAATTCCCTTAATACCAATCAAAATGATACCATATTATTCATTCTAAAACTGATAAACACTTTCTCATGCCAATTCATTATATAATTTCAGCACCATGCATTAACAACACAGTGTTGTCATTTTTAAATTGTTATAATGCAACGTAGTAGCCACCTAAAATCCATTACTACTTAAATAAATGTAAAGAGTTCATATTGAAATGATTGTTTTGTCTCAAATAGAATCAGTTTGTATATTTACTTGTGAGTTTGCTTTAACTGTAAAGGACCTGGACAGTTAAGCGATGAAATATACTCATGATATTCAAGTACTGTATTTTATGATCATTTTTGAGGTAGATTAAGATGGCTAATGATGATGCTATACAGAGAAATGTAATTAGGAATATTTTACTTAAAATCAAATTAATTTAGTTCAACATTTACTGATTGCTCATAGAGTAGTTCATACTCCACTTAATAGGTATACATTAGTGGAATTAGTTAACTAACATAAAGACAATGGACTGCCTGACACATACTAACTTTACTAGTTAAGTTAAAAAAAAATAGTTGAATCATGTTTTATAGTGTCTGATGAACAAAATAATAAAAAGTCAGTTGGCTAGCCAAATTTTTTATTTAAAAAAATTCGTTGTATACATGTATTATTTTTGTCTGAAAATGTCTTTAAAGTAATTCAAAGAAGGCTAATGAGGACACATTGAGGTGAGCAACTACCTATAACCTAAGGGAACCTGAATAAACTTGGATACAAACTAATGGAGAGAAGTAGGGTAGCAACTTTTCTTTCTGATTTTTAAAGGACTTTGTGAGGTACAAAGCGTTATGAAAGAATGGTATACAAGGAAAAAACTGTTGAAGCCTAGGGGATATAAAAGCCAAGTTCAAAGAAAGGACCAAGATAGGGATGGAGCCTTGAGAAGGAGGAGAGGTTAGCATAAAACTTCATGTTAAATGAGAAATATAAATATATTGAAAAATAAATTTCAATAAGAATATCAGGCTATAATTTCATTTTCTAAAGACCAATGTTTATTTTGCCAATACAAACTGAAAGGAAGGAGTAAAGAAGAAATCTAAGTAAAGAAGAAAAAAAGAAAAGGGAAAGGGGAGAATGGAAAGAAAGAAGACAAAAAAAGAAGGAAAGAAAAAAGTCAAGGTATGTGACCTTAAAAGTAAATTATTTGCTCATTAACATAACAAAAAGCAAAAAAAAAGGAAAAAAGAAATCTGCTCCCTCTGGTGTGTGTTTTAAGGGAAAACAAATTGTCTAAAACTTTCCCCAACTTCCACAATATAAACTTAACAATAGACTGAAAGAGGATCCTGAGCTCTTTATTTTGTCTAACTTTCCATAGAATTTTACTTAAATGTTTAAGTAAAATGTATTACAGTTAAAGTACTACCATTCAAAGGAAAGTTTATGTCTTGAACAGGAAAGATCAAAGATTAGATTCAAAGTGTTTTCATACAAATTCATCTAATTGTGTTCACATCATTTTAAAATTCTGAATTCACCTAATTCACTGTAAAACTCCTTTCAATAAACATACAGTATAATTTTTATAAGGAAGCACCATGGCCTTAGTTCAAAGACATGACAGGGGAGGGATGGGGACAAAATATGTTGAAACAGAAAAACAAAACATTTATTCCTTCTTCACCCTCTTAGACAAAAAGGCTCATCTCTACCCTACATGGACAGCTTTTAATAGCTGAGAATTTGCTTTCATTCCACATCTTCCTATACACCCACCCACCCACCCACCCAAACCTCCATACAGACTGTGTGTACTACATATTAATTTGCAGCCTTTTAACTACTTTTGGTACCTAGAATCATTTTCTGCAATTGAAAACTGAGAATATCAAAAGTTGTTTCTCATAATGAATAAATACATAAATGGTAATAAGTGCTCTCCTTAATGAAAAATAAAGGCCAAATTTGTATCAAGAGAGTAACATTACTGAAACCAAAATAGCTAGAGAACAGTAAGTCTAACATCCAAATATCAAATTAAAACGAATGATGTGAAGGGAGGGAAAATATGGTGAAATGATCAAAATATAGCCCTTACATGAAAAGGTCTAGATTGAGTAGATAAAGGTAATGGCAATAGTAAAGAGATAATTAAAGTAGCAAAAAGACTAGATATATCTGAGAGAATCAGATATGACTCAAAGAGTTTATTAGCATCTTTAACTAATCTATAACAGAGAGAAAAAAATTGAGATTGTTTCAAAACTGTTACCTTCAGGTTCTTGCATTTACCAATGACTTACCTAAAGTGACTACTTTTAGCATTAAGGAGGATAGTATTGATCTGGGGGTGGTGTTATCTTCTACTGTAACTGTTATTTCAGATTCTTTATCTTAATCTGTTAAGAGGAAATTAAGTATTGAAAAGATTCAATAATCAGAGTTACCAACTTGAATACTAAAATCCCCAAGTCAGTTTCATATGGTCAGTCTCACATGGACATCAATGAATCACTGAAGGATGCACCTATTGTCCTATAAGCAAATGTAATAATGATTTTTTAAAATGCCAACAGTGCAACTATATTTGTTAAAAGCATGTCCAGTCTGTTGTCTAACTGCTAGTAAAATTCAATACAAAATATGTGTGTGTGATATGAAAATACACAAAAATACACCAACATTTTTCTTCCTTTTCCCTTCTGATGTTTAGAAAATTTGCGAACTGGTTTAAACCAAAAGGGGTAAAGGAATGAAATTATTCCTTCAGGCTTAGAGGATTCTGTGCCAAGTTTCATTTCTGGCTACATATTTCTAACCAAGTTCAAGATCCCTGAAAAGGAATACATAAAAGAGAAAATATCCCTTTAACCTCAGTGGAACACCATTAGTAGAGGCTGCTATGGGAAGAGAAAGGCTTTTGCCCTCAGATGGGTGTGCTCCTGGTGTTTGGTTTCCACTGAGAGGATGCCTGCGCTCTCAATGAATCTGAAGTACCTACTAGGATGAGGTAATGGCTGTGCTAGTTTCACTGGGTCATGCTCTTTCAGCACATTCTTTCCCTCTCTCCTCCCTGAGAAGGTGCTGTAAACAAGTCATCCTGAGAGGTGCTGCAGAGAATGAACAATCCTAAATTCAAAATTCTTGAAAACACCGGCCCTGCTATGGCAGTATAGAAGACTAAAGCAGCCATAAAGAAACAGGTTATTTGATAAAAAAAAAAAAAAAAAAGGGGGAAAAAAAGAGAGGAGATAAACAAATAAAATAAAAATTAATATAACTAAATATTATTTTATAAAAGGTAGCTCTATTTTTAAATTACTTAGATCTTCAGATGTGTGTTAAGCAATTTTCTACTTATGGTTTAAAAAAAGAAAACTTTGGACATTAAATAATATTGTAGCAAACTATAAAATATGAAAAATTAAAATTAAATAAACCACAGATAAACAGCATGTACCACTGATCCTAAAGCCACAATGGCTCTGATAATACACAAATCATGAATGCAGATGTACACCTATGATAATCAGATGAAATTACCAGGAAATCAACATAAACACACATACACAAATATAATAATCCTTACTGAATGAAAAAAATGTCTTTTTTCTTGAAGGAAGGGTTCTTTGTGTGCATGGGGCTGGGGCTTTTGGAACATCCATGATTTGCAAATTCATAAGGATTTCTACCAAAATACAGACACCTATTGCCCGGTTAAAGGGCTGTTTTGTGTTATATTCTGATGGAAGGCTGTAATCTTTTCCTTGGGCATAAAATTAAAAGCATTTTAAAGGGCTTCTATTTATTCAATCTATTTGACTGCCAAAAAAAATCATAATTGTCCACAGTGAAATGACATAGTGAAAGAACTATGCTTTTGAACTGGGCTGGTACCTGCAGCTCATGCATGGGACATTTTGCATAATGTGGCTCACATAAAAGGCTTTGTTCTCCATCGCCTCACTGTGGCTGCAAACCTCAATTTCAGTTTGCAATCATTTCCTTTTCTAGACTGATCATTTTAAAATAAATTATATCTTTAACATTTAAATTAGTTCCTTACCAACAGTCATCAATCCCTTTGCCTCACACCCAAAATTATATACCACCCAACAATATTTTTTTGTTTTGCACTACAGATTTTATTCACAACATAATTTCCAAACCCTCAAATACAATTTTAAAAAATCAGTCTCTTAAGTACCTATTTCCTTTTGTAACATGTATATAGTGTATTATACATTTGTGTGCATACTTGTGTGTTTAGTCATTTAAACAAAAACCCTTTACACCGGACTCAGTTTTAAAGGGTCTACGTCCTGAAAGCATTGTGCTAAGGGCTTACGACAGATGGCACACAGCAATTGTCACAAACGGGTTTGTTGCTAAGGAAAGCTTTTTATTTTCTGACAAAATCCTGAAGCCCCGATGCCAAGCAGAATAACATTAATTTCCAGTTTTCAAGGATTTTTTTTCTGACTCTATTCCCTTTACTACACTTCCCCCTATACACACCCAAATATACAGCTCCCCACTCCTAGCCCCCCACACACTCTTTCTTGAAATTTCCATCCTTAAACAAAAGACGAGGTGGGGGAAGGAAGGCAGCCAGCACTGCAGTCCTCCTCTCCCCACCAAAAAAGCCTTTTAAAAAGAAAAAGAAGAAAAGAATAGATGTACTGTAGATCAGAGGTCCACCCCCATCGTTTAAAAAGAAAAACGACTGTGTGGAAGCTCAACCAGACTCATTTCTTCGTGCCCCGCCCTCCAACACCACCAGACATTGATTTTTCATTTTCCTACAATTATAAATACCAGTCCTCCTCTCCCAGCCATTTCTGAAGGAGTTACAGAGAAACATGATTTGAAATGGGCAAGGCTTCCCTCACTCACTCACTTGGCAGTGTGCAGTTTTCTGCAGCTGGATGAACAAAAAAATCCCCTACCTCGATTTCCTATTTTCCACTATCTTTGTAGAATCCACTCCCCTTCTTTCCACAGCTCAGGTAATACTGGCTTTCGAAACACGTATTCTAACCTGGCGTAAGTTTTCAGTCGTTTCAAAGTGGTACCTAACAAGGTCACTCGCTCTTCTACGAAGCCAGGGCTCAGGTACCAGTAGCGTCCGGCCCCCTGCTCCGCAGTGACACCTGGAGAGGACAGGCCCGAATCTTCCGCCAGGTGTACGGCTGGCCACTCGGCCAACTCCCAGACTGCCTGCTGCGAGTCCTAGAGGACGAGACACAACCCCTCCCCATTCTTATCTCTTTCTACTCAGAGACCGAGGCAAAAGGAGAGGCGCCCTACATACAGCCAGAGGTGGGGACGGTCTCTTACCTGGGCGCAGAAACTGGATGCACCCGCGGTCGCAACTGCCACCGCTCACGGACTTAGCGCCCTCCGGAGAAGAAGGAGAGGGGTGGAAGGGTTAGGGGAAGAAGGGGAGGGGGGGAAAAAGAAGGAGAAGGAAGAGAAAGAAGCGGAAGGGAAGTAAAGGAAGAGAGGATGCTGCTGCTGCTGCTGCTGCTGCCTAGAGCCCGCGCAGCCCGAGCGCCCGCCCCAGACTGAGAGCGGCGCCCCCACCCGGCTCCCAGCGCAGCAGCCCCGCCCCGGCCCCTCCTTCCCGCCCCGCGCAGGTCCCGCCCGACTCCGCCAGCCCGTGGGCGGCCGCGGCGTGGCTGGCGCTGCCACCGCCGCAGTGTCCGGGAGGGGGAGCACGACCGCCCCGCCTTCTGCCGCAGCCGCCGGCCGCCAGGCGGGGACCGCGAGGTGGGAGCCTCGGACAGCCCCGCCCAGCCGCTGGCCCGGGCCTTCTCCAGAGCCCTGGTCCACTCCAGCGACAAAGTAAGGCCAGTGCCCGGGCGGCGGGACAGGCGGGCCTTCCTCACTGGCGTCCTTGGCAAATTGGGGGCAGCAGCTTTAGTCTCTCGGGAATAACCTCCACAGACCCCCTGCTTCCCTCCCTTGTGTCGCTATGAGGCGAGGGTGCCAGTGGCACCTCACTAGGAAAGCTCATTGGCCTCGCCTCACAAACCCAACCACAGGTGCATCCAGAAACGACAAAGGAAATGTGGGGCGCTTGAGAACATAGAACAACTCTTGTCAGCACTAAAGGAGCAATGGCTCAGGGAGTAGAGAATTCTAGACCCAGCTCTGTCACGAATTAGATTCATTCATTTATTGAGTCAACGAATGTTTATTGACACCTACTATGTGTCAGGCACTCTTCTAAGCATTAGAAATATCAGTGAATAAAACAGACGTTTCCCCCAACCCTAATAAAAAAGATCCCCTCCCTTTATAATTATTACATTCTAGATAGCCAGACGTATGCTCTAGAGACAGTTCACTTAATCTCTCAGTGTATTCATGTGTCATATGAGAACTAAAAATGACAGCCCAATTCTCTCATGCTTAAAAAGATAATGAATATGAAGGATCTTTGAAGAATGATACAAATACAATGAATTAGAAAGCACGGAAAGTGTTGACCTTGAAATATCACCCTTAAAAAAATTGCCTCTTAAATACTTTTGAAAGTGAAATGACCAACTGAGAAAACAAATGATTCTTTACCATTTATACTAAGGAGTATGAATCTTCATAATCAGAGAGCAGCATTTTATTGTAAGTAAGAAAAGTAAGATGCAACTTAGAATTACTTCAAGTGTCTATATCAAGTACTGACAAGGTGTTTTTAAGGTCAGCCAACATACTGAGGTGTGGCTTGTACAGTCTTCACAGTGCTGATGAAACAGCAGCCATAATGTGGTTCTGTCACTTAAATTAACCATAGAATCTTAGAACCTAGAACGTTAGAGTTGATGTTTTAGGCAGCTGGTCTAATTCCCTCCATTTTCAGATGGAAAGACACCCAATGATGGGAGCCTGCAAGGATTAGAAACCGTCACAGAGGAAGCTGTGAAAGCCTGGCCTCCCCAGTCACACCCCGTGCTCTGTGTCCTGCCTCTCCCGCTCTGCTTCATACCATGTGCCAGTGACGCTTGCAGTGAGTTTGGAAATATCAAGGCACACCCAGGAGCTGGGAGGTTGGAGGAGTTGACGCTCCTCCTCAGAAGATGGCCTGATTGAGAAGGAGGTCTTAGGAGACTAGGAAATTATAGACAGTATGTGGATGGGAGGAAGGAGTAGGCATCCTACCAGTGTTAGCAGCTGACATTCATGACCAGGCATGCAGGTGCAGATGCTCACTGAGAGTAATTTTCCAGGGCTAGGAGCGGTGGCTCACACCTGTAATCCCAGCAGCTCAGGAGGGAGGATCGCTTGAAGCCAGAAGTTTGAGGGTGCAGTGAGTTATTATTACACCACTGCACTCCAGCCTGGGTGACAGAGTGAGACACTGTCTCTAAAAAACAGCAATAAAAAAGAGATTATTTCTCTGATAGTTTAAAGTACAGTGTTCCTCAGCATTTTTTGTTTAGTTTTTTTGTTGTTGTTTGTTTGTTTGTTTTTTCCTCCACTTTAAGATTAGCTGAGGCAGCCAAACTCTAATGGCTTTTCTCTTTGGGGAACTTGGTCCTTATATGGGAGATTGCCTCCTCTCAACACACATCTTAGAGTTCTTTCAGAAAAATAGCATCTATATGTTGTAATTCAATAGAGAGAATTTAATATGGGGAACAAATTACAAAGGACTCAAATGACTAAAAAGCCAACTAGGGGATGATGAGGCAACATGACGATAGTTACTAGTAGGAAAGTACTACCACTCTCAGGCTAGGGGTGCTAGAGAGGAGGCTTTACCAGGAATGAGGAGCACAAGCTACATTAAGGGAACCGAGACCACAGTGGAGATGCTTACTAGGAGACAGATAATGCTGGAGGGTCCTCCAAAAGCTGAGAGTGAAAAGAAATACTGTGGCCCTCCTTTAACCTGTATTTCAAAACCCTGTCATTGGGTGAACCTAGAAGAAAGTCAGTTGACAAAGTAGCCTAAGAAATACAGTTTGCATGAGTCAGTGCCCTGGGATGTCAAACAACTTTAGGAGTGGACTCCAGGTGTTTAGGCTTCCGGTTTAATGAGGGATCTTTGTGTCGAAGTGAACTATTTTTTTTTTTTTTTCCTCAGCAAAGCATCCCTTCCTTAGAGGAATGATCCTTTTCATATGATTCCCCATATGCTAGTAAAATGTGTGCCTCTCTTCTCTTTCTCAGAGGTGGACATGTGACTCTGGCTAACTCTATAATAGAACCTGTTCTCATCATGTATAGTGATTGATCCAGGGTCCCAAATATTTCCAATCAGAGTTTCTTCCATGAGATATGTCATATGAACAATAGTGAATCGGATGGTATAGGTATAGAGTTGTCAGTGACTGTATTTCCTTCCATGTAGAAAAGCAGTGCTGAAAGATGGAGAAAGAACCCTTGAAAGACTCCATGGATCCTGCTATGTCTCAAGGTAGAAATGCCATTTTTCAAGCCAATAGATTTTTGTTTCTTTTCTAAGCTTGCTGTAGTTGGATTCCTGTCATTTTCAACTGAAGAAGCCTTGACTAATACAGTGCTGGACTCCAAAAAGTAAACCACAGATAGAAAGAGCCTGCCAATATTGATTTCCACAATTACTTGTCTTGTCTTCAGGCTAAATTCTTGATTTGTATTTATTTGGCCCAGAAGATTATGTACATAAACAACCATACCCTTTTCTCAGGGACAGGCCTTCTGATAGTTTCTCAGTCAGAAAACCATCTGAATAAATGTATTTCTACTGATTAGAGAAAAGTCTACTGGTATATAGGAAGTAATGAAACCTTCTCCCCAGAGAGTCAAAGAGTAGGTGAGCCTTTGAGGAGGTTGTACTGCATAGTGTTAAGAGCAGCAGACTTCAAGTCAGATCTGAGGGCCCATATTTGCTGTTCTCTGCTTGTGTGACCTTGGGTACATCTCTCTACCATTTTGAACCTCAATATTTTTATTAGCAAATGAGGAGACTCAACCACATGCCACCTAAGGTCACTTTAGTTTTATAAAGCTATGAGAAATTATAGCTCAGCTGAGGATTTGCTTATTAAATTGATGAACATTAATTAAGTGGCCCCTAAAGAAACAATGAGCAAGGTTCATACATACACAAATAATGCTGATACCATGTGCAACCCATCATAGAAAAGATGTGGATGCAAGATGCAGGTATGACACTGAAGAGCAGACACTCATAAGTCTTTTACCTTCTATGTGTGAAATGGGCTTTTTGTGTTTTGTTTTTAATTTCCTGACCTTTTCTCTATGGATGACTAGATGCACATCTATCAAAATTTCTATCATGTTTCAAAAGTTTTGACCATTGCAATGGCTTTAAAATTTAAAAATGAGCTTTGTAGTATGGTCTCCCATTTCCAATTCTATGCCTAGTTCATTGAACAGGTGGTAAAATTATCATTGACTTCTTCTGGACCATAATGTATCATTCTGTTCAAAAATTTTGTTGAGGTATAATTTACATTCAATTAAAAGCACAGATCAGAAATGTTCAATCTACACCTTCAGCCCCAACCCATTGAGGTAACTACGCTTTTGATTATGTTTCTCTGTGGATTCACTTTGCATATTCTTGGAATTCCTATAAAAGGATTCAGACAATATATACTATTCTACGTCTGGCTTCTTTTGCACACATATTACTTTTGAGATGTATTCTTTATTTTATAAGTTATCTGCAGTTTATTCCTTTTTATTGTTCAGTAGTATTTTATTGTATGGATATACCATATTTTGCATATTGATTTTCTAATTAGTGGACATTTAGGGTTATTTTCAGTTTCTGCTTGTTAGTAATAAGGTTGTTATGAACTTTTATATAAGATTTTTTGTGGATATGTTGTTGTTTCTTTTAGTCATATACCCAAGAGTGAAATTTCTGGGTCGAATGGTAGATATATGCTTAACATTTTAAGAAACTATTGAAGTCTAAGTTTTCAGTACTGCTGAGTAGACTTTTACTAGATCTTACCATCCCCCAGATAACGTCTCCTGTAGGAGTGAAACAACCAAAACCAGAAAGCACTGGAATGTAAACAAAACAGGCATATTTTAAAAGGGAATTAACGCTTGGAAGAAGGAATGGCACATTCAATGCCTTTTAGCTTGAGAGAAGATTGCACACAGTACTGCCGGGGCAAACACTCATAGAAAAATTACAGTTTTCCTGAAATAGAGTATAGAGTTTGGGACAATGTCCTGAGATGGAAAGTGAAAATAGAAGACTGAAAAGAACAGAGACACTGGAATAGTCCAAATTTCTAGGTATAATCTACACACAAATCTCCACTTTATCCCTGAATCATGTGTGTATGGAACAGATTCAATGCTTCCCAGTTAAAGATTAAAACAAAACAAACAAAAACAATAACCAAATACTGAACTGAGGTTTGAGTTGCTACCCGAGTGACAAATGTTGCAATGTGCATCTAACCAAATTAAATGAGTACTAAAACAAAAACTTCAACAATGGAGTAATATAACGAAATCCAGAGTCTTCACAACTTAACATCCAGGATACCACCCAAAGCTATTCAACATTCAAAGAACAAGGAAAATGTGGCCCAGTTTCAAGAAAAAAGACAATCAACAGAAATTAATTTTTAGATGACCCAGATGTTGGAATTAATAGAAAAGTGTTAAAATCAGCTACTATAAATATACTCAATTAAGTAAAGGAAATATAAGTGAAAAAAATAGAGAATCTCAGTAGAAAAACTAAAATTATTGAGAAGAACCAAATTTCCCTGATGACCAATGATGCCAATATGTCTCTGTGTTCTTATTGGTTATTCTTGCATCACATTTTGTGTTGTGAAGTGTCTGTTCTAATATTTTGCTAACTTTTAATTGGGTTGTGTATCTTCCAATATACAAGGAATATATAAGGAATATATTTTGATAATGTTTTCCTCCAATTTTTTGTTTGCATTTCATTTTCTAAATGTTATCTTTTGGAAGTGCGAACTCCTTTAATTTTGATAAAGCCCTATTTCCTCAATCAAATTTTCTTTTTATGCTTTGTGTTTTTTTGGTCATATCTAAGTAATCTTTCATCTACTCCAGGGCTACTTTTTTCTGTTCTCTTATAGAAATTTGATAGTTTTAATTTCTATGATCTATTTCAAATTAATAGACATGATATAAGGTATTACTGATTATTTTTTCCATATAGATATCAGTTGTTCCAGAATTACTTTGTGAAAAGACCATCCTTTCCTCATTGAATGACCATAACATCTTTGTCAGAAATCAATTGGTCATATATATATAGGTCTGTTCCTGAACTCTGCCATGTCATTGAGTCTTATGGCAATTTCACATTATTTTGATTACTCTAGCTTTATGGTAAATCTTATAATCAGATATGGCAAGTACTACAATCTTATTCTTCTTTTACAAATTTCTTTTGGCTCTTGTAGTCTTCTGCATTTCCATACAAATATTGACGTCAACTTGTCAATTTAAATAAAAATTATGTTTTTTATTGGAATTTTCTCAGGTCTGTAGATCAATTTTGGCAGAATTGCCATCTTAAAAATATTGAGTCTTCCAATCCATGAACATGGTATAGATCTCTATTTAATTAGATTTTTTGAAGTTTTTGAAAAATATATACATTATTAATAAGCTTTATTTCTTAAAGCAGTTTTACATTTACAGAAAAACAGAACAGAAAGTACAGAGAGTTTCCATACATTTCCTTTCCCCTGCCCATGGTTTCTCCTACTATTAACATCTTGCATGGGTGACGTACCTTTGTTAAAATTGAGGAACCAATATTGAGGCATTATTATTAATTAAAGCTCATAATTTATATTATGGTTCACTCTTGGTATTGTACAGTTTTGTGGGTATTGCCAGATATATAGTGTCATGTGCCCATTATTGTGGTATTATACAAGATATTTTCACTGCCTTAAAAAATACACTGTACTCCATTTATTCCTCCCTACAGTCTTTCAATACGCCACAAATGTTATATAGTTGGAATTATGTGGTATATAGCTTTTCTTCTTTCATTTAACAGTAAATATTTAAGATTCCCCATACCCTTTCATGGCTTGATAGCTCATTTTATCACTAAATGATATTCCATTGTATAAATGTCCCATAGTTTGTTTATCCATTCAGCTATTGAAGTACATTTTATTTGCTTCTAATTTTGGCAAGCACAAAAAAAGTTGCTGTAAACATTCATGTTCAGGTTTTTGTGCTGACATAAGTTTTCAACTCATTTAGGTAAATACCTGAAGCACAATTTCTGGATTGTAGGGTAGACTTTGTTTAGCTTTGTAAGAAACTGCCAAACTGTCTTCCAAAGTGGCTGCACCTTTCCTCCGGTGATGAATTAAAATTCCTTTTGTTTCATGTCCTCAAGAGCATTTGCTATTGTCAGTGTTTGAATTTTACCTGTTCTAGTAGGCATTAGTGGTATCTTGTTGTTTGAATTTGCAGTTTCCTAGTAACATATAATTTTGAGCATCACCTTATATGCTTATTTCCTGCCTGTATATCTTCCTTGGTATAGTAGTTATTCAGATATTTTACCCATTTTTTAAATTACATTTTTTCTTATTGTTGAGTTTCAAGAGTTTCTTTATATTTTGTATTCAAGTCCTTTATCGAGTATGTGTTTCACAAATGTTTTCTCCAAATCTATGGCTTACCTTTTCATTTTAATAGTGATATTCACAGAGGAGAACTTTTTAATCTTAATGAAGTCCAATTTATTAATTTGTTTTTCATAGATTGTCTTTTAGTTTTGTATCTAAAAACTCATTACCAAGTACAAGGTCACAAGGATTTTCTCTTATGTTATCTATTAAAGTTTAATTGCTTTGTGTTTTACATTTAGGCCTATAATTCATTTTGAGTTATTTTTTGTGGAAGAGGTAAGATTAGCATCTAGATTCATTTTTTTGCTTTCAGATGTCGAACTGTTTAAGCACCATTTGTTGAAAAAATTATCTTCTCTCCATTGTATTGCCTTTCTTTCTTTGTCAAAGATCAATTTACTATATTTGTGCAGGTCTATTTCTAAATTTTCTATTCTGTTGTATTGGTCTATTTGTCTGTTTTGGTTTGTTTTTTGCCAGTACTGCACTGTCTTTATTACTATAGCTTTATAGTAAATATTAATATTGGATAGTGTCAGTCCTCCAACTTGTTCTTCTACTTGCACATTGTGTTGGACATTTTGGTTCTCTTTTCTATATCACTGTAGGATAAGTTTGTAGATAACCACAAAGTAACTTGCTGAGATTTTGATTGAGATTGCATTGAATTTATGTATCAAGTTGAGAAGAACTGAGATATTGACAATATTGAGTCCTCCCACATTCATTTATTTAGATCTTTGATTTCCTTCATCAGGGTTTTATAGTTATTCTCATATATATCTTGTACATAATTTGTTAATTTAAACCTAAATATTTCACCTTTTTGGTGTTAATGTAAATGGTATTATGTTTTTAATTTTTAATTTCAATTGCCTATTGCTGGTGTATAATAATGTGATTGATTTTTGTATATTCACCTTGTTACCTGCAATCTTGCTATTATCTCTTAATAGTTCAAGAAGTTTTATTGTTGTTTGTTCATTCTTTGGAATTTTCTACATAGACAGACATGTTACCTGCAAATAAGGATAGTTTTTTTCTGCATTTCTAATCTGTAAGTTTTAATTTACTTTTCTTGTTTTCTACCTTTCTAATCTGTAGTTTTAATTTCCTTTCCTTGTCTTAATGCATTAGCTAGGACTTTATTAATATGTTAATAGGAGAGATGAGAAGGATATCCCTACCTTGTTTCCAGTCTTAGGGGGAAAGTATCTAGTTTCTCTCTGTTAAATATAATGCTAGATGTAGGTAACTTGTAGTTGTTCTTTATTAGGTAGTGAAAATGTCTTTTTATTCCTAGTGTTCTAATGATAAAAATGAATGGAGGCTTGATTTTCTCAAATATTTTTCTACACTTATTGATGTGATCATATGATTTTAACTTTTTGACCTCTAGACCCTGCTTTTGCTGCATTCCACAAGTTTGATAGGTTATATTTTCATTTTATTTAGTTCAAAATATTATTTAATTTCTTCTCATACTTCTACTTTGGCCTATGTATTAGGATAAATCATTGAGTTAGGTTTTCTCCTCATAAGCATTAAAATGATAAATTTTTCTGTAGGCACTGCATTATCTACATTTCCCAAATTTTGATATGCTGTGTTTTCATTATAATTTACTTCAAAATTTATTATTATTCCTTTGTGATTAATTTGAATATACATGTACATTTGAAATATACTAACTGTGATGGTTAATTTATGTGTCAACTTGACTGGGGTAACGGATGCCCAGAATGCTAAAAAAAAAACGTTTCTAATGTTTTTGATGTTTTAAATGCCTGTAAGAATATTTCCAAAAGAGACTACCATTTGAATTGATGAATTGAGTAAAGAAGATCACCTTCACCAAGGTGGATGGTCATTATCTAATACATTAAGGACTCGAATACACAAAAAGGTAAAGAAAGCACAAATTCACTTTCTCTTCTTCAGCAGGGACATTCACCTTGTTCTGCCTTCAAAGATACATGTTCTGGGACTTAAATCAGTGCCCCCTTTTGCAGTTCTTAGGCCTCCATGCTCAACTGGAAATTACACCATCAGCTTTCCTAGTTTTCAGATCTTCAGACTGGGACTAAATTACAACACTTGCTTTCCTTGTTCTCCAGCTTGCAGATGACACACCATGGGATTTCTTGGCTCTGTGATAATATGAGCCAATTCCCATAATAAATAAATAAATAAATAAAATTTTATATATTTGTTTAGAATATATATATTTGTTTAGATTATATATTTGTTTAGAATGTATACATTCTATAATTTTAATTTAAATTATAAATTAAACTAAATTATAAATTTATATTATAATTATATATTTATATTATAAATTAAATATAAATTATAAATATATTTATTAAATTAAATTAAAAATTTAAATTATAAATTTAATTCAGTTGTAGCAGAAAGCATATTTCATATGATCTTCATTCTCTTAAATGTATTGAGGCTTGTTTTATGGCCAAACATAGGGTCTATCTTGACTAATATTCTATGTGATCCTAAAAATGTATATCAAAAGTTGACTTAAAATGGGTGAGATACCCAAATATAAGAGATAAAGTTTTAAAACTAGGAAAAAACATAGAAGAAAATATTTGTAATTCAAATTAGGCAAAAACTTCTTTGGTATGCCACCTAAAGGATTATCAAAAATAGAAAAAAATAGATATCTTTAATATAAAAAGCTTTTGCTCTCCAAAAGATTCCATTCAGAAAAAAATTGGCAAGCCAAAAACCGGGAGTAAATACTTCCAAATCATTATGTCCTATAAAACACTTGTATCCAGAAATTATAAGGAACTCTCAAACTTAATAATAAAGAGATAAACATCACATCCTACCCTTGCAAAAGGCAAAATATTTGAATAGACACTTTACCACAGAAGATATAGTAAAGGCTATTAAGAACAAAAAAGATGTTAATATCAGTAACCATTAGGAAAATGCAAATTCAAACCACAATGACATACTACAACATACACACTACGAAGGATTAAAAAAAAAAAAAAAGAGAGAGAGACAATATCAAGTACTGATATGGGTGGGAAGAAAACTGGAATTCTCATACATCATTGGTAAGAGTGTAAGATTGTACACCCATGTCTTAGTCTGTTTTGTACTGTAACAGAATTTCTGAGACTGGGTAATTTGTTAAGAAGAAAGATTTATTGCTTACAGTTGTGGAGTCTGAGAAGTCCCAAGTGGAGAGGCTTGCATCTGGGGAGGGCCTTCCTGACACATCATTCCCTACCAGAAAGCAGAAGGGCAATATCACACACAGGAGTTGGGTGGAGGGTGAGGTGCTGAACTCTTTTTTCATCAGGAACCCACCCCCTTGATAATTAACCCACTCCTGCAGTAACAGCATTAATTCATTCATGAGGGCAAAACCTTCATGATTTAATGACCTCTTAAAGGTCCGACCTCTCTGCACTGTTGCATTGGAGATTAAGTTCCCAACACATGAACTTAAGGGGCCGTACTCAAGACATAGCAATCTAATCTAGGAAGCAGTTAGTAAGCTTCTTAAAAATTTAAACACGCACTTGCCATATGACCTAAGTATTCTACTCCCAGCCATCTACCCAAAATAAATGAAAACATATGTCTACATAAAGTTGTTCTCTTAATGTTCATAGCAGCATAATTCATAAGAGCTGAAAATAGGAATTTATCAAAATCCCATGAAGTAGTGAATGAATAAATAATTTGTGATATATTTCTACACTAGAATAATGCACACAATTTAAGGGACAGAATACTGCTACATGCAACAACCAGGATAAAATTCCAAGAGATTTTACTAAGTTAGAGAAATCAGATGCAAAAGACTACTTACTACATGAATTCATTCATATGAAATTTAAAGAGGCTAAACTGTTGAAACAAAATGTACATCACTGGTTGCCTGAGGCTAAGAGTGGGAGCAACAATTCACTATAAGTCACATAAGAGAACTTATTGTGGTCATCCTAGTGTTCTAAAACCATATTATTGTTACGGGGGCACAACTACCTAAACCTAGTAAAATGCATCAAACTATACACTAACAATAGGTGAATTTTATGGTATGTAAATTATATCCCAATAAATCTGTAAAGAAACAATATGTACCTACTGCTGTTAAGTGGAGTGTTTAAAACTGCCAGTTGTATAAATTTGCTTAATATTGTTTATATCACTATTCTTACATATTTTCTTTTTATTCCAGCCCAGCCCCTGTGCTTTATTCCATTTATAAGTGGAGGCAAGAGTGTTGAAATATCCGACCAAAATTGTAGATTTGTCATTTTTCTTTTCCATTCTATTAGATTTTCCATCATGCATTTTGAACCTCCAAAATAATATATATATGCAAGTAGGATTTTCTGTCTTCTTGCTGAATTGTTCCCTGTAAAATGGTTAATATTCCTCCTTTCCAGGTAATATTGCTTTTTTGAAGTTTACTTTGTGTAATATTAATAAAATAATTTCAGATTTCTTTTGGTTAAGATTGACATAGCTTATCTTTTTCACGTTTTACGTTTTAAATTTTGTTATAATTCAGATATCACAAAATTCACTCTTATAAAGAGTATAATTCAGTGAGATTTAGCATATTTATAGTGGTACAACCATTACCACGAATTTCCACATTTTTATCACCACCAGATGAAACTCTACAACCATTAGCAGTCTACTTTCCATTCTTCCTTCTCCTCAGTCTCTATAGATTTGCTTATTTTGGACATGTCATATCAATGGAATCATACACCATGCAGCGCTTTATGACTGGCTTCTTTTACTTGGCATAATATTTTCAAGGTGCATTCATGTTGTAGCAAGCATAAGTACTTCATTCCTTTTTTATGACTCAGTTGTGTTCTTTTGCATGGACATAACACTTCTGCTTATCTGTTGATAAACAGAGTTGATGCACATTTGGGTGGTTTCCACCTCTGGGCTATTGTGAATTGTGCTGCTAAGCACAGTACTATACAAGTAGTTTTATGGACATTCTCAATTCTTTTGTGTGTATACCTAGGCATGATATTGCTGGGTTATATTTTAATTATATTTTCAACAATTTAAGTAATTGCTAAAACTTTTCCCAAAGCAGATACATCATTTTACATTTCCATAAGCAATGCATGAAGGTTTCAATTTTTCCACATTCTCATCAACACTTGTTATTGTCTTGTTTGATTGTAGCTATTCTACTAAGTGGGAAGTGGTATATTATTGTGATTTGGGTTTGTATATTCCTAATGACTAATAATGTTGAGCATGTCTTCATGTGCTTATTGGCCACTTATATATTTTATGTGAAAAATTGTCTATCCTTTGCCTATTTAAAAAATTAGGTTATCTATAGTTTTATCATTAGTGTTATTTACACATTTTGGATACTAATCCTTTATCATACATATGATTTGCAAATATTTTCTCTGATTCTATGAATTCTCTTTTTCACTTTCTTGATTCTCTCCATTATAACAAAAGTTTTAGAATTTTTATAAAGTCCAATTAATTCGTTTTTTTCTTTGATTGCTTGTACTTTTGATGTTATTTCTAAAATAATATTGCTTAATTTAAGGTCATGAAGATGTATACCTTTTTTCTTCTAGGAGTTTTACAGTTTCTACATTTAGTTACTTGGTCCATTTTGAGTTTTTTTTTATAAGATATGAGATACGAGTCCAACTTCATCTTTTGCATGTGGATAACCAGTTGTCCCACCACCATTTGTTGAAGACCATTCTTTCCCCTATTGATTTGTCATGGCATACTCTTTAAAATCAGTTGACCAAAACTGTGAGGGTTTATTTCTGGACTCTCATTTCTATTCCGTTGAGCTATGTGTCTATTTTTATAGGAGCAGCACACTGTCTTAATTACTGTAATTTTGGAGCAACTTTTGAAATTAGGAAGTGTGAGTCCTCCAACTTTGTTCTTTTTCTAGGCTATTCTGGCCACTTTAGGTTCCTTGCATTTCCATATGAATTTTAGGATCAGCTAGTCAATTTCTGTGACAACACCACAAAAAGGAAGTTGCAGCTTTGATAAAGATTGCATTGAATCTATAGATAGGTTTGGGGGCATTGCTATTTTAACAATATTAAATCTTCTAATCCATAAACACGTGGTGTCTTTCCATTTATTTAGGTTTTTATTAATTTTTTCCATGTTTTCAGTATACAAATCTTATACTTCTTTATGCTTCTTTTGTTAAATTTATTCCTAAGTATTTTATTCTTTTTGATGCTATTGTAAAAGGATCAGTTTTCTTAATTTTATTTCTGGATCGTTTGTTCATATAGAAATAAACTTGATTGATCTTGTATTCTGCAAACTGGCTGAACTCATTTATAAGCTTCAATAGGTTTTTAAAAATCCTTAGTATTTTCTATATTCAAAATCATGTCAGCAACTGGATATAGGTTTACTTCTTCCTATTTAATATGGATGTCTTTATTATTTTATTTCTTGCCTAATTGCCCTGACTACAAATTTTCAGTACAATGTTGAATAGAAGCAGTGAGAGTGTACACACTTTTCTTGTTCCTGATCTTAAAAGTAAATACTTCAGTTATTCATCAGTAAGAATGATGTTAGCTGCAGGTTTTCAAGAATATTCCTTATCAGTTGAGGAAGCTTCCTTCTATCCTAGTTTGTTAAGCATTTTTATCATAAAAGGGTGTTGAATTTTGATGCAGAAAATGACTTTTCTGCATCAGTTGAGATAATTATATGGTTTTTGTCCTTATTTTATTAAATTAGTTTATTATAATTGATTGATCCTCATATTGAACCAACTTTGCATTCGTGATGATTAATCAAACTTAGCTATCTGTTATTGGATTTAGATTGTTTGTTGAGGATTTTAATTTTATATTTATATTTCTAGTTTTATTAATTTTGAAATACAAAGTTTCTCTCTTGGAAAATTTAAAATTTTTTAAATTTTAAATTGATAAGTAAAATTATATATTTATGGTGTATAACACAATATTCTGATATACATATACATTGTGGAATGGCTAAATCAAGCTAATCAATATATGCACTATCTCACATACTTACTATTTTTTGGTATTGAAAACAGCTATATCTACTGTTTTAGCAATTTTCTAGTACACAGTACATTGTTATCAAACAATTTTTATCATCAATTTTGCCAATATCTGCCTTTTGTTTGAAGTGTTTAATCTATTTACATGTATTATAATTACTGGTAAGGTAGGGTCTATATCTACATGATGCTATTTTTTCTATATATCACTTTTTTTGTTACTCTATTGTTCTATTACTGACTTCTTTTTTGTTAGGTAGATATTTTATAGTTTACTATTTCTTTTTTGTTTGTTTGTTTTCAGACAGAATCTTGCTCTGTTGCCCAGGCTGGAGTGTGTTGGTGCAATCATGGCTCACTGCATCCTCAAAAACTGGGCTCAAGTTATCGTCCTTCCTTAGCCTCCCAAGCAGCTGGGACTACAGGTGCCCACCACCATGCCTGGTTATTTATTAATTTCTTTTTAGAAATGAGGGTCTCCCTATGTTGCCCAGGCTGGTCTTCAACTCCTGGGCTCAAATGTTCCTTCCACTTCAGCCTTCCGAAGTGTTGAGATTACAGGCATGCGCCACTGTCCTTGGCCTGTGTGCCATTTTTTATAGCCATTTCTTTTAGTATATTTATCCCTTAATTTTTACTGGATGCCAATACAATAGTATTATAATCAACATCTGAGTTTATAGAAGTATAGCTCATATTAATACCAATTTAAGTTCAACAGTATAGTAAAATTTTGTTTCTGTATAATGCCATTTTGTACTCCCTCCTTTGTTCTATTAGTGCCGTTCAGATTACATCTTTATAGATTGTATTCCCATCAACATGATTTATAATTACTGCTTTTGAAGTTCTTTTCAAATGAGAAAGGAGAGCAAAAAGTTACAGACAAAAAATACTTTTGTACTGTCCTTTATATTTATCTATGTAGTTACCTAATCCAATATTCTTGTATTTCAGGTCTACAGGTAACAAATTTTCTCAGAAATTTATTGTCCACATTTTTACTTTTCCTTTTATTTTAAATTACAATTTCATTGGTAATAACTTTTAAGATGACAGTTCTCTTTTTCTTTCAACACTTTAATGATATATTTCCATTGTCTTCAGTCCTACATATTTTCTGATGAGAAGACTGCAGTCACTATTGTTTCCTCAATGCAATGTGTAATTTTTTTAATGGCTGCTTTTATAATTTTTCTTTATCAATTATTTAATTATGATATTTCTTAGTATGCAGTTTATGTGTTTGTGTGTTCTGTGATATTTATCCTCCTTTGGAGTTTATGATCTTGATTCTTTGCATTTATAGTTTTCAGTAAATTTCAAAAATTTCTATCCAATATTTCTTTAATATTTAATGTTTATATGGTATATAAAATATTAAAATACATGGATATTAAACTGCTTATTCATGTATCATATGCCACTGAATGTTTCATATGTCACTGAGATGCTATTCAATAATTTTTTCAATCTTTTCCTTTCTGTATTTATGTTTTGAAAAAGTCTATTGTGTCATTAGATTCAAAATTTTTTTCTTATCATTTAATCTGCAGTTAGTCTCAAACAGCTAAGTTTTCATTTTGCATATGTTAAGAAGTTTCATTGTTTTTGACTAATTTCTCTCTTTATTAAATACTTAAATATTCACCTACTGGCTGTTTAAAGATCTTTTTGCTAGTTGTATTTTCTATGTCATTTCTACTTATTTTTTCTTTTGAGTAATACTTTTCTTGGTTATAAATCATATTTTCTTGCTTCTTGGCCCAGCTTGTACTTTTTTACTGGATGATAGACATTCATTTCTTTTTTTTTTTTTCTTGAGACAGGGTCTCATTCTGTCACTCAGGCTGGAGTGCAGTGACCCAGTCAAGACTCATTGCAGCATTGTGTGTGTGTGTGTGTGTGTGTGTGTGTGTGCGCGCGCGCAACAGGGCTGTTTATTTCACCTGGGTGCAGGTGGGCTGAGTCTGAAAAGAGAGTCAGCGAAGGGAGATAAGGGTGGGAAGGAACAATGGTAATCGTGGGAGACTCAACAAAGAGTGAGTATAGCCGAAGGAGCCGGGGAGCAGAAAGTATATGCGTCAGGTGTGAGGAAGAAACTAGATTTTGGAAATTATGAGAACTGTAGAGAGCGAGTTCAGCATAGTTTGTGATTTTGAGGGCCTCTAAAAGTATTAAAGCAGCGGCAGCCGCTGCACGTGGACATGAGGGCTAGGCTAAAACAGTAAGGTCAAGTTGTTTGGGCAGAAAGGCTACAGGGTGCGGTCCTGGCTCTTGTGTAAGAATTCTGACTGCACTAACCATGCCTAGGAATGAAAGGAGTTGTTGTTTTGTAGAAGGGATTGGGGTTTGGGAGATTAGCCGGACACGATCAGCAGGGAGAGCACATGTGTTTTTATGAGAATTATGCCAAGATAGGTAACAGATGAGGAAGAAATTTGGGCTTGACTGAAGTAATGGGGGCTGTCTGTGAAGACTTGCGGCAGTACAGCTCAGGTAATTTAATGAGCCTGATGGGTGTCAGGGTCAGTCCAAGTGAAAGCGAAGAGAGGCTGGGATGAAAGGTGCAAAGGAGTAGTAAAGAAAGCATGTTTGAGATCTAGAACAGAATAATGGATTGTGGAGGGAGGTATTGAGGATAGGAGAGTATATGGATTTGGCATCACAGGGTGGATAGGCAAAACAATTTGGTTGATAAGGTGCAGATCTTGCACTAACCTGTAAGCCTTGTCTGGTTTTAGGAGAGGTGAAATGGGGAAATTGTAAGGGGAGTTTATAGGTTTTAGAAGCCCATGCTGTAGCAGGCGAGTGATAACAGGCTTTAATCTTTTTAAAGCAGCTGTGGGATGGGATATTGGCGTTGAGTGGGGTAAGGGTGATTAGGTTTTAATGGGATGGTAATGGGCATGTGATCGGTTGCCAGGGAAGGAGTAGAGATGTCCCATACTTGTGGGTTAAGGTGGGGGGATACAAGAGGAAGACGCAAAGGAGGCTTTGGGTTGGGGAGAAGGGCGGCAATGAGATGCAGCTGTAGTCTAGGAATAGTCAGGGAAGCAGATAATTTAGTTAAAATGTCTTGGCCTAATAAGGGAACTGGGCAGGTGGGGATAACTAAAAAAGAGTGCATAAAAGAATGTTTTCTAAGTTGGCACCAGAGTTGGGGAGTTTTAAGAGGTTTAGAAGCCTGGCCGTCAATACCCACAACAGTTATGAAGGCAAGGGAAACAGGCCCTTGAAAAGACGGTAATGTGGAGTGAGTAGCCTCCATATTGACTAAGAAGGGAATGACTTACCCTCCACTGTGAGAGTTATCTAGAGCATCTGTGATGGTCCTGTAGGCTTCTGAGGTGATCGGGCAGTGTCAGTCTTCAGCTGCTAAGCCGAGAAGCTCTGGGAAGGAGTCAGTCGGAGAGCCTTGGCCCAGAGTTCCAGGGGCTCTGGAAGTGGCTGCCAGGTGAGTTGAACAGTCTGATTTTCAGCGGGGTCCCACACAGATGGGACACGGCTTAGGAGGAATTCCTTGGCCCAGTGGCCAGATTTCTGGCACTTGTAGCAAGCTCCTGGGGGAGGAGGTTCTGGAGGAAACCCTGGCAGCTGCGGTTCAGGCGTTTGGAGTTCTTGTGTGCTGGAGATGTGGCTGGGGTTTGTCTCACAGTGGAGGCAAGGAATTGCAACTCAGAAATATGTTGCTACTTGGCTGCCTCTACTCTATTATTGTACACCTTGATGGTGAGGTTAATTAAATCCTATTGTGGGGGTTGAGGGCCAGAATTTAATTTTTGGAGCTTTATTTCATGTCAGGAGCAGGTTAGGTAATAAAATAAAATGCATATTGAGAATAAGACGGCCTTCTGACCTTTCAGGGTCTAGGGCTGTAAAGCGTCTCAGGGTTGCTGCCAAATGAGCCATGAACTGGGCTGGGTTTTTATATTTGATGAAAAAGAGCCTAAATGCTAACTGATTTTGGGAGAGGTCAGATAAAAAAAAAAAGGACCATTAACCTTGACTATGCCTTTAGCTCTATCCACCTTTTTAGGAGGAAATTGCTGGGCAGGTGGGAGAAGACTAGTCTTGGAATGAAACCGTAGGCTGGACCGGGTGTGAGGAGGGGTGGTGATAAAAGGATTATAGGGTGGGGGAGCAGAGGCTGAGGAAGAATTGGGACCTGGCTTGGTCTGGTGAGGAGGGGAGAGGCCAGATGGGTCAGTAGAAAAGGAAGATTAGAAAGACTCAGTGACACTTGGGGTTGGGACTGAGGGGACAGGTGGGAGGGAAAGAAGGAGGATCTGGGATGAGTCAAATTGGGAACAGAGACTAGGGAGGGAACAATGTATAAAAGAATGCCTGGACGTCAGGCACCTCAGACCATTTGCCCATTTTACGACAAGAATTATTTAGATCTTGTAGGATGGAAAAATTGAAAGTGCCATTTTCTGGCTATTTGGAACCACTGTCGAGTTTATATTGGGGTCAAGCGGCATTGCAGAAGAAGATAAGGCATTTAAGTTTTAGGTTAGGCATGAGTTGAAGAGGTTTTAAGTTCTTGAGAACAGAGGCTAAGGGAGAAGAAGGAGGAATGGAGGGTGGAAGTTTGCCCATAGTGAAAGAGGCAAGCCCAGAGAAAAGAGAGAGTAGAGACATGGAGGGAAAGGGTTCAGAGGTTCTTATCTTCCAGGAAAGCGGGAAAGGGGTCGGGCACGGAAATAAGGGGTTGGGGCACAGAGATAAGAGGTCGGGGCATGGAAATAAGGGATCAGGGCACAGAGAGAGGTCAGGGTGTGGAAATAAGGGATTGGGGCACAGAGATACGAGGTTGGGGTGCTTGACCCTCCCCCAGAAAAGTGGGACTTGCCGCTGAGAGTGAAGGAGAAGGGGTTGGGGGTTTTTTGCCCCCCAGAAGGGCAGAGAAGGGGTAGAGACACGGAGAGAAGGGGTTGTGGTACTTGCCCCTCCCCCAGAAAAGTGGGACTTGCCACTAAGGGTGAAGGACCAAGGCAGGCGTCCCTGCATGGTCTGACACCTCTGAAATGTGGGTGAATAATCAGAGAGAGGCGTCCCTGCAATGATTAAACACCAAGGGAAGGCTGCCTTCCCAGTCCGTGACCGGTGCTGGAGTTTTGGGTTCTCTACCAGAGTTTTTCATTCTCTACCAGAAAATGAAAGGAATTGAAATTAAGAGAAGGGAGAGATTGAAGAGTGGAAAGGAGAAAGTGGTTGAGGGATAGTGAGGGAGGTTGGACAAGAGAGTAAGAAGAGGCCGCTTACCTGATTTAAAATTGGTGAGATGTTCCTTGGGCTGGTAGGTCTGAGGACCCGAGTTCGTAGGTGGATCTTTTTCACGAAGCAAAGAGCAGGAGGACAGGGTATTGATCTCCCAAGGGAGGTCCCCCGATCTGAGTCATGGCACCAAATTTCACTCACGTCCATGTGAAGAGACCACCAAACGGGCTTTGTGTGAGCAATAAAGCTGTTTATTTCACCTGGGTGCAGAAGGGCTGAGTCCGAAAAGAGAGTCAGCCTCATTGCAGCATTGACTTCCTGGGCTCAGGTGGTCCTCCCGCTTCAGCCTCCTAGGTAGCTGTGACCACGTGTGCATACCACCACATTCAGCTAATTTTAAAAATTATTTGTAGAGACAGGGTCTCGCCATGTTTCCCAGGCTGGTCTCAAATTTCTGGGCTCAAGCGATCCTCCCATCTCAGCCTTCTAAAGTGCTGAGATTACAGGTGTGGGCCACCATGCCCAGACTGTATTTTAAAAAATTGATATATCACAGTTGTACATATTTTGGGAGTATATATGATACTTTGATACCTGTGTACAATGTGTACTGATCAAATCAGCACAATTGGGATACCCATCACCTCAAACATGTATTTTTTCTTTGTGTTGGGAGTATTACAATTCTCTTCTAGCTATTTTGAAATATGTAATATATTGCTGTTAACTATAATTTCCCCACAGTACTATCAAACACTACAAGTTATTCCTTTTATCTAACTGTATTTTTGTACCCAATAACCAACTTCTTTTCATCCTCTCTCCACTTGCCTTCCCAGCCTCTCATGACATTTGGTTCCAATACAAGCAATTAAATAAAAATTCTCCCTAAATACTGCTTTGTTGCATCCCACAAATTTTATGTTTTATTTTTCTTATCTTTAAGTTTAAAATGTAATTTCTCTTATAATGATAACTGTGAAAAATTTAAAATAGTGTGTTGCTTACTATCCTTGTGATCTTATTTTTATTGATTTCTCATTCACTGTGGTCAGAGACTATATACTGAATGATATTATTCAACCTGGCTTCCATTTACACAAGCTTGTGAAGGCATTTTTCCAGAAGTTATATTGATTAAGTTTTACATTTACATGCATCATAGACCTGAAATTAATGTTTGATGATATAAGTTGAGCCAAGTTTTTTTAAATCATAGATTTCTAATTTACCCAGCATCATTTATTGAAAACACTGTCCCTTTTCCAATGATCGAAGTGTCATTTTTATCATAATTCAGGGGTCCAGTGTGTATGTTTCAATTTCTTTTATGCCTATCTTGTTATCCTGGCTTATTTTTGCATTCTTATAACAATAGCATACTATCCTAATTACTCTAGCTGTATTGTACATTTTGGTAATCAGTACAGTACATGCTCAGTTAGTTTTTTTTTTGTTTTTTTTTTTTTTTCCTGAGACGGAGTTTCACTCTTCTTGCCCAGGTTGGAGTGCAATGGCACGATCTCGGCTCACCGCAACCTCCACCTCCTGGGTTTAAGCAATTCTCCTACCTCAGCCTCCCGAGTAGCTGGGATTACAGGCATGCGCCACCACGCCCGGCTAATTTTGTATTTTTTTTTTTTTTAGTAGAGATGGTGTTTTACCATGTTGGCCAAGCTGGTCTTGAACTCCCGACCTCAGGTGATCCACCCGCCTCGGCCTCCCAAAGTGCTGGGATTATAGGTGTGAGCCACCATGCCCAGCTGGTTCTTTTTTAAGCTTGTATTTTTACCTTTGGACCTATACATATTTACATAAAATTTGAAATTAGTATACAAAATTGACTGTAAAGGTAATTTTGGGAAAATCCAACAACTTCATTTAGGTCTTTTTCAATACACCTGAATAAATATTTATAGTTTTATGTGTAGATGTATCACATATCTTGCAAGGGATAATTCATAGGTATTAATATTTTTGTTCCTCTCAAAAATGTATCACTTTAAAATTGTTATTTTCTAACCTTTCTTGCTGATATGTGAAAATACAATTAATTTTATACTTACTTTATATCCAGTAAAATTTCTAACTTCAATTTTTAATTCTAGTAGTTTTCCTGAGATTCTTTTAAAATGTTGCATTCACAATAATTTTATCTATCTTACTCTTTCTCTCCAGTCCTTTATAAATGTTACTTCTCTTGCTTGGCTTTTGTTACTGACTAGAACCTCCAGAATGCTATTGGATATAAGTCATAATATTGCACCCCTTTGTCTCATTTCTTATCCCAGGGAGAATACTTTCAGTATTTTACCATTAAGTGGGATGCTTATACAGTTTTTTTTTCAGTAGACATCTTATATCAGATTAAAGATTATCTTTTATATTATTATTTTGCAAGCAATTTTAAAAATTATGCATAGATATTAAAATTTATCAAATACCTTTTACATATTTATAATAGTTTCTCATTTCTGACATAAAAATTGCCACAAACTTGGTCACTTAAAACAATACAAATTTATTACTTTATAGATTTATAGGTCATAAGTCTGGCACAGGTCTTACTGGGTTAAAATCAAGGTATCCTCAGAGCTGCCTTCATAATGGAAGGTTCTAAGGCAGAACCGTTTTCCTTGCTTGTTTCAGTTGTTGGCAGGATTCAGTTCCTTGTAGTTGTATGACTGAGGTCTCCATTTTCTTGCTGGCTATAAGCTGAGGGTGACTTCTAGCTTCTAAAGACTACTGCACTTCTCAGCCTACAGTCCCCTTTATCAATCTTTAAAACCAGTAAAGGTGGGCAATTTTTCTCACATTGCATCTTTCTGATCACAGCTGAAAAAGATTCTTTACCTTTAAGAATTAATGATACAAGAATGAACCCATCTGGGTAATCTGGGATTGTCTCCCCATCTCAAGCTCCATAACCTTGACCAATTTGCAATATCATTTTGCTATATAAGGTAACACATTGACAGGTCCTGGAGATTGGATGAAGACATCATTGGGGGATGGGGATATTATTCGCCCTGCTACAACATCTATTGAGATGATGATATAATTTTTCGTTTTAATTCCGTTAATGTGGTGGAGATTTACTGACATTTGAATGTTATACCAATTTTGCATTCTTGGAGTGAATTCAACTGGCTTATGTTGTATCACCTTTGTTATATATAGAACTTGGTTCGCTAATACTTTATTTAGGTTCATGGTTCATGTTTTTTGTTCTACATCTTTCCTTATGAATGAGAGAAATTGATCTGTCTATATGTTTTAATTACAGTATTCTTACCAAGTATTGGCATCAAGTTTATTGACCCTATAAAATCAGTCTAGAAACTTTTCTTCTTTCCTATGTTGGATGACTTGCATACATTTGATATTCTGTCTTTCATAAATGATTGGAAGAATTTGCTAGTGATATCATCTAAGCCTGGTATTTAGTTTGCAGTTTTTTTATTATGTATTCAAATTATTTAATAAATATATTTAGATTTTATTTCTACCTGGGTGGCTTATAATATGTTGCATTTTTCCAGATTAACCTTCTTTTCTAAATTTCCAAATTTATTGATATGACATTTCCCACAATGCATTTATTATTATAAACTTTATTTTGAGTCATAATACTGGTAATTTGTACTCTTTTATATTTTGTTTTCATCAGCTTTGCCAAGCTGCCATCATTTTGAAAGTTATTTTGAGAAAACAACTTTTGTCTTTGTTAAAACAGAAAATAATTGTTTTTTAAATATTGATGTTTTCTTTCTTACTTGTAATACTTCCTTTTAGTTTCATATGCTATTTTTTTTTTTGCTTCTTGTTATACAAGTTGAGATTCTTTTCTAATATATGCACTTAAGACAATACTTTCTCTCCAAGCACGGCGTTAGCTACATCTCATAAATATGTCATATTTTAATTATTACTCAATTACAATTATTTATTTTCCACTGTGATTTTCTCTTTGACTCATGGGTTATTTAGTATTGTTTCATTTCTGAGCATTTGAATATTTTTAAGCTATTAGTTTGTTATTGATTTATAGCTTTAGAAGAAGATTCTCTACTATTGCCAGACACTATACTCTTAGGGTCCAGCATATGGTTAATTTTGCAAATATCTCATTTGTACTTAAAAATAACATGTCTTCCGTAGTTGTTGAGGTCTTTCTTTCATATATCTACTAGATCAATTTTTAATTTTGTGTTTTTCCATCTTCTATTTCCTTACTAATTTTTTGTTGTCTTGTTCTGTTAGTTTCTGAGGGTTGCATGCTGACATTTCGCATTGTGATTATCTAATACTTTTTTTAGTTCCATCACTTTTTTGCTTTACTTATTTGAGGCTATACTAAACACATTCAAAATGATGATCAATTCTTGATGAATTGACTATTTTATAAGATATTTCTCTTTTTTATGGTTATGTCTCAAAGCCTACTTTTTCTCATGTTAGTATACACCTCCACCAACATTCTTTTGGCTAGTGCTCACATGGCCTATCCTTTTTCCTTTCAGTCTTTTTATGTTCTTTTAAGCCATGAGTAATTTGTATACAACATTGAGTTAAGTTTAGTTCCTTACCAGGTCTGAAAATTTTGGTCTGTTTTGTCTGTTTCCATTTACTGTAATTAAAATTATTGTGGGGTATAAATGTACCATTTTATTACTTATTTTATATATGTCCAAACTGCTTTCATTTCCTTTTTCTTTTCTTTCTTGCCTTTACTTGGATTAATCCACCATTTTTGTGATTTCATGTCACCTCTTTGTTAGCTGTATATTCTTTTATTGGTCTTTTGATGGTTATGCTAGTGATTATGACCTGCATGTATCCTTTTATCATTTCATGGAAATAAAAGGATCTTAGGAGACTTTAATTCTATTTATATTTCCTCCTGATTCATGTGAAATTTTCATATATTTTATTTACCTGGTTATTTTAAACTACAAAAGATCTTATTATTGTTGTTTTATATCATCAATATTCAACTGGCACTACCTTCACGTAGATATATATTGTATTTTGTGCAGCTGTTCTCATTCTTCTTCAAGGGAGAATTAGTGTATAATAAACTATTCTACAACTACCAGAAGCTGTAGTCTTTAACATTCTCTATTTATTACTAATTTTCAGTCAAATCCAGAGAAAATGAGAATACTTTACTCTGAGTTACCTTGTAGTAAATAAAAACCACTGGAAATAATTTAAGCATACAGATTTAGTACTATAAATAAAATACTAACACATTTTCTGAACAGGTGGCTTATGGGACTCAGGCCTGGTATTCAAATTAGAACAAGGAAAACACTTCTAGGTTGGTCAGTCAGGAAAGCAGCTTCCTCCATCACAACCAGAAAGCTACAAATCATGAAGCTACTATTGTAACTAAGTTTAACAACAGTGTCCTAAATGAGATCAGTGATCAGGAAACTGCTTTTGCTCAGACCACTACTGCCCTGACAATCACTAAACTAGTGACAGATGCAGAAAAATCTGACATCCCCTCAACTGCACTTGTCAGCAGCAATAGCCAAGTCACCAGCCTTATTTCTTTCTAAATGGCAGGAAATAGAGAATATAATTTCCAGAATTCCATATATAAAAGCATGAGACGTGTATGTTTTGGTTTTCTAACCTCTGCAGTATGTAATGGAACAATGATGTTGGGATGAATCCTGTGTGCCAATTTACCGTATCCAAATTAATTAAATTAGAATGTGTAAGCAAGTTGTTCTCCAAATATGAGTCATTATGATACAGTTCTCCTCAACACCATGAACAACTCAGCACTCCAAAAGAAGTCATTTAAAAATGAGACACTGCTATAGAGAATTAATAAATCTTCCCTTGTGGAAAATAGCACTTTTGCCTATTCTGTCTGAATAATACCTTCTCACTGATCAAAGAGTTTTTGGCTGCACCTCCAACTTTGTAATGTACTAGTCAATGTAAAATGAGAGTAGTTATTCTTGTGAAGTGACAATGCTATAAAGCCTGTATAAAATAAAGCTGAGAAGACCATAATGTCTAGCTGACAAGAGAAACAGTTTCCCCTCCATGTCTTGTCAGGTATTTAGAAGCCAACTGTAAGGGTGATCATCAGCATCAAGTATCTTAGCTGGAAAACGAAGGGGCTGCTCTAACTATTAGAAAGGGAGGCAGAAATCTGAACATAATTGTGCTGGAAAAGCACAGGACTGAAGTGTTCCAGACACAGAAGCCAGTTTTCCCCAAGGCCAATGGAAATAATTCAGACATTTTGTATTTTTCCATCAACAAAACAACAGAACTTTCATGCTGCATTAAATCAATCCTGAGTTATGGTGATCACAACTGAGCATGCTCAGACTGGGCAACCCAAATGCAAAAGATACTTTCTAGCGACTGAGCTGGACCACTTGCAGCAGCTGCCTACTCATTTTCTTTGTACAAAAGCAATATTGCTGATACTTGAAAGCAAAATAAATGATAAATACAAATACAATTTTTCTAACACATTGTATATCATTGGGACTCTCTTCCTAACTTCTCAAACTCTGTTCCTTGCAAACTTACCTAACCACACACCTTCCCCACTTCAAAACACAAACATCTAAATGATGACCACATACTCCAAGTAGTCAATATAATTAAGAAAAATCTTTCCACTTTGTCATTTTTCAAAAATTATAATGCTTGACAAAGTCATAAAATGAGGTCTTCTGATATCTACAGGCCAAATCATATGCAGCGATTTTTGTGCTACTCTGAATGAGTCTTTGTTTTTTAATTAATAGGATTGAGAAATGGAGAGATAAATGTAGTTTGACATACAGAAGAGTACCAGAAGTTTTCTAGTCACATATACTGCTCCCACGAACCTATTGCCATTTTAACTATGCTATATTCCAAAACATATTGTACATTTAAAGATCTATTATTCTTTACATTAAAGCAGTAAAGTATGCCACAACGCTAATACCTTTGGCAGTGATCAACATATTTGTATATCATGTTTTTATTTGACTCTTCATATGAAAAATTCAGAACATTTGCAAGCTTAAAAACTCAAGGAATTTGTTTTTATTTTAAGAGTAATAGGATATATGCATATATTTTGTTTTATAAACTCATAAAAAATGAGATTTTAAAATTATTTAGATCAAACTAAAATTTCATTCATTTGAGAGCTTGACCAACCTGCATTTAAAAAAATCTATATTGTAAGCCTTTTGTCATTATTTGTTACACACTCTTTATAAAAGGTTTTCACAAAAAGTCAAAATAATATTCCTCATACTGCTATAAATTGAGGTAATGAAGTAGGTGGACAATGGCTTCTAATCATCAATTTAATTCAAAATATACTTTTTTAGGTAAACCCAATCAATGCTATAAGGAAGAATTTACAAAAGAGTCTCCACAACAAGGCCATAAAAAAGGAGAAATGCATTATATGTAATAGCAGTTTTTGTTAATAAGTTGATCTGACAAAAAGCAGTGACTAATGTTTATGTTGATTGACATGTAATTTAATTCAAGTTTGTCCTCTTAAGGGACAAAGTAAACATTGTACTATTTAAGAAAAAATGTTGGTGGAAAAAGGGGACACCGTTATTATAATCAATTAAGTGTGGCTCTTTTGCAAGGAATGCTTTTTGCTTGTGAAGATCTTAAAGACCTAGGGCTTGAACTTTTATTTTATTTTATTTTATTTATTTATTTATTTATTTATTTATTTATTTATTTATTTATTTTTTAGACAGAGTCTTGCTCTGTCACCCAGGCTGGAGTGCAATGGTGCGATCTTGGCTCACTGCAACCTCCACCTCCTGGGTTCAAGCAATTCTTCTGCCTCAGCCTCCCGAGTAGCTGGGATTACAGGCACCCGCCACCAGGCCTGGCTGACTTTTTTTGTATTTTTAGTAGAGACGGGGTTTCACCATGTTGGCCAGGCTGGTCTCGAAAGCCCAACCTCAGGTAATCCGCCCACCTCAGCCTCCCAAAGTGCTGGGATTATAGGCGTGAGCCACCGCGCCCGGCCTGACCTTTTCATGAGGCATTTTGAGTACCAAGTTTAACAATGAATTCCATGGCAGCTCCTAAAGATGGAAATAAACCAGCTGTAATACTATCTTCACTGTGAGAATATAAATAACAATGGTATTTGGGGACCAAGTGTAAAGTTTGCAATTGTCAAAGTGTGAATTGGATATTATTATCAATAAATTCATTTTCCTTTATGCATACTGATATCTTAATGTAAGTCTCTTTTTTGATCAACTGAATTTCTGCTTATTCTTTCAAAATTTAGATTCTTATGATTCTTTCTGAGGAATACAGCATGTTCTATTGGAGTGCCTAGTCACTTGTACATAATATTTTGCAAGTTCTAACATTTACCAATATAGTCAAATCAAACAGAAAGCAATTTTTATGTTCACACAGGTTGATGAGACGTTAGCTTTGTGTCAAAGGTGATACCATCAAAAATATTTTCATTTAAACTGTACCACATAAATTTTATCATTTTTTCAAGGAATTACTGAGCTGTGTAGATACTGAAATATTCTCATTATCTGAAGAATAACTGAGAGGAATGATTAATCTTTGCTCCAGTAAAAATTGAGAAATTGTCACCAACATCAAATAAGTCATACATAAAAATCCCAACTGTTCTTCACAATTTTTATTTCTTTAAATCTTGTTCTGAAGGTGCCTGCGCTTGATTGACATTCATAATGATTAGTAATTTGTATTAATGCTTTGTTCAATGAAATTCGAAAAGCCATTAGTATATACAAGGTTCTAGGTGCTATGTAATATGCAAAGATAAACCAAATTCACAGTTAAGTTTCTGTATAAAAATATGGGTTTTTTAGTATGGTGTGGTTTGTTCATATCTTCACTTAACTGTTATGACAGTAATGTTAGTGACTGGGTCTTGCTTTATAAATACAACATCACCAATTGCCTGGTGGCTGACACCCAAACTGCATGTAGAATGTGTTCAATGATAGGTAGAAATAAATTGATTCTGCAAATCTAGTCTTGCAAACCAAAAAGTAAATCACTCAGGACTTAAAGTAATTTTATTATGATCAAGTTGTATTTCTGAAAGCTGATCCTCAATGACACAAGCAAAGTCACTCTCTATTGTTTACTAGATAATTATTCCCCAGTGCCTTGTGGTGAAAATACATTGATTGTTCTCTGGTAGTCCTTTCTTTACACAGACAGTTCTTCAACCTTGGCATTCTTAAATATTTTTCTATTTTCCCTAACATTTCTTTGTTACCAAGTATTCAAAAATCAAATATTCTGGTATGTCTTCTTGTCGCATATGCTGCCTTAGAATGTAATTATCCTTATAACTGTCTCAAAATCATTTTCTCTCTTATAAATATTTCTCCTAGCTAGGTCATGCACAAGATGGTTGGCTGTCTCCTTGGCAACCGCATGGTCTTTTCTCAGTATCCCTTTTACTCCCACTCATCACACTTCACATTTTTGTTCTTATCATTAATTTTTAAAGTGTCTTCACCGAGTCCTTATCTTTGTTTTTATATATCCCATGTTAATTATTTGCATTTTCATATATGTCCTAGATCCTAGCTTTTTAATGGCATTAATTAATTTTGTTTGCATAGCAGAGTACAGATCAATTTGAGCTACTAATATCTAAGTCTCTCCTGTAATTTCTTTAGCGGGGTTAGGAAGCCTTATAATCAAGCTGGAAATTCGGTGATGCAGATTCTCCTATATCAAGGCTATATTACCTATTTTGATATCAGATATAAATATAAAATTTACACAGCAGGTTTAGGGAGCCAGGTTCTGTGATCCTTCCCTATGCTGGCATTGAGGTGCTATTGCTAACCAAAAGTTCGCTAGCAGAGTGTTCAAAATAACAGACTTTGGAATCATGCAGAATTCCTAAATTTGAATCTCAGCTCTTCCTCCTACCAGCTGTGTGATGTTGAACAAGATACACAAGATTCCTTCTAAAGGAGGAATATAGTATCCTCAGAGAGTGGTTGAGAGGATTGATTGAAATAATGTAATATGCAGTAGATAGTTAAGAGGCTTTTAATAAACAATTCCTTCTAGCTACATGGGATAATCTGTGGCCTCTATTTTAGATCTATCCCACATTCACTTACCCATATCCACTTAGTTGATTTCCTAACTCCATCTCAGAGCATCTTATAGAAAAATCAAGGGAATACTTTGACTTATTTTCTTCCTCCATTTATTGGCTCAGTAAACCCTGAATTATATGTTTTTCATTACCCTTCTTGTATCTTATAAACTAGATTAACAGGGCCCTTCCTAAAATGTTGCAATATCTTTTACCTAAAGAAAAAAACTGTATACAATATCTGAGATTAAGGATGTAGAAATACATCTTTAATTGTAGAGGTTTTTCATTAGTTTATCTTTGTTTTTAGTTTTTCTTGTGTTGAAAATTTTGCAATTTTTACCCAGATGTAGAGCAAAGGGAATCGTGCATTATGCTTCAGACCTTTGCATAGATAATTTCATGCACTGCTATGCTTCTGAGATAGTGAGTTTTCTATAGTTATAATTTCTTCCTTCTGTGGGCTTTGGAATTTTCCATGGCAAGATTACTTTACAGTTTTGGGGTAGATACATTATAACATGGAGGAGTGTATGTGATTCAAGAGGATGTAGCCCCAATCCCTGGACTGTTTTCTGGCTACTGACTGTCCGCAGCTCTTCACTAAGCCTCTGTACCTTCTCTTGCTGAGTCAAACACAGCTGACATACTGCTAGATTTAATTTTTATATCGGATTTATGCACAATTTTCTTTAGAAATAAACTGATCCATTATTTTTGAAGTCTCAGTCCTTTAAAAGATATGTTATAGTCTGTGTTATTTTTCTCTTCTAGTGACACATAAGTGTGTAACGTTGTGTTCTATATGTAGATTTAACAAAATTCCTGGACACCCATCACTTTTGGTACTGACATTTTTTATGTTTATATTCTTTGTCTCTTCATCAGATAATGCCTGTCAGTATTCTCTTAAGAGAACTGGTGGCAGGATTAATTATTTCAGGATGCTATTGCAAGCCTGGAATGTTCAGAAATGCTTAGCCTTTGACCTATTATACGTGGCTTTTCTTAATCCAGTCACCTACATGCAATTTACGTTGTTCATTTTAATTGAAGTTGCATCAGTTAAGGGCATGATTTTGTAATATTTTTCTCCTAACTCCCACCCTCATTGTGAAGTTACAGTTTTCTCAGACACGTATCTTTGTACCACTGAGGCACCTTTATTTTATCTTGTTTTTTCTTTCCTGAACCAAATGTAAGTGACTGAAAGCTCTAAAATGGGCATGCATTTTAACTAGAAATTTCTTCTACTCTTAAGAGTATATAAGGAAGAAAAGAAATAATAAAGATTTTGAGATAGGAAAGCTTGTTGTAGCATTGATAAGAGTGGAAAAATTTGGAAGCAATTTCAGGGGTGATAAATGTGGATTGGTTAAATAAATGTGAGTATAAACTTACAATGAAACATTGTATAATTTAATGACCAATTAGTATATGACAAGCACTGTGCTAAGTATTTTATGTATAATCCCATTTAATTTGTACATTAGTGCTATGAGGTAGGTATTTTTATTATCCTCACTAGATTTAAAGGCAATACAATCTTAGAAAAAAATGAGTAATTTAAGCAAAATTACACAAGTCTCTGTAGTAAATAACAGAATTTAAATTCCAGAATTTCTATCTTCAGAACTAAATGCCTTAAACTTCAGGGTGTCTTGAATTTGTAATAGAGGAAAAAACACGCATGATTTAAGTGAGAAGAGATAATATTAGTTTGGTGCAAAAGTAATTGTGTTTTTTTGCTGTTGTGTTTAGTGGCAAAACCACCATTAGTTTTGCACCAATTTATTTAATGTTTTCTATGCTTCGTATATTTGTTACTTTATAATAGAGTAATACATGTTGAAATAAAAGTATGAAAAGAAATGCACAAAAGATTGTTTAATCCAAATTTATACATAAAGTACTTGCTCTAACTATTTTCTTTAGTTATAATGTTTTAAAATCCTTCTCAAAGCAGATATTCTTGGTAATATGGTCAAAGGGCTCAGTGCCATGAATGTAGTTTTCCACTCCACTCCTGTTCAATACCATAAATATTTATCATTCTTACTGACTGTGTCCCCCATTTCATAATAACCAATTAGACACCTCTTTGGATGTACATCAAGTACACTTCCTACTTTAGAGCAAACAAAGTGAAATGCCTTCTCCAGTGTTATTTTCTGTTCACTCTAACTGGACTCAATGACCACTCTTCAAAATCCACTGCAATTATCCTTCAGTTTCCTTTTATAGGTTAAATGCAATCAGTTTTTAAGGGCTGGTGATATTCTTATTAAATAGTCCTACATGGATTTATTTCATTGAGATCTTTTTGACAAAAGTGATTAAGAATAATCTAAAACTATATTATTTTTCTTCCTTCGGTATGTTTAATTCTTTAACCGCTCAAATAACTTCGGTGGTTATTTCTCTCACTCTTTGCCACTTAGCATTTCTCTTTCTCTTTCTCTCTCTCTCACCCAAGAAGTTAATGAAATGGATTGCTAACATGAAAGGAAAATGAGAAAATTGATGAATCAGCATCTGATTGGAGTATCTCCTGCTAAAGATGGCCATAAATTAACCAAAGCTTTCCACTTTCAGTGTGAAATACAAGAAAGTTTTAAAAAATAGGAAAGCACATATTTCTTCGTCATTGTCACCATTCCATCAAAAACACATTTTTCTTTCTGCAATACATTATTGTATTCCTAATATTTGAAGTTTACAAAAACAGAGAAGAAAACACTGGACAAAAAATAGAATATTTGAATTCTATCTCTCTTATTGCTTCTGTGCCTTATTCCTGAATAACTCATTTGACTATGGAAATAATATCACTTACCTTAAAGAGTTGTTTTAATTTGCAAATAGATAATGGATGTGAGAATGAGCAGTAAAGTACTTTCTATCCTATATATAGTAGTATAAATATCTATTCAGATTTTTCTCCTGAGTTCCAGATGCCTCTACCTGGCTGATCACTAGACATTACAGCTTGGGTTATAGGTATCTAACATAACACATCCAAATAGAATGTACATTTTCTTATGGCAGGTTGTGTTCATGTTATCTCTATACTGGGAAATGATACTTTTGTCAATCGGTCCCCAAAATCAGCAACCCAAGAATCATTCTGGATTCCTTCTTTTACTTTATCTTACAAATTAAATCTTTTCATTTCTCCCTTCAATATCATTCCCTATTCACAGAAATAAAAGACTCTCTTTTTTCCTGGCATCCTGTGTGTACTTCTATCATGGAATCAAGTGTTATTTTCTGTTACTTTCCTTTTTCTCCTATTTGACTGGAAAACTCTTTGTAGATAAGAAATGTGAATTACCATTGTTGCTGGTATTGTGGTTTGTAACCTCTCCTTCCATTCATTCATCACCTGTTTGTTCAATGTCTACTATGTTCTGGCTGCTGATCATACACTGGTGAGTAAGACCGACAAAGATGCAATCTCACATATAGACAAGATGGTCTCTGGAAATTCCATTCTTGAGTAGGGAGAGAAATACCAGATACCAGTGGGTGCTATGTACAGAATTAAAAGCAGTAGAGTGATGAAGAGTAACAGGGTGACTACTTTAGATGGATGATCAGAAAGGGGAATGTTCAAGCTAATATCTGAATGCCAGGGGAAGAAGAAAGAAGGAAGGACAAAAGGTCTGAAGATTTGAAGGTAGTGGGCAAGAGGTAGTATATTATATGAGATCCAGGAAGAAGATAGGACCATCTAATGCATGGATTTGTAAGGCAGGATGTTTAGATTTTATTTTAAATGACATCAGAACCATTTGAGTATTTATGTAATTAAAGAAATCACTTTGGCCTCTGTGGAGAATGTATTATAGAGGGGAACAAGTTAAAATAAGAACAGTTAGGAGGCTGTGGTAGGGGTCCAGGCAAGCAGTATTGATGGCTAGGATCCTTGTGGCAGTGGTAAGATGGAAATAAATGCATGGGTTCTGGTATGGTTGGGGCTAGCACTGTACTGAGTACATGAAAAATTTGTAATAATTATTAAATGAAAGAATAATTAGATGATGTAAAAATTACTAAAATCAAATCTTTGCCTTCAAATAGCACATAATCTAATTATGGAGGTAAATGTACATGAAGAATTATAATCAGAATTATTTTTTGATATAATTTTTATTGTTTGAATCCTGTGCTAAATAGGCAAAGGATTTCATTCACCCCATTCATCCTCATGTTCTTGTGGAAAGATTAACAAATCTTTTTTAATGTTGAAGAAAATCAAGATTAATATGCAGATTCTACAAAAGAGTTGCAATAGATATCCATAAGATCTGAGAGTAAAATGGATAGTAACCTTATTTTAACATTATTGCAATACAACTTGATATATATATTTTAACTTACAGTTGTTTTACTGTTAAAAAATTTCTTTTTAAAAATTCACTAATTTTTAAATTAGACACAGTGGCTTCATGGCTGTAATCCCAGCTACTTGGGAGGCTGAAGCACGAGAATCTCTTGAACCCAGGAGGCGGTGGTTGCAGTGAACCAAGATTGTGCCACTGCACTCCAGCCTGGGTGAGAGAGTGAGACTCCACCTCAAAAAATAAGTAAATAAAAATTAGTAATGGAACAAATTATCATGAGGAGAGCTGCATAAAACGTAAAATAAAAAGGAACATAAAATCAAGTCATGCTCTTTAGATTTACACGAATGTCTTTTATTAGATTCTTACTTATGTGTCAGATTCCTGGCAAAACACTCAATATGCATTGCATCACTTAATAATGATAGCTAATAAATAAATGACACATCCTTTAATATACATTCATTTGTAATTTGAAGTATTTTAAATATTCATTATGAATTCTAAGCTAAAATATGTACTTTAACAAATGCTAATTTGTTATATCTGTAAATTTGCCCAAGTGTATATTGATAGATAGTGATGAAGTTTCATTCCAGAATAATCAAGCTTTTGAATCATCAGGTAAACATACAAGCATGACTAAACAGTTGATGAAAGTTTTCTCTAGGCACTCATTTTTATAACATTAATTTAAAGTGTTTATGTTTCTTTACAAGTGCTGACAATGATACCAAAGAAAAATTTGAAAGTAACCATTAGGTCCAAGTAGGATAGTCTCACTCTTGATTTGCTGATGTTTCTTAACATTTTTGGATTAAATGAGTAATAAAACTTAAGAGATGATCTATTTTGGTCATGCATAAATTGACTGTGGGAGAAACATACTGAGTTAAGAATAGTGCTGTTTTTCTACAAGATTCAGATTGCCATGCAACTGAATCACCTAAGGACAAATGCCATTATTAAAAACAAAAAACAAAAAAAAAACCCTGAAATTTGGGACTCAGGCGTGGTCAGACTATGAACCTGACTACTTAGCACAATTTGAAGAGAGCTGGGAAAAGTCTTTCCTCTTTCCCAACTCTAAAACAATTTCCCCACCTGTTTTGCCACAGTCCCTGAAAAATTCCAATTAGACATATTTGTGATTAATTTCTAGGGGTTATCAGATAATAGAGAAAAATGTAGCTTGTTGGAAGGAGCACTGAATTCAGAATCAGCTATTCTGCTTTGAAAAAGCTTGTCACCTCTGACCCTCCTATTGCGAAGTTGAGAGAAGAATATCTTTCTCAAAGAGTTGTGCTGTGAGAACTAAATGTCATTCCATAAGTATTTGTGTACTAGAGAATGCTACATACAGTGATGCTAGTTCACTTAATTTTTCCCACAGTGGACAGACAGCTCATAAGTTTTGGAAGATGAGAGCACCAGCTGTCCTGTAAGAATTCAGGTAATATTATGAGTAACAATACATTGTAGAAAAAGGCAAGCAAAGCACATTTTGATTACTTCACTCTTTTGTAAGAGGCAGGCCATCAATGAAGGCAAAGTTTGATAAGCATGTGATAACATGGAACTGTATTAAATAATCTGGAAATTCCAGTCCTTCAGATTTCAGGATGGCAGTGTTCCCAGAGAAGTTACTCATCCTGTTCCTAAAAACTTCAGAGAAAGAATTTTCTGCCTTAGTAAAGCATCCTACAGTTTGCCAGTCACAACAACGTAGAAAGGCTTCCAAATATCTTGCTGCATTCCTGCTGCAGTTGGCCTGATTTTGCCCCTATTGGAGATGGAAAAGTCCGAATGGGATTTGCTTAAAAGAAATTCATTATGTAGTGTAGAAAAAAAATTGATGACACTAACAATTCACTTTGCAAAAAGTTTTTTAAACTTTACATAGCAAATTTATTGTTAGATAAAATAGCACTTTTCATCTATTTATAAAATAGGTTCAAAATCAAACAGATAAATTTAAATATATAAATACACAAATATTCTTGTGGTAAGTGGCTTAATGGAAGAAAATTCTCCTTTGGGTTCCTAACACTTTTAGTTACCAAAGGTCTAGATAGCTGAAGCCACCTTTGAACAATTTTAGTTAGCTTTGTTTATTGAAGAATTTAAAAAGGGTAAAACCACAAAGAATGAGGGAGAGAATGAAGAAAAAAAGATGAGAATGTCTTGTAAAATTGAATTTACTTGAAAACTAACATAGAAAGATCTAGATGTCTGAATTTTACTGATATATCAAAAAGCTGTTTGACTCCGGATAGACTAAAAAAAGTTTGTTTGAAAAAGCATAGGAAATTTTTTTTACTGCTTTTTAAAATAATAACTAACATAAATGTTAATAAGTTGAGCATATTTTCAAAGAATTGAATTTAATAAGCTTTCCACCTTCAATATATGCATTAATTTTTTCTAATAACTTTTTAAATGATAAGAATAATGCCTTCTTATAGGGTTTTATTATTAACCAAACAAATTAAAATATGTTAGAGTCCATTAGGCAATTAGGTAAACACTGAACTGCTTACTTTGGAGGCAAAACACATTTGGGCAACTAGACTATTATCAAGTAAATAAGCACTTTAGAGCACTAAATGGTACCCTAAGGAATGCTTCTGAGACGATTAGGTGATAATAGTTAATATCTATTGAGTGCTTATTGTAGTCAAGCACTACTGAATGCTTCATAAGTATTAGTTTATTTATGTTTTACAACTCTATGATGGAGGTGCTGTTTTTATTTCTATGTCATATATGTGGAAACTGAGGTCAGAGAGAATACGGAAGTTGCCCAACTTCAAAAAGCCCAGAAGGGACAGATTCAGGAATGGAAACCAGGTTGTCAGATCCCAGGAACACACCCTTTTATCTACTGGATAACATTACTTTACTATAGGGAGGCCCAAGGCAGAAGTCAGGGATGTTATGGAGAACAAATGAGCAGAGTTCAGATTTAATGTCATTTCCTGCTATGCAAAGTTAGACATGCTAGTGCTTTCTTTCTTACGTTTGCCAAAGGAAATGGTGAATATGCAGTGATTAGCACTAAAAAGAGTTACTTGTTTTTTTGTTTTGTTTTTGAGATGGAGTCTTGCTCTGTTGCCCAGGCTGGAGTGCAGGGACACGATCTTGGCTCACTGCAACCTCTGCCTCCCGGGTTCACGCTATTCTCCTGCCTCAGCCTCCTGATTAGCTGGGACTACACGCACCCACCACCACGCCTGGCTAATTTTTTGTATTTTTAGTAGAGACGGGGTTTCACCATGTTAGTCAGGATGGTCTCGATCTCCTGACCTCGTGATCCAGTCGCCTCGTGGAGTTTCGCTCTTGTAGCTCAGGCTGGAGTGCAATGGCACAATCTCAGCTCACTGCAACCTCCGCCTCCCGGGGTCAAGTGATTCTCCTGCCTCAAACTCCCAAGTAGCTGGGATTACAGGCACCTGTCACCACATCCAGCTAATTTTTTGTATTTTTAGTAGAGATGGGGTTTCACTATGTTGGCCAGGATGGTCTCGAACTCCTGACCTCAGGTGATCCACCTACTTCAGCCTCCCAAAGTGCTGGGATTATGGGCATGAGCCACCACGCCCAGCCCAAGAGTTACAGTTTTTTTGTTTGTTTTTAATATAAAATTAGAAAGCTAATCCTTCTAAATCCCAACAAAGTGGTCTATGCAGGATAAAAATATATCCTTAGGTTGTTTCAAAATGAAAATGTTATACAATGCACAGCAACCTAGTGCAGTGCTAACTAGATTCTTAGAACTTCAGCTTTGCTCTTGTTGATTACCCTCTAAGGGATATCAGTTTATATAAAAAGTCTTATTGTCAGATAGAACATGGCATCATATTTTTCAGTTGGTAACTTGAAGATCCTTTGAGATAATCCAGTTCAATCCTGTTATTCTAAAAAGGAAGAACCCAAGACTCAAGTATTACTATAAGCAGTAAGCAGGAGTGATTAAAAACTAAGCCTTCTGAATCTTTGTGTTTAATATTTCCAGACAGCTCACATAAGTAAATAGAGGCACTATAGGCAGAATGCCTGCATCCTCCAGCCCTGATTTCCTCCTGCTTTGTACTCTGAATACTCTATTAGCTTCAAGAAAGAAAAATGAACAGAAAGCTTCGGGATGGAATTTTATTGCTCTAAAGAGGTGTCAGAAAGTCATGAAACCAAAGGAAGGATTATCCCTTTCTGACGGGCAGCAGATAATCTTCGCTATTGTGGGTATAGTGGTCTGACATGACTAGTGACTCCCTGGGGCTATTTGATATTTCTTAAATAAAGAACCTTTGGAATACCTTGCCTGAGATAGGTTTCCATGGAAACAGTGGAGTCAGCTGCAGTCGGTTACTAAAAGATTTCACCAATTTGCTTACCTTCCAAAACATGGTTGGTGCAGACTCTCAAAACAGAAGCTATGACCTCTAAAGCATTCGACATTGACCGCTGACTGTTTCAGGAGGTCACCTTTTAAATGCTATTCTGCAATCAATGATGCTAAAGCAGTCTGAAAAAATTCTGTAAGAGTTGTCAAGCTGACAATAGTCTCACTATGGAGCTTGAAGTAAGAATGCCTGTGTTAAAAAGCCGGAAAAGCATCTCCAGCTCCTTCAAACCCCCTGCCTCCACTCTTCACCCTAGAAAATTTATCTATAGACATCTTTCAGTTTCTACGTCAGTGATGGAGTGTAGATAAGGAAGGAAGGAAGAAGGAAAGAAGAGACAGAAAGGAGGGATGGGTGCAGGATGACTTGCAAAATTAAAATGCACAATACCAAGTGCAAGCAAAGAAGCTACCAGTATAAACTTGTATGTACTGTTGATGGTAAACCTTTTCAGGAAAAAAAATAGTATTCCTAGTGGATTTGAAAATGCACATAATTTGTGACCTAGGTGTAGCACTCCGTGGAGCAGTCTCAAGACACCCTGCATATGTATACCAGAACAGATGGACAAGAACATTCCTGGCATCCCTGAGTGTAATAGCAAACATACTGGAGCCTTTACTGAATATTCTACATGTAGCAGTGTGGCTGATGCTCCCAAACCAATCTTGAGTGAAAAAGCAAGTCATAATATGTCCGCAATTGGTGGGTTCTTGGTCTCACTGACTTCAAGAATGAAGCCGCGGACCCTCGTGGTGAGTGTTACAGGCCTTAAAGACGGCGTGTCTGGAGTTTGTTCCTTCTGATGTTCGGATGTGTTCGGAGTTTCTTCCTTCTGGTGGGTTCGTGGTCTCGCTGGCTCAGGAGTGAAGCTGCAGACCTTCGCGGTGAGTGTTACAGCTCTTAAGGCTGCGCGCCTGGAGTTGTTTGTTCCTCCCGGTGGGTTCGTGGTCTCGCTGGCTGCAGAAGCGAAGCTGCAGACCTTCGCGGTGAGTGTTACAACTCATAAAAGCAGTGTGGACCTAAAGACTGATCAGGAGCAAGATCTATTGCAAAGAGCAAAAGAACAACACAACCACACTGCAGAAGGGTACTCCAACAGGTTGCCACTGCTGGCTAGGGCAGCCTGCTTTTATCCTCTTATCTGGCCCCACCCACATCCTGCTGATTGGCCCATTTTACAGAGCACCGATTGGTCTGTTTTACAGAGAGCTGATTGGTCCGTTTTGACAGGGTGCTGATTGGCACCTTTGCAATCCCTGAGCTAGACACAAAAGTTCTCCACGTCCCCACTAGATTAGCTAGACACAGGGTGCTGATTGGTGTGTTCACAAACCTTGAGCCAGATACAGAGTGCTGATTGGTGTATTCACAATCCCTTAGTTAAACATAAAAATTCTCCAAGTCCCCACCAGATTAGTTAGATACAGAGTGCCGATTGGTGCATCCACAAACCCTGAGCTAGACACAGTGTGCTGATTGGTGCACTCATAATCCCTTAGCTAGACACAAAGTTTCTCCAAGTCCCCACTAGACTCAGGAGCCCAGGTGGCCTCACCCAGTGGATCTCGCACAGGGGCCGCAGGTGGAGCTGCCCGCCAGTCCCACGCCATTGGCCCGCACTCCTCAGCCCTTGGACAGTCGATGGGACCGGGTGCTGTGGAGCAGGGGGCGGCGCTAGTGGGGGAGGCTCAGGCCGCACAGGAGCCCACGGCCGAGGGGGGAGACTCAGGCATGTCGGGCTGCAGGTCCCAAGCCCTTCCCCGTGGGGAGGCAGCTAAGGCCTGGTGAGAAATGGAGCGCACTGCTGATGGCCCAGGTGCTAAACCCCTCACTGCCCGGGGCTTGTGGGCTGGCTGGCTGCGCCGAGTGTGGGGCCCACCGAGCCCACGCCCACCCGGAACTCGCGCTGGCCCGCAAGCACCGTGTGCAGCCCCGGTTTCCGCCTGCGCCTCTGCCTCCACACCTCCCTGCAAGCTGAGGGAGCCGGCTCCGGCTTTGGCAAGCCCAGAAAGGGGCTCCCACAGTGCACCAGCGGGCTGAAGGGCTCCTCAAGTGTGGCCAGAGTGGGTGCCAAGGCCAAGGAGGCGCCCAGAGCGAGCAAGGGCTGTGAGGGCTGCCAACACGCTGTCACCTCTCAATAACAGGATAAACACAGTAAGAGTATAAAATGTTCAAAAGTAAATAGTATAGTATTCAAAGAAGCATAAAAAAAAGATACAATTATAAAGAAAAATAAGAAAATTATTAACAAAATTTAGCATTGTGTTTATTTATGTTTGGAGAAGAAAGAGAAACATTTTTATTGGAGAGAATAATATGGGTATTGGTAATGCTCTACTTTTTTGCATTTTTAAAATTTAACCGTGCATATCCTGATAAACACTCTTGAAATTACTTTTAAAATAAAAATATTACAAACTTAATAAATAATAAAATTTGAAAATAGAAATTCACTTACAATGTTATATGACTTTAGTTATTACCTTTGTCTTTCTTAACAAAGAATATTATAGCTAAATGGATATTCTTATTATCAGATATAACATTTGCATAGAAATGTATGATTTATTAAGATTATTACGGATATTTGCAACACTTTAAAGTGGATTCGATTATTTCTGAATGGCAATAAAATAATAGAAGCTCAAATGTGAAGTATCCAAGAAAACAGAGCTAAAAAATGAATACACTGGTGGCCCATTCATGCCTGTAATCCCAGCACTTTGGGAGGTCGAGGCAGGCAGATTGCCAGAGGTCAGGAGTTCGAGATCAGCCTGACCAACATGGTGAAACCCCATGTCTACTAAAAATACAAAAATTAGCTGGGCATGGTGGCAGACGCCTGTAATCCCAGCTACTTGGGAGGCTGAGACAGGAGAATCGCTTGAACCCGGGAGGCAGAGGCTGCAGTCAGCAAAGACTGGGCCATTGCACTCCAGCCTGGGCAACAAAAGCAAAACTGTCTCAAAAAAAAAAAAAATGAATACACCGAAACTGTGGTCTTGTGACTCAGCGACCCAATAATCTTCTTACTTGACCAAACTAAAATCTCACACCCATTCTTGCTGTGCTTCTTATATGTTACACTCGTTAATTATAATTACTTGGCAGTTCATCATTTTCATTTCATCTCTCAGTAGTCCCCTCTTCAAACTCTTCACTCCATTTGCTCACAAGTACCTTAAAATCTTCTGCTTTCTCACATGCCTGGGTCTTTGCACATCTTACTTCCTTTGCCTGTGGTGCGCTATCAAATTGTACCTTCTCTCTAGTCCTTTTAGTTCGCTCATTCTGCTTCATTCTTCAGGTCTGAGCTTAGATGTCTCTTGATCCAGGACACCGGAGTCTGCAGGTTAGGTATTTCATAGGATCCATTCACTGCATTTACTTGCAGGGTACTTATTGATATTATTTACTAAATTGTAAGTCCCTTGAGAGCAAGCATTTTGCATTGTTTACTCTCTTATTTCTAGTATCCAGATCAGCGTATCTGTTAGCTGTTGCCTTAACGAGGCTGCAAAACAAAATATCACAAAACAGTGGCTTAAGGCAGCAATCATTTATTCTTGCTTATGCATTTGCAGATTTCCTGGTGTTTGGCTAGTCTGGATTTGGCTGCAAGATGCAGATTGAATTTACCTCTGCTCCACATGTCTCTCCTCTTCCCAGGACCTGTGAACTAGCTGGGTCATGCTTTAATCATAGAGCATGCCTAGAGCATGCAGAAGGACAATAGAATATGCAAGCACATTTAAAGCTGCTAATTCACTTACATCATGTCTGCTAGTATATGGCCAATCCCAAAGTCAATGAGTAGGAAAGGGCACCCTGCCTTTAGTGAAAGGAACTTCAAAGACACATAGCAAAGAGAGTGGACACAAGGAGGGGTAATAAGTTAAGACCAATATATATCACACCCAGTGCATGCCATACACAGGAGAGCTTCTAGATGCCAAATGTTGCTTTGTTGTTGCCTTGTCTTTCCTTTCTTGGGCTCCTTCATCAGTCACAGAGCTCTTTTCTTATGCTGCCTCTTCTCCAAACTTCACCTACCCGAGGCTTTTACTCATAACCAGAATCTATTTCCCAACCAAGTGTATCCTTTTGTTCAGCTTTATGCATCATAATGGATGACTTTAGGCCACCAAAATATCTCAATATCCAGGATAATGGATTGTTAATAGACTTACATAGGTGAGAGTGATGATTTGAAGAATCCAATAGCCTTGCCTAAAACTCCTTAAATTCCTCATTAGTCTTCAGTGATATACTTTATGGATAGTAAGACTGAGCCTCCAACATCTCCTGACCAGTGTGTCTTATGGTTACTGCTATCTTATCACTAATTATAAATGTGTCTTGCTTACTCCTTAATAGTAAAACGAATTATTTTTCATCATTCTATAAATCCCTTTTAATTTAAATTGATGAAACTAGAGGGAAAAGGAATAAGTAATAAATATATTTTTTAAAATGCAATCTATATTTAGTCTCTGTCCCAAATATATTTTATTCGGGTAAAAAAAATCTTTTAAAGGTTCTTTCGGAGCCAGTATATATAGTTTTATGACATTAATAAAAACATTTAGTGTATTCTATATGAATAGTGGGTGTTTTTAGAATTGGAAATAAGTTTATGGAATTTTGGTGAGCATTTTAGAGATAAAGATAGTGGAAATAATTCTGCCCCATATTCATCTTTATTCAGTGATGTTTTTGTTAGCAAACCTTTTTATATTATTGGAAAAAGTCGTAAGTATGTATACTGTTTCCATAGAAAAACTATATTTTAAATTGTGTAGCTATAAAGTTTTGTGTCTGTTTAATAATTAATAGAAAAGAAAATAATGATTTGATTTAAAACGTTATCTTGTGAGAAATGTGTGAATGTATTATAAACATAGGCCTGGTTATTTATTTTTAGTTTTTGTTATTAATTATTATGGATACATAACAGTTGTACCTATTTGTGATGTACATGTGATATTTTGATACAAGCATATAATGTATAATAATCAAATCAGGGTAATGGGATATTTATCACCTCAAGCATTTATTATTTCTTTGTATTATGAACACTCTAATTCTACACTTTCATTTTGATTATTTCATTTGTAGGGTCTGTGGTGATTTTAAAATATGGTCGTAGTTCTTAGTTTTCTTTCCGTCAAGATCAGTTGAGATACTTACTGCTTAAGAAAGGATAACTATTTTTTTCTGTTTCATATGTACTTTTATTTTGATTGTGAACCCTTAAGTCTTTTGTGCTATGAGGAAGTATACTCAATCTTGATAAATGGCTTCTTTTAAAGATGAAAGCCAATTCACCTTGTTTTGTGGGTTCCAGTTAACTTGTAACGTTAAGGTTCTAATTGTGTTTCAATTTATCATATCTAGACCACCATTTCTACCATATCAGTAGACACTAGTTCACTAGTGAATATCTACACAGAAGGCTATGGTTTCCTTGCTGGTATTTTGCTTTTTTGGTATTGAGAACTTAAAGTTTAGGCTTCTGGCACTTACCTATATGTTTGTTTTGAGTCTACAGAAGCTTAATTAAATTATTCATGTTACATCTTTGACTTTCTTCCATCATAATGTTTATTAAAAATGTGATTTGAGTTATAAGCTTCTAGTTCCCAGGTGGTTGAGCTCAGACAATAATGGCAGAACCTTGAAGAAAAGCAAACAATACAACCTTTCCTAAAGGGGAGCTTTTCTACCTCTTCAGAATCATTTGCTAAAGAACTCTCCTGACTTCTTCATCTTAAAGCAAAGATGTTAGCTAATCTTAGACAAATTCTCTTACAGCATAGCACTCTCTGACTCAATGGATATGACTTAGCATGCTTGACAGCCAGGTCTAACCTTGAAACATCAAATGCAGTTTCCTGGAAACTGTTGTCAAATCTGTTTACAAAGCCAAGCAGAAAAGGTTTCATCGGGAACTCATTGTGCACCTGTCTTGAGTATCTATGGAAGCTCTTTTATCTGTGGGGAGGCTGTAGAAATTACAGAGAAGAAGGTGAGATGTAAAATGTTTATCTGTGGCAATGAACTGAAGACAGAGAGAGAGAGAGAATGAGTTTTATTTCCTTTCTCACTCCTTCACTCTCAACACACATGCACATATACAAAATCACAACACACACACACACACACACACACACACACGGGAAAAAGTGTAGGAAGGGGAGGAAATACAGAAAATTGCCATTTCAATGGAGACCTGACTAGGTGTCATATTAAAGTCTGTGGAGAAGAGATCATAAGAACTAGAAGAACGAGTTTTTCTCTCCACTGCTGAGGTGGAGCAAAGGGTGTGAGAATGAGAGGAGTGTCGGAGAGATTTGGAGAAAGGTGTATGAAAGGTATGCTATACCCCTCCAGTCCATCCTCCTCACTATGGTAGTCAAGTAGTGGTACTTGACTCATCTTACCATGCAATTGGATGCTCCTATGGGACCTACCCTTGGAGTTTTTGGGTGAGTCTTTAATTAGGGAACACTTCATGTCCCATTTAGGAGTGACAGTCATTTCTAAATTTCTCATATAGGTCAAGCTTATGCCAGAAAATTAATTCAAATCAAATCATGAGCCAGATCAACAGTTTTTCTAGAAATTGCTCAGTAATGGAAGGGTACCCTTTCAACAGTTTGTCAGATGGGTGGTGTTAACTAGTTATACAGAGATGATCAAGTGGTCCACAAATTGGTACTTTACCCTTCCATGGGTCTTCAACTACAACTGTCAACAGCTGGTCACCCTGAACACCTGGACAGAAAGGAGGCCCAACTGGGAGAATATGCATAGTTCTCCCTTTTCAACTCCCCTCTACCTTTTGCAATCCCTGCCTCTGCCAGCTCACTGTATCAGAATCCTTCATCCCCCCCACCAGGAGTTAGGCATTTGTGACTCCTGTGAAATTAAAAGTAAGACCAAGAGGAAGGGGAAGAGTAAAGAAATCAGAAAGAAGAAAGATTGAAAAGATGTATTAAATAATAACCTTAGTGTTAGACTGAAAGATATCATCCCCCAAATTTAGGTTTTCAACAATCAAGCAGAGAAGGAGGCTCCTAATTGAGTTGTGATAGTTCAAAGTTTTATACGCACGTTTGATTGTGATTGATTGGACAATCAATTACACCTGTTATGTGTGTTTCTTCTGGCAGTGAGGCATCAGCTTTTATTTTTTAGTAAGTTTGCTTCCACCTATGAAAAACACTAATGCATCAACATCTCGCCTAATTTCCTGGCCAAAAATTTTATTTTTGTTTAACTACATTTAATTTCTTTAAACTTAAGAGGAAAAAGGAAAGCCTTTTGGTTGGTCCTGATTTTATTACATTTATTATACTAGTCAGGGTAAATATATTTTATGCTGTAATAACAAATAAACTAAAATTTCAGTGACTTGCTTAATGCAACAGAAGATTCTCTTACTCAGACAGTGGAATGTAGAGCAGCCCTCTTTCATCTTGTAGCAAGACTTTCTAGAACTTTGTTACTTAACAGAGTAGCCACTAGCCCCGTGTGACTACTGAACACTTGAAATGTGTGGAGTCTGAATCCAAATGTGCCATATGTGTAAAATATACATGGGATTTATTAGACATAGTAAGATAAAAAGAATGTCAAGTATCTCAATAATTATTTTTATATTGATTGCATGTTGAAAGAATAATATCTTGGATATATTAGATTAAATAAAAAATATTTAGTCTATTAATTTTAATGAGGCTGTTAGAAAATTTAAAATTACATATGTGGCTTGCATCGTATTTCTGTTGCACAACAGCTTTAATCTAGGAACACATGGCTACTAAGAGATGGAGGGGTACAACACTTCTTATCTTAGCTGCATAGGACTGTAAATAACATGTCATTGCCATTCATATTTTAATCTCCAAAACTAGTCATGTTTGGATGGAGTCACAAATCATCCAAACCTGACTTGGATGATTTGTGAGTCCCCAGTGTCTGTGCCACATCATCCTTTTTCGCTGTTTGCAGTTACTCATTACTCTCTTACATCTATCCTTTCCTGTTCTCATTTTTTTCGCTCATATTTCATTCTTTGTGGAGACACAGAGGTTTCCTTCTTCCAGATAATCTTATTGTCAATGTTTGTGACTTTACTTTCTGTGCCCAGCCTCCTGGAAAAGTAACTCAGTTGATCCTTCTCTTCTGCTAGAATCCCATATGGAATCATCATAGAAACCAATGTTCAGTACATCATTTGACATACTATTATTCATCCGATTACAATACCATTTATGGCTTAAGAGGTACATGCTGAACTGTGATATTTAACTTTTCACATTTAATCAATTTAAGATCATGACACAACTGCCCAGAACATCCGACTTTAACATTTCACATATGATTATTAGGTTAAAAAGAGATGAATACCAGTAGAAACTGCTGCAGAATTAAAAGAAATGAAAGGATTGGTAGAACCAAGGGGTGAAGGCAGTAATTCTACTAGTATCATGCTACCAGATATATATTCTAGAAATTGAAGAGTTTAGAGTAAAACATTAGTAGCAGAAGAAACTAATTCATATCATGAGCTTTATTTTTATTCACTCTACTTCCACTTTTTAATACCTCAAAGTTGTAAATCTTGTATGTCTCATTTAACAAGAAGGCGTCTGTTTTTTGTGGTTTTTTTTTTTAAATAAGGAACTTAAAACTAAGAAGTGATTCAGAAAAGGAAGCAAGAAAGCCACTGGGTACCACAGGAGGTCAGATTATAGATTGAATTGGCCTATTAAAAATGCTAGGAGCTATGGTACCTGCTTTGATACAGCTTCTAGGTTTTCTTTTTCAACTTCCTGCCTCACTGTTCTACCGCATAAGCTCCTATTACAGAGCCACAGGCATTATTGACTCATTACTGGGGTCAGTCAGGTGTGGAATGGGTTAGGAATTGCTATAATAGCTCATTACGTTGCTGTTCTGCTTCATTATCTGACCAGCCTCGGGCAGCGTGCTGGGTATAATGCCATTCTGCAGTGGAGGAGGAGACAGCTTAATTCTAACAATCTTAACAACCCATAAAGAGAATATTCTAGAAATTAAGGCACATAATCAAACAAGGATGTCTCATCTGCTACACACTTACTTCCGAAACTAAAATGCGGCTACAGTTTTCAAGTTAAAGTGCCAAGAATGTGAGAAGGGGATTCACTGTCACAGTGAGCATTTTTTGAAGTACAGTTGTTGGTTGAGATCAACCTGCAGACTGCTTTCACCTGTAGGCTCAGGAGAAGTTTTTTCTTGGTCGAAGTTGGCGGGGACCTAGCACCAGGGGACTGAACCATGCCATATTGCCAGGTCCATTGTCCTCTTATTCCCAATTCAATTTCTGGCATCTAGTTTAGTATTCCCTCATGGTAATTATACTCCCAACTCTATCTGCTGTCAATGCAGTCTCAAAATGCATTGGAAGCCCAGGCCACTAAAATCTAAGGGAAAGTTGCTTGCAATCCCATTTGGGATAGGGGGATATCAACTGATGTTATATCATGAGCTTTATTTTTATCCACTTTTACTTTCTTCTATGTCAATTGAAATTAGATTTTTTACATTAAAAGTAATATGACTACTATGACAAAAACTAACAGCTGATTTTATACATATTGGAGTTTATGGTAATTAAACTTTTAGATTTATTTTAGCACTGTTTCACTTGTAATTTATTAACTGTTTAGGAGCTTATTTGTTTCATGACTGTCTCCTCCCAGACATGGTACAGTCTTTGAGGGTAAAGACCTAGTCTCTCTTGACATCATAGATTCTTCGTAGATGATGGTTGTAAGAATGGACAATCCTCCATGGTGATTTGATAACAGTGAATATTTTAGCTTCTTTTCTCATCTTTCTGCTACTGCTGTTAGGTGCAATTTGAATCTGCTATTACTATTTTTACTTTTCTATAAGTGGGGCATTAATGTGCCTGGGTGCATTCTTGTGACCAGGGGTGGATTCCACCAGGAAGTGGCACACTCATGTCACAGAGGTCTCTTTGGATGCTTAAATAATTATGACATCAGAGGGAGCCATTGGGTAGATCACTAGACTGGAAGCCAATGGCATCTTACGTTGCTACACTATCTTACAATGTCATATAAGTTCTCTGAACCTCTGTTTCTCATTGAAAGGAAAAGAGATGAAATGCCTTTTGTACTTGTGTTCTTTTTGAAGCTAGAATGTGAAAATAACCATGGTTATACTTTGCATATAATACAAATTCATTTCATGCTGAATCTGATCTCCATAAAAATAAATGGTTGTCAGATACAGTTCAGATATATCAGATAACAAGTGTTGTTCTTCAGGCCTGATCCCCACTGCAAGTTTTTGAGTCTTCCAACTGGTCCATCTATTCCTTTGCTCACTCATACACATCTCAAGTGCACTTTCATATTTCTGAACTTAGACTATTGTAGCAACTTGTAACACTGAAAACACATCATCTTGCAGAAGTCTTATGAGAAAGTATAAAATGTGAAGTAATCTGCAATATGTGGGTGCCTAGGAATTCTGCAATCTTTGGATGGAAAAGGCTTTGGAATTCCCAGACTTTCCACTCAAACCATCTTTCCTGATCAAGAAATTTTATGGAAATCACCTCACATGGCCAGATGGCTTAGTGAGGATTGAGGACCTGTCCTTCATGCTTTTCTAGGTGTAGCCAAAAAGTGAATTATGGGCAGAGGCCAGAAGGATATGGATGCAATGGTAGGAATCATAAGAAAATAACTACACTATTTTTTAAATGAGCCTTTTAAATGTTACTGAGGAACAATATCCTAACTCAATTATAAAGTAACAATTGTCGAAGATTATGGAATTCTCTAATTTGGCCATATTCTGCAATCTCTGTATCTAAAAATAATAAAAGGATGGTGTTGGGTAGGCTCACATGATGTCTTTTAAGTGATTGAGTCTTATTTTGATTATGCAGAGTGTAGCAATATTCCTGACAATTTGTTTACTCCACTAGGATTCAGAGTCATATTCAAAAATATTTTTTATTCGTGAAATATTGCCACAGATAATTGAACTTTCTGGTGATTTTCAGTCATGGGATATGCACTCCACCATCATTTCAGTGGACACCTGGTGACTGCAGCTCTGCTAGTGTGATGTTCTTCATGTTAAGTCCTTGGTTAATGCTTTATTTTTATCCACAATTCTTCCTACTCACTGCCATTTGGCCTTCATTAAAAAGACTGAAAACCTGCCTACCACTTCTGCTGCTGCATCTGGCCTCATGGCTAATCTATGAATAATAGTAATTAGCATCTGTACAGGATGATTTTTATTCACAGAGTTTTGAGACATTAATTAGTGTTATAACATCCTTAAGAGGTAAGTAATTATAATTCTCACACTTTTTACAGAGGAAAAAACTGAGACACAGCTGTGTTAACTCACATGTCTAAACTCATGCCCAAGAAGGCAAAGAGTAGACAGGACCTGGGGTGCACACTGCTGCTCTCTGCCTGATACCACTAAGCTGTCTGTCTGCCGATGTGCTTGTTGCCTCACACACTCAGGCCTCCTGCATGGCCCCAAACCCTTATTTTAGTTTTCAGAGTAGGGGCCTTGAGTAGAATCTGATAAAAAAAGGGCATATTTTCTGAGAAATCAGGCTGGGAAGTCAGCATGGGTTTTCCTCATGGAGGGTTCTCGGGGAAGTGAGAAGTCCCCTTGTGAAATCATTTGAAATGAATTGAAGACATATAGGATGTTTGTCAGCCATTTATCTTCCTCTTACCGTTCTTGGTAAACATGACGCCATGATTTCTACCTTACACTCTCATGTAGAAGTAAGCTAGTAAAAATAAGGGGCAACTAAACATGTCTGCATTAGACCTCATACCTTAATGAACTATAGTACAGCTAGTACTAAAATAGAATTTTTCAAAATTATTTGGCTTTTAATTTATGATGTCATAGCTTTCCACATGATGCATAGAGCCTGGGTACTATCCCATGAATAACCTTGGGTATCTCTCTAGCTAGGTCTTATTTTTAAGTTAATGTTTATTGACAAATCTTAGATGTTTCCATTGTGTGTGTGTGCATTGCTCATGTACTTATGCACGGATTAGAGACATAATTTCTTAAAACTATTCCATTTTTCATAATTTTGAAACTACTTTTTTAACATTTTACATTAGATGATAAAATGTAAATTATGTCTTCAAATTATTGCTTGAAAAGTAAGAATTGTTTATTTTGAACTAAATTGGAAAGGTTTTTAGAAGGCACGAGGTACTTAATTGATCTCTCTAGTTACTTTTATGGAGCCACAAGCTCAGGAGCAACTGAACACCCTCTGCTGATACTTCATGTCCTTCTTTTCTCTCTGAAGTGAGACAGAAGTGAGAACTCATGCTGCAGCTGACTGGTTCCCCCTGCAGACCTGTTGGTCAATTTGGTTTCATTTGGGAGAGAAGTAGAAATTGATCCTGTACATTTTATTTAAGTCTAGACTCCAGATTAAGAAGCAATGTTGTCACTTTAGACAAGAATATCTTCAGATGAAATATGGAATTATGTGATTTCTGAATCTATATGTACTCCATTTGGTCATGAAGCAACCCAGGGAGCTAGGTTATGTACTACTATATTGCAAAACCAAATCTAGAAATGTCCTGAGGAGAAAAAATTGGCACATTTTAAGAAGCCAGTAGAGAAGGAAAGTTATCAATTACATTTAAAAGCATTGAATTTTGTTAATTATACCTGTAAAATGAGAGTTGAAACTGCTACCTTCTCTTCATTCTCAGTGCTACAGCTTAATTTACATCTTTCGTCCCTTCAACTTATTCCCTTTGTTGTTCAAGTTAATGAATTGAGCCAGTCCTTCTTTACAGAAAAAAAATCTTCTGTAATACAAATAGGATCATGTCATTCGCTCTCCTATGTCAACTCCTTCAGTGACTCCTGGGAGTCTAAAATAGATTTAAGATTTCATAGCATGGATTTATAGGTTCTTCGCCATGTGGTTTCTATATATTCTAAAATTTCCTACTGAATATTTGGATTCATCCAGGCCTGCTGCATTGGTATAATTTTATTTGGCTGAGAAAGGCATTTCACACTTCTGTACCTTGGTATGTCACAGTGCTCTCATGGGAACATCGTTCTCTTCTCTGTCTGCTAAATAAAATCCTGCTCTTCAAGATGCTCCATCATGGTTATTTTAGAAGCACATTTTCTACCATTCCCCCACAAATGGCAGTTAGTTGTTGCTGCCCCATGCTTCAACAGTGCCTCAAACAAATCTCTTCATACATATCAGATTCTATTGTAATTGCTTTAAGGGCAGAAACAATTCTTCTTCTTTGTTTACAGAGCACATAATTATGCTCAATAATTATTTAGTGAGCTATTATTTCATCATTCCTATGTAGTTCTTCCTCTGCAAATAATAGTGTTGAAATACAGTTCCTTATTGTCATGTGTTATTAGACACTTTAATGGAGTCTCAGTTGTCTCGCCTGAAAAAACTTGTGAAAATTGTAATTATTCACTTCACGAAGACAGTATGTAGATTAATCAGTAGATTCAAAGTGTTCTGAAAATGTAGGGCATATTGTTCAAGTGTCAAGTTCTATTACCTAAGATCAGCAGTGAGGCTTTCTAAATGTCAAGAGGAAAGTTTGAGAACCTGCTGCCACTGAAAATCTATAAGGTGTGAGCTAGGTGTGAAGTTTCCTCTTAAGTAATTTCACTTCTGAATCTTCACATTGATGACTGAAAATTAAGTTTATAGGAATAAGATGTAAGAGTAAATGGAGTGTCCAGTGTTCCATAGACGTATGTAACAGTGCATTTATAGGCACATGCATGGTGTATATGTATATTTTCATGTGTACATAAGTACATATGGTATATATGTAAAAAATTATGGTGCACATATGTAAACATATTTTACACATCTACAGGTAGATGAGAGAGAAAGAGAAGAGAGATAGTTACTTGTTTTTGGTAAACCTGCTGAAGTTTAGGAAGAGTTTGGGTCACACTTCCAATTGATGAGCACTGAAGTTTTTCTTTTATCATTTAGAAAAATTTGACATTTGTAATGTCTGGTAGCTTTTTTTTATACTTTAAGTTCTGGGCTATATGTGCAGAACATGCAGGTTTGTTACATAGGTCCGGTGGTTTGCTGCAACCATCAACCCATCATCTACATTAGGTATTTCTCCTAATGCTACCCCTCCCCTAGTCCCCCACCCCGATAGGCCCCGGTGTGTTATGTTCCCCTCCCTGTGTCCATGTGTTCTCATTGTTCAACCACCACTTATGAGTGGGAACATGTGGTGTTTGGTTTTCTGTACCTGTGTTACTTTGCTGAGAATGATGGTTTCCAGCTTCATCCATGTCCCTTCGAAGGACATGAACTCATCTTTTTTATGGCTGCATAGCATTCCATGTGTATATGTGCCACATTTTCTTTAGGTAGTCTAACATTGCTAGGGATTTGAGTTGGTTCCAAGTCTTTGTTATTGTGAAGAGTGCTGCAATAAACATATGTGTGCATGTACATGTCTTTATAGCAGGATAATTTATAACCCTTTGGGTAGATACCCAGAAATGGGATTGCTAGATCAAATGGTATTTCTGGTTCTAGACCCTTGAGGAATCGCCGCACTGTCTTCACAATGGTTGAACTAATTTATACTTTCAGCAACAGTGTGAAAGCATTCCTATTTCTCTATACCCTCTCCAGCATCTGTTGTTTCCTGACTTTTTAATGATCGCCATTCTAATTGTCATGAGATGGTATCTCATTGTGGTTTTGATTTGCATTTCTCTAATGACCAGTGATGATGAACTTTTCTTCATATGTTTGTTGGCCACATAAATGTCTTCTTTTGAGAAGTGTCTGTTCATATCCTTCACCCACTTTTTGGTGGGGTTGTTTGTTTTTCTCTTGTGAATTTGTTTAAGTTCCTTGTAGATTCTGGATGTTAGCCCTTTGTCAGATGGGTAGATTGCAAAAACTTTCTCCCATTCTGTAGGTTGCCTGTTCACTCTGATGATAGTTTCTTTTGCTTTGCAGAAGCTCTTTAATTTAATTAGATCCCATTTGTCAATTTTGGCTTTTGTTGCCATTGTTCTTGGTGTTCTAGTCATGAAATCTTTGCCCATGCCTATGTCCTGAATGGTATTGCCTAGGTTTTCTTCTAGGGTTTTTATTGTTTTAAGTCTTATGTTTAAGTCTTTAATCCATCTTGAATTAATTTTTGTAGAAGATATAAGGAAGGGATTCAGTTTCTGCTTTCTACATATGGCTAGCCAGTTTTCCCAACACCATTTATTAAACAGGTAATCCTTTCCCCATTGCTTGTTTTTGTCAGGTTTGTCAAAGACCAGATGGTGGTAGATGTGTGGCATTATTTCTGAGGCCTCTGTTCTGTTCCATTGGTCTATATATCTGTTTTGGTACCAATACCATGCTGTTTTTGTTACTGTAGCTTTGTAGTACACTTTGAAGTCAGGTAGCATGATGCCTTCAGTTTTGTTCTTTTTGCTTAGGATTGTCTTGGCTATACGGGCTCTTTTTTGGTCCCATATGAAATTTAAATTAGTTTTTTCCAATTCTGTGAAGAAAGTCAATGGTAGCTTGATGGGGATAGCATTGATTCTATAAATTACTTTGGGCAGTATAGCCATTTTGATGATATTGATTCTTCCTATCCATGAGCATGGAATGTCTTTCCATTTGTTTGTGTCCTCTTATTTCCTTGAACAGTGGTTTGTAGTTCCTTGAAGAGGTTCTTCACATCCCTTGTAAGTTGTATTCCCAGGTATTTTATTCTCTTTGTAGCAATTGTGAATGGGAGTTCACTCATGATTTGGCTCTCTGTTTGTCTATTATTGGTGTATAGGAAGGCTTGAGATTTTTGCACATTGATTTTGCATCCTGAGACTTTGCTGAAGTTACTTATCAGCTTTAGGAGATTTGGGGTTGAGACGATGGGGTTTTCTAAATATACAATCATGTTATCTACAAACAGAGAAAATTTGACTTCCTCTCTTCCTGTATGAATACCCTTTATTTCTTTCTCTTGCCTGATTGCCCTGGCCAGAACTTCCAATACTATGTTGAATAGGAGTGGTGAGAGAGGACATCCTTGTCTTGTGTCGGTTTTCAAAGGGAATGCTTCCAGCTTTTGCCTACGCAGTATGATATTGGCTGTGGGTTTGTCATAAATAGCTTTTATTATTTTGAGATATGTTCCATCAATAGCTAGTTTATTGAGAGTTTTTAGCACGAAGGGGTGTTGGATTTTATGGAAGGCCTTTTCTGCATCTGTTGAGATAATCATGTAGTTTTTGTCATTGGTTCTGTTTATGTAATGGATTATGTTTATTGATTTGCATATGTTGAACCAGACTTGCATCCCAGGGATGAAGCCAACTTGATCGTGGTGGATAAGCTTTTTGATGTGCCACTGGATTCGGTTTGCCAGTATTTTATTGAGGATTTTCACATCAGTGATCACCAGGGATATTGGCCTGAAATTTTTTGTTGTTGTTGTGTCTCTGCTGGTTTTGGTATCAGGATGATGCTGGCCTCATAAAATGAGTTGGGGAGGAGTCCCTCTTTTTCTATTGTTTGGAATAGTTTTGGAAGGAATAGTACCAGCTCCTCTTTGTACCTCTGGTAGAATTCGGCTGTGAATCCATCTGGTCCTGGGCTTTTTTTGATTGGTAGGCTTTTAAATAGTGCCTCAATTTCAGAACTTGTTATTGGTCTATTCAGGGATTCGACTTCTTCCTGGTTTAGTCTTGGGAAGGTGTATGTGTCCAGGAATTTATCCATTTCTTCTAGACTTTATAGTTTATTTGCATAGAGGTGTTTATAGTATTCTCTGATGGTAGTTCGTATTTCTGTGGGATCAGTGGTGATATCTCCTTTATCATTTTTTATTGCATCTATGTGATTCTTCTCTTTTTTCTTCTTTATTAGTCTGGCTAGTGATTGTTAATCTTCAAAAGACCAGCTCCTGGATTCATTGATTTTTTTGAAGGATTTTTCATGTGTCTCTCTCCTTCAGTTCTGCTCTGATCTTAGTGATTTCTTGTCTTCTGCTAGCTTTTGAATTTGTTTACTCTTGCTTATCTGGTTCTTTTAATTATGATGTTAGGGTGTAGATTTTAGATCTTTCTCACTTTCTCCTGTAGGCATTTAGTGCTATACATTTCCCTCTAAACACTGCTTTAGCTGTGTCCCAGATATTCTGATACATTGTGTCTTTGTTCTCATTGGTTTCAAAGAACTTGTTTATTTCTGCCTTAATTTCATTATTTACCCAGTAGTCATTCAGTAGTGGATTGTTCAGTTTCCACGTAGTTGCATGGTTTTGAGTGAGTTTCTTAATCCTGAGTTCTAATTTGATTGCATTGTGGTCTGAAAGACTGTCTGTTATGATTTCTGTTCTTTTGCATTTGCTGAGGAGTGTTTTACTTCCAATTATGTGGTCAATTTTAGAATAAGTGTGATGTGGGAGCACTGAAGTTTTATGTCAACTCTTTTCAAGCCACAGTATATATCTTCTTGACTTCAGAATTAACTGTACATGAATCAGTTCTTCCTTGGTTCATGATGACCTCTTCATTTGCTGTGAATTTTTGGTAATACAAATATAGACGTATATACTTTAAATTTCTGTAAGACTTTATAACCTTTAAAGTTATTTAAAATATGTTTGAGATAAATCCCTGTTTTCTGACATTATCTGGACCAATGATGGGCTAGTTAGTTGAAAAAAGGATCATAAAAAGTCCTTTACATAGAAAACTTAAAAATGATGCGTGCTTAATATACTGCATTTTTATTTAAATTGATTATAAAAATTAGCATTAATTTATAAATATTTTAATATTGTGCTAAGGCCTTTTTTAAAATTCTGAATGCCCTGCTTTTTTTTCCATCTTCTTGCCTAATCTTCATCTGAAATTCCTTATATATAACTTCCTCATTTAGTTTCCTTAAAGTAGAACAAGACTATAAAGATACTTGTGGAGCCAATAAAGCACAAATTTCTTTTATATATTTTATGATCTCTCTCATTTTTTAGTTTTCTCAAGACGACTGATTTGAAAATGAATTTAAATAGGTTCACATTTATGAAGTCTTTTCAAAGGATCCAGCTGAGTGTTCATAGAAACAACTCTTTTTTCTACATATTTATTTCCATAAATGTATATAATAATTAATTCAAATATATATTTACAATGCCAACAGCCAGCACCATAATGTACTCATTAGTGGGCACCTGGTAAGCATGCAACTCAAGTGATGGGAGCAGATTACACAGGCCTCCTAGGGACCTACCATCATAGCATCAGTTGGTATATTCTGCAGAAAGACAGGAAGATACTGGTTATCTGATAATGCAGAGTTTCTTCTTTCTTTCATTACACATGAAAATAGCCTGTTAGGTCAACTTTGGGGAAGTATGTACTTTTGCCATCATAGTCCTAAGTGGTCATCCCCATTTCTGCAGCTAACAATTGGATCTTTTGCAATTCAAGCCTGTATTCCTTGAGTTATCGTCCAGAGTTTCTCATTCACGAGTCTGTTTTGTTTTGTTTTTTTGAGACGGAGTCTTGCCCTGTCACCCAGGCTGGAGTGCAATGGCATGATCTCAGCTCACTGCAACCTCCACCTCCCGAGTTCAAGCGATTCTCCTGCCTCAGCCTCCCAAGTAGCTGGGACTACAGGCGCATGCCACCATGCCCAGCTAATTTTTTTTTTTTTTGTATTTTTAGTAGAGATAGGGTTTCACCATATTAGCCAGGATGGTCATGATCCCCTGACCTCGTGATCCACCCGTGTCGTCCTCCCAAAGTGCTAGGATTGCAGGTGTGAGCCACCATGACTAGCCAAATGTGTTTTTAAATACTTACCAGTGCCAGACATTGTGCATTATTTGTGTTTCCATAACAATATGCCACTTTTCACTTTGTAGGTAATATTTTCTGTACAAATTAATTCAATAGTGGCATCATTCTCACAGGTGTTGGAGCATAGGCCATGGATAACTCCAAGACTCCCTCCCACTTGGTGTGTTATAGACTTATGAGTCTGAAAAGGTAGGCAATGGGGCAGATAAAGAATATCACAAAGGTAAAATAGAATATGTAGACACTAAATGTGAGGATGCTAATCATGTGTGTATAAGCAAAGGTGAGATAGATCTAAATCAAAGGTCACTGCTGAAAGTACTTTGAGCTAATTATCATATGCCTAAACTCATTTTGCTCTCTCTTTTGAGTGAAAGTCACCTCTACCCATGTCATCCTTTGGCACCCTCCAGCTTGACAAACATACTCTTACAACATCGAGAAAGATCATAAATCCTTTCATAGTAATGCATTCTGCCAGATAACTGCTTTTTGGCCATAAATCATATCGTACTTGTCATTATTGTATAGTTTTTATTACTAGTTAGATCACTTAAATTAGGTTCAAATTGTGATACTGAATTTTTATCATCTTCATAATGTAGAAATGGATAAAGTTATACAATATGGAGATGCATCTTGCCCCAATTTTTAAACAAACAATAGGGCTGGTGTGAGATGGTGTTAGATTATTCAGGGCCACACTTGTGAAATGACTATGCCTTGAGGAGGAAGAAAAGAATCAGCAGTCTTCTCTGTTTGTGATGCTTCTCAGCATGACTTCTTCCCTTCTTAAAACAGTTGGACAGGTCCATAGATTTTTGTTTTACTGTGTAGTTGCTTTGTCTTCACAATAGTCTAAGATAATTGATGTTTGTTTTTAAAACAATAAAAGTTTACCATAATGGTTGCAATAACATGTCTGGAATACACAGCTATACTGTTTTCAATACCATGTTATACTCATAGTTGAGGCTAGAGAAACTACAGAAATACATGCTTTAAATATGGGTCATTTCCCTGATTCAAGAAAGAAATGCATCAGCAATTTAAATGCAAGGAAAATGTTCCAGCTCCGACTTGTGATCAACGTGAAGCCACGGCTCTAGATGATGTGTCTGTGATGCCATTGTCTACAGGACCTGTAGTTTCAGTCCCAGTTGTTGGTTTCATTTCAATGCCGTGAGTCAGTGAGCTGAGGTGGTGTTGCCTCAGTTGGCAGTTCTACGAGGTGAGAATTCCTGACAAGGCTTCAATCAGATAAGGGGCAATATAACCAGCTAGTGATGTCAGGTCATCCTGAGAAGGAACAGAGAATGCTGCAGTGATCTAGAATTAAAACCACTTTATTATGACTAACAAGTAAAAATCATTTGTAGCTTTGAAACTTCTTTTAGGCACCAAAAAGAGAAAAAAAAACTTTACTATTAAATGCTTGCAAGGCAGTTTCAAATACATAGGAAGTCTTGTATGGAAAATAATGTTTTACGTAATAGATTGAAATATTTCTTTTTGGTAGGTATTCAAGATTCAGGTGCTGAATAGAGCTTTATTATTTTAAGCCATAGACCACTGAGGCACGGAAATACTGGTCCTGAGCAAAACTGCACAAGAGTAAAGCTTATATTTGGGCATTACCCTCTCTCTTTTTCTGCAGTCTTTTATTTGCACTTCTGTCTTGGTGTGCAATAAATCACTGGTAGGGCAGGCTGGACCTGATGTCCAAACTCTTTACAGACAGTGATGCTAGTCCTCCTGTGGAATGCTCCTTCAAAGAATGCATCATCAAACAATTGATAGAGAGGGAAGGAGTGATGATAATACTCATGTTCTGTTTCCAGATTCTTTAAGAATGAGAACAATGCTGAAATTTGAAGAAAAGCAAGGCATTATAAATGCTCAACAAAAGCTCCTCATAGGTGTTAGAGGAGCCAAATTTGGATCTTGCTACTCAAAACAGCAATTAGACGTATCTTCACAGAACATACATGACAATAATAGCAAATACTAACATGAGCAGTCAGATACTGAGTCAGGTGATTTCATTTATTAGCTCATTTAATCTTTAAAAGCACTCATGATGTAGGTATTATTATTATCCTGCTTTGCATATGGGGGAATTGAGATATGGAGTGGAAAAATATCTTGCCCAAGTTCAAATGACTGGTAACAGCTGGAGCTGGGATATAAATTCAGGCTAGAGCCTGAATTTAGCTCTGTTAAATTCAATATGGCACAATGCACTAATGCTCTTTAGGTTAAAAGACACCAAACATGTATTAAAATACTGAACATGCTGTGGCAGAGACTGTGAAATGCCTACCGGATACTCACTCAAACTTTCTTCCTTAGTATGACTTCTGATTTAATTTTGGGTTTTATAGTGCCTAGTTAAAAGACTGTATTTCCCAACCACTCTTGGAGTTAGTGGAGAATAAAGAAATACTACCAGAATTTGTTAGGGAGGAAGTCTGAGATACCTTTCAGAGGGGTGGGGCAGAGAGTTGCCATATATAGTTTCTGTCCATCACTGCTCCCTTTCTGCTTCCTTCCTGCATATAATAGCTGGATAGCTCTGGCTTGGACCACAAAGAAGCCTTGAGGATATAAGTCATCTGCTAAGGGTAGGGAATCAGAAGGATAAGGCACTGGTTCCTTAATGACAAATGGAGTCACCACTGCTACCATGGTTTTTTAATTTTAGCTTCTAAAATTAAATGCAGAGAAATGAACTTCTACCTTATTAAAGCTAGTTATTTATGGTTTCTTACTAGCGGCTGACATTAGTCATAAAGAATTAAGTTAAAAAATTTTATATTGAAGCACACAAAGGTTTTCAGTGTGCTCTTAATGCTAACCACTGTGAGGAAGGTGGGAAGAGAGGTCGTAAGAAATTATTATATATGATTCTGCTACTCAACATGCACATGTTCTTGTGGTAGAGATAAAATAAACATACAAAACAAGATTGAATTCTTAATAGTGTTTTGTAAATTTGGTAGAATCTGAAAACTGAGAGAAGAGAGTGACTCATAATGGCTGGAATAGTTAGGTAATGCTTCCTGCAAATGGAGAGATGTGGACTGCATTTTGGGGAATGGGAAAAGTTTGACCAAGAAAGGCAAGAAGGTGGGTAGACCATTCTAGAAAAGGTGTAAGATACTAATACAGTTACAGGAATGTTTTCATGGGGCTGTGGAAAGTGTGGTGGGATTAGAACAGTGCTAAACAAAATAATGTAAAAGCTCTTTTTATTTATCTATTTTTTTGAGATGGAGTCTCACTCTATCTCCCAGGCTGGAGTGCAAGTGTGTGATCTCAGCTCACTGCAACCTCTGCTGCCTGGGTTCAAGCAATTTTCCTGCTTCAGCCTCCCAAGTAGCTGAGAATACATGTGCCTGCCACCACACCCGGCTAATTTTTGTATTTTTAGTAGAGACAGGGTTTCACTATCTTGGCCAGGTTGGTCTTGAACGCCTAACCTCGTGATCCATCCGCCACAGCCTCCCAAAGTGCTAGGATTCCAGGCGTGAGCCACCGCGCCTGAAACAACTTTTCTTGTTATATTTGGCTTAAAATATTTCAATACCCATTTAATTTACATCCTAGTTTCTAACCTCTCCCATCTTCAAAGTAATTTTATATATTACTCCTAAAGTATTTTTTTCTAAATTACAAATTAATTCACATTTCTCTCATGCTTAAAATTATTTATTAAATTTCTGTTGCATACAGAAAATAGTCCAAGCTCATTGTTTTGGTTTTCATAAGATGACCTCTGTTTATCTCTGCAAATCACTCCTCACCCCGCCCATTTCTTCTAATAAAGAACGAACTACTTCAAAATATGCTCTGCCATATTCACAAAGTTATGCCTTTAAATATGCTATGACTTCTCCCTGGAATGTCCTCGTCCTCATGTCTACCAAGTAAACACCTTTGTCTTTCAATTCCCAGTTCAGGTATCACCTATCATCTCTTTCCTTAAACTCAGTAAAGTTAACCTATTTGTGTGTGTGTGTGTGTATGTGTGTAATATGTACCTTTAATACAAAATGTATTAATTTTTTTAATTTTTAATATTTTAAAATAAGCATTTATTGGTTTAATAAATGCATACAATGGGATATAAAAATCAATGAGAAATTTTCTTCCAAAGATAAAAAAGAGGACGGGTGCGGTGGCTCACGCCTGTAATCCCAGCACTTTGGGAGGCAGAGGCAGGAGGTTGGGAGTTCAAGACCAGCCTGACCAACATGGAGAAACCCTGTCTGTACTAAAAATACAAAATTAGCCAGGCGTGGTGGCGCATGCCTGTAATCCCAGGTACTTGGGAGACTGAGGCAGGAGAATCACTTGAACCCAGGAGGCAGAGGTTGCAGTGAGCCAAGATCATGCCACTGCACTCCAGCTTGGGCAACAAGAGCGTAACTCCATCTCAATAAATAAATAAATAAATAAATAAATAAATAAATAAATAAATTAGAATAAAAATAAAATACAACCAAATCAGGAATACAAGGTATCTTATTTTAAACTGTGTAATACAATAGCTGAAGTTGGATGAAAATATTGTTTTAAGCTTCTCATAGAAGACATTTTTGAGATTCAGTATATCCAAGGGATATGCCTGTATCAAAATATTCCATGTACCCCATAAATATATACACCCACTATGTACCCACAAAAATAAAAAATAAAATAAAATAGCGAGTGCAATTAGAAAAAAAGCCAGATGCTTAAGAACTATATAAATTTCCATTGTTCTGAAAGAAATTTTTCCCAACAATCTTCATAATAAGCTATTTCCTGCTATAATGATCAATTGCATTCAGGATTGATATTCAGCTAGTATGCATTAGTACAGGCATCCTGGTTGTTAAAATGTTGAAATATACCTTCTTACTGATTGGTAAATAGCCACTGCTTTGAATGCTTTCTCTTTACCCATTTCTGCTGTGGACCCTCTCTCAGAAGTCTCTGCTAATCTTTATCCTCTCCCTCCAGAAGCCAGTGATGAAACCTGGTGCAGCAGGGGTGGGGGAGTCTTCAAAACCTGCTCCAATACTCTGGGGCTGTTTCTCCTGATTGGTCAGTACCAGTGCCTCCTTACTTGTTAAATACAGCATATGGCCTATTATCCCTGATTATTATTATTATTTTTAATAAGACATGGTCTCATTCTGTTGCGCAGTCTGGAGTGCAGTGGTGATCATAGCTCGCTGCAGCCTTGAACTCCTGTGCTCAAGTGATCCTCCTGCTTCAGCCTCCCTAGTAGCAGGACTACTGTTGCATACAGCAAATAGTCCAAGCTCATTGTTTTGGTTTTCGTAAGACGACCTCTGTTTATCACTGCAAATCTTGTGCCACCACATCCAGCTAATTGTTAAATTTTTTTTGTAGAGACAGGGTCTCTCTATGTTGCCCAGACTGCTCTCGAACTCCTGGCTTCAAGTGATCCTTTCACCCTGTCATCCCAAAGTGCTGGGATTATAGGTGCGAACCACTGTGCCCAGCCTCTTCCCCATTTAAAACAATATACTTCTTGGAACTTAACATACATCATTCTTGGCTTTACATATCCACTTGGGTTTCTGACAGGAACCTCAAACTTCACATCATAAATGAAGTGTTTTAAAAAGTTGAATGAGTAGTTAAATATTGAGTAGTTAAGTATTGAGTTTTATGTATTCTCCCTAATAGCTTTCTCAACCCAAGCTGATGGTCTTACGTCAAAGTATTATATAATTTATTAAAAGCAAATTTAGGCAGACCAAATAATTTATACTTCTGGATGAACAGAATAACCACTTATTATTCTGGCAATGTCCCAAATAAGATTATTTGTCACAGTAAAAATTTTAATGAGAATGAGCAACAAAGTGTTTCGGATTTTAATTTGGCGAGAAGAAGAGCAGCTGTTTTGTGTTGCTAACTAAGGACAGGACAGGCGTTGATAATATGGAGGTTGAGGAGACAGATCAAACCTTACAGTGAAATTGGAGAAGCCAATCAGGACAGTTGTCTGGACAGATGGCCACTTCCTCTCAGTACTGAGGTAGCAGAGGATTTTTCTTCAGAAAATAGTTCTGGTTCCATGCCAAATTTGAAAAAAAAAAAAAAAGAGCACCCAAGTGCATTTGTACACCAGAAATCATGACCGTGCTATGCCATTATGAGGGATTAACAAAGCATGTTTAACTAAATCTCTTGATCATATTTTTTGAATTTTAAATCAACTTTATTAAGACATCATCTAAATACAATAAAAAGCTCATTTTAAGAGTACAGTTCAGAAAGTTCTAATCAATGTAGTTGCCCATGGAGCTCATCTACCGTCAAGGTGTGTAATATATTCATCACATCCAAATAGTTATTCCATAGTCAATTTCTTTCTAGTCAATAACGGCACCCTCCCCCCAGTACCGTAAGCCCCAGGCAACCACTTATATGGTGTCTATCGTTATAGATTAGTTCTGCTTATTCTATAATTTCTTACAGAATTGGTCAATAATTACTTTTTGGTGTTTGTCTCATTTTCTCAGCATAATATTTATGATATTCATCCATATTATAGTCTATTTTTTCATTAGTGAATAGTATTCCATTGTATAACTGTAACAATGTATTTATTATTTTTACTGTTAATAGGCAGTAGAGTGATTCATGGACATTGGAGTTTGATTCATGTTAGTAATGTTGCTATAGAAATTTATTTGTTTATAAAAATTTGTGTGAGCATACCTAAATTAAATGTTTTAGATTTTATTTTAACTTTTTTAGACTTATAGAAAAACTGCAATAATTCCAATTTACTCCTTACCCAAATTCCCCTAGTGTTAACATCTTACATAACTATGGTATATTTATCAAAACTAAGAATTTTATATGGATGTACTACTACTGACTATAGACTTTATTTGAAGTTCCCCAGTTTTGCCACTAATGTCTTTTTTGATTCAGAACTCAGTCCCGGGTACCACATTTCATTTAGTTGTCATGTCTCTTTAGTCTTCTCTGATCTATGACAGTTTCTTAGCCTTTTCTCACCTTTTATTACCTTGACACATTAAAGAGTAGTGATCAAGTATTTAGTAGAATGTCCCTCAATTGGGTTTACCTGATTTTTTAAATGGTTTGCGTGAGGATATTAATTTTGTGAAAAAATATAATGGAAGTGATGTGTCCTTTTTAGTGATAAAAAGCCAAGATGATAAATATCTGCAGTAAAGCTATGCACTAATTGTCAATCATAAAACATTTTGTGATATATATATCAGAGATACATGATATATATTAGTATATCTTAGGACAGGTGATGTTAATCTTGATCACTTGGTTAAGGTGGTGCCTGCCAGGTTTCTTAATAAAAATGAAGTAATTATTTTTAGCTTTTTAAACTCTGGTTATTAGCAATGAGCCACTAAGTCCCAAATAAGATTATTTGTCACAGTCAAAATTTTAATGAGAATTAGCAACAAAGTGTTTAAGATTTTAATTTAGTGAGAGGAGCAGCTGTTTTGTGTTGCTAAGGACAGATCCCCAGGCATTGATAACATGCAGTTTGAGGAGAGGGATCAAAACTTTCAGTGAAACTGGAGGAGCCAGTCACTTGGTTAAGGTGGTGCCTGCCAGGTTTCTTAATAAAAATGAAGTCATTATTTTTACCTTTTTAAATGCAAGTCATTCGCAATGAGCTTTTTTGTTTTTAGCCTCATAGTATCAAGTCAAAACCCTGTACCCCTGTTACTTTGGGCAGCTTCTTTCTTTCCTAATACCACCATTGCTAATCACAAGTCTACTGGTTACTAACTCTGTAGTATTGGACAAATTTCAATTACCATTGCACTTACTCCAAAACAAGGATGAATGTCTAGCAAGGATTAAAAGGTAAACATTAAATCATAATTCCTCTTTAGTGGGAAGATATAACATCCTCTTTCATAATGACAAATTTTGTTATTCTGGTAGTAATCTGTTCTGGTTATTGTGTGCACTTTAATTCTCACAAGTATTTTGCATGAGAAACCATTAAAGAAATATGAGATACTTATATCCATCTGTATCTGGAATCTATAATTAGGAATTACTTTATGCTAGAGAAATACAGATACAATAAAAATGAAATATACATGACAAAAATTCCATATTCTTTTACTAAGTACCCAAGGAACTTGGAGAAATTATGTTTTAGGAAATCAGGAAGTAATCTGTATTAACCTAGATATAATAATTTGGAATTATAGAGCAAAATTAATATAACTATAAGATTTTTGGAACTAATAACATTTGTGCTTTAGCAATGGCACTTGACAATGTTTAAATAGTTAACAATTAAAAGCGAAATTTAATTTGCCCAAGAAAATATTATTTGCCCAAAATGATTTACGTAATTTCTGGTATCTGAGAAATTTTCATAATGTAAAATTTAAAAAGAAGATAAGATTATTAAATAATAAGAAACTGATTTTTTCTCAATTTCCATAAAAATGTCATATGGCAAAATTTATGTGCATCAGTACAACTTTGTAGACTCTTAAATAGCACAAATTTATACCAGGTATAGAATAGCATATCTCTGAATTGAGGCAGAATTACTGGCTTCCAAGAGAAAGAGATAACACATTTGTATTTTCACTAACATGTCGCAGTAACCAAAGCTTAGGTTTCTATGGAAGCAGGAACATTAATCTGCTAGGTACTGAATAATAAACCAATTGCCTTATTTTGTTATAGCCGAGATGATAAATATCTGCAGTAAAGCTATGCACTAATTGTCAAACATAAAACATTTTGTGAATAAGCATTTTGGTCAATGTACTAACTATATCCTAGGGAATACAAAAATCAATAAGACACTCCATTTGTCTACACATAGAATTGCAATACAAGCTTAAAATTGATGGGGGCCTAATTAACATTTTTGAAAGGCTGCAAGTAAAAGGCAATTTTAAAACTATATTACGCTTCAGTGAAATTAGCAACAAACACAAGCTTAGTGGCCTATTAGGAAAAGGACTTACCCTTGATCTAAGATGCCATTTTTGAATCAAATCATAGACATTTCAATATCAGCACATTGGTGGGCGGGGATGCAGCTTAGAAAACATTACAGTAAATACACACAAACACTTTATTCTCTATCTAATAACAACATGATTTTTTCATATTATCCTAAACTGTCTCCTTGTTTAACATCACAAAGTTTATATTTTCTTCATATTTAAAGTATGCATAAAGATTTTTTAAAATTTACTAAATATGGCAAGTATGCATATTTAGCATCACTGGCACATATTGCTTTTCATAACATGATTTTAACGACCAGCACCTTTAGGATTGTTCACAGAATATCCAAGCACCACAAATAATACGGAGTATTTTTTTGCATTTCTTATTTAGCAGAATCTATCATTTTGTTTTTCCTCTAATTTACTTTAGCATTTCTTGAAGTTAAACAGCTTTTCTGAGAGTTAGCCAGAAGCTTTTGACAGGTACTTTTTAATAACTTAAAATGGTGAGACAGTTTTTGATTTGTTCTGAGATAATTGTCAATTTTAACTGCCTCAGATTCCTCAGTGTCAAAACAAAGTTGAGTTTTGTCTATTTGTAGGCTTATTTCTGAGCTGTACTTCTGAATTGATTCTGCAATACAATTGACTGTTGCTTTACAAGATGTCTAAATATGGTAATTCTTCCAGTAATGAATATTTACTTCATTTATAGTCAATATATTTGATAAATCTAGGTTCATTCTTCTGCGTATAGAAAACTTTTTATTTCAAAGATAGCATATGTGAGTTAATAAACGTCAGAAAAATAAAACAAGAAAGAGGAAAACTTTCTATTGTTCCCTTATACAAAGTGCATTACACACACATATTTTTAAGGAATGATGTGGCTAAGCCTATGCAAAGACAGGTAAATTTGTTGTTCCAGCCAAATGAGTGCATGCATCCAGATGGGGACCCTAAATTATATGAGCAGACTTGGCAACAGTGTTCTGAATAGCTACCTGCACTGGACTGGGGTGCTCATTCTCACAAGAAGAAACTCCATAGAATCTAAATCACTTCCACTAAATCTACAGCCAAAAGCCTCAGAAGAAAGACGTGTGGCCTTGAAAGAGGCCATTTCTATTTTTAAGCCTTATTGCTTTTTAAATTATAAAAGCAATAATCTTCATTATAATAAATTCCTACAACACAGAATAAAATGTTAAAAACTCTCATTCCTTTCTTATCAGTCTCTTACCTCAAGGAGGATCACAGTTGGGCATCTTTTAAGGTATTAGTGTATGCAGACATTCTCAATGTGTACGTATTCTCACATACATCATGGATGTGTGTCCATCAGGCTTGTTACATAAAGATCTACCTCATTTTTTGATATTGTTGCAGAATATTTAATTACACAGACATACCATTATTTATTTTACAATTCCCCTATTGTAGATTGTATAGACTGATTCATTTTCTATTTCCTATAACAGATCATGCTGTCATGAAGACTTCTATATAGAAATCTTTGCAAATATGTTATATTTGCAAATTATATTGCTATAGGATTTTTAGAGGTAAAATTTGCTACAAAGAATTGCACATTTACTATTTTGATAAATAATGCCCAAATTGTTTACAAAAACAAGATCATGTGTACTGATAATCCTTACCAATGTATGCATGATTCTGTATGCCTTCACAGATTCCAGTTATTATTAATGTATTCCTTCTGATTATATTTATGCATTTAGATATTTAATTACCTGAAATTTATTTCTTATATGGTGTAAGGTGGGATTCAAAATAGTTTTTATTTTCCCAGGTGAATGTCAAGGCCCAGAATTATTTATGCATTGTTAGTCCTTTTTCCAGCAATTGTATTCTCAAATATAGTTTATGTATTATTAGTGTTCTTAAATGCAAACAGCGAAATCTGCTTCGGCTAGTCTCTACATTAAAGGAATTTGTTTGTGGATGTTAGATAGCTCACAGAATCATTGAGTTGCTGAAGGACAGATTAGAACCAAGCTTCCAGTACACTTTCTGAACCACCATGCACCACAAGCCCAAATAGCAGCCACAACCAACTCAGAACAGTGCTGTATCAGCCACACTCAAGTCACCAAAAATAGAAACCTGTTTATTCACATAGGTCAGGTCTGACACAAAGTCTCATGTAGGTTTATTTTATTGTAGAACACTGGCTCATATGCTTGTCCTATAGCTACAATGAAGACTAAAAATACCATATTTCATTAAATCTAAGATGTTATCAATTGTAAGATGTACAATATCTTGTGCACCACTAATAAAAATAAAACATGGATCATTTAACTCTGAGACAGTGCTTTCAATTAGAATTTTTATTTTCTGATTATTGAAAAGGAGAATATTTGGGTTTATTCAGACAGATTTTTATTACATATTCTTCTGCATACCGAAAAAGGAAATTATAGGCAAAATGATTTGGCTAAGCTATTCTAAAACTGGATAGTCCTAGTTTCAAACACAGAAACAGAGGCAATGAAATATTCCCTAAGGAACTTTCTAGGAACATAGATAGAAACTTTAAGAGTGACTAGGAGCACTTCATCCAAAGTCACCCTTGAAAATAGGATTCTATCCAAGTAGGGGAAAGAACAGAAAGGTTCCCTGCTGTCTATACCCACTTTTCCAGTCATTCTGTTAGAAATGGCTTATATTGTGTCAGTATTCCATTAAGGGGCAATAACAAAAATTGCTGTCTTCAGACTATGGAAAGAGCTTTATTCAGAATATGGAAAGAAATAATAATTTGGGGATACATCCAGGAGTCTAAATTAGGGTCACCACTCATAAGAGGGCTGCCCCTTTTGACTCAGACAACCTTCTAATACAGAAAGTACAGAATTTCACATTTGTAAGCTCTTGGTGAAAAGATTGTGTGAGAAAAAAAGAGCCTTTTATAGATATTAAAAGGTCTACTGAATACAGCATGTGTATGAAAATGGAAAGAAAATGCTCAAGAAGGAAATTGATCAAGTAAATATCCATGAATACCTCTGGGCTGATACTGAGATGGGAGAAAGATGGAGAAGGTTTGATGAGAAACTTTCCTTTTTATTTATTTAATTTGTGTTTGGATTTTTTTTTTTGCAATGAAAAAGAATCATAATCTGTTCTGTAGCTAAAATATTAATTAACCTTTCTTTAAGGATGTAGATTAGTATTATCAGTGTGTCAGCTGGGGCCTTCCTGCCCCATGAAATCTAGGTATGCTTACCATAAAATGCCAATTCCATGGCTTAAGGAATTGTAATGACTAGATTTCAGGAATATACGCTTCCATAATCTCATGTGCTTCTTCCTCTATCCTTATGTGTGATCTGTATTACACTAGGGGGGCTGAGATGAATAGCTCAGTAACTCCTAGGTTCCCTCTGAAGATGCATTCATATAAAAACTGTGAGGACAACACAAAGCTTTATGAAGAGTCCATATGGGAAGTAAGGGAGGAGTGGACATCACCCAATCTAAAAATGCTTATGTATAGTTATGTTTTCCAAGATGCTTTTAGTTGCTCTTCTACGCCAATTTTCACTCTCTCCATATAGCTTCAAGGCTCCTTAAATTCTCTCTCTCCCTTTCAAATTCCCAATTACCAGATTTCTATTGTCCTTTGTTATTTAGCTCCTACTGCCAATTTCCATACGTAAACATTTCAAGGTGTTTTGCAAAATGAAGCAGTGAATTTACAGTGAAGTTATTGTTAAAGATGGCAATTATTATTATCTGTAAAGTTATTCTTCCTTTGAAAGAAAAAACTATGTATATTTGTATTTCTTAAACCTTTTCTGATTCAAGGCTCATTACCTCTTGTGCACTTGCAATTTTCTTGTCTGGTGCTTTCCACCTAATCCATGGAGTATCATTCATCCCCTTCCCCAGGGTTTTAACTACACTGGCCTCTACTCCAGCTGGTTCATGAAGGGGCTTTCCTCCTTATATATTTCAGCATCTAGGCTCATGCTTCTGTGAACTCTTGTTCTCCAGTTGCCTCCACTCCTAAAGTGACTCTTCAGTTTTGTTCTGTGGGGAATGCTGAAGCCATTTTCCTCTCTTTTTTATCTCAAATTATCTTCATTTGCTATGATAATTTATGGAATCACTCAGGGCTCTTAGATATGGTGTGCATCCATAAAATATTCTGCATCAAATTGCCTCTGCAGAGACCTACCACAACCAAACCAGATTTTTCAAATTTAATTCAGTAACAACTGGTTGTATGGTTCATTGCAATTGTCTGTGATTTTAAAGTATATGCAGGGGACTATTCAGATAAGCATAATCTACAATTATTTTAAAAATCCTGATATAAAACTTAATAAAACCAAATGCCAATCAATATAAACATCATCTGCAATTTAAAAAAAACTGAAATTGAATAATACCAAATGTCAATCAATACTGGAATGAATATATATATATATTATACAGGAGAATAATGTACAGTGGAATTTTTACAGCGGAGGAATAAATGTGAACTATATGCAGAGAGCTGAATGAATCTTGACTGTAATATTGAGTGGAAAAATAAGATGTACATGGGTACTCATCATATAATTTCATTTATATAAAGTTTAAAAGCATCGAAGTTCAGAAAAACCAAAAACTTAGTACAAATACATGTGGTAGTGTTACAGGAAAGGGGTCCCAGTCTAGACGCCAACAGAGGATTCTTGGATCTCATGCAAGAATGAATTCAGGGCGACTGCATAGGGTCAAGTGAAAGCAAGTTTATTAGAAAAGTAAAGGAATAAAAGAATGGCTACTCCCTAGGCAGAGCAGCCCCAAGGGCTGCTAGTTGCCTCTATGGTTATTTCTTGATTATATGCTAAACAAGGGGTGGATTATTCATGCCTCCCCTTTTTAGACCATATAGGGTAACTTCCTGACATTGCCTTGGCATTTGTAAACTGTCATGGTGCTGGTGGGAGTGTAGCAATGAGGACGACCAGATGTCACTGTCGTGGCCATCTTGGTTTTGGTGTTTTGGCCAGCTTCTTCACTGCAGCCTGTTTCATCAGCAAGGTCTATATGACCTGTATTTTGTGTCAACCTCCTATGTCATCTTGTGACTTAGAATGCCTTAACCATCTGGTAATGCAGCCCGGTAGGTCTTAGCCTCATTTTACCTAGCTCCTATTCAAGATGGAGTTGCTCTGATTCACACGCCTCTGACAGTAGGACTGTAAATAAAAATAGGGGGATGACAAATCCTCACTTGTTTATCTCTAAAAGGGTGTAAGTGGATAGGATGGGGGAGGAATACTCAGGGATAATCTCAGCTGTCAGGGGACATCAAAGGCATTCATAATAATTTTCTTCTTAAACTTGTTGGTAGTCATGTTTTTGTATCTTCATTCTTTATGCCTTACATAAAGTTATACTTACTTCATATACATTCATATGTCTCAATATATACTACAATATGCTATGTTAATCTAATTGTGAAATTGGTTTTAATGTTTGTATTAGTTCATACACTGCTAATAAAGACATATTAAAGACTGGGTAATTTATAAAGAAAAGGAGGTTTAATGAATTCACAGTTCCACGTGACTGGGGAGGCTTCTCAATCATGGCAGAAGGCAAAGGAGGAGAAAGACATGTCTTACATGGCAGCAGGCAAGAGGGTGTGTGCAGGGGAGCTCCCCTTTATAAAACCATCAGATCATCAGACTTATTCACTATCACCAGAACTCATGGGAAATACTTGCCCCCTGATTGAATTACCTCCCACTGGGTCCCTCCCACAACACTTGGGAATTATGGGAGCTACAATTCAAGATGAGATTTGGGTGGGGACACAGCCAAACCATATCAATGTTTGAAACATTTTGTTTGGAATGTGTTTGGGGAGTAGGTTCACTACGTTCCACAGATAACTAAAGTGACAGGCGAGAGGTAAAAAATACTGGAGCAAGAAACCAATTTTACTGATATTTTCAGTGAAATAATCTTTTTTGTTTTGTAATTTTTATTTATTTATTTACTTTTTTTTTTGAGACAGAGTCTCACTCTCGCCCAGGCTGGAGTGCAGTGGCGCAATCTCGTCTCACTGCAAGCTCTGCCTCCCGGGTTCATGCCATTCTCCTGCCTCAGCCTCCCAAGTAGCTGGGACTACAGGCACCCACCACCACATCCGGCTAATTTTTTTTTGTATTTTTTCGTAGAGACGGGGTTTCACTGTGTTAGCCAGGATGGTCTCAGTCTCCTGACCTCGTGATCCGCCCGCTTCAGCCTCCCAAACTGTTGGGATTACAGGCGTGAGCCACTGCGCCCGGCCTGTTTTGTAATTTTAGAAAGAGAAACTCTTGTTAGTTAACTACGCTAGTTGCAGACTAATACAAGAGACTAATGAGGTAAGGTACGTTGATGCTGAGAAATTTCTAAGAGATTAGGCACACATAGATGAGAACACTGCATGAAAGGAGCCACTTGAAATACACTGGGGACTGGATTCCAGAAATAGGATGAATGGCACAAGATAAAGGCAGTGGAGTTTCATCCTGGACATTTCTGTGAAGCAGCAAGATTTTTACAATATCTTCCTCAGTTTTCCAGGAGAATCAAATCTGACAATTAAGAACAAGAGTTTGAGGAGAAACTGGCAATCAATTAAAGAGGCCAAAAACAGCTGTGCAACCTTCAAACAAGTTCTCAGATTGTATCTCTCCGGAGAGGCACCTTCACACCAACACATGTGCCCATGATTTCCCAATGGGATCAATCATTACCAACTAAATGCCAATGCCCGGAAAGGACACCTCACTTTTACACACTTTCTGTTGGCCAGTGTAAGTCAAATGGCAATACCTAACATTAAAAGAGCAGGGCTGGGTGCAGCACCTCATGCCTGTAATCCTAGTACTTTGGGAGGCCGCATCGGGTGGATTGCCTGAGTTCAGGAGTTCGAAATCAGCCTGGGGAACATGGTGAAACCCCATCTATACTAAAAATACAAAAAATTAGCTGGGTGTGGCAGCGTGCACCTGTAATCCCAGTTACTCGGGAGGCTGAGATAGGAGAATTGCTTGAACCTGGGAGGCAGAGGTTGCAGTGAGCTGAGATTGCACCATTGCACTCCAGCCTGGGTGACAAAGCGAGACTCCATCTCAAAAAAAAGAAAGCAGGGCAGCACAATTCTTCAAACATAAAAAGTATTTGCGCAGGCACACACAGCAGTAATGTCTACAACCCAGACCAGGTACCAAAAAGCACTTCATTGGCTGGGTGTGGTGACTCACACCTGTAATCCCAGCAGTTTGGGAAGCCAAGATGGGCGGATCATGAGGTCAGGAGATCAAGACCATCCTGGCTAACACAGTGAAACCCTGTCTCTACTAAAAATACAAAAAAAAAAAAAAAAATTAGCTAGGCGTGGTGGCAGGTGCCTGTAGTCCCAGCTACATGGGAGGCTGAGGCAGGAGAATGGCGTGAACCTGGGAGGCAGAGCTTGCAGTGAGGCAAGATCGAGCCACTGCACTCCAGCCTGGGCGACAGAGTAAGACTCCGTCTCAAAAAAAAAAAAAAAAAAAAAAAAATGCACTTCATTTTACATTCCAGTTTACCAACTTATAAATGTTTCTGCAAGAAAACAATAACGATCAAAATATTATCCAAAAAACTAATCAGTTCCAAATTTTAAAATCGCTATTGTAAACTCAGATAATGTTAAAAAAATCCTTTGTGTCTGCCTTCATCTACTTATTAGAAGAAACGAAATTAACCTAAGCCCAATTGGAAAAGAAAAAAAATCACTCATCGTATGAGCATTCATCACCCAGCTCCCAGGGAGTTTATGGTCCCATGCAGCATATAGCAAAACACAGTTTTTGCCCTTTAGAGAGCTTCCCCAATGGAGGAAAAGATAAACCTCCCATATATCATATCAACAGACTCTTTGTAGGTCACAGCCTGCTTGGTTAAAAAAAATAAGGAAAATATGTTAGGAAAGAGAAAAATGTGTGGGAAATCGCAGAATATTATTTAAAACAGAAGAGCAACAGATTAATTTTGAACAGTTTTGACTGAATTATTTCTCCATTTATCTATAGTTAGAAATGTTAATCAGCTTTTAAAAATTAGACAGTTGTCAATCTTGTAAAAGGAAAATTGTGGCTTTTCTACAGCTGTGAGAAAAAAATTACGGGAACATTTAGCTGAAAGAGATGTTAGCTTCCATTTTACACTTTTTCTTTAAAAATTCCACCTTAGACCGGGCTAGGTCAGATATATTTGTATAATTTTTCTCTGTTTTTTACTAGCTATTTGTTTTCTCTAACCCATAAATGCCCATGGCTATGTTGGTGAAAAAATCCCATTACCAGTGATTTTCAAAAGATTTATATATTTGAGGGTAGTTGTAAAAAAAATTATATTCCTGGATGTCATCTCTAAACATAGTGACTTATAAACACTCATATAGGGTCTAGCAACTCCCATTTTAAACCAGAGCCTCTGGCAGTTCTGAGGTCAGAGGTCTAACTATCACCCTTTGAGAAACACTATTACAAAGTGATCAACTGTCTAGATCTATCAATTCAAGTATTTTTTTTTTTTTTTGCAACCTGCTTTGGATTTTCTTTAAGCTATGTGCAAAGAAGGAAAGGCAATGATGGTTAAACAATGTAAAGTTAGGAACAGCTGCCCAGTTAACACTGCTACTGATCATTTACATGCACTTTTTGAATTGAACCCTGCTTAAGGTTAATAGTCAAAGCACTTACAGAAAGACACACAAGGTTTGGAAGTAAAAACTGATTAAGTAGCTTTATAGACTCTTAAAACTGGAAGGGATCTGAAAAAGGGTGACCTAACTCTTTATTTTTTAGGTAAGAAAACCAACATCCTAAGATGTTAAATGACTTAGTTGGACCAGTTGATCTTGAGCTGGGATTGGTATCTGTGTTTTTTTCCCTCCAGTACTACATTCTTTATTCTGTGGGAAGTGCTGGTCATCTCTAAAGCTCAAGTTTCAGTCTGACATACCATTAGTACTGAACAATATCTATTGATGGCCTTCCCTCTGTGAAGTTGTTCAGAGTTTTTAGTATGCATGCAGTCACACTTCTCTGCCATATTGAGAAAAGCCATGCAAAACAGGCACTCTTTCTATTGATCATGTTTTTGATATTTGTCACCTTTTCCCAGAAGTTGTCACCATCCAGGTAGTAAACAGCAAGTCAAATAAACCTTGGTCTCTAGGTACCCATTTATTAATTTATTCAGCTCAATAATATATTTTTTAATTTACTCAGTTATTATTTATTGAGCAGTTACTATGTGCTAGTATCATATAGGCACCAGGAATACTATGGTTATCAAAGGAAAAAAGAAAAAAAATATTCACCCTCATGTAGTGGAATGGAGTTTTATGGAGAACATTTAAAAGCCTGCAATAGTAGGTGCAAGAGTCACCTGCATTTTTATTTTCATTAACTTTATTTAACATTTTCATGCTCAAATCCACCACATACCACATACCAGAGGAAATATAAGACTGAAGAAAAAGAAAGACTGCACCACGGGGTTGAGGTTTAACCTATGTTGTCATGATTGCTCCGTTTTACTTCTATCCCATCTGGACTTTGTATTCTATAGTCCTAATTCAAATCCACAATATCTGCTAGTACAGCCTCAAATTTTGAGTTCCCAACCAAGGGGTTTCTGACTTCTGGAGGCTCCAGAATTATCATATATAGTTTTTGAATCCATATGTGCACCAAGATTGGCCTGTAGCCCGAATACATAATGTTTCTTGATCATGTACCTATTGTTAATTATTATATGTACATAAGTGCCATTATCTTTGTTAAAGTATAGATTCATTAGGAAGTTATACCTAATTTCAGGAGTTTTCATTGGTGAGGGTGTGTATATTCCTAATCAACTGTCACACATACACATAAGCGCACAATAATTATAATATGGCAGGCTGCACAATTTCATGACTTTCAAATAGAATCCTTACAAAATGGTGTAACCATTGCGTTCAGTTAAAACGCTGAACGTGATTCCTTGTATGCCTAAACCTATGTCATTAATGATGCTCTTCCTTCTTGCTTAGACTCCTAGACTTAACTGTATTTTACCACCTGATGTCACTTATGCCTTGGAATACCTTCTGTTAAGCTTTGTCCTCATCTATGTAAGACATTTGCAGCAGAATCACACAACACTTATAGCATCTGTAAGCAAATGGAACTCTGGTGCAAGAAAGTAGATGATCAGGAAACTGGCTGGTTACTATTTCTGGTGACACTCAAAGAAAGTTGTGACAGCCAACTGTGTTTTTATAGCACTGATTTTTTCCTGAAATTATTAACATTTGCTGTCCTGTGACCTTTATCAAATTAGCAGTGAGTTCCACCATGAATAAAACACAAATATAACTCCTGTGGTGAGACAAGATAAACAAGATATTGGCACTGATTTCAAAAAGCTTGGTCTTTGGGGGCACTAAAGGGAGAAAGACCAGTTACAAAGCAGAAATAGATGCAAAAAGATGGTAATTGGGCCTTGAAGGAGGGATAGCATTTTGACAGGACCTACATAGGTAAAACACATCCCCACTAGTGGGGACAGTATAGACCTAGAGAAGTGCAATAGTATGTCAGGAAATGGCTATAGATCCAGGTAGATTAGAACATAATGATATGATAATTTTCTAAATGATTTGTTTGCATTCTAAAATCTGTAAAGTGATTAGTTTTTGTGTGTGTGGGACGAGGGCAGAGTGAAAGAGAGGAGAAACAGCCGACATAATTCTTTTCCTCTAATAAGTAACCATAACAAACTGTAAAATTTAATCTTATTTATTCTCAGGTGAATCCTTCAGTGAAAAGAAAGCAAAATCATGTCAAAGCAGACAGCAGGAGGGAGAAAGGAGAAAGGAGAGAAACGGAATGGAGTGAGAGGGCTAGAGGACTATGATGTGCTTAAAAAGAACATTACCCAACTGCTGGGGTTGGTGCGATCCTATTTGATTAAACTTGGCATAAAACAGCTACTTAGGAATTGGCAAGCACACAAAGGAAGGCAAAAGAGGAGAGGGACCTGGTTTTAAAATACAGTCAGCTCAGAAACTCCCAGGAAATTACTTAATGTATTCAAGCAAGTAAGATGTAATTTGCCTAAGAATACCACGTATAAACAGCATTTCCGTTGGTGATAATATGTAACATATGTTCAGGAGAAATACATTGCTCCTAATTAGAATGACTATTAGAGAAATGAAAATCAGCTTGCCTGAGAAATTTATTCTATCCCGTAGATGTTATTGCTTGGGACGCCTATCTCTGAAAAACACTTTAGTTATGACAGAGTATGGCCCTCTTATTTTTCAATGTATTTTTGACATTATTTTTAAAAGAATTTCTGAAATCAGAAAATGAATTGCCTTTTCTTTTTTTGCCAAGAACAAGCTGCATTGCAGTAGGTTCTAGAGAAATCTACTTAAAATGCACAAGTCAGAAGGAATGTTTCTCCAAATCAAGATAATGAGCTCTGAGAAATATGAAATAATAAATTTGAATTTATTATTCCCTTATGTAGGAAGATGTCTTTGAGTGGAGACAACATAATCTGTACAGATATATTAATAATGTGGTTATGGATCTGTGCCAGGTCATCGAGTTAGAGTTTGGGTTACTTTTGTTGATACACTTCATTAATTATCTAGTTTTCCCTTGATTTAAGAGATTATGGTAAACAAAGCTGGGTGCAGTGGTGCACGCCTGTAGTCTCAGGTACTCAGGAGGCTGAGGTGGGAGGATCACCTGAGCCCAACAGGCCAGCCTTGGCAACATAGTGAAACCTCGTCTCTAAAAAATAAAATAAAAATGTTACGGTAAACGGGCCGGGCGCAGTGGCTCACGCCTGTAATCCCAGCACTTTGGGAGGCCGAGGGAGACAGATCACGAGGTCAGGAGATCAAGACCATCCTGGCTAACAGAGTGAAACCCCGTCTCTACTAAAAATACAAAAAAATTAGCCGGGCGTGGTGGCAGGCGCCTGTAGTCCAGCTACCCGGGGGGCTGAGGCAGGAGAATGGCATGAACCTGGGGGGCGGAGTTTGCAGTGAGCCGAGATTGCGCCACTGCACTCCAGCCTGGGCAACAAAGAGAGACACCATCTCAAAAAAAAAAAAAAAAAATGCTATGGCAAACAAAATCCCAACTTGAGACATTTTTCAAAAAATTCTGTATATTTGAATGACAGAACTTATTACTCTCTACCCAAAAAAACAAGCCTTCTTTTGAAGCATTTAAATCATAATTTACTTGAAAAAATCCATTTTCACCTAATTTTCAGGAGTCTATCTGGTAATCTTAAATATGGCAACAGAAACCAAGGAAGAAGATTGGACTGAATAGTACATAAGTTATAGTAGCATGAGGTTGCAGTTGTGCAGGAGCAGAATTTATCTTGAATAGATATATGGATAGACTGAAATTCTCTAGCAATGGCTATATGCTCATTTTGAGCAATTTGTACAATAAACTGGAAAATGAACCAGAACAATTTGGAGATACTTTCTCTGTCCACATTGAACAAACTGCTTGGCATGGAGCCAGTCACCTAACTTCTGCATCTCACTTTACTCACCTGCAAATAATGAGGTTTGAACAAATGCTTGCCATCAAAAGCTTTAAAAATGCAGATCAAGTCCCACCCAGACCTACTGAAATCAAATTCGTTTTTAACAAGACCTCTGGGTGAATTCCATGTGCATTCAAGTCTGCAAATCACCTACCTAGATTGTCTTTACATTACCCAGAGTTATACTTTTGAGGTCCATCCCCTGTTCTGTAAAGTCTCCCTTCTGTAAAAAGTTTGAAGTCTGACAACTTGGGTTGAAATCTTGCCTCTAGCAGTTAGTTGCTTAGGGTCTCTGAATAACTGACTCATTTTCCTTGATCACAGTTTTTTAATTGATCAACATTGTCTATCAGTGTGCTCCTTGCACATTTGCTGTGTTGATTAATGTATGTCAAGACTCTAGAACATAGTTGATGCTTAATAATTGGTAGCTGTAATTATTGTTACTATTCTTATCTTTACAACCCTGAATTTTCCTCCTTAGCTCATGTGAGCTAAGGGGTAAATCTAGCTAATAGTGGCTTAAGGATTGATTTCACCATCTCCTTGTGTGTTTTCCTTTCAAAAGAAGACTCTTAGGCTATTGTTCATGGGAGGGTATATTCAAAATAACCTTCTACTCAGTTGTCTCTGATTGTGACTGGACACTGGATAAGCATCCATATCCTGCCATTAATACATTAGAATTATAGGTAAGAGCAGTGATGTGATGCCTTCCCATTACCAAACTGGCAGCCTCTAGATCCTTTCCCTCTATAACTCAAGAAGTAGAAAGTTTCCTGTTTCGGAAAGATTGTGGATTTCTGATTTAAGGTTTGAAAAATACCAACCATTAGATACTATATTCTAGGTGGGCTGAAAGAGGTGTCTACATATTAGCGCCTGTCACATACACAGCCATTTTTTATTTTTATTTATTTATTTATTGAGACGACGTCTTGCTCTGTTGCCCAGGTTGGAGTGCAGTGATGCAATCTCGGCTCACTGCAACCTCCGCCTCCTGGGTTCAAGCGATTCTCCTATCTCAGCCTCCCAAATAGCTGGGATTACAGGCGCGTGCCACCATGCCCAGCTACTTGTGTGTGTGTGTGCGTGTGTGTGTGTGTGTGTGTATTTTTAGTAGAGATGGGGTTTCACCATGTTGGCCAGGCTGGTCTCAAACTCCTGACCTCAGGTGATCTGCCTGCCTCAGCCTCCCAAAGTTCTGGGGTTACAGGCATGAGCCATCATGCCCACCCCACAGCCATTTTTTTAAAGTACTTGGTCCAGTCTAATTTCCCTCTCCATCTTAGCAGGCATTGCTAGTGCCACATGTTTTGTTAGGGGAAGGTACCAGGCCACTCATGTGGCCATAGCAAATTTTTCCTAGACTGTTGCCTGCCCCAGAACAGGTTGGTTTTTTACACTTGGCATCTTACAGCAAGAAAACACATGGAGGCCTACATACTACATCTCTTAATTACTAGAAGTTATAAATAAACAATATCAGAATTATTTAGATATCCAGAATTCTGAAGTTAATTTTAAAAATTAAATTACGTTTATAAATTACTTTAATAAAACTATAACTATTTATAATTCTACTACTCAATATCTACCTATGTATCCATGAAATAAATAGTATTACACTTCATGTCTTTCTTTCTGTAGATGTATATATTTTTGCTTGTTATTTAATACATATTTTTGAAGCTATTTAATACCAAAAAAATTCCTCAGTAGCCATTTGCAACTGTTGCAAATATCCTCCTGGTTAATCAGTTTCTACAAATTATGATATAAAGGGAGACAATAAAATGAACCATCATTATTCCTGGGAAACAATAATTAATTATGCAAGAATTAGTATCTGGAAAGAATGTTGCAGCAACTTACTTGATTAATCTTTTCAGTTACTTAAGAGCTTTAACTCTTCAAATTTCCCCTATACTCTGAAGCAGTGTCTTTTTCCAAAATTGGCAGCATAGTAAAACCCATAACCTTTCATGATATTTTTTATTTGCTTTTCTTTTGAGAACTTAGAACAAAAGATGTTGACATGATTTTTTATAAAACTTGAACAGTGTTCACCAAAAGAAAGGATATGTCAGTTACAGTTTACCTATGCTAAGTAACAGAAAAGTCCGAATGCTCTTTAGTACATTTCTTATTTCGTATATGTGTGATATGTGTAGCCCTTTAAATACATGGGTTTGGTGTAGAGGCCCTTCTTACTTGGCTTATGGGCAGGACCGAATACGGTTGTTTAGCTGTTCATGCAACCATAGCTAGCTAGAACTGCCCAGTAGATATCAAATGATATCCAGACCATCTCAAGCAAACTCTTCCCTTTGGAAAATGGGTGGCTTATGTGGCCAGAATTTCTGACTTAAGGATTGGCAAGCATGTTTCTGTGTAGTTATGCAAACTCCTTTACATTATGGAATTTGAAGGATTGGACCCAGGTTGATGTGCAGCTGATAAACTGACTTCTGCTGCTACCTCATGCACTGTCATCCTTGCAATAGATATATGTTATTATGGGTAACTTGGGTTTGTTTTTGCTTTTGTCTTTGTTTTGAGACACTAGGTGGCCCAAACAGCAGGTCTAAGGTCTAATACATAGTCTTTCACAAACGCCTTCAAGTCAAGCTGGGTTATTTTATATAAGCCACTGATATCCTAGAGCTTCAGTTATCTTTTAATATAAAATGAGGGAAAGTTATCTGTCACCCAGTGTTGTTTCAAACATTATCAATACTCATATGTTTAGAAGGTACTTAGTTAATTAATATAAATGGGAATGAAAACAACAGAAACAGTTATTGTCTTGAGCTTCTATTTACTCCAGTGCTGTTTTAACTTTATTGAGTCCAATCATTGGTAGATTCTATTACTTCTACCAAAACTTTTACACTAAGGGTTTCTTAAAGCTACTCTTGTATTGTAACTTGTTAGATTTCCTTGAAATATTTTGTAGTAAGTGTATGGTTCAGAGTTATTTTGCAGAGATGAAATTGAATATCAAATACGGATGACAATAAAAAAATGCAGAAAAAACATTCAAATGTATTTTAATATGATTTTCTAACTTTTTAAGTTGGTCTGTTTTCTAAAAGAATTCATGGTAACTAAATGGCATTGATACACACTTGAAATAAATATTTAAAAATCTGACTAAAATGCTTAGGAAATGAGAAAACTATTTCACAAAGGTAGGCTTAGTTAACCACTGCTACTGGATTAAATATTTCATCCTGGGTCTCAGAATCCAAAAGGGAGAAGTATTTACATTGAATGAAATAGATAGCATACTCATTGTGTGAGAAAATAAGTGGTCCAAATTCACCTGAAGACACAAAACTGTATTAAATATGAATCCTGTCCTCTATTAGAATCGAAAGCTCCTCATGTCATTTATCTTTCTAAGCCTAACACTCAACATAAAGCCTGCTCCATAGTACGCATTCACCTGAGTTTGGAAAATAAATTAATTTACTGCATAGATCTTTGTATCACAGTAAATATAAAATATAATAAAATGTACTCAAAGTTTTTCAAAAGATTCTAGGTATAAAATTGGAAGATGATCCTTGTTTTAGAAATTTTTCTGTGGAAGGTCATTTGTTTAATTTTATTTTCAACTTTGTTCCTTTCTCTACTTCTGCTACGCTGCTGCTATATATTTGGTTATCTTGGGTACATACATGTCCTTGCACAATATGCAGTGTTATTTTGTATATGTATGTTTTCAATACATAAAGTATATGTTGCTATAAATTTCATTATCCTTCTCAGCCTTTTTTACCTAACCTTAACTATATTGCTGTACAAGCATTAATTGGCTCTAATTGTTGCAGAGTATTTCCTGGTGCTTAATCACCACAGTTTATGTATGCATTTTCTTATGGACACCAAGATTGCCTGTGACTCCACATAGCCTCAAAAATACAACTGTGTCAACCTGTGCAATTTTTACTCTGGGGTATAATATTTAAAGAGAGGTCACTGAGTTGTAGTCTATCAGTGGATTTGGCATCATTGATACTGCCAGACTACTTTTTAATATCAGATACACTTCTACCTGCGGGGCATGATGGGTTACATTTCTCTATATACTTACCAACATTTGATAAGTTCTGATTTTAACTTTATGCTGATTTGATGTTTTTAGAGCATTTTCTTGTTTAAATAAATATGAATTTCTCTGATTACTGATGAAGATGGATATCACTTCACATGCTTCTTAGCAATCAAATTTCTCCTCTGGTATATTGTTTTTTCATATTTTTTTCTATCAACCTATTTCTTTTTAGATTCCTTGTGTATTCTACTTGATGATCCTCAATCAGCTTTAGGTATCACAAATATCTTTTCTCAGACTATCATTAGTTACTTAACCTTCTCTGTGGTTCAGGTCAGTGATCAGACATTCTTATTATTGATGTGTTAAAATCCAATTATTTTTGCTCTTTAGTTTGATGCAAACTCGTTTGTATATTTTTGCTTTTGTTACCTGTGCTTTTGGAGTCATATGCAAGAAGTCATTGCCCATACCTATGCTGTGTAGATTTCCCTTTATGTTTTATTCTAGTAGTTTTACAGTTTCATGTTTTGCATCAAAGTCTTCAATCCATTTTGAATTAATTCTTGTAAAAAGTGTGAGACAAGGGTCCAGTTTCATTCTTCTGCACGTGGACAGCCAGTTTTTCCAGAATCATTTATTGAAGAGACTGCCCTTTCCCCCTGTATAGTCTTGGCCTCTTGGTAGAAAATCAATTCACTGTAATGCATGAGTTTAATTCTGAACTGTTTATCCTGTTTCATTGGTGGATGCATCTGTTTTTATGCCCATACAATGCTCTTTTGATTATTATAACTTTGTAGTACATTTTGAAGTCAGATATTGTCATGCCTCCAGATCTTTTTCTGTAGATTACTTTGACAATTTGTCATCTTTTGTGCTTCAATACTTATTTTAGAATTTTTTTCTATTTCTGTGAAGAATGACGTTGGAATTTTGATAGAGATTGTATTGAATCTGTGTGTTGCTTTGGGCAGTAGTAGGATCTTCCAATCCATGAACGTGAAATATTTTTCCACTTATTTGTTTCATCTCCAGTTTATTCCACTGATGTTTTATAGATTTTAGTATATAGATTTTCCACCTCTTTGATAAACAAATGTTGGTGAGGATTTGGAGAATTAAAAATAACATTTCCATATTCAATTTCCTTTGGTACACAACCGAAGGAATTGAAATCAATATGTTGAGGAGATGTCTGCATTCCTATGTTCATTGTAATATTATTCATGATTGTCAAGATTTGGGAACAATCTTAAGTGCCCATCAACAAATAAATGGATTAAAATTGTGGTATATCCTAATAGTGGAATACTATTCATCCTTAAAAAAGAAATAAATTCTGTCACTTGTGACAATGTGTATGAATCCAGAGGACATTATGCTAAGTGAAATTAATCAGGAATGAAAAGAAAGATATAGCACGATCTCACTTATATGTGGAATCTAAACATTTGAGTTTATAGAAGTAGAAATTACAATGGTGATTACCAGGGTCTGAGGCAGGGGCTGTCAGGGGGATGCTGGTAAAAGAGTACAAAATTTCAATTAAGTGAGAAGAAACAGTTCTAGTGATTTATTGCACAGCACGGTGAATATAGTTAATTATTATATGTTGTATATTTCAAAATTGCTTAAAAATGGATTTTAAATGTTTTCACCATAAAAAAATGAAAAATATGTGAACTGATGCATATGTTATTAGCCTGATTTGCTCATTCCATAATATATACATATATTGAAGCATCACATTTTATCTCAAAGATATATACATTTATTGTTAATAAAAATAAAATTATATAAAAATAGAGATGCAAAGACAGTTTCTATCATATTAGGTTTGTGATTTGATCTGTCAAATTAAAGGAATTCTAGTTATATTAGGTATAAAAGCAATTAGAAAAAAACCTAATAGTCTTGGGTCTGTACGCAGGTTGTACATAAGTGAATCCTGAATCTGCAATTAAGATCTAATGAAAAATCGCATCAGGAAACGTTGGAGCTCCACTCTGATTCCTAATCCCTTTGTACATTTCTGTACCTTCCTTCCCTTCCCTGGCCCCTTCCCCAAGCACTTTCTACTCCTTGTTTCTTGTTTCTCAGTGTATTTGCAATGGCCAGACCTAGGATTCTTCTTCGGCAGACTGACCTAGACCTAGTTTATGTGACCCATCACTCTCATGTGGGAACCTTAAATTTCAGTTCTGTACTCTCAGGTGTGGACAACTCTGAGGGGTACCTCATGCTTCAGAGTCTCCCCTGCAGAATTGAATTGGAGCTCCCCGAGCTGGAAATTTTCCAGAGACCACACCCTCACCTCTCTTATGACTCACACTCCCAGGAAACACTTCCTTAAAAACCATATGTGTACACAGGTTCTCTTCATAAGATCTGCTTCTGGGGAACCCAACCTAGCATAATAATCAAGAAACTCTAACAAAACTCTTAAGCCTTCTCTCATGTAGTAAAACAGTACAGAAAAAAGTTGAGTTCCATCTCAACTCTACTTGTTTTTCAGAGTTGGGGAACCCAGTCCTCCAATGCTAAAAAAAAAAAAAATAAAAAGAAATTTACTAATATTAAGGAATTTTATGCAATACAGCAAACTTATTTGTAATTATTATTTTTTTAAATTTTGAAGGTGGGATGAGTTCCCTTTTAAATTTATTGCAGGAGAAACATAACTGAGGAGCAAAGACATACTTAGGAGAAATGAATATATCAGCAATTCTGCAATGGGAGAGACTTTCTTTTAGAACATTAATTTTGCTTTACAACTAATGGAATGTTTTAAAGTAGGTACTGAATCTGGAATTCACCCAGGAAATCAGTTAAATCTATAAATTTCAGGCAAATTGTCATAAGGATGTGAACTCTTCTGAACTGACAGAGCAGGCATATGCATCTATGCTTTCTCTTACCAAAACTTTACCAGAGGCAAAAATATTTCCAAAATCTGCGTTTTTATTGACCACAGTAGCTGTCATCAAGTTTCATTGTATTCAGTTTAGTTTTCTTCATTATACTGCTTGTTATTTATAATAACAGCATTTATTAAATATTTTTGAACAGGCATATTTGTAGGATTCCAAAAAGTCTCATACATTTCTGTTACACATTGTCTTGGTTCTCATCCCCAAAGAAATATGTAATTATTAGTATGTTGTGTAATCTTCTAGAGTTTCTTTATGTATATATTAGCAGATATAAGTATAATTTCTTATCCCTTCCAGTGCCCTGATGCCCAGATATAGAGCAGTCAAACGAGGTTGCAGCCTCTGAGTAGTTGTTGCTGAGAGATTATGGATATGGCTCTTTTAAGAATACTGAGCAGGATAGCCAGGCATGGTGGCTCACGCCTGTAATCCTAGCACTTTGGGAGGCCTAGGTGGGCTGATTACTTGAGGTCAGGAGTTTGAGAACAGGCTGGGCAACATGGTGAAACCTCGTCTCTACTAAAAAAAAAAAAAAAAAAGAAAGAAAAGAAAAAGCAAAATTAGCCGGGTGTCTTGGCAGGAGCCTGTAGTCACAGCTGCTTGGGAGCCTGAGGCAGGAGAATCGTTTGAACCCAGGAGGCGGAGGCTGCAGGGAGCAGAGATCACACCCCTGCAGTCCATCCTGGGCGACAGAGTGAGACTCCATCTCAAAAAAAAAAAAAAAAAAAAAATCTAAGCATGATGCTGAGAATTATTCAGACCTCAACTTGATCTTCTTTTTTTTTTTTATTTTTTATTTTTTTTGAGACGGAGTCTCACTCTGTTGCCCAGGCTGGAGTGCAGTGGCGCAATCTCGGCTCACTGCAAGCTCCGCCTCCCGGGTTCACGCCATTCTCCTGCCTCAGCCTCCCGAGTAGCTGGGACTACAGGTGCCCGCCATTGCACCCGGCTAATTTTTGTATTTTTAATAGAGATGGGGTTTCACCGTGTTAGCCAGGATGGTCTCGATCTCCTGACCTCGTGATCCACCCGCCTCGGCCTCCCAAAGTCCTGGGATTACAGGCGTGAGCCACCGCGCCCGGCCAACTTGATCTTGATCAAGTTCCTCTTGCAGCAGAGTGAGAAGGGAAGCAGTTGAATGGGCATGTTTTGAATTTCCTAAGCAACATATATAGATACTGATATTTCCTAAGGAACATATTAGTGAGAAGTTAAAGGGCTTCCGGTTTAACTTTGATGGCAATGAGTTAAGATAGATCCTGTGAATAAGCCTGTCCAGATTTCAGGTATGAGTGTGACCAATATGTGAAATGGAAAACTGACATGTTTAATTCCACATGTCACAGTTTTTACTTTGTATTTGGTAACATTAGTTATTAAAGACTGGAGTATATTCTGTACATTAGCCGAAGTTTGTGTTCTAAATGAAAGATAGGAATACAAATGAATATGATGGGGAAAACACTGAAAGTATCCTGTCCATAGTCCCTTTGTCTTTGGAGTTTACGTAGAATGGAAAATTAAACTTTATTAAAGAAGGCAAATAGCCTTTATAATATTCCTCAAAAGTAATTTTTCCTTTTAAACTAGAAATTATTATAATAGTAATACATGACAACATTCTTTTGGTTAAAAAATTCAATGCTATATAAAAAGCTAAGTTACATCTTGATGACTTTTCTGGCCCTGGGAAATTCCATCGCTAGAGGGAACCATTGCAATCAGTTTTGTCTTTACCCTTCCAGACTTTTTCCCTGTATACTTCTATACCTCTATACCTATCTGCACATCTAAAGACAATAGCTTTGTTTTTGTCTGTGTGTATATGTTCATTTTCATAAATGGTGTCATACTCTATAAAGTGATTTCTCTGCTTTTCTCACAGAAAAAGGTCAAAAGAGAGTGAGCAATAGGAAAGTAGAAGAAAATGAGATTGACTAGGTAGCCACTGATCAGAATATGCATAATCTGAAAAGCTGTAGAGAAATTTATGTTTTTTTCTCTATATTAAAGAAGATTATTGGAATATTTTTAGCAGGGAAGTGACATGGTCAGACTTTGAGAGTGGTAGTGGCAGATAGGAAGCTATTGCAGTCATGTGGGTGTGAGATAATAGTGACCTAGACTAGGCAGGTAGGTAGGAAATTGGTAAGAGACAGTTATATTTGCTTTAAAAGAAGAAATTTGTTAAAATTTACTAAGAAAATGATGGAGAAGAGAGAAGGAGAAGCCTCACAGATGATGTCAAAGGTTTGGTGTGAGCAACTGGGTGAATGGCAGTATTGTTTACTAAGATGTGGAAGAAAAAGTGAAGAATAGGTTTACAGGAGTGGATCAGGTTGTATTTGACATATTATATCTAAAATGACTATGAGAGCCAAGTGGAGATATCAAGTAGGCAACTGAAGATGCAAACCAGGGGGAAAAGACAGAGCAGGACATACATTTGAGACCTCTTTAGTGTATAGATGGTATTTAAGTCATGTTGCTGGTTGAGATCATTTAGACATTAAGGTTAATTAGAGATCCGGAAGACAAGGTAAATTGAACCAAAAAAAGAAATGAGCAAAATCAGCCTATAAGATAGGAGGAAAACCAGGATCATATCATGCTCTGGAAACCAAGTACAAAAAATATTTCTATCATGTACAATGCTCCTGAGAGGTCCACTAACAAGAGGATTAAAAATGGCAAAGTGGGGCCAGGTGTGGTGGCTCATGCCTGTAATCTCAGCACTTCGGGAGGCTGAGGAAGGAGGATCACGAGGTCAGGAGTTCAAGACCAGCCTGGCCGACATAGTGAAACCCCCTCTCTACTAAAAATACAAAAATTAGCAGGGAGTGATGGCGGGTGCCTGTAGTTCCAACTACTTGGGAGGCTGAGGCAGGAGAATCGCTTGATCACAGGAGGCAGAGGTTTCAGTGAGCCGAGATCGTACCACTATACTCCAACCTAGGCAACACAGAGACAGTTTGCCAAAAAAAAAAAAAAGAACAAAGAAAGAAACAAGGAAAGAAAGAAAGAAAGAAAGAAAGAAAGAAAGAAAGAAAGAAAGAAAGAAAGAGAGAGAGAGAAAGGAAGGAAGGAAGGAAAAGAAAGAAAGAAAGAAAATGGCAAAGTGGATTTAGTAGTATGGAGGTTCTTGGGACCTTGAAAAGACGAATATTAGAGGCAATACTAGATTAAAGTAGGAAGAATAAATAACGCAACATTATATAACATCCATGTAAAGCATCTGCATTTCAAACCAAATTGCAAAAGGACTGCCTCATGCAAAGACTCTATAAATTCAGGATAAAAAAACATTGCAGTGAAATTTCTTTAGACTCAATTTTCGCCAAGGCACCAAAATTGTAGATGCACAGTCCATAGTGAGATGTGAGAATTACAAGAGAAGGTAGCAGAATATTCGTTTCCATCATTGGCTGACCATCCATCTCTAACATCTAAACAGATCTTGGATAAGCTAAGAAAAGATGATTGGAAATCCAAAGAGGATTTTTGGGTAGAGTGTTGGTATTCTATGATTCTTCCTGACAGCAAGTCAAGATGCTTTCTTTTTCTTTCTGACAAGAGAAAGGGGTTGGAGGAAGCCGACCCGGTGAGCTTAACCTATTATCCTTACTACCCTCATGTTTCAGTAACTCATGCCTGAGAAACTCAGAAGGCAAGGCCTGGGCTGGCTTTCTGCAGATGATAAGAAAGAGGCTGCTGTTGCCTCAGAACCATCCTACACTCTCAATGGAACAAGGCAAAATTGTGTAATTTTCTCTTCTGCTGTACCTGTTGTGGGCCCTGTCAAGAGAAAGCCAGCCTGAGCTTGTCTTGGCTCTTGCCTAAGAGGAAGTATCATAATTTGTGATATGATAACCCGGCCAAAACCTCAGTGGCTTACAACAGCAAATATGTATTATTTTCTTGGGTCAGCTGCATGGTAATTCTGTGGTCAGCTGGCAGCTCATCTAGGCCTGGATTGTCAAGAATAGCTTCATAATCTATAGCTTCATCATTGACTAGATGTTAGCTGGGTGAAGGTGATGCTGTGTCTTCATTCTCCAGAAAAGCTCTAGCCTGAGCTTTTCACAGCATAGTGCTGACAGAGACAACTGAAAATTTCAAAGTATATGTTTTCTTCAAGCCACTCAATTGTTTTTAAAATTTTCTTTTATGTAGGTCTTATATGTTAATTGCAAATTTTATTTCTAGGTTATAGTATTGTTACTGTTATTATCAACAACAATAATAATGAATATAAAATTACTTTTTGACATTCATTAGCAATTTATTTTGCAGTGAATGGTCAATAAATAGGCCAGTTAATTTTTGAGGTATTGATTTTGATGTATCTCTCTAAGACCTACTTAGTTATTTTTTATTTATAGTCTGTATTTTTTGTATACTCCCATGTCTGAGCTTATAGATGTGAGGATTCTACTATTAATTGTGTCCCTATCTATTTCCACTCATATTTCTTGCAGTTTTATTATTTTAATGTTCTGTGACTTGATGTATAAATATTATTGACAGGTATGATTTATCTTTATTTGTGATTATAGGGTATCTTTCTTTTTCTCATTTCATGGTTATTGCTTTGAACTCAAGCCTAAATGCCTCTTCTTCCATATTCTTATTTTAATTATAGATTTCTTCAAACTTGATAAAATTTTGCAATTCATACTTTTGCCTAATTCAGACAAAAATTAAGCTGTTTGTATTCAATTAATGAATTATTTTTATAGCCACCTGATTACTTATAAAATTGCAAGAATTAAGTTTCCAAAATTTCAAGAGAACAAATTTCTACTTAATATCTAAAAATATGTATTTGAAAATGCATGTTTTAGTAGCTACACTCTTCACTAGCCCTAAGAATATTTTCTTCTTTGACTAAAAGTGAATCTCCAAGACAAAAGTAAATGTGGCTGAGGATTTTCTAGAAACTGTATAAATTAATTTAAATATTAGTGTATTGACATGTCAGAGAAATTATTTTCCTTGCAGCAAGCACTATACAAAAACTATTAATAAGCTAATAACAACTTAATAGTATCTATTCAGTAATGGAATCATTGTTTGCCAAGACTTTATTCTATGCACTTACATTGTGCTAAGCATTTTTACGCATTGTCTAATTTAATTTTCACAATAATATAAAGCAAGTATTTTTATTTTTCTTATTTACAGATAAAGGAACTGAGGCTAAGAGAAGTGACCTCTGGCACCCAGCTAACTAGTGACCGAGGTGAGATTTGGGCTAGGGGGGTTTGATGGCAAAGACCATGCACTTGGTCTGTTTCGCTTTTAAACTTAATATACCTTTTTAAGGAAATAACTTGAATGAATCAAGGGATATTAACTTAATTAGGAAGAAATGTATTTACAGAAAAATTTGAACTTTTTTGCTAATTCAGGTGAACAGGTTTTTTTAGCTAGACTGAATAATGAAGCTTCTATTGTGAGTATTTTTCTATTATGACACTACCAATGATTTAATAATTTTTAGAATTTGGATGGTATCCTAGTTTTCTAAAAACTGTTTATCTTTTTTTAGGATAAAAAATAATGATCTTAATAATTTGCAAAGCTTTTAATAGAACTGAATTATATGAATTTGAGGCCCCATCTGAAACTCAGCCGTGAGATGGCATGCTGAAATCTCCAAGGGAGTGTTAATGCTGGCTTTCACTGGCCTCGACAATCCACAGCGAGTGTGCAAGGCAAGGAGAGTTTTTATTTCCAAGTCTAAACTGAACGAAACGCAGTAATTCTGCTGTCTGGGCCGCTGGTGCCCTCTACAGGTCAAATGGATGCTGTACAGCTTTAGGTTTCCCCTGTTAAAATGTCGTTTTAGCGCTAAAAGAACTCTGGGTCCCACTGCATAGTAGCTTCTTTAGAGGGTACTGTCACTCTTATTGGCACAAATAATAGAAATATTGAGTAAAATCACCTAAATAGCCTCATTCATATGTCTGGCAGTTGGATAGGCGTTAGCTGGGATGATGGTGATGACATGTCTCATTCTTCAGCAGCCTAGGATGGTTATTCACATGGTAGTAGTCACACGAACAATTGAAAATACCAAAGAGTATGTTTTATTTATGCCCTTCAGTTGCTTATTTAAAATTTTTTATATAGTTGTTATATACTTGTAATGCAACACTCATATATCAATGTCTTAAGTCATTCAATTACATCGAGATGATTATTTCTTTAAAAAAGTATGTGGAGACAGAAGTGGAGATGGCAGAAGTACAAGTTTTATTGTAAAGATCAAATGAAATAAACTATGTAAAGCTTATGGAACATAATAGGTCATCTGAAAGCAATTATTTTTACTTAATCAAATTTTAAAGTTTTATGTGAAAACAAAACAAGCTAGGGTGAGGGTGGAATGGTTGGGGGTGTGCAAAATGTAGGCAACACAGAGGAAGAGCTTACTCAGTCCTCATTTAAAATACCTCATTAAATATATCATGTGTACAAAATAGAAAAAACCACAAAATATAAGCATATTTCAAGTGTAATTAGGGAAAACGCATTTGTGGTCATTATTATGTATTGTTTTTCTACATCAGAAATCTAAGTTTTCAGTCTTTGTTTAGAGTAATCCTTTAATGGTTTTTTACATTTTGTAACACAGATTAGTTTGGAGCTCCTAACTTTACCATGGTAAAGAGACAATCTCTAGTTCTGTTTTCTCATCTTTTATATGATAAGTAATAGTGAAGAGTCATAGTGTCCTAACTTCACTGGTTTTTTTTTAAATTTTTTTTAAAGGCTAAATTAGAGATTCATATAAAAACACCCGAGACTTTTCCTGGGCGTGGTTCTAAGCTCTTCACATATGTTAACTTATGGACTTTTACAATAATAATTCAAGGTAGGGAATAGTATTTTTTTCCATTTTCCAAAGAAGGAAACTGAGGTACAGAGAATTTTAATAAATTGCCAAAGACTACACATTTTACAAGTTTTGAAGCCATCCATGTGGGGCAATCTGGTTCTAGGATTTATGTGTTTAACTGTTTAACTTTGAAAATTTGTAAAAACAAAAAAAAAGTATTATGTAAGTCAAGATATTACCATTAGGATTAATATTAATCGGATCATTACTTCTCACATTCAGCTTTCTATATTAACAAAGTTAATGTGAACAAAATAGGATCACTTAGCATGATCAAGTCCTATGGTTTTAGGCTCCTGGGTCAGTGTTATTCTTAGAGTTCTAAATATTGTAATTTGGGCACCATTCAAACTGAAGGCAAGTTACAGTATTTCTCTTCATTCAAATAGATTTGATTGTTTTGGTTACTTAAGGTTTTCTACAACTTAATGCCACTAAGGCACCGCTTGATGGCAGTGGTAACGTGGGTTGTGATGTCTATTTAGGTCTGGAGATAAGATGGAAATACAGTGATTTTTTAAAGCTGAATCCAACTAAACATCTGTCTAAGATATGGTACTTAAAAGACAAAAAGACATGGTTCACATACATATTTGAATTACAGTTTTATCAAATATAAAACTCTGTGTCCTGCCTCTTTCCCACACCAGATTCATTATTTTAAAAAATCAAACCGAAGCAAACCAAAAACCAATGTTAGGTTTCTTTGTGGTTGTTCTGATAGCTCTAAGGACTATACCTACGACACTTTTAAAACTATATCAACCTTAAATTTATTTAAATTTCAGCTTCTCCATCTATTTCTCAGTTATCACCACTCTCTATGTCTTAGCTGATCAATTCTGCAACTCCAAATATGCAAAACCTCTAATTCTTTACTTCTCACTTATATGAGAATACTAATGTTCCCCTTCCCTTCATCATCTCTTCTTACCCTCACTATGCTCTCATTTCTGTCAGTTTTTTCAAAGTTGAGAAAAATTTGTATTCTGTTTTATCATGATAATTAAGTACTGCAGATTTTGCTTATAATTTTAACCTAATAATTAAAAACCAAAGCCTGAATTTATATTACTGTGAGTATAAAAATACTGCTTATTTCAAAGAAGAGTCATGTGCCATGGTTACATTACCTTTTCTACCAAGGCAATGACACAGATCTGTGCCATTAGATGGAAAATATTCCTAGCGTTAGGTACAAGTGGATTGTCCTATTTTATCCTGAGACCATTTTTAAATCAATGTCATTGTCAAGGTCTTCTAATGTGCTTGATTGGTATTCTCCCAGTGTTTCCCATTTGTTCTCATTTTTATGGTAATTTATTCCTGTAAAAATGTATTTACCATCATTTTAATGGGTTCTCATGGGAGTAGGACTAAACAAATAAAATGATGATTAAATAGTATAAGCTACATAATGTTTAATCAAGAGTTGATGTAAAGAGAAACTTTTAAAGGAAACATAATGCCCATCATCACAGGACCAGTAAACTTTAGGGCTAGAAGTATCTCTGTTATTTTACAAATCAAACCAAAGTAGAATAAATTAATTTTCTAAAATTGCAGGAGTTAGTCTACAATGAATATCTTATCTGATGTGATTCTTTATTTATTACCTAATGATAATTGATTTTAAGGATACCTGATAGCTAATATTTGCTTAAAGCATTCGAATTTGGTGTAATCTATACTCTTTAACCTAATAATTAAAACCTTTAGATCACTTAAGTCAATATAGGCTTAATGAAGTATTTTATTTTTCATTGTTCTGATTCTTGGACTGTACTTGGTATACTTTAAACCTCTTACACTCTTCTAGACAGAACAGGGAGAAGCTGAAGGCTTTTTACTATGCAAACCTTAAAATACCAGAGTAAGCTTACAATGTAGTTTTTATTTTCCAATCAGAGATTCCTATGAGAAGAAATACGCTTTTAAAATAAACTCCCTTTCAATGAATAATTTATTAAGCAACATTTCATTTTATTATATTGCAGTTAAATTTTGACCAGAGCTAATGGTAAATCTGTGCTGTGGTTTTTCTTTTTTTAGAACATAAGGTATGATTTTGAACTAATTTATCAAAGAGGACAAAATAAACTAATTTATTATGAAACTATAATTTTCTATTCATGACAATGAAGTGGCAAAAAACACAATAAAATATATTTGGACACCTTTTCTTCATTGTAGAAATGCAAAAGACATTACACAGTTAATGACTTCACTAATGCCCCTGAGTTATGTGACACTAATTATTTTGTTAGTCTGCCAACACTATGGGGTTTAAATTTTGAGAAGTAAAAACTGCAAATGCAGACTAACACTGCTTTTCAATTAATACTTTATAAGAAAATTAAAATTATATATCTATCATAAATTTTCTCCAATATTATTACTAATGAAATCTTCTTGAGATTGTATTTTCAGAGTTAATGCTCTGTTATTATAAATTCATTAAAAACCAAAAGCTGGAAGAGACCCAAACTCCACCAACTAATTTTATAATCAAGTAAATGAAAGCATTGGGAATTTAAATGGCTTCCTCAAATAGGCCAACAACTAATTACTGGTAAAAGTTGAAAGTATCTAACAACATTTTCTAATGTTGTAGTTTTATTTTCATTCTGTTCAAAATATTTAAAAATGCGTCTTTCAACTTCTTTGACATCAGTTTATTCAGAAATTTTAGAAAAATGTCTGAATTTTTTTTTTTTTTGAGACCGAGCCTCGCTCTGTCACCCAGGCTGGAGTGCAGTGGCACGATCTCGGCTCACTGCAAGCTCCGCCTCCCGGGTTCATGCCATTCTCCTGCCTCAGCCTCCCGAGTAGATGGGACTACAGGTGGGCGCCACCACGCTCGGCTGATTTTTGTAGTTTTAGTAGAGACGGGGTTTCACAGTGTTAGCCAGGATGGTCTCGATCTCCTGACCTCGTGATCTGCCCACCTTGGCCTCCTAAAGTGTTGGGATTACAGGCGTGAGCCACCGTGCCTGGCCAACGAAAAATGTCTGAACATTTGGGAATTTTGCAAATATCTTTCTTTTGTTGATTTGTGATTTAATTCCATTACGGTCAAATAATATACGTTGTATAATTTCTATTTCCTTTCAATATACAGAGACTTTATGGCACAAAATATAGTTTGTTTTGGTAATATCTCTGTATGCACTTGAAAAGGCCAAATATTTTGCTGTTGTTAGAAGTCAGTCACTGAAGGTGTTGTTGACCTTGACGGGAAGTTGCCACACTGCCTGCAGAATTTTCTGGGAAACTATCCATACGTGTCTGGGTATCCTGCTTGCCAGGTCAATATTGCAGGAGTAAGAATTTTTAAAAAGCAGAAAGGGAAGCCCCCGCCTTTTTTTTCCCTGCAGTGCAGGCTCCCTCTAGTGGCAATCTTAATATCTTGCCAGCTGGAAGGGGAAAGTTTTACAAGATTTAGCTCCACTAGTGACAAAGCAGAGGGAATTTGGAGCTGATAGGTAATAAATTGATAACGGGAACACCTAAAACAGTATCATTTACATAACTCTTGATAACATTTATGAAAATATATCTTATTGTCTCTATTGCATTGTAAATGAGTAGCGGGATCATATCATTAATAATAAGATATAATATAACTTAGATTTTAGCACTTTATAAAAATATTCAAAATTTAAATCAGATTTGGTAATGTAAGCAACTAGCAAAACACCAAAAAAAAAAAATGCAATTGGATTAGAAGGTTCAGTACTCTCTGTGCCTACTGTTGGAACAAAACATAAAAGTAGAAGTTTGGAGAATATGGATAAATATATTCTAGAGCAGACAGTGACGTTTTGAGAGCAGTATACATTTTACTATCTGTCTGGTAAATTAGTTCTTAATTGTAAGTACCTCATTTAAGATAAAAAATAAAGTAAAATTGATGGATAATACTAAAAAGCACTTAGTATACACTTTGTTGAATTGATTTTCACATGAGTGACTTCAGGTATATAATTCATTCTTCCAAATAGGAAATTAATGGCATAGTCAAGTGGAGCACCAAGACACCCTTTCCCACTTAATTCGCCTAATACAAAGTTAACTTTAGTAGAATAGATACACTCAGGTTGTAGAAACAGATGACAGTGTTGCCCAGAATTCTGAAAAGTGGTAAGTGGTCAGTTGGTTGTGCTAAAGATGAGAGTTGGGCATATTTTACTATTGGGAGGAATTAAGAGTGGGATAGAGGAGTAAGGCCTATTTAGACCTTTAACAGCCTAAAAAATCAGTAATTACAGCTTTATTAAGTACTACTTTGCTATTTCACCCAAAATATATCATGCCTCATATTTAAAAAGGAATATGATTTTACTTAGAAGAATATATATGCTTTATATGCTAAAAGTAGAGTCCGATATTTGACTTATAAAATTTTGTAGAAAGTTGGTAACTTCAGAATACTGCCATATATTACTCTTTCTGTTAACTGTCTTGTTATTCGGAAAGGATTGCCAATAGAATATAGTCTGTTGTTTGTCACATAGTTTACAAATGCATACCTTGTGTATAAATAATCTTTACATGTAAACATGTGCCTCTGCAATATTGCACTACCATTTGAGTCTTTGTCATCATTGCTGTGAGCATTGTGAAAACCAAAGTCAACTTTTTTTTTTTTTTTGAGACGGATTCTCGAACTGCCGCCCAGACTGGAGTGCAATGGCATGATCTCGGCTTACTGTAACCTCCGCCTCCCGAGTTCAAGCGATTCTTCTGCCTCAGCCTCCTGAGTAGCTAAGACTACAGGCGCGTGCCACCATGCCTGGCTAATTTTTTTGTATTTGTTTTGGTAGAGACGGGGTTTCACCGTGTTAGCCAGGATGGTCTCAATCTCCTGACCTAGTGATCCGCTCGCCTCGGACTCCCAAAGTGCTGGGATTATAGGCGTGAGACACCGCGCCCTGCCCAAACTTTTTTTATATCAACTTTTCTCAGTGTGACCCATATTATTAGAATTGCATGGTATACTTCCTAAAATAAAAACTATTTAGGGTGGAACATGGACATTTGACCTATAGTGAGTTCTCCTGAGCTGTCACTGTATTCTAAAACACCTTTGCTTTTCACATTTCTGAATCCGTAAGAACCATATATTTTTCTCTATGGTTCATAGTGTACTGAAAAGGAAAGGAGAGAAAAACTATTAAAACATAATATGGGCCGGGTGTGGTGGCTAACGCCTGTAATCCCAGTACTGAGGCAGAGGCGGGTGGATCACGAGGTCAGGAGATCGAGACCATCCAGGCTAACACGGTGAAACCCCGTCTCTTCTAAAAATACAAAAAAAAAAAAAAAAAAAAAAATTAGCCGGGCGTGGTGGCGGGTCCTGTAGTCCCAGCTACTCTGGAGGCTGAGGCAGGAGAATGGCGTGAACCCAGGAGGCAGAGCTTGCAGTGAGCTGAGATCGCGCCACTGCACTCCAGCCTGGGTGACACAGTGAGACTCCATCTCAAAAAAAAAAAAAAAAAAAAAAAAAATACAAAAACATAGTATGATAACATAATCACGTTCATGCATCAATGCAAAATTATATTCGTGTACACATGTATTCTTTAAAAAAATCAGTAGTAGTTGGAAACCAATAACCAGTTACAACAGGGTTAATACAAGGACATCTTCTGGATTCTAAACAGTTGACTCACAAATGAATTATTTTTGGTTACTACTATCTAACTATTGAGGGCTTTATAAATATATTATACGTATATGTGGGTTATATATATATTATACACATATATTGAGGTTTTTGGGATATCTCTCACACACACACACACACACACACACACACACACATGCACACACACTCTATTGCCCAAACAGTAATCTATTATAGTTTGAAAGACAATGATTTAAGTGGTTTGCTTATAACAAAATGGCAATTTTTAAAACCTAATTTTTGTAAATTCTTTTTTAAGATTTTAAAATGATTTTTTAAATAAAATTCATTTGTAATTCGCAAAGAAGATCACTTACTTCTTCCCATATTTCTGCACTAGTTTGTGTCTTCTTTATTTTCCATGAGCTCTCATTTCATTTTTGCTTTGTTATAGCAACATGGAGGAATGCCAAACCTATTTCAGGATTCCACCATTTATCTAACGTCAATTGATATACAATTAAGAAAATGATAGAAAAGCAGAGGAAGAAATGCACTTTCTAGAAAGGCTGAAATGTACTAGTGAAATACACCTAGAAATTATTGTGGTATGGTGTACAATAATTCAAGGGTGTGGTGACCATGGCGTGTGCTCCTTCTTTTACAGATTGTCACTGCCAACTTCAAACCAGAGCTTTCAGATTTTTAAATAAGATAAATGGAATCAAATTAGAAGCCAGGCATATAAGGTTATGAAATACATTTAAAAATACATTCTAAGAATAACCATTTATTTTATAACATTTTTCAATCCAGAGACTTTGTTTTTGGAAACAATTATCAAGCCTTAGTTTGTGCTTCCTCCTCCTTTTCCTTTCTTTTCCATTTCCTTCTTTTTCCTTTTATTTCTGAACCATTCCAGAGCAATTTAATCCTGAAGCCCTAGTAAGGGCAGAGCAGTGTGGAAATGGGGAGAGGAGGGAGCTAAGTGAAGATGGGAGGGAATGAGCAGGGCATCTACGGAGAGGGGCTGCTTGGCCCCAGTGAGGACCAAAGGGGGCTTTCAGGGAGTGCTGTCAGGAGGGAGGGGAGGGTATCCTTGCAAGGAGTCCATCGCAGGCGCAGAGGGAATCCATGGGGTGGGACAGGTGGCGCGCAGTGTGGAAATCTGAGCTTGCTGAGGAGGGTGTCTACACATGGGGAGGCCCAGTGTGGAGTTTAGGGCCGGAGTACTGTGGGGTAGCACGACCCGGAACACCAGAGCCGGAGGAGAGTAAGGAGGGCATGCATGTGCGAGTGGGAGGTGACCTGAGAAGCACATTTCCCAGAGGCTGAGGCAGCCCCCTGAGGAGTGGCAGGCATCCAAAATGAGACAGCATATTTGGATTTAAAACTGTAGACTGAATGAACTAAAAAAAATAAAAAAATTAAATTTGTATCCTAACATGACATCCTTGCTCTTTATGGTTATGATTCAAAGTTGTCCAACTTGTGACATTTATGACTGTTTCAGTTCGTTGGATTTTATGAAGCTCCACTTTTCTTTTTTAACTTTTATTTTAAGTTCAGGGGTACCAGTGCAGGTTTGTTCCATGGGTAAACTTGTGTCTTGGGGCTTTGTTGTACAGATTATTTCATACCCAGGTATTAAGCCTAGTAACTATTAGTAATTTTTCCTGATCCTCTCCCTCCTCCTACCCTCTACCCTCCTAAAGTCTCCAGTGTGTGTTGTTCCCCTCTGTGTGTCCATGTGTTCTCATAATTTAGCTCCCACTTATCAGTGAGAACATGTGGTATTTGGTTTTCTGTTCCTGTGTAAGTTTGCTAAAGATAAAAGCTGCACATTTTACAGTTCTCTTAACCCAGGAGGCCTCAATGAAAGCAAAGAAGGGAAGCTCTTGAAATTGGCTATCCTGATCTCCTTGGTTTCTTAGAGAAACACTGGCCAGCATTTCCCACCAGTGGGGTCTGGGACATCCTCATCAGGTGTGAGCATGTCTAAAAATGTTGGAATGTCCTACAAACTTCTTGTTTGCCCTTCCTGGTAAGTGAGGCACAATTGCCATTTGTCTAATTGACAGGACATATGGGAATGCATTTAACCCAACCCTTGAATGTGCATCCTGAAGCTGTTCATGGTTTGGGAATCCCCTACATCCCACCCAGATTTCTATACCTCAAATATAAAAATTCAAATATGGAGATTTCAGGACTGACTTCCATCTCTCATCCAACTATTGAACAGCATCCTCTTTGAGGCAGGAGAATAGGGAATTAGGGTAACCAAGGGTTAAGCAAAAGCAAAAGAACAGCAGGTGCAGCCAGTTCTAGGCAAGATGAGGCAGCATACAGGCCAGATCTTCACTCCTGTGATAACAAGACAGAAGTTTCCACTTTAGCCTCTAACCACGGGCCAGATCTCCACTTCAGCCTCTGGTCACAGGCCAATCCTTCATAGGGTGTAACCAATTGGAGGCCTCTAAAGGGCATCTAGGAGTGTTACCAAATTCTTTTAGTTTAATAGAAACTATAATTTGGGGTGGGGGGGCTCTTGAGCCACTTGATTGATCCAGTTATCACTCTGTGGAATGTACTTTCACTTCAATAAATCTGTGCTTTCGTTAGTCTGTTCTTTTGTTGACTTATTTGTTTTTCGTTAATTTGTCCTTTTATTGCTTTGTTTGTGCATTTTGTTCAATTCTTTGTTCAACACGCCAAGAACCTGAATAACTCACAGTCAAGATCTTCCATCCGGTAACACTCTTCTGATTACCAGGAGAGTTAAGCTTCTGATTGGAGATCTCTTGTGACAGAAAATTCACCAGCTTGCTCATTCTGTTTTTGCTCAGTTAGAATGATGTCCTTTGCCTTGGAACAAAATCATCTCCCTATATTTTTGGCCCTTGGAAGTCATTCTATGCCTGAGGAAAACAAGAAACAGAGCATGACCCATCTTTCCCATGACAGCCATTCACATACTTAAAGCAGCACTCTCTGTTCTGCTCAGTCATGCCTTCTATGCAAAAAACCCCAGTTGCTTCCGAAACTCGTTAAATGAAATGTTTTTATGAAGCATTGTATCTCATCTCCCTGTTGTTAATTCGCCTTAACATGTTCCCGTTTTTCAGTGTGTCCTGATATGGTTTGGCTCTGTGTTCCCACTCAAATCTCATGTTGAATTGCAATTCTCAGTGTTGGAGGTGGAGCATGGTGGGGGATGATTAAATCATGGAGGTGGTTTCTAATGGTTTAGCACCATCCCTCTACTGCTGTCTCATGATAGATTTCTCACAGGATCCCATTGTTTGAAAGTGTGTAGCCCCTGCACTTGCTGTCTCTCTCTCCTGCCAGCCATGTGAATATGTGCTTGCTTTCCCTTTGCCTTCTGCCATGATTGTAAGTTTTGTGAGGCCTCCCCAGAAGCAGAAGCTTGTACAGCCTGCAGAGCTATGAACCGATTAAACCTCTTTTCTTTATGAATTACCCAGTCTAAGGAATGTCTTTGTAGCAGTGTGAGAACAGACCAATATAGGCCCTCTTGTACTTTCATGTTCAGAGCTAAACATGGCACTCTGAATCATTTCATCTCCACTAATTTGGTATAAATCCAAGTTATTTAGTGCATACTTACATGTATGAAAAATGACTCTTTTAACTATCTTTACAATTTTTCTATAAATCTGAAATTGTTCTAAATAAAAAGTTTAATTTAAAAATGCAGAAATTGAGATTCTAAATAAAAATCTTACTGTTGAAATATTTAACATATTTAAATATGCACACACTCGTTACATAAATACACATTTATAACTGTTTAATAAAAGCCTGAAATCTCACTTACTATGTAAGTTTAAGTAACTCAATTTCAGAAGACCAGTTTCCTTCTCTACATCATGATAGATTTGGATTAGATGGTATCTGATTGTATACATGTATTTAAATTCATAAGGTAGAACTTTTTGCACATTATTTTTGGTAGAATTTAAAAGTTATAGCAGAGTATTCCTGACACTCAGTAAGTTAGTAGTACAGCAATAAACTTTGCTGACAGTTTCCATGATATTCCATGAGATGGTGCTATATTATTATCAGAAAATTTTCATATTTCCAGTTTCACAAAGCTTGGCATTAGTAGTCACCCCTATCAGTTAGGTTGTTATCTATTGTGTCAAAAACTATCGGAAAAAATATAATCAATCAATCTGCTTGATAAAGGAATTAATTTATGTTAAAATCCATTCTTTAGAGGTTGGCAAATTCTCTTAAATGACTAGATAATAAACATATTATTAATAGCATTTGTGGATCATATGGTAGTCTCTGTTGCAACTACTCAAATCTGCCCTTGCTACCCAAAAGCAGCCATAGACAATACACACATGGGTGTGGTTGTGTGCAAATAAAACTTTATTTACAAAAACAGGTAGCTGGCCTATGGGCCATAATTTGACTACCTTTGATATAAATTACATAAAAAATTGAGCCACCATATTATCAGTGACTATGTTTACTGAGCCAAAATTGGTACTTATGGACAGACTTGAGGGTAGATTTCCATGATCTTTGCCTGGTGGTGTTCATGCCTTTCTGTGATCCCCTCTTCTTGAGTGTGGGCAGGTATGATGGTTAATATTGAGTGTGAACTTGATTGGATTGAAGGATGCAAAGTATTGATCCTGGGTGTGTCTGTGAGGGTGTTGCCAAAGGAGATTAACATTTGAGTAAGTGGGCTGGGAAAGGCAGAACCACCCTTAATGTGGGCACCATCTAATTAGCTGCCAGCTTGGCTAGAATATAAAGTAGGCAGAAAAATGTGAAAAGACTAGACTGGCCTAGCCTCCCAGCTTACATCTTTCTCCCATGCTGGATGCTTCCTGCCCTTGAACATTGGACTCCAAATTCTTTAGTTTTGGGACTCGGACTGGCTCTCCTTGCTCCTCAGCTTGCAGAGAGCCTATTGTGGAATCTTGTGATCGTGTGAGTTAATACTTAATAGATTCCACTATGTGTGTGTGTGTGTATGTGTGTGTATATATATATATATATATATATATATATATATATATATATATATGTATCCTATTAGTTCTTTCCTTCTAGAGAACTCTGACTAATACAGCAGGGCCTGAAACCTGAGACTTCCTTTTAACCCACGCAATATATAAAATTGATGGAAAATTGCTCTTGGGATTTTGTTTTGTTCTGTAAAACTCCCATTTGCTAACTGACTTGCTCTGGAGACTCTCCTTACTGGCATGATAAATAAGAGGCTATGTTGGGGAAGTCCACATGGAAAGGAACTGAGGGTCATTTCCAGCAGACATCCAGTAAGAACTTGGAGCCCTCAGTCTACAGCCACTTGCCAACAACCTGAGTGAGCTGAACACTGGACTTTTTCCTAGTTCAATCTATAGAAGAGAATCTGCCCAGGCTGCCATCTTAATTGCAGGTTGGCAGAGGACCTCGTTAAGCCATGCCTAGATGCCTGGCCCACAAAACTGCAAGATAAACAATATATGTTGTTTTAAGCTGTATTTATTATGGAACAATAGAAAGCTAATGTATCATAGTTTCATCTATAGCTATAGCTATATGTAGACATATATACACATATAAATACACATATATACACATATATATGTGTACACATGTATACACATATATGTGTACACATGTATATACATATATATGTGTACACATGTATATACATATATATGTGTACACATGTATATACATATATATGTGTACACATGTATATTTTTCTATGCACACACATTAATGTACATTATATTGACTAAAATATATATTTTCATGACATTCATGGAAAACACAGAACACCATAGCTGTACACAATTTCTTATTTACTTATTTGTGTGTGATTCAAGATCTGTAAATTTTTAACATTATGGTACTATAAGGTTGTTCTTTCTTCACTGTAATAAAAAAAAGTAATGGAAAATATTTACTCATCTGTGAGATCCACTAGAACTAGAACTCATTTACAGCACAATTTAGTAACTGGCTTTCCATCAATTGGAAGGTTATTAATTTTGACAACTCTGTTAGGACCTCTGATGTCTGTAATGATTTCATTGAAGTATTGAAAGAAAGTTAAATAAATTTTAAAACACCAAAATCAATGAATAACTTATGTCTCATAAATACTAAGACTACTTTAATTTTTATAAATTACATAAAATTATTCATCTGTGCAGAATATAGAGAGAAACTTAACTACAATTTTTCGTTAGCTACAACAACCTTTTCTCAATAATGCTAGATAAAAGTGTATTCTGTTTGAAGGCCACTGTGTATATATTTTTTAGTTATCACACAAATTGGTTAATCAGTAATCATCAGACACTATACATGGATATTCCTAAATCATTTTATAATACTTTACTAGTGTTATTATTTCTTACTTTCCAAGTATTTCAGAATTTCAATCAAGGTGAGAAATCAACAATTTCCATTTTGTTTCCTCTTTTCTCATTCTGATTAGAATGATGTCAAGTAAAAATGATGCAATAAAAGTAGATACCTGCTGTACAAAAAGGAGAAATACTCTCTCCTTCCCATATCTATACTCTAATAATTCCATTAGGTTATGAGGGTATTTCATGGTGTTCTGAGGTCACAGTTGCTGCTAATTCAATGATGACTAAAACTCCCACAGAGTATATGAACAGAATGGAAATGCTGTCACCCTTACTACATTTGAGTTACTTACAAGTTATTTTCTTGTCTTTATCTCTGTCTGTCTCTCCTGTCTCTTGGCCTTCTCTCTCTCTCATTCTCTCTCTCTCTGTCTTACACACACATACACACACACACACAGCTTTGTTGAAAGTAAATTTTCCTAAGTGTCTCTCATAGACGTGCTATAGGAATGGAAAAGTGGGAATACGAATCTTGTCCATTTAACTTCGATTTTATCATTGAATAAATAGGAGTGAGATAACCAAGAGAGGCTGTACAAAGGACATAAATGCTTACTGGCTGGTATTTTTTATTTTCTGAAGCCATCATTGAGAACAGGGCAATATCACATTGAGATAAAATATTGAACTATTGCAAAAGTTTTTCGCATATATTTGGCAAGACAATTTGGGAAGGTGTTTTCTAATGTGTACTGTAATGTTCTATCCTTAATAGATAAATTAACTTTGTCTTTAAAAATAATCTGCCTTGTGTTCTTTGTGGTTTCTGAAATCCCATTGTGTATGTTTAATAGTACTTGAGCAACTGTAATTATTCTGAGGATAAAGTAAAAACAGTGCATAATCCCTGATTTATAGGAAATGCTACTACAATAAGTCTCATCTGGACTTCTGTGTATCATTCATATGCTTATTTTCATCTTTAAACTGCTATTACTCACAGAGTCAGTGATAAATATGTTTTCTTTGGATTTTTGCAAAGATTAGAAAAGACTTACAATAGATATTCAGATTTTTGGACCAATGCCATTCATTTAAAGACAACACTTGTTCATTTGTGCTGTGAAATGAAGATATTATCAATATTCTACATATACTCAGTGAATATATTTTAAAATTCATTTTTCTCTTTGAGCGTTTTGCTTTTTGCTTTTAGTTTTCATTTTTCTTCTTTGGTAAATGTGAAGCAAATGCTGTAGGATAAAAGCTAGGTATTTCAGAAAAAGTCTAATTCTAGACAAGGACATTTAAGAAAGGTGAGATTTATGCTCTTGCCTATAGAACTGTAAATTCTTTATAGTTCCATGTGACAGAATGGATGATAGTCAATGGATCGTTACACAGGAGTGGCATGGTACCTTGTAATATTTTGGTCCAGGCTTTCTATGTTGAAAAATTTCCTTTTCTTCAGAAAACAGCATTGTAATAATCTTCTATCTAAAGGAAGTTATAGCATACAATGAAACTACTTCTCCATTAAAGTATAGGTAATAATATCATCTGACGCTATGTCTTTCATCAACTAAATAGTTAGCAAGATGAGGTATACATGTAGGTGTATATATTTTTTCTATTCTTATTCTTTTATTTTTATCCATTCGAAAAGATTTTGAAAGTTGCTGGAATTATCAGCATTAGGCATTGTGATTTGAAATGTCACATGGTCACCATCTCTGAAAGATAGTTACATATTAGTGGATAATTGGAAAGTAGATACTTTGTCAAAAGAAGTAGCAACTGTTGGAATAGAGTCACTAGGCTGGTTTGCTTAAGGAACATAGAAAAACAAAGAACAATCAGTTTCAGAATTTGTTTGCATTAAATATGTCAAGTTTACCTATGTTTCAGTTTACCTCACAAGTGATAGTATTTATGCAAAATAATGAGTGGTTAAGTCAATCAGGATTCACCCTCAAATTAACTCTTCATCAGTTCTAAAGTTGATAAAACTATCCAGAACATATTCCCTGTGTGACTGTGCCCTTAAAGTCCTACAGTAACAGCAAGGAATACTTAGAAACTGCCATGGAATCTCAAGAGACAAGTTGCCCAGTGTCATCTTCCATGTTGCAAGTGTGACTTTTCAGGGCAATACGGACCTGGAGATAAAGACATTCACTGATACTTAAGTTACTTTAAAATTGCAACAACTTTAATATCTCCTCCTAGCTTCTCCTTATTCCTCCTAAGATCATAGATCAACCAACTCTTTCCCTGTGACCACAGGGAGGGAGAGAAAGGAATCATTACCCAAAGAACTCACAATCTGTGGGATAGAGGGGATTAAAGTGTGATGTTCTGGAGACTCAGAAAGAATGTTTTCCAAGATTATGGAAATAATAGCAAAGTGTTCTAAGTATTTTACAGACATAATCACTTAAAGGATAGGCAGAATATACCCTGTTTTAGAAGTCATCCCCTTTTGCAAAATTTCTTGCTAAGGCCAGTAAGCAGGACACTGCAATTTGAACCTAGTGAGGCTTCAAAGTGTGTATTCTTAACCACCAGTGTGTAGTGTGTCTTGTAGCACAAAAGAAAACAATGTGAAACTCATCCACTATCAGTCCGTGCAGCCTTGCCAGATCCATTGTGAACTAGACAATCCAGAGTCTCTTTTCAAACTCATAGATCTGTGATACAAAGGGTCCAGATTTTTGCTCTATTTCCCTCTCTATATCTAGAACTAGATAATAGCAAACAGATGATCCAGAGAATAACATACCCATTACTAAACAAAATGCTAAACAGCAATCAGTGCTATTCTCTGAATGCAACTTGGTTAGAATAATTGGAAGGTGGGAACAGAAATGGCAATGAAGAAATTCTTTTCTCCTTAAAGTCAGAGGGAAGTTGAAAGATTTAAATTATTTCAATTTTAACTCTGTTTCTTTTATCCTCTTAATAGATAACACTGAAACACAAGGATAGATCTGAGGAACACAGTATTGTGTATACATTTACATTTGAGATAAAATGCTTCACTTATGCATATTGTGTATTGTATACATGAAGATAAAAATGTAAGTGTCTCTTGTAGGTGTTAAAATTGCAGGACTTGTATATCAAAACCAGTAATAGTGCATGGATATGGAGCTGTACCTGGAAACTGGCAGGACCAGAGACATCTCTCAGCACAGGTTTTCTCAATTTCTTCTCTGTGCTTTCTTTCCTGTACTTCCTCAATGAGTTTACTTATTTTTTCTCTTCTTCCTTCTGACTGGCCTGTATACATGTATGCATGCATATGTAAGCATTTATTTATCTCTAAGCATTTCTGTTCTTAGTTTTGGGTACTTACTGCTATCCACATGTATTAATTCTTAGAAACACTTTTTAAAATCCAAATTTTCAGAAAAATACATGCAAACTTTTCTTTTTATAAACAAATATTAAAGTTGTGGCAGATTTACTTATCAGTCTTCATTTGTTATTTCTTAGTAGCCAGATTTTGCATCCCCACCCTTGTGATAGCTTCATGGTGAACAGAATATCCTTTTCCATTCAATTATTGTAGAGTGTGGCCGCAAGACTTGTTTTGGCCCATGGGCTGTTAGTGGGTCTGAAACAAGCAGAGTGTTGAAGAGTAGTTAAGTCATATGGCTTGGTTTTCTCTCTTCTATTAATGTCACTGCCAAGAAAAGAACATATTCCGGGTAGCGTACGGATCTCAGAAGAATGAGAGGCCCATGGAGCAAACGAAACGTATTCCACAGTTTAAATACAAGCCTTCTTGAGCTTATCTGAAGTCAGCTGAGTCTCAGCAGATCTTGAGTCAGATGAATAAGAAATAATTGCTTCCTATTGGACACTACTGAGTTTTAGAGTTGTTTGATATGCATATTATTATGAGAACAGTTGACTAATATATGCAAGTATATAAATAATTTGTTAGTATTTACTGGTTTTAAACTAATGGATCACAAAATAATTATTTCTTTATTTTTTATTATTAGTCATAACTCCCAGACTGAAGCTTAGGGCTAATGTGAATTATAAGTAAATTTCAAATCAATTCCTATTGGTTCATGTGTCTGTATTTCTTAATTTCTTTTTCTTTTTCTTTTTTTTCTCCTGCTGAACAGGACTTTCCCATATCTTATTTTTCTTAGAAAAATTCTACAAAGTAATTTTCAATGCACTATCCTTGAATCTGAGAAGTAATATATTTAGCAGAATTCAAAGAAAAAAATTTTACCTTTTTAGACTAGTGACTCATCTGGCAGTTTCTTATTCTACCGCTGATTATTTTTCAAAATAGGCTCTTATGAGTTTTAAAATCATTATTTCCAGTTCCATAGTAATCACACTAATTAGAATTTTCCAAGCAGGTATATTCTTAGAATTTATTTTAATGGTAATATAACAATCTGAAACTCATAATGTGCACTATTGCACCTTAACTATATTTATTTTGAAAACGAACACTTCAGAGCATTATCTGCTGAGAAATACTATCCTCATGATCTCAAGAACTATTAGCACGTATCTAACTTAGTACCATGAAGTGGTTTCAGCACATAGACACGAAATCAAATTCTAAGATATAATAAGAGCAAGACCACAATGTTGAAGTAGTGTTTGCAAGGTAACTTTTTAGATGCCACAATTTGAGACCTAATTATTTTTGAAGACACATACAGATTCTCAATTATAAGCCTCTCATCACATTGAAATTTTTTTTTTTATCATCCAGCAGCAGCACTTTTAATATTTTGGCGAATTACTTTTCAGTATTTTAAAATATGAATATATAATCTCTTTCATCATGGTGATTTTATTATGACATTAAATATTTTTATAAAATATAACTTTTTTTCCTGTTCTTTTTTTTTTTTTTGAAACTGGAAATCATCATTCTCAGTAAACTATTGCAAGGACAAAAAACCAAACACCGCATGTTCTCACTCATAGGTGGGAACTGAACAGTGAGAACTCATGGACACAGGAAGGGGAACATCACACTCCGGGGACTGTTGTGGGGTGGGGGGAGAGGGGAGGGACAGCATTAGGAGATATACCTAATGCTAAATGACGAGTTAATGGGTGCAGCAAAACAACATGGCACATGGATACATATATAACAAACCTGCACATTGTGCACATGCACCCTAAAACCTAAAGTATAATTAAAAAAAAAAAAGCACATTGAAATTTTATTATTTCTGGTCTTTAGGATTCCTCACTGCCCTCAGTCTCTACAAACCAATCTGACTGCCATTAATTCATTTATTGTCCTATAATAATCCAATGTTAATTTATTGGAGTAATAAAGCAACTAAGTCGGACTAGATGAAAACGAGATAAAAACCACAGTAAATTGGGTTATTCTAAACAGAAAGCATTGAAATAACATGTGAATACTTCATTCTCTTATACTTAATTCATTTTACAGTTTGTTCCCCTTGCAGGAACACATACTCTGAGCTATACCTCAATACCTTGATAATGTAAGTCTTCTTTTCTCACAAGAAGTAGCATAACTATTTTTTGTGAATCCTTCTCTGGCAGCCCTACACAGACATAAAACTTTGCTGCTCTGCTTCCCTTATTGTTAGCTATTTTATTGTTTGGTAACTGTCTTTCCGTTAGATGGTGAACTCTTTGAGAACAGGGAGTATGACTCATCCTAATGTAATGTTGTGAACTTTTCCGATGCTCCAAATATATCTGTAGAGTTAAAAAACAATCACAAACAGAGATTGAAAAACAGGAATCTAGTTTATCCCTTCTTTTACACTTAATATTGAGAAAATAAACATCTTAGTTAAAAATCTTTTGTCAAGCATATGTATTGCTAAATATATTTACTCCTAGTTTGATATTAAGTTGACATAAAAATAAAAATTTGCCTTTGTTATTTGAGCACACAAATTTCTCTTATATACTTAACAGTTTTTAAAAGTACCTGGAAGACTTTACAGGTATGAGATTTTCCCCAAGTACTGAGCTATGCAATGCAATCAAAATACTATCTCTGAATGCAAGAAAATTATGTTGTCTTTAAAATAATTTCCAAATCCACAATAAGCAGTACCATTTCCCCACTTACCTATCTCTTTATAAACGTTTTAAACTGCGTATCTTGGGAACTTCTTCTTTTTGCTTGATTCTTCATGGTTTTTATGCTTTGCCCAAATCATGTTACCTTCTACTCCTCTCAGCAGTTTGAATTATTTTGACTGACAGAAATTATTTATTACTTCTTTCTAAGGAAAATTTGAGTGTTATATGCTATTAAAAAGCAGTGAACTAAAGGTGGTAAAAGACAACAAAGTTTCTACAACAATCCCTTTCTATGACAGACACCATTCAACTAATCCCACATTAAATAATTTCAGCATGCAACTACAAGAATTAAAAAGGGTAAAAATATATTGCACCGATCTTGTATCTCCACACATGTAACTGGAGATAGACTACTGAGGACATTAGCTGATAGGAGATGGAGTGATAGGATATGCTGAGTGCAAATACTTTCCAAAGCTGCAGAACTAAGTTAATAAATGTAATTTAAATTGTATTAGGCAGTTGTAAATTGTATTAGGCAGTTGTAAAGAAGCTTATTGGTTCTCTGTTCGGACTTTTTTAAAGGAAAACTAACATTTGCAAACCAACTTATGAGAAAGAACTGTCCATCCTCTTATAATCAAAAAGCTGCTAACAGATTTATATAAGGAATCACCGATCTTGCTGAAAAGTGAGCCACTTTACATACAGTGAGAACAGACGTTTCAGGGACTTATTAAATGCTTCTGAATCACTTTATATCATAGCATACAGAGTATGCTATCATCTCACACTAATCTGTGATATTTCACTTTTCAAATAATTTAATGCATTATACACAAATGATTTGAATTTCAAATGTGAGTACATGATAAAATCCAGGTGTTTAATCTTTTCAGAGAAAAAGAACAAATCAATAGTTCTCTCAGAAACTTATTTAAATGAGAGAAATGAGTGTAACAAAAAGGATTTAAGTCACATGATTTTTGAAAATTGCTAATTTCTTTATCATTGTGTTTGAGAATGACATGAATCCTTTAGCAGCCAAAATTTCAAAGAAACAGTGGTGTTGATTTTCTAATTTTGGGATTTATTTTCTTGTTCTCTCAAATAATTTTATCATATGAAAAGGAATGAGAGTTACAGATTCTAAAGGCACAAATCAAAAATTTAACATCAGAGAAAAATACAAAGTTAATTTAAACCTGAGCACTCATTAAAAAAACCTTAAATTTAATCTTAGGAGATTTAGTAGCATTACATCATAACAATTTATTAAATAAGCTTAGCTACGCAGGTATCTGGGAAGTTCTTAAAAAATGGCTCTAACTTTTGGTAACCATTTTATTATATTCAACACTGTTGAACTGCAATTTATGAGAAACTATAAGATGCCATTTTGGGTGCTCAGCTTACTGTAAGGACCGAGGTTATATGTGGGTTTTTTTTCCCAATATTATATTGAGCTGGTGTCTGCTTAAAGCTTACAAAATACTAGCCTATTAGAAATAGCCTACTAAAAATAAAATCACTTCTTTTTTCTTTGTTTCTTTCTTTCTTTCTTTCTTTCTTTCTTTCTTTCTTTCTTTCTTTTTTTTTTTTTTGATGGAGTCTTGCTCTGTTGCCCAGGCTGGAGTGAACTGGCACAATCTCGGCTCACTGCAAATTCTGCCCCCCAGGTTCAAGTGATTCTCTTGCCTCAGCCTCCCAAGTAGCTAGGATTACAGGCACCCGCCACCACACCCTGCTAATTTTTGTGTTTTTAGTAGAGACAGCATTTCACCATGTTGGCCAGGCTGGTCTCAAACTCCTGACCTCAGGTGATCCACCTGCCTCAGCCTCCCAGAGGGCTGGGATTACAGGCGTGAGCCACCATACCTGGCCAGAAATAAAATCACTTCTTAAAATAAATTGATTTACTCTATTTTTGTTTAAAACTTGGTTAAATCTTTATGAACTCACTGATGGAGCTGGCCACCTGTCATGATCACTCTTATGAAACTGACATGAAAGTCTTGCTAACAATAAGTCATAGCTCTAGAAGAATTATGTACTCCAATTAATTACCTTTTACAATTACTCTTCCATTTTCCTATTTGCCATAAAATTTTGAGGATAAGTTTTAAATTTACAGGGAATTTAGACTCCTAATTATGATTCTTCCGAATTCTTCCGTCATTCTCCTGCATTTATGAAGTGTATGGGAGTTGGCTTCTGGGGAATGCTAACTTTGGACTCACACATTACTCTTTGCTGACCTAGTCTGAACATCCCAGTCCTCTCCTGTCACTGCTGAGACCTTTAGGAAGCTGTGTTAGTCTTGTGGCCCTCACCATCAGCCAGCTCTTTCACGCTTCCAGGAAACTGGCTAAAGCCCAGGAAGGGACCAGCTATCTTCTCCGGAATTGAAACACATGGACTACTTGCACATATGCCAGATCTTGAGATGCATGTCCCAAGTCTTAAAAAATGTTTGTGTGATTCAAACTACATTCATTTCTACAAGGCTTGAAACAGAAATTTTAACTTAAACTATATACTTGGCTGTCAGCTTACCGAAGCCCCTTCTGGTTGGCTGGGAAGTCATATGCATAAGCCTAGTACACATATCATTCCTGTTGCTTCCCTGGTGTGGGCTGAACTTGCCTGTGTCCTTACATTTGTCTGACATCTTGGTCTTGACTTTGTGTGATAGTGTCATATTCTATTTATAAAAGATTTGTCCCTTGATTATAATAGCCCTTACATTGGATAAGATGTTTTACTTCCTTCTTGCCTTCTCCTATTCATAAATCTTCATAACTCCCTAAGTAACAGCAGTAACCACATGGCACAGATGTTTGGGAATCATTCTAATTTCCACTGTATGTCCTGTTATCAGGCAAGGTGATAAAAAATGTATGCCTACGTTTGATTTAGAAAACATAATGTCTAAATTTGGTTATAATCTACTACAATATTCCTTGTAGGAAATGAAAAGAACTTCATCCTAGCCCCATTCTGAATGTTACTTATCTCAAATTAGAGTATCTTAAGGAAATATTAAATATTTGCTAGTAAAGATGTACACATTCAAATATCCATGCATATAAAACATTTTCCAAAATCAAAATTAAATACTTTTTATCTTTCATAGAAATCTGTACATAGCATATTTTTCAATTTTTAGATAGGATTTTTGAATGTGTAAGAGATAATTCAATGCAACATATAAGCTTCTTAAAGTTAAAACCAAGAAATAGACTATTATTTGGGTTAGTCATAGGACAAATATGACTAGAAAGATCTGGGTACTTGCTTTCCTTATTTTCTGATTCCTATCAGTTCTTCTTCTCACTCAAATCTGTTTTCTGCTTCCATCACTTTACCGACGTTCCTTTTCTTAAAATCACCAGTGAATTAGTTTGCCAGTGCTGCCATAACAAAGTACCACAGACTGGGTGGCTTAAACAACATAAATTTATTTTCTCACAGGAGGTTATAAGTCTGAGATCAAGATGCCAGCAGAGTTGACACTTTCTGAAGCCTCTTTTCCTGGCTGTAGGTGGCCATCTTCCTGTCTTCACATGGTCTTTCTTCTATGTATGTTTGTGCCCTAATTTTCTCTTTCTATAAGGACACCAGTCAAATTGGATTAGCCTAATGAGAGTGTTTTAACTTAATTGTCCATTTAAAGATCATTATCTCCAAATACAGTCACATTCTGAGATATTGTAAGTTAGGAGTTCAACATCTGAATTTTTTAGAGTGACACGGTTCAGCCTATTACAACCAGCAACTTTCATTTTATAAGTCAAATATTTATACTGATATGTTTTAATAACCTTTGTTTTTATTTTCTGTGTTACCATATCATCAGACATTTTGAACATCTTCCATTTTATGTTTGATCTCTCATCTTGACTGCTTTCTGAGCAAAACTTCTGCACAGTTGAGAATCTCTTCCTTCTTAAAACACTGTCTTCACTTGGTTCAATGAAATACAGCAAGCCTTTCTTGGTTCTCCTTCCATCCCCTTGACAGCTACTTCTGAGTCTTTGTTGATAACTTCTCTTGTAATTGACAAATTTTGATGATTGTAAGGACTAAGTAGTAGGCCCTTCTTCTTTTTTTTTTTCTTTCTATACTGGGAAACCCAAACTCAACAACTTTCAGGTCCTGGGCGTGTAATATAAAAGTATGAAGCAACCAGGAGATTATAGATAGAGTTGTCTGGACCGTGGCATTGAGGAAGTCAAGCTCTGCTTAGAGGTATTGAAAGATGTAAAGTCTCCCGGGCAATCAATAAATATCTGTACTTTTGTTTCAAACTATTCGTCTGTTTTACATTCTCTCCCTAGACAAAGGTCCACCACACACAAGTAATTACTAAGCCCTAATCATCTGCCTCCTAATTTTCTTAGTTCTCTCTACTTCTTCCAACCCTCTCTTGCCACTTTAATCTAGGCTTTTTTCTCATGGCTAGCTGAAATTCCCTATTAGCTGATCCTCTAAAACTTGCCCATTTCCAAGATTCACAGTAATTAATCTTCTAAAAGTCTGAATGAGAACAAATCACATCCTTGTTTAATATCTCCTACCAGCTAGACATTAACCTTAAATGAATGAACAAGGTTTTATCATGTCTTATGTGGTTCAAACGGCCCATGTATATGTATGTGGGCTCATATATATATATATATATATATATATATATATATATGCCATATGTATTTTTTTTTTAACTAATCCACCTTCATCTTTTGCCACTACTCTCCTAGTTATCTTCCTCTTGTGATGGGCTTCTCTCAGTTCTATGAAGAACCCAAGTTCTTTTTTACCTTAGTGTTTTCCCACATACTATTTCCTTTTCCTGGAACTTTCTCCTACAGAGGTAACATGACCAGTTTCTCATCCTTCAGGTCTAGAAAGAGCTCCCAAAACTCCATTATGGGAATTTTTGAGCTTTATGGAAAGGATTCTTTCTTTCATTCCTGGAATTATGCAAAATAAGATCAATGATCTTCAGTGGCAAAATCATGGACACAATGGATCCTATCTGGAAGTGAGATACTTAACATTGATGTCAAATTTCTCTAGAAACTGATACTAGAACTTTCAGCCAGATTAGTCAATGCTCTTGCTTAAGCTAATTTGTATTTACTGTTACTTGTAACTGAAAGAGTCCTGAGTGATATACCTGTTTAAAGAACAAACAGCTAATAGGAGCAAACAACTAATCTTTTGCAGAAACCATTTTAATTTTCTTATTTGCAAAAAACATTTAAGCATGGTGTTCCAGAAAGATTATGGACACAGATACTTCTGTAATGTTGAATGCTTGTACAGAATATGTGGCCTTAAGAAAATTGCTAGAACCTACTGGCTTTTAGATTTCTCACTTGAAAAATGGGAATAATGGGAATTACAAAATGTATTTCACATGATTGCCTGGGTATTTACATGAAAGACATGAAAATCATAACTATAGCTCTTTAAAGATGAATTACAAGGAAGAATTATTAGCCCTTGGATTAGTGAGCTTGAAAAAAGCCATACATAGTAAGGAATCTATGTTAGTGAAATCTTAGGCATTATCATATAACTCATATGTGATCTTATTCACCAATGATCTTATTCACCAGCGCACACTTAGAGCAAGGTAGTTCATTTGCACTATATTGTTAGTGAAATCTTAGACATTGTCACATAACTATGAGAAGCATATTATCAAATAAGGGGGCTAACCAAACCTTGTTCATCACCAAATGGTTTGTAGAGTAAAAAACAGTTCTTCACAGCTTCTAGAAACACTACAGCAACCTACATCCTGACTGGTTGAAGGACTGAGGCTTGATAAGGGGGAGTCTCATGGTTTCAGGTTAAAGGCAAAAATGCCCAGTCATCTTATCTAATAGCTTGAGTTTAAAGCAAGGTAGCTCACTTTGTTTGTAGTAGGGAGCAAGGGAGAGACTCAAGATGCAAGAGAGATGGTGGTTATTTGAGAGAGCAAAATGCTAGAGCAGTGTTTTATATAATTCTTTATCTTTGAGACCTGTTGCTCAAATAGATAGAATATAAGAAGCTGGGGAAGACCAAGTAGCTCTGGGTAAAGAGAGACTTAGAAGCAAGGGCCCAGTCATGAGCATTCAGGAGCACTATTGGAGCCCTTGGAAGGAGCAGAAAGGGATGGCAATACTCCTAAACAAGAAGAAAGAATATTTATTTTCCTGAGACAAGATGAAAGAAAAAGAGGTGTGTGAGATGAGAGAGCAAAATAACAGGTAAGCTTCAATATATTCCCGCTGATACAATTTGGCTCTGTGTCCCCATCCAAATATCATCTCTAATGGTAATCCCCACATGTCAGGGGAGGGGCCTTGTGGGACGTGACTGGATCATGGGTGTGGATTTCCCCCTTGCTGTTCTCATGATAGTGAGTTCTCATGTAATCTGATAATTTGAAAGTGTGTGGCACATTCCCCTCCCTCTTGCTCCACCCTTGTTTCCTCTTCACTTTCTGCCATTGACAGCAGTGGGTGAGGGACATCAGCTGCAGTGGGTGAGGCAAGGCCGGGGCTGCACACTCTGCAGAGCCAGCAGGAGCTGGGAACTGGCGGGAGCCCTGCCCCCTTCTGCACTCCCAGGGCGCAGCTGCAGAACCAGGGCACCCTGTGCTCTCAGGGGCCTGGGAAGTCCTCCTTCCCCCGCAGGCTCGGAAATGCCTGCTCCTGCTGCCTGGCCTCTCCCCACTCCTGGTGCCCACTCTGATTTGGGAGCAAAGTTGAAGCTGAGCCCAGGCACTGTTGCAACCTGGCCAGGTGTGTGCATGCTCGGGGCAATGCCAACACAGCAGCCCCCTGTCACCTTGGTCCCCTCTGGACTTTGGGCACCAGTGAGCATGGGAGGGAGGCCAAGGGGGTTGAGGGTGGCTTGGCATAGCCTTACAGGCACCCCTTAGCATGAGCAGCCTGGGCGCCGTGGATGGCATGTTGATGGTGGCAGGCAGGCTTCTGGGTGGGAAGGGGTGAGTCCCTGGTGAAACCCCACTTTCAAGCCTGGGGGCCAGCCTCCAGTTATGGGTGGAGTCCCCGGCCTGGAGTGAGAACTTACGGTGCTTTCTCCAGGCCCTCCCAAGGCTATCTATGGACCAATCAGCATGGACTTCCTCCCTTTGGAACCCATGAAAACCCCAGACTCAGCCAGACTTGGACAGACTTAGGACTATCAGCTGCGGGAAGGAGCTACCCACTGCAGTCTCCTCTCTGCGGAGAAACTGGACACTTGTCAGGATGACCTGCATGTGGAACTGCAGGTCTCCTGGGAACTGTTCTGCAGCTCAATGAAGCTCCGCTTCACCTTGCTCACCCTCCAGTTGTCCACATACCTAATTTTAGGATGCGGGACAAGAACTCAGGACCCACTGAATGGTGGGACTAAAAGAGCTGTGACACAAACAGTACTAAAACATGCCACCCCACTCGCCATGTTGCAGGTAATGATGTTACTGGGGGTCCTTGCTCCCAGAGCTCCCAAGATGGTGGTGGTCCACTTCCAAAATGGCGGTGGGCCACTTCCAAGATGGTGGCAAGCCTGTGTTTTCTGACCTGGAGTTCATTGGCCTCAGGGAATCCAAGGAATGGAATCTTAGGCCATGCCATGAGTGTTATAGCTCTATTAGAAGTCGTGGGTCATGGAAGAGAACCATGGAACCCAGTGACTAGTGTTCAGCTCGATTAGGACAAACCCAGGCACTTAGTCGTGCAGGAACAATAGCAAGCCTTTAGCCCGATCAGGAGCGGCAATGGGCGCCTTGCTGGATCAGGAGCACAGTGGACACCCTGCTGGATCCGGAGGGATGGAAGTCAGCGGCGGGTCTGTGAGGGCGGCAAAACAGCAGTGGTGGATGGCGAGTGAAAGCTCATCTCGAGCCGTAACAAACACTGACCAGAAGAGTGAAGTTGCAAGATTTAATAGAGTGAAATAGATGAAAACAGAGCTCCCATACAAGGGGAGGGGACCCAAAGGGGGTTGCCATTGCCGGCTCGAATGCCTGGGTGTATATCCCGATCCTTGTCCCTCCCGCTGTGCTCTCAGGCAATAGATGATTGGCTATTTCTTTACCTCCTGTTTTTGCCTAATCAGCATTTTAGTGAGCTCTCTGATTGGTTGGGTGTGAGCTAAGTTGCAAGCCCTGTGTTTAAAGGTGGACGCGGTCACCTTCCCACCTAGGCTTAGGGATTCTTAGTAGGCCTAGGAAATCCAGCTAGTCCTGTGTCTCAATGAGAAAGAGAGAAGAGCTGCAGTTCTTTCAGGATCCCAGACCTAGGCGCCCTCTGAGCCAGGGCAGTGACACCCGCTTTGGGGATCTGCGGTTCCTGGTGTTTCCAAGGGTCCAGGTGCCCCGAGTTCCATGGTGCTCACAGTGAAAGCTGCTTGTGGTATGCCTGGTCCAGCCACAGCCTCACACAGAGCCGGCACCTGTGCTGGTGCCTGGAGCTCCCCACATCGCCGCAGCTGGCATGCCTGGCTGTGCGCAGTGGCCAGACCCCACGCTTGCTCACACACTCCTCACTGTTCCATGCCTGAGTCTCCCTTGGCAGGTGTGGGATCTGGGCCAGTGGCACAGCTGAGCGCAGCCTGCCAGGCCGAGTGGGTGGAATGAGCCCAGCAGGCCTGAGCAATACCTAGGCAAAGGTGCCACTGGCCACAGAATTTCCAGCTGGAAAAGCAACACCCTAAAGATTCCTTGACACCATGATTTAAGTTTCCTGAAGGCTTCCCGTCATGCTTCCTGTTAAGCCTGCAGAACTGTGAGTCAACTAAACCTCTTTTCTTCATAAATTTCACAGTCTCAGGTAGTTCTTTACAGCAGCATAAGAACGAACTATTACACCCACTAAGGGTTATATGAAATAAGGAGCAATGCTTAAACCAGATACTACCATTTGAAAGATGAATTTTAGGTATTTCCGTAGATACTTCATGGAAATATGTTTGGATGTGGGCCTTAGAATATTCTACAAAGGTGTCTGATCTGTAAGAACAGCCTTGAAGCTCTGAGAAATATCCTTTAGAAGGGGCTACATTACGTATGTTTTACATTCATTTTGGAGTCAGAAAGATTTTATTTGAATTCTGATTCAGTTCTTAGAGAATTATATAGCTTTGAGGAGGTTAATTAACATCAAATTGTTCTCACCTATGGAATGTGAATGTCTAGTGATGCCTACCTCATGGAGGTTTTGTAAGAATTCAGTCAGCCCATGCATGTAAAGAAGACAGTATGTTTCCTGCTGTGATCATTGGATGCTGATGTTAGCATAATTGGCTTGGTCACAGCTAGAGCAGTACACAGGATTCTTTTTCCCCTTCAAGCTGAAGATTTAAACTTAAATATATTTAATTTAGATGAATAATTAAAAGGAAAGTATTGGCTCTGAAGATGAGAACCAGTTCTTTAAAGTTACCCAAGAATTATATACACTTCATGATACATATTAGCTATTCATCATTTTATGAAATAGTCATTTTTTAAAAACACATGATTGACATTTCCTCCTCCCTTAAAAAAGAAACTAGCAAACATTTTCAGAGAATATTTTGCATAATGTAGGAAATCTAGTTAGCCCTGAGTTCGGTATACTTCTAAACGCTTTAGTTCTGAAGATGTATTTCACAGAACATATCATAAAATTCTTCCTGTGCTTATCTCCTCTTAGTAGAATGAAGAAAAGGGAAACAGTGGCAGCCTAAACTTGTGGATAATTCTTAGCAGAATATTTCTATGATCACATGCCCTTGGAAAAGAAGTTAAAACCCAGTATTGAATATATCCAAGGTTAGGCATTGAGTGTGGATTGTTTTAAATAGGGAGGCCACACTAGAAGGATAATATGATTTCCCATGTTACAGAAAGTGGTTCAGTCATTAGTTCTTCTCTGACTGGTTAAGAATAAAGGAGGTTTAAAAGGCAAGCACCTACTTTTGCTGTAACAACCTCAGGGTGTAGGAGCATTCAGAAAGCCTGCTTCTGGTAGGCATGACTGCAGTGGGAACCATGTCAGGTAATGGAGTGAGGACCGAACACTCTCTAGGAGTAGGAGCTCCTGTGGTGTAAAATCTTCTTATGCACAGTGTAGTAAGGCTAAGTAAGGCCCATATGTGGTCCCCTAAAACAGCCTATCAGAATCCAAGAAGGATCAAAAAATCACAAATGTCTGCAGCCATATTCATTCTTACAGCTAGAGCAGGATTTGACGTTAATTAACCTGCCCCAAATTTGATGTTAATTAACCTGCCCAAAGCTATATAATGCCCTTTTCTGGGGGTGAAAATAGGAGAAAAGATCATTGGTGCCACATCTATTAATTCCTTGTCCACAGAACCTCAGGCATTTCCTCCTCCTATTTTCCTTTATCTTTTAAAAACTGCTAGGTGTTTTTTAAACCAAGCTGAGGGTAGGAATTACTTGAATGAGGTAGTCTAGAGACTATTCTATATAATGTTTTGTTCAGCAAAGTCAATAGATCTGAACCAGGAATTTTGAGTCATGGTCAAAGCTTGGAGTTCAGAAAATAAATTCTTATCTTTTGTCAGGAATATTTTCTAGAACCCCTGAGCTTCCAGTGAGATAATAGTTCCAAAGGACATACTAAATAAGAAAAATAGAAACAAAATACAAATCAGTGAAAACACCAAAGCCCGTATTTATTTATTGAGCAGAAAATGTATCGTTCTAGGGTTGTCATTGTGTTACCTTTTACAAACTTCATGTAATAATTTGACATATATGAAGTATTTTTACTGAGATTCATTATCCTTCCATTCTAGTTGAGAAGGAAAGAAAACTAAAACAAGAACTAAATTTCAAACTCACTGAAGTCTCTTTTAATTACAAAAGAAAGATTACATGAAAGCCCGGAGTATTTTTTTTTTCATTTGTGTCAAAGATGTGATTACTGGATTGTTTGAACAAGGTATTACAAGATATTAAACCAAGTGAAATTCTGCCCTTAGTGCACAAGCAGTACAGGTGTTTGTTTGTTTGTTTGTTTTTGAGACAGAGTCTCACTCTGTTGCCCAGGCTGGGGTGCAGTGACACCATCTCAGCTCACTGCAACCTCCGCCTCCCGGGTCCAAGTGATTCTCCTGCCTCAGTCTCCCGAATAGCTGAGACTACAGGCATGTGCCACCACACCTGGATTTTTTTTTTTTTTTTTTTTTGTATTTTTCTGGTGGAGACGGGGTTTCACCATGTGGGCCAGGCTGATCTCGAGCTCCTGACCTCAGGTGATCCACCCGCTTCAGCCTCCCAAAGTGCTGGGATTACAGGTGTGAGCCATTGTCCCCGATCACTACAGTTTTTTTTGTTGTTGTTGTTGTTGTTTTTTGCTTGTTTGTTTGTTTTGCAATAAAGACACATTGAAAGTTGACATCAGATAAAAAGTATTTTTCAAAGTCATATTAGTTTGATGGGGATTCCTCTGCCATTCCTTCATCAGCATGTGCTATCTTGTTATTAAGGACCTCAACTTTAGTTTTGTAGAATTTATATTCATTGTATTCTTGTCCTAGATGATATGACTTCTGTCCGGATAAGAACTCTAATCTTTACTCAATTATCTAGACTATCTCAAAAGAATCAAGAGGTTTTTCCTTTTTAATGAGACCATTGAAGAAGTCAAGATTTTGACATGCCTCCCACACGAATATATCTATGTGTGTGTGTGTGTGTGTGTGTGTGTGTGTGTATACATATATATATGTTTTTCTCTCTAGTAATTTGATACTTTCATAAAAATTTTGAAAGACATTGAAAGATATTTCAAAATTATATATATTTTACTGGGTTAACTTTGTTCATTTTCTAATTAGTAGAAAATCTTTAGTTTTGGCATACAGATTTAATTAAGAACCCATTAGGTCATTCATATTTAAATAGACTTGTTCCAATAACTCACATCTACTTTTTTTCCACTTACAGATTATGTTAATCAGTTCTTTCATCTAATTGCCCCCTAAAAGGGAAAACAAATTTTTTACATGTTCAACCATATGGAGAGATTTTGAAAAGGATCTATATCTATTGATGGTTTTAAACTCATATTTTTGGCTGAAGTGAATAAAAAAAACTAAAATGTTAATATAAACGTTTATCTTATAGTCATAACAAGTCCTTGAAAGATTCATTTGTTCTTTTCTTTCTGTCTTCTGTAGAACCGAAAAAGAAAAAAAAAACAACTGGTACTTTTTCTTTACTCATCACACGGTTCATGGCAGAAGCAGCTATAACAAAAATACATGAACATGAGAAAAACCTACAAATGTGTTTAATGTAAATTTTACATGATACTGCAACTTTCAGAAAAGAAGACCCTCCAAGATAGGGAAACCTGTGTATATTATGCTGAATTTGATGAATGGATAGTTGTGGAGAAAAATGATTAGAAGACAAAGGGTGTGATCTAATGGTAATAAACTAGGCAGAGGGGGAGCTTAGGAAGGCATGTTTGCTCAGATTCTTCTCAGCTTCTCTGTGTCTTCGATGATAAGGATATTTTATTTCCTTTGGAGAGAGGAAGAGGAACTCCGAAGTAAAGGCTTTATGGCCTGCTTTAGCGGAAGTTCAGAGAATTCTTTTATGGCTTGCTTCAGGAGAGAAGGGAAGGGTAAGGTGAGAGTGACGTTTCTGCTTCTGCTGCTTCCTCAAATGCCAAGGTGCCATACTTTGAGGTAGTGAGTCCTGAACCCTGTCACTTCATTATAGCCATGTTAATGTATTTTTATTTTATTCATTCATTAAAATGAATCTGATTTTACCTTCCTGATTTCTTTCAGTAACACATAAAACATATATAGTGAAGATGTTTCCAGGGATGTGGGCAGGGTTTGAGGAGAAAAGCTCAAGAAGCTTAGTGGATACAAAAGGGAAAGAAAGGAACAACTTTATTTTGTTTTTTATTTTCATAAATTTTGGGGAACAGGTGGTACTTTGTTACATAAGTTCTTTAGTGGTGATTTGTGAGGCTTTGGTTCACCCATCACCTGAGCAGTATACACTGAACCTAATTTGTAGTCTTTTATCCCTCAACCCCATCCCACCTTTTCCCTGAGTCCCCAAAGTCCATTGTATCATTCTTATGCCGTTGAATCCTCATAGCTTAGCTCCCACTTATGAGTGAGAACCTATGATGTTTGGTTTTCCATTCCTGAGTTACTTCACTTAGCATAATAGTCTCCAAACCCATCCAGGTTTCTGCAAATGCCATTAATTCATTCATGTTTATGATTGAGTAGTATTCTGTGGTATATATATGTGATACATATATATATATATATATGTGATACATATATATATATATATATATGTGATACATATATATATATATATATATGTGATACATATATATATATATATATGTGATACATATATATATATATATATATATGTGATACATATATATATATATATATATATACACATCACAGTTTCTTTATCCACTTGTTGATTGATGGACATTTGGGCTGGTTCCACGTTTTTGCAATTGTGAATTGTGCTACTGCAAACGTGCATGTGCAAGTATCTTTTTCGTATAATGACCCGTTTTCCTCTGGATAGATACCCGCTAGTGGGATTGCTGGATCAAATAGTAGATCTACTTTTAGTTCTTTAAGTAATCTCCATAATTTTTCCATGATGGTTGTACTAGTTTACATTCCCACCAGCAGTGTAGAAGTGTTCCCTTTTCACCACATCTACACCAACATCTATTATTTTTGATTATGGCCATTCTTAGACGGGTAAGTTGGTATCTCATTGTGGTTTTGATTCCCATTTCCCTGATCATTAGTGACATTGAGGATTTTTTCATATGTTTGTTGGCTGTTTGTATATCTTCTTTTGAGAATTTTCTATTAATGCCCTTAGCCCACTATTTGATGGGATTGTATTTTTCTTGCTCATTTGTTTGAGTTTCTTGTAGATTCTGGGTATTAGTCCAGAAAAAAACAACTTTAAACAGTGCTATGGTTTGACTGTCCCCTCCAAAACTCATGTTGAAATTTTATCTTGAATGTGGCCATATTGAGAGGTGGGGGCTTTAAGAGGTATTTACAACACGAAGTCTCTGTCCTTAAGAGTGGATTAATCCACTCATGGACCAATGTATTAATGGATCAATGGTTTATTACGACAAGGGAATTTGTTGCTTTCTAGGAAGAGGAAGAGAGACCTGAGCTAGCATGCTAACATGCTCAGCCCCCTTGTCATGTGATGCCCTGTGCTGCCTCATGACTTTGCAGAGAGTCCCTACCAGCAAAAAGACTCTCACCAAATGTGGTCACTAGATCTTGGACTTCTCAGCCTCCATAAATTCTTTTTCTATATAAATTATCCAGTTTCAGGTATTCTGTTATAAGCAACAGAAAACAGACTAAGACAAGTAGTATTGTTGGAGACTGTGATTATGCTTCATGGAATTCAGGAGATAAAGGTAATGAACTTGAATTATTAGGAGTTCATATTCAGTGCAATTGATCACATGTTTTTAACCAGAACCACACCATTCTTGGCTTTCTGCATAGGAAATGTGATTACAGTTTTTCCACTACTGATAATGAAGTTGGATAGATACAGCCACACTCCTTTTTGATTTTCTGTTCACTAAGTAGTGGAAATAGTTTCCTAAAGCTAGAAATTAAAAACCAAGTCCATATGCTTCAATTAACATTTCAGATGATAAAAAATATGTATAAATATAACGAAGCTTATGGATCTTAACTGATTTTAGGGGCTATTTGTTTTTTAAAAATCTCTGAAACTCAAAGCTAACCTAATGTAGCTTATGACAAGCATCTTCAAATCAATGGAAGCAGCTTCTTATCAATGGAAGATATTTCTCTTGTAATGACACAAACTTGAATAGTTTTAGCTGTAGTAGGAAGTGAAACAAAATAACAGGTTTTTTTTAGCTTGGTTTTATGTCCATCCAAGTTATCTTGATTTATATTCATATCTGTGAATTCCGTAAATGCACAAACACATAGTCTTTCGTAAATCACCACTCAATGTCTCTGAGTTGATACAATTATAAAGGAAATATTGAGTTAAGTATGATAATTAAGTTTAGAGAGCAATTTGATGATAGGTTTTATTTCTTACTTTTATTTTAGGTTTAGGTACCTGTACATTTTTACTACGTGGGTAAATTGCATGTTGCTGAGGCTTGGTGTGCAAATAATCCTTTCACCAAAGTAGGGAACATAGTACCCAATAAGAGGCCTTCCAAGCTATGCCTTCTCTCCCCTCCCCACTCAAGCAGTCCCCAGTGTCTATTATTCCCATCTTTGTGTCCATGTGTATTCAGCGTTTAGTTCTCACTTACAAATGAGAACATGTGGTATTTGGTTTTCTGTTCCTGCATTAGTTTGCTTAGGATAATGGCCTCCAGCTGCATTCATGTTGCTGCAAAGAACATTATTTCATTCTTTCTATGGCTGTGTAATATTCTATTGTGTATATGTGCCACATTTTCTTTATTCAATTTACCATTAATGGGCATCTTGATTGATTCCAGGTCTTTGCTATTGTGAATAGCACTGCGATTAACGTACACGTGTGTGTGTCTTTTTGGTGGAATGATTTATTTTCCATTGGGTATATACCCACTAGTGGGATTGCTGGGTAGAATGATAGTTCTGGTTTTTTGAATTATCTTGACACTGCTTTCCAGTTTCTGAACTAATTTACATTCCCACTAGCAGTGTATAAGTGTTCCCTTTTCTCTTCAACCTCTCCAGCATCTGTTGTTTTTTGATTTTTTAATAATAGTCATTCTGACTGGTGTGAGATGGTATCTTATTGTGGCTTTGATTTGCATTTCTCTAATGATTAGTAATGATGAACATTTTTTCATATGTTTGTTGACCACATGTATGTCTTCTTTTGAGAAGTGTCTGTTCATGTCTTTTGTCCATTCAATAATGGGTTTTATGTAGTGTATTTTTAAATTTTTATTTTCAGGACAAGGTCTCACTCTGTCACCAGGCTGGAGTGCTGTGGCATGATTGCAGCTCACTGCAGCCTCGACCTCCCAGGATCAAGCAATCCTCCTGCCTCAGCCTCCCAAATAGCTGGGACTATAAGTATGCATCACCATGCCTAATTTTTTTATTTTTATTTTCTGTGAGATGAGGTCTCACGATGTTGCCCAATTTAGGGGTTTTATGTAGTTTTGAGCAATCCCAAATAACACCAGAAGCAAACACATTGTATAGAGACAAAAAATAAATAAAAGCACATAAAAACCTAGTCGCATTATTCCCATGGATTTATGTTTGTTGAAATATAAATAATACCAAGAGGAAGCTCTTAGATATAAAATGTTTTCAAAATTTTTTTCTTTTACAAAATCAACTGGATTCCTTTTTCTTAATTAAACTGCTAGCAAGAGCAAATTTAAATGAAAGTCTTCTTCATATGAGTGTCATACTGATAGCAAGGAATAACAGATATATATATTTATTTTTAAATTGATGTATTATAATTGTACATATTTATGGGATACAATTTGATGTTTTGATACATATTTTTGTTGTATAACAATCCAGTTAGGGTACTTAGTGTATCCGTCACCTCATGCATTTATCATTTCTTTGGGGTGAGAACTTCCAAAAGCCTCTCTTCTAGCTATTTTGTAATATACAATATTTTAGTGTTAACCATAGTCACCCTACTGTGCATTTGAACACCGTAATATATTCCTTCTATCCAATTGTAACTTTGTACCAGTTGACCAACTTTTCACCATCCTTTCTTTTTCTAATATGGAATAGAATATTTGCTGAACTCTGTCTTTTATGTTACGCACTTTAATACTCAAAACACCTGGGATTGCTATTAGACCAATTTTAACTGAGAAAAAAAGTCTCAGTGAAGTAAGGTGACATATCTAAGCAGGCTGGGATTTCAAACTAAAGCTTATCTCATTGCAATCCTTGATATTTCCACATCACAAGGACAGAAGGTTTATGTGTGACATGTCATATGATAGAGCTTTCTGCCTTTGATAGATATGGATACATTTTTTTTAAAGAAACTAAACTTACATAGCAGTCCTGCATTTCTTATATTATAATCCAGTGGATTTTTTAAAACACAAAAATATTGAGATGACACACTGGGTAGAAGTGCCTGTCTTTCTACCTGCTACAACAAGTACTTCAAAATAAAAGAAATTTTTATAAAGAATAAGTCTATAACCACATGGAAAGCAATACACAATACCATCAATGGATCTGACATTGAAGAAGTCATACGGAATACATGTGTAGCACTCTTAGAGGTGGAAGCTGTGTGGGAAATCTCCAGGGTAAGATGTTTTATGTATATATGGAGGGGAAGGGAAGTCAAAGCACAGCTATCACTTAGTGTCAGGGGACCACCTTGGGATAGCTAAATGTATTGCCCCCACCTGTTTGCCTATATGTGAAACAGTGGCAGGAGAACTGAGGATAATAATTGGGCTGAGAGATCGAGTAAAGCACCAGGTAGGTGATGAAATCCAGGAAGAATTGGGAGATTTTATACACAGAAAGCAACAGTAGACAAACCTTGTCTATCAGCTTATTCCTCTCACTTCAGTCTCAAATCACCAGATAGTGGTCAAAGAAAACTGAATCAGTATTCACTATTGAATAAATAGAGAATTTCAAACAACACGATGAGTGAAGAATTAGGAAGCAACAAACGTGAATAAAACTGATATCAAAGATGAAGCAATACACTCAAAATATAGAAGAATATATATTGAAGGAACAAACAATGAATCTTACATATACATATCTATGTTGTATAATGATCCAGTCAGAGTAAAATGTTAACATCTTTAAAAAGATAATATACAAGTGTAACCTTTAAACAAAAACAGATTTGGTATTTTGGTATAGGGATCCTTAACCCCCAGGCCACGGACCAGTACCAGTCCCTGGAACCGAGCCACACAGCAGGAGGTGAGGATGGCGAGTGAGCATTACTGCCTGTGCTCCACCTCCTGTCAGATCAGCAGCAGCATTAGATTCTTATAGGAGTGCAAACCCTGTTGTGAACTGTGCATGTGAGGGATCTAGGTTGCCTGCTCCTTATGATAATCTAATGCCTGATGATCTGAGGTGGAATAGTTTCAGCCCGAAATCAACTCCCTAGCCCTCGTATGAGAAAAAAATTGTCTTCCATGAAACTGGTCCGTCCCTGGTGCCAAAAAGGTTGGGGATCGCTGTTAGTACAGACATGACCAATGTAAAGAAAAAAAAATCAGTAAATAGTATGAATACCTAAATAGACAGAACTTAAGAGTAATGCATGGAGATGAAATAATGAACCAAGTGAAAAAATTTTCAAGAACGTTATTCAAAAGTGTGAAAAGAATATATAAAAACAACAAAAATGAGGCATTGAGGGAAAACCAGGTCCCTAAGAAGTGAAAATACAGAATGGAGAGAATGAAACAAAATACATATTAAAAGAAACTTTCTCAGAGTAGAAGAAATATACTTTTCTTTAAATTGACATCAAAGACTTAATGGGCAAAATGGAAAAGATCAGTAGCAAAGCAGGTTAAAATGTTCGAAAATTAAGGAGAAAGTTGTAAAAGCATCTAGAAATAAAACTTTACAAAATTGTAACAGATTGACCACAGAGTCATTTAGAATAAAGCTATTACCACATATATCACCATCAGGGTTGGAATGTGGTGAGTGTGGCAGCACATCTTCAAAGTTCTGAGGAAAATGTACTTTGAGCATATTCAAATATATCATATTCAGAATAAATAAAATGTCAGAGGCTGAATCTGAAGTAGCTAGGGTAATATTAATTTCAAATAAAATAGAGTGCATGGTGACATGCTTTAAAGGCAGCAAGGAGAAATAGTACCTGGAAAATGTGATCATAGAGAAAATTTCAGCAGATATTCAAGAGCAGCAAACAGAAATAAACAAACTACTTCTTGCAAAAGCAAACAGCAGATAATCCTTTGGTGGGTCTGATTAAGGAAAGCAAAAGAGGAATTAGGAATGAAAACAAGGCATATATCTTTCAGAGACTGATTTTAAAAAAAAATATTATACAAGGATGAAAATGAAACAACTTCAGATCAATATCCTTAAAGAATGTAGAGGTAACAATAAGAAGAAAATACCAGAAAATGAAATCTAGCATTATATAAAAGAGGATAATGTAACATAACCAAATGAGGTGTATCACAAAAATGTAACAGTGGTTTAACAATCGTGAATTACTCTAATTCTGCACCTAAAGAGAATAAAGGAGAAAACGATCATACAATCATTTCAATGACTTTAGAAAAATTATTTGATAAAATTCAATACTCATTTATTTTTAAAAATCCAGAAAACTGAGATTAGAAGAAAAATTTATCAATCTAGCAAAGATTATGCATAAAATATCTGCCATCTCTATCATGTTTATTGGTAAAATAATTGTCTTTCTCCTTAAGAAGGACAAGGCAAAAATCTCCATGTTTGCCACCACTATTGAAAATACTGCTAGTAAAACAGTATAGTAAATGAAATAAAATGTATGTAGTTGGAAAGGAAAAAATCAATCTCTCATTATTTACAGATGATATAATTGTATATGTAGAAAATACAAAGCAATCTACAATTAAGACGTTAATTTAGAAATATGACAAGATACACAGTCAAAATACAGATAATTGGAAATGTAATTTAAAAATACCTATTATAAGATTTTAACAAACATAAAATACATAAGAATTTAATGAAAGACATGTATAAACTCTGTACCTAACATATATGACCTCAGTGAAGGAAATAAATAAGGCTTAAGTAAATGGAAATTGTGCTGAATGTATTTTATTACTTTCTTTATTCTTGATGTTCTAGCATTTGGAGTTTTGATCCTGCAAAGTCTGCCCCTCCCAGGGCTAGCTAATTTCTACAGGTAGCAAAGACTCCCTTGCAAGCATGCCTTTGATATACATGCAAAGCGCTCCAGAGCCTGTATCTTCAACTGTCTCCTTTATGAAACTTTCATATACCAAGTCAATATTCCCCTGCCCTAAATCATCCTAGGGCCAGGTATTGAACAACTAAGAATCACCCCTGTAACCCAGAGCCTACCAAAATTATTCAATCCTAAACTTACTGAGTGTACCAATTCTAGCACACCAAGTTCTGGCTCAGCAAAATTGACTGGAAAAGTACACAGAGTTCCCATATAACTCTTGTCCCCACACATGTCACAACCTTCCCTGCTATCAAGATCCCACATCACAATAGTACTACATTTGTCATAATTGATGAACTTACATTGACACATCATTATCACCATAATTTACCTTAGCATTTACTCTTGCTATTGTACAATCTATGGGTTTTGACAAATATATGACACACATCCACTATTGTAATATTATATAGAATGGTTTCACAGCCTTATAAATTCTCTGTGCTCAATCTGTTAATTCCTTCTTTCCTTCTAATTGCTGGTAGCCACTAATATTTTCAGTCTCCATAGTTTTACCTTTTTCAAAATGTCATATAATTGGACAGTAAACAGCCATTTCATTTTGGCTTCTTTTACTTAGTAACAGGCATTTAAGTCTTCTCCATGTCTTCTCATGAATTGGTAGCTCATTTCTTTTTAGTTATGAATAATATTCTATTGGATGTACCACAGTGTATTCATTCACCTGCTGAAGGACATCTTGGTAACTTCCAAGATTTGGCAATTATGAATACAGCTGCTATAAACATTGTGTTTTTGTATAGACATAGATTTTCAATTCATTTGAGTAAATACCAAGAAGCACAATGGCTGGATTATAAAGTAAGAATATATTTAGCTTTTTAAGAAACTGCCAAACTGTTTTCCCAAGTGGCTGTATCATTTTTGCATTACCACCACCAATGAATGAGAGTTCCTGCTGCTCTACATTCCCTTCGGCTATGGCTGTTGTTTGTGTTTTGGATTTTGGCCTTGTCGTTCTAATAGGCGCATAGTGTATCTCATCATTGTTTTAATTTGCAAATTCCTAATGATCTATGATGTTAAGCATCTTTTCATATGCTCACTCAATATCTGTATATCTTCTTTGGTTAGGTATTTGTTCAGAACTTTTGCCCATTTTTTTCTTTTTTTTATTATACTTTAAGTTCTAGGGTACATGTGCACAATGTGCAGGTTTGTTACATATGTATACATGTGCCATGTTGGTGTGCTGTACCCATTAACTCGTCATTTACATTAGGTATATCTCCTAATGCTGTCCCTCCCCCCTCCCCCCACCCCACAACAGGCTCCAGTGTGTGATGTTTCCCTTCCTGTGTCCAAGTGTTCTCATTGTTCAATTCCCACCTATGAGTGAGAATATGCAGTGTTTGGTTTTTTGTCCTTGTGATAGTTTGCTGAGAATGATGGTTTCCAGCTTCATCCATGTCCCTACAAAGGACATGAACTCATCCTTTTTATGGCTGCATAGTATTCCATGGTGTATATGTGCCACATTTTCTTAATCCAGTCTATCATTGATGGACATTTGTGTTGATTCCAAGTCTTTGCTATTGTGAATAGTGCCGCAGTGAACATACGTGTGCATGTGTCATTATAGCAGCATGATTTATAATCCTTTGGGTATATACCCAGTAATGGGATGGCTGGGTCAAATGGTATTTCTAGTTCTAGATCCCTGAGGAATTGACACACTGTCTTCCACAGTGGTTGAACTAGTTTACACTCCCACCAACAGTGTAAAAGTGTTCCTATTTCTCCACATCCTCTCCAGCACCTGTTGTTTCCTGACTTTTTAATGATTGCCATTCTAACAGGTGTGAGATGGTATCTCATTGTGGTTTTGATTTGCATTTCTTTGGTGGCCAGTGATGATGAGCATTTTTTCATGTGTCTATTGGCTGCATAAATGTCTTCTTTTGAGAAGTGTCTGTTCATATCCTTTGCCCAGTTGTTGATGGGGTTGTTTTTTTCTTGTAAATTTGTTTGAGTTCTTTGTAGATTCTGGATATTAGCCCTTTGTCAGATGAGTAGATTGCAAAAATTTTCTCCCATTCTGTAGGTTGCCGGTTCACTCTGGTAGTTTCTTTTGCTGTGCAGAAGCTCTTTGGTTTAATTAGATCCCGTTTGTCAATTTTGGCTTTTGTTGCCATTGCTTTTGGTGTTTTAGACATGAAGTCCTTGCCCATGCCTATATCCTGAATGTTATTGCCTAGGTTTTCTTCTAGGGTTTTTATGGTTTTAGGTCTAACATGTAAGTCTTTACTCCATCTTGAATTAATTTTTGTATAAGGTGTAAGGAAGGGATCCAGTTTCAGCTTTCTACATGTGGCTAGCCAGTTTTCCCAGCACCATTTATTAAATAGGGAATCCTTTCCCCATTGCTTGTTTTTGTCAGGTTTGTCAAAGATCAGGTGGTTGTAGATGTGTGGTATTATTTCTGAGGGCTCTGTTCTGTTCCATTGATCTATATCTCTGTTTTGGTACCAGTACCATGCTGTTTTGGTTACTGTGGCTTTGTTGTATAGTTTGAAGTCAGGTAGCATGATGCCTCCAGCTTTGTTCTTTTGGCTTAGGATTGTCTTGGCGATGCGGGCTCTTTTTTGGTTCCATATAAACTTTAAACTAGTTTTTTCCAGTTCTGTGAAGAAAGTCATTGGTAGCTTGATGGGGATGGCATTGAATCTATAAATTACCTTGGGCAGTATGGCCATTTTCACGATATTGATTCTTCCTATCCATGAGCATGGAATGTTCTTCCATTTGTTTGTGTCCTCTTTTATTTTGTTGAGCAGTGGTTTGTAGGTCTTCTTGAAGAGGTCCTTCATATCCCTTGTAAGTTGGATTCCTAGGTATTTTATTTTCTTTGAAGCAATTGTGAATGGGAGTTCACTCATGATTTGGCTCTCTGTTTGTCTGTTATTGGTGTATAAGAATGCTTGTGATTTTTGTACATTGATTTTATATCCTGAGACTTTGCTGAAGTTGCTTATTAGCTTAAGGAGCTTTTGGGCTGAGACAATGGGGTTTTCTAAATATACAATCATGTCAATTGCAAACAGGGACAATTTAACTTCCTCTTTTCCTAATTGAATACCCTTTATTTCTTTCTCCTGCCTGATTGCCCTGGCCAGAACTTCCAACACTATGTTGAATAGGAGTTGTGAGAGAGGGCATCCCTGTCTTGTGCCAGTTTTCAAAGGGAATGCTTTCAGTGTTTGCCCATTCAGTGTGATATTGGCTGTGGGTTTGTCAAAAATAGCTCTTATTATTTTGAGATATGTCCCATCAATACCTAATTTATTGAGAGTTTTTAGCATGAAGTGCTGTTGAATTTTGTCAAAGGCCTTTTCTGCATCTATTGAGATAATCATGTGGTTTTTGTCATTGGTTCTGTTTATATGCTGGATTATGTTTATTGACTTGTGTATGTTGAACCAGCCTTGCATCCCAGGGATGAAGCCCACTTGATCGTGGTGGATAAGCTTTTTGATTTGCTGCTGGATTTGGTTTGCCCATATTTTATTATTTTATTGAGGATTTTTGCATCGATGTTCTTCAGGGATATTGGTCTAAAATTCTTTTTTTGTTGTTGTGTGTCTGCCAGGCTTTGGTATCAGGATGATGCTGGCCTCATAAAATGAGTTAGGGAGGATTCCCTCTTTTTCTATTGATTGTAATAGTTTCAGAAGGAATGATACCAGCTCCTCCTTGTACCTCTGGTAGAATTTGCCTGTGAATCCGTCTGGTCTTGGACTTCTTTTGGTTGGTAGGTTATTAATTATTGCCTCAATTTCAGAGCCTGTTATTGGTCTATTCAGGGATTCAACTTCTTCCTGGTTTAGTCTTGGGAGGGTGTATGTGTCAAGGAATTTAGACATTTCTTCTAGATTTTCTGGTTTATTTCATAGCGGTGTTTATAGCATTCTCTGATGGTGGTTTGTATTTCTGTGGGATCAGTGGTGATATCCCCTTTATCATTTTTTATTGTGTCTATTTGATTCTTCTCTCTTTTCTTCATTATTAGTCTTGCTTGCGGTCTATCAATTTTGTTGATCTTTTAAAAAAAAGCAGCTCTGTATTCATTGATTTTTTTTGAAGGGTGTTTTGTGTCTCTATCTCCATCAGTTCTGCTCTGATCTTAGTTATTTCTTGCCTTTTGCTAGCTTTTGAATGTGTTTGCTCTTGCTTCTCTAGTTCTTCTAATTGTGATGTTAGGGTTTCAGTTTTAGACCTTTCCTGCTTTCTCTTGTACGTCTGATTGGTGTACCTGAAAGTGATGGGGAGAATGGAAGCAAGTTAGAATACACTCTGCAGGATATTATCCAGGAGAACTTCCCCAACCTAGCAAGACAGGCCAACATTCAAATTCAGGAAATACAGAGAACGCCACAAAGATAGTCCTCAAGAAGAGAAATTCCAAGAGACATAATTGTCAGATTCACCGAAGTTGAAATAAAGGAAAAAATGTTAAGGGCAGCTAGAGAGAAAGGTTGTGTTACCCGCAAAGGGAAGCCCATCAGACTAATAGCAGATCTCTTGGCAGAAACTCTACAAGCCAGAAGAGAGTGGGAGCCAATATTCAACATTCTTAAAGAAATAATTTTCAACCCAGAATTTCATATCCAGCAAAGTAAGCTTCATAAGGAAAGGAGAAATAAAATCCTTTACAGACAAGCAAATGCTGAGAGATTTAGTGTTCCTGAAGGAAGCACTAAACATGGAAAGGAACAACCGGTACCAGCCACTGCAAAAACATGCCAAATTGTAAAGACCATTGATGCTAGGAGGAAACTGCATCGACGAATGAGCAAAAATAACCAGCCAACATCATAATGACAGGATGAAATTCACACATAACAATTTTAACCTTAAATGTAAATGGGCTAAATGCTCCAATTAAAAGACACAGACTGGCAAATTGGTTAAAGAGTCAAGACCCATCAGTGTGCTGTATTCAGGAGACCCATCTCATGTGCAGAGACACACATAGGCTCAAAATAAAGGGATGGAGGAAGATCTACCAAGCAAATGGAAAACAAAAAAAGGCAGGGGTTGCAATCCTATTCTCTGATAAAACAGACTTTCAACCAACAAAGATCAAAAGAGACAAGGCCATTACATAATGGTAAAGGGATCAACTCAACAAGAAGAGCTAACTATCCTAAATACATATGCACCCAATACAGGAGCACCCAGATTCATAAAGCAAGTCCTTAGAGACCTACAAAGAGACTTAGACTCCCACACAATAATAATGGGAGACTTTAACACTCCACTGTCAACATTAGACAGATCAACGAGACAGAAGGTTAACCAGGATATCCAGGAATTAAACTCAGCTCTGCACCAAGTGGACCTAATAGACATCTACAGAACTCTCCACCCCAAATCAACAGAATATACATTATTCTCAGCACCACATTGGACTTATTCCAAAATTGACCACATAGTTGGAAGTAAAGCAGTCCTCAGCAAATGTAAAAGAATAGAAATTATAACAAACTGTCTCTCAGACCACAGTGCAGTCAAACTAGGACTCAGGATTAAAAAGCTCACTCAAAACTGCTCAACTACATGGAAACTGAACAACCTGCTCCTGAATGACTACTGGGTACATAATAAAATGAAGGCAGAAATAAAGATGTTCTTTGAAACCAATTGAGAACAAAGACACAACATACCAGAAACACTGGGTCACATTTAATGCAGTGTGTAGAGGGAAATTTATAGCTCTTTTGCCCATTTTTAATTGGGTTGTTCATTTTCTTATTGTTAAATTTTAAGAATTCTTTGTATTTTGTATAACAGCCCTTTATCAGATGTATCTTTTGCAAGTATTTTCTCCCACTATATGGCTTATCTTCCCATTCTCATGACATTGTGTTTTGCAAAAGCAGAAGTTTTAAATTTTAATTCATTCCAATTTATCAATTGTTTCTTTCACAAATCATGCCTTTGGTGGTATATCTAAAATGTCATCACTATACCCAAGGTCATTTAGCTTTTCTTCTATGTTATCTTCTAGGAGTTTTAGAGTTTTACATTTTACGTTTAGGTCTATGATACATTTCAAGCTAACTTTTGTGAAGAATATAAGGTCTGTGTCTAGGTTCATGTTTTTGTATGTAGATGGATGTCCAGTTGTTCCAGTACCACTTATTGAAGAGACTATCTTTTCTACACTGTATTGCCTTCATTTCTTTGTCAAAAATTAACTGACTATATTTTTGTGGTCTATTTCTCAGCTGTCTATTCTGTTCCACTGATCTACTTGTCTGTTCTTTTGATAATACCACACTGTTTTGATAACTGTAGCTTTATAGTACATTTTAAAGTCAAGTAGCCAGTCTTCGAACTCTGTTCTTCTTCAATATGGAGCTGTCACCTATATGATTCTCCTTATGCAAACCTTAGAATCAATTTGTAAAAATCCACAAAATACTTGCTGGGATTTTGATTAGAGCTGCATTGAATCTATAGATTAACTAAAGAACTGATGTTCTGGCAATATTGACTTTTCCTATCTATGAACATGGGATATTCCTCCATTTATTTAGTTTTTCTTTCATGTATTTCATCAGAGTTTTGTAGTTTTTTTCAGATAAATGTTTATATATTTTGTCATATTTATACATAAGTATTTATTTTGGGGGTGCTTATGTAAACAGTAATATGTTTTTATGTTAAATTTTCACTTTTTGATTGCTGGCATATAACATTAATATTTAATATTGATTGAATTTTGAATTCTAATCTTGTATTCTGCAGCCTTTCTTTAATTACTTATTAATTCCAGGAGTTTTTTTGATCAATTCTTTCATATTTTTCTGTAGAAGATCATGACATCTATGAAGAAAGACAGTTTTATTTTTTCTTCCCAAATTGTGTATCTTTTGTTTCCTTTTTTCATCTTTTTGCATTAGCTAGGACTTCCAGTATGATGTTGAAATACAGTAGTAAGAAGGAACATTCTTGTCTGGTTCTTGAACTTAGCAAAAAGCTTTGAGTTTGTTATCAGGTATGATGTTAGCTGTAGGTTGTTTGTAGATGTTCTTTATCAAGTTAAGGAAGTTTCCCTCTATTCCTCATTTGGTGAGGTTTTTTTTAAAATTATTAATATCATAAGTGGGTACTTGATTTTATCAAATGCCTTTCTGCATTCGTTGATATAATCATGTGATTTTTCTTTATCCTATTGATGTGATAGATTACATGAATTTATTTTCAAATGTTTATTGCTTTTAAGCTAGGACATAGTTTTGATTATCTTGATACTCAAGGAATGGTTCTAAATTTGAAATAGTTTTTCCTTACATACTAACATATTTATTTAGACGTGGTATAAGATCTTAATTAGAAATTATTATGGAGTAAGAGTACTATAGTCAGACTCAAAGACATAAAAGACAAAAATTAAGGTATTAAAAATGTAATTATCTGCAGATAAATAAAGATCTTTAACTTCATCACATCAGCAAAAGTCATTTCTACCTAAGGTATCATGTTTACATGTATAGGGAACTAGAACATGGACATATATTTTAGGATCGGGGGCATTATTCTATTTACCACACTCCTATAAAGAGGTAGAATTGTTTTGATGATTTCAAGCTTTTTGCTTCTTTCAGTTGTAAAAGATTGGGAAGAATTTTATTAAATTAAGATATAAATACAATACACGAAGTAACTACTTTAAAATCATAACTAAGGCATCAATGAAAAATAACTCAGGAGAATAAAAACATAAAATGTCAGATTTTAAAATCCGCATTAAAAGTAGAATTTATTTGACTCAATCAGATTATTTATATGGAGAAGAAATTCTAAGTACTCCATTTGAAAACAAAGTAAAAAAATTGTTAAAAAATTTGATAGAGAAGATAGCTTTAGAAATCGAGGAAGAGGCATCTAATTGTATGCTTTTCCTGTAGAAGTAAAATAGTCAACAGTGACAAAATTGATACAAGGTATCATTCCTTCCTCTTTAAAATAGGTATCTTTTTTGAAATAGTATTTTGACTTCCAGGACAAGATTTTTCATGATTCTCATCCCACTTCACTGGCCACGCCTTCTGAATCTCCTTTGCTGGTAGGTATACCTGCGTTATCTGACCTCTAAATATTGGAGTTTCTTGGACATTAATCCTCTTTTTCTTTTTTCTTTTTTTTTTCACCCTTGATACTCATTTTTCAGATGATTTTTATCACTTCCATCACTTTCATAGCTAATATAACACTGATATTCTAATAACCCTAAATTCACATCTCTAACCCAGAAATCTCTCCTGGATTCCAAAGACTTCACTTGATGTCTCAAAATTTCCTGGGATAAATTTTTTATTTCCCCCATGTCCCTTAAAATGGCAATTAACCCAGTTTCTCGGGCCAGAAACTTTGAAGTCTTCCTTCACTCCTCTTTTTTTGTTTTCTACACCCCACATTCAGTCTATCAAAAAATCTTTCCAACTTTATATCTAAAACATACCACATTTTACACTACCTCTACCACTACCACTTTAGTTTAAATCACTGTCAGCTCTCCCCTGTATAATTGCAGCAGCCTACTGGATGGTCTTCCTCTGTCCACACTTTATCCCATACACTGTATTCCACACATGCAAAAGAGTGGTCCATTTAAAATATGTCTGATAATATCTGTCCTCTGCTCAAAATCCTGCAGTGTCTCCTATTTTCTCTCAAATAAAAGGCAGGATCTCCAGGCCTTCCTTGGTCTCATTCCTAGGTCTCTCTCTGAGCTCCTTTCCTGCTAATCTTCTCACTATCTTGTAACCACCCAATGGGTTCACCTTGCCCTCTGCCTAGATAGAGTTGATTTATCAAGACGGGAATTGCAATGGAGAAAGAGTAATTCACACAGAGGCAGCTGTGTGGGGGACAAGTTTTATTATTACTCAAATCAGTCTCTTCGAGCATTTGAGGACTGGAGTTTTTAAAGACAATTTGGTGGGTAGGGGCTCAGGAAGTGGGGAGTGCTGATTGGTCAGGTTGGATATGGAATCATACTGGGGTTGAAGTGAGGTTTTCTTGCTGTCTTCTCTTCCTGGGTGTGATCGCAGAACTAGTTGAGCCAGATTACCCATCTGGGTGGTGTCAGGTGATCCATCAAGTGCAGGGTCTGCAAAATGTCTCAAGCACTGATCTTAAGTTTTACAATAATGGTATTATCCCCAGGAACAATTTGGGGAGGTTCAGATACTTGTAGGGCTGTCTGATTCCTCACTGGAATTTCTAATCTTGTAGCTAATTTGTTAGTTCTACAAAGGCAGACTGGTCTCCAGGCAAGAAGGGGGCCTTTTTGGGAAACAGCTATTATCAATTTTGTTTCAGAGTCAAATCATAAACTGAATTCCTTCCTAAGGTTAGTTTGGCTTACGTCCAGTAATGAACAAGGACAGCTTAAAGTTTAGAAGCAAGATGGAGTCAGTTAGGGATGATCTCTTTCAGTGTCATAATTTCCTCAGCTATAATTTTTGCAAAGGCAGTTTCATTCTCAACTAAAACCATTCTGGCTTCCCTTTCCTTAAATGCTCTAAGTATTTGCTTCAGCTTCGAACTTGCTCATTCTTCTTCACCCCCACCTTAGTTTTCTTAATAGTTATCTAGTGGTGTTTTATCTTAATGAAACATGGGTTTGGTTTTAATTTCAACTTATAAAGTGATTGTTGAAAATGCCTTTGAAGATAACGTAAGTCACTTTTGAAAGTACATTTTACTTATATGCTGTGTTACAATAAATCCAATTCAATTTTGTCTCCAGATTGCAGGATTTCTTTTTGAGTACCAAATGAAGATGTTGGCTAAAGTTTAGAGGCTGTGTAATTAGTGGACCCACACTCCGCAGGTTTATGCTTACACTATGAGAGGCAGGACTGAGACAGATGAGAGGAACATCAAACACAAACCACCCATCTTTTGCTCTCCCTAGGTGTATGCTCAAAGAGTAGAATGTTGTGGGCTATGCTAATTTAAATTTTTCTCCCTTTCCCTAAATGAATGCTTGAATTTGAATAAATGGAATGTGTAAATGGTGCTTCTCCACTGTAACAGATCCACCTCTTTTTTGAGACCTGACAGTACACAAGCTTTCAACTTCTCTTATATCCATCTTTGCCTGAATAAGTGTGAACCATATTATTCCGGGAGACTTGTCAAGAAGAAATTTGCCTTTAGATGTTATCAAGATCTCCTTTCTCTCTGTGTCCCATTCTATAGGTTTTATCTGCTTTGTCATTTTGCTGATTGACATACACTTTTATTTGCTTCTTCAGAGTTCTACAAACTGCACAATTTCTCCTCCTTATGTCCTGAGCTGGTTACTAAGTATTGTTTTTCAGCTTCAAATCTCACACTTGTGTACTCAGCTTATATGGCTGGGCTGAAATTCTTGTTTCTTCTCTTTCCATTGGGTTGTCCATTAGGCTTTACTTGTAAGAGCAGCAAAGGTTGACCAAGAGGAGGGAAGAGGGACTTTTCTATTAGTGAAAGAGGGACTTTTCTATTAGCTATTCTGGAGTAAACACTTCTAGTAGCAACAGTTGCTTCCAATTTGTCATTTTTCCAACACTCCCTGAATGAGGCTCTTTCTTTCTTTTTCAAATTTTAAAAAAATTTCCATAGGTTTTTGGGGAATAGGCAGTGTTTGGTCACATGAATAAGTTCTTTAGTGGTGATTTCTGAGATTTTCATGCATCCATCCCCTGGGCAGTATACACTCTACCCAGTTTGTAGTCTTTTATCTCTCATCCCCCTTCCATCCTTTCCCCCGAGTTCCCCCAAAGTCCATTGTATCACTCTTATGCCTTTGCATCCTCATAGCTTAGCCCCCACTTACAGGTGAGAATATATGATATTTGGTTTTCCATTCCTGGGTTATTTCAATTAGAATAATGGTCTCCAATTCCATCCAGTGAACGAGGCTTTTTCTAATACTCAAAGACACCAGCACAAGTCTTGGCAGCTCCTCCTCAGATGTCTGGTCCTTGCTCCAGGGGCCTCACCTGCAAGCTTCTGAGTCACCAGTAGGAAGGAGCTGATTAGCATCCCTCCTTAGAGGTCTGAGTCCCAGCTATATGGTACCTCTCATCCAAGTGTGTGTGTTTTCAAATCACAAACTCTTTTGTTCCCCCCGACACAGGTGTGGACCCTGCACTGACTACTTAGTGACAACACTGGGTTTCCCTTTTGTCTTTTCTGTTCTCTAGCAATACTCAATTAACAATTTTTCGTATTAAATTCAATCTCTTAAAATAATGGCCATGTTTCTGGCATGCTGACTGGACCCTGATTGGTATGTAGTCTGTTTCTATTAAGATAGGCAGTAGTAGTTTAGCCTTGAAAAAATTTAGCATAATTTCTGGGCTTGCTTTAAAATTATTTTTTGCTTCTTTTATTTTTGCTGGTACATTGTAAGCTCCAGATCATTAAGTGCATTTTATAGACACAAAGGGAACTTTATCTGAAATACAAAAGAAAATGTGTTCATAAAGCTTCAGTGTAATTTCTAGCAATAGTTTATTGCCCTTCTTCACAGTCCATCGCATCCAACAAATTTGGAAACAAAAGATCTCTCATAATTTTGGATCTCGTAAAATTTGCAGCTTAACTGCTTGTTCTCCAATTGAGCAGAATAAACAAACTTAACCAGGATAATTTCCAAAAAGAAGACATCATAATTCATAAATAGAAGTTTTATTCCTCTAAAATTTTCAATTATTTACTTGGCTTGGGCTCTCCACAGCCATCAATTGTATAGATAAATTATGAAAACTTATTTTTAACCCAATTAGAAGTCTGAGTTTATAATTCTTTGTTCGGAAAACACAAGTCTTATCTAAAAATGAGATAAAGATTGAAAACTTATTTAAAAACGAACTTTTCAAATAATCTTTTTTAAGAAAAGGTCTGGCTCTATTGCTCAGGCTGGAGTGAGGTGGCTTGATCTTGGCTCACTCCATCCTCCATCTTCCAGGCTCAAGCCATCCTTCCACCTCAGTCTTCTGAATAGCTGGGACTACAGACACACACCCCCATGCCTGACTAATTTTTGTATTTTTTGTAGCAATGTGGTTTCTCCATATTGCCCAGGCTGGTCTCAAACTTGTGAGCGCAAGTGATCTGCCTGCCTCAGCCTCCCAAAGTACTGGGATTATAGGCATTAGCCACTGTGCTCAGCCTAAAAATTTTAAAACATTAATGTATAGTCTTCTTCGATGTGCGATAGAAGCCTAGTCTTTAACTTGTTAATTTCATGGCCCAGTGGCTTGTTACCCGTGGTGAATCCACACAGGTTGGCAGCAAACTCAACCCTTGCCTCCTCAGAGGACAGAATTTGGCCAAGGAGGAGAAGTAGGTTTAAGGCTGAGGGAAAGATGGAGATAACTTTTAGAGCATGAGTAAGAGTTTATTGAAAAGTTTTACAGTGGGAGCAAGGAAGGAAAGTAAACTTGGAAGAAGGCCCAACAGGTGACTTGAGAGATCCAAGTGCCCTGTTAAATCCTTGACTTGGGGTTTTATACATTGGCATGATTCCAGGATTTTCTTTTCTCCTCCCTCGATTCTTCCCCTGGGGTAGGGTGCTGCTGAACTGCTATGTATGCGGTGTCTGTCAGCACTTTGGAGGGTGAGTGCATGCGTCTTGCATTTACTGAGGCTGTGTGCATGCTCTCTAGGGGCGATTTTCCTTTACCAGTCGAATACCCACAGAGGAAGGTCATACATCTGCCATTTTGCCTCTTAGTGCACATGCTTGAGCCTGCTCATCGAACTCCTGAGATCTTATCAGGAAGCTGCTGATCATTAGCTCCAGGTGTTTTCTATGTATTGGGATACTGTCTTCCCCAGGCACTGGCTGCAACCAGTTATCATTTCAGAAAGACAGTGTAACAACTGCCTGACCATCACCTGATGACATTCCTTGGGGGGCCCTCTCCCTCCCCTCTCATGTCTGTCTAACTACTCTAATATGCTGATATTAGCAACTCAGGAACATCCCACTTTGTACCTCCTTTAACACTAAAGTCAATAGGCTATAATGTTACCCTTTAAGTCCTCTATGTCCTCTCATTGTCTAAACTCCCAAAATTCATTCATCCTGATGGTTAAGCTTCAACCTTCTCTAGACTTTTCCCAATGTCAAGCTTTCCAAAAACCAAAAACCAGCCTTGATTTGGTATACTCAAATTACCTCCAACTTACGTTTTGATTTTATAAAATAACTACTGAAATTGTAATTTTAATCAGTAAATACAGTGGTTCTTTAAACATTGTCATCTTATTTTACAGTCCTAAAAAAACCCAAACCCTCTTTCTTGAAGCCTCCTTTGTTGACTCTCCTATCTCAAATGACACCATTCTCCAACTTCTGATGGCTCATATTCTGCCTCATTTCCCTCCTTTAGATGCTTAAGTGAAAGTTGTTGGATTTCTGTCAAAAATTCCTGAGGTAGTGCTGTTATCCCAGCACTTTGGGAGGCCGAGGCAGGCGGATCACGTGGTCAGGAGATAGAGACCATCCTGGCCAACATGGTGAAACCCCGTCTCTACTAAAAATACAAAAATGAGCTGAGTGGTGGTACGTGCCTGTAATCCCAGCTACTTGGGAGGCTGAGGCAGGAGAATCGCTTGAACCAGGGAGTCAGAGGTTGCAGTGAGCCGAGATCGCACCACTGCACTCCAGCCTGGCCGACAGAGTGAGACTCCATCAAAAAAAAAAAAAAAAAAAATCCTGACGTAGAGCAGTCAGGATACAAACTTAGTCATTTTCCAAATATCTTAACATATTAATCCCCAAATAAAATATATTTATTATAGAGAATAACCTGCCATCAATCTGAATGTGAAAGTCTTATTAATTAGATAATTATGGAAATTAAAGTGCCATTATATAGTAATCCTAAACTTTTAAGCATCTTGGAATATGACGTAGAATATGTGAAGTAAGCAGACTGAATTACTGGAAGAAATTGACAAATCCAAAAAATAGTGGATATTTTAGCACACATTTAACTGAAACTAACATATACATGTTATGTTCTCTCACTATACTGATTCTAATATAATATTAGAAATTTCCTGTATTTGGAAATGAATAGTTACACACCTAAGGAATCATAATAAAAATTACAGAATTACTAAAACAATAGTAACTAAAATACCATCTCTCGAATTTTGCCATGTTTAAATCCACTGAAATCCTCACAGGAGCACAGTGGGGTAGATCGTATGTTCATCCCAGCTTTACAGGGAAGGAATTTGAGGAAATAGAGTAATTGACTTGTCCAGGCTGTTGCCAGAACTAGGATTCAATCCAGGTTTGAGCTCCTAACCACTAAGCTGTAACACCTCTCACTAGAAAACCATTATATTTTGACAAAGCGGTGATATATTAATGAAGTCATAATGATTATGAATCATTATGAGATAAATTATGTTGCAAATATTGTTATACATTTAACAAAAGGAAAATTATAAATAATAATGCAGAATTTGTTATTGGGAAGTGTGAAGGTCCTTAGTTCTTGTCTTACTCTGGTCTGTGATGGCTAGTTTATTACAGTTTACAGCCTTGAGCTTTTAAATTTTTTTCTTAGACATAGGAGCATATGGTTCCTGGCCCGTATTTTTGTCTGTAGTACCAATTGGGTCCTGCTGGGGAAAAGCTGTAGCTCTCTTGGGGTAGTTGACGTCTGCCAGGTGTAAGTCATCCCCACAGGACAGTGCTGCCTCATAGATGGTTCGTCTTTTTTCTCATGAGAGGGCTTGTCCTGTGAAGATACTTACATTCTTTCAAGGTAGTCTAAGAGTCAATTTTTGGAAGCCTTCGATGAATCTTTTGGGGTCCTCTGAGAACTTTTTAAGATGTTTTCACAAGGTTGTGAAGGTTTGTAAATAGGGGACCTGTGACTATTTGCCCTGATAGCAGCAGAAAAGGTCCAGCTGGAGGATGGTATTAAAATTCATGCTTTAGTTCTTTGGCCAGGCCTCCTCTGGTTTTGTAAAGTAAAATTTGGTTTTTTGTTTGTTTGTCATTGTTTTTAGGGTTTGAGGGTCAAATTTATTCCAATTTTTAAGGATGCATCAGAAGGGGGGATATCCTGGGGTATGGAGATCTGGATTCCCAGTGATTCTGCTCTGTTAAAAGGCCCAGTAGTCATGCCCTTGCTAGAGTGTGCAGAGAAGGGACCTCAGTCAAGTGTTCTTTGGTCAGTCTACAAGTCCTGGTGTTAGGAGTCTTGCTTATAATGTAGATTTGTCCTTGCCATGATCTGAAAGACAGAGAAGAAATCAGAAAGATGCCAGGGGACCTGGATCCTGTAGGATGCCAGTCCTGCAGTCAAGCCATGGATATCAAGGCATACCTGTCCTCCTAGGCTCTACAACCTGCACCTAGGCGTCCTTGGGTACCCACCTGGACTAGTTTCCCCTGGATGGAGTGCCCATGGTGCAGCTCTATTCTCAAGCAAGCGCTTATTGCCCAAGCATCTGCAGCCCTTGGGGCTTTGGAAAAGATAAGGCTTTCAGTATCATATAGGACAAATAATAGGCCTGATTTTATGGTGATGGGAATGTTGGTCTATAACTGAATTGATTCGGTCTTTATTTTTTGTGGGGAGGTATGGGTGGCCACACCCATTAGGATTCTTAGGTTTCACAAAGGGAGTATTGCCAAAAGTATGTTGTACCCAGCAATTAAATCTTTTCTGTGTAAAGACAAAACTCCATCTGTCTTTGCCAGATGCAGGGGAGTCTTGACATACACAGTTGAAAGGATCTCTAAATTATCCTGGTAAGTCAGAGATAAAAAGGAGGAATGAACAAGAATTTCTGAATACAAATGGACCAGAAAAGTAAGAATATAATTGTCATGTCCAAAGATTTCTGAAGGACAAAAGGCCCTAAAGGGTAAGGGATCTAGAAAGAGAGGTCCTCTGAGTTTATGATGGTATTTAGACAAAAGGTATAGATGATTAGAGGAGTGGAGAAGGATTTGAAACTTTTCCCTGTTTTAAGGAGGCTCTTTAGGGATCATGTAGAAAAGGTTTTTGAGGGGTCAGGCATGGTGGCTCTCACCTGTAATCATAGCACTTTGGGAGGCCAAGGCGGGCAGATCATGAGGTCAGGAGATCGAGACCATCCTGGCCAACATGGTGAAACCCTGTCTCTAGTAAAATACAAAAAAATTAGCCAGGTGTGGGGGTGTGGTGGCACATGCCTATAGTTGCAGCTCCTCGGGAGGTGGAGGCAGGGGAATCGCTTGAACCTCAGAGGCAGAAGTTGCAGTGAGCCGAGATCATGCCACTGCACTCAAGCCTGGGCAGCAGAGGGAGACTCTGTCTCAAAAAAAAAAAAAAAAAAAAAAAAAAAAAAAAAAAAAAAAAATTCCTGTCCTGACATATGCATGACTTAATTATTTTAGATTTCTGGTTTCTTTCTTTATTAAGTAATGTGCTACAAATTTTTAAATATAATTTAGAAATTTGTGTTTCACATGTTGCCATGTTATTTCTACTTTAATCTAATCTAAGGGATAAATGAGCAAGTAATGCAAATAAAATTCAAAATTATTTATAATTTCTCCTAATGGATATATTACAACCTGAACACCACTATGAAGTATGAATGTGTAAACAGTCTGAAACTGTAAATAGTCCGAATGTTTTGTGAAGCTCACCACACTTGTGTTTTATATTTGTGTGTAATTTTAGGCTCATGGTCAATTAATATTCCCATATTGACATCACATATACCAATGCTTTAAATTTATTTTCTTTAAGTATAATTTTTTCCCTATCATGTTATCTTGGCAGTTGATATTACTTGATCATTCAGTGTTTTTATAATCCATGCAGGATTAAGGCTATGAATGAAAGTTGAAAATACGTTCTGTTTTTTGTAGGTGCAAAAGTCCTCAGCGAAAGACATTCAGAAAATAATTCACAATATTTTCTTCAACTAGCAGTCTTTGAAACAAGTTGATTTCACAAAAGGTGAGCATTTCCCCATGTTTTCAGTATTGTGCTTTTTCCTGTCCTATAATCAAATGCAACATTTTGTTGAGAAAGAACAACTTATGATTTAAATAAAATACCATACTTTATAATGATAAGGTTCTGGTTAAAAAAGGAAGAAAAAAACATTTAACAGGTAATAACTCTCCATATAAACCCATTTAACCAAGACATGACTTAACCCAGCGTGAAGTGGCATGCTATGCTTATCCTTGCTACTTCTCTTCATCACCTCCCTAGGAGGGTGAATAATTATCATTGGAAAAAAATGAGCTGAAAATTATTGTAGGGAAAAATTAGATGTAAAGTTTTGTAAAAAAGCTCTTGAAGCCTCAAAGTGGTATGCTTCATTAAAGTGAACAAAGGAAACCAAAGAGCTTGTTGTTTTAAATAGTTCTATTATTTTTATAAAGCCATTTTTCCACCAGCTGCTTTTGCCCTTTTACTGTTTAAAGAAATCCTACAAACAAGCAGACCATTTTTATGCACTCAATTCAACAAATATTTTCCAAACAATCTTCACTTAAATAAAAGTTCCAAGGGCTGTTAATTTTTACTTTATAAAAATTAAAACAATGGCATGTACTATGATCAAGTAAGTTTAGGGAATGGTGGATTAAAGAAAGCAACCTAAATACTTACAGCCAACTGATCTTTGACAAAGCAAACAAAAACATAAAGTGGGGAAAGGACACTCTTTTCAACAAATGGTGCTTAAATAATTGGCTAGCCACATGTAGGAGAATGAAACTGGATCCTCGTCTCTCACCTTATACAAAAATCAATTCAAGATGGATTAAAGACTTAAATCTAAGACCTGAAACTATAAAAATTCTAGAAGATAACATTGGAAAAACCCTTCTAGATATTGGCTTAGGCAAGGATTTCATGACCAAGAACCCAAAAGCAAATGCAGTAAAAACAAAGATAAATAGTTGGGACTTAATTAAACTAAAGAGCTTTTGCACAGCAAAAGGAACAGTCAGCAGAGTAGTCAGACAAGCCATAGAGTGGGAGAAAATATTCACAATGTATACATCTGACAAAGGACTAATATCCAGAATCTACAATGAACTCAAACAAATCAGTAAGAAAAGAAGAAACATTCCCTTCAAAAAGTGGGCTAAGGACATGAATAGACAATTCTCGAAAGAAGATATACAAATGACCAACAAACATATGAAAAAATGCTCAACATCACTAATGATCAGGGAAATGGAAATCAAAACCACAATGTGATACCACCTTACTCCTGCAAGAATGGCCATAATCAAAAAACAGTTGATGTTGGTGTGGCTGAGGTGAACAGGGAAAACTTCTACACTGCTGTTGGGAATGTAAACTAGCACAGCCACTATGGAAAACAGTATGGAGATTCCTTAAAGAATTAAAAGTAGAACTACCATTTGATCCAGCAATTCCACTACTGGGTATCTACACAGAGGAAAAGACATCATTTTACGAAAAAGATACTTGCACACGTATGTTTATAGCATCACAATTAGCAATAGCAAAATCGTGGAACCAACCCAAATGCCCATCAATCAACAAGTGGATAAAGAAACTGTGGTATATTTATATGATGGAATACTACTCAGCCATAAAACAGAATGAATTAACGGCATTCACAACGACGTGGATGAGACTGGAGACTATTATTCTAAGTGAAGTAACTCAGGAATGGAAAACTGAACATCGTATGTTCTCAGTGGTATGCGGGAGCTAAGCTATGAGGACAAAAAGTTATAAGAATGACACAATGGACTTTGGGGACTTGTGGGAAGGAGTGGGAAGGGGCCAAAGAATAAAAGACCATAAGCATGATGCAGTGTATACTGCTCGGGTGATGGGTTTACCAAAATCTCACAAATCACCACTAAAGAACTTACTCATATAACCAAATACCACCTGTACCCTAATAATTATGGAAAAAATAGAAAATGCATGAGAACATAATTTTTAAAAAAGAAAGTAAATTATCTATATTCTGAATCCCATGGGTGAGGAATCTATATCTGTATTTCTGTACCACCTGACCATTCATCCCAGTGGCTAAGAACATCTCAAATTCTTATGATGATATTGCTAATGCAAAACTTTCATCTTTGTGCATTATAAATCTGCTGCTCAATCTTCACCAGGACAGACTGTTCCAAGAAACACATTCCTTTGAAAATATCAGTTAACATTACATGTTGTAAAAGTAGTCAGTGAACTATGTCTTGACAGTTTGTTCTAATCTAAAAGTTGATGGCATTACACAAGAAATTGGAAAAGATTTTAAAGTAAATATTTCGAGTAGAATAGTGGCATTCTTTAGAGAAGTATTTGTATGAGACAAGACTCCTTAAAAACAAATAGTTATGCTGGAGTTTGTGGATACGACAATGACATTATTTCCTTCTTGTATTTGGGATCAACTGTCCAGACAAATAAAATCTGGCCTGGCTCTGTGGCCACCCTCAATGACCTAATACTTCCCCTACCTCTGTTTTTAGGAAAATCCCATCAATACTGAATTACAGAGCAGATGTAGCAGAAAACCATGAAGGAAATAACTGCATTGCCTCCTATCTATTATGTCTTTACCCAGGACAGAGAATGACAGTCCTTTATACTTGTCCGAGGAAGAAACACTTGGGTCCTCTCTCAGCTGTAATTGCTGGAGAGAAGCTGGAGTAGGGCAGCGACCACATGCTCTTGGAACAGATGGCTATAAAACAGTCTGAACCAGGCAAATCCACTTCCTTTTCTCAGCATCACTAAATTGGACAAGTCAAATGTTAATCTTCTAAAGGGAAATAGGTTGGGTGATGGGGGAAGAAGGCATAGGTTTGTTTCTTATTACTTATCACTTAAAGGGTGTAACTATTTTTTTCAAAGAAAATGAGGAAAAGAAACAAACATTTCTCTTAATAGTTTGACAATTTGTGTATTCTTTCAAATGTTTAAAAATATCTAGATTGTTAATATCAAGTAGACAAAATGTTTAGATCTCTTTAATTTTGGATATTAATGAAGATAATATGATCCTTTTGTGGAAAAATTGAACAATCAGGTATTTTTGCTTAGGTCATGTCATAAATTGGGTGGGAGACTCTGAAATACTAGAAATCTCTGACATGTGAAACCAAAGATATGTTTCACTTTGTTCAAGTGAATAATACATGAAACTTTTACCTAGAAAGTCATTTATGGAAAGTAACTACCATCCCCTCAAATTAGTAGATGTTAACAAAACCAACAACTATGGAAATATGCCTATACTTAATAGAGAATGTGTCTGCTTATGGATAATCAATATATGTGTTAATACATAAAACATAAGCAATTTTTATGTATTTGTAAGAAATCTTATTTTACTTTAAAGCATTGCTTGGTTTTCTTTAGAAAGTCCAAAGTTTGATTGGATAGCTGTAACTAATTCCTTTTTAAATTTTTAAAGAAAAGGAATATTTGCTATACAGTGAGAATGTGTTTTCAGCATGATGGCCTTGGTATGGCTTTTATACCAAAAAAATGCTTTGCTTCATACCTCGCAAAAATCTATAACTGAGTATTAGCTAATATTTTATTCATTTTCCTGCAGAGACAAATATGTATTTATTATAATTGTTGTAGAATGAGCTTGGGACTAAGGATTTGTTTTTTTAATTTTTTAAAATTTTTAATGTAGGTTTTATTAAGATATGGCAAAACCAACAGATCAGGAGACAGCTACCACTGAAAACATAGTTTGTTACATTCAACAGACCCCAAGACAAAAGGGCATGCCACACCATAATGTGGGGCTGCATGGGGAAGCACCAGGGTCAGTCAGGGGCAGAGGAAGCAGGGAGAAGTTTTTTTTTTTTTTTTAAATACTTTAAGTTCTAAGGTACACATGCACAACATGCAGGTTAGTTACATATCTATACACGTGCCATGTTGGTGTGCTGCACCCATTAAATTGTCATTTACATTAGGTATATCTCCTAATGCTATTCCTCCTCCCTCCCCCAACCCCATGACAGGCCCCAGTGTATGATGTTCCCCATTCTGTGTCCAAGTGTTCTCATTGTTCAGTTCCCACCTATGAGTAAGAACATGCAGTGTTTGGTTTTCTGTCCTTGTGCTAGTTTGCTGAGAATGATAGTTTCCAGCTTCATCCATGTCCCTAAAAGGACAGAACTCATCCTTTTTTATGGCTGCATAGTATTCTGTGGTGTATATGTGCCACATTTTCTTAATCCAGTCTATCATTGTTGGACATTTGGGTTGGTTCCAAGTCTTTGCTATTGTGAATAGTGCCACAATAAACATACCTGTGCATGTGTCTTTATAGCAGCATGATTTATAATCCTTTGGGTATATACCCAGTAATGGGATGGCTGGGTCAAATGGTATTTCTAGTTGTAGATCCTTGAGGAATCACCACGCTGTCTTCCACAATGATTGAACTAGTTTACAGTCCCACCAACAGTGTAAAAGTGTTCCTATTTCTCCACATCCTCTCCAGCACCTCTTGTTTCATGACTTTTTAATGATCGCCATTCTAACAGGTATGTGTTGGTATCTCACTGTGGTTTTGATTTGCATTTCTCTGATGGCCAGTGATGATGAGCATTTTCTCATGTGTCTATTGGCTGCATAAATGTCTTCTTTTGAGAAGTGTCTGTTCATATTCTTTGCCCAATTTTCGATGGGGTTGTTTGATTTTTTCTTGTAAATTTGTTTAAGTTTTTTGTAGTTTCTGGACGTTAGCCCTTTGTCAGATGAGTAGATTGCAAAAATTTTCTCCCATTCTGTAGGTTGCCTGTTCACTCTGATGGTAGTTTCTTTTGCTGTGCAGAAGCTCTTTGGTTTAATTAGATCCCATTTGTCAATTTTGGCTTTTGTTGCCATTGCTTTTGGTGTTTTAGTCATGAAGTCCTTGCCCATGCCTATGTCCTGAATGGTATTGCCTAGGTTTTCTTCTAGGATTTTTATGGTTTCAGGTTTAACATTTAAGTCTTTAATCCATCGTGAATTAGTTTTTGTATAAGGTGTAAGGAAGGGATCCAGTTTCAGCTTTCTACATATGGCTAGCCAGTTTTCCCAGCACCATTTATTAAATACGGAATCCTTTCCCCATTTCTTGTTTTTGTCAGGTTTGTCAAAGATCAGGTGGTTTTAGATGTGTGGTATTATTTCCGGGGGCTCTATCTGTTCCATTGGTCTATATCTCTGTTTTGGTACAAGTACCATGCTGTTTTGGTTACTGTAGCCTTGTAGTATAGTTGGAAGTCGGGTAGTGTGATGCCTCCAGCTTTGTTCTTTTGGCTTAGGATTGACTTGGCGATGCGGGCTCTTTTTTGGTTCCATATGAACTTTAAAGTAGTTTTTTCCAATTCTGTGAAGAAAGTCATTGGTAGCTTGATGGGGATGGCATTGAATCTCTAAATTACCTTGGGCAGTATGGCCATTTTCACGATATGGATTCTTCCTATCCATGAGCATGGAATGTTCTTCCATTTGTTTGTGTCCTCTTTTATTTCATTGAGCAGTGGTTTGTAGTTCTCCTTGAAGAGGTCCTTCACATCCCTTGTAAGTTAGATTCCTAGGTGTTTTATTTTCTTTGAAGCCATTGTGAATGGGAGTTCACTCATGATTTGGCTCTCTGTTTGTCTGTTATTGGTGTATAAGAATGCTTGTGATTTTTGCACATTGATTTTGTATCCTGAGACTGCTGAAGTTGCTCATCAGCTTAAGGAGATTTTGGGCTGAGACAATAGGGTTTTCTAAATATACAATCATGTCATCTGCAAACAGGGACAATTTGACTTCCTCTTTTCCTAATCGAATACCCTTTATTTCTTTCTCCTGCCTGATTGCCCTGGCCAGAACTTCCAACACTATGTTGAATAGGAGTTGTGAGAGAGGGCATCCCTGTCTTGTGCCAGTTTTCAAAGGGAATGCTTCCAGTTTTTGCCCATTCAGTATGATATTGGCTGTGGATTTGTCATAAATAGCTCTTATTATTTTGAGATACATACCATCAATACCTAGTTTGAGATTTTTTACCATGAAGGGCTGTTGAATTTTGTCAAAGGCCTTTTCTGCATCTATTGAGATAATAATATGGTTTTTGTCATTGGTTCTGTTTATATGATGGATGACATTTATTGATTTGCATGTGTTGAACCAGCCTTGCATCCCAGGGATGAAGCCCACTTGATCGCGGTGGATAAGCTTTTTGATGTGCTGCTGGATTCGGTTTGCCAGTATTTTATTGAGGATTTATGCATTGATGTTCATCAGGGATATTGGTCTAAAATTCTCTTTCTTTGTTGTGTCTCTGCCAGGCTTTGGTATCAGGATGATGTTGGCCTCATAAAATGAATTAGGGAGGATTTCCTCTTTTGCTATGGATTGGAATCGTTTCAGAAGGAATGGTACCAACTCCTCTTTGTACCTCTGGTAGAATTTGGCTGTGAATCTGTCTGGTCCTGGACTTTTTTTGGTTGGTAGACTATTAATTATTGCCTCAATTTCAGAACCTGTTATTGGTCTATTCAGGGATTCAACTTCTTCCTGGTTTAGTCTTCGGAGGGTTTATGTGTCCAGGAATTTATCCATTTTTTCTAGATTCTCTAGTTTATTTGAGTAGAGGTGTTTATAGTATTCTCTGATGGTAGTTTGTATTTCTGTGGGATTGGTGGTGATATCCCCTTTATCATTTTTTATTGCGTCTATTTGATTCTTCTCTCTTTTCTTCTTTTTTGGTCTTGCTAGAGGTCTATCAATTTTGTTGATCTTCTCAAAAACCTAGCTCCTGGATTCATTGATTTTTTGAAGGGTTTTTTTGTGTCTCTATTTCCTTCAGTTCTGCTCTGATTTTAGTTATTTCTTGCCTTCTGCTAGCTTTTGAATGTGTTTGCTCTTGCTTCTCTAGTTCTTTTAATTGTGATGTTAAGGTGTCAATTTTAGATCTTTCCTGCTTTCTCTTGTGGGCATTTAGTGCCATAAATTTCTCTGTACACACTGCTTTAAATGTGTCACAGAGATTATGGTATGTTGTGTCTTTGCTCTCATTGGTTTCAAAGAATATCTTTATTTCTGCCTTCATTTGTTATGTATCCAGTAGTCATTCAGGAGCAGGTTGTCCAGTTTACATGTAGTTGAGCGATTTTGAGTGTGTTTCTTAATCCTGAATTCTAGTTTGACTGCACTGTGGTCTGACAGACAGTTTGTTATAATTTCTGTTCTTTTACATTTGCTGAGGAGAGCTTTACTTCCATCTGTGTGGTCAGTTTTGGAATAAGTGCGATGTGGTGCCGAGAAGACTGTATATTCCATTGATTTGGGGTGGAGAGTTCTGTAGATGCCTATTAGGTCCAGTTGGTGCAGAGCTGAGTTCAATTCCTGGATATCCTTGTTAACTTTCTGTCTCACTGATCTGTCTAATGTTGACAGTGGGGTGTTAAAGTCTCCTATTATTATTGTGTGGGAGTCTAAGTCTCTTTGTAGGTCTCTAAGGACTTGCTTTATGAATCTGGGTGCTCCTGTATTGGGTGTATATATATTTAGGATAGTTAGCTTTTCTTGTTGAATTGATCCCTTTACCATTATGTAATGGCTTTCTTTGTCTCTTTTGATCTTTGTTGGTTTAAAGTCTGTTTTATCAGAGACTAGGATTGTAACCCCTGCTTTTTTTTTGTTTTCCATTTGCTTGGTAGATCTTCCTCCATCCCTTTATTTTGAGTCTATGTGTGTCTCTGCACGTGAGATGGGTCTACTGAATGTAGCACACTGATGGGTCTTGACTCTCTATCCAGTTTGCCAGTCTGTGTCTTTTAATTGGAGCATTTAGCCCATTTACATTTAAGGTTAATATTGTTATGTGTGAATTTGATCCTGTCATTATGATGTTAGCTAGTTATTTTGGTCGTTAGTTGATGCAGTTTCTTCCTAGCATTGATGGTCTTCACAATTTGGCATATTTTTGAAGTGGTTGGTACTGGTTGTTCCTTTCCATGTCTAGTGCTTCCCTCAGGAGCTCTTGTAAGACAGGCCTGGTGGTGACAAAAATCTCTCAGCGTTTGTTTGTCTGTAAAGGATTTTATTTCTCCTTCACTTATGAAGCTTAGTTTGGCTGGATATGACATTCTGGATTGAAAATTCTTTTCTTTAAGAATGTTGAATATTGGCCCCCACTCTCTTCTGGCTTGTAGAGTTTCTGCTGAGAAATCAGCTGTTAGTCTGATGGGCTTCCCTTTATGGGTAACCCGATCTTTCTATCTGCCCTTAACGTTTTTTCCTTCATTTCAACTTTGGTGAATCTGACAATTATGTGTCTTGGAGTTGCTCTTCTGGAGGAGTATCTTTGTGGCATTCTCTGTAGTTCCTGAATTTGAATGTTGGCCTGCCTTGCTAGATTGGGGAAGTTCTCCTGGATAATATTTTGAAGAGTGTTTTCCAACTTGGTTCCATTCTCCCCGTCACTTTCAGGTACACCAATCAGACGTAGATTTGGTCTTTTCACATAGTCCCATATTGCTTGGAGACTTTGTTTCTTTTTACTCTTTTTTTCTCTAAACTTCTCTTCTTGCTTCATTTCATTTATTTGATCTTCAGTCACTGATACCCTTTCTTCCAGTTGTCAAATCGGCTACTGGAGCTTCTGCATGCATCCCGTAGTTCTCGTGCCGTGCCATGCTTTTCAGCTCCATCAGGTCATTAAGGACTTCTCTACACTGTTTATTCTAGTTAGCCATTCGTCTAATCTTTTTTCAAGGTTTTTAGCTTCTTTGTGATGGGTTCGAACATCCTCCTTTAGCTTGGAGAAGTTTGTTATTACTGATCGTCTGAAGCCTTCTCTCAACTTGTCAAAGTCATTCTCCCTCCGGCTTTGTTCCATTGCTGGTGAGGAGTTGCAATCCTTTGGAGAAGAGGCACTCTGATTTTTAGAATTTTCAGCTTTTCTGCTCTGGTTTCTCCCCATCTTTGTGGTTTTTTCTACCTTTGGTCTTTGATGATGGTGACGTACAGATGGGGTTTTGATGTGGATGTCCTTTCTGTTTGTTAGTTTTCCTTCTAACAGGCAGGACCCTCAGCTGCAGGTTTGTTGGAGTTTGCTGGAGGTCCACTCCAGACCCTGCCTGGGTATCACCAGCGGATGCTGCAGAACAGCAAATATTGCAGATCGGCAAATGCTGCTGTCTGATCCTTCTTCTGGAAGCTTCATCTCAGAGGGACACCCAGCTGTATGAGGTGTCAGTTGGCCCCTACTGGGAAGTGTCTCCCAGTTAGGCTACTTGGGGGTCAGGGACCCACTTGAGGAGGCAGTCTGTTCGTTCTCAGATCTCAAACTCTGTGCTGGGAGAAGCACTACTGTCTTCAAAGCTGTCAGACAGGGACGTTTAAGTCTGCAGAAGTTTCTGCTGCCTTTTGTTCAGCTATGCCCTGTCCCTAGAAGTAGAGTCTACAGAGGCAGGCAGGCCTCCTTGAGCTGAGGTGGCCTCCACCTAGTTTGAGCTTCTTGGCTGCTTTGTTTACCTACTCAAGCCTCAGCAATGGCGGACACCCCTCCCCCAGCCTCGCTGCCGCCTTGCAGTTTGATCTCAGACTGCTGTGCTAGCAGTGAGTGAGGCTCCATGGGTGTGGGACCCTCTGAGCCAGGCGTGGGATATAATCTCCTGGTGTGCCATTTGCTAAGGCCATAGGAAAAGTGCAGTATTAGGGTGGGAGTGTCCAGATTTTCCAGGTACCATCTGTCACAGCTTCCCTTTGCTAGGAAAGGGAATTCCCCAACCCCTTGTGCTTCCCGGGTGAGGAGATGCCCTGCCCTGCTCCGTGGGCTGCACCCGCTCTCTGACAAGCCCCAGTGAGATGAACCCGATAGCTCAGTTGGAAATGCAGAAATAACCCATCTTCTGCATCACTCACACTGGGAGCTGCAGACTGGAGCTGTTCCTATTTGGCCATCTTCAGGACTAAGGATTTGGACACTTGGGATTTGATACAAACTGTCAGCTCCTTAAGCAATATCGTGTAGAAGTAAAATGTGTGAATTTGAAATCAGGTAGCCCTAGCAAGCTCCCAGTGAATACGCTTTGAATTAATTTAAATTGTTTTATTACAACAGTCAAATTTTGAAATTTGTAGGGTATTTTAAAAGACCTATTTGTTGTTCTTCAACAAACTTGTTGACCATGTGAATAAAGCTACAATTTTTATTTTCCTTTTTTTTTCCTATTTAAGACAGAAAATACTTTATTCAAAGACCCATCACAGAAATGGACAGATTGCATCTGTAGCATTCATGTTTTAAATCATAGGTCAGTAATTGTCCACAAGAGCATGCAATGTGACATACAAAGTAACTGGTCAGGCAACAACTTTTCAATAAAGTTTTTGAAAAAAAAAAAGTTTCAGTAAACAAGGAGATTTTAAAAATTACTTATTTTACTGAAGTCTTTATAAAAAATAAGATGGAGGCCAGGTGCAGTGGCTTATGCCTGTAATCCCAGCACTTTGGGAGGCTGAGGTGGGCGGATCACGAGGTCAGGAGATGGAGACCATCCTGGCTAATACAGTGAAACCCCGTCTCTACTAAAAAAATACAAAAAATTAGCTGGGCATGGTGGTAGGTGCCTGTATTCCCAGCTACTTAGGAGGCTGAGGCAGGAGAATGGCGTGAACATGGGAGGTGGAGCTTATGGTGAGCTGAGATGGCGCCACTGCACTCCAGCCTGGGTGACAGAGCAAGACTCCATCTCAAAAATAAATAAATACATAAATAAAATAAGATGGACATAGTTCATGTTCTAAATGGGGTTATAGTCTTTGAAGAAATGCTTGTGGGGCAGGTATGTGGTATGAACAATTGGTTTGTATATGCATTTAAAAATTATTTTAATAATAAACATGATTAAATCACAAAAATATTTTAAAATTTAAAATACAGTTACTTAAATGTCCTCTGAAAATTCAATAAACTTTTGTACTTTGGTTAAAAAGTAGAAAAAATAATAATGATAAAAAAAAAAAAAGGTGGCCAGGCACCGTGGCTCATGCCTGTAATCCCAGCAGTTTGGGAGGTCGAGGCAGGCAGATCATGGGGTCAGGAGATCGAGACCATCCTGGCTAATATGGTGAAACCCCGTCTCTACTAAAAAAATACAAAAACATTAGCTGGGCGTGATGGTGGGCGCTTGTAGTCCCAGCTACTCAGGAGGCTGAGGCAGGAGAATGACATGAACCCGGGAGGTGGAGCTTGCGGTGAGCTGAGATGGCGCCACTGCACTCCAGCCTGGGTGACAGAGCGAGACTCCATCTCAAAAATAAATAAATACATAAATACATAAATAAATAAATAAAATAGGATGGATATAGTTCGTGTTCTGAATGGGGTTATATTCTTTGAAGAAATGCTTGTGGGGCAGGTATGTGGTATGAACAATTGGTTTGTATATGCATTTAAAAATTATTTTAATAATAAGCATGATTAAATCACAAAAATATTTTAAAATTTAAAATACAATTACTTAAATATCCTCTGAAAATTCAATAAACTTTTGCACTTTGGTTAAAAAGTAGAAAAAATAATAATGATTAAAAAAAAAGGTGGCCGGGCACTGTGGCTCATGCCTGTAATCCCAGCACTTTGGGGAGGCCGAGGAGGGCAGATCACCTGAGGTCAGGAGTTCAAGACCAGCCTGGCCAATATGGTGAAACCCCGGCTCTACTAAAAATACAAAAATTAACTGGGTGTGGTGGCAGGCGCTTGTAATCCCAGCTACTAGGGAGGCTGAGGTAGGGGAATTGCTTGAACCCGGGAGGTGGAGTTTGCAGTGAGCCGAGATTGTGCCACTGCACTCCAGCCTGGGCAACAAGAGCGAGACTCCATCTCAAAAAAAAAAAAAAAAGTTAGCGTTCTAAGAACCCATGGAACATGTGATTGTGTTGTTTGTTCAGTGGGTTGAAAGGCTGTACTGAAATGTGCTGCCCTTCCTTACACTTTATGACTAACACATATCTTAGTGAAATTCCTGGTTGAAGACAGAAGTGCTGCTTTCACAATGACCCCAACAACTGATGCAATATGTGAGGAGTGCATTCCTAATGTGCATCTTATACACTCAAAATTTGAAACCACCAATTCACTAGTACAGTAAAATATTCATGTAGTTTGTAACTCTGAGATGTTTTGGTTTAGTCTACCCTAATATCAATGTCTTAGGGTAAGACATTAGTGTACCTTTAAGTCTTAGTCAACTTGGGCTACTATAACAAAATAGTATATACTGGGTAGCTTGAACAATCGAAATTTATTTCTCACTGTTCTGGGAGCTTGAAATTCCAAAATCAGAGTGCCAGCATGGTTGGGTTCTGGTGAGAATCCTCTACTGGTTTGCATAAGGCTATCTTCTTGCTGTATTGTCACATCACAGAGAGAGCACTCTGGTGTCTCTTCCTTTCTTATAAGGGCATCAGTTCTATCATAAGGGCTCTACTCTCATGACTTCATCTAAAATTAATTACCTCCCCAAAAGCCCATATCTTAATACTATCACATTGGAGGATAGGGCTGCAGCATATGAATTCTGAGGAGACAAAAACATTCGGTCTATAACACCTATTTTTTTTTCTGGCTAGTTATGAAGACATTTAAAAGAGAGTTTCGAAATACTATGAAAAATTAAAGTCATATTAAAATTGAAACTTTCTTCAATTACTTTAAAATGGAAGTTAAGTAATCAACATATATGATTATGTCCATAAAATATCATAGGATGACAAAGAAAAGTAATATAAGCGATATATAATATCTGAATTTAAAAAATTTCCCTTAACCCATTAAACGACAGCTAACAAAATGGGTTTTCACTATCAAACTAAATTTTTCCAACAATTTTCTAAACTAGAGAAAATAATTATAGTAACAACAACAATCATAGATAATATTTGTTAAGTGCTAATTGTACAGATTGGATGCTAATTAATCTGGTTACATGTATTCATTCATTTAGTTCTCACACCTAGCATAGGGTAGGTTCTCTCAACTTCCTGTTGTACAGAGGAGGAAACTGAGGCACAGAGCTTAAATAACTTACCCAAAGTCACACAAGTATGAATTGGTGGAATAAGAACTAAATTCAGACAGCTGGGTTTCATATTCTCTATTGTTCACCTTTATGCCATAATAAAATATAATGAGAAATGAAATACCAACATTGTTAGCCTTGCTTTCCTTTGTCAAGTTATTCTAACCAACTAAATAGCTTGTGTTTGAATGTGGGATATTCTAAGATAAAGAATTAAAATCACTTTTTCAACATGCACTGAAAATGTATGCTTTACTTTTGTATTATAGTCCTGTCTTTAGTGACATTTTATTAAATTAAAAATATGAAATGTCAAGTGACATTTTCTGACAGGTTAAAATTTCTAGAAAAAAAATTCCCTTTAAATATTTATTGGAGAGGTTTTTATCTATTTTCAGTAGTTTAATTTGTAAGTGTCATATGAGAGTATGTGCTTGTACTTTTTTTTTTACCATGCTGTATTATTTATTTATTTATAATTTATTTATTTATTTAATTTTTTATTATACTTAAGTTCTGGGGTACGTGTGTAGAATGTGCAGTTTTGTTACATAGGTATACACGTGCCATGGTGGTTTGCTGCACCCATCAACCCGTCATCTATATTAGGTATTTCTCCTAATGCTATCCCTTCCCCAGCCCCTTACCCCTCAACAGGCCCCAGTATGTGATGTTCCTCTCCCTGTGTCCCTGTGTTCTCCTTGTTCAACTCCCACTTATGAGTGAGAACATGCGGTATATATTTTAAATTAACCATCAAGGCAATCTTTATATTTTAGAGAGAGCTTTATACCTATAGGTGAATTAAGAAGTGTATAGAATTAAGTAAAACTATAAAAGCATTTGGCCTCCAACTATAACAATACTATAAATCCCAGAAATGACTAATTTCAGTCTCGTTCCTATGCAATTGTATTTATGATCTCCCTACGGTACTTTTAACTAGTAATATCCTAAAATTTAATAACAAATTCCAAATAACTAATAAATAAGCCAAAAGTTACCTTTTATAATAAAGATTAAAATGAAATCATCTGCACTAAAGTTCTTTTAAAATGTAGTGTTTAATTCTCTACAGCCTAACATAATAAGTAAAACTTGCTACTCTTTAGGAATTCCAGTCTTAGAATAAACCCAGGCTGATTGGATTGGTTTAGCTCAGATAACAACCAACAAGTATGATGTAAATAAATTTTATGCCCTGTCAGCCTAAATAACAGAGAGGTTGATTCTTTAAAAGAAAATGATGTTTATCCAGGAATAGGCATGACGATTGAGAATATGCATGCCATAGTAAATTATATGCGTATTCAGGGAGATAAGGGAAACAAAGGATTTTAAAAGAAAAGCAAGAAGGATTACATAATTGTTTTGAGATAATTATCCTTGGCTACAGAATCAATAACAAAGGTGGCACCAGTTTGTGGTTAGACAGGCAATTGCTGGGCAGATGTCCTCACAGAAGTATTTTTGTGTGTATGTAACATCATGGTGGCCTTTGTGCAAGATTGTGTTTTTTGCAGTCTTCTGTGATAATTCTTATTATCAAGTATTTATGTATGAGAACCCTCCCTTCATTGCCTTCTGCAGCTCTATTTGTCAGGGTTTTCAACACAAGTGACTCCATTTTGATTCTGACAACTTTGGCAGCCTCAAAGGAGATTTGTTGTGAACAGTAGATAGAGGAAATATTCTCTGAGTCTATTTACTAGGGTAGGACCCACTGCACCTCTTCTTGGTAGCACTGCTCACGGTGAGAGTGCTACCGTGAACAGGCATTTTTGAATAGTCAAAAGAAAAACTCACTTGATGAATTGATAAAAGAAAAGATTAATGAATTAATTACTCTTCCCACCTTTTCTGCTAGGAAGAAAAGTTTCCAGGTTGGAAATGGTCACTAAATGATTAACGGAAAGGTCTGAAGAGATGAAAAATTAAGGAGATAACACACTACATGTGTTATCCTAGACACTACATCAAATGATTGCAAGTGTCTAGGAAGAGGTCTGTTTTATTCCATGGTGCTAAAATGAACTATTCCTTAAAGCAGGGGACCCCATCTCCTGGGCTGTGAACAAGTAGTGGTCTGTGGCCTCTTAGGAACTGGGCAACACAGCAGGAGGTGAGGGGTGGGCAGGCCAGCATTACCTCCTGAGCTCTGCCTCTTGTCAGATCAGCTGCAGCACTGGATTCTCATAGAAGCATGGACCCTATTGTGAACTGTGTATGTGAGGGATGTAGGCTGTGTGCTCCTTATGAGAATCTAATGCCTGATGATCTGAGGTGAAACAGTTTCATCCCAGAACCATTCCCACCCCCACTACCTGGTCCATGAAAACACTGTCTTCCACGAAACCATTCCCTGATGCCGAAAAGGTTGAAGACAACTGCTCTAAAGTTTACTCATTCTTCCTACCAATGTGGCAATTTCATTGAAGAATGACATGGAAATTCTAAAAATATATAGACATTTCTGCACCTTACTCTTCACATTTTGAATTTTATCTGGCATGGAGGTTCAGGAATCCTTATTTTGTAAAAAAAATTCCTAGCCTGGTTTGAGAATCACTGCATATGGTATGAAGCAGAGAGATGAAGATTCATTTTGCTCATATGGAAATTCTACTAACCCCACATGATTTAAAGAACACTGAAGCATTCTCACTTCTTCGCATTTGTCACCAACTGACTTCATGTTTCTCATTTGTTGCATTATCCTACTATTTAAAACAAAAAGTCTGAAGCTTCCACATCCTGATTGCAGTTTCTATTGTTAGTAAAAACTGAGGATTCTCAAGTTAAACCATCTTCATGGTACTTGATGTCTGTGCCGCATTGTCTCTTTTTCCTAAGTCCTTGACATTGTGAAGATACCACTGCACGGGGCTGTCTGATGAATGGCACGGTGAGGAATTTCATACAGTATTATAGCCTTGATAGACAAATAGAAAGAAAGTTGAGATTTTAGAGTTTTATACCATCAAATCTTTTATAGCAGCTGAGAAAGAGATATGTGGATATTGTTCTTAGGACTTTTATAAAGTAAGAATAAAAATTGAGAGAGTTAAAGCTTCATAGAACTAACTTGTTGTGAATAACAGCACTTACCATCCATTCACCTCATACTCAATATTCTATTTTAAAGTGTATTTTGCTCTTCACAGCACAACTTTACTTCTTTCTAAGACACTTCACATGTATTGCTTAATTTCTCCATCCAGGATTTTAATAAATGCTATGTCTTATTCCTCTATAAAAATAAATCAATACAATAGGGAAAGAAGGAAATATAAGTAGATCATAGCATAAGCCCAAAGCAATCTAGGTCATTAGTAGGGAAATGTTCTGATCACTTCCATTATGGCATGGATGTATTCATTTTTCTTTTCGGAATTATGAAGCAATTACAAATAAATGATGCTTTGATAAAAGAAAGTAAATATATTGTGGTTTTTAATTGCATAAATACACATTTTGGTGTATCAGTTTGCACAAATATCACTAGTAATATTCTTATTTCTAGTAATCAGATGATCAAAGCCACTTTGAATTATAATGTTTGGTTGCACAGTTAATGATAATAGGCTTTCTGCATTTTTGACTGAATTGAGTAGATCATGTTTTCTGTGTCTATAGAAGACATTGAGATGTATCCTGGATACATTTTGTGTCCTGCTTGGATATGATTTATGAACTTCATTATTTATATTTAAAGTATATTATTTACATTAAAAATTTTAATAAATATCATAAGAAATTTTATTTCTTCTAGCAGTCCGGCCGCAGGGGTTATTCAGGGATGCACCGAGAAGTAGTGAGAAGAATGGTGAAAGAAAGACACAGAAAAGCGGGATTAGGAGGGACGGTCCCCTGATAGGGAAGCGCCAACAGCTCTGGTTTATTCAGTGTTTTTATACATGCCAGGGGTCAAAAGTTCACACAACAACTATCTTCGTCTTCCTTTGATGCGGCCTCTGCAGTCTGTCTTATGCTAACTATTAACTATGAAAAGCCATTCACAGCGCTTCACTGATCTGGTAAGAACAGGAAGGTACCCATAACAGGATCTTCGGTGGTGGTCTTTGCCATCCCACCTACTTCCCTGTCTGCAGGCTTTGCCAATGCATGGGAATGTGAATTTGGCTCTCCACAATTTCTCAATGTCTTAGTTCATTTCATGCTATTACAACAGACTACCTGAAACTGGATCATTTCTAAAAAATAGAAATTTATTGGTTCATGGTTCTGGAAGCTGGGAAATCCAAGACTGAATGACCACATCTGGTGAGGGCCTTTTGCTGCATCATAACATGGTGGAAGGCATCACATGGTGAGAGTAGGAGAGAGCGAGAAATCAAACTCACAGCCTCTAGCCCTTTTATAATCCACATAATCCATTCATGAGGGTGGAGGCCTCATGACCTAAACATCGCCCATTAGGCCTCATCCTCCAACACCATTGCATTGAAGATTAAGTTTCCAACACATGAATTTTGGGGGACACGTTCAAGTCATTGCACTTAGTGTTTCTTATGTAACAGGGCAAAGTATACTGCTGCTAAATTGCCATTATCATCATCTCCACCAACATCATCAAATAAAAAAGAATGGAATACTAGTAAGTAAAGTTTCCAATTTAATTTTGAATTCATTCTTTTCTACTAGCAAATGATTCATATTTGTGAATATTAAATGATAAGTAATAGCACTTTGGCAAATTAAAGGAGTATATTTTTCCCAGTAGCAGAAAACAGTGAATTAAATTTATGAATAATGAATAAATTTTTTGCTCTATTTATTAAAAATGATTAAAGTCAAACCAAAGATGTAATCTAGTTAGATGGATTGGAGTTGTGTCCAAGTCAGTTACTTATGTTAGATTTTAAAATTATTTTCTCTATCAAAATAAAAAGTAGTCCTTTATCCATTCTTATTTCAAATGATTTTGAAAAATTCAGCAACTTCCTTCTTAAAACTGAAGTTATATGAATTGCAACAAGTTAGAATAGAAAACATGACTAGAGATAGACTTTCTAGACGTATTACTTAGTTCAGCATGCAAGATCCACGTTTTTGGGGGGCCACTGGTCATAGTGACATACATACTCATATGCAGTCCTATCTTCAGAACAGAACATGTTCCTGGGAGTGAACCACCTTCAACCACACTTCTGCAATTGCCATCATTTTTGCTTAGTAGCCTTTCAACTTGATAAATATGTTTTCAGTATCTGCCTGTAATCTCAGGGTTGTTCAAGAATGACCGTTTGGTTATTGGATGCATGGCTGGGGGTGTACCAGAGCCCAGCAACCTATGAGGCGCCATGAGTTGAGACCCTTGCTAAGTAAGATATGCTCTATGTTAGACGGTGATTAGAGAATGAATTCTGATCTCTTTCTTGGAACATCTTGGTTTCTTGAGAGGGCAATAGAAACAGGAACTGAAAGTATAAGCACAAATAATGGAGGGAGAAACTGACATGGAACAGGTTTATAAGCAGAGTGGAGTCACTAGGGTGACCAACAAGAGAGAGCTGGCTTCTTAGGGGATGGTGCAATGCCGATGTGCAGCACTTTTTTGGGTTTATTCAAGTTGCTATTGCATCTTATATCGTTACAACTGATCTTCTATTTTTCCATAGGCTCAGAAAGCTTGCTGAGTTTTGTTACTTTCTGGCATACAAGTAATAAATTCTTTGGTGACCATGGCATGTCCTGTTCCTTGTAACATAAGGGATCCTATCGTAATGTTTATGGAGTAAGAAAAGTGAAAGAAATAAATGAATGCTCTGCTGTTATCACACACATTCTAACAGTAGGTTAACCTCACACTATACTGTTAATGTTTAGCCTATACTGTTCTAACATTATGCAGTCAGCAATGATTGCATGTTTTTGCCAAAATTAAATGAGCAGTATTGAATGCTACTGGTTGAAATATCAGGCTTCTTTATGATAGTTGATATTTAATTTTTTTAATATTAAAAAGTAACTGGGTAATCTGAAGAAAAGATTTTATTATATATTATATTAGAATAGTTACTATTGGAAATAAAATATATACTTTCAAATTATTTCTTGAAAATTTAAATAAACTTGAGGTAGACAAATATGTCATTTTCTTCATGGGCTCTTGCTAACTGGAGATAAAATACTTTTGTAAAATCCTAATTAAAATACTGGCTTGGTTTGGCTCTGTGTCCCTACCCCAAATATCATCTCAAACCGTAATTCCCACGTGTCGAAAAAGGGAGGGGATTGGATCATGGAGGTTATTTTCCACATGCTGTTCTTGCAATAGTGAGTTCTCATGAGATCTGATGGTTTTATAAGCGTTTGGCAGTTCCTCCTACACACATGCCCTCTCTCTCCTGCCTCCATGTAAGACATGTCTGCTTCCCCTTACACTGTGATGACAAGTTTCTTGAGGCTTCCCCAGGTATGCAGAACTGTGAGTCAATTAAACCTCTTTCCTTAATAAATTACCTGGTCTTGGGTATTTCTTTATAGCAGTGTGAGAATGGACTAATATACCTGTTGAAGAGCAATTCCCCATTTCCCCTTCCCCTCATCCACTGACACTTTAATTTTGCAACTACTGTTGCCATTATGCTCTCAGTTCCATGAGTTTGACTATTTTAAGATACCTCATGTAAGTGGTATCATGAGTATTTGCCCTTCTGTGACTGGCTAATACTAGCATAATTTTAACATAATGCTTTCTTGATTCAGGCATGATGCAATGATGATTTTCTTCTTTTTTAAGGCTGATAAATATTCAACTGTCTGTATGTACTACATTTTCTTTATTCATTCATCCATCAATATGCATTAGGTTGTTTTCAAATCTTAGCTGTTATGAATAATGCTACAATGAACTTGGGAGTGCAAATCTCTCTTCAGGGTCCTAGTTTCAATTCTTTTGGATATATACTCAGAAGTAAAACTGCTGGATCATATGGATCAAATTTCTATTTTAAATAGGATCACAATTCAATTTTGTATTTTTAAAGAAACATTCATACTTTTTTCCATAGCTGCTGTACTATTTTACATTCCCACTAATAGTGAACAGGGTTCCGATTTTTCTTCATCCTTGTCAACATTTGTTATCTTTTTTTTTATAATAGCCATCTTAACAGGTGTGAGGTGATACCTGATTGTAGTTTTGCATTTCCTTGATGATTCTTCTTTCGAGAAACGTTTTATTCCAGTTCTGTGCCCATGTTTTAATCAAGTTATTTGTGTTTTTGTTACTGAGTTGTAGAAGTTCCCTATACATTTTAAACATTAACATTTTATCAGATATGTGGTTTGCAAATATTTTCTCCCAGTATTTAGGTTGCCTTTTCATACTGTTCATTATTTCTTTTGCTGTGCAGAAGCTTTCTGGTTTTATCTAGTACCATTTGTCTAATTTTGCTTTTGTTGCTTGTGCTTTTTGTGTCATATTCAAAAAAATCATTGCCAAGACCAATGTCATGAAACTTTTTCCTTTCTTATCCTAGGAGTTTTATAGTTTCGGTTATTATTAAATGTTTCATATATTTGGAGTTGATTTTTGTGTATTTTGTAAAATATGAATCCAATTTTATTCTTGTGCACATGGATGTCATGTAATCCTAACACCATCTGTTAAAGAGATTATCATTTCCCCATTGCATTTTTGAAATTTTTGGTGAAGATCAGTTGGCTGTATGTTTGTTGATTTATTTCTCGACTCTCTTTTTTATTCCATTTGTGTGTTTATCCATTTTTATTCCATACTATACTGCTTAATTTGTAGCTCTACAAATATTTTGAAATCAGGAAATGTGAAACCTCCAGCTTTGTTCTCCCTTCTCAAGATTGCTTTGGTTATTTGGAGTTTTTCCTGGTTCCATATGAATTTTTGGATAGAATTATCTATTTCTTTAAAAAACATCCATCGGAACTTTATTAGGGATTGTACTGAATATGTCGATTGCTTTTGGTAGTATGAACATTGTAACAATATGAAATTTTACAATCCATGAACATAGATGTTCTTTCATTTATTTGTGTCTTTCATTTCTTTCATCAATAATTTGCAGTTTTCATAATACACGGCTTTCACCTCCTTGGTTATGTCTATTCCTAAAAATTTTATTTTTCTGGATATTACTGTAAATGGGATTTTTTATAGTTTCCTTTGAAATGATTCATTGTAAATGAACAGAAAGGCAACTTATTTTTTGTAGGCTGATTTTGTATTCTGCACCTTTACTGTATTTGTTTATTAGTTCTAACAGGGTTTTTTGTGTGTGCGGAATATTTACAATTTTCTACATATAAGGTCATGTTATTTGTAAACAGACAATTTTACTACTTCTTTACCCATTTGGATGCCTTCATCTCTTTTTCTTTACTAAGTGCTTTGACTAGGGCTTTCAGTAGTATATTAAATAGAAGTGGCAAGAATGGGCATCTGTGCTTTCTTTGTGACCTTAGAGAAGAAGCTTTCAGTTTTTTAGTTGAATGTGATGTTAGCTTCGAACTTCTCATATATGACCTTTGTTATGTTGTGGTACATTTTTTCTATACCTCGTTTGCTGAGAGTTTTTATTTTGAAGGAATGCTGAATTTTGTTGAATGCTTTTCCTGAATTAATTCAGATGATTATTTCTTCTTCATTCTATATTAATGTGGCGTATCACATTGACTTACAATGTTAAATCATCCTTAAATCCCTAGTATAAATTCCACTGGCTGATGGTGTATGAGTCTTTAAATGTGCTATTGAATTTAGCTTGCTAGTATTTTGTTGAGGGTTTTTGCATCCATGTTTCTGAGGGGATACTGACCTGTAATTTTTTTTTCCTGTAACATCTTTTTGTAGCTTTGGAATCAGGGTAATGCCGATCTCATAAAATAAGTTTAGAAGTGTCCCTTTTCTCCAATATTTTGAAGTAGTTCAAGAAATATTGGTATTAATTCTTTAAATATTTGGTGAAATTCACATGTGAAGTCATCTGGTCCAGGGCTTTTCTTTGATAGTAGGATTACTGTTTGAATCCTGACAGACTTTTTTTTTTAATGTATGTATTAATCTTTATTATTCCTGTATTTCTGCCAACTTTAGGCTTCGTTTATTCTTCTTTTTACTTCCTTGAAGAGTGAAGTTAGGTCATTGATTTGGCATACTTTTTTCTTAAATATAGGCATTTATCATTATAAGCTTCATCTAATTTCATTTTTAATTTATTCTTTAACCTAATGATGGTTCAAGAGTGTATTGTTTACTTTCATGTGTTTGTGAATTTTTCTATTTTCTTTTTGCTATTGATTTCTAGTTTCATTCCATTTGATTCAGAAAAGGTATTTCGAATGATTCTGATCTTTTAAAATTTGTTATGACTTGTTTTATCCTAACCTATAATCTTCCTGTGTTAATGTTATATGTATACTTGAAAAGAATATGCATTCTGCTACTTTTGGGTGGAATGTTCTGTGTATATCTGTTAGGTCAATTTGGTCTATAGTGTCGTTAAAGCCCACTGTTTTCTTATTGATTTTCTGTCTGAATGGGCTATCCATTATGGAAGTTGGATATTAAAATCTCCTGCTAGTATTGTATTGCTGTGTATTTCTTTCTCAGTTTTGTCAATGTTTGATTTGTATATCTAAGTGCTCTGATGTTGAGTGTATGCATATTTATAATAATTGTATCTTCCTGATAAATTGACCCTTTTATCATTATATAATTACCTTCTTCATCCCTAGTGACAGTTTTTGACATAAAGTCTATATTTTCTGATATTAGTATAGCCACCCCTTTTCTCTTTTGGTTACCATTTGCCTAGAGTATCTTTTTCCGTTACTTCCCTTTCAGTTTATGTGTGTTCTTAAATCTAAAGTATCTTATATGTAGAATATAGTTGGATTTTGTTTTTTAATTCATTCAACCACTCTATGACTTTTTAATTTTTTAAAAATTTTATGGTATATAGTAAGTACATATATTTATGGTGTACATGAGATTTATTTATTTATTTATTTATTTATTGAGAGAGAGTCTTGCTCTATCCCCCAGGCTATAGTGCAGTGGCACAATCTCAGCTCACTGCAACCTCTGCCTCCCAGGCTCAAGCGATCCTCCCACCTCAGCCTCCCAAGTAGCTGGGACTACAGGTGCACACCACCACACCCAGCTAATTTTTGTATTTTTAGTAGAGATAGCTTTTGCTATGTTTGCCAGGCTGGTCTGGAACTCCTGACCTCAGGTCATCTGTCCACCTCGGCCTCCCAAAGTGCTGGGATTACAGGTGTGAGCTGACATATTTTGATACAGTCATAGTGTGTAATAATGATATCAGAGTAAATGGGGTATACATCACCTCAAGCATTCATTCATTCTTTGTGTTAAAAACATTCCAGTTGTATTCCCTGAGTTATTGTAAAATATACAACAAATTATTGTTGGCTGTAGGCACCCTGATGTGCTATCAAATACTAGATTTTTTCATTGTGTCTAACTATATTTTTGTACCCATTAACCATCCCCATTTTTCACCTGCTGCCACTACTCTTTCCAGCCTCTGGTAACCATCATTCTACTTTCTATCTCCATAAGTTCAATTGTTTTAATTTTTAACTTCCACAAATGAGTGAGAACATGCAAAATTTGTCTTTCTGTGCCTGGGCTTATTTCACTTCACTCTATGATTTTGATTGGAGATATTAAACTATTTGCATTTAAGGTAAGTACTGATAGGTAAGAACTTATTACTGCCATGCCAAAACAATGTTTTCTGCCTGCCTTGTAATTTTCATGTTCCTCTTTTTTTTTTTTTTTTTTTTTTGCTGTCTTCTTTGGTGATTTATTGATTTTTTTTGTAGTGATACACTTCAATTTCTTTCTCTTTTTCTTTTGTGTATCTTTAATAAGTATTTTCTTTGTGTTTCCCATAAGGCTTACATAAAATATCTTATAGTTATTACAGTATAGTTTAAGTGGAAAATAACTGTACTTCAATTGCATATAAAATGCTATACTTTTACTCGTTCCTTCTATACTTTATTATGGATGCCACCATTTATATCTGCATATATTGTGTGTTTATTAATATACTTGTGTAGTTACAGTTATTTTTAGTACTTTTGTCTTTTAACTTTTGTAGTATAATTAAAATTGATTTATACAGCATTATTACAGTATTCTGTGTTTTAAAAAAACTCATTAGTAGGGACATGTATAGCTTTCCTGTTGCCTTTCTATTGCTGTTTAGTCTCTTTTTGTTCCAAATTGAAGAACTCCCTTTAGCATTTCTTATAAGGCAAGGCTAATGGTGAAGAACTTCCTCAGCTTTTGTTTGTCCAGGAAAGTTGTCATCTCTCTTTCATTTTTGAAGGATAGTTTTGTTGGTTGGCAGGTTATTTTTATTTATTTATTTATTTTACTTTAAGTTCTGGGATACATGTGCAGAATGTGCAGGTTTGTTACATAGGTATACATGTGCCATGGTGGTTTGCTGCACCCATCAACCTGTCATGTACATTAGGTATTTCTCCTAATGCTATCCCTCCCCTAGCCCCCCACCCCTCGACAGGCCCCAGTGTGTGATGTTCCCCTCCCTGTGTCCATGTGTTCTCATTGTTCAACTCCCACTTATGAGTGAGAACCTGTACTGTTTGTTTTTCTGTTCCTGTGTTACTTTGCTGAGAATGATGGTTTCCTGCTTCATCCATGTCCTGCAAGGGATATGAACTCATCCTTTTTATGGCTGCATAGTATACACTGGTGTATATGTGCCACATTTTCTTTATCCAGGCTATCATTGATGGGCATTTGGGTTGGTTCCAAGTCTTTGATATTGTGAATAGTGCTGCAATAAACATACGTGTGCATATGTCTTTATAATAGAATGGTTCATAATCCTTTGGGTATGTACCTGGTAATGGAATTGCTGGGTCAAATGGTATTTCTGGTTCGAGATCCTTGAGGAATTGCCACATTGTCTTCCACAATGGTTGAACTAATTTACACTCCCACCAACAGTGTAAAAGCATTCCTATTTCTCCACATCCTCTCCAATATCTGTTGTTAGGTGGCTTTTTAATGATCTCCATTCTAACTGGCATGAGATGGTATCTCATTATGGTTTTGATTTGCCTTTCTCTAATGACCAGTGATGAGCATTTTTTCATGTGTCTATTGGCTGCATAAATGTCTTCTTTTGAGAAGTATCTGTTCATATCCTTTGCCCACTTTTTGATGGGGTTTTTTGTTTTTTTCTTGTAAATTTGTTTAAGTTCCTTGTAGACTCTGGATATTAGCCCTTTGTCAGATGGATAGATTGCGAAAATTTTCTCCCATTCTGTAGATTGCCTGTTCACTCTGATGATAGCTTCTTTTGCTGCGTAGAAGCTCTTTAGTTTAATTAGATCCCATTTGTCAATTTTGACTTTTGTTGCCATTGCTTTTGGTGTTTTAGTCATAAAGTCTTTGCCCATACTTATGTTCTGAATGGTATTGCCTAGGTTTTCTTCTAGGGTGTTTATGGTTTTAGGTCTTAAGTTTAAGTCTTTAATCCATCTTGAGTTAATTTTTGTATAAGGCGTAAGGAAGGGGTCCAGTTTCAGTTTTCTGCATATGGCTAGCCAGTTTTCTCAACAACATTTATTAAATAGGGAATCCTTTCCCCATTTCTTGTTTTTGTCAGGTTTGTCAAAGATCAGGTGGTTGTAGATGTGTGGCGTTATTTCGGAGGCCTCTGTTCTGCTCCATTGGTCTATATATCTGTTTTGGTACCAGTACCATGCTGTTTTTGTTACTGTAGCTTTGTAGTGTATAGTTTGAAATCAAGTAGCTTGATGTCTCCAGCTTTGTTCTTTTTGCTTGGGATTGTCTTGGCTATGTGGGCTCTTTTTTGGTTCCATATGAAATTTAAAGTAGTTTTTTCTAATTCTGTGAAGAAAGTCAATGGTAGCTTGATGGGGATAACATTTAATCTATAAATTACTTTGGGCTATATGGTCATTTTCACGATATTGATTCTTCCTATCCATGAGCATGGAATGTTTCTCCATTGGTTTGTGTCCTCTCTTATTTTCTTGAGCAGTGGTTTGTAGTTCTCCTTGAAGAGGTCCTTCACATCCCTTGTAAGTGGTATTCCAAGGTATTTTATTCTCTTTGTAGCATTTGTAAATGGGGGTTCACTCATGAATTGGCTCTCTATTATTGGTATATAGGAATGCTTGTGACTTTTGCGCACTGATTTTGTATCCTGAGGCTTTGCTGAAGTTGCTTATCAGCTTAAGGAGATTTGGGGCTGAGACGATGGGGTTTTCTAAATATACAATCATGTCATCTGCAAACAGAGACAATTGGACTTTCTCTCTTCGTGTTTGAATACCCTTTATTTCTTTCTCTTGTTTGATTTCCTGGCCAGAATTTCCAATACTATGTTGAATAGGAGCAGTGAGAGAGGGCATCCTTGTCTTTTGCCGGTTTTCAAAGGAAATGCTTCCAGCTGTTTCCCATTCAGTGTGATATTGGCTGTGGGATTGTCAAAAATAGCTCTTACTATTTTGAGATATGTTCCATCAATACCTAGTTTATTGAGAATGATGAGCATTTTAGCATGAAGGGGTGTTGAATTTTGTTGAAGGCCTTTTCTGCATCTATTGAGATAATCTTGTGGTTTTTGTCACTGATTCTGTTTATTTGATGGATTACATTTATTGATTTGCATATGTTGAAGCAGCCTTGCATCCCAGGAATGAAGCTGACTTGATCATGGTGGATAAGCTTTTTGATATGCTGCTGGATTCGGTTTGCCAGTATTTTATTGAGCATTTTTGCATCAATGTTCATCAGGGATATTGGACTGAAATTTTCTTTTTTTGTTGTGTCTCTGCTGGGTTTTGGTATCAGCATGATGCTGGCCTCATAAAATTAGTTAGAGAGGAGTCGCTCTTTTTCTATTGTTTGGAATGGTTTCAGAAGGAATGATACCAGCTCCTCTTTGTACCTCTGGTAGAATTCGGCTGTGGTCTGGTCCTGGGCTTTTTTTTTTTTTTTTTTGGTTGGTAGGCTGTTAATTACTGCCTCAATTTCAGAACTTGTTATTGGTCTATTCAGGGATTTGACTTCTTCTCGGTTTAGTCTTGGGAGACTGTATGTGTCTGGGAATTTATCCATTTCTTCTAGGTTTTCTAGTTTATTTGTGTAGAGGTGTTTATATTATCATCTGATGGTAGTTTGTATTTCTGTAAGATCAGTGGTGATATCCCCTTTGTCATTTTTTATTGTGTCTATTTGATTCTTCTCTCTTTTCTTCTTCATTAGTCTGGCTAACAGTCTATCTATTTTGTTAATCTTTTCAAAAACCAGCTCCTGGATTCATTGATTTTTTTTTGAAGGGTTTTTTGTTTGTCTCTCTCTCCTTCAGTTCTGCTATGATCTTAGTTATTTCTTGTCTTCTGCTAGCTTTTGAATTTGTTTGCTCTTGCTTCTCTAGTTCTTTTAAGTGTGATGTTAGGGTGTTGATTTTAGATGTTTCTTGCTTTCTCCTGTGGGCATTTAGTGCCACAAATTTCCCTCTAAACACTGCTTTAGCTGTGTCCCAAAGATTCTGGCATAATGTGTCTTTGCTCTCATTGGTTTCAAAGAACTTATTTATTTCTGCCTTAATTTCGTTAATGTACCCAGTAGTCATCCAGGAGCAGGGATCAATGCAACAAGTTCAGTTCAAACAATGTTCAGTTTCCATGTAGTTGTGTGGTTTTGAGTGAGTTTCTTGGTACTGAGTTCTAATTTGATTGCACTGTGGTCTGAGATACTGTTTGTTATGATTTCTGTTCTTTTGCATTTGTTGAGGAGTGTTTTACTTCCAATTATGTGGTCAATTTTAGAATAAGTGTGATGTGGTGCTGACAAGAATGTATATTCTGTTGATTTGGGGTGGAGAATTCTGTAGATGTCTACTAGGTCTGCTTGGTACAGGGCTGAGTTCAAGTCCTGAATATCCTTGTTAATTTTCTGTCTCATTGATGTGTTTAACATTGACAGTAGGGTGTTAAAGTCTCCCACTATTATTGTGTGGGAGTCTAAGTCTCTTTGTAGGTCCCTAAGAACTTGCTTTATGAATCTGGGTGCTCCTGTATTGGGTGCATATATATTTAGAATAGTTAGCCCTTCTTGTTGCATTGATCCCTTTACCATTATGTAATGCCTTTTGTCTTTTTTCATCTCTGTTGGTTTAAAGTCTGTTTTATCAGAGACTAAGATTGCAACTCCTGCTTTTTTTTTTTGCTTTCCATTTTCTTGGTAAATATTCCTCTATCCCTTTATTTTGAGCCTATACGTGTCTTTGCACATGAGGGTCTCCTGAATACAGCACACCAATGGGTCTTGACTCTTTATCCAATTTGCCAGTCTGTGTCTTTTAATTGGGGCGTTTAGCCCATTTCCATTTAAGATTAATATTGTTATGTGTGAATTGATCCTGTCATTATGATGCTAGCTGGTTATTTTGGCCATTAGTTGATGCAGTTTCTTTAGAGTGTCAATAGTCTTTACAATCTGTTATGTTTTTGCAGTGTATGGAACTGGTTTTTCCTTTCCATATTTAGTGCTTCCTTTCAGAGTTCTTGTAAGACAGGCCTGGTGTAGAGAAAATTCCTCAGCATTTGCTTGTCTCTAAAGGATTTTATTTCTCCTTTGCTTATGAAGCTTAGTTTGGCTGGATATGAAATTCTTGGTTTTCTTTAAGAATGTTGAATATTGGCCACCACTCTCTTGTGGCCTGTAGCATTTCTGCAGAGGGATTAGATGTTAGTCTGATGGGCTTCCCTTTGTGGGTAGCCTGACCTTTCTCTCTAGCTGCCCTTACCATTTTTTCCTTCATTTCAACCTTGGTGAATCTGATGATTATGTGACTTGGAGTTGCTCTTCTCGAGGAGTATCTTTGTGGTGTTCTCTGTATTTCCTGAATTTGAATGTTGGCCTGTCTTCCTAGGTTGGGGAAATTCTCCTTGGTATTATCCTGCAGAGTGTTTTCCAACTTGGTTCCATTCTCCCCATCACTTTCAGGTACACTAATCAAACATAGGTTTGGTCTTTTCACATAGTCCCATACTTCTTGGAGGCTTTGTTGTTCCTTTTCATTCTTTTTTCTCTAATCTTGTCTTCATGCTTTATTTCATTAAGTTGATTTTCAGTCAGTGATATCCTTTATTTCACTTGATTGATTCGGCTATTGATACTTGTGTGTGCTCCACGAAGTTCTCGTGCTGTGTTTTTCAGCTCCATCAGGTCATTTATGTTATTCTCTAAACTGGTTATTCTAGATAGTAATTCCTCTAACCTTTTATCAAGGTTCTTATCTTCCTTGCATTGGGTTAGAACATGCTCTTTAGCTCGGAGGAGTTTGTAGTTACCCACCTTCTGAAGCCTACTTCTGTCAAACTGATTCTCCATCCAGTTTTGTGCCCTTGCTGGCAAGGAGTTGGGATCCTTTAGAGGAGAAGAGGCATTCTGGTTTTTGGAATTTTCAGCATTTTTGTGTTGGTTTTTCCTCATCTTCGTGGATTTATCTCTCTTTGGTGTTCGATGTTGGTAACCTTCGCATGGGGTTTTTGTGTAGACGTCCTTTTTGTTATGTTGATGCTATTCATTTCTGTTTGTTAGTTTTCCTTTTAACAGTCAGGACGCTCTGCTGCAAGTCTGCTGGAGTTTGCTGGAGGTCCACTCCAGACCCTGTTTGCCTAGGTATCACCAGTGGAGGCTGCAGAACAGCAGAGATTGCTGCCTGTTTCTTCCACCAGAAGCTTTGCCCCATAGGGGCACCTGCCAGATGCCAGCAGGAGCTCTCCTGTATGAGGTGTCTGTCGACCCCTGCTGGGAGGTGTCTCCCAGTCAGAAGGCACAGGGGTCAGGGACCCACTTGAGGAGGCAGTCTGTCCCTTAGCAGAGTTTGAGCACTATGCTGGGAGATCCACTGCTCTCTTCAGAGCTGGCAGCCTGGAACGTTTACATCTGCTGAAGCTGCACCCACGGCCCCTCCTTCCTTCAGGTGCTCTGTCCCAGGGAGTTGGCAGGTTATTTTTTTATTTCAGCACTTTGAATGTATAATCTCTCTCCCTCCTGGCCCGCAAGGTTTCTGCTGAGAAATTGGCTGATAGTCTTATTGTGAGCTCTTTTGTATGTCACTAGTTTCCTCTTACTTATTGCTTTCCAAATTTTCTCTGTTATTGAGTTGTTACAACTTGATTACAGGGTGTCTTGGTATAGAGTTCTTTGAATTCATTTTATTTGGGGTAATTTGCGCTTCTTGGATCCAGATGTCAGTTTCTCTTTTCAGATTTGTGAGTTTTGGTCCATTGTTTCTATAAATAATCTTTCTGAAACTTTCTCTCACTCTTCTCCTTCTGAGGTCCTCCTAATGCCTGTATTGGTTCTCTTGATGATGTCCCATTGTCATTTAGACTTTCTTAACTCTTTTTATTTTTTTCTTTTGTTTCTCTGACTGGGTAATTTTAGATGACTTGTCTTTAAATTCATTGATTCATTTTTCTTCTTGATCAAATCTATTGCTGAACCCCTTGAATGAATTTTTTATTTCAGTTATTATTTTCTTCAGCTCCAGAATTTGTTTCTTTTTATAGTCTTTATCTCTTTGCTGATATTTTCATTTTGCTTACATATCATTTTCCTGATTTTATTAATTTGTTTATTTGTGTTCTCTTATAACTTACTGAACTCCTTTAAGATGATTATTTTGAATTCTTTGCCAGGTAATAGATCTCCATTTTTTTAGTGTCAGTTACTGAAGATTTATTTTATTCATTTTATTATGTCGTGTTTCCCTCAGTCTTTGTGTTTATTGGAATTTTGCATTGGTATTTGTGCATCTGAAGATACAGCCACTTCACCTAGTCTTTATGAATTGGCTTCTACAGGGAAAGACCTTCAATGCTCAGCCTTACAAGAGATTTTGGAAGTCTCTTAAACCTTTTCTTTGGACTCATGTGTGTACTTAATTAAAGAACTTTATTGGTCTCTCTCTCTCTCTTTCTTTTGCCCATAGTCTCTTGTTCTCACTGGTTTCTGACTGCTGTTCCATGTGCTAGGACACTGAAAGTATGCTATACTCCTCTCCCACTTTCACTCAGTGTCTCCCAAATTCACAGAATCATACCAGCTTCAGCCAGCTACCTGCACCTTCCCTTTATTCTTAACTGCTCATAGGCATCCAAAATATGCAGGTTTCATCAGGGCTGTGGGTAAGGTGAAACATAAGCTGGACTCTCAGTACTCTGAAAGGCCAGGGACACTGGTTGCATGTTCCTCCCTTTCATTTCCCTCTGAGGGGGAAGTCATACACTGAGGTGCTCTCTCTTGGCATTGAGCTGTGCTGGCTTGAGGGAGGGACTAATTCTGGTAAAGTAAGCTTGTTGCAATATAGGCTACTTAATATGAATATGTTAAAATATATTTTCATGTTTTTATTAACTTCCTCTTAAGTAATATTTTCATTGTAATTTCATTTTTTAAGAGAGATGCCATGATGTAATATAGTGGCAGATGTTGGAGTGAGGAAAAAGTACTTGAGGTCTAATCTCAGCTCCATTACTCATTAGTTCTGAGGCCTTGGACTACTCACTTGACTTCCTGAAGGTTTAGTTTAGTTGTTTATAACATGGGAATAAGAATAGCTACCTTGCAGGGTGGCTGTGGAGATTAGAGATAATATACATATCTAATCAGTGCCTAATACATCAATATGTAATACTTTAAGTGATATAACTAAAGATGCAGCTGAAAACTGAAGATGATAAGTGAAATCCATCATTTCTCTACACATTATAGAATTCCACTAGGGATTTCCCAAGTGTGACACTGCAATTTATACTATCACTTTTATGCATTTCTAATAACTCTGACACCAGGCTGGATTAACTTAAATGGTAGTTAATTATTAAAGTTATTAAAGAGCCAAAATATATTATAAACAATAGTAATTAATATTTTATAGAGTCTAAACTTTAAAAGGTATCAGTATTTAAAAATGTTTTAAAATGAATAGTTTAGAGATAGTTGGCATAGAATATTCCTTGCAGAAAATATCTAATCTATTCAAACACAATAAAAAAAATCACAGAATTATTCTAATTTAAGAGTTCCATTGGCTTCTTTCCAGATTTTATGCACATTCTTAATGTAAATTTGGGCACTTATGTAACTTTTGTGAGTCACAGATTTTTCTAATAGCTAACCAACTGGTTGGCCATGAGTGAACAGCACATGTCAAATCTCCCTGGCACCAAGTGGGTTCCCCCTAAAATGTTAATTTCTTTCTATCTATGATAGCACCAGCAATATTAATTTTTGATAGCCTATGTTAAATTTTAAAAGAAGTCCCATTGAGCTTTGTGAAAAAGGAATATGCCAAATAGCATATAAACCTTCAATTCACAAACTGCTGTTTTGTAAGTAATAATAATTCCCAGCACTTATAAAGAAATTTGTAAAGTTTGAAAGTGCTTTAATTTTTTTAAAGTCTTATCTCACTCGAGTTTTATCAAGACTCTCACAAGTGTAAATGACAGAAATGTTCCTTAGGATTTTGAGGGAAAAAATACACAGAGCTTCATTGGAAATAGAATCATTACAGATGATTCTGTGTGTGTACATTGATGTGTATACATACAATATTGTCCTGTCCTCTTTAAAATATCTACCCTCTTTTCATTTGAGGAAAGAATATTTTCCCTGTCCTCTCCTCATTGCTTTGTAGGGAGAGAGACTGAGGTATTGATATTCTTTCACTTGCTACACGCTGGTCTTGGGGAGGCAGTCAGCTAGAGAAGTTTGCTATGTAGAGCTAAGTTCCTCTTGTGTGGACTAGACTGATTCAAAGTCTAGACTGACGGAGTATTAGCAGACTAAAACCATTTCTTTATTATAAACTTTGTCAGTATTAGAGGTGATGGTTTGGTTTCCATATGCCACTCATTCCTCAGAACTACTACTACTACAAAAAAAGGTTCTGACTACCCAAGTTCCTACAGTAAACAGGGCATTCAAAATGTGAATCTATGACTTCAGAAATAAAGTCCAGAGCTCTTTCCAAAATATTATGTAATCTATATATAGTATCCTTTTTGTTCATAAATATACCATTTAGCCTGGAAACTTTATTTGTTGGGCCACTGTTTTACTAGGTTTGTGATTTATGGGGTTCTCTAAACCCCAATATCCTCATTTCTAAAGTAGAGATATAATACCTTCATCTCTAGGCTGTTGGAATGCCTGTGTGTGTATGTGTGCTTGTATAATTTATAATATCAAATATATGACATTATTCTGTTCCTGAGATGGAGTAGATACTTCAGAAATGTCTCTTTCATTTTTATTTGTAATAATCGTACTGTAAAATAATTCATTTAAACCTTAAAATCAGCTATTAAAATATGTTTATAGGGTTATTGCTACTGGAATAATATAGGTTGCCAATGTAAATCTTTGTAAAACAAAAAGACTTCTCTTCTCATGATTGATTATACAAGATCATGTAATTTACTTAATCACTTATCCTCCAATACAAAAGTAGTGTATTCTACACTTAAATTTTCAATATGTTACATTGAATAAACATTATGCTATCACCTTTAAATGTACAGCGTTAAACTCTCCTCTAGTAGTTACTATTTAAACAACAAATGGGTACTTGGAAAGAAAATATTTTAGAACATACTTTCATAAAATGTTTTATAACAGATGAAAATCTTTTTGATGAATATAGGAGGAGGGGTTTTAGAGCAGTTAGCTTAAGAGACAAATTGCCAATAAGAGGGGAAAAAGATACTAGAAATGAATTAAGCCCAATTGTCCACTATTTTCTACATCCATGCCATTTGCAGTTTTTCCTGTTGACAGAGCAGAGTACATTTCCTTACCTCTTTTTCATAATTTTGGTTAAGTGATTTATTCTGATCAATCCAATGTGATTCAAGTGAAAATGTGTTAGTTCTGGGCCTAAATGTTAAGCATATTTCTGCTTGCTGTTTGTGCCTCTGCCATCCACTTGAGAAAAATACAGATCACTGCTCAGTGGTTGAAGAAGAATGACAAAGACGTGGAACATGGTCACTCCAGCCTACACAGAGATACTGATGAGGCAGAACCACCTAGCCCAGCACAGCCTGGATCCACCAAACACTGCCTGACCTGTAGATCTGAAAGGACAAATGATTACTGTTTAAACCACGGAGTCTGGAGGTGTTTTATTACACAGCATTATTGTGACAGTTGCTAAAAACAAAATGACATGTAACCAAAAAACATCAAAGGAAGACTTTAAATCTTTGAAAAAATAGATTGAAAAAGAGGTTTCAGAGATAGGCAAGGTATAGTTAGTAGAGGAGGAAATTTAATTTGTGATATGAACCTGTCAAATGGAAATGAAACATTATATTTTACTCATTTATTTCCTGCTTGTGGTGCTGATTTTTAGCAGCATAATTACTTATGTGATTTTTTTCAAACATGAATGGCTATTTCAGTTTTATAATAGAAAATAACAAAACCTTCACATTCTAAAAGTTACTAATGATGTAGACTTAGTTATAAATAATATAAATATTGATGAAAAGGTAAAAAGAAATTAATCTATCAGTCTGTTTTGTAATTTAATGATGTTAAAATGTTATTGTCACTTATACCCTCCTGCATTTCCAACAGCTGGTTTAAAGAGCTACCAATTAAAGTGCTCTACTTACCTAGGTATATTAGAGTTATTTAATATAGCTTTAGCATTTGTAGTAAATATAATTGTTATATTTGTTCAGATATTTTGACGATATATGCATGTCTGAAAATGCCCGGCAATAAGTATTCTCTCCAAATATTTATTGTTTATTATTATCATGTGTAAATCTATTATCTACCCTTCAGAAATAGGAGTTAAGATGACAAGGAGACCTTAGAGATATTAAAGCAACACAGTATTCTAGATTTTTTCTCCATATTTCTCTAACAATAAAGAAAGTAAAACGCATGAATTCCCAAGATAAGAATGCAATTTGTTCAAATTTAAAAATCTTGATTTTTAAAATTCAGAGTGTGGCTCAAAATGATCATATCAGTTGATAATGGATTAGGTATCATTAAATGACCTAAAACCGAGACGGGTGACTTATTATTGTATCAGTCAAAGTCTCAGCAGGAATAATAACCCGATAGCTTAAATAAAAAGACTTCCAGGCTGAAACTAATTACTGAAGGTTACTGAAGGTCAAATGCAATTGAGTAAGTCATCGAGCTCCCCAGAGACTAGCAATAGCAGCAATCGTCTGGTAGTTAGACCAGCAGAGAAAATAGTCTTTCCAAAAACCAGGGAGAGCAGGAGCTGTCCAGCAGAGAAGTAAGATTAGAGGAATGCAGCTGTAGCCAGAGTAACTACACCACAGAAGGGAAAGAAATGCTCTGAGCTCGCTCTTCTCCCTCTCTCTTGCCTCTGTCTACTGTCTGTGGAACCCACCTGGAAGCCAGGTTGGAAGAGAACCCAAGTGATGCGATCTGGAGGAGTCAGCTTCCCGTGTCACAAAAGAGGGTACAGAGAAGTGGGGAATTAATACTGGGGATAAAAGGGGTTATACAAATTGAGAAGAAGCAACATAATAAACTAGTTAGAATACCCACCCATAAGAATCAGGAGTTACTATTGGTTTTTGACTTAAATTAGAAAGAATTTTTCTTCATCTTTCTTCCTCCTTCCTTTCTTATTCATTTATTTATATTGTTTGCTTACTGAAGATTTGTTTACTGAAGACCTACTATATGCAAGTTGCTAGACTTCTATCTCAGGCCATTGGACACACTGCTTGAGCAAAGGAAGCTTTGTTTTTGTTTAATATAGGCATGAAAACTGATCCTATTATAAGCAATATCTGTACACAGGGATTATTCAAGCAACAAACATTTATTAGAATTTCATTGGGTCTTATGGGATTTATATATATATATGTCTATATGAAAACAATGTATATATTATGCCTATAAAAAAACAATAAAATTAAAAAGCCATGGTCCCTGGAATTATATTGCTTATAATCTATATAACATCCTTTTAGTGTGTGTATAAATGCACTTTTATTAGCAAATAAGATAATATGATTTGAAAGAAAATTACATTTATGAGACTACAAAAACCATTCATCCATCTATTTTACCAAAATGCTGCAAGAAATGAGTCCGTATATTGTGGAGCCATTTCCAGGATTGAAGAACACCATGAATGTTTGTTTTGATATAAAGGCTACAAAAATTATTCTTAAGATTTTGGTAAATTAGTCTGGGATGTCATTTCTTAAGTGAGTTTTTCTTATTTTTAGTTCAACTAGACTTGCAAAATTAATAATATGATTAAGTCAAGGCCATTAATCTCTCAAACATTGTTAATTGTTAAAAATGGTGTAGCATTGGGTTGGAAAGCACAGAATTGCCATCTTCCACTCTGGGCATTTTAAACTTTAGGTTTTCTGAGATACTCATTTGAAGAATTTTTTTTTGTTTAGTAATGGCTGCCATCTGATCTGTTTTCTGGACATATTGCCCACTTAATTTTAAGTTTATGTACTCATTTTACTAAGTGTCTGATTTGCTTTTGGAGGCTGGAACTCATGATCTTTATGTATATAATCACTGCATGGTGGTTGAATGTTAAAAGTCTTTAAAAAAAATCACACGGGTAAAATATTTATAAAAGCTGAAAAGTTTCTTGTTAACCACAACATTTTTTCAAATGTTAACCCACCATAAACAAAACTTAAACACAGATAAAAATAATATATTGAAGTAGAACACCGCTGAATTTAAACTGGTTTGATTAAAAATCAAAAAATGTAAATGGTATGATGATGTTAGTATAATAAACATCATACAGAATGTAAAATATTTTATTTTACACAATTCTAAATGTCATATAATTCAGACTACCTTGCAGCTACTATGGACATAAACTTCACATCATCAACTTAAGAATAAATTTAAAATTTATATTTAATAATAATTTTAAAAAATCATCTTCATTAAGAAAATCATCTTCATTTATATAATTTGTATTTTTTATCAGCTTTTCTTTTAGGAGGATATATCCCATAATGCCTAACACAGCACATTCTTTATGGTTTATACTGAACCTGTACAAGCTTGAACTTTAGAGTCATTTGACTTCGAGTGAAATGATTTTTCTTAGGCTCTCAGTCAGAGTCCATTTCTTACCTACTCCCATCAGGAAGCTATTTTAATTCCCTTTTAAAGTAAAGTAAGTGGAGTATAAATAACTTTGTCATTGCCTTACATGATTGCAGAGATGCCCACACTAGATTAGAATAAAGGAAAACTTGAGAGCCTTCAAAATCCTGAGAAAACAAGGTTGCAGAATGACACAGATTTACTCTGTAGAGTGAGTTCTTGAGAATTCAGAAGCACTATAAACATGACATAAACAGTTTGTTCAAATATCTCCAATGTTATTATATGTTATGGCTAAACTATTGAATAAATGTAAAGAAAAAAATGCCTGTCATTGTTGTAAATATTGCACTCCCCAAGAGCCAATAAATGCTTGTTGAATAATTAGATAACCATTTTTAACTTCAAAGAAAAATCACTAGGTGAATGAATACAACAAGAAAAGTACTGAAGTTTTCTTGAACTGACATTGCCTCAGTATTGGTGTCTAGTATTTCTTTTCCTCTTTAGCATTTAACATTTCCTTCTCAAGATTAGCACTTGTATATGTAGGCATATTTGGGTTCATAACAGTGCGCAGTAAGAAAATTTATCATTGGAAATTGGCCACAGAATCTCACAGAATTAAATTTTACCTTTTAATGTAGTTTTGTTGTTGTATGAACTAAAGTCTTTTTGAACCTGAAATACATTTGGTCTTAATGGCCTCTTTCCTGTGATACTTGCATATCATTCCACTGTATAATTGCCTTAAATCCTTGATAAGACAGGGTGATGGTACTAATAATTCTGTTAAAGGAGTAAAATGCTTTCCCAATGACAAGAGCAATAAAATATCCAACTCCTTTAATGGAGAATCAACATATACATTTTCACTTTACAAGGTACAGGCTGCAATTCTGAAGTATTACTTTTTCAATTAGGTGAAACTTATCTGAATAGAGATCAAATGTTTTTTTCTGTGTTAGTTATACAAATCTAAAATGGTGTTCCTTTTATTTATTAGAATGAAATTGTATGTCAAATAAGTGTTTAGGATTTTTTATTGCTAATCTCCTAGGCAAAATGAATCTTGATGGTTCCTGTAACATAGTGGAAACATCTACAATTTTGACATCTAACTCTTCTGTGTAGATATTCTTCCATGTTTTTTAGAGCTTTTATCTTCTAATTCATTCTTAAACCACAATCAACACTGTCCCAACTGTGCTTGGAAATTGCACAAGTTAACTAGGATTTCAAGTAAAGAGTTGTGAGATGTCTGCATTATTCATTGATCTCTACATGTAAAAATGGACACTATAACATTTTGACTGTAACAATGGAAAATTCGGTTTGCCAATTAAACTTTTATTTGAAGTGACATGGAAAGCAGCCACCTTTTCAAATAGCAATACTCATTTTAAAGACCATTTTTGTAAGTAAACTGCATAATTTCTTTTTGCTAATGTCTTATTATCTTATAAGCCATTCCCTCCTTTTTTAAATTATATTTTAAGTTTTAGGGTACATGTGCACAACATGCAGGTTTGTTACGTATGTATACATATGCCATGTTGGTGTGCTGCACCCATTAACTCATCATTTAACATTAGGTATATCTCCTAATGCTATCCCTCCCCGCTCCCCCCACCCCACAACAGGCTCCGATGTGTGATGTTCCCCTTCCCGTGTCCATGTGTTCTCATTGTTCAATTCCCATCTATGAGTGAGACCATGCGGTGTTTGGTTTTTTGTCCTTGCAATAGTTTGCTGAGAATGATGGTTTCCAGTTTCATCCATGTCCCTACAAAGGACATTAACTCATCATTTTTTATGGCTGCATAGTATTCCATGGTGTATATGTGCCACATTTTCTTAATGCAGTCTATCATTGTTGGACATTTGGGTTGGTTCCAAGTCTTTGCTATTGTGAATAGTTCCGCAATAAACATACGTGTGCATGTGTCTTTATAGCAGCATGATTTATAATCCTTTGGGTATATACCCACTAATGGGATGGCTGGGTCAAATGGTATTTCTAGTTCTAGATCCCTGAGGAATTGCCACACTGTCTTCCACAGTGGTTGAACTAGTTTACACTCCCACCAACAGTGTAAAAGTGTTCCTATTTCTCCACATCCTCTCCAGCACCTGCTGTTTCCTGACTTTTTAATGATCGCCATTCTAACTGGTGTGCGATGGTATCTCATTGTGGTTTTGATTTGCATTTCTTTGATGGCCAGTGATGATGAGCATTTTTTCATGTGTCTTTTGGCTGCATAAATGTCTTCTTTTGAGAAGTGTCTGTTCATATCCTTTGCCCACTTGTTGATGGGGTTGTTTGTTTTTTTCTTGTAAATTTGTTTGAGTTCATTGTAGATTCTGGATATTAGCCCTTTGTCAGATGAGTAGATTGCAAAAATTTTCTCCCATTCTATAGGTTGCCTGTTCACTCTGATGGTAGTTTCTTTTGCTGCGCAGAAGCTCTGAAGTTTAATTAGATCCCATTTGTCGGTTTTGGCTTTTGTTCCCATTGCTTTTGGTGTTTTAGACATGAAGTCCTTGCCCATGCCTATGTCCTGAATGGTATTGCCTAGGTTTTCTTCTAGCGTTTTTATGGTTTTAGGTCTAACATTTAAGTCTTTAATCCATCTTGAATTAATTTTTGTATAAGGTGTAAGGAAGGGATCCAGTTTCAGCCATTCCCTCCTTTTTATAAAAGGTCATGCTAGAAATGAAAAACTAAACAAAGAACAGTTGAGTGCTTTTAAAGACTAGTAGTGCTTAATTTGCACTTAACCACAGTGAGTAGTTATGGCTATTTTTCAAATTGCCAAGATTTGTCAATGGCACTTTTACCTGGTAGGAAAAACACAGTGATGTAAACAAGATGTTCCTGCATTGTCAGCAGATAAACTTAAAGGCTTTTTTTTGTCTTTGCAATACATCACAGTAGGGTTCTTTTTGTGTATTAGTTTTCCCCTGGATATTTGATTTTGGAATAAAGTGATTTTTCCTTAATGGAGGAAAATTTACCAAGCAAATAGAAAGCAGAAAAAAGCAGGGGTCGCACTCCAAGTTTCTGACAAAATAGACTTTGAACCAACAAAGATAAAAAGACAGAGAGGCATTACATATTGGTAAAGGGATCAATTCAACAAGAAGAGCCAACAGTCTTAAATATATGTGCACCCAATACAGGAGCACCCAGATTCATAAAACAAGTTCTTAGAGACTACAAAAAGACTTGGACTCTCACACAATAATAGTGGGAGACTTTAACACCCCACTGTCAATATCAGGCAGATCATCGAGACAGCAAATTATCAAGGATATTCAGGACTTGAACTCGTCTCTGCACGAAGTGGACCTGACAAATATCTACAGAACTCTCCACCTCAAAACAACAGAATATACATTCTTGTCAGTGCCACATGGCACTCACTCTAAAATCAATCACATAATTGGAAGTAAAACACTCCTTGGCAAATGTGAAATAACTGAAATCATAATAGACAGTCTCTCATACAACAGTGCAATCAAATTAGAACTCAAGATTAAGAAACTCACTGAAAACCACAGAACTACATGGAAATTGGATAACCTGTTCCTGAATGACTCCTGGGCAAATAATGAAATAAGGCAGAAATCAAGAAGTTCTTTGAAACCTATGAGAACAAAGAGACAATGTATCAGAATCTCTGGGATGCAGCTAAAGCATTGTTAAGAGAGAAACTTGGAGCACTAAATGCCCACATCAGAAAGCTAGACAGATGTCAAATTGATACCCTAATATCACAGCTAAAAGAACTAGAGAAGCATGAGCTAACAAATCCAAAAGGTAGCAGAAGACAGGAAATAACTAAGATCAGAGCAGAATGAAGGAGATAGAGACATGAAAAAACCTTAAAAAAATCAATGAATCCAAGACCTGTTTATTTTTTTGAAAAATTAATAAAATAGACCACTAGCTAGACTAATAAAGAAGAAATGAGGAAAGAATCAAATAGATACAATAAAACATGACAAAGGGGATCACCACTGACTTCACCGAAATACAAACAACCATCAGAGAATATGATAAATACCTCTACAAAAATAAACTAGAAAACCTAGAAAAAAATGATTAAATTCCAGGACACATACACCCTACTAAGACTAAGCCAGGAAGGAGCCGAATCCCTGAATAGACCAATAACAAGTTCTAAAACTGAAGCAGTAATAAAAGCCTACCAACCAAAAAAATCCCAGGACCAGATGAATTTACAGCCAAATTCTACCAGAGGTACAAAGAGGCGATGGTGGAATATTTCTTCTGAAAATATTCCAAACAATTAAAAAGGGGGGAATCCTCCCTAATTCATTTTATGAGGCCCACATCATCCTGATACCAAAACCTGGCAGAGATACAACAACAACAACAGGAAAACTTCAGGCCAATATCTCTGATGAACATCAATACAAAAATCCTGAATAAAATACTGGCAAACCAAATCCAGCAGCATATCAAAAAATATATCCACCACGATCAAGTCAGCTTTATCCCCGAGATGCAAGACTGGTTCAACATACACAAATAAATGTAATTCATTACTTAAACAGAAATAAAGACAAAAACCACATGATTATCTCAATAGATGCAGAAAAGACCTTTGATAAAATCCAACAAGCCTTCATGTTAAAAATGCTCAATAAACTAGGTATTGATGGAACATATCTCAAAATAATAAGAGCCATTTATCACAAACCCACAGCCAATATCATATTGAATGGGCAAAAGCTGGAAGCATTTCCCTTGAAAACTGGCACAAGACAAGGATACCCTCTCTTACCACTTTTATTCAACGTAGTATTAGAAGTTCTGGCCAGGGAAGTCAGGCAACAGAAAGAAATAAAGTGTATTCAAATAGGAAGAGAGAAAGTAAAATTGTCTGTTTGCAGATTACATGATTCTATATTTTAAAAACCCCATTATCTCAGCCCCAAAACCCCTTAAGTTGATAAGTAAAAAGTCTCAGGATACAAAATCAATGTGCAAAAATCACAAGCATTCCTATGCACCAACAACAGACAAGCAGAGAGCAAAATCATGAATGAACTCCCATTCACAATTGCTACAAAGAGAATAAAATACCTAGGAATAGAGCTAACAAAGGATGTCTAGGACCTCTTCAAGGAGAACTAGAAACCACTGCTCAAGGAAATAAGAGAGGACACAACAAATGGAAAAACATTTTATCCTCATGGATAGGAAGAATCATATCATGAAAATGGCCATACTGCTCAAAGTAATTTATAGATTCAACGCTATTTCTATCAAGCTACCATCAACATCCTTCACAGAATTAGAAAAAACTACTTTAAATTTCATATGGAATCAAAGAAGACCCCATATAGCCAAGACAATCCTAAGCAAAAGAACAAAGCTGGAGGCATTACACTACCTGACTTCAAACAATACTTCAAGACTACAGTAACCAAAACAGCATGGTTCTGGTACCAAAACAGACATATAAACCAATTCTATCAGAATATAGTTATTCTATCAGAACAGAGACCCCAGAAATAACATGACACATCTACAACCATCTGGTCTTCAATAAACCTGACAAAAACAAGCAATGAAGAAAGAATCTCCTATTCAATAAATGGTGCTGGGAAAACTGGATAGCCATATGCAGAAAATTGAAACTGGATCCCTTCCTTATACTGGATCCCACCTTATACTAAAATTAACTAAAGATGGATTAAAGACTTAAATGTAGAACACAAAACCATAAAAACCCTGAAAGAAAACCTAGATGATACCATTCAGGATATAGGCATGGGCAAAGACTTCATGATGAAAATGCCAAAAGCAACTGCAATCACAGCCAAAATTGACAAGTGAGATCTAATTAAACTAAAGAGCTTTGGCATAACAAAAGCAACTATGATCAGAGTGAACAGGCAACCTATGGAAAGGGAGAAAATTTTCACTATCTATCCATCTGACAAAGGTCTAATATCTAGAATCTACAAGGAACTTAAACAAATTTACAAGAAAAAAAACCCATTTAAAAGTGGGTAAAGGACATGAACAGACACTTCTCAAAAGAAGACATCTGGCCAGGCACAGTGGCTCACACCTGTAATCCTAGCACTTTGGGAGGTGGGTGGATCACCTGAGGTCAGGAGTTTGAGACCAGCCTGGCCAACATGGCAAAACCCTGTCTCTACTAAAAATACAAAAATTAGCTGGGTATGGTGGTGGGCACCTGTAATCCCAGCTACTTGGGAGGCTGAGGCAGGAGAATTGCTTGAACCCAGGAGGCAGATATTGCAGTGAGCCAAGATTGCACCACTACACTCCAGCCTGGGTGACAGAGTGAGACTCTGTCTCGAAAAAATAATAATAATAAAAGAAGACATTTATGCAGCCAACAAACATGAAAAAGAGCTTAACATCACTGATCATTAAAGAAATGCAAATCAAAACCACAATGAGATACCATCTCATGCCAGTCAGAATGGCAATTATTAAAAAGTCAAGAAACAATACATCCTGGCAAGTCTGTGGAGAAATAGGAATGCTTTTACACTGTTGGTGGGAATGCAAATTAGTTCAACCATTGTGGAAGACAGTGTGGCAATTCCTCAAAGATCTAGAACCAGAAATACCATTTGACCCAGCAATCTGATTACTGAGTATATAACCAAAGGAATATAAATTATTCTATTATAGACATACATGCATGCATATGCTCATTGCAGCATTATTTACAGTAGCAAAGACATGGAATCAACCCAAATGCCCATCATTGATAGGTAGATATAGAAAATGTGGTACATATACACCATGGAATACTATGCAACCGTAAAAAGGAATGAGATCATGTCCTTTGCAGTGACATGAGTGGAGCTGGAAGCCATTATCCTCAGCAAACTAATACAGGAGCAGAAAACCAAACACCACATATTCTCACTTGTAAGTGGGAGCTGAACAATGAGAACACATGGACACAGGGAGGGGCACAACACACACTGGGACCTGTCAGTGGGGCAAGGAGAAGGAGAGCATGAGGATAAAGTTAATGCATGCAGGGCTTAATACCTAGGTGATGGGTTGAGAGGTGCAGTAAACCACCATGGCACACCTTTACCTATGTAACAAACCTGCATATTCTGTACATGTATCCCAGAACTTAAAATTAAATTTAATTAAATTGAAAAAGCCCTCCCAATCAGATGTGTCACATCTATTAACTCGATTATGAATTATATGTGTTATATAGAGATGAAGCTAGTAGACGGGAAACAGCATTCAGTGATGACTCCAATCCATCCAACAATGTGTAGCAGAGAAAAAAATACGTTTAGATTCTTTACATATATTCTTTAAGGCTTATAAATGAACACAGGAAATGATTTTGTGATATGAAATGCATCAAAGTAATGCTTGAGAAACCTAGATTGAGAATAGCTGCACTTCGACTTAATGTATGAGTCTGGAGGATTTGAAGGTACACAGTGAAAAAGAAAATCACTTTCCTGATATACTCAGAGCAGAAACTTATACATATTGTACTTGGCTTCAAGTGGTGATCTGCTGCTTAAGTGAAAATATAAAGTCTATACCAAATGTGAATCTACCATAATGCAAATAATACATCCAATCTAATCTAGGACCAGATTTAGAACCACAATAATAAATCACTTTGTTAAATGTTCATTGAAAAATTTTGTACCCTTCCCAAAGGTACTCTATTAGCACTTGTTATAGAAAAAATAAGTTAGTAATACTATTAAAATAAGTTAATACTACTCTCTATGCTTTCACTTCCTTTGAAATATAGCCATTGGAAATTGTCTTGTAATAGGAGTAAACTTTGCTAATGTTTGTCATCAACAGGGTTTTTTTTAATGCGTTCTTTCCCCTCTTTTCCTTTTCATTCTCTACACCCCTCCCAGGGAAACTTCTGCAACATGAGGCATTCTTTCTTACCTCAGATTTCAGAGAGTTCTTATTATTTCTTTCATCTAATTACTACAAAAATTTTATTTTATGTGGTAAGCTTGTGAATTGTCTTTACAATAAATTATTCGTGGGCGTTAAACCATAATTCTTCCCAACCATAATAAGATAAAGAAGAAATTTCTAAGTTTTGAATGGAAGTTATCAGTGAACTTTTTATAGAATATCCGAAATTGTCCAATTATAGCACATTGGTGACCAATATAGGACTGGTAGTCAGAAAAAAAAAACAATGTTAGGTTTTTAATTACTTGATTCTATAAGTCAGGAAGCTCTTTCTGATGTTTTGTACAATACGTGGGTTGCAAAGAACTCAACATGCCTTCTTAGTTAGAAAAAAGGTTACTCTAATTTTAAATTGTCTTGGCTTCAAGGCAACTGCATAGGGTTGTTGTGGAAGATCAAATGGGTTCATACATTAGAATCACAATGTAAACTTTATAATACTTCATACAATTTAATGTTATTACTGTAAGTAATTATGTACTCACTGTATTTTGTTTTCTTGCTAGTTATGCATTATGGTTTTAAAGTTCTACAAGATATTTATTCAATTATGTATATAAATTCCATAATACAATTGTATTTTCTTTTTCTTTTTTTTGTGATGGGGTCTTGTTCTGTTCCCATGCTGGAGTACAGTGGCACCATCAAAGCTCACTGCAGCCCCGAACTCCTCAAGTAATCCTCCTCCCTAAGTCTCTGGAGTAGCTCCAACAACAGGTGTTCACCACCACAATGGGCTAATTTTTAAATTTTTTATACAGATGGTTTCTCCCTATGTTGCCCAGGCTGGTTTTGATCTCATAGGCTCAAGTGATTCTCCTGTTTTGGCTTCCAAAAGTGCTAAGATTACAGGAGTGAGCTACTGTGCCTGGCCTGCATTTTTAATAGTACAAATCTTCAGGGTAATTTAACTCAGTGAACTTTCTTTTTTTGAATTTTAATGACATTGAAGGCATGTCAATGGCATGCTTAGAGATGACAATGAGGAATGTATGATCTTGCTACTTAAATGTATGTTATAGAATTATATTTAGCTAAAGAATATATATTATATGGCATATACATATACATTTTATATACTTATTAGAAATATGTTTACACACCAGCCTAAAGTTATATAGATAATAAATAGATAAATACCAATAATGGAATATATACTATGTGCTGAGGAAAAATTAATTCTGACTCTACATTTAGGCTGAATTTGAAAATGTATGAATTCAATAAATAGATACAAAGAAAGATTTTTCTCAAGCTTAGAGGGTATTATGAGTAAGGCACCAAGTTCAAAAATGCAAGGATAGTCACAGAGCAGAATTTTTCTCATATGACCAGAGTTGAATTTATGGAGATTAAAATGAGACAGAGATACGGTGGTATGGATTAGAATCATTTTATGAAGGATCATGAAAACCATTTAAAGTTTCAAAAACTTTTCATCCTTATATATTTTGAGAAAGGCTATGATATAATCAGATCTTGTTGTTGTGGGCGGTGAGAGATAAAAACTCTGGCAGAAATGTTTAAGGTAGATTTGAGTTGATAGCTATAAGGGATATGGAGACAAATTATGAAGCTGTTTGAGTAATCCAGTGAGTCATAATATCAAACAGAGGAATAGTCAATACAGTTTACATTTCTCTAACATTTTTATATACCAAAAACTGTAGCAAGTACTTTACATGCATTTTTCTCATGTAACTTTTACAGAAGTTCAAAATGAGGTGGGCATTATTGTAAACATCCCCCATTTTATTGATGAAAAACCGAGGCTTAGGGTTTTTCTTAGGGTTTCTTAGGGTTGTAGGGAAACTCATAAATCTCGTAAATTTTCATGACTCAATTTCAAAAACAAACTAGCGGTAAGCATCTGAGTCAAGCAGATGGAAATACAGTGGAGGGGAGAAAGATTAAGACAGAGTGGGAGAGTGAGGGAGGGAGGGAGAGAGAAGGAGAAGCGTTGCTTTTTGAGGTTCAGGTTATGTTGGTTTCTTATGAATGTTTGTGAGTTTGTACATTATGATTGGTTCATTTGTCTCTACTTATCTTATTCTTCAATAAAATTTACCGCATAAGAGAAGGAAAGAATGAAAAAGAATGGCAGAAAGAGAAAAATCTGAACAAAAGAAACTGCAAAAAGAGAGACTCATTTTTTTCTATGAAAAAATCAATTAAAGCCTCACAAGGGTTAATACTGGCCCAAACCTCCTTTTACAAAACATTGCATAAATAAGAAAGGCCCTTTGAAAACACTAAATTTATAAATAGTGTTTTGGAATTTCATTTAAAGCCAAAGTTGTGCAGATTATTTTCCAAGGGAGAGTGAAATTAAAATAAAAACACTACCATTATCATTTCACCTGGAATCATGAAGTAGTGACACTTAAAAGAATAGATTGTTATAATTTACTCTTTACTTTTTTCAAGATATTACTTGGGAATATCTGCTTTCTATATGTATTAGGCTGTTCTCACACTGCTCTAAAGAACTGCTCAAGACTGGGTAATTTACAAAGGAAAGAGATTTAATTGACTTACAGTTCCACATTGCTGGGGAGGCCTGAGGAAACTTACAATCATGGCAGAAGGCAAAGGAGTAGCAGGCACCTTCTTCACAGGGTAGCAGGATAGAGAGAGTGCAAGCAGGGGAAATGCCAAAACACTTATAAAACCATCAGATATCTTGAGAAATCAGTCACTAGCACAAGAACAGCATGGGAGAAACCACCCCTATGATTCAGTTACCTCCATCTGGTCCTGACCTGGACATGTGGGGATTATTATAATTAAAGGTGAGATTTGGGTGGGGACATAGAGCCAAACCATACCATTAAATGTTTAGTTTATGTAGTGTTGAACTTCATAATTGTGTTTACCCATATTAGCTCTCAATTTAACGAGAATTAGAGAACAACTTGACAAACTATAAAACAAACCTATTAATCAGTGTTTAATTTTGGTTCCTTTGTATTTACCACTTAAAATAGTGGTTACCATACCATATCATACCATTATTTTGTGTTCAGACTGGGATAAATGAAGTTCCATTAGGAAATATTCCCACGGCAATATTCTTAAATTGAGAATGTCTGGAGCAAACTGTGACATAAAATCATTCTATTTATAAGTCATATGATACTAAGTTTGTACTTTAGCCTCCTTGAATCCCAGTGTTCAGATCTGTCTAGAGGGAGAATAACTTTCCATGCCTGCCTCACAGATTTGGAGTGAAGATTCACTGGGGAAGTCTATGTGAGGAAATCTACAAACTCCTGATCACTCAAATAATACTTACCATCATCATTAGGTAATTTGATAACTTTTGTATAACTAGACCTGAATTATAAGTTTAAAATATATAGGATGTATTGCCTGCTTGCAAACAGCATAAATTCCAGTCATGGGGTCTAAGGAAAGTCTTCAAATACATTTTGTTATCTGATTTGGGGACCAGTTGAGAATATTGAGAATCAGTTAAGAAATACATAGATTAGGCCGGGTGCGGTGGCTCACACCTGTAATCCTAGCACTTTGGGAGGCCGAGGTGGGCAGATCATGAGGTGAGGAGTTCAAGACCAGCCTGGCCAACATGCTGAAACCCTGTATCTAAAAATACAAAAAAGATTAGTGGGGCATGATGCCAGGTGCCTGTAGTCCCAGCTACTCAGGAGGCTGAGGCAGGAGAATCATTTGAACCCGGGAGATGGAGGTTGCAGTGATGCAGTGAGCCAAGATCGCGCCATTGCACTCCAGCCTGGGTGACAGTATGAGACTCTGCCTCCAAAAAAAAAAAAATTATATATTATATATATACATATATATATATTTATATATGTAACAACCTCACCTTTAGTATAGAGAAAGCTATTATATAGAGGGCAGTGGACAGTGGACGGTTTCGGACTTGCCAGATGGCTTGTAAACACTTCCCTGAACCACAGAGGAATTACCCTCAAAAGTGTAGCCCTGTCCCACTATAATTGAGCAAATGAAAATGTGTTATTTTCTTTATAACGAGACAGAGATAAATAGGAAGCAAAGAGGAGGTGGTTGAGTACATACATTCAGTTACGTTTTCCAACTCACTCATCAGCTAAGTCACTTCTTCCTGGAGAGGAGTGAGTTGGATGGGTGCATGGTGGAGGGAATCTTGGATTATTTCTCCAGTGAAGACCAGCCACATTGAAATTGTAAATGAGAGATAAATTTTCCCTCCTACAGTTTAGTTTTGCATAGAAGACATAGCACAAGAATATAAGTAAGCTCTGTACCCAGCAAACAGAATAATGAGCACAGATCCAATAGCAGTTTGCCAGTGGGAGCTTAGTTGGGGACTGGAACGTTTAAGGGTAAGTTTGTGATAAATATAGAAACTAATTTGAGCCCGCAATAGTACAGGTTGGTGGGGTGGATGGAACAACATCTTACATCAAGAAGAGATTGTATCTATAGACATTGAAATTTCACATCAGAAAAACTATTGGTGGAAAAGACAAGGATATGAAGAATCATAATAACCAGTTTAAAGAAGTTTTATAAGAGACCATGGAAATTTGGAGACTGGGAGATAGATGGTGAAAGTTCTTTTCCAAAATCCTGATCTAACGTTTTAAAAAATAGTAAATAATAAACCCAAACCATTATACCAATCTGTTATCTCCTCCAAAAAGAATCATTCCATTCATCATAATCTTATATAAAAAAGATTATTGATTTTTAGCTACATACTGTGCATTACATTCTTTGGAATCATTTTTTTCTTTGGAGAAATATTCAATTAATAAAATGCAATTAAATATTGACACTCTTTAAATAATGACCAAATAATCATAGTTGTTGTTTATATGATAAATAGCAAACTGATTCTGCTTAAATACTTAAGAATGAGGTACAAAATGGAAACGGAAACAGCATGATTCATTTAAAAATACCACCACCAAACTGAGAAATAAAAGCTTTGTGCTTTGAAGAATTAAAGAGGAAAAAATAATTTGTACTTGTCAATCTCCAAGTTATGTTCTGCATTTGTTAGTGTTCCCATAATAGTGATAAAATTTGCTAAGACGTGAAACTAACCTGCTGACCTCACTTCCTAAGAAACTCGTTACGTTTTATTTTTAAATGAAGAAAAATTATTTGTTTAAAGAAAAGCTTTTTAAAAAAATTTAAAATGTGTCAATAACTATTTTCACATAATTAAATAGCTCTTCCAAGCAAAGGAAATGGGGAGGTGATTCATAAAGAAAAAAATTGAAGTGGTCAATCAACACATGAAAAGATGTTCAACCTCAGTGGTAATCCAACAAATAAATAATTCAAGTTAAAATAATGAGATAACATTTCACATGCCAATTTAAGATTTTTTAAAATAGGTATGTGAACTGTGTTCTTTTTAGGAGAGTGAGCATTTCCATATACTGTTGGTAAAACACAAATCAGCAGAATGTTTCTGGAAGGCAATTGATTAACACATAGTAGACATTTTAAAATGTTCACTTTGATCCAGCAATTTCACTTCTAGAAATGTGTCTTTAGAAAATAATGATAGATGTAGACAAGGATTTAGCTAATAGAATATCTTTCAATGATATGCTTTTAATAATAAAAACTGAAAATAATATAAACGTCTGCAAATCAGAGATGGCTTAACTATGGTAATCTATTCCATGGAATGTTATGAAACTATTAAGCATGAAATAATTTATGAAAATAATGTTGTAAAGTTATTAACTTCTTTTCACTATTTCTATCATAATATTGGGATAATTCATATGTCATCAGATAAGCATCAAAGTGTCTATACTTGTTGATAAGTGAGATTGGTATTAGGGGTTCCACAGTCTTTTCTATGAAAAACTGAGGTTTATATTGGTATATTAGTTCCTTGGGCCTTTTGTAACAAATTTTCACAAACTGGGAGGCTTAAAACAACATGAATTTATTCTCTCACAGTTCTGAGGGCTAGGTAACTGAAATTATTAATAGTATCACTGGATTGAAATCAAAGTGTCAACAGGACTGCACTGCCTCTTGAGGATCTAGAGGAGAATCCATCTCTTTCCTTTTCAGCTGTGTGTGGCTGCTAGCATTCCATGGCTTGTGGCAGCATCACTCTAATGTCTGCTCCATGGTCACATTACCTCATCATCTTCTATATATGTCAAATATCCCTCTGACTTCTTCTTATAAAGACACTTGTGATTGTATTTAGGGCCCACTGGGATGATCGAGGATGATGTCTCCATCTGAAGATACTGTGTACATTTTTTTGCCATATAAGGTATAATTCAAAGTTTTCTGGGATTAAGGTATGGATATCTGTTGTTGCTGGTGGTAGGGAACTATGTGTCCTACCACAGTTGGCTATTGATGTTGTTTCACGAGTAGAATGTTTCTATTTGTGGTTCTTTTTTTTTTTTATTTAATAGGTTTTTGGGAGACCACATGGTGTTTGGTTACATGAATAAGTTCTTCAGTGGTAATTTCTTAGATTTTGTCATTCTGAGCAGTGTACATTGTAACCAATGTGTAGTTGTTTATTGCTCACCCCCCTCCCACCCTTTCCCCTGAGTCCCCAAAGTCCATTGTATGATTTTTATGTATTTGCATCCTCACAGCTTAGCTCCCACTTATGAGTGAGAACATATGTTTGGTTTTCCATTTCTGAGTTACTTCATTTAGAATAATAGTCTCCAATTCCATCCAGGTTGTTGTGAATGCCATTATTTTGTTTCTTTTTATGGCTGAGTAGTATTCCATGGTATATATACACCACAATTTCTTTATTCTTTGATTGATGGACATTTGGACTGGTTCCATATTTTTGCAATTAATTGTGCTGCTGTAAACATACATGTGCAAGTATCTCTTTCATATAACGACTTATTTTCCTCTGGGTAGATACCCAGGAGTGGGTTGATGGATCAATGGTAGATCTACTTTTAGCTCTGTAAGTAATCTCCACACTGCTTTCCATGGTGTTTGTACTAGTTTATATTCCCACCAGCAGTGTAAAAGTGTTTCCTTTTCACCATATCCATGCCAACATATGTTTTTTTAAATTTTTTGATTATGAGTAAGGCAGTATTGCATTGTGGTTTGGATTCACATTTCCCTGATAATTAGTGATATTGAGCATATTTTTATATGTTTGTTGACCGTTTATATATCTTCTTCTGAGAATTGTCTATTCATGTCCTTAGCCCACTTTTTGATGGGATTAATTGGTTTTTCTTGGTGATTTGTTTTGAGTTTGTTGTAGATTCTGGATATTAATCCTTTGTCAGATGTATAGCTTGCAAAGATTTTCTCCCACTCTGTGGGTTGTCTGTTTACTCTGCTGATTATTTCTTTTGCTGTGCAGAAGCTTTATTGTTTAGTTAGGTCCCATCTATATATCTTTGTTTTTGTTGTGTTTGCTTTTGGGTTCTTGTCATGAAGTATTGCCTAAGACAGTGTCTAGAAGGGTTTCTCCAACGATTTATGTCTTTGATCCATCTTAGGTTGATTTTTGTTTAAGGTGAGAGATGAGAATCCAGTTTCATTCTCCTACATGTGGCTTGCCAATTATCCCAGCTCCATTTGTTGAATAGGGTGTCTTTTCCCCACTTTATGTTTTTGTTTACTTTGCTGAAGATCAGTTGGCTGTAAGTATCTGGCTATATTTCTGGGTTGTTTATTCTGATCCATTGGTCTATGTGCCTGTTTTTATACCAGTCCCATGTTATTTTGGTGACTATGGCCTTATAGTATAGTTTGAAGATGGGTAACATAATGCCTCCAGATTTGTTCTTTTTGCTTAGTCTTGCTTTGTCTATGTGGGCTCTTTTTGGTTTCATATGGACTTTAGCTTCTTTTCATATTGTTTTTTCTAGTTCAGTGAAGAATGACAGTGGTATTTTGATTGGAATTGCACTGAATTTGCGATTGCTTTTAGCAGTAAGGTCATTTTCACAATATTGATTCTACCCATCCATGAATATGGGATGTGTTTCCATTTGTTTGTGTCATCTCTGATTTCTTTCAGCAGTGTTTCATTGTTTTCCTTGTAGAGGCCTTTCACCTCCTTAGTTAGGTATACTCCTAAGTATTTTTTTTTCAACTATTGTGAAAGCAGTAGAATTCTTGATTTGATTCTCAGCTTGGTTGCTGTTCATGTATAGGAAGGCTACTGATTTGTGTACATTACTTTTATATCCTAGAACTTTGCTGAATTTATTGACCAGGTCTAGGAGCTTTTTGGATGAGTCTTTAGGGTTTTCTAGGTATATGATCAAGTCACAAAGAAACAATGACAGTTTGACTTCCTCTTTACCAATTTGGATGCTCTTGATTTCTTTCTCTTGTCTCATTGCTCTGGCTAGGACTTCCAGTACTATGTTGAATAGAGGTGGTGAGAGTGGGCATCCTTGTCTTGTTCCAGTTCTCAGGGGAAAAGCTTTCAACTTTTCCCCATTCAGCATAATGCTGGCTGTGGGTTTGTCATAAATGGCTTTTATTACCTGAAGGTATTTCCCTTGTACACCAATTTTGCTGAGGATTTTAATCACAAAGTGATGCTGGATTTTGTCAAATGCTTTTTCTGTTGCTATTGAGATGATAATGTGATTTTTGTTTTTAATTCTCTTTATGTGGTGTATCACATTTATTGGCTTGTGTATGTTAAAACATCCCTGCATCCCTGGTATGAAATCCACTTGATCATGGTGGATTATCTTTTTGATTTGCTGTTGGATTTGGTGAGCTAGTATTTTGTTGTGGATTTTTGCATCTATGTTAATCAGGGATATTTGTCTGTAGTTTTCTTTTTTTTTTGTTATGTCCTTTCCCGGTTTTGGTATTAGGGTAATACTGGCTTCATAGAATAATTTGGAGAGGATTCCCTCTTTCTCTGTCTTTTGAAATAGTGTGAATAGGATTAGTAACAATTCTTTGAATGTGTGATAGAATTCACCTGTGAATGCATTTGGTCCTGGACTTTTTTGTTGTTGTTGGCAATATTTTTATTACCATTTCAGTGCCACTGTTTGTTATTGGTCTGTTCAGAGTTTCTGTTTCTTCCTGGTTTAATCTGGGAGGGTTGTATGTTTTCAAGGATTTATCTATCTCCTCTAGGTTTTTAGTTTATGTGCATAAAGGTGTTCATAGTAGCCTTGAATGATCTTTTGTATTTCTGTGGTATTGGTTTTGTATTTTTTTGTTTTATTTTTATTTAGTTCTGTTCTTATCTTGGTTATTATTATTTTTTCTTTTACTGGGTTTGTTTTTGGTTTATTCTTGTTTCTCTAGCTCCTTGAGATGTGACCTTGGATTGTGTATTTGTGCTCTTTCAGACTTTTAAATGTAGGCATTTAATACTGTGAACTTTCCTGCTAGCACCACCTTTGCCATGTTGCAGAGGGTTTGATATATTGTGTCACTACTATTGTTCAGTTCAAAGAGATTTTTAATTTCCATCTTGATTTCATTGTTGACCCAATGATAATTCAGGAGCAAGTTACTTAGTTTCCATGTATTTGCATGGGTTTGAGGGTTCCTTTTGGAGTTGATTTCCTATTTTATTCCACTGTGATCTGAGAGAGTGCCTGCTATAATTTCGATTTTCTTAAATTTGTTGAGACTTGTTTTGAGGCCTATTATATGGTCTGTCTTGGAAAATGTTCCATGTGCTGGTGAATAGAATGTATATTCTGCATTTGTTGGATAGAATATTCTGTAAATATCTGTTAAGTCCATTTGTTGTAGGGTATAGTTTAAGTCCATTGTTTCTTTGTTGACTTTCTGTTTTGCTGACCTGTCTAGGGCTGTCAGTGGAGTATTGAGCTCTCCCACTATTATTGTGTTGCTATCTCATTTCTTAGGTCTAGTAATAATTTTTTCATAAATTTGGGAGCTCCAATGTCAGATGCGTATATATTTAAGATTGTGATATTCTGTTGGACTAGTCCTTTTATCATTATGTAATGTCCCTCTTTGTCTTTTTTAACTGCTGTTGCTTTAAAGTTTGTTTTGTCTGATATAAGAATAGCTGCTCCTGCTCAATTTTGGTGTTCATTTTCATGGGATATCTTTTCTCACACCTTTACCTTAAGTTTATGTCAGTCCTTATGTGTCAGGTGAGTCTCTTGAAGACAGCAAATAGTTGGTTGGTGAATTCTTATCCATTCTGCCATTCTGTACCTTTTAAGTGGAGCATTTAGGCCATTTACGTTCAACATTAGTATTGAGATGTGAGGTACTATTCTATTTATCATGCTATTTGATGCCTGAATATCTTGGGATTTTTTTCATTGTGTTGTTGTTTTATAGGTCTTATGAGATTTATGCTTTAAGGATGTTCTATTTTTGTGTATTTTGAGAATTTGTGTCAGATTTAGAGCTCCTTTGAGCAGTTCTTGTAGTGCTGGCTTGGTAGTGGCAAATTCTCTCAACATTTGTTTGTCTGAAAAAGACTGTATCTTTCTTTCATTTGTGGAGCTCAGTTTCACTGAATGCAAAATTCTTGGCTAATTGTTTTGTTTAAGGAGGCTAAAGATAGGATCCCAATCCCTTCTAGCTTGTAGGGTTTCTGCTGAGAAATCTGTGGTTACTCTGGTAGGTTGCTTTATGGGTTATTTGATGCTTTTGCCTCATAGCTCTTAAGAGTCTTTCCTTTCTCTTAACTTTAGATAACCTGATGACCGTGTGCCTAGGTGATCTTTTTTGCAATATATTTCCCAGGTGTTCTTTGAGCTTCTGGTATTTGGATGTCTAGATCTATATCAAGGCCAGGGAAGTTTTTCTCAATTATTCCCTAAAATGTGTTTTCCAAACTTCTTCCTTGGGAGCACCAATTATTCTTTGTTTTGGACATTTAACATAATCCCAAACTTCTTGGAGCCTTCATTCATTTTTTTTTTATTTTTTTTTGTGTGTGTTTGTTGAATTGGGTTAATTCAAAAGCCTTGTCTTCAAGCTCTGAATTTCTTTCTTGTACTTATTTGAGTCTATTGCTGAGAGTTTCCAGTGCATTTTGCAATTCTCTAAGTGTATCCTTCATTTCCAGAAGTTGTGATTTTTTTAAATTTATGCTATTTATTTATTTCTCTGGAAATTTTTCTATTTACATCCTATATCTTTTTAAAAATTTCTTTAAGTTGGCCTTGACCTTTCTCTGGTGCTGTCTTGATTGGCTTAATAGTTGAGCTTCTGATTTATTTTTCTGGCAATTTAGAAATTTCGTCTTGGTTTGGATCCATTGCTGGTGAACTAGTATGATCTTCTGGGGTGGTAAAAACCTTGTTTTGTCATATTACCAGAATCATTTTTCTGGTTCTTTCTCATTTAAGTCAATGTAACTCCCATTGATTCAATTTGCCTCTATTGCAATAGATGTTAGCTCTTCCAAATTCTGGCAAATTTTATCCAATAATATTTCTTATTCATTCCTATAAGATTAATATTCTTTAGATAAATAGTTCCCTCTTCTGCTGTCCTAGCCCATTCATATTAAGAAAACTGCACTGTGATCGTTTTATCGTCAATACCTGTGAGCACTCTGAATCTTCCTATTTTACATGAAGTTTGGTCCTCAGGTGTCCCTAGTGAAATTTTTCCATTAGTAAATCATGATTTATTAACCAATATGAATCTTGGCTTGTCATGCAGAGCTCTAAGAGAACATCTAATTTCATCAACCTTATACACCAACATGTTTTAGAAAGTTTGATTTTTTAAAATCAGAATAATTATAACATTTTGAGAGACAATGAAATATAGATAGGATTACTTTTGTGATATATTGTCAGAGCAAAACTCAAACACACCTTCCTTCTTAAATTCTAAGTTTTTCTTATAACTCACTACCAAAAAATGGTGTTTAAATAAATTCAAGTTAGATTAATTGTTTTTAAATTAATTATTAAATGCTTTAATTAAAATCATTTAAGTTGTGGATTAACAAACCAATCTTCAACTTCTTTCTGCACAAACTTGATTATATTAATACATGAAGAATTTTAAACTCTTTCTTAACTTTAGAATTAACAGTCATCGGCTTGAGTCAAATTCAATCCTCATCATTTCCCTAGATATTGCAAGGGTGTTTAAACAATTCAAGGTATGCACCCATTTCAGCGGGGATGGGGATGATTAAGATCTGGAACACAAATCAGTGTATGTCCTAACTTGCCAAAAATAAATAAATAAATAAAGCCATCTCGTTGATGACAATGAGATCAGATCAGCAACAAAATTATATGTCAGATATGTCCATCCTTCTATTGCCACATGCCAATAGTTTAGAGAAACTTCCTCTAAGCAATAAATGTCTCCCAAGACCAACATAGGTATTTTAGCAGTTTGTATTTATCCTTACTTACAATTATAGATGTGCAAAGAATCAGAAAAACAATCTTTTCAACACCATCTTTTTATCAAAAAGAGAAACTGAGGCCTAGTGTTGTTAAATAACCTGTCTGAAGGCAACTGTTAATTAGAAGTAAGTCTTGGATGAAAACTTCTATCTCCTAGGGCTGTTAAGATTTATATTACTCTGTCTGACTGTATTATATTTTATTTTCACTATTGTCACCAGTCACCATTCATGTCGGAACAGTGTAGTTAAAATTTATTCTTCTTTCACCCTGCAATTTTGCCATAGTACACTTATATTTCAATTCATTTTTCAAAGAATTACATCATAAACAAAATAAATTAATATAAACAGTGTTTTTAGAAAACCAGATTAACTTTTGGTAATAAAACTTTCATCAATATTTTTTAGACATTTTCAAACTTCCAATAAATAAAACCTTCAATGAAATTGTAATGATTTATCTCTTCAACATACTGGTTTTAATTCCTTTGGATATATATACCCAGAAGTGAGATTGCTGGATCATATGGTAATTCTATTTTTAGTTTTCCATAATGGCTGTACCAATTTACATTCCCACCAACAGTGTAAAAGGGTTCCCTTTTTTCCATATCCTCACCAGGATGAACCTGGAGGACATTATGCTAAGTGAAATAAGCATGGCACAGTAAGACAAATACTGCATGATCTCACTTACATGTGAAATTTTGGAAATTTGAACTCACAGACGTCAAGAGTAGAAGGGCATTTACTAGAGTCTGGCAGGTGGGGGCAGTGAGGGAATGGGGAAAGGATAGATATTGATTAAAGAATATAAAGTTTCAGTTAGACAATTGATTCTGAAAATCTATTGCACAGCACGATAACTATAGTTCAAAGTAACGTATACTCCAAAATTGCTAATAAAAATACATTTTAAATACTCCCACCACAAAAATAAGTAGGTGAAGTGATAGGTATCTTAATTAGCTGATTTAATCATTCCACAATGTATACAGATATCAAAACTATATATAAATATAATAGGCCCAATAAATATATACAATTAATATTTTTCAATAAGAAATCAAATATTAAAAATTATAATGATTTAACTGACAACACATTATTGGAACTGTATCTGATAAAATACACAGGAGAAATTGGAGTAACTAGAAAATTACAGTGCTTAAATGTCCTGATAAAATTGTCTTAGTAAGAGAAATAAGACAGATAATGATATAAACAATAAGTAAATAGACCATGAAGCATTATATACATGAAGAGATTTTGCTAATAAGTTTTAAATTATATTTTTCAGAAACTCAGAGCTATCAGCAAAATAAGATTACTGGGTAATTCTGCTAAGTAAAGGAATGCCCTCCATGCTGATAACATATTTATGGCATGTTTATAAAGATACATATTAAAATGTTAAAAATCATGATGCTGTAGCTGAAGTACACTTATATAAGTATTAAAAGCTGTAATTATGAAGGCCACAAGTGAAATAATAGATCTTGTTGATTTTCAAGGTAACATTTGCCAGCATAACAATTTAGTTTATTCCTTAAGGCACTTCTATACTGAGGTCTGCACTCTTTCTCCCTCTGTCTTTCCCTTTGGGCCTCTCAAATCACACAGGGAGCCACCAGGCCAAAAATGAGGACCACACTTTCAGCAGGCTTCCAAAGGCTGGTGCTCTAACATTGTACCCAATACACTGTTGAAAGTTCATGGCTGTTCCATACTTTATTCAACAGAAAGAAAAAAAAAGAAAGCCCATTAAATCCACATGTCCACATTAATCCCCTCTTTCCATTGCTATGTTCATCCAGGATATTAAGAAAGAATAAATCCATGTTATCATTGTAAGAATCATGAAACTGTCTTGAGGCATCTGAGCAATGTAAGATCAGGAAAATATTACACTTCCATCCCAGGCTTTACTCCTCTTTAATAATTATATCCCAGTTTCCAGCTACATATTCCAAGTCATTTTTTGAAAAATCACAATATACATCCAGGACAGCACATTCTCATGTTAAAAAACAGGAACGTAGGCCAGGTGCAATGGTTCATGCCTGTAATCTCAGCACTTTGGGAAGCTGAGACAGGAGGATTCCCAGGAGTTGAAGACCCCATCTCTACAAAAGCTAAAGAAATTTAGCCAGGAGTGGCTGGGCGTGGTGGCTCACGCCTGTAATCCCAGCACTTTGGGAGGCTGAGGCAGGCAGATCACATGGTCAGGAGGAGATTGAGACCATCCTGGCTAACACGGTGAAACCCTGTCTCTACTAAAAATACAAAAAATTAGCCAGGTGTGGTGGCGGGCGCCTGTAGTCCCAGTTACTCGGGAGGCTGAGGCAGGAGAATGGCGTGAACCTGGGAGGTGGAGCTTGCAGTGACCTGAGATCCAGCCACTGCACTCCAGCCTGGACGACAGAGCGAGACTCCGTCTCAAAAAAAAAAAAAAAAAAAAAAGAAAAGAAAGAAATTCAGCCAGGAGTGGTGGCCCTTGCCTGTAGGCCCAGCTACTTGTGAGGCTGAAGTGGGAAATTCAGTCTGAGGTTGAAGTGAGCTATGATTGTACACTGCACACCAGCCTGGGTGACAGAGGGAGACTTTGTCTCTTGGAAAAAAAAATTCAGACATAATACACGTTACCGAAGTGTTGTGATAATATGGAGTGGTCTTAGCTGAATAGCATGTTATAATTAATCAATAATTAATAATATGTTGAGGGGTAGGGAGAGAAGTGAGTGTGTGCTTAAGGTAATGGGCAAGATATTTGTAGAGGTATGAAAGTCTCAGGACTTTATATTCTGTGCATGAGAGATCTTTAATATGTTGTCGAGTTTTAATTTTAAACCATAATTTCTATATACGTGCCTTGAAATCTTTTACTACACAATTCTTGAACTCCCTATAGGTAGGGTAACAACCTGGTTACATGTTTTCTGCCTCCTGAAGTCTGCATGGTTTTTTTAACTGTGATTTTCATGGTCAACATTTACAATCTGTGCTTGTGTAGAGAGCACTTTTTCCTGTCCAAACCATTTCACACACAGTATTTAATATGATTTTTCAAAAACTTTTGTAAAGTAGAAAACACAGGTATTCCTATTTTAAACATAAGCTTTGGGAAGATTAGAGTGTAACTAAAATTTACTCAACAAATTCTGTCATATAGAAATATAATTTGAGCCATATATGTAATTTAAAATGTAAAAAGAAACAAGTGAAGTTAATTTTAATACTTTTTATTTAACCCAATATATCAAAACATTAACAATATAAATTGTATTAATGAGATATTTTATACTTTTATATTCATATCATCTTTGCAATTCAGTATTTTATACTTACAGCATATCTTAATTTAGATATTACATTTGCATCAGAAATAAATTTTTGTCTGTGCAAATTAAGTAAATTCCCTAACTCTTGAGTCACACAGTATTAATATTGAATTCAAAACAATATTCTATTAATCCAAAAGCAATGCTACATTTATACATATCAATGAAGTATTCAAATTTTTCTTGTAGATTTTCACAGCAAATTTAATTAATGCTGCTGATCAAAATTAAAATATTTTGTAGGTTGATGTTAGAAAAGGTTTAAAATATTTTATTATGGAAAGTTTTGATTGTCAACATAAATTCCTGCACCTAATAAGTCAAAAATAAGATGTCCCTTTTCATGGAGTTTCAGTTAGCTTATTCATCTGCAATGTGATAGCAGGGCAAAGACAAATTATATCACCAATTTTGGGGCCTTTTGAATATTGAATATTTGTCAAGCATCTGTTTACTTTCAGGCAAATTTTGTAAAGCTCTTTTGATAATTAATGAGCATGGCAAAGAATACAAAACCATTAAATAAATCATCTTCTATTTCTTTCAATAGCTTCATAAACTGGAGATGATTCATATCATCTGCACGTGTATACTGAACGATTTTAGCAAGTGTATTTAAGACATTTTGCATGGGTTGTTTCAGAAAACTGAGAATAAATATTTTGAATATGGATCACATTGTGAAATATAGCATTAAGGGAGACATCAGTGTTTTGTTCTAAATTTCATTAAGTAGCTGGAACATTATCTGCTGGGATAAAACTCACTTTTTCATATATAGCTAAAATTCTTTGATAATTCTAAGAGATTAAAAATTATCAGTGATGCAGGATAATCAAGCCCCTAAATTGAGGCTTAGTCAGGGAGGGTTCTTGGCTTTGCCCAGGGAAGATTTCAAGGGCAGGCTAGTGGTGGTAAACAGCAACTTTTAATGAAGCTGCAGTATAAAGCAGCAGCAGAGGTACTGCTCTTCGTGGCAGGGCTACCCCACAGGCAGTGTGCTCAGAGTCGCAGCTCAGAGGCAGTTCTGCACTCATAGTTATACGCACTTTTAATTATATGCAAATTAAGGGGCAGTTTATGTAGAAATTTCTATGATGAGGGTGGTAACTTTGGGTAATCCCACGGCAATAGTAAACTGACATGGCACACTGGTGAGCGTGTCTTATGGGATGTTGCTCCCCTCACTGTGTGTTAGCTAGTTCTCAATTTGGTCTGCTGTCCAAGCTCCGCCTCTGGAGTCTAATACCGCCTCCTACCTCATCTACCATCATGAGTTCAATATTTTGGGCCACAAATTGACATTTCTCTATAAGTATGCAACTCCAGTCTGGTCAGGTCAGAGACAAAATTTCAGAGGGCTTCCTGGACCCGGCAGCGAACAGCCCAGAAGCAGGGTCCGCCTGGCCTCGGGAGCCTTTGTCCTGGGGCAGATGGTCAGCGTGGGCAGGACAGGAGAGGCCTTCTGGACCACTCCCCGAGGACCCAGAGGGCCCCTAGAGACAGGGCCTTGAATCCTGGGACAGAGGGAAGCAGAGGCCTTGCGAGTTGGCGGTAACAGCGTCTGTGACCTCCACTCCCTGAGCTGCGGTACCCGGTGACTCCCAGGGAGAGCGCGAGCATCTGCCGGCCGCTCCAGCAGCTGCTCCCTTCCCGCCTCCCGCTCCCTGCCGTGGGCGACAGGGGACTGAGGGTCAAACCCGGACTCCAGCGGTTCGCCTCAGAGTGGGACCAACCCGGAGCCCCAGCGTGGCAGGACCCGGCCCGGGCTGCCCCAGCTGCACCTCGCTCCCGGCTGCAAGCTTGCCCCGTGCCCGCCAAGTTGGCGAGTCTGGAAGCTTCTCTAGGGCTCCAGGAAGAGGGTCCCTGCTTCCGCTTCGGCTCTTCCCCGCACGTCCAAGTCGGGGGCGTAACCCCCAGTCTGTAGGTGTCGCTGGATCTTGCGTCCCCTGCAACACCTCTTTCCCAGAGCGTCGGGCGGGGACTCCGCGTTAGTGAAGCGGCGCGCACACGAACACACACACCCTGAACACACACACACACACACGCCAGGAGAGAGGCGTAAGGCCCCGTTTCACAGAGGTTTGGTGGAGCTACAACGGTATGCTTTAGGTGAGTGAGGTCCTGGGGCTGGCACAGCCCAAAGGAACATTTTGGCATCTACAGTCGAGGGGATTGTTTATAAACAACCGGGTGGAGGATTGAGTGCGAGGCAGGGAGATGAAGGAAATTTTATATTTATTTTTTTCCTCTTAAGACTCCTTAGTCCCATTTAGTAGATCTCAGGCTTGCCTGCTGGAAATTAACCCTTAGTTTCTAACTGAAACTTGTGGAGCGATTATTACCATTATTTTAAGGGAAAAGGCAATTACATATCATTAAAGTGAAGAAGCACAAACAGGGAAAACATTATAGTTACTGACTGTTAATGTTCAGTGTAAAGGATGATAGTGAAGATTGTTTATTCCATAGTAAAAATGTCAGTTTAGACACTGTGTGTGGGATTGTTTCACAATTGAGCGTCTCCAGTATGAAAATAACTGTTTATTCACAGATCTGTTGAACCAAATAAAGTGTAAATTTTACCCTCAGCTTTTTGGGTGAGTGAAAAGGAAGTTTAGTGTGTGGTAAGGCATGTTGTATGCTTACAAAGTAAACTAAAAGTTTCGGTTTAGTTTTAATTTTCTCCCTAGTGGCCATAGGGGGCGCGCTAAGACCGACCAATGAAAGTCTTGAGAGCATGTTATTGATCATCTACTAGTGAAATCTGTACTAATACTGTATACCGTGCTGTCGGATCACTAGATAAACATTCATTTACTCTAACAATACAATTTAATTTTAAGTTATCTGTCAGCATAACTTAGTAAGTTACTTCTACTAAAGAAAAGCATCTCTAAGTGCTTTGACAACCCAGTATGGTCAAAAGGTTTAAAATAGAGTGCTTGTAAAGCTTGTGTTGCATGTGTTGGCCAATTATATGAGCAACAAACTCTTGAATGTAAAGTGAGCTTATCATCAATTTACTCTGAATTTTTCCAAGGAGTTAGCTTGAAGACTATGAGTGCAGGAAATCTGTCCATCTATCAAGAATTTGATAGATAAATGACACTGGTAGAAAACAGCAGAAACAATTTATCTCTAAATGCTTAAAAACATTTCCTGGCTATGTATGGCACAAATGAATTATAACAGTGTATGTTCTCTATCAAAAGTGTCCCAACTTGCTTTTTCTAAGATAATGGGCAGTTGCTATTTTGTTGAAAAAGAGAACAACTACTACAGGATTGTATGTAAACTATTTTATATTAAAAAGCACAGTTGCTTTTCTCTTCAAATATAGTGTGAACGTTATTATTTTTCCAAAGTAACTTCAAACTGATATACCTTTATGATTGCAGCTTGTCATATAAAATGATAATTTATATTGATATATGAAATGTGATCAAATGTTTGGCAATTCAAAAAATCTAACTGCTAAATTAAATCTATGTTTCTTTTTTTAAAAAAGAAATATGTATATTTTGTATTTTACTTTAAGTTCTGGGATACATGTGCAGAATGTGAAGGTCTGTTACATAGGTATACATGTGCCATGGTGGTTTGCTGCACCCATCAACCTGTCATCTAGGTTTTAAGCCCGCATGCATCAGGTATTTGTGCTGATGCTCTCCTTTCCCTTGACCCTCACCCCCCAAGAGGTCCCGGTGTGTGATGTTCCCCTCTCTGTGTCCATGTGTTCTCATTGTTCAACTCCCGCTTATGAGTGAAAACACGTGGTATTTGGTTTTCTGTTCCTGTGTTAGTTTACTGAGGATGATGGCTTCCTGCTTCATCCAAGTTCCTGCAAAGGACGTGAACTCATTCTTTTTTTATGGTGGCACAGTACTCCATGGTGTATACGTGCCACATTTTCTTTATCCAGTCTATCATTGATGGACATTTGTGTTAGTTCCAAGTCTTTGCTATTGTGAATAGTGCTGCAATAAACATGCATGTGCATGTGTCTTTATAGTAGAACGATTTATAATCCTTTGGGTATATACCCAGTAATGGGATTTATGGGTCAAATGGCATTTCTGGGTCTAGATCCTTGAGGAATCACCACACTGTTTTCCACAATGGTTGAACTAATTTACACTCCCACCAACAGTATAAAAGCATTCCTATTTCTCCACATCCTCGCCAGCATCTGTTGTTTCCTGACTTTTTAATAATCGCCATTCTAACTGGCGTGAGATGGTATCTCATTGTGGGTTTGATTTGCCTTTCTCTAATGACCAGTGATGATGAGCTCTTTTTCATGTGTTTGTTGTTGGCTGCATAAATGTCTTCTTTTGAGAGGTGTCTGTTCATACCCTTCACCCACTTTTTGGTGGATTTTTTTTCTTGTAAATTTGTTTAAGGTCCTTGTAGATTCTGAATATTAGACTTTGTCAGATGGGTAACTTGTAAAAATTTTCTCCCACTAACCCTTTTTCTAATCTTCAGTGCCTTCATTTTAAAACATCGTTATTGTATTAGTCTTTATTCAACTCTAAAATTATCTGGCTACAATTTCAAGTTATGTTTATTCCCTGTTCTGAAATTTCATTTATTTATCTGGAGGTAATATACCATTTGAATAGTACAGGAGTATGTCTTATATTCCAGGTTTACTTTCTATTTTTATTAGCACAACTATGGTAGTATTTTTTGTTTAAAAAACTTAGCTTATTACAATGGATAATTAATGCTGCCAATAAAGTAACCTCAAAGTTGATTTAACACATTATTTTAAATTCCAAAAGGGAGTCATCCATAAGATATGAATTTGTACAGAACAAAAGTTTAATATACAATAAATAGTGAATAGTCTCACAAGATACAGTAATTTAAGAAAGACTGAGGTGAGGATGGATGAAGGGAAAAATGGGGCATTCACTTTCAGATAAGATGTTTGAGTAGCGTAGTTGAAGAAATCTAAGTGTAGTTGGATATACTGATAAGAATTTTATAAATAAAACTGGATTCGAAACATGGATTTAAGTTTTAAATTCAATGGAAGTAGCTGAAACCACATATGTGAATGAGATTATTCAAGAAGAGTTTGAGCAGGGGAAGTTTGGTCACCTAAGTTGTTTTGGAGAAGCATGCAGACTTAAATTCTGTATAATTGCTGATAGATTAGAAACAAATTTGCATCCCCTGTGGCAATTAGCAGACTACATTTTGGGCAATTGATGCTCAGTAAATTTTTGAAGGAGAAAACTTGTAGTTTTTCTATGTAGAGAAAATTTCTCCTCCTCAATCTCATTAAAAATTTAAGTCTCTAATCATTTGCAGTCTTTATTTTAAACAGGTATTTATGTCCCAAGAGAAATGAACAGCTAAAGCTAAGTACAGATGTTGGAGCTGGACCAGCATATATAGCATGACGACACACAAACAGTAATAGTTGTGTGCCTCTGGAAGAGCATCTCTTCACATTTTAAAATGCCACTCTTGTCTTTAAACTCACATGCAGAGCAAACTGATGAGGTTTTACCAGCCCAAACAAAGAAAATCAAAGATTTCAAGAAAAGAAATATAATAAACGCAATGGCCCAGACTATGGGCTACAATGTTAGACAGTTGAATTTTAGTGTAGTTGTGCCACATACTAGCAGTGAATCTCTACGTTACCTAACCCCTCCAAAAACTCAGTTCTTCTTCTGTAAGGTGCTAATGGCAAGAGAAAATTTCACTGGAATGCTGTGAGGATTACATGAAATGACCCATGAAAAGTATTTAGTCAGTGCCTGCTAGGTAGTAATCATATAGAAAGTATTAGTCATTATTAATCACTATCATTATCACTTCTCCTTTATATATTAATTGGTTTTAACCAGTATGAAAGAATTCTCTGTATTCTTTTATTAATATTGATCTAACACCCAGCACTGGTCTATAAAAAGAAGAAAAAAGAGATTTCTCTTTCTTCCTGATACATATATAGTATGTATATTGCTTATTTATATTTTTTCTAGTCTTACTGCTTTGCTTTGGTAGGACTACAGTGCAATGTTGAAGTATAGTGATTACCATGGGCATCTTGATCTCTTTTTTACTTTAGTGGTAGGATTTCTAAAATTATACCATTAAATATCTTTTAAATACTTTTGCATACTTTTTTGGTAGCCATAATATCATTTTTATACCTTATTTGGCTAAATGTAAGAGAAGTTTTGAATTACTATAAGACATACAATTTTGAATTTAAAATTTATAAAATTTAAGTTGGAATTACAAAAATGCATCATGTTTTGAACATAAATGATTTCTACTACTTATGTAAATGATATTGTGCTCCTACTCCAGATTTTGAGCTAAGGGCAACAGTTGATTCTTAATAATTTGTTCACTGTGATTGGCATCTTCTAGATGCTCATCAAATATTAGATGAGGTCTGTATGACTACAGCTCTAAAGCCTTCAGATTGACAGTTTTTGACTATATTTTTTAGTAAGCTTAGGCTGCCATAATATAATACCACAAACTGAATGGCTTAAACAGAAATTAATTTTCTCATGGTTCTGGAGGCTGCAAAGTTCAAGATCAATTGCTAGTAAATTCATTTCTGGTGAAGGCTCTATTTCTGAGTTGCAAATGGCTACTTTTTATCTGTATTTTCATATGGTAGAGAAAGAGAGAGCTCTGGTGCCTCTTCATCTTATTATAAAGGCACCAGCCCTATCTGGTTAGTGTCCCACCCTTATAACCTCATTTAACCCTTATCATCTCACAGTTCTTGTCTACAAATACACCCACACTGTGGTTTCAACATGTACATTTTGATGGGACACAAACATTCAATCCATAACATTAGCAAATGGGTATGAAATTCTTGGTAATGATAAGATACAGATCAGTAGAAAATTAAAATAGAGAAAACGAATCAACAAACAACTTTAAATACTTTTTGTCTCTATAGTTAGCTGGTAAAATAGGTATAGATCTTAAGTGTAAAATGTCTTTCATGACAGCCTGTTGCCTCTACTTGATTTACAGCAAACTTGTGCAACCCACAGCTTGTGGGCTGCCTGTGGCCCAGGATGGCTTTGAATATGGCCCAACACAAATTTGTAATATTTCTTAAAACATTATGAGTTTTTTGGCAACTTTTTTAGCTCATTAGGTTTTGTTAGTGTTAGTATGAGTGGCCCGAGACAATTTTTTTTCCAGTGTGGTTTAGGGAAGCCAAAAGTTTGGACACCCCTGATTTATAGTAAATTATGAACTAATGAAAATTTCTTAATAATTGTCACTTGCATTACTTATCACTATACATGTCACTTGCCTTAAGTGGTTAGGTTGGCTCTATTTTCTATTAGAGATAGTTTTTGGGTCACTTTTATTTGGTTCATATTTGAACCAATTGAGTGGGCATGAGATATATGTGAGCTTGCATATTTTCCTGCCTAACTACAAAGAATGTAGTTTCTACAGTTTCACAAAGATGCTCACACATATAATGAGTTCCTTGTTGCGGGAAGTCAGGGACCCTGAACGGAGGGACCAGCTGAAGCCATGGCAGAAGAACGTGGATTGTGAAGATTTCATGGACATTTATTAGTTCCCCAAATTAACACTTTTATAATTTTTATGCCTGTCTTTACTGCAATCTCTGAACATAAATTGTGAATATTTCATGGACACTTATCACTTCCCCAGTCAATACCCTTGTGATTTCCTATGCCTGTCTTTACTTTAATCTCTTAATCCCGTCATCTTCTTAAGCTGAGGAGGATGTATGTCGCCTCAGGACCCTGTGATGATTGCGTTAACTGCACAAATTTTTTGGAGAGCATGTGTGTTTGAACAATATGAAATCTGGGCACTTTTAAAAAAGAACAGGATAGCAACGATGTTCAGGGAACAAGAGAGATAACCTTAAACTCTGACTGCCAGTGAGCCGGGTGGAACAGAGCCATATTTCTCTTCTTTCAAAAGCAAATGGGAGAAATATCGCAGAATTCTTTTTCTCAGCAAGGGACATCCCTGAGAAAGAGAATGCATCCCTGAGGGTAGGCCTCTGAAATGGCTGCTTCAGGGGTGGCCGTCTTTTATGGTTGCAGCTGTAGGGATGAAATAAGCCCCAGTCTCCCGTAGTGCTCCCAGGCTTATTAGGATGAGGAAATTCCTGCCTAATAAATTTTGGTCAGACCCGTTGTCTGCTCTCAAACCCTGTCTCCTGATAAGATGTTATCAATGACAATGCGTGCCTGAAACTTCATTAGCAATTTTAATTTCAACCCAGTCCTGTGGTCCTGTGATCTCGCCTTGCCTCCATTTGCCTTGTGATACTCTATTACCTTGTGAAGCACGTGATCTCTGTGACCCACACCCTATTCATACACTCCCTCCCCTTTTGAAAATCACTAATAAAAACTTGCTGGTTTTACGGCTCAGGGGGCATCACGGAACCTGCCGACACGTGATGTCTCCCCTGGACACCCAGCTTTAAAATTTCTCTCTTTTGTACTCTGTGCCTTTATTTTTCAGACTGGCTGACACTTAGGGAAAATGGAAAAGAACTTATGTGAAATATCGGGGGTGAATTTCACCCGATATCTGGCTGAATTTCCCCCAATAGTTCCTAAATGTAACTTCTAGTCTCATCACATATTCTGGCAGTTCATTTCCTGGATGAGTAAAATCTGCAAGACAGATAAGTTTTTAATAGCCTGTGGTCATCATGTACACAAAACTTCAGTTCATTTTTTATATTGACTAATATGGCCTACAGATATCTGAAAGCCTGAAGAAATCTTAAATAGAAAGAATGTTCACAGAATTCTCTGGTACTTTTCCTGCAAGATAAAAAAAAATGTCTAACAAATGAACTCCAAGTACTTTGTACAGCACCATTACACAGTAGATTGGTAATATTAGTAAAGGAATTAAGTTTATAGGCCTGTTGCCTTTGGTACCACACATGGAAGTTGTCATATAACTACTTGCGTCACAAATCCTTGAAAATGTATTATATCTCTTAAGTTACCTGATGGCTATAACCTTGGCTTTATCCATCTGCCTTCTGCCATGGTGCCCATAGAGAGTGCTTTGCTATATATGTGTGGAATGAATGAACTCAATTGTCCTTGCCAATGCAGCAGTTTAATTTGGTCTAGGATGTAGGTAAACAACTGGCTAAAGGATTTTCCTCATGTGAAGTTCTTTTTTACATATGTCTTCTAATTTTCAAAGCAACAGATATCTATTAACTAACATTAAAAAACTTATAATAGTTTTATAACATTGTTTTTATTATTAATTTATGCTTAAATGTACCTTCAAATAAAAATAAGCATTTATATTTGCTGTCCCATAAAATCAGTACCTTTCCTTTCATGAATGCTGCTTTTCATGAGGATTCCCTTCCTCCAAAAATTGCTAGTTGATGGGGTACTTTGATCTAAAATGAAAGCCTAAACCAGAGCATTTTAAAATCAGTCTTCTGAATTTCAACAAAGAAAATATGGTAAATTTAAAATAACAATTATTTTCAAAATTTCTGGGCATTGTAAAAAATAATTTTAAAATATTATTAAAAATTTGAATGGAAATTTGCTTTCTTCAAAAAAAGTTGTAAGTTTAAAAGCGGCAAAGCCTCAAGAATTTAAACATTACCTTCCAAAATTCAAGACCATCTTCAGAATGAATATATAACACATTTTCAGTGAAAAATAGGTTGATAAAATCTCATTTTGAAGAAGATATTCTAAAGGCCATCTTGTCTGCCTTCTTATTCTGAGCTACAAGAAGGTTGGGACCAAATTGTTTTGTTCCAGATTGTGTCTCCAATGCCTAGTATAACAACCTTCCACAACCATTAATACTTATTAGAGTAACTACATTTCAAGCATTGCTCTGGGTGCTGAGGATAAAGTGGTTAGCCAAAGCAGACATAGCCTCTCTTCTCATGGAGTTTTAGGCTAGTGTGTGGGACTGACCTTAACCAAATCTTACCTGTACTGAGAATCTGTGTTTTTCCTGTCCAGCCGTTATTACCCTAGGATGTCCCCCTGATTTAGTTTTGGGCATCTACTCTGATTCCATGGATAGGGTCTTGGCGGATCTGTCAAACAAAGTGCCTTCTCTTTCCCTTCCCTGAAAATGAGAATATGACTCAAGGTAAGCCACTCAGAACCACTCTTCCTGGAATTTTCATTTTGAAAAAACATGGTAATATTGAAGCTTTAAAATAATAGGGTATTAACATAATAATAAGGTCCCGAAGGAGCTGCTTCCTGGAAGTGTTAATAAGCTAGGGAAGCATAAGAATGAGCTGGAAGAGAGGGAAGTAGAACACTTCAGGCAGAAGCATGCACAAATATCCTATGGCAGTAGTGAGAATAGAGATAAAAAGATCTGTAAGGTGAATGTTGTAGAAGCCCTAAGAGCCATAGGGAACCTGGTGCAAAATGAGGCTGAAGAGAAGGGTATGGGGCCAGAATTTGAGGCCCTGTAGGCCACTTAAAGATGTTTGATTTTTTATCTAAAAGCAACAAGAAGACTTTGGAGTGTTTCAAACAAAGGAGGTGAGGGGAGCAAATGTACATATCCAAAAATGTTCTTCCAGTATATGGAGTATAAATGGTCAGAAGGCAATAATATAAACTGGAGCCAACTTTATTGAGGGCAGGCTATGCTCCAGGCACTATTCAAAAAGATTTGTAAATAATAATTCACTTATGCCTCATAACAGCACTATGAGGTAAGTAGTATTATCAGCTACATTTTTAAATTCACTTATGCCTCATAACAGTACTATGAGGTAAGTAGTATTATCATCTACATTTTTAAATTCACTTACGCCTCATAACAGCACTATGAAGTAAGTAGTATTATCATCTACATTTTATGGAGAAAGATTCTGAAGCCCAGAGGTTACTGAATTTGTCAAAATTCTCTACACCAATATGTAATAGAGCCAGCATTTAAACTCAAACAATCTGGCTTCTGATCCTGAGTTCATAATTATAAACACTAAAAAATATGTATAGTCTTATTTGAGGTTATTATTGCTATTATAATTGGCATTTGTATAACCTATGAAATTAAAAAAATTGTGATAAAATACGCCTAGCATAATATTTAACATTTTAACCATTTTCAAGTGTATAGATTAGTGGGATAAGAACATACATATTGCTGTGCAACTATCACCATCATTCATCTCCAGAATATTTTTCTTCTTCCAAAATTGAGATTTTATGCCCATTACATAATAACTCCTCATTCTCCTCTTCCTCCAGACCCTGGAAACCACCGTTCTACTTTCTGGTTCTGTGATTTTGACTATTCTAAGTAAGTAGAATCATACAGTGTTTGTCTTTTTGTGACTAGCTTGTTTCACTTAGCATAATACCTGGAAGGTTCATTCATGTTGTAGAATATGTCAGAGTATCCTTCCTTTTTAATGCTGTATAGTATTCCATTTCATATCCATACTACGTTTTGCTTATGCTTCCATCTACCCCTGAATACTTGGGTTGCTTCCACATTTTAGCTATTGTGAGTAATGCTAAACATGAACATGAGTGTGCAAATGTCTCTTTGAGACCCTGCTTTCAATTCTTTTGAGTATATACCCGTAAGTGGAATTGCTAGATTAAATGGTGGTTCTATTTATAATTTATTGAGGAACTGCCATACTGTTTTCAACAGCAGCAGCACCATTTACATGCCCACTATGGTGCATCAGGGTTTCAAGTCCTTTACATTTTGCCAACAGTTATCTTCTGTTTTTTGATAGTAGCCATCCTAATGAGTGTGAGGTAGTGTTTCATTGCGGTTTTTGTTTGCATTACCATAATGATTAGTGATGTAATCACTTTTACATGTGCTATTGGGCATGTGTATATCTTTTGCATCAGGTGGCTTTTGTTGTCACTGAGTTTTAGAAGTTCTTTATATATACGGCTATTAATTCCTTGTCATATATATGATTTGCAAATAGTTGATACCATTCTTTCAGTTGCCTTTTCACTCCTTTGATGCATAAAAGTCTTTAATTTTCACAAAGTCCAATTTGTCTTATTTTTTCTTCTGTTGCCTGTGCCTTTAGTGTCATATTGAAGAAATCATTGCTGAATCCAGTGTCATAAAACTTTTGCCCTGTGTTTCTTTCTGAGTGTTTTATAGTTTTCACTCTTAGATTTAAGTTTATAATTCATTTTAAGTTAAATTTTGTATATGGTGTTAGGTAAACATCCACCTTCATTTTTTTGCATGTAGATATCCAGTTTTCCCAGCACCATCAGACTGTCCTTTTCTCATTGAATGGTCTTGACACTTTTCTTGACAATATATTCAAGGGTTTATTTCCGGGCTCATTATTATATTCCAGTGTTCTGTATATCTGTCTTGATGCCAGTACTATGTTGTTTTGATTACTGGAGCTTTGTAGTAAGTTTTGAAATCAGGAAGTGTGGGTTCTCCAAATTTGTTCTTTTTTTTTCATAGTTGTTTTGGCTATTCACAGATCTTTCAGATTACATATAAATTTAAGGATGGATTTTTTATTTCTGTGAAAAACATCATTAGGATTTTCATAGGAATTGCATTGAATTTGTAGGTTTTTGGGGGGCTAGTATTGACATTTTAACAAGATTAAGTCCTCCATCCCATGAACATGAGGTGTCCTTTTATTTATGTCTTCTTCAACTTTTTTCAGCAATGTTTTTTAGTTTTTATTGTCCACGTCTTTACTTCTTTGGTTAATTCCTGACTTTTTATTCCTTTTGATGATATTATAAATGGAATTGTTTTAATAATTTCCTTTTTAGATTGCTTATTGTTAGTATACAGAAATGAAAGTAATTCTTGTGTTCACTTTGTATCCTGATACTTTGCTAAATTTGCTTAGTAGTTCTAATAGTTTTCTGTAGAGTCTTTAGGGTTTTCTGTGTATAAGATTATATAATTTGTGAGCAAACATAATTTTAATTCTTCCATTCTAATTTAGATGTGTTTTATTTCCTTTTGTTGCCTAACTGTTTTGGCCAGGACTTCTAGTACTATTTTAAATAGAAGTGGTGTGAACAGGCATCCTTGCCTTCTTGATCTTACCAGAAAAGCTTTCATTCTTTCACCATTGAGTATGATGTTCTCTGTGAGTTTTTCATGTATGGTTTTTATTATGTTGATGTAGTTTGTTGTGTGTCTTTATCATAACAAGGTGTGGGATTTTATCAAATGTTATTTCAGCGTTAGTTGAGATGATGACATGTTTTCTTCCTCCATTCGGTTACTGTGGTGTATTATACTGATGGATTTCTGTATAGTAAATCATCCGTGTGTATCAGGAATGGATTCTCTTTGGTCATGATATATAATTTTTTTAATATACTGATGGATTCAGATTGCTAATATTTTGTTGAGGATTTTTGCATCAATATTCACAAGGCATATTTGTCTGCAGTTTTATTTTCTTGTACTGTTTTTGTCTGGCTTTGGTGTCAGGGCAATGAAGGACTCATAGAATGACTTAGGAAGTGTTCTCTTCTCTTCAGTGTTTTGGAAAAGTGTGAAAAGGATGGTGTTTGTACCTCTTTATATGTTTGATTGAATTCACTATTGAAGCCATCAGGTTCAGGGATTTTCTTTTTTGGGAGATTTTGATAACCAATATAACAGGTCTATTCAGCTTTCTTATTTCATCATGATTTAGCCTTTGTAGGTTTTTTTATTTCTAGGAATTTGTCCATTTTATTTAGGCTATCTACTTTGTTGGTATATGGTTGCTCATGGTACTTTTACAGTCTATCTCTTTCTTTAGAATCAGAAGTAATGTCTCCACTTTTATTTCTGATTTTTGTAATTTGAGTCTTTGTTTTATTAGTCTAGCTAAACGTTTGTCAATTTTGTTGATCTTTTTCAAAGATCCAGCTTTTATTTTTCTTTATTTTCTCTATTGTCTTTTATTTCTCTATTTTGTTTGTCTCTGCTTTAATCTTGATTATTTCTTTTCTTCTGCTAGCTTTGAGTTTAGTTTGTTCTTTTTTCCCCTAGATCCTTAATTTGTAAAATTAGGTTGCTGATTTGAGATATTTCTGTTTTTAAAATGTAAGCAGTCTTAGATTTTCCTTATAGCACTGCTTTCACTATGTCTCATAGGTTTTGGTATGTTGTGTTTTCATTTTCATTCACCTCTAAGTATTTTACAATATATTGTCTTAGTTTGTTTTGTGTTGCTATAACAGAAAGCCACAGACTGAGTAATTTATAATGAACAAAAATTTATTGGCTTAAAATTCTGGGGACTGAGAATTCCAAGACTGAGGAGCTGACATCTGGTGAGGTTCTTGCTGTGTCATAACATGGTTGAAGGCATCACAGGGACAAGACAGACAGAGAGAAAAGTGGGCCAAATTCATTATTTTTAAAATAACCCACTCTCACAATAAAGAAACCACTCCTGTAATAATAGCGATAACTACGTCTTAAAAGTCCCACCTTTCAACACTGTTGCACTGGATTATGTTTTCAACATATGAACTTGGGGGGATATGTTCAAACCACAGAATTTATGTTGCATTTTGTCTGGTAACTTATTGGTGATTGATAGGGTGTTTTGTAGTTTAAAAAATGAAAATTTTATATTTTTCCTTCTGTTAGCAATATCTAACCTCGTCTCTTTGTGGTCAGAAAAGATTCTTTGTATGACATGTATTTTCAAAAATATATAAAGACAACTTATGGCCTAACATATAGCCTATCCTGGAAAATGTTCCATATGCATTTGAGGAAAATGTTATATTCTTTATTTGGGTAGAGTATACTGTATATATCTATACAGTCTACCCGAAACTTGGTCTATTGTGTTGTTTAAGCCCTCTATTTCCTTACTTATCTTCTGTGTGGTTATTTTATCCTTTATTGAGAGTGAGGTATTGAAGCTTCTATTATTGTAGACCTTTCTACTTCTCCTCTCAATTTTGTCCATTTTTACTTCATATATTTTGATGGTCTGTTATTAGGAGCATAAATATTTCTAATCTGTATGTCTTTGCTGTATTTAACTTTTTATTAATATGTCTTGTGGGTTTGTTACATAGGTAAATGTGTGCCATGATGGTTTGCTGCACCTATCAACCCATTACCTAGGTATTAAGCCCTGAATGCATTAGCTGTTTATCCTGATGCTCTCCCTTCCCTCTTGCCCCCTCCAGGACCCCAATGTGTGTTGTTCCCCTCCCTGTGTCCATGTGTTCTCATTGTTCAGCTCCCACTTATAAGTGAGAACATGCCATGTGATGTTTGGTTTTCTGTTCCTGTGTTAGTTTGCTGAGGATAATGGCTTCCAGCTCCATCCATGTCCCTGCAAAGGACATGATCTTATTCCTTTTTATGGTTGCATAGTATTCCATGGTGTATATGTACCACATTTCCTTTATCCAGTCTATCATTGATAGGCATTTGGGTTGATTCCATTTCTTTGCTATTGTGAATAGTGCCACAATGAACATATGAATGCATGTATCCTTATAATAGAATGATTTCTATTCGTTTGGGTATATAACCAGTAATGGGATTGCTGGGTTGAATGGTATTTCTGGTTCTCACTTTCTTAATCTGAAAATAGAAATAATAGTGTTCAGCAGTAAAGCTGCTGAGGGTTTATTAGATTAAATGGTTTTGATTTTCTGCCCTTATCTTCAGGTATATAAAGCCAGAGTGAAATCTTAAAATTATCCCAAAGGCAGGATCCTAGGGAGAGGGCAGTTACTGGGCTGTGGTAAGTCCAGTGCTGAGAGAAAAGCTAGGACAACTGAAGAACTAATGAAAAACAAGGAAAGATAGCACTTCCTGGAATAATATCTGAATATCTGTTGCTCCTCTAATATCAAATGTTTTCGTGTATGACCAAATAGATAATTTCGTGTTTTAAGATAAAACTGGGTTTGATCTACTTCTCAACACAACTGTGTTACAATGTTATTAATAGAATTGTATAATGGAATCTCAGTATTTTTAGAGACACTGTAGAGAGATAAATTGTATTTCCCGTAAGGAAGGAGATTGCTGAGATAATTCCCAAACATCAAAAACTGAGAAGGAAAGGTGGAATCTAAGAGATTTATAGCCTGTGAATCATTGCCCAGTTTATATTCACTCAATATGTGTCAATGTGTTACCTTCCTTACAGCAGAGAGCCCTTCTAACAGAGAATATTACAGTTTCGCAAGGACGATCAGTATCTTTTAAAGTTTTGTTTTCGTACTTGTGTTGGGTGAAAAATAGGTATCTATATGTAACTCTAAAAAATATTAAATAATGCAATTTCTCATGTTTTCACATCTCAAATTTATGGCAGCCAAAATCACTCAAAAATATAAATTTTAACTTGCGTTGACAAGGTACTTTGTTATGAAGGATTAATTAATTAAACTATGGTTTATCCACCTAATGGGGTCCTGGGTAGGTGAGTTCTCTATGTATGGATGTGAGGAAAAAAAACAAAGAATAAAATATTACATTAAAAAATGTACTTTATAGCGGCACTATTCACAATAGCAAAGACTTGGAAGCAACCTAAATGTCCAACAGCAATAGACTGGATTAAGAAAATGTGGCACATATACACCATGGAATACTATGCAGCCATAAAAAATAATAAGTTCATGTCCTTTGTAGGGACATGGATGAAACTAGAAACCATCATTCTCAGCAAACTATTGCAAGGACAAAAAACCAAACACTGCATGTTCTCACTCATAGGTGGGAATTGAACAGTGAGAACACATGGACACAGGAAGGGGAATATCACACACCGGGGACTGTTGTGGGGTGGGGGGAGGGGGGAGGGATAGCATTAGGAGATATACCTAATGCTAAATGATGAGTTAATGGGTGCAGCACACCAGCATGGCACATGTATACATATGTAACAAACCTGCACGTTGTGCACATGTACCCTAAAACTTAAAGTATAATAATAATAAAATTTTAAAAAACCCTTACTTTACTGATAATAATGTATTTTATCTTTTTAAATAAAGGTAATGGAAATTAAGAATATGTATTTTCATGTGAATGTGTACAACTAAAAGACAATAAGTGAATACATTTTTAAAACTAATAAAATAAATTACCTATCTGAGACTGAGCTAAAGAGGTAGACAGGAATGCAAATGGAATAAAGCATTCTAAATTTATATATATATTTATATTTATATATTCTTATTTTTGAAATATTAAGTTACAAATCTTAACTTAAAAAAAAGTAGTTATCCAATACCTTTTGGGTGTATTAACTAACTCAGTAAAACAATAAAATACATTTTCTTGTTCTTAAATGTTTCATTAATACCATGTGACTTGCTTTAAAATTTTCATCTAGGATAAACAAAAGTCCACTGTAATTTATCCCTGATAATTGTCTTATAAGGTTTCTTTACTTTTGCCATTGTTATCACTGAAGTGGCTTATTGAAAGAAAAAAATAAAGACTCTTATTTATTTGTCTAAATTCCTCAAAAAGGCAAATTAATATTTTAGATACAGTTAGTGTTTACTTTATGCATTTATTTTAGCTTAAAACCTAAGGCCATATTGGATGGCAATGAGTCCAAACTTATTTTGAATTCATTTCTATTTAATCTGAACAAATGTTTATTTAGCACGTAATATGTTCCCATGGATATATTCTACTGAAATAGTTGCACTTATGAATCTTAAAATTTGGTTGTGTGTGAGGGTGAGATGATTAACAAGAAAAACAATAAATAAGTCAATTATACAGTGTTAATATTAAGTAAGTCTCAGAGGAAAATGAAAAAATAGTATCAGAGTTAAAGTTAAATTATTCAGAGTGACAGTCAGTGTGAGTGTGGGGGTGAGGGGTTGATTAGATTTTCAAATATGTTGGCCAGTGTAGACCTCATTGAGAAAATGATATTTGAGCAAAAACTTAAAGGAGATGAAAGAAATAGCCAAAATGATATTTGGGGGAAGAATATACCAGGCAGATAATATTAGTTTTCTATAGCTTCAAATAAATTCACCCCATAAAGCAATTAATATGGTTCATTTTAGTTGTTTTACTGCATTTTCATGTCAATAAAAGAGAAAGCTTCTAAAACTCTACCCTCCCTTTTTTCTTTCCTTTCTTTTTTCTCTTTCTCTTTCTTTTCCTCCTCCTCCTCATACTGTATGTCTGTTACATACTGCAACATGCTAAGCACCCAATAAGGAGGGGTTTGGAAAGATAACATACAGGGAAATAGAAGAATATATGAAAATGAAGACTGATAATAAGATTCAGTGTAAAGCATTGCTCAGGATTCCTTTTGATACATTTTTATTAAAGGGCTAAATGGATTTGTCACCAAGAGATATTCTGCAGAATCACTCTCATACATGTGTGGTTATAATAAAAAAAAGACAAGAGTGACTTGTATTTGCTGCATTGGACTTTATTTCCTTGTATTTTTAAATCATAAAGTGTGCCTACAATTCAAAGGAAAACTACATATATTTTCTGTCACCTGATTCTCAAAATATTTTCACTTGATTGTCCTTGATCATTCTCTACTGTTTGAATAGAAAAATATGCCAACTTTTGCATACTCATGTGTCTTAAAATATTATCAACACTTTGAGAAGAAGACATTTCATACTATTAAATAATATAGTGTTCAATATACTTGCACATTTTCATCTTAAATTAGTTTAGTTGGTAATCTCTTAATTTTTTTTTTTTTTTTTACTTTTCTGATCTTTTCTTAGATTACAGTGGCATCCAGTTTTAATTACTAGGATTTACGTTTGCAGGATCCAGAAGGAAGGGCAGCTGTTGAAGTGCCAGTAGGATTAATCTGAAGACTAGAGAAAAATCCATCTTATTTCTTAAAACAATCTAAGAGAAAATCAAAGTACATTGAAGAAGTTCTCATTTTAGAAGATAACTGGCTTCCATTCTTAAAAGTGAGAAATAAAATATGGAACAATTTTAGAGAAACTAGCTTGCATATTTGCTGAAGTACTCTTGTATCAAACTAGAACAGATTCATAGTAAGGGCTCAAAAACAGATTCTGGATAAAGGTATGAATGATAACATATTTTTATTTTTCAGTTTGAAAATTGCAAAATAATATCACATCTCCTGACATCCAACTATATCCCTGAACAGGCATCACTGATATTAAAGCACATTTGGATTATCTTCAAAATTTATTTAATGGAATTCATTTTATGTTGAGCTGGATTTAATGCTAATGGTAATCTTATAGCACACATGTTTATGAAGAATTTTATTTTTATTTATTTGAAGTTTGTGTACATAGTAAACAATTGTTTTAAGAAAGAATGAATCAGATATGTTTGGATACTGTAGAGGTATTGCTCTTGTGTTTATTCATGAATGACAACCTGATTGGCATAGAAGTATTGACTCATACTTCTTTGTCATCAAACTCTGAACTGGTGAATCCTTTGTCTTTTAAAATTTAGTGTTAAGAATCTAAAGCAGGCATGATTTTGACTCTTTTGTGGCAATTTTTTTTCTAGCTTTTTTTTCCCTGTAGAATTCTATTTTTTCGTTCTAGTGTGAGGAGAACACTTAAAATTGACATCTAACCTCTTAACATTTTTTGAAGTGCACAATACCATATTGTTAACTATAGGCACTATGTTGTATAGCAGATTTCTGGAACTTACTCGTCTAACATGACTAAAACTTTACACCTGTTAAACAGCAATTTTCCATTTTTCCCTCCACCCAGCCCTTGGCAACTACCATTCTGCTCTCTGTTCATGAGTTTGACTATTTTAGATACCTCATATAAGTGAAATCATGCAGTGATTTCCTTCTGTGATTGTTGGATCATATGATAATTCTGAAATGAAACTGTAAAACTACTAGAAGAAAACATATGGGAAAAACTTCATGACATTGGGCTTGGCAATGATTTCTTGGATATGACAGCAAAAGCTCGAGTAACAAAAGCAAAAATAGACAAGTAGAACTACATCTGCTATGGTTTGGGTCTGATTTGTCTCTGCCAAAACTCACATGGAGATTTAATCCCCAAGAGGCAGTGTTGGGAGGTGAGGCCTACTGAGAGGTGATTGAGTCATGGGGGCAGAACCCTCATGAACAGATTCATGCCTTCCTGCCAGGGCAGTGACTGAGTTATCACTCTTGGGAATGGATTAGTTCCCAGGACAGTGGGTTGGTAAAAAGAGTCCAGCTTCCTCTACTTCTTTCTTCTGCTTCCTCTCTTGCCACAACCACTACTGCAGGACAATTATAACTCCTTTTATTAATATAGTGGTTTAATTGATGCTGGTATGATGAATTAATTCAAGTAGTTTATTTTTAAATAAGACAGATGTGAAGAAGTTAAGAAATGAATCAGACAGAAATTAGAATTAACACGTCTTTTAAATCTCAAAAGTCAGTGTCTTTGTGAGGCAAGGCAATGGTAATTAGCAGGAGTGGATGAATATATGAAAGAAAATGCAAAATCTAACAGAAAAGAAAACTTGCTGATTTTTTTTTCAGTTTATTTAGATGTCAAGTAAGTGTTAAATGAGAAAACATGACTTTTTATTTATGTATTTGGTATAAATTCATCCTTTGTTTATTATATAATATTATAACAATGAGCAAATCTTAAAGCTGATTCTATCACTTACTTTTTGACTTTGGACAAGTAATTACCATCTTTCAGCCACTTTCCTCATCTGAAATAGAATCTTCACATAGTTGTTGTCTGGATGAAATGAGACAAAGGCTGTAAAACTAAAGTACAATATCTAGTACCTGTGCTCAAAGGGCAGCAGATTCACTAATTGAGAACCTTCATTGTGACACATACTGTTCTAGATACTCAAGAGGAAAAGGTAAAAGGTAAATAAGACATGTTTTTATTCATGTTTTTTAAAGATCCCACAATCTATCAGAAGAGACAGAGAACTACTCAGAACATTAGAGTAAATGAGGTATGTGCCAGGAAAGATGTATGCACAAAGTGTTATGGGAATGTGGAAGGAAAGACTAATTCACCTCACAAGAAGTCAAAAAGAGGTTTTATAGGAGTGATGATTTCTGAGCAAAATTGAGTCTTGTAGTTTTCCGGGTCAAAACATTTCAACAGAACAGTCTAAGGAGAGATTCACACTATTATTGGTTAAACAAGTGCAAACGTGGAAAGACATGAAGTTGAAAGACTGCACTGAAATATTACTTTTCTGAATTATATCTGGGGATAAAATCTTTTGCATTCTTTGCTTTTCTGGCTTTGTCCACAGTCACAGAGCAACTTCCATGTTTTCAGTTGAACCCAGAGGGCCACTTTCACTCAGTGCCCTGCTGAGTCATCTCATTAGGCAGCTGTGCCTTTTCAGAGCTGGGTACAAAGATGTGGGTGGTTGTGTAAATGATGTGGAAGGGTGACCAGATGTATACCAACTAAGTCTGTACCCAGGAGAGCCAAATGATGATGTCAGTAGGAAGATATGTTTTAATGAATGGACAGACAATAACCAGTGCATGTATTTAAGAGCTTGACCGAACAAGCTATCATATCCAGTATTTGACAATGAACCAAGTTGGCTCCACACTTGTACAGATGTACAAGTTATTTCACATCATATGACTCATATAGACCATAGCACTTTCTGATCAATAGACATAGAGTAGTCGAATGGATAAAAATGCCAAATGCAATTATATGTTGATGTAAAGACACATATAGGCTGAAAGTGAAAGAATGGAAAAGGATATTCAATGCAGATCATAACCAAAAACAAATCAGGGTTAGCAATACGTACATCAGACCAAATAGACTTTAAGACAAAAACTATCACAAGAGACAACAAAAGGACATTATATAATAAAAGGGTCAATTCACTAAGAAAATACAGCAATTATAAAATGTATGCAACTAACTTTAGAGCACCCAAATATATGATGTAAATATTGGCAAAATTGAAGGGTAAAAAAGACAGTAACACAATAATAGTAGATTTCAATACTCTTTTTTCAATAACGGATGGAATAACTAGTGAGATGATCAATAAGGAAATAGAAATCCTAAACAATAGTACAGACCAAATGGACCTATCATACACATATAGAACATTCCATTCAACAGCAGGAGAATATTTTTCTCAGATAACATTATGCTAAATTTAAAAAGCCAACCACAAAAGACAAATAATGCATGATTTCACATATATGAGTTATCTAATGTAATCAAACACACAGAAACAGAAAGTAGAATGCTGGTTGCTAGGGCTTGGGGCAAGGGGTAATGGAGGATTGTACAATAGCTATAGAGTTTCAGTCATACAATATGGAAAAGTTCTAGATATTTGTTGTACAACAATGTGCATATAGTTAACAATACTGTACTGTAACATAAGAGGGTAAATTTATGTTACATGTTTTTTGATCAGAATAAAAAAGAATTTGCTAGAGCATACTGATATATAGAAAGAAAGCCCAGAAAATTTCATATTCTGGCTAATGCTTAAATCACATTCAATTAAAAATTCTGTCACATTGAAAATAATTATATCCTAAAACCCAGACATATTATTTCTAGATACTTATAGTGGATGGGTGGGATTGGATGAGATTAAGAAATAGAAATAAAAGGGAATAAACAAGTAAGGAAAGGAAACCTTGCATAGGCTGATGATGTAAATGGGCCATGAACTGAGGATGGAAGTGAACTTTGCAATGAGAGTGAGTGAGAGAGAGGGAATGAATTTGAAAGCAATGTAAAACACAGTCAGTCCTGAGGCATACAATATAAGAATTTTCCAAGTAAACACACTGTATCAAGCCCAAACTACTCCAAATATATATGGGTATTTTCCATTCCCTCAGTTTCAATAGCTCTCTTAGTACACTAATTTCTAGGGCTTCTCTAAATACGTGAGTGAGAGCAGTGTTTACCAGGTCTTTGGTAATATTGCAAGGCAGTATCTGCTGGTCTCCATGTACTCCAATTAGATTTTTTTTCTAGATCTAGCCTAAAGCCAATAAGATTACTGATACTTTTTGGTAGCATTTAACAGAAGAGCTCAGTAAGTAGGTTTTCACTGTTACATGGAAGAGAAAAGAATACAGGCAAAACTAATATCCTATAATGTATTATACATAAGAAAAAATTATCCTCATTTTGTATAGCCTGGCCAAAAACTGACAGAATTAAAGCGAAAAATATAAACATAAACATAACTCAAGTTACAAATTAATTATAAAGATAAAATCAGAACATGGCTTATGTCTTTCTGGTTTGAGTAATGAATGATACTTCTAGAATTATTTTTTTAAAGGTTGTCTAATCAATAGCCTCATTCATATGTTCTCTTTTAGCATTGATTTTTGAGTTGCCTAGTGTAAATGGAGAAATCCTGATAATTTCCTATGTTTCTGGGTCAGTGACTTACTTTTTTCTGCAATGCACATTAGTTAAAATTATCCAAAGACATTTTTTATATAGTTCCAGATCAGTCAGACAGTTAAAGAAGTATAATGTGATTGAAAAGATTCCCCAATATACTGGTAAGTTTAAAAAGCAAATTCTTGAGCGATTTGCATCATATAGTTCCATTTTGAGGGTAAAAATATTTACTTATAGGTTCTTAAAATTCTTGGAAGTAAATAAAACAAAATACTAAAAATGGTTATATCTGAATTTTTTGGATTATATATAATTTGTAATCTTTTATGTTGTAAAACCTAGATTATTTATATAAAATATATTTCTTTTTAGAAAATAAAAGGGAAGACCTATATTAGTCTAGCATTTTTGTATATATAGGATAGCATTGCTAAAAGGTTTTGTGATATATACCTTCAAGAATAACAATAGAGACTTCTTTAATTTCTTAAGACTAAAAATAATGAGAGAAATAAACTATATATTTAAATGCATTATGTCCTTGTATGGGAAGTGGAGGTATCTGTCTTAAGAATTTACCCTGATATTCTGATCAGATATATAGTAACAAATTATTGCCTAGAAGGACATTATGCACATGAACAAAACTAGGGCTGACAGTTTGTTCAGTTTGTAGCAGTTTGGATAGTTTTATTTCAAGAAAAATAAACTGTTTTTTTTTTACTTTTTTTAAATTGTACTTTAAGTTGTGGGATACATGTACAGAATGTGCAGGTTTGTTACACAGGTATACATGTGTAATGGTGGTTTACTGCACCCATCAACCTGTCATCTACATTAGGTATTTCTCCTAATGCTATCCCTCCCCTAGCCCGCACCCCCTCCAACAGGCCCTGCTGTGTGATGTTCCCCTCCTCATGTCCATGTGTTCTCATTGTTCAACTCCCACTTATGAGTGAGAACATGAGGTATTTGGTTTTCTGTTCATGTGTTAGTTTGCTGAGAATGAAACTCAGATCCAATGTGACTGAAGAAATAAAGAAGCCCAAAGGTAGGGCAGACTTAGGGATTTATTAATAAAAATGGACCAAGAAGGGCATCAAGAACCCAGATTCTTTCTATCCTTAGGCTATGCCATTCTTAATGGAAATTTTTTCCTCACATGAATTGGAGGATGGCTGCAGCAGCTCCAGCATCACAGCCTGATACAACAGGGTCCAAAGGCATTATATTGTCCAGCCCTACTTGTGGCTGTTTCTTGGACACGAAGGAAAACTTTCCAAGAAGTGGCCAGAAAATTTCTCCACATCTCATCTGCCCTTCTTAAACCACTCCAAGAGTGGGGGTGAGTACTAACAATATCTCTGAAATGTATTGCTTACATATGGGCCCTGTTTGAAAAATTTGGAAGCCACTGAGTTACAAGATGAGTTCTTCATGTTACTAGAGTTATTTTCAGTTAGGGGTATAGTCAACATTTCTGTACATATCTCCCTGGGTGCTTATGTTAGTAGTATTAAAACTGATAGGCAGATAGCTAATGCTACTAATGCTAACAGAGCAATTGTAACAATTTACACTCCACTTATCATTATATCAAGGCTCTATTGCCTCCAATTTTTACAAACACTTGGTAAAACAAGACTTTTAAAATTTTAACCCACTTGCTGTATAATGATATCTGATTATGATTTTATTTTCCTGGGTACTAATAAATACAAGCATCTCATTTCCTTTATTAGCCATTTGTTCTTTTGGTCTTTCAGTTCTATGTTGTATTTCTTCAAAGCCTTTGACCATTTCTATATTGAGATGATTTCCCCTTACTTATTTGTAAGTTCTTCTGTATTTTCTAGGTTCCATATGCCGTATATATTCATATATATGCATATTATCTTTGTATATTTTCTTTTTTCTTTTCTTTTCTTTTTTCCTCATTTTTTGAGACAGAGTCTTGCTCTGTCGACCAGGCTGGAGTGCAGTGGCGCGATCTCGGCTCACTGACACCTCCACCTCCTGGGTTCAAGTAATTCTCCTGCCTCATCCACCCAAGTAACTGGGATTACAGGCATGCACCACCAGACCCAGCTAATGTTTGTGTCATTAGTAGAGACGGGGTTTCATCATGTTGGTCAGGCTGGTCTTGAACTCCTGACCTCAAGTGACCCACCTGCTTAGGCCTCCCAAAGTGCTGGGATTATAGGCATGAGCCACACTGCACATGGCCTATACATTTTCTTATACTATCTTATTTATTTTAATTTTAAAAATTCCAGTAAGTAAAATTCACTTTTTGAAATAGAGTTCTATGCATTTTTAAACATTTATAGTTTTTTGTAGCTACCACTACAGACACAATAGAGAACAATTCTAATATCACAAAGAATTCCATCATGCTACCCTTTTGTGTTCAGACTCTTCTTCCACCTCTAACCCTGGTAAGCTGCTGATTTATTTCCGGTTTTTATATGTGTGCCTTTTCCAGAATGTCATATAAGTGGAATCATCTATTGATAACTTCTTTGGGTTTGGTTTCTTTCAGGCAACAGAATGTATTTGAGATTCATCCATGTTGTGTGTATCAATAATTCATTCTTTTAAATTTCTGAGTAGTATTCCATTGTATGGGTGTATCATGGTGGATTGACCAATTCACTTGAAGGACATTTAGATTATTTTCAATATTGATGATTGCAAATAATGATCCTACAAATATTAATTTATAGGTTGTGTGTGAACAATACCATATGTTTTCAATACTCTGGGATAAACACCTAGAAGTGGAATTGCTGGGTCATATAATAAGTGTATGTTTAACTTTTAAAGAAACTCTTATGATGTATTTTGATGAAAATAAGTTTATAAATGTGAATTTGAGAATCTTAACTATTGGTGTTATGTGTCTTGTTTAATAAATTATTTCGTTCCCTTGAAAGAAGAGGGATATCATGGAGATTTTCTGCTATATTATTATCTAAAATCTTTATAATTTTGCCCTTCTTGTATAGACAGTTAAGCCACCTGGAATTGAAGTACAAAACTTCAAGGCCACCATCTCTTTAAATGTTCTGGCAATACATTGGGCTAATGTTTTCGTTTTACTTTTTGGCTATTTTCCCTATAATAATAATGTTTCTGTCCAATGCAAAAACTATTTTAAAGGGAAAAGACAGTCAGAACAAATGGGACTGTGAATCTCACAGTATTATTGTCATTGAATTGAATTGAGTTGAATTAGAAATTCTTACAAGTGATTTGTTTATTTCTTTGGTTTTTGTGTAAATATAATGATAGCAGATACAGTTATATACCTTTCAAAATAGGCAACAGAAGCATGACATCTTCCATTTGTATCTTTCCCAAGAAATAATAGCATTAATAAAATAGCACTAGACAAATAAGAAAGTCAGCAGGAATAAAAAAGTATGAACTTGATTGAAATTTAACAAAATCTGAATTGAGATTTAACAACAGCATGGAAAGAAGTTACTTTATCATTGCCCTTTAAAGAGTTATCCAGTGTGAGACTGGTTTACCGCAATAGAATCTTTCCTAGTATTTGTCATGGATTTTTTTTTCATGAAGAATTTTGCTGACTTTATACCTTAGTATACAAACAGGGAAATGTTAATCTGCAGCTTTCTCCATGAAACATCTTGAGGGCCATTTCTGACATCTTTGCAATGGAATAAAATAAAATGCTTCTTATCTTGAACTTGTTTTTGGGATCTATACTACTTCCTGAATAAAATCTTCGTAGATTGAGTCTCTTCAATAAATGCTGTTGGGAAAATCGGGTATGCATATGCAGAAGAAAGAAATTAGACCCTTATCTCACACCATATTAAAAAATTAACTCAAAATTAATTAAAGCCTTAAATGTAAGGCTTTTACGTAGGCAAGTATAGGGGAAATGCTTCAGGATATTTGTCTAGGAAGTGACTTTTTGGATATGTTCTCCAAAGCATAGGCAGCCCAAACAAATATACACAAATGGGATTATAGCAAACTAAAATTCTGCAAAGCAAAGGAAGCAGTCAACAGTGTGAAGAGACAATCTATAGAATAGGAGAAAATGTTTGCAAGCTATACATCTGATAAGGGTTAATGTCTAAAGTATGTAAGGAGCTCAACTTAATATTAAGAAAAAAAAATCACCTGATATTAAAATGGGCAAAAAACCTGAGTAGACATTTCTCAGAAGAAGATATATAAATGACCAACAGATATATGCAAAAATATTCTGCATCACTAATCATCAGGGAAAACAAATCAAAACCACAAGATATCATCTGAGGCCCGTTAGAATGGGCATTAAAAAAAGACAAAAGATAACAAATGTTGATGAAACTGTGGAATTAAGGGAACATTATTCGCCATTATGGAAAGCAGTGTGCGAGTTCCTCAAAAAATTAAAATAAAACTACTGTATAATCCAGTTCTCTCACTACTGGGTATGTATCCAAAGGAAATGAAATCAGTACATTAAAGTGATATCTGCACTCCAATGTTTATTGCAGCACTATTCACAAAAGGATATGGAATCAGCCTGAAGTGTCCATCAGCAAATAAATAAAGTATGATATGTATACAAAATGGAATACTATTAAGCCATAAATAAGAAGGAAATCCTGCTGTTTAAGATAACATGGGTGAACCTAAAGGACATTATGTTAGGTGAAATAAGTCAGACATAGGAAGACAAACACTTCACAATTGACTCATACGTGGAATCTTAAAAAGTTGATCTCATAGGGAGTAGGATGGTGGTTACCAGAGGCTGAGCTGTTGTGTGTTGGTGGGGAGAAGGGGCAGTTGGGGAGATGTTAGTCAAAGGATATAAAATTATAGTTCAATAAAAGGAATAATTTCACGGGATCTATTAAACAGCGTGGGGACTAGAGTTAATTATGATATGGTGTATTCTTAAAATACACAATCATATCAGAGTGGATATTAAGTGTACTTACTACAAAAATGATTATGTGAGGTAATCCATATTTAATTAGCTAGATTTGGCTATTTCACTATGTATATATACTTCAAATCATCATGTTATATAAAACAAATACATAAAATTTTATCTATTTAAATAAATAGATGAAATACATAAATAAGTTTGAAAAAAATTATTTCTCACTCTTCTAAAGGCTAGAAGTTAGAGATCAATGTGCTAGCAGTTTCAGTGCTTGGTGAAGGTTTGGTCTTTGCTTCCTTTTTTTTTTTCCAAAGCCTGTGAAATTTTATTTATACAAAAGAATAAAAATAGCTATTTAAAAATGATTGATTTAAACATGTTTTTCCATTTTTCCTGTTCCTTGAACATGAATCTGCTTCCAACTCAGAAAGATTTAAGATAGGTAATTACTAAATACTTCCCTTACAAAAAAACAAAGAGCTGAGTTTCCCATTTTACTTACGATAAACCAGATTATTTTCAATTGTGAATATTGGGAACTGCATGAAAGAGATGATCAGATGTGTCAGCAGGAAGGTATGAGCTGTACAAGGTCATTACAAAAAGAACTCAAAGAAAATAAGATGATAAAAACAAGAGAAAAATAAGAAAACACAAAGCAATATAAGAAAATGCCAGATATCTACAGCCTTCATCTGAAATGTAACTTGTGTTCTACTTTCAGCATAAAACAAAACCAGAGAACATTTCTTGATGCGTATCACAGATGAAGCTGGTACCAACCACTTTAGGGGGAGAGATTCATCCTAAGAAGGGAGAAATGTACAGTTAGCAACTTCCTGGGATTGTATATGTCTTGATCTTCCTGCAGTTCTGTTACTAAAAGTGACATAAAGTAAATGATCCAATGTATTATGGAAATGACTTGTTTGTCACCACATTTAGAACAAACTACTCAAAGTCACAGGCACTGGGTCTGGGAGAGCAGAGGTGGATGGCCACGAACTCAGGTGAAGGATGTTTATCTTTGTGAGGCCAGAGAAGGGAAGCAGGGCTCTACAGCCTGGAAACTTCTGCACTAATGTATCTTCTAATAGTCAGCTCATGGTTTTTTGTTTAACTTCAGATCAATCCTGTGTCGGTTTTTTATTCTTTCACTTTTTATGGCTGCTGTGGTGACTCCCTGAGGCAGTAGAGGAAGCAGCCTTCTGAGGTTTCATTCCCTGCACAGATCCATCCAGATCCTCAGGGTCCTCCTGGCTGGGCTAATTTTCCTGATTGTGGAAGTCTGGAGAATGTCACTTTCCATCCCAGTTCTTGGCTCCCTCTTTCCTTCCTTCCTTCCTTCCTTCCTTCCTTCCTTCCTTCCTTCCTTCCTTCTTCTTTTTGAAATTTCCACATTTATTTTTCTTTCATGTGCATAGAAAATGGCAGTGAAGTGTCCTACGAACGAGGCAAGGAATGGGCATGGCGCTGCAGTACCAGCCTGGACATTGTGCTTCCAAAGTACACTATGCATGGTGAAGACAAAGGGTGTCGCAGTTTGTTTTTAATCGCTCACAGTTCCTTGGGCTTCCCATTTGTTTTTGAAGTTTTCAGTTTCTTCAAATCTCTTTTCAAGTGACACTGCATTACAAATGATGGCACTTAACCAATGTGGCATTTCCATATTTACACCAACAAAACAAATTTACAAGACATAATAGCATACAATCTTGACATTTAGTAATAGCAATAAAACGTGGGCATCATTTTATTTTTTCGGTACAAACTATCAGAACATGACTTTATTCACATTAAAAAATCATCTTTAATTTGGTTTGACCTACACATCCCTATTTCATTTCACCCATTTCTCAAACCTCTCATCACGTCACCCACACCTTCACCAGACTACAAAATATACAAGTAATTAGATCTAACACCTAAATAGAGCTTAGAAAGTCCTCTCCCAAATGTTTCCTCACTTCCCTGATAATTCCTTAAAAAAGAAAAAAAATGCACTTCACTCATTCCTTCCACTTCACTTTCACATTTCAATCATCAAATCAGCAAGATGGACTTTTCACCTCAATCCAAACAAGGTTGGAAAGAAAGAGTTCCTCTGTCGGGCGTCTTGATGCTGCACCCATGAGTCTGGGGACGCTGGGTACTGTTCTACTCTATAAGAAGATCGTTTAATGGAATAAAAGTCCACATAATTTGTGGTCGATTTCAGTCCATACTGTGTTGACTAATCAGTAGAAGCTGGAAAGTGAACTCGGTCATCAAAATAAGGATCTTCATAGCTATGAGGAGACTGCAAATACAATCTGTATGAATCAAAGTTATTTTGTTGGAGTCATCTTGACTATAATATAGCTGTTGATGCTGTAGCTGTCTATTTAGTTCTCTTGCTGGTGAGGAATACGAACTGATGTAAATTGGTGAAGGTTTGCTGGAGGCTGACTGAATGATGGGTGACATCTTTTGGTTGGTGGTAGATAAGGAAGGATGTGATTTGAATCAGTCTTGCTCCAATGTCAACACAGGTGTAATAAAATGGTTCTGATTCCACCCATCCTTTTTATAAATGCTCCAGAGGTCCGGATCTTGCCAGAATGTATTCAAGACCTGGGCTGCTGCCTTCACTACTTTCAGAGATGATCTGTCTCCCCTGCCTTTGGTTATGTTCACCAGCTTCTCTATGCCTCCCGAGTTGGCCAGCGCTTTGGCGTTCTCCATGTTTTTGCTGGTGACCTCGTGCAGAGCACAGCAGATGGCTGCCATGGACTCGTCAGACAAGACACTGGGGCCGTTGCCGCAGGGAAGCCGGTTGACTAGGGCTTGCATGGCGTATTTGCCTATGAGCTCCTTGTTGCGAACATCTAGTGTCATCTTCCTCAAGGCAGTTGCCACGGAAGAAACAACTCTATCGTTATCCATTCTCAGAAGTTCCACAAGGATGGGGAGACCCTTTTATTTTCGGACAGCTGCCCGGATGTATCCTGCAAACTTCCAGTTGCCAGCAGAGAGGTTCTGGAGAGATCTGGCAGAGCCTTCCAAGGTGGCTGCGTTGGACCTTTCTGCTAGAAGGGTCAGATATAGCTTCACCACTGATGGGTGCCACAGCATCTCAGCCTCTTTGGGGGACTTCGACAGTCCTGGGATAAGACCAACTCCATCCCATTGATCTTCTTGCCGAGTCCTCTTTTTCTTTTTCTTCCCCCAGCAGCGTGGCTCAGAGTCTTTGCTGGGAAACTTTTTCTAGTAAGTCATCCCATTCATTCAGTCCCAGTAACTGGGCCTGGGGCACCTCCAGCTCCAGCCAATAGGACAGCTTCCTCAGGGTGCACATGCAGTTCTCCATCTTGCTGTCGTAATCGGATGTGTTCATACACGTGTAGATCACATACAACAGCGAGTCCACCAGCACCTCGCAGGACCGCATTTGCTTCCAAGCTTCTTACCCCGCATCGCTGAGGTTCCTCAGGCAACCTGTTGTACTACGCAGAACTAGTGAATTCTGAAATTTAATTTTATGGCCATCATCAAAAGAGTTATTCCATCCAGAATGTGGAACGATCACAGTGTTTGTTAAGGTTGGGAGAGCATCTCAAATAATTGTCATTTTTACAGCATCACATGAGGATAAATTCCAAAGAACTCCTGTAACAAGCTCCCTTACTTCTGCATCAATATTGATTTTCTCAACAGTCACAACAAGGCAGATATCTTACCAACATCCTTCATTGCTATTTTATTTTCATCTGTAGACTTGCTGAAAAAGAGGTTTCGAAGGGCATCACAAGCGTTCTTCTGAACTTCCAAAACTCTGTGGTCCAAAAGGTCAACCAGATGCTTGATTCCCCCTAACCTACACACCTTCATCTTCACGTTGTTGTCGCCAAACCACAGGTGCTGCAGGTAGGCTGCTGCATTTGCCTGAACACGTGGGAAATGGTGCTGAAGGATGTGAATGACGTCAGGCAACTCAGGATCACGCCAGGCAAACTCGCTGGGGTCCTTCTGAATGCTGTCTATTGATGGGGATCTTGTGGTGCCATCATTAGCTGGCACTGTGTGCTGAAGCCTGTTATAATTGCACTCTTGCACTTGGTATTGTATGGGCCTGGAGGGCTCCACATAGGTATTCAGAGCATAATTATTTCTTTGGTATGTACGGCTACTTCGTTGGCTGGACATTCTTTGTAGATTTCCAATACCTACTGCTGGCTCCCTCTTTTAAATGAGCTAGTCCTGAACTCCTGCCAATGCACTTAATGCAGCTGCTGAGGTAAGTGAGGATTTAATGGAGAGCTGCTTAGCTTCTTTAAACTTCTGGTTCCTTCTATCATTTTTGCTATAGGAGTTTTTTTGGTTGGTCAGATACCGATCCCAGTCAGGAGTAATATTGCCATACATCTGAGTGTCTTCCAGGTAGCTTCCCTCAAAAGCACAGATCTGTCACTCCAAGTTTGCCAGTGTTTCCCATGAAGGCCATGCCCTTATGACTTACTCACCTCCTAAGGGCCACATCTCTTAATGCTTTCACATTGGCCACTACATTTCAACACACGAATTTTGGGGACACATTCAGACTATAGCATATCTATTCTTGCATGTCATGTATCACTCTTGATACTGCACATTCCACCATGCCTGTAACTTAGGTGTAGGTTGAAATATGATGGCTGGTGGACTAGCTCTCTGAGAAACATGCAGAGGATAAGAAATTACTCTATTTTTATCACTCTCTAGACCTAGGATCATTCTAAAATTGAATGGAAAATAGTTGGGTGACAACTATATTCCCCTTTCTAAAGAATTCTAAACATGCTCGAAGATAACTGGTTAGAAAACAAGACTAGAATGAAAGTGGATGAAACCATAACAGAGACATATAAAAACCATTACAAGTTCTTAGAGAATTTATAACTAAGTCTTCAAAAGCAATTGCAACAAAAACAAAAATTGACAAGTGGGACCTTATTAAACTAAAAAGCTTCTGCACAGCAAAATAAACTACTGACAGAGTTAAACAGATACCCTTCAGAAGGAAAGAAAATATTCACAAACTATGCATCTGACAAAGGTCTAATATCCATTATCTATAAGGAACTTAAACAATTCAACAAGCAGAAAACACATAACCACATTAAAAAGTGGGCAAATTACATGAACAGACACTTCTCAAAATAAGGCATAAAAGTGTCCAGCAAACATGAAAAAATGTTTCACATCACTAATGATCAGAGAAATGCAAATCAAAACCACAGTGAGATACCATCTCACACCAGTCAGAATGACTATTAATCAAAAGGCAAAAAATAACATACTGGCCAGGCTGTAGAGAAAAGGGGACACTTATACACTATTGATGGGAATATAAATTAGTTCAGCCACTGTGGAAAGCAGTTTAGAGATTTCTCAAAGAATTTAAAACAGAACTACCATTTGACTCAGCAATCCCATTACTGGATATATAGCTAACTGAGAATAAATCATTCTCCCAAAAAAGACACAAGTGTGTGTTCACTGCAGTACTATTCAAAATAGCAGAAACAAGGAATCAACCCAGGTACCTATTAATGGTGGATTGGATAAAGAAAATATGGTACATATACACCATGGAATCCTACACAGCGGTAAAAAAGAATGAAAGCATGTCCTTTACAGCCACATGGATGCAGCTGGAGGCTCTTATCCAAAGTGAACTAAAGCAGAAACAGAAAACCACATACCTCCTGTTCTTACTTATAAGTGGGAGCTACACAGCGAGTACACATGACATAAAGATGAGAACAATAGACACTAGAGACTACTAGATGGGAGGAGGGGGAGAAAGGGTTGAAAAACTACTTATTGGGTACTATAGTTACCACCTGGGTGATGGAATCATTCATATTCCGAGTCTCAGTGTCATGCAATATACCCATGTAACAAACCTGCACATGTACCCCCGGATCTAATATAAAAGTTGAAATTCAAAAACATTCTTTGAATAAGTGTTTTTTAACCCACTTTCCCCTCTCTTTCTTTCTTCTACTTGTTTTACTTTTCCCAAAGACTTAAATGAGTTCTTGTCTTTCATAATCAAAAGTAATTTTTTCACTTTTTTATTATTTCAAAGTTAACAATTTTTTAAAATTGAAGGTTGTGTGATACTAATTATATTTGTTCAACCGAGGCCCCTATGCCTGAAATTCTGTGTGTGGGAAGAACACACTGTCAAAAGGGTAGAGTAACGAATCAATGTGGGAAGGCTGAAAATTCTCTGAATCTATCAAAATGTCACCACCAAATTCGGTTTAATTAAAAGCTAAAAAAAAAAACAACCCGGTGTCGAATCCCACAAAATTGTTTTAGAAGATTACTCTTTGCAATATTAGTACTCAGTATTTTAGCTTCTTTCTAATCCATGTCACAAACCTGAATTTCAACTACGATGGATGCTTTCCTTTTTGTGAGAATAGGATACTGGAAATATCTGGAATTTCATAACTAGAGATTTAGTATGTTATCCACCTCTGATGGGATGCTCTTGACTCAACTGGTCAATAAAAGTCAGAGAATGTTCTCTGGGTAAGATTGGGGGCACTTACAGTATAGTAGCCTTGCCATCAATGCTTTTTTTTCTCCTTCTGCCTCACTCTGTTCTCACATATACTACAAAGTAATAGGATGGGTCAATGCAATGACCCTAAGATCATTATTCACACTGCAGATTCCTCAATAGCAGGAAGCACACATCATCATATTTGTATCCCCTCAGCTTGCACCAATGAAGGAGTAAATAAAATGCTAAAAAAATTCCAAGAAGAATATAAGTACTAAAAATACAAATAAGTATAGTATTTAGCAATATCCCTCTTTACTTTTCAATGGAATTGTGTTTTAATAAGGTCCGTAGTATCCTCATATGATTTGGGGCATATCTGATAAAACAACATTTGACACAGTTTTGAAATGCCTCCTTCACTTGGCTTCTAAGATAATACTGTCTTCTTTCCCTCCTCCTCCCTCCGTCTATTCTCAGTCTCCTCTGCTGACATTCCCTCATCTCCCTGCCTCTGTACATTGGAGAAGCCAAAGAAGTAAATCCAGGATTTCTTTTATTTTCTATTTAGTCTCACTTTCTTGATGCTATGACTCTAAATACTATCTACATGCTGATGACTGTCAAACTTACATTTCTAACATGAGCTTCCCTCTTGAACTCTTGATTGTTAAGAGGGAAAATTGACTGCTTAACATCTTCATTTAGATGTCTAACACACAGCTTGAACCTACCGTTTCCTAACCAGAACAGTCTTCACCTTTCAATACAGGACAACAATGTTCTAGTTGCTAAGGCAGAAAACTTTGTCATCCTTAATGTCACAATTTCTCTTTCTCCCTCCATTCAAACTCACAGCAAATTCTGTAGCATTACATACAAAATATATCTATCATGCATTCATCTCCTGTGTTTCTGCAGTAGACTTTTGACCTCACCACTTGGACCTTGCAACACTAATGTCTTTTCTCTAGATAGCAGCAGAGTAGTGCTGCTAAAATATGTTAATCCATGACAATTCTCAAATCAAAACTCTCTAGAGCTTTTCCATAGCATGTAGAATGTAAACCAAAGTCCTCATAGTGGTTGAATTTTCCTACTGATCTGGGCCCAGTCTTATCACTGATTTCCTACAACTTTCTTCTTTGCTCACTCCACTCCAACCATACTGGCCTCCTTTCTGTTGTTCTAGAATAATAGGTAAGCTTTTTACCCAAGGCCTTTTTACTTGTTCCTTTGGCTAAAATCCCTCCCTGAAGTCTCCATTTAATTCACTATGTCTCTTTCATCAGGCATACTCAACATCCACCATCTCAAAGAGAATATCCCTAGACATCCTTAACTAAAAGTGCAACTCTTTCCCTTGCCCTAAACAACTAAAAAAGTTACTATCCCATTTTCCTTCTTTATTTTGTCCAAAAGAATTTACCAGCATCTAAAATACCATATAGTTTACTCACTAATCTTGTTTGTTGCATTTTCCTCACTACATCATAAGGTTCATGTCATATGGCTGTCCTAGGGTAAGGCCAGCAAGGCATCTAGGTTGCAAAATTTAAGGAGATAGTCACTCTTAGGTCATGCAAGTGCATTCATGCTTGTCACAGCCCTGCTTTCATAAAGGCAAAGATTTTATTTATTAACTGATACTTTCAAAATGCCCATCATAGTGCCTGACATATAGTGGGATGTTTACTAAATACTTACTAGCTTAATGTATCTCAGATACTTAATAATAGTTTTAGAAAACCCAGTATGTCCCAATTAGTATCTGCTGATCAGTATTGGAATTTAATAAGAACTTAATCTCCAGTGACCCACTTTGGTTAAGTTATTTCACATTAACAAGTTGTAAAATGCCTGGTAAAATACAGAGGTTCACCTTTTTCTGCAGAGCATATGTTTCAAGACCCCCAGTGGATGCCTGAAACCATGGATAGTACCTATATATACTATGTTTTTTTCTTATACATGCATACCTATGATAAAGTTTGATTTAAAAATTTTACACAGTAAGACATTAACAATAACTATTACTAAAATAGAACAATTACAACAATATACCTTAATAAAAGTTATAAAAATAAAAGTTTAATAAGTTATAAAAATAAAAGTTAAGTTATTTGGTCTTTCTCTCAAAATACCTTTTTTTTTTTTTTTTTGAGATGGGGTCTCACCTTGTCACCCAGGCTGGAGTGCAATGGCGCAATCTCGACTCACAGCAACCTTCACCTCCTGGGTTCAAATGATTCTCCTGCCTCAACCTCCCCTCCCAAGTAGCTGAGATTACAGGTGCCCACCATCATGCCCAGCTAATCAAAATATCTTATTGTAATGGACTAACCTGTTTCCAGACTGTGGTTGACCCCAGGTAACTGAAACCACAGAAAGAAACTGTGAATAAGGAGGGAGTGCTGTATTAAAAATTTACCTATGGCTGGGCACAGTGGCTCATGCCTGTAATCCCAGCACTTTGGGAGGCTGAGGCAGGCAGATCATGAGGTCAGGAGATTGAGACCACCCTGGCTAACACAGTGAAACCCCGTCCCTACTAAAAATACAAAAAAATTGGCCGGGCGTGGTGGTGGGCGCCTGTAGTCCCAGCTACTCAGGAGGCTGAGGCAGGAGAATGGGGTGAACTCGGGAGGCGGGGCTTGCAGTGAGCGGAGATCGCTCCACTGCACTCCAGCCTAGGTGACAGAGCAAGACTCCATCTCAAAACAAACAAACAAACAAACAAAAACTTACCTATATAGGCGTATGTTTACACCCAATTTAGAAATGGAGTTGATAACAAGTAATTCCTTACCCCCGGATAGATACTTAAATCTCCCACATCCAAAGATTATATAACACATAACTGCATTGACCACAAGTAAAACTCAAGGTGTTTACATTTTGTTGGGACATAATGTATGAGTAAAAAAGAATAATTTTCGCTAGTGTACCGAAAAAAACTAGGGTATGATATTACCAGAAGAGAAGTGCAGAATGTTTTTTAAGGACTTATCTAAACTGCAAAAATATAGATTTGCAGGGAAACTGTGTGGACACAAGTTCTATTGTATCCTACTTACATATCTGGCATCCTACTCAGGATCTGGTTGTGGGAGAATTATCAGGGTAATCCCTCTGAAGAAAGGAGAAGGTATTGATTAACTGATGGAGCCTCTGAGGACCTGTGGCCTCAGAGTCTTTCTCTGTGACTAGTATGAACCCTGAACACTGAAAGAACACATGCTTCCCAGGTAAGGGAGAAATCTGTAAGAAATACAGGCATGTCGACCAGGCGCAGTGGCTCACACCTGTAATCTCAGCACTTTGGGAGGCTGAGGCGGGTGGATCACCTGAGGTCTGGAATTCGAGACCAGCCTGCACAACATGGAGAAACCCCGTTTCCACTAAAAATACAAAATTAGCCAGGCATGGTGGCACATGCCTGTAATCCCGGCTACTCAGGAGGCTGAGGCAGGAGCATCAAATTGCTTGAACCAGTGAGGTGGAGGTTGCGGTGAGCCGAGATCACGCTGTTGCACTCCAGCCTGGGCATCAAGAGTGAGACTGCATCTCAAAAAAAAAGAAAAAGAAAAAGAAAAAAAGAAATGCAGTCATATCTGAGAGTTATTGCAGGTCCAGTTACACACCACACGGTAAAGCAAATCTTGCAATAAAGTGAGTGGCATGTTTTTTTTGGTTTCTCAGTGCAAACAAAAGTTATGTTTATACTATACTAACTAAGTGTGCAATAGACTTACATCTAAAAAAAATACATACCTTCATTTAAAAATACGTTATTGCTAAAAAAAATGCTAACAATCATCTGGCCTTCAGCAAGTCATAATCTTTTTTGCTGGTGAGAATTTTGCCTCAATGTCGATGCGTGCTGACTAATCAGGGTGGTGGTTGCTGAAGGTTGGGGTGGCTATGACAATTTCTTAAAACAATACAACAGTGAAATTTCCATTGTTCGACTCTTCCTTTCACAAAAGATTTCTCTGCAGCATGTAATGTTGTTTAATACCATTTTGCCCACAGTAGAACTTCTTTTAGAATTGGAGTGAATCCTCTCAAACCCTGCCACTACTTTATCAACTGAATTTATGTAATATTCAAAATCCCGTTTTATCATTTCAACAATACTCCTAGAATCTTCATCATGGGTAAATTCCATCTCAAAAAACCATTTTCTTTGCTCATCCATAAGAAGTAACTCCACCCATTAAAGTTATATCATGAGGTTGCATCAATTCGGTCACATCTTCAGGCTCCATTTCTAATTCTAGTTCTCTAGCTATTTCCACGACATCTGCAGTAACTTCTTCTATTGAAACCCTGAATTCCTCAAAGTCATCTATGAGGGCTGGAATCAGCTTCTTCCAAATTCTTGATAATGTTGGTATTTTAACCTCCTCTCATGATCACACATATTCTTAAATGGCATCTAGAAATGGTAAATCTCTTTCAGAAGATTTTCAATTTACTTTGTCTAGATCCATCAGAGGAATCACTATCTGTGGCAGCTATGGCATTACGAAATATATTTCTTAAATAACAAAACTTGAAAGCCAAAATTACTCCTTGATCCATTGGCTGCAGAATGCATGTGGTGTTAGCAGGCATAAAAATAATATCGCTTTCTTTGTATATCTCTGAGATCAGGGCTCTTGGGTGATCAAGTGCATTGTCAATGAGCAGTAACCTTTTGAAAGAAATCTTTTGTTCTGAGCAGTAGGTCTCAAGAGTGGGCTTAAAATATTCAGTAAACCATACTGTAAATAGATGTGCTGCCATTCAGACTTTGTTGTTCATTTAGAGGGCACAGGCAGACTAGATTTAGCACTGGCTTCATGTTAAAGCCACCAACTGCATTAGCCCTTAATAAGAGAGTCAGCCTGTCTTTTGAAGCTTTGAAGCCAGGCACTGACTTCTCTTCTTTAGCTATGAAAGTCCTAGATGGCATCTTCTTCCAATAAAAGGTTGTTTCATCTACATTGAAAATCTGTGATTTAGTATAGCCATCTTATTCAATGATCTTAGTGAGATCTTCTGCATAATTTGTTGTAGTTTCTACATCAGCACTTGCTTCTTCACTTTGAACTTTAATGTTATGGAAAATACTAATTTCATTAAACCTAATGAACTAGCTTCTGCTACCTTCCAACTTTTCTTATGCAGCTTCCTCACCTCTCACAGCTTCATACAATTGATGAGAATTAGGACCTTGGTCTAGATTAGGCTTTGGCTTAAGGGGATATTGTGGCTGGTTTGATCTTCTATCCAGGCTACTAAAATTTTCTCCATATCAGCAAGAAGACTGCATGGCTTTCTCATCACTTGTGTGTTCACTGGAGTAGCACTTTTAATTTGCTTCCAGAACTTTTCTTTTGCATTTACAACTTGGCTGTTTGTTGCAAGAGCCCTAGTTTTAGACCTATCAGGGCTTTTGACAGGCCTTTGTCACTAATCTTAATCACTTCTAGCTTTTGATTTAAAGTAAGAGCTATGGGACTCTTGCTTTCACTTGAACACTTAGAGGCTATTGTGCAGTTATTCTTTGGCATAATTTCAAAATTGTTGTGTCTCAGCAAATAGGGAGGCTTGAGCATAGGGAGAGAGAGATGAGGCTGGTCACTGGAGCACTCAGAACGTGCACAATATTTCTCAGTTAAGTTTGCCATTTTATATGGGTACGCTTCATGGCATCTCATAAAAATTACAATAATAACATCAAAGATCACTTATCACAGATCACGGTAACTGACATAATTAATAATAATAATAATAAAGTTTGAAATATGAGAATTATCAAAATGTGACACTGAGACATAAAGTGAGCACATGCTGTTGGAAAAATGGAGTCAGTACACTTGCTTCATGCAGGGTTGTCATGGACCTTCAATTTGTGAAAATAACATAGTATCTGTGAAGTTCAATAATGCAAGAACCATAAAACGAGGTATGTCTGTGGATAGAATCCATGAAAACATTTTTGAATAAACTTGAGAAAAAGTAAGGAGAAGAAAATGCATCACAAGGAGAATTAACTGACAGGGAAGATATTTGACCAGTAGTTCCACATGAACTATTGGAGGAACTATTCTCTATAGTTCCACATGAAATGTTGATCAAACAAAGCATCTATTAAAGCTCAACAAAGGTGTAGTGAAGTTCAAAGAAATGATTAGAAGATAACAAAAGAGATGAAAAGCAAACTGGATTATTTCTGTGGGGAGGGATGATATAATGTAAAGTATTCCAGAGGCAAAGCAATGTTACAAGCCACAGGGAAAATTATACTAGAGTGAAATTATAGTCAGGGTGGCAGTAGAAAGAATTGAGGAAATTTTGCAATCCAAACAGGTAAAGATCTAGTACAAAATATAAATGATAAACATTATAGGTTTGAAAGATAGATATGCAGCATAAACCTAAGTAATTTTCCTTATGTGCATAACCAAAACTTAAAGAATAATTATCATAACATACATTGGAAGAAACCTTTCCCAAAATAATATGTGACTCTGTAGATGAAAAGAACTTCAGGTTTTGCGGTAAAAATATTGATACAAAATAATTAACACAAAGAGATAATCCTGTAAAGCTCACTAAAATTCAATAATGAAGAAAAAAAACTTAAAATATCCAGGTAGGAAAACATAGTGATGTACAAAGGAGAAGAATTTCTCCAGTGAAAAACATATTGTAAGAAGACAGTGGAGCAATAAAAGATCTGAGTAACATGATGCCTTTATATACTCTTACCATAAAGGTGAAGATGTACATTCTGAAACACCAATTCAGGAGCACAGCACTCTTGAAATCCTACTTGATCATATCCAAATATTGAAGAAATAAATCAGAACAAAGAACTCAGATATATTAGTTTTGTATTGCTGCTATAACAAATTACATGAACTTGGAGACTTAAAACAGCACAATTTTTAAAAAATCATCTAGTTTTGGAGTTCAGGAGTCCAAAACGAGTGTCACTGTACTAAAATCAGGGTATCGTTGGGACTTCTAGAGGGTCTAGGGAAAAATCAGTTTCCTCGCCTTTTCCAGACCCTAGAGATTGACAACATTCCTTGGCTCATGGCCACTTCTTTCATTTCCAAATCCAACACGATAGTATTTTCAAATGTGTCTCTGACTTTTGCATTATTAGCTTCCTCTGTCGCATATAAAGACCCTGGTGATTTAAATTGGATCGATCCAGATAATCCAGGATTATCTTCCTATTTCAATATTCTTAACTCTGGAAAGTTCTGGAACATAATGTAACATATTCACAGGTTCTGGGGATTAGAATGTGAATATCTTCAGGAGTTATTCTGCCTACCACATCAGTTATAGGGAAACCATGGTAAAGGACTGATGTAAATATTAAACCTGTCTAAAAACAGAAATAAGACATATATTGTATAATTTCAGCAATGAATTAGAATATACATATTATAAATAGAATAGAATGTACATACAAATTTTGAACATATAAAAATATATTTTTTGATAAAATGAATAAGTAAAATATTTTTAAACAATTGAGAGATATATAATAACAGAATGTAAACAATGATTATCTCTCAAAGGTGGGATGTTGTGGCTTTTATTTATATTTTTCATTATTTTCCCAATTTCTATAACAGATATGATCTGTTTTATTCCTGTGTCTCCAGGTTATTCAATTTTTGTTGTTGTTAAGATTCTTGAATGTATTATTATTATTATTATTTTTGCCTTTGATTTAGCCCCAACACACATTTTCTCCACAAGAATTTAACTGTTTCTTTGGGAATACAGCATCTTAATGCGGGTTAAGACCAGGTCCTTTGCCATAAAACAGATCTACATTTAAATCCTAGCTCTACCACTTACTCACTACATAATTTGGGGCAAATTATGTTTCTTAGTTTTACTATTTTCAAGATAATAATAATGACATAGGGGCTTTGTTTTTTCTGAAAAAAAAAATAGGAGGTGTTATATCAATTGATTAATGGTAAGAAAACAGTAAACTTTCTACAAAAATGAAGATGATTATCAGATATTATGTTAAAGAAGTTAAAGAAATTAAACATTTTACAAAATGTCTTCAAGAAGACTTTTTGTAAGTAAAACTACAAAATTTAAACTAAAAAATACTCTGTTTCTTGAAAAAGCAATAATTGAATAACATACACATGAAAGGCATATGAATTTGGAAGCCAAGAGTAGAATTTTTTTAAAATTAAGAAGGATTAGTTTGGAAAAGCTTTGTGAAGGATATGAGTTGAAAACCAGGTTTTGAAGTAAAGTGCAACAAGATTTGGCAGCTTAAAGGGTGAAGGGTATTTTAGATGCAATAATAAGGGAAATAGGTTAAAATGTTGACAAGGGTATGGATATAGCAGTTTTTTTTTTTTTTTTTTTATTATACTTTAGGGTTTTAGGGTACATGTGCACAATGTGCAGGTTTGTTACATATGTATCCATGTGCCATGTTGATTTCCTGCACCCATTAACTCGTCATTTAGCATTAGGTGTATCTCCTAATGCTGTCCCTCCCCCCTCCCATATAGCAGTTTTTTTTTTTTAAGGAGCAATTTGTCACTGTATGCTACCTCTTGCAAAGTCTGTTTGTAAATTCATTTATACTCTCTTTCCAAAATTGCAGTGAAACTGTTAAGACTAAAAAAGTACAGACACTATAAAAACAAGAAAGACAAGAATTAAGTTTTTTTTTTTTAAAAAAAGAGTTAAGAGTGGAGAAATTTTAATTCCACATTTTCTGCCACAAAATATCTATTCTGTCCAAAGACTGCTGAGGTAAGAAGCTTTGTTACGTTATGATCAACACACTTTATTTTCTTCTCCAGCTTATTTATTGGTCCCTCCCTCCTTTTATTTTCCTTCTTGCTAATAAACATTTTATGTTCCAATTTTTAACCCCTTATTACATGGTAGAGATTTGAGGTTGAAAAGGCAATGTATGTAGCTTCCTTTTAATTCTAGTCATGAGAGGCCACCAGTGTTTAACCTGGACATTGTCAATTACCTAAATTGTGAAGTAAATGCACAACGAAGACATAGCCAATTGAAATGTGTAAGCAAATATAATAAGAAGTTCAGTATTCTCTTCTGATGTTCACGTGGCTGGCCTTCCTATGGGCAGTCTTCTCTCTTCTATCATCAGTCACAACATGTGAATTTAACAGCTACAAAGCAGTATCTGCATTTCTCTTTAGTTGATTTTAATAAAAGTCAAGCCATGATCCAAAAAGAAGTGGGTCCTCACTGGTAGAAATATAATTCATTTTGTGAAAAGCAATGAGGAAGACAAAGATGTAAGTCTGGGAAAGTTGAGAATTTCCAGTGCCAACAGTATAAAAAGCAGGAGAATAAAAACTCACTGCACACTAGAAAAGATCAGCATCTTCAGTAATAACATTCTTGAATCCTTACTATGCAGAGGAAGCTCTTCTCATTGCCGGAGATAAAAATCTAAAACATATCTCAGAGCCTTTTTGGGGAGATAAGACAAAAGAAATGTGAACAGGAACAAGAAAACAAAAAATAAGTCAAACAAAGAGACACCAAACAGAGAAACCTTTTGGGAAAGTATTTGCCTTCTTTGTCTGTCCTCAACCAGAGAACATTCCTTTTCCTCTGCAGAATTCATTTGATTTGATCTATTAAAAAGGACAGAGCTGATTGAAATGAGAGTTTAAATGTGTCACTAGTAAGACCTTTCGATCTTTGGCTCCTCCAAGTCTGCTTCAGAGCACTCTGTTCTTTCTGTGCTCATTTCTCACCAGTATTTCTTTATCCCAAAGAGTCAAGTACCAAAAGTAATTTTAAAATAGATGAGTGCAACTGTTCCGGGACCAAACTGAGGTTCGGGCTGCTGTTTCTCACGGCCCAATAATGAGATGCAGATGAAGAAGAGAGTTTTTATTTCTGTAACCGGATACAGGGAGAAGGCCTGAAAAATACCACCAGACCAACTCAAAATTACAAATTCTCCCAGAGCTTATATACTTTCCAAGCTATATGACTATGTGTAAACGTGCATTCATCTAAAGACATAAGTTATTAACTTCTTTTAATCTATAGCTAAGATCTGAGTCCTGAAGACCTTCCTCTGGAGCCTCAGGTAAATTTACTTAATCTAAATGGGTTCAGGTGCCGGAGTGATTACCTTTCTCTTGTCTGCTGCTAAATCATGGAGGTTTGGGGAGTTCCTTCAGACCCCCAGTAAACTTGTTTGTGGAGGCCTGGGGAGTTTCTTCAGATCCCTAATAAAACTTGTTTAATCCCAGATGGGTCCTGTTAAGAGTTTATTCATTATTTTGTCATGCTTTAAGGCCCAGGAAAGGCCTAGGCAAAATGCTCGGTGGGCTGTTGTTACATTCCAGCATTTGCATAAGGGCACGGTCTCTTTCAGCTTTTAATATTTAACTACTCAGTCAGTACTGAGACAGTTGTTATGAAGGCCTGTGTGAAACCTGGCCTGCCACACAAGGTTAGGGAAAAAAATGGATTCAAACAACAGATTGTGTCTTCTCCCTAAGAAATCACTTTTGCAATGAAGAACAAGAAAGAAGGCTTTTTAAAATCACAGTTTGAGGTGAGAAGTGATTCCATTTAACTTTGAATTGAATGAACTCTGACATGTTTGTACTGCATTTTCCAACAATTTGGGGTAAAATTTAATACTTTAAAAAAATCTTGATATTGCATCCCTACTACTACATTTCCTTGCTTTTTAACACCAATTCCACTGCTTTAGGTTGCTAAGAGATCAAGTTCTAGGTTAAAAATTAGAAAACCAGGCTTCTGTTTGCATGTCTGTTACTGACTGTGTAGGACTTGGTGGAAATTCTGCACATCCATTTGTTCAGAAAAATCATTTTTTAAACAACCTCACTGCTAAAGAATAAAATACAAGAACCTATTGTTGAGCATGAAATTAAGGAAAATTACTAGTAAGAAAAGAAAAAAATGATTTGGAAAAATTTAAAATTATTTTATTTATAGAACTGTGAGCCGTAGATCCCAAAGCCTTCCTCTGTGTTTTTGTTTAATAGCTTTGTCAAGATATAACACATATATTACACCATCTCTCCATACACCCTAGCCCTAGGCAACTACAATCTATGTTCTATCTCTATAGATTTGCCTTTTGGGGTATTTCATATTAGTAGAATTGTTACAGGAAAGGGGTGTCCATCCAGACCCCAAGAGAGAGTTCTCATGCAAGAAAAAAATCAGGGAAAGTCCATACAGTAAAGTGAAAGCAAGCTTATTAAGAAAGTAAAGGAATAAAAGAATGGCTACTCCATAGAGCAGCCCCGAGAGCTACTGGATGCCCATTTTTATGGTTATTTCTTAATTATATGTTAAACAAGGGGTGGATTATTCATGCCTCCCTTTTTTAGACCATATAGGGTAACTTCCTGATGTTGCCAGGGCATTTGTAAACTGTCATGGTTCTGGTGGGAGTGAAGCAGTGGGGACAACCAGAAGTCACTCTTGTGGTCATCTTGGTTTTGGTGGGATTTGGCCAACTTCTTTACTGCAACCTGTTTTATCAGCAAGGTCTTTATGACCTGTATCTTGTACCTCCTGTCTCATCCTGTGACTTAGAATGCCTTAACTGTTTGGAAATGCAGCCTAGTAGGTCTCAGCCTCATTTCACCCAGCCCCTATTCAAGATGAAGTTGCTCTGGTTCAAATGCCTCTGACAGAGTAATAGAATATGTAGTTCCTTGTGATTGGCTTCTTTTACATAGCATAATGTTTTCAAAGTTCATAAATGTTTTAGCATGTACCTACTTCTTTTTATCATTGAATAATATTCCATTCTATTAATATTTATTGTCTATTCATCCATCAGTTGTCAGACATCTGGGTTGTTTCCACCTCCAGCTATTATGAATAATGCCACTGTGAACATTGGTTTGCAAGCTTTTGTGTGAATATGTGTGTTAATTTTTCATGGGCAAATACCCAGCGTGGAATTTCTAGATAATGTGTAAATTTGTTTAAATATGTGAAGAACTGCCAGACTGTTTTTCAAAGTGGCTGTACCATTTTATACTCTCAGCACATTCTCTCCAACATTTATTATTATCTATTTTTTTTTTTTTTTAACTATAAGCATTCTGGTGGGTGTGAAGGACATTTTGGGTTTGCATTTCCCTAATGGTGAATAATGTTGAGCATTTTGTAATGTCTTTATTGGCCATTTGTATATCTTATTTGGAGAAATATCCATTCAGATTTAAATTGTTATTTGTCATTTTATTTTTGAGTTGTGACAGTTGCTCTGTTTTTTCCCAAGCTTGCAAGTCCTGTAACTCCTGGCACAGGGCTGATTTTACTTGATTATACAAAGAATCCACTTGTTCCCAGCAAGCCTTCTCCTGGCTATCCATTCTAGAGCACAAGTTACTTGATTTGTAAAAAAGGTCTTCATGGTAAATTTAAGCTGGGGATTCAGATAAAGCAAAGTTTAGTTCCAGAGATGAATGAACCCACTTTACATTGTCAGAAAATAAAAGCTATGCAGGCTTTCCTCATTTTCAGCAGATGCCAGAGAACTTGGAGACAATTAATTTACTCCCCCAAAAAGCTTTAAATATATTCAACTACAGGGGATTTTGTTAGTTTCAAATGGATTTGATTTATTGTCTATGTAAATGCCTCTTTTTCCGTATATTTTAATCTCTATGTCATCCGAATTTCTTTCAGAAACAGGAATAACAGATCTTTGGGGAAATAAATACAGGAAAAATGTGAAAATGGTACTTACAAATTTTTATCTACCAAAAAATTTACTTTTTCATCTTTTCATGCCAAAGAAAATGATCAGTGTTTCTGGGAATAAAGCCTAAGGCTACATGTTGTGTAGGGAAGAGAAAGAGGGATCAGACTGTTACTGTATCTATGTAGAAAGGAAAGACGTAAGAGACTCCATTTTGAAAAAGACCTGTACTTTAAACAATTGCTTTGCTGAGATGTTGTTAATTTGTAGCTTTGCCCCAGCCACTTTGACCCAACCTGGAGCTCACAAAAACATGTGTTTTATTAAATCAAGGTTTAAAGGATCTAGGGCTGTGCAGGACGTGCCTTGTTAACAAAATGTTTACAAGCAGTATACTTGGTAAAAGTCATCGCCATTCTCTAGTCTCAATAAACCAGGGGCACAATGCACTGCGGAAAGCCACAGGGACCTCTGCCCTTGAAAGCGGGATATTGTCCAAGGTTTCTCCCCATGTGATAGTCTGAAATATGGCCTCGTGGGATGAGAAAGAACTGACCATCCCCAGCCCGACACCCGTAAAGGGTCTGTGCTGAGGCGGATTAGTAAAAGAGGAAAGCCTCTTGCAGTTGAGATAGAGGAAGGCCACTGTCTCCTGCCTGCCCCTGGGAACTGAATGTCTCGGTATAAAACCCGATTGTACATTTGTTAAATTCTGAGATAGGAGAAAAACTGCCCTATGGTGGGAGGCGAGACATGTTTACAGCAATGCTGCCTTGTTATTCTTTACTCCACTGAGATGTTTGGGTGGAGAGAAACATAAATCTGGCTTACATGCACGTCCAGGCGTAGTACCTTCCCTTGAACTTAATTATGACATAGATTTTTTTACTCACATGTTTTTTGCTGACCTTCTCCTTATTATCACCCTGCTTTCCTACTACATTCCTTTTTGCTGAAATAATGAAAATAATAATCAATAAAAACTGAGAGAACTCAGAGACTGGTGCTGGTGCAGGTCCTTGGTGTGCTGAGAGCCGGTCCCCTGGGCCCACTGTTGTTTCTCTATACTTTGTGTCTTATTTCTTTTCTCAGTCTCTCGTCCCACCCGACTAGAAGTACCCACAGGTGTGGAGGGGCAGACCACCCCTTCAATGTTGTATATCAAATTGTAAAGGTACAATTGTCTTTACCAACAACTTACAAATTTTTATCTACCAAAAAATTTACTTTTTAATCTTTTCATGCCATAGAAAATGATCAGTCTCTCTGGGAATAAAGCCTAAGGCTACATGTGGTATATCAAATTGTAAAGGTACAATTGTCTTCACCAACAAAAAGGAAGTCATAAAGTCTTTCTAGATGAAAGAAGGTAAAGAGTAGAATGAATTTTTGAGTTAATGAGTTACAGTATTTTCCATCATTTACAGTGACCTAGAGCTGCATCTCTCCCCATTACTTTCCAGAGCCTTTTGTTGTATGGTGGTATCATGTAGTATCCATTCTTCTCCTACACTGTAGGTAAGGCCTAGACAAGACTTTAGATTAGATTCATATTTTTGGGGGGTGGAGGAATGGGTTAGATACAGCCTCTCCCTTTTAACAGTCATGTTATCTCTTCCAGTTCCCATGTTCTTCACCAGGTTACTTTTAATCAAGTATTCATTTATCAAGTTACTCCTCAACCCTCTCACTCAGAAATATTTGCATTTTCACATAACGTTATAGAAGAAAAAGCTTTCATAACCAAGAGAATGCATTTCTCATACTACATTAACATTCTTCTAGGGAAACTTTTGTTGGTTTGTTGAATATTTTTTCCCATTTTTTAGAAGATGGTAGCAGGTATTCTTCATAGTCCCACTCAAAAGAAAAATAATTCAAAATTGGCTTGCATACATAGTTCTTTCATAGCTTACCTTTATTTTTATTTAATCAAAAACTGAGGCTCAATTTGACAACTCACTTAATTCATCCCCCTAATCATTAGTTTTGATGAAAAAGCCAGTTTTACATTCCATAGGAAATTTACCATCATGGATAAATTATGAAAAGAATATGTCAAATGCTTTAGGGGGTTTTAAAAAGAGAATAATAAAAAAACTTTTTTTTAACAATAAAAGTATCACAGTAAAAATGCAAATAACCCCCTAGCACAATTACTTTGAAAAAAACCCAAACAAATTTTAGTGTTTAATTATTTGTTTAAAATATGAGCCATTATACTATACAAATAAAAGTTTTGCAGGCAGTAACTTTGGTTATTTTTCTAATGTTTAATATGAACTGTATATTTCTGGCCTGCTCTGAGACAAGTGAAAACACATGATAGCAGCTGTGATTAAGATAATCTCTTACTTTTGTAGCTTGTCTCCTGGCCTCTTGGAAAACTCGGTAGGCAGCTGACCAATCTGCTACTCTCTGTGCATTAATTTTATAAGAAAGGGACTCTAAGACAGATTCTCCATGGACTGTAAACTTTAAGAGGGAATTTCTTCACATTGGTTTAATTTCCTGGTTGGAGATTTATTTTTTTTTAATTGGTGGGTTTCTGGCCTTTTCAAATCCTGAAAATCATTTTACCTGTAATTGTAGTCATTAGAATATTGATTACAGACACAAAAAATTAAAAATTCAACCAGAAATATAATCAAACTAGTATTTTTTTAGAGACAAATCTCATGTAATAAGCTTTTAGTTACAAGGAACAGAAAGTTCAACCCAGAATTGCATTAGGAAAAGGGGAATCATTGGTTTACTGTAGACTCCAGAGCTATGTGCATTTTCATTTATATCAAGTGGGAACTCAAAAGAAAGTTCAATTCCCTAAAAATTTCAATATATAGATTTGAAGCTCTTCAACAATGATGAGTCAGACCCAATCATGTGACCAAACCTGAACCACCTGGTATCTGAGGTTTGAAAAAATGTAATTGGATTAAGCTCATGAGATCACTCTCAGAAGCTGGACATAGAATCAGACTTTATCTATGTCAGTTTCAACACTTTTGGCCACATGTAATAGAAACTCAACCTCATATTAGCTTAACATCTAAAGATATTTAGTTAACACTAAATATCTTATTTATCTTGTTATCTTCCTTGTTATTATCTTGTTATTTATCTTCCTATTATCTTTGGATGTTATTATCTTAACATCTATCTACAGTTATTTTTAGATGTTATTATCTACAGATAATCTGTAGATAGATGTTAAGATAATAACATCCAAAGATAATAGGAAGATTAGAGAGATTACAGTTTCCAAGCATAGTGAAATAGGATTCCAGCTTCTCTGCAATTTTCTTGGTCTTGGTTTCCTCCATGCATAGTAAAGTGTTCTACCATGAATCACCAGGTAAGTAGAGCAAACAATTTTAGTGAGAAAACTAAAAGACACCCACAGTTATTTAACACCCAGTCTTTACCTGGCTCTGTACAAGGCAAATACATACAATACCTAACCCTTCCAATTATACCCACAGAGAAAGCAAGACATTGAGAGGTTTGGTAGTATGCCCATACTTGCATGTGTGTGCACCAAGAAGCAAGAAGCCAAAGACAGATGCTTCTGACTACAAAGACCATTCTCACTTTACCATACCATGCAACAACTTGGACTATCAGGTAGGTGTATATATATATTGAACCTAAGCTATTACTAATTGAGAATATCATTTTGCAAAAATACAAAGTACATAAGCCCGATTAAAGACAAGGACATGGGGAAGGCATGTCTTTTTATATAGACTGAGGAACATGTGAATCCTTCTCTCTTCTACTGGGTGTTCCAAGGGCAGTGTGTAGTCTGAGTTTCCAAGGAAGCAGTTTAGAAAATGTTCCACTGCTTTCATTTTCACAGAATAGACATATAAACTACAAAGTAGTAAATAAAGTGTAATCCTGCGACAAATTCTGCTTTCTGCATTCTTCACTTTTTTTTCTAATTTGTTTGGCTAGTATCTGACATAAACTTGTGAGTGAACATAATATGTATGTATCACACAGGATCCTCTTGTGTGAAATTCACATTATTTGTAGGGTTGAGCTATTCATGTATATTTCTTATAAATCAAGTATGTCAGTGGTCTCATTCCATTTCATTAATAAGACATTCAGCTCTTCTACTGACCAGGGCAAAAGGTTTTTCATAAAACTAATCTGTAGCTATAACCCAGTAACTTTTTTACCTCTCAAGTGCTGTAAACAATTTATCACTCTAGAGTCTCTTATCAAAATTCAAGAACTCTAGGTTTCTTGACTGTGGAGAATTCCCTGAGACATTAAGCCTGACAACAAATATCTCTATGGCTACAATGTGTCACGGTAAAAATAATTGCATGTTCAGAACAGGCATCCTGGAAGCTTTCCACAGGGCTCATCCTGTTAAAGAAACTGCTTTGACTGAGTTTTGAAAACCAGCACCTGATTGAAACAAGAAAAAGAGTGTTCCCTTTTGGAGGTGCCTTTTTCTTTGCCTTTGGTCTATGAGCATTTTGTTCACTAAGAGCAACATTACAATATTCAGATTTTCTGCTGGACCTGTTAATACACAGTTCATAAATTTTCCCAATTCTCCAGGTTTTGTTTTCAAATTTAGTAAAAAGCTACTCTCACCCAACCATTTGATATTTTCAAATGTTGCTGTGAAATATCAGGATTTGCATCTTGAACGACAAATCTCTCCCTTTTAATTCCTCTGTAACCGACATGCAGGATTTTTTCTCATCGCCTCACATTTAAATCCATTCTTTGGACCTAATAAAGACCTATGGATGGATCAGGGCCACTGATAGGTCAGGAGGCATTTGGGGCTTCTCTTGTTAAATTATCCTATTAGACCGTATATGCCTCCTTTAAGTTTCAGGGTCTATCAAACTGGATTCTGTCTTTTCTGATTCTTTTCAATAGTTGAAAAGGTAAAGTGAATAAATAGGAAGGATTAGGAGGAGAATGGGATGGAGATAAAACAGAAGGTGCTTACAGAAAAGATATCTGAAGCATCTTCTCCCCTCAGGTGTGGATGTAAATTGCAGGCAGAACAAGGCCAGGTAAGTAATTGAGGCAGGATAGTGGACCAGCTACTCTTTGATAAGTAGCCACTTCCTGCCTGCCTGCCTATAGCTCTTAGTAAAAGATGTTTTGCTTTCACCTTGAAGAATGTGCTTATATAACATCTCTGTGAATAGTAGCTGGACATGTGAGAAATCATCCATAGTAAGGGACATTCCAGAGCCACCAGGCTGTGATGGATGTAAAGGACTGATTCCCAATGATTGTCCTTTATGAAAACCTCATAAGCCTGCTTGTTTGTTGTTTTGTTTATTTGTTTTTGTTGTTGTTTGCCTGAGGTGTTCATTTTTAGGGGAGATTTTATCTGCTCAGAGATAGCAAAAGAAGCCCTTAGGCTCAGCTAAATCATATGTTCCATGTGTTTTAAAATTGTTAAGTCACAATGCTTTTAGTTGGAACATGTGCTCTCAAGTTAGTTACAGACCCCCCCCTCCGCCCACCCCCAACACACACATACCATTTCTTACCAGTATATACCAGCCACTCCTCACATTCCCATTACCTTCTTGGCCACTGAAAGCATTTAGGTTTCCCCTTCCTGCCTCAGTTAGGTCAAGGCACTCTTTTTCCAGAATCTAATGTTTTATATGAAACTATCATATCCTAAATCCTCCAAAACCATTGATTCATGAATGATTCCTCCTTTTATGAGTGCATTCATTCAACACCTTTGGGCTTGCTTTGTGCCAGGCACACTCTGCTACATCCTTGAGAAGATACCAGTGTGTTTGAGACATTATCCTTATTTGTAGAAGTTTAGAATTTAGTATGGGAAGCAAACATGTTTGTCTCCAGAATGAACATTTCATAATTGAATGGTCATCATTGGATAGGGAGAGGGAAAGTGGGTAGAATTCGCTAAGAAGTGACTGGTGCCTGAAGAACCCATGTGTATTGTTGAAATTTTAATTTGTTGTAGCTGATGGAACAACCACATAATGAGACAAGGCTTGACCTCACTCCTTCCCCATAGCCTCAATCAGTGACAGGTGAAAATTATAATTTAATTGAACATCTCATAGGAGGGTAGATTTCAGGATTTTATGTAACTTAATTTTCAGGATAAAACATCTTGAACTAAAATGCTGAAGGCTGAGCTGTATCTGAATATAAATTGCAGGTATTCCTTTTTCGTCTAGGTATCTTGGTCAGCACTACCCAATAGAAATAGAGTCATAAATGTAATTCTCAATTTCCTGGCAGCTACAATAAAAAAGTTAAAAGCGGCTGGGCGGGGTGGCTCACGCCTGTAATCCCAATACTTTGGGAGGCTGAGAAGGGTGGATCACCTGAGGTCAGGAGTTCGAGAACAGCCTGGCCAATATCGCGAAACCCCATCTCTACTAAGAATACAAAAAATTAGCCAGATGTGGTGGCGGGCGCCTGTAATCTCAGCTACTTGGGAGGCTGAGGCAGGAGAATCGCTTGAACTCAGGAGGTGGAGATTGCAGTGAGCAGAAATAGAGCCATTGCGCTCCAGCCTGGGCAACAAGAGCGAAACTCTGCCTCAAAAAAAAAAAAAAAAAAGTTAAAAGCACAAGTAAAATTAACTTTAACAATATATTTAATTTAACCTAATATATTACAAAATTTATTTCAACATATTTTTATTATTATACTTTAGGTTTTAGGGTACATGTGCACAATGTGCAGGTTTGTTACATATGTATCCATGTGCCATGTTGGTTTGCTGCACCCATTAACTTGTCATTTAGCATTAGGTATATCTCTATATCTCCTAATGCTGTCCCTCCCCCCTCCCCCCACCCCACAACAGTCCCCAGAGTGTGATGTTCCCCTTCCTGTGTCCATGAGTTCTCATTGTTCAATTCCCACCTATGAGTGAGAACATGTGGTGTTTGGTTTTTTGTCCTTGCCATAGTTTACTGAGAATGATGGTTTCCAGCTTCAACCATGTCCCTACAAAGGACATGAACTCATCGTTTTTTATGGCTGCATAGTATTCCATGGTGTATATGTGCCACATTTCCTTAATCAAGTCTATCGTTGTTGGACATTTGGGTTGGTTCCAAGTCTTTGCTATTGTGAATAGTGCCGCAACAAACATACATGTGCATGTGTCTTTATAGCAGCATGATTTATAATCCTTTGGGTATATACCCAGTAATAGGATGGCTGGGTCAAATGGTATTTCTAGTTCTAGATCCCTGAGGAATCGCCACATTGACTTCCACAATGGTTGAACTAGTTTACAGTCCCACCAACAGTGTAAAAGTGTTCCTGTTTCTCCACATCCTCTCCAGCACCTGTTGTTTCCTGACTTTTTAATGATGGCCATTCTAGCTGGTGTGAGATGGTATCTCATTGTGGTTTTGATTTGCATTTCTCTGATGGCCAGTGATGATGAGCATTTTTTCATGTGTTTTTTGGCTGCATAAGTGTCTTCTTTTGAGAAGTGTCTGTTCATGTCCTTTGCCCATTTTTGATGGGGTTGTTTGTTTTTTTCTTGTAAATTTGCTTGAGTTCATTGTAGATTCTGGATATTAGCCCTTTGTCAGATGAGTAGGTTGCAAAAATTTTCTCCCATTGTGTAGGTTGCCTGTTCACTCTGATGGTAGTTTCTTTTGCTGTGCAGAAGCTCTTTAGTTTAATTAGATCCCATTTGTTAATTTTGGCTTTTGTTGCCATTGCTTTTGATGTTTTAGACATGAAGTCCTTGCCCATGCCTATGTCCTGAATGGTATTGCCTAGGTTTTCTTCTAAGGTTTTTATGGTTTTAGGTCTAACATGTAAGTCTTTAATCCATCTTGAATTAATTTTTGTATAAGGTGTAAGGAAGGGATCCAGTTTCAGCTTTCTACATATGGCTAGCCAGTTTTCCCAGCACCCTTTATTAAATAGGGAATCCTTTCCCCATTGCTTGTTTTTGTCAGGTTTGTCAAAGATCAGCTAGTTGTAGATATGCGGCATTATTTCTGAGGGCTCTGTTCTGTTCCATTGATCTATGTCTCTATTGTGGTACCAGTACCATGCTGTTTTGGTTACTGTAGCCTTGTAGTATAGTTTGAAGTCAGGTAGCGTGATGCCTCCAGCTTTAAATTCTATGACATGATAATAAGGAGATATTTGCACTCTTTTTCATACAAATTATTTGAAATCTAGTGGCTATTTTACATTTATAACACATTTTCATTTGGACTAGGCCCATTTCTAGTGTTCAATGCTACATGTGGCTAGCAGAGCTGTTCTAAATGCTCTTAGAGAGTCTGCAAATATCTTGGAGCATGCATATGTGTGAGGTAAGTAAAATGTTAGACCTAAATAATTTAGCTACTTTATTCATTTAATGTCCAGAGTTTTGGAAGTGACATATTTGCTAGCTGATTAATATTTTTACTCAAGCAGAAAATAGTTTCTAGTGGTTCCATCTTACTCGTGGCTATTTAATTCATCATAAACTTATTTCAAGAAGAGGTTGCCATTTGCACAGTTATGGCAAACAAGCTGAGAAGAAATTTGATTTTTTTTGATTACATATAAGCATGTAAAATGTAGTATCTGGACTTAAAGAAAACCTTTTGGTATGATAGAACACTGAAATAGATTTCATTTGATGAACTCTTATCTTTATGCAAAGATAATGAACTCCATTACAAAATTAGTCCCCATAAATTTCCTTTTTCTTTCTCATTGTTATGATTATCAAATGCTGATTCATAAACTAGATGTCATAAAGATTTATTTAAGTTTGAGGACAATATCTTCACAGCCAATGATGAGCTTTTCATTATTGAATTTTATTTTCCTGGTCATGTACCTTCTGCCTTTACTACTGTACTGTGTGCTTGTTTTTACCACTGCACACTGCCTGAGTGTTCTGTAGCTCCCTTAAGGAGAACTGTATTTTGAAGAGTTCCTTAAGGCTGTTTATGATGGCACTTTGTTTATTTGTGCTCTGGACACATAAATATTAATAAATCTATTCAGTCAGTCACATATTTTTAGACCTCAGATGTGTCAGACATGGTTATCTTAACAAATTTATCTCTATCCCTATCTCCCTCTGATGCAATTTCACTTAGCCAACCTACTTAATGCAATTGCCTAAAGGGATTTCTACTAAGAAAAGAGTACCAAGGAGGGGACCAGCTGTTTCACAATCAAGTTTACAGAACAGTTTCCTAGAAATGTGCATATGCAAAGCTATAGGAAGTGATTTAAAAGTGTTAACTCATGTAATCCATTTAACCTCATTAATAAGGTTTAATCTCATTACAACCTTGTGAGAGGAAGAGTATTATTTCCCTCATTTTTACGTATTAGGAAACTGATGGTCAGAGATGCTAAGTAACTTGCCCCACAACTATAACTAGTAAGTGGAGTTGGGCCCCGGCATTCTGGCCCCAGAGGCTGTGCTCTTAACAGCTGCCTCACACCCCTTTTCCACTGATACATGCAAGAAAATCCACGTGATTCCCAGCATGATTTTTGCTGAGCCCTTCCAAGGAGGCTGAAAGGAACAGAGGATACATTACTGCATGGAACACACAGGAAATATTAGTTTCCAGATGAGGCAAAGTATAGAGTACAAATATTTCAGTAGAGCTCCACAGTTCTCCTCAGGGAGCCCACTCTAGCATCCATGGCCCCCCAGTCAAGGTACCGCCTGTAGTCCCCCGGCCTCAGCAGGTACTGCCGCTCCCAGTAGTTGGGCAGCTCATAGAGGACCCAGGAGCCCTCCAGTACATTGAAGGAGTGGATCTCACTGAGGTGGAAGCGGTCGTGAAGAGAGGAGCAGTCCTCAGTGGTCTCCACCATCTGGCCCCTATAATCCTCTTGCTCATAGATCCTGAGCCTGTGGGAGCTGGCCCGGGGGTTCAGCAAACAGCAGATGAGGGAAAGTCAGAAAACCTGACCTCATTTCAGCAGGCACTCCTGGGGAATGGACTTTAAAAAAATCTTTGCTGTATCAAAGGTGACCAAACTAAAAGAAAGAGACTGCTAATACCAGGGGCGCTGTGTATAGTTGGGCAGGTTGTCCACTGTGAAATTCAAGAGGGTGTCATTACCCATTCATTTGGTATGAATGATGCTCCCTAGCGCTTTTGGTACAATCTACATGAACAGACACACTGGTTCTGCTCAGGACCACTTTCAGGTATTTTATGTATTTGTTTCATTCTCTCCTTTATAGATTTGTGGTGGTTTGGGGCTCTCCCTGTAGGACGTACAAAATAATCAGATTTTAAACAAAAAGATAAATGTGTCCCTGGCAACAGGTATTATTTTGAATCTCAATAACATTAGAAGCTAGAGCGAGAGGAGGTTGAATTGCTTTTACCCAAGCAAGGCACAGATTGGTGGCAATTCAGGAAGAGAGTCCAGCCTGGGCAATCCCTTCATCCGTGCCTTTCTGCTTTAAGCCCTGCTGCTCTAACGTGCTGAAAAGCAAGAGCCGTCACAAAGACTAGGTTTCAGTTCTCAGCTCCAACATGTGCTCCTGCAGATCAGTTTTAGGTAATAACCAAAAATGGAAGTTCAAGATCTTGAAAGAGGCCTGTACAGCATCAAAGAGTATAAAATCTTTAGAAAAATAGAAAGTTAGGCTGTTTCTCCTGAGCTATTCCTGCCTTTCTCTCTTGAGCTGTTCTTCCTTCATCTGCTTGTTTCTTTCCCTTGTCGCAATATGTTTCCTCTTCCACCACTAAAACCCTCTTTAGGAAAGATTCTCAAAAGCAATTCCTCTTGTGGTATGCACAACTGCTAATAAGGTATTTTACATTGGTCAGCATTCCGTGTTTGCAAAGGACTGACACGTTGCTTCATTTGTTCTTCACAACACCCTGGAACATGTGGAGCAACATTAATGCCTTTTCCCCTTTTACTAGAAAACTAAAGACTGGATCTTACAGTCTGTAATTAGAAGAGTTGGAACTTGAAATTAGAAATCTAAGTTTTGGGGCTCCAATGCCAGACTGGGTCCTTATCAAGCTATTAAACCCTGTGAGGGGATTTCAGACTTCACAAAAGTGGTTCATTTTCCCAGGACTCCGTCACAGTCAACTTAGGGAATCCCTAACTGTGAAATTCCAGGCTGCTGGGGCTTCATTTAGGTAACAGTGTGCTCTCCAGGAGCTATTGGAATCTCGTTGTTGGTTACTGGTTTGCCCAATCAGAAGGCAGGACTTGAGGGGCCCTTGATGTTCATAATGATAGTTAATACTCGGGGGTGGGGATTGGCCTGTGCCAGGTGCCATCCTTTCACCCTCATTGCAACCTTAGAAAGGAACTACTCTTATTAGTCCTAATTCATAGGTGAAGAGTACCGAGCTTAGGTACTCTTCAAGAAGTAGCCAAGTACCTAGTTTTGGACCACCTGAGAGCAAGGAATTCTGTTGCTCATTCATCACCTGTGGCATAGACGCTCTGAGCTAATGCCACACACAACTTATTCCCAGTAGAGGTGAATTTGACTTTAGCAAAATAAAATAAAGTGTCCAGTTAAAAGCACTGCATCACATACTTTTTCAGTGGGAGGAATACCTTACGGTTGTTAATAAAGGAAAAGATAATATAGTTAGAGCCAGAAAAAAGAAGGCTGCCATCCCATCCCATAGCCTGTCGTGTGAATCATTCATGTGGATCACTGATGCGACTCAAGGGCACGGAAGGGACCCGGCCGGACTGCACTCATGTGGGGGATGAGGCGGCAGGAGCGGACCGAGTCGCTGAGGCCCATCCACTGCTGGTGGTCGGCATAGTCGCCGCGGCGCAGGAAGTACTGGAGGCCCGAGTAGTTGGGCTGCTCATAGAGCATCCAGCAGCCGCTGTCCACGCGCACCGAGTTGCAGCGGCTCAAGTAGGGCTGCAGGTTGGGGTGGTCGCTGCTGCATTCGTAGTGGCGGCCCTGGAAGCCCCGGTCCTCGTAAAGGGTGATCTGCAAGGCAAGGCGAGGCAAGGCGAGGGCTCACAGGCCTGCCCCTGCCCTAGTCTCTGGCCCCCACCATGCAGGGAGCTACCGGGGGCGCGGACTGGGCTCATCTTTCCCATGGCTGGCTGGGCGCACTGCGGGGCTGAGCAGGTGGGGCGGTATTGTCGGGTGTTGTCATTGTTTGAAGATGAATTAAGGGATGATTGGTTTATTTTTAAAAATCATTGATGATTAATAGTTATTCATGATGCTTTTTAAATTTCAAGTTTACTTTTAATCTAATGTATATAGCTTTGTGTGGAACAGATCCCTTTTTAAGTAAAACTTTCCATAAGACTGAAAATAAATAGCATGTCTGTCTATATATACATTTGTATACATGCATATATGTACATATGTATGTATATATGTGCATGTATGTGTATATGTGTATGTATATATGTATATATGTACATATGTATATATAGACAGACATGCTATTTATTTTCAGTCTAATGGAAAGTTTTACTTAAAAAGGGATCTTTTTTTATATATGTATACATATAGACAGATATATATAAATATATCTATATCTGTATATAAATATATATAAATATATTATATATTAGTTATATATAATATATAATACATATATTAGTTAAGAAATCATGGATAAGATTTTTTTCTTTTTTTTGTATGAACAAAAGAAGATAAATAGCATAAAATACATTAGGCACAAATCTTAGGAATATTATTTTAAAATCTGGCACAAATCTTAGTAGGAATATTATTTTAAAATCTATATTTATCCTCTCCTCCCCAAAAGCTCTACTAAAGCACTTAAGCTTTTCCTCTAAGCTCTGGGGGTAGAGGGGTGGGACTCACAAATAGTCATAGAAAATAATGCAAAGTAAAATGAAGAATTCAACTGCTGTCAAATAAAGAATGCATTACTAAGTATGTTGATGAAGAAAATGAAATACTTGAGATCACCAGGGTCTCAAAAGTACTTTCTCCTAAAGGCTCATAGCATATTTACCCAAAGGGATTTGGAAAAACCTGCTTCTTCCAACTGCTTTATTATTTGAACCATTTGATCAATGTTGAAACTATTCCCAAGACAAAATTCAAGTAATAAATTTTCTAATAACTGGATTTCTTCCTGAAGTATGTTTTTAAGCCATTTTGAGGATAAAATATTTAAAGCCATTATCTTCCCACTCTAAGTTACATGAACTCTGTAACTGAGTTTGTCTCAGTAAAAGGCAGTTGCAATTTCCTAACACTGATCACAGAAAATTACCGAGGTTCTCAAAAGAGAACTAAAATCATAAAATTAAAAACATTGGTTTCTAAAAACACTGTAATAGAATATTTGTAATATAGTTAAATATTTGGTCTGTGAGTTTTTAAATATAATGTATAATATGCATTTGCATATAATTAACCTTATGATAATAATTCACAAAATTCTACTGGCATCCTTTTATACAAAATGAAGATGTTCAGTTTAGAGATCTCAGAGATTTTAGAGGCCATCTTTATCATAAATTTCTATTTGTCACCAAAGAAGGAAAAACAGGTATCAGATAGCAATTGCAAAAATAGACTGGCTTTATGTTTATTCTATTTTTAAAAACTGGAAATTAGGATACAAAAAACTATGTCAGACTTGCTGTTGCATTCCCAAATTACCATTTAAAGGATAAAGCAACTGTTTGCTCAGATGTAAATTACCTTCACTATATTTGCTCCTTAGAGAAATTTCTTTCAAACGCCTATCTTAGTAAGTGTTGAGATAATTAAACCACCTTTTCTTAGAAAGCAAGGATGTAAGATAGCTGCTTTGAATAAAATAATTGAATATTTCTTTCCACAGTCTTACTCTAGTTAATATCTAATTTCTAAAATTCTTCTCAAACACTGTCTTCTTCTTATTGTTCTTTTTAAAAACAGCTTTATTGAAGTATTATTGACATATACAAAGAAATGTACATATTTAATGAGAACTTGATGAGTTTGGACATACACAAACACCCATAATACCATCACTACAATCAAGGTAACAGACATATCTACTACTTCCCAAAGTTTCCTCATGCCCTTCCTTTATTATTTTGTTTTATTTTCATGTCAAGAACATTTAACACAATATCTTTACTTTTTTTTTCAATGCACAATACCATATTATTAACGACAGGCACTGTGTTGTACAGTGGATCCCAAAAACTTACTCATCTTGTGTAACGGAATCATTATATTGATTGAACAACTCCTCACTTCCTTCACCTCCAAGCCCCTGGAAACTGCTATTGTATTCTCTGTTTCTGTGAGTTTGACTATTAAACATACCTCATAAAAGTGGTTTCGTGAAGTATTTGTTCTGAAACTGGCTTATTTCACTTAATATAATGTTCTCCAGCTTCATGCATGTTGTCACCAATGGCAGGATTTTCTTTTCTTTCTTTCTTTTTTTTTTTTTTAGGCTGAATTATAGTCTGTTGTATGTATATACCACATTTTCTTCATCATTCATCTGTGGAATGACACAAATTGTTTCCATATCTTGGTTATTGTGAATAATGCTACAGTGAACTTGGGAGTGCATTTTCTTTTCAAGATCCTGATTTCAATTACTTGAGGTAAATACCTGTAAGAGAGATTGCTACATTATCTGGTAGTTCTATTTTTAATTTTGTGAGAAAACTCCATGCTATTTTTCATATCTACTGCACTGTTTCACATTCCCACCAACAGTGTATAAATAATTCCAAATTTTCCACATCCTTACCAACACTTATCTTGTATTTTTTTATAACTACCGTCCTAACAAATGTGAGCTGATATCTCATTATAGTTTTGATTTGCATTTCTCTGATAATTAGTGATGTTTAACAAGTTTTCATTTACCTGTTGATCATCTATATGCCTTCTGTAAAGAAGCATCTGTTCAAATCCTTTTCCCACTTTCTCCCTGTGTTATTTGAATGCCAGACATTGTGAATTTTACAGTTTGATGGGTGCAGGGTTTTTTTTTTTTTTTTCTTCAGTCATTCTAAATAGTGACTTACTTAATTTTGTTGCACAGTTATGTTACATGATTCAGTTAGATCAGTTAGAACCTTTAAATGTTCTTTTATGCTTTTGGAATACTATACCCAATGCTGTGTGTGTTTGAGCCCTCTTTGCTCTGGCTGGTGGGAACAGGAATGATAGCGATAGCTAACCCTGTGTGAGCTCTGGGAATCTTGTTAGCCCCATGTTACAAAGTTACTAAATAGACATCGGAAAGATTAATAGAAGGTGATGACAAAGAGAGTCACAGTAGGTCTAGATTATTAATGGGAACAGGGAGAGAATATAGCAAATGGAAGACATGCTCATGAGTGGATCACAATCATAGGCCAGATGCAATTGTGCTATTGCCATGTAAGCATCTCAGAGCACGAGTATAGTATCTAGCTGTCTCTCCCAGTTCTGACATTGACTAGCAGACAGTTTTGGAATAAACCTTCAGACCTGTTTCCTCTGGAGAATACATGTTGGACTCCTGCTAATTTACGAGCTTTACCTAAAGACTCTGCCTGAGTAACTTGGAGAAAGAAACTGCACAGAACCTATTGATGACTTATCTTATGGAGAGTCAGTAACAACTATCAGTTGATTTCCATTTTATAGATGATATTTGGCATTCTAGGTATTATTCAGATTACAGATTATTCTAGGTATTATTTCAGAGGAAAGTACTGCCAACAATTCAGATGAAGAATGTTGAACAGCAGAGCTTCTGCACTCAGCCAACTAGTAGATTTTCAAATATAAGATTAAATAAATTATTTTAAGCAAAAGGACAAAGACAAACTCCTCAGATTAGACTAAAAGGAATATTCATGGCTTACCTTCATATAAACTAGGGCATTGAAATTTAAAGAGATTATTTAAAATAAGAAGGAAATATAGATGAGGTCAAGTTCTCATCCTTGTCTTTCCTCCTTCACTTATGCATCTAGTTAATCCCTTCATGAGGAGATTTAAACCTTTTGTATGTAAGTTCATTCTGCCCTCTTTTAGCATCTCCTTGCTTTTAGATCTGTCTGCTCAGATTTAATTTGAGGTGAGTTTCTACATTATTATTCTGAGTTTAAGAGAACTAGAATTCTGAATCAACTGCTATTTCACCCAGAAGCAGTAGGTACAGTCAGTTTCCTGGAGGACTGTGATACCACAAGATGAATTGTTCATGTGTGACTACAGCAAAAGAGCTGGAAAATTCTTAACAAATTAATAGTAAATTAAGAACAAGTTCAAACCTGAGGCATTCTATTGCTTTGACTATTCCAGGGTGTTTCATTCATTGAGTAATTACAAAGGCAGATTACTGAACCAATTCATAAAATGAAGACTGGCCTTCCAGAAACTATATTCTCTTCTCACGGTATTTTAAAATGAGGTTTCTTTTATTAATATTCTTCACCTGTTTTACCCCAAAAGATAAGCAAGCAAAAAAGCCTTACATAGTATCAAAGGATATACTAGCTCAATGAAAAAAAAAATACATTAATGTCAAATATTTTGTTATGTGTAATTCCCTGTTACTGCAAATTATAAAGGCCCAAGAGACCTAACTATGTATTTCCAAACCAACAAAACAAACAAAAGCGGTGATCTAAGAGAAGACTGGAGATGTTAAAACTGTATTCTCAAGACTATATAGATTGACTGTGAAATTATTTTTCCAATACATAAATCTGGGACAACTAGAGATCAATGGTTTTCTAACATGTAGGAGAGGAGAGGATATACATTATTCAGTACTGTTTTCATAGAGTTTATAAAAGTTTTATACAGTGTTTTGATACCAAATTTTTGGTGTTTCTATTAAAGCATTTAGAGTATTCCAATAATCCTCTTTCTTTTTTGCATGGTGCTGGTGAACATCTGGTCCCATTATTTTCTTCTGTGTTTCCACATAGACTATAAAGCTTTCATTATACATTCTTTCAATCAATGTGTATTTATCTCACCAATTCTGTTCAGCGCCATTGCTCTTTCTGCTTGACCTGGAATATATTCCACTTTGTTTAGTGGACTTGTTACAAAACGCTAATGAAGTAACATTCCTGCCCAGCTCACCAGCAGTAGTGGAGAAAATAAAAATTGTTTATCTGCATTTCAATTTCATTCAACTCAGGTCAATTCAGTGGGCATATTTAAACACTTATCATGTGCTTATCATTATGTTAATATATAGCAGTCACACATCAAAGATACTTATCAGGTACAGTGCTTTGTATTATTTCATTTATTCTCACAAAACTTCACCATTTCTTTTCTCCGTTTTATAGGTGAGAAGACTAAGGCATCACTGTATCATATTGCTTTATGTAGTTATGAGAATCAGATGAGCAAATAATCTAGCAAATTGCTTACCTTGTAAGTTTTTAATAAATATTTTCTCCTACTATGTTTTTTACAGTTATCCAACTGAATGACCAGGTAGAAAATTCAGAGAAGTGTCATCCATGATTTTAGTAAATAATAAATATAGACACTACTGCCTGAAGAACATCAGGCAGAGGAGAGACAGAGGCTCCCATTATAAGTGGAGCTTGCTACACTAAGTGTCTTTACCCAGCAAACCCAGTGTTCTAGAGTATGATTTTCATTTGTTACTGTGGGAAATTGCAAGTGAATTGAGAATCTTCTGGTTGGAGACATTGCAAGTTCCTTTAGTGCCTCAATCTCATGCTCCTTTGGAAGATTGCACATACCCTGCTTTAGGGAGCTGATTTTTCCTTTTTTAAAAATTCTCTTGTGAAGAAGAATTCTCTACCTCCCTTAGCAAAATATTTGGTGTCTTGTTATACTTTAGGTCAGGAAACACTTCCTTGAAACTCAAACTCATCTCTTCTGTGTTTAGTAGAAAAGCAGCATGATAATATATGGAATTTCTTTACTAGAAGGGACTTTGGAAATCATTTGAATGAACATTCTGATTTTGCAGATGAGGTAAAACAATTGTGTCAGAATCCAGATTAGAACTTAGTTTCCTTTATTTTTAGTTCAACATTCTTTCTACTCTGCCATTCTGTCTCCTTATGGCTAAACAGAGTCCACTTCCATTCACTGCATGAAAGGTGGCACATTTGTATGTCTGCCATAGAAGTTTCAACAAGTTCCCATAATACTCAATATTACTACCACTCCACAATGTTATTATTTTTTAGAAATCATAGGTAAGTGAACATCACTGACATTGGTTTGCATACATTTACAAAAATAAAAATGGCTTCTTAAAAGGAGCCCATTCGTAGCTTGATTAAGTCAGTCCATTAATCCCATAGATGTTCAGCTCCACACAAGAGACCACATGAAACTTCATGATTATCTCAGGAATTTTATTATTGATATTTATGATGCAGAAAATAACTATTAAATCTTCAGTTGGTGCCCCAGAACCAAAAAAAAGTTCATTGCAAGAGGAAAATAAACACAGCCTTATTGAGTATTATTAAAAAGAGGTGAAAGTCTCTCAGGCACAAGAAAAAGACTTGGTGGAATTGATCAGTAACACGGAGAGATCAGAGGGCAAATGATCCACACTTGAATAGGCATGGAGAGCAAAATTCCAAAGGAGAAGAGAAATTTGAGAAATAGAAAAAATTTAAAGAATATCTGGACAAGCCAATACTAGCTATACATCTGGATGAGGAGTAAATCACAGATTTCCATGTCTTCTTTATAAAGTTTTTGTTTTCCAAATGAATCCATGTTAAATTTATAATTTTTAAAAACCTTGACCATATGCACACATGTGGTTTTGTCAGTTTTTTGTTGGATGAGAAATAAACAGAGATAGGAATTCTCTCTAAAGATAATGTTCAGAACAAAAAACACACAATTAACTTATTAAATTGAAAAAAGAGTTTCTACAAAGCTGGCTGGAAATAGGGCTATCCCTGTGAGGTACAGAAAAGGAGCATATGGATAGTGCTTAACACTAACTTAAATTACTTCCAAGCCACCATTTTCATTTAATTAATTGTTATTTTATTCAGGTCCCAGTAGGTATTTTCCAACTTTTTACTGCAGTGAACAGTTCTACAATGAGTATCCTTGTGAGCAGAGCCTTCCTTCCAGGATGTTAATACTACTTCTACCATCTGCATTCCTGACCTGAAAAGTTCAGCTTATTTCTATCTTACTTTTCTTGCCTTAGACAGGTCTTTGGTTTGAGAATGTCACTTTGACATTTCCCAGGCTTTAGAGTTTCCCCAGTAAAATCTTAAGGAGAGCAGCAGGAACATTGCTAATGGGATTTAAAGCATGAGAAAAACAATTACAAATTTCCACTCCCTGAGGTGAACGCTTTGCATTTTAGGATGGGCTCTTTAAAAAGTATTCAATTAGGGAAAGAGGAAGTCAGATTGTCCCTGTTTGCAGATGACATGACTGTATATTTAGAAAACCCCATCATCTCAGCCCCAAATCTCCTTAAGCTGATAAGCAACTTTAGCAAAGTCTCAGGATACAAAATCAATGTGCAAAAATCACAAGCATTCTTATACCCCAATAACAGACAAACAGAGAGCCAAATCATAAGTGAACTCCCATTCACAATTGCTTCAAAGAGAACAAAATAGGAATCCAACTTACAAGGGATGTGAAGGACCTCTTCAAGGAGAACTACAAACCACTGCTCAACGAAATAAAAGAGGACACAAACAAATGGAAGAACATTCCATGCTCATGGATAGGAAGAATCAATATCGTGAAAATGGCCATACTGCCCAAGGTAATTTATAGATTCAATGTCACCCCCATCAAGCTACCAATGACTTTCTTCACAGAATTGGAAAAAACAACTTTAAAGTACATATGGAACCAAAAAAGAGCCCACATTGCCAAGACAATCCTAAGCCAAAAGAACAAAGCTGGAGGCATCACGCTACCTGACTTCAAACTATACTACAAAGCTACAGTAACCAAAACAGCATGGTACTGGTACCAAAACAGAGATATAGATCAATAGAACAGATAGAGCCCCTGGAAATAACACCACACATCTACAACCACCTGATCTTTGACAAACCTGACAAAAACAAGCAATGGGGAAAGGATTCCCTATTTAATAAATAGTGCTGGGAAAACTGGCTAGCCATATGTAGAAAGCTGAAACTGGATCCCTTCCTTACATCTTATACAAAAATTAATTCAAGATGGATTAAAGACTTACATTTTAGACCTAAAACCATAAAAACCCTAGAAGAAAACCTGGGTAATACCATTCAGGACATAGGCATGGGCAAGGACTTCATGTCTAAAACACCAAAAGCAGTGGCAACAAAAGCCAAAATTGACAAATGGAATCTAATTAAACTAAAGAGCTTCTGCACAGCAAAAGAAACTACCATCAGAGTGAACAGGCAACCTACAGAATGGGAGAAAATTTTTGCAATCTACTCATCTGACAAAAGGCTAATATCCAGAATCTACAAAGAACGCAAACAAATTTACAAGAAAAAAAAAACCTCATCGAAAAGTGGGCAAAGTGTATGAACAGATACTTCTCAAAAGAAGACATTTATGCAGCCAAAAGACACATGAAAGAATGCTTATCATCACTGGCTATCAGAGAAATGCAAATCAAAACCACAATGAGATACCATCTCACACCAGTTAGAATGGCAATCATTAAAAAGTCAGGAAACAGCAGGTGCTGGAGAGGATGTGGAGAAATAGGAACACTTTTACATTGTTGGTGGGACTGTAAACTAGTTCAACCATTGTGGAAGACAGTGTGGCAATTCCTCAGGGATCTAGAACTAGAAATACCATTTGACCCAGCCATCCGATTACTGGATATATACCCAAAGGACTATAAATCATGCTGCTATAAAGACACATGCACATGTATGTTTGTTGCGGCACTATTCACAATAGCAAAGACTTGGAACCAACCCAAATGTCCACCAATGATAGACTGGATTAAGAAAATGTGGCACATATCCACCATAGAATACTATGCAGCCATAAAAAAGGATGAGTTCATGTCCTTTGTAGGGACATGGATGAAGCTGGAAACCATCATTCTCAGCAACCTATCACAAGGACAAAAAACCAAACACTGCATGTTCTCACTCATAGGTGGGAATTGAACAATGAGAACACTTGGACACAGGAAGGGGAACATCACACACCGAGGCCTGTCGTGGGGTGGGGGAATGGGGGAGGGATAGGAGATATACCTAATGTAAATGATGAGTTAATGGATGCAGCACACCAACATGGCACATGTATACACATGTAACAAACCTGCACGTTGTGCACATGTACCCTAGAACTTCAAGTATAATAATAAAAAAAAAGTGATAGAAATCCAAAAAAAAAATGTGTGTGAAGAAGACAACAACAACAAAAAAAAAAAAAAAAAGAAAGAAAGAAAGTAGTACCATTGCATGTGTTCGTTTAGGAGATTATTGAGATTTTTGAGTGTGGCATTCTACAAATGTTGGATTGGGGTTCGATTCACTTCTTATATGGAAAGGCAGGATCAAACCTTTCATTAAGAGTCTGTTAACAGGTTTATAAACCTGACTGGGTAATTCCATTAGGTATATAATACCAAATAATATTAGTATAATATATCACAGCATAATGGAAAAGCTGGAAATAGGACTTGACTGGACTCCTTTGAGGATGATAAATGCATCACTAGTCCTGTAGTCTACTTGTCACTCGTTTACTTTCCTAGAAACAGCAACTCATGTGATACCAAAAAATCCACCAGAGAAAAAAGAATGGGGAGAACCCAGAGGGCACAAGGGGTAGACCCTCCTAGCTATTTTCAACACCGACATCAGGGCCGAGAGATAATGTAAGACACTGAAAAAGAGTCTGCTTTGAAGCAAAACCCATTCTTTTATACTTAGTCCATGTGTCTCTCCTTTAGTCTGTGACATCAGGTACTTGTTATTGAGAAATAGAATACTATTTGTTGATGTTTGAAAGGAAGTTTGTGTAAACCGAAAAAAAAAATTGTCGTATTTATTTCCATGTGTAAACTTGGTGAAATAATAGTTCACAACTACTGAAAAACCTACAGTATGCCAGGCCCTGTGCTAAGCCTCTTATAGGGACTTCCTGTATTAATACTCTCAGCAAGCTTATGTCGCAAGTGCTTTATTGCTCCCCATTTTACAGCTGAGAAAAGGAGGCACAGTCATATTAAATAACTTGCTCCAGATCACACAGCTAGCAAGCCATAGAATACAAATAAAACGGGGGATTACAACTGTAACCCAAGGTTTTAGCTTGTTCACCACAGTAGCAAGTGAATACTTTACTCATGAATAAATAGCTCAGTCTATTAGTTTAAAAATTCTATAAAACACTACCTATAGCGTACAAAGTAAAAATATTTTGCATTGATGTGTTTTAACTATACAGTGATAAAGATAAAATATTTTCTGCTTTTAATAAAACAGACACTTCTAGAATTAAAGGTATCATCATAAAGCCTTTGAGTACTGCAGTTTCATAAACCGTAAAATAGATTATAACAGGGTGTCAAAGAATTGTTAACAAAATAGATTATAGATAGGATGCATTTGAACACAAGTAATACAAAGCTGAATATAACTGGTGTAAATGATAAGGACGTTCATATTTAGATAAATACATGGCAGTCTAGAAAAAGGGTACCCGCTGGGTGCAGTGGCTCACGCTTGTAATCCCAGCACTTTGGGAGGCCGAGGCGGGCGGATCACGAGGTCAGGAGATCGAGACCACGGTGAAACCCGGTCTCTACTAAAAATACAAAAAATTAGCCTGGCGTAGTGGCGAGCGCCTGTAGTCCCAGCTACTCGGAGAGGCTGAGGCAGGAGAATGGCGTGAACCCGGGAGGCGGAGCTTGTAGTGAGCCGAGATTGCGCCACTGCACTCCAGCCTGGGTGACAGAGCGAGACTCCATCTCAAAAAAAAAAAAAAAAAGAAAAAAAAGAAAAAGGGTACCCTTAGGAAAATGCCACGCTCTGATTGGCATTAGCCTAGGCTTTGAGACATGGGAGAATGAAAGTACTATGGAATTGGTCTAGAGATGAGAATTACTTTCTTTTAAGTCATGTGAGCTTTATTAAAGACAGGTAGATACCTGAGCCCCATCATTGCTTTGTTAAGAAAGAGGGAGGTTGAATAGCTGCTGCCTTATGTCCATTCCATGTGATTATAACCATTACAAGTCAAAAGAGGTAACAACCATGCATGGATGTTTTAGAAAGCCTAGGTAAATTTTAATTTAACTCTTTCTTGAGCCATTTCTTGTTGATAGTTCAATTAGTATATGAAATAATATCATTTTAAAAGCATACTTTTACATTTAAATCTTTTAAATGTCAACCTCCCATACTATGACAGTTACTTAATGTTCAGTTGCCTTTTCCATCCAGAATTGCTTTTTATTTATTTGGTTCATGTGAAAACATTGTACAAGTTATAACCTATATTTATTAAATGGAAAGTACGAAAGTAGAAATTATGAATTTTTTTCTCCAAAGTTATTTATCCTTGTCAAGCTTTATTGAAAATCCAATAAGAATTAAGAATAGGATAAAATAAAGTTACCTAAAAGACACACGGACCAAATACTATGAAGGTAAACCTTCGGATCTCCTAAAGCTGTACAAAATATTTCTGATTATGGTGCAGGAGAGATGAAATCAATTTAAATATATTATATTTTACTCTTGATTTAGTTGTTTTTCTTGAAAAACTAAGAAAATATTATCCATGAAAATTTCAAAAATTATTTTTGCAAACTGTGAAAAGCACATCATAAGCAGCTGAAGAAGCTAATTCTGTTTTGCTAAATTTGACCAGATAGATTAGACCTTCCAGTTATTTTGGCCACCTAAAAATGGTAACCTTCCTAAGATATAGGTGGCCTAGCAGCAGAATTATAAGGAGGAGAGGTCTTAGGTAGGTAGTCTAGTACTTTAGGATTGTATGGATCATCTAGGTTAGGGTCAGGTTTAGGCAACTGCCTTCTTTTGTAAATGAAGTACTGTGAATAAGTTTTTGTGAATACAGTTTTGCAACCACTTTCATTTCTTTACATGTTATCTGTGACTGCTTTCACCTTACAGCAGTAGCGTTGTATGACGGTCACAGCGTGACTGTAAGGTTAGAAGATAAGGAAGAATCATAAGACACAAATAAAAGAAAAAATATCTATGTTCATGGGTTGGAACAATTAATATTGTCAAAATATCCACACTACCTAAAGCAATCAGTAGATTCAATGCAATGCCTATCAAAATTCCAATGACATATTTCACAGAAACAGAAAAAAAAATCCAAAATTTATATGGAGCCACAAAAGACCCAGAATAGCAAAACAAATCTTGAGCAAAAAGAACAAAGCCAAAGGCATCACACTACTTATTTTGAAAATCAACTACAAAGCTATAGTAATCAAAACAGCATGATACAGACATAGAAACAGACACATAGACAAATAGGACACTATAGAGAGGCCAGAAATAAATCTACACATTTATAGCCAATTGATTTTTGACGAAGATGCCAAGAATACAAAATAGAAAAAGGATAGTCTCTTTAATAAATGGTTCGGGGGAAAATGGAATATTCACTGTAGAGGAAAGATATTAGACCCTCATCTTATGCCATATACAAAAATAAACTAAAAATGTATTAAAGACCTGAAACATGAAACTATTAGAAGAGAAAAAGTAGTAGAGAAAAAGCTCTGTGACATTGGTCTGAGCAATGATTTTTTGAATATAACCCCAGAAGAACAGGCAACAAAAGCAAAAACAAGTAAGTAGGATTATATCAAACTAAAAATTTTCTGCACAGCAAAAAAATAATAACAGAATGAAGAGACAACCTACAGAATAAGAAAAGAAATATTTTTTGAAGCACACATCTGGTAAGGGTTTAATATTCAAAATATACCAGGAACTCATATAATTTAACAGCAAAGAAACAATCTGACTTTAAAAATGGGTAAAGGACCTGAACAGACATTTTTCAGAAGAAAATATACAAATGACCAACAGGCATATGAAAAAATGCTCAACATCACTCATCATCAGAGAAATGCAAATTAAAACCGTAATAACATAACACCTTACACCTGTTAGAATGGTTCCTAGAAAAAAGATGAAAGATGAGAAGTGTTGAGTAGGATGTGGAGAAAGGAAATGTATGGATGGAATACTGTTGATGGAAATGTAAATTGATACAATTATTATGGAAAACAGTAAGGAGATTCCTTGAAACCTTAAAAACCTACCATATGATCCAGTAATCCCACCTCTAATAATATATCCAAAGAATATGAAATCAGTATGTTGAGGAGATATCTGAACTCCCATGTTGATGGTAGCATTATTCACAATGTCCAAAATACAGAATCAGTCTAAGTGCTGGATAGAGAAAATGTGGTATATATCCACAATAGAGTACTATTCAACCATAAAAAGGAGGAAATCCTATCATTTATGACAAAATGGATAAACTTGGATGACGTTATGTTGAGTGAAATAAACCCAGCACAGAAAGACAAATATCACATGATCTCACTTTTATGTGACATTTTAAAAAGTCAAATTCATAGTAACAGAGTAGAATGGTGGTTAGCAGAGGCTGGAGGATGGGAGGGGGGAAGGAGTACATGTTGGTAAAAGGATACAAAATTTTAGTTAGATGGTGGGAATAAATTTTAAAGATCTATTGTACATCATGATGACTACAGTTAATAATGTATTGTATATTGAAAATTGCTAAGATAGTAGATTTGAAGTGTTCTCATCAAACACAAAAAATAATGAGTATATGAGGTAATGGGTATGTAGATTACCTTGATTTAGCTATTCCACAATGTATAATCAGTAAATTGTCTTGAATGAATACATTTCTAATTTCTCCTTCTCATAGTTCTTTTCTTCAAAATTTTCATTTTTAACTTCCAGTTTGCCGTATGATGCCACCTAAACCTGAACCTCTCCACACACCCTCCAATGTATACAAATTGGAAAAGACAGAACATGAAACAATCCACATACTATACCTTAGCCAGCCTAGGAGAGGAAGTATGCAATTTACTTCAAATTGCCTATAAGCAGTGAATTGAATATTCAGATCCTGTAGACCTAGTTCCAGATCTCATACCTGAATAGAAAGTCATCAGAAAATGTGATGAGTGTTTGGAAAAGAGGAATTGGGTGTGGGAAGCCTAAGGGAAAGGGGTAATGATGAAACACAGATGTAATAAACTCCTCAAATAGAACAAGTCACATCCCCAGAGGGAAAATGCAGAAGAAAGGTTGGTATGTCTGAGCGATGACTGTGGGAGAAGCCAGAGCATGAAAGTTCATGAGGTATGGAACCTGAGGCAGTAGTCTTGCTTCTGGGAGAAAAGAGGGTGACTAGGACATTGAAGGAAGAGAATCTCTTGGAGAGCCTATAGTGAAGGTAAAGAAAAACATAAGATGAAAAAATTGAGGATCCTTAAGAAATGGAACACAATTGTAAAACTGCAAATAAATACCTAAACTCTTCCCTACCCACCTCACAACTAAAACAGCATGCAAAAGACATGGCTCCTGACCAAGAATCTAGCCTTTCAAAACATAGTTAGCTTTTAGATACAACTGTTCTGAGCTTGTTGGGGTTGGGGAGATAACAGAAAATGAAAATAGCATCATATAAAATATTATAATAAGAGAACAGATAATGATAATCAAAACGTTTTAGCAGATAAAAATATTTTAAACTATATACACACAAGTGAAGAACACTGAACATACTGCTCAAATTTAAATGAAGTACCAACAAGTAAGAATTTGCAGATGTAAAAAAAATTGAATCAAAAATCTTTCAACTTAGAACACAAATAAACCAAATTTCCATTTTGTTAATGTAATCTTACTCAGCTTTTAGGAGTTGGGAAACAAGGGTCCTTGAGCCACACCGGCATGCAGTCCCCTGTACGGCCATGCGGTCTAAGGAAGGTTTGAGAAATATTATACCCACTGACATTTCAGCCCAGTGACTGGCAACCTCTGTCAATGTCTTCAATTCTGACTTCCAAACATTTCTGAGTTCTCTTAGTCGAACACTATGCAGAGTCCATTTCCACATAAAATTTTCACTGGTATTACATTTATCTTAGGTATGTGATACATATCTTCATTTTCTAAATAAGTGATGGGTTTTATTACAGAAAAGGATTTTGATTAAATGTGCTTTCTTTACTTCCATTATTAGTTGCAGAACCGCAAGATCTGTCTCTCCCCTAAAAAGCTTTTTGATTTATTGTATATGGGTCCATTTAAACTGAGATGTCTCTTCTTTCGATTCATAATAAACATGTTTTTAAAGTGCTATTGATGAGTATTAATTATGTTTTCCTACACCATACTAATGTAGGTTATATTATGAGATCTGTGCCTAAAAATTTTATGCACTATTGTCTCGAAGTACATACATTTCTAAGAACAAAGGTTTTGCCCTTATCTACTTAGTTTTTTTATATTTCTAGTAACTACTTTTTACTCATTAGTTCTCTTCTGAAGAATGTAATTACATTATGCTTATTTCTAAGGAGTAGACAGAAATAACACTAATCTCATGTTGAGGAAAATCTGAGACATCTTTTAAAGCCAAAACTGTAAATGTGTTTTAATTAGAGCCCACTAAATTTTTATTAAATTTCATGAATTTAAAAGGCTGCAGACCTTCAAGTAAGATTTGGTGTGATTCTACAACAACTTCTTCACCCAGGAAAATTTCTTGACACCTGAAATCCTTCCATCACCACCTAAGTCAATGGAAGAAGACAGAACAGCTTCAGAACCAACCATACATGTTAGATTCAAAATATATTAAGCACAATCCTCAAGTGTGGGGAATATTTTTAAAAAATGTCCTGTTAAAAACAACAAGAAAAATATTTTTCTACTAATAATTGGTCACTAATCAAGTTTCCTATATTGAGAAAAATGATTTTTAGGAATAAAACTAACAAATCAAATATTGAAACAGCACAGTCTGCACAAATTCAGCAAGGATTTTGGCAGGTGGTTCTTTGCTTTGCTACTTGCGGCGGGAACAGGATTAATTGAATGGAAAAATATTTCAAATATTTTCAGTAACCTGTATTTCCAATTTCCTCTCTAAACGCTACACAACCATGTGGCTTTCATGGATAATTATGTAACATGTTGCATTTCCTCCACATACTTTTAAAAAATGTTTAGTGCTTCTCCAAATTATAAGTAAATTTAATATGTATATTAATTTGTTGAGCTCTTATTTGATATTCAAATGAACAGCATTTGAGACTTAATATTTTCTAGATGAAAGAGATCTCAAAGATAATCTAATCCAGCCCCAGCACTTAATGGAGGACAAACCCAAAACGGTGATGTGATTTTCCAATGTCTCAACATTAGTGTGTGACAGAATTGGGACTGCTGATCACTATTTATCCATTCCCTCTTTGGTGCGGTTTGTAACACATCCTGTGGACTCAGGCATGGATGCTGCCATTCTGAAGATCACTATATGCTTAAGAGAAGAAAACCTAGAGAGTCCACTCTGTAGATACATTTGTGTAGATAGTGCCAAGCCCTACACAATTTTGTGTTAATTTCTCCAGTGGAGTATTGCCAGGGACCTATTCCTCTTTCCCCTCATTCCTGAAAAATATTAGAAGTAGGTTGTTATCATAAAGTAATTTCAGAGGCACAATCCTCAAACAAATGCATCTTAAATACCAAATATGTAAACTTTACACGAATCCTGTGGCTATCATGAGAATGTGCCTTGCAGACCATCAACTACTAGAAGAGTCATTGTTCAAAGGCTAGCTGCTACACTCTATAATCATTAAATTTTGCAAAAGCTGTGATTTGCAACTGATGGCTGAATGAAGCAGGGATACTCAGGCAGACCCATTCATGGGAGAAAAAGCACTCCTTTGATGACTGAGTTTGGCTTGAGGACTTTAGATGATCTTAGACTACATGACAGTGTCAGGGGCTGCATGCTAGCATAGAGTGCTTCCACTCATTATCCTCTCCCTGTTTCCTTCAGTCTGGGTCAGACTTGCTTCACAGTGTGAGAGCTCTCTCAGTACATTTTTTGCTTCCTTGCCATCTTCTCTCTTACAGGACTTTCCTCTAATAAAATCTTTCATATTTAATTCTCCAGGCTAGAGAGCTAAAGAATCAATTCCTGTCTTGCAACCATTTAACCCCATTGCTATTGTTTAGCATCTTTTTTCTTCCTCTTCTTTCTACATTTTGCCTCTTTTGACCAGATAGCAACTTCCACTCCACTGGGCATACCAATGGTTTTTATGTCCACACCTAACATACCTCTGAGCTATATCACTAGATTTCAATTTTGCTACACAAATCTCTGTTCCTACTGGAGCCTTGGTAGACTTTCCACCTGCCATTAAAATAGAATTAGAAGACTGTTCATGGAAGATGAAAGAAGTATTTGGGGGGCTATTCCAAACTAGCAGCTACCTTCAGCCATAATTTGGAAAAAGCAACCACATTTGTTAAGTAAGAGCCCATCTTCATAGGTAAGATCTATCTTCATAGACGTTTTGGATTTAAAATTATAAAAATCTTAAAATCCATATAATATTAACAGAGTACAGCATAAGGAACCCCAAAGCACTAAAAATATATGAATATAAAAATCTATTATTGTCTAAATTACAGGAACATGAATGAGTCTCTGAAAGTAGGAAAGAAATGTGTTATTATTAGTATCAGCTTGGTGACTCTGTAGAGATGGGAACCTGACTAGTCAACAGGGAAGTAAAACCACTGAAGCCCAAAAGAAAAGAGAAGTGAGAGGTAAGTGGCCAAGCAGTTAATACTGAGTGTCAACTTGATTGGATTGAAGGATGCAAAGTATTGATCCTGGGTGTGTCTGTGAGGGTGTTACCAAAGGAGAGTAACATTTGAGTCAGAGGGCTGGGGAAGGCAGACCCACCCTTAATCTGGGTTAGCACCATGTAATCAGCTACCAGTAGATATGAAGCAGACAGGAAAACGTGGAAAGGTTGGACTGGCTTAGCATCCCAGCCTACATCCTTCTACTGTGCTGGATGCTTCCTGCCCTCAAATATCAGACTCCAAGTTCTTTAGTTTGGGGACTTGGACTGGCTCTATTTGCTCCTCGGCTTGAAGATGGCCTATTGTGGGATTTTGTGATCTTGAGTCAATATTTAATAAACTCATATATATACATATATATATCTCTACATATATATACATATATATCTACATATACACACACATACATATATATATATATATATATATAGTATCCTATTAGTTCCATCCTTCTAGAGAATCCTGACTAATACATATAGTTCCATCCTTCTAGAGAATTCTGACTAATACATATAACAAACACAGTGGGAAAATAATGGTGTTCACATGGAATAGTAAGTTATTACTTAAAAAAAGAAAAAATAAAATGTTTGCCTGTGAGATTGAGGAAGGTGTATACTGTTAATAGGCTGCTATCAAAACATGAGGGCCGGGCGCGGTGGCTCACGCTTGTAATCCCAGCACTTTGGGAGGCCGAGGCGGGCGGATCATGAGGTCAGGAGATCGAGACCACGGTGAAACCCTGTCTCTACTAAAAATACAAAAAATTAGCCAGGCGTGGTGGCGGGCGCCTGTAGTCCCAGCTACTTGGAGAGGCTGAGGCAGGAGAATGGCGTGAACCCAGGAGGCGGAGCTTGCAGTGAGCCGAGATCGCGCCACTGCACTCCAGCCTGGGCGACAGAGCGAGACTCCGTCTCAAAAAAAAAAAAAAAAAAAAAAAAAAAATGAGGAAAAATTGCTTTCTTTTTTTTTTTTAGCTACCAACTATTTGTATTTTTATTCTATTTTGTTTTATTTTGTTTTTATTTTTCCATAAGTTATTGGGATACAGGTGGTATTTGGTTACATGAGTAAGTTCTTTAGTGGTGATTTGTGAGATTTTGGTGCACCCATCACTTGAGCAGTATACGCTGCACCATATTTATAGTCTTTTATCCACAACCATCTGTGTCCTTCTGCTTACCAAACCTAGGGGATTTGTCTTTGTGTTATTCCTTTTAACTCCTTAGTTTGTCCATTTTCTGTTACTATAACAGAGTCCAGCATTATGCTCTTGGACTTCCCAGCCTCCAGAACCATGAGCCAAATAAATGCCTGTCTTTATAAAGGTAATTTAGAAATTACTTATTAAGTTGTATAATTTATAAATTACTTGTAAAAGTTATTTATAAAGAACAGAGGCTTATTTGGCTCATGGTTTTGGAGCTGGGAAGTCCAAGAGCATAGTGTTGGTATCTGGTGAGGACCATCCATGGAGGAAGACCAGAGGTGGAAGCAAGCTCATGAGACAGAGAGAGAAATGGGGTGAAACCTATCCTATCATCAGGAGCCCACTCCCACAATAACAACATTAATTCATTCATGAGGCAAGAGACCTCATGACTTAGTCATCTTTTAAGGGTCCACCTGTTAGTACTGTTACAATAACAATTAAATGTCAATATGAGTTTAGGAATGGACATTCAAACCATAGCAAGTCCCCAGCAGTGTTTGACACTATGTCCTCCTCATCACTCTCGATCCTTCATTCAGTGTTCTCATCATAAACTATCTTCTTTTGCTTTTTCTTCCTTTCCTTCTGATTTTAGCTTTTCTGTTTCCTTTGCCACTCCCTCACTGTTGATATTTCCAAATTCCCTTATCTTTGCTCTGGGCATTTTTCTCTATACTTTCACTTTTTCTGCATGTTGTCCTGAGCAGATCTACCCCAAATCTACATATCCACATGATGTAACTAAATCAATTTAAAAAAACTATATCAGAATCTTTGAGTAAGACTTGGACATCATATATTTTAAAAGCTACCTAAGTGATTTTAATGTACAGACAGGATTGAGTAACCCTGACAAAGGTCTATATATTGAGATTATAAATAAATCTTATTATTAAGAAAAAAAGTCAGTACACAATTTATAGTGTAATAATCTATTACAACCAGCAGTACAGCATAGGGATAAAGAGCTTCTGGGGGAGGGATGGCTCCTGTTTCTAATGGTCCTTCCAAGTTACAAGACACAGCATTTGTTATTTTAGTTCAGTAAATGGATTATCTTGCCAGCCAATGAAAAGTTTCTCTCTTGTATACCATGTTCCCAATGATAGGGAAAATTGTCTCTTTACTTGATTTCCACAGGCATAGACTCTTAGAATGCATGTATACGTATGCTTTCCTGAAAATTAAGAGTGATAGACATGGTTTACAGTGCCAATAAAAACAATTATAAAGACAATGTTAGATATAAATGTCATAAAATATCCTTCAGCCCATCTTTGCATCTCCCTTCCTTTAGCTTCATCAAAATATGATCCTTCCCACTCTATTTGACTGGGCAATTCAGCACTGAAACCTCTTCTTAGCTACAAGCCTACCTTTGCAAATGGTAGCCTATTTGCAAATGACTCTACCATACCCTGTACCCAGGTTTCCATCCTTTAATAGAACAACAAACCTGGAAGATGCTTAGTGATTCTTCCACCAGTGTCTATAGAAAACAGGCTTACCTCATTCACTAATGCAAAACATGTGATGTGCTTGAGATTATAAAAGGATACATGGCTGAGCACAGTGGCTTACCTGTAATCCCAGCACTTTGGCAGGCCTAGGCCAGGGGATCACTTGAGGCCAGGAGTTCCAGACCAGCATGGACAACATGTTGAAACCCCATCTCTACTAAAAATAGAAAAATTAGCTGGGCATGGTGGCAGGCGCCTGTAATCCCAGCTACCAGGCAGGCTGAGGCAGGATAATCTCTTGAACCCGGGAGGCAGAGGTTGCAGTGAGCCAAGATTGCACCACTGCACTCCAGCTTGGGCAACAGACTAAGACTCCATCTCAAAATAGTAATAATAATAATAAAATAAAATAAAGGAGTCAAAATGAAATTTAGCTTAAAATACCAACTTTTCTCTGGGTTCCACATATGTTGTTATATGTGAGTGTAGAATATGTTAACAATGTTTACCTCTAGGTTGGGGAGTATGGATTTTTATGATTTATTACATTTTTATATGTATTTATGGATATTTTATTAAAAATACATATTAATTTTAGAGCCAGAAAAAAAAAACATAAGTGTGAAAAACCCTGATGTCCTGTTTTTTTTTACCTGCTGCCCTTCAGTTATCTATTTTCCAATTATGGCATTATATTTCCAGTAAGCTTATCAGAATCCATAAATAACTCCTGACTTCTCAAATCAGCTCTCCTTTCGTATTCAACTTATTTCTTACTTTCATCTTCTTTTATCCATGCATCCATCCTTCCACCCATTCAATAGAGACTTATTGAACTTCATTACAATAGCACTGGACTTGGTGCTGTGTAATCAGTCTATGAAATCTTAATATTTTTCTTCTTTTTAAGTGTCTACCTACAATAAGAAACAAAAGAAGGATCATGACATAGTAAAAAGTACATAAGCTTTGGACTAAGAAATATGACTAAAATAATTTTACTACTACTTAATATGTTATTGCATTTAACTACAAAAAACACTATAAGGCAGTTTTTGTTTTTTGTTTGTAAGAGATTTGAAAATGTTTAAAGCTTTCTGAAAGCTGGAGGGAATATATTCTCAATGAAAGAGTTTCCAGAAGGTTGCTAATAAAAAAGTTAGGTGTTACAAACAAAAAGCATTTTTGTGTTTTATAAAAAGTAAAATTCTAAAGAAAACTAATAGAAGTTTATTTGTAGTTCTATTAGCATATCATTGATATATACTTAGCCATTCTATATTTTGTATTTGATGTTTAACATTTTGTATACATATTTTCCTGTATCAATGTACTCCAAAGTAATTTTATTAAACATTTGTACATTTAATCATGATAATTCCCCATAATTTCCATCTCGATTGAGCTTGTGTGCTCTGTAACCAGTCTGTGTTCAAATCCCAGCTTCTATGCTTTCTAGCCATGGAACCTGGGACAGTTTACTTAACTTATCTGCAAGATGAAAATAATCATTTTTAACTCAAAAAGTGGTTGATTATAAGGATTAAATGAGGTAAAATACATTTAATGCTTGGAAAACCTAGTCCATAGTAAAAGTTAAAAGAGTTTTGTTATTTAAAGATAATAATAGCATATATTATTATAACTAATAATAATATATAATATGATATAATGTATATTATTGTATTAGTCTTTTTGTTGCATTCAATGTTCTCATATCAGCTGATGGCACAGTTTTATGCCAATTGTTTTTTCAATGATGGCTCTCCTGTTTCTATGCTTCTTCTGACTTTGTTGTTGAGAAACCCTGCCAAACTACAGAAAACTCCCAACTCCAGTTGCTTCCTTAAATGGCAGCAGAATGGAAAGATAAGGTTAAGTCAAAAGAGATTTGGATTCAAATTTCGGCTCTGTTGATTACCAGCTTTATGTCCTTGAATAAGTTCCCTATCTTCTTAAGTGTCTCAGTTTCCTCACATACAAAATAGGGCTAATAATGCCTACTGCGAGGATTGCTGGAGTCTGGATGTGGCAGGTATTCAATACATGAGAGTTAGAATGGGCTATTTTTGCCCAAACCTTCTGGTGCTTTGTTTGTCCTCTAAAATAGGCTCCCTTTCCCAGGTCCCCAACTGGGCTCATTTCATCTGGGATTCACATATTCATCTTCCCTAATATGTCTTCTTAAATTCAAAAGTAAATGATTGTTCTAAACTCCCTGATTTCTATCCATTCCAGATCCACGTGATCTCGCATCTAAGAAAGTCTTTCTAAAACATCCTTTCATTTTATCAGTACACTATTCATTAAGAAAACAACTCTGTTGCCTAGATACAGAAAAAAAGATTTTGAACTGTTTGTCTACTATAACATTTCACAAAAATGACTAGACAGATTTTCAGAAAATTTGGAAGGTGTATTGGGAATGATCTGATTTAAAATTTGTACATGTGGTTATACCCCAAATTCAGTCAGGACATTTTAAGACAGCCAATTTTAGGACATCTATCACTGAGGACAGAGTGTCCTAAAAATAGGAGGATATACTTGGCGTGATATGACTGAACTACTGAAATTGGGGAACAGTTAAATATCATTCAGAATTTACATTCTGTTGAGTGAAACCAAATCCAACCCAAGCAAATAACAGTTTTTTAAAAAATGACCCACAATCAAAAGTCACAAGGACAGACTTGTGTTTATTCCTAATTAATCAGCTGCTGTTTATTCCTAATTAAACAGCTCCATGTGGTACACTCCAAAATGAATAAAAGCAGGAGTGACTTTTCATGTAAGGCTGGTTAATGACTTTTCCAAGTGTTGCTAGATAAGGCAGTTGGTTGGATTATGAAACAATGATCTTCCTGAAAGAATGCTAAAACCAGAATTTAAGTTCCTAAAGTAGTTCTTAACCAGGAATGCCCAGTAAAATCACATGTGGGTGTTTTGAAATAAAGACCCCAACATAAAAAATATTGATTTGGCAAATCAGGGATGACACCTGTAACCAGTCTGTTACTTGAAAAGTAATAGAACTTTTCAAGAAACAAAGAAAGTAAGACATTTGGAAAAGATCTAATTACCAACCTCCTTAAAATGATCAAGACTGCCGCTACATTTGAACTCATTCTTGGCTGAGGCAGTATTTGAGGGAATTCATCCCTCTGCCTCAGAGTAAGTTTGAACAGGCAACACTAAAATAATTCTGGCATTTATTCCTTCTAAATGCAACAATGTCTTTTAAAAATAAATAGTTCACATTAGTGTTTTTAAAAATCAAGTGTGTTAAGATATATTTTTAAAAAGAAAAATATCAGGAGAGAAAAAGAGCCTATAATGTCGTACAAACTTTAGCAGAAACTCTAAAGACGGAGTAAGGAAGAAAAGGTTAGTTTTACTTTGAATTGGGTTGACTGGCTACATTCCCTAAGTTTAAACAAAGCCTCAGCTACTGGATAGGTAAAATCTTAAGGAAGGTAACCTGCTGGATGATGGGAGGAAAAGCCAGGCTCAACTCCTAGGTAGATGCCAACAGAAGCCTAGCGATCAGTTTTCAGAAAAATTTCTGTTAATAACTTAGACAGAGGTTTGTTTCATTTGTTTGCTTATGTTTTTTTTTTCTAGATTTAGCTTTCCCTTTCAGAGAAAAATACGTAAGTTTCAGGACAGATTTTTTTTTTTTTCTAAAAATTCAGATCCAGCAAATAAGTCTTAAGAAATAAAAATGACAAGGCCACAGGGTGCACCTGTTATTTGGGCTGAAGATTGAGATTTCTCAAGTTGAAAAGTTGTCAACCTGCCTTTCTGTGAGCCAGTCCAGAGAAACACATAAACATCTCAATGTCCAAATGCTGAGGGGTTTTTCTATCTTACAACCTTTTGATTCCTAGCATGCTTTCACAGATCATCCAAAGATCTACAAAAGGACAGTGGTCTTTTAATCCAACTAGCAAATTGGTTAGCTCTCTGAAGGAATATTTCAATACGAATGAGCAAATCATACTTTTTTGGTATAAATCAAATATAATTTCAAGCCACTTTCATCTTTTACTTTATTAAACCTGTTTGGATGATATCTCACTAGATATTTTTATTTGGCATTAGCCATCAATGGAAACAAAATGCATTCCAGTAAGTATTTGTTCTCTATCCCCAGTGGAATAAAGAATCAGTCTAAGCAATTTTGACTTTGGTATCTCGCTTGTATTCACATAAGGCCATTTGCTGCCTTTGTGGCTTCTGCTGGTCTATGGTTCTGCAACAAATAGAAATTATTTATCCTCACATGTAAATAGACCTAATTATTCCAGACATGTCTTCACATGTAGAATGCTATTTTTAAAACATGTCCATCAAAGTTTAGCATCAAAAGGTTAATTCAGAAAACATTCTTATTATTTAACTCATGTCAAAAAAACAGAAGACAGTAAGATTTTTTTTTTTTTTTCAAAAAAGGGGGAAAAGAGGAAGTAAACTTGAAAATGTGAAACAACAGTCCGTCACTTTAGGTACCAAATTTTTTTTCTCTCTCTTCCTAGGGGCTCAATCAGTTTTTTATTCTCGCAAAGTCTCTTGGCATAAAATTGACCATATTTTCTGTTCAGAAGCCTCCTTAAAAATTCAATGATAGGAAAACATTTATCAAAGAATCATTTTTTTTTCTTATCAAACCCCTTCTCACCTCATCACTGATGGGTGAGGGAAAAGGTGAGTAAAGGTCATGGCCGGGCGCGGTGGCTCACGCTTGTAATCCCAGCACTTTGGGAGGCCGAGGCGGGTGGATCACGAGGTCAGGAGATCGAGACCACGGTGAAACTCCGTCTCTACTAAAAATACAAAAAATTAGCCGGGCATGGTGGCGGGCGCCTGTAGTCCCAACTACTCGGAGAGGCTGAGGCAGGAGAATGGCGTGAACCCAGGAGGCGGAGCTTGCAGTGAGCCGAGATTGCGCCACTGCACTCCATCCTGGGTGACAGAGCGAGACTCCATCTCAAAAAAAAAAAAAAAAAAAAAAAGGTCATGACAGCATCCATTGCTGGAGCATAGGCGCCTGATTTATGGGAGTAGAGTTCATCTGAGGTTATCTGAGGCCCACATATTCTTCTCAAATATCAGTATGATCATGAAACCCCAGTCTTGTTACTAGCCTAAAAGAAACTTTAATACCCTGAGTGGATATGATATGTTTTCTGAAATTCATGGATTGCCTGAAAAGAAATAATTTATGATTCTACTTTGCTCTTAAAGTGTAACAGGCACAAAATAAAATGATGCAGAGAATAAAATGATACAGAGAGAAAAGCATTGGTCACTGTTTATTTCCAGCACTGTTTCATGAACTGATTTCAAAAGCTCTGACCTGGAAATCATGTTGTCTCAAGGCCCCTTTTTCAGCTTTCTTTCCATCCTGCCCTCTCTCTAACACACTAACCTCACAGGTCAATAATGGCTGCCTTATGGTTCTGTGATTTCCTAGAAGTGGGTTCTCTTTTGTCCTTTCAGCCTCTTAGTTATTCTCTGCCGGTCAGTCACTCATTTAAGAGATCATTTTATTTCTGTTTTCACGATTATAATATCTGTCTTCCTGATCAGTGGAAAAAGAAGTCTTGTGGGTAAAAAAAAGATCGATACAGTAAATGTTTTAAAACATGTTTTGCTTATTTCAAGAATATATGGATCTATAATACTAAGGCCCTCATGGGTCTATAATGTTAAGCTCTCCAAGGTAACTCACACTCTTAATTCTCATCAACATAGGCTATGGCTTGACTATTAAAATATCAATATAAGTATTTTGCCAAATCACTAATCTGTGTTCTAGATCCTTTGCCTACTTTGAAATGCCGCATAGCTACAACTATCTGATCTTTGACAAACCTGACAAAAACAAGAAATGGGGAAAGGATTCCCTATTTAATAAATGGTGCTGGGAAAACTGGCTAGCCATATGTAGAAAGCTGCAACTGGATCCCTTCCTTACACCTTATACAAAAATTAATTCAAGATGGATTAAAGACTTATATGTTAGACCTAAAACCATTAAAATCCTACAAGAAAACCTAGGCAATACCATTCAGGACATAGGCGTGGGCAAGGACTTCATGTCTAAAACACCAAAAGCAATGGCAACAAAAGCCAAAATCGACAAATGGGATCTCATTAAACTAAAGAGCTTCTGCACAGCAAAAGAAACTATCATCAGAGTGAACAGGCAACCTACACAATGGGAGAAAATTTTTGCAACCTACTCATCTGACAAAGGGCTAATATCCAGAATCTACAATGAACTCAAACAAATTTACAAGAAAAAAACAAACAACCCCATCAAAAAGTGGGCAGAGGACATGAACAGACACTTCTCAAAAGAAGACATTTATGCAGCCAAAAAACACATGAAGAAATGCTCCTCATCACTGGCCATCAGAGAAATGCAAATCAAAACCACAGTGAGATACCATCTCACACCAGTTAGAATGGCCATCATTAAAAAATCAGGAAACAACAGGTGCTGGAGAGGATGTGGAGAAATAGGAACACTTTTACACTGTTGGTGGGACTGTAAACTAGTTCAACCATTGTGGAAGTCAGTGTGGCGATTCCTCAGGGATCTAGAACTAGAAATAGCATTTGACTCAGCCATCCCATTACTGGGTATATACCCAAAGGACTATAAATCATGCTGCTATAAAGACACATGCACACGTATGTTTATTGCGGTACTATTCACAATAGCAAAGAGTTGGAACCAACCCAAATGTCCAACAACAATAGACTGGATTAAGAAAATGTGGCACATATACACCATGGAATACTATGCAGCCATAAAAAATGATGAGTTCGTGTCCTTTGTAGGGACATGGATGAAACTGGAAAACATCATTCTCAGTAAACTATCACAAGGACAAAAAACCAAACACCGCATGTTCTCACTCACAGGTGGGAATTGAACAATGAGAACTCATGGACACAGGAAGGGGAACATCACGCTCCGGGGACTGTTGTGGGGTGGGGGGGGGGGGAGGGACAGCATTAGGAGATACACCTAATGCTAAATGACGAGTTAATGGGGGCAAGAAATCAACATGGCACATGGATACATATGTAACAAACCTGCACATTGTGCACATGTACCCTAAAACCCTAAAGTATAATAAAAAAATAAAAAATAAAAAAAAATAAAAATAAAAATAAAATAGTAGATAAACTGCTAAAAAAATAAAAAATAAAAAATAAAAAAAAATAAAAAAATAATTACAATAAAAAAAAAACATGGTGTGAACTCCTTTTAAAGTAATACAAATCATATCAAATCTCTAAAAAAGAGAAACAGAATCACAAACACATATAACAGTTATACAGCTATTTCTTTGATTTATGTATTTGATAAGCCATTCCAAAAATGTGTCTAAAGTTCTGAATAATATTGCTTTAAGCTCATGGAAGATTTATGGATTAAAGATTGTCACTTTTTCTACTTGAATGTAGGAACAAAGGTCAACAATTGAATTAAGATGCCATTGCGTAAGTTATGGCATCACAGAGTAAGGTCATTTTTCAGCACGAAAGAGGCAGTTCTGAAAAATTACTTAGTGTATCCCTTGACTGTTTTAGTTTTAGAAAGCCAAATATTTCTCTATTTATTTTATCAGAATAAAATAAATGTTTATAAGTTCCCTGAAGGAAAACATATGGTTTTGTTTGTTAAAATTACAGTACTTGGGGGTTATTATAACCAGAAGTACTGGGTGGCTACTCACAGCCAAGCTCACACTCCCCTTGTTCATCACCTTTATTTCTTTCCATACATATTTTCCCTGAAATAGAAAAAAGAGTGATCACAGTTTTTTCAAGTCAGCTGGATCTGAGAAACTCAGACAAACAGATCAATGGACAACAGCAGACGCAACCACAGCAGCTCATGCTGCAAGGCTGCTATTATACATAGTCTTGCCTGGGCAGCTGCGGTAGACTCCCAACAGTTCTCTGTCATCCTCTCTTGATTCTCCTCATGGCTATTCCCAGCCCAGCAGCTTAGAGGAGCTCATCAAAATGTAAAGCTGTTCACAGCAGTGCCTAATGTAAAGCTCTCCAATAGTGTCTCATTGCCTAAAGGATGAAAGTCAAGTTATTGTACAGAACCGTGAGGTCTCTGCAGAGTAAGCCCTCTCCCTTCTTCACTTTCGCAGCCCTTCTCAACCCTTTGGTTTCTGGGTTCCAGTCACATGCCCGTTTTAACAGGTAGATATCACAGCCCCTCCACCACAGGACTATTGTACATGCATCTGTACAGGCCTTTGACATCCTTTATCTAGAATATTCCCCAATAAACTCTGTTTTTCGCTCTTCCTTTGTCCATCTTCCTGACCTACTTGGACACTTTCAGGAAAGCCCTCTGTGACATGCCAGTCTAGGTCAGAGTCTTCTGCAATATTCTGTCAGAGACTGACAGTTCTCTCCTTTACAGCACAAACTTCAGGTTTTATAAACCTATTCTTTGGCATTGTTTGATAAATTCTCTCTCCCCTATGAGACATATGAGTTCCATGAATTTTCATTATATAAGAGAGCAAATGACACATAAGTGGTGCTAAATAAATATTTGCTGAAAGAAGATAGAAATTAATAATTGTCAAATATCATAGCAAAAGAGAGTTTTCTACATTTATTCTGAATTAACCAGTGCTGGTATTCCCTCCTGGTACAAAAGGGCTCTTGTCTGTGGGGAAGAAGACTTTCCTCAGGAAGTTTCCAGCAATATCTCAGTTACAAGAATAATGGAACTAACAGTTAAATGTCATACAGTCGTTAAATTGTTAGCCTAGGCATCAGAGAAACTAAAAGAAAGATAAAACCTCTTATAATTTGTTCATACTCGCTGTATGGGTAATATAAGTTCAAAAATTTTACACTTTCTCTACCCACAGAAGTTAACATTGCTTTTTAGATTATCTAGTTTAGAGTTAACCTAAACCAGATTTAGAAAGGTCTTAGTACGTTTGGGCTGCTGACAATTCTCTTTCTGAGTTATTCTATTTTTTTAGTTCCCTGGGAAATTGTGTAAGTGGATTTCAATCTCAACTATAAAATATCAAATGTCCTACACATATTAACTGACACAGTCTAGTCAAATTTAGAAGTCTTGTTGGTTCCCATGAATTGATGGCAGAAGATGTACACAAAACTGATAGGAAACTTCCTTAGAATTCATGCAACATTCAGTATAGCATTTATAAAGCCTCACGTTTTACCTTAGATGAGAGAGAAATATAAGACAGTCATCTTTTCTGCAAGTATGCAAATCTTTTATACTGAATGAATCTTTGAATTTCCATTTCAGTGGTGGTTATGATGCTGTTCAAGACTGTTGCTTCTACAGATAAGTACTGATGTTTACCTCAATGCTGCCTATTGTGTTGAAGCACAACACAACTTGGAATTAAAATGGATGCAAATTGAAATGTTTACTATTGTGCTCAAGGGTACAGAGACTACCAGTCTGTAAAAAAGAATATCATTGTCACTATTTTTGATCCAACTATTTGAACCGAGTTTCATTTAGAGGACATATTTTTAATATTAATATTGCACTCAGTGGGGTTTGCATGCTGATGCTGAATCACTATGTGAATCTTTAATTAATCACAGTTTGAAGTCTTGAAGGGAAACTAAAGCAGATATCTGAGCCCTTTGTGTCATGTTAGAAGGGCATTCTCGTACTTCCCATCCACAATCCATCTAGTTGGGCTGCCCTGGGCTACAGATACGTGGATTTAACATCTTTTTAGCTTCTCTTTGAGAAGCCAAAAAGTGAAAAGAGCACAAAATTTGCAATCAACTGACTGGAGTCAAACTTCAGTGCCCTTTGCCTGCCTTTTAGATGTAGAGGGATGAAAATAATAGTTTATTTCCATGGCTAAATGAGTATATAGTACTTGTAAAACTCTAGTAGAAGGGGGCTAAAGCAGCTGGCCTATTAAAGCATTCGTTCTCTGCAAGGGGGCAGATCCCTAGGAGAAAGGAAATAAAGCAGATAATCTCACCTAATATCCTGGTTAATTAGACCTATGTGTAAACAAAATAATGTCATTTGGTATAGCAGAATGCCCTGACAAAATGATGACTTAGGTAATAATCTCAGAATCTATGAAGCACGGCTCCCTAGAGAATGTGATGGAAATGGAAATATTTCAGAACTTAAATATTCCTTCTGACCATGTAGGATAATCCCACAGACCTCATTTAGTGGCTTTATCTTTTATTTTGGGCCAAGGTGTGATTGTGATGGAGAAGAAAGGGAAGGACTCAGCAAACTCTTCTGTGTCCCAGACTTCTGTCTGCTCCATCTGAGCCTCTTCATTGCCTGACAGGGCACAAGTGGAAGGTTATAAAGCAAACACACACACACACGCACACACACACACACACTCTCACACACATGTATTTAATACAGGAATAATACAAACAATAACACATCATGACCTGGTGATGGCGACTGGAATATAGTTCAACATTTTAAGATTTTCTGCTTTTGACATTTCAGAAGTGGTGAACTGTCTTGTTTAAGATCAACTTCCCTCTCAAGAACAATTAGAAGATTTAAGGAAGAAAATGTAAAAAAAATTGTTTGAAGTAAAAACAGGACTTAAGAGGCAAACATCCTGGAATACAGGAAAGCCCAGATTGGTGAGAACACAATTCACCAGGATTGATGCAGGTCTTTAAAAAAAATTACATGTCTTTTTAAATTTTCTAAAATTTTTATTGCTACGTGTGAGTGTATGTATCTATGGGGTACATGAGGTGCTTTGATACAGGCATGCAATGCATAACAATCACATCATGGAGAATAGAGTATCCATCCCTAAGCATTTATCCTTTGTATTACAAATAATCAAATTATACTCCTTTGATTATTTTAAAATCTACAATTAAGTAATTATTGACTATAGTTATCCCGTTGTGCTATCAAATAGTAGGTCTTATTCATTTTTTCTATTTTTTTGTACCCATTAACCATCCCCACCTCCCCACCACTGCCTTTCCCAGCCTGTGGTAATTATTCTTCTACCTCTATTTGACACAACTCTTGTACCTAAAAAGAAATTGAATTGGTACTTAAAATCTTCCTGCAAAGAAAAGTTCACACAAAGATTTTTTTTTTGGTGAATTCTCTAAAATGTTTAAAGTATAAATAATACTCAACTTACAACTCCTTCAGTATACAGAAGAGGAGAGGCATCCTCTGTTCATTTTATTCCTTTTTTTGGTTCTTTTTTTCAAGTTTTCTGGACACATAATAGTTGTGCTTATTTTTGGGGTACATATGATACTTTGATATAAGCATACAATGTGCAATGATTAAATCTGGGTAATTGGGATAATCACCTCACTTATCATTGCTTGTGCTGGGGACATTCTAAGTCTTCTCCTCTAGCTATTTTGAAATATACACTAAGTGATTGTTAACCATAGCTACCCTATTGTGATATCAAAAACTAGATCATAATCCTTCTAGCTGTATTTTCCTTTAATTTTTAATTTTTGTAGCTACATAGTAAGTATGTATATTAATGGTGTATATGGAATATATTGATATAGGCATACAGTGTACAATAATTACATCAGGGTAAATGAGGTATCCATCACCTCAAGTATTTATCCTTTGTGTTACAAACAATCCGGTTATACTCTTTTAGTTATTTAAAAATGTATAATTAAAAATATTGACAAGAATCATGCTGTTGTACTAATAAATACTAGATTTTATTCATTCTTTCTATTTTTTATACCTATTAACCATTCTCCCTTCGCCTTCCACCCCCAGCACTATCCGTCTTTGCTTCTGGTAACCATCATTCTACTCTCTATCTCCATGAGTTCAATTGTTTTAATTTTTAGCTCCCACAAATAAGTGAGAGCATTCAAAGTTTGTCTTTATGTTCCTGGATTATTTCACTTAACCTAATGACCTCCCATTTCATCCATGTTATTGCAAATAACAGGATCTTACTCTTTTTAGTGGCTGAATAGTACTCCATCGTGTATATGTACCACACTTTCCTTTATCTATTTGCCTGTTGATGGGCATTTGGGTTAATTCCAAATCTTGGCTATTGTGAATAGTGCTGCAATAAACATGAGAGTATTGATTTTTTTGATATACTTATTTCTTTTATTTTGGGTATAAACCTAGCAGTGGGATTGCTGGATGATATAGTAGATATATTTTTAGTTTTTTGAGGAACCTTCAAACTGTTCTCCATAGTTGTGCTAATTTACATTCCTAAGTGTATGAGGGTCCCCTTTTCTCCACATACTCACCAGCATTTGTTACTGCCTGTCTTTTAGATATAAGCCATTTTAATGGGGTGAGATTATATCTCATTATAGTTTTGATTTACATGTCTCTGATGATCAATGATGTTGAGCACCTTTTCATATACCTGTTTGCCATTTGTATGTCTTCTTTTGATAAGTGTCTCTTCAGGTTTTTTGTCAATTTTTAAATTGGATTATTAGATTTTTTTCTTATAGAATTATTTCATTTCCTTATATATTCTGCTTATTAATCCCTTGTCAAATGGATAGTTTGCAAATATTTTTTCCTATTCTATGAGTTGTTTCTTCACTTTGTGGATTGTTTCCTTTTCTGTGCAGAAGCGTTTAAACTTGATGTGACCCCATTTGTCCATTTTTGCTTTGGTTGCCTATGCTTGTGGGCAAAGAAATCTTTGTCCAGTGCAATGTCATGGAGAGTTTCCCTAATGTTTTCTTTTGGAGATTTCAGTTTGAAGAATGAGATTTGTGGATACCCATTTTGATTTGACTTTTCTATATGGTTAGAGATAGGGTTCTATTTTCATTCATATGGATATCCAGTTTCCCAGCACCATTTATTGAATAAGTTGTCCTTTCTCCAATGTATATTCTTGGCACCTTTGTTGAAAATGAATTTACTGTAGATGTATGGATTTATTTCTGGGTTATATGTTATCTATTCTGTTCCACTGGTCTATGTGTCTGTTTTTATGCTAGTACTATGCTGTTTCAATTAATATAGCTCTGTAGTATAATTTGAAGAAAGTTAATGTGATTCCTTCAATTTTGTTCTTTTTGCTTGGGATATCTTTGGCTATTCTGGGTCTTTTGTGGTTCCATGTCAATTTTATAATTAAAAAATTATTTCTGTGAAGATTGTCATTGGCATTTTTATAAGAATTACACTGAATCTGTAGATTGCTTTGGATAGTATAAACATTTTAACTATATTGATTCTTCCAATCTATAAACACAGAATATCTTTGCATTTTTTGTGTCCTTTTCTATTTCTTTCATCAATGTTTCATAGTTTTTATTGGAGAGATCTTTCACTTCTTTAATTAGGTTAATTCCTAGGTATTTAATTTATTTCTAGGTATTGTCACTGGGATTACTTTCATGAGTTCTTTTTCTGATCGTTTGCTGTTGGCCTAAATAAATATTACTGATTTTTGTCTGCTAATTTTGAAACTTTACAGAAATTTATTAATCAGTTCTAATAGTTGTCTTGTTGAATTTTGTCAAATGCTTTCAACAGTTTTTTGTTGAATTTTATCAAATGCATTTTAACAGTTTTTTGTTGATTTTTTTTTTTCAAATGCTTTTTCAGCACTAGCAGAAATGACCACATGGTTTTTGTCTTTCATTTTGTCAATATAATGTATCACATTGATTGATTTGCTTATGTTGAGCTATCTTGCATCCCAGCAATAAATCCCACTAGGTCATGATAAATGATCTTTTTAATCTGTTGTTGAATTCAATTTGCTAGTATTTTGTTGAAAATTTTTGCATCAATGTTCATCAGAGGTATTATAATGCCTGTGGTTTTCTTTTTTGGATGTGTCTTTGTCTGGTTTTGGTTATCAGGGTAATACTGGCCTCATGAAATGAGTTTGGAAGTATTCCTCTTAGCTTCTGTTTTTCAGAATAGTTTGAGTAGGATTCATAATAGTTCTTGAAATGTTTGGTAAAATTCAGCAGTGAAGCCATTGAGTTCCAAGCTTTTCTTTACTGGGAGACTTTTTATTACAGCTTTGATCTCATTACTTGTTATTGGTATGTTCAGGTTTGGGATTTTATTGTGCGATCTTGGTAGGTTGTATGTGTCTAGGAATTTATCTGCTTTTTCCTAAGTTTTCAAATTTATTGGTGTAAAGTTGCTTATAGTACCCTCAAATCATCCTTTGAATTTCTATAGGATCAGTTGTAATATCTTCTTTTTTATCTGTGATTTTATTTATTTGAGGCTTCTCTCTTTTTTTCTTAGTTGGTCTGGCTAAAAGTTTGCCAATTTTGCTTATCTTTTCAGAAAACCAACTTTTTAAATTGTTTTCTTCATTTCATTTATTTATTCTGTCATCTTTATTATTTCTTTTCTACTACTAACTTTGGGTTTGGTTTGCTCTTGCTTTTCTAATTCTTTAAGATGCATCATTAGGTTGTTTATTTGAAGTTTTTCTTCTTTTTTGATGCAGGCACTTAAGCTTTTAAACTTCCCTCTTAGTACTGCTTTTGCTGTATCCCATAGGCTTTGTTATGTTGGGTTTTCGTTATCATTTATTTCAAGAAATTTTCTTGATTTCATTCTTAATCTCTACATTGACCAACTGGTCATTCAGGAGTATATTGTTTAATTTCCATGTATTTGTATAGTTTTGAAAATTCCTCGTTATTGATTTCCAGTTTTATTCCATTGTTGTCAGAGAAGATGCTTGATATATTTAAAATTTCCTTGAATGTTTTAAGACTTGTTTTGTGATCTGACACATGTTCTATCCCTGAGAATAATCCATGTACTGAGGAAAAGAATGTGTATTCCACAGCTGTTGGATAAAATGTTCTGTAAATATCAGGTCTGTTAGGCGCATAGTACAGATAATGTCCAGTGTTTCTTTGTTGATTTTTGTCTGTTCAATGTTGAAAGTTGGTTGTTAAAGTCTCCAGCTACTATTATATGGAGATTTGTCTCTCTTGTTAGCTCTAATAATATTTGCTTTATATATCTGGGTGCTCCAGTGTTTGCTGCATATGTATTTACAATTGTTATATCCTCTTTCTGAATTGACTCCTTTATAATTGTGTAATAAACTTCTTGATCCCTTTTTATAGTTTTTGCCTTGAAATCTATTTTGTCTACTAGAAGTATAGTAACTCCTGCTCTTTTTTGGTTTTCATTAGCGTGGATGTCTTCTTCCATCCTGTCATTTTCAGCCTATGTGTATCTTTATAGGTGAAGTGTGTTCCTTGTAGGCAAGAAACTTTAGGTCTTTTTTTTTCCCCATTCGGCCACTCTATGTATTCTGATTGGAGAGCTTAGTCAATTCATATTTAATGTTATTATTAATAAATAGGGACTTGTGCCATTTTGTTATTTGTTTTATGGTTGTTTTGTGGTTTCACTTTCTTCTGTCTATTCTGACTTTTTTTTTTTTTAATGTGAAGGTGTTTTTTTTTCTGGTAGGATGTTTTAATTTCTTGCTTCTTATTTTTTGTGTATCTGTCATATGTTTTTGATTTGAAGTTACCATGAGGCTTGCAATAATGTCTTATGACCCATTATTTTAAACTGATGACAACACTGGTTACATAAGCAAGCATACAGACAAGAAAAAAGAAAACTAATAAAAACTTTACACTTTAACTTCATCCCCTTATTTTGAAAGTTTTTGTTGTTTCTACCTTATTGTACTATGTCTTAAAAAGATTTTATTATTTTTGATTGGTTCATCTTTTTTCTTTCTATTTAATACATGAGAATTTTGTACACCACAATTACAGTGTTATAATATTCTGTGTTTTTCTGTGTATTTACTATTACCATTGAGTTTTGTACATTCAGAAAAAAAATTTTAGTCTGTTATTTATTTTTTGAAAAATTTTCTTGTTTTTTAAAATTTATTATTTTTTACATGAATAAGTTCTTTAGTGGTGATTCCTGAGATTCTGGTGCACCCATCACCCAAGCAGTGTACACTGTACCCAATGTGTAGTCTTTTATCCCTCATCTTCTTCACTCCCTTTCCTCCAAGTCGCCGAAGTCCATTGTATAATTTTTATGCCTTTGTGTCCCCATAGCTTAGCTCCCACTTCTGAATGAGAACATTCAATGTCTGGTTTTCTATTCCTGAGTTACTTCACTTAGAGTAATGGTCTCCAATTCCATCCAGATTGCTACAAATGCCATTATTTCTATCCTTTTTATAGCTGAGTAGTATTCCATGGTATATATAACATATTTTCGATATCCACCCATTGATTGATGGGCATTTGGGCTGGTTCCATATTTTTACAATTACAATTGTGCTGCTATTATATAAATATGCATGTGCAAGTATCTTTTTTGTATAATTACTTCTTTTCCTCTGAGTAGATACCCAGTAGTGGGATTGCTGGATCAAATGGTAGGTCTACTTTTAGTTCTTTATGGAATCTCTACACTGTTTTCCATAGTGGTTGTACTAGTTTACATTCCTACCAGCAGTGTAAAAGTGTTCCTTTCTTACTATATCAATGGCAACATTTTTTTTTTTTTTATTATGGCCATTCTTGCAGTAGTGAGGTGGTATTGCATTGTGGTTTTGATTTGCATTTCCCTGATCATTAGTGATGTTGAGCATTTTTTCATGTTTGTTGACCATTTGTATATCTTCTTTTGATAATTGTTTATTCATGTCCTTAGCCCACTTTTTGATGGGATTATTTTTTCTTGCTGATTTGTTTGAGTATTTTGTAGATTCTGGATATTAGTTTATTGTCAAATGTATAGATTGTGAAGATTTTTTCCCACTTTGTGGGTTGTCTATTTACTCTGCTGATTTGTTTCTTTTGCTGTGCAGTAGCTTTATAGTTTAATTAAGTCCCATTTATTTATCTTTGTTTTTGTTGTAATTGTGTTTGGGTTCTTGGTCATGAAGTCTTTGCCTAAGCAAATGTCTAGAAGGATTTTTCCAATGTTATCTTCTAGAATTTTTATGGTTGCAGGTTTTAGATTTCAGTCCTTGATCCATGTTGAGTTGATGTGAGAGATGAGGATTCAGTTTCACTCTTTTACATATGGCTTGCCAGTCATCCCAGCTCCATTTGTTAAATAGGGTGTCCTTTCCCGACTTTATGTTTTTGTTTGCCTTGTCAAAGATTAGTTGGCTGTAAGTATTTGACTTCATTTCTGGGTTCTCTATTCTGTTCCATTGGTCTATATGCCTATTTTGATACCAGTACCATGCTTTTTTGGTGACTATTGCCTTATAGTATAGTTTGAAGTCAGGTAATGTGATGTCTCCAGATTTGTTCTTTTTTGCTTAGTCTTGCTTTGAATAGGCAGGCTCTTTTTTGGTTCCATCCAAATTTTAGGATTGCTTTTCCTAGTTCTGTGAAGAATGATGGTGGTATTTGGATAGGAATTGCACTGAACTGTTAGATTGCTTAAAATTTTTAATTTTGTCATCCATCTCCCATTTCTCCCATTTCATTTGCTTTTGCTTTTTCCCCTTTGCACTTTACTCTGATTCGCTTCCCTTCTATATCATTTTTCCCATTTACCTAGAGATTGTCCTCCTCTTTATTTTTCTCCAAATCTGAAAAGTCATGTGCTCTTTTGAAGATGCTAAACAGTTGTGTGATCTGTCTTCTGGTTTTAAAATTTTCAGTTTTTTTTTTTTTTGGTTCTAATTTCCTCCCCATTTCTTTATGTATTTCTCTCTCTTTTTTTTTTACACTTGTTTTTCTTCCTTTTTCTCATTCTCCAACATATTTGCTTGATCCTGGTATTGACAAAAAGATAAGGTAAACAAGGAGAACTCTATTTTTTTTTTTTTTTGCATGAGGCTTAAATAGCTTTTTAGATATAAGAGAGGGGAGGTTGTGATTCACAGCTTCCAGCAAAATTCTCAATTTTTAACAGTCTACTTAGGGTATTTCTCCCAACTTCATTTTATAATACTTGGGACTCTGTTCCTAAAATCTAATTCCTAGCTAAATTCATATATGTTTTTCTTCTCAACAATATTGTAACATTGATATATTGTAATCAATCAACACTATTTCTTGATCTTTGAGGCATATAGAAATCAAAATACTCTTCACCTCTACTCTTCTTGAATCTTAGGGTTAGTTTGATTTCTGAGTCCAGTGCAAGTCAGTCCTTGTTAGTTCTAAATTGATTCACACATTTGTATTGCTTAAATTTTTTCTTTATTTCCCCATGGAGTTGCCCTTCATATAATTCTTCTTCTCAGAATAAATTCTGGGAAGTAATTGTCAGAGCACTGCACTTGAACCTGACAACACTCAGCAGAATTCAAGGAAAAGGTAATTTATTTTATAGATAAATTATACAACTTATTTTTCTAACACTGTTATTTGTCTCATTTTTAATAGTTTTTTACATTTTAGAGTAGTTTTAGGTTTACAGAAAAGTTTTGAGGCCAGTACGGAGTTCCCCTATACACCACACCCAGTTACTTTTACATTATTAATATCTTACATTCATACAGCATGCTTGTCACAATTAATGAAATAATATTGATAAATTATTATTAACAAAAGCCCATGCTTTATTCAGGTTTCCTTAGTTTATACCTGTTCTTTTTCTATTTCAGGACCCCATCCAGGATGCCACATTACAATTAGTCTTTACATCTTCTTGGATTCCTCTTAGCTGTGATAGCTTCATCAGACTTTCCTTGTTTTTGATGACCTTTACAATATTGATGAGTACTGGTCAGGTAATTTTGTAGAATGTCCTTCAACTGGGTATTGTTTGTTGCTTTTTTCACAATTATGTTTGTTTTATAGTTTTGGAAAGAAAAATCACAGAGATAAGGTGCTATTTGCATATCATATCAAGGGGACATAATATCAACGTGACTTCTCACTGTTTATGTTAATCTTGATCCTCTGGCCAAGGCAGTGCTTGTGAGGATTCTCCACTGCAGTTTTGCTCTTTTTATTTCTCCCTTTCCAGACTGTGGAAGTAACTATGTGCAGCTTACATTGAAGAAGAAGGAAGTTATGCTTCACCTTCTTGAGGGTGGAGTGGCTCCATAAATTAAGAATTCCTGTGTATAGGAGATTTGTCTCTTCTCTTCCATTTATTTATTTATTCAATCATTTATTTGTATCAGTCTAAACTCGCAGAAACTTATACTCTCGGTTACAATTCAATACAATTTTATTTTATTTTATTTTATTTTGCTTGAATCGTTCTAGCATTGGCCACCTGAAGCTTTTTCAGTTGGCTCCTGAGTCTCTATGGCATACCACCAGTGATGTGTATGTGTCTGTGTGTGTCTGTGTGTGTCTTAAAGCACCTTGTTTTATTCTGGCTAGATGTTTCAGGTTCATCTTTTATATTCCTTACTGTGCCCTGAATTCATCTGTTTCTACAAGGAGGGTTAGTTTATTTGATTGGAAAATGCTATTAAAAAACAGCATTTTCCAGTCTGTTTGGATACTAGGTGTGATCGTTGTTACTTGAGTGTTGTTGTTTCTAGACCTCAAAGAAAGTTGGCAAAGAAAGTAAGCATATGTTTTTATACTAATCCACGTATAAGCACACACACTCACACCCACCCCCAGCCCCCACATATGTACACACATATATATATCTCCATATCTGTATCTATATTAAACTGAACATGAATTCATACCCATTTCTCCAACCCTAATCCATAACAACATGTTTCATTCTAACCTTCTTCCCTTGCCTTTCTGTAGTTTTCCACTCCAACGATGAGAAACCTAGCTCCCAAACAACCACCATTCATGTACTAGTTGTTCAGCTGCAGTATGCATGTTATAAATTATCAATATTATTAACCCGGATCCCATGTGAAACTTTTCTCAACTAGAGCCCAGTGCTTTTGTACAGCGTGTTTTGCTTTTTGTCTTATAGACTTCACTCATTTCTTAAGTTACTTGGGTTAGTGTCTTTTTCCCTTCTTCTCTTCAGTGAGATTACTTTATGCAGTTTTTAATAAGATAGGTTCTTTGGTCACAATATGCATTCAATGCTGGAATTCCCCCAACTTCCTAAACATTTTTTAAAATTTGCATATATTAAGGCTTACTTGTGCTATAAAATTATATGGGATTTGACATATGCATACTGTTGTATATCCACTATTGCAGTATAATGCAGAATAGTCTTGCTGCCCTATACCACCCTCTTTGCTTCACCTGTTCAACCCTTACTCCTCTGAAAATCCTGGCAAACATTTGTCTCCTTCACATCTCTATACTTTTGGCTTTTCTAAAATGTCATATAAATTGAATCATGTAATATGTAAACTTTCCAGGCTGGCTTATTTCACTTAACAATATGCATTTAAGATTATTCTATCTTTGTACGGCTTGATACCTCATCCTGTTTTATAACTTAATAGTATGCAATTGTATGACTGTACCACAGTTGTTTGTCCACTCCTCTATTTAAGGATAACTTGGTTGCTTACAGTTTTTGATCATTACAAATAAAGTTCCCATAAGTATTCACTTGTAGGTTTTTGTGTGAACATACGTTTTTTGAGCAGTTGGGTAAAGACCTAGGAGAGCAACTGCTGGATTGTATGGTGAAACTGGGTTTAGGTTTGTAAGAAACTTCCAATTGTCTTCTAAAGTGGCTGTATCACCTTGTATCCCACCCCCAGCCATTACTGGTAGTTACTGTACCTCCACATTCTCACTAGCAATTGGTGTTTTCTTTTTTCCTTGTTTTATAGCCATTCTGATAGGTCTGCAGTTATATGTAATTATTTCTTTCTCTTCTTTTTAAATTTTTTTTTTAATTTTAATTTTTATGTTTTTTGAGACAGGGTCTCACTTTCTTGCCAGGCTGGAGTACAGTGGTGTGACCACAGTTCAGTGCAGCTTTGACCTTCCTGGCTCAAGCGATCCTCCCACCTCAGCCTCCCTAGTAGCTGGGACTAGGTATATGCTACCAAACCCGGCTAATTTTTGTATTTTTTTTGTTGAAATAGGGTTTCATCATGTTGCCCAGGCTGGTCTTACACTCCTGTGCTCTAGCAATCTGCCCATTTCAGCCTTCCAAAGTGCTGGAATCACATGAGTGAGCCACCATGCTCTGCCTAATTATTTTCTTAAATTGCATTTCCCTAATGACAAATGATATTGAGTATCTCACAGTATACTTATATGTCATCTGTATATCTTCGTTGATGAGTATCTGTCTAGAACTTTTGCCCATTTTAATGAGTTGTTTATTATTGTTGGGTTTTGAGAGTTTTTTGTATTGTTTTAGATCAACTTCTTTATCAGAAGCGTGTTTAGCTAATATTGTCTCTCAATTCATAATCTATCTTGATTCCCTTTATAGTATAATTTGCAGAAAACGTTTCAGTTTTTAAAAAAGTCCAACTATTTTTTTCTTTCATAGATCATGCTTTAGTGTTGTATCAAAAAATGCATCACCAAACCTGTGATGGTTAATACTGAGTGTCCACTTGATTGGATTAAAGGATGCAAAGTATTGTTCCTGGGTGTGTCTGTGAGGATGTTGCCAAAGCATATTAACATTTGAGTCAGTGGATTGGGAAAGGCAGACCCACCCTTAATCTGGGTGGGTACCATCTAATCAGTTGCCAGTGCAACTAGGATAAAAGCAGGCAGAGGAACATGGAAGAGCTAGACTGGCCTAAGTCTTCTGGCCTTCATCTTTCTCCCATGCTGGATGCTTCCTGCCCTTTAACATCAGACTCCAAGTTCATCAGCTTTTGGACTCTTGGGCTTACACTAGTGATTTGCCAGGGGTTCTCGGACCTTTGACCACAGACTAAAGGCTGCACCGTTGGCTTCCCTACTTTTGGGGTTTTGGTAATCCTTGCTACTCAGCTAGCAGATGGCCTATTGTGGGACTTCACCTTATGATTGTGTGAGCCAATACTCCTTAATAAACTCCCCTTTATATATACACCTATCCTATTCGTTCTGTCCCTCTAGAGAATCCTGACTAATACCAAAACTTCGAATGAATCTGTGTCATACAGATATTTCATCTGTAATCCACTGTTTTTGTACTGGAGTTCTGTTGATGTGGTGGTAAGGTGGGGGAACAGGTAGTACTCTATAATGTTCTTAATAAATCTGTCTTTTAGTGGGCTTAGATGTTACAGTTGAACCGTTCGCAATTGTTTCTCCTTGATATAACTTTTTCCTCCACATGCTTCTTGGCTGCAATTGATCCCTGTTGACTCTTTTTGTTTTCATTTAAATGAGATAGAAGGGCTGCAGTTCAGAGTGGTAGGTATTTCTTTCCTCCAGCTGGGATAAGGCTCTGACAAAGTGCTTTTCCCTGTAGTTGACCTTTGTTATAGAGAAGGCTCTGGATATATTTCTCAATAATTACTCTCCTCTCCTCATTGACTTTTCAATGAGGACTCTTCACTGTAAGAACCGCATATGGTTCCCAGATGTAAAGTCCACAAAGTGTTTGGTTCCTGTTAGACTAGTCTTCAGGAGCTTCTAACACTAGTCCATACTCAGCCTCTGGCATATTGGCAAAATGATCACTTGTGTTCTTAAATAGTTTATGTTTTTATTAGCTTTAGCTCCAGATGAACAGGTATTCATTGTGTCTCTCTGGATGGCACCTGCTTCTCTAGAATTTCGATCGGTGATGTGCCCTGTAACCTTAACTTCTCTGTTATGTTCAAGGAAAGTCAATAATTTTCAGTTTGTCTAGCTTTCTTTTATTATAGGAATGGGAGGAACGTTGAAGCTGAAATCAAAATGCCTCATACTGTTAGTTTTTATTAATGAGTACTTAAGTATTTTTATTGTTTCCATCTTCATAAGAATTATTTTATTTTATATCTTCCATAAAGATCACCTGTCAGAATTTATATTAACACTGATAGGATAACCTATACAATTTTAGTGTACTAGTTGTGCCTTAAGTATTTTGTACCTGAAAATGTAGCATTCAGTTTACAATTTCTACAAACAATAATAATCTGCTGACAAATGTTATCCTGATTACCTACATATTTCATAGCATGTTTCTAATTCTCTATGAAAGTCATTTTATTACCAAAAAAAACATGATTCTAAATGTAATGAGAACAGGATGACTATGGTACATAGTCCTAACTTTTTGGAGTCCTAACTCTTAAAGGATTTGAAATTTAATATTCCTCCAAATTATACATAGAGTGCATTCACATGCTTCTAGTCATAAGGTAATTATGCTGCAATCTCAGATTTTTATGATCCTTGTCATCCCTTAAACCCCATACACCCATCTGAGTGTTGAATATTTCTATATGTCTTGTGAGCATCAAATGTCCAATAAAAGGAGTAATCAAGTAATTAAGATGAAGTGGGACTGAAATACAAGATGAGACAAACTTAGCATCATCCTGATAACAAAACCTGGCAGAGAGAGAACAAAAAAAGAAAACTTCAAGCCAATATTTTTGATGAATATCTGAGAAAAAATCCTCAAGAAAATCTAGCAAACTGAATCCAGCAGCACATCAATAAGCTTATCCACTATGATCAGGTAGGGTTTATCCCCAGGATGCAAGGTTGGTTCAACATGCAAATCAGAAGTGTGATTCATCACATAAACAGAACTAAAAACAAATCCACATAACTATCTAAATAGATGCGGAAAATGCTTTTGTTAAAATTCAACACCCATTCATGTTAAAAACTCTCAATAAACTAGGTATGAAGGAAATAAAAAGTAAAAAAGTAACAGGTCCTGGTGAAACAGGAGAGTTCCCTCATCCTCCTTGCAGGACATGTGACAGGGGCGTGGCTCGCCTGTTCAATCAGTCACCACTGCTGCTGCTGCTGCTGCTGCTGCTGCTGCTGCTCAAACCCCTGGCAGGAGGGGGAGCACAGAGGCAGGCAGATGCAGGAGCCAGGGCAAGAGTTTTGGGCTCCAGGGCTGCAGTAGTGTCTAGGGGTGGGTGCCTGTGGCCCCAGTGTTACAATGCTTTCTTAGCCTTGCCGTCCTCAGACAGCTTAGCAGCTTAATGGACCCTCTGCCTTTTCACAAGGGCAGAGGGCCAGTGTGACAGCTTTCTGTATCCCAAGCTCTTGCCCAGCCTCCTGGAAGAATTGGATCACACACAGGCTTGAAGGATGAATGTGGGGTTTTATTGAGTGATGGAGGTGGCTCTTAGCAGGATGGATGGGGAGCCAGAAGAGGGAATGGAGTGGGAAGATGATCTTCCCCTGGAGCCTGGCTATCCAGCAGCTGAACTCCTCTCCTACCACCCCCAGCTGAATTCCTCTCAGCATTCAGACGTTCCTCCTCTTCTGTCTTTCTCTGCTGTATTGTTCTTCCATTTGTCTGCTTGTCTTGTCTCCTTGCCTGCTTGTCTGTTTCTGGAGCCTGGGGTTTGGGATTTATATGGGTGCAGGATAGTGAGGCATGGCAGGCCAAAAGGTAATTTTGGGGTCATGAAAACAGAAATGCTGGCTCCACTTAGGGCTGTGGGTCTCCAGGCTTGAGGATGGGGCCTTTGCCGGGGAACTGCCTTCTTCTACCCAGTATTTCCCTGTCTCCTGTCCATATCACTTGTGAGGTTGTGGAGAAGAAGAAATGCTTATACACTGTTGGTAGGAGTGTAAATTAGTTCAACCATTGTGGAAAACAGTGTGGCGATTCCTCAAAGACCTAAAAATTGAAATGCTATTTGACTCAGAAATTCTGTTATTGGGTATATACCCAAATACCATAAAGACACATGTACATGTATGTTTATTGCAGTACTATTCACAATAGCAAATACATGGAATCAACCTAAATGTCCATCAGTGGTAGACTGCATAAAGAAAATGTGGTACATATACAACAGGGAATACTATGTAGCCATAAAAAGAATGAGATCATGCTCTTTGCGGAACATGGATGGAGCTGGAGGTCATTATCCCTGGTAAACTAAGACAGGAACAGAAAATCAAATGCCACATGTTCTTACTTATTAGTGGGAGCTAAATGATGAGAACACATGGACACAGAGAGGGGAACAAGGGAACAACTGATACAGGCCTATTGGAGTGTAGAGCATTGAAGGAAAAAGAGGATCAGGAAAAATAACTAATGAGCACTAAGCTTAATACCTGAGTAATGAAATAATCTGTATGAGAGACCTCCATGACACAAGTTTACCTAAATAACAAATATGCACACGTGCCATGAACTTAAAAGAGAAACAGTTACGCTAATTGGGCTTGAGAACTTCTAGGTGAATAAAATTTGCTAACTTAAAAAAAAAAGAAAATGTGGCAAAGTATTCTAAACTGGGTGAAATGAATTTTAAACTTCCCATGTTTAATACATCTGCATATGCTGTATTACCTCTGTAAAGAAGAATGTGCCCTGGGCCATTATCTTCATTCCCAGCTCCAATCTTCTAACAAAACAAAACAAAATAAAACAAAAACAAAAAGAAAGAAAAATAGAAAGAGGGGAAATATGCTTAAAAACTAGAGCACAAGCATTACTATTTTTGTGAGGCCATCTCTGATTGGCTTGTACAGGTGCAGATGTGTTCTGTTTTCCACGTTCCCAATGACTCACTTTCGATTTTACCACATTCTATGAAACCCAGTTTGTGTTTGTCTTTCTGCTTATGAGGCACTGTTTGAGAGCAATGAACATGTCTTTTCTCTGGGACCTGTGATTAATATGATATTGACATTTAGTTAATATAAAAGGAATATCTTTGAGATAAAAGGATATACTTAGACCAAAAACTATCAAGGAATATGATTAAACTTTGATTATCTTTAATTTAGATAAATACATTTAAACTCAGCTCAAATTCTTTTCTTTATCTCCTAACATTGATTTTGAAAGAATTAAATTGTATGTCAAGTTACTTCGACATTAAATTGGCATGGAGGGGTAAATGTTTGGCTTTGTTTTTGGAATACTCAGATTTCCGATATAGACTTAAGCTGTCAAAATGACTTGGGGAATTGCAAATTTGTTTTTTATATCTCTCATCTCTTCAGCTATAGAACTGAACTAAATGTCCTGTCCTAACTTTGAATACAATAAAGTTACACAGTTTTGCTAAAAACTTTAGCAGCTCATAGCCTTTACATACTCATCTTTCTTCCTATGATGTCCTTTACCTATCTTGTCTATTCTCCATCTGGTCATATGCAGTATCCTCAAATCATATCGTTTTCTGCTTTTCTTTGAAAGCTAAGCCTTTGGTTCCATTTATTTTTATAGAATATGTAAAATATTATATGACACGGGATCAAACCAAAGTGGCAGAAGAAAACAGATTTTTTCACAATACTTTATTTTACTGTAGACACTGAATTAATTCTACACTACGTAACTATAAGATCAACTACTCAAGGAAAGAGAGATAGAAACACTGCACACAATAATTAAAGACAGGTTGTCATGGGTATGACAACTAGTGTCTAAACATTAGCTGGAAAGGGCCTAAGAAAGAAGAACTTAATGTGTTCAGAATTTCATTACTGGTAAATGTAAAAGAAAAAGAAAACTAGTGGTTTGGCTGATAGGATTAAAGATAGCAAAAAGAAGGCAAGACTAGCTTGTAGCTCTTGCTAGGACAGACAGAGCAGTGAGTGGAGACTCCTCATTGTGAACTTTTGCTCCAAGAACTACTGCAGGAGCATACCAGGAAAGCTACGAGAATCCACAGACCCTTTGAAGGAACTGGATCACTGCTGTAGGCTCCCTGAGATGCCGAAAACTGTGAGTCACTTGCTTTCTCAGGAGGGAGGCTAGTGGTCTGGGGCAAGTTCTCAGCCCTGGTCACTGGCTGCCTGGAAATAGACTTAGTGCTGTTGCAGGGGGCACAGTGGGAGTGAGACCAGCCTTTAGAACTGCAGGCTGCATGGGAATGGGGTGAGGCCTGTGACTACTGGCTTTCCCCCACTTCTCTGGTGACCTGTATAACTCAGCAGAGGCAGCCATAATCCTAAGAACATAACTCCATTGGCCTGGGAACCACACCCCCATTACTCACAGCAGCCTCAGAAAGCCCCGTCCAAGGAGAGTCTGAGCTCAGACACACTTAACCCTGCCCCCGCTTGATGGGACAAAAGAATCTGAACAGTAACCCTTGAGTCCCAGATCTTCCCTCTGACACAGTCTACCCAAATGGGAAGGAACCAGAAAAACAATTCTGGTAATATGATAAAACAGTGTTCTTTAACACCTTCAGAAGATCATATCACCTCACCAGCAATGTATGTAAACCAAGATGAAATCTCTGAATTGCCAGAAAAATAATTCAGAAGGTCGATTATTAAGCTAATCAAGGAGGCACCAGAGAAAGGTGAAGTCCAACTTGAAGAAATCAGAAACATGATACAGGATATGAAAGGAAAAATCCTCAGTGAAATAGAAAGCATAAATAAAAAACTATCACAACTTCTGGAAATCAAGGAAACACTTAGAGAAATGCAAAAGGTACTGGAAAGTCTCAGGAATGGAATCAAACAAACAGAAGAAAGAACTTCAGAGCTTGAAGACAGGGCTTTAAAATTAACCCAATCCATCAAAGACAAAGAAAAAAGAATTTAAAAAATGAACAACACCTCCAGGAAGTTTGGGACAATGTTAAGTGTCGAAACCTAAGAGTAAGTGGTGTTCCAGAAGAAGAAGAGAAATCCAAATGTTTGGAAAACATATTTGAGAGAATAATGGAGGAAAACATCCCCAGCCTTGCCACAGATCTAGACATCCAAATACAAGAAGACGAAAAAACATCTGGGAAATTTATCACAAAAAGATCATTGTCTAGGCACATCATCATCAGGATACCTAAAGTCTAGAGGAAGGAAAGAATCTGAGGGCTTGTGAGGTAAAAGGATCAGGTAACCTATAAAGGAAAACCTCATCAGAGTAACAGCAGACTTCTCAGCAGAAACCCTGCAAGCTAAAAGTGATTAGGGCCCTATCTTTAGCCTTCTTAAACAAAATAATTATCAGCCAAGAATTTTGTATCTAGTGAAATTAAGCTTCATAAATGAAGGAAAGATACAGTCTTTTCCAGACAAACAAATGCTGAGAGAATTCATCACTACTAAGCCAGCAATACAAGAACTGCTAAAGGGACCTCTAAATCTTGAAACAAATCCTCAAAATACACTGAAATAGAATCTCCTTAAAGCAGGACCTATGTAACAATAACACAATGAAAAAAAGGTATTCAGGGAACAAATAACATGATGAATAGAATAGTACCTCACATCTCAATACTAACATTAAATGTCAATGACCTAAATGCTTCACTTAAAAGATCCAGAATGGCAGAATGTCTAAGAATTCACCAACCAAATTTCTGCTGTATTCAGGAGATTCACCTAATACATAAAGACTCACGTAAACTTTAGGTAAAGGAGAGGAAAAAGATATTCCATGCAAATGGACACCAAAAGCAAGCAGGAGTAGCTATTCTTAGACAAAACAAACTTTAAAACAACAGCAGTTAAAAAAAGACTAAGAGGGACATTATATAATGATAAAAGAAATAGTCCAATAAGAAAATGTCAAAATCCTATATATTAGGTCAGGGCAAAGGTAATTGTGGTTTTTGCCATTGAAAGTAATGGCAAACCGGCAATTACTTTTGCACACACCTCCTATATATGCACCTAACGTTGGAGCTCCCAAATTTATAATTACTACTAGACCTAAGAAACCAGAGAGAGAGCAACACAATAATAGTGTGGGACTTTAATACTCTGCTGACAGCACTGAACAGGTCTTCAAGATAGAAAGTCAACAAAGAAACAATGGACTTAAGTCCATTTGTTGTAGGGTATAGTTTAACAGACATTTACAGAACATTCCACACAACAACTGCAGAATATACATTCTATTCATCAGCACGTGGAACATTCTCCAAGATAGACCATATAATAGGCCACAAAACAAGTCTCAGTAAATTTAAGAAAACTGAAATTTTATCAAGTACTGTCTCAGGCCACAGTGGAATAAAACTAGAAATAACTCCAAAAGGAACCCTCAAAACCATGCAAATACATGGAAATTAAATAACCTACTCCTGAAGGCTCATTGGACCAATAATGAAATCAAGATGGAAATTATGAATGAGGACACACAATGTTTAGTTTTCCATTCCTGAGTTACTTCACTTAGAATGATGGTCTCCAATTCCATCCAGGTTGCTGCAAATGCCATTTTTGTATCCTTTTTTTATGGATGAGTAGTATTCATATTATATATATATATATATTTACACACACACACACACATATATATATATATACACATATATATCTCACAACATTTTCTTGATTCACTCATTGATTGATGGGCATCTGGGCTGGTTTCATATTTTTACAATTGTGAGTTTTATATATATATATATATATATGAATGGGAGCTAAGCTATGAGGATGCAAAGGCATAAGAATGATACAATGGACTTTGGGAACTCAAGGGGAAGGTTGGGTGGTGGTGAGGGATAAAAGATTACACATTGGATACAGTGTATACTGCTTGGGTGATGAATGCACCAACATTTAAGAAATCACCACTAAAGAACTTATTCATGTAACCAAACACCACCTGTTCTCCCAAAAGCTATTGAAATAAAAAATAAATTTTAAAAAAAGAAGACTAGTAGTTTTCTGATTACGAGATTTTGAGAAAAAGTTAAAATTTGTGAAGTTAATAATTGGAAAACCTTGTTCATCCCCTTACATTTGAAAAATTCACTTATAAATTCCAACTAATTAAAAACTGAGTCGCTTCTAATATGGTGGAAACAGATGTCTCTGGAGTGAAAATAAATTCTGTACTTCCAAGTGACATTCATATCTGTGGCAGCACTGGCAACAGGAAATGTGTGAAGGATGATATTTGGAGGTAGAAGGTTAATATGACAAATCATGAGAAAGGATGTGGAGTAATAAATGTGGTTACACATTTTTTAGACAGCAATATGCTCTCCAGAAATCTGAGAATAAATTAACCATTAAGGCCAGGTATATAAAGAGCTTCATACATAGATCCTAATGCTTTTGAGGTGCTATGAATCATGAAATTCTTTTAAGCTGACATAGACTTGTATCACTTGCTGCTGAACTGCCTAATGGTATAAGCAGGTGGGGATTATGCTAATAAGTCACACTAAGAACTCTTGTGAACATTTCTTTGAAAAATATGTTAATGCTTCATTTTGGGGTAAATTGGATTTCTAAATGTGTGAGTAAAAGATAAAGTCTGGATGATTATTCTTTTCAGAGAAAAATAAGGATAAATTGATGGGTATTAGCCCAAAAACCTATTTAAGAGAAAAGAATCTTATTTAAGAAAAATAATGTAAGTAATTTATCTTCATAATTACTTCTTTCTTTACCTTTGTGTTTGAGGGATGACCATTTTATATTTCCCTAATTTATTTAGCAGCCAAAAAGCAAATTGAAAGCTGTTTTTAGTTTTTAATTGTTGGGATTAATTCTCTTAAAATAAACCTGTCTTTTTAAAGCTTAAACTTGTTATAGTGAAATAAGAAATGGATATATTTCGGAGAAATTGGAATTTGCAAATTTAAACACAAGTACTTGAGAATTTAATTTTAGAGATAAATGCAAAGTTCATTTAATCAGTAATTCAATTAAATCTAACCATAGTATGTGGATAGTATGATGTAACAGAAATTAAACAGATGACCTTAGTTATCTCATTTTGAGAACACCTGCAACTTGATATTACAGGTTAATAGATAACAACATTTTTGTTACATTTATGACTGCTTAATTTCAAATTAAGAGGAAATATAAGATGAAATGTTTGATGCTCAGTACCTACAAAGGCTCTGTGAAATACTTTGGTGTCTTTTTGTAGTGATTTATTCAAGAAAATTTTGCTAAATGCCAATGAGGGTGGAAATAAAATTACCTCTTAAAATAAAATTGTTTGTTTTTATCTCATTGAGTGATTGCTTCTACAGCATTTTCATTAACTCAATAAAGGAGAACTGGACCATCTATACTTATAACTATTATAAAACTAATTTGGCAAGTTCTCAAGAAACAAGAAAATCTGGCCTTTTAATTTGTGATTTTAGGTTGTATTTTTGTGAAATTACAAAAAGATTTAGGAGTTAGAAGCTAGAAAGATATAGCAGTGTTTCATCTTGAAAATGTTTTACTCTAAAGTAATAAATGTCAAATTGAGTTAATAAATTAAAATTTGGATACTTTGCAAAGTAACACAATTGATCATGAACAAGTTATTAAAGTAGCAACAAAATTTATGTAGAGAAGAAAAAGGAGAAAAGACTCATGTTACCTGACAAAAAAAAATGTACCTTATAAATGAAAGTCACAAAATACAAAATGCTGAAAGAACACCGTTTTATATTAGAATATTTTTTACCTCACAAATGTACCATATCCCATAAAATGGCAACAAGGAGATCAATTCTGGATCAAGTTCTGGAATGTAGCTGTCTTTTTTCGCTGATTCATTCATCAAATCTTTACTGCTTATCATGTGCCAGGCTGATGTAGATGACCAAGATGGTTTCTCCATTCGATGAGCTTACAGTGAAATTTGCAGCAACTCAGGAAACCTGATGTGAATGTGAGAAATGTGTAGAGGGCCAAATAGCAGTGCATTTTTTTGTTTGTTTGTTTGAAAGGATGTGTTTAGTATTGAAAGGATGAATCAAAGAAAGAACAGTAATTATAATAAAATGACCTTGAAATAATGGAGCTTGGGCTGGTTTATGTCTGAACCCTTGACACTTCTGGTTTAGCCCACCTCCTTGTTTCTCTTAGCATACACCTCTATTAGACTTTCTTTAAACACCCCATTGTTACTCTTATTTTTAATCGTATTTTATATGTATGTGTGTGTGTATGTGTGTGTATGTACTTGTTTGTCTTCTGAATTTATATGGATATTTACATACACGGATTATATATATACATAAACTCAGAAGATACGCAAATATAAGAAAAGGAAAGTATTCTTGCCACCTCTTCCTTTCAACCACCCAAGTCCCTTTCTGCCAGCAACTAGTTTTAATTTTTACTGGCAAATATATATATGTATATATATACACACACAAAATGTTTTATTTCCATTTTTATATAACTGATAGAATACTAAATATATTCTCTTGAACCCTGCATTTTTCACATAATAGTGTATCCTAGAGATTGTTGTATATTAGTATGTAAAAAAAAATTCTTATTTATTTTTAAGCCTGCATTTTATTCCAGTCTTGGAATGTACTATAGTTTTTTTAACTGGATGAACATTGATTATTAGCCTATTGTTTTTACAAAAAAGCTGCTCTAATTTGGTGACTAAACATAAATTTTAATTTGATTCAAACACAATTGTTAAACTAAATTTGTTTTTAATCTAACTTTGAAAATACTAAATTGTTCTCAAGATCAGAATTATAAAATCTCAGAGTTATTGCTAAATACTAGGGCATAATTTTGATAGTATCTTTCTAGCATCATTTGTTTTAAAGTTTATCATAGAAGTGATGTGACTATGTTCTCCTTGAAGACATTAGTAATTATACTAAGTGCTAACATTGTATAATGTGTACTGTTCACTGTGTTTAAATGTTATATAGTTTTATTCTAACAATAATACTTTGAGATGGTTATTATTTTTAACTTTAATTTGTAAATGAAAAAAATTAATCCTAGTGAATTGAAGTAAGTTTCCTATGGTTACACCACAAATAAGTGATGAAGCAACATTGAGAATCAGAGAGTCTAATTCTAGAGCCAACACTTTTAAATACCAAACTCTACCGACTCACCAAATACGATACATACAAAGAGTCGAGCAGAGGTTGAGTTGCATTCTTCTCTATGATGATGAAGATTAACATACTGTGACCTACTGACTTAAAGTAATCACAAAGAAATAACTTGGTACATTTTTTGACAAGCTATTAGGAAGTCACATGTCAATAAATTTAAAAAAAAAAAAAAAAGCCTAGCCAACATGGTGAAACCTCGTCTCCACTAAAAATAACAACAACAACAACAAAAATTAGCCAAGCGTGATGGCACGCACCTGTAATCCCAGCTACTCAGGATGCTGAGGCAGGAGAATCACTTGAACCCAGGAGGTGGAGGTTGCAGTGAGCCAGGATCACGCCACTGCACTCCAGCCTGGGCGACAGATCGAGACTCTGTCTCAAAAAAAAAAATTATGTCAATATTTATTTATAAAAATCAGAGCAGAGATAGAGTGTTAACATTTTTGTTGATTATTTTCTAGCTATCTTTGGATGTAGCAATCATATTGCTACTAAACATTTCTAATATAAAAGGTCTCATATATTAATATGTGCTGCAGTTTATGTCTAACCATATGTTCAATAGACATGTTAGCATATGAAAAATTTCCACTATATACGAATGACCATGTGTCCAGAAAATATTATATATACATCTATCTATCTATCTCTCTATCTCTCTCTCTCTTTCTCTCTCTCTCTCTATCCAACCCCATTTTTACATGACCTAGTTTGAGTGGGTAGTTTTACACTCCATCACACACAAGTTGGCCTAAAACAGTAAGCATCAAGGATTACCTGCTGTTGAATCCCTGTATATAACCCCAACTCTCTGCAGAATTGTCAAGTAGGAGAAATGTGTCTTTTGAAGTTCTAGTCTCTATTTACACTATCATTGTTTCTCCAATGGACATGACTTCTCCCTGACCCTCCACATCCTAGTAATTTCACCTTATTTTTGTTAATGCAGTATTTGTTTTGAGAAATAATTTAATAAATTATATATTTCCTAGAATATACTGAATTTTATTAGTGCTAAGTCATTTTGCCATTTTTGGGCTTCGCTAATATGTAAGTTCCACTTCTGTGTCAGGAAATTCCCAATTATGTGTTTTGACAGTTTGAAAGTGTGCCACATTGCCATTTGCACTCAAGCATACCTTCTTCCTCCTCTAGGGTCCCCCATTTATCACGAGGGCTGGAAATTTGAGAACTATATTTTCCAGAATCCTTTCCTAGATGATTTTTCCCTGTAGTCAAACAATGAGACATTACACAAAATTGGGAAAGTTGAAAGCAACCAGAAGCTCTTTTGCTCTTCCAGCAATGGCAGGTCAATAACGGGCTTCAGCAGAGATTGCTTTAGGAACATCACCTAAGAATTCTGCCACAAATTACCTATCCCAATACTACAGGCAACTGTAACTCCTGACTAATGTCAGGTACATCCTGAGAGCCTCAGGGATGGAAGTAAATCTGAAAGCTGGAGGCAGTTCCCCCATGACTTTGTCATTTCATGCTGTCCTGTGGTTTTCTAAGCACCTATATTCCTGTCTTAAATAGTATTTTATCTGAAATGTCTAGAGTCAATCCTCTTTTGCTCACTATTTACTGACTGATACAAAGGAATTTCTACTTTTTGCTATCAGTGTAGACAAATCCCACTTCTCTCTTAGGTCTTAGAGATAGGAGCTTAAGTACATGAATTAGCCTTGTCTAATGCTCCTTTCTGGGAGACCACGATAAAGACTAGTTAGAATCCACTGGTGGAGTCTCAATGGTAGTATTCAGAAGCAGAAGCTACAACCATTGATGTGATATCCAGGCTAAAAAATTACTGATTTTTTTCCTAAATAAAGTTTTGTGCTCTTTAAACATTTTAAAACTACCTTAATGTTGGCCAATTTTCCATGTCTGGTTATCTCCTGTATTATCAATTGTACATATTTCCAATAGATATTATCTTTCTTTTATTAAGAAAATCAGAGACAGTTCTGTTGCTTGCACACAAGTTTTGTTGCTGATACAAAGGGAGACAGATAAGTCATGTCATCGGATCTATTGCTAATTATGGAATTTCATATCTTTAATGTGGAAGTATTATGTTTGAGAAAACTGAAATATGAAGATGAGTGAGCTCTAAAAATGACCTCCTGAAATTACACCATATGCATGTGGGCTTACTACCTATCCTGTTTTAGATAAGAAGTGGTCTCTGTTTTAAGATTTAAGGTCATAGCATCAGTGTCACTTTTTCCCTTAGAAAGGTAGAAACTGCAGATCCTTAGAATTTGGCCTGGGGATATTCTTGAGGAATAATTGATAAGCTTATTTTGGACAGCAATAATAAAACTTGCGCAACTGACTTATTTTAAAGGAAGTTTTCAAAGCGCTAGAAGATAGACAATGAACTATGTCATTTAAAAATTCTCTAATTTTAACTCTGCAATATGTTTGCCTTAGACTTAATTCAAAACCATCTACTATTTAGTAATAAAATAATTGTCTAAATGATTTTTTAAAATTTTGTAATTTATTGGCTATATTTTCACTTGTTACTAAAACATGCTGTTCATTTTTTATTATGCTCCTTTAAAGAAAATAAATCTGATCAATTTATTTTCCATACTTTTTTTTTTTAACTTTTCATGTTTATTTGGAAGAAAATACAGTGTCTTCAGTCATTTTTCTTTTTTGTTTATTAAAAGGAGATAATGATTCTTAGTTCACTATAGAATATTAGCTCCCACATTGATTAGAGTATATAGTGGCTATGGATTGAAACTCCAGGCCATGAAATATACATGGTAACTCTGAATTCAGTGGATAATAATGCAAAATTTCAGTCAGTACTTGCAGAATAAAATGTTTTCCTTCTTATATAATATTTAGAGTCTACGAATTACCTCCATACTTATTTTAAACTACACAATTGAAAAAAATGTTGCATTTCCTTCAAAAGTTTCAAACTCTTGTTCCCCAACTGAATTCTCTGTAACTCTAATATAATGCCTCAGAAAATTTTGTTCTACTTCAGAGCAGGACAATAGAATCCTTAATAAAGTCTACATTGTGCTAGCATGTATTTTCCTTTAACTTTGTTAGACTTTTATTTTTCCAATTATCAATGTAATAATTTATTTTTACTGAGTTTCTTCTTAGGTTTTAACATTTTTTAGTTTGTATTTTATCTTAATATCAGATTCATTTAGTATGCAACCTCAAAATCAGACATTTTTAATATTTTGGCTACATACACGCCTTTAAGAATCTAGTAAATTTTCAGGATATTCTGCTCATCACAAAATGCTCATGAGTTGAAGCATTCAAATAGATATTTAAATATCATTAAAGTAGATCAACCTAATAAAACAAATATAGCTGGCTATATAGACTCTAGCTTAAATCTCTTGCTCTAAAATAATATCCTAATTGCAGATGTTATGCCAAGTGAAATAAGCCAGTTACATAAGGACAAATATTCTATGATTCTTCTTACATAAGATTCCCTGAATGGTCAAAATCTTAGAGATGAAAAGCAGAATGGTGGTTGTCAGGAACTGGGCAGGGAGTGGGGTAGGTGGGATGGAGAGTTAATATTTAAGGGGTACAGAGTTTCAGTTAGGGAAGATGAAAAATTTCTGGAGATGGATGGTAATAATGATTGTATAACAATGTAAATATATACAGTCTTAGAACTGTGTACTTAAAAAATAATAAAATGGTAAATTTTTTAAAAATTGCTGGCTCTTTCACTATATATTTTATATCTATTAGGAAAGTTTCCTCTAAATTTAACAGTTCCAAAGTAGTTCTGAAAAATAATTTTTAAATATTATACATATTTAATTTTGTTAGTTTTCCAATTAGTAGAAAATCTATAGTATGTGGATTTATTAAAACTCATTAATTCAGTCATATTTAACCAACTTGTTCCAATGACAACATATTTTTTTTTCACTTTTATGCTTTGTTAGTCAATTTATTTCACTTAGTTGCCTGTCAATTTGGATACCAGAATTTCTCATAAATACTTAATTGCCACCTGGAAGATAAACATTTTATTTTCATCCTTTTAACTACATTGACATACTGTGAAAGTGCTCTAGATTTATTAATATCTTTAAACTTATTTCTCTCCCTGACCAGGAGATTATTATTCACAGCTTCCATTTTCATATTCAAGCAGTGACAATACTTGATATTTTATAGGTTTGCTCCTTATAGACAATCAGTAGGCCATCCATTTCACCTTATTTGTATTAATTCAGGTTAAAATGAATCTAATGTTACTTCACTTATTTATCTTTAGTAACTAATAAGTTTCATGCGCGTCCCTGTGAAGAGACCACCAAACAGGCTTTGTTTGAGCAACATGGCTGTTTATTTCACCTGGGTGCAGGCGGGCTGAGTCCGAAAAGAGAGTCACCAAAGGGAGATAGGGGTGGGGCCGTTTTATAAGATTTGGGCAGGTAAAGGAAAATTACAGTCAAAGGGGATTTGTTCTCTGGTGGGCAGGAGTGGGGGTCACAAGATGCTCAGTGGGGGAGCTTTTTGAGGCAGGATGAGCCAGGAAAAAGACTTTCACAAGATAATGTCATCACTTAACGCAAGGACCAGCCATTTACACTTCTTTTGTGGTGGAATGTCATCAGTTAAGGCGGGGCAGGGCATTTTCACTTCTTTTGTGATTCTTCAGTTACTTCAAGCCATCTGGGCATATACATGCAAGTCACAGGGGATGCGATGGCTTGGCTTGGGCTCAAAGGCCTGACATTCTTGCCTTCTTATATTAATAAGAAAAATAAAACAAAATAGTGTTGAAGTGTTGGGGCAGCGAAAATTTTTGGGGGGTGGTATGGAGAGAGAGAATGGGCGATGTTTCTCAGGGCTGCTTCAAGCGGGATTAAGGGCGGTGTGGGAACCTAGAGTGGGAGAGATTAAGCTGAAGGAAGATTTTGTTGTAAGGGGTGATATTGTGGGGTTGTTAGAAGAAACATTTGTCGTGTAGAATTATTGGTGATGGCCTGGATATGGTTTTGTATGAATTGAAAAACTAGATGGAAAAAGAGAAGGAGAAAAACAGGTATAAAAGGTCTAAGAATTGGGAGGACCCAGGACATCTGATTAGAGAGTGACTAAGGAGATTCAGCATAGTCCTGCCAGCAAAGATTATTTATTTACTTTGAGAGTTAAGAGTGGCAGTTTGGGGATAGCACCAGGAGATATCAGCTGTGATGGCTTGGAGAAACAGTGTAAACTGGCAGTGTAAACAAGACCAGGGCATGTATGAGTAGTTGAGAACGGTGAATAGGAGTATGACTAGACAGAAGATAGTAGGGATGACAAGTTTTCTGGGGCACAGTCTAAGTTGGTCTGGTGTCTGGAATGAGACTGGGGCCTAGTAAAAAGGAGCATCTATACAGGAGCTTAAATGGGTTGTACCTTGTAGCATTCCAAGGACAGGCCTGAATTCTGAGAAGTGAAAGTGGTAAAAGTATTGTCCAGTCCTTTTTAAGTTGGTGGCTGAGCTTGGTGAGGTGTGTTTTTAAAAGACCATTAGTCTGTTCTACTTTTCCTGAAGACTGAGGACTGTAAGGGATATAAAGGTTTCACTGAATACTAAGAGCCTGAAAAACTGCTTGGCTGATTTGACTAATAAAGACTGGTCTGTTATCAGACTGTATAGAGGTGGGAAGGCTAAACCCAGGAATTATGTCTGACAGAAGGGGAGAAATGACCGTGGTGGCCTTCTCAGACCCTGTAGGAAAGGCCTCTACCCATCCAGTCAAAGTGTCTACTTAGACTAAGAGATATTTTAGTTTTCTGACTCGGGGCATGTGAGTAAAGTCAATTTGCCAGTCCTGGGCAGGGGCAAAACCCTGAACTTGATGTGTAGGAACGGGAGGGGGCCTGAACAATCCCTGAGGGGTAGTAGAATAGCAGATGGAACACTGAGAAGTGATCTCCTTGAGGATAGATTTCCATGCTGGAAAGGAAATGAGAGGTTCTAAGAGACGGGCTAGCGGCTTGTAACCTACATGAAAGAAGTTATGAAATGACGACAGAATAGAATGGGCCTGTGAGGCTGAAAGGAGATATTTTCCTTGGTCTAAGAACCATTTGCCTTGTGTGGGAAGAGATTGATAGGTGGAAGTTTCAGTGGGGGAGTAGGTGGGAGTGACCGATGTGAAGGAGAAAAACTGGCCTAGAGGGACAGAAGTTGGAGAGCTAGCTGCTTGTCTAGCCACCTTATCAGCATAAGCATTGCCTAGAGCAATGGGATCTGACACCTTTTGATGCCCCTTGCAGTGAATGATCCCAGCTTCCTTTGGAAGCAAAGCAGCCTTGAGTAGAGTTTTTATTAAAGAGGCATTAATGATGGAGGACCCTTGTGTAGTGAGAAAACCTCTTTCAGCCCATATGACCACATGGTGGTGCAGAATATGAAAGGCATATTTAGAATCAGTATAGATATTGATGCGTAGTCCTTTTGCAAGAGTGAGGGCTTGAGTTAAGGCAACTAGTTCGGCTTGCTGAGAGGTAGTGGAGGGGGGCAGAGCGGTAGCCTCAATGATAGATGTGGAAGATACTATAGCATAGCCTGCCTTTGCTGGTGAGTGGCGATTAGGCCTGGTGGAACTGCCATCAATAAACCAAGTGTGATCAGGGTGAGAAACAGGGAAGAAGGAAATGTGGGGAAATAGGGTGAACGTCAGGTGGATCAGAGAGATGCAGTCATGAGGGTCAGGTGTGGTATCCGGAATAATGTGGCAGGCTGGATTGAAGTCCAGGCCAGGAACAACGGTAATTGTGGGAGACTCAAAAAAGAGTGAGTATAGCTGAAGGAGCTGGGAAACAGAAAGCATATGCATCAGGTATGAGGAAGAAATTAGATTTTGGAAGTTATGAGAACTGTAGAGAGTTGGGCATAGTTTGTGATTTTGAGGGCCTCAAAGTATTAAAGCAGTGGCAGCCACTGCACGCAGACATGAGGGCTAGGCTAAAACAGTAAGGTCAAGTTGTTTGGACAGAAAGGCTACAGGGTATGGTCCTGGCTCTTGTGTAAGAATTCTGACCATGCTAACCATGCCTAGGAAGGAAAGGAGTTGTTGTTGTTTTGTAGAAGGTGCTGGGGTTTGAGAGATCAGTCGGACACGATTGGCAGGGAGAGCACGTGTGTTTTTATGAGAATTATGCCAAGATAGGTAACAGATGAGGAAGAAATTTGGGCTTGACTGAAGTAATGAGTGCTGTCTGTGAAGCTTTGCGGTAGTACAGCCTAGGTAATTTGCTGAGCTTGATGGGTGTCAGGGTCAGTCCAAGTGAAAGCGAAGAGAGGCTGGGATTAAGGGTGCAATGGAATAGTAAAGAAAGCATGTTTGAGATCTAGAACAGAATAATGGGTTGTAGAGGGAGGTATTGAGGATAGGAGAGTATATGGGTTTGGCATCACAGGGTGGATAGGCAAAACAATTTGGTTGATAAGGCGCAGATCCTGAACTAACTTGTAAGGCTTGTCTGGTTTTAGGACAGGTAAAATTGGGGGAATTGTAAGGAGAATTTGTAGGCTTTAAAAGGCCATGCTGTAGCAGGCGAGTGATAACAGGCTTTAAACTTTTTAAAGCGTGCTGTGGGATGGGATACTGGCGTTGAGTGGGGTAAGGGTGATTAGGTTTTAATGAGATGGTAAGGGGTGCATGATCAGTCGCCAAGGAGGGAGTAGAGGTATCCTATACTTGTGGGTTAAGATGGAGGGATACAAGAGGAGGATGTGAAGGAGGCTTTGAACTGGGGGAAAAGGTGGCAATGAGGTGTGGCTGTAGCACAGGAGTAGTCAAGGAAGCAGATAATTTAAAGTGTCTCTGCCTAATAAGGGAACTGGGCAGGTGGGGATAAGTAAAAAGGAGTGCTTAAAAGAGTATTGTCTAAGTTGGTACCAGAGTTGGGGAGTTTTAAGAGGTTTAGAAGCCTGGCCGTCAATACCTACAACAGTTATGGAGGCAAGGGAAACAGGCCCTTGAAAAGAAGGTAATGTGGAGTGGGTAGCCTCCATATTGATTAAGAAGGGGACGGACTTACCCTCCACTGTGAGAGTTAACCAGAGCTTCTGCGATGGTCCTGTAGGCTTCCGAGGCGATTGGGCGGTGTCAGTCTTCAGCTGCTAAGCCGAGAAGATCTGGGAAGCAGTCAGTCAGAGAGCCTTGGGCCAGAGTCCCAGGGGCTCTGGGAGTGGCTGCCAGGTGAGTTGAACAGTCCGATTTTCAGTGGGGTCCCACACAGATGGGACACGGCTTAGGAGGAATCCTGGGCTGTGGGCATTCCTTGGCCTGGTGGCCAGATTTCTGGCACTTGTAGCAAGCTCCTGGGGGAGGATGGCCTGGAGGAACGCCTGGCCGCTGCAGTTCAGGCGTTTGGAAGTTCTTGTGTGCTGGAGATATGGCTGGGGTTTGTCTCACAGTGGAGGTAAGGAATGGCAACTTTTTTATATTATTGTATACCTTGAAGGCAAGGTTAATTAAGTCCTGTTGTGAGGTTTGAGGGCCAGAATTTAATTTTTGGAGTTTTATTTAATGTTGGGAGCAGATTGGGTAATAAAATGTATATTGAGAATAAGATGGCCTTTTGACTTTTTAGGGTCTAGGGCTGTAAAGTGTCTCAGGGTTGCTGCCGAACAAGCCATGAACTGGGCTGGGTTTTTTATATTTGATGAAAAAGAGCCTAAATGCTAACTGATTTGGGAGAGGCCGGATAAAGAAAAAGGAGTATTAACCTTGACTATGCCTTTAGCTCCAGCCACCTTTTTAAGAGGAAATTGCTGGGCAGGTGGGGGAGGGCTAGTCATGGAACGAAACTGTAAGCCAGACCAGGTGTGAGGAGGGGAGGTGATAAAAGGATTATAGGGTGGAGGAGTGGAGGCTGAGGAAGAATTGGGACCTAGCTCGGCCTGGCAAGGAGGGGAGAGGCCAGATGGGTCTGTAGAAAAGGAAGATTAGAAAGACTCAGCGACGCTTGGGGTTGGGACTGAGGGGACAGGTGGGAGGGAAAGGAGGAAGATTTGGGACGAGTTGCACTGGGCACAGAGACTAGGAAGGGACCGATGTGTAAAAGAATGCCTGGACATCAGGCACCTCAGACCGTCTGCCCATTTTACAACAAGAATTATTTAGATCTTGCAGGATGGAAAAATTGAAAGTGCAGTTTTCTGGCTATTTGGAACTACTGTCGAATTTATATTGGGGTCAAGTGGCATTGCAGGAGAAAATAAGGCATTTAGGTTTCAGGTCAGATGTGAGTTGAAAAGGTTTTAAGTTTTTGAGAACACAGGCGAAGGGAGAAGGAGGAGGAATGGAGGGTGGAAGGCTGCCTATAGTGAAGGAGGCAAGTTTAAAGGAAAGGGAGAGTAGAGACACGGAGGGAAGCAGTTTGGGGGTTCTTACCCTCCAGAACAGCGGGAAAGGGGTTGGGTCACAGAGATACGAGGTTGGGGTGCAGAAATAAGGGATCGGGGTGTAGAGATATAAGAGGTTGGGGTACAGAAATAAGGGATCACGGTGCAGAGATATAAGAGGTCAGGGTGTGGAAATAAGGGATCAGGGCGCAGAGATATAAGGGGTTAGGGTACTTGCCCTTCTCCCAGAAAAGCGGGACTTGCTGCTAAGGGTGAAGGAGAAGGGGTTGGGGGTTTCTTGCCCCTCAGAAAGGCAGAGAAGGGGTAGAGACACAGAGAGAAGGGGTTGGGGTACTTGTCCCTTCCCTAGGAAAGCGGGACTTGCCGCTAAAAGTGAAGGACCGGCCAGGCACGGTGGCTCACGCTCGTAATCCTAGCACTTTGGGAGGCCGAGGCGGGCGGATCATGAGGTCAGGAGATCGAGACCACAGTGAAACCCCATCTCTACTAAAAATACAAAAAAAAAATTAGCCGGGTGTGGTGGCAGGTGCCTGTAGTCCCAGCTACTGGGAGAGGCTGAGGCAGGAGAATGGCATGAACCCAGGAGGCGGAGCTTGCAGTGAGCCGAGATTGCGCCACTGCACTCCGGCCTGGGTGACAGAGCGAGACTCCATCTCAAAAAAAAAAAAAGGACCAAGGCAGGCATCCCTGCGTGGTCTGACACCTCTGAAACCTGAGTGAATAATCAGAGAGGGGTCCCTGCAATGATTAAACACCAAGGGAAGGCTGCCTTCCCTAGTCCGTGACTGGCGCTGGAGTTTTGGGTCCACGGATAAAATGTGTCTCCTTTGTCTCTACCAGAAAATGAAAGGAATTGAAATTAAGAGAAAGGAGAGATTGAAGTGTGGTGCCAAGATTGAAAAGAGAAAGAGGTTGAGGGATAGTAAGAGAGGTTGGAGAAGAGAGTAAAAATAGGCTGCTTACTGGATTTGAAATTGGTGAGATGTTTCTTGGGCTGGTTGTTCTGAGTACCTGAGGTCGTAGATGGATCTTTCTGATGGAGCAAAGAGCAGGAGGACAGGGGATTGATTTCCCAAGGGAGGTCCCCGTATCTGAGTCATGGCACCAAATTTCATGTGCGTCCGTGTGAAGAGGCCACCAAACAGGCTTTGTTTGAGCAACATGGCTGTTTATTTCACCTGGGTGCAGGCGGGCTGAGTCTGAAAAGAGAGTCACCGAAGGGAGATAGGGGTGGGGCCATTTTATAAGATTTGGGCAGGTAAAGGAAAATTACACTCAAATGGGGTTTGTTCTCTGGTGGGCAGGAGTGGGGGTCGCAAGGTGCTCAGTGGGGGAGTTTTTGAGCCAGGATGAGCCAGGAAAAAGACTTTCACAAGGTAATGTCATCACTTAAGGCAAGGACCAGCCATTTATACTTCTTTTGTGGTGGAATGTCATCAGTTAAGGCGGGGCAGGGCATTTTCACTTCTTTTGTGATTCTTCAGTTACTTCAGGCCTCTGGGCATATCCATGCAAGTCATGGGATGCGATGGCTTGGCTTGGGCTCAGAGCCCTGACAATAAGTATAGTTTATATCTTTAAAATTAATTATTTTATTATTACAATCAGCTAACATACGTAGATGGTTAGTACATCATGGCTAATATCACAATACTCTGCTACGTGAGCTCTTTCACCTGTAACTTCACAATGATATCACCTTTAAAAACAAGGTGGACTGAATGTGCAATTGTGTGTGTGTGTGTGTGTCTTGTGTAGTGTGTATATGTATTTGACCCGAGATCACTATTGCTTTATGGATTTCATAAAACAAGTGCAAATGTTGTAATTTTTTGTTCCTAACAGTGACAATGTAAGGTACATACGTTTTTTCCCCCATGAATATTCCATTCTTGGCATATTTTTATGACTTTTTTTTTTGTAATTTGCCACTGAGCTTAGATAATAAATGACACAGAAATTTAGCCTCTTTATTTTGAATCCACATCTCATTCTTTACCTACACCTATAATACCAGTGCACTCACCTAGTTATTCCATAATCCACGTCAGTAAAATTTCAGTCTTTTACAGAATCACACTCACCTTCAAATGAACACACCTTGCACTTTATGAGGTTACTTATGATGCTTTGAATAATATTTTGGGAATGTGAAACTTTATGCAACTTTTGATTAGAAAGGAAGCCTCTCATAGAAGCTAAGAATACAAACCAGGGGGTCAGACAGACTTGAGTACTAGTCCCAGCTGCACCTCAGACAAGTCAATAACTTCTGTGGCCCTCAGTTTCCTCATTTAAGATATGGAGGCCAGGCACGGTGGCTCAAGCTTGTAATCCCAGCACTTTGGGAGGCCGAGGTGGGCGAATCACGAGGTCAGGAGATCGAGACCACGGTGAAACCCCGTCTCTACTAAAAATACAAAAAACTAGCTGGGCGTCGTGGTGGGCGCCTGTAGTCCCAGCTACTTGGAGAGGCTGAGGAAGGAGAATGGCGGGAACCCGGGAGGCGGAGCTTGCAGTGAGCCGAGATTGCGCCACTGCACTCCAGCCTGGGCGACAGAGCGAGACTCCGTCTCAAAAAAAAAAAAAAAAAAGGATATGGAGATATTCCAAGTTATAATGTTCTTACGAGAATTAAATGACTTCATCCCTTTATGTAGGTCCCACTGAACTTAGGATGCAATAAGCCTTGAATAAATTGCAGCCCCTCTTTCTCATACATATGCTTGATGGCATGAAAACACTGGCACAGTCATTACTTTAATGCCTTCCTCTCTTAGACACCACATAAGAATTTTGTCCTTGACAGATCCATTCCTGTGCTTTTGTGATTGAACAAGAGGAGAAAAAGAAAACAGAAGCTCATAAAGAAGGAGATGGAGTGAAGAGGGCTGATAAGATTCTGGGAGTGAGGGTGGTGTTGAGAGAAACCCAAGACAAACAGCTGTGAAGGGCAATAGGTTTGAAAGAAGGAAAAGGGGAGAGTATAGCAGTACTAATGAGGACATGTGTACATTGTGTGGAGTTTATGAGATGTATTTATATATTATCAAAAAAAAATACTTTTGTTGCTCCGAGTCTTTGCTATTGTGAGTAGTGCCACAGTAAACATACGTGTGCATGTGTCTTTATAGCAGCATGATTTGTATTCCTTTGGGTATATACCCAGTAATGGGATGGCTGGGTGAAATGGTATTTCTAGTTCTAAATCCCTGAGGAATCGCCACACTGTCTTCCACAATGGTTGAAGTAGTTTACAGTCCCACCAACAGTGTAAAAGTGTTCCTATTTCTCCACATCCTCTCCAGCACCATATGTAACAAATCTGCACATTATGCATATGTACCCTAGAACTTCAAGTATAATAAAAATAAAAAACAACATCTCCCTACCTACTGCCCCCAATCCCCCACACAGCCAGAACCACCATTCTACTCCTTGCTTCTATGTATTCAACATTTTTTAGATTCCACGTAAGTGAGATCATGCGGTATTTGTATTTCTGTGCCTCGCTTGTTTCACTTAACATAGTGCCCTGCAGGTTCATCTGTATTGTCACAAAGGAACAGATTTCCTACTTTTTGTTAAAGCTGAAAAGTACTCCATTGTGTATAGACACTACATTTTTTTTTCTCCATTCATTCTTTGACGGACATGTAGACTGATTCCATATCTTATCTACTGGGAATAATGCTGCAAGAACGTGGGACTGCAGATGAGATTTTTCTTGTTTGAAAAGCAGTATTATGATGCTCGTATAATATTTTAAGAACACCAGAGCATAAAATTGAGAGAACTCTGAAAAAACAAAAAGGCTTTTTGAAAATGTTTCTCTTCTGAAAAGGATAAAATACAAAAATGGAGTGAGCAGTGAGCACATAAATTATTTTTGGACTAGGTTTCAGAGGCAAATGGAAAATATAAGCCAAGATGCAGAAAGAAAAAAGGAAAATAAAATTATTTGAAATAGGTTAAAGAAATGTTTCACTTACATCATGGCTAGAGGTAGACAGGTGTTTTTCAGGCCTCAATTTTACGTGATTTAAAATACCATCTTTAAGAAAAAAGAATCAAAGTTAGGAAAAACAAACAAAACAGAATATTTACTGTGAATGAGAAAAAAATCACAGTAAACTAAAACATGAGAAATGTCATAATTATAAAATATCTTTATGGCCAGGTATGATGGCTCATGCCTGTAATCCCAGTACTTTGGGAGACAGAGGTGGGCAGATTGCTTGAGCTCAGGAGTTTAAGACCAACACGGGCAACATGGTGAAACCCCATCCCTACAAAAATTACAAATATTAGCCAAGCCTGGTGGTGCACCTGTAGTCCCAGCTACTTGTGGGGCTGAGGCAGAAGGATCGCACCACTGCACTCCAACCTGGATGACAGTCTGAAAAAAATAAAGTTACAATATATTTTCCCATATATTTTGGCTTGATACTATCGATCACTGTTTTAAATGAAAGAAAATTTTATCATAATTTTTAAAGATAGAAGAAAAAGGTCCTAGCATGGTAGATTAAATTTATTTAATTGATATCTGTGATTCATAAAACCTGCAACTTCAGATATATAGATATTTGCTGTTGGTTCTAATTTTGCAAGTTTATGTTTTTTTTATTTTTTATTTTATTATAATTTAAGTTTTAGGGTACATGTACACAATGTGCAGGTTTGTTACGTATGTGTACATGTGCCATGTTGGTGTGCTGTACCCATTAACTTGTCATTTAGCATTAGGTATATGTCCTAATGCTATCCCTCCCCCCTCTCCCCACCCCACAACAGTCCCTGGAGTTGATGTTCCCCTTCCTGTGTCCATGTGTTCTCATTGTTCAATTCCCATCTATGAGTGAGAACATGCAGTGTTTGGTTTTTTGTCCTTGTGATAGCTTACTGAGACTGATGATTTCCAGTTTCATCCATGTCCCTACAAAGGACATGAACTCATCATTTTTTATGGCTGCATAGTATTCCATGGTGTATATGTGCCACATTTTCTTAATCCAGTCTATTGTTGTTGGACATTTGGGTTGGTTCCAAGTCTTTGCTATTGTGAATAGTGCCGCAATAAACATACATGTGCATGTGTCTTTATAGCAGCATGATTTATAATCCTTTGGGTATATACCTAGTAATGGGATGGCTGAGTCAAATGCTATTTCTAGTTCTAGATCCCTGAGGAATCGCCACACTGACTTCCACAATGGTTGAAGTAGTTTACAGTCCCACCAACAGTGTAAAAGTGTTCCTATTTCTCCACATACTCTCCAGCACCTGTTGTTTCCTGACTTTTTAATGATCGCCATTCTAACTGGTGTGAGATAATATCTGATTGTGGTTTTGATTTGCATTTCTCTGATGGTCAGTGATGATGAGCATTTTTTCATGTGTTTTTTGGCTGCATAAATGTCTTCTTTTGAGAAGTGTTTGTTCATGTCCTTTGCCCACTTTTTGATGGGGTTGTTTGTTTTTTTCTTGTAAATTTGAGTTCATTGTAGATTCTGGATATTAGCCCTTTGTCAGATGAGTAGGTTGCAAAAATTTTCTCCCATTCTGTAGGTTGCCTGTTCACTCTGATGGTAGTTTCTTTTGCTGTGCAGAAGCTCTTTAGTTTAATTAGATCCCATTTGTCAATTTTGGCTTTTGTTGCCATTGCTTTTGGTGTTTTAGATATGAAGTCCTTGCCCATGCCTATGTCCTGAATGGTAATGCTTAGGTTTTCTTCTAGGGTTTTTATGGTTTTAGGTCTAACATGTAAGTCTTTAATCCATCTTGAATTAATTTTTGTATAAGGTGTAAGGAAGGGACCCAGTTTCAGCTTTCTACATATGGCTAGCCAGTTTTCCCAGCACCATTTATTAAATAGGGAATCCTTTCCCCATTGCTTGTTTTTGTCAGATTTGTCAAAGATCAGATAGTTGTAGATATGCGGCATTATTTCTGAGGGCTCTGTTCTGTTCCATTGATCTATATCTCTGTTTTGGTACCAGTACCATGCTGTTTTGGTTACTGTAGCCTTGTAGTAGAGTTTGAAGTCAGGTAGCGTGATGCCTCCAGCTTTGTTCTTTTGGCTTAGGATTGACTTGGCGATGCGGGCTCTTTTTTGGTTCCATATGATCTTTAAAGTAGTTTTTTCCAATTCTGTGAAGAAAGTCATTGGTAGCTTGATGGGGATGGCATTGAATCTATAAATTACCTTGGGCAGTATGGCCATTTTCACGATATTGATTCTTCCAACCCATGAGCATGGAATGTTCTTCCATTTGTTTGTATCCTCTTTTATTTCATTGAGCAGTGGTTTGTAGTTGTCCTTGAAGAGGTCCTTCACATCCCTTGTAAGTTGGATTCCTAGGTATTTTATTCTCTTTGAAGCAATTGTGAATGGGAGTTCACTCATGATTTGGCTCTCTGTTTGTCTGTTATTGGTGTATAAGAATGCTTGTGATTTTTGTACATTGATTTTGTATCCTGAGACTTTGCTGAAGTTGCTAATCAGCTTAAGGAGATTTTGGGCTGAGACAATGGGGTTTTCTAGATATACAATCATGCCATCTGCAAACAGGGACAAGTTGACTTCCTCTTTTCCTAATTGAATACCCTTTATTTCCTTCTCCTGCCTGATTGCCCTGTCCAGAACTTCCAACACTATGTTGAATAGGAGTGGTGAGAGAGGGCATCCCTGTCTTGTGCCAGTTTTCAAAGGGAATGCTTCCAGTTTTTGCCCATTCAGTATGATATTGGCTGTGGGTTTGTCATAGCTCTTAGTATTTTGAGATATGTCCCATCAATACCTAATTTATTGAGAGTTTTTAGCATGAAGGGTTGTTGAATTTTGTCAAAGGCCTTTTCTGCATCTATTGAGATAATCATGTGGTTTTTGTCTTTGGTTCTGTTTATTTGCTGGATTACATTTATTGATTTGCGTATGTTGAACCAGCCTTGCATCCCAGGGATGAAGCCCACTTGATCATGTTGGATAAGCTTTTTGATGTGCTGCTGGATTCAGTTTGCCATGATTTTATTGAGGATTTTTGCATCAATGTTCATCAAGGATATTGGTCTGAAATTCTCTTTTTTGGTTGTGTCTCTGCCAGGCTTTGGTATCAGGATGATGCTGGCCTCATAAAATGTGTTAGGGAGGATTCCCTCTTTTTCTATTGATTGGAATAGTTTCAGACGGAATGGAACCAGTTCCTCCTTGTACCTCTGGTAGAATTCGGCTGTGAATCCTTCTGGTCCTGGACTGTTTTTGGTTGGTAAGCTATTGATTATTGCCACAATTTCAGAGCCTGCTATTGGGCTATTCAGAGATTCAACTTCTTCCTGGTTTAGTCTTGGCAGGGTTATGTGTCCAGGAATTTATCCATTTCTTCTAGATTTTCTAGTTTGTTTGTGTAGAGGTGTTTGTAGTATTCTCTGATAGTAGATTGTATTTGTTTGGGATCAGTGGTGATATCCCCTTTATCATTTTTTTATTGAGTCTATTTGATTCTTCTCTCTTTTCTTCTTTATTAGTCTTGCTAGCGGTCTATCAATTTTGTTGATCTTTTCAAAAAACCAACTCCTGGATTCATTAATTTTTTGAAGGGTTTTTTGTGTCTCTATCTCCTTCAGTTCTGCTGTGGTCTTAGTTATTTTTTGCCTTCTGCTAGATTTTGAATATGTTTGCTCTTGCTTCTCTAGTTCTTTTAATTGTGATGTTAGGGTGTCAGTTTTAGATCTTTCCTGCTTTCTCTTGTGGGCATTTACTGCTATAAATTTCCCTCTACACACTACTTTAAATGTGTCCCAGAGCTTCTGGTATGTTGTATCTTTTTTCTCGTTGGTTTCAAAGAACATCTTTATTTCTGCCTTCATGTTGTTATGTACCCAGAAGTCATTCAGGAGCAGGTTGTTCACTTTCCATGTAGTTGAGCGGTTTTGAGTGAGTTTCTTAATCCTGAGTTCTAGTTTGATTGCACTTTGGTCTGAGAGACAGTTTGTTATAATTTCTGTTCTTTTACATTTGCTGAGGAGAGCTTTACTTCCAACTATGTGGTCAATTTTGGAATAGGTGTGGTGTGGTGCTGAAAAAAATGTATATTCTGTTGATTTGTGGTGGAGAGTTCTGTAGATGTCTATTATGTCTGCTTGGTGCAGAGCTGAGTTCAATTCCTTGGTATCCTTGTTAACTTTCTGTCTCGTTGATCTGTCTAATGTTGACAGTGGGGTGTTAAAGTCTCCCATTATTATTGTGTGGGAGTCTAAGTCTCTTTCTAGGTCACTCAGGACTTGCTTTATGAATCTGGGTGCTCCTGTATTGGGTGCATATATATTTAGGATAGTTAGCTCTTCTTGTTGAATTGATCCCTTTACCATTATGTAATGGCCTTCTTTGTCTCTTTTGATCTTTGTTGGTTTAAGGTCTATTTTATCAGAGACTAGGATTGCAACCCCTGCCTTTTTTTGTTTTCCATTTGCTTGGTCCTCCTTCCTTTTATTTTGAGCCTATGTGTGTCTCTGCACATGAGATGGGTTTCCTGAATATAGCACACTGATGGGTCTTGACTCTTTATCCAATTTGCCAGTATGTGTCTTTTAATTGGAGCATTTAGTCCATTTACATTTAAAGTTAATATTGTTATGTGAGAATTTGATCCTTTCATTATGATGTTAGCTGGTTATTTTGCTCGTTAGTTGATGCAGTTTCTTCCCAGCCTGGATGATCGATACAATTTGGCATGAATTTGCAGTGGCTGGTACTGGATGTTCCTTTCCATGTTTAGTGCTTCCTTCAGGAGCTCTTTTAGGGCAGGCTTGGTGGTGATAAAATCTCTCAGCATTTGCTTATCTGCAAAGTGTTTTATTTCTCCTTCACTTTTGAAGCTTAGTTTGGCTGGATATGAAATTCTGGGTTGAAAATCCTTTTCTTTAAGAATGTTGAATATTGGCCGCTACTTTCTTCTGGCTTGTAGAGTTTCTGCTGAGAGATCAGCTGTTAGTGTGATGGGCTTCCCTTTGTGGATAACCCGACCTTTCTCTCTGGCTGCTCTTAACAGTTTTTCCTTCATTTCAACTTTGGTGAATCTAACAATTATGTGTCTTGGAGTTGCTCTTCTCGAGGAGTATCTTTGTGGTGTTCTCTGTATTTCCTGAATCTGAATGTTGGCCTGCCTTGCTAGATTGAGGAAGTTCTCCTGGATAATATCCTGCAGAGTGTTTTCCAACTTGGTTCCATTGTCCCCATCACTTTCAGGTACACCAATCAGACGTAGATTTGGTCTTTTCACATAGTCCCATATTTCTTGGAGGCTTTGTTCATTTCTTTTTATTCTTTCTTCTCTAAACTTCCCTTCTCACTTCATTTCATTCATTTCTTCTTCCATCACTGATACCCTTTCTTCCAGTTGATCGCATCGGCTCCTGAGGCTTCTGCATTCTTCACATAGTTCTTGATTCTTGGCTTTCAGCTCCATCAGCTCCTTTAAGCACCTCTCTGTATTGGTTATTCTAGTTATACATTCATCTAAATTTTTTTCAAAGTTTTTAACTTCTTTGCCTTTGGTTTGAATTTCCTCCTGTAGCTCGGAGTAGTGTGATCGTCTGAAGCCTTCTTCTCTCAACTCGTCTAAGTCATTCTCCGTCCAGCTTTGTTCCGTTGCTGGTGAGGAACTGCATTCTTTGGAGGAGGAGAGGCACTCTGCTTTTTAGAATTTCCAGTTTTTCTGCTCTGTTTTTTCCCCATCTTTTTGGTTTTATCTACTTTTGGTCTTTGATGATGGTGATGTACAGATGGGTTTTTGGTGTGGATGTCCTTTCTGTTTGTTAGTTTTCCTTCTAATAGACAGTACCCTCAACTGCAGGTCTGTTGGAGTTTGCTAGAGGTCCACTCCAGACGCTGTTTGCCTGGGTCTCAGTAGCGGAGGCTGCAGAACAGCGGATTTTCATGAACCGCGAATGCTGCTGCCTGATCGTTCCTCTGGAAGTTTTGTCTCAGAGGAGTACCTGACCATGTGAGGTGTCAGTCCGCCCCTAGTTGGGGGTGCCTCCCAGTTAGGCTGCTTGGGGGTCAGGGACCCACTTTAGGAGGCAGTCTGTCCATTCTCAGATCTCCAGCTGCGTGCTGGGAGAACCACTAGTCTCTTCAAAGCTGTCAGACAGGGACATTTAAGTCTGCAGAGGTTACTGCTGTCTTTTTGTTTGTGCCCTGCCCCCAGAGGTGGAGCCTACAGAGGCAGGCAGGCCTCTTTGAGCTGCGGTGGGCTCTACCCAGTTCGAGCTTCCTGGCTGCTTTGTTTACCTAAGCAGGCCTGGGCAATGGCGGGCACCCCTCCCCCAGCCTCGCTGCCACATTGCAGTTTGATCTTAGACTGCTGTGCTAGCAATCAGTGAGACTCCGTGGGCATAGGACCCTCCAAGCCAGGTGTGGGATATAATCTCCTGGTGTGCTGTTTTTTAAGCCTGTGGGAAAACACAATATTAGGATGGGAGTGACCTGATTTTCCAGGTGCCATCTGTCACCCCTTTCTTTGACTAGGAAAGGGAACTCCCTGACACCTTGCACTTCCCGAGTGAGACAATGCCTCACCCTGCTTCAGCTTGCGCACTGTGCACTGAACCCGCTGTCCTGCGCCCACTCTCTGGCACTCCCTTGTGAGATGAACCCGGTACCTCAGATGGGAATGCAGAAGTCACCCATCTTCTGCATCGCTCACGCTGGGAGCTGTAGACCAGAGCTGTTCCTATTCAGCCATCTTGGCTCCCTCCTGCCTCGCAAGTTTATGTTCTACAAATGAATGAGTTACGGTAAATTTTGTCTTGGGAAATTTTCATTAACAATGGGAAAAAGAGGAGATTTTATATAAAATTATGTAGGCTTCACTATCAAGTATATTATTAACAGGAAATGTCATTGTGCATGAGTATTGACCAAAACAAAAACAATCCTACACTTAAATTATTTTCATATTTGAATAGAAGGATTGGCCACAGAGTTTTGTGACTTCATTCATGTCAAATTGTGTTTTTCCTCTAATGCTAACTTCTTCCTAGCTAGATACTATATATATATGTGCCCATGGACACTCTAATACTACCAAACTACAATGGGTCTTGGGAGGAAGGAGAAGTGGTTCTCTTAAACAATTGTTGTTACATGCTCAATTTTGTTTCTCCCTGATCAGGACCATGGAGGAGACTCCTACAAGTAAGAGGCCTTGAAATTTAGAGTTTTGATACCTTAGGGACATGTCCACTCCTGAATGTAAATCTTGAATTTTAGAAGACAATGAAAAACAACTATTATTTTTAGAAATGCAGTTCCTAAACTGGCCTTAAGGCACCCTGGACACCACAGTAAACTCACAAGGGTGCTGCCAAATATTTTAAATTTTATTTGGCCCTAGAAATACAATGAAAAAATTCCCGAGATATTAAAATTATTATGAACTGAGGAAGTGGGGGATATTTCTTTTTCTCAGACAGTGTAGAGGGGCTTGATTGGTAGTTGAAGACCCTGGTGTTGGTAGATGTGTTTTGGGTGAGCTTTGCAGTTTGTTGTTGCCGTTTTGGAGGTTCATACCTGTCCACACTTTCCACTTCAACTGGATGCTGTGTTACAGTGGACTAAAGTACATTAAAGGTGATCTCATATGAAATGAATCATCTTCAGCTGGGCCAGTTGCTCATGACCAGATAACTGAGAAAAATAGGAAGATCATTGAGGATGTCAAGCACCTGTCCAGAGTTTGCAAAAATGTTCATTAGCATTTCTCATGGCTGTAATGGCTTATCTAGATTTTCATCTATATAAGTGCTAAGTAGGTGATCTCTTAGAATAATGAAATTATTATTTCACCTTGAGAAGACTATTTCCAATGTTATGGTCATAGGGCCTAATGACTCTAATGTCAGGCTACCAAAGATCCTGGAACCATTGCTGGTCTCAATGTACTTAGAATTATCAATGAGCCCACTGCTGCTTCTATTGCTTATGGCACAGACAAAAAGGTTGGAGCTGAAAGACATGTGCTCATCTATGACTTAAGAGATGAAATTTTTGATGTGTCTGTCCTCACTCTTGAGGATGAAATCTTTGAGATCAAATCTACAGCTGGAGACACCCACTTAGGTGAAGAAGATTTTGACAACCAAATGATCAACCATTTTATTGCTGAGTTCAAATACAAGCATAAGGACAGTAGTGAGAACAACAGGGCTGTCTGATGCTTCTGTACTGCTTGTGATGGGGTAATTGCACTCTCCCTTCCAGCACCCAGGCCAGTAGTGAGATTAATTCTCTCTGTGAAGGAACAGATATTTATACCTCCATTACCCATGCCCAGTTTGAAGAATTGATTGCTGTCCTGTTCCGTGGCACCCAGGACCCCATAGAGATACCCCTTCAGGACACCAAACTAGACAAGTTGCAGATCCATGTTATTGTCCTGGTAGGTGGTTCTATCTCTATCTCCTAGATCCAAAAACTCCCTCAATAGTTATTTAGTGGAAAAGAGCTGACAAGAGCATTGACCCTGATAAAGCTGTTGCTTATGGTGCAGCAGTCCAGGCAGCCATCCTATCTTAAGACAAATCTTAAACTACTGAAGATTTGCTACTTTTGGATTCACTCCTCTTCTCTTTGGTAATGATGCTGCTGTGGAGTCATGACTGTTCCCATGAAATGCAATGTACTTTTCTTACCAAGCAGACCCAGACCTTCACTACCTACCCTGACAACCAACCTGATGTCCTCATTCAAATTTATGAAGGTGAGAGTGCCATAACCAAGGATAACAATTTGCTTGTTATCCAGCGCAAGTTTGAGCTCATAGGCATACTTCCTGCTGCCTTTGCTGTTCCTCAGATTAAAGTCACTTGTGATATTCATGTCAATAGCATCCTCAATATCTCTGCTGTAGGTAAGAGTACAGAAAAAGAGAACAAAATTATCATCACTAATGACCAGGGGCATTTGAGCAAGGAAGACATTGAGAATATGGTCCGGGAAGCTGAGTACAAAGCTGAAGATGAGAAGCAGAAGGACAACGTGGCATCAGAGAATTCACTTGACTCTTATTCATTCAACATGAAAGCAACTGTTGAAGATGAGAAACTTCAAGGCAAGATCAACAATAAGGATAAACAGAAGATTCTTGACAAGTGTAATAAAATCACCAACTGGCTTGATAAGAATCAGACTATAATGAAGGAAGAATTTGAACATCAGCAGAAAGAGCTAGTTTGCAGTCCATCATTATCAAGCTGTACCAGGGTGCAGGGCCATACTAGGAGGAATTATCAAGCTATACTAAGGTGCAGGGACATGCTGGGAGGAATGCCTTGGGGCTTCCCTGGTGGAAGAGCTCCTTTCTCTGGTAGTGCTTCCTTAAGGCCCATCATTGAAGAGGTTGATTAAGCCAACTCAAATATAGATGTAACATTGTTCCACACAGTAAAATGTTAAGGGACTCAAATTTGTAGCAAACTATGTGGCAGTTTTAAAGTTGAGCTTCTGGAGAAAACTACTGGGCATTCTGTATACTTGAACATGTGTGCAGGGAAAGGAGTAGAATACAGTGCACTTCATGACCAATGTATTACAAGTAGAAAATGCAACATCTAAAATAAAACTGTATTTGGAAACTCTCCCAAAGAGTTAGAAATTCGTAGGCAATTAAGATATAAAATTACACATATGTTTGTAACTGTACATAAAAGAAAGGCTAGAATAAGGATATCAGTAAGTAATTAGCAGTTGTGTTTGAATGGTGAGAATATGATAATATATAGCCACTTCTCTTTATTTCTTATTTTATTTTTCAAAATTGTTAATCTGTTTTACCTTACAAAGAAACCAGAAAAAGAGGAAGAAAGGAAAGAAAACATGCATAATTTTCAGAATTCTGGTGGTAGAGATAGTATTATTGTTGAACCCAAGCAAAGTTTGCAGAAACAGACAAGTATAAGAGGTCAGATATAAACAAGAAAGCAGGAATTAAAAGAAGAAAGATTTGGAGAAGCTGGAAATCTTTCCAAACTGACTATTGAATTAAGGCCACTAAATCAGGGCTATTTGCCCCAAAGTATAACTCCTATTTAGAAACTGTATCAGGACCCGAATGGGCCAGTGCCTAAGCTGGAGTGTGGCTGCACTGTTTTGCAGAAGGATAAAATTATGATAAGAAAGTGAGTATTTTGAGTATTGTGACAGAGGATACATGATTGAACCTTAAAGTCTGAACTACAGAGGGCAAAGGTGACCAAAATGCAGGAATAAGTCAGTACAAAGAGATCATCTCTCCTGGAAAATTGTATGTAAGCATATACTGGGATCTCTGACAAAATGCCAAAGAGATTTAATTTGGGGTCATAGACTGTAATTTTACAAATGACATCTAAAACTTGTTTCCTTCAGGATCTTGCTCTGATAATACCTTTAAAAAATCTTTTTAACTCATCAGTTAATTCCTTATCTTTCTTTTACATTGCATATGCTGTTTGATTTTTCTCTTAATTTATTGTTATCCGAATCCTCCATATAACTGTCCAAATCTTGCTTCCCCATCCCCACTTGAGCAGGAACTCCTGCCTAACACCTCCGTTACCCTATATTTGCAGCCCTGTCTTTCTTCAGTCCAGTCTTTCCAGAAATTAGAGTCTACCTTTGAATGCATATCTAGTGGCTGGACAATGACCACCTCCCAGCAGATGTCCCTGATCTTGCCTGCCTGCTTGAATTTTGTTCTGGCCTTCTCCTCTATCCTGACCTACTGCCCACCTGTTTACCTAACCTGTTATTGTTCCTGTTGTGGCCCTTCTCAGTCATCCATCCTTCCCTGTAAAGACTTTTATGCTGACTGGTCCCAAATTGTCCCAAACCAAGTTCTGTTACACCACTTAGCATGTGAGGGCTGCAGAGAAGCTACATTACAAATCCCAACTATAGGCTGAAATCTAAATAATGCAGCAGGCAGCATGATATAGTGAGTATGGCATGAAAAATCTCTACTTCATTTCAGGTCCCAACCTAGACATCTCCCCTTCCAAAGGGCCCCTATAACTTTCTCCATTGAGTTAGGTGCCTCGCCTAAATATTCTTATGCTAGTTAGTGCTGACATTGATCCTAGTTCCTCATCATATAATTGCGTAATCTATTTGTCTGTTTCTCCACTATAATCTAAAATCCCTGAGGGAGGAAATTATGTCTGCTCACTGTTTTATTCCCAGTGTCTAGCAACATGCCTGACACGTGTTAGAATAAACAGATTCTCTCTTTTTCTTTCTCTTCCTTTCTATCTTTCTTCCTTTCTTCTTTTTCTTTGCATATTAATTGTGGGAATCAGGGGAAATTGTTCTATCTTCCTGAGCCTTAGTTGTCTTAGTTATAACATCCACCGCATGATGTTTTTGCCATTATTAAGTGAGATCAACAATAAAAGTGGCATACCTAGAATGTCACAGTAGGCATTTAATAATATTTAATACATTTAATTAATACTAAACAATACATTTAATAATATTAAATAATACTAAATTAATAATACAGTTAATGCTAATAATACTAAATATGAATAATACCAAATAATAATACATTTAACAATAACAAATACATTATTTAATACTAAATGTATTCTTTATAAAAGAAATAAATATTTTTAGTAGAGACGGGGTTTCACCGTGGTCTCGATCTCCTGACCTCGTGATCCGCCCGCCTCGGCCTCCCAAATTAGCCGGGCGTGGTGTCGGGCGCCTGTAGTCCCAGCTACTCGGAGAGGCTGAGGCAGGAGAATGGCGTGAACCCGGGAGGCGGAGCTTGCAGTGAGCCGAGATTGCGCCACTGCACTCCAACCTGGGCGACAGAGCGAGACTCTGTCTCAAAAAAAAAAAAAAAAAAAAAGAAAGAAATACTAGTTTATTTTATTTCTTTCAAATACTAGTTTATTTCTCTCATTAAGAATGGTGATGACCCTCCTTGGTAGGAGGGGCAATAATGCCACGTTAACTACAAACTTCAGATATATTATTTAATTTATACCTTAGGAAATTTTGAGGTTAGGCATTAGAATAATCCCATTTAAAAAATAAGTAAATCAAGGCTCTTAGGTTAAGTAAACTCTATGGCCTCAGAGTCAGCCATAGGATCTAGGACTCATACAGAGGAGGTTTCAATCTAGTGCCTACCCTAACTATTCCTCCTCCTGCCCATTTCCATTCTCTCTTCTGTTGCACCTTTTCCACTGTTTGAATTGCCCAAACACTGCCACATCCGGAAAGCAATTTCTATCATAGTAAATGTTAAGGAGGCTCTGATGAAAAATTTTACAGCATCAGAATCCTATCTTTGTGATTGATGATGTCACTGCTTAATTATCTCATTTTCCCAAGTCATTGATATTGTCAGGCTCTCTCTAAAGGAATCTGCTAATAGGCTTGGTAAAAATCTTGAGAGCTATGAATTAACATAAAACTGAAAAAGCATATGAAATTTTAGAGTTTTCACATTTAAATCTTTATATTACCAGCTTGACATATAAGAGTTATAATTGGACATATTCCCAATAACTTTCAGTAAGAACAAATAATTACATTCTGAAAGATCAACCACATAATTTTGAAAGGACCAACTTGTCATGGTGAAAGTCACTTCTTTCATTCTCTTGAAGTTATTTTAAAATATTATATAAATGCACTTAGCTCTTCATGGTAATACTTTTACTTCCTTCTATGGCAATTAATATATATTACTTAATTTTCCACATGACATTTTTATGAGAGTTGCAGATCTTATTCCCGTATAAAAATAAAGCATTATCATGTGAAAAAAAAGATATAAGCAGATCAAAAGAAAAAGTAAGTTTTTAAACTCAGTTTCTGAGAAGATGTACTAGACATACTTTCTTTTTTAAATTAAAAAAATTTTATTTGTAGATATTTATGGGATGTATGTGCAATTTTGTTACATGTTTAGGTTACATGGTGGTCATGTCAGGGCTTTTAGAGTATCCATCACCTGAATAATGTGCATTGTACCCATTAAATAAGTTTTCATTATCATGCTAAGTATAGCTAAAAACCCTAGATGTTATCCATAAAATAAATAGGTTCCGACAGGTGACGAGAAGAGAAGACAGACTGGCTAGGGACCTCAGAACTCGAAGAATAACATGGTGGTGAATTTCTTGGATACCCCAGTGTAAGTACTGGAGAAGCTGGCAAAAAGGAATTTCTAATGGACTCAGACAAAAAAAAAAGGAAAAAGACAGCTGTGACTAGTCAAAAAACCACTAAGAGGGCAGCCTAGAAAGACAGGAAACTTTTAGACGATTTTATTGATACATAGTGTTTTTACATATTATGGGGTACAAGTGATATTTTGTTACATGCATAGAATATGTCATGATCAAGGCAGGGCATTTAGGATTTCCATCACCTCAAACATTTATCATTTCAATATATTGAGAATATTTCACATCCTCTCTTCTAGCTATTTTGAAATATATGGTACATTGTTGTTAACTACAATCACCCTACTTTACTATCAAATATTAGGACTTCTTTTTTTTTTTCTTTTTCTTTCTTTTTGTGGGGACAGTGGACAGGGTTTTACTCCTGTCTCCCAGGCTGGAGTGCAGTGGTGTGCTCTTGGCTCACTACAAACTACAACCTAGACTTCCCAGGCTCAAGTGATCCTCCCTCCTCAGCCTCCTGAGTAACTGAGACTACAGGCATGCACCACCATGCCTGGCTACTTTTTGTATTTTTAGTAGAGACGGGGTTTCGCCATGTTGGCCAGGCTGGTCTCAAACTCCTGACCTCAAGTGATCCACCCACCCGGTCTCCCAAAGTGCTGGGATTACAGGCCTGAGCCAACGTGCCTGGCCTGGACTTATTTTTTTCTATGTCACTGTATGTTAGTACTCATTTGCCAACCTCTCTTCATCCTCCCCTTCACACCTGCATCCTTCCAGCCTCTGGTATCCAGAGTAGAATAATAATTCTACTCTCCACATCCATGAGATCAGCTTTCTTAGATCCCACACATAATTAAGTACACGTCTTAATTGTCTTTTTGTGTCTGGATTATTTCACTTAACACAGTGACCTCCAGTTCCATCTATGTTGTTGCAAGTGACATGATTTTATTCTTGATTGCTCTACTCTGCCTAATACAACAGTATGAACTATGGCCCCATCCCCACCTCCACCAGCAAAGGCTGAGGGGAAAGAGCCTCCCCTTGCCAGTCTATAATGGAGTGTCTCAATCCCCTACCAAAGTGGGGCCAGAGAAGGTCAAGTAAGAAGCCAGGATTTTTGGTCCCGCCAGGTGGTAAGCAGGCCTCCCCAGTCAGTGAACTTACACCACACCTGCCCTGCACTGTCAGAGGAGGCCTCGTCGGGGGTTAAGACTTCCTCTGACACTCAGCTTGGTAACAGGGCCACCCCACTGCAGTGTCAGTGGAGACTACCATGAGAGAGCAATAATGAGCTGGCCCTCCCCATCCCAGCCAGGGTGGCATCCGCAAAAGCCTAGTGGAAAGCCTCAACTCCCAACCCCACCCAGCAGTGACAAGGAGCCTTTTCTACCCCCAGGTGTCAATGAAGGCCAAGAGGAAAACCTCGGAGTCTACACTTACCTGGCAACAATGAGAAGGTGTCTCTCTTTTCCCCACAGGCATGCTATCAGAGGAGGCTTTGTCTATGAACCTTAAGATATAATAAGGTCCAGATAATTATAATATAATCCCCTAAATGTCTAGTTTTCAATAAATAACTCATACAAACAACCAGAAAAAAAATATTGAATTTCATCAAAATTAAAAATTATGCATCATCTCAAGAGGAGGAAAAGACAAGCAACAAACTGAAAATATTTACAAACCACGTATCTTACAAAATATCTATAGAGTACGTAAATAACTTTCAAGATTCAACATTAAACACCAAACCATATAATTGCAAAATGGGAAAAATATAAAGAGACCCTTCACCAAAGAAGACACATAGATGGTAAATTCCCATATGAAAAGATGTTCATGACTAGCTATTAGGGAAATGCAAATGAAGACCACAATGAGATATCACTATACATCTGTTAGAAAAGTGAAAACAAACACGTGGTGATACTAAGTGCTGCCATGAATGTGGAGAAACTGTATACACATGCATTGCTGATGAGAATAAGACAATTTAGCCACTCTAGAAAATAGTTTGGTAGTTTCCTTAAAAACTAAACATAAACTTACCTTGCAACCCAGAAATTTCAGTTCTCAGCATTTATCCCTCCAGGATAAAAACTTAGGTCCACACAAAAACCCATGCATGAATTGCTTGTGGCAACTTTATTTGCAATAAACCCCAAACTGGAAACAACCAAAATGTTCCTCATAGGTAAATGGTTACATAAAATGAGACAGAAACAGACATACCCTGAAATGTTTACTCGGGATATATAATACTCAGCAATATAAAGGAATGAACTCTTGATAGATACACCAAATTGGATGGATCTTATATTAGTTTGCTAGGGCTGCCATGACAAAATACCAATCTGTGTGACTTAAACAACAGAAATTTATTTTCTCCCAGTTTGGGAGGCTAGAAGTCCAAGACCAAGGTGTGGGCAGGTTTGGATTGTTTCACAGCCTCTCTCCTTGGCTTGCTAATAGCTGCCCTTTCACTGTATCCTCACAAGATCTCTCCTGAGTGCCTGTCCATCCCTGGTATCTCTTTAGATGTCCAAAGTTCTTCTTTAATGATACTAGTCAGATTGGGTCAGTGCCCACCCTAATAGCCACATTTTAACTTAATCACTTCTTTAAAAGCCCTATCTCCAAATACAGTCACACTCTGAAGTACTGGGACTTAGGGCTTCAACATATGAGTTTTGAGGGAGCACAATTCAGCACATAAAAGATCTCACGGGTGGTAAGCCAAGTGAGTAAAACCAATTTTAAAGGTCACATAGTGTGTGAATCCATATAATATTCTGCAAATGACAAAATTATAGAGATAGAAAACAGAATAGTGTGTGCCAGTGATTGTGGATGGTGGATGCAGGTAGATATGACTATAAAGGATTAGAATAAGAGAGATCTTTCTGATGATAATTCTATATCTTGATTTTGATAGTAGATACACAAATCTACTGGAATAGAATGACATAAAACTAACATGCCTTGTACTGATACCAAATTCCTAGCTTTGATATTCTTTTATCAAATAATTGGTCTCAGTTATTGAATGATGCAAGCAATGGTGGAAACTGGCTTAAAAGTACACAGGACCTCTATACAACCTTTGTAACTTCCTGTATAATTATTTAAAACAAACAACAAAGAAACCTCGGTCGGGTGCAGTGGCTCACACCTATAATCCCAGCACTTTGGAAGGCTGAGGCAGGTGGATCACCTGAGGTCAGGAGTTCGAGACCAGCCTGCCCAACATGGCAAAACCCCGTCTCTACTGAAAATACAAAAGATTAGCCAGGCGTGGTGGTGGGTGCCTGTAATACCAGCAACTTGGGAGGCTGAGGCAGGAGAATTGCTTGAACCTAGGAGGTAGCAGTTGCAGTGAGTGGAGATCACGCCACTGCACTCCAGTCTGGGCAACAGAGCGAGACTCCATCTCAAAAAAGAAAAAAGAAAAAAAAAGAAACGTCAAGTCTAGTCTTCAACTATCAAAGGAAATCTTGAAGTTACTGCCTTTACAGATGTTACCGTAGTAACTTTGGTTTTGCAAGTGCAAAGAATTCTGGTATTTTGGTTTTTAAAAAGATCTCAATTTTAATTGAATAGAATTTGGAATGATATTAGTGACTATTAACACATGGATCTTTTTTCTTCATTTTTTGTTATTTTTTGAAAACTCCATACAGATATTTTTATTTCTAGCAGGCAGATATCAAAGCCCTCAGTGACATTACTTGACTTACTTCCTCCCTTAGCAAAGGTGGACATTTAGCACAAGGTGGACATTCAAACATTTTGTTTGTGCTAACAGAAGGTGATGAGCGCGCCCAAGGTTAGCTCTACCTTGTGTCTGCCATTTGGACAACACTTACGATATTTTGGCATTTATCTTTAGTAGTTTGGTCAATATTTTCAATTAACAAAATAAGAAAGTTTGGTGTTTAATATTTCTTAAAGAATACCACATATTATTCCACTGTTCAATCACCATTACCATCATCTTCACCAACATCGTTAAATAAAAAAATTAATGAAACAATGCTAATAATAAAAGTTCCCAATTTAGTCATAATTGTATAGTTATTATGGAGGTGGCATTGATATTTGGAATTACACATATTTTATAATCAGCAAATCCCAAGGGCTGAGTAAAGTATTATCTCATGTCTTCAGTGCAGTTCCTTCTGTGATGTTGTTTAAACACATAGTTTTGTTTAAGAAATGTTGCCAGATTGTCATTTTTATATAATAATTTTATTTATAAAAATAAATAATTTCATAACAAAGCAGCATCTCAATAAAAATTCCCTTTGTACAGATGAGTGCAACTGCACTCATCCTCTTAGTATATGTCTCTTTACAAAATCAGAATAGGATGCAACTTTGCAGGAAATAAGATTAGAAAATAACTTTGGGACTCTTATGGGATTTTGATTTATGAGTTTTTTATTCTGATTATTCTGATTTGACTCCGATTTATGAGTTTTTTATTCTGATTTATGAGTTTATTTTATTCTATTAGGTACGTAGTGTACTAAGTCTCTAACAGCTGTTTAATATCACTCCTGCAACAGTTGAATTTATTGAAAAAATTGATATGTTAGATCATACTTTTCTTCTAAATACTTCAATTTCTTCTAGCAAAACTCAGATTAAAATTTATTGTGCCCTATATTATTTAGGGGCAAATTAAAGAACTGGATTTATTTTATTTTGGCTTTTGCATATAAATATAAATTTGCTGCTATATATATGGCTATATTTCAAATTTTACTGATTTAATATCTCACAAAATTCAATCTTCTGTAGGTGGAAAGCTGTTGATAGCTTTGGTAGAAGTAATCTGACTTACAGCTTTGCCTTATAAAAGCTAAGAGGGAGGGAGTTAGCATTCAGAATTTCTAAGTGATGATATTACCATATATGTCTTACATGTAAACTCAGCTTCTTCTAACCTGAATTTCTGGTTAACATTACGATTTTCTCTGTATCTTGGTGCTTTAGAAACAGGCAGGCTGGAACCAATTACGGAAGATAATTTAAACCATATTGAAAATACAAATGAAGTGCTTCCAACTCTCAAATCCTTTCAGGAATGTTATCTGATCACAGTACATTTACGTTAGATGAATAAGCTTCAAAAATTGGTAATTTTGGATTTTTTTCCTTTTTTTTCTTACAAAAGCAGAAGCATCAACTATCTTATTATCATCCCCATACTATCTTTTAAACAGGATCTATTATGGAGAATCTGATGAATGCAGGGGAGAAAAGCTCTGTAAATTTTGCACTACCCTTTTTTTTTTTTTTTTCAGCAAAAAGCAGGAATGACAAGCCTGCAATTGTAAAAGAAAGTAATAAAAACTCAAGCTCTAAAATTCCTGGAGCATGTCTGCATGGAAGTCAGGGCCATGTCCTCCTTGTGTGCCACATACTTCTATCTGCCGGTGATTTGAGACAACACAGTGTGTTGTCTCCCTTGGAGAACAAAATAAAAAGTGTTTGTCAAAATAGCTTCAGCCAGGGCGGCCGAAGAATTAAAGAAAAGCAAGAATCGGTAGTGTTTTCTTAAAAACTCTAAAATCTTAATTGTCTCTCTTCTAGCAAAGGAAAGTTTGAAACTTTGACAAGCAACACACAAAAAATCAATTTTCCCATGTTTTAAGGTATAGCTAGTTTTAACTCTCTTCTAAAAACAATTGTTTTGGAATGATAGAATTGTATAATTGAACCCCAGTAATTTTAAGGATACTGTTAGCATGTTAAAATGTCAATAGAGTAATTTATACATCTGTTCTATTTCCCCTAAACAATGTAACCAAGATGGTACAAAAATTTCAAAAACTAAGAAGGAAAAATATGAAAGCCAAGAGCTTTAGTAACTAGAAGATCAATGTTCAATTTATAATCACACAATAAAAGTCACCTTACTTAGAACAGAAACCTTCCCAGGAAAGTGTAATACATGTTTTGTGTAGCTGTCACGCTTATTTTACTTGTACAGTCTTGAATAATGCATGAACTACATATAACTCGATACATAACCCTAGGAAAAAATGTACGATAATGAGTAAGTTTCTGATTTCCATGATTTTTCTTTCGTGTTCATTGACTTGACAGTCAAAATCAGTCACTTAAAGGGTGAATGGTATTTTGCCTTGACAGGAACTGCACTTCAGTATAGCAGACTGTTTAATATAACTGTGGTATAGTCTGCATGGTATATTGTGCAGTTAGGGTATTTTATGTACTAATATACAGAAATTCAGAATATATTGTTTAATGAGAAAAACACGTTGCAAAACACTGTATATGTAAAAAAGGAACAATTAAGAATCTATATTTTTATTTGCTTATAAATGGTATGAAGAAATATTAGAAGATATATAAGAAACAAATAAATTTATAAATAGTGTAAAATATATAGAGGTGACTGGAACATAGGGGATTGAGTTGAGACTTATCAAAGTATGACTTTGTTTATAGTTCTGATTTTTAAAACATGTAAAAGTATTACTGACATAAAAATTAAAGTATATTTAGAAATAGTTATTAGTTATTTAAAGTTCCCTTTTGTCATCATTAATGCCCATCATGCTTGATAGATATATCAACAAGAATTTAAGATTTTAAAAATTCACTAATTATGTCTCTAAAATTTGTCATAAAGTTTTTCTTTGCTTTTACCACTAACACTGGGTTGATATGCCTAAATAGAAAGAATATATATATATTCACATTCTGTATATATACAGTTATATATAACATTTATGTCAATACTTAGACATCATTCATATATACATGCATATTAGAGATAATATATTTTCAGGGTAAACCAGGGTTTACCAACTTTGTGCTATTTATTATGGTTGCAATCTTTTCACTTGCAGCCTAGGATGAGATTAAGTCAAGATTACTTTGAATTTCATTCAATCTAACAAATATTTTGGGGGCTCCCATAGGTACCAGTGAATAAAACCCATGGGTCTCCCTATCCTTGTGGATGTAACATTTGAAGTGGCTGGAAAGGACAGGGAGACAGGCTATAAACAAGAAATGTAATAAATTAGTAATTTTGCATTATTTTTATTAAGTCCTAAGAGAAAAATGAGAAAGTAGAGCCATGTAAGAGGGATCAGAGTACCAGGGAGGTTGAAAATTTAATTTTAAATAAAATAGTCAGGGTTTATCTAATAGAGAAGATAGCATTTGAATGAAGACTTGAAGAATGTGTGAGTGTTAGCCATGTGGACGTCTGGGGGAACGGTATTCTAGGAAGATGTAGTAGCTAAGGCAAAGGACCAAAGGTAGGGGCATGCCTTAGTTACTTAAGGAACAGCAAGGAGGCTATTGCAAAATAGGTACCAGGGAGAACAGAAGGGGTTAGGTCAGAGAAAATGGACTAGAACACATATATCATGTATACTTGGTTTTCATTCTTGGTGAAACTGGAAATCATTGTAGAGTTCTGAACAAATAAATGATATGATCTGACTTATGTTTAAAAAGAATAGGTTGTTGGGGGCCAAGGTAGAAATGAGAAGAACATTCATGAACGTTATTGCAGTAATACAGGCAAGAGAGATAGTGGCTTGGGCCAAAGTGATAGGGGGTAGGTTGTGGGAAGTGTTCAGATTCTGGATATATTTTGAAGGTACAGCCAAAATGATTTGATGACAGAGTGGCTGTAGGCTATGAGAGAAAAAGAAGTCAAGCATAATTTCATGTCTTTGGTCTCAGGCACTGAATGAAGTTGTTGAGACCATCCTTATAAACTTCATACAATTTATCAAGAAGAAGGGAGTGGGAGAAATGAAAATAAACCAAGCCTGAAGCACATGCAGCAGTAATCATGGGGTCAGCTTGCTCTCTGACCTGCTTACTCATAGTTGTTTGGCACCTATTGCTCCAGAATCATGTAGACCCAGTTAAAAGATGATAGTTCCCTGGCCGGGCGCGGTGGCTCACACCTGTAATCCTAGCACTTTGGGAGGCCCTGGTGGGTGGATGACGAGGTCAGGAGTTCGAGACCAGCCTGCCCAACATAGTGAAACCCCACTTCTACTAAAAATACAAAAATTAGCTGGGCATGGTGGTGTGTGCCTGCAATCCCAGCTACTCAGGAGGCTGAGGCAAGAGAATCACTTGAACCCAGGAGGCAGAGGTTGCAGTGAGCTGAGATCGCACCACTGCACTCCAGCCTGGGAAACCCATGAAAAGCTGAATGCAGTTTCCTCATCCTGATGATATCTTCCCTACCCTGACTAATCAATGACCCCAATTTTCCAGCTGTCACCCTGCATCATCCCCTTAAAATCCCTATCCCAGAACTCTTTAGGGAGATAGATTTGAGAATCCCTCCCATCTCCTTGCTCAGCTGTCCTGTGATCATTAAACTCTTTCTCTACTTCAAACCCTGCTGCCTTGGTATGCTGGTATGTTACTGCACAGCAGGCATATGAACCTGGTGGTCCTGTAACATTGCCTTCAACCAGGACTGGAAAGTATTATACACGATAGTCATTGGCAAGCATCAATAGGACCACAAAGGAAGAAAAAACCTGGAGTGAACTAGGTAAGACTTTCTAGAAAAGAAATAGTAGGATACAGATCAGAGTAAATTGATTCTCCAACTGTCTTGTGCAATACTATAAGCTATAAGTGACAATCTTGTTGCTTCCTTGCCACTCACCAAATCTCTTGTGAGACAATGAATTCTGCGGCTGTTTACCTTGAAGACTGCGGATTTTAAGCACAGCTTTGTCCCAACCAGGAGTCAGGACTGTAGCACTATTCCACCAATCTAAAATTACATTAATAAATTCCAAGTATACCTGACTATAATGTAAGCTCATAATGCAGCTAATCCTCCAGTGTTGATAATAAAGATGATAATAAAAGGTAATGAATGGCTCAAAAGTCTTGTATGCTGACTTTGTAGTACCATGTATAATTTTGTTAAGCAAATTTGCTTCCCTAGCTATTTTTAAAAATTAATGTTTAAATTAACCAATGTTTGGGATGAAAACTGAATTAACTGAACTAAATTAAATTCTGCTATTAGGTCTATAATTGTAAAACTTGAGAATAAAATATTTTGAATGCCAAAAGTATTAAAGTACAAAAGACAGAGAAAATCTTCTTATGGAAGAAATAATCCAGAAACAAGCTATTTATTATCTTTTTCTTATTTTGGTAAAATACGTGTCTTAGTTGAGAATCTGTGATCAGTATACAAGTATAAGAATGATGACACAATTTTAATTAAGCATGGCGATATAATAAAGAAATGTCAAGAAAACATTTCAAATTTGTTTCATTAAAAATAGTTTATTGATTTTTTCAGAAAGAGAAAAAAAACTATCACATCCAAAAGAGTGCCGTCTGGGTGTCTCCTGTGGTGTACTAGTGTTCACAACTAATTGTATGACATTGTCCCATTGGGATGGGTTAAGAATATGCTTTATCAACAAAAGGAAAACTCATAAGACCAGGATCAGCATAAGAGATGTGAAGGCACAGGTTCCCATCTTCTTTCATTACTCCACAGAGACCTACGTGAGAGCCAGGCCACTGCTGGGTCCCATTTCATCTTGAGGGACCCCTCCCCTCTGTGGGTTTTCATCTATAAGAAACATCCACAGGAAAGCACCCTTGTCAATGAGAGAATTTATAACCTGTTTGTTGCCAGGCTGTTTTGATTTGGAGAGCTAGCTTTTCAACTGAGCTGTCTAGCTCCCCTGCTCCTGGAGATACTGAGGATATCTCTCCATGGGTCCCTAGTCTTTTATACTACTTACAGCTTCTCTTGGTTCAGGCTACTCAGAGTAAGCTCCTTACATCACTTCTAGACAACTCTGCCTGTTGCACCACAGATATTTCTCAGGTATGTCTATATGTGGGTTAAATAAAATATTTTGTATTACAAAATATAGGACATTTTAATAAACTTCTGTGATGGAAGATATGGAAATAGTTTCAGGCTGATAATATAACTAATTTTGTTCATGACTGAGTTTATGACATTTCATATAAGCTTCTGAGGAAAATAAGCTTCTGAGTGTAGGAGCATTTTCTGTTATCAAATTTTTTAAATGATACTGTTCTTTGCAGCAATTGTAGATAGCTTTGCAACTGCACTTGGTTTAGAAGACTCCATAATGTCCCCCGTGTCTCTGAAAACCTTTTAACTCTTGTCAATATAAAAATCAGTCATAAATAATGAAAATAGAACATTTGTCCCCATGAGCTAACTAAAAGAATAAAAACTGGGCCCCATTACAACTTTTTAAATAGATGAAGTATTTTAAGCCAGTTTTTCCCATTATTTGTTTCTAAAGCACAATAAATTGTTTCCACCTCAGAGACTTTGCACAAGCTATCCTGGATTTCCATGGGACATGGCTACTGAGGGCTATTGAGGATTCTCAAGGGCTACTGAGGATTCTAGTTATCTACTGCCTGGGGGAGGAATGAGACTCGTCACTGAACAGAGGGGCTAGGTTGTCAATAAATATTGTTCTAGGGAAGAGGTACTAGTAATATATCAAATGGAACATTCCAAACATGAATTCCAAATATTAACATTCCAAATTTCAGGACATCTTGAGATAGTATACTTGAGGCAGCTTCCCCTCATCATCAACCAGCTAACTTCTCTTCTTTCAGGTTCAAGGAAACATTGTCAGGCAGACTATCCGTGACTACCCTATCAACACAATACCACAGATCAGAGTACTACTTATTTTCTTCATATCACTTAAACACAATCATTGTTTGAGTACTTTCTGTAGATAAAAACCTGTTTTCCTAGCTGAATTTTAACTAAACTTCATTCATAGATGTTGTTATTAAAGTCCTTTTGGTATCTTTACCTTGTGGTGATAGTTGAATTGTTAGGGATACATGGAGATTCCAGTGTAACAAAAATGTCTTGCATTGCTTCTGACATAATACAAAGTAAAATATTTTAAAGTGCTACTCAAGAAGAATGCTCAGAAGGAAATATTGCAATAACTTGGATGGAGAAGAAAATAGACGAGGCCAGAAAATAAAACAACTTTTTTTTTCAGTGAACCTATTAACAATCTACTAGAGAAGTGTTTATCAGATTTTAATTTGTGGACCACTATTAGATGATAGCTCCTTCTCCACATTATCTACCTGGCAGACTTTCCTTCAGGATGAAGTTCATGCAGCACCTTCTCCTGGGAAACTCCTCCCAGCACCTTCTCCCAGTACGTGTGCAGAAGGGAAAAGACAAAATTTAACTCTTAAAAGCTGCCATAGAGGAAAAACTATAAGAAAGAAATGGCAGACTTAAAGCTGACTTTCCAACATTATGGAAGACAGGATACAGTGGAACAGCATCCTCTGAGTTGAGAGAAAATAATTGGCAACCTAAAATAGATTGCTCAGAAAAAATGAATCTTTTAATAATTGGAATAATATTTTCTATTGTTTAGATAAGCTATCATGGAGAAAGTTTACCTTCAACAGATGTATGCATTTACCTTGCATCTATACATTTACCATCATTCGGGAAACTTTTTTTTTGTCTTTTTTTCCAAGTTAAAGAAGACAAAATATTTATTCCAGGCTATCCAGGTCAACTCCTAAAAGCAACAGCAGAAATACAAATGTAATTTTAATAGTTGTTACCATTTACAGTATCAATAGACTTCTTGTAATATGTAAATATATGTATTCATATATTATAAGAAGCATTAATAAAAATTGCTTTTGAAGCACAATTATTGTTTATTTAAATATTTGCCCAATAGCTTTCATTCAAACATTTGAAAAATTTTATTATAAATGGCCAAATTTAAATATTGATTGAATTAGTATTATAAGCCAATTTGCATTATGACAAAACTAGCCTATGTTTTTCTGGAATTCTGTGAGGTACAGGCTATTGTGTTAAACAAGGAGCAAAGAATGAAAGCTGGACAAGTAAGAGATCTGGGCCATGATGCAAGTTGTCAGTAGTGCCAAAGGACAAATTAGCTATCTTCTAATAAAAATTTTATATTTGGGGATTTATTGAACTGACAGTCTGAAGTACCTACTCCATGCTTCAGCACAAGTTGCTTTGAAAAGTGAAAGATTTCAAGTGGCCACTGCAGCTGCTCTATCTCACTTTTCATGGTGGGACATGGCTACTGAGGGTTACTGAGGATTCTGAGTTATCCACTACCTAGGGGAGGATTGAGACTCATCACTGAACAGAAGGGCTAGGTTGTTAATAAATATTTTTCTAGGGAAGAGGTACTAGTAATATACCAAATGAACATTCCAAACATGAATTCCAAATATTAATATTCCAAATTTAAGGACATCTTGAGATAGTATACTCCATTGTACAACTGCACACAATTTTTATATATATACAATTTCAAGAAGTTTGGGGGTATAAGTAGTTTTTGTTACACGGATGAATTTTATAGTAGTGAAGCCTGAGATTTTAGTGCACCCATCAGCTGAGTAGTGTACATTGTACCCAATATGTAGGTTTTTTTTTAATCCCTCACCTCCCATCCTCCCCTTTTCTGAATCTCCAATATCTGTATATCATTTTGTATGCTTTTGAGTAACCATAGCTTAGCTCCCACTCAGAAATGAAAACATAGAGTATTTGGTTTTCAATTCCTGAGTAACATCATTTAGAATAATGGCCTCCAGCTCCGAACAAGTTGCTGCAAAAGCCGTTATTTCATTTTTTCTTATGGCTGCGTAGCCTTCCGAAATGCACCACATTTTCTTTATCCACTCATTGGTTGATGGGCACTTAGGTGAGTCCCCTATGTTTGCACTGTGAATTTTGCTGTGACAAACATATGTATGCAGATGTCTTTTTGATATAATGACTTATTTTCCTTTGGGCAGATATCCAGTAGTAGGTTTGGCTGGATCAGATGGTAGGTCTACTTTTAGTTCTTTGAGAAATCTCCATACTGTTTTCCACAGAGGTTGTACTAGTTTACATTCCCACTAGCAGTGTAAAAGTGTTCCCTTTTCACCACATCCATGCCAACATCTATTGATTTTTGATTTTTTTAATAATGGCCATTGTGGCTGGGGTAAGCTGATATCTCATTGTGGTTTTAATTTGTTTTTTCCTGATGATTAGCAATGTTGAGTAATGAGCGATATTGATTAGCATTTGTTCATATGTTTACTGGCCATTTTTATATCTTCTTTTGAGAAGTGTCTATTTATGGAATTTGCTCACTTTCGATGGGATGATTTTTTTTTCTTGCTGATTTGTTTGAGTTTCTTGTAGACTCTGAATATTAGTCCTTCTTCAGATGCATAGTTTACAAATACTTTCTTTCATTCTGTGGATTGTTTACTCTAATGATTTTTTTTTGCTATGCAGAAGCATTTTAGTTTAATTAGGTCCCATTTATTTATTTTTGTTTTCTTTGCATTTGCTTTTGGAGTCTTAGTCATAAATTCTTTGCCTAGGCCAATGTCCATAAGAGTTTTTCCTAAGTTTTTGTCTAGATTATTTATGGCCTCAAATTTAAGTCTTTAATCTGGAGTTGATTTTTATATATGATAAGAGAGAGATCAGTTTCACTCTCCTATATGTGGCTGTTTACCCAGCACCATTTATTGAATAAGGCGTCCTTTCCAAAATATTTTTTGTATGCTTTGTCGAAGATCAGTTGGTTGTAAATATTTGGCTTTATTTCTGGGTTCTGTATTCTGTTCCAGTGGTCTATGTATCTGTTTTTCTCCCAGGACCATGCTGTTTTGGTTAGTTATTTAATTGTAATATAATTTGAAGTTATGTAATGTGATGTCTCCAGGTCTGTTCTTTTTTGGTTAGAATTGCTTTAGCTAGTCAGGCTCTTTTTTGGATCCTTATGAATTTTAGGATTTTTTTCTAATACTGTGAAAAATGACATTGGTATTTTGATAGGAACTGCATTGAATCTGTAAATTACTTTGGGCAGTATGATCATTTTCATAATATTGGATTTTCCAATCCATGAGTATGGGATGTATTTCCATTATTTGATGTGATGTCATCTATGATTTTTTTTTTTTCTTAGCAGTGCTTTGTAGTTCTCTTTGTAGATATCTTTAACCTCCTTGGTTCTTGGTTAAGTATATTCCTAGGTTTGTTTATTTTGTTGTTGTTGTTGTTGTTGTGTTTTTTTTTGTTTTGCAGCTTTTGTAAAAGGGATTGAATTCTTGATTTGTTTCTCAGCTTGGTCATTGTAGGTATATAGCAGTACTACTGGCTTGTGTACATTGATTTTGCAACCTAAGATTTTACTGAATTCATTTATCAAATCTAGGAGTCTTTTAAAGGAGTCTTTAGAGTTTTCTAGGCATATTATTATATCAGTGGCAAACAGAAAGAGTATGACTCCTTCTTTTCCAATTTGAATGCCCGTTATTTCTTTCTCTTGCCTGATTGTTCTGGCTAGGACTTCCATTACTATGTTGAATAGAAGTGAAAGTGGGCATCCTTGTCTTGTTCTAGTTCTTAGCAGAAATGCTTTCAACTTTCCCCCATTCAGTATGATGTTACCTGTGGGCTTGTCATAAATGGCTTTTCTTATTTTAAGGTATGTTACTTCTATGCCTTGTTTGTTGAGAGTTTTTTATCATAAGGGATGCTAGATTTTATCAAACGCTTTTGCTGTATCTATTGAGATGATCATATGGATTTTGTTTTTAATTCTGTTTATGTGGCAAATCACATTTATTGCCTTGCATATGTTGAACCATCCCTGAATTCCTGGGATAAAATCTACTTCATCATGCTGAATTCTCTTTTTCATATGCTGTTGGATTCAGTTTGATAGTATTTTGTTGAAATTTTGCATCTATGTTCATCAGGGATATTGGCCTGTGGTTGTTTTTGTTGTTGTTATATCAAGAGTTAGAGAGGATTCCTCCTTTCTCAATCTTTTGGAAATGTTTCAGTAGGATTGGTACCAATTCTTTAAAAGTCTGGCAGAATTTTGCTATAAATTCATCTGGCCCTGAGCTTTTCTTTTTGCTCACAATTTTTGTTATTACTGATTCAATCTCATTACTTGTTATTGCTCTGTTCAGGGTTTCTATTTCTTGAGCTAGGAGGGATGTATGTTTCCAGAAATTTATCCATTTCCTCTAGATTTTCTAGTTCATGTGCATCTATGTGTCCATAGTAGTCCTATGAACTTTTGTATTTCTGTAGTGTCAGTTATAATGTATCCATTTCCATTTCTAGTTGAGTTTATTTGAATCTTCTCTCCTTTCTTGGTTAATCTAGCTAATGGTCTATTGACTTTGTTTATCTTCTTAAATAACCAACTTTTCATTTCATTGATCTTTTGTAATTACTTTGTTTCAATTTCACTTAGTTCTGCTCTGATCTTTGTTATTTTTTTCTTTTGCGAACTTTGGGTTTTGTTTGTTCTTGTTTTCTAGTTCCTTGAGTTGTAATGTCAGGTTATCTCCATTTGTGATCTTCCAGACTTTTTGATGTAGGCATTTAGTGCCATAAACCTTCCTCTTGCCATTGCTTTATCTCTATCTCAGAATATTTGATAACTTGTGTCACTATTATTCATTTTGAAAAATTTTAAATTTCCATCTTAATTTCATTGTTAACCCAAAAATCATCTAGAAGCAGATTCTTTTATTTCCATGTATTTGTACAATTTTGAGGGTTCCTTTTGGAGTTGATTAATTTTGAAGTTGACTAGTTTTATTCCTCTGCAGTCTGAGAAGATACTTGATATGATTTCAATTTTTTAAAATGTATTGAGACTGTTTTGCGGCCTATATATGATGTATCTTGAAGAATGTTCTGCGTACTAATGAGAAGAATGTACATTCTGCAGCTTTTGGGTAGAATGTTCTGTAAATCTCTGTTAGGTCCATTTGTTCTAGAGTGCAGTTTAAGTCCAATGTTTCTTTGTTGACTTTCTGCCTGGGGCTGTCAGTGGAGTGTTGAAGTTCCCCACTATTGTTTTGCTATCTGTTCTTTTAGGTATAGTAGTAATTGTTTTATGAATCTGGGAGCCCCAGAGTTAGGTGCATTTACACTAAGGATTATAAAATTTTCTTGTTGCATTGATTTTTTTATCATTGTATAATTATTTTTCTTTAAAACATGTATCTCTTTAGAAAATTTTTCATTTATATTCTGAATTATTTTTAAAATTTCTTTATGTTGGTTTTCACCTTTCTCTTGTATGTCCCTGAGAAATTTAATAATCAACATTTTCAATTTTTATCTGATATTTCAAAGATTTCATTTTGATTTAGATATATTGCTGGAGAGCTAGTTAGACCTTTGGATTTGTTATAGAATCCTGTTTTGTCATATTGCCAGAATTATTTTTCCAGTTCCTTCTCATTTGGATAAACTATTTCTTCTAATTATTTTTGAATTTATTTTCGTTTTCACTTTTTAAAAATTTATTTTATTTCCTTTGAGGATGCGACTTTACAATTATATTTTATTGTAACCTAATTGGGCTCTGGGTACTTTCAGGTCTGAAGACTCTGTATGAGTTCCTTGGTTGGAGACAGTCTTTGTAGGATGGCTTTCTCAGATGCTGGTTGTAGTAGCAATGTGCTCAGTGTGTGAGCAGGTTCACTATCTCCTCTGGGGTTGGAATGGCAGAGTTCTCTTGAAACATCTCATTCCCCAGTGATGTGCACTTATTTATTTCCCCAGTATTTTATTTATTGAGCTGAATAGTTCAGGCTTTAGGCCAATAGAGGATGTGCCCATGGATAAAAACTTGCTGTCACTAAAGCAGGTGAAAAATGCAATACCCAATGGTGATCATAGATCCCAGCCTTGACAGAGGCAGCAAGAGGACCTCTCAGTGAAAACCACCAAGGTCTTTTTAGGGTGAAGATAGGAAGCCATCTTAGCTCCCCTACCAGGCCAGAAGAAAGTAATCCATCTCCCATTCTGACTCCGTGTTCCAACTATTCAGATCAGACAGGCATCTCTTGCCATTGACAAGAGTACTGATTTTCCATGTAGAGAGTGTTTGTGACTCTACCTTTTGTTTAAGCCTGAACCTGGAGGGCACTTTTCCTTTGGGAATGCATTTAGTCTGAAGTGTTCCAGAGAGGCTATCTACAGATGCAATCATGCTGAGCTCCTGTGGGAGAAGCCCCAGTTGTGTTTGCAGTGGTGGGTGAGGGAGAGAAGAAGAGGCCCCCTTCTTCAAGACTCTTCATAAGCACCAGGGCTGCCTCACTATTGGGGTAGACCTGCAGACTTGTCCCTACTCCAGTGGGGCTCCAGTGCTGGGTAGGTTTAAGGCCTCTCTCATGGCCTGGATTGCTAGGTTCCCTGGTAGCAGTGTATATTCTGCAGACAATTTATCTCTCCTCACACTCTGTCTTGCTCATGGTATAGGCTGTAGCCCACCGCTTCTTCCATAGGGTCTGTGGTTTCTTTCAGTAATCCTGTTACATTCATGTGTTGCTTCTTGGAATAAAGTTCACAGCATGAATCTCTACACACTATTTTGTCTTTCCAAGTGGGAGAGTCATGCTAACAATGCCTCCGATTGGTCATCTTGTTTGACTGTCTCATTCAAGAAACTTCTAACAGACGAATTTCAGGCTGAAGGAGGGAGACCCCGGAAGGAAGATCTGAGATGGAAGGAAGAATTATAAACACTGAAATTGCTCAATGAATAAGTTAATAAAGCAAAACCTTTATAAAATGATACAAGTAGTAATGGCTAAGCTGTAGAGTTTTTAAAAAGCAGAAGTAAAAATATTGAGCAAAAATAATTTGAAGACATCATTCATCTGAAAGAATGGCAGACGGACCTGGCAAAGATTCCTAGGAGCTGGCAAGCTTGCCTGAGTCCACCGTCTCTGCAGTCTTGTGAGTTCCTCAGGCTGATATGACAAGGGTTCTATAGGCTGTAACAGAAAGCTTTTATGATTGGTGAATGTACTTCCCAAAATACTCACTCTACTTTTGGTATCCATAAAGCTAAGTAAGCCATTTTTTTTTTCTTTTCAGTGTCACCAACATGATATTGTTATTATTTTTTAAATAACGAGACTAATGATTATCTTACTATTACTAATACATTCTAGTATTGTCTAGCTTTTTAAAAATTTAGAATATTTTACTTTACCATTAGAGAAAAAAACACATTTTTTCCCTTTTCTCAATGAATTTTTTTTTCTCTAATGGTAAAGTAAAATATTCTAAATTCTTAGAATATTTTAATGGTCATTATTTAAATTCTCAGGCTTGCGTTTTCTCATTTTGTGAAGTGTGAACCATGATATATATTGAAGATAAAATAAATGAGTTAATATTATTTAAAAGGTGCCTGGCCCACAGCAAGCCTTATAAATATCAGCTACTATTATTTGATTTTTCTTTGGTTAAAAATGTTTCATTTTATTTATCCTTTAAACCTACTGCCCCCACTCTAAGTATTTGTCACATAAAGAAACCTTATTTTTCTTGCACACAATTTTTAAAAATAATCTTAAAATTATTGCTTGTATTATTTTTAATCAACAGAACAATACATTTATCATAGTTTGATGAAATGTAGTTTATCATTTAATTTGTTTCTGTCAAAACATACCCATGGTAACAAAAACTTTTTTTCTTATTTATTACATAGTCTTTTCACGTTTCAATCAGTTTACTGTGGCCTTCCCTAGAGAGAATGTTTCAATTAATGGCTTTAGAGGAGTTGTTTCCAACTATTGATTAGCAGTCAAACTTGTCTCAGCAATTTTTAGAATACCAGACTAGGTCTGGGATGCGATTGACTCAGAATCTGAAAAGTGAAGTCTTTCTTTTATGGTAATCATGCTTGACAGCAGCTTTCTTTTAGGAGAAACTAAAATTGTGTGATTTTAGAGATGATACAATTATTTTTTTCTTTCTACTAAATGATCAGAACCCTAAAGTAGAGTGTGATAGTTCAAATTTTTCCATTACTTTTCCCTCAAGCTACCAGACGTATATCTGATTTACAACTTTATGCAGTGATTTTCAGAAAAATTTATTGTGTTTTCTTCGAGGATTTAAAGCTATAGGCAGCTTTAGTATCATCCATGCCAAACACTCATTCTCTTGTACAGAGAGGCTGCAACTTGCCCATGCTGATGAGCCCAGAGATGAACCCAGAAGCTCCACGTCCACAATCCATGCTGGAAGCTCCTTCCTTAGGGTTGCGTTACCCTGAGTCAGCAACAGGAAGCCAGAGAGCAGTAATAGTAATGATGTTAACTTAAATCCTGCTTAACATGTGCCAGGCATAGTTCTAAGCCCTAAACTCATTTAATCTTTACAATAACTATGAGGTTAGTACTATTGTTATCCTCATTGTAATACTGAGGTAAAGAGAGTTTAAATACTTTGTTTGCCCAAGGCCCCACAGCTAGGAAATGGTGGAGCAGGGATTCCAACCCAGGCAATTTGTCTCTAGAGTCCATGCCCTATCACATTTATAATAGAATCTAAAATTCTTGATAATCCTCAGAAGGTCACATTCACTCCTATCACTCACCATTATCATTCACCATCATCAAGATGTACTGGCCATTTTACTTCTCTAGGTTTGCTAAATGGCTCAGGGTCATTTCACTTATTGCTTCCTCCTCCTGGAAGGCTGGGATACTCCCTTTTTTATTCCTCAAATTAAACATATACTGGGAAAAAAGGAGAGAGAAAAGCATAACCCAAGTGTAGTTATTTCTGTATTTGTTGCTGAAAGAGAACTTCTGAGTCCTGTTTCTTTTGTAGACATGGAAACTGAAGCCCACACAAATAAAGGTCATTCAGTTAGTGTGAAAAAACAGACAATAGTCTTATCTTTTGATTTTCAGATTAGTGCTCCTTTTGCCTGCATTCTAAACATGTCAAATTGTTTCTTGAATATAAGGAAAAATTTATTGGACAACATTTATAGTTTTCATTACGCTTTGGCCTTCAGATATGCAGAACTCTTTACTTATTATCTTCCCCCCTTTTCCTCCTGGCTATTCTCCTCCAGTTTTTTCTCCTCTTTTTCTCCTCCTTCTCCTTTCCCTCTTATTTTTTTTCCCAAGGCTGCATTGCACACGGAATAATTGGAATTCTCATGCATTGCTGGTGAGAATGTGAAATGCAGGTGGAGCTACTTTGGAAAATAATTTGACAGTTCCATGAAAAGTTTAACAAACATTTACTGTGACTTAGATCTTCTACTCCTGGCTACTTATGCAGGAAAATTAAAAGCCCATGTCCGTACCCATTTTCTATAAGAACATCCATGACGTCTTTATTGGTAATAGCTAAAAACTGGAAACAACCCAAAAGTCCACTAATATGTGAATAAGTGGACAAATAGATCCATGCAATGAATTATTACTCAGTAATAAAAGGGAGCAAACTGTTAGTACACAATAGTTACACAAAAATGTAGATGCATTTCAGAATAATGGTTAAACGAACAAAGCTAGATGCAAAAAAGTACATAGTTTAGGATTCCATTTATATAAAATGCTAGACAACGCAAATGCATCTATAACTAATTTATAGTGGTAGAAAGCAAATCAATGTGTGCATGGGGGTAAGAATTGGGCAGAGACAGGCAAAAGTAATATAAAAATCTTGAAACTCTTTGGATGGTGAGTTTTTAAAAATTATTTTGCTTATAATAATTGTTTTGATGGTGTACATATATGCCAAAACTTATTAAATTGTGTAATTAGAATATGAGCAGTTTATTGTATAGCAATTATATCTCAACAAAACTGTCTTTTTAGAAAACATGTAGAAAAAGTAAAAGTTTATTCCACCTGCCTGCCTTAGCTATTCTTTTATGTGTTAAAGTAATTTTTATCTAAAAAATTTAATACTTGATTAAAGATTCCTTTCTCAAAGTGCCAGGGGGAAATGTAATCACCAGAGGAAAATGATCAGCAAATTAACCCTTTTATTATTTCAACATAGTTTTTATTGTGGTAGACTTGACTACATGGGAAACTCCTGTGATTTATATTAGAATCAGTCTCAATCAGAAAGCCAAAATTCTAAAATACCTACTTTTTTCACTTCACCTCCCTTTATTCAAAATTGACTATGAAATGCAAAGAAAGGCCATACTAGAGCCTTCTGGACAGGAAAAATGAGAAGAGAGAAAAATCTAGTGTAGAGTCTGGCTATCCACTTTTCCAAGGTCTTTAGAGGATGAGAAGATCAGGGTAATGAGCTTCCAAGTAGGAGCTTCCCCTCAATCCACCTGTGCTACCACAAAAAAGAGATTATTTGAAGACAGTGCAGAAAACAAAAGCAGGAGAAGCTTCAGATCTCTCCTAAGTACCAGTGACTTCTGGCTCTGTCCCACCTCTATAGGTTTTGTTGTTGGTGTTGATTGGTTGGCTTTTTGTTTTACATAAGATATATGTAAAAAGGGAAATTTCCTCATTTGTTATGCATATTAAAGTCTCCACTCCTGGAAATGTGTTCCAATAAGCGGTACCCACATTTAAAGGATCTATATAGAGAATGCCTCTTCCTTGAGTTGGACATATATGTTGGGTGGGGGGTTCTTGGAGAAAACGAACTTCTGTGCATCATTTGTAAAAGTTAATTTAGCAAGAGCAAATTATAACAGTGCTTATTTTAGTAGGGTATAGCACACCCCAGTGAAACACAGGTTATCAGCACTAACACTGTGAGTTTGTGGTCTTTATTTAACGGTAATTAGTTCCATGATAATTTTTTTTCTGTTTCAATAATAGTATTATTTTAACTTGAAAAAGGTAAAAAGCTGCTTTAATGAAATTTTTAAAGAGTGGCTCAGTCCCACTTGATGTGATTTGTGATTTACCACATCTATTACTCAGGATCTAGCCCTTACATAAGCTTTTAGGGGGAATAGAAACATTTTCAACCAGTGTGTGAAAAGCAAGAGCCATGTGCTTAGACACAGGAACCAACAGAACTGTTCCAAGTGGTATTTGAGGCAAAGTAGATCACAAGGATGGTATTTTAAAACCCTAAGGGGGAGCTGCAAAATTTTCTATTATCATGTTGAAAGGTACTTCATGTTGCTGAAACAGATAAATTTTTTGCTATTTTCTTTCACCAAGTAAGTTTTAGTGGAATAACAAAATAGCTGTACAAATTTCAATATATTTTCAGTAAGTAAATATCAAGGGTTCATTTGGCATCTGCTGTGTGCAGGGCATTTAGCTAAGCATGAACCATACATAGAAAAGGATATATGTGTTATTCAAAGAGCTGATACTCCTCTTGAAAAATGTAAGACTGATATATTTGATGTAACTAAGGAATCATAAGGACAAGTATAATCAAGTGTGTAATGGTTTCCAAACTTCAGGGTGCTTATGAATAATCTAAGTTTCTTAGGCCCCAATACCAGATATTCTAATTCAATGAGCCTCTGACCCACATATGATCGTGATAATGTTTTGAAACCGTAATTTTGTACAATAAAATAAGTAAGATTGAGTGTCATAATTAACAATATGTTTTTAATATCTAAATAACAAACGAGGAGATATATAGAAGGTCAGTGAGGCATGGAATTGTAACTCAAGAAAGTAAATTAAAATATGCTTTGCTGAACTACTAGTTTCCATATTAATCTCTCACACACCCTTCAGCGAGGGACAATATTTAAGACCAAGCATGTTACAAATCCCTTCCCAGACATAGTCTCGCATATAATAATTGAGTAGGAGTGAGTCAGAATGTACTCTAAGCCTCATCAAAAAGTAGAATCGAACTTTACACTGCATTGGAAGAAATTTGAAAGTGAATAGGAATGTGTATATATATATATATATATGTATATATATGTTTGTTTTACATTGGACTGTAGGCATTCATATCCTAAAACTGGATGATAATTCAGAACTAGGAGGCTGTTTGATTGAGGGTCTATGGAGAATGTGAAAAAGCACCATTTTGAGTCTCCATGTCTAGTGAATTAGTGTTTTATATCAAACTGATATACTTATTCATAACTATACATTGTATAACTGTATATTGAGTAATATGAAAGGAATGTATGTGACCATTATAATAGCAAAAAAGTCCTCAACTTGTAAGACACAATGTAAAAAGAATAAAATATTCTATAACTTTTCTATCATTTTACTTTTACTTATGTGTATGTGCTTATGTGTATGCAATGAGAGTTAAATATCTGTCATTAAGAAAATAATGGCAAATTAGCAATACATTAAATTCAAAATTGAGCAAAGAAAACTTTACAAACACATCATTAAGAAAATAATGGCAAATTAGCAATATATTAAATTCAAAATTGAGCAAGGAAAACTTTACAAACACATAGGAAAATTTGATTGCATTTATTCAACAAATACCATATCCAATCAGAATATAAATTAGCTTCTAAAATTAATTATTTTCTGAGGTACCATATACATTTAAAATACCAAAATTATCAAAAGAGTTCATACAAATTATAGTACAAAGGTATTATGTTGGAAAATGATATTATTATGTACATGTATATTATATTAGAATAGTAACTTGTTCAGTAATGTTACTGAAGTAAGAAAAATAGATGTTCTGTATTGGTATGTACCAAGACATGTACACTTAGATAGGTATATACACAAGACATGTATATTAAGAATCTATGGACAATTGGGCTATTATTTCTGATAAAGAAAGATGGAATTTTTATAAAGCCATTTTGAAATGATAAGAATCTCATGGGCAGATCAGTTACTTTTTTTCATGCTGTCTCTTTAAGAAAATTTAAAAAATCGTGAAAGAAAGAGTTAAGAATTGAATGAAGAAAATGTATTTTCAAAAATAAAGAATGCAACTATTGCAGTTTACTACCAAGTCTTGAGTCAGATAGGGTATTTATGATGTTTATACTGAGTGAGAAACAAAAGTAATGATGATACTTACAATTGAGGATTATTTTTATTGCCATAAATTAACCAGTCCTATTGAATTATTACAAGATAAAGTTTTGTATCTTGCAAACAAATTCAAGTTTTAGGTGATTGCTGCAAAAATAAAACAAATTATTGCGTGCTTTCAAATCAACTGGTATGAATACATTTCTAGTTTAAAAATTAACATAATAGGCCAGGCAGGATGGCTCATGCCTGTAATCTCAGCACTTTGGGAGGCAAAGGTGGGCAAATCACCTGAGGTCAGGAGTTTGAGACCAGCCTAAGCAACATGGAGAAACCCGCCTCTACTAAAAATACAAAATTAGCCAGGCATGGTGGCACATGCTATAATCCCAGCTGCTTGGGAGGCTGACGCAGGAGAATTGTTTGAACCCGGGAAGCAGAGGTTGTGGTGAGCCGAGATGACACCGTTGCACTCCAGCCTGGGCAGCAAGAGTGAAATTCCATCTCAAAAAAAAAAAAAAGAAAAGAAAAGTTAACGTAATAACTTTGCCTTTTAACCATGATGAAATAACAAGGATCATAACCTCCTCCCACAAATAACTATAAAGTTGGAAAAAAACACATGAAATAATTATTTTTAGACATTGGAAACATGCAAAACAGGCACATGAGCCCTGTGACAAGGAGAACCAAGGGAATCCACAGTCACCCCCAGCTGTCTGGCTAGAGGCACATTCTAAATGACTCTGTAACCAAGGAAGTGTCAAGCGGTCTCACTGAACTGAGGACATGGATATTAGGGACCGGGAGAACTGAGGTGAGAGGAAATTGTGTAAAAGACAAAAACAAAACCAGCTTCAGAATTTGCCATTTGTGTCTTTGCTGAGAACTGCGCTACACTTCCATAGGGTGAGACTCCTTGAGGCAGGACTACAGAGTTTTAACTGAATAATTTTCTAAGCTCACATAAAGTAGGGAGATAGTCAAACCTTGGCCAGCATTGTGGAGAGGTCTCAGTCATCATCCAAAGCATTTAGTAATCTCAGAAGTGTCATACTTCAGTGGTGGATTAAAACATCTTTAGAATAAAAGACACTCCAGAATTATAGGGGAGAAAACCATACTGTTTAGTATCAAAAACATGAAGTAGCAAAATATACACAAAGCCTACACACTGAAAACTAAAAAACATTGCTAAGGAACATTTTTAACATTTAAACAAATGGAAAAGAATATTTTGTACATAGTTCAGAAGACTCAATAGTTTTTAAAGGGCATATTTCCCAAGATTGATCCATAAATTCAATGGAATCTCAGTGAAAATCTAGCAGGCTTTTTCATAGTAATTGACAAGTTTAGTCAAAAATGTACATGGAAATGCAAAAATTCTACAAGAATATTTCGAAAAAAGAACAGTTGGAGCACTTAAATGACCTGATTTCAATATTACCATAATGCTACAATATGAAGAAATTATGAGTATTGGCTTTAGACCATAGAGATGAGAATGGAACAGAATGGAGAGTCCAGATGTAGACCTAAATAATATGATCAATGATTTTTTGACAATGTACCTATACTTAATAGAATAATGGCCAGCAAAAGGAACCTATAAATGTTGCCTTATAAAAAAAAAGGTCTTCACCAAATTGATTACATTAAGGATATTGAGAGTAGAAGATTATCCTGGATTCTGAGTGGGCCCTAACTTAGCACTCACATCGGAAGAGGAGGCAATGTAACCACAGAGGCAGAGATTGGAGTGATGGAAATCACAAGTCAAAGAATGGCAGCCACCAGAAACTAGAAGAATGTTCTTCCTGAATCTTCTAGAGGGATCAGGCCCCATCAGCACCTTGATTTTGGACTGGAGATACTGAACTTTTAGCCTCCAGAACTGTGAAAGTATAATTTTTTATGCTTCTAAGCCACTGATTTTGTGATAATTTGTTATAATTTCTACCCATAGAAAACTAATACACTGCCTAAGCAATTAAAAGGGAAAAAGCACTTTGTAAATAAATGGTGCCTGAACGACAATTATTTATATCCTGGGAACTATAAATTTTCTATAGAATGCATGGCACAGCACAATGCATGCTTATTAAATTAAAGAGAAATCAATGAGTGAAGAAATTTACATTGCTATGTGACTTGTTAAATTAACTTTCAAATGAATAAATTGCTTGTACTTTATTTTTTTTCAGGTAACTTACATAACAAGACCTGTTGCTGAACTAGTTTTGTTTTTTTTTTTTTTTTTTCATTTCTTACCCTCCAGTTGTATTAAGAGTTTGGAGATTTTCTGGTTTTCCAAAATCAAGAGTTGAAGTTTATGAATTACAATTACTTCCTCTCATGTTTTATCTTTCTCAATAGAGTATAGATTATTAGTACCTGTCCATTTATCTACAAATATCCCTAAGAGATAATGTGTGACACAGCAGAGGTAGAAATAAAATTATTTTCCTTCACAAATTTTATCCCATGTTGTTATGACATTGTTATGATGCCAAAGTAACTGATGATTTAATTAAGGATCAAGCTCCTCTTTGCCCTGATAGGTTAGTCAAATTGGTTAAGTCTAGGATTCCCACAATAGCCCTCACTCTAAAAATTATCTATACTTGAGCAATAAAGTTCTTTTTCTAAGACAAAAAGATTTTTCACAAATATTCACCAAAATACTTGTTCATTAGCAATGATAAGTAATTATTGTCTGAAACCAGCACATCTTTTATGTATAAAATCGGAATAGAAATAGAAATAAAATGGTTAAAAGCAAGAGATATTTCTTAAGAGTTCATTAGAAGAAATAATTCAACGTTCTTAACTCTGCCCAGTGATAGATCATCTTAAATACTGAATAAAAGCAGAAAATGGCCTTTCCTCTGAAAATTTGTTAATTACTTATTAAAAAATCGCACCAAGGCTCCACATTCAAAACAGAGAAGTGATATCCTGAAGGGCTCTGAAAAAGGTATAAAGCTCTGTAGCTTTATGTGCAAAAAAAGAGAAAAACACCTCAGGACTAATAAGCGTCTGGAGGCAGCATTCAATAAAGTCTATTAGTAACCTAATCATTATTAGCAATGTAGCTGATGAGAACATGCTGACGTAAAATCTGAACTTCAAGAAGTTGCATTAAAATAAACTGACCTTTTTTATTATCTTACTGAAATTTTTTAAAAATTAGGACATATTTCTGTTCACAGGTCCTGATGAGCAATTTGAAATTGCTGTTATTCTTAGCCACAGATACAGTCAATTTTTGTTGCTCACAGTAGTTATATTCTACAAAGTTGGCAAGAAGAATGGATTATCCAATACTGAAATATTGCTCCTAGGGGAAATACAGGGTTAGGTTCCTTCAAACCTCTGGTCACATTTTTGTCAAATGATCAATAAATACCTTATTTTGTGTGTTCATTTGTTAAGACATCCTATCTGGTATATATTATTTGTTAACATTGAACTTATGGTTGACAACCCTATAACTTGTGCTCGAATAAAGCTTGTCTAACACACATTTTTCTTCTGTCAGGTGCAATCATAAGCTTCTTGCACCTGAGAACACGTGACAGCATTTCACGACTGTTCTCAGGGGCCATTTTAAACAGTAAAGTCACCAAAGAAAATCCCAGAAATTTTTTTTAGAAGTAGCGATAAATACACCACAGAAAGGACACTTGCTTATAGCATTAGAGCTGAAACAAGAGGGCAGAGCGTTGTCTTATCTGGCCTCAGCAGGAACGTGCACACATCAGACAACTCAAATCTTTTGTTGCTCTGTGCATGTCCATGACTAACCACAATAACACTGTGAGTGTTGGATTTGGGATTACAAATAAATTTTGACTATTAGGTGAATTCACAAATACATGAATAAGAGGCTTGACTCTGCTATAATATGAGAAGAGGCTGAGACAGATGGAAAAGCCAGTTGCAGACAAAGCAGCAAGTGGGAGTTATGAGCTGCTCTAAAATGCCACAGTGACGAGGAGGCTGTTTCACAGAGGCAGGACTGCTGAAGTATGGTTAAGTATTGAATGGCTGCCATCGCTGATCAATACACACACTATTTAAGAAGGTATGGGTGCCTCACTTTATTTTCTATTTCTATATTGAATAAAAAATTAGGATACCTTTTTCCCAGAAAAGTGATTTCATGAAGGAGATAAGACTACCTTCCGAAGATTTGTCCCAATTAATAGAACCCATCTTGATCTAACGTTTAAATACTGGGATTGCAGGCATAGTGTTTACAGGGAATTAATTTACAACTGTTGGACATGATTTGCGAATCTAATTTTAGTAGAGTGGTGTCAATATGTAGAGTGGTGTCAAAATGCTTGTCAGTATTAATCATATGTCAATATTAGGCTTAATAATAATTGATTTGGCTATGTTATACTCAATACCCTCCTCCACCAAAAAAAAAGTGCTCTCTGAAAACATGGGCTTAAATGCTAGTTTCTGAGATGTATGTTAATCCTTGTGCCCTGATATTGATATCAGAATCATAAAAATGATTTACTAATTGAAATGAATCACTTTTCTTAGGCAAAGAAGAATTCATTGTTTGCTTTTTAAAAAATCACCAATAGTCACACTTATTTGCTAGTAAAACTATACATTCCTAGTAAGAAAACAGAGAAAAGCTCCTTGACATTTTGGCCTTGGCAATGATTTTTTGGGTATGACACCAAAAGCAAGGCAGCAAAAGCAAAAATAAACAAGTGGGATTACGTTAAACTAAATAGCTTCTACACAGCAAAGGAAATAATAAATGAAAAGATGACCCTACAGAATGGGAGAAAATATTTGCAAACCACATATCTGAGACAGGATTACTATCCAAAACACATAAGGAACTCCTAAAACTCGAAATCAAAAAACAACCCAATTTAAAAATGGGCAAAGGATCTGGGTAGACAGTTTTCCAAAGACATACAAATGGCCAACATGTATATATAAAGGTGCTCACCATCACTAATCATCAGGGAAATGCAAATCAAAACCACAATGAGATATTACCTTACCCCTGATAAGATGCCTATTTTCATTTTTTAAAAGATGATGTATTGGCTAGAATATAGAGAAAAGGGAACCTTTGAATACTACTGGTGGGAGTGTAAATTGTAATAGCTTCTATGGAAAACAGTATGGAGGTTCCTCATAAAACTAAAAGTAGAACCACCATATTCTACTTCTGTGTATTTATTTAAAATTTAAGTCAAAATGGATTATAGTCCTAAATGAAAATTCCGAAAACTACAAAATGCCTACTAGGAAACATAGAAGACAAGGCTATTTTAGTGACGTTGGGTTTTGTTGATGTGTTTTTAGGTATAACATCAAAATCACAACCTATGAAAGAAAAAAAAGTGACAAGATGGACTTAATTGAAATTTAAAAGTTCTGCTTTGTGAAAGACACTGTTAAGAGAAAGAAAAGACAAGCCATTGTGTGGCAGAAATATTTAAATACACATTAGATAAAGAGTTGTAGTCAAAACATACAAAAACACTCTTCAAACTCAACAATAAGAAAACAACCAACCTAATTTAACAGTGTCAAAATGATCTTTACAGAACCTCACCAAAGAAGATATAGAGAAGGCAAGTTTTCATATGAAAATATGATTATCATCATATGTTATTAAGAAATTGCAAAATAAAACAAGATACCACTACATAACCGTTAGAATGGCCAAAATCCAAAACAAAACATAAAAAGGCAATACCAACTGCTGGTAAGAATGGATAAGAATAGGAGCTCTCATTCGCTGCTGATGAGAATGCAAAATATCTACTTTGGAAATCAGTTTGGCAGTTTTTTATAAAACTTAATATATTCTCACTGAATAGCAATCACGCTCCTAGGCATTTACCCAATTGAGTTAAAAATTGATTTCACAATACATTCTCATGCTATTTTTAAATTTTAAGTAAGTTTTGTTAGTAATTAGAATTCCAAAGCATTTAGTCTACTCCTTATTCAATTATTTTAAGATATACTATATTCAAATACTACATTTATATCTTTTCCTGTCTACCATTGACTGTTGTTGCACATATGGTATGTCAATGTTTTAGAGGGTTTTTTTAAATTAAATTGCAATTATGGGTTGGCATTAGTTACATGATCCTGACAACAGTTTTTAAACCCTTCTTCTTCCTTTCATACTTTGCATTGACTATACTCAAATTTCTCATGTAAAACCAGGTAAGAACAAGGCTAGCCGGCCATGGTGTAGGCAGCTAGTGAAGCATGGTTGATGTAGATAGCTGCCCTTGTCTATTTCCTTGTTGTCATTATTACCAATTATTTTAATTTTATGTGACTCCAAAATCTTATAAAGGTGAAAAGTTGCAATTTACCTTAGTATCAGATCCACTAGGAAGTCTATGACTGGCTACTATGGGAGAGGAAGGGTAATATAATAAACGCAAAGTGGTAGTGAATTGGGTGAGGCAGTTATCTTTGAAACATCATGAAAAACATACAGAAACTGAGAGCCCAGAGCCAACTCAGTTACAGTGCGAAGAGTGCAATTGCAACATTTTCTATCGCTTACTACATCAGCAGGTCCTTTACTGATTGGTAGGTGCCTTGCCCTCCTGAAATATCCTAGTTTTCACAGGAAAATATTAATATAAATATAATGGAACTTTTTTGCGAAAAAATGTGTTGGGAGAAAATAATACATCTTAATCTACTGCAAGATATTTATTATGAAGAACAAAGAACAAATAGAAGGAATTTTTGACAGTAAATATGTGTTCAAACGTAAGTGTATTGAAAAAGCAGCAAAGAAAACTGTAACTTTGTTTTGATAAGCACTATTTGGATAATATTAAACCAGGAATCCCAAGTAGTGATCATTTAGTCATTATTATTGTATAAAAGAATAAGGCAAGTAGTATACCTCAAGGCCTTGATGTGCATCCTGATCCTTGAGTACTCGATACCTCCCAAAACGAAAGTTACAGTGAAAAACTGTTACCTTTCTTCAGTGCACTTTTTGTTTTACAGTTCCAAAGCAGCGTTGTTGTTGTTGTTTTTGTTGTTGTTTCTATTGGGAAAAAAAGGAGAAGAAAAAAAGGAAAGGAAATTGGATTAATTCCTACAGTATTAAAAAAAGCTTTATACACTGTAATACAGTGGACTCAAATTCAAAATGTTTTCTCTATGTTTTAAATAACTCAGTAGCCCAAATCTTTTTATTCATTCTCTCAATATTTAAAGCTAAAACATTAGTATACATTGTCACTGCCTTTAATGATATCAAGTATGCCTTATAAAATAGAGAATAAATTCCAAATTCTTTGACTTGGCACTCTAAACCCTTCTCATCAGATCTTCCGTATTTCTAGTCTGACCTTCCATTATTTTCTTCATCCCCTGTAAACAAGCCAAATTAGATTCTTTATTTAAGGCCTATCAACACATATTAGCTGATTGTACATGTCACCCCATAATGCAGTTGAAAAATTGAAGCCCAGCAAGGTTAGGCACGTTGTCCAGAGTCTCATAATGAGTAAGTGTCAGACTCTGAGTTGGTCTTTGTGTCCTTTCCAGGGCCTCTGCCATCTCATCGTACCATGCTCCAGAGGAGCAGTTACATTTCAGCTGTTTTCAGTGATGTTTTAGCCTAAGGAAATCATGGGAGGTTTAGGCACCCTGGGTGTAAATATAAAGAAAAAAATTTTGATGTATGGAGATCTATAGGCACCTTCCAAGTAATGTCAGGAAGGCAACCATTAATTTTCCCAGTAACCGTCCTAATTTTGCCCTCATCTGCTATTCCTCCTTTTTTTTTCTTTTTTTCATTTGGGTTGGAGAATTCAGTCAAGTGAACCACTGTATGTCAACATTTTGTTTTCCCTAAATACAACCAGCTGTATACTACTTTTTTTTCAAATACCCAAATAAATGGTTTACGGTAGAAAAATATTATTGTATCTATTTGCCATTCTGCACCAAATTTTATAGGAACATGGTCAAAATATTGAAAGAGAAGTCTGTGAACAAGTTTAAGAGGAGCTTTTCCCTTCGAGTTTATTCTTCATTTTCATGAAGAGACATTGCAGATAGCACCAGATTTCTATCCCTTACTATAATAAATTATCATCACAAAGGGTACTGTAGGTTGCAGTATGATATTTTCCCTATTTCCTCTTCAGAAGAAAGGCAAAATAATTCTCATTAATCATTATTTAACAATTTCATGTCAAAGATCTTTTTGCCAAGTCTAAAATGCATGTGTGTGTGTGTGTGTGTGTGCATTTATGGGATGTTGCTCTTTTGTCATGTACTGTACTGTACCTCTCAAGGGCCCTTCATTAGTTATCTGCAAAAATATGAAATAGCCAAATCCTAAGTCAATGGAGTTTTCTCTATATTATGTCCTCAATTATGAAAGAGAAATCTATTCTGAGAATCAAAAATAGTCCTGTGTTTTCCACTAAAATCAGGGAGTGCGAATGAGGAATATGGATGATAGTATTGATGGCCAAAGCATCTTTCACTGAGACCTCATAGGCAGCATCACCAGAACTCCAAGCACCTGACCATTTTCTTCCTTTCATCATCAGAACCTCCGGAAGTGGCTCAAGTGGCTTTTTGGGGTGGCAAATTTGGTCTTCCTCCTCACCACCTATGAGTATCCCTGCTTTTTGTCATTTCCAGCAATCACTGAATGGCTAAAATGGTCTCTATTTTTCTTCCTCTTCTTGGCTGCAGACATTCCTGACATTGCTTCAGAAACTTTCCTCCCATTGCTATTGCTCTTCTGCTCCTCTTCACCACTAACTGCATAAGAGTGGGTGAGAAATACCCTCCCCCATCATCTGCATTGCACTCTTCGCACTGTAACTGAGTTGGATCTGGGCTCTCAGTTTCTGTATGTTTTTCATGATGTTTCAAAGATAACTGCCTCACCCAATTCACTACCACTTTGCGTTTATTATATTACCCTTCCTCTCCCATAGTAGCCAGTCATAGATTTCCTAGTGGATCTGATACTAAGGTAAGGATCTAACAACTGATTTGAGTATCTATAAGCTGATGCTGCAATGAAAATCTTTACTCAGCTTCTTTTTTTTTTTTGAGTTTTAAATAAAATTTATTGAGTTGCTTCTGTATATTTATACAAGAAAGGATATACACACCATGATAAAATGTCATTATTCTTTTTGATTATTAGTTAAATATACTGCCCTTGCATCCATGGGAACAATGTGAATCACATAAATGCCAGGCCATAGCAAAGGCAAAGTAATTAAATTTATAGTCAACTTCAATCACTAATGTATGGCAGAATGGTGCCTCTTGAGGTGGAAGATAAAACATATTAATCCCCTTAAAGTTCTTTCTCTTGGCCCTTAACGCACATCAAGGTGACATTTAAGAAAAGGAAACAAAATCTGGATAGCTAATGTAGTGCTGCCCCCCTAAGCCTGGCACAGATAATATGAAGCTAGAAGCTTTGTAAATATGCGTAAAATTGACTCCAAAGTCCAGGCTGGTACCTACTGGAAGAGCAGTAAAAGAAGTATATTTGTACTGTGTTTTACTTTCTTATACTCAAAAGTCTGTATGTGAAGATATATTATTTCCCTGTAACAGAGTCATTGCCCTAACCAGGAAAATCTGGATCTGTAAAGTTCAAAGTCAAGCTGTAGCAGCCTGCACCTTGAGGATTTCTTTCCATAAAGGCCCTCGGGATGGTAACTTTACTGAATTTTTCCAGGACTATGTATCTGTCTCCAAGGTAGATTAGCCAGTATGGCCAGCATTTTCCTCAAAATCTAAGCTCATTCCAACATAAAGTTAAATGTGTGCATCTGCTTTTTGGGTCACTTACTACAACCCTCCCCCGACTTGCCATCCCCTTATATAGCACAAATATCTTCAGTCATTCTGTCTTGTAGACTTACTATGTCCAGTGCAGCCCATCTCTCTTCTTAGCTGAGCCATCTCAAGCTATACATGCAAAAGACAACTTCAGTTGACTCATTTTAAGCCAACTCTGCAACTTATGGGAACCGTATACTCACTCTCCTAACCATGTTTATTTCTTGCTTTGTTCATCTTGTGGGTGGAGATGTAGATTACCCTGGTATTTCTGCATCTCAGGCTATCAACCCACTAATTCTGGTTTGTAGCTTGTCTTCTACTGGCTTAGTATTTTTTGGACTTCAAAACCAGTAACTATTTATGTATCTTGACTGAGTTCTTCCTCGTGTTGAAATGTTCTGACAGACACTTTTGACAAATGGGGTCAATGTCCTGGATTCTGAAGTTGGAGTCTCTGACAGGCTCTGGCCTCAGAAGGCTCTAGGTTCTATGCTCCTAAACTAGAAAGATATATCCAAGCATGATTAAATTGTCACTGTGGGGATCCTGTCCAAGTTGTTGGCTACTGAGGGCAATAAAAAACATATATGATCCTGTATGCTACAATTCATGTAAAAATGAATCGAAAGCTTTAGGTGATGTATTATAGTATATATTAAGCTGTTATGACAGAGTCCTCAAAATACAGTGGCTCAAACAAGGTAGAAGCATATTCCTCTCACACATAATTGTCCAGAGTTGGTAAGTAACCCCAGTGGCTCTGCTCTAAGGACCCAGGTTCATTCTGTTATGTGGCTCTTAAATCTATTAAATCTTTCATAGTGATGTTCATGACAGCCTTATCAGAGATAACTTGCTATAATATCTGCATTCTAGTCCAATGAAAGGAGGAAAAGAGAATTGGAGCACAAGAAATTTTCTTTCTAAGAGACTTGACCTGAAAGATACACCTATTACCTCTAATCATATCCCATAGCCTGAAGCTTAGTCGTATGAGTGACTTAAGCTGCAAAGGAGGCTGGAAATCTAGTCTCTGGCTAGGAAACCATATATCCAACTAAAACCTGAGCAGAAGGTTCTAGAAATTCTAGAAATAAGTTCTAAATTTACTTATTGAAAAAGAAGTATAAGAATGGATACAGACAGATATTAACCATGTATAACACAGATTATATATCTGAGCCATTTAAAAAGAGAAATGAATTAGTCCATCTAACCTGAGCATAATCTTGTATTACGGCAATTTGAGATTTTTGCAGTAGGTGGTAAAACTGAATACTTGAGATCAGAAAAAAACAGGTGCTTCTTAACTAAAAGTGGGGAGAATTTATGGCTACTGTCATTTATCACGTTAGTTACCACACAATGAAAAAGCCAACTTTCAGAAGATTGCTATAAGTACATCATAAAGATTAACTTTATCTTGAATGTCTATATTTACTATACTAATGGCTATACTTCCTACTTCTTAATTCAATACCTCTGATAATGTTTTAAGTACATAACAGTCAAATTTGGTAATAATACAATGAAATATAGATAAGAAAAGGACATATGTTGAAGTCTTTGTGGAAAGTGTAGTTTTGAAACAGCAAGGGAAATGGTCCACATATACACTTTACTTAAACACTTTTATTTGCCTTCCACAACCCCACCACATACACAAATGTTTAAGATAACAAAGGTGGAAAACTTGGCTCTGAGCTTCCCGGAAGCTAACTTTTTAATTATTGTATTTGTTGAATAACACATTTTAAAAAATTGATTGATTCAAATTAAATCAATACACTTATAGTTAAATTGAATATTTATCAAAAAGAAACAAAAGTAAATAAATTATAAATCCATTTTTGTCTCTCTACATCAGCAGGTCCTTTACTGATTGGTAGGTGCCTTGCCCTCCTGAAATATCCTAGTTTTCACAGGAAAATATTAATATAAATATAATGGAATTTTTTGCTGAAAAAATGTGTTGGGAGAAAATAATACATCTTAATCTACTGCAAGATATTTATTATGAAGAACAAAGAACAAATAGAAGGAATTTTTGACAGTAAATATGTGTTTGAGCTAGAAAGCCATGCTGAAGAATGGGTCTGATCATTTTCTCCAGCAGCTAATGATTTGTTGTGAAAACTTTGGTGGCACTTTCCTCATGATCAATCCCAGTACTTATGCTAAAAAATGGATTTTGGAATTCTTTCTGAAAGGAAGGTGCTAAGGCCAGAGCCAGTCCATCCTCCAAAGATATGGATGAAGAATCAAAATTACAAAGCAATAACAAGGGGAGTAGAAGAACCAGAAGAACTGAATGGAAGGACCAGATAAAGGGGCCACCCATGAAAGGTTGTTGGCAGAGCTCCAGAGGCTGAAAGCTTTTTGCTTGCTTCCCCCACGTTTGCTCGGCCAACCTAAGACATTTACGGGGCGTGTACATATAGGGCAGTGCTTCCCACAGTGTTCTTAAAAAGCATAAATCCCTCAAAATATACTGAGAAAGGCTCAATGGCTAGAGTTGTTTGGAACATTACATCTTATACATTTCCATGAGATAATTAAAATGAATGTTAGTACATTATAGACTTTGAAAAATCCTGCAGTAAACAAGTTGAGATAGCACAGTGGATTAAAGGAAGATCTAGAAGATAAAAGGAAAGGCATATATGGAGTCAGATATAATCTAATACATTAAAAATATAACCCATACATTAAAATTGATTGTAAATACATCTTACTACAGCCTAAACAGGTTTTATGGATGGAAGCATCAGTCAAAACTCTCTCAAGAGTAAACTAAACAAATCTAGAGAATGAAACAAGAATGTTCTTCCTATACCTTTTGTATACCCAGAAGAGCTCATTACAAGCACTCCTAAGAAATGAAATAGGAGGCTGGAGCTATTCCCTTGCAAGCAGACCTGTAAAGTGGAATTAAGCACAGGCTTCAAAGGCAACAGAACCCAGAGCTCAAGCCCCACTTAATTAAACATTTAAAAGTTCTGTGACCTTGACCAACAACAAAGTAACTTACTTTCTTTTGTTTTAAAGTCCATAATTTATTCATATGTCCTTAGTTTTTACCTAATGTCTCTTTTCCATGCCAGGATCCCATCCAATTTAGTCTTCATATTCCCTAGGCTCCTCTTGACTGTGATGGTTTCTCAGATTTTCCAAGTTTTTGATGATCTTGAGGGTTTTGAGAAGTCCTGGTTAGATATTTTTTCAGTCTCTGAAATAGGGTTTACCTAGGTTTTTATTCATGATTAGACTGGACTATGGTTTGGGGTAGGAACACTACAGATGTAAAATATCATTCTTATCACATAAAATCAAGGGTACAAACTATTAATATGACTTCTCTGTTGATGTTGACTTTGATAACCTGGCTGAGATAGTATTTGTCAGGTTTTTCCACTGTAAACTTATTCTTTTTTTTTTAAACCTTCTTTCTACACTGTACTCTTTGAAAGGAAGTCACTATACTCAGTCCATGTTTAATGTATTGAGAATTAAGTCCACTTCTTTGAGGGAAGAGAATCTATGTTCATGATTTTGAATTCTTCTGCATGGGAGATTTACCTATTCTCTAATTTATTTAATCATTTATTTATATAGCTATGGACTCATAGCTATTTATTTATATAAGTATGGACTCAGATATTTATATAACTATGGACTCATAGATATTTATATAACTATGGGCTCATATATTTTATACTTTCGGTTATAATCTAACACACTTTGTATACCTCGTTGCTCAAATTCTTCCAGATTTGGCCCTTGGGAGCTCTTGAATGCTTTCATTTGGCTCCTGTGTCCCTTTGGCATACCCCCATTGATATTGATGTCTTTCTCTCTCTCTGTGTATGTGTATGTGTGTGTGTGTGTGTGTATGTGTATGTGTGTGTATGTGCATGTGTATGTGTATGTGTGTATGCGTAGGTGTGTATGTGTATGTGTGTGTGTATGCGTATGTGCATGTGTATGTGTGTGTGTATATGTTTTGCACTTATTTTCTGACACTATAGAGTGCTCCAGCCTCATTGTTTTATTCCTTCTGTGCCCTGGAATCAGCCATTTCTCAAAGGAGTCCTCATTTGTTTCACTGGAGAACGACGCTGGAAACATGTAGCCCTTTTGTTTTGGCCAATTTCTCCCATTTGAAATGAGTGTATTTACCAAATGCCAGTACCCCCATTGTAGCTAAGAAGTAGCTAACTTGCTTTTGATTTTACAGGTTCATAGGCAGAAGGGACTTGCCTTTTCTCAGATGAGACTTTGGACTTGGACTTTTGAGTTAATGCTGGAATGAGTTAAGACTTTGGGGAACTGTTGGAAGGGCATGATTGTGTTTTGAAATGTGAGGACATGGAATTTGGAAGGAGCCAGTGGCAGAATGATATGGTTTGTTAGTGTCTCCACCCAAATCTCATCTTGAATTGTAGTTCCCATAATCTCCACATGTCGTGGAAGGAATCTGGTGGGATGTAACTTAATCATAAAGTTGGTTACTCTCCTGCCATTCTTGTGATAGTGAGTTCTCATGAGATCTGATGGTTTTGTAAGGACCTTTTCCCTATTTTCCTCATTTATGTATACAACTTCAATTTCCAAGTTGTAACCTTGTAAACTGAAATATCTTCACAATTATTTGCAAAATGTACTTAAGAAAACAAATTCTAATAAGATATTGAGTTAAAGTTTGCCAATACAGCAGCAATTTGCTGTGTGTTTGTATGTGTGTGTGTGTGTAGTGTGTGTGTGTATGTTATAGACACATATCCTATTGATTCTCAGAGAGCTTTGACTAATACAGTGTTACACACTTAACGAATATTCTCCTAATTTAGATACCATACTTTTCCTCTTAGTTTACTTTTTATTGTTTATCTCTTGGAACCATATTTTCTTCTAGTGTTCACTTCAAATTAAATCTTAATCCTATGTTGCCATGATTTTAACAATTGCCTGTTGAGTCCTTTTAAGACATCTAACTAGTATTTACTTATAAGTCTGACACAATTAGATTTCCAAAAGTGATGTTTCTTATTATAACTGTTGAAAAGTGTTTACACTTTCAGTGAATTAGTTAAACTTTTAGTTTTTAGCTATTTTGAAAAGTGGTTAAGTTGGAAAATGCCTAAATTGCAACATTACCTCTCCCAGTGGGATTGTTACTTGATGTTTCTTTCACTTCCTGATAAATGGCTTTATTTATCACAGAAATTGTCTGGACAGTAGAGATGTGACTTTAATCAATAAGTAACAGAGACTTCAGGAAAATAAGCTTAGCTTCTCATTATTTGGGTTTTGTTATAGGAATATCTTAAAACAAAGGTTGATCCTAGCCCAAAACATTTGACCCAGAGTTGCAAGTTCTTTTTTAATGAAGAAAGAGATGCATATTATATATGCTCACTTTCTGGTTGTATTTTGGCCTATTTAATGCAGTTCTTCAGACATGGTTGAGAATGGGGTATTGCCTGACATCCTTCTGCCAAACAAATACATGTGGTGAGTGATGATCTTAAAAAGATACAGAAAACAGGGCAGATGGGGAAAACGCCATCTTTCTTAATGAAGAGACTTTAAAATATGGAAAGTTGTAACCTTGGAAACTGAAATATCTTTAATTTATTTGCAGAATGTACTTAAGAAAATAAATTCTAAGAGTTTCTGGAGTTAAAGTTTGCCAACACGGCAGCAATTGGCTGTGTCTCAATTTACTGTGGTCAGTCTGCATAAGCTCCATCTAGAAATTGTACCTTAATAAAATATATTATAAAAAAATTAGATGTTGATTACACCGTTAATCTTCTTTGTTTTTTCATAACAGCCCCAGGAAGTAAAGACCTTTGCTTTCCCTTCATATTTTGTACTTAATGCTCAAGACTTCCATCTACCATACCCAACCCATGCACACAGACACACATGTGCACACACATACACATTTAATTTGTTTCAGTCATCATGACTCAGCTATCTTAATTGTCTTTTCATTTGGGTTTGCTACACAGGTGCTAATTTTCCAACTCACTCACTGCTTCAAAACTCAGTTTAGGATATTTCATTTTCTAGCTCTAGGATGATTTCAATGGAAGCACATCTAAAATCAGATCAAGGAAAAATTCCTTCTTAATCAATCTTAAACCTGCCTCAATAATACATTAGGTTGATCATTGATTATTGATTATAAAGAATAAAGTTCACTTTTTGTCTACTGATAAGAAAATCTAGCAGTCATATGGGAGCCTTTTCATAGGCAGGTCGTAAAACTGTGTATGACATTTCTCATTCTCGATAGTACCTGTAACTTGTTTTGTTGAGGGATCCAGTTGAAAGTCCCTTATTCTTTCAAGATAAAAAATCAGGTTTGTGGCAGTTTAGTAATTTCCCCAGGGTTATAAAGCTAAACAGAGCAAAAGCCAATTTTTTTCCAACCACATTTTCTTTAAATATCTTATTCCTGTGTTCTTCTCCTATTTCCCAGGAAAAAGAATACGGTGATTGTTTTCCTCTAGGAGAATAATTAATGTCATTCTCTGCATGGGGCTGCTTTTAGGTCTGCCCATCCCAGACATTAGCATGATGATTTTTGTTAACACTTGTACCGACCTTATCTTGACGTATTTCCTTCCTTTTCCTTTTCCCATTTTCTTCCTTACTATGTCCTATCCATCTGATTTTTCTTTCTTTTGCTTTCTTCCCTTTTTTCCTCCCTCTCTTCCTTCATCCCTCTTGCCTTCCTCTCTCCTTCTCTGTCTCTCTCTCCCTTCCTCCTTTCTTTCCTTCTTTTTTAGTATCCATAAATGGAGGGATTAGTGTGTGTCTTCAAGATATACCAGAATGATTGCTTGAGAATAATTGAACCAATTTTATACAAAAATAATGCACTAAGTGCAACATAATTTATGTACTATATAAGTTAACTACATAAAGTCAATCCTCATTATTTGAAGATTTTCTAATTGTGAATTTGCCTACTTGTTAAAATTTATTTGTAATCCCCAAATGAATACTCGTGGCACTTAATGAACATGTGCAGAGCAGCAAAAAATTTCAGTCATCTGATGTAAATATTCCCAGCTGAGATCCACCAGGAGATGCTCTGCCTTCTTCCAGCCCTCATGTAAAGTTCTTTCCACAGTCTATTTACTACTAAGTTTTTCACATTTTTGTGCTTTTTGTTAGGTTTGCTGTAAAATGTCCCTCAAGCATAGTGCTAAATTGTTGTCTACTATTTTAAGCACAAGAAGTCTGTGATGTGCGTTATGGAGAAAATATGTGTGTTAGATAAGCTTTGTTTGGGCATAAGTTAGAGTGCTGTTGGCCATGAGTTCAAGGGTAGTGAATCAATAACATATATTAAGTAAGGTGTCTTTAAACAAAAACACACATAAAACAAGTCTGTGAATTAACTGATTGAGAAAAATATTGTGACCAGAGGCGTACAGGAACATAACCTTGTATTTTCCGTAGGAACAATGGTTTGTATTCATAATTCAGTGTTTAGAGTGACTGTGTCATGACCGTGGCAAATGAGAATCAACTGTATCAAAACGCCTTCCCTTCTCAAAGGAGGTCTTCATTCATCTCCTGCTGCTAGATCCAGCCACTTACCTACTGCCTTTAAAGAGAATCACAGCATATTAACATAGACATAGGTTTTTCTTAATCTATTCCTTCAGTTTGGGGAGGCATTTTGATACTATTTTCAAATGGGAAATACCACAAACATTATTATCATCATTATTATTATTGTTGGTAGTAGTAGTAGTAGTAGTAGTAGGCGACAATGTACAAGCAAGGTACCCATGACTGGTTTCTTCCATGGATTATTTTAAAGAAACTGGATGTAAGTTTCTTTATTATACATTTTTTGTGGCAATAGTTGACTTATAGAAGGCTTAACTAACTAATAATGGTTCACTTTTTTGAGTCTACTATATACAAAACATTATTATGAGTTCTTTACATTTAGTAGATATGCAAAGATCAAAACAAGTCTATGTATTTGGCACTATTGTGATCATCTCATTTTTCAGAGAATGAAGGAATGTATGTCAGGAGCACCTGATTTCTTCCAATTGAGGAGAACTTCTCTGAATGCACCCTTCACAAAAGAAAGCAGAGCCAAGATGTGCAGAATAACAGATTTCTGATAACATATTAAATATAGATTTGATCATGCCTGAAGCCAATATTGGCCCTGGACTGCTCAATAAATTATTAATCTATATATCTCTCTCTCTGTCTCTCTCTCTCTCCCTCCCCTTCTCTCTCTTTCTCTCTCTCTCTTGCTCTCTCTCTCTTTCTCTCTCTCTCTCCCTCATCCTCTCCTTCCTTTCCTTCTCTCACTCCCTTACCCTAACTTTTTTCCTCTCCCTTTCCTGCTCTGTCTTTTTTTATTCTTAAGTCAACTAAAGTTGGAGTTTTGGAGCTTCATTACTAGTAACCAAAGAATCTGATACCCTGGCTCTATCCTCAATGGTTGTGATTTTGTTTGGTCTGGTGCGGACCTTGCATTGATATATTAACATATGCTCCTCTGGGGATTCTACATGCAGTTGAGAAGGTTGAAAAGTTGAGTCCCAAAAAAAATTAGTCTCTTACACTCCATTCTTCATTTTATACATTTTTATTTATGCAGATAAAATTTGGATAACATCTGAATGGGCAAACAAATGTAGAAAATCAGACTGCAGCCAACAAAGATTAGCTGGTCTGGGCATGCATTTAGTCTCATCAATAGTAAGGTCAGTTATCAGTTACAATTTTTAAACAGAGAAAGAAATCTAATTCATGCAGTCTGGCAAGCCTGCCATTTTGGTCTAACTTATTTCACCAGTCAAGAATCCTAATATGCATTGATCCATAGACAACCATAAAAAAAAACTGAATTTATAGTCCTGGAATTACTTATTTCTTCTATCTGTTTCACAGGTATTGCAAAGACTTATTAGGTTACTCTTTTTTTTTTTTCAACTGCCAAGGACTTTATTTTTCCAAAATAACCACTGTGCCATTACCACACCTTTTAAAATTAAGAATTTCTTAAGATCAAATAATATCCAATATATATTCAAATTTCTCTAAAATATCTTTTCATACATCATTTGTATGAATCAAGATCCTAACAAGATACACACATTTAATATTCTCTCAAGTCTCTTTTTATTTGTTAATAGTCTCTCCTCTCATTTTTTTTGTTATACTTTAAGTTCTGGGTTGCATGTGCAGATGGTGCAGTTTTGTGACATAGGTATACACATGCCCTGGTGGTTTGCTGCACCCGTCAACCCATCACCTACATTAGGTATTTCCCCTAATGTTATCCCTCCCCTAGCTCCCCACTCCCTGACAGGTCCCAGTGGGTGATGGTCCCCTCCCTGTATCCATGTGTCCTCATTGTTCAACTCCCACTTATGAGTGAGAACATGTGGTATTCGGTTTTCTGATCTAGTGATAGTTTGCTGAGAATGATGGTTTCCAGCTTCATTCATGTCCCTGCAAAGGACATGAGCTCATCCTTTTTATGGCTGCATAGTATTCCATGGTGTATATGTGCCAAATTTTCTTCATCCAGTCTATCATTGATGGACATTTGGGTTGCTTCTAAGTCTTTGCTATTGTGAATAATGCCACAATAAACATACACATGCATGTATCTTTATTGTAGAATGATTTATAATCTTCTGGGTATATGCCCAGTAATGAGATTGCTGGGTCAAATGGTATTTCCAGTTCTAGATCCTTGAGGAATTGCCACACTGTCTTCCACAATGGTTGAACTAATTTACACTCCCACCAACAGTGAAAAAGTGTTCTTTTCTCACAACCTCTCTGCCCCTGTTTCTCACTGCATCTCATTCTAAGTGGCATGAGATAGCACCCCATTGTGATTTTGATTTGCATTTCTCTAATGACCAGTGATGATGAGCATTTTTTCATATGTCTGTTGGCTGTATAAATGTCTGTTTTTGAGAAGTGTCTGTTCATATCCTTTGCCAATTTTTTGATGCAGTTGTTTTTTTCTTGTAAAGTTTTTTAAGTTCTTTGTAGATTCTGGATATTAGCCCTTTGTCAGATGGATAGATTGCAAAAATTTTCTCCCATTCTGTAGGTTGCCAGTTCACTCTAATGATAGTTTCTTTTGCTGTGTGGAAGCTCTTTAGTTTAATTAGGTCCTATTTGTCAATTTTGGCTTTTGTTGCCATTGCTTTTGGTGTTTTAATCATGAAGTCTTTGCCCATGCCTATGTCCTGAATGGTATTGCCCAGGTTTTCTTCTAGGATTTTTATGGTCCTAGGTCTTATATTTAAGTGTTTGATCCATCTTGAGTTGATTTTTGTAAAGGGTGTAAGGAAGGGGTCCAGTTTCAGTTTTCTGCATATGTCTAGCCAGTTTTCCCAACACCATTTATTAAATAGGGAATCTTTTCCCTATTGCTTGTGTGTGTCAGGTTTGTCAACGATCAGATTGTTGTAGCCACTGTGTGGTGTTATTTCTGAGGCCTCCGTTCTGTTCCATTGGTCCATATATCTGTCTCGGTGCCAGTACCATGCTGTTTGGGTTACTGTAGCCTTGTATAGTTTGAAGTCAGGTAGCGTGATGCCTCCAGCTTTGTTCTTCTAGACCAGATTGTCTCGGCCGTGCAGGCTCTTTTTTGGTTCCATATGAAGTTTAAAGTAGTTTTTCCAATTCTGTGAAGAAAGTCAGTGGTAGCTTGATTGGGATAGCATTGAATCTGTAAGTTACTTTGAGCAATATGGTCATTTTCACGATATTGATTCTTCCTATCCATGAGCATGGAATGTTTTTCCATTTGTTTGTGTCTTCTCTTATTTCCTTGAGCAGTGGTTTGTAGTTCTCCTTGAAGAGGTCCTTCACATCCCTTTTAAGTTGTATTCCTAGGTATTTTATTCTCTTAGTAGCAACTGTGAATGGGAGTTCACTCATGATTTGGCTGTCTGTCTGTTATTGGTGTATAGGAATGCTTGTGATTTTTGCACATTGATTTTGTATCCTGAGACTTTGCTGAAGTTGCTTATCACCTTAAGGAGGTTTTGGCCTGAGACCATGGGGTTTTCTAAATATAAAATCATGTCATCTGCAAACAGAGACAGTTTGAGTTCCTCTCTTCCTATTTGAATACCCTTTATTGCTTCCTCTTGCCTGATTGCCCTGGCCAGAACTTCCAATACTATGTTGAATAGGAGTGGTGAGAGGAGGAATCCTTCTCTAAGGGAATGCTTCCAGGTTTTCAAAGGGAATGCTTCCAGTTTTTGCCCATTCAGTATGATATTGGCTGTGGGTTTGTCATAAATAACTGTTATTATTTTGAGATATGTTCCATCGATACCTAGTTTATTGAGAGTTTTTAGCATGAAGGGGTGTTGAATTTTATCAAAGGCCTTTTCTGCATCTATTGAGCTAATCGTATGGTTTTTGTCATTGGTTCTGTTTATGTGATGGATTACGTTTATTGATTTGCATATGTTGAACCACCCTTGTATCCCAGGGATGAAGCCAACTTGATCCTGGTGGATAAGCTTTTTGATGTGCTGCTTGATTTGGTTTGCCAGTATTTTATTGAGGATTTTCGCATCAATGTTCTTCAGAGATATTGGCCTGAAATTTTCTTTTTTGTTGTGTCTCCACCAGATTTTGGTATCAGGATGATTCTCACTTCATAAAATGAGTTAGGGAGGACTCCTTCATTTTCCATTGTTTGGAATAGTTTCAGAAGGAATGGTATCAGCTCTTCTTTGTACCTCTGGTACAATTTGGATGTGAATCCATCTGGCTGTGGACTTTTTTTGGTTGGTAGGCTATTAATAACTGCCTCAATTTCAGAACTTGTTACTGGTCTATTCAGGGATTTGACTTCTTCCTGGCTTAGACTTAGGAGGGTGTATGTGTCCAGGAATTTATCCATTTCTTCTAGATTTTCTAGTTTATTTGCATAGAGGTGTTTATAGTATTCTCTGATGGTAGTTTGTATTTCTGTGGGGTCAGCGGTGATATCCCCTATATCATTTTTTATTGCATCTATTTGATTCTTCTCTCTTTTCTTTTGTGTTATTCTGGCTAGCGATCTATCTATTTTGTTGATATTTTCAAAAACCAGCTCCTGGATTCTCGATTTTTTGAAGGGTTTTTCGTATCTCAATCTCCTTCAGTTCTGCTCTGAACTTAGTTATTTCATGTCTTCTGCTAGCTTTTGAATTTGTTTGCTCTTGCTTATCTAGTTCTTTTAATTGTGATGTTAGGGTGTTGATTTTACATCTTTCCTGCGTTCTCTTATGGGCATTTAGTGCTCTATAAACGTTGCTTTAAATGTGACCCAGAGATTCTGGTACATTGTGTCTTCATTCTCATTGGTTTCAAAGAGCATCTTTATTTCTGCATTCATTTCGTTATTTACCCAGTAGTCATTCAGGAGCAGATTGTTCAGTTTCCATGTAGTTGTGTGGTTTTGAGTGAATTTCTTAATCCTGAGTTCTAATTTGATTGCACTGTGGTCTGAGAGACTGTTTGTTATGATTTCCGTTTTTGCAGTTGCTGAGGGATGTTTTACTTCCAATTATGTGGTCAATTTTAGAATAAGTGTGATGAGACCCTGAGAAGAATGCATATTCTGTTGATTTGAGGTGGAGAGTTCTGTATAAGTCTATTAGGTCTGCTTGGTCCAGAGCTGAGTTCAAGTCCTGAATATCCTTGTTAATTATCTGTCTCATTGATCTGTCTAATATTGACAGTGGGGTGTTAAAGTCTCCGACTATTATTGTGTGGGAGTCTAAGTCTCTTTGTAGGTCTCTAAGAACTTGCTTTATGAATCTGGTTGCTCCTATATTGGGTGCATATTTATTTAGGATCGTTAGCTCTTCTTGCTGCATTGTTATCTTTACCATTATGTAATGCCCTTCTTTGTCTTTTTTGATCCTTGTTGGTTTAAATACTGTTTTATCAGAGATTAGGATTGCAACTCCTGTTTTTTGTTGTTGTTGTTTTCCATTTGCTTGGTAAATATTTCTCCATCCCTTTATTTTGAGCCTATGTTTGTCTCTGCACATGAGCTGGGTCTCCTGAATGTAGCACACCAATGGGTCTTGACTCGTCATCCAATTTGCCAGTCTGTGTATTTTAATTGTGGCATTTAGCCCGTTTACATTTAAGGTTAATATTGTTATGTGTCAATTTGATCCTGTCATTATGATGCTAGCTGATTGTTTTGCCAATTAGTTAATGCAGTTTCTTCATAGTGCCGATGTTCTTTACAATTTGGTATGTTTTTGCAGTAGCTGGTACTGGTTGTTCCTTTGCATGATTAGCGCTTCTTTCAGGAGCTCTTGTAAGGCAGGTCTGGTGGTGACAAAAATCCCTCAGCATTTGCTTCTCTGTAAAGGATTTTATTTCTCCTTCGCTTATGAAGCTTAGTTTGGCTGGATATGAAATTCTGGGTTGAAAATTCTTTCTTTAAGACTGTCGAATATTGACCCCTCACTCTCTTCTGGCCCTTAGGGTTTCTGCTGAGAAATCTGCTGTTAGTCTGATGGGCTTCCCTTTGTGAGTAACCTGACCTTTCTCTCTGGCTGCCCTTAACATTTTTTCCCTCATTTCAACCTTGGTGAATCTGATGATTATGTGTTTTGGGGTTGCTTTTCTCGAAGAGTATCTTTACAGTGTTCTCTATATTTCCTGAATTTGAATGTTGGCCTGTCTTGCTAGGTTGGGGAAGTTCCCCTGGATAATATCCTGAAGAGTGTTTTCCAACTTGGTTGCATTCTCCCTGTCACTTTCAGGTACACCAATCAAATGTAGATTTGTTCTTTTACATAGTCCCATACTTCTTGGAGGCTTTGTCTGTTCCTTTTTATTCTTTTTTCTCTAATCCTGTATTCTCTCTTTATTTCATTCAGTTGATCTTCAATCACTGATATTCTTTCTTCTGCTTGATTAATTTGGCTATCGATACTTGTGTATTCTTTACGAAGTTCTTGTGCTGTGTTTTTCAGCTCCATCGGGTCATTTATGTTCTTCTCTACATTGGTTATTCTAGTTAGCAATTCAACTAACCTTTTTTCAAGGTTCTTAGCTTCCTTGCATTGGGTTAGAACATGCTTCTTTAGTTCGGAGTTGTTTGTTATTACCCACTTTCTGAAGCCTACTTCTGTCAGTTCATCAAACTCATTCTCCATCCAGTTTTGTTCCCTTGCTGGCGAGGAGTTGTGATCCTTTGAAGGAGAAGAGGCGTTCTGGTTTTTGGAATTTTCAGCCGTTTTGTGCTGGTTTTTCCCCATCTTTACTTTTTATACCCAATAAAATCTGTAAAGATTTTAAGACTTTTAGAATGAATTCCATTTTACCTGCTTTTTTGTTATTGGCACTTTATAGAAATTTGTTTACAGCTTATATGTTAAATACGGTATTTATCTATTTAATATTTTTGTTAGCTTCTGTAATCATAACTTTTATTAAAATACCATCAATTAAGAAAGACAAATTACTTTTTAAAAATACACCTAGTCAATGGTCAGAAAACATAGAATTCCTTCACTACCTGATTGAAAGCTGAAATGACTTTTTGTGACAATAATAACTATACTGTCTTCTGAAACTTTGACAAAAAACATTAACTCTATATGCTGCTGTACTTACATTTTAATTTATTTGCTATTCCTTTTTTTAATTTTTGTAGGTATATAGTAGGTATGTATATTTATGAGATACATAAGATGTTCTGATTCAGGCATGCAATGTGAAATAATTATATCATGGAAAATGGGGTATCCATCCCTTCAAGCATTTATCCTTTGTGTTACAAACAATCCAATTACATACTTATTTTAAAATGTACAATTATTGTTGACTATAGTAACCCTGATATGCTATTAAATTCTTATTCTATTTTTTTTTTACCAGTTCACATTTTGAAGTTTTAAATTATAAGTAAAACTAAATACTAATTCAATTCTAAAATACTCTTGAAAACAATTTTAAGTTGGCATTCTACTTAATAAAAATACATTAAGTATATAAGCTGTTTTACTGCCCAATTTGTATAAACACATATCACACATACATGTGGAAACATACATGCATACACACACACACTTAGTAATTTTTTGCACTATTTTATCCTAAACCACATTTTCTTTTCTTTTTTGTTTTTGTTTGTTTGTTTTTTGAGATAGAGTCTTTCTCTATTGCCCAGGCTGGAGTGCAGTGGCGTGATCTCGGCTCGCTGCAACCTCCACCTCCTGGGTTCAAGCGGTTGTCCTGCCTAAGCCTCCCTAGTAGCTGGGATTACAGGTGTGTGCCACCACACCTGGCTAATTTTCATATTTTTAGTAGAGACAGGGTTTTGCCATGTCAGGCTGTTCTCAAACTCCTGACCTCAGGTGATCCACCCGCCTCAGCCTCCCAGAGTGCTGGGATGGCAGGCGTGAGCCACCAGGCCTGGCCTAAACCACATTTTCAATTCACTTCAACATAAAACTTATAAAATTTAGAAGACTTTTTGAAATAAATTAATCGAAATATTTTGTCAGTTAGTTATAGGTGAATGTTAAACCAAGTCAATAGCCAGTTAACTGAAATATTCAATTTCCCCTCACTCAGAATGTGGCTGGAATACAATACCTGCTTTTCTCAATTATTTTTGTCTGACTTGCCAAAAAGAAGACAGTAGAGAGTTTTGTTTTAATGGAATGTAGAGCACAACCAATGTAAAATAATCACATATTTTATTCTAATAATTCTTTTCTAAAGTTTAGTTTTTGTTTTTAATATCAACATGCTGTTATAATACTTAAAATTCGATTTATTTTAGTTTTTAAAGAAATGCATGCTCATTGCATGATCTAAATAGTATTACTATTTTCTATTTCTTTACTGTGTTCAAACAAATAAACATATAAAAATGCAAGTTTACATACATAGCAATTATAAAACTGAAACAATAGAATGTATTAAAATGTACAAGTAAGCATTTATCATTTTTTCACTGTATTATAATCTAATATATATTAAATACTAAATACACATTAAATATTATTCAAAAGTACATAAAATATGGTACTTCTTATAAATTATTTTAAAAGAGAAAAAGTATAAAGGATATAAAAAGACATCCGTGAAAAAGCATTTTGCTACATAGTAAGTGCTTTATTTAAAAAAATCACAAAATTTAATTAGGAATCAAAAAAATACTCCAACTTATTGGGGGAACCCACCCCTGATAATTCAACATTGTTTCACATAGGTTCTTTTCTATTTCCCTAAGTGTTGGCTGGTCTGAGAAATAAAGGGAAAGAGTACAAAAGAGAGAAATTTTAAAGCTGGGTGTCCGGGGGAGACATCACATGCTGGCAGGTTCTGTGATGCCCCCTGAGCAGTAAAACCAGCAAGTTTTTATTAGCAATTTTCAAAGGGAGACGGAGTGTACGAATAGAGTGTGGGTCACAGAGATCACATGCTTCAAGAGTGACAAAAGATCACAAGGCAGAAGGTTAGGGCGAAAAACTAGAATCACTAATGAACTTCCATGTCCCGCTTTGCGCACATTGTCAGGGTTCAAGAGCAGAGAACCAGTCTGACTAGAATTCGCCAGGCTGGAATTTCCTAATCCTAGCAAGCCTAGGGGCGCTACAGGAGACTAGGGTGTGTTTCATCCCTACCTACATCTGCATAAGGCAGACACTCCCAGGGCAGCCATTTTAGAGGCCCCGCCCTGGGAATGCATTCTTTTCCCAGGGCTGTTAATTATTAATATTCCTTACTGGGGAAAGAATTCAGCAATATTTCTCTTACCCGTTTTCGGTAATAAGAGAAATATGGCTGTGTCCTGCCGGGCCCACAGGCAGCTAGGCCCAATGGTTATCTCCCTTGCTCCCTGAACATCGCTGTTATCCTGTTCTTTTTTCAAGGTGCCTAGATTTCATATTGTTTAAACACACATGCTTACGAACAATTTGTGCAGTTAACACAATTATCGCAGGGTCCTGAGGCAACATACATCCTCAGTTTACGAAGATGAGGGGATTAAGAGATTAAAGTAAAGACAGGCATAGGAAATCACAAGAGTATTGATTGGGGAAGTGATAAATGTCCATGAAATCTTCACAATTTATGTTCAGAGATTGCAGTAAAGACAGGCATAAGAAATTATAAAAGTATTAATTTGGGGAACTATAAATGTCCATGAAATCTTCACAATTTATGTTCTTCTGCCATGGCTTCAGCCAGTCTCTCCGTTTGGGGTCCCTGACTTCCCGCAACACAACTAACTATAACATCTTTATTTTTGCTCAAAGCACAGTGATTTCACAGCCAGAAAATCAAAAGAAAGTAGAAAATTGCAGGATGGGAAGGTAATCAGATGTCTGTTCAGAACTTATAAACTCAGTTTATATAATTGTCGAAATACTCCAGACTGTTCCTGCATTTTTGTTTCCTACGAGGAAAGCCACTTATTGTACAAAACTTGTAAATTCTACTCTAATCAGTGATGTGGTGATGAGGTCAAGGGTATTTTTAAAAGCAAAGAGTAGATCTATTATTTATTTAGATACCCCACAGAAGACCTATGAAGAGTTCTATACTTTTTTAAAAAAACACAAAAAATTATGTAAGAATCAGAGCAATTTCTTCCACTTGAGGACCATATATATATATATGACTTTGTTTAACTTTGTGTGACAATAATAACTATACTGTCTTCTGAAGCTGTGACATACACATTGAGACATATATATATATGCTTTTAATATGTGCCATGCAGAAAGTATGCAATGAATGTGTTTTTATCTAAATGGGTTTTAACCCATTTATTCCCAACTTTTATGTACTAAACTAAGTTGACTTTGGAAAGGAGAGTGAGGTTTGCCAAACTACTAATAATGAATCAGAAGGATAGCCTTGCTGACGTTTTACAAAATGCTTTCACAAAGGTAATCTCATTTGTTATAACATCTCTGTGGGGCAGATAGTGTAATCACAGTGGTTTTACAGGAAGCCAAGACTTAAAGAAGTTGACTGACTTAACCAACGCTAATTAACTAGAGAGTAGTGAAATAGAAGCATGTAATCACACCTTGATGCAGCTTCACAATGCCAATCAAAGGTATTTTATTTGATGTTATAAATTGGATGCAATCTTGACAAAGTTTATAGGATATTATCCCCCCAGCCGTGGACTAAAAAAAAATTTCTAGGTACCATTATTCTAAACATCATGATCTTTGGTTGACTTGATGCCCCCACTCTTCATTATGCTCAGTATCCCTATTCTTTCTATGTGACTTTGTCATATCATTCCATTCTGGGCAGGGCTAGTTTCCTACTCCTGAGCTCAGTGGTATCAGTTGTTTTGGTCAATCCGGTGTTAGCAGAGGTGACATTAGGAGTCTTGAAAAGTGCTTTTGTGATTTGGCTGGCTTGCTCTTTTGCTTATTCTGTTGTCAAGAGAAAGCTTCCCTTGGAAAGAGGATGAGAAACAAATGGGGCAGAACTGTCCCAGCTAAGGTGCCCAGCCAAGCCCCAGCTAGAGCAGAGTCTCCAGCTCACTGCAAACATGTGAGCAAACACATCTGATGCCAGCAGAAACACATTATCTATAATCCAAAAGTATCATGTTTAAAGCAGTTGAGCTCAGAACAAATCAGTAGAACTTCAGAAATATTTGAGGAATAAAATTGTATTGTTTTTTCCCATGAAGAGCTTGTAGTTGTATGTTATGTATATTAAATTAACTGGTAAACAATCCAGAAACATGGCAATATGATTCAACTACTAATTCCTTCTTCTTGACCCAGTTTTATATTTTATTTGCCAAGCCTTCCTTTCAAATTCTTAAGATATCAGAAGCTTCTCACAATGATACAATATTCTGATTAAAAGATTGTTCAAACATGGAAAAATTAAACATGCATTTCGTAATCACCCAAAACTTTACTGAACTGAGTCAATGAGTATAGAGATATTTACTGATCATTCAGATATTGAGGGTGCACAAATGGGAAGAAGGATAAATTGTATTCCAGTGAGATTAAAAAAAAAGCTCAATGACAGGGTGATCTTATCAGTTCAATTTCTGATAAAGAGAGCTCCCTGGAAAGGGATATTTGTGTATGAAAGATCACAGTATGTACTGTGCTAACACAATCTAAAGTGACAGCTTATGGTCCTAAAAAGTATAATTTTTCAAGCTACTGCATATGCTTGACATTTCAGACCCTAATGCCTTTTATTATTAGGAAATGTCTCCAAAAAGAAATGAGCAAAATTTAGCAAAGAGTCAATTTAATGATCTCTCAGAGGGCAATTGAGTATTTGGTGTTGCTAGAACAGCAGCTGGAAGTCAGCTCATACCATCTGCTGCAATTAATTTACAATGAAGATACTGTAGCTGATCTTAATTCATAAGTTTTTAGATTCTAAAATACTAATATAAAGGGAGAAAAAGCCTGCACAGATTGAAGCAGTTATATGGGCAAGGTTGAGAGGAAATGTGACTTGAGCTTTGCTCTGTAAAAGGAAGTCACCAGATCTAAGGATGCGTTTCTGCTAGGAATCTTGGGACTTTTCATGGCACATACCTTTCTCTTTTTACATAGATATTTTTCTCCCGACTGCCAACTTTGTACAACGTGACATCCATCACTTTCCTACTACATCTGTCACTTTCCTACTACATCCATCACTTTCCTACTACATCACTTTATTCCTGGGTATTTGACTGACATTGACAAAGACATTCTTTATAGGCCCAAAAAATAAATAAACATGATAGTAAAATTGCAGCAAGAAAAAACAAATAATTACAAAAACACACTTTATTCTTTGGTGTTTAGATCCTCAAATTATTCTTCTAGAAAAAGGGTTTCTATATGTCTTTATGCTGCTGTAACAGACTATCACAGACTAGGTAATTTATATTATAAAGAACAAAATTTTATTTCCCACCATTCTAGAGCCTGGGAAGTCCAACATCAACATGCCAGCATCTAGTGAAATCCTTCTTGATGTGTTCTCACATAGTGGCAGGCAGAAGGGGAAGAGATAACCAACTCCCTGAGCCAAGCCACTTTATAATGGCACCTAATCACATTCAGAAGAGGGGCACCCTCATGGTCTATCACCTCTTAAGGGACCTCTTAATATTATCATGTTGGTAACACCTGGATTTTGGAGGAAACACATTCAAACTATAGCATTATGCCTTTGAAAGAATTTTTTAAAACATGAAAAGTATTTTTGTTTTTAAATAAATTATTTTTTTCCAGGGGAACAAGTTATCCATAATCAGTATCTGTTGAAATATCTTGGGAATAGCATTGACTAGTGCTTTGCACTTATTCTAATAGCTGTTTTTTTTTAATTTCCCTCTCTAATGTTATGCTATTTTAGAAAGAAAATATAGCTTTCTGACAAACAAAAAAGCCCACCAATTTTTATGCCATTGAAATAATTCAAATGCTGAAATATTTCCAAAACTTATTTGTTGTTAACATGTAAGGAACTCTGATACATGAAAACGGAGATTTGACCTTTTTAAAAAACATAGGCAACAAAAACATGGAGAGGTTTATTTGAAGGTCTTCTCAGTAGCATATTATATAGAAGAACAATATGGATAATAAAAAATTAGAAGATGTAGCAGAACACATAAGAAATATAATATTGCTTGAGCTAAAGCAAAATTATACAAAAGGAAAGTATTATTTTTGCCCTTCAAGGAATTACCCTAAAAAAACTAGGTTCAATAAAACAAGTTTTCCTGTTTTGTTCTTAACTTTTCATCCTCTAAAATCTCAATCTATTTTCATATTCTTAGACTCATTAGTTAGATTAAAATTGTGGTTACTCAACAAACCACAACATTTCAGCCATGATTTATCAATGGCCTGCCAAATAAATAAATAAATACCTATTGGTAAATATCGATAGGTATTGTCTTACCTACTGGTAAAACCAAATCCCACATTACAAAGTCCTTTGATAAGGATTCTTGATTGCAATCCTTGATTGCCGGTATGCAAGTGGACAGTGATATCTAGTATCAATGGTACTTACTCTACTTTATAATGCAAATAAATTTGATTAAAATTCTATCCCATATATAGTTGAAAAACTGAAATTCTGATATTTAGATTTCTCCCAGAATTTGCTTACAATCTTACATTTTTCCTGGTTTCACCATCCAATGCCTTATAAATTAATTCCATATAGTATTTTGTCTTTGCATTTTTTTTTACCATGACTATCAAAAATAAAAAAATAAATATTCATTGCATAAGGTTTGTATGCACGTGTATATGCATGGAACAGGTTTTACAGAAGACCTATGGAGATAAAAGATTTTGAATCCCTGTGTGATTCTACTTCAGAAACAATATAACTGAGTAATTGTGTGAATAGTTGCGTTTCCTGAATGGTTCCAGAATCTAAAACATATTTTCAATTGATAAATTATGAAATGTGGTTTCCTCTGTGGAGCTGTGATGAAGAATCTGAAGATGTTGTAAACCAGAAGATAAAGCAGTATTTTCCCTCTAACTGTTCTCTTTAACATGACCATCTTGTATTTGTTTCTTTCATTTATAAGGATTCTATTATGTCTTTACAATTCAGGCTGTGGCTCTTTACAATGAATTCTTGAGTTTCGTGAGAAGAATGTTCAGTCCAAAGTCATAAGGAAAGAATTATGGGCAATCAAATCAGTCAAAAACTGTCACCTGGTGGTTTGGGTTATAGACTATGAGAAAATATTGATTTTACAAGCATCAAAGGCCATATATCTATTCCAACCCAGTTACAGCTCTTGTATGAAAGTGTATCTGTGGATTTAGGAGAAAGCATAGCTTAGTGCCTGTAGCCTGGAATTAAATTATGTATGTCTTAATTAGCTATGAAATTGCAATATTACAGTTGCAAAATGGAGGAAATAGTAGTTCATATATCATCAGGTTGTGAAGATTAAAGGAAATAATGCATGGAAGTATTAAGAACAGATACATGACAAGTGCCAATAAACTATAGCAATTTTTACTTTTAAATATTTTAGTATGATTCCAGGGAATGAAGACAAACCTACAAAATTAATATATATTTGGCTTATTCTACTTGGGTATAATTATATTTACAAATGAGGAATTGTAAAATGTGGTTTCTAAACTTACTTCCAAAATTTACAAGGTGCATGGCCTTAAGTATGTAATTTACACCCCTACGCCCACACCAACATCAGTTTATTTACCTGTATGTTACAAGATGGTATCTCTAGCGATCTGAAGTCTAAAATTACATAAATTAATTTTGTACTCAGAATTCTTCTAAATACAGTCCCTGAGGTTATTTATAGTCTGTATTTGACACATTTAAATATAAATATATTCATACTTTTTTTCTGTGAAAAACAGCATATTTAATCACACAGTGCTGGAGTTATATATATAAGATATGCATCACATTACCTTCCTAAAACAACAAAAATACCTGAATATGAACAAAATGGCCTCAAGGTTTTGGGATAAGGTAGTGTAGAATTCTGATATGATATAGATAAGATAATGATTTAGTTTGCCCAAGAAAGTTCCAGTTTACACCCGTTGCCTTAGTGTATTAGCATCCTACTGATACTCAAAAGTATCTAGTTTGAATATTAAAGTATATGGTCACCCTTCAAGAAAGAACTACAGTTCATAGTTCATACTTTCAAAAACATTACCAAATAAATGAAGAGAAAAAACAAAATATTATGTGACTCAGTTGGAATAATGGTTCTCAATGAAGAAGGTACTCTCCCAGGAGGTATTTTTGGAAATTTGTGGGTGTGTTGTGAATTATCACAATAATAAGAAGACACATTGACTCTTAGTAAGCAGGAGTCAGTGTGATATTAGACGCAGTGCAATTTATAGGGCTGTCCCACACTAAGAAGCTTTGTCCCTGTTCCTTAGAGCTTTCAAGTGCTCAACAGGATAAAATCCACTACAAATATAAAGTGGCTACACTCTGGTAAAAGGATAAAATTTCAAAGCTATCTTTATATGAAAACCAACTATGAACATAAACAGCAAATCAGGAAAGATTATAGCTGAGGAAGGGTTAAATAGATACTGTCTTCCAATTATTAAATTCAATACTCAATGCTGCACATATTACATACCCAAGATATGTCTGTAGCAAGGTATCTGTAAGTTTAATTAAACTGGCCAGTGAAATTTTCATACTGATTTAAGAATTTTCACTTGCACTGGTATTATATTAGTTATGATTGGTGACTTGCAATGGTTAACCTGTATGTAGTAGTATTGACATGAAAAGTCTCCCAGAAAATAGATCACCAAATCTGGCAATTCTGGAAAGTTTGCAAAACATGTCATGCTTCTTCATTGTCTCCGCTTGGAAAACCTATCATTTGTTTTAGCAAGTTATCCTTTCTATAATTAAAGTAATGTTTCTTTGTTTCTTATATTCAAATAAATCTCTTCTATAGTTAATTTTCCCAACCTTAGTTTTTATTCTAGTATCCTCCTGTACTTATTCTCTTTGTCTGTACTTCTTGTGTGGAATGGATTCTCATGTTCATAATTCCCTTAATTAATTGCTTGCACATTAATCATTTTGATGCAATCAACTATTTCATTATATCTATTTCATTCATGATATAAAAGGAAATAATTCATAATAAAATTACATACTTTTTAAATTTAAATGATTGAGCATGTTGATCTTGTATATATATTACATACCTTTTTTATTTAAATGACTGAGCATGTTGAACAAAGCAAAGTCTGGATGAAACCTTTGAGTTAATGAAAGTTGCCAGGCGCAGTGGCTCACGCCTGTAATCCCAGCACTTTGGGAGGCTGAGGCAGGTGGATCAGCTGAGGTCAGGAGTTCAAGACCAGCCTGGCCAACATGGTGAAACCCTGTCTCTACTAAAAATACAAAAATTTGCTGGGTGTGGTTGCACACGCCAGTAATCCCAGCTACTCAGGAGGCTGACGCAGGAGAGTCTCTTGAACCCAGGAAGCAGAAGTTGCAGTGAGCCAAGATTGCTCCACAGCACTCCAGCCAGCCTTGGTGATGAGTGAAACTCCATCTATAAACAAACAAACAAACAAACAAACAGGAAAGTGAGATACAATCAACTCTGTTATTTACTGAGGGTTGAGCTGCCTCTCTCTCCATGTCAAAGCCAGAAGCTTTTGTTGTATAAAGACCCACTCAGTCTCTCAGCTGGAAAAGAAAGCTGAGTCAAAACCTCAAATTAGATTTGATATCTGCCAGGTAGAGTAAACCCTCCGATCAACAACTCCCTCTTTAACCCTATTTCTTCTTTTTCGTAGGTACATCTAAGTGCATCTCTAACAAAGTAGAAGTTAAGCATATTCCCCTTCACAACCACTCACACAGAGATATTCCCATTTTTGCAGAATAGCTTCAAAGAACAAAAACTTAGAATATCAAAGAAATATTTATATAATTGTAAAGTAGATTATCACAGATAGAATATTTTGTCAGTGTGTTTTCTTGTCTATTTTATGTGGTGGTGTGCAGTACTCATTCTCTAATTCAAATCACAAGAGAAAACAACATGTTTACATGAACACAGTTTCTTCATCATTTAATTTCAGTGTTTGTTTTAGCATAATAAAATCTGCCATTACCAAATATAATTATCTACCATACCCACCAGAGTTGGCATTATAAAATTTGGCCTGTTTCCATAAATTGAATTCATTCTCAATTTTTAAAAACGCTACAGATAATGACCAAAAGAATATATAAGTCTATAAAGGCATTTTCCACAGGAAAGGGTTTCTGACTTATAAGAGAATCACTAGAAGAATATTTTAACATCCCAATAGGATCTGTTTGACTGAGGCTAAACTCACATTAGTTTTTAACTACTTTATTTAAAAAAAAATGAATCACGAAATTTAAATTGAAGTTTCATGACTATTGATATGTGTTACATGTTCTAAAATTTGGCATGTCTATTCATATCTGGCCATGAGAATAGTGAAAAACCCACCAAAACAGAATCAAGATGATCTCTTACTTTTGGAGGTTTGTACCATGATCCTTGTAAAAGTCAGGGTGGGTCCATGACAGTCTAGGACCAATTTGTGCCTCCACGGGTGTGTGTTACCACAACAATTTAGTTTTCTTCTCCGTATATTTTGGTTTACAATGAATGTGAAATTTTACCTAACTAAACTATGGTAATTTAGGAGCCATTAAAAAAACTTACTGAAAAGGTAAGATAATTAAAAATTAAGATAATTTTTTTTTCTGAATGAAAAAATTCAGAAAAATCAACAAATTGTTAAACCAATAACTTTTTCTCACTTTCTGCTTCATACCAGGAGCTGTTAGTTTATAGCTAAAAAGCTTGCAGGTGATTGTTTTTATGTAAGTCAAATACTAAATTGTGACTAGGGTCTTGAAAGCTTCTGCATAGCCACTCATGCAACTGATAATCAAGGTTGTAATCCAAAGCTTCAAATCCAAGAAAATCCCAATGGAATCGTTTAAGACCTAACAGCTTGGATTAACACCTGCAGCACCACCATCTGTGAAAATTTCACCCAGAGTGATGAACTAGATCTTGGTGAAATTAATGGTTAAAACTTGTAGACTTTGACCCTAATATTGACCAAGAGGAGAAAGACTGAAAGATTATATTTTCATGAACTGTCTTAAATATTCCTGTTCTCCTAAGGTTTTCTCAGGTTCCATTCACCTCTCATGAAAGATTTCACTTGGCCATGAGTAAAGCTACGTTTTGAGAAATAAACACCAATGCATTTCTCAAGGAAATCTGCAGGGTCTGTTTCTGCTGGTTCACAACAACCAGTAACATGTTTTGATGAAAACTTGAAGGCCAAAGTGCTGGAAACTTTGTTGTGGTTTGGTATTTCTGTTTTTCTTTAGAGTGGCCCCAACCCCCACTCCCTGTTAAAAAACCTTCTGTGCTTAATTAATTCAAAGTAGTACCTTGGAGGATGTCTTACTTGCTAAGTAAATAAAGAAGAGCATAAGAAAAACCTTTCAATCCTTGAGTTTCCTTCTTTATTTCATCACCTTCAAGTTCCATGGGGGAAATAGGTAATGCAATGGTCTGAATATTTGTGTCCCTACAAAATTTATATATTAAATCCTATCCTCAAGGTGATGGTATCAAAATGTGGGGCATTTAGGGAGGTGAGGTTGGGTCATGAGGACAAAGTCCTCATGAATGGAATTTGTGCCCTTATAAAATAGGCTCAGGGAAGCTTGTTTGTTCTTTCTACCACATGAGAACACTGCTGTAAGGCAACACTTATGAACCACTAAACAGGCCCAGATATCAAATCTGCTGGCACCTTGATCTTGGACTCTCCACCCTCTGAATTATGATAAATACATTTCTGTTGTTTATAAGCTACCCAAGTTGTCATTTTTTTTTATAGCAGCCTGAACAGACTAAGGCAAGTAGAGTTCTAGTATGGATAAAATTTCACAAATGAATGCTGTAATCCTAAAGTTACTGCACTATAAGCACAATTTATAAATTACAAAGCAATTCGCTGATGAATTTAGAACAGAGATGGATTAGAAAAATTCTATTAATACTTCATAAAGTATTATTTGAACTCAGAGTACCAAGAATGTCTATTAAATTATTTTACTAATATTTTGTTACTTAGCGGTAGCAGATGATTTAAAGAAAGCAATAGTGGTAGTAGAAGTTTTAGTTTTTTAGTTTGTATTTTGAAACACAAACTTCAGCTACAGTATCTTTCAGTGATAAAAAGAAAAAAAATTAAAGTAGCATCTTTGTACTACCTACCTAGAGCCAGACTGTGTGTTTTTCTATTTTTCATTCCATATTCTACAGATGAGAAAATTGAGGCTCAAATTCCCGTTTAAGTTTAAAGACATGTGTTTCCAAAGCCCTTGACTTTTTCACTACAGCCTGATGAGACAAATAACCAAATAACTTTATCACAGTCATAATTTCAGCCATTCAATGACAGACACTCAGGGCTACTATAGGCAGGAGGATGGGAGGGGTGAATGGGTTGAAAAACTGTCTATTGGATACTATGCTCACTATCTTGGTGACAGGATTATTCATACACCAAACCTCAGTGACATGCAATTTACCCACGTAACAAACCTGCACACATACCCGCTGATTCTAAACTAAAAACTGAAAAAAATATAATTGCAGCCATGAATTACTGAATAAATAGGGCAACCATTTTCAGGAAAGGAAAAGATATACATTACTATTGAACTGTTAGTTTGCCACAGGGATTATAATGGGCAGCTTCACATATCATAACTCAATATTACTGTTATACAAATAAGAAAACTAAGATGTGGAGAACTTAAATAATATGCCTGATATCACATGGCAGGGATTCAAACCTAGTTCTTTATAACTCCAAAAGCAATTCTGCACTTCCTACATCATGTGAAAGCTCCAACAGCTTGAGTTAAAACAAGTATAATTTGTTTTAACTATGGTTAGCCACTGTTATTGAAACTAACCTATTGGCAACTTGGAAAAAGTATACATTATTTTATGCAAAAATTGCAAAATATCTAACATGTAACTAATGATATAGATAAAAGACAGGAAAATTAAGCTAGAGCATAGCTTCAGTAATTTCTAGTGTCCATCTCTCCCTCACTAATAAACATGCTGAAAGAGTATGGAGTCTAAGAATATAGAGAAAAGTGCTTAAGAAATTGGACTACAGACTTTATTTCTGCAAATATATAATTTAAAAAACTATTACTTCTATAGAAAATCCATTCTTTCTAGTTTATTTTATCTTTCTTATTTAATATTAAAATCAGATAATTTTTAGTATGAAGATCATGTGTGCCTTATGTTGCCCTGTCTTCATTAGTTCTACTGTGTAAATGACATATGAATGAGAGTGCCTTTAAACCTCATAAGTATGCTTGAAGTGGTGATCTTGTTTTTTTATCACAAGCTCTAAAAATTGTGTAAACACTTTCCTGTAGTTTCCAACTGTACTAAAGTGGAGAGACTCGATTGTGTTAAAATTACCTTCCAGTTCACTTGATTTCAATTCATCTGTTGACCATCATGGCTAGTGGTTGGAGACGCGTAGATGAAAAAGCATTGCCTTTCCAGCTCTCTTTCAAGAGGCTGGTGAGTAAAGGATGATTGCCATATGACGTGATAAGAAATGAGATAGGAAGGTGTAGAGGAAGGGAGGAAAGCACAGAAAACTGGAACCTACTAACACTTTCCGGGACAAAACTTGAACAGATGACCCAGAATCCTGAGTGATGGGTTTCTCATGGTCAGCACCTTAGATAGCCATTACCTCTAGTAAAGTTAGACACACAGATTGACTGAGTCTACTTACATAAATTTATCTATCATTTCCATGATTTTTCCTTTTTTGGATAGCAAAGAAGAGAAGGAAGACTGTTTTCATTGGTTTGTATGATGAGGACTCATGAATAGCTGACATCACTCTATGAATGAACAGTACTGGCATATTTGCATGACAACCTGTGTGTTTATGTGCAGTGCATATTGGTTTAAAATTAGTCTACATTTGTGGCTTTGTAGTGCTGCTGTTGTGGTCTTTCTGCTCCTTAGCTCAGCTAGGTCCAAGTTATTGTCTCACAACCGGGAAGAATTAGGCAGGTGTACATGGGAGAGTGAGTGGTGTAGAATTTATTAAGCAAAAGGGAAGCTCTCAACAAAGAGGGGAAGCAGGGTTGGGAGGTGTTTCCCCTACCCAAAGGCGGGAAAGTCCCCCATGTGGCTGGGTCCAAGGCCCTTTATAGACTCAGAATGTGAAGTGCGTGCTGATTGGTTTGTGAGTATGCACAAAAGATTAAAGCAAAGACACCACAGAAAGCTGGGCATGACAGTGTAGAAAAACCACACAAAGGGTAGGTATTTGTGAAACAGATGAAGGGTGGGGACCATTCAGAGAAAAGCATACCAAACAAGAAGCCAAGTTCTCAACCTGGTCCGAGGATTTAACTTCTGGGTTGGCTTTCAGGCTTTAAACTGTCTTTAGCTTGGAGGTCGGGTTTCACTGGGGACTTGCTCCTATCTGCCTAGGCATTTGGCTGCCTCCTGCCACTCTCATCGTCCCCCTCTGAAGAGATACATTTAACTGCCATTAGAATAGGGACAAAGACAGATCTTAACTGTTTCCTGCTGACAGGAGGCACTGTTTTGGGAAAACAGCAGTCAGATCTCTCTCAGAGGCCTATCTAAGAGTGCTCAGTAAAGAGAGCCATTGAGGCTCTGGTTGCATGACTGTTTGGAGTTTAATGGCCTGAAGGCGAGAAAAGACAAACCAGGTTATTAGAAGACATGTATCAAAATGAAACAAGGGGGCAAGCCAAGCATAGGGCTTGACTTTGGTTAGCTCTCTTGGTCTTATTTTCCTAAACAAAGAAACCTCTGGGTTGTGAGCACCCTATCTGGCAGGATTTGCAGGATAATTGGCCAGAGCGAGAATATTGATCCATATTTTTATATTACCCATCCCTTTTGTTTCTTCTGAACTGCAGCCAGAGATCTCTGGTTGGTTCACAGAAATAAGCAAGGTTAGTTTAAAATGTAGGCAAAAACTTAAAAACAACTAATGAAACTAGAATTTAATTACAAGTGTATGATAAGTTTTGAAACATAATTTTTCTCCGTGCGGTGCTCATTTTTATAAAAAAAAAAAATCCTCAAATACCTATAAGTTGGGTAAATTCTTCTCATCTTGCAGTCCCAAGATAGCATGGGGCTGCAAGGCCTGTTAGAAAGTGAAATTCCTTACTCACCACAGGTTAGGACCCCTGTACAGGGACCGTGTTGATAGCGTACGAAGCCAGTTTTTCCAAGGGGTTTTTATTGGCTCTGCAAGTCAAGCTTGATTCCTTAAAGGGAAGCACACTCTTATAGTCAAAGTCTTGGTAAAACAACCATTTTCTTCAATCGTGTCCTATTGCAAAAGAAAATAGATTCTTATTGCACTGATGCAAATAACTATATTGCCGTAAGTTAAGAATACTCACAAATAGTTTCCAAATTCTGGAGAAGCCAGAGAGAAACAAATATGCTCCAAATTTTATCCTCATGATTAAATCTTACTCAATTGTTAAAAGCTATAGATAGCTCAAAAAAGTTTCCTTGGCTCTGAAAAACAAAACAAAGATCAGCAGTGTTTTAAGCAAAAAGTTAAAAAAGGTTACTTCATTATTCTGTTAGTTTAGTCCACTCGGTTAACTCTTATTCTGCTTGATATTCATAAGCATTTTAGCTCTTCAAGAGTACTGTATGGTTTTCCTTTGTTCTACTGTCACAATCTCCAAAGATATCAGAAACCTGTGTTTAAGAGCACCTGTCAAAGTCCTATAGCTTATTATAAAGCAATTTTTGAAAAGAATCAAAGCAAGACAACAATTGTCTATGAATGACAAAATATCAGGGTAGTTATAATCAAAAACATGATTGACAAAGAAGACTTTTACTCTTTTGCTGTATGTCAGGCTTCTGGGTTCCCTTCCCCCAAGCTCAGTTTTAAGCCAAGCAGTTTAAGGTGTGGAGAAAGTAACTTCCCAATTTGGAGGATGCATCCAAGGAGAGGGTCCTGTGGTATGGAGACACAATTACCCATCTGCAAAGAGAGGACAGAGGAGGAAAATGAGAAAGAAGGCTTTTTTTGTTTGTTTGTTTGTTTTTAAGGAGTCTCAGTGATTCAGGCGGCATTCAAGAGAGAAGTACAGACTGAAGATGATTGGTTACCCATCTAGAAAAAGGGGAACAAGGCATCCCTAATTCTTTTCTCTTCCCAGTGAATACCCAGGGTACATGAGAGACAGAAGAGGCATCCCCCTTTCTTTCTTCCATCCTTATATCTCTGAGTGCCAGCAACCTTGAGAGGGTGCTGCCTATGGGTTCCAGTGCGGCTTTCAACCGTGTTAACAGGAGGCCTAGAGGGCGAGAATTATCTGCATTTACCACATGCTGCCTTTCATGCTGTCAGTAACCTCTGAGTTCTTCAGACCTCATTTACGCCATGGATACTAGCATGACCTCTATCCATGAAATGGGGGATGCTAATTGGCAGGAATCAGTTATGCTCACCTGCACCATGCCCCTTGACTTCTGTTGCCTGCCTCTGGATCCCTCAATCCAGTTTTTCTTACTAGGGCTTCAACTCAAGCTTGGAATTGAGTTTGGGGCAGGAAGGTGCCTCAGGAGGGCTCACAGGCTCATTAAGTTCCAGGTTGCCCTTGCCAGACTGCAGCCAGCAGCTGGCAGAGTCACTCCTCCACTGCTTCCTTATCATAAGTCAAATGCTAAGGTAAAGCTGTGGAGCTGGGTCCTCCTCAAACAAGGGAGAGAAAAAGGCATCCCATGAATTGGGGTCCTGGCCTAGTAAAATGCCTTTCAAAAAGAAAAAGCCTCTCACATAGAAAAGCTCCTTGTATTTGCAGGGCTCTGTTAACTCCTGACATGGTGGCGAAAAGAAAAAAAAAAACAGCTTAAGTGCAGGGTGGGGAAGGTTCCTGGGGGGAAAGAAAACACTTGCTCTATGCAAATGGGTTCTTTCAACAAGGGAAAGTCTCTTAATCGCTGTACCCTCCTTGCCTCTAAGAACAGACAGAAAGCATTTTGTTCTGAACTGCATATCTGATGGCAGGGCCAAATGCTCATTCTACTTAGTAATATCTCTACAATTTGCAGCAACATGCTTAACATTGTAAAAGAAGAAATTGATGCCATGACAGCCTTGAAGAAAAGAAGAAAAATGCCTAGAAAAGACTGGATTGGAACAAGGCTGATATTCCCAAACCCCAGAGCTATGGAGTCCTCTCCAGCATCCTGCCCTCTGTAGCTGCATCATTCATTCTTAATTGGCTCACCAGAGGATCAGTGTTTCATCTGCCTTTAGAAAAATATCTGAGGACAAGAAGGCTCAGAAACAAAAGTGAAAGAGGATTTGGGTCCACATTTACTCATCCTCCAGGTATTCCCATACAGGCCACCAAAATGTTATGGTCTTTCTGCTCTTTAGCTCAGCTAGGTCCAAGCTCTTGTCTCACAACCAGGAAGAATTAAGTGCACAGACATTGAAGAGTGAGTGGGATAGAATTTATCAAGGGAAAGAAAAGCTCCCAGCAAAGAGGGGACACAGTGGGGTGGTTCCCCTATTCAAAGGTGGGAAAGTCCCCGATGTGCCTGGATCTGCGGCCTTTTGTGGACTCAGAATGTGGAGTGCATACTGATTGGTTTGTGAGTATGCAGAAAAGGTTAGAGCAAAGAAACCACTCAATGGTGGGCATGTCAGTGTAGAAAAACCAATTAGGAAAGGGTAGGTATATGTAAAATATGTGAAAGGTGGGGACCAACCAGAGGAAAGTTCACCAAAAGGAAAGACAAGTTCTCAGTCGGTCTGAAGATTTAACCTGTAGCTTGGCTTTAAACTGTTTTTGGCTTGGAAGTGGGCTTTCACTGGGGACCTGCCCCTATCTGCCTAGGCATTTGGCTGCCTCCTGCTGCTGTTACTGCTTTTTCATGACTTCTGTGAAGAATCAAACATTTTAGTTCATCTAATTCCAATTATTAAATGACCATGTTATTTTGCTCCTCCATTACCAAGTGGAAATGGTTTTTCAGAAAAAGAAACCAGTATCCTAAATTTCTTACTAAAGCAATTATCTGGAAGGGCAAAGTTAGGTAAAATTAAGTGACTAGAATAAATTAGGACAAACTGACCCCAAATTAGAATTTTAATTCTGATTTGCACATTTCCAGAGTTAAGCATCCTGTGTGCTAAAGACGGATAAAGAAAGCATAGGTTTTGATAAAGTCAAGAATGGGGCCTAGTTAAATACATAAAATGTTGCTGAACTTCATTCATAGTAATGTTAAATAACCCTAAAATGCCATTTCTGGCCTATCATACTGACAACATTTGAAACAGTGTAAACTCATACGTTTCTTTAAACAAAATATTTTCTGTTACCCTTCACTGAAAGAAATCTAGAAACAAGCCTGCTTGTTAAAATAGCTGACTCCATAATAACTGGGTCAGAAATATACATATTGATCCAGGAACATCTTATTATAGCTAAAACCAAGAAACATAGTGAAGATTGCTTTGGATAACATCAAAGGGGCTTGAGAGCCAACTTGAAGATGCTCCCATTGGACAATTTAAAAATAGAAAAGAATAATAACTACAACAGATTAAACACATCACATTTATTTAAATTCATGATTTACAAATGATACTGAATAAAGTACTAATTGGTCACTTTTTGAAGAAGCTAAGGAATTAGCTCATTACCTTTGCCTTCACTATTTTTCAGAGTAATGAATGTTCATCTTTCCTTTCCAATACACATAGTACTCAGGATATCTAAATAGTTAATGAAGCCAAGTTTTTTGTTTATTAATAAATTAGAAAGAAAAGATACAATTAGAAAAAAATCATTCTTTTGAAACATTAAATAGAATAAAAGACCTAAGAAACACCTTCAATGACAGCAAAGCAACCCTCAATGATGGCTAAGGAATAATAGGTAAAAAATGATGAGGGAATTTATAATAAATGGGTCAGGCTGACTATGTCAGAACCAAGTAATAAATTGGTCCATTGTAAAAAAAAAAATAGAGTTATACCAGACATAGTGTAATAATACTGGATGGACATATACAACATTGTCCATAAAATATTCATGGCCAAATAAATATACCAACACATGACACTTGAATTTAATCAACTTTTTAGATGAGCACTTTCTAATAGAATTTTTTGTAATGGTAGAAATGTCCTGTATCAATGATGTAAATACAGTAGCCCATTAACCACATATATTGTTGCACACTTGAAATATAGCTAGTTAGTGAGAAATTGAATTTTTATTTTTATTTAATTCATTTGTGTTTAAATTTAAAAGTCACATATGTTTAGTAGCTACTGCACAGGAGAGTGCAACTGGATCTAAATACATTCAAAGGACAGAATGGCAAGGTAAATGACACCACGGAAAATCAGTTAGCAAAATCCAGGCTATGAGAACTACTATAGGGTAAATAGTCAACTTTCTTCAACAAATTACCTAAAAAAGGGACAAAGGGCACAGGATGAGATTAGATACTAGCAAATGTCTAGGAGATGTGGTAAGAAGAATAATAGTCCCCAGAGATATCTACATACTAATCCTCAGAATTTGTGAATATGTTATATTGGCAAAAGAGCCTTTGTAGATATTAAACTACAGATCTTGAAATGAGAAGGGTATCCTGGATTATGCAGGTGAATTTAATGTAATTAAAAGTATCATTGTAAGTGAAAGACGGAGGTAGGAGAGTCAGAGATGGAGACGTGATGAAGGAAGCAGAGGTGGAAGTGATGTGGTTGTTGAGACTAAAAGCAGCAGGGTGCTATAAGCCAAAAAATGCAGGCAGTTTCCAGAAGCTGGAAAAGCCAAAGAAATGAAATCTCCCCTCAAACTTCCAGAAGGGATACAGCTCTGCCAATAGCTTGATTTTAGCCCAGTGAGACTCATTTCAGACTTCCAGTATTCAGAACTAAAGATAATACATTTGTGTTGTTTTAAGGCATTAAGTTTGTGGTCATTTGTTAACAGTGGCAATCAGAAATAATACAGGAGACATATGAATCAAATGCAATGTGTGGATTTCATTTGGATACTGATTTCAACAAAATGTGCTAAGGAATTTACAGAACAGTCAACAACTCCATCCTAAAGTTAATGACAGGAAAGGAATAGTTTGACAATTCACCTCAGTGTGCACAATTTTTTGAAACCAACCAATCAGCACCAGCCCCTTGCAAATTAGGAACAGGCTCACTCCAATAGCATGCCTGTGAGTGTCAACCAACCCATGAGTCTCACCCAAGTAACATATTCCATAAATTATGTCAATCTACTTACCATTCTTAAAGTCTGCCAAACCATGCTTCCCATAACTCCGCTCTTATCTGATATAATACTAGCAGTCCACCCTGCTAGGTGAAATGATCAGACAAGCATAATTATTCTTAACTGTAACAAGCAATAAATTCCTCCATTTCTTTTTATTTCAGACATGGATGGGTGTTTTCATCATTTTTTACAACAGTGGAGTTTGCACTATTGCTTTGAAAACCCTTGCTTGACAGCATTCCAGGCACACATGAGGAACAGATAGTCCACCCACCAGGCACATTTACTTCTTGTGTCAGAACTCCATCTGTATTTCAAAACTGCTGGTAAGTTAGCTGGTTTCAACAAAATTACGATCTTTGCCTAATTTATTTGAGTTCTCATTACTGGATTTATTTTGTTTTCCTAGGATTTGTAATCAGATATTTGTGTAAGACATTGCTTTAAGGTAACAGTGATGCAGGACAGGCAAGCCCCCAAATTGGGGCTTAGCCCAGGAGGGTTCTTGGCTTTGCCCAGGAAAGAATTCAAGGGCAAGGCAGTGTTGTTAAACAGCAACTTTCATTGATGCTGCAGTGCATGGCAGCAGCAGAGGTACTGCTCCTTGTAGAAAAAAGCTACCTCATAGGCAGTGTGCCCAGAGTAGCAGTTCAGAGGCAGTTCTGAACTCATATTTATACCTACTTATATCCATAATTATATGCACATTAAGGGTAAGTTTATGCAGAAATTTCTAGAAGGAGGGTGGTTAACTTCTGGGTTGTCAGGTCATTGCCATGGAAAGGGATGGAAACTCCCAGATGTTGCCATGGCAATGGTAAACTGACATGGTATACTGGTGGCCATGTCTTTTGGGGAGATGCTTTCACATTGGACCTTTTTTAGCTGGTATTCAATTTGGTCTGGTGTTCAAACCCTGCCTCTGGAATCTAGCCTGCCTCCTACCTCAATAGGAACTAGCTCTTTCTATAAGGTAATTAGATCTCTTTAGTAATGTACCACTGATAAGTAATTTTATCTAAATATTAATATAGTAGCCTTTTTGTTTTGGAGATATAACATTTGTTAAATATCTTTAAAAGTAACCTATTATTCTGCTATTTGCTTTTCTTTTGCTGTTGTTGGTTTATATGGGCAAAGTCTTATTTCATGTTGTTTTTGTTTCTCCTGGATTGCTTATTTCTGTTGAATATACAATGTAGTGATCCAGAGGGAATGGATAAAGGCATAAAAACTCTTGGTCTCCAGTCAAATCCACACTGGCCCTGTGGTTTAAAAATAGGAGGTCCATTAGATTGCTAACATTTTGTGGAAAATCTACTGGTCAAACTTTGCTTTGATCTCATACAAAACTTCATGAGGGCACTCCCCTGTTTTGCTAGTTTATGAAGGAACATCACTGCTTAGTCTGCATTCCAAGATCCATAATTGTTGAGTTATTGATTTTATATCCCCTTCCTAACCTTTGCTTGGTGGAGGAACCCAGGACACTATTCATTAGCCCATCTGTTGACAACCATAGTAACATGATTTTCTTATTCAGAAGGATTTATGTATCTCAGTCTCCACCTCCTCCAAGAAGAACTCTTGCTTGTAAACAAATTTGCACTAAAATTTAATTATTGAACTTTCTTTAGTACATAACAAGACAAAATTGTCGTAGAGTAACAATGATCATCATGGAAAACATTTTTTGACTTATAAAAATCAATAAATCAATACATTTAAGCAGGCCTTTATAAAAATGAGGCAATACAACATCTAACAGTCGATATCAGCTTCTTTAATTGGTGTGTTGAAGACTCAGACAAAATTTTAACTCCAAGACAGTTTCTTTCAAGTATTTTTTAATCTAGGAAAACCAATCCTCATTTTTTTCCCTTTCTCTTACCTGTGCTCTAAATGAGCTTCCTTCTCTTTAGCATTTTAAGAAAAATAAATAAATAAATAACATTCTAAAATTGATAGACCAGAGACCTATTGGAATTCAGATATATAGAAATAGAGTTAAAAAACCTGGCTGGAAACAAATTATGAGTTATAATTAAGAATTTTTCGAAACACAAGGAATTTAGAAAGAAATGTGATGCAGATCCATATTGAATGGATTTTGTTAGATGCTTGCATATTGTCCTGAACTACAGATCTGTACCAACTGTTTTAAGTAATTGTAGCCCTTTAGAGTGGAGAAATACTTAAAAGCAACAGAGTAGAAAAAAATAAGGCTTGCATAACATAACTATGGAAAAGACCAAAAAAAGATTTTAAAAGTGTTTATTTCAATGTAATATTAGCTATAATTAAAAATTAAACTAGGGATTAAAATAGAGTTCAGGAACTTTCAAACAGTATTCTGGGTACATCCAAAAGTGGAATTAAGGGAACCCATGTTCTCTCTTTCTCTCTCTCTTTTTTTTTTGAAAATGTGATTAACCTTGAATTATTAAATTTAATAGGAAAAATAAATTTATATGTGAAACTACCAATTTATAAAATGTTTACTGTGTTTCGAGGTATTTTCTGAGTGTGTTAAATATTAAACAAGCTAGAAATCAATATGATAATACCTCCCTAGATAAAAGTGACCACTGAACTGAAAACAAAACCAAAAAGTCTTTTAATAATTGGTAGCCTGGTCCGGCGTGGAGGCTTATGCTGTAATTCCAGTACTTCGCAAGGCCAAAGCAGGAGGATTGCTTGAGGTCAGGAGTTCGATTCCAGCATGGGCAAAATGGTGAAATCTTGTCTCTAAAAAAATTATAAAAATTAGCCAGGCATGGTGGCACAAGCCTGAGGTCCCAACTACTTGAGAGGCTGAAGTAGGAGGATGGCCACAGCCCAGGAGACAGAGGTTGCAGTGAGCTGAGATTCTGCCACTGCACTTCAGTCTAGGCAACACAGCAAGACTGTCTCAGGAAAAATAAATAAATAGAAAGGATTAGCAGCGAAAATTGTCTTCTTTGGGTTCTCTCTTTGTCTAACTCTAGGTGTCAACTATGTAAATTAGGCTCATTCCACCTCCCTGCACATGGATTTTTTTCATTACATAGGGTATGGATCATGGACACCCTCAAAACTGTCATGTCCGGCAGCAATCAGGTATCAGCTTGATTGAGCCCATGAAGGGGTTCAAATTGACCCCATGTCAGTAATGTGTCTACTGTTAGCCTAATCATTGTAAATTAGAACAGAAAATATGATGGTAATATCTGTATCATATGACAAGAGATTGACAATTAAAGCTAAAGATTACAGCAGAGTAATTTGACAATTAAAGGAAAGATACTGGGAAAACCAACCCATATGTCTTCATGTAAACTCTTGGAGCCCTGTTCTTCCATTCATAACACAAGGATAATAATATCTGCTTATCTGTGTCACAATTAGAGAAAATATATCTGAAACACGTGGAATATAATTTTACCTCAATAAGTGAGAGCTATATAAACTTTATTATTATCATTTTTTGTTACTATAATTATATGAGATTTCAAAACTCTGTATTTTGTAGTTTGTGTTACTATTTTCCACATTAGAAACATAAACATGTGTTTATAGTAACACACACAGTTTTTAAACATAAACTCACAGCAACCTCATGTGAGTATTTAGAAAGTAAAATTAAATATTATATGGCAGAGATTTTAAAACGAAAAATTGCTTTCAAAATTTTTAATGGTATGTAAAGTTACTCTGAGGAGACATGGTCTGTAGCATAATAAATACTGCAACGCTGTCTTCCACAGTGGTTGAACTAAATTACATTCGCACCAATAGTGTAAAAGCATTCCTATTTCTCCACATCCTCTACAGCATCTGTTGTTTCCTGACTTTTTAATGATCGCCATTCTAACTGGTGTGAGATGGTATCTCATTGTGGTTTTGACTTGCATTTCTCTAATGACCAGTGATGATGAGCTGTTTTTCATATGTTTGTTGGCCACATAAATGTGTTCTTTTGAGAAGTGTCTGCTCATATCCTTTGCCCACTTTTTGATGGTGTTTCTTTTTTTCTTTTACATTTGTTTAAGTTCTTTGTAGATTCTGGATATTAGACCTTTGTCAGATGGATAGATTGCAAAAATTTTCTCCCCTTCTGTACATAGCCTGTTCACTCTGATGATAGTTTCTTTTGCTGTGCAGAAGCTCTTTAGTTTAATTAGAACCCATTTGTCAATTTTGGCTTTCATTGCCATTGCTTTTGGTGTTTTAGTCATGAAGTCTTTGCCCATGCCTATGTCCTGAATGGTATTGCCCAGGTTTTCTTCTAGGGATTTTATGGTTTTAAGTCTTATGTTTAAGTCTTTAATCCATCTTGAGTTAATTTTTGTATAAGGTGTAAGGAAGGGGTCCAGTTTCAGTTTTCTGCATATGGCTAGCCAGTTTTCCCAGCACCATTTATTAAATAGGGGATCCTTTCCCCATTTCTTGTTTTTGTCAGGTTTGTCAAAGATCAGATGACTGTAGATGTGTGGCATTATTTCTGAGGTCTCTGTTCTCTTCCATTGGTCTATACATCTGTTTGGTACCAGTACCATGCTGTTTTGGTCATTGTAGCCTTGTAGTATAGCTTGTAGTATAGCTTGAAGTCAGGTAGCATGATGCCTCCAGGTTTGCTCTTTTTGCTTAGGAGTTTGTTGACTATATGGGCTCTTTTTTGGTTCCATATGAAATTTAAAGTAGTTTTTTTCTACTTCTGTGAAGAAAGTCAATGGTAGCTTGATGGGGATAGCATGGAATCTATAAATTACTTTGGGCAGTATTGCCATTTTCACAATATTGATTCTTTCTACCCATGAACATGGAATGTTTTTCCATTTGTGTGTGTCCTCTTTTATTTTGTTGAGCAGTGGTTTGTAGTTCTCCTTGAAGAGTTCCTTCACATTCCTTGTAAGTTGTATTCCTAGGTGTTTTATTCTCTTTGTAGCAATTGTGAATGGGAGTTCACTCATGATTTGGCTCTCCATTTGTGTATTATTGGTATATAGGAATGCTTGTGATTTTTGCCCATTGATTTTGTATCCTGAGACTTTGGTGATTCCTCAAGGATCTAGAACTAGAAATATCATTTGACCCAGCAGTCTCATTACTGGGTATATACCCAAAGGATTATAAATCATTCTACTATGAAGACACATGCACACATATGTTTATTGCAGCATTGTTCACAATAGCAAAGACTTGGAACCAACTCAAATGCCCATCAATGATAGACTGGATAAAGAAAATGTGGCACATATACACCATGGAATACTACGCAGCCATAAAAATGATGAGTTCATGTCCTTCGCTGGGGAATAGATGAAGCAGGAAACCATCATTCTCAGCAAACTAACACAGGAACAGAAAACCAAACACTGCATGTTCTCACTCATAAGTGTGTGTTGAACAATGACAACACATGGACACAGGGAGGGGAACATCAGATATTGGGGCATTTCAGGGAGTGGGAGCATAGGGGAGTGATAGCATTAGGAGAAATACCTAATGTAGATGATGGGTTGATAGGTGCAGCAAACCATCATGGCACATGTATAGCTATATAACAAACCTGCACGTTCTGCACTTGTATCCCAGAACTTAAAGTATAATAATAAATAAATAAATAAATAAATACCCTTAAAAAAAGAATACTGCAAGGAAGTCAGAAAATTTCAAATTCTTTCTTTACATTTATTTGCTTTGATCTTGGGGAATTTATTTAACTTTCTACTCTTGAAGTTTTTATGAATTATAGTTCCTACTTACTTTGTGGGGTGGTTGAAAACATAAAGAGAAAATACATAAGAACTGAAAACTTGGAGATACACAAAATGTCATCTAGTCCAATATGTGAAAAAGATATTAAAAAGAATATTTGTTGCTGAGCACGGTGGCTCACACCTGTAATTCCAGCACTTTGGGAGGCTGAAGCAGGCAGGTCACTTGAGGTTTCAAGTTTGTAACCAGCCTGACCAACATGGTGAAAAACAACTTAGCTGGGCATGGTGGCGGATGCCTGTAATCCCAGCTACTCAGGAGGCTGAGGCAGGAGAATAGCTTGAACCTGGGAGGCGGAGGTTGCAGTGAGCCAAGATCACGCCACTGCACTCCAACCTGGGTGACAAAGTGAGACTCTGTCTCCCCCCATGCCCCCCCCAAAAAAAAAAGAAAGAGAAAGAAGAATATTTGTAATGGAAGTCTCAACAATGGATTGCATATTTCTCTCCACCAGCATAGTCTATAAAATAGTCTATAAAGTAGTCTATAAAATAGACTAAAAAAGAATGTATAAGGTGGTCTCTCTCATTAACTCACTTGTTACAAGATGAGAGAATACTGATTTATGATATGGAGAGTAAAGTAGGCTTCTGAAGTGATTCTTTGTACTCCCTCTCTATTCATCTCAATGTCTTTGTTATTGTTTTCCTCCCATTCAACCTCCAATTACAAAATGGCTGTTTATGACCACTTTGGAAAATGATTATTTTTCTCATCTCCAGAGCCCCCGTAAGCAAGCTCACTAATTTTAAGACCTAAGTCACAATTTTTATCAATTTATCTTTAACTGTAATCATAAATTGGCTCCTTAACTTCAGGTTCACGGGTTACCTGCCAAATATTTGAAGTACATCTTTTTAATGATGATGATGGTGATGATGATGATGATGACAACGACGAATATTTAATGGATGGCAAATGTATACAAAATATACAATGCTATAAGCACTCTGTATGTATTATCTAATTCAACCCTGACATCGAGTGAGTAGCACATATTATTTTTTCCATTTCACAAGTGAAGAAATGTGATATTAGAAAAGTAAGATAATTTCCTAAAGTCATAAAGCTAGTAAGTTGTGGATGCATGCTGTGAACAGATGTATTCAGCCTCTGGAACCTGAGCTTTTGGTCACTGTGCTACACTCAGATGTCCCATATGTTCATTGTTATTGTTATGTCTCCCTTGAGCAATTCTCTACATTTTATAGATTGTTGGACTATATTTACTAATTGTAATGTGTGTGTGTTTGTGTATGTGTCTATGTACAGGAGAGATATTTGTAATGTTTTCTTTCATTTTTCTGAATTAGGTTTCAGAATTAAGATAATACTAACCTTCTACAAAAAAGGGAAGAGTGTGCCATTCTCCTTCAATTTCTGAAAGAGTTTTTATAAGAATGGTATCTTTTTTTCATAATGATCTGGTAGAATATACCAGTGAAGCCATCTAGTCCAGGACAATTCTTTGGGGGAAGGTGTTTCACTTAAAAAGCAGTTTTCTTAATTGAGACCAAGTTTTTCCAGTTTTCTCTTTCTTCTTATGTTAATTTTGGTAAGCTATGTTTGTCCATTTTATCTGTTTTTTCAAATTCAGCATAGAAGTGTTTATTATATGGGCTTATTTCTTATTTATTGTTTGAAGATCTTTGGTGATGTGACTTTTTTCTTTCCTTATACTTCATTCCTAAAAATGTTTGCAGTTTTTTCCCCCTCTCTCTTTCCTGTATAGCTATAATCTTATCAATTTGTCTTTTTTGACTACTGATTTTTCCTATTGTCTCTTTTGATTGCTGATTTTTCCTATTGTTTGCCATTTTCTATTTCTTGATTTATACCATATTTATATATTTTTGTTCTTCTGTTTGCTTTGAGTTTATTTTGCTCTTTTATTTTCTTACATTGCAGCCACAGATCACTGTTAGGTTACTGTGTGTTCCAATGTAGGCATTTAGTGCTATAAATTTTCTTCTAAGCACTGCTTTAGCTACTCCTATGATTATTGATCTGCCATATTTTCATTATCATTTAGTTTAAAATATTTTCTGATTTATCTTCAGATTTCTTCTTTGACTCAATGATTACTTAGATTATTTGTTAGCATTTCTATTTCCTTAATCATCCTGGAGCCAGATATGCATAGTGCATCTTGGAAATACCTTGGACCTCATAGAGGGCCCATGGTAAGTAGATAAATTAGGCCCTGGGAAAGCCTTTGAGTTCTAGTCTATGCTTACTACTGCATGAAAAATAGCCAGTCTGAGCCTTAATTATGGCTTCAGCAAGAATATTTCTAATGAACACTGTGTAAGTAAGATTCTCTTTTAATCTTATCTCCAATTTTCCAATTCTATTTATATGCACTCAACAGTCCAAGAAGACACTCTCCAAGAGAAAGTCAAGGCCATAAAAGAGCACATAAAATATCACAAGTAGCATGTGTTTTGGAGGCAGCTTCAATCTTAGCATTTCCTAAAGCAGAATTTTCTGTACTTGGCCCAAAGAATCAGTAATACATTCAGTTAATTACAAAGTAAGATGCATTAGACAACTAATATGAAAGAGAAGGAGAGTCACTATCTGTATCTATATATGTATATTTATATAAGTAAATATGTATATATATTTTACATATTTTTAATGACATAATGTGTATCAAGATTGACTATTCTACTATACTACTTATTTCTGATCTAGTCACAGATACACTGTAGAGCCAAAGGGCCATTTCATCTTTTTCTTCATATTAGAGTCTTTCTAAAGGGTAAGTATTATGGACTGAATGTATTCTCCCAAAAATCAGATGCTGAAACTTAATCCCCGGTGTGATGGTATACGGATATAAGGCTTCAAGAGGTAATTAGGTCATAAGGTAGCACCCTCATAAATGGGATTAGTACCCTTATAAGTTGAGATCAGAGAGTTAATTTGCTCTCTTCCTACCATGTGAGGATACAATGAGAAGTTGGCAGTCTGGAACCTGAAGGAGAGTCCTTATCAGAACCTAACCCTGCTGGCACCCTGATCTCAGAGTTCCAGTCTCCAGAAATGTGAGAAATAAATTTCTGTTGTTTATAAGCCACACAGTCTAAGGCATTTTGTTATAGCATCCCAATCTAAGACAAGAAGAAATTGGACATTTACAGGAACCTTTTACAATACTTTGTTAGTAAAACTCCCTCAGTTGAAAATGAAAAAATTGGCCGGGCACGGTGGCTCACACCTGTAATCTCAGCACTTTGGGAGGCTGAGGTGGGTGGATCACGAGGTCAGGAGATCGAGACCATCCTGGCTAACACGGTGAAACCCTGTCTCTACTAAAAATACAAAAAAATTAGCCAGGTGTGGTGGCGTGCGCCTGTAGTTCAAGCTGCTGGGGAGGCTGAGCAGCAGAATGGCATGAACCTGGGAGGAGGAGCTTGCAGTGAGCCGAGATCACGCCACTGCAGTCCAGCCTGGGTGACAGAGCAAGACTCCATCTCAAAAAAAAAAAAAAAGAAAGAAAGAAAATGAAAAAATTCCCATGTAGCTTAAAATAAGAAGGTAATTGGTTGGCTTTTATAAGGGGAAAATCCAAAGGACTGAGCTAGCTTCAGAATTGGCTGAAACCTGAAGCCCAAATAAACAAGTATCTGGCTCTCTCCTTTCATCAGCTCTGCTGAACATACGGTGGCGTCGTTCTTAGGCAGGTTACCTCTGTAGGGAGGCAGAGGAGGCCCCAGCAGGCCTAGGCTCTTAAATAATTCACTTTTCATTTCCAGTGAAATTGAGTTTCTTCTCTAATAGGTTTGTCAGAAAATCCCAAATAAGATTTTGATTATCATATCTCTGGTTCTGTGAACACTTTATGGTGAGAACATACATGTAATGGGTTTCCCCCTGGCAAAAAAGAATTCATGTCAAAAGAATGAAGAATGAATTCTGGGCAGACAAAATAAACAGATGCCATCTAAAAATGCTTATCCTGTTTCCTTCAAAATTGTAATGCACAGTATGAAGGATTATTTCAATGACACGGAGTCCAGCCTTATAGAAAGAGAGAAACAGAGCTGCTGTGGCTGTCAGAATAATCAGTATTCCAGGGTTATTTTTCTTTGTAACTTCTGCTAACCTGTCTTCCTCGCTAGAATATAAATTTCACCTATGTAAAGATTCTGAATATTAATCCTCAGCCCAGTGAATAAGTTGACATTTAATATTTAATTTGAATTAAATATTTAATACATGTCAATATTTGTTATCACTTGTAGATGCAGACACTATAATATCATTCCAGAACTTAAGCTCCAAACATTTTGTGAAAATAATTATTCAGTTATTATTGTTGGGATTGTTAACAGTGATAATCCATTAAATTTATTTTTACTTTACTGATTTCCAAATGGGTTCATATACTTGATCTCTTTTGGCCTCTTAGTAATCTTGTGTTTTTAAAGGGTCATGGGTAATGCACCTGCCTAAGGGTATATCATTACATGTCAGAATTGGTTCAAGGCTTACATCTTGATTTTCCCATATTTATTCCTTCTATCTGTGCTGATTCTTCTACATTATGTGTAGGATGTGGCAGCATGGGAGCCCAGGACATTTAAAAGTGAATAGTATTTGAAGCAGGGGGAAATGGGCAAAAGAGAAAAGCTAGTACAACAAAAGCAAATGTAATAAAGCCAACTCAATAACAACAATAAAACAAGCAATATAGCTGCAATAGCAATAAAACAGAATTTTAGACAAAACAAATGGGTTCACATTTCAATTTCATTGGGCCCTGGTACTTTCTGGACATGTGACCTTGGTAAGTTAACCTTGGAAATTTGGTTTCAAGCTCTGTTGCAATCTGGTACAGCAAGAACATCTCACACTGTTCTGATCTAAAAATCCAATAGCCACAGACAGAAAGGGGAATAGAAAGACAAAAACAAATAAGATACCAGAGAATCAGCCTGGTCCAGATCACAGATCATTTAGACTTATCTGTAACAATTTACAGAACCCTTATGTAATTGACCAGCAATAAAGCCAAGATTCTTTAAACGTTAAATCTGTAAGAAAATTGTACACATAGCAGAAATGAAAATACAAGAGGCAGTTTCTTGCCTCTCAGGATATTCTCCTTAGCAGTTACTAATATGTAAATAATCAATAAAAATTAGTGAAACAAATGATAGTCCAGTTAGGACCTCTATAATGATAGTGTGAAAAGCTCAGTAAACTCTCTAGTGAAACAATTATTTGACTGGTGAAAATTATATTTAAACACACACACACACACACACACACAGGCATTTAAAGTTTCTGGATTTGCCCCAAAGGCATACAGCAAATGAAGAAACATTTATTCAAGAACATCTACTAAATCTCAGTGAAAACAGAGTCAGTGACATTTGGGCCACGATCTGCTCCCACATCCCTCTGCCAGCTTTATGGGATGGAAGCTCTGCTCCAGATGCTTTGTTCTCAGCAGGTGCAGCCAAAAAAACAAGAGCTCTCGCTAGCTCCTAGTCTAGTGCTATGAATTTAGCCAGGAGGGAAGGTCATCACCATCTATTATCCTGCCTCAGTGCTGTGTTGCAGAAGTTCTATCCCTGGCAGGTTTGGCTGCATGAAGTAGGTTTCCTTTCCCTGATACTGAGCTCCCCTTTTCCCCAGCTCCTGCTCACAGGGTTAGGGCTCTGTTTCAGGAATGAAAGACCAAGAATACTGGGGCCTGATTGTTTCCATCCTAGCTTGCTCATATGTTCAAAATGCTAATGGAAACCAAGTCTAAATAATTAAACGAAGGCATGACATCAATAACTCATCAACTATGGGATTATAAATCATGCTGCTATAAAGACACATGCACACGTATGTTTATTGCGGCACTATTCACAATAGCAAAGACTTGGAACCAACCCAAATGTCCAACAACGATAGACTAGATTAAGAAAATGTGGCACATATACACCATGGAATACTATGCAGCCATAAAAAATGATGAGTTCATGTCCTTTGTAGGGACATGGATGAAACTGGAAACCATCATTCTCAGTAAACTATCACAAGGACAGAAAACCAAACACCGCATGTTCTCAATCATAGGTGGGAATTGAGCAATGAGAACACATGGACACAGGAAGGGGAACATCACACTCCGGGGACTGTTCTGGGGTGGGGGGAGGGGGGAGGGACAGCATTAGGAGATACACCTAATGCTGAATGACGAGTTAATGGGTGTAGCGCACCAACATGGCACATGGATACATATGTAACAAACCTGCACATTGTGCACATGTACCCTAAAACTTAAAGTATAATAAAAAAACTATAATATAAATAGGTAGAAAATTTTTTTAAAGAATCATATAAAGATTCTGGAGTTTTTAAGTATAATAAAACAAGCAGTCAATTTAAGTTGGCAGAACACAGTCAGCAGACTTGAAGACAGATCAATAGAGGTCATACAGTCTAAAAATATACATAAGAGAATGAAGAAAACAGAGTCTCAAAAAATGTAGGAAATCATTAAGCATACCCACATATATATAATGAGTATACCAGAATGAGAAGAGAGGGAGGAAGAGACTGAAACAATATTGAAAGAAATAATGATTGAAATTTTCCCAAGTTTCCTGAAAAGCACACCTAGACATCTAATCTACACATCTAAAAAGCTCAATGAACTCCCAGTTGGATGAACACAAAAGAAATACACCCAAACATACCATAGCAAAAAATTTGAAACCACTGATAAAGAGAAAATCTTAAAGCAGAAAAAGAAAAATGACTCGTAAGTCATCACAAGGGGATCACAATAAGATTAACAACTGACTTTTCAGCAGGAACAACTGAGGATGAAAACCAGGGAAATGACACATTCAAAGTCCTGAAAGAAAAAAAAGCTGTCAACCGAGAATTATATATGGAGTAAAGCTACTTTTCAAGAGTAAAGATGAAGAAAAGACAGTCCAGATAAATAAAACCTAATAGAATTTGTTCCTAGAGGACTGTCATTAAAAATAAACACTAAAGAAATTCCCTCATACTGAAGGAAATGACACAGGAAAATAATGTGAATCCAAACAAAAAAAGACCAAAGAGCCCCAGTAATTATGTCAGTAATAATGAAATATTGTATATCTCTATAGTTCACTATTTTTCTTAATTTAAAAAACAATTGCATAAAACAATTCAAAATATTTTCATGTCAGGCTATGAACTTTAGAAATATACTTAACAATAACACCACAAAGAGAGAGGTGGTAATTATTTTGAAGTTAAAAAATAATACAGATGGTAATTATAATCTACAGGAAGAAATAAAGGAACCAAAACAATGGTACATAAAAAGGTTATTTTTAAAAAATTTATAAATTCATTTACGTTCTCTTTTAGTCTCTTAGTTTCTTTAAAAGACATGAAACAATATAAAGTAATAATTATAATATTTAAAACATTTAAAAATGCATAAAACAATAATTATAACAATGTATTGTTGGGGTTGCGACACATAAAGATGTAATATGTAAACACACAGCACACAAAGTTAGAGGAGAGCAATGGAACTGCACAGGACTAAATTCTATATCTTAATAAAATTTAATTAATATACATTGGAAATAGATTCTGTAGAGTATATATGTCTATTGTAAGCCCTAAAACAACCACTAAAGAAATGATTTAAAAATATATATTCAAGAATCATTAAATAAATTAAATTGGTACCCTACGAAATATTTTAGTTAGAGAAAGAAGTAACATAGAAGGAAGAAAAATCCAAAATGGCCATTAGACATATAGAAAATAAAAGCAAGAGAGAAGATATAAATGCAACCATATCACTAAAAACATTACATGTCAACAGGTTAAGCAATCCAGTAAAAAGCTAGTCAGACTAAAGTAAAAAACAAGACCCAAGTATATGACATTTGGGGAAAACACACTTTATAATCAAAGATACAACTAGGTTGAAAGTATAACAAAAAAAAAAAAGAAAACAGATATACCATACAAGCAGCTGGAATGGCTTGTACTAGTATCAGACAAAATAGACTTTGAGCCAAAAATTGTTGTAAGAGATGGAGGGACATTTATAATGAAAAAGGTTTAGTCCATCAGGAATATGTAAAAATTATAAACACATGTGCACCTAACAACCAAAAATATGTGAAGCAGAAACTTACAGAATTGATGGGAGAAACAGACATTTCAACATAGTTGTGGACTTCAATAAAAAAAATGGACAAATTTTGGCCACTATAAAGTGTGTTCAAGGGTGTCTGCTGGTTTTACCTGGCCAGCATTTCCGCCTTTCTAAGTATAATTAAATTATGCAAATTACACAACAATAAGGCCCTACACAATAAAAAGGTGAACATAGGGTCCAGCACCTTATCCTATCCCCACTTCTGTGGGGTAAGACTTCAGATTGGAGACACCCATGGGTGAAAATACAACTTGTAATGCTGGGTAATTGGCTTAAAGCCTAATAATACATTTTATATTAAAATTTTATATTTAAATTTAAATTTTGTATCTAAATATGTTATAAATTTTTGTATAAATCTAGGATTTTAAGCCTAAATACTTGTGTGGGCTTCAGGGGAACAAGGAACCCCAACAATGAATGAAAAATGCATACACTTAACAATCATTTTTCTAAAGTGAGAGCTCATCTCTCAGACTCAAAGGGGTGCAGGTTAAGAATCACCAATGCAGTTTTATTTCTAGTAACATACTTCTCAACAGAACGCTTCAATACTAAAACACTGTTTTTAATCAGCTAACTACACTTAGTAATCTTGTGTTGTGCCTAATATTAAAATATATTAATTTTCGTGTAACATGCAAGGTTCCAAAATGTTTTTGTCTCCAGGTGAACAAGCTTCCATTTATCTGTGCTAAATTACATTTTAAAATTTCTTAGACTACTCAAAAAAAAATCTTTCAGTAACATTTTCACTTTCTTTCAACTTGTACTAAAATTGATAAATACCCCCAAATATCCCCTGCATCCTATTTAAACATTTCAGGACCAGAGGATTAATGTTAAATAAAACCAATTTCTATGGTAATTCAGTCGGTTTCCTCTCACTGGGACATATTGCTAGTGTTGGCTGACAATCAGTTGCCATGTGTACCTGAGATAAAGCCTTCCCTGACCACCACAGTCTGAAAAGATCGTTTTCTTATCTGAACTCTTAAAAAACCTACAATTGGTGCCTCTCGATGGCAATTAATCATTTTCTGCTCTACTCCATAACATATTTCCTACTGGCTGGCCTAATACTAACTCAAATTAAACCAAATTGGATAATATGTTACTATTTCTGTGGCCTTCGTGTTCTACTAACAAAAACAAATGGACAAATTGTGAAACGGCTTTTTTTAGTCTTTAACAGTTGATTGATTTTGTCTTACTCTAGAAAATTTACTTTTTTAATGGCATGGAATTTTTGTTTAGTAAATGAGGCTTGGGTCCTTCATATTTGGAAAGAGCTGTCCTTCAAGAGAGGAATTACAGCCATATGTAAAATCTGAAGAAAGGCAATGAGAAGTTTTTATTCTTTAATTAAAATGTGACTGAGTCTTAAATGAATTTCACCAGTGCTCTGTCCCTCTCATCCCGGACTTTTCTTTTTTCCATTAAATTTGGCTTCAATCTCCTACTAGAAAATATGCTGAGATTAGCACTGGAATATCCAGTTTCAGTTCATAGCTGGAATACTTCTTACCTCAGAAATGTTGTTCCTTCACCTATAAACGTTAGTCCATCTCCAACCTACTTATTTCAAAAGAATGCTATTTATTTGGTAATCACATAGAAAATATGCAGGTCATTGCTTTGTAAACTGTTAAGTCTTTTTCATATGTAAAGTATTATTTAACTCGATTTTTATATTACCTGCTTGTCTAATATATTGGCACTGAAATTAATGCTGCATATTTTAGTGGCCAGAAATCTGGTGGACCAGGACTAAGAAAAACTGGTTATATACTAGACAGTCATGAGTAACCCTTGGCCTCATACCCTCAAATCTCAGGATCTAAGGCAATGGAGAGAACTGAGTATTAAGTTCCCCCAGTTACTAGGTGCCAGGATAGCATTTCCAGCAATCTGTGCAGAGTTCATGCTTTGAACAATTCATGTTATACTGCTTCTTAGTACAGTCAGAATTCTGGAATGCTTCTTCAGCAATTCTGCAAGGCCCATTTCCAAGCTGCTCATTAAAGCCTGTGTTAGCAAACTTCCTGCCTGGCGTTTGTTTTGTAAATTTCCAAAAATAATGTAAAAACTGACAAATGTGTTAATTTATGTTTTGCCTTTCTTTGTCAATATGACAGTTATTAAAAAGAAATGTTTATCTTTTAAAGCTCTCAATAGATATCCTGCTATTATTGTCCTAGTCCTGCCTTCCATGGAGCACACGTGTGCCCCACTGCATGCAGCGACGCCATATTGGTAGCTTGAAATAAGCCATGTTGGAAGTATCCACACTGGGAAAATGCTAGAAATCAGACTCCCTTATGATACACCCATCCCTCAGAGCCAGTTGTTAATCATTTACCGCCACACCACTAGAATCCAGCAAATTTGGCTTTACATCCTAAAATTACAATCTTGGGTAAAGTTGTAATTTCCTCCTCTGTGAGATGGTGATAATAATACCATCCACCAAATAAGATAGTTCTGAGAATTAAATGAGATCATTATCATGTAGGTGTTCCTACCAGTTTATGCCTCCAGCAGCTTCTGCATCTGAGAAGCATACCCCAGTTGTGGTATCCCTCTGAGTGCTTCTTCATTTACAGACTTTTATGTGATGGTTTGCTTTTCAACCTCAGTTTTCTGTTAGATCCAAAAAAGCCATTGATTTTCAGTTAGTCCAGCTTTTTCTTGTTATAAGGATGAGATTGATGAATTTCAAGCACTTTGCTTATGAGAACATGGGAACTGATTTTTCCTTGTATCTTCAAGCATCAGTCTCACTTTGAAGTCTTAGCTTCTTGATTTGATTAAGAAAAATTCTAACCATTCAATTCCAAACTCAAGGCAAATTTACTCAAGTTCATGTCTTGCCTTAAAAAAAGTAATTTTATTGATTCTACTTTTCTTGCATATAAAGCATTACAGCAAAGTTAAAATGATATAGAAGGAAAACATCAGCCCCTGATTTTTATTGTTGTTGTTATTAATAGGATATATATGGATATATTTTGCCACAAAGGTATTCTCATGGATTCTGGCTTAAAATTTCTTATCTAAAAATGCCTCAGGGTTTTTTTCTTGGTTTCTGTCCAGACATTTCTTTGTCTAACACTGATGTTACAGGCTGATAAGAGCTGCCCGTGGAGCCAGTAGTTTTGTGATTTTTCAGAACATGTTTCTCTAGAGGCCTCTCAGCTAGCGCCTACATGGTGCAACAAACCTAGACTAACCATTTGTTTCAGAGCTGGTATTTTATATAAGCTATACCAAAATATCCTGCTGTCTTTTCAGCGTGATAAGAATCTTTATGGAGATAAAAGAAATTGAATGTATCAAATGCCCTGGAGGATTGTTCACTCGTCTTTTTTTTAATTTTTATTTTTTAGACGGAGTCTTGCTCTGTCACCAGACTGGAGTGCAGTGGCGTGATCTTGGCGCACTGCAATCTCCAGCCTCCCGGGTTCAAGCCAGTCTCCTGCCTCGGCCTCCCGAATAGCTGGGATTACAGGCGGGTGCCACCACACCCAGGTAATTTTTTTAATTTTAGTAGAAACGGGGTTTCACCATGTTGGCCAGGATGGTCTCAATCTCCTGACCTGGTGATGCGCCTGCCTCAGCCTCCCAAAGTGCTGGGATTACAGGCGTGAGCCACTGTGCCCAGCCTATTCACTCATTTTAAGAGAACAAGAGAAGAAAGCAAATTAAAAATCCACTTCTTTGTTAGTAATCCAGTTTCTGTCCATTCTTTTTTTTTTTTTTTTTGAGACGGAGTCTCGCTCTGTCACCCAGGCTGGAGTGCAGTGGCGCAATCTCGGCTCACTGCAAGCTCCGCCTCCCGGGTTCACGCCATTCTCCTGCCTCAGCCTCTCCGAGTAGCTGGGACTACAGGGGTCCGCCACCATGCCTGGCTAATTTTTTTGTATTTTTAGTACAGACGGGGTTTCACCGTGGTCTCGATCTCCTGACCTCATGATCCGCCCGCCTCGGCCTCCCAAAGTGCTGAGATTACAAGCGTGAGCCACTGTGCCCGGCCTCTGTCCATTCTTCTATGCAGGTAACAACTCAGTGAATCTTCTGTGCTACTGAGCCTCCATTCATGCATTCCATTATTTCAAATCTGAACATGCCCCAGGAACTTCCTGAGGAATATTCCTCACTCCCAGCCTTAGAGTTTATGGCTTGACTCCAAATATTGCATGGTATGGTTTAAATTTTAGATCATATACTCAGAAACTTTTTACTAAATCAGCAATATGTTTTCTATTTGCTCCTTTCACTGTGAAATACACCTAGTAAAGAGCACAATCTTAACAAATCTGAAGAGGAAAAAAAGTCACAAATATTTAATAGTCACTTTATTATCTTTTGTTTTATGCATTTGATAAGTTATTTTAAGAATTTTCCTGGGAATATACCAGATTTAGTTGCATGTATTTCACAGCAAAGCTATGCATTTGGAATTGAGGCATTTTTCACCAGAATTTAGGAACAATGGTGGATAATTTAATTTGAACTGGCATTACTTATATCGTGTCAAAAAATAGCATCATATTTTATCTTTAGTCTTTGACAAGAAAGTCTAAAAAAATTATTCGTTACCTCTCCTGACACTGTTTTACTATTAAAAGGCAACTACCCCTGTTGTCACACTAAAAAAAATGTTTATTAGCTTCTCTAAGGAAAGCTGGGTTTGGCTTAATAAATGGTAGTACTTTAAACTATATATATCGTTTAACTATTCACTGCTAAGCTTATGATTCTTAACTTTTTTACAACTATTATTTCTTCTCAATATGTATTTTTAACTGAGGAAGGCAAACAAACAGTAATAATTGTTTTAATGGAAGCAGAGTTATGAGTAGATAAAATATATAAAATAAACAAGTATTACAATAAGTCATGCAATACTAATCATAATCATTTATCATATTATCATATCACATCAAGTGATTATCATAATCACTTGCCAGGACTGCTGTAAGAGCTTCTTCTCATCCTCAAAGGTTCTCCCCAAATCTAGGATGCTCTTCTTAAAGGAAAATTAAATCAGGCCAATGCACAATTAGCTGTTAAGAGTTCATTTTCCTTAACATTAAGTCTCTCCATTGCTGTATGTGATTGATAAATACTTGTTGAATTAGGAATTGAATGAATAAATGAATAACACAAGCCATAAAATGTCAATTTCTGCTTAAATTTTGTTTAGCCTGTATTGTCAAGTTTCAGTTTTAACTCCTATTAAAAAATGACCTTGTATCAGAGTATCAGTTTAATCAGGAAACTTAAGGCGTATATCCTGAGTTAGAAAAATAATAGTTGTAGTTGCAGAGCTCATAAAATTATTAACAAAATCATAATACCACATTTGTTTAAAGTGTGAGTGAGATTAACCACAGTGCTGGGCAGAAACTCAAAAAAATTCACTCTATTCTTATAGAATGTCAACACACTGCTTTTTATTGCACACAGTATATGTGCCAATAAATGTAATAGTCCCCTAGCATTTAAAAAAATACTTATTTGATTGCAACAAATTCTTATTTCAGAAAAGCATACATTTAAAAATTTTAAAACTCCCTTTATTACATGACCTTCAACATTTAGAAATAAAGAATATATGTATTAATAGAATGACAAAACATAGAATTTTTAAGTTGGACATAACTTTTGAGATAACCTAGTTCTACTCCAAAGGGCCTCATGAGGGAAAAAATATTGCTCATTATGAAATATATAATTTGTGGTAAATCCTGTATTTAATCCCATATATTCATGTGCTTTGTTTTTCTTTAGGTTCCCATTCTGCTTTTTGAGCCTGGGAACACACACACACACACACACACACACACACACACACACAATGTTAGAGAACCAAGTAGGCAACATTTCTCAAATAACAATGCTGATTATTACCTAGTCAAAACTTGGATAGGACTACCCTCTATATGTTCCCTTTACTTTGGGTTCTCTGTATAAAGCCAGAATTTTACTTCCATTTAGATATCATAAATACTTGGTATATTCAAGTCAGAGTTAAAGAATAGAAATGGACATGGATTCAATATATGCCTCAAGCACATAAACGTTGTGCATACCCTACTTTGCTTATTAGTCAGCCATTGATGGTTATTTAGATTATTTTTTATTCTTACAAACAATGAGTCTATGACAATTCACATATCTGGTGCTCAAATGCAAGAGTGTATCTAGCTTATGTAATTAAGAGTAGAATTACACAGCTATAAAGTAGATACATCTTTAAACTTACTAGGTATTGGCAAGTTTTTTTTTCCAAAGTGAAGAGTATGTAAGAGCTCTAATGTTTGCTATTTGCCTTTTTTACTTAAAAATATATCACGATCAGATTCTTACATTAGTTATTTGTATTAGGACTTGTATTCCATTTAGTCAAAACTCCACCTTTGAAGTCATTCGCATATTGAAAAGCATATATTTTCTACTCTTTGCTGTGAAATTCAATTTTCAAAGAACATAACTATCTAGATCAATTACTATGTGTGAGTTTCAAAATGAGTCCCATGTCACCTAGGAAACCAGACTAGGATCACAAAGGAAAAATGATAGAGCCAGGCTTTTAACTGACATCTGTCTGATGACAAAGCCTGATTACCTTTCATTATACCACATTGATGGGCGAGATCTCAGCCACCTGTAAATAGGAGGTCCCTCTGCTGATCTCTGAAGTCCTCTCTCTATGCAACTGTCTCTTTTATGGTCCTCTGCACTATGAATCTGAGATGCCTTGGCACCCCCAAACTTCCGGTTCTGTTTCAACTCAGGGGGACCATAGGGCAAAACCTAGTTGCCAATCCCCTGTACTCTCTCTAGGCAGTGAGATGGAACATTCATAAGGCTCACCTCATTTGTTTCCCATCTGTATTAGTTTTTTGTTTGTTTGTTTGTTTTTCACTAAAAGAAACACCTGAGGCCGGGTAATTTAGAAAGAAATGAGGTTTAATTGGCTCACAGTTCTGGAGGCTGTACTGGAAGCATGGTGCTGGCATTTGCCTCTGGTAGGGGCCTCAGAAAGCTTATATTCATTGTGGAAGGTGAAAGCAGGGCAAGCACCTCACATAATGAGAGGTCCCAGACTCTTTTAAACAACCAGATCCCACATGAACTAACAGCAAGAACTCGCTTATCACCAAGGGGATGGTGCTAAGCCATTCATGAGAAATCTGCCCCCATGAGGCAGTCACCTCCCACCAGGCCCCACCTCCAACACTGGGAAGCATATTTCAACATGAGATTTGTAGGGGAAAAATATCCAAACAGTATCACCAAGTCTGAAGGTTCATCTTTTGTTGCCTGATGTCCAGTGTCTTAAAGACCATTGTTGCATGCTTTCTGTCCATTCAGTTGGACAGAAAGTTGTTTCAGGTTGGAGTGTAGATAACCCTGTTAATACTCTTGGTCAGAAGTCCACAAAGCACTTCAAAGTACCAAGTACCAATGTTTGAAAGGTCTCCTGAAAGCCAATGTAGGATAGTTACAAAAAGAAGAACTCACAGACTGTTCTCAGAAAATTTAAATTTACATTCTGTATATATTAATACATGTAATAGTGTTGATAACTGAACATTCAGACTCACCCTGGTTTAAATATATTGACTATTTTCCATTATAAAGTCCAAAGGTAACGTAGGCTTCAGGGTGATTTGATCCAGTGACTCAGTGATGTCAGTAAGGAGGTGGGTTATGTTTTTACTTTTCCCCCCATTTCTCCAATCTGCTTCCCACAAAGTCAGCCTCATCCTATGGTTTCTTTTTCCCAGTCACATGATTGCTGCTGACAACTCCAAGGGCTATGTGCTTCACCATCCACATCCAGATAAACATATGTAGTATTTATCCCCAAACTGACTTTAGGTCCCATGCCCATGATTAAGTCAAACACTATGGCAAATGAGGTGGAATTACGCCACTTCCTTTAAACTAATCTGGTTTCCTGCCAGAATGTGTAAATGGGAATAATCTAGTGAATGCTACACAAAGAGGGAGGAGTGGATCCCTAAAGGACATCTGGATGATATTAGGATATAGGAAAGAAAGACCAGTACTGAGGCTGGGTAGGCTTATTCACAGCACATATGCAAATAACTATCATACAAGGCAAAGTGTAGTATTACACTAAGATCAGAAAAATGTGTAAAGAGGGAAATGTTATGTTATTATCTACAATGAGGCTGTTTGGTTTGACTTTCTTTAAAGCACTCATGCCTTTCATATTATTTGCGTGAGTAGGATGTTAAAATCTAACAATGGCTGTGGCTACCTATATTCAAGTACTCAGGTTTTGTGGTTCCCCTCAATACAGCTTTAGTCCAAACATGAATGTAAATTTTAAAAATGAGTTTTATTATAACACCAATCTTCTTTCCAGCATAAAGATTACTTCATCTTAATGATGTGAATTTTTAACAAGTTAACATGTTAGTTTGATTTCTTTGATCAGAGTTGCGCTCTTCCTCATAACCAGAGTTTTTGGCATACAGAGGTATGAATCAGAAAAAGGGAAAAGAAGTATGTTGGTTACTTGGAAACAAGTAGATGACAATACAATAATTCCATGGCAATAAGTGTCAGGAAACCCCAATATTGGTAGAAATATACAAGGATGGTATTTTCTGACCTTTGATCCTTTTGATGTTTACCAATAGGCTCAGAGCTAAGCAAATGAAGTACACATCCCCTAAGTGACTACACTGCACATTTCATAAGGTCTAAATGTAATGGGAAGAACTCACTTGACTCAGACTTTTGGAAAAAATGCATTTAAATAAAACAGTCCAAACACAAATTAGAAATGTAAGTAAAACTGGCTGGGTACAATGGCTCACGCCTCTAAACGCAGCACTTTGGGAGGCTGAGGCGAGTGGATCACTTGAGGTCAGGAGTTCAAAACCAGTCTGGCCAACCTGGAGAAACCCCATCTCTACTAAAGTACCAAAATTAACCATGCATGTCGGTGCATGCCTGTAATCCCAGCTACTCGGGAGGCTGAGACACAAAAATCGCCTGAACCCAGTGGGTAGAGGTTGCAGTGAGCTGAGATTGCGCCACTGCACTCCGTCCTGGGCAACAGAGCAAGACTCCATCTCAAAAAAAACAAACAAAAAAAAAAAGAAGAAAGAGAAAGAAAGAGAGAAATACAGAAAGGGGCGGGGAAGGGAGGGAAAGGGAGGGGAGTGCAGGGAAGGGAAGGGTAGGGAAGAGAAGGGAGGGGAAAGGAAGGGAAGGGAAGGGAAAATGTAAGTAAAATTGGCTTGCAAGAGGATGGCTGGTTGGAACCCTAGGGAATTTTCGTTTGTGGAGGAGCCTCCTGAAAGAAACGCCATCCTCTAGAGCTCACTCTGAAGCCTCTCTCTTCACAGCTCTGTTACAAAGAGGGTTCCCGGATGACTTGCCACTGCATAGGCTTTAAGTCTACAACAGAGTGGATATGCCTCCTTTGCTTCTATGTCTGCAGAAGACAAGAGGACAGAAATGTTTTATGTTTATGGGCAAGAAAACAAAGCAATTATGCAAACAGAAGTAAAGAATATGAATAATTTTTGACCCAACAGAACATCACATTCACAAGTTTGGCTTTGGGAAATAGCAAGTCTGAGTTAAATAATTCTTATTAATTCTTTCAATGTGTAACCAAGAGCAAGTTATATTGAAAGAAAAATGGTAAAGTCTTTTCTGATATTAGACCTGGTAGCTAGAGGAAGCGAAACACAACTCACAGAAATAAGAGATTCTGAGTAGACGTTACCATTATGATCTGATTTATTTTTAGAGGTTCTCAGATCTTGTTTTATTTTGTTTTTATTATTGTATTAAACATTTCTCCATAGACAGTCTTTGCTCCCCCATCTGCCAAAGTTTTGATTCACAAGGACATTTCTGCTGCAGTTTGTACTTCTATGACCCAAGGAAAGTTCTTGAAAACCTTAAAAGGACCAAAAGAAGAATCTCTCTACAAGTTGAGATCTTTAGAATCATCTCTGAAGCATCAGGCTCTACTGTGGGAAATCAAAGAACCTCTGAATCTGCAGGGCTTCCCGCAGCTTCAATCTTTTTTTCTTTCTCTGCTGTAAAGTCCTCTGGGAAGAAGGTAGCCCCAGCATACACTTTTGCATTGCTATAGGCTGTTCTAAGCATTTCTCCCTACCTAGTATCAGCTGTTCCACTGATGCACGTATACCATGATTCATTCTAGTTTTTCTGCAGGATGCCAAAAGGTGATGACAAGCAGATGATCTCAGAAGGCATTTATTTGCTCTTCAATTGTCTTCTGAGTTGAAAACAACTGTTAGTTAATTGGTATAAAATTAAATCAATGCATTGTATCCAGAATTACTCCCCATAGTTTTGGCCTTTGTATCAGTAATTCAATTCAGTCTAGTTTTTTTTTTTTTTTTTTTTTAAAAAAAAAAAAACCTCATCGCTGAGTTAAAGTAATTAAAATAAAGCATGATAGTACAAAATCTATCATATTTCTTATGTTTTGGGATGCTTGGTAGCTAATTTACACACTTTATAAAATGTAATCAAAGTTTTCATGGTTGCATTCTTTTGATTGAGACTGTATATTTTAAGAAATAAAAAAATCTTCAAGAAATCAATTCATTGTTGCACTTTTAATGAGCTCAATTGGTCATTTGGCTTTAAGAGATGCCAAAACTTTTATCAAATTTGTACTAATTTAATCATAAATTTCTACTGAACAAGTGAGTTTTTTTAGGTTTGCAACTTTAAGGAACTTTTTTTCTGTTTAACCAAAAATGTCAATGTATTTAAGTCTCATAAAAAAGAAGGAAGGTAATTTATTTAGTTGTGCATATGTTTTCTCTAATCCAAGCAAGTGTTTTCTATATGTGGCATTGGCAAACAGACTAACATCACCACAACCTGTAAATAATGAAAAATCTCTCCTATTACACATCTATTTTCCAGCAATTTCCTTTTTTGAATTAAAAGATTATTCAACCTAGATGATGAGTTGATAGGTGCAGCAAACCACCATGGCACCTGTATACCTGTGTAACAAACCTGCACGTTCTACACGTGTATCCCAGAACTTAAAGTAAAATTTTAAAAAGACAAGAAACAAGAATTATTCAAAATGTAAATGAAAAAGCAAATTCCTTAAATATTAGGTTTACCATGCTAATGAAAGAAATTAAAACTAAGAGTCATACCTAAGAAAGAAATTAAAACTGTAATAAAAAAACTTTTTCAAAAAGAAAACACTTAGTCCAGAAGGCTTTACTGGGAATATTTTCCAAATTATTTAGTAAAAAAAACTAATTTTACACACATCATTTCAAAGAAAAGAAAAAGTGAGAGCAATTCTCAATATATTTCTATGAGGTCAGGTCTTCTTTGATATCAACAATTAGAAAGAATAGTACATTTCTTAAATTATAGCCCATTTTTTCTCATAAATTTTGATGTAAAAGCCTAAACAAAATGTTGCTACATAGAAACATAATAAATTATGATGAAATAGATTACTTTTTACTAGAAGAAAGCTATAGAATAGGAAATAACTTTCCAAGATTTCTCTTCTGAAACAAATATATAAGGTGATTTTGCATTTCTGATATTTATATGCTTTTAATTTTAGGGAGTTATTTTGCTTATTGAGGTCAGGAAAGGGTATATTTAGGACTTAAGAGAATTGCCAGACCTTTCAGGTATTTCCATGTTTAGTGACTATGAAAGTACAACTCCAGTAATTATGGTCTAACAGAAATACAGGGACCAGGAGACCCCAACTTCAGGGATGACTCTCGAAGTTACTCAATTGAGTGAGCAACCTAGACTAAAAGAAGTACTTTATTTGGTTGAGAGAATCTAAAATGGGTAGGAAAAAAGATAATATCAATTACAGCCTCCAGATAAAGGACTATAGCACAGAATGAAGTGTATCCTAATAACTCCTCTGTCTTCTTCTTACCATTATCATAATTGCTACTTTTTTTTTTTTTTTTTGAGACAGAGTCTTGCTCTGTTGCCCAGGCTGGAGTGCAGTGGCATGATCTCGGCTCACTGCAAACTCCAACTCCCAGGTTCACACCATTTTCCTGCCTCAGCCTCCCAAGTAGCTGGGACTACAGGCGCCCGCATTATTACTATTGCTATTCTTATTACTATTATTATTTCTACTATCTCTTATTTTTCTTTTACAAATTGTGACTGGCTATCAGTGACAGGACAGCAAGTTTTAATGGATAAAGCAAGACTTTGAGTGTGAAAAAATGGACTTTAGCAGATACTGTTAATTCTATGTTCAAAACCATTTGTCACTTAAATACCATTGCCTTTCTAATATTAGTCCTTAAAATTTTCTTCTTGAGCATTCTCTAGCCACAAAAGTTTTCTTAGTCCATGACTAGGAAAGGTTGTAAGTTCTGGGTAGTGAATGCTCAAAGGAGAAGCCCTTAAACAATGACAAACACAGTTGTTGAATAAATATCCCAAGTTTATAGGCTTAGATGGAGAATCTCTGTAGCAGATTCTATGTTGTGTCTCAGAGAAACCCAACAGGGTTGAACTCCTATTACTTACAGTAATATGCTGCCATTTAAAGCTCTTCTTTTGACACCATTTCCTTCCTTATCACTTACACAATTTCTTAGATTGATTCTTGTATTTGTATTATTATTTTTTACAGACAGGGTTTCACACTGCTGCCCAGGCTGTAGTGTAGTGGCAAGATCACAGCTCACTGCATCCTCAACCTCCCAGGTTCCGGTGAATGTCTCACCTCAGCCTCCCCAGTAGCTGGTACTGCAGGTGTGCATCATCATGCCCAACTAATTTTGGGTATTTTTTGCAGAGACAGGGTTTTTGCCCTGTGGCCCAGGCTGGTCTTGAACTCCTAAGCTCAAGTGATCCACCTGCTTCAGCCTCCTAAAGTGATAGGATTATAAGCATGAGCCACTGTGCCTGGCCCCAGATTGATTCTTAAAATTTAAAAATTTGAACATAATCACTTTCTACATTAACTTCTGGGACTCAAATATCTGTTTCAGGAACTGCTTCTAGCATAACCCAATCTAAATTAAGACCCTTATCATTTTCTGATGTGATCAATTCAATCTCAGTTAAAATTAATTTTGATATATTTCTTCAGTTAGTAATTTTGTTTGACAACTAGTAACAGAGAACCTGCTAGATTAATGCTAGAACCCACATGTTCTTCATGTAACGATTTAAAAGATATGAGACAAATAACACATGCATAAAATGATAGCTTCATAGTTATCAGAAAACCAGGCTTCTTTTGTCCTTCTCAGTCTTTACCACTTCTGTATTCAAGATTGCCTAATGGGCAACTTTCTAGAGTTCTGATAATCATGACAATTTCTCAGTTAGAAAGCAGCAAAAGGAAAATGGGAAATGTAAATGGGAGCCTAGCTCTTTGTATCCTATTAAAGAGTGTTCACAGAAATCCCTCCCAACAAATTCCATACATATATTAGGTTGGTGCAGAAGTAATTGTAGTTTTTGCAATGACTTTTAAAGTAAAAAGTAAATTAAACAATTTTTAAAAACTTAGTCATATGAACAAACCTATCTGCAAGGTAGGCTGAGAAATAAATCATTTTAGCTGAACACATTGCCACCCTAAATAATATCATGTGTGATAATAAATGATATCAAGTGTGATAATTGCAGAAGATGTAGATAATAAATATTATGTAGGAAGTCATCTTTTTCTGCTACACTTTCCTCCTAAATATATCATAAGACAAATTTTTGGAGAAGAGATAAACTGTTCTTCAAGAGAACATTTAAAACTTATGGAGGTCTACATGAAGTCTTTAAAAAATTAAACTTATATACAGGTCTTACACAAGAAACATCTCGGGGAAGCTGATAGAATCATGAAAGAGATGAACCTTTAAATCATAGATTCTAATAATCGTGGATCATTGGTCATTAGACAATACCTCTGAAACAGTACCTAAGGACAGTTATTTCTATAAAGAAGGTAAGATTAAGTGGATTGCGAGCACAAGAACAGGGAGATGTGATGTTCTGGAGAATAAGCAGGAATGGAGATTACTTTGTCTGTATTCATGTAAATTTATGATGCACCTGCGGCTATTCATTATGACATCAGTCATATAGGTCCCTACAAATATAAGGTAGCATGTTGTACCTAGGAAAAATATTCAATAACAATTGTAAATAAATAAATTATAAATACAGTTAAAATACATAAAACTACTGCAGGTACATGCATCAGGTCCAAATGTGGACACTAATTATATACTAGAAGTTTGTCTTTTTATTAGGGGAAAGAGCAATCACAAATACATTGCAAATATAATCACTAATGAGATAAGAATTTGTAAATTGGATAATGTGGGCTAGTTTGACATAGTAGTCAGAGCCCGCGGGAGGTGAAATCTGAGGATTGGTGGGAGAGCTAGCTTCTTAGGAAGGCAGGGAATGTGTTTCTAGAGGTAGTGTAGGACTAGTTCCTACTTTACTTCAAGACGATAACTCTATCTGCATGGTTGGTGATGTTCCAAAGAAAGAAAACAATGCTTTTGAATACTTTCCAATATTGATTAATGATAAGTTTTCCCTTTAAACGTTTTAAACTAAAAAAAGCCCTTAATTTTAAGTAGATTAGCTCTTGACAGAGAAATTAAATTTACCCAAATAAACATGTTTGTAAGTTATAATGTATGTGAACATCCTCATAACCTATCTCATAGCAAAACAACTATCTCATTAGCATGCTGAAAGCAAACTCAAGGTATCTAAATTCTAATCCTTTCTCAGCAAACCAAATAATGATAATATTTTGGGACATTGGAAAGTGCCATTAAGATCACTAGAAAAACCGTTAAACTGACTGAGAAGAAAATGTTAGCTATTGGAGGAAAAGGAGGGGAAATCAATCACTGAAAGGGTATTAAGCCAGTTCACAATGTACCATATAATGTAAATAATTATTAGTAATAATCTTGGTTATAAGCTAATGCTATAATAATGAGGTTTCTAAATTTCATTTTCTCTTAAAGTAGGACTGCTTTTCAGCCTACCGAGTAAATCTACAAAATGTAATAGAAAAAAATTATCAAGCTCTTCACGAAAACTGTAACCTAGGAAGCGGCAAGAGACAGATGCCATCAATTAAAGAAAGCCAATGTCCAAAAACTGTTTCCTAAATTGACTTCAATACTGATGGAAAGAGATACAAGAATAGTTTTAATATATGCCTTCTTCATCATAATCAGAAATCTATATTATAGTATTCTAAAAGTCATAATCCAAATAAATATTTTCTATTTATTTATTTATTTTTATTATTTTTTTTTGAGACGGAGTCTCGCTCTGTCGCCCAGGCTGGAGTGCAGTGGCGCAATCTCGGCTCACTGCAAGCTCCGCCTCCCGGGTTCACGCCATTCTCCTGCCTCAGCCTCTCAGTAGCTGGGACTACAGGCACCAGCCACCACGCCCAGCTAATTTTTTGTATTTTTTTTTTTAGTAGAGATGGGGTTTCACCATAGTCTCGATCTCCTGACCTCGTGATCCACTCGCCTCGGCCTCCCAAAGTGCTGGGATCACAAGCGTGAGCCACTGCGCCCGGCCTCTATTTATTTTTATTACAAATAACACTCATATTAATTCTCCATTATTAAAGACAGCCTCCTAATTTATTGAAGGGACGATGTGCAAGTGAACAACAGTCACTGAAGCATCTTTGTTAGTCACTCTGGCACTGTCATTGGAGTTATTAAAGTGGAACATCATATACACAGATTCAATAGAAGGGTGAGTTTCTGTATGGGATGGTAGGAGCTGGATCAATTTAGGCAAAGGGACCAGGATTAAAAATCTCCAGTTGGCCAATTCCAGATTCTATGGATTTTTGTCATATTACACAGAGCCTTTGAAAATAATCCTTGATAAATTAACCCAGGTATGTTATCAATTAATTTCATGGTTTTCATCAAGCACTAAGAGTTTCTCAGGATGGGATAGTCAGCCGTAATCACACAGTTCCTACAATAGAAATAATCCCTTTGTCATACTGTAGCACTGGTTCAAGTAGTTATCCTCTATTATCAGTGGTCAATGTCTTCACTCCTGTTGCTGAACCCTTTTTATTATTCAGTTTTATATAAGTATCTGCTAGGACAAAAATATTTAACTTAATAATAATGGCTATTTTTCTAAGTCATCATTGCTAGATCTTTTGCTTAATATGAAGGAGGAGATGATAGTAAACCATAGACATTACAGTCATATGATTACTTGATTTTGATTGAATGAAAGTACATTAACATGGTGTGATTATACTCATAATGAGGATTACAGTTGGACTCCACTATTAATATCATGCCATATTATCCCTCTTGAACTACACTAAACTACTATTCCTTGAACATATCCTGTGAATCAGATACACAGACAAGGATGTTAAATACATTTCTTCATTTACTGTATGAGACACTGTATGAGGTAAAATATCACCATCTCCATTATTAAACGTGAGTTACTTATGCAAAGTCCCTAAAAGAGTTTACCTCAAAGCCATTAATTTTACTGCCCCTTATATATTAGGAATGTTAATATTTTGCTTCTTATATATGTTTCATATGTTGTCCCAATTTGTTATTTGTCCTTTTTTGCATATAATAATTTTATCATAAAATACTTCACAAATTTATGTAAATGAATGTATCAATCTTTTCTCTAGTAATTTCTGACCTTTAATCACAGCAAGGAAAAATTTCCTCATACCAGGTTATGGAGGAATTCACTTACTTTATTCTTGGTACTTGAATAATTTTTTACATTCAACTATCTTACTTAGAATTTATCCCGTTGTAGGATATTAAAAAAGACAACAAGTTTTATTTTCTTACATACGTACATTTCATGTCTAAAAATATTGACTACATCATCTATTTTAATGGCTACTCGTTATTAAATTGAATCACATAAAATTGTCAATATTCATTCAAGTTTGAAATAAATAGGCATTCTTGAAATGAATTACTATAATTTGCTTTTCAGTTAACTTAACATGATGTTGTAACAAATTATTTTGAAGGAGGTATACGCAATGAGACAGGTACTTCACTGCATTGTTGATATGACAGCAATAAAATCCCAGCCCCGTCTTGGCTCACTTCTCTGTCTTAAAGCTATTTGTGTTATCAAAAGAAATTGAGACCGTTTACAATATGGCATATTTTGAAGACTGTATTTTCTTGATTTCTATGCACCATCTTTTTCTGTTAGTTATCTAGCTCAGGTTCCTTTGCTGATTCTTTCTTTATTTTTCCAACTTTCCTATTTAGGAGTTTTCCCAACATTCGCTATTTAATTATCTTTTTTTCTTCTATTATTACCTTCTCAGGGAATTCATCTTGTTCCATGAATTAAACACTGACTGTATACTTATACAATCTGTGGTTCAATTACCAAATTGCTAAATGCCAAAATCATCAACCCAGATGCTAGCTAACATCTATAATTGGATGTTTAATAAGCATCTAAAATATAATATCTCCAAACAAAATTCTTGATTTCATTTCCAACCCAAACTGCTCCCCTAACATCCAGTATTTTAATCTCAGCAAATAGCTCAATGGAGTTGGTCAGCCATCCACACAACCTCTACTCATCTATTCCAATGTTAAAACATATTAGACATAACAATAAAAAGAATTCTAATTTATTTATCCTCATCTTCACTTCTACGCTAGTCTAATCTACCTCTATTTCTTGCCTACATTGTATAAGTAGTAAATTTATGTAGAATGTTGTTCCTGTGTCATAGTGGACACTAGTACTCAAAAAACAAAACACAACAAAAAGTTTAGACCATGTTATTACCCTTCTTGAAACTTTTTAGTGTTCCCATAAATAAAACTCAAGTCCTTAATATGGTTTAGAAGGCTCTTTTACATGTGTTCCTATCCTTCTCCAGCTTATATTTTATTTCTTTTTCCCTTGATCACTCTGTTGTAATGACATAGACCTTTTTTTCCCTCAGATATGGCACCAGCTGATGACTCTGCCTTGCAGGGCTGGTGTAGTGTCCTCCACAATACCATCTATACCCTGGAGAAGTAGCCTGTCTATGAAATTGCTTCTACCATAACCAGGATTTACAGATCCAGGAATCAAGGAGGAAGCAAAGAATAGAAGTGGCTTCTTTCACTATTACTCCCAAAGATCCACTAACAAAATATTTCGTTCCTATCCCTAAAACATTTTGATTTACTGTGTTAGAGGTATTAGTTCCCAAGGGTATAATTTCTTATAGGGTTGTGGAAAAGAGAAAATTCAGGAGATACATCTACATTTCTTCTCTGGAACTTTACAGAGAACAGTGATGTATCCAAAATCATTTTCCTTGCCTACTCCTCCTCTTATAACCTTTATTTTCTCAGATTTGGCACCTAGTGGTGACTGCATTGCATGGCTTGTGTAATGTCCTCCAGGATACTATATACACTCAAGAAACCAGTCTATGGTTAGGGTTAGGGTCAGGGTTTTGGTTTTTAAACATCCATTATGGTGAGTTTGGAACACTTGTGAATCACCCAGGGAAGGACAACCATAGGACATTAATGCTTCAGATTTGAGTTGGAGAGAATGATCATGAACTCATCACTCTCTAGAAGGTAAGTGAAGTCATGAAAGTAGAAGATATTCATAAACAGTGTGCAGACTGAGACAGAAAAATGCTGATTATGGCTCTAAAGAACATCAATATTTTTAAGAGAAGGGAAATACAACACATGCTGAAAAATAAATTTAAAAGGAGTAGCCAGAGAGTTTGGCAGAGAACAAGAAAAAAGCAGTACTATAGATACTAAAAAAGGATATATATTCTAAGAAAATGAAGATATCTATAAAGAAGTCATTTATGACCTAATTGAGATTAATTTTAGTGAAATGGTGGAAATGAACTGAAGTCAGTGGGTGGTCAGTACATTTCTTGAGATGCAACAATATTAAAATGTATCCATTTACTTTTTAAAACTTAAAAGAAATCTCAAAACAAACCAGAATTAAATCTTATACAGACAATATCCAGAAAATTAGCAATTTCAGTGAAATAGCATAGAGTAGAATCATTCTAATGACTCTGATCCTAGATTTTTACTAAATGTCTACTGCTTTGAAAGTAGTAGGCATTTAATAAAAATAAGTAATCAGCATTACCTATTTTAATCATCATGGCTCCCATGAAACATGTGTATTATTTTCAGCATTTTAGTCATTGAAGAAATCAACATTCAGGCCTGTCGTCTGTCTGACTGCAAAAAAAAGGCTCATAATTTTTCTAATGTTGAAGTGGTAAATAGGAACCATCATTGTCATATCAGTAAAAGGAAGGGTGTGCTTCATTTCAAATAGAAAATCTCTTCACCTGCCCACCAAAGGCAGGTTCTCTTTCATCTAGTATTTTACAGTTTATGTATTTACTTAGAAACGGTATTTTTCTATGAGGTATAGGAGAAGCTGTCTCAATCTGAAGAAGAGATTAATAGATTCTGTCATTTTATCAGTGCTAGTTTTCAAAAATATTCATTTGAAGCTAAAACACAAACAGATATTTGACTTCCTTAGCAAAAATTATATATATTGAATATTTTGTTTGTATTAAAGTCTTGTGATGCCTCAGATTTCTTCTAAAAAACATTTTGAAATAGAAGATGACAGCTTTTGCTGAACTATTTTGCTGATCAATGCAGTTAATTCTGTAAAATGCCATAGAACAATACAAATGACTCTTTGCTTGCTTTTAAGTGCATGGGAATTTTGCCTTAACTCCTGCTTAAATTACATTTTAGTAGCATTATATTTCTACTTTCATAAGGACCATTTTCAGAATGAGCTATTGGAAGGCTAATGCATGCAAGGCTGAAATGATGTGCAGCTGTGCTCTGCCCTGGTCTGCTCTGACTCCACTCATTTACCAACAGATCTGAGGCTAATCTCCATGTTGACTTGAAGAGGAAACTTCTGATGTGGCTCTAAGATTAAATTTACCAAGTAAGGTGTATGGGAAAAGTAATGAATTTTGAAATGTAACGTCTTCTTTGAAGCATGTTTCTACTTCTTATCCCACTAATTTTAGTCATTTCTAAGGATTTCAGAAGACCAAAGTGCTGACCAATATTCATGGTACTGCTACCTACTGTCAACCCCTCTTCATGGGTTAGAGTTCCTAGATTTAGAGAGGCAAAGTAACTATGATACTAAGGAGAGTTTTAATTTTCAGTAGCTATCACTGAATTTAATGTAATAAAATAAATTTTGTATGAGTGAAATAGACCAGAAATGTATTCCCACCAGATTGAGCAGAAGATTATTTCAAATAATAAACTATTCTCCTTGTATTCCCTTTTAGGCACAGAAACATTCAGAGGAATTGCTATGTGTCTTGGGGATAATGTATTAGGGACTTTACCTGTGGCATTACATACAAACTCACATTTCAGGTGCTCATAAGTTTCTGATTTTTATTTCAGCAAGGATTCTCAAACCATAGTTTTTAGTATTTATTCTCTTCCTTTGCTATGGTTTTCTTCAAAGACTCTAATTATCCATATGTTGTCATTTTGTCTTGAAGTCTTTTAACTTCTTCTTTATAATTTTAAGACTTTTATCTTTTTTATTGAAACTGACCCAATTGTCCCATAGAGCTGAGGTTTTTTTGAATAAGCATAGCAATTGATCCTGCTAGTATTAAAACTTGAGAAAGTTACATTTGTCTTATCTGAGTTCCTTTCTCAGAAAACCAAAAGTCAGCCCTCCCAGATAGTATTAAGGAGCTGAAACTTACCAGCTCACTGCATCTGGACAATGAGACCTCAGACCCCTCACCCATCAAGATTGCCTAACTGATCACCTGCTTCATGTTGATCAACTTCTCTTCCTCACTGCTCCCTAATTCCTGTTTTCCCATACATGGTTACATTTCTTCCTTACTGCATAAACCCTTAATTTTAGTAGGTTGAGGAGATGGATGTGTGACTGATGTTCCATCTCCTCAGCTGCAGCACCTGATTAAAGCCTTCTTCCCTAGCAACACTGATTGTCTCTCAGTGACTGATTTTCTGTGCCGTGAGCAGCAGGACCTAGACTGAACCCCTGGTGTTTCAGTATCCGATTTTGGTTTTCTAACCAGAAACATGTTGCCTGGGGCTCTGCTGCTGCAGGCCAGGGGAGTTTCGGAAGCCCTCCTAGGCAGCTACCCAACCCTTTCCTAGCGGGAGGTGGATCTCAGTTTCTCTCAGGCCCCAACTGCATTCCTGATTGCCTGGGAAGAACAACCTATGAAATCTGACACCTCCATCAGGATGCATGGGTGTCCTTTGTGGAACCAGACAGTGGGATCTGCTCCTCTCAATTGGGAAATTTTTTAAGGAATTTCCATTTGAAATTTGAACAACCCCAACAGACTGAGAGAGGGAAGCACTCTGTTTCCGTTTAGACACCTTGGGGCTTGTTAGTAATTGTTTTATTTGTGTCCAAGCAAGTAATTGTCTTTTGTGGGTGTCAGACAGCAGGACTGCCTCCTCTAAATTTGAGAAATTCCTAAGGAACTTTCATTTGCAGGTTGATCAACCCCAACTGATGGAGAGGGAAAGCACCTTGACTGTTTCAGTTTGGACACTCTTGGGGCTTGTCTGTGGCCACAACAGTTGGATTGTGTTTTGTGGATTGTGTGTGTGTCAGTGTAGTCATGGGAGGTTGGGATTTGATGCCAGAGTGCAGTCCTCTTGGGTGCATTCTTCATGGTTAGGCTGAATGTAATTGTGGGTTGATGGCTATGGTCATATGACCGTGAATGCACTGATCTTGTCTGATGTCAGAAAGTCTTTAAATTGTAATGCTGTTGAATGAGAAAGTTGGATGGAGTTCCATGTATCCAGACTTTTATGCTGCTGTTCTAAGCAGGGTTGGGCCTCCTGTGGTGCTATTTGGCCCCAGTGTTCTTTGAAGTCTGGGAGGTTTGGCCTTTAAAAATCAAACTGCCATGGAAACTACTTTACCCAAAATTTTTGTTCATAGCCTTCATTGAATTATCTATTGGGGCAAACAAACTGTAGCCATATGAACATGTTCATACACCAGTGACTTTGTATTGAGATCTCATGGCTAGAGTTAGAAGATAAGGGCTATTTGATTTGTGTGTGTGTGTATATATGTATGTTTAGGTGTGTTTATGTGTATGTACATTTATTTTGTTGTTTTTGTGTGTGTTTGTGTTTCTTTTATTTTCTTTTAATTTAACTTTCATTTTAAGCTCAGGTGTATATGTGCAGTTTTGTTACATAGAAAAACTTATGTCATGGGGGCTTGTTGCACAGATTATTTTATCACCCAGGTATTAAGCCAAGTACCAAATAGTTATTTTTCTTTATCCTCTCTGTCCTCCCACCATCCACTCTCCACCCTCTGATAGGCCCAGGTGTCTGTTGTTCCCCTCTATGTGTCCGTGTATTCTCATCATTTAGCTCCCACTTATAAGAGAACATGCAGTATTTTGTTTGCTCTTCCTGCATTAGTTTGCTAAGGATAATGGCCTCCAGCCCCATCCATATCCCTACAAAGAACATGATCTCATTCCTTTTTATGGCTGCATAGTATTCCATGGTATATCTGTACCACATTTTCCTTATCCAGTCTCCCACTGATGGGCATATAGATTGATTCCATGTCTTTGCTATTATGAATAGTGCTGCAATAAACATATGCATGCATGTGACATGTGGCTTTATGATAAAATGATTTATATTCTTTTAGGTATATACCCAGTAATGGGATTGCTGGGTGGAATTGCAGTTCTATCTTTAGGTCTTTAAGGAATTGCTACATTGTTTTTCACAATGGTTGAACTAATTATATGCCCACCAACGGCATATAAGCATTTCATTTTCTTAGCAACCTTGCCAGCATCTGTTATATTTTGACTTTTTATAACAGTCATTCTTACTAGTGTGAGATCATATCTCATTATGGTTTTAATTTGCATTTCTTTTATGATCAGTGATGTTGAGCTTTGTTCATATGCTTGTTGGCCACATATTTGTCTTTTGTTTGTTTGGTTTTTTTTTTTTTTTGAGATGGGGTCTGGCTCTGTGGCCCAGGCAGGAGTGCAGTGGCATGATCTCAGGTCACTGCAACCTCTGCCTCCCAGGTTCAAGCGATTGTCCTGCCTCAGCTGCCCAAGTAGCTGGGATTACAGGTGTGTGCCTCCTTGCCCAGCTAATTTTTGTATTTTTAATGGAGACAGGGTTCACCATGTTGACCAGGATGGTCTCAAACTCCTGACCCCAGGTGATCCACCCACTTTGGCCTCCCAAAGTGCTAGGATTACAGGCATGAACCACCGCACCTGGCCATATGTCATCTTTTGAGAAGTGTCTGTTCACATCCTTTGCTCACTTTTTCATGGAGTTGTTTGTTTTTCTGTTTTAAATTGGTTTAAGTTCCTTCTAGATGCTGAATATTTGACCTTTATCAGATGCATAGTGTGCAAAAATTTTCTCCCATTCTGTAGGTTGTTTATTCTGTTGATAGTTTCTTTTGCTGTGCAGAAGCGCTTTAGTTTAATTAGATACCATTTGTCTATTTTTGCTTCTGTTGCAATTGCTGCATTTTTGTCATGAAATCTTTGTCCATTCCCATGTCCTGAATGGTATTACCTATGTTGTTTTCTAGGGGTTTTATAGTTTTGGGTTTTACATTTCCTTTAATCCATCTTGAGTTGATTTGTATATATGGTATAAGGAAAAGGTCCAGTTTAAATCTTCTGCATGTGGCTAGGCAGTTATCCCAGCACCATTTATTGAATAGGGAGTCCTTTCCCCATTGCTTGTTTTTGTCAACTTTGTTGAAGATCAGATAGTTGTAGGTATCCAGTCTTATTTCTGGGCTCTCTATTCTGTCCCATTGGTCTATGTGTCAGTTTTTGTACCAGTACCACGCTGTTTCGGTTACTGTAGCCCTGCCATATTAGTTTGAAGCCGAGTAGCTTGATGCCTCCAGATTTGTTCTTTTTGCTTAGAATTGCCTTGGCTATTCAGGCCTTTTTTTTTTGTTTCCATACGAATTTTAAAATAGTGTTATCTAGTTCTGTGAAGAATCTCATTAGTAGTTTAATAGGAATAGCATTCAGTCTATAAATTGCTTTGGGCAGTATGGCCATTTTAACTATATTGATTCTCCCTACTCATGAGCAAGGAATGTTTTTCCATTTGTTTGTATCATCTCTGATTTGTTTGAGCAAAGTTTTGTAGTTCTCCTTGCAGAGATCCGTCACCTCCCTGGTTAGCTGTATTCCTAGGTATTTTATTCTTTTTGTGGTGATTGTGAATGGAGTTGTGTTCCTGATATGGCTCTGGGCTTGACTGTTGTTCGTTTATAGGAATGCTAGTGATTTTTGTACATTGATTTTGTATCTTGAAACTTTGCTGAAGTTTATCAGGTGAAGGAGCTTTCGGGCCAAGATGGGCTTTTCTAGATATAGGATCATGTCGTCCACAAGCAGGGATAGTTTGACTTCTTCTCTTGCTTTTTGGATGTCCCTTATTTCTTTCTCTTACCTGATTGCTCCGGCAAAGGTTTCCAATACCGTGTTGAACTGGAGTGGTAAGAGAGAGCATCCTTGTCTTGCTCTAGTTTTCAGTGAGAGGGCTTTTAGCTTTTGCCCACTCAGTATGATGTTGGCTGTGGGTTTGTCACAGATGGCTCTTATTATTTTGAGGTATGCTCCTTCAATATCTAGGTTGTTGAGAGTTTTTAACATGAAGGGATGTTGAATTTTATCAAAAGCCTTGTCTGCATCTATTTAGATAATCAAGCGGTTTCTGTCTTTATTTCTGTTTATGTGATGAATCACATTTATTGATTTGCGTATGTTGAACCAAACTTGCATCCTAGGGATAAAGCCTACTTGATCGTGGTGCGTAAGCTTTTGGATGTGCCGCTGGATTCAGTATGCCAGCATTTTGTTGAGGATATTGGCCTGAAGATTTCCTTTTTTTGTTGTTGTGTCTCTGCCAGGTTTTGGTATCAGGATAATGCTGGCCTCATAGAATGAGTTAGAGAGGAGTCCCTCTTCCTCAATTTTTTGGGATAGTTTCCACAGAAATGGTACCAGATCTTTGTACATCTGTTAGAATTCAGCTGTGAATCCATCTGGCTCTGGGACTTTTTTTTGAATGGTAAGCTATTTATTACTAACTCGATTTCAGAGCTCATTATTGATCTGCTCAGGAATTCAATTTCCTCCTGGCTCAGTCTTGGGTGAGTGTATGTGTCCAGGAATTTATCCTTTTCTTCCAGATTATCTAGTTTATATGCATAAAGGTGTTCATAATATCCTCTGATAGTTATTTGTATTTCTGTAGGGTCAGTGATAATATCCACTTGGTAATTTCTAATTGTGTTTATTTGGGTATTCTCTCTTCTTTATTAGTCTAGCCAGTGGTCTATGTATTTTACTAATTTTTTCAAAGAAACAAATTCTGGATTCATTGATTTTTGGAATAGCGTTTTGTGTCTCAGTCTCCTTCAGTTCAGCTCCAATTTTGATTATTTCTTTTGTTCTGCTAGCATTGGGTTTGTTTTTTTCTTGGTTATCTAGTTCTTTTAGTTGGGATGTTAGATTGGTAATTTTTAGATCTTCCTAACTTTTTGATGTGAGCATTTATTGCTATAAATTTTCCTTCTAACCATGTCTTAGCTGTGTCTTGGAGATTTTGGTAGGTTGTATCTTTGTACTCATTAGTTTGAAAGAACTTGATTTCTGCCTTAATTTCATTATTTACCCAAAAGTCATTCAGGAGCAGGTTATTAAATTTCTATATAATTATATGGTTTTCATTGAGTGTCTTAGTCTTGATTTCTAATTTGATTATGCTGTGGTCTGAGACACTGGTTGTTATGATTTCAGTTCTTTTGCATTCGAGGAGTGTTTTATGTGTCATTATATGATCAGTTCTTGAGTATGTGCCATGTGGTGATGCGAAGAATGTATATTCTGTTGTTTTGGGGTAAAGAGTTATGCAGATGTCTATCAGGTCCATTTGGTGCAGTGTTGAGTTCAGGTCCTGAATATCTTTGTTAATTTTCTGTCTTAATGATCTGTCTAATACTGTCCATAGGTATTAAAGTCTCTTAAAGATTGTGTGGGAATCTATATGTCTTTGTAGGTCTCTAAGAACTTGCTTTATGAATTTGGGTGCTCCTGTGTTGGGTGCATATATGTTTAGGATAGTTAGGTCCTCTTGTTAAAATTAAACTCTTTACTATTATGTAATCCCCTTCTTTGTCTTTTTGAAATCTTTGTTGGTTTAATGTCTATTTGGCTGAAATTAGGATTGTAACCCCTGCTGTTATCTGTTTTCCATTTGCTTGGTAGATATTTAAAAATTTTGAGCCTATGGTGTTATTGCATGTGAGATGGGTCTCATGAAGACAGCATGCCAATAGGTCTTGTTTTTTTATCCAGCATGCCACTCTGTGCCTTTCAGTTGGGGAATTTAGCCCATTTACATTCAAGATTAGTATTGATATGTGTGGATTTGATCCCGTCATCATGATATTAGCTGGCTATGCTGCAGACTTGTTTATGTGATTGCTTTATAATGTCACTGGTCTGTGTACTTCGGTGTGTTTTTATAGTGGCTGGCAGTGGTCTTTCCTTTGCATATTTAGTGCTTCCTTTAGGAGTTCTTGTAAGGCAGGTCTGGTGGTAACACATTCCCTCAGCATTTACTTGTCTGAAAAGGATCTTATTTCTCTTTTGCTTACGAAGCTTAATTTGGCCAGATATGAAATTGTTTGGAATTTCTGTTCTTTAAGAATGTTGCATATTGGCCCCCAATCTCTTCTGGCTTATAATATTTCTGCTGAGAGGTCTGCTGTTAGGCTGATAGGTTTCCTTTCGTAAGTGACCTAACCTTTCTCTATAGCTGCCTTTAACATTTTTTCTTTCATTTTGACTTGGAGAATCTGATGATTATTGTCTTTGGGATAATCTTCTTGTGAAATATCTTACTGGGATTCTCTGCATTTCCTGAATTTGAATATTGGCCTAACCAGGTTGGGGAGGTTCTCATGGATATCCTGAAATATGTTTCCCAAGTTGCTTACACTCTCCCCATCTCTTTCAGGGACACCAATGAGTTGAAGATTTATATAATGCCATATTTCTCAAAAGTTCTGTTCATCCCTTTTTATCCTCTATTCTTGTCTGACTGTCTTATTTCAAAAAGCCAGTATTCAAACACTGAGATTCTTTCTTCTGATTGTTCTGTTCTACTACTAATACTTGTGATTGTATTATAAAATCCTTGGGTGTTTTTCAGTTCTATCCAGTTGGTTACATTCTTTTCTATACTGGCTATTTTGTCTTAGTTTCCTTGGTTTGGGTTTCAACATATTCCTGCCTCTCAATGATCTTTGTTCCTATCCATATTCTGAATTCTGTTTCTGTCATTTCAGCCATCTCAGCCCAGTTCAGAGCTCTTGATGTAGAGATGATGCAGTCATTTGGAGGAAAGAAGGCACTCTAACTTTTTGAGTTGTCAGGGTTCTTACACTGGTTCTTTCTCATCTTTGTGGCCTTATATTCCTCCAATCTTTGAAAGTGCTGAACTTTGGATTTTTTTTGTTTCTTTTATCCTATTTGATGACCTTGAGGGTTTGATGGTGGTATAAGGTGGATTCAGCTGACTGGCTTAATTTCTGGAAGATTTTAGAGGGGCCAACACTCAGCTCTCAACTTCCAAACTGTGTGCTGTATCTGCATATTTTTAATATGTTGTGTCTACCAAATTAGCTTATTAAAAAAAGAGTGCTCATAATTAAGTCCAAAGTATTTTTCAATTTCACATGGCTTAGTAAATCTTTAATAATCAAGCTGGCTTTAAAACTATTGATAAAATAAAAATAGAAATGTCTACAGAATTGTCATCATTAGTTTTTGTCTGGATTTCACATTTGTCTCTATTAGATATTTTGAGGTGTCAGGGTTTGGCACAGAATAAAACTATAAACCTAGCCAAAACACAATGCTTTTTGTTTGTGCAAATTTGTTTTAATAAGTAAGACTAAGTTAATGTTGATTTAATGAAAACAGCTGAATCTTCTGAGTTATTAGTAAAAAATACTCAAGTAATTAACTTAAATGTTCTTAGTTGAACATCTTATATTCACAGGTTATAAAATGGTTAACAAGAAAATGGTATGTAAGTAATCTAGATAAACTGCTAAAATAAATCGAATGTAAATGGGTAAGTGCTGTAGGTGAACTGTTTCCATAATTTAAACTCTTAAAATCATTTTGGGCCAGGCACGGTGGCTCACGCTTGTAATCCCAGCACTTTGGGAGGCCAAGGCGGGCGAATCACGAGGTCAGGAGATCGAGACCACGGTGAAAGCCTGTCTCTACTAAAAATGCAAAAAAAAATTAGCCGGGTGTGGTGGCGGGTGCCTGTAGTCCCAGCTACTCGGAGAGGCTGAGGCAGGAGAATGGCGTGAACCCGGGAGGCGGAGCTTGCAGTGAGCCGAGATTGCACCACTGCACTCCAGCCTGGGCGACAGAGCGAGACTCCGTCTCAAAAAAAAAAAAAAAAAAAAAAATCATCTTGGATGCTCATTGGCTGTCTGGGTCGTTTACAATTAAGAAAAGGTTATGATATGGGGAAACATGTTTCTAAAAATTGCAGAATAATTCTTATCTATAAAATGCTAATATCTGATAGGCAGCTCAGGATTTCTCCTTAGTTGTCACTAAAATTTAAGGTTACTATGAATAATTACTCTAGTTAATATATAATTCTGTATACAAAATGTGCCAAAGATGTGTTCTTGTTGAGAAAAAGAATAATGTTATCTAATTCACAAGTTATCTAAAGATTAATTCAAATTATGGACTTAAAAAGGTTATTTATGAAACAAGATAGAAAGAAACCAGTAAATCGTGGAGAGAAATGTGAAGAAAGTTATGTGTATGAAGATGAATTTTTGGTAAGGAAGGTTATAAAGAAAAGATAGTAATTTTGTATGAGAAGGAATCTTGTATGGCAAATTTTTGTCCTAAAGTAAAATGATTGGTACTTTTAAAAAAAAATTAAGAAAAAGGAAAAGAAAATTTAGGACAAAACAGAACATCCAAGCATGTCATAGATGGCCTGAGTATATCATACATAGTTTTCTCCTCTTTCTCTGTGTCTATCTTCATGCATATGAAGAGAAAATAAAAGTTGAAAAAGTTTAAATAATAAAATATTCTTTAAAACCTGATAGAAAACTGGAAAAATCTGGCTAATTATCATTGCTCATAGTTAAAGCTCTTAGTCTTGATGAAGGTAAAATAAGAATTATAGTAAAGAAACTAACTGACAGTTTGGCAGTTATTTTTTAACATAGTTAAGCATAAAGCTAGATTTAGCATGGAGTCAAATTTCACATATAATACGTATAAATATAAATATATATATTTTATATATATATTAAATATAGAAATAGACCCTTCTGATCATAAGGCTTAAAACTTGTGGTGGCTCATGCCTGTAATCACAGCACTTTGGGAGACCAAGGCGGGCAGATCATGAGGTCAGGAGTGCGAGACCAGCCTGGTCAATATGGTGTAACCCTGTCTCTACTAAAAATACAAAAATTAGCAAGGCGTGGTGGCACACGCCTGTAGTCCCAGCTACTTGGGAGGCTGAGGCAGAAGAACTGCTTGAACCTCGGAGGCGGAGGTTGTAGTGAGCCGTGATCGCACCACTGCACTCCAGCCTAGGCACCAGATTGAGACTCCATCTCAAAAAAGTAAGATAAAATAAAATACTTGTTTTATCTGAGTTTCTTCCTCAAAAAACAACCTTTAGGCCTCTCAAAAAAAGTATCAATGAACTGAAACTCATCAAGTCACCACATCCAGACAATGACATCCTCGAGCCCTCATTTATCATGATTGCTTCTTGCCCGTATTAGTCTGTTTTCACACTGCTACAAAGATACTACTTGAGACTAGGTAATTTATAAAGGAAAGAGGTTTAATTGATTCACAGTTTCACATGGCTCGGGAGGCCTCAGGATACTTATAATCGTGGCAGAAGGTGAAGGGGAAACGGGCATCTTCTTCACAAGTTGGTAGGAGACAGAACATGGGAAACTGCCACTTTTAAAGCATCAGGTCTCGTGTGAACTCCCTCACTATTATGAGAACAGCCTGGGGGAACCTCCCCCATGATACAATCACTTCCTATCAGGTCCCTCCTAAACATGTGGGGATTACAATTCCAGATGAGGGTTGGGTGGGGACACAGAGCCAAACCATATCATTGCCCCTCCCTAGTTCCTATTTTCTTACACATTGTTACATTTCTTCCCTGTTATGTAAACCCCTAGTTTTACTCCATTAGGGAGATGGATTTGAGACTGAGCTCCCATCTCCTCGGCTGCAGCACCAGATTAAAGCCTTCTTCCTCAGCAGTACTTGTCATCTCAATCACTGGCTTCCTGTGTCGTGAGCAGCAAGACCTAAACCAAACCCCTGGCATTTCGGGAAAAGATTTTGGTTCCCTGACTGGGCACGTGTTGCTCATGTCTTTGCTGTCATGGCCCATGTCTCAGAAGCCCTCCTAAGTAGCTGACCACCCATTTTGGCTGGAAGTGATTTTCCATCCCTCTCTGGCTCTGCCCTAGCTGACCCCAAATATGTTCCTGATTGCCAGGGAAGAACTGTCCTTGAAATTTGACATCTGTGTCTGGATAGGCGAGTGTCTTTGTGGGACCTGACAGCAGGATCCGCTCCTCTCAATTTGGGAAATCTTACAGGGAATTTCCATTTGCAGATTGAGAAAGCTCAACTGACTGAGAGAAGGAAGCACCCTGACTCTTTCAGTACAGACACTGTTGGGGGCTTGTTTGGAGTTGTGTGTGTGTCCAGGCAAGTGAGTGTCTTTTGTGGGTATCAGACAGCAGCATCAGCAACTCTCAATTTGGGAAATTACTAAGGTATTTTTGTTTGCAGGTTGATCAAGCCCAACCAATGGAAAGAGGAAGCACCCCAACTGTTTTAGTTTGGACACTCTTGGGGCTTGTTTCTTGCTGAAACAGTTAGATTATGTTTTGATAATGGTATGTGTTTGATATACTCATGGGAAATTAGGATTCAGAAAATTTGATATTCTTGTGTAATACTATTTGGCCCCAATATTGTTTGGAATCTGGAATTTGCTATTAAATGGTAAAGTGGAATGCAGGTGCATGTATCCAGGCTTTTGGGCTGCTGTTCTAGACAGGACTGGGCTTGGTTAGTATGTGATGTTTTCCTTTGGTGGTTGGCCCCAGTATTCTTTGGAGCCTGGGAAAGTTTGGCCTTTAAAAATCAAACTGCCATGGAAACTGCTTTACCCAAAATTTTGGTTCACAGACTTCACTGGATTACCTATTGGGGCTAACAAAGTTCAGCCATGTGTACATGTTTATAGACCAAGGTAAAAGCTATTGAATTCCTATCTCATGGCTAGAATTCCAAGATAAAAGCTATTGGATCTTTGTGTGTGTATACATGTCTGGATGTATTTATGTATGTACATTTATTAAGTTATATGTTGTGGCTACCAAATTGGCTTATAGATAAAAGAACACTCATTAATTAAGTAAATAAGTCCAAGCAATTTTCAAGTTCATAAGACTTAAGTAAATCTTTAACAAACAAGCTGGCTTTTAAATCATTGATAAAATAAAAATAAAAATGTCTTCAGAATTGTCAGTATACATTTTTGTCTGGATTTTCTATTTGTCCTTGCTACATATTTTGAGATATCAGGGTTTGGCACAGAAAGTTATAAAGCTACGAACCCAGCCCAAAAAATTATCTTTGTCCATTATTTTTGATAAGTAAGACAAATTGAATGTATTCATTTAATAAAAATGGAATCTTCTGCGTTATTGGCAAAAATACCCATGTATTTAACTTTGAGGTTCTTTCTTGGTGAGAAATTCCTGATGTTCACTAGCTGTTTAAAAAATAGTTCACAAGGAAATCACCAACTTTAAATCATGGTGTCTAATATCTCAGTTTTCAGAAGTAATCTCAATAAACTGTTAACAATGAAAGAATTGAGTACATGTAAGTGTGATAAATGTTTTAGGTAAACTTTTATGTAATTTAAAATCTTAAAATTATTTTTGATGTTCATTGGATATCTGTGTCATTTCCAATTAAGAAACGGTTATGATATGGGGAAATATGTTTCTAAAAATTGTGGAATCATTCTCATCTATAAAATGCTAATATCTGATAGTTCAGGATTTCTTGCTTCCTAGGTTTCACTAAAATTTAAGGTTTTAAGTATCAAAATCATAGTGAATATATAATTGTGTATATAAAATGTACCAAAGAAGATGTGTTCTTATTGAGAAATAGATTAATTTTGTCTAATTCAGAAGTTATCTTAAAGTTAATTTAAATTATGGGCTTGAAAAGGTTATTTATGAAACAAGGTAGTAAGGAACCAGTAAGTAGAGGAGAGTGATATGAAGAAAGCTATGGATATGAAGATATATTTTTGGTAAGGAAGGTTATAAAGAAAAGATAATAAATTTGTATGAGATTGGATCTTCTATAGTAAATTTTTGACCTAAAGTAAAATGATGTTTTTTTGTTTGTTTGTTTTAAAAAGAAAATTTAGGACAAACCGGAAAGTCTAAGTATGTCATAGATGGTCTTATATAGTTTTTCCTGTTTCTTTGTATGTCAATCTTCATGCAACACAGAGAATATGAAAAACTTCAGATAATAAAATTTTCTTTAAAACATAATAGAAAATTGTAGACATTTGGCTATTTAATATTGTTCATAGTTAAAGCTCTTAGTCCTGATTAAAGTAAATTAAGAAATATTGTAATGAAATATATTGGCAGTTTGGGAATTCTTTTTTAATATAGTTAAGCATGAAGCCAGATTTAGCATGGAACTAAATTTCACATACATGCCTGTATTGCTTCACACACTATTTGTTATTTTGCATAGCACTAAAGTACTAGCACTAAAGTACTTGCTGGTCACATCCCTAAATGAATTTCTTAATTGTACAAAATACATAGTGGTATTGTGGACTTAAAGATGTTAAACTGTGTATCAGAAACAAAATACTCATCATGTGGGTTTTTTTAGGCTCTGGGTAACACTGTACCTCCAAGGTAAATTGAATAGGAGAAAAATTGATGGTTAGTGTTCTGTTTATTTGTTTCTAATTCTAATTTTTATTTATTTGCTCTTTGTTCTCCTTTGGGTTTCACTTATATAAAACCATTGGTTTTTTTAGTTTCTAATGGAAGGCTTTTATTTGGTTCTACGATTTACTCTATCTAAAGTTCCTAAGCTATCTTTGTCAAGCTTCCAAAAATTGATATATGACACCAGCCATGTAAAACTCGATTGGTTTTGCTTACCTCTAATGATCTTGAGAGCTAAAAGAACTTTCAGGTTACTGGGGAAAAAAGACTTATTTTATAAGTTCTGAAGAGAAATAGTACATATTACATATTTTGTTATTTGGAAAAAGTAGGTGAGAATAAAAATGTTTAAATGGTGCTTATTTGCAATTCAATCTTTATTTCTGAAATATTCTTTTTTAATTTTTAATTTTTTCCTGAACACTATCCTAATTTCTGAGTTTTCTAATTCTGACATTTTTTTTTCAAGTGTTGTGTCATTTTGTTACATTTCTTATTGTGTATCCAAATAGTGGACTACAGTTTCATCTGTTTAGAATAACACGTTTGGATAGTATTTGAGATAATCTTTTCTGTGTGTAAAATTATTTTGCGTTATTGGGAGAAGGTAGGTAGAGTTGGAATTTATAAAAGCTAACTTTAGAAAGCATCACCTTCTTGACTTTTGTGTAGTGATAAAAATACACACATGTGCACATACATACACACCCCAGCTTGTTTTCTAATGTTTATTGACTCAGTTCTCTGTTTTACCTGGACCTCCTCTTTCCTTTATCTCTCTTGGCTCAGTATTGACCAGTTTGCATTCCTTTCCCATCAGTGTCTCCTCATTTTAGGACCACATCATGAAAGGGAGGCTTGAGGGCCAGGTGCAGTGGCTCACACCTGTAACCCCAGCACCTTGGGAGGCTGAGGCGGGCGGATCAGGAGATGGAGACCATCCTGGCTAACACAGTGAAACCCTGTCTCTACTAAAAATACAAAAACAAAATTAGCCGGGTGTGGTGGCAGGTGCCTGTGGTCCCAGCTACTCAGGAGGCTGAGGTGGGAGAATGGTGTGAACCCGGAAGGTGGAGCTTGCAGTGAGCCGAGATCATGCCACTACACTCCAGCAGCTGACTGGCCTGGAGACCTAACAGAGTAAGGGAAAGGCGGGAAAAAGGGAGACACGGTAAGTGAGAGAGTGGAAGAGAGGGAGAAGGTAGAGAGGATGTTGCTGCTGCTGCTACCCAGAGCCCGCGCAGCCCAAGCGCCCAACCCAGTCCGAGCGCAGCACCCCAGACTGGCTCGCTGCGCTGCGGCTCCGCTCCGGCCCTTCCTCCCTGCCCCGCTCAGGTCCCGCAAGACTCCACTAACCCGTGGGCATGGCCGTGGGCAGCCGCGGCGGGGCTGGCGCCGCCAGCGCCGCAGTGTCCGGGATGGGGAGCGCTGCCACCCTGCCTCCTGCCGCAGCGGCCGGCCGCCAGGTGGGGACGGCGAGGTGGGAGCCTTGGAGAGCCCGGCCCAGCAGTGGGCCCGGCCTTCTCCAGAGCTCTGGTCTCCTCCCGCGACAAAGTGAGGCCAGTGCCCTGGCGGCGGGACCGGTAGGCCTTCTGCACTGGCGTCCTTGGGAAATCCGGGGCAGCGGCTTTAGTCTCTCGGCAGCAATCCCCCCAGAGAGCCCCTGTTTTCCTCCCCTGTATCTCTGTGAGGAGGGGGTGCCAGTGGCCCCTCACGGGGGAAGGTTCACTGGCCTCGCCTCACAAACCCAGCCACAGGTACATCCAGAAACGACAAAGGAAACGTGGGGCACTTGAGAACATAGAACAACTCTTGCTGATATGAAAGGTGCAGTATAAAAGAGTTTGCAGAGCTGAATTCTCTTCCCAGCTCTTCTTCTAATTAGATTCTTTGATCAGTTCTACAAAAAGTTACTGGCATCTACTTTATGCCAGGCACCGTTCCAGGCTCTGGGGATACATGTGTGAACAAAATAGATTAGTCCTGTGGAGCTTACATTCTTGGAAACCAGATTAGTGATTCAAGGAAAAGCCTCCCCCCTCCTCCCTCTCTATTTGTTAGTTGGGAAAGTGATGTCTGTCCTATGCAAACTTCATATATTAAATGTAAGAAGATAATATAATAAAAGAGGATGTGGAAGGCTCTTGGAACACTAGAAAGAACTCTACTAATGTAACACATTCGACTGCGCTGAATGAAATCTTACCATTTAAAAAAAATCACTTCCTATGCACTTTTAGAGTTCAAAGTCCAACTGGAAAAACAACAACAACAACAACAATAACATTAAACAACGATAGCATCTGGCACTTTGTCTCTAATCAGCTAGAAAACCTAACTAGCAAAAAAATGAGATTCCTAGAATTTACTTTAAATTGTGTTATTTAAATTTCTCTTCTGTCTATACACATCTGAAATCGTCTTTACTTTAGCACCCCTGAGTAGAGATATCACACTTTCTTTTTTTGTGGAAAATGACTGCAAATAAATAGGCATTTGGATGGTGAACAGTTTTCATAAGCAGCACCACGAATTACAGAGAGTCTCAAAGTTGGGTTACTTTAAGGAATATAGGGAAAAATTCAATTTTAGAATTTGGTTATATGAGATATAAGCCCTGTCATCTACTTCATCTCACAAGGGATGGTGTTTATAAAACTTCACATATCAGTTACAACTGCTAAAATTCCCCTCAAACTAAATCCTAATCAGCTATCAGACTGACTGCTACAGCTCTCCAGGACCTGAAATTATGGTTGTTAAAGTCCCAGAGTAACAGAGATTAAGATGCTAGTGACTATCAGGACAGCAGCATCTGCAGAGCATTTTCTGGCCACATGTTTTTCTGCGTGTTGTGGGAGTCAGACAGTATTTTACGTCAGGCCTGACTCAGAGACTGAGGCTTCTATTGAAGTTCAACAGCTTCAACATTATAATATGGTTATGCACTACCTTCCACTTAGACTGTGCTGGAACCTCTTGGCAGGGACAGTGACAGAGAAGACAGGACCCTGATGCCCCAGCCTCTCTTCATCCAGAGCAACTCTGCCTTCACCTGCTCAGACATGGGCTTACAAATATCTTCATTTGAATAACAGGCATTAAAGCTAAAATAGGCGTTAAAATTCTGCTATAGCATATTTGTTTCTCAGCTTTTGGACCTTTCTCTCCCTATATTTCTCTCCCTATATCCTTGTGAAATGAGATGAATTTCAAAAGTAGGGGATTAAGATGAGATGTCCTGGAGACTGCTACCAAATCTCCACAAATTCAATAATAATAGTAGACTATCTTATATAGTTTATACACTTACTCATTTAGTACTTTGAATATCCTCATAAGGTAGATGGGTCAAAGAGTGGAGTTGCGGACCCAGTCAGACTAAATTCAGATAATACGACTTTAGGTACTAAGCTACACTGACTCCCTGCAAAAAAAAAAAAAAAAAAAAAAAAAAAAAAAAAGTTAAATGATGAAAAAAACATACACAGGCTTACTGTTTGCCCAGAGCAGCCTTAGCAGGTCTAGTGGGGACTAGGAGCCCCTGAATCTCCTTTTAAAGACAGAGGTGTGTGATAAAAAGGGCCCTAATTTCTGATCTATGTTTCTCCCTCTAGATTAGAGAAGCAAATAGGTGAGCCTGAGAGTAGTATATACCCCCAGTGTGTACAAAGTTAAACTTCAATCAAGCATTTCTCTCAATGAAACACAATACAAATAGTTAAAAGATAAAGTAAAAAGACACATTCTTTCTGACAGACTAGAAATCTTTTCTCCATGGCAAATTGAATATTCCAATTTGCTTTAGTAAAATTTCTAGTTCTTTTTAAAAGGGATTCAGCTGAGATAAACATCAGTACTTATTTGTAAGAGCAACAGAAGGTACCAAAGTTATAGCAACAATTGAGATGGAATATGTATACAAAAGGGAAAATACTTGCCTTAATTTACCTCCTATATATATGAAATCCAAGGTCTTGTGTACCCTCTGATGAATGGCTGCATGCTATTAATAAAATTTTTTGTCTGGTCAGTCTGCTTCTTTTATACCCTATTGTGGCAACCAAGAGGAGTTCTGTTAAATTGGTTTTAGTTTCTGTGATTAAGACGTATTAGTGAAATCCATTTATATTTATCCAGGAAATCAGAAATAGAATATATTCTTCCTAAATTGTCAGTGTATATGCCACAGCATAGTTTATTCAAACACACAGAGAACTATTTCAACAAGTATGCCTGCTTGATTGGTAGACGAAACCTGTGACTTAAGACACTGCTTCTGTTTGGAAGAAGCATTATCAGAGAGAATAAGGCTGCTGAAAAGTCGACAAATGGGTTAAACATAAACATTGTCCCCTGATGCAAACACTACTGGCATAAATAACCAAGAGATTTGGTGTGTATCTGTATGCTGTCTGAGTGTTATTGTTTGGGATGTTAGCACTGGATCATTTTACGTAGAAAAATCCCATGGACTTGATAAAGTATATGTCTCTACATTGCAATTAATTGGGTATGCATTCAGTAAAAAAGATTTGCAGGCTCAATGAAGGTAAGCTTAAAATTCTAGAGTCTATGCCATTGTTATCTATAAAGCTCACCTGCTACCTGTCTTATTTAAGAAAAAGTTATTTGTTTTAAAGTACCTAAGTGACACAGTGATGATTGATCCAACTTTACTTTGAGTATATTTAACGATAGACTATTTTAAAAAAAATATTGGCAATCCAACAACTCAGAGAGAACAATCTAGGAGAAGAAAAAAATAAACTAAAAGTAAACAAAATGAAGTAAATACAAAGAGCAAAAGTCAATAAAATAGAAAACAAACAATAGAGAATAAGACAAAGATACTCAGTAAATATTATATTTCTTAAGCCATTATAATGAAGAGTAAATAGTAGCTATTGGACCTTCAATGCTGAGGAAATCTCTTCTTGTTAACGAGTGACTGTTAGGAAAAATCTTAAAAATTGTTTTCAAATAATATACCAAACTTTGTTACACAAATAGTTAAGTAGAGCAAGTATTAATTACCAGCCAATGGATAGGAATCACCCTGTAAACATTAGAAAATTATCTGAAAGGTTCAGAAAACAATATTGGAATCTGTATCTTGACTAAAATCTCCTTGGGAGAAAGGTGGCAAATATGGAAGACCCAGGGAGACCTATTACTATCCATTATCTAGGCTATCAGCATAAGGAACTATCCAGACAATAAGTGCTGGCTGCTATGAAGAACTCCAAGTTTAGAACAAAATAACATTAGAGATACCTCAGTATGTTGGCAGTTGATAGGGGTTAGATCATAGAAAGGGAAATACTTAAAGGTCCAAAAGCTGAGAAACAAATATGCTATAGCAGAATTTTAATGCCTATTTTAGCTTTAATACCTGTTATTCAAATGAAGATATTTGTGAGCCCGTGACTGAGCAGGTGAAGGCAGAGTTGCTCTGGATGAAGAGAGGCTGGGGCATCAGGGTCCTGTCTTCTCTGTGTCACTGTCCCTGCCAAGAGGTTCCAGGCAGCACAGTCTGAGAACTTCTGTTCTACAGAGAGGAGGAAATGATGAATGCAAAAGTACAGGTGGAAGTGTTACCTAGGTATAGAAAAGAAATACTTTTACAACTGAGAGGAGCAAAAGAAGAGAGAGGTGAGAATTGAAAATGCTCTGAATACATTGCTTTTAAGTATTTTACATATGGTGGAATTTTAGTGTAACCATAGACGATGGGGGAGATATTTTTGGACAGGACACTATTTTAGGGGACATCACCTAAGATAACACTATGAAAGAAACTGCCTAAATTAGGAATATGTAGGATCTGCCATGTAAAATTAGCTCTGAGGTGTCCAAGAAGTTAATCACGCTATGTACTGTTTTATAAGCATCTATTTGGAATCAGGAAGATCTGAGTATAAATTGCTTAATAACTGTGTAACTGTGATTAATTTGCTCAAAATTATCATTTATAAAAGATATAATTAAATTTAACTCATGGGGTTGTTGTTAGAATAAAACTTAATATGATTCCTGAGAAACACTAAGTATTCAATAAATGCTAGTATTTGCTAAATGAAAATGTTACTGCTGGGTCAGTAAATAGGTAACTTTAGTTACCTTCAACCAGAATTAGAAGGAGCAGGCTATCCTTGGAGAAACAGAGGCAAAAGAATCATGTTATTGCAGGCAGAAATTATAAATATGTATATATAGTACACACATATAAATATATAGGCAAACATATACACACACACATATATATACACACACATATGCCGTATATATAGAATCTGTTGTATCTGTTAATAATTCAGAATTTTTTACATGGGTTTATAAGTAAAATTCAAGGGAAATAGAAAAAAGCAGGAAAGAGTTTTAGGAAACATTTTGGTAAAGGGTAAGAACTATAGTTAGTCCTGGTTGTACTATATTTCCTATTTCTGAAAACATCTTACATGAAAAATTCTTAAAAGTTCTGACTAATTATTTCATGTTGGTGAATTGAAGAAAAGGAAAAAGAAGATAGTGGTTGGTGAGTAAAGCAAACTTCCGCAGTGAACAGAAAGCTGACTGCTATCGGAGTTAGGGAACTTGGTCACTTTTAAATAATTTTCCCTGTAAGTACTCTAGAAACAACTTAAAGGAGAGGGCTGGTAAATATTCAGATTTCTAAGGTACAGAAAAATCAAAATCAAGATTTGATGATAATGGAGGATGGAGCAGGAAGAAATGAGAATTAATGAGTTTTAGCCTTTTCTGAGTTTCATTCTTTTCTCCCTTATGTCTCCCTCCCCCAAGGGAGGGAGGAAAATGAACATCCATGATTTATCTAATCCTTTCTTTTTTCTTTTTTGAATTTTAAAGGTTGTCTCATGGCTGCTGTACTCGCTGACTTCTTTCCCCTTGTCTTTTTTTTTTTAATTATACTTTAAGTTTTAGGGTACATGTGCACAATGTGCATGTTTGTTACATATGTATCCATGTGCCATGTTGGTGTGCTGCACCCATTAACTCGTCATTTAGCATTAGGTATATCTCCTAATGTTGTCCCTCCCCCTTCCCCCCACCCCACAACAGTCCCCTTGTCTTTTGTTTGAAGACATAAATTTCAAGATGTGCGTGTGTAAGGAGTAGGAGTATGAAGGTGTGTATTTGGAAAAAGGATGAGAGTAAAATGGCTTAAGTCAGAAAATTGTCATTGAAAATTGGAACATTGGTGTCATTTTGCCTTGTATCACAAGGTTTCAGGATTATGTCAGCAGATAAAAAACTTTCAATATCAACAAGCCCATTTCTGAAGATCATTGTTTGCCACCTGCTGTGATCCCTTCCCCTAACGCTCCAAGACATAAGCCTAAGAGTGAGGCATACCTCCATGTGTACACACATACATATGTAAAGTTACAAACACCAGCAAATCAAAGACAAATAATTGGAGGGCTTGGGGTTTGAACTATGTATGACAATTGTAAAGGAAACAACTGGTATTGTCTGGAGGTGTACAATATAAATCAGCGGATGTTAAGAAGGGCATACAAAATTAATTTTAAATGTACCCTTGATTTTAAAAAGACCAGCCAGGTTTGAAAATGGCTGCAAACTCAAATAGACATTTGAACTCAAGTGAAACAAGAGAGAACAAAGTCATTTTATACGTGTCACGTTATGCCAAAACACCCTCTTCAAGGGTTGCAGATACAAGCTCTGTTTATAGCTGTGCTACTTTGTCATTTCACTATGGGTGTATATATGCATTGTGAAATAGATGTGTGTATTTGGGGATGAATTTTTATGGATTCGTAAATCATGACTAGTTCAATCACTGTGCAATGAATCCTCCACTCACAAAATCAAACTAAACAGAATAAGACAAAATTACAAAGTAAAAGCTGAAATGTTTTTTTCCAAGAAAGTTTAAACTTTTTATGTATGTGGAGCTTTAAATTGTTATAATTTTAATGCCTTTACATATGTCTACTTCTGTATTTATCATTTAAATATTGCCAGTGTCGGCCGGGTGCAGTGGCTCACGCCTGTAATCCCAGCACTTTGGGAGGCCGAGGCAGGCGGATAACGAGGTCGGATCGAGACCATCCTGGCTAACACGGTGAAACTCCGTCTCTACTAAAATACAAAAAAAATTAGCTGGGCGTGGTGGCAGGCACCTGTAGTCCCGGCTACTCAGGAGGCTGAGGCAGGAGAATGGCGTGAACCCGGGAGGCGGAGCTTGCAGTGAGCCGAGATCGCGCCACTGCACTCCAGCCTGGGCGACAGAGTGAGACTCTGTCTCAAAAATAAATAAATAAATAAATACATAATAATAAATAAATAAATATTACTAGTGTCATTGTGCCCTTAGGATTAGTGTGCATGCCTGCCTGTGTGGGCAGAGTGAAATGTATTGAATATAGCAGTTGGGAGTCTAATAAGAAAAACAGAAGTAACATTATTTTAATGTAGGTAATTCAATGTTAGGAAATGACTTAACATGTATTACTTATTAAACAGAGAAAATTTATTATAAGTAATTCATTTTAAAAAGTATTGAGAGACCAAAAGGAAAAGTGGATATTGTGTAATATGAAGCATTAGGTAGATTGTTTCCCTTTTCTACCCATTGGGGATCTTGGCTCTTTGCACCGGAGCTGTCACCTGGAGGGGCAGAAATCTGGGAGGATAAGAAGATAGGTTCTAGACAGGAATGATGGACTTTTGTGGTCTGAATCTTTGTGTTCCCCAAAAAACTCATATGCCGTCCAGGCGCGGTGACTCACGCCTGTAATCCCAGCACTTTGCGAGGCCAAGGCGGTTGGATCAGGAGGTCAGGAGATGGAGACCATCCTGGCTAACATGGTGAAACCCTGTCTCTACTAAAAATGCAGGGGAATCACTTGAACCCAGGAGGCGGAGTTTGAAGTGAGCCTAGATTGCACCACCGCCCTCCAGCCTGGCAACAGAGCGAGACTGTCTCAAAAAAAGAAAAAGAAAAACTCATAGCCAAAATTCTAACTCCTAAGGTGACTGGTATTAGAAAAATTATTAGATCTTGAGGGCTATGGCCTCAGGATATTAGTGCCCTTCTAAAAGAGGCCCCAATGGAGCTTTGTCACCCCTTTCACCATGTGAAGATGGCAAAAAGACACCTTTATGAGTAAGTGGGCCTGCACCAGACACAAGATCTTCTGGTGCCTTGATCTTGTAGTTCCCAGCCTCCAGAATGGTGAGAAATAAATCTCTGTTGTTTATAAGCTATCCAGTTCATGGTATTTTGTTACAGTTGCCTGAAGGGATTAAAACACTGATAATTTCTGCCCTCCTAGCAAGCTGGGTTCCTGTCCTATATTATTCTAACTAGGTCAGAGCCAAGTGATAGCTTTGTGAGTCTGAATGTTTAGTTGCATCTGGGAAGACTCCTTGGTGTTCATTGTTTGATTTCTTTGTCGCTGATGTCTTTACCTATCTATCATCTATCCACACAAACATGTACTTAAAAGCAAGTAAGAAATTTTACCTTGTTTCTACAGTTCTAGTTTTTATAAGTGGTTACAAAGCCATAGTTGATATTTATACATTTTTTCTTCCACAACACATTTCCTGTTTCTCTTATCTTTACCAGGGTCCTTGACATGGAAGTACTAAAAGGAGCCCTACAGAATCTTCTGTGTTTCAAACATAGTCTTCTCAGAGTCTCATATTTTAAAATCCTGATTCCAAGAATTATATCAGTAAGTGCCTAGTAAAGAAAAAAACATGGCTTCTAGTTTAGTATAGAGACATTCTTAAAAGAAAAAGGTTAAACAGGTACAGAAGAACAGAAAAGCCAAGAGGTGACACTGAAGTAAACAGATGTTCCTTGTACAATGCAGCTATCAGTCTTCAGGTTAGCAGACCAAAGGGGAGATGCTGGAGCATTTGAAGCTAGAAGCTTGGATAAGAAACCCTACAGAAATGAAACCTCCCTACCTCAGAGGAAGGGCTGCTCCCCAGCTTGGTGCTAATTCCTCAGGAGTTTAGAGAAAGGACCCCTGGAGTTGAGCCAGGACATCTGAGAGAGGGAGTTAACTGGCAGGGCTTGTGTCTCCTAAAAGAACGTACCTCTGAGGAGGAGGCATTGGCTAGCTGTCAGTATTTTTGAAGGAGTACAGCACAGCTGGTTTTGAGATTTCAGAGGAAAAAAAATGGAAACTTTCAGATAAAAAGCATTGTTGTGGTGCCACTGGCAGAACAGGAAGCAAAACAAGCAGAAACAAGTCCCTCCTCCCTACTCCACTCCTCCAATTTCCCTTTAGCATCTTCTATTGCCAGAGAGTAGCTAGAAAAGGAACAATACGTTTGCAGAGCTCCATCCTCAGCATCATAAAGCAGAGAATAAAAGATTGACTTTGGATGGAAGAACCAATAACAAAACAGAGAGGTTGGGTGTGATCATGTGGCTTGCTTTGGCCAATGAAACGAGCACGGAAGTTTACGTATGTCAGTTTTTTTTTTTTTTTTGACGTTTCCTTTAGCTCTTTTGTACCTCTGCCATCCCAAATAGATACTCCCAGGTTGTTCCTAAGCCAAGGAGAATCACACATCACATAGAGCAGAACAGAATGTATTTCAATTCTTGGAATCAAAATACAGGCATCAGCAATTTTTTTTTTTCTTTTTGAGATGGAGTCTCACTCTGTCATCTGTCACCAGGCTGGAGTGCAGTGGCACGATCTCGGCTCACTGCAACCTCCACCTCCCGGGTTCAAGCGATTCTCCTGCCTCAGCCTCCCAAGTAGCTGGGATTACAAACACCTGCCACCACATCCAGCTAATATAATATACATATATATATATATATATATATATATATATATATATATATATATGGTATTTTTAGTAGAGACAGGGTTTCACCATGTTGGCCAGGCTGGTGGCGAACTCCTGACCTCAGATGATTCACCTACCTCGGCCCCCAAAGTGCTGGGATTACAGGCCTGGGCCACCGCACTTGGCCTAGAGGTTAGAATTTTAATCAACTTGATAATTTTGATCAACTTGATAGTGTTTTGTAATAAGGAAGGGTACAGTACCCTGAAAATACAGTCTATAATTTGTGACTATGTTTTATATTAAACGTTTTTAGAATCCTTTCTCAATAAACCTAAAAAAACTTACCACATTTGTATGTTTCTTAAAGTTTGTTTTAGAGTTTGCAGAGCTTTTTTTCCATCCATTTCTAATTTATTCTCATACCAGTGTTTTTAGAGTGAGAGGGCAAATATTATTACTTCTTTTTTACAGGTGAAGAAAGTAAGTCTCTTAGACAAGAAAAGGTATTAAGAGAGGTTAAGAAGTTTGTGAATGTTATATTTAAGAATGAGAAATCAAGCTTCCTGGTAGGTGAATCTCTTCCTTTATTAAAAATATCAGTTGATGTTTATTTTTAAATTTAATTTCAGTCTCTTTTGCTTCGCATGCTTGCTGAACTTGTCTCTCAGTCCAACAAGAATAAAATTAATTTCCCTTGTCATGTAAGAAAGTTCCCCTTCAAACCCACACTGGTTCTTGAAGATGCAATGTGCAGTGGAAACATATCCAATCAGCAGGCAATGTGCTGCTCTTAACTCTTCTGGAAGCAGAGGGATGTATTAGTCAGCTTGGCCTGCCATAAAAAAATACTGTAGACTGGGTGGCTTAAACTGCAGACATGTAATTTCTCACAGTTCTGGAGGCTGGGAATTCCAAGATCAAGGTGCTAGTTGATTCTCTTTCTGCTAGGAGCTCATTTCTTGGCTTGTATTTGGTTGCCTTCTCTCTGTGTCCTCACATGGCAGAGAAAGGACATGAGTTTCTGATGTCTCTCCTTATAAGGACACTAATCCTATTGGATCCGTGTGCTTCAATTGCTCTACAAGTTTCCAAATTCTAAACAACCACAGGTCAGAGACGGGCAGGGACTCTACTTGATCAGGAGGAGAGGGAAGTTTCATGGGGTGGCATTTTATTGTATACAGAACTGAGATTTAGGCTTGATATGAAAGGAAAGTCTTTGAAGGACCTGATGCATTTTATATTTTGTAGCTGGAGCCATGGTTTCACTTCTCTGTAACATAAGCTTAGGTTTCCAAGTGGTTTCTTTGGGACAGGACATTTATTAACCTGCTCCATAGGAGCTGCTTTCCCATTATCAGCCACTCATCCACTTACATGAAATTGCACAAATCTTCATCAGTATTAAATGTATTTCTAATTTTCACTTGTTTCTCATACTTGACAGTGTATAATGTTACCAACAAATCACCCAGAGCATTTTCAACTACTTAAAACATAGTTTATAGTATGAATTTTATCCTTCCACAGGTACCAGTGGATACTGGAACTGTTAGCTAAATGAATCTTTGCTAGTCCATATTCATTTAACTATGCAGTTTATAGCTTGTATAACAAAGAATAATTTGTTAAGTTTATGGAAGAGGTATAGTTCTGCTCTGCATCCACAAGAAAGCATGGGTTGATTTAAACAGGTAGTTCAGGGCACTACACAGAGCATTATAGAGATTTATGTCACAACAACAAAAGACCTTATGTGCCAGAGACCCTAACAATGGGATGGAGAAAAGAGATACATACTTGTTACACATGAATAGAACTTTGTGCCATGTTTCCCACATATGTGAAGTGGAGATGATGATCATGAAGATGATGATAATACAACTAGTATGCTTGACTATCACTGAGTATCTTGTATGTGCCAGACATTGCTCTCAATGTTTTACTTGTATTAAATTCATTTATATCTTACACCAACCTTAGGAGGTAGTTACTATTACAATTAGCTCACGTTATAGATAAAGCACAGAGAGATTAAGTAACTTAATACTCAAAATCACATGCCTTGTAGGTGCCATCATGGTTTTTGACCACACAAGTAACAGCTGGCTTGACTTCCATTGGAAGGCTCCTTTGGGTCAAGTTATTATCATTGCTTTACCATTCACATGGAATCATTCTACTGTTCCTCATGATGCATGGCTCTGAGATGCCATGGGAGTGTCTGGCCCATACAGAGCTGAAGAGAAATACCAGTAAGTGGAGAGTGTTAAAAGCAGTGCCAGGGGATTTTATTTAATTTGACAAGCAGTTGAGAGTCACCATGCAAAAGTGACACTATCAACATTATATTTAAAGGAGAAAGTGACTGCAATCATATAAAGAATAAAGGGAGTCCAGTGAAGAGGAGGCATTTGTTCAGGTGTTAAGGGATTAGAGCTGAGAAATGAGAAAAGAGGTAAATGCAACAGTACAATGCATAGTAATATCCGTATCAAAATATGAAAGATAAGGAAGCAAGAGGGAGAAAAGCCAAAGCTGCCTACAAGGTTATAAACTCTGTAGGCAGGAAAATGTATGCTAGAGAAGGAAGACATTTTCATTTTAAAAACTTCTCCTGAAATCTGAATTTCTTCACTATCACTTTTCTGATATATACGTGCATTTTGTCCCTGACATGCCATTCACCAGTAATCTCTAAACAACTAAAATATGATGAAACACACTGCTCATAAAGGTGATTCTTAATTAGTGAGGAACCATCTGAATTGTGACAAAATCAAATTGTATCCAGTACAGTTTTATCAAGTATATCTTTCATATTTTATTTCTTCAAAATTGGTAATACAGATCTAGGCATTTTGATTATTTTTTAAAAATAACTGAGAATATTTAATGAGTCAGAATATATCATTTTCCAGACATGCTAAATAATAAAAAATAGTTACTAAATAGTGTTAATATTTCCCAATTTATGGATCCAGATATTTGTGATCAAGCATATATAGTTTTCTAACATAAGGAATACTTTCATTTAGTGGGTTATTTATATAAAATTGCATATTTTCCTTTTGAGAATGAATTAACCTTTCCTTAGTTCTCATTTCATATTTCAGGAAGGGTTGTTCTGGGAAGGAAGCCTGTGTTAGAGTAAGAGAAGTTTAGACTTATTCCCAACAGATGATGCCGTTAATAGATGAACCACTGCAACTGGCAGTTCCTGTAGTAGAAATACTTCTGCTCTGACCTATTTCAAGCTGACAATATTTTAATAACCAGCTCATAAAATTCCCACAACTTTAATAATCAGTCTCATATGGCAGTACCGGTCAACTACAGCACATCAGTGTCACTTCTGATAACCTGCAGAACAACTGGAGTGGGCAGAGGCACAGAAGCAATAGAGGAATATTTGCCACAAGAAGAAAATATATTAGAACATCACTTGTAATAATACAAGTACATTCATTACTTCAAGAGTCTCTCAGCATTCCTTTACTCCCAGTAATAGAAATTTAGAGCAGAATTGAAAACAAAAAATAAAAACAAAAACCCTCTCTGGGGATAAGGAGGTTCTTTGATGTGCAACATTGGAAGCTGGCACAAGATAGTTCTAAGGATTACAGTTTACAAAGATTGAACCCTTACTCTCTCCACACTCTTGATCCACCCTTGGGGCCAGTGAAGCCGAAAGCATATCAGAGGTGTCATGTGTATTGGAAATGTGGTTTTGGAGCCTCCTTTTAGGGAGGAAGTTAAAATGCACACAAAAAGCCCAAGATCTAGAATGTATTGTCTTCTCAAATACCCTTTGCCTGTTAATTGTGTTCAGCCTCTCTTAGCTACTAGATCTGAGATGAAACAAGACTCTGGTTCCTTTTTTATCATTTCATTTAGTTTGATTTCATTTGGGCCTGTAAAGATGTTTGCACCTTTGGAATTCGTAAGGGAGCATTGAATTCAAACTTGTTTCTTCAGCAGAGCCAAATTAGAAATTCATTTATCTCTTTGGGATAAAATGATTCATATTCTCTAATAATTTTTGTTTAGTTAATAATTATGTTTTGTTTTGTTTCATTTCAGTTCTTACTGAACACAGAGCATTTCCACCCCCTTTTCCACAGACCATGTAAATAGAAGCAAAGAAAGACATGTTCATCCTGTCCTAGAATTACCCCTGTGCACTGGCAAATAATCTGGAACCTTATTTGTAGCAAGCTGTGAGGACAAATGCTTCTAAATGTGACCAGGACATGGCCATGGTCCTAGGAGGCTCTGACTGAAGCAGAACTTTCTTAGGTTTCCTAATAACCATGCTCCTGTGGGGAAATCAGGCTTTTCTTTTTTTTTTTTTTTTTTTTTTTTGAGACGGAGTCTCGCTCTGTCGCCCAGGCTAGAGTGCAGTGGCGCAATCTCGGCTCACTGCAAGCTCCGCCTCCCGGGTTCACGCCATTCTCCTGCCTCAGCCTCTCCGAGTAGCTGGGACTACAGGCGCCCGCCACCGCGCCCGGCTAATTTTTTGTATTTTTAGTAGAGACGGGGTTTCACCTTGGTCTCGATCTCCTGACCTCGTGATCCGCCCGCCTCGGCCTCCCAAAGTGCTGGGATTACAAGCGTGAGCCACCGCACCCGGCCAGGCTTTTCTTTTTATTTGTTTTGTTTGATATAAACACTTTATTCTTCAAAGAGGTAGGGTGGAATGAGTGACCTCTGCTGCAAATAAGTCTAATGAAATTGGAAGAAAATATATTTAGGGGATATATACTTTCATTTACTAGGCAGTGAGCATCTTCATTAATATTTAAGCTCAAAATACAAAAGTTGAGCACCTTTTGATTCCTATATTTAAATATTCAGAAAGCATCACCATTGTAATTCTGTAACACTTCAAAACCCTTCTGGAATCTTCTTTGTCTTTTCTTTTACTTAATTTTCCAAATCAACAACTTGCCAATATCCTACTCATTGGCAGCTACAGCTGATTAGCTCAAAATAGCCCCTAATATGAAGTTTGGTGCTGTGATATTTGAGGTGGGAGGGAGTCAGCAAAGGGCTACAAAATCTGGCACGAGAAATGAAACAAATGTAGCAGCATCATTTTTTAAATTGTGTTACAAGGGTTTCTGTCTTCTAACGCAAAACCTCATATTATAATATTTACATAAATATTGACAATCATGGGAGAAAAAGACATGGATGGTGTAGCACACCCTTAGCAGGAAAATATATTGATTCCTTTTACCTGGTATTGATATATAGTTCCAACCACAGTGCAATTTTAAAAACTGAATGAAAATATGAAGGGCATAGAAGCTCTCTTTAATAAAGGCAAACTAAATATTCCCATGGAGGTGGAAGACATAGAGTTTACATTAAAAATTTCCCACATACAGTTCACCCTTCTGATTGTAGTATACTTACTATTAAATAGCTGTGCCTTGAGTTGGAATTAGTTCTGTACATGATTGTTACTACTTATTAGGATGGTATAGTGAACATATTTTGCCTTGCCTGCATAGCCCCAGCATCAGTCTTTCCTCCTCCTTTCCTAATAATGCCCAGATTTTCCTGTGTGTTATCCCTACTTTTTGAGTGTTTGCATTCAGAAATTCAAAGTGAATCTTAATACACCTAAACCAGTTAGCATAATCCTGTACCCTTTGTCTCAGTAATCAGCTCAAAGATAGACAAGTCATCTATGCTAGTCCAATACTAGTGAAAACTAGGTCTTTTGTTCCATAGTTTGGGAAAGCATCCACTATTTCTGTTTGTAAACATGAATGCGGAAACAGGGAGCCCTGGAAACTATTGGCACTGGCATCAATGATATGTTGAGGAAAGGAGGTATCTTTATGAAGTTGACAATGGACAGAAAAAGTTAAAAGACAAAAAGAAAAACAAAAAACAGATTCTTAGTGAACCTGCTGTCTCTAGATCAAACCACCATGAAACCCATCTTAAGACTGCACATTCCAACTACGTCAGGTAATAAATTACCTTACCGTGTAAAAGACACTGTGAGCCGGATTTACAGCTATCTGCACTGCAGTGAGTCCTCAGTAATCATAAGCTTTAATATTCTGAGATAAGAGACTAGGACTTCTTTTCTTACCCCCAGCCTTTATTGGACCATGTAGAAGAACTTTCACAAGTAGTTCTTCAATATTTGAGCTTCTTCAATTGCATCATGCCATTTTTTTTCTTTACCATCTTCAGAATAACTTCACCGCTTCAAAGTTTTATTCTCCAATCTAATCCACTTGTCTTTTAAAATTTTAAATCCCAGGTACTATCTAGCTGTTATTTGTGTTTCATTTCTCCGTTATCTTTTCTACACTGTTTTCTTAATTGTTTCTAAAGCATCTTTTTATTTCTTTGCTCCCTCTCTTCATTCTGTGCTATTAAAAACATTAAAAAGCATATTCCCTTTCCAGTTAGAACATGAAGCTTTTTCCTAATAGCCAATTTGTTCCTGCAGTGTGGTACTTTGCATCTGAGGCAGAGTTCATTGAGAACATCAAATACAAATCAATCTATCAACTCCGTAGCTTTTGTGATTTCCTTGCTTTCTTATTCATTGCTTCTTTAGATTCTGGCATTAGATTATAAACCAGCCTATAGAGAAAGTCTAGCTTGGTCTTCCATGGCTGGAACTCAACAAATGTCAAATAAGCTGCACTGTCTTTAGTTAAGACAGCCCTGGTAAAAAGCTGACTTTATGTCCAAGGACTCTTCCATCTAAAGAATGAGCTCACTTTGGAGCTCAATTAATTGCAAAGATAGAAGACATCTAAACTTTGGCTGAAGTCATTCCCCTCAGCTTTTTTAGGGACAAAGTGTCTTTCAAAGTGACCTATTAGAAGCAGACTCTTACTATTATGTGTTAGTAAATTAGAACCATTTTGCATAGCAATTTGAAAACATCTGTTGAGATTAAAAATTAAAATATATTTTTATTAAAAAATTTGGTTTTGAAATCCATCAAGCAAAACTAATTGCAAAATAATTGCAAAGCTATATTTCTTATGCATCAGTTTTATAGGAATGATGAAAGATTATTAAAATTTTTTTCTTATTGCTTTTTCTCTCCTTAAGCATGTACTTTTGTTCCTTAGAGATGAGCTGAGGACAGAGTCAGGTTAACTGTTACTACTTTACTCAGATACCCAGCATTTTGTTCCTGGGCCCATCTAGCCAAACCTTAGGATATTCCTTTCTAGAAGACAAATAGATTTTGTTTATCTCATCTTACGAGTCTCTCAGGCATACAGACACTCTGCTGCTAGCACTTAAGATTATTTTTGATCAGATATATTACAGTGTGATATATTGAATTGCATGTCCCACCACCCCCCAACCTCCACTTATATGTTGAAGTCGTAACCCCCAGGACTTCAGAATGTGACTTTATTTAGAAATAAGGCCTCTAACTAAAATGAAGCCATTGGTAGAAGGGCCCTATTCCAATCTGACTGGTGTCCTTATAAGAAGAAAATATTAGGACATACAGAGATAGATACATCAGGGATGCACCCACACAGAGAAAAAGGCCATGTGAAGACAGCAAGAAGACAGCTATCTTTCAGCCAAAGAATGAGGCTTCAAAAGAAACCAAGCCTGCTGACATCTTGATCTCAGACTCCCAGATTTCAGAGCTGTGAGAAAATTAATTTTTGTTGTTTCAGCCACTCAGTCTCTGGTATTTTGTTATGGCTACCCTAGGAAATGAATACACAGAGAAACTCCAAATAACAGTCGATTAAACAAGGTTGAAATTTGATTTCTCTTTTACCTAAAAAAAGAGTCCATAAGAGGACAGCCTAGACTGCTGTGAAAGCTACAAAAGTTGTCAGAGATCCAGTCTTCTTCTACACTATTGTGCCATCCTCCTGAGGGCATGGTTGTTTTCCTTATTACTGAAATGGATGCCAGAGCACCAGATAGAAAATACATGTCCCTGGAAGCAGGATAGAGAGAGGAAATACGAGCATTCCTTCATTTTAAGGAGATTTTCTGGACTTAATAGAACATTTCATTGAGTATCTCATTGGCCAGAATATAATGCCAGGAGATTTAAGTTCAACCAAGGATGATAAGATTTGTAGCATTTTTTAAAGTAGCAATGTACTCAACTAAATATTAGGGTTATTTTTCAAAAGAATGAAAGACTGTGCTAGCTTGCTACTTGGAATTCTCTGCCATCTATTATCAAATATGTATGAATCCCCAAATGATCTGTTTCTCAAAAGATTTTTCATCCCAGTGCAAATATATTTCTTGTTGGATAGTTTCCTCCAGTGCCCTATATATACCCATATTTGCATAAACCACAGTGATGGGCAAAGTCTGTGGTTCAACTTGAGGTTTCAGCTACATGTGAGTACAAGGATTTTCTACTTTGTTGCACTATTTATAATAGCAAAATCCAACTGCCTGTCCCATAGCAAGCAAGTGACAAAGTAGAAGATATTGTGTTATTTTGAAGAAACACAATGTAAAAATCATGTTGAAGAATAGCAGGTAACATGGAAAATATTCATGAGAACTTGCTAAGAGGAAAAATGTAAACTATAAAATAGTATATATAGTAAAATCCCATTTTTATAAATAAATATGGAATAAATATATATTTCACATATATATAATTATGTGTTTCCAATTCACTCATAGAAGAATAGAAGTCCATTTAAAGGAAGTATTAATAGCAGTTGGCTGTAAGCAGAGTCTCTGATGGTGACTGCTAACATGGCTTCTCAACAGCAGTGTACTGGAGCAAGTCAATTACTTTTCATTGTGAGTTCTTGTCCTCAGCATTGTGAGTGTTTTAGATTACTTATCCACTCCCCATTGGTTGTCACTGGCATGTCCCTGTCCTGTACCAGCCCCAGATAGCCTTATACTGGTCTTTTTGTCACCTGGAATTGAGAACCAACAATGAGGAGAAAGATATCTTTCTCTTAATAAATGGAACCAAGTTAGCTCAATGTTATTAATAAACATCAAATGACAATCTTCTATTCGGGGCCACTGGTTTGAATTTTTTATTAGTCTTTTTAAAATGTGTGTTAAATATATTTCTATATGCCAACACACATATATACATATGTATGTATATGTGTATATGCCTTCCAACCAAAGGACTCCTTATGTATGTGTGTGTATACCTTCCAACCAAAGGACTCCTTACTGATACAGTTGCCTTCCTCAAAGAATTTTATTCCCAAACTTTCTAACTACAGGTGTCTGCCATTTCCACTGAGCACACTACATCCCAGAGTATTATGCAACATAGTATGTCCTGAAAAAAAACAATAACCTAACTATATTTGATTATAATGATTTCTTTTTATTTACACATTAGTATGCCTATAGAATGTAGTTGTGTCCAAGGGTCTTTTGAAATTATGATTACATTTGAGGTGTAAAACTATTGTCTATTATGTCAGCTTGTCCTATACTGTGTTGAACTGGAATTTGATTATGGGAAACTTATTTTATCCCTATCCTTTGCTCTGAAAAATTGTACCATATTAAAAAACAAATTAATAAGTGTATAAATCCCTCACAGTGCTTATCTAAGATTTATTGCAGTATTTGAACTGAATCTATGATTCACATGGTAAAACACTTTGTTCTCGTACCTAATTACAGCAGGGCCAAGTTTTACAAGTAATCAAATAATCCAAACCTCTCCAGTAATTTGAGTAGGTGGAAAGTAGGTGCAATTTAGTCCTATTTAACAAAATACCCACCCCAAGTTTTAATACTCCAAAATGCTGTGAAAGAAATTGTTGAAAATGAAATGTGTTACAGAAGTTCAATATTTTGTAAGGGAAATAGAAAAGGAATCTAAGTTCACGAAGAAAAGCAGACAATGCAAAATTTCCAATTGCTAAAGAAAATCATGCTCATTTATTTTTTATATAGTCAATTTTCTTTTCAAATTGCCAAAGCATTTGATTGTCTCATCTCCAATTTTTAGGAAAATCTCTATATTAATAAGAAGCCAGAAATTATACCCTTTTAAATTATTTATACCTATAATGAAAAAATAGACATTAATGTAAAATGTGCTCGGATATTTAATTTTTCAAAATTACTTCAGAGTTTATCAACTATCTAATGTAAGAAACCACTTCAAATTATAGTGACAAAACAATAATTTGATTATATTAATGGGTTCTATGGGTCAGGAATAAGAATAGCACACAGCAAGAAAAAGTTGTCTTTGAGGGCTTAGCTGAGAAGACTCAAAGGCTGAACTAACTTGATGGGGGATGAATGGATAAATATGGTAGAGTCTTCTCATATGTCAGGCTATAACTGGCAGCTACATCTTGGACCTCAGGTGGCTTTCATATAGAATATCTACATATAACCTTTTTTGTGGTCTCTCTGAGTAACTCATTTGGACTTCTTCGCAGTATACAACTAAAAGCAAGGCTTCTCAAAAAGCAAACCCTGAGTGCGTGACATTTTTATGATTTATCCTCAGAAATGGCACAGTGTCACTTTTCCCCTATGCTATTGGCTAAGGAAGTCACAAAAATCCTGCAAAGGATATAGACCCTGCCCTGCATAAGAGGAGTGACAAATAGTCCTATTGTAAGAATAACATATTGGGTGGAATAGAGATTGGCATGGCCATCTTTTGAAACTACACTCTGCTGTAATCCTCCCCATAGGCACACGACACAACTTACATATCTCCAATATGAAAATACACTTATTTTCTCCCCCAATGTCCCCAGTACTCAGCTCATCATGGGATTGACTTGAAGCTCAATATCCCATTACTTACATTTCTTCTATGTTGGAAGATATTTCTTAAGTGTGATTTCTCAGGTACAGCACCTTGAGCACTGTTCCCTGATCTGAACACCTGTGAACACCTGTGAACACAAAGAATCTACCCCCGACACACCTACCCACCCAAAATGCAATGAAACGATATGACTTGCTTGGAAAAACCACTATAGACACTGTTGTCAAAAAAGGAAAAAATGGGAGGCAGATAGCAGCTACTGATCCATAGATATTTTGAAATCCAGCCAGGAAGATGTTTCCAGTTTCTTTACTGGAGATCTCTTATTGCAGATCCCCCAATTGCAGATCTCCCCAATTCTTGGCTCAGTTCTCTGGGATCTTGTTTCTAACTTCTACATCATTCTTTCTTTGTCAAAATTATAACCAAGTAATCTTCTCAGCTAGCTCTTTGGCTTAAGTTTGGGGATGCAAAGATTTCTTAATTTGGTAGTATCTTTGTCACTATCAATCCAAGATAATGTGATTCTTTTTTCAATATCATGATTTCTTATGTGCCAAGTTATAATCAACTCCATTACAAAACAAAAACAATAATAAATTTATTCTAGTTAAATTCATCTCCACCTTAAGTTCCCTGTGGGACATGAACTTAAGAGTCCTATAAGTCCTATTATTTAACAAAGAGGATCTGTAAGCCATACTTCATGATCCATCAAAATTATTAAAAGGTCTTTAGGTTATCTGAAAATTTTTAGGGGTGCCACCTTAGACTTTTTGGAGATCTCAATACAAGATCCTAGAGATCCCCTCTGAATTTGGTATTTGGCCTGGGGCCTTTTTTTTTTAAATTTGAAAATGTGTGTTCATCTGGTTAGGCCAAGAACAAAAAGTGGTTCTATTTTTATACCCAATTACTCCTGGCTCATTGATTTATGTATTTATGTACATTAGTACATTAGTACGACCCCTGTGGAGAACAGTTTGAAGGTTCTTCAAAAATAACTTTTGGCTCATTGATTTATGTATTCATTTATTTATAATTTCAACTTTTATTCTAGATTCAGGGCGTTCATGTGCAGGCTTGTTTTATAGGTTTATCGTATGATGCTGAGATTTGGTTACAAATGATACTGTCACGCAGATAATGAGCATAGAGCCAATAGGTAGTTTGCAGAATTTACCCCTCAATATCATTGATCATCAGAGAAAACCAGATCAAAACTACAATGAGATATCTTCTCACCCCAGTTATAATACCTTATATTCAAAAGACAGGCAATAACAAATACTGGAGAGGGTGTGGATAAAAGGGAACACTTGTACACTGTTGATGGGAATGTAAATTAGTATAGCCACTATGGAGAACAGTTTGAAGGTTCTTCAAAAAACTAAAAATAGATCTGCCATACTTTCCTGCAATCCCACTGCTAGGTATATGCCCAAAAGAAAGGAAATCGATATATAGAAGAGATATCTACTCTTCCATGTTTTTTGCTGCACTGTTCACAATAGCTGAGATCTGGAAGCAACCTAGGTGTGCATCAACAGGTGAATAAATAAATAAAGTGTGGTACCTATACACAGTACAGTACTATTCAGCCATAAAAGGAATGAGATCCTGTCATTTGCAACAACATGTGTCAAACTGGAGATCATGATGTTAAGTGTAATAAGCCAGACACAAAAATACAAACATCATATGTTCCCACTTATTTGTGAGATCTAAAAATCAAAACAATTGAACTCATGGACATAGAGAGTAGAAGGATGGTTGCCAGAGGCTGGGAAGGGTAGTTGGGCAGGGAGGTAAACTGGAGTTGGGATGGTTAATGGGTAGAAAAAAAAAATAGTTTGAATGAATAAATAATACCTACTATTTGATACCACAACAGGTATATATATTGACTATAGTCAATAATAACAATTGGATATTTTAAGATAGCTAAAAGACTATGACTGGATTGTTTGTAACACAAAGGACAAATGCTTGAAAGAATAGATATCTCATCTTCCATGATGTGATTATTTTGCATCACGTGAGGGGGTAAATATCTCATGTACTCTATTAATATATATAACTACTATGTCCACACAAAAATTAAGAATAAAAAATTACAATAAAAAATAATAACACTTGTGCCTACAAAAATTATTCAAACATAAGAGATATAAAAATCTAAGCAAAAGCTAAGGAAAGCAAAATCTAAGCAAAACAAGAATTGCTATAGAAACCAATTCAAATTCATATGTTTCTTCTTTGAGCTGCTGATGCTGCCCTCTTAGGAGCAGCATTGTGATATCAGAGATATGGATAAGAAATTCCAGACATCTTGTGAATTAGAAAAACCACATCGTGTATTGGATGAATATAGTTTTTGTGATTCTTTTTATATTTTAATGTTAGGTTGATATGTACAAAGCAAGCCTCTTTATATATTATATCTGTATTTTAGAGAAATAGAAGTAAAGACTACAGTTTAATGTTTACTTAGCTATTTGGAGAAAGCACAAGCACAGAAATAAAAAAGCAAGAAATTTGTCATTAAGAAATGTGGAAAAAATAAACACTATAATTATTCCAAGAACACCATGACAAAGAACATTTTAAAGTAAGTTTTGACACATATTAGTTGGGAGTTCTGGCAGTAATTAGCAGTAAGACCTAAAATAAGTAACCTCTCTAGTTTTTGTCTCAACAAAATGAGGGAGTTGAACCAAATAATTTGAAAAACATTTTCAAATCTTAACACTCTACTACTTTACTTTACATTAAGGTGAAGGAAAAGAAAAATACAGAGAAAAAAAATTCCGAGTGGCTTTATGAGCCTCTTTTTTAAAAAATAGAAAATATGGTTTTAAAAATAACATTTATTGCCGGGCGCGGTGGCTCACGCTTGTAATCCCAGCACTTTGGGAGGCCGAGGAGGGCGGATCACGAGGTCAGGAGATCAAGACCGCGGTGAAACCCCGTCTCTACTAAAAATACAAAAAATTAGCCGGGCGTGGTGGCGGGCGCCTGTAGTCCCAGCTACTCAGAGAGGCTGAGGCAGGAGAATGGCGTGAACCCGGGAGGCGGAGCTTGCAGTGAGCCGAGATTGCGCCACTGCACTCCAGCCTGGGCGACAGAGCGAGACTCCGTCTCAAAAAAAAAAAAAAAAAAAAAATAACATTTATTTATTAGACTTGCTGGTATTTTTTAATTATTTCTAACTTTAACAGATAAAAACTTGCTAGCCACTCTGTGATAGACAATGTTAACAAGGAACTAATGTTTCTCAGAGAAAATTACACATAACTTTTATTATCTTAACAAATGTCATGACAATTGTATTGTTTGGTCTTAAATATAAAGACAATCAATCAGCAGTCATGATAAAAATGCTGCTTTTAAAAAATATTTTCCTCCAAAGTTCTGGCATAGTAAATAATTAACTTATAAAACAATTCACAATTAGCATCTTGATCTTATTTTTAACTTTTATCATGGAAGAATGTACCCAATCTATTTGTGCTGGAATGAAATAATCATAGTTAGTAATTCTTAACATAATAAGTCAAAAAAGAAGTCAAAATGTTCTACTTTTTAGTATTACAGTTTATTTTAAAAGTGGCCTCGCTATGAGGAAGAAAGAAGATGGGAATGGATAGTATTCTATGATAGCTTTTTCTTTCAAGAGGATCTGATCCCCTGGTCACTATGCCCTTCTCAGACCCTAATGCTGCATTTATCCGTCTACTATCAGAATTGAACAGATGAGTACCAAGAAGTGACCAAGAGGATCATCTGGATGCTAAATATATTCCTCCTTACCTTCCTTGTGTAATAGCATCCCTGCTTCCTTCTGAGAGGAACACTCTGTTTCTTGCCTGCTGGTTCACGGACACAAGCATCCTGAAGTGTCCAGGCAATAGCTGTAAACTGACAGTTCAATGAGACATTTGTAATCCCTGGTGTAAGATTTTAACATTTAGGAACCAAAACATCTAATTTTTTTATCTAACCCTGAAGTCCAGCACTGCGAGCACAATAAGCACAAATCCCCCAAGTGAGTCTTTGGGAGAGGTAGTGGCGTCACTCTTGCTTTCAGCCTGTGTTCCTGGACCCATGCATTCTCCTACTGGGGAATCAGCACAACATAAAGTTCTTTGACTCTAGGCACCAACTGCTTTCTGGAGGATGGCCTATCCTCCCCGAGTAACATCTTTGAGGTGATGCTTCAACTGCGCCTTCAGCAACTGTTCCAGTGGAACACAATCCAAACCTGGGTTGTGATTTATGGGATATGACCAGTGGATCCATGGTCATAGGCTCTTTGCCACAACTTTTTTTTTGCACAAATTTAAGGATTACAAGTACAGCTTTGTTACATAGACAAACTGTGTAGTGGTGAAGTCTAGGGTTTAGTATAACCATCGTCCCATAATAGTGGATTTGTACCCATGAAGTAATTTCTCATCTCTCACCCACCTCCCACTCTTCCTAGTCTTCAATGATATTTAGCTGTCACTTATAAGTGAGAATAGGTGGTATTTGACTTTATATTTCTGAGTTGTTTTGCTTAACATAATGGCCTCCAGTTCCATCCATGTTGCTACAAAATACATTAATTCATTCTTTTTTATGGCTGCATAGTATTTCTGTGTGTGTGTGTGTGTGTGTGTGTGTGTGTAACATTTTCGTGGTCCAATCATCCACTGATGGACACTTAGGTTGATTCCAAATCTTTGGTACTGTGAATAGTGCTATGATAAACACATGAGTGCAGGTATCTTTTTAAATATAATGGTTTATTTTCTTCTGGGAAGGTATCTAATAATGAGGTTACTGAATCAAATTTTAGTTCTATTTTTAATTATTTGAGAAATTTCCATACTCTTTTCCATAGGGGTTTTACAAATTTACATTCCCACCTACAGTATGTAAGCATTCTCTTTTCTTCATATCCTTGCCAAAACCTGCTGTTTTTTGACTTTTTAGTAATACCCTTCTGACTGGTATGGTTATATCTCATAGTGGTTTTAATTTGCATTTCTCTGATGATTAGTGATTTGAGCATTTTTCATATCTTTGTTGACCATTTGTATGTCTTCTTTTGAAAAACGTCTTTTCATGTTTTGCCCACTTTTCAATGTGGTTATTCCCACAACGTCTTTTCTCTGATGTTATGTTGTATGAGATCCTGTGACAATGGATCACATGCTCCTTATACTCTTGGACAGTGACACTAGCTGAAGTCCTAATTACAGGAAGGAAACTCATATCTGTATCATTTGTCTATTCTTGTCATAATAAATCACTGGCTGAATGTAGTCAACTTGCCATCAAGTGGAAGGCAGTCTTTTCTAGAAAAGTGTGCCATATTGAAGACTTAGCATTGGTCTTTGTTGTTTGGCCTGTTGGTATTTCTCAGTGGCACTGGCTAGATAACCTTAGTGAGGAGGGAGGGCATGTGGTTGAACTCATGCCTGGTCTTCATCTCTGCCATTGTGGCCACTTCGTTTATGTGCCCTTCATGCCAGCACTGGGATGGCAGAGGATGTCTTATATCAACTGTACAGTCGTTTTATCTGCATGTTTATTTGATGCCTCTTTATTGTAAATGCTCTCTAGTGGGCATTTATATGGGATATCAAGATATTTTTACACTTTGCATTCAGTCCCACATGTTCAGTCCACATGCCTCTGCCCCAAATTTTCCAATCTTTTTCTTTTGTTGCTATTGACCATTCAGCCAGACCACTTGCTGCTTCCCATGGTTCCTGAATATTCTAAATTTTGGGTACTTCTCTGCCAACAGAAAATGGAAAAACAGGTACCTTGCCCAAAGTTTTCAGTGGGAGGAGTTCATCTGTCACTGTCTTTCCAGGCCATTCCTTAGTGAGGCTGTAATACAGCTGCCTGTGTCCATTTTCAGTTTGCACCCACATATCACACTGACCTATCTATGACCAAAAAAGCTTGGATTATTTCCTCTTGCATCAGCTGGTCACGAATGATTCCCCATGTAGCGATAAGTGTGTGCTGAGAAAGGTGCTGATGTAACAGTGCAGGCAGTTCTTCATGTCACCTGGTGTGTACTTCCAAAGCAGTATTCCCAAGTTGGAGTATTCTGTCTCAAGGAAGCAAAGAGACCTACCAGGTATTGTGCTTTCATTTGTAGGATAGTGTATGGATTTTAAACACCTAAATAAATTACCACAAAATTAATAACTTAAAACAACGTATATTTATTATCTTACTCCCCACGGGTCAGGAGTCAGGCAATGTTTGTGGGGTCTTCCCCTCAGGGTCTTACAATGCTGAAATCAATGAATTAGCCTGCTGTGTCTTCAACTTCAGGTTCTACTTTAAAAGATGTGCTTTCAAGCCCTTTCAGATTGTTGGCACAATTCATTTCCCTGTGATTGTGTGACTGAGGTCCCCATTCTTTTGCTAGTTTGTGGCTGGGATGTGCTGTTAACTCCTAGAAGTCACTTTCAGGTCTTTACCACATGACCCGCCCCCCCATAGGCAGCTGACAAATTTACAATGTGAATTTTGTTTTCATGTGTATATAACTATACAGATTTTTAATTTTAATATTTTAGAGATGAAATCTCACTATGTTGCCCACGCTGGCCTTGAACTCCTGGGCTCTAGTCATCCTGCTGCCTCAGCCTCCTGAGTAGCTGGGACTACAGGTGCACCCACTGTGCCTGGCCACAATGTGAACTTTTTTATTTTTCAAGGCCTGCAATCTTTCTATTTTAAATCTCTTCCCAGAAAGCTTGCACCCTCTTCCCAAGGGTTCATCTGATTAGGTTAGGTCCGCCCGGGATACTCTCCCTTTTAATTAACTCAAAGTCAGTTAATTTGGTGCCTTAATCACACCTGCAAACTCACTTCATCATTGTCATATAACGTAACCTAGTCAGGAGAGTGACTGCCCTATTAGTTCACACTCCAGAGGATGGAATTACATAGAGCAAGTAGCTCAGGGGATGAAACTGTGGAGCCATCATGGAAATCTTCCTGCTACAGTTACCAGATCACATTCATTTGTTTATTATCCTAATTACCAGGCTCTGATGTGCATCTTAATCAGCCCCATGAAACTAACTGCTGATTATTTTAATTTTCATTCTCAGTGTCATATTTGAGCAATTGTAGGTAGTGTTGAGAAGTTCTAGGAAATGTTTTGTTGCCAATGGTATTTTACATTGACACTCTGAGGTCACTAAAATTATCCATTTTGTTAAGCTCATTAAAGCAAAACTATTACCAGTGAGGGGGTGATATGAGTAAGCCAGTTATTTCAATAAGAGATAATGCAACAGATTTGTACCAAAACAATAGAGGGCTTTGAAAAACTAGAGCACAGGGTAAATACATTTTGATGAAGATCACAGGGTCTCTAAACGTCTGGAACCCACAGGCCCTGGGATAAGTAGTGGAGTGAATAACAATGCAAAGCATACATAGATTTAAAATAATGTTTTCTTTTGTCTAGAAAAAACAGTATCAGCATAAAATTTTAGTTATAATTTATTTTAAAATAATTCAGCATTGACAGTGTGGCATGTATATATGTAGATTAATTTTAATCTACATTCAAGGAAAAGTCAGTTAAATGTTAAGTATCCTAATTAAAAAACCACACTCTCAGGCCAGTCAGGGAACAACTGAAAGTCCCTAATTAGAGATGTGTAGTACGGAGGCTGCTGTGGCTTACATGTCAAATATCTATATCTGAATTTATACTAAGGAATTCATTAATAAATATGAGTAATATTAAACAAGTTATTCATGAATTATTTTCAAAACACGTGAATTGGTGAGACATATTGCCCATGTACCTTCATCCTTGCATGAGTGAAGCATACAAACCGAGCAAATCTGGCAGCCAGATTTTATATCCCACCTTTGGAACAGCACTTGCCATCCAGAACTCCCTTTTTTATTATTGTCATCCATTATTTAATAGAAGGCTACCTTGTCCAATCTAACTGGGATGTTAAGAGATGCTACCAAAAGAGTATTATGGCCCCATTATTACTTCAGAGTAAACCAGGAAGGTACTAGTTAGAATGTCTAAAAAAAAGAAATATCTAAATGAGCACAATCAGAATTGACAAAGGTGACGTTATATCCCGTCTCACAAAAATATAAAAGATCCTTCAAGACAATTATGAGCACCTCCATGTACACACACTACAAAATCTAGAGGAAATAAATAAATTCCTGGAAACACTCAACCACCTGAGATTGAATTAGGAAGAAAATGAAACCCTGAACCGACCAATATCAAATTCCAAAATTGAATCAGTATTAAAAATCCTACCAAACAAAAAAAGCCCCAGACCACATAGATTCACAGCTGAATTCTACCAGATGTGCAAAGAAAAACTGGTTCCAATTCTACTAAAACTGCCTCAAAAAATTTAGGAGGAGGGACTCCTTGCTGTCTCATTCTATGAAGCTAGCTTGAGCCTGATACCAAAACCTGACAAAGACGCAACTAAAAATGAAGACTACAGGTCAATATCCTGATGAACCGAAAACTAACAAAGAAATTCTGGACTTAAATTTGACACTTGAAGAATTGAACCTAATAAACATCTACAGAATACTCCATGAATCAACCCCAGAATATACATTCTTCTCATCTGCACATGGAACATACCGCAAGATCGACCATATGTGCAGCCATTAAAGTAGGTCTCAATGAATTCTTCAGTAAAATGCTAGCAAACCAAATCAAGCATCACATCAAAAAATTAATTCACCATGATCATGTAGGCTTTATTGGGATGCAGGGTTGGTTTAACATACGCAAATTTAAAAATTAATTCACCATGATCATGTAGGCTTTATTGGGATGCAGGGTTGGTTTAACATACGCAAATTTAAAAAGCTGATTCACCACATAAACAGAGTCAAAAACAATAACCATAGGATCATTGCAATAGATGCTGAAAAAGCTTTTGATTAAACCCAACATCACTTCATGATAAAAATCCTCAACAAACTAAGCATTGAAGAAAAATATGTCTAAATAATAAGAGCTATCTATGACAAACCCACAGCCAACATCATACTGAATGGGTGTAAGCTGGAAGAATTCCCCTTAACAAAAGAAACAAAACAAGGATGCCTACTCTTACCACTCCTATTCAATATAGAATTGGAAGTCCTAGCCAGATCAATCAGGAAAGAGAAAGAAATAAAAGGCATCCAAATAGAAACAGAAGTCAAACTATCTCTATTCACTGATGATATGATTCTCTACCTAGAAAACCCTAAAGACTCCACAATAAGGCTGCTGTAACTTCAATAAAATTTCACGATACAAAATCTATTTACAAAACTGAATAGCCTTTCTATATACCAATAATGTTCAAGCTGACAGCCAAATGAAGAATGCAATTCCACTTACAATAGCCACAAAAACAGAACAAAATACCTAGAAATAAATCTAACCAAAGAGAACTATAAAACATTGCTGAAGTAAATTTTAGATGACAAAACAAATGAAAAAATATTCCATACTAAAACCAGGCTTGCCTGGTTTTAGGACAGGTAAAATGGAGGAATTGTGAGGAGAGTTTATAGGCTTTAAAAGGCCATGCTGTAGCAGGCAAGTGATAACAGGCTTTAATCCTTTTAAAGCATGCTTCAGGATGGGATATTGGCATTGAGTGGGGTAAGGGTGATTAGGTTTTAATGAGATGGTAAGGGGTGGATGATCAGTCACCAAGGAGGGAGTAGAGGTATCTTATACTTGTGAGTTAAGGTGGGGAGATATAAGGGGAGGATGTGAAGGAGGCTTTGAACTGGGGGAGAAGGTGGCAATCGGGTGTGGCTGTAGCCTAGGAACAGTCAGGGAAGCAGATAATTTAATAAATATGAGTAATATTAAACAAGTTATTCATGAATTGAGTTATTTTCAAAACACATTTTTAAGAGGAAATTGCTGGGCAGGTGGGGAAGGGCTTGTCAGGGAACGAAACTGTAAGCCAGACTGGGTTTGAGGAGGGGAGATGATAAAAGGATTACAGGGTGGGGGAGCAGAGGCTGAGGAAGAATTAGGACCGCCTGACGAGGGGCAGCCTGAGGAAGAGGGGGGAATTCAGATGGGTCTGTGGAAAAGGAAGATTAGAAAGACTCAGCGATGCTTGGGGTTGGGACTGAGAGGACAGGTGGGAGGGAAAGAAAAAGGATTTGGGACAAGTTGCATTGGGAACAGAGACTGGGGAGGGAACAATGTGTAAAAGAATGCCTGGACATCAGGCACCTCAGACCATTTGAAACGTGGGTGAATAATCAGGCAGGCATCCCCGCGTGATTAAGCCCTAAGGGAAGACTGTCTTCCTGAGTCCATGACCAGTGCCAGAGTTTTGTGTCCATGGATAAAACGCATCTCTTTGTCTCTACCAGAAAATGAAAGGAACTGAAATTAAGAGAAGGGAGAGAGTGAAGTGTGGCGCCAAGATTGAAAGGAGAAAGAGGTTGAAGAATAGTGAGAGAGGCTGGAGAAGAGAGTAAAAAGAGGCCACTTACCGGATTTAAAAATTGGTGAGATGTTCCTTGGGCTGGTTGTTGTGAGGACCAGAGGTCGTAGGTGGATCTTTCTCACAGAACAAAGAGCAGGAGGACAGAGGATTGATCTCCCAAAGAAGGCCCCCAATCCGAGTCACGGCACCAAGATTTCACTCGCTTCCATGTAAAGAGACCACCAAACAGGCTTTGTGTGAGCAACAAGGCTGTTTATTTCACCTTGGTGAAGGCAGGCTGAGTCCGAAAAGAGTCAGCAAAGGGAGATAGGGGTGGGGCCATTTTATAAGATTTGGGCAGGTAAAGGAAAATTACAGTCAAAGGGGGGTTCTCTGGCCGGCAGGAATGGGGGTCACAAGGTGCTCAGTGGGGGAGCTTTTTGAGCCAGGATGAGCCAGGAGAAGAAATTTCACAAGGTAATGTCATCAGTTAAGGCAAGGACCCGCCATTTTCACTTCTTTTGTGGTGGAATGTCATCAGTTAAGGCAGGAACAGGCCATTTAAATATCACTTCTTTTGTGATTCTTCAGTTACTTCAGGCCATCTGGATGTATACGTGGAGGTCACAGGGGATATGATGGCTTAGCTTGGACTCAGAGGCCTGACACAAACTTTTAGATTTCTCTTCTTCCTTGGGAACATCAATTATTCTTAGATTCGGTCGTTTAACATAATCCCAACCTTCTTGGAGGCTTTCTTCATTTTTTAAATTTTTTCTTTGTCTTTGTGGAATTTGAGTTAATTCAAATGCCTTGTCTTCAAGGTCTGAAGTTCTTCCTTTCACTTGTTCAGTTCTATTGTTGAGACTTTCCAGTATATTTTGCATTTCTCTAAGTGTGTCCTTCATTTTCACAATTTGTGATTTTTTAAAAAAATTTATGCTATCTATTTCTCTGGAGATTTTTCCATTCGTATCCTGTGTCTTTTTTTGGATTTCCTTATGTTGATATTTACCTTTCTCTGGTGCCTCCTTGAGTAGCTTAATAATCAACCTTCTGAATTCTTTTTCTAGCAATTCAGAGATTTCTTCTTGGTTTGGATCCATTGCTGGTGAGCTAGTGTGATCTTCTGGGGATGTTAAAGAACCCTGTTTTGTCATATTACCAGAATTGTTTTTCTGGTTCCTTCTCATTTGGGTATACTATGTTAGGGGGAAGATCTGGGGCTCAAAGGCTGTTGTTCAGATTCTTTTGTCCCACAGAGTGCTTCCTTGATTTGAAGCTCTCCCCCTTTTCCTAAGGATGAGGCTTCCTGAGAGCGAAACTGCGGTGACTGTTATTTTTCCCCTGAGTCTAGCCACCCAGCACAGCTAGCGGGGTCCAAGCTGGTAGTAAGTAGTGTCTGCAAAAAGTCCTGTGATGTGATCCATCTTCTTGTCTCTCAGCCATGGATACCAACAACTGCTGCAGTAGAGGTAGCAGGGGAGTGAAGTGGACTCTGTGAGGGTCCTTGATTGTATATTTGTTAAGTATGCTGGTTTTGTGTCCGTTGGCCTCCAGCCAGGAGGTGGCACTTTCAAGACAGCATCCATTGCAGTAGTATAGGGAGGATACAAGCTTGCTCTAGGGTCACCTGGATAAGTATTTGGCTTTCTCACGTGGTGGTCTGGGCCATAAAGTTCCCAAGAGATTATGTCCTTTGTCTTTGGCTACCAGGACAGGTAGAGAATGACCATCAGGTGGAAGTAGGTTAGGTGTGTCTGAGCTCAGACTCTCCTTGGGTGGGGCTTGCTGTGGCTGCTGTGGGGGTTGGGGTATATTTCTCAGGCCAATGGAGTTACATTTCTAGGGGCATTATGGCTGCATCATAAGGGTCACTAGGGAAGTGAGGGAAAGCTGGCAATGACAGGCCTCACTCAGCTCCAAAGCAGCCTGAAAGGCAAGTCTCACTCCCACAGTGCCTGCCCCCAGTAGCACTGAGTTTATTTCTAGCTAGCCTGTGAGCAGGACTGAGAACTTTCCCCAGGCTACATGCCTCCCCAATGAGAAAGCAAGTGGGGCTTTCAGATTTCATGCATCCCCACCTGCATTGCTGCATCAGGAATGGCTTCCCTGGGGAACCATAGTGCCCACAGGGCTCTTCCAACTGCTTCCTCTACCCCTATATTTCGTTGGGCTCTCTAAAATTTATCTCAGCTCCAAGTAGGGTCACATCCTTCTCCCATGATCTGGACCTTTAGGTTTCCCAGTGAAGATGTGTGTTCAGAAACAGACATTCCCCTTCCCACACTTTGGGCACTCACAGTTTTTTGGCTGTCTCACAGAGTCTAACGTGGCAAGCCACTTCCTTCAAAGGATGTGTGGATTCTCTCAGCTTTCCTAGTATGTTCCTGTGGTAGTTCTTGGAGCAAAAGTTCACGATGTGAGTCTCCATATGCTGCTCTGTCTAAGTGGGATCTGCAAGTTAGTCCTGCCTCCCATCCACCATTTTTCCCAAATATTGTTTTAGATTCAATTATTTGTAAATGAACCCTCTATTAGATGCTCATTTCTACTGCTTTGAACATGATTTATTCAACCTTTTAGTGGATACAACTTGAATATGTTAATTTGAATATATATAATATATTAAATACACACACACACACACCATGAATTCATATTGATGTTTCCAGTTTAGAATTTAGAACTTAGAACTACAAGATTTTTCTTAACTTCTTTGACTTTATATTTATACTCATGATGAAAATCTAGGTTTCTAATGACATTAACATAATTGTTTATTTGCTTTATAATAACTAAAAACAGCTAAAGAGTTCATGCAGCTCTTTTAGTCCCCAAAATATATCACTGTAAAAGTATTACAACCCAATGGCTGTCACTTAGAAGCATCCTGAAACAATTATTCTCGGTGTTATTAGCCACCAGTTTGTTATGCAGATAGGTTAATTTGTTTCATTTTGCTTTGCAATTTCAGGGAGTGTGTTTATTTTTTGTATTTTGATGTCATTTTGCTTAATAAATATGCAAAATGTTGGCATAACTCGTTATAGGCTAAATTGTGTGCTGCCCAACCAAAAGATATTATGAAGTCCCTTTCATATGCGTCCGTGTGAAGAGACCACCAAACAGGCTTTGTGTGAGCAATAAAGCTTTTAATCACCTGGGTGCAGGCCGGCTGAGTCCCAAAAGAGAGTCAGTGAAGGGAGATAGGGGTGGGGCCGTTTTATAGGATTTGGGTAGGTAAAGGAAAAAGGGGGGTTGTGGTCTGGTGGGCAGGAGTGGGGGTCACAAGTTGTTCAGTAGGGGAGCTTTTGAGCCAGGATGAGCCAGGAGAAAGAATTTCACAAGATAATGTCATCAGTTAAGGCAGGAACAGGCCATTTTCACTTTTGTGGTGGAATGTCATCAGTTAAGGCAGGAACCGGCCATCTGGATGTGTACGTGCAGGTCACAGGGGATATGATGGCTTAGCTTGGGCTCAGAGGCCTGACATTCCTGTCTTCTTATATTAATAAGAAAAATAAAATGAAATAGTGGTAAAGTGTTGGGATGGTGAAAATTTTGGGGGACGGTATGGAGAGATAATGGGCGATGTCTCTCAGGGCTGTTTTGAGCGAGATTAGGGGCGGTGTGGGAACATAGAGTGGGAGAGATTAAGCTGAAGGAAGATTTTGTGGTAAGGGGTGATATTGTGGGGTCATTAGAAGAAACATTTGTCATTTAGAATTATTGGTGATGGCCTGGATACAGTTTTGTATGAATTGAAAAACTAAATGGAATAAGAGAAGGAGAAAAACAAGTATTAAAGGCCTAAGACTTGGGACGACCTAGGACATCTAATTAGAGAGTGCCTAAGGAGGTTCAGCATAGCCTTGACAGCAAAGATTATTGATTTAAGAGTTAAGAGTGGTGGTTTGGGGATAGCACCAGGAGATATCAGCTGTGATGACTTGGAGAAACAGTGTAAACTGGCAGTGTAAACAAGAGCAGGGCATGTATGAGTAGTTGAGAATGGTGAATAGGAGTGTGACTAGACAGAAGATAGCAGGGATGACAAGTTTTTTGGGGCACAGTCCAAGTTGGTCTGGTGCCTGGAATGAGACTGGGGCCTAATAAAAAGGAGCATCTATACAGGAGCTCAAATGGGCTGTACCTTGTAGCATTCCAAGGACAAGCCTGAATTCTGAGAAGGGAAAGTGGTAAAAAGTATTGTTCAGTCCTCTTTAAGTTGGTGGCTGAGCTTGGTGAGGTGTGTTTTTAAAAGACCATTAGTCTGTTCTACTTTTCCTGAAGACTGAGGACTGTAAGGGATATAAAGGTTTCACTGAATACTAAGAGCCTGAAAAAAAATGATTGGCTGATTTGACTAATAAAGGCTGGTCCGTTATCAGACTATATAGAGGTGGGAAGGCCAAACCGAGGAATTATGTCTGACAGAAGGGGAGAAATGACCGCGGTGGCCTTCTCAGACCTTGTGGGAAAGGCCTCTATCTATCCAGTGAAAGTGTCTACTTAGAGATATTTTAGTTTTCTGATTCGGGTCATGTGAGTAAAGTCAATTTGCCAGTCCTGGGCAGGGACAAATCCTCGAGCTTGATGTGTAGGAAAGGGAGGGGGCCTGAACAATCCCTGAGGGGTAGTAGAATAGCAGATGGAACACTGTGAAGTGATCTCTTTGAGGATAGATTTCCATGATGGAAAGGAAATGAGAGGTTCTAAGAGACGGGCTAGCACCTCGTAACCTACATGGAAGAGGTTATGAAATGACGACAGAATAGAATGGGCCTGTGAGGCTGGAAGGAGATATTTTCCTTGGTCTAAGAACTATTTGCCTTGTGTGGGAAGAGATTGATAGGTGGAAGTTTCAGTGGGGGAGTAGGTGGGAGTGACCGATGTGAAGGAGAAAAAACTGGCATGAGGGACAGAAGTTGGAAAGCTAGCTGCTTGTCTAGCCACCTTATCAGCATAAGCATTGCGTAGAGCAATGGGATCTGATGCTTTTTGATGGCCTTTGCAGTGAATGACCCCAGGCTTCCTTTGGAAGTAAAGCAGCCTTGAGCAGAGTTTTTATTAAAGAGGGATTAATGATGGAGGACCCTTACGTAGTGAGGAAACCTCTTTCAGCCTATATAACAGCATGCTGGTGCAGAATATGGAAGGCATATTTAGAATCACTATAAATATTGATGCGTAGTCCTTTTGCAAGAGTGAGGGCTTGAGTTAAGGCAACTAGTTCCACTTGCTGAGAGGTAGTGGAGTGGGGCAGACCGGTAGCCTCAATGATAGATGTGGGAGATATGATAGCATAGCCTGCCTTTGCTGGTGAGTGGTGATTAGGCCTGGCGGAACTGCCATCAATAAACTAAATGTGACCAGGGTGAGGAACAGGCAAGAAGGAAATATGGGGAAATGGGGTGAATGTCAGGTGGATCAGAGAGATAGTCATGAGGGTCAGGTGTGGTATCCAGAATAATGTGGGAGGCCGGATTGAAGTCCGTGCCAGGAACAATGGTAATTGTGGGAGACTCAACAAAGAGTGAGTACAGCTGAAGGAGCCGGGGAGCAGAAAGTATATGTGTCAGGTGTGAGGAAGAAAATAGATTTTGGAAGTTATGAGAACCGTAGAGAGTGAGTTGAGCATAGTTTGTGATTTTAAGGGCCTCTAAAAGTATTAGGGCGGCAGCAGCGGCTGCAGGGAGACATGATAGCCAGCCTAAAACAGTAAGGTCAAGTTGTTTGGACAAAAAGGCTACAGGGCACGGTCCTGGCTCTTGTGTAAGAATTCTGACCACACTAACCATGCCTAGGAAGGAAAGGAGTTGTTGTTTTGTAGAAGTGATTGGGGTTTGGGAGATTAGCCAGACACGATCAGCAGGGAGAGCACGTGTGTTTTTATGAGAATTATGCCGAGATAGGTAACAGATGAGGAAGAAATTTGGGCTTGACTGAAGTAATGGGGGCTGTTTGTGAAGCTTTGCGGCAGTACAGCCCAGGTAATTTGCTGAGCTTAATGGGTGTCAGGGTCAGTCCAAGAGAAAATGAAGAGAGGCTGGGATGAAGGGTGCAAAGGGATAGTAAAGAAAGCATGTTTGAGATCTAGAACAGAATAATGGGTTGTAGAGGGAGGTTTTGAGGATAGGAGAGTAGATAGGTTTGGCACCATGGCAAAACAATTTGGTTGATAAGGCACAGATCCTGAACTAACCTATAAGGCTTGTCTGGTTTTAGGACAGGTGAAATGGGGGAATTGTAAGGCGAGTTTATAGGTTTTAGAAGCCTATGCTGTAGTAGGCGAGTGATAACAGGCTTTAATCCTTTTAAAGCATGCTGTGGGATGGGATATTGGCATTGAGCGGGGTAAGAGTGATTAGGTTCTAATGGGATGGTAGGGGGTGCATGATCGGTCGCTAAGGAGGGAGTAGAGGTGTCTTATACTTGTGAGTTAAGGTGGGGAGATATAAGGGGAGGATGTGAAGGAGGCTTTGAACTGGGGGAAAAGGTGGCAATGAGGTGCAGCTGTAGCCTAGGAATAGTCAGGGAAGCAGATAATTTAAAGTGTCTCAGCCTAATAAGGGAACTGGGCAGGTGGGGATAACTAAAAAGGAGTGCTTAAAAGAGTATTGTCTAAGTTGGCACCAGAGTTGGGGAGTTTTAAGAGGTTTAGAAGGCTGGCCGTCAATACCTACAACAGTTATGGAGGCAAGGGAAACAGGCCCTTGAAAAGAAGGTAATGTGAAGTGGGTAGCCTCCGTATTGGTTAAGTAACTCTCACAGCCTCCACTGTGAGAGTTACTTAAAGCTCAGCATCAGTGATGGTCTACAGGGCTTCTGAGGTGATCGGGCAGCGTCAGTCTTCAGCCGCTAAGCTGAGAAGATCTGGGAAGGAGTCAGTCAGAGAGCTTTGGGACTCTGGGAGTGCCTGCCAGGTGAGTTGAACAGTCTGATTTTCAGTGGGGTCCTGCACAGATGGGACATGGCTTAGGAGGAATCCTGGGCTCCGGGCATTCCTTGGCCTGGTGGCCAGATTGCTGGCACTTGTAGCAAGCTCCTGGGGGAGGAGGTTCTGGAGGAATGCCTGGCTACTGTGATTCAGGTGTTTGGAAGTTCTTGTGTGCTGGAGATATGGCTGGGGTTTGTCTCACAGTGGAGGCAAGGAATTGAAACTCAGAAATACATTGTTACTTGGCTGCCTCTACTCTATTATTGTACACCTTGAAGGCGAGGTTAATTAGTCCTGTTGTGGGGTTTGAGGGCCGGAATTTAATTTTTGGAGTTTTATTTATTGTCGGGAGCAGATTGGGTAATGTATATTGAGAATAAGACGGCCTTTTGACCTTTTAGGGTCTAGGGCTGTAAACCGTCTCAGGTTTGCTGACAAATGAGCCATGAACTGGGCTGGAGTTTTATATTTGATGAAAAAGAGCCTAAATGCTATCTGATTTGGGGTAAAGAAAAAGGAACATTAACCCTGACTATGCCTTTAGCTCCAACCACCTTTTTAAGAGTAAATTGCTGGGCAGGTGGGGGAGGGCCATTCGGGGAACGAAACTGTAAACTGGACCTGGTGTGAGGAGGGGAGGTGATAAAAGGATTATAAGGTGGAGGAGCAGAGGCTGAGGAAGAATTGGGACCTAGCTCAGCCTGGCCAGGATGGGAGAGGTCAGATGGGTCTGTAGAAGAGGAAGATTAGAAAGACTCAGTGACACTTGGGGTTGGGACTGAGGGGACAGGCGGGAGAGAAAGAAGATTTGGGACAAGTTGCACTGGGAACAGAGACTACAGAGGGAACAATGTGTAAAAGAATGCCTGGACGTCAGGCACCTCAGACCGTTTGCCCATTTTATGATAAGAATTATCTAGATCTTGTAGGATGGAAAAATCAAAAGTGCCATTTTCTGGCTATTTGGAACTACTGTTAAGTTTGTATTGGGGTCAAGCAGCATTGTAGAAGAAAATAAGGCACTTAGGTTTTAGGTCAGGTGTGAGTTGAAGAAGTTTTAAGTTCTTGAGAACACAGGCTAAGGGAGAAGAGGGAGGATTGGAGGGTGGAAGGTTGCCCATAGTGAAGGAGGCTAGCTGAGAGAAAAGAAAGAGTAGAGACACGGAGGGAAGGATTCAGGGGTTCTTACCCTCCAGAAAAGAGGGAAAGGGGTCAGGGCATGGAAATAAGGGGTTGGGGCACAGAGATAAGAGGTCAGGGCACAGAAATAAGGGGTCGGGCTGCAGAGATGAGAGGTCGGGGCACAGAGGTAAGAGGTTGGGGTGTGGAAATAAGGGATCAGAGCACAGAGACCAGGGGTCCCGGGGTTCTTGCCTCCCAGAAAAGCAGAGAAGGGGTAGAGACACAGAGAGAAGGAGTTGAGGGGTTCTTGCTCCCCAGAAAAGTGGTACTTGCCGCTAAGGGTGAAGGACCAAGGCAGGTGTCCTCTCGTGGTCAGACACCTCTGAAACATGGGTGAATAATCGGAGAGGCGTCCCTGCAATGATTAAACACCAAGGGAAGGCTGCCTTCCCAGTCCGTGACCGGCGCTGGAGTTTTGGGTCCATGGATAAAATGTGTCTCCTTTGTCTCTACCAGAAAATGAAAGGAATTGAAATTAAGAGAAGGGAGAGATTGAAGAGTGGAAAGGAGAAAGTGGTTGAGGGATAGTGAGAGAGGTTGGAGAAGAGAGTAAGAGGCCACTTACCCGATTTAAAATTGGTGAGATGTTCCTTGGGCTGGTGGGTCTGAGGACCTGAGGTTGTAAGTGGATCTTTTTCACGGAGCAAAGAGCAGGAGGACAGGGGATTGATCCCCCAGCGGAGGTCCCCCGATCTGAGTCATGGCACCAAATTTCATGCGCGTCCCTGTGAAGAGACCACCAAACAGGCTTTGTGTGAGCAATAAAGCTTTTAATCACCTGGGTGTAGGCTGGTTGAGTCCGAAAAGAGAGTCAGTGAAGGGAGATAGGGGTGGGGCCGTTTTATAGGATTTGGGTAGGTAAAGGAAAAAGGGGGGTTGTGGTCTGGCGGGCAGGAGTGGGAGTCACAAGGTGCTCAGTAGGGGAGCTTTTGAGCCAGGAGAAGAAATTTCACAAGATAATGTCATCAGTTAAGGCAGGAACAGGCCATTTTCACTTCTTTTGTGGTGGAATGTCATCAGTTAAGGCAGGAACCGGCCATCTGGATGTGTACGTGCAGGTCACAGGGGATATGACGGCTTAGCTTAGGCTCAGAGGCCTGACAGTCCCAACTCCTAGGATCTCAGAAATGACCTTATTTGGAAACAAGGTTGTTGCAAATATTAGTTAAGATGAGGTCATGCTGGAGTATTCTGGGCCCTTAATCTAATCTGACTGCTGTTTTTAGAAGAGGAGAGACACAGGGAGATGATGGCTATGTGAATAGAGGCAGAGATTGCAGGCAAACACCAAAAGCTAGAAGAGGAAAGGAAGGATTCTCCCGTACAGGTTTTAGAGGGAGGATGGCCCCAGCAACACCTTGATTTTGAAATTCTAGCATGCAGAACTATGAGACAATAAATTGCTGTAGTTCAAAGGCACTAATTTTTTATAGCAGCCCTAAGAAACTAATACAGCTCCAAATTAAAATCTATAAAATATGTTATATGCAGAGAAATCTGATTTTCATCCCTATATTCTCATTCCTGTCCCCTCCTCTTCTTAAAGATTACTATTTTAAAAATACCTTGGAATTTAATATTTTATTTTTATTATATAAGGAGATACATAAATATATATATTATTATTTAAGGAAATACATAAGTGCGTTTACCTCTTCCCTTTATTACATAAAAGATGATATAACAATTTCTCTTTCTTTTTTGTTGCTTAACAATATATCCTTGAGCTCATACTATCAGTCTATAAATACATTCTTTTACCTCTTAAACAACTGCATAATATTTCATTATATGTATCATACCACAGTTCATTCAGTCAGCTCAGGTAGACATTCGGATTGCTTTCATTCTTTTATTATTACATGTATTGTTGTAATAAAACTTTTTATGTATGGTTATTTTTTGTTTTGTTTTGTTTTGTTTTTTTCCAGTGCATTTGTGGGACAGAATTTGAAATGTGGGGTTGCTGTGTGAAATGGGAAGTAAGTGTGTAATTTTTCTAGGGATGATGGAAGCAGAGATTGAAGTGCTGAGAGGAAAAGGGTCATGAGCAAAGGAATGTAGTTGGCCTCTACAGAAGCTGGAAAAGGAAAAGAAATCGATTCTCTCCAGGAGCCTTCAGATGACATGCAGCCCTGCAGGCACCTTGACTTTAGCCTCTGACCTCCAGATTATAAGAGAATAAATTTCCATTGTGTTAATCAACTAAATTTGTGATAATATGTTGCAGTAGCAACATAGGAAACTAATATAGTTAGGCTGCTTAAAGCAGGACTAATTAACACAGTTTAAGAAAACAAAATCTGGAAAGTTCTTTTAAAATTAATCTTATGCTAAAAGAAGACCTGATTTTGTTAAAAATGAACAGGTAGAGAAGAATGCTGAGAAGAGAATGGATTCATCAGCAGGGTATTACTTTAATGGATTACATCTGTGCTGATGAACGTGGTGGAACATTTCTAAGCTCAGGAGTCCCTAGGATTCACACTGCTCTCTGAGCACTTATTAGTCGAGAAGGAAGCACCCCCAGAGCTCCCCAGGCTACATACTTATATGTGCTTGTCTCATGTCTTTCTCGTTAATTGCTTTGATGGACTTTGCAGTTTATGCATAAATAATATAAGGCCTTACCAAGTTGCTAGTATTTGAGGTCCAACAGCAATCTCTGAATTGCAGTTTTGGTTCTTTTAACTTAAGTATTTGCAGTTTTCTCCAGTTTATTAAAAATTTAAGTCGTGAAAAGGTGGATTTCAAGCCTGTCTTTTCCATTGACAACTATATGTCGTGGCCATATTCCTTGACTTCCCCAATTCTTAGTTTCTTTATCTGTAATATGGAGAGAAACAGCTATTGCATGAAATGCATGTTCAACAATATAGGGGAATTCTTTTCCTTTCATTACTAAAGTCAATTGCCCTATTAGCCTAGTAATTCAAGGTTGTACACCTTACTATAGTAAAGAGCTTTACAAATTTTTGTTTGGCATGCTGTAGTGTAAAAAACACTGGTTATGAAAACATCCGTTTGACCTTGAGGAATTTCCTTAAGCTCTTTAAGTGTCAGTTCTCTCATCACTGATATATAGTATATTAGTCCATTTTCGTACTGCCATGAAGAAATACCTGACTAGATAATTTATAAAGAAAAAGAGGTTTAATGGACTCACAGTTCCACATGGCTGGGGAGACCTCACAATCATGGCAGAAAGCAAAGGAGGAACAAAGGCACATCTTACGTGGTAGCAGGCAAGACAAAGGCACCGCCCTTTATAAAACCATCGTATCTTTTGAGACTTATTTAGTATCACAAGAGCAGCATGGGAAAAAACCCACCCCCATGATTCAATTACCACCCACTGGGTCCCTCCCATGATATGTGGGGATTATAGGAGCTATAATTCAAGATAAACTTTGGGTGGGGACACAGCCAAACCATATCATGAAGATAATGAGAAATGTGAAAACACCATGAGTATTTCCTGGCATATCATAAGTGTTCAATAAATGTTATTTTATTCTTATTTAAAATATTTTACTTGAAAATTATGGCAGGATATATAATTTTGAAAGGACAAATTTAAAACAAAATACCATGTTTGTCTTCACTTAATGAACAAAATAAACAAAAAAATTCTTAGAACTGAAAATTTTGGTTCTTTGAATTCTGATAATGGCCATGGCAGATAGGTAGAATTTTTTTTAGTGCAGGCTCACTTTAAATTCATTAGTAAATTATTTCACAGTTTATAAAATACACTCACACAAAAATATTTTTAGGGTTTTAGCATTCACTTACAAAATGAAGTGAATGCACTATTTATTTTTCCTCCCAGAAACATAATGAGCTGATCAGGGAAGGAAATGAAGAGAAATAAAGTCTGCAAGGGCCTCCAGGAAAAGGAGGGTGAGCAGCTGAACTGGAACCTGGTCTGATGTGAAAAACAAATTTCTGGCCTGGCTTATTTCTTCTGGCAAGTAGTGCCTAATTCCATAAGATTCCCACACTGAAACCAATCTTTAATACTAGAGCCCAGACATCCAAACCTCGTAAATACCTATTCTGAATGCCCCCCAACCTGAGATCTGCCTGGACTCTGTCGTGGTGGTGGTCTCACTTACTGCAGTCGGTAATAATCCCTCATTTGCTTGATCAGCAGGTTATTCTCTTCTTTTGGAGTAGTTGCAATCACGTTCATAATGAAAATGTCTCTCAATGAAGGATGGTGAGAAGTGAGCTCCTGACTAAAAGATTGCAGAGTGAAGGAGAGGTCAGTGGAAGGAAGGTTATGAAAGAGAAGGCTGTAAAAGGAGGGGGAGAAAATATATTTGACAAAAATTCTATCTTTAGATGTTTTTGAAACTTCGTCTATGGTATAGGAAATAGTAGATGCTGCCTGCTTCACCTTAAGACAAGCCAGCAGCTTCAAATTGTTTTATTAGTTTATCATGAGTTAAATGATAGAAACGAAGACTACTGTTCCACATTGAATCTCTAAGAAATTTATTATAGCAGAAATTCTGTTGAAAACAGGAACAGTTAGAGCAGTGGATTCTAACAGAAGTGAAAGAAGTAACTTTTTAAAATGCAATTAACAAAACATGTAAATGAATTAATAAAGAAAAGTATTTTTTAAATGGCATTGGAGTTCTGTATTGGTAAAATATTCCTAAGAGAATCATAGACCAAGAAGCCAAACACGAAATGTGGAGACACCAAGGAAGACTCAGCATTAAGTTAATGAAATTGGTGAAGTGATCATGTGGTCGTACATTTCTGTAAACATTTTTAACATTTTTTTTTTTTCTACAATTGGTTAAAACCTTAGGTTGGTTGGTTGGAGTAGTCACAGGCTTTCTGACATTCAGTTAAAGGAAAAGGAGACATGATTACACTTTGTTTGGATTAAGTGGAATATGCTTATGTGGTTTGTTCCTTCCACATTCAGTGAAGTTAATGCTAGCAGTGTCAAAGCCTAAAAGGCTTCCAGGAAAATGCCTCCACCATCTATGCCAACTCTCCTGGGGCATGAAGGTACAGAGTCCTAGGTCATCTTGCAGTATGAATGTATCCTCTGGCACCCAGGTCTGGGAGTGGGTGGATGATTGAAAATAAACAAAGTTGGAAATAAACAAGGAATAAGACAGAACTGCCATGTTAAAGACGGAATTAACTTTCTCTCTGGAAAATGATAACATGGAATCATTGACATATTACAATAGCATAAAAAATATGCAACCAAAAGAAGAAGAGTAAAAAGATATTATAGATTGAGTTAGGAAGTTAATTAATAAGGATATATTATTTATTCAAATGTTATATTTGTGATATATGTCAGTTTTGAAATATTTAATTTTTATTGATTCATTTTATTATGAATAAGTGTTCATTTTGTATCTGATTCTGTGCTTCTGATTTTAGATCCTCTTTCATTAGGGAGTGTCCCTAGAGTGCATAAGCTTCTGTAGCCATAAAGCCTGGATCTATCCCTCAATCGAGTGCATTAACTGTCCCTTTTGGGGCCCTGCATTGCCAGTTGATATTAGGCAGGGTGCATGAGTTAGAGAGAAGACCCACTCTCTACATCCTAACATTTCCCAGTACCACATTTTGCAGTGCTAATGCACACTGGGCACATCAGTGGCACCTTTCCCCAGACCTGTTGGTGTTGCCACAGTATTTCACTGGTAGAGTTCCCTTGCTGTAAATGATAGATTTTTCAGTTTTGCAGAATCTCTAGGGTGCTGGGAATTCATTGTGAGAAAACAATGCATTCTTGATCAAACATAAAAGGATTCTTAGAGAAAAAACAAGCTAGTCTATGCTAATTTTTCCACAACATACTAAACTACTAAAAACCACAAATCTATTTTGCAATATACTACTGTACAACTTTCCCTTTCTATATTAGTCTTTTGGGATATTGTTGCATTTTCTTTACTAGAGGGTCAAGTTCTGACATAATTGAGACTACTCTCTTTCTTAACCTACAAAGTCCTCTGAACCTTGAGGTCAGAGCACGGGAGCTTAAAGAAATTGCCTGCTATTTTCTATATTCATTCCAAACTTTTAGGATATCAAGGGAGCAAATGTAGCTGACCTTGGATGAAACACTTAAGGAGTATGCATGCTAAGAGTATCCTTGCTTAATTATTAGGCATATTTTCATAGACAATGGTCAGGATAGATTAACATATATTAATCTTGTAAGAGATCATTTCTGAATGGCATTATGGGGCTTTGGAAGAGTTAGTTCATCTCACATGGTTTATCATTTCCTAACAGAATAAAATACATTTATTAATATTTGTTCTGACACTTTGGAGACAAATCTCTGGTTCATACAATAAGTGCCCAGTAGCAAATGTGTGCTGGAATCAAGTTTGTTAGGGTTAATTTTGATTTCATAGAGTAGGATGGATATCTTTATTTGATCTTTCTTCAAAAAAAAAGATACATAAAGGCAGGAACCAATTAGTGAAAAAAAAAAAACAGCTCATGCCTCAACACCATCTTGATGATTCAAATACTAAAGTGTGCATAGCATCTGTTTGTGTCAAAGTGCCCATGTATGGTTATCTTTCCAGTTGACAGAAGGTTTCGTTTTACTAATAAGCTGTTTCTCAAAACAGATGCCATTAGTCTGGCTTTCTGAACTGTAAGTCAAAGGAAAAAACAAACAAACCAAAAATAAGTTCAGCAGAGCACATTTTATTTTCTATTTTATTTTTCCTATGGTATAAGCTTTCTCTTCAAGCTTGAATATCTTGCTGCAATTATTCAAAATTTTTTGAATGTCTGAGTTCTTTTATGCCAGCATCATGCCAGCAGCATATCTAATGAAGCCAGGGCTCCAGATTGCAGAGAAAACAAGGCTGAGTCCCTGTCTTTCATTAGTTAGTGTGGACGAGTGAAACCTACAACCTTTCTGGTTTAGAACCCTACCAAATATCAGAGTATGACTCAGGAAAATGTTAGACCCATCCATATGTTGTGGCAGTAACAAAGTTATATAGAAATGTGGTTTATTAGTCCATTTTCATGCTGCTAAGACATACCCCAGACTGGGCAATTTACAAAAGAAAGAGGTTTAACTGGACTCACAGTTCCATGTGGCTGGGGAGGCCTCACAATCATGACAGAAGGCAAGTAGGAGCAAATCACATCTTACGTGGATGACAGCAGGCAAAGAGAGCTTGTGCAGAGAAATTCCTGTTTTTAAAACCATTGGATCTCATGAGACTGATTCGCTATCAGGAGAACAGCACAGGAAAGACCTGACCCCATAATTCAATCACCTCCCACTAGATTCTTCCCACAACATGTAAGAATTGTGGGAGTTACAATTCAAGATGAGATTTGGGTGGGGACACAGCAAAACCATATCATTTCAGCCCAGCCCCTCCAAATATCATGCCCTCACAATTCAAAATGAATCATGCCTTCCCAACAGTCCCTCAAAGTCTTAACTTAATTCAGCATTAACTCAAAAGTCCTCAGTCCAACATCTCATCTGAGATGAGCCAAGTCTCTTCCACCTATGAGCCTGTAAAATGAAAAGCAAGTTAGTTTCTTCCTAGATACAGTGGAGGTACAGGCATTGAGTAAATACAGCCGTTCCAAATGGGAGAAATTGGCCAGAATGAAGGGGCTGCAGGCCTCATGCAAGTCTGAAATCCAGTGAGGCAGTCAAACCTTACATCCCCAAAATGATCTCCTTTGATTCCATGTGTCACATCCAGGTCATGCTGATGCAAGGGGTGGGTTCCCATGGTCTCGGGCAGCTCTGCCCCTGTGGCTTTGCAGGGTACAGCCTCCCTCCCGGCTGCTTTCATGGGCTGGCGTAAAGTGTCTGTGACTTTTCCAGGTGCATGGTGAAAGCTGTCAGTGGATCTACCATTCTGGGGTCTGGAGGACAGTGGCCCTCTTCTCACAGCTCCACTAGGCAGTGCCCCAGTAGGAACTCTGTGTGGCAGCTCTGACCCCACATTTCCCTTCCTCACTGCCCTAGCAGAGGTTCTCCATGAGAGCCCTGCCCTTGAAGCAAATTTCTGCCTAGACATCTAGGCATTTTCATACATCCTCTGAAATCTAGGCAGAGAGTCCCAAACCCGAATTCTTGAATTCTGTGCACTGGCAGGCTCGACACCACATGGAGGCTGCCAAGGCTTGAGGTTTGCACCCTCTGAAGCCATGGCCTAGGCTTTACCTTGGCCCCTTTCAGCCATGGCTGGAGTGGCTGGGACGCAGGGCACCAAGTCCCTAGGCTGCACACAGCACAGGGACACTGGGTCCAGCCCACAAAACAACTTTTTCCTCCTAGACCTCCAGGAGGCCTCCAGGCCTATGATGTGATAGGCTGCTGTGAAGACCTCTCACATGCCCTGGACACATTTTCCCCGTTGTCTTGGGGATTAACATTTGGCTCCTTGTTACTTATGAAAATTTCTGCAGCCATCTCGAATTTCTTCTCAGAAAATAGGATTTTCTTTTCTATCACATTATCCAGCTGTAAATTTTATCAACTTTTATGCTCTGCTTCCCTTATAAAACTGAATACCTTTAACAGCACCCAAGTCACCACTTGAATGCTTTGCTACTTGGAAATTTCTTCTGCCAGATACCTAAATCATCTCCCTCAAGTTCAAAGTTCCACAAATCTCTAGGACAGGGGCCAAATGCCACCAGTCTCTTTGCTAAAACATAACAAGAGTCACTTTTGCTCCAGTTCCCAACAAGTTCCTCATTTCCATCTGAGGCCACCTTAGCCTGGACTTTATTGTTCATATTGCTATCAGCATTTTGGGCAAAGCCGTTCAACAAGTCTCTAGGAATTTCCAAACGTTCCCACATTTTCCTATCTTCTTCTGAGACCTCTAAACTGTTTCAACCTCTGCCTGTTACCCAGTTCCAAAGTCGCTTCCACATTTACAAGTATCTTTTCAGCAGTGCCCCACTCTACTGGTACCAAATTACTGTATTAGTCCATTTTCATGCTACTGATAAATATGTACCCAAGACTGGGCAATTTATAAAAGAAAGAAGTAATGGACTCACAGTTCCACATGGGTGGGGAGGCCTCACAATCCTGGTGGAAGGCAAGTAGGAACAAGTCACATCTTACTGGAATGGCAGCAGGCAAAGAGAGAGATTGTGCAGAGAAACTCCAGTTTTTAAAACTGTGAGATCTTGTGAGACTCATTCACTATCATGAGAACAGAGCAGAAAAGACTTGCCCCAATAATTCAATCACCTCCCACCAGATTCCTCTCACAACGTGTGGGAACTGTGGGAGTTACAAGTCAAGATGAGAGACTCTCACATGGAGACTTCCCCTTGCTTTTCATTACATGTGGGGGCTTCACACTAAGGTGCCAGTGGAAGAAAGCAATGAGAGTGACTGATCTCTTAACTCGTGAGAGATTTCATAGCAATATCTGTATTTTTATCAAATCTGTTAGGTCTGAAACTGTTATAATCTAATTCCAATGCAGCACCTGAAGCCTTACCAACTTTGCCTTTGAACTAAAATACCAAAATGGTATTTACTTAAAATATCAAAGAATATGCATTTATTAGACTTTTGTGATTTGTTACACTTTATATATATGTACAATTTATGGGTCTATGAGACATAGTTTAGCTCAGGCAAAAGTAGAAAATTCCTTCTTGGGGTCTTAATATTAACTGGTATCAAAAGAGAGACTGTCTTGAGAAAAAAACCAAAATAAACACTAGTTGGACTCCTGAAACAAACTGAATTACCTTTTTATGTCCTGAGTAGCCCATAAGCTTGTCGCTAAAATAAATTCTTATTTACTTTTCGTAAAGTAGTGGTGATCACCACCTGTTCTGCTACTCAGTGGTTCAGAGTTTTCTTATCCATAAGGAATTTGAGTGTGTATGTGTGATTGTGGTGGTGGTGGTGTGTGGAAAATGAGTAATTGATAACTACTGTTGAAGCCCTAAATAATTGTTTTTAAAAATTTCTTTCAACTTTTAAGTTTGGGGTACATATGCAGGTTTGTTATTTAGGTAAACTTGTGTCATAGCGGCTTGTTGTACAGATTATTTCATCACCCAGGTATTCAGCCTAGAACCCATTAGTTATTTTTCCTGATTCTTTCCTTCCTCCCACCATCCACCTTCCTATAGCCCGCAGTGTGTGTTGTTCCCGTCTATGTATCCACGTGTTCTCATCATTTAGCTCCCACTTGTGTTCTGAATGGTATTGCCTAGGTTGTCTTCCAGGGTTTTTATAGTTTTGTGTTTTACACTTAAGTCTTTAATCTATCTTGAGTTAATTTTTATATATGGTGTAAAGAAGGGGTCCAGTTTTAATCTTCTGCATATAGCTAGCCAATTATCCTAGCACCATTTACTGAATAGGGAATCTTTTTCCCATTGCTTGTTTCTGTCAGGTTTGTTGGAGATCAGATACTTGTAGGTAGGTGGTCTCATTTTGGAGTTCTCTATGCTGTTCCATTGGCCTATGTGTCTGTTTTTGTACCAGCACCATGGTGTTTTGGTAAACTGTAGCCCTATAGTACAGTTTGAAGTTAGGTGGATGCCTCCAGTTTTGCTCTTTTGCTTAGGATTGCCTTGGCTATTTGGGCTCTTTTTGGTTCCATATGAATTTTAAAATAGTATTTTCTTTATTTTTATTTTTATTTCTTTTTCTTTTTTATTATTATTATACTTAAGTTTTAGGGTACATGTGCACAATGTGCAGCTTTGTTACATATGTATCCATGTGCCATGTTGGTGTGCTGCACCCATTAACTCGTCATTTAGCATTAGGTATATCTCCTAATGCTATCCCTCCACGCTCCCCCCATCCCACAACAGTCCCGGAGTGTGATGTTCCCCTTCCTGTGTCCATGTGTTCTCATTGTTCAATTTCCACCTATGAGTGAGAACATGCGGTGTTTGGTTTTTTGTCCTTGTGATAGTTTGCTGAGAATGATGGTTTCCAGTTTCATCCATGTCCCTACAAAGGACATGAACTCATCATTTTTTATGGCTGCATAGTATTCCATAGTGTATATGTGCCACATTTTCTTAATCCAATCTATCGTTGTTGGACATTTCGGTTGGTTCCAAGTCGTTGCTATTGTGAATAGTGCCACAATAAACATACGTGTGCATGTGTCTCTATAGCAGCATGATTTATAGTCCTTTGGGTATATACCCAGTAATGGGATGGCTGAGTCAAATGGTATTTTTAGTTCTAGATCCCTGAGGAATCGCCACACTGACTTCCACAATGGTTGAACTAGTTTACAGTCCCACCAACAGTGTAAAAGTATTCCTATTTCTCCACATCCTCTCTAGCACCTCTTGTATCCTGACTTTTTAATGATGGCCATTCTAAGTGGTGTGAGATGGTATCTCATTGTGGTTTTCATTTGCTTTTCTCTGATGGCCAGTGATGATGAGCATTTTTTCATGTGTTTTTTGGCTGCATAAATGTCTTCTTTTGAGAAGTTCCTGTTCATGTCCCTTGCCCACTTTTTGATGGGGTTGTTTGTTTTTTTCTTGTAAATTTGTTTGAGTTAATTGTAGATTCTGGATATTAGCCCTTTGTCAGATGAGTAGGTTGTGAAAATTTTCTCCCATTTTGTAGGTTGCCTGTTTACTCTGATGGTAGTTTCTTTTAATGTGCAGAAGCTCTTTAGTTTAATTAGATCCCATTTGTCAATTTTGGCTTTTGTTGCCATTGCTTTTGGTGTTTTAGACATGAAGTCCTTGCCCATGGCTATGCCCTGAATGGTATTGCCTAGGTTTCTTCTAGGGTTTTTATGGTTTTAGGTCTAAAATGTAAGTCTTCAATCCATCTTGAATTAATTTTTGTATAAGGTGTAAGGAAGGGATCCAGTTTCAGCTTTCTACATATGGCTAGCCAGTTTTCCCAGCACCACTTACTAAATAGGGAATCCTTTCCCCATTGCTTGTTTTTGTCAGGTTTGTCAAAGATCAGATAGTTGTAGATATGTGGTGTTATTTCTGAGGGCTCTATTCTGTTCTATTGATCTATATCTCTGTGGTTGTACCAGTACCATGCTGTTTTGGTTACTGTAGCCTTGTAGTATAGTTTGAAGTCAGGTAGCATGATGCCTCCAGCTTTGTTCTTTTGTCTTAGGATTGACTTGGCGATGAGGGCTCTTTTTTGGTTCCATATGAACTTGAAAGTAGTTTTTTCCAATTCTGTGAAGAAAGTCATTGGTAGCTTGATGGGGATGGCATTGAATCTGTAAATTACCTGGGGCAGTATGGCCATTTTCACGATATTGATTATTCCTAGCCATGAGCATGGAATGTTCTTCCATTTGTTTGTATCCTCTTTTATTTCATTGAGCAGTGGTTTGAAGTTCTCCTTGAAGAGGTCCTTCACGTCCCTGGTAAGTTGGATTCCTAGATATTTTATTCTCTTTGAAGCAATTGTGAATGGGAGTTCACTCATGATTTGGCTCCCTGTTTGTCTGTTAATGGTGTACAAGAATGCTTGTGATTTTTGTACATTGATTTTGTATCCTGAGACTTTGCTGAAGTTGCTTATCAACTTGAGGAGATTTTGGGCTGAGACAATGGGGTTTTCTAGATATATAGTCATGTCATCTGCAAACAGGGACAGTTTGACTTCCTCTTTTCCTAATTGAATACCCTTTATTTCCTTCTCCTGCTTAATTTCCCTGGCCAGAACTTCCAACACTATGTTGAATAGGAGTGGTGAGAGAGGGCATCCCTGTCTTGTGCCAGTTTTCAAAGGGAATGCTTCCAGTTTGTGCCCATTCAGTATGATATTGGCTGTGGATTTGTCATAGATAGTTCTTATTATTTTGAGATACATCCCAGCAATACCTAATTTATTGAGAGTTTTTAGCATGAAGGGTTGTTGAATTTTGCCAAAGGCCTTTCCTGCATCTATTGAGATAATCATGTGGTTTCTGTCTTTGGTTCTGTTTATATGCTGGATTACATTTATTGATTTGCATATGTTGAACCAGCCTTGCATCCCAGGGATGAAGCTCACTTGATCATGGTGGATAAGTTTTTTGATGTGCTGCTGGATTCCGTTTGCCAGTATTTTATTGAGGATTTTTGCATCAATGTCCGTCAAGGTTATTGGTCTGAAATTCTCTTTTTTGGTTGTGTCTCTGCCAGGCTTTGGTCTCAGGATGATGCTGGCCTCAAAAAATGAGTTAGGGAGGATTCCCTCTTTTTCTATCAATTGGAATAGTTTCAGAAGAAATGGTACCAGTTCCTCCTTGTACCTCTGGTAGAATTCGCCTGTGAATCCATCAGGTCCTGGACTCTTTTTGGTTGGTAAGCTATTGATTATTGCCACAATTTCAGAGCGTGTTATTGGTCTATTCAGAGATTCAACTTCTTTCTGGTTTAGTCTTGGGAGGGTGTATCTGTCAGGGAATTTATCCATTTCTTCCAGATTTTCTAGTTTATTTGCATAGAGGTGTTTGTAGTATTCTCTGATGGTAGTTTGTATTTCTGTGGGATCGGTGGTGATATCCCCTTTATCATTTTTTATTGCATCTATTTGATTCTTCTCTCTTTTCTTCTTTATCAGTCTTGCTAGCAGTCTATCAATTTTGTTGATCTTTTCAAAAAACCAACTCCTGGATTCATTAATTTTTTGAAGGGTTTTTGGTGTCTCTATTTCTTTCAGTTCTGCTCTGTTTTTACTTATTTCTTGCCTTCTGCTAGCTTTTGAATGTGTTTGCTCTTGCTTTTCTAGTTCTTTTAATTGTGATGTTAGGGTGCCAATTTTAGATCTTTCCTGCTTTCTCTTGTGGGCATTTAGTGCTATAAATTTCCCTCTACACACTGCTTTGAATGTATCCCAGAGATTCTGGTATGCTGTGTCTTTGTTCTCGTTGGTTTCAAAGAACATCTTTATTTCTGCCTTCATGTCGTTGTGCACCCAGTAGTCATTCAGGAGCAGGTTGTTCAGTTTCCATGTAGTTAAGCGGTTTTGAGTGAGTTTCTTAATCCTGAGTTCTAGTTTGATTGCACTGTGGTCTGAGAGACAGTTTGTTATAATTTCTGTTCTTTTACATTTGCTGAGGAGTGCTTTACTTCCAACTATGTGGTCAATTTTGGAATAGGTGTGGTGAATGTCATTGGTTGTTTAATAGGAATATCACTGAATCTATACATTGCTTTGGGCAGTATGGCCATTTTAGTAATATTGATTTTTCCTTTCCATGAGCATGGAATGTTTTTCCATTTATTTGTATCATCTCTGATTTGAGCAGTGGTTTGTAGTTTTTCTTGTAGTGGTATTTTACCTCCTGATAGCTGTATTCTTCGGTATTTTGTTCTTTTTATGGCAGTTGTGAATGGGAGTTTGTTCCTGATTTTGCCCTTGGCTTGACTGTTATTGATGTACAGGAATGCTAGTGATTTTTGTTCATTGATGTTGTATCCTGAGACTTTGTTGAAGTAGTTTGTCAGCTTAAGAAGCTTTTGGAAGCCCTAAATAATTCTGTCACCATATTTTAAACATTAAGTAAGAAAATGGGAGTTCTTGATCAAATTTTTGCAAGGATATTACAGTACTCTAAAGTGCAAATGTTTGCTGCCGGCTGAAATTCCTGGTAAAGTAAATGCTTGTGTCATCTCACATTTTTTCCTTAACTATCCCCCACCTCATCTTCCCCTTTCCCACCCTCTAATGTCAACAAGAAAATACATTTCTAGCCTGAATTGTCTTGAAGCTTGGATAGTTTTATTGTGTTGCAATGCCACAATTCATGAGCAGAACTTTCCTGTTTTATTTTTGAACTTTCATCTACACACAAAAAAAGTAGTAACATGAAACTGATAACAGAGACATTGAGTCTATGAATTTATCTGGAATGGGAGAAATAGCCATCGGAGATGGAACACATTCAGAAAAAACAAACAAACAAACAAAAACATGAGGTTAAATGTTTTCCTCTCCCTTTCCGAAACCTAAACGGGGCATCTATTTCCAGTAAACATTGGGAATGGGGTAGCTATGTATCACTAGCTCATGAACTGTTTTTATCCAACCAAACTCACACAGCATTTCTTTATTGAGAAGGTTGAAGAGGATATCTCCACTCTGATTATTAAAAGCACACACAGGGGCTACAAAATATACTGAGCTTGTGAGTTTTTCACTGAGGACCACTGAGACCAACAGAGTGGAAGATTAAAGTGAGAAATTAGGAGTCTCAGTCTTGAGGGTTATACGGGATATAAGGCAGGTCACTTGAAATTGGATTCAAGATAAGACCACATATAGAAAAGCAAATTGCTTTGATAGAAAAACGTGGATCAGCACTTCCCTGTGTGTGACAGGGAGAGAGCTCAGTGATGTGACTCACAAGGAAAAAGGTCTGTAATCAGTACTTCGGATGAACATTATATCCTAAGTTCCACTCTTATAGAGTCAAAATGTACTTAAAAAGTTTGAGAAGCTTTCTCAGTAAAGGAATTTTTATATTATCATAGATAAAACTTATTTTTCCCCAAAAGCACCTTATAACCATTCTGTATAATTAGGATTTTATGAAATATTTTGAGAAATGCTGTTGTAGATAAATAGGAGTGTAATGTGAGGCCATGCTTGAACTAAGTGAAAATCTCTAAGAGTACTTAAATTTTTCATTTCCATTGCTACACACATTTCCCTTGTCCCAGATGTTCAGTACCACTCAGACATACCTCTAAGAAATGTGGAGTTCAAGGATCAAAATGCTTTAATACTACTTTTAAAAAGACTCCATTGACGTAAATTCCATGTACAGTTTTATTTTGTGGTTAAGCTATTTCCAAGATGAGAGACTGGATGGGTAACACATTTTTATTTATTTGCCTAAAATTTCTTAAGCAACTAAAATTATGTGCTATGTTTATGAACTAATTTGGTTACTGAAGATTTTTTTATTTTTTATTTTGCCAAGGGTCCTTAAGAGAAATCACTAACCTCTCTTTGAAGTATTCAGGACACTAAAGAGAATGAGTTTATAGTCATAATAAAAAATATAATCAAAATCGGAGAAATGGGGAGGGTGCATGCCATGAGATGAGAGAGGGATCATGGTAGACTGCAGCTGCTTTCTAACCATGAACTTAGGCAAGGTGCCTAATCCCTCTGTGCCATACCACAATGTTATTTCTCACTCACTCTAAACTGTACCACTCAGAGAACCAGGCTAATGAAATCCCCATCACCTTTTAGTGGTCTCATCAAATGAAAGTGGCAAAGGAAGAGATAAAAAGAGTTTTTAAAATTTTTCTCTGTGTTAGTCTGGGAATGATACAAATAAGTTCTGTTCATATTTCATTATCTAGAATTGGTCATGTGCCCCTACATGTGGTTCTGGAAGGTGGAAAAGCAGATAGAATGATTAGCGAGCTCCGTGTCTCTGCTACAGACACTTTCTCAGGTATCCAAATATTATTCTATGAACATGCTTTGTAATTGCTGCATAGCGTTTCGTTGTATATGTATAACAGTTAAGGTAAATTTAATTTATTCATCTTTAAGCAAAATATTCTGGATAGACTCCCATGCTTTTTGTGAAGATTTAACTATTTGATTATTAACTGATTGAAAGTTAAATCTTTCGTGATAATTCGTGTGTGTGTGTGTGTGTGTGTGTGTGTGGTTAAGGGACAATATCCAAACATGTACTAAACAAAAAATGGTATGCCTCATGTGTGCACACAACAGGAATAAGTATTTAGATGTGGTATGGTGGCTCTTTTCCTTCTACAGAATCCAACTCAAAACATGTTTCCTCTAATACCTTATCCATTTGAACATGTCAGTCTGTTCATCCTGTTCCCTGATCTGAATTGGTAATTAAGAAACTGAGAAACCAATGCAAACATCAGTTTTAGCATGTACTGTCTTCCAGCAACTTTTGTAGCAACCAATAATTCAACTGAGCTTTGAAAGATCTTTGTATAACCTGTAAGCTAATTTTTGTTCATTTATAGCTGGACACATAACTAGAAAGAGAACTGTGTTTGGAAAGTGAAGTGCACATAGAAGCTTAAAAGTTGTAATTTTTGAAAATCGTAGGTTCATGTCTCATCCAAGGTGCATGTTGTACATCATATTTCTCATCCAAGTGTATCTCTGCCAGGGAGATGACTTCTTTTCTGTCAGAAATAGGGTGGAACAAGCCATCTTGCATTTAGGACTTCTTTTTATTTATTCTGAGGACAGTCTGAGTTCTTCCTTTTCATGTAGCCTCATTATCTAAAAGATCAGTAAACATCTCTATGAAATTCCCTTTCAGGATCCTAAAAAGTGCTTAAAATTTACCATGTTTAAGTGGAATTTTGGATCATTGGAAAATGTCATTCTCTCTGGTTAGCCAAAAATCAGAGAGGGAGAATTTGCAAAAGGTAAAATGTAAAAGAAAGATAGATTTAATAGTTGAGTCTTAATTTCTTGTTACTGTGCTGCGATGGCCTGGGAGGGTGACCAATATAACTTCTCAGCATGACTTCTAGTCCAGTCAAGCCAAAATAATAACTTTGTTAGCTGGACCTCATTTGCTATCTGAGAAGAATTAGTTAACAGCCTATAGTTCCAATCTCTCTGGTGACATTCCCTGGACTCATGGATCATCGTGCTAAAGGATCTTTTCATCTTTGGTAGTCGATTTTCTCTTTTGATATTCATTGCCCTCTCCCCTCCTTCACTAGATACACCAGCACTGTACATATGGTGGAGCCTCACTTCCAGTAGTCCAGGTGCTAAACAAGAAAACCAGTGTGGTAAACTGAGAGGGAAATGAAATTCATGCTTTGAGTTTGTGGAAATGCAAATCAAATTATAACCCAATTATCTTAGTCAGTCATCACATTGGTCTAGTCAATGATTATTTTGGATAAGATTTCAAAAACACAGGCAACAAAAGCAAAAATAGACAAAGGAGATTACATCAAACTAAAAAGCTTCTTTATAGCAGAGGAAACAATCAAGTGAAGAGACAACCTACAGAAAAAGAGAAAATGTTTGCAAACAATAAATCTGACAATAAGTTAATATTCAGAATGTCCAAGGAACTCAAACATCTAAATGGCAAAGAAGCAAACAGTCCAAATTAAAAATGGGCAAAAAACATTAAGAGATGGTCCAAATTAAAAATGGGCAAAAAACATTGAGACATTTCTCAAAAGAAGACATAGGAGTACCAAACAGTTACATTGAAAAATGTTCAGAAGCATCAATCACCAAGGGAATGCAAATCCAAAACACAATGAGTTATCATCTCACTTTACTTGGAATGGCTATTATCAAAAGAAGAAAGCATGTGTTGACAAGGATATAGAGGAAAGGGAACACTTACACAGTGTTGATAGGGAAGTAAACTACTACAGCCACTATGAAAAACAGCATGGGTGTTCCTCAAAAAACTAAAAATATAACTATCATATACTCCAGCAATTCCAGTACTAGCTGTATATCCAAAGGAAATGCATGGTGGCTCATGCCTTTAATCCCAGCACTTTCAGAGGCCAGGATCAGAGAACTGCTTAAGGTCAGGAGTTCAAGGTCAGCCTGGGCAATGTAGTGAGACCTTATCTCTATTAAAGAAGAAAAGAAAAGGAAAGAAAAATTCAGGTGTGGTGGTGCATGTCTGTAGTCATAGCTACTTGGGAGGCTGAGGTGGGAGGATCACCGGAGCTCAGGAACTCGAGGCTGCAGTGAACTATGATCTAGCCACTGTGCTTCAGCTTAAGCAATGGCAAATTGCTGTCTAAAAGAGAAAAAATGCAATCAGTATGTTGAAAATGTATCTGCATTCCCATGTTTATTGCAGCACTATTCACAATAGTCAAGATTTCAAGTAACCTAAGTGTCCATCAATAGACAAATGGATAAAGAAAATGTGGTATATATACACAGTGGAGTACTATTCAGCCATTAAAAAAAATGAGATCCTGTCATTTGCAACAACGTGAATGGAACTAAAGGTCATTATGTTAAGTGAAATCAGCCAGGCACAGAAAGACAAACTTTGCATGTTCTCACTTATTTATGGGAGCTAAAAATTACAATTGAACTCATAGAGATAGTAGAATGACGGTTATCAGAGGCTGGGAAGGGTAGTGGATAGGGGTGGGGAGTGGGATGTTCAATGGGTACAAAAGTATAGCTAGATAGAATGAATAATATCTAGTATTTGATAGCATAACTGGGTTACTACAGTCATCAATAATTTATTGTACATTTTAAAATAACCAAAAGCATATAATGGAAATGTTTGTAACATTGAAATGATAAATGCTTGAGATGAGGGATCTCCAATTTACTCTGATGTGATTATTAAATATGGTATGTCTGTATCAAAATATCTCATGTACCCCATAAATATATATATATATGTATGTGCCCATAAAAATTAAAAATAAAAGAATTTTAAAGAATGGAGAACTTCTTCAACTTGACAAACAGCAACCACAAAAAGCTATAACTAACACTTAGTGATGAAAGGCTGAATTGGAATGCTTTCCTCCTGCAGTTGTTAAGGATGTCCATCCTCACCAGTCTTATTCAACAGGGCTAGATATTTTTGCCAGTGAAGTAGACTTAAGAAAACAAATGACATACATATTTTAAATCAAAAAATTAAACTGTCCATATTGAATGCACAGTTTCTCCCAGGGAAACATACATGGGAGATAAATAAGTTATTATAACTCATAATTGGATTGAACTTTCAATTTTGAACTCTTGTCTCTTTCTATGTGAGAAATTCTCATCTATCTTCAGTTTTTGCTTCTCCAAGATTTGTTTTATTCTTTTCTTCTTTAGTTCCAATTTTTAAAATCTTAGAGTTTCTAAATCTCTTTTAAATGTTTGAAAATAAATCAGACATTTAATCTCATTGCTTGCCAGGATGCATTCTAACAGATTCAGTTATTTTCCTATTTATTATTTCATTTTGTATGAAATCTATAGTTTATCTTAGTAATGGCTTATTTTTATTTCAGTGACTAAATTTTCACTGTCAAATTTTCTATTTTAATATTTTTATATCTACTAGTACTTATTCAATTTCAGCCCACTGTCTTTTTTAATTATTATTATTTCTTGCGTGCAGTAGTTGAGAGCTCAGTTTCTGGACTCAGATTGCATAGGTTCAAATGTGGACTCTTTCACTTATTATGTAAGATTAAACAAATCACTTAAACTCCCCTTGTCTCAGTGTCATCATTTGGAAAATGAGTGTTTTTCTCTTACCATTGTCATAAGAATTATTGACTTGTTATATATAAAGCTCTTGGAACAATGTCTGGCATATGACGGTCTACACATAAATGCTGAGAATATTATTCTATCTTAATAATGTTATTTTCTCACATGTCTCTTGTAGAATCTGAAAAATATTTAATTTTTCAGACGTTCCTCAGATTTTATTTTCAGCCAAAGCAAACACATATTCAACATATTAATTTCTTTTTTATTATTATTATCAAGGCATTTATTTATTTATGTGGTTTGTAATTTTCATTTGAAAGCTTATTTTGTGTAGGAAGTTTCTATGTAAATTTTCCCCTCTTATTCCTTCTGTTCTTTCCATTTCAAGTATATCACTATCCTAAAATCAGGTCGCTTTCCAGAGCTGCTTTTTCTATATTACAAATGCCATAGCTCACAAAAATAATCAAACTTGAGTGACAATTTGCTATAGCTTTGTTCCTTCCTTTCCTGTCTTAGCTAATATTTCAAGTTAAGAAAATCAATTCTGTTGATCATGCTTTCCGCCACATTCCCCACCCCCATCGTCCCATGTACCGATCCAAAGATTTCCAGCTCCTGGAAGAAAATTCTTGGTTATAGATTCAGCTGTCATTCTGTGCTTCTATCAGATGTTCAGAAGGAAATTTAGTATATCATGTTTCACTGCAGTTTGGCTTTTAAGAAAATTTATTCCTTCTATCAGAGGAATATAGGAGTAGAAGAACTACAGGCAATGCCCTCCCCCAGTATCAGGCAAAGAATGTGGTACTCTATCCTCATTCACCAGGTACCTCTCGGCAATAACTTCCCTAAATAAGTCAGAAACTGTGCAGAAAACCAAAGTAGAATAATTGAATGCAGAAAAGCAGAGTAAGGAGAAAACATTTTCAAACTGTAAAGTAAACATTTTTTTAAAAGATTCTCTATGGAAGTCAAGCCATGGTAAAACAATTATTTACTATATCAATATAAGTATAGCTTTTATTATTATTTTACCAAAACATTCTTTTCTAGCCTGTTAAAAAGCTACTTATTGATAGCACATCATTGGTTGAAAATAGAAGCCACATATTCTGAATTTTTGTTCAGTTAATTCTGGCATTGAGACAACATTTACCTCTTGAAGTTAAGCAAAATATTTCCTTAGCCATTTTGCAAGTACATATTTTAATCATGAATAAAATATGAATCATTAAAAGTAAATTATTTTGCATAATTTTTATCTTGTTTATACAAATCTAGAACCACCTGTTTTGCATTAAAGGTTTTTAACCCTAATTAAAAAGAACAAAAATTAATTTTATTATAGCCACTAAAAGGCACACACAATCTTCCATTAAGACATGGAAACAGCATGAGCAATTCCATTTTTAGATGCTCTTCATCTCTAATTCTCAACAGCTCTGAACATTAGCTTAATACAGTAATTGACTTCCAGTGCTCCTGGCCCGGCAGGCCTTGTTGAATGAGATCTGAAAGTGCTCAATTTTACAGGTCATTTAAAAAGTATTCTGGTCTTGCTGATTTCTTCTGGACACAAGCTGCAGTGGCTCACTTTCCCTGCAGTCACTGCTTTGCTTAGAGAATGGCTTCGTTGAGAACCCTGCAGGAGAGAGGCTGGCTTTAGAGCTATGGCTCCTGCAAATTCTGAGAGGGGTCTATGTATTCTTGGATTGTGCTGTAAAATATTCATATAATATATTATGAGCATCTTAAAAATGAGACTACGGTATTCAGTGTAATGGATTCTTGCCAGAGAAATGGCTTGGGTGAAAAAGAGAAAAAGATTCTTAGTGCTGGGAAATAATGACACTTATAATCCTTTCTATTGATTTCTGCTGATAAAGTATGTGATAGGTTTCTCAGCCATTCTATAACGATTAAAAATTAATCTACTTTGATTATTATATTTATCAATATGCTTCTTAATTAGTAACATTTTTCTCTGAAAGAATCTATATACTTTAAGAAGGGCAAACAGAGAAGTGATTTTTTTTTTCTAAATCAGTTTTGTAAAACCTGAAAAGTTTTGTGATCTGACTTTTTGTCTTCTCCCAGAATTATAGGTCAGAAGCAAGAATTTAGAGACACAAGCAGTTTTCTTTGTGTAATTCAACCATTTTATGGGCTTTTTCTTGCCATCCACATAGGCAAGGGCAAGAACAAGGATGAAACAAGCTCACGCTTAATTCCCCTACGCCCAAAATGACACATTATTTTTACTCATATTCTATGTTGAAATGAGTCACAGAAACCCACGTAGACTCAGATTGACTGACAATTTTACATAGGCATATGACACACAGAGGCGTTGTAAACAATAATATCCCTTGACATATTCACAGACACTTTTTGTTTACTCATTATTTTTTCTCTCATGAGATGAAGGAAAAAACCTTTCAAACACTTAGTAATAGCTGGTTAGCTGAAATGGCCAGTGAAACAATCAAACATTTGCAGTCTCAGCCATATGATCACTTAGCTTATGTATGTGGTGCAGCCACCACTAGGGAAGAACATCTTGTTTCTACTGTTTCTATTCTCCTGTTCTCTTTTTAAGAGTAAAATTTACCTTTTCAATGTGAAGTCCTGTGAATATTAACAAATGCATATAGTTTTGTAACCATTGCCACAATCAAGATTCAGATCATTTCCATCCCCATTTCCTCTGGACTCCCTGGCTCTCCTATGGTTTCTTGATTTCTTGATCTTCATGCAAAACATGGATCTGGGGAGAAAACTAGTCTAAAATGAGAATGAATTTCTTTTTGTTCTTAAAGCACAATTTGGACTGCTGGTGCAGCCTTTTGGTCTCCAGTTTCCCTTCTGCTCTGTTCCGCTTTCCCTTAGTCTTATATAAATTATTCCTGTATGGATCTGGTTTGGTTGTACCCTTTTTCCCTATAGCCTGAGTGTGCTTGTAGAAAATAGCAATCAACGGAGTGAAAATGGGAATTGCCAAACAAAAGGCACCAGGATCCTGAAATTTTTCATTTTATCTCATTGAAGATATTTGCTCAATGAGGAAGTATACTAGAGAAGAGAGAACTCCTCCTAAGGAATAAGAAAAATCTCCATTCTGTGTGTTTTTTTCTTCTGAATAGTTTAGCTCATCCTTCTCTTTTAACCTCTAACATGTTTCCATCTTCCTTTTATCTCTTCTACTTTTCTTCTCAAATAAATACATATATAAGTTTGCTGATAAAATATGTTTCCTCAAGTGGCAAGAGAAGAGCAACAATCAAATTAGAAGTCATAAGATTTGGGTAAAATTGAGAAGTTTGGAAAGATTCTCATTGACAATCGACATATGTAACTAAATGACTCAATTTAAAGCTATACCAAACATTTTACATTTATTAATTCTTAAGCCTTATGGTCCAGAATTGGATTCAACAAAGTATATTCCAGTACCGAGAAGTAACTTTTAAAACTTAGTTCAAGCTCATGTCTATTGACATGCATTAATGGTGATCCAATGAATAAGTTGTCACAATACTTGTAAAAATTTGCTTTTCTTTACACTCTCATTCTCTTTTTTAAAAAAAATTATACTTTAAGTTCTGGGATACATGTGCAGAACGTGCAGGTTTGTTACATAGGTATACACGTGCCATGGTGGTTTGCTGCACCCATCAACCCATCATCTACATTAGGTATTTCTCCTAATACACTCTCATTCTCTTACAGTTCTATGGTTGCCCCAGGTATCTCAGCTGCTAAACCTCGCCTCCCCCACGCTTTCTATTGAGTTTTTTTGTTGTTGTTTTTCTGAGACATGGCCTCACTCTGTCACCCAGACTGGAGTGCAGTGGCACCAACACAGCTCACTGCATCCTTGGCTTCTTGTTCTCAAACCATCCTCCCACTTCAGCCTCCCAAGTAGCTGGAACTACAGGTGCAAGCCACAATGCCCAGCTATTTTTTTTTCTTTTGTAGAGACTGGGTCTTGCCATATTGCCCAGGCTGGTCTCAAACTTGCAGGCTCAAGCAATCCTCCCACCTCAGCCTCCCAAGGAGCTGAGATTACAGGGGTGAGCCACCATGCCTGGCCCATATTTTCTTAAAGATCACAAACACAGTCATTTATTCTCATTATTCTATTTCCTTCCACCTTTTCAGTTGTATCTCTTAACTTCATTTTCTTGAGGCAAACAATCCTTATCATAATGTCTAGGAATCATATTGAAAAGACAGAATTTCATTCAGAATAGGGTGAGAGAGAGAAGCTTAAGAAGCCCCACCCCCACCCACAAAAACAGATCTTTGCAGGGACAGAGAGGCTAGGGATAAATACGGTGTCCCTGTCACTAAAAAGTGCACTCCATGAAGGCAGCACATGCTTTCAGTTTGTTTACTGCTGCATTTCCATTGCCTATAGCAGTGCCTAGCCCAAACTAAGTGCTCAATAAATATTTGCTCAAAAAATCTATGAGCTTATTCATCCACTCTTTCTTGTACTCATTTAATTAGTGTCTTTTGCTCCTGACAGCTATTCTATTATTTAGGTCATGTAGTTTCTTTGATTTCATAGGCTAATTTCATGTTGTAATGTCTTATCCTTAATGATGTAGAAAGCATATCCTCAGAAGGAGCTTATGTAATGACACTGGAATGAAAAAAGCAATCCACGATGCAAAGGTGGGAGGAAAGGAGGAATGAGACAAGGAAAGCACACAGGAGAGCTATTAAGTAAGCTGGTTACAGCTTTGTAACAAGTGCATTTGGTTTCTCAGTGTCACAAGACATCTTCCCAAAGGTATGTGAATTATTGAGGAGCAGAAAAACCCAGGAGCTTTGGGCAAAAGAGAGACAAATTTGTCCACTGGCTTTCTTCTATCCCTATCTCCCACTTGTTCAAATTAAATTTTCCACACATTCTGGTTGAGTTACCTGGCTTCTACAAGGAGCTGCTGGAAAAGCAATAGTTCCATAAACCCCAGCCAGCCAATGCACAGTTGTAGTGGTTGCTCTTTGCCAGTAGGACATTACATTGGTAGCAGGAGTGACAACCTGGCTCCAGATCTCAGGCAAAATGCAAACTGCTCCTCAGACCTCTCTAGCCAGAATACTGGGCAAGTGTGCAATTTAGTATGAGCATAAACTAAGTCTGCTACTACTAGCAATTCAAGTCTAGGAGAGGTTAAATGCCCTGCAAGGTGTAAATGGCTGAACTAAGACTTGAACCCTGGGAATCTTTATAACATAACTACCTTGTTCCATATAAAGTTTTCTTTTAATCTCTTCCTAGTTCTAGGTTTATAAACTTAAATCAAGAAGGAACTATATAAAAAATTTAAAAAGGAAAATGTCTTTAGCAAAGAGATGGGGCTGCTTTGTTGCTTGGCTGGGATGACAGAAAATCTCAGCTCCCTCTCACAGCCCTCGTGGATGGTGGTATGCTGAAAGAGCAAGCTGATTCATTTTTATGGTGGAATGATAGATTTATCTCTCAGGTACAGCTTCTGTAGATATCTATGGCTGAAAAATAGAGTTGCCTCATTACTGGAACACAATGATGAGTAGACTCAGGTCTCAGGCAATGCCCACCCTTGTAGGTGGAGCTGCTTCATTACCTAGGCAGGAGAGAGTTAGGCTCTGCTCATACACATAGCCCTTACAGATGCCCAACAACCATTAGGTGAAGCTAGCCATCATATCCAGGGTTGAATGGAGCACACACAACCTCTGAGACTCCCTCTAGCCAGGAAATAGGGCTTTGCCCATGCAGCTCCAGTGTCCGCTATTATTTAGAAATCTAAATAATATTTATAAATCATAATAATCATATTGTAAATAGGGTGATGGTGGAGGGCAGTTTTTTGTGTGGTGTTCAGAAGTAAAGCCCATGTTCTCAAAATGTCTGTCCTACAGGGCCTCCTTTTCTCCCCTAGCCAAAGACAGCAGGTTTATCCTGTTTTTCTTTGTTTGTTCAGTTTTGTTTGTTTTCTGTATGTGTCTGATAGTATTTTGAGGTTGCAACTTTCTCCTATGCCCAGACCACAACAAGAAAAAAAGAAGACAAAAACAAACAAACAAAACCAAGGTACTAGCCACTAAGTAGCTTCTTTGGCCCCTGACATTTCTTGGCAGACTACCTTCTTATCTGCCCCTTTTAGAGTCTTCTACAGTTTGTTTCATTTATCTTTTCCAGGATTTTAGACAGGAGGACTAAGATGGAAATGTGCTTACTCCATTTTTCTATAAAACCAGATGTCTCCACACTTACTTTCTAATAATTCAACCAAATAAATCTGATTTGAGATACTTTATGCACAGAACCACGGCCTTTTCCTGATTTTAATTAATATGGTTTGGCTGTGTCCCCACTGAAATCTCATCTTGCACTGTAGTTCCCATAATCCCTACATGCTATGGGAGGAACCAGATGGGAGGTAATTGAATCATGGAGGCAGTTACCTTCATGCTGTTCTCATGAGAGTGAGTTCACATGAGATCTGATGGTTTTATAAGGGATTTTCCCCCACTTTTCTCTGCACTTCTTGCTGCCACCATGTGAAGAAGGATATGTTTCTTCCCTTTCTGTCATGATTGTAAATTTCCTGAGGCCTCCCCAGCCATGCTGAACAGTGAGTCAATTAAACCTTTTTCCCTTATAAAGTACCCAGCCTTGGGTATGTCTTTATTAGCAGCATGAGAACAAACTAATACAATAATAACAATTTATATTTAAAATATTGTAATTTAAAGCTTGGCATCATGAAAATGGCCTTAGTTATTATAAGGACAGGAACTTTTATATAACAATCCATAAATATGGTATTTTCCCCTGACAGTAGAAAATTGCACATGGCTTCTGACATAAAGATAAAATGCCATTTTTAATTAGAATAAATAAATGAGTCTGAAGCCTATTATTAAAAAATGTGTAAATGAGGAAAAAATGGAACCAGGAATTAAAGTTGCCTTATTAATTGGTATAATGATCCAGGAACAGGAAAAAAAATAAGTTTGTCGTTTTTTGTAAACGAAATCTATTCATTATTTCTTCTATGGTCTTTCTCCTGTTTGAAATTTATCAAAAAATTAAAAATATGAAAAAACAAACATTTTTAATATTTTACTTTAATTTAGTAGTCACGCCCAAAATAAGACATAGTATACGTTTGTTTTGTTTTGTTCAAGACAGAGTCTCACTCTGTTGCTCAGACTGAAGTGCAGTGGTGTGATTTCGGCTCACTGCAGCCTCTGCCTCCCAGGTTCAATGATTCTCATGCCTCAGCCTCCCGAGTACCTTGACTATAGGCATGCACCAGAATGCCTGGCTAATTTTTGTATTTTTACTAGAGACAAGGTTTTGCCATGTTGACCAGGCTGGTCTCAAACCCCTGGCCTCAAGTGATCCACCCACCTTGGCCTCCCAAAGTGCTGGAATTACAGGCATGAGCCACTATGCCCAGACTGTATATGTTCTTTAATTGCATAATTTTCTTTGCATTCAATTTTATTGTTAAGAATGAGCAAACATTATTTTTTTGGTGTGAGTAACAGAATTCTGAGTATAGAGCAGTTATATTCATCTGAATTGGAAATGAAGCAAATAAATCCAAGCAATGTCTATTCCATAATGAAATCAGTAAATCATATTCTTGGGGAAAAAGAAGGTAAAACGAGTTTCACCATAAATTTGTTAGACAGTGTCCTTACAAGCAATTGTAATGAGATTAATCATATTTTCTTTTTTTTGATAGGAAGGCTGTATGTACATTTTTAGCTAAAAATGTGCATTAATTAATTATTTTGGTTTAATATTGGGAAATTTATTTTTTTAATTTTATTATTATTATACTTTAAGTTTTAGGGTACATGTGCACAACGTGCAGGTTTGTTACGTATGTTTACATGTGCCATGTTGGTGTGCTGCACCCATTAACTCATCATTTAGCATTAGGTATACCTCCTAATGCTGTCCCTCCCCCTCCCCCCACCCCACAACAGTCCCTGGTGTGTGATATTCCCCTTCCTGTGTCCATATGTTCTCATTGTTCAATTCCCACCTGTGAGTGAGAACATGCGGTGTTTGGCTTTTTGTCCTTGCGATAGTTTGCTGAGAATCATGGTTTCCAGTTTCATCCATGTCCCTACAAAGGACATGAACTCATCATTTTTTATGGCTGCATAATATTCCATGGTGTATATGTGCCGCATTTTCTTAATCCAGTCTATCCTTGTTGGACATTTAGGTTGGTTCCAAGTCTCTGCTATTGTGAATAGTGCCGCAATAAACATACATGTGCATGTGTCTTTATAGCAGCATGATTTATAATCCTTTGGGTATATACCCAGTAATGGGATGGCTGGGTCAAATGGTATTTCTAGTTCTAGATCCCTGAGGAATCGCCACACTGACTTCCACAATGGTTGAACTAGTTTACAGTCCTACCAACAGTGTAAAAGTGTTCCTATTTCTCCACATCCTCTCTAGCACCTGTTGTTTCCTGACTTTTTAATGATGGCCATTCTAACTGGTGTGAGATGGTATCTCACTGTGGTTTTGATTTGCTTTTTCTCTGATGGCCAGTGATGATGAGCATTTTTTCATGTGTCTGTTGGGTGCATAAATGTCTTCTTTTGAGAAGTGTCTGTTCATGTCCTTCGCCCACTTTTTGATGGGGTTGTTTGTTTTTTTCTTGTAAATTTGTTTGAGTTAATTGTAGATTCTGGATATTAGCCCTTTGTCAGATGAGTAGGTTGCAAAAATTTTCTCCCATTCTGTAGGTTGCCTGTTCACTCTGATGGTAGTTTCTTTTGCTGTGCAGAAGCTCTTTAGTTTAATTAGATCCCATTTGTCAATTTTGGCTTTTGTTGCCATTGCTTTTGGTGTTTTAGACATGGAATTTGGGAAAATAATTTAGAAGTAAAAATAATATATTTTAAACTCAGAGGGAGAAAAATGTGGCAGACCCTTAGTATTAAGGTTAAAAAAGCTATACATACTACTAAAATATATTAAAATATTTATTCAATTAAATGTTATCTGTGTTTAGGGGGAGAGTGATATATTGGATAAAATTCAAATTGAAATCATATTTTCTGATTTAAAGCACTTTTAAAGAATGGGGGTAAAGTAAAATAAAAAATAAGATGTAAATCCCAAATTATTGATTGTTACTGATTTGGATATTAGCTTGTTAATTGAACTTAATTGAACTTAATATTTTAAATAACCACCCAACAACAAAAATAATTTGTTTTTACATTTTATTATAAATTGTTCTATGAAATTTAAATTTCAAATAACTATAATTATGCAATTTAGCTTCTACTTCCTGTGACAATATTTTTATTATACTTTAAGTTTTAGGGTACATGTGCACAATGTGCAGGTTAGTTACATATGTATACATGTGCCATGTTGGTGTGCTGCACCCATTAACTTGTCACTTAACATTAGGTATATCTCCTAATGCTATCCCTTCCCCCTCCCCCCACCCTACAACAGGCCCTGGTGCGTGATGTTCCCCTTCCTGTGTCCATGTGTTCTCATTGTTCAATTCCCACCTATGAGTGAGAACATGTGGTGTTTGGTTTTTTGTCCTTGTGATAGTTTGCTGAGAATGATGGTTTCCAGCTTCATCCATGTCCCTACAAAGGACATAAACTCATCCTTTATAGCTGTATAGTATTCCATGGTGTATATGTGCCACATTTTCTTAATCCAGTCTATCGTTGTTGGACATTTGGGTTGGTTCCAAGTCTTTGCTATTGTGAATAGTGCCACAGTAAACATATGTGTGCATGTGTCTTTATAGCAGCATGATTTATAGTCCTTTGGGTATATACCCAGTAATGGGATGGCTGGGTCAAATGGTATTTCTAGTTCTAGATCCCTGAGGAATGGCCACACTGACTTCCACAATGGTTGAACTAGTTTACAGTCCAACCAACAGTGTAAAAGTGTTCCTATTTCTCCACATCCTCTCCAGAATCTGTTGTTTCCTGACTTTTTAATGATGGCCATTCTAACTGGTGTGAGATGGTATCTCATTGTGGTTTTGATTTGCATTTCTCTGATGGCCCGTGATGATGAGCATTTTTTCATGTGTCTTTTGGCTGCATAAATGTCTTCTTTTGAGAAGTGTCCTGTGACAGTATTTTTAATGGCTAAATGAATAAAGGTATAAGGAGGTAAGGGGCCCAAATTTGTATGTTTGGCAACTTCTACCCACTAGTATATTGCCTTGTGCAAAGACTATAGTTATGTAAAAGGTAGTATTTTAGATGTTTGTTACACAGGGAACAAAAAAATAATGTTATCCTCCTAGAAAATAAATAAAGCCAACATGGTAACATACAAAATACTAGGAACTTTTTATATGGAAAATTGTTATCTTTATTTTTACAATCTTCCTTAAAAACACATTCAAATGGGATTGACCCAGTTAAATCTAAATTCTACTCAAATATCATTTAGCTTCTAAATGTGAACTACTGTTTACAATTATTAAATAGTTTGGCATTCTTTCAGGAACAGTCTCTTATTTCTAAATCATAATAATAATGTTGTAAAGAGGCAGAATGTATGTACCTTATTACAATTTATGTCTACCTAATTTTGTTCAAATAATTAATGTTATATTAATTTAATATAACCACTACTAAAACTCACTCTATGTGGATTCAGGATAGTCACTTTGATACTATTGTGAAGTGAATGAGCTACACAATTGATAAATATTGATTATAATATGTTCAAAATATTTTTAAGAAGTAGGGCACCATAATATGGATATCATTGTAAAGTAATATAGGTAATTTTTAAGTGTATCTCTCTAAAATCAATCAGGAGACAGAAACCACAAAGTAATTTAAACATGGGAACTTTAAGGAATTATTAAACTATGACAGGACATTAACTATGGAGATATAAAGAGAACGCCAAGGAATACAAAAATAGAAGGGACACCTCTCCAAGAATGAGTTTCAAACGTTAGTGGAGAAGGTAATAGCTGCAGCCTATAGGGTGGCAGAGTTTTCTAGATTGCCAAGGCCAGAGCTGGTTCACAGTCCTAGGCATCAGACAACAACTCTTCCTGGTGCAGGTGACCTAATACTAGTGAACAGGTAGGTAGAGAGAACATGAACACTATTGTGAGATGTGTCATGTTTGTATCAGGAGTGACATAACAAGGTAGTCGCTGGTCCCCAAGCAGGCCTCAGTTACTAAGAAACTGCCTTTGGCTGGGTGTGGTGGCTCACGCCTGTAATCCCAGCACTTTGGGAGGCCGAGGCGGGCGGATCATGAGGCCAGGAGATCGAAACCACAGTGAAACTCTGTCTCTACTAAAAATACAAAAAAATTAGCTGGGTGCAGTGGCGGGCACCTTTAGTCCCAGTTGCTCAGGAGGCTGAGGCAGGAGAATGGTGTGAACCTGGGAGGCGGAGCTTGCAGTGAGCCGAGACCGCGCCAGTGTACTCCAGCCTGGGCGACAGAGCGAGAATCCATCAAAAAGAAAAAAAAAAAAAAAGAAAAGAAAGAAAGAAAGAAAGAAAGAAAGAAAGAAAGAAAGAAACTGCCTCTATCTGGAGCACCACCAGATGCCTCCATGTATATGCACTGCTAATAGACCATGCAACAGAAGCAAGAAATAACAAAACAGAGGTCACAGTAACTAAAAGAGAAGCAGTCTTCCTTCCGTTATGTCCCTCTACTGCCCACTTGATTGTGTTTACTCTAAAGGAGAAATACATGATGAGTCCAGTCCATTACCACTGATCAGGTACTGCTAAGTGAATTTCCAGCTGAGAGGCATTAAATTAGTATCTGGAAAAGAGAGAAATGCTGAAACAGAGTTTAAACATAAAAACTCCTGAAAAAAGTTTTATTATTAATTAACTTCTTTAAAGTTTGTGTTTGGCTTCAGCTCTAAATTAATTAAAACTCATTTCTTTTCACTGCACTCTTTCAGGTCATATATATCAGAGATTCCCTCATTTTATATATACAAAATACATACATATAAATATATATATTCAAAACAAAACATTCAGACTTGAGCACCTTAGTTGTCAAAATTTTTGATGCCTAAATTAAAATCAGATTCAAGAAGGATACTGGATAAATGTCTTACACATTCATGATAGTGAAATGTAATATCTTCCAAACCCAGTGCTTTAATGTCAGTTGCCCAAGTATATTAGTCCATTTTCATAATGCTATGAAGAACTGCCAGAGATTGGGTAATTTATAAAGAAAAGAGGTTTAGCCGACTCACAGTTCAGCATGGCTGGGAAGACCTCAGGAAAACAATCATGGCAAAAGGCAAAGGGGAAGCAAGGCACCTTCTTCATAAGATGGCAGGAAGAAGTGCCCAGCAAAGGGGGAAGAGCCCCCTATAAAACCATCAGATCTTGTGAGAAGTCACTATCATGTGAATAGCATGAAGGATGCCACCCCCATGATCCAATTACCTCCATCTGGTCTTTCCCTTGACGTGAGGGGATTATAAGGATTATGGAGATTATAAGTCAAGATGAGATTTGTGTGGGGACACAAAACCATTTCATTCTGCCCCTGGCCCCTCCCAAATCTCATGTCCCTTTCATGTTTCAAAACTAATCATGCCTTCTCAATAGTCACCCAAAGTCTTAATTCATTCCAGTATTAACTCAAAAGTACGAGTCCAAGATCTCATCTGAGACAAGGCAAGTCCCTTCCACCTATGAGCCTATAAAATCAAAATCAATTTAGTTACTTCCTAGATACAATGAGGTTACAGGCCTTGGGTAAATACAACCATTCTAAATGGGAGAAACTGGCCAAAATGAAGGGGCTACAGACCCCATGCAAGTCTGAAATCCAGCAGGGCAGTCAAATCTTAAAGCTCCAAAATGATCTCCTTTGACTCCATGTCTCACATCTAGGTCACACTGATGCAAGAGGTAGGCTCTGATGGTCTTGGGCAGCTCCCCCTCTGTGGCTTTGCAGGGTAAAACCCCCTAACCAGCTGCTTTCACAGGCTGGCATTCAGTGGCTTTTCCAGGCATAAAGTGCAAGCTATTGGTGGATCTACCACTTTGAGGTCTGGATTGGTGGCCCTCTTCTCATGGCTTCACTAGGCAGTGCCCTAGTGGGGACTCTGTGTGGGGGCTCTGACCCCAAGCTTCCCTTCCACACTGTCCTAGCAGAGGTCCTCCATGAGGGCTGTGCTACTGCAGCACACCTCTGCCTGGACATTTAGGTGTTTCTGTAGGTCCTCCGAAATCTAGGCAGAGGTTCCCAAACCTCAATTCTTGACTTCTGTGCACCCACAGCCCCAACACCACATGAAAGCTGCCAAGTCTTGGGGATTGCACCCTCTGAAGCTCTTTACATTGGCTAAAAGGGGCCAATGTACAGCTCAGGCCCCCATGATCCAATTACCTCCACTTGGTCTCTCCCTTGATGTGTAGGGGTTATATCACCAAGGAATCCTCTCATCAGACAATCAGTAGTTCTACAAGATCTTTGGTGTTTCCTGACACTGATATTACTCATATCACTGAAAGAGTAAAAGTTCATTGTGATTACATTTTCATGTATTTGTAATATTTTTATTTGAAGTAAGAAAAATTGGGCACTAATAGGAAAATTAGGGAACTTGTAACTATCATGTCTATTTCTCATTTCTGGAGAATAATTCACTAGTTGCTTGGGTTTATCTGAAACAAACTCTTGGTTTTCAGAAGGGTCAGACCAAGTGACACAGGTCAAAGAATGATGTGATAGCCTAGTCCTAACCCAGTTAGCTAGCAGTCTAAATAAGTGAATAGAGAAAATTAAAAATACATCCAATAAATGTAAAAATATCAATGAACTAAATACACATTAGACAAATGTCTACATTCGTTATTGATTTTTGTGATTCCTGTAGGGCACCAAGTCATGAGACTGCCCAAGGCACTGGGCCTGTCCCATGAAACCATTTTTCCTCCTAGGCCTCTGGGCTTGTGATGGGAAGGGCTACTGTGAAGACCTCTGACATTCCCTGGAAACACTTTTTGCATTGTCTTGGTGATAAACATTTGGCTGCTTGTTACTTAAGCAAATTTCTGTAGCTGGCTTGAATTTCTCCTCAGAAAATGGGTTTTTCTTTTCTACCACATCATCAGGCTGCAAATTTTCCAAACTTCTATGCTCTGCTTCCTGTTTAAACATAAGTTTCAATTCCAAACCATCTCTTTATGAATGCATAAAAATGAATGCTTTTAAGACCACCAAAGTCACATCTTGAATACTTTACTGCTTAGAAATTTCTTCTACCAGGTACCCTAAATCATCTCTCTCAAGTTCAAAGTTTCACAGATCTCTAGGGCAGGGGCAAAATGCTGCTAGTCTCTTTGCTAAAGCATACCAAGGAAAACCTTTATTCCAGTTCCCAACAAGTTCCTCATCTCCATCTGAGACCAGTTCAGCCTAGATTTCATTGTCCACATCATTATCAGCATTTTGGTCAATGCCATTAACAAGTCTCTAGGAAGTTCCAAACATTCCCATATCTCCTGTCTTCCTCTGAGCCCTCCAAACTCTTTCAACCTGTACCTGTTAGCCAGTTCCAAAGTCTCTTCCACATTTTCAGATATCTTTATAATAGCACCCCAGTCTCTGCAGTACCAATTTACTGTATGTGTCCATTTTCATACTGCTATAAAGAACTGCCCAAGACTGGGTAATTGGAAAGAGGTTTAATTGACACACAGTTCAGCATGGCTGAAAAGGCCTCAGGAAACTTACAATCATGGCAGAAGGTAAAGGGGAAGCAAGCACATGTCTACATTCATTATTGATTTTTTAATTAAAGCTTATAAATTGCATGCATATACATAATTTGTAAAGGCTGTCTCACATGGACACTTAATCATGTAAAAAAGTTATTACCATAAGCAGCAGGGGTGTCTTCTAAATAAAATGCTTTAATGAATTCTGTAATGCTTCCAATTTGCAAATACAATTGTAATTATCCTAGGGTGAATTCTAATTTAGAAGTCTTTCCTGGAACTAAGACTCAAAATTAAGTCATTAAATAAAACTTCACACCTTATACTCATCATTTTGATACTAGAAATTAATGATTAAAAATTTAGTACATTTAATTCATTAGGTTGTAACAAAGCACCCCATCTAACAGTGCCAAGCCACTTACACGGTCTTGCAGTAGTCACATAATTTAGAGAGCTATTTAGCAGTTGAGAGGTTTAAATACTTCAATTAATAACAAGTGTGGAAAGATAGTACAGGTTTGATTTTTATTTGGAGATGAAATATCAGAAACAGTTAATGTAATTTCTGATGTGTCCACAAACTGACACTTCTTTTGCATCATAAATCACAAGTCAAAAATATGAGAAAACCAGGTTCTGGGGCCAAGATGGCTGACTAGAAGCAGCTAGTGTGTGCTGCTCTCACGGAAAGAAGGAAAAGTAACAAGTAACCCTAGCTCTTCAACTAGAACACCAGGTGGACACATTGGGATTCATCAAGGAAACAGAGAACAGAGAAGAGCAAGATAGGAGGACTGCCTACCTGGAACTGGCATGGAGCTAGAGGAGACCCCCACACTGTGGGGAAATGATGAGTGACTGAGTGACAGTCTGCAGGGACTCATACTTCTGCTACAGCCTTCGCATCCCTGGGCTCAGGACATTCCCTGTGATTTCCCAACACAGGAGCCTCCACACCCACATGAAGAGCTGTGGGGAGTCTGAGCAGAGCAAGCCACACAGGCACAAGCAGAGTCGCAGAAGCCTTGGATTCTCCAGCACCCCAACACCAGTAGCTGCAGTTCTGGCGATGGGGGAGGCCAGGCTCCCTTGTAGGCTCCCAGGAAAAGGCCCAAATCTACAGGGCTAAGCAATGAGGGACTGCAGGCCTCACCACTGTACCTCTCAGGGCAGGATATAGCTCACTGGCCTGGGATACTAGCGACGTCACCCCAACCCTGTTTGAGTTCTTGGGCTGGGAGCAGCTCTCCACTTCCCTGAGATGGAGGTCCCAGAGGAAGGGGCAGGCTGACATTTTTGCTGCTCTACAACCCTCGGCCCTGTTGCCCTTAGGCTTGGGAGGGTACACAGTGATTCAAGACTAACATGGACCCCCAGCGATGTAACTCCACCTGACGGAAAAGCAGCCAGTTTTCCATGTGGGTCCTGAACCCACTACTCCTCACAGGGCAGGGCCTCCCAACCTGGGACCCCAACCATACTGGGCCTGGGCTCTTGAGCTGGTACCAGCTCTGAACTTTCCTGGGACAGAGCTCTCAGAGGGAAAGGTAGGCCAGCATTTTTGCTGCTCTGCAGCCCTCACTCTTATTGCCCTCAGGTTCAGGAGGAAATGCAACAATAATTAGGAAGTAACATTGGCCCCCAGCACAGCACAGCAGCCTTACAGAAAAGCAGTCAGACTGTTTTACACACAGGTCCTATCTCCACTAATCTTCACTGGGCAGTGCCTCTCAACCTGGGCTCCCAGCACAAACACCCTATCCATGCCTGAATACTGCAGTTGGTGGTGGCTCTGCCTTTCTCTAGGGAGGAAATCCCAGAGACAACCCACAGCTCTCTACCATTGCAACTGCAGTGGTACCATCCTTACTACCCCTTGAGCTGGGGAAAGAACAAAGGGCCTGATTGCTATGCCAGGATATCTAGCATGCTGCAGCCACCATATGGAGAAGAATTTAGTCTCTATCCCCTGTGAGTCCCCACCCAGTCTTCAGCAGGTAGGAGCCTCAGCTTGGGACTACAGAACAGCCACCTCACCCACAGCTGACCGTTCCCACTGCTAGTGGCTCTGTGTTTCCCTAGGGGAGGGGCACCCAGAAGCAACTAAAAGCCCCTCTGCTACTGCTGCTGCAGTGGTACTGCCCTTGCTGCCCTCAGACTGGGGAAGGAACAAAGACTCTAAGTGCTTTACCCAAAAGTTGCAGTTGCAGTTGCCCTAAGGAGAAGAAGCCAGTCTGCCTCCTCCAAGAGCCTGCCCCATTTCCTTGGTACCTTGCTCACCACCAGGCAGAACTCCCCAGGCTCAGGCCCACAACTCAACCTCCCCATCCCAGGCTAATTGCACCAATTGGTAGTGATTCTGCATTTCTCTGGAGTGGAGCTCCAAGAAACAAGTGAAAGGCCCTCTGCCACAGCTGCTGCCAAGGTACCTTCTTCCCCTCTTGCTTACAAGCCAGGGAAGGAAAATAAAGCCTAAAAAGCTGAGTTCACCCCAGGACAGTGGCGTACAGTTCAGGGTGCCAAGCCAAGATCTGAAGCCAGCACTCGAGTGGGAGAGGAGCCCACACTTTCAGGGCCCTGAGAGAAAACAGGCTGCAATTGTGAGGAAATACAGAGAAGCCACATGGCTGAGCAAGAGACTACTTACAGTTCATTATGCTTAAGAACCATCTACTAGATCACAGCCCAAACTTCAACACCAAAATATTTTGCTAATATACCCCCTTGTGAAACCAAGGAGAAGAACTCAGCAACAACTAAAGACTTTGCACAAAGTCTTAGCCTTCTGAAAACATCAAGAAGTCACCTCACTGTACTTAAAGTACACTGCAGTTAAAGGACCATCAGCCCACACAGATGAGAAAGAACCCACACAAAAACTCTGCAATTCAAAAAGCCACAGTGTTTTCTTTCCCCCAAATGACTGCACTAACTCCACAGAAAGGCTTCTTAACCAGGCTGAAATGGCTGAAATGACAAAAACATATTTCAGAATATGGATAAGAATGAAGATCATCAAGATTCAGGAGAAAGTTGAAACCCCATCCAAGGAATCTAAAGATTACAATAATATGATACAGGAACTAAAAGATAAAATGGTTGGTATAAGAAAGAACCAAACTGACCTGATAGAGCTGAAAAACACACAACAAGAATCAAGAATTTCATAATGTAATTGCTGGTATTAACAGAATAGACCAAGCTGAGGAAAGAATCTCTGCACTTGAAGACTGGTTCTCCAAACTAACACAGTCAGATAAAAATAAAGAAAAAAGAATAAAAAAGAATGAACAAAACCTCCAAGAAATATGGGATTATGTAAAGAGAACAAATCTACATCTCATTTGAATCCTTGAAAGAGAGGGAGAGAAAGTAAGCAACTTGGGAAACATATTTAAGGATATCATCCATGAAAATTCTCCCAACCTAGAGGCCAACATTCAAATCAGGAAATGCAGAGAATCCCAGCAAGATACTACAAAAGAAAACCATCAGGCACAAAATCATCAGATTCTCCAAGGTTGAAATGTATTGGGGGAACCAGCCCCCAATATTTCAACTTAAGTTCTTTTCTATTTTCCCTAAGTGTCAGCCAGTCTGAGAAATAAAGGGACAGAGTACAAAAGAGAGAAATTTTAAAGCTGGGTGTCCAGGGAAGACATCACATGTCAGCAGGTTCCATGATGCCCCTTGAGCCACAAAACCAGCAAGTTTTTATTATGGATTTCAAAAGGTGAGGGGTGTACGAATAGGTTGTGGGTCACAGAGATCACATGCTTCAAGGGCAATAAAATATCACAAGGCAGATGGAGGCAGAGTGAGATCATAGGACCAGGGTGAAATTAGAATTGCTGAGGAAGTTTCATGTCCCACTGGGCACACATTGTCATTGATAACATCTTATCAGGAGACAGGGTTTCAGAGCAGACAACCGGTCTGACTAAAATTCACCAGGCTGGATTTCCTAATCCTAGCAAGCCTAGGAGTGCTGCAGGAGACCTGGGCACATTTCATCCCTGTCTACAACTGCATAAGGCAGACATTCCCAGAGCGGCCATTTTAGAGGCCTCCCCCAGGAATGCATTCTTTTCCCAGGGTTGTTAATTATTAATATTCCTTACTGGGGAAAGAATTCAGCAATATTTCTCTTAACCATTTTTGGCAATAAGAGAAATATGACTCTGTCCTGCCTGGCTCCCAGGCAGTCAGACCTAATGGTTATCTCCTTTGTTCTTTGAAAATCACTGATATCCTGTTCCTTTTCTAGGTGCCCAGATTTCATATTGTTCAAACACACAGGCTTTACAAACAATTTGTGCAGATAGTGCAATCATCACAGGGTCCTGAGGGACATACATCCTCAGCTTATGAAGATGATGGCATTAAGAGATTAAAGTAAAGACAGGCATAGGAAATTACAAGAGTATTGATTGGGGAAGTGATAAATGTCCATGAGATCTTCACAATTTATGTTCAGAGAGTGCAGTAAAGACAGGTGTAAGAAATTATAAAAGTATTAATTTGGGGAACTAATAAATGTCCATGAAATCTTCACAATTTATGTTCTTCTGCCATAGCTTCAGCAAGTCCCTCCGTTCGGGGTCCCTGACTTCCTGCAACAGAAATGAAAGAAAAAAAAAGTTAAAAGCCACTAGAGAAAAGGGGCAGGTTACCTACAAAGGAAACCCCCTCAGGCTAACATTGGAATTTTCAGCAGAAACTCTACAAAGCAGAAGACATTTAGGGCCTATATTCAGCATTCTTAAAGAAAAGAATTTTCCACCAAGAATTTTATATCTAGCCAAACTAAGTTTCAGAAGTGAATGAGAAATCTTTTTTAGATACAAAAATGCTAAGGGAATTTGTTACCAACGTATCTGCATTATAAGAGGTCCTGAAAATAATGCAAAAAATGGAAAGGAAAGATTATTAGCAGCCACTACAAAAACACACATAAGTACATAGACTATTGACACTATAAGGCAACCAAATGAACAAGTCTGCATAATAACCAGCTAACAATAGGATGACAGGAACAAGTCTGAACATATCAATGTTAACCTTGAGCATAAATAGGCTAAATGCCCCAATTAAAAGGCATAGAATGGCAAGCTAAATAAATATGCAAGAACCAAAGTTATGCTATATTTGAGAGACCCATCTCACATGCAATGACACCCATAGGTTCAAAGTAAAGGGAAGGAGAAAAATCGACCAAGCAAATAGAAAACAGAAAACAGCAGGGGTTGTATTCTAATTTAAGACAAGACAGACTTCAAATCAAAACAAAGAAAGACAAAGAAGGGCATTAACTAATGGTAAAGAGTTCAATTCAATAAGAAGACTTAACTGTCCTAAATATATTTGCACCCAATACAGGAGCGCCAAGATTTATAAAGCAAGTTCTTAGAGAACTACAAAGAGACTTCAATTTTCACACAATAATAGTGGAAGACTTCAAAACCCCACTGACAGTATTAGACAGATCATTGAGGAACAAAAATAACAAAGATATTCAGGACCTGAACTCTACACTTGACCAAATGGACCTATTAGACATCTACAGAACTCTCCACCCAAAATAATGAAATATACATACTCATCTGTACATGGAACATGATCTAAAAGTGACCACAAAATCACACATAAAACAATTCTCAGCAAAATCATAAAAAGAGGAAATCATACCAACCACACTCTTGTACCACAGCACACTCAAAATAGAAATCAATACTAAGTAACTTGCTCAAAACCATAGAACGACATGTAAATTAAACAACCTGCTCTTGAATAACCTTTGGGTAAACAATGAAATTGAAGCAGAAATCAAGAAATTCTTTGAAACTAATGAGAGCAAATATAAAACATACCAGAATCTTTGGGACATAGCTAAAACTATGTTAAAAGGAAAGTTTATAGTGCTAAATGCCCACATCAGAAAGTCAGAAAGATCTCAAATTAACAAACAAACATCACACCAAGAGGAACTAGCGAAACAAGAGGAAACCGACCCGAAAGCCAATGGAAGACAAGAAATAACCACAATCGGAGCTGAACTGAAGGAAATTGAGACATGAAATCTGTACAAAACATTAACAGATCCAAGAGTTGGTTTTTGAAAAGAATAAGATAGATGACTAGCTGGACTAATAATGACATGGAGAAGATCCAAATAAACAGAAATGGCAGTACCACTGACCCCACAGAAATATAAAAAACCCTCAGAGACTGCTATAAACATCACTATGTGGCTGAGCATGGTGGCTCACACCTGTAATCCCAGCAATTTGGGAGGTCAAGGTGGGTGGATCACCTGAGGTCAGGAGTTCGAGACCAGCCTGGCCAATGTGGTGAAACCCCATCTCTACAAAAAATACAAAAAAAAATTAGCACGGCTGAGGCAGGAGAATTACTTGAACCCAGGAGGCAGAGGTTGCAGTGAGCCGAGGTTATTGCACCATGGCACTCCAGCCTGGGAGACAAGAGCTTAACTCAGTTTCAAAAAAAAAAAAAAAATCACTATGCACACAAGCTAGGAAACCTGGAAGAAATGGATAAATTTCTGGAAACACACAAGCTGCCAAGATTGAACCAGGAAGAAATTAAATCCCTGATCAGACCCAGAATGAGATCTGAAATTGAATCAGTAATGAAAGTCTACCAACCAGAAAAAACCCAGACCAGATGGATTCACAGCTGAATACTACAGATATACCAAGAAAAGCCAGTACCATTCCTATTGAAACTATTTTTTAAAATTTAGGAGAAGGGGCTCCACCTTAACTCATTCTGTGACACCAGTATCATCCTGATAGAAACCTGGTAGAGACACAACAAAAAAAGAAAACTTAAGGCCAATATCTATGATTAACATGAATTTAAAAATCTTCAACAAAACATTAATAAACCAAATTCAGCAGCACATCAAAAAGCTAATCCATGATAAAGTAGGCTTATCCCTGGGATGCAAGTTTGGTTCAACATAAGCAAATCAATAAATGTGGTTCATCACACAAACAGAACTAAAAACAAAAACCATGATTATCCCCATAGATTCAAAAAAGGCTTTCAATAAAATTTAGCATCCCTTTATGTTAAAAACCCTCAACAAACTAGGCATTGAAGAAACGTATTTCAAAATAATAACAGCCATCCATGACTAATCCACAGCCAACATCATACTGAATGCACAAAAGCTGGAAGCACTCTCCTTGAAAACCAGAACAGGAAAAGCATGCTCTCTCTCACCACTCCTATTCAACATAGTATTGGAAACCCTGGCCAGAGCAATCAGGAAAGAGAAAAAAATAAAAGGCATTCAAATAGGAAGAGAGGAAGTCAAACTATCCCTGTTTGCAGACAATATGATTTTATACCTAGACAACCTCAGTCTCTTCCCAAAAACTCCTAGATCTGATAAACAACTTCACCAAAGTCTTAGGATACAAAATTAATGTAGAAAAATCAGCATTCCTATATATCGACAACATCCAAGCTGAGAACCAAATTAATAACCCAATCAAATTCACAATAGCCACAAAAAGAAAAAAAAATACCTAAGAATATAGCTAACCAGGGAGGTGAAAGAGCTCTACAACAAGAATAATGAGACATTGCTCAAAAAATCAGAGATGATACAAACAAATAAAAAACATTCCATGCTCATGGACAGGAAGAATAAATGCTGTTAAAGTGGCCATACTGCCTAAAGCAATTTAGAGATTCAATGTTATTCCTATCAAACTACCAACGACATTCTTCACAAAACTAGAAAAAAATCTATTTTAAAATATATATGGAATCATAAAGCAGTTCAAATAGCCAAGGCAATCCTAACTAAGCAAAAAGAATAAATCTGGAGGCATCATGTTACCCAACTTCAAACCACACTACAGGCTACAGTAACCAAAACAGCATGATATGGGTACAAAAACAGACCCACAGACCAATGTAACAAAATAGAGCACCCAAAAATAATGCCACACACCTAAAACTGTCTGATCAAAGTCAACAAAAACAAGCAATAGAGAAATAATTACCTATTCAATAAATGGTGTTGGAATAATTGGCTAGCCATATGCAGAAGATTGAAACTGGATCTCTTCTTTACGCCATCTACAAAAATCAACTCAAGATGGATTAAATACTTAAATATACAATCTGAAACTACAAAAAGTCTGGAAGATAACCTAAGAAATACCATTATGGAGATAGGAATGGGCAAAGATGCCCATGAAGATGCCAAAAGCCATTTCAACATAGCAAAAATTGACAAATTGTACCTAATTTAATGGAGCTTCTGCAAAGCAAAAGAAACTATCAATAGAGTAAACAGGCAGCCTACAGAAGTGGAGAATGTATTTCCAGGTATGCATCTGACAAAGCTCTAATATCCACAATCCATACAGAACTGAAACAAATGTACAAGAAAAAAACAACCTTATTAAAAATTGGACAAAGGACATGAACATACCCTTTTCAAAAGAAGACATACACATAGCCAACAAGCATATGAAAAAATGCTTAACATCACTTATCATTAGAGAATTGCAAATCAAAACCACAATGAGATACCATTTCTACCATTTCACACCAGTTATAATGGGTATTACTAAAAAGTCAAAAAAACAACAGATGCTGGTGAAGTTGCAGAGAAAAGGGAATGCTTACACACTACTGGTGGGAATGTAAATTAATTCAGCCATTGTGGAAAGCAGCATGGTGATTTTTCTTAGAATTCAAAGCATAGTTACCACTTGACTCAGCAACCTCATTATTGGGTATATACCCAAAGGAAAATAGATTATACCAAAAAGACACACACACTCGTATGTTCATTGCAGCACTATTCACAATAGCAAAGACATGGAATCAACCTAAATGCCCAGTAGTGGTAGACTAGATAAAGAAAAAGTGGTACATATACATCATGGAATACTATGCAGTCATAAAAAATGAGATCATGTCATTTGCAGGAACATGGATTGGGCTGGAGGGCATTATCTTTTTTTTTTTTCTTTTTCTGAGATGGAGCCTTGCTCTGTCACAGGCTGGAGTGCAGTGGCACAATCTCAGCTCACTGCAAGCTCCACATCCCAGGTTCACGCCATTCTCCTACCTCAGCCTCCTGAGTAGCTGGGACTACAGGCGCCCGCCACCACACCCAGCTAATATTTTACATTTTTTTTTAGTAGAGATGGGGTTTCACCATGTTAGCCAGGGTGGTCTCGATCTCCTGACCTTGGGATCCGCCTGCCTTGGCCTCCCAAAGTGCTGGAGGGCAGTTATCTTAAGTCAACTAACACAGAAACAGACAACCACATACCACATGTTCTCAGAAGTTGGAGCTCAACTTTGAAGCTGAACACATGGACACAAAGAAGGAAACAACAGATACCAGGGCCTACTTGAGGGAGGGAGTAGAAAGAGGATCAAAAAACTACCTATCAGATACTATACTTGTTACCTGGATGGCGGAAAAAATCTGGAAAAAACACCAATCCCTCTTGAGATGTAATTTGCCTTCATAACAAACCTGCACTTGTACCCATTAACCTAAAATAAAGGTTAAAAAAGTGGGAAAACCGGCCAGGCGCGGTAGCTCACACCTGTAATCCCAGCACTTTGGGAGGCTGAGGCGGGTGGATCACGAGGTCGGGAGATCAAGACCATCCTGGCTAACACGGTGAAACCCCGTCTGTACTAAAAAATACAAAAAATTAGCCAGGCATGGAGGTGGGCCCCTGTAGTCCCTCAGGAGGCTGAGGCAGGAGAATGGCGTGAATCCGGGAGGTGGAGCTTTCAGTGAGCCGAGGCTGTGCCACTGCACTCCAGCCTGGGCGACAGAGTGAGACTCCCTCTCAAAAAATAAAAAAAAAATAAAAATAATGGGAAAACGTTAGAAAAATATACGCTGTCCTCCATTATAAAACCTAATTCATAGGTTTTATAAATTATCGTGTCATGACAATGAAGTATTACAGAAAATTTTCCCCGTTTCTTCTTAGGAGTTTTTAAATAACTAAAAGAAAAACAATGTTACTAACCATCACAGTTTAAAATTATGGTACAATATATAAGATAAAGCAGGCAAAGCTAACTTTTTTAAAAAATACCCTTAAATGGTTTATTGGTTCTTGAAATTTAGCCTACACTCATTTAACATATGTTTTTTCTTTGCTGAGTATCTAATACTTTTTGAATATTAAAATATTACATAACATTTATGAAGCAATAATTTACTCATTGGATTTGCCTCAATTTTAACCACATATTAGTAAAGCTGACAATAAAACAAGTGTTGCTTTTTACCTGATTTTTAAAACTTTGCCCTGGTAATTTCATTACAAGAAGATCAGATTAACATAACGGAGGCAATAACTACTCTGGTCTGGGATACATTTGATTGTTTCAGTGGTAGGGAGTGTTAAAACGTTATAGAACTGCACTTCTACATTTGTAGAGATTTTTCTGTCTCTCAATCTCAGGGATAAATTATTTTTCAAGTTTTTGAAGTTCTTACGACTCATCAATAGCAACAGTGATTGTCCCCTAGGTAAAATATAAATTTTTTAAAGTACTTACTACATGTAAAATAAGTAATTTAGATAATTTTATTTTTAACTTTTGTTACTTTTTCTATTGACTCAGCTATGAAAAATCAAAATTCACAGTAACTACTGAGGAATAATATATTCTTGCTTTAAGGACAATTCTTATTTTGTAAGTCAGTCTCACATGATTATTGTTTTTGTTTTGTTTAAATTCTTTTCCTGCATTTGTTATTGTATTATAATAATTTGCCTTAACAATGAGATCATACTCATGTCTACATATTTTCACAGGTAGAAAATCTGTGTAAAATGTCTGTGTTCTTTTTATCATGATGACTTATTTTTTTTACAATCATTAATATTTAGCCTGTAATTGATCACAACTAAACTATACATAAGAATATATTTATTGTGGAGCATTCCCCTTCAAAAATAATTATCACGTGTTTCAATTTCTTGGTGGTGTAGCCCATTAAAGCATGTGATTCTTAATTCTTTATTGTATTCAACAATAGAGCATTTATGCTAGATAAGGTTTCTTTATGTCACAGACCATCTTGTGAGATTGTTAGTTCACCCCATAGGACAATGTCATGCAAAAAAATGTTAAAACTACATAAATAGTTATTAGTGAGAAAGATCAGCTATAGTATTTTAAAGGGTTGAAGTGATATCTTTGCTTATAGGAAAACATTACAAATAATTTTGGATTTACAAATAAATTACTATGGTGCCACTTTCTCTGTACTAATCACAATACATAAACCGTTTTCATCATTGAATCCTCATCATTGGTAGGCTTAACATTAAACACAATTAAAGACAAACATCTCACTAAGTATGGGTTAACATTGCTTGGTTTGTTTGGACTTCAATAATAACCTCTCTGTGCCAAACTGAAAAAAAATGCTAAGTTATTTCTTATCTAACCTTAGTTATTAACATTGCTGGGACTCACCAAAAAAACTCTAGGATGAAAGTGCACTAAGATGTTGGAATAGAATATAACTTGGAAACATGCTCTTTTAGGTGTGGAGCTGAGCAATTGTCATGATTAACCAAATGCAAAAGCAGAACATCTGCAAAATCAGAGGCTTGAACTTTATAAATCCATGGGAGTCTGCTTTCCTTATTGTAGATTCCAGACCAGTCTTTAGAATTAAGATTGTGTGGTTTGGGATTCTGTTCATGAATGTCCTAGCATCATTTTCCAGTGAGTATAGTATGATATGGTCATTTATGAATTTAGTCAATTAAATCATATGTATTTTCCAATATTGACCAAAGGAATAACTTGTACTTGACATCTCTTCTTCTAAGTCTCCATTTGTCTCATTGATCTCCATCTATATAGTAAAAACAACACAGTACAATTGCAGTTGAGTTTACTGTTATCAACAGCACTCTCATTATGGTTTGTGCAGATCAAATAAGTTGTATTTACTAAGATTTAATTTATGTCTCTTCTCCAAATCTGCCACTCTCTGGTCTTGTCCTCACCCAATTTTATTGAAGAAGCATTCCCCAGGCGTTACAGTGATGTCATTGAAAAGAACACAGCCACCAGCAGTACCCAGTATGTGTAATGCAGGCCATCGCCTCCTGGGATTGCCCTGAGTCCCCACCTGCTCCTTCTCCTTTCTAATGTCATTGGTCATTATCAGAACTCCAGGTGATCCACATGATCCCATGTGATCATGGGCCACTTTTGCAACATGAAAGCAACAAATAAGAGCACGCAGACATGGTTTTTATTGCAATGCAGGTTAAAAGAACAGATTAAATTCATAGTTTCAGATAAAAATGAGTAAAAGGAAGAGAAAAGGCATAAGTGAAACACCTATCCCCACAAAAAAAGAGCATAAATTTTATATACCTGATAAAATGGGAAATAAAAACCTCATTCTGTGTTTGCAATGAAAATAACTTGGCTGAAAAAGTACAGTGTGATCATTTGCAGCCTAATTTCAAGTTCATTCTACTCTGTTTTCATTTCAACCAGATTTCATAGTAAAATAATATAAAATTTCTCAGAATTGTTAAGTTTAAACTAATAAATGGTCAAAAAAGAACCATTATGAAAAGAAGCTGGACATCATTAAAATTGAATCTTTTAACATTTCATATTCATTCTGCTTTAAAAAGCAGTTTTCTTTTTTCTTTTTTGTATATTTTTAATTGTTGAAATATGTTTTCTGAGAGTATTCAAGAGCAAACAGAATCAAGAAAAAAGGTTAGAGGTAACATAAACTTTAGAATTTAAGTACACTTACACAAGTTAAGCATTAGGAAAGTCAAGAGTTGGTTGAGGTCCAGTAATTTCTAGCATAGACATTTAAGTCTGTCAAGAAAAGAAAATTTGTGAAGAGTGGTTTTAAAGGAAACAAATACGATTGAAGATCTTTAATAATCTAGAAAATGAGCCCAACTCTACCAGTGCTTAACTGTGAGAAAACAGAGCTTACATGCATTACTTTTCATTCAATGAACTCACTATCACAACTTTCCATTCCTAGTATGAAAAAGATAAATTAGTCAAGTGTTAAGATAAAATTTTAATGTACTTTATTTTTTATATCTAAATAAAGGAGACCTGCCATAGTCATAAACATTCATTCATACACTTCCAAGTTTGTCTGAATTCTGCATTATTTAATATAAAAGAACTGAACTAAAGTATTAAAACAAACACTAAAATAGACACTGTATTACTGACATTCAGGTTTCATACTTTTTTTTTTTTTGCATGTCAAGTCAAATTTCTGTCAAATTTTGGTCAAATTTTCTAATGGTACCAGTCTTCCCTGGGAAAGAAAATCCCCTCTTCCAGAAATCACTGTCCTTCATTGGCTCATGTCCAGTGTCTTTAAAACCATTGTTTCATATTTCTTTGCTAGTTTTATGGTTGTTTCAGGTAGAAGGAGTGAATATGGTTTCTATCACACCACTTGGCCAAAAGTAAAAGTCTATGCAGAAAGCTTTGTGTTTTACAAAGTGAAATAACAGAGTAACAATAGGCTGAATGTAAAAACAGTGATTTAGTAAAATATCTTGGTGCACAGCAAGTTCTGAGAACTTTTAACCTTCTAACAATAAAAAACAAAGCCAAACCCATTGTTGAAGGAAATTGATTGGCAATTGCTCACCTATTTCGGGTGATAGATATATCCATGGCCTCTGAACTGAAAGACAGGTGCCTCCGACAGCATACATGATAGATAGACATTCAGTGAATTCCTGCTGGAGAGAAAGAAGTAGACTGAGGTGTTAAAAAACTGCTTTATGCCAATTTCTCCATTTTGCTGAGAAAAGAAAAAGTTTAGATATATGGGTTACATTTGGAATGTCATTTTCATTTATTTCATTAAACATATTTTTAGATATAGTTTTGAATTTAATATAAAATTCATTATAAAACATACTTTAATATGCAAAATGCAAGGTAAAGACTAAGCAATTTCCTAAATTCTCAGAAACAAAAAACTGTCAATGTTTTATTTCCTTCTAACCTTTCTCAATGCATAGTTTTTTTTATTTTTAGTAATTGGGCTTACAAATTATACTTAAATTTGTATGCTGTTTTTTCCCTAGTTATCCATATAGGAATACTACATGCTACTATAAATACTTTCAACTTCTATTGCTAATAGCCACTTTATTGTACTAAGTATATTCTCTTTTAGCATTTATTTTCTTAGAAATTTAAATATCTTTGCATATGTTTCTTTTTAAAGTTCTCGTCTATTTAAATATTTTTTTCTGCTTGATTAATAGGAGTAAAATTGAAGTGGTGTGTTACTTCAGTAATACACTGCTATAAAGAACTACCTGAAACTGGGTAATTTATAAGAAAAGAGGATTAATTAGCTCACAGTTCTGCAGGCTATGCAGAAAGCATGGCTGGGGAGGCTTCAGGAAACTTACAATCATGGTGGAAGATGAAGGAAGCAGGCACATCTTACATGGCCAGACAAGGAGGGAGAGAGTGAAGGTGGAGGTGCTGTACACTTTTAAACAAGCAGATCTTATGAAAACTCATTCACTATTATGAGAACAGCAAAGGAGAAGTCTACCCCCATGATCCAGTCACCTCCCACCAGGGCCCTCCCCCAAGATTACAATTCAACATGAGATTTGGATGGAGACACAAATCCAAACCATATTATTCCACCTCTGGCCCCTCCAAAATCTCATGTCCTTCTCACACTTCAAAACACAATCATGCCTTCCCAAAAGTCCCTCAAATTCTTAACTTATTCTGATATTAACTCAAAAGTCCCAAGCCAAAGTCTCATCTGAGACAAGGTAAGTCCCTTCCACCTATGAATCTGTAAAATAAAAAACAAGTTAGTTACTTCCAAGATACAATGGAGGTATAGGCATTTAGTAAATACTCCTATTCCAAATGGGAGAAATCAGCCAAAACAAAGGGGCTACAGGTCTCATTCAAGTCCAAAACCCAGCAGGGCTGTCACTAAATCTTAAAGCTCCAAAATAATCTCCTTTGACTCTAGGTCTCATATCTAGGCAACATTGATGCAAGGGGTGTGCTCCAAAGGCCTTGGGCATCTCTGCCCCTGTGGCTCTGCAGGGCATAGCCCCTACTACTGTTTTCACAGGCTGGTGTCGAGTACTTGCAGCTTTTCCAGGTGCATGGTGTAAGCTGTTGATAGATCTACCATTATGGGGTCAGGAGGACGATGGCCCTCTTCTCATAATTCTACTAGGCAGTGCCCCAGTGGGGACTCTGTGTGGGGGCTCCAACCCCACATTTCCCCTCCACTTGCACTAGTAGAGGTTCTCCACAAGGGCTCCACCCCTACAACAGACTTCTGCCTGGACATCCTGACATTCCCATACATCCTCTGACATCTAGGCAGAGGCTCCTAAACCTCCACTCTTGCCTTCTGTGCACTCATAGGCCCAACACCACATGGAAGCCACTAAGACTTATGTCTTGTACCATCTGGAGCAGCAGCCTGTATCACATCTGGGGCCCTTTTAGCTATGGCTGGAGCTGGAGAGGCTGGGACACAGGGAACAGTATCTTGAGGTTGGACAAGGCAGCAGAGCCCTCAATGTGGCCCATAAAACCATTCTTCCCACATAGGCCTTCAGACCTGTGATAGGAGGGGCTGCCACAAAGGTCTCTGACATGCCCTGAAGGTATTTTCCACATTGGCCTGGCACTAACATTTGGCTTCTCTTTCCTTATGCAAATTTCTGCAGCAGGCTTGAGATTTTTCCCCAGGAAATGGGTTTTTCTTTCCTATCACACAGTCAGGCTGCAAATTTTCTAAACTTTTATGCTCTGTTTCCCTTTTAAATATAAGCTCCAGTTTCAGATCATCTCTTTGCTCATGCATATGACCATAAACTATTAGAAGCAGCCAGGTAACATCTTGAATACTTTGCTGCTTAGAAATTTCTTCCATCGGAGATCCTAAATCATTACGCTTATGTTCAAAGTTTCACAGATTTCTAGGGCAAGGGCACAATGCTGCCAGTCTCTGCTAAAGCATAGCAAGAGTGACATTTACTCTAGTTCCCAATAAGTTCCTCATGTTCATCTGAGACCACCTCAGCCTGGACTTCATTATCCATATCAGTGTCAGCATTTTGATCACAACAATTTAACAAGTCTCCAGGAAGTTTCAAATTCTTTCTCATCTTCCTGTCTTCTTCTGAGTCCTCCAAACTGTTCCAACCTCTGCCCATTACCCAGTTCCAAAGTTGCTTCCACATTTTTAGGTAGCTTTATAGCAATGCCCCACTTCCCAGTACCAATTTTCTGTATTAGTCCATTCTTTTACTGGTATAAATAACTACCTGAAACTGGGTAATTTATAAGAAAGAAGTTTAATTGGCTCATAGTTCTGCAGGCTGTACAGAAAGCATGGCTGGGGAAACCTCAAGAAACTTATGATCATGGTAGAAGGTGAAGGTGAAGCAGGTATGTCTTACACGGCTGGAGAAAAAGGAAGAGAGTGAAGGGAGAGGTGCTACACACTTTTAAACAACCACATCCCATAAGAACTCACTCACTGTCATGAGAACAGCAAAGGGAAGTCCACCCCCCGTGATCCAATCACCTCCCACCAGGCTCCTTCCCCAACATTGGGAATTACAATTCAATGTAAGATTTGGGCAAATTCAAACCACATCAAGTAGGAAAAAATATAAGTCCTTTGAGGGCTTTTGGCATATCTCGTCAAAATGGATTCTGGAGAGAAATCGATTATTTGGAATTTAAATATATTTTATTATAAGGTATGCTTTTTTCTGGTTACATTTTCATTTGATAAGTAATTTTGATCAACCATATTTTACTTCTTTTTTAAAATGATTACTTTAAAAATGATTCAGATCATAATGTAGTTAATGCTCAAAATTTCCAAATCTTCTTTTCCTAATGAAAAACTTCATTTTATTCTTACATATACATATTCATATCACCTTCTCAAATGTTTGTTTATAAGATTTTTATAACAAAAATTATAAATAATTTAAAAACTCAGTGAAATATTTTATGTAAGTAATATCATTTTGCCTCTAGGACATAGCAATAATTTCACCTGCCACCCTTAGAACTGCCATTCTTCATCACTTCTGTTAGTCTGTTAACTCTTCTGTTTTAATTACACGTTTATTGAGAGCATTACTTGATGTTTGATTACTACATAGAAACAAATAATAGTTAAACAAAAGCCATATCATAGATATTTCATAAAAATTAATCACTTAAATGAATAAAACTATGGGGTTTAAAACATCAACCAAATTTTTAAATTAAACACAGTGGCTGACACATATTCTGTATTTTTTATATTATTTGACACGAACAAAGATTCTCTGCTTGATGAAACTTTAGTCAAGCTCCTCAGCCTACTCCTAACCCCAACTGTGCATTTCCTTATGAAATCCAGTTTTAGCAAGAACCCTGCTAAATTAGTTTAACAAAAACCCCACACCCTCAGTACCTAGTTACCCTCAATGTCTGATCGGGTTCCTCATTCTTCACCATCTCCCAGGTGATGGTCATCTGACCACCCTGGTTGTGATATGGTTTGGCTCTGTGGCCCCCACCCACATTTCACCTTGAATTGTAATAATCCCCACGTGTCATGGGAGGGACCCAGTGGGAGGTAATTGAATCATGGGGGCGGGCTTTTCCCATTATGTTCTCATGACAGTGAATAAGTTTCATGAGATCTGATGGTTTTATAATGGCAGTCCTCTTGCACATGCTATCTCTTGCCTGCCACCATGTAAGATGAGACTTTGCTACTCATTCACCTTCAGCCATGATTCTGACACCTCCCCAGCCATGTGGAACTGTGAGTCAATTAAATCTCTTCCCTTTATAAATTATCCAGTCTCAGGTATGTTTTTATTAGCAGATTGAGAACAGACTAATACACCCTCGATGTCTGATCTTGTTTCTCATTCATAACCATCTCCCAGGTGATGGTTGTCCGATCACCCTGGTTGTGTTCAGCAAGAAGCTTGCTAAATCAGTTTAGCCAGAATCCCCTGTACTCCTGATGCTTCCTCTTAGTAATTTTCTTTTCAATGACTTCCATCCTGCTCCCTGGCTATAAATTCCCACTTGATCATGCTGTATTTGAAGTCGAGCCCAAGTGAGTTCCACTGCTGCAAAATCCCATTGCAGTGGTTTCTATATGTTGTGATGGTCTTGAATAAAATCTTCCTTACTCTGCTTTAACAATTGTGTCATTGAATTTTTTAACAATATTCCATGTTAATATTTTAATATGATGATGATTTTGAGAATTTAGATTAATTTCCAAACTTTATAGGCTTTGAAAAATGATATGACAAATTCTCATTATATTTAAAAAGTTAAATAACCAAATATAGTTCAGAATTTAAAGATTCAAGTTCTTCTATGTATGAAGCAGAGCTCCTTTAGTCATCAAAAAATTAATCACTCTCTTAATTTATGAATGAATGTTGTTTATCTCTCTGAGAAATAATTATAACACAAAGTAGAATTCAAAAGTTAAACATACAAAAAATCAAGTGAAAAATTAGGCATGGGAAAACAGTTTGTAGACTATACAACCTTAAAATCAAAAGCTTATGTTTATCCTTTGAGTGTAGTTTTTCTTTAGTAGAAAAAAGAAAAATGTTTTAAACTTATGTAATAAGTACCTCTGAAATTGTGTCTCCTAACAACTCAGAATCAAGAATTTAAGAGTACTGCTGTAAACATGGAAAAACTGAGCTCTCTTGCCTTGAATTGGGTCACTGAAATTACAAGTGTCATCAAGTGGTGAGATGGTTGAGGCAATTTCCATTCCACAACTCACAGAATGCTTTACTTTTTCAGCTTGATTCGTGATCTGATGTGAAAGCAAAATAAATAAAGATTGTACATTTTCTATTACCTTGTATGTTTGAACATCTTTAAGGCATAGTTGGAAAACATTTGCTTTGTACTAAAATGCATCTCCCTAAAATTCATATATTGAAGCCTTATGGTGTGATGGCATTTGGAGATGGGGACTTTGGGAGGTAATTAAGGTTAAATGAGGTCATTAGAGAGGGATGTTCATGATGTGATTAGTGCCCTTATAAGCAGAGACAGTAGACAGCGTGCTCTCTGTCTCTCTCTTTCTCTCTCTGTCTCTTTCTCTCTCTGTTTCTCTGCCATGTGAGGATGCAATGAGGAGGTGGCCACCTAAAAGCTAAAAGAGAGCCCTTTTCAGAACCTAACCATGTTGGCATCCTGATTGTGCACTTCTAGCTTCTGAAGTGTGAGGAAATAAATTTCTATTGTTTTAACCCACCAGTCTATGGTATTTTGCTATTGTAGCTGGAACTAAGACATTGAAACAAATGACTTGGCCCATATTAATTTCATCAGGTGGGTAGGTTGAATGAACAATATTGGCTAAGGCTTACTTCCAGGTCACCTCTGCTTTCTACCTTGAAACCTCTATGTACTTTTTCCCTCTCTGGCCTGCCTATGACATTCTTCAGTCAGTACTGAATTTCTTCTACTTCCCAACTTCCTCCACCTTAAAAAAAAAAAAAAAAAACTCTTGATAATTTCTGAATTTGTCAAGATTTCAGTCAATTACAGATTTGATTGCTCTCTTTCTGCTAGAAAGTCATCTGCCTAAATCGCACAGTAGGTGAAGTAGGTGACAGATGGGACAAAGGAGAGACTGATAAATGAATAACCCAAAGACAAATGAGAGAAGTAGTAGAAGAAAAAAGGGGAGGAGGAAGAGAATGAAAAGAAGGAGGTGGAGTAAAGGAAGAGAAGGAAACTGAAAGGAATATGAAATAATTTTAACTCTTTTAATCCCAAGAGCAAAAGAAGCCAAGAATTTGCTAAGTGCAGGTAAGGTTGAATGTCTGAGTCAAAGCTGCCTTGTGCATTCTCTATTCCCAGTTAACTCCTATGAAGAATGAATTCCTAAATCATATAAAGAAAATAATACATGCACAGGAAATAGTAATTAGAGAAAGGACCATACCTGATATCAGAACTCAAGCTTGGGGAAAAATCTGAGAAGGGGTTTTGGAGGTGTTTGTTCCTGCCAGCAAAATGGCATTACGAAGAGAAACAGTATGGCTAGCATATAGTAAGGGTAACATGAGTTTGGGTGCTTCAGAGAGCTTTTATGTTTTCTTTCATGGACTACATTCAGAGTCAGTGTCAAATAATAGGCAGTTACAGAATGTCCTTGTCTCAATTACTGTTCTCCAGCATCATTACTGAAAAGAAAGCCCTTGAAAGCAAAATTCACAGAGTAGGAAGAGTCAGATTCTCACTCTCCCTGCACCTTGGGTAGGATGCAGAGCAACCCAGTACACCTTCTGCTTATAGTGCCTTTCTTGCCTGAGTGTTGGACTCACCCTGGGCTGCGGAAGGGGCAAGAGAAAAAAGTAAACAATTCCTAACTAGGTAAATCCCTTTGTTCTGAATGCATCAAAGTTCTGTAGGATGGTGTTTTGATTTTTCAGTATTACATTGTTTTCTCATTCTACCAGCTTACTGATTCCCAGTGATTGCAGAATTTTTGCAAGGCCCAGTGTATAAAACATTTACTCCTGCTAGTCTCATGTGCCACTTCCTAAAGAAACGAGTCACAAATGTTTGTTGTATGCCATCTGTTCTATAGATAGGTAACACCACACATACATAATCTCTCAAAAAAAGCACATTACTATATTATTTTAGGTGTGGCTTAATTCTACCCAGAGATTTTGGAATTTATTTATTATTCCATTCCTTTCTCTGATTTTCTTATTACCCTGAAAGAACAGAGTGGCAAGCTACTTTGCTCTTCTAATTTGTTACTTCAAGGTTTTTCTTATCTGAAAGCTGAGGTTATCAGGAAACTTTACTCAGAAGCACTGAGCAACTTAGTAAACTACTGCTGAACTATAGCCACTGAGATTTAATTGCCGTGCTGTTAAGATTGAGGCATTTTCTTGTAGTGGTCATAGCAGTGTGCAGAGATTATTGAGAATACACTAATATCTGTCTAGATTATTCATAGTACTACCTTATCATCATTTAGAGATAAGAACATTCTATGTGCTCAAGAGTCATTTGGCCACCTGCATCCAGGCCTTTCTACCTTTTTTTTTTTTTAACGACGCCTTCTTTAACAATATTCCTGATATTTATTTGGGATTCAACCCAATCTTACTAATTCATGACCCTCTTTTAAGAAAAGGCCAACTGTTGCAAACCACAAAATTACCAGTTAATTCTACAGTTAACTATCTTTTGTTTTTTCGTCATCTCTCATTTCATTGTCAACTTTTACACATACACTGTTATTTAGCTAAGTAAACTTCAGAGCTTCATCTTCCAAACTTTCCTGAGAAGGGTGGGAAGGTAAGTGACATAATTCTATTTCCACACCTCAAGAGAAGCACATCAAATACTCTCTGCTTTCTGCCTGGACTGTGATGGCCATCATCTGTAGGTGAAGTCACAACATCTTTTAATCATCACACAGCCAGTTGTCACACTCCTTACCCTTTCATTAGTATTTTCACTGAAATTCATTTATTTCTCCCTTTGTGTGACACACCTGAATTTTTAACATCTTAAAACGAAACTGGATAAGAGCAATGAAATGCCAAAATAAAAATTAGGATGCAAAATATTTCATGAATTTCAATTTTTCCAAAAGGCCATTACTCAACCCCCATATATAGAGTGCTGATTTATTTAATCATAGGTTTGTGATACATTGCCATAGAAATAGTTGCTTAGAAACATGAGTGATATGATGAAACATTTTGAGGCCCTTTACTGAAGTACTGTTGAACTATAACCACTGAGATTTAATTACTGAGCTGTTAAGACATCTTCCCGTAGTGGCTGCAGCAAGATTAGGAAATTACTGAGAATACACTAATATCTACCTAGATCATTCATAGTACTACATTATCATCATTTAGAGGAAAGAGCATTCTATGTGCTCATCAAGAACCATTCAGCCACCTGGACCCAAGCCTTTCTACCTTTTTCTCTCTACTCTGTTTGTTGCTTTTTAATAATTTTTCATGTAACATTTATGTGAGTCCTAATCAGAGAAAAGAAGTCAGGCTGATGGGACTAGGAGAAAACAAAGAGATAAAGCAAACAAGTTATAAAAATGTTTTTCTTCATGGCTCAGGACATATAAACAAAAAGAGTAAGCAGATGAATTATAGTTCTGTTTTTCTTTACGGCCCAGGACTTATTGACCTCCTGAATAAATAATGTACATAACTCATTAAACACTATGGCTCCCAAATTACACTCTATAAAATTTCCAACAAGCCTTTGTTTCCTTGCAGTCAGCTTCTCTCATGCTGATCTGCCTGTTACCTTCTTGCAACATATTTTCACACTTTCTCTAATAAATCTACCTTTTATTTTTATTTTTTTATTATTATACTTTAAGTTTTAGGGTACATGTGCACAATGTGCAGGTTTATTACGTATGTATCCATGTGCCATGTTGGTGTGCTGCACCCATTAACTCATCATTTAGCATTAGGTATACCTCCTAATGCTGTCCTTTGCCCCTCCGCCACCCCACAACAGTCCCTGGAGTCTCATGTTCCCCTTCCTGTGTCCATGTGTTCTCATTATTCAATTCCCACCTGTGAGGGAGAACATGTGGTGTTTGGTTTTTTGTCCTTGCTACAGTTTGCTGAGAATGGGGTTTCCAGTCTCATCCATGTCCCTACAAAGGACATGAACTCATCATTTTTTATGGCTGCATAGTATTCCATGGTGTATATGTGCCACATTTTCTTAATCCAGTCTATCATTGTTGGACATTTGGGTTGGTTCCAAGTCTTTGCTATTGGGAATAGTGCCGAAATAAACATACATGTGCCTGTGTCTTTATAGCAGCATGATTTATAGTCCTTTGGGTATATATCCAGTAATGGGATGGCTGGGTCAAATGGTATTTCTAGTTCTAGATTCCTGAGGAATCGCCACACGGACTTCCACAATGGTTGAACTAGTTTACAGTCCCACCAACAGTGTGAAAGTGTTCATATTTCTCCACATCCTCTCCAGCACCTGTTGTTTCCTGACTTTTTAATGATGGCCATTCTAACTGGTGTGAGATGGTATCTCATTGTGGTTTTGATTTGCATTTCTCTGAATGGCCAGTGATGACGAGCATTTTTTCATGTGTTTTTTGGCTGCATAAATGTTTTCTTTTGAGAAGTGTCTGTTCACGTCCTTCGCCCACTTTTTGATGGGGTTGTTTGTTTTTTTCTTGTTAATTTGTTTGACTTCATTGTAGATTCTGGATATTAGCCCTTTGTCAGATGAGTAGGTTGCGAAAATTGTCTCCCATTTCGTAGGTTGCCTGTTCACTCTGATGGTAGTTTCTTTTGCTGTGCAGAAGCTCTTTAGTTTAGTTAGATCCCATTTGTCAATTTTGGCTTTTGTTGCCATTGCTTTTGGTGTTTTAGACATGAAGTCCTTGCCCATGCCTATGCCCTGAATGGTATTGCCTAGGTTTTCTTCTAGGGTTTTTATGGTTTTAGGTCTAACATGTAAGTCTTTAATCCATCTTGAATTAATTTTTGTATAAGGTGTAAGGAAGGGATCCAGTTTCAGCTTTCTACATATGGCTAGCCAGTTTTCCCAGCACCATTTATTAAATAGGGAATCCTTTTCCCATTGCTTGTTTTTGTCAGGTTTGTCAAAGATCAGATAGTTGTAGATATGCGGCATTATTTCTAAGGGCTCTGTTCTGTTCCATTTATCTATATCTCTGTTTTGATACCAGTACCATGCTGTTTTGGTTACTGTAGCCTTGTAGTATAGTTTGAAGTCAGGTAGTGTGATGCCTCCAGCTTTGTTCTTTTGGCTTAGGATTGACTTGGCCGTGAGGGCTCTTTTTTGGTTCCATATGAACTTTAAAGTAGTTTTTTCCAATTCTGTGAAGAAAGTCATTGGTAGCTTGATGGGGATGGCATTGAATCTATAAATTACCTTGGGCAGTATGGCCATTTTCATGATATTGATTCTTCCAACCCATGAGCATGGAATGTTCTTCCATTTGTTTGTATCCTCTTTTATTTCATTGAGCAGTGGTTTGTAGGTCTCCCTGAAGAGGTCCTTCACATCCCTTGTAAGTTGGATTCCTAGGTATTTTATTCTCTTTGAAGCAATTGTGAGTGGGAGTTCACTCATGATTTGGCTCTCCGTTTGCCTGTGATTGGTGTACAAGAATGCTTGTGATTTTTGTACATTGATTTTGTAACCTGAGACTTTGCTGAAGTTGCTTATCAGCTTAAAGAGATTTTGGGCTGAGATGATGGGGTTTTCTAGATATACAATCTTGTCATCTGCAAACAGGGACAATTTGACTTCCTCTTTTCCTAATTGAATACCCTTTATTTCCTTCTCCTGCCTGCTTGCCCTGGCCAGAACTTCCAGCCCTATGTTGAATAGGAGTGGTGAGAGGGGGCATCCCTGTCTTGTGCCCATTTTCAAAGGGAATGCTTCCAGTTTTGGCCCATTCAGTATGGTATTGGCTGTGGGGTTGTCATAGATAGCTCTTATTATTTTGAGATACGTCCCATCAATACCTAATTTATTGAGAGTTTTTAGCATGAAGCGTTGTTGAATTTTGTCAAAGGCCTTTTCTGCATCTATTGAGATAATCATGTGGTTTTTGTCTTTGGTTCTGTTTACATGCTGGATTACATTTATTGATTTGCATATGTTGAACCAGCCTTGCATTCCAGGGATGAAGCCCACTTGATCATGGTGGACAAGCTTTTTGATGTGCTGCTGGATTCGGTTTGCCAGGATTTTATTGAGGATTTTTACATCAATGTTCATCAAGGATATTGGTCTGAAATTCTCTTTTTTTATTGTGTCTCTGCCAGGCTTTGGTATCAGGATGATGCTGGCTTCATAAAATGTGTTAGGGAGGATTCCCTCTTTTTCTATTGATTGGAATAGTTTCAGAAGGAATGGTACCAGTTCCTCCTTGTACCTCTGGTACAATTCGGCTGTGAATCCATCAGGTCCTGGACTCTTTTTGGTTGGTAAGCTATTGATTATTGCCACAATTTCAGAACCTGTTATTGGTCTATTCAGAGATTCAACTTCTTCCTGGTTTAGTCTTGGGAGGGTGTATGTGTTGAGGAATTTATCCATTTCTTCTAGATTTTCTAGTTTATTTGCATAGAGGTGTTTGTAGTATTCTCTGATGGTAGATTTTATTTCCGGGGGATTGGTGGTGATATGCCCTTTATCATTTTTTATTGTGTCTATTGGATTCTTCTCTCTTTTCTTCTTTATTAGTCTTGCTAGCAGTCTATCAATTTTGTTGATCTTTTAAAAAAAACAGCTCCTGGATTCATTAATTTTTTCAAGGGTTTTTTATGTCTCTATTTCCTTCAGTTCTGTTCTGATTTTAGTTAATTCTTGCCTTCTGCTGGCTTCTGAAAGTGTTTGCTCTTGCTTTTCTAGTTCTTTTAATTGTGATGTTAGGGTGTCAATTTTGGATCTTTCCTGCTTTCTCTTGTGGGCATTTACTGCTATAAATTTCCCTCTACACACTGCTTTGAATGTGTCCCAGAGATTCTGGTATGTTGTGTCTTTGTTCTCGTTGGTTTCAAAGAATATCTTTATTTCTGCCTTCATTTCATTATGTACCCACTAGTCATTCAGGAGCAGGTTGTTCAGTTTCCATGTAGTTGAGCAGTTTTGAGTGAGTTTCTTAATCCTGAGTTCTAGTTTGATTGCACTGTGGTCTGAGAGACAGTTTGTTATAATTTCTGTTATTTTACATTTGCTAAGGAGAGCTTTACTTCCAACTATATGGTCAATTTTGGAATAGGTACGGTGTGGTGCTGAAAAAAATGTATATTCTGTTGATTTGGGGTGGAGAGTCCTGTAGATGTCTATTATGTCCACTTGGTGCAGAGCTGAGTTCAATTCTTGGGTATCCTTGTTAACTTTCTGTCTCCTTGATCTGTCTAATGTTGACAGTGGGGTGTTAAAATCTCCCATTAATATTGTGTGGGAGTTTAAGTCTCTTTGTAGGTCACTCAGGACTTGCTTTATGAATCTGGGTGTTCCTGTGTTGGGTGCATATGTATTTAGGATAGTTAGCTCTTCTTGTTGAATTGATCACTTTACCATTAGGTAATGGCCTTCTTTGTCTCTTTTGATCTTTGTTGGTTTAAAGTCTATTTTATCAGAGACTAGGATTGCAACCCCTGCCTTTTTTTGTTTTCCATTTCCTTGGTAGATCTTCCTCCATCCCTTTATTTTGAGTCTATGTGTGTCTCTGCACGTGAGATGGGTTCCCTGAATACAGCACACTGATGGGTCTTGACTCTTTATCCAGTTTGCCAGTCTGTATCTTTTAATTGGAGCATTTAGCCCATTTACATTTAAAGTTAATGTTGTTATTTGTGAATTTGAATCTGTCATTATGATGTTAGCTAGTTATTTTGCTCGTTAGTTGATGCAGTTTCTTCCTAGCCTCGATGGCCTTTACAATTTGGCATGTTTTTGCAGTGGCTGGTACTGGTTGTTCCTTTCCATGTTTAGTGCTTACTTCAGGAGCTCTTTTAGGGCAGGCCTGTTGGTGACAAAAATCACTCAGCACTTGCTTGTCTGTAAAGGATTTTATTTCTCCTTCACTTATGAAGCTTAGTTTGGCTGGATATGAAATTCTGGGTTGAAAATTCTTTTCTTTAAGAATGTTGAATATGGGCCCCCACTCTCTTCTGGCTTGTAGAGTTTCTGTTGAGAGATCAGTTGTTAGTCTGATGGGCTTCCCTTTGTGGGTAACTGGACCTTTCTCTCTGGCCGCCCTTAACATTTTTTTCTTCATTTCTACTTTGGTGAATCTGACAATTATGTGTCTTGGAGGCTCTTCTCAAGGAGTATCTTTGTGGCGTTCTCTGTGTTTCCTGAATCTGAATGTTGACCTGCCTTGCTAGATTGGGGAAGTTCTCCTGGATAATATCTTGCAGAGTGTTTTCCAACTTGGTTCCATTCTCCCCGTCACTTTCAGCTACACCAATCAGATGTAGGTTTGGTCTTTTCACATAGTCCCATATTTCTTGGAGGCTTTGTTCATTTCTTTTTTTTTTTCTCTAAACTTCCCTTCTCGCTTCATTTCATTCATTTCATCTTCCATCACTGATACCCTTTCTTCCAGTTGATCGCATCTGCTACTGAGGCTTCTGCAATCTTCACATAGTTCTCGAAACTTGGCTTTCAGCTCCATCAGCTCCTTTAAGCCCTTCTCTGCATTGGTTATCTTAGTTATACATTCATCTATTTTTTTTTCAAAGTTTTTAACTTCTTTGCCATTGGTTTGAATTTCCTCCCGTAGCTCGGAGTAGTTTGATCATCTGAAGCCTTCTTCTCTCAACACGTCAAAGTCATTCTCCATCCAGCTTTGTTCTGTTGCTGGTGAGGAACTGCATTCCTTTGGAGGAGGAGAGGTGCTCTGCTTTTTAGAGTTTCCAGTTTTTCTGCTCTGTTTTCTCACCGTCTTTGTAGGTTTTTCTACTTTTGGTCTTTGATGATGGTGATGTACAGATGGGTTTTTGGTGTGGGTGTCCTTTCTGTTTGTTAGTTTTCCTTCTACCAGACAGGACCCTCAGCTGCAGGTCTGTTGGAGTTTGCTAGAGGTCCACTCCAGACCCTGTTTGGCTGAGTGTCAGCAGCAGTGGCTGCAGAACAGTGGATTTTCGTGAGACTGCAAATTTAGCTGTCTGATCGTTCCTCTGGAAGTTTTGTCTCAGAGGAGTACCTGGCCGAGTGAGGTGTCAGTCTGTCCCTACTGGGGGCTGCCTCCCAGTTAGGGTGCTCAGGAGTCAGGGACCCACTTTAGGAGTCAGTCTGCCCGTTCTCAGATCTCCAGCTGCATTCTGGGAGAACCACTACTCTCTTCAAAGCTGTCAGACAGGGACATTTAAGTCTGCAGAGGTTCCTGCTGTCTTTTTGTTTGTCTGTGCCCTGCCCCCAGAGGTGGAGCCTACAGAGGCAGGCAGGCCTCCTTGAGCTGTGGTGGGCTCCACCCAGTTCGAGCTTCCTGGCTGCTTTGTTTACCTAAGCAAGCTTGGGCAATGGCTGGCGCCCCTCCCCCAGCCTTGCTGCCACCTTGCAGTTTGATTTCAGACTGCTGTGCTAGCAATCAGTGAGACTCCGTGGGTGTAGGACCCTCCAAGCCAGGTGCGGGACACAATCTCCTGGTGTGCCGTTTTCCAAGCCCATTGGAAAAGCGCAGTATTAGGGTGGGAGTGACCCAATTTTCCAGGTGCTGTCTGTTACCCCTTTCTTTGACTAGGAAAGGTAACTCCCTGATGCGTTGCACTTCCCGAGTGAGGCAGTGCCTCGCCCTGCTTTGGCTCATGCATGGTGCGCTGCTACCGACTGTCCTGCACTCACTTTTTGGCACTCCCTAGTGAGATGAACCCGGTACCTCAGATGGAAATGCAGAAATCACCTGTCTTCTGCATCGCTCATGCTGGGAGCTGTAGATCAGAGCTGTCCCTGTTCGGCCATCTTGGCTCCACACCCCAAATCTACCTTTGTTTACTTACAACTGTCTTGGTAAATTCTTTTATTTCTGTGCCACTGGCCCAGGTAGTCATCGCTTCCGCACAACAATTTACTCAAGATATAAATAAGCAAGTATTGTTGAATAGTAGGGGCCGGAACTTTGGGCCTCTGAAGGTTCACTGGAAAATAAACTTGCAAAAGAAAGGTTAATTGGAGGAAAGGTATACAAGTTTATTCAGTGTGTATGCACAGGAACCTTCAGAATGAAGACCCACAGATACAGAGGAAACTGTCCACTTTTGTGCTTAGGTTCAGCAAAGTATGGGCAGCATGTAAAAATTTAATTGAACAAAAGGTTATAATCTAATGCTAACAGGTTGAGTGGGGAAGCCCCACAGGGTTTGTCTGTCTAGATTCTTCTTGGCCTCTCTGAGCATTTATTCTTTCCCTCTGGGTATGAGCAGGACCATCTCTGGAATGGAGCTCTTATGTCCTGCAGTCAAACAAGGTAGGCCAGATAATTTCTTTATGGCCAGTTTTTACTCAGAAATGTGGAGGGAAAGTTATAGTAATAATTTTAAGTTTTATGACTAGCTTTGGGGAAAAGGGGTTCTAGTTTCTATGACCCCCTTCTTGGGGAAGAGGGATTCCAGTTTCTATGGCTAGCCTCAGGGGAGAATGAGACTGAGAGACAGGAGGGCAGAAGGTCAGGGAGAAGTTTCTCCTTCTGAGGCCTGCATTTTGGGGCATTGTTTTCTGAGCCCCAGCAGAACAAAGACAACAGCTGCCTAAATGTTCCTCCCTCAACCAGTGATGTTTAATAGGAATCTTCTATGTATAGTTCAGGAACCACCCTGTGTTCCAAAAAAAAAAAGTCTCCAGATGCTCATAGAAACTTGTGTTTCCTTATGTTAATACTCACACTAGGACAGCAGCTATCATTTTTATTTCTAGCTTACATATATAATTTACATATAAACTCACTCTTATTAGAAGAGTTACTTTGAATTAACATATCTAAAGACAGTGTGTGTGTGTTCAATAGCAACGGTTGGTCCCTATGTAACAATTTCAGTGGTAAAAATACCTCTTAGCTGTCAAAAGGCTTTCCCACCACTGATTCTCAAGGTTTCATTCACTGCTGCTTTGTAAGGAATTACAGTACTGTCCAGCAAGGGTTACTATGAGTTCTGGAAAAGTTCCTTCTGCATATTTTCCATCATCTCCTTTTCCAAATGGGAATTTCACACACTTAGACTGTTCCTTTGCCACAAGTATGTGGATACACATAACCTGACTTTCAGTTAGGATGATGGCAGAGATCGTTGTCTTTTTTTTTTTTTTTGGGGGGGGGTCTCTAATATACCCTGAGAACTAGAACAGTGCTTGACATATAGCAGTTGGTGCTCAATAAATATTTGTTAAATGAATTAATGGATGATGAAAAAGACTACCTCACCAACAGAGCCAAGACTTCAAGGTGGATGAGGTACCTGGATGAGAATTTGGGGTAGCTTCCCTAATGGAGGAGATGCATGTTATGGAAGAAGCATGTATTCTGAGTTGCCTTCCCACCTTCCATACTTACTTCTGTTTTGCAGAGAGAACTCTGATTTTGCTTGGAGCAACAAAGTGCCTAGCTAAGCACACACTGCCCCAGCTTCTCTTGGAGCTGGAAGTCACATAAAAAGAGAAATAAGTGGCCACTTCCTTCTACCTTCGAATGGTATCACGGAGAAAACTACAGAGATTTCAACCTTGTATTTGTTTTGCTTCTGATTCAACATTGGTGGCTGCCTAAAACTATACTTCTTATACGGGAAAAATAAGTACTTATTTTACCAATAAAGTTGAAAGAATGTTTTTATTCATACATAAATATATTTCTAAAACATATCAGCATACTCTTATTTTCTACTCCTTCACTTTTAAACTTCTCTTGACATACTCTAATTTGGACCTTGACTTTAAGCATCATTAATACTGCACTTTTCTTTTTAACTCAGGCTCACTCTAGCAGAAAACAATTTGATTTTTACCCTTTTCTTATAATTTTCACCATGTGGGTTTTATTAACATCATTGTTTGGTCTTCCTGCTAATCTGCATCTTCCTATTAATCTTCATGAGTGTGGAGTCCTAATTAGGTAAAGGAATCAGGCTGCTGGAACAAAGGAAAAGCAAAAGGAGAAAGCAGATAAGCTATAAGTCAGCCTTTCCTTGTGGTCCAGGACACATAGCCTTCCTGCTGAAATAAGTCACAGTCTTCCTGCACCCAGCTGTCATCAGACACCTGCGAGTTTGCTCACTGCAGCCTTGGCATTAACAGTACTTCATGTAGCACTCTTTAGTGCAAGCACTGTTTTATAAAATCCCTCGCAAGCCTTTGTTTCCTTGCGCAGTCAGCTCCTCTCATGCTTATTCGCTCGTTGCTTTCTGGCCATGTATTTTCATACTTCCTGCAATAAATCTGCCTTTCTTAACCTACAACTGTCTTGGTAAATTCTTCTTACCCCCACACCACTGGCCCAGATAGTTGCCACTCACCTGTTGAAGCAGCCTTGTTGTCTGGGGCGACACCTGATGTTCTTAGTTTCATGGACACAAATGTAAGGACATAGACACACACACAAAGGGTGAGGTTTAGAGCAGAATTTTAACAGGTGAAAGAAAGAGAATAGCTCTCTGTTACAGAGAGGGGTCCCAGAAAAATGGGTTGCCAATCCACAGTGAAATGCAAGGGTTTTTATAGACAAGCTAGTGGGGAGACAGTATTTGATCTACGTAGGGTGTGAAAAAGTGGTTAGGACCAGGTGTGCCATCTGCATAGTGTGTGAATCTCTGGAAGCCCTCACCCAAATCTTTTATTATAGAGGTGAGTCCTCTACCTGAGCTACTCCATGTTGCTTATTTTTTTCTTACTGTGCATGTGCTAACAAAAAAAAAGAAAGGTGGAGCCCCCGTGGTGGACATGCCTGGCCCCAGGTAGCCCTTTCTATCTGTGCAGCTGTGAGCATTCCCCTGTGCAAGCTTCCAGCTTCCTTATCTATGTTTGCAGCCCGATCTTCCAGGCTGCCATTTGTTAGAAAAGAAGTGATTACTTGGGCTGCTTTTTGTTAGAAGGGAAGTTCTGCCAAGGAATGTTTTGCCCTCGCTATCTGCCTAAAATAATTTTTTTCTATCTCCTGTATCACTGCAGGAATGAGCCTCATCAATGTTGTTATTCTCTACAATACCATTTCATTTCCTCTATTTCTCACTTTACTATTGCCTCTTCAAATATACTAGCTAGGCTTCCAGTGTCAGCTACATGCTAATAACTTTTATTTTTAACTAAAACGTAAGTATAACAGATCATACCCATACAGAAAATAACATAAACCCTAAATTTAACAAGTTGTCAGAAAGTGAAAGCTATGTAACTGCCACTCAGATCAAATAATTGAGTATTACGGCACTTCAGATTTTATTGTCTTTTAATTCAAAATGTGTTGTAGATTTCCTTTTGATTTTTGTTTTTGATCTGTGAATTATTTAGAAGTTTTTCGTTTGATTTCCAAGTATTTGTGAGTTTACTAAGTATCCTATTGACATTGAATTTTATTTAATTCTGTGAAGTTAGTGAATATTGCGTGTATGGTTTCAATCTTTTTAAATTCCTGGAGTTTTTTTTTTGAGGTAAGTATGAATCTTTATTACAGCAAGTTTCCAAGAGGTGATGTGAAATGTTTTGAGAAAGGCAGACCTTTTTTCTAGTTCACATGAACATACTATGGCACTAGGAGTGCACTGCCTGTCCTTCCACTTTTTTTTTTTAATTTTATTATTACTATACTTTAAGTTTTAGGGTACATGCGCACAATGTGCAGGTTTATTACATATGTGCACATGAGCGATGTTGGTGTGCTGCACCCATTAACTCATCAATTAGCATTAGGTATATCTCCCAATGCTATCCCTCCCCTCCCCCCACCCCACAACAGTCCCTAGAGTGTGATGTTCTCCTTCTTGTTTCCATGTGTTCTCATTGTTCAATTCCCACCTATGAGTGAGAACATGCGGTGTTTGGTTTTTTGTCCTTGCAATAGTTTGCTGAGAATGATGGTTTCCAGTTTCATCCATGTCCCTACAAAGGACATGAACTCATCATTTTTTATGGCTGCATAGTATTCCATGGTGTATATGTGCCACATTTTCTTAATCCAGTCTATCATTGTTGGACATTTGGGTTGGTTCCAAGTCTTTGCTATTGTGAATAGTGCTGCAATAAACATACGTGTGCATGTGTCTTTATAGCAGCATGATTTATAATCCTTTGGGTATATACCCAGTAATGGGATGGCTGGGTCAAATGGTATTTCTAGTTGTAGATCCCTGAGGAATCGCCACACTGACTTCCACAATGGTTGAACTAGTTTACAGTCCCACCAACAGTGTGAAAGTGTTCCTATTTCTCCACATCCTCTCCAGCACCTGTTGTTTCCTGACTTTTTAATGATGGCCATTCTAAATGGTGTGAGATGGTATCTTATTGTATTTTTGATTTGCATTTCTCTGATGGCCAGTGATGATGAGCATTTTTTCATGTGATTTTTGGCTGCATAAATGTCTTCTTTTGAGAAGTGTCTATTCATATCCTTTGCCCATTTTTTGATGGGATTGTTTGTTTTTTTCTTGTAAATTTGTATGTGTTCATTGTAGATTCTGGATATTAGCCCTTTGTCAGATGAGTAGGTTGCGAAAGTTTTCTCCTATTTTGTAGGCTGCCTGTTCACTCTGATGGTAGTTTCTTTTGCTGTGCAGAAGCTCTTTAGTTTAATTAGATCCCATTTGTCAATTTTGACTTTTGTTGCCATTGCTTTTGGTGTTTTAGACATGAAGTCCTTGCCCATGCCTATGTCCTGAATGGTATTGCCTAGGTTTTCTTCTAGGGTTTTTATGGTTTTAGGTCTAACATGTAAGTCTTTAATCCATCTTGAATTAATTTTTGTATAAGGTGTAAGGAAGGGATCCAGTTTCAGCTTTCTACATATGGCTAGCCAGTTTTCCCAGCACCATTTACTAAATGTGGAATCCTTTCCCCATTGCTTGTTTTTGTCAGGTTTGTCAAAGATCAGATGGTTGTAGATATGTGGCATTATTTCTGAGGGCTCTGTTCTGTTCCATTGATCTATATCTCTGTTTTGGTACAAGTACCATGCTGTTTTGGTTACTGTAGCCTTGTAGTATAGTTTGAAGTCAGGTAGTGTGATGCCTCCAGCTTTGTTCTTTTGGCTTAGGATTGACTTGGTGATGTGGGCTCTTTTTTGGTTCCATATGAAGTTTAAAGTAGTTTTTTCCAATTCCGTGAAGAAAGTCATTGGTAGCTTGATGGGGATGGCATTGAATCTATAAATTACCTGGGGCAGTATGGGCATTTTCACAATATTGATTATTCCTAGCCATGAGCATGGAATGTTCTTCCATTTGTTTGTATCCTCTTTTATTTCATTGAGCAGTGGTTTGTAGTTCTCCTTGAAGAGGTCCTTCACATCCCTTGTAAGTTGGATTCCTAGGTATTTTATTCTCTTTGAAGCAATTGTGAATGGGAGTTCACTCATGATTTGGCTCTCTGTTTGTCTGTTATTGGTGTATAGGAGTGCTTGTGATTTTTGCATACTGATTTTGTATCCTGAGATTTTGCTGAAGTTGCTTATCAGCTTAAGGAGATTTTGGGCTGAGATGATGGGGTTTTCTAGATATGCAATCATATCATCTGCAAACAGGGACAATTTGACTTCCTCTTTTCCTAATTGAATACCCTTTATTTCCTTCTCCTGCCTGATTGCCCTGGCCAGAACTTCCAACACTATATTGAATAGGAGTGGTGAGAGAGGGCATCCCTGTCTTGTGCCAGTTTTCAAAGGGAATGCTTCCAGTTTTTGCCCATTCAGTATGATATTGGCTGTGGGTTTGTCATAGATAGCTCTTATTATTTTGAGATACGTCCCATCAATACCTAATTTATTGAGAGTTTTTAGCATGAAGCATTGTTGAATTTTGTCAAAGGCCTTTTTCTGCATCTATTGAGATAATCATGTGGTTTTTGTCTTTGGTTCTGTTTATATGCTAGATTGCATTTATTGATTTGCGTATGTTGAACCAGCCTTGCATCCCAGGGATGAAGCCCACTTGATCATGGTGGATAAGTTTTTTGATGTGCTGCTGGATTCGGTTTGCCAGTATTTTATTGAGGATTTTTGCATCAATGTTCATCAAGGACATTGCTCTAAAATTCTCTTTTTTGGTTGTTTCTCTGCCAGGCTTTGGTATCAAGATGATGCTGTATTAGAAATTTAATTTTTATTGTTGATGTTAGTTTTTTCTTGACTGAGTAAATCTAGAGAGGTACCAAAAGAAGACCCATCTAATCATAACTAAAAATCCACAAAAAGTTATATCTGCCAATTCTGGCATAAGAGTCTTGTTTTGTTTCTAGGAACATTCAGTTGTTTTACATCTTTCAGAGATATTTATTACTGATGAGTGTCATAGATTGTATTCATATATTATAAATTGGGTAAATATCACAATCATCATTCAGAACAATGATAGAGTTAGAAAATACCTTTCTAAGTCACAAAAATAAGTTAATAATTCTGAAGTAAATGTTTGGAATAATACATTTGAAAATTAAACATCATACTTTTGTGTAATTAATGATCAAAGATGAATCATAATGAAATTGTAATATATTTTAAGCTAAGCAGTAAAAAAATATGGCATAGACATATTTGTAAAATGCAGCTGAACAGTAAAATGCAGCTGAACAGTGAAATGCTAAAGAGTTTTGTTGTTGTTATTTTTACTTTTTAATACACGTGTTAGGAAAGAAGAAAAAATGGAAAAGTTAGTGATTCAAGCTTCCATCTCAAAATCTAGGAAAAGAACAGTAAATTAAACACAAAGAATATATTGGAGGGAGAAAATGCTTTTTAAAGTGAGCAGACACCAATAAAATATAAAGCACATATACATTAGAAAAAGTCCAAATATACAATAGAGAAATGAACTAAGTCAAAATTTAGATCTTTGGGAGAATTAATAAAATTAATAAGTGATAGCAAGACAAAAAAATGAGAAAAACACAAATTACTAATATCAGAAATGAAGCTGTGGTGGGGGTGACCATCATTATAGACCCAACAGATATGAAAAAGTCTATAAGAGGATATTAAGAAAACCTTATATATTAATACATTTAATTATTTAGATGAAAAAGATAATCATAAAAAACAACACACCAAAACTGATAAAAACACATAAAAAATCTGAATATCATTAATCTGTTAGAGGAATTAAATCTATACTTTTAAAACCTTCCCACAAGGAAATCTTCTGGCCCAGAGAGCTTCACAATCACAATCCTATTTGTTCAAATATTTAAGGAAGAAATAATTTCACACAGTCTTACACAAATTCTTCCAGAGAATAAAAAGAAGGGGAATATTTCCCACCTTGTTCTATGGGATTATCATAATTCTGATATTTCAAAACCTGAAAGCCTTCATATGGACTTGGGAGGTAGAGTGATGAGTTACATAAATATGTGTAATTAAGAAGAGGGTTTTAAATAGCCTCATTTTACCAAAAATTGAGAGTTGATTGCTAGAGAAAACCAGTACATGTACAGACTTAGAACCTCACTTTTGACCTGGTGATTTTCCTTGTGGTTTGGAAGGGTTCTAGTATAAAAGGAAATGACAGAAGAGTTTAATGGCATAGTGCTAGTGTAAGATGGTACTTGAGATGTCAAACATTATCCTGTGAATTGATGAGATTTATCTATTTTGAATATTCAGTTTATAATTACAGCTTCTGACACTCTATAGAGCTAAACCTGAATCTTCATAAATGTGCTGTAAATAGTGTGTCCTATATTAGGGTTGTATGTGACTAATCCTATTAATTTCATAGCCTTATTTTGCTGACTGCAATGATTACTTGTAGAATCTATCATTTTAAACTCAGTGAAGCGTCAATAATTTTATAATCCATCACATCCTATTTTTTTATTATTCTATTTCCAACTGATTTTATATTTTAAGACATCTCTCATACATCTTTCTAGTTATTACTTAACATACAAAAATAAGTATTGTCCCAGATAAACAGTTTGATGGCTGAATAATTGTAATTTGGTTAGACAGTTTGTGGGGGTCTAAGAAAATCTTGGTGAAAAGCTGTGGTTATAAACAGAAATTTATTTGTATAAAAACAATTCTCACATTAAATAATTTTGTCCATGGCATTTGAGAAGAAGGAATTAAGCATTGACCTATAATCCATTTCTATTTTAATTGCTGAGGGATCTCTTGGGAAACAAAAGAGGAGAGAAGACCTAGTCTACTTTATTTGTAAATGTACTGACAGTTGACATCATAGTAATTTGTCTAACAGTATTAGTATCATTCACATAAGTAGGATAATTAGAAGAGTCTGATAAAACATATCTTAGTAGCATGTCCCAGCTTTAGGTCCATTAAAGTAAAGATGCTTCAGATAGCTTACTTTTATGACATTGTCTAAGATGCCATGCCTATAAATTGATATCAACTTATAGGAAACCATGCATTTTATAAAATACCGAAGGTAGACATACATAACCTAATTTACCAAGAACTTATCAGTTGTTTAATGTGACTACTTTTGTGTTTATAAAGTACCACAATATACTCTTACCTTGAGAAGATATTTTGATACATTTCTATTGTTTTGTTTCTTTTAAAATATGATATCAAAGCTCCACTCAAAGCTATGATAAAGTAACCTGTGGTAAAGTAAATTGATATCAATTTATAGACATGGCATCTTAGAAAATGTCATAAAAGTAAGCTATCTGAAGTATGAAATAGGTATGTTTCAAAATCTAAATGATCCCCACTGTATGAGATAATAAACCTTGTACCTTACATTGAAACATCACTTAATGCGAGCCAGTGAGTGTGTGTCTGATAAAATAACATCTGGAGAGCTGCTAGAGACCAATAATAATCCTATCAATATTATCACTTACTTTCTCATAGAATGAGAAGCCTAAGTCCATTGTCAGTAAATCATCAAACAACTTGAAACGTGTGGTATGTAAGGTGATGATTAACTGTTCAGAGTTCTTTGGCTGAGCAGCTGTGATTTAGTGACTATTTATAGCATGCTTTCTAGCAGAATACTGACATCTAGGGGCCTTAATTTTACATTAACTGAAAGGGCTTAAGAGTGCTGACACTAATTAAAGTCATATCTATTCCAGCTAAGATTGTCTCAGGAAAGGTGCAAAAAGACAGGAACTCTAGCTTACTACTAACCTGAAAATATTAATTTCATATTGATTGGTGAGGGTACATTCTGCAGATATAAAACTTTACACAATTGTAGAGTCAGCATTCTTCATATTGAGAGCAGATAATGAAAAAAGCAGCGGCAAGTTGATTCAAAATGGTCAAAGGAATGTATTATATTGATGGAAAAGCAATGTGAGCTAGTAACTGGTGTCTTTATCCCAAAGCACACATTTAGAATATGCATTATCTTTTTTTTTTAAAGTCTTACTATGTAATTGATATTTGACATTGAAACAGAGGATAGTCAAGGTATAAATAGCTTGGAAACCAATGAAACACTGAACAATTAAGCTTCCACCAACACACAGACACTTGTACAAAGCTTCTTCCTGAATAGCTAGCAGCAGCTGTGAGAAGAGGAAACCATCAACCCACAACACTAACCAAGAAAAATAACACGGATTTAATCTGTTGCGTAAGTATGCCCAGGAGCAATGGAAACTTTATTAAAAGAAGTGCAGTCTTGTGGAGACCTAACTCATGGAGACAATAATACCTTTTAAAAATACATTTATGCTTTTACAGCTTTGAGGAAACCATGCATTTTATAAAATACTGAAGATAGACATGTATAATCTAATTTACCAAGAACTTACCAGTTTTTAATGTGACTACTTTTGTGTTTATAAAGTACCACAATATATTCTTACCTTGAGAAGATATTTTAATACATTTCTATTGTTTTGTTTCTTTTAAAATATGATATTAAAATGCCACTCAAAGCTATGATAAAGTAACTTGTGGTAAATCTTTCTTAGAAGACAATTAGAAGAAGAACAAAATAAAATTAAAAAACAGAAAAAATTGTGTTTGAAGACAGGGGAGATTAGCCAATATAACCAGAATTTCAAATGGCAAAACCATGCAGGTGACTGAACAGCACAGAGAGGTAAGCCAACATTCTGAACTGGCTAACTTCCTTTGAGTATTTGCTGATTCTGGGTTGAGGTCAAGAGGCTGAGGATGTGGCAAATAACCCAGGTAAATTGTGCTATTAAGAAAAAAAAATCAGTAGAAATTATGGAAGAGTCTTGAGCCCAAAATTTAAAAATCTGGAGACTTGAAAGACTACGAGTGTGGAGTGTGACAAGTGAGAAACAGATATCAGAGAATCATTCTCTCTGCTAGTTTGACTGTGACAATATGACGAATCCTAAAGCTGTGCAGAAGGAACAGGTTAAAGATAGGCCAAGCAAAAACTTCATGGGATAAAGTTTTAAGCAGTCTCATAGTAACTGGGAGATAAGAGCAAGAATTCAGGAAACACAGGAAGATGGGAGAGGAGCCACTATGACTTCTCTAGGGCCTGGAACCCCTGGAAGACTACACCTTGGAGCAGGAAAGGTGGGGGACGAATGACAAAATTATTCTCAAAACTGTTACTCAAGATGGAGTCTAGTAGGCCCTTTATTAGATTAAGTGGGTTCACCTACATTCTATCTTCCTAGCAAAGAGGGACAGTAAATTATCCAGCAGCTCTAAATTACTTTTTAAACAATATGTAGGTTTTAATTCACAAGTATATCAAGGGATTTAAGAAATAATCAAACACCAGAAAATATAGTAGAAAAAATATAATCCTAAGTATATCTATCTCCAAAACTAAATCTGATACTTAGTGTAAATAAATTTCTAGAGCTACAATGAAGGGGACAAAATGTGCAGAAAACACTTCAAACCACGGTTTAAAAAAAAGCAGTAAAATAGCTAAACAGAAAACAAATGTCCCACATGAAAACCTGGGGTAAATTAAATAAATAATATTTATTTAATACAGTCAGAGTATTAAGTGATCTGAAGATACAGCACCATGCCATGAGGTCTAATGTTTCCATGCCACTCTTAACCATAAATGCAATGTTTCCCAGGTGGTTGACCTGAAATTAGTCATTGATCATATTCTTTTCAATATTGCAAAAACAGAAATTGAAGAGACATTTGTTTCTCTTTACAGATGTTGATTAGCTTGAAAAATACAAAAGTGTGTCCAGCCAGAATAAAGATGAAAAAATATTAAGAATAAGACTTAGCTTGATCTGTTATCTACCAATATATTCTGAACGATTATTTATAACCACATCCATGGATCATTCAGTCCTTTAAATACACTGTGTGTTTTTTGTAGCTGTTCTGTGGAAATTATGCAAAAAAATACTATTGTGTCATTTTAGAGTAAAAGTGTCAATAGATGGTGGGGGACACAGCATGTCGAGGGAAGAATACATAGGAAAAGTATATGCTATAGTTAAATTTTTAATTAGGCATATTTTCATAAAACCATCTAATTAAATTTATTAATTCAATGAAAATTCCAGCAAGCCAAATAATGTTTTCAATTTTAACACTTCCTTATTTTAATCATTTTCTGATCTGACCATACAATCAAATGTTTCCATTGGTGCCATCAATTTCAATTTCGAAAAAAACTTTCTCCTATCTAGAAGTATACATTGTATCTATCTCTAAAATCTATTTTCCTTTCCATTCCATTTTTCAGGCATAAAAATTCTTCCTTCAAGTTTTAAAAAATACAATTGTTAAATATAATATAAAATTTTTAAATATTATGATTATATAAAATATAACTTATTTTCTCTCCTATTTGTTCAGTTTTCTCCTGTCATCTTTGTCTATTTCTTTTGCTGAATTTTCTTCTCTTTTAACCTCAATTATATTTTATGATTTTTTGAGGCTACAATGTCAGAAATGCTTTTTATAACAGTTACTCAACAAGAATTTTTTATGTAACAATTTCTAAGTCATACTTTTCTTTTAAAAATGGTAGTATAAGACCACTTAAGGTGTTTTACTTAAATTTCAAGTGCAGGATTATAGTTTGGAATTATAAAAAACGTAACTGAAAAATTGATGAGAGAAATGATATGTTCTACTAATAACAATCATGAAGCAAAATGTCAGTTTTCCTAGTAAGAGTTAATGGTGAGAATAAAGCCAGCAAATGTCACGTGGAAACATATTTCAATAAACTGATTGAAAAGTTCACACTGAAATTTTTCCCTTTGGTGTTAATATGAATGAAGGAAGAAAGAAGAAAATATAAGCATCACTTCTGAAGTGCCTAATAGAAGATGTGTTTCATGTACATTATTTTGTTAATCCTCACAATAGCCCAGTGAGGTATTACATTTCCACTTTAGAGATGAATAAACAAGGCTCAGAGAGTTTGAGTAACTTTTGCATATCACAGAGCTTCTAAGTGCTTGCCCAATCAATAAAAGTTCCAGGATTGGAAAAAAAAATTTTAAAAGAAAAGTGAGATGATAAATAGAGTGGTAAATTGAAGGGACTCCAGACTTGGTGTCTAGAAATGTGGATTTGTATCTTGGATCTCCCATTTACTAACTCTGTATTCTTGGGTTAGTCATTCAAACTCTTTTAATCTTGATTTTATTTTTTCTTTAGTTATATTGGAGTTTGAAGAGAACAGAAATAGCTCAACTTTCTTCACCAATGTTCAGAACTAACAGGGGTAAGGCAGATGGAGAGGACGATGTTATCTTTATTAATAAAACTAAAATTGGAGAATATATCTTAAGTCGACTGGCTAGAAGACCTACCCCATCATGTAGACTTCAAGACAGTGCTCCACCAAGAAGGAGAGAGCAGATAGAGGCTAAATAGCCTTTGTTTTTATAAAATTCAGACAAATGGCTTCATTCACTAATCAGAGAACTCATTGCATCTCCATGGAAAGGTGTGAGGTGTATGGAGTATGGAAAGAGGTCAGGAGTTTTTAGAAGAAGTTCTACCTGAGAGGTCAAGAGGTATGATATTTTACAGGGAAGTTTAAGACATGAGTAGTATGTATAGAATCTATTGATTCCACTCCCAATGAAACACAAATATTTTTTAAATATTAAGATACATACGGAGATTTTAACAATGTTATCATACATATATCAGAGAAAATTTTTGAGGCCCAAGTAAGAAAGATATAAGATAAAAGCACTTTGGAAACTGTAATGTTATTTACAAATGTAAGACACTATTATAATTTACATGAAATATCTCGTCAATTAAACATCTCTATCCTTTGACTTTCAGCTGCATCCTTCAAGAACATCTTCCAAGATGTTCTTTAATACAGGTTTTTGACTGAATTGTAAATTGTTTTAAGGAATTAACATTTACTAGGAAACTCTTGGGTGTCAATAACTCTGGTTTGCATATGCTTTTAATTTAACATGCAGAAATGTCCTGATAATTTGCAAATAAATCTGTGGCTCAGAGGAGTTATGCAACATGCCCAAATTTACACACCTAGTATAGGTGTTATCTGGAAAAGCCAGTGGGATGGGGAAATTGGTTGAAGATCATTATTACCCTTTGAATTTTCACTGTACTGGAGACAGTTGACTAAAAATTTGGTGTAAAGAACAATCTTTAACCAATATTTCCTATCATAAAATTTTAAATTAATATCTATATATTAAAATGCATTTCTAAATGTTAAAATATATTTTAAATATCAAACCAAATGTTTGCTCTTTTCTGGTACAAAAGCTTGATTTTATTGTTTTGCCTCCTTAATGATTCTCAGTGTAACAAATATCCCAGTGAGCAAAGGATAATGCTATTTTTAGTCTTGATTCCTTAAGTTTATTGGCCAGAGAAAGCCATCAGCTGAAGACTGGATTAATTATAATGATTTCTCTTACTTGAGGATGTCTTGGATCATTTGAAACCTGCCAGTGACCCTTTGTGTCTCCACTGCACAGGTTTGCCTTCCTTTGATTCTTCCTTTTTCTCTACACATTATGTGACAATCATTCTAGGGGAAAAACAAATACATTAATGCCATCTTTTGTATCATTTGAATTGAATTATCATTAAAGGTCTCAGAAGGAAGCAGCCAATTTCAACAAATCATGTCAGACACATGTATAAAATTTCCAATGATAATGATGGTATTGAGCCACAATGGTCACACATGGAGACCTTTCAGAGAATTTTGTGATGTGTAGAAAGATTTAATGCATTTTACACATCATTAGTTTTTAGTTGAAGTCATATTTGCTAAAGGCACAAAAGAGTGAAAATTTTAAAAAGAGTTTATATCATCTTACAGGCTGAAAAACTCAGCTCTGTCTAGGAATAATAAAATGCTAGTACCTGAGCTAGGTTAATTATCAAATTCAATAATCTAAAACGATGATGTAGTATATATTATGTTAGAGCTCTAGTCAATCATTAACACCACAAATAGGTATCAGCTCTATGAAATCAAATATATCAATTATATAGATTTTGTTCATTTTAATTTAAACTTCTGATGTTACTGTATATATAATGATTATCATATGTTTCTGGAGTGCCAGTAGGTGTTAAATCAAAATCTACAATGTATGCCTTAACAAATTGAAAGATGCATTTTTTTCAGTAAGGGATATTGGTAAAGACTGATAGTGGTTATAGGAGTACATAATATGGAAAAGTCGGAAGGTAACCTAAAATAATTCAAAGAATAGCATCCACATTCATTAGACATTAATATAATCAAAGCACTGTGATAGATAACATGAGATACCAAAATTGCATGATCTATCACAAAGTGGAACATCAATTTAAGGAGATGATTCAGATAAAGGTTTCCATTTTATATTCATACTATTTAATTGCCTTTGTGGCTTAGGGAACAAGTGAGAAAAATATGGCTAAAACCTCATGGGTCCCCCAAAATAAATTTACATATTGTACATTTGTTTCTGCTGATTAATTCATGTGACAACATAAAATTTTAAATATGCATAAACAAATTTTTGCAAAAATATTTAATCTCCAATTATCCACACTCCATCTAATGGAAATTACATGTTTACCTCCATAATTTTATTTAAATGTATAAGAAATGCATTAAAAATAAAAGCAGATATTTTCATTTAAATTATAACTGTTCTCAGAGAATGTGTACTATAAAAATTCTTCTAAACAGAACTGGTTAGTTTTCTTTTTAACACATTTTTACATCACCAGCATACATGAAGAAACCCAGAATTTCAAGCAATAGCACACAACACTGTTCACATTATTTACCAACAAATATAATTATTGCTGATGGAAAAATACTAGAAAAAGCATATATATTATTAGCATGTGCTAATAATATAATGTAAACTTGGCTAGCTTTTCAAATGCATAATACAGCATTAGAGCATTTATTCATTCCTAAATCTGAAATAGTACATTAGGCATTTTGAGTCATAAGGAACAGACAATGGCTAAGTAACTTGTTAGGCATTTATTACAAAAACACAAAAACCCAAACATTTGTTTGGGCTTTGGAGGACTGAAACAATAGTTGGAACTGTTCCAGTTACTATGGAGACTCTTGTGATCCAGAAGAAGTACTGGACACTGATATGCCATCCTACAGAAGCTAGCTTTTGCTTCTGCCCCCCATCTATTGATTTCACCATAATGACAACTGAACTCTTTACTATTTTTAACCCCACTGTCTGTGCCTCTAATACAGTCTCTGATTCTCCTCCTCGCTCCTGAAATCGACATGTAACAAAAATGAGAGTATGAATGAATATCATTAGTCATTACCCCATAAGGAGCAGTTCTCAAGCCAAGTCACTTCATATCTAGCTACATAGAGAATGTTGGCTGTAGGGTTGGGTTAATCAATGGCTTGCATGAAAACCAAAGTATATGATAAAATTATAGGTGAATTATAAAGAAGAAGCTGCTGTGGTCACATTATTCAGATGGGAGCATAGTCCCCTAGGGTAATTAGTGTGTCATGAACTTGTCTCCTGTAAAATTGTGCAAAGGTTATATATTAGATAGATTGTAAAAATGACTAAAGAAAATGCAACTTTTTAATGGAATTTCAGTCTCAAACCATTATTCATATGTATTTAAGTAGGATCTTATTTCAACTGTCCTCATAAGGGTTTGGGTTATTCTTCCTAGTTAGGTTTACAAGATTTCCCCTGCTAAAACATTCAGCCTTTGATCTATCATGGGTCATAAAAAAACTCTTGAAAATATGTAGTCAACTTAACTCACTACTTCTCCTTAAAGGGTCATGTACATTTTACCAAGGAGAGTTTATTTGTCTATCTATCTATCACAGATCAACTATATCTATATATAAGCATATATACATTTAATATTACAGAAATCTAGATCATGGGTCATAGATATTTAGTGGGAAAAAAATCAAGTTTTTACAAAAGATGGGAAAATTCTAGAAGGCATGACCTAGGCACTTCATAGCCAATAAAAGCAATTATTTGGATAATTGAATCAGTTGTCTTAACCTTTTTTTTAAATGTGAGATTCTTTATTTGTTTATGTTAAATACTATTATTGAATTGAAAATTCATGTTTTACATCTAAGAAACCAAAGATTTTTGTAAGCAACATTTTTCTCCCAGTTAAAAAATAATCCCTTTTTAAGGTATAATACATCGTAAAATTCTTTAAATTAAGAAAGTTTCATGTTTCTAGATAAACAGTCTTGGTTAGCAAGTAACAAATGTCATGTTTATATAAGAAAATATACCTTTATGAGTTGTTGCCTTGCATTGTATGATGTTTATTTCATGTCTATTGCCCTCACTAAACCGTAAGTTTTTGAGACTGAGTAATATCTTTAATCTCTATACCACCGGTGCCTATATTTAATACATGCTACTTTCTTAATTTAGTTGCTATGAAACATAAATGACTTCAATAATAAGCAGAATTACACACATTTAGATTATTAGATTTCATCTTTGCATTAAGTCAAAGACTACAGGTGACCTTTAAAAAAGCAATTGGTGGGTGAAGAGAAGTTGCTGAAAGTAACATGGACCTTCATGAAATTCTTCATGAAAGGAAGAATGAAGAGATAGTTGACTTAGTGCAAGATTGACAAGAAGACTTTAATTGTTTGAGGATAATGAAAATGCAATCTGTGTTTATAGAGCAGAATGAGCAGGTAAAGCAGGAGAATTTGAAGAGTTGAGAAAAATAGGAGCTATCCTTTTCAGAAAAGATAAATAAATCTAGCAGGAGGCAAAAGAGAAAGGATCAAGAGGAAAAGAGGACACAAGAAGGAATTCTTCCTTGAGATGAAATTGATGGTAATAAGAACATACTTTGAATAAATGCATTGTTAGGCCACTGAATACAATATTATGTAATTATTCTATCTTATTTCATTGATTAATAGGAAAAAGAAGAATTAAAACATTATTTTAAAATTATTTATTGTCGCTGACAACCACCAAATTCTTAGTTCATTTGTGTGTGTGTATATATATATATATATATATATATATATATATATATATATACACTCTTTTCTGGAAAAACTTTACATAAATGGTGAGCTTTCATATGCAATTTTAAAAATCAGTGAACATGGCAGCTAATATAGTTAAAATTAGATACTATGAGCCTTTTCCATAATATAATTTAAGCATGAAGGCTTCTGTGTCAGCAGCTTACTCATGCTGTTACATAAATGAATAAGCTCGAAAACAGAAATAGCTTCCTTCATACACAATTTTAGTTTCCTTTTTTTCTTAATAGATCTTGGTTTAGACAAGACAACCAAGCAAATAAAAAACATTTCAGCATAAATTATCCAGAAATATATGTATAAATACACAAAGATACATAAACACACAGACACACATACACACACGTCATTACAATTTTGAAGATTCTGTTTTCCAAAAACAGGAAAGCCTCTGACACTAAGCAAATAGGCCATGGTTGATTCATTGTAGCAAAACTCTATATTCACTCAGTGGCTTTCACTGGGAAGCTAATGCAAAAAAGCTGTCTCTGAAATATTACAGTGAAAAGCCCATACCATGCTGAAGAGAAGCAGTAAAAACCCTACTCCAATGTTGGAGACAAAGCATCCCACCAAAACAGCATTTAGTCCTAATTACCTTTGAAACCTCTGAGTGGGTCCACCACAGCTACCGGGCTCAGATTTTTCAGAGATATTTTATCCAGCTCCTTTTTGTCACCTATACTTGCATTCAAAGCTAAATGCACAAGGAGTAAGAATAACCCTGAGTTCCTACTCATACTGCATAGCCAGCCATTAGCATCACAAGGCCTGATGCAATTTCTGCCTCCTGAACTTAGACATGAGCACGGGAGAGATACAGCAGGGCTCCTGCACAATGGTGCTATGAGCTGTCAGTGTGGGATGTGAACAAGAGTTACCAAGGGACTAGCAAGGCATGCCCTTCCTTCTGCCACATGTCATAGAGACTCTTGGGAAGGATTCCTTTAGCAGCAGCCAGCTGTTGCCTTTTGGCACTGGGAGTGATGTTGTTGGAGGCGATAATGATTGTCGGACTGTGTGGGGCTAAAAGCCAACATGTGCTGATGTACATGAAGGTGCCCACATGATCTTCTGTACAAGGTTGCATGTTGGGACCAGTCTCTGTGTTGAAGAATCTGAAAGGACTTACATGTCCTGCAGCCAATATCAGACGAGCAATTAATTTTAGCTGGATCTAACTGTGAACAACTCTCTGCATTTATAGACATATGTTCAACAGTACTATAATCAACTTGTGAAACTAATAACTAAATTGATAACTAAATGCAGGGGTTTGGCTCAGAGTTCTTAACACCCAAGAAAGCTTCCTATGCTAGAAGATGATACTTCTTATGGGCCTAGAGTGTCACTAAGTACTTGCAAAGCCCTCAAGCATATTTATGCACAGTGAACTTGCTAAAATGTAGGAAACTTATATCTTGCCATATTATTATTCTTTCTGTCTATGGCAGTTAATGGAACTTCAATTTAGAATAGAAATTATTACTATTTGTTTTAAATCTTTTAAAGAAAAAATAAAGACTGGCTTTTTATTTTTAAAGAGAAACCTTTTTGTCATATCTGTAACATACATATGTAGCTATAATTATACAATTTCATCTAATTTGGTTACAAATGCAATTCAACTAAAGAGTGATATAAGTTATATGACTTTACTTTTTAAGAAAAAATGGAACTAGAGAGGCTAATCATAGATTATGTAGACCTTATTAGTTGCATTCTGCTGTATCTTATAACATTTTTATTTAACCCCAGAACTTGTTCATTTTATAATGTTTAGGCAGAGATACTATTTGCTACATCTGTGGATAACTGTGAAATTATAATTAATTTGAGAGTTTTTATTATTATTCCATTCACTTTCTTATTTGATAGTGTTGACTCAAATGATGATAAGAGTGATTCTATAATGTCTCCAGGGATTGGAGGGATTGTTATAATGTATAGCAGGGATTCAGAAAAATGAATTTTCTTAAACAGTTTATGCAAAATATGAATGATAATGATAATAAATACTGTCAGTGGTATCCACAATGGCAAGACAGGAAAGGCTTGATCCAGGGTGCATATGTCTTCAACTGGCACAAAATGATTTGTCTAATTTTGTTGGAGATACAGAATATGTAGCATTATAAGCTGAGAAACAAAGCCCAGTTATCTCACACAGGGACTTTTAAATCTGTCTACTTTAAACAAGTTTCTGTGAAATTTATACAAAGCGATCAACCAATAACTCATGATATTCATTAAAATTGTACAGGATTCTACATAATGAAAAATCAATTTTTAAATAAAAACATTATTATTGTTTTGTACTTGCAAAATGATGAAGGAATCCTTTCATAGCCATAATAGAAATTACTAGGACATTTCCCACAGTGGTAAAAAAAAGATTTATTTATTCCACTTAAATTTCCTTCTTTGCACATTATAATGCTTTGTTTTTTTGAGACAGATCTGTATCTTCCTGAAATCTTGAGTAAAGAAAGTATGTAATATTTGTGAAGAATATTACTAGAAAGAAGTAAAGGGATGTTTTAATGCTCTATGCCATGCAAATATCACATCTTAAAGAACCTGTGACGCTCTCCTCGAGCACTCATGCTCTGGACAAGGTTTGGAGATAAACCCATTTATAATGGCATATTTGGTCAAAAGTAAAGTAAGAAGCAAATAAAATATTCTAATACAATGTCAGAACAAACATATGAATGCATAGAAAAGAAACTGTCAAATGAGTAGTGGGATAAAGAAAATTTCACAAAATATTAACTAAATGAGATCTTGAGAACTTACCTTCCAGATCTCTTCTAGGAAACTGAAGTCAATGAGCCAAAATTCAATCTCCTCAGTAATGTGCTTTCAAAAAGAGCAAAACTGGCCTGCTATTACCAGGGCATTAGGTTCACATACATGTTCCAAGAATGGCAATTTTTTGCACCAACTTATTCACTATTTTTGTCCCTATTATAGTCTATAATTTCACACTCTTAAGACTCCAGTTTGCAGCTCATAGCAATGGGTAGCAATAGAAAAACTCTGTCTTTTTTTAACTGCAATTTTCCTCAGCACACTGAAGCCGACCTCCAGCCAAACAAGGCCCATCTTTGTGTTAAGCTTTTACACTGACAGGAATATTAGAAGGCCTAAACCTTGACAGGCTCCTATGACCCAATTTTTGAGCCTGATCTAATGATCTGCTTGTAGATATTTCTGATGACTAACTTTCCCAAATCATACACATTTAATTGCTTATTTCCTGGCTCTTCTTTTTCTGTGAAGTTGTTTTGAAATTTTAAATAATTTTAAATGGAAAAGTTACAGAGGTTGACACAGAACGTTCTCTACACTTGTATTGGCTTCCTAGCCAACATTAGTGGCTTTCAACAACAAAAACTTATTATTTTACAATATCTTAGGCTTCTGGAGGCCAGAAGTCTAAAATGGGTCCACAGGCCTGCGTTTCTTCTGGAGTTCTGTTATTTCCTGGTTCAGGACTTCATCCTCCACCCCCAAAGCCAGCAACGTAGCATGTTCTCTCCTCTCCAGTGCCTGTTTCTGTCCCTACATCTTTTCTGCCGGACTCTGACCCTCCTACCTCCCTCATACTAGGATCCTGTGATTACATTGGGCCCACTGGATAATCCAGGATGATCTCCATCTATAGCTCAAAATCTTTAGCTAAATTACAATTGTAACTTTTTTTTTTTGCAATGAAAACAACATATTAACAGATTCTGAGGATTAGGATATGGACACTTTGAGGGGAGTCATTATTTTTCCCACCACAATCCTGTACCAAGATTCACTGATTTTTCACCTTCTGCCCTATTTTCTTTAAAAGCCTCATTCTCGCTCGGTCTTGCCTCACCCCCTCTCTCTCGAGTGATACACATTAACAGCTATCAGAGCATTTACCAAATTTACCTTATAATAAACCAGTGTGTTTCTTTCCTTTTTTTATTATTATACATTAAATTTTAGGGTACATGTGCACAATGTGCAGGTTTGTTACATATGTATACATGTGCCATGTTGGTGTGCTGCACCCATTAACTCGTCATTTAGCATTACGTATATCTCCTAATGCTGTCCCTCCCCCCTCCCCCACCCCACAACAGTCCCCGGACTGTGATGTTCCCGTTCCTGTGTCCATATGTTCTCACTGTTCAATTCTCACCTATGAGTGAGAACATGCGGTGTTTGGTTTTTTGTCCTTGTGATAGTTTACTGAGAATGATGGTTTCCAGTTTCATCCATGTCCCTACAAAGGACATGAACTCATTTTTTATGGCTGCAGAGTATTCCATGGTGTATATGTGCCAGATTTTCTTAATCCAATCTATCATTGTTGGACATTTGGGTTGGTTCCAAGTCTTTGCTATTGTGAATAGTGCCACAATAAACATACGTGTGCATGTGTCTTTATAACAGCATGATTTATAGTCCTTTGGGTATATACCCAGTAATGGGATGACTGGGTCAAATGGTATTTCTAGTTGTAGATCCCTGAGGAATCGCCACACTGACTTCCACAATGGTTGAACTAGTTTACAGTCCCACCAACAGTGTGAAAGTGTTCCTATTTCTCCACATCCTCTCCAGCACCTGTTGTTTCCTGACATTTAATGATGGCCATTCTAACTGGCGTGAGATGGTATCTCATTGTGGTTTTGATTTGCATTTCTCTGATGGCCAGTGATGATGAGCATTTTTTCATGTGTTTTTTGACTGCATAAGTGTCTTCTTTTGAGAACTGTCTGTTCATATCCTTTGCCCACTTTTTGATGGGGTTGTTTTTTTCTTGTAAATTTGTTTGAGTTCATTGTAGATTCTGGGTATTAGCCCTTTGTCAGATGAGTAGGTTGTGAAAATTTTCTCCCATTCTGTAGGTTGCCTGTTCACTCTGATGGTAGTTTCTTTTGCTGTGCAGAAGCTCTTTAGTTTAATTATATCCCATTTGTCAATTTTGGCTTTTGTTGCCATTGCTTTTGGTGTTTTAGACATGAAGTCCTTGCCCATGCCTATGTCCTGAATGGTATTGCCTAGGTTTTCTTCTAGGGTTTTTATGGTTTTAGGTCTAACATGTAAGTCTTTAATCCATCTTGAATTAATTTTTGTATAAGGTGTAAGGAAGGGATCCAGTTTCAGCTTTCTACATATGGCTAGCCAGTTTTCCCAGCACCATTTATTAAATAGGGAATCCTTTCCCCATTGCTTGTTTTTGTCAGGTTTGTCAAAGATCAGATAGTTGTAGATATGTGGCATTATTTCTGAGGGCTCTGTTCTGATCCATTGATCTATGTCTCTGTTGTGATACCAGTACCATGCTGTTTTGGTTACTGTAGCCTTGTAGTATAGGCTGAAGTCAGGTAGCGTGATGCCTCCAGCTTTGTTCTTTTGGCTTAGGATTGACTTGGTGATGCGGGCTCTTTTTTGGTTCCATATGAACTTTCAAGTAGTTTTTTCCAATTCTGTGAAGAAAGTCATTGGTAGCTTGATGGGAATGGCATTGAATCTATAAATTACCTTGAGCAGTATGGCCATTTTCACGATATTGATTCTTCCAACCCATGAGCATGGAATGTTCTTCCATTTGTTTGTATCCTCTTTTATTTCATTGAGCAGTGGTTTGTAGTTCTCCTTGAAGAGGTCCTTCACGTCCCTTGTAAGTTGGATTCCTAGGTATTTTATTCTCTTTGAAGCAGTTGTGAATGGGAGGTCACTGATGATTCGGCTCTGTGTTTGTCTGTTATTGGGGTATAAGAATGCTTGTGATTTTTGTACCTTGATTTTGTATCCTGAGACTTTGCTGAAGTTGCTTATCAGCTTAAGGAGATTTTGGGCTGACACTATGGGGTTTTCTAGATATACAGTCATATCATCTGCAAACTGGGACAATTTGACTTCCTCTTTTCCTAATTGAATACCCTTTATTTCCTTCTTCTGCCTGATTGCCCTGGCCAGAACTTCCAACACTATGTTGAATAAGAGTCGTGAGAGAGGGCATCCCTGTCATGGGCCAGTTTTCAAAGGGAATGCTTCCAGTTTTTGCCCATTAAGTATGATATTGGCTGTGGGTTTGTCATAGATAGCTCTTATTATTTTGAGATACGTCCCATCCATACCTAATTTATTGAGAGTTTTTAGCATGAAGGGCTGTTGAATTTCGTCAAAGGCCTTTTCTGCGTCTATTGAGATAATCGTGTGGTTTTTGTCTTTGGTTCTGTTTATATGCTGGATTACATTTATTGATTTGCATATGGTGAACCAGCCTTGCATCCCAGGGATGAAGCCCACTTGGTCATGGTAGATAAGCTTTTTGATGTGCTGCTGGATTCTGTTTGCCAGGATTTTATTGAGGATTTTTGCATCAATGTTCATCAAGGATATTGGTCTGAAATTCTCTTTTTTGGTTGTGTCTTTGCCAGGCTTTGGTATCAGGATGATGCTGGCCTCATAAAATGTGTTAGGGAGGATTCCCTTTTTTTCCATCGATTGGAATAGTTTCAGAAGCAATGGTACCAGTTCCTCCTTGTACCTCTGGTAGAATTCGGCTGTGAATCCATCAGGTCCTGGACTCCTTCTAGTTGGTAAGCTATTGATTATTGCCACAATTTCAGAGCCTGTTATTGGTCTATTCAGAGATTCAACTTCTTCCTGGTTTAGTCTTGGGAGGGTGTATTTGTCGAGGAATTTATCCATTTCTTCTAGATTTTCTAGTTGATTTGCGTAGAGGTGTTTGTAGTATTCTCTCATGGTAGATTGTATTTCTGTGGGATCGGTGGTGATATCCCCTTTATCATTTTTTATTGTGCCTATTTGATTCGTCTCTCTTTTCTTCCTTATTAGTCTTGCTAGCAGTCTATCAATTTTGTTGATCTTTTCAAAAAACCAGCTCCTGGATTCATTAATTTTTCGAAGGGTTTTTTGTGTCTGTATCTCCTTCAGTTCTGCTCTGATCTTAGTTATTTCTTGCCTTCTGCTAGCTTTTGAATATGTTTGCTCTTGCTTTTCTAGTTCTTTTAATTGTGATGTTAGGGTGTCAATTTTGGATCTTTCCTGCTTTCTCTTGTGGGCATTTACTGCTATAAATTTCCCTCTACACACTGCTTTGAATGTGTCCCAGAGATTCTGGTATGTTGTGTCTTTGTTCTCATTGGTTTCAAAGAACATCTTTATTTCTGCCTTCATTTCATTATGTACCCAGTAGTCATTCAGGAGCAGGTTGTTCAGTTTCCATGTAGTTGAGCGGTTTTGAGTGAGTTTCTTAATCCTGAGTTCTAGTGTGATTGCACTGTGGTCTGCGAGACAGTTTGTTATAATTTCTGTTCTTTTACATTTGCTGAGGAGAGCTTTACTTCCAACTATATGGTCAATTTTGGAATAGGTGCAGTGTGGTGCTGAAAAGAATGTATATTCTGTTGATTTGGGGTGGAGAGTTCTGTAGATGTCTATTAGGTCCACTTGGTGCAGAGCTGAGTTCAATTCCTGGGTATCCTTGTTAACTTTCTGTCTCGTTGATCTGTCTAATGTTGACAGTGGGGTGTTAAAATCTCCCATTATTATTGTGTGGGAGTTCAAGTCTCTTTGTAGGTCACTCAGGACTTGCTTTATGAATCTGGGTGCTCCTGTGTTGGGTGCATACATATTTAGGATAATTAGCTCTTCTTGTTGAATTCATCCCTTTACCATTATGTAATGGCCTTCTTTGTCTCTTTTGATCTTTGTTGGTTTAAAGTCTATTTTATCAGAGACTAGGATTGCAACCCCTGCCTTTTTTTGTTTTCCATTTGCTTGGTAGATCTTCCTCCATCCCTTTATTTTGAGTCTATATGTGTCTCTGCACGTGAGATGGGTTTCCTGAATACAGCACACTGATGGGTCTAGACTCCTTATCCCATTTGCCAGTCTGTGTCTTTTAATTGGAGCATTTAGCCCATTTACATTTAAAGTTAATATTGTTATGTGTTAATTTGATCCTCTGTTAGTTGGTTATTTTGCTCGTTAGTTGAAGCAATTTCTTCCTAGCATTGATGGTCTTTACAATTTGGCATGTTTTTGCAGTGGCTGGTACTGGTTGTTCCTTTCCATGTTTAGTGCTTCCTTCAGGAGCTCTTTTAGGGCAGGCCTGGTGGTGACAAAATCACTCAGCATTTGCTTGTCTGTAAAGTATTTTATTTCTCCTTCAGTTGTGAAGCTTAGTTTGGCTGTATATGAGATTCTGGGTTGAAAATTCTTTTCTTTAAGAATGTTGAATATCAGCCCCCACTCTCTTCTAGCTTGTAGAGTTTCTGCCGAGAGATCCACTGTTAGTCTGATGGGCTTCCCTTTGTGGGTAACCCGACCTTTCTCTATGGCTGCCCTCACCATTTTTTCCTTCATTTTAACTTTGGTGAATCTGACAATTATGTGTCTTGGAGTTGCTCTTCTTGAGGAGTATCTTTGTTGTGTTCTCTGTATTTCCTGAATGTGAATGTTGGCCTGCCTTGCTAGATTGGGGAAGTTCTCCTGAATGATATCCTGCAGAGTGTTTTCCAACTTGGTTCCATTCTACCCCTCACTTTCAGGTACACAAATCAGACGTAGGTTTGGTCTTTTCACGTAGTCCCATATTTCTTGGAGGCTTTGTTTGTTTCTTTTTATTCTTTTTTCTCTAAACTTCCCTTCTCTCTTCATTTCATTCATTTCATCTTCCATCACTGATACCCTTTCTTCCAGTTGATCACATCAGCTACCGAGGCTTCTACAATCTTCACGTAGTTCTCGAAACTTGGCTTTCAGCTCCATCAGCTCCTTTAAGCCCTTCTCTGCATTGGTTATCTTAGTTAAACATTCATCTATTTTTTTTTCAAAGTTTTTAACTTCTTTGCCATTGGTTTGAATTTCCTCCCGTAGCTCAGAGTAGTTTGATCGTCTGAAGCCTTCTTCTCTCAACTCGTCAAAGTCATTCTCCATCCAGCTTTGTTCCATTGCTGGTGAGGAACTGCGTTCCTTTGGAGGAGGAGAGGTGCTCTGCATTTTATAGTTTCCAGTTTTTCTGCTCTATTTTCTCCCCATCTTTGTAGGTTTTTCTACTTTTGGTCTTTGATGATGGTGATGTACAGATGGGTTTTTGGTGTGGGTGTCCTTTCTGTTTGTTAGTTTTCCTTCTACCAGACAGGACCCTCAGCTGCTGGTCTGTTGGAGTTTGCTAGAGGTCCACTCCAGACCGTTTGCCTGGGTGTCAGCAGCGGTGGCTGCAGAACAGTGGATTTTCGTGAGACCGCAAATTCAGCTGTCTGATTGTTCCTCTGGAAGTTTTGTCTCAGAGGAGTACCTGGCCGAGTGAGGTGTCAGTCTGTCCCTACTGGGGGGTGCCTCCCAGTTAGGGTGCTCAGGAGTCAGGGACCCACTTTAGAAGACAGTCTACCCGTTCTCAGGTCTCCAGCTGCGTGCTGGGAGAACCACTACTCTCTTCAAAGCTGTCAGACAGGGACATTTAAGTCCGCAGAGGTTCCTGCTGTCTTTTCATTTGTCTGTGCCCTGCCCCCAGAGGTGGAGCCTACAGAGGCAGGCAGGCCTCCTTGAGCTGTGGTCGGCTCCACCCAGTTCGAGCTTCCTGGCTGCTTTGTTTACCTAAGCAAGCCTGGGCAATGGCAGCCATCTCTCCCCCAGCCTCGCTGCCACCTTGCAGTTTGATTTCAGACTGCTGTGTTAGCAATCAGTGAGACTCCGTGGGCATAGGACCCTCCGAGCCAGGTGCGGGACACAATCTCCTAGTGTGCCATTTTCCAAGCCCGTTGGAAAAGTGCAGTATTAGGGTGGGAGTGACCCGATTTTCCAGGTGCCATCTGTTACCCCTCACTTTGACTAGGAAAGGGAACTCCCTGACCCCTTGCGCTTCCCGAGTGAGGCAATGCCTCGCCCTGCTTCGGCTCATGCACGGTGCACTGCACCGACTGTCCTGCACCCACTTTTTGGCACTCCCTAGTGAGATGAACCCGGTACCTCAGATGGAAATGCAGAAATCACCCATCTTCTGTGTCGCTCACGCCGGGAGCTGTAGACCGGACCTGTTCCTATTCGGCCATCTTGGCTCCACCCAGTGTGTTTCATAAGAACTAGGATATGGCTGGGTGCAGTGGCTCATGTCTGTAATCCCAGCACTTTGGGAGGCCGAGGCAGGTGGATCACTAGGTCAGAGGTTCGAGACCAGCCTGAGCCAACAGGTGAAACCCTGTCTCTACTAAAAATACAAAAATTAGCCAGGTTTGGTGGCATGTGCTTGTAATCCCAGCTGCTGGATAGGCTGAGGCAGGAGAATTTCTTGAACCTGGGAGGCAGAGGTTGCAGTGACCTGAGATCACAGCACTGCGCTCTATCCTGGGTGACACAGCAAGACTCTGTCTCAAAAAGAAAAGAAAAAGAACTGGAATACATAACCACAGTACAATTAAAATATTCAGAAAATGTAACATTGACATAAGACTTTATAGTCCATATTCCAGTTTGTTCAGTTATTCTCATAATGATTTGTTATGGAACTTGTCTCCCTCTGGTATAGGATTATGCATTGTATTTCATTGTCTTGTCTCTTTAGTATCCTTTAATTGGGAATGAATTCTCAGCTAATCTTTTTCTCTTACACTATTGAGGAACAGAGATTGTTTATTTAATGGACCATGCATCGCTTTGAATTTTTTCTGAGGTTTCTGAGGTTAGGCATCCATAGACAGAAAACTACAAAACTGATCTCTCCTCAAAGTGTCATATACAGAGGAACAAAATGTTTTTGTGCCCTTCATTCATGACATTATCACTGTTATCAGAATTTTTAGCATATTATTTATACACAATCATATTCACAACTTTCAAATGTGAAATCTGATCAGTTTTGGCAAATGTATACAACTGTTTAAACCATCACCAGAATCAAGAAATAGAAAGCCTCCAGCACCCTCCAAAATGGTCTCCTACCCCTTCTTCAGCAGACAATTATCTCCCCCATCCTTTGCCCTTGACAAACTTAAAACCATTGATTTGCTTTCTCTCACTATAGTTTGACTTTTCCGGAATGTCACAGAATGAAATCATGTAGTACATGAGCATTTGTTCCGGGCTTCTATCACTTAGCATAATGTTCTTGAAATCGATTCATATTTCTGCATCTAGTAGTGGTTTTTTTGTTGTTGTTTTGCTGAGCAGCATACTGTCTTATTGATATGCCACCATTTATTCATTAGCCAGTTAAACATCGAATTTCTTACATATTTTGGTTATTTTAAATAAAGCTGCTATGAACATTCAAGTGCGAATCTTTGTGTGGCAATGTTTGCTCATTTCTGTAAGGCAAATACCTAACAGTGGAATTTCTGGTAAGTGAATATTTGCCTTTATCAGAAAATGTCACATGGCTTCCCAAACCAAATATAGCAGTTTGCATTTCTACTAACTAGGTACATGTGTATGAGAATGCTAGTTGTTCTAGTCTTCAGCAGCAATTGATATTGATGTCAACCTTCTTAAATTTTAACCAAATTAGTGCACAATGATATCTCATTGTAGTTTTCACTTTCATTTCCCTTATGATTAAAAATGTTGAACATCTTTTTATGTGATTATTTAATATCCATTCATCTATCTTCTCTGATTGTATGATTGTTCAAATATATTATGTGTTATTTTAAATAGAGCTGTTTGTCTTTTTAAAATTAAGCTGAAAAAATTTTTTATTCAATATGGATATACCTCCTTTATCAGACACATTTTGCAAATACTTTCATACTGACATATGCTAAAATATGTCAAAAACTAAGGTCTGGGGTCTGTCTTTTAATTTTTTAATGGTATGTTTTGAAGAGCAAAGTTATTCACTTTGATGAAGTCTGATTATCCAAATGTTTTCATTAAAGGTATTTGTATTTGTGTGCATGCCCATTTGTAATGGTTGATTTTGTGTGTCAACTGGGCGCGGCAGAATCCCCAGATATTTGGTCAAGCATTATCTGGGGTGGATCTGTGCGGGTGTTTGGGATCATATTCAAGGTTGACCTTTCTGATGTAGGTAGGCCTCATCTAGTCAGCTGAGATGTGAATTAAACAAAATGCCTGAATAAGAGGGAATTTCCTCCTGCCTGACTGCCTTGAGCTGGAACATCAGTGTTTTTGCTGCCATCAGGCTCGTACTGAAACGCTGGTCTTTCTGGATACCAAGCCCGTAGGCCTTTGGATTGGAACTGCACCATCAGCATTTCTGTGTCTCCAGCTTGTCAACTGCAGATCTTGGGACTTGTCAGCCTTCATAATGACGTGAGCTAATTCCTTACTATATATATATATATATATATATATATATATATATATATATATATATACACACACACACACATACATACACACACACATCTATTCTATTGGAACCCTAGCAAATATACCATTTAAAAAAATGTTTCTTCCTAAAATTGTAAATAATGTTTCATACGTGTTCTTCAGGAAGTTTTATAATTTTAGTTACTATACATAAATCTAAAATCCATTTCAAGTCACTTTTCACATATGGTATGAGGTAAGAATCAAGGTTCATTTTCTTGCTTATGAACATCTCTAATAGTTCTAGCAGCATTTGTTAAAACTCTATTCTTTTCCCATTCAATTACTTTGGAAAACTGTCAAATGTCACTTTCACATATATGGACGGATTTGTTTCTGGACTCTTGATTCTATTTACTAATCCATTAATTTATTCTTATGCTACTCTTCTGATTACTATAGTTTCATAGCTAGTATTAAAATCATGTAGAGAAAGTCCTCCATTTTTTTTCTCTCTAAATAGAAGAGAAAGCAAAATTTTCCAACATATCATATGAGGTCAACATTACTCTGATTTTAAAAACCAAACAGGCTGGGCGTGTTAGTGCATGCCTGTAAACCCAGCACTTTGGAAAGCCAAGGCGGGTAGATCACCTGAGGTCAGGAGTTCGTGACTAGCCTGACTAACACGGTGAAACCCTGCCTCTACTAAATACAAAAAAGTCAGCTGGGCGTGGTGGCACATGCCTGTAATCTAAGCTACTTGGGAGGCTGAGACAGGAGAATAGCTTGTACCTGGGAGGCAGAGGTTACAGTGAGCTGTTATTGTGCCATTGTACTCCAGCCTGGGCAACAAGAGCAAAACTCTATCTCAAAACAAACAAAAATAAGAATACAAAGAGATAATATTACAAACAAATAACCCACGTGATATAGACACAAAAATATTCAGTATTAACACATAAAATCCACCAATATATAAAATAAATAGTACATCTTAGCCAAGTGGAGTTTGTTTTCTGGTAAGTTCAAATGTATTTTGGCAATTCTAGGTACATTGCATTTCCACATAAAATGCAGAATCAAATTCTTAACTTCAACAATAAGTCTACTAGGATTTTGACTTGGATTGCATTAAATACAGAGGTTGAATTGAGGAGAATTGCCACCTTAACAATAATGAGACCGCCAATCCATGAAGAAAGTGTATCTCTTCATTCATTATTCATTAACAACTGCTTCTTTAAATTCTCCCAGCAATGCTTTAAACTTAAAAGTTGTGCATGTTTTAAAATTTTAACTTTAGTTATTTCATATTTGATAATATTATAAATAGTATCATATTTAAAATGTATTTGCACATTTTCTTTGCATATGTAAAGTACAATGGAAGTACAAGAGGACAAACAACCCAATCATAAAAATCAGCAAATGATTTTAACAGTTAAAAGTAGTCACTAAAGGCCGTGCACGGTGGCTCACGCCTGTAATCCCAGGACTTTGGGAGGCCGAGGCAGGCAGATCATGAGGTCAGGAGATAGAGACCATCCTGGCTAACACAGTGAAACCCTGTCTCTACTAAAAATACAAAAAATTAGCCGGGCATGGCAGCGGGCACTTGTAGTCCCAGCTACTTGGGAGGCTGAGGCAGGAGAATGGTGTGAACCTGGGAGGCAGAGCTTGCAGTGAGCTGAGATCACGCCACTGCACTCCAGCCTGGGCAACAGATCGAGATTCTGTCTCAAAACAAAACAAAAACAAAAAAGTAGTCACTAAAGAAGATATCCAGTTGGTAAATATGCACATAAAAAGATGCTCAACATGATTAGTCAGTAGGAAAATGCAAATTAAAACCACAGTGTGATTCCCTTCTCACCCATTACTATGGCTAATGTTTGGGAAAAAACTGACAATACCAAGTGCCAGTGATGATGCAGAATAACTAAGTGTTAGAAGGAATGCAAAATTGTATGACAGTCACTCTGGAGAATGGTTTACCAGTTTGTTATATATTTCAACACATACCATACGGCCTATCAATCTCACTGCTAGGCATTTACCTAAGTAAAAGAAAAATTTACATTTATATAAAAATCAGTACATGATATCTGTGACAGCTCTATTAGTAATTACCAAGAATGGCATGCATACAAGGGAATATTTTAGCAATGGGAATAGCGTGTATCTTCATTATGCTGTTATTACCTGAGTGTATACGTTAGTCAAATCTCATCAAAACGTACATTTAAAATTGGTGAGTTTTCTCATATTGTAACCATACCTCAATAAAATTCACTGAAAAAAATTCTCTAATCAGTTTAAAGATTGTGTAGAAGGAGATTTTAAGAGGAGCTAAGAAAAAGTGGCTTGGTAAGGAAAATAGACTTATTAAAAGCCACGAGTACTTTGATTTCCTAATGTTCAGTATTTAGTGTTGCCTCTTTGATAGGAGCTTATAGAGCATTTATATTACTTTGACTCTCATTTTTTCTTACTATAATTTTCCAAAAAATAGAAAATCTGCCTTCTGGAGAGATAAAACAGAGGTCTAGTGCAAATATGAATAATGCATAACTTCATACTGGGTTGATTCATGTCTTCTATGAAAGAAATTATTTTTTCAAGTTGCACATAGTTTTATTTGGAAAGTCAGTACCTGTTGAATTATTTTTATTACCTTATTGTCATGAAGTTTGTGTTTTACTTCTCAGAAGCATTTATTTCCTCTAAGCACAACACTGACTTTGACTGAAAGACAAAGGAAGTCATAGCACCTCAAAGCTTGGTAAGAACTGGTTCCTTTTAAAAATAAACATTTTAAGGACAGTAGCTGAAGAAGCAACTGTAAATGGTCCATTGAATGCCTTTCACTAGCCTGTATGTACCTTCAAAAAAATTATTTTCAATTTTAATCATTTCCATAATTCAGTCATATAAAAACGATATTATCTTTAAATACTATTCATTGTAAAGATGACAAAATCAGGGAAAATATATTTAAGGAATAACATTTAAAAAACCATTGGTGAAAATTTTTGCTATAATGACATTTGTATTTGTGTCCTATGTCTATGTGATCAAATAACATGTAAACATAGGACATAAATATAAATGCAATTATCTATTTCCAGCATCTAACAAAAATATTTCCTACACCTGAGTTTCAATCCACATCAAATTGTCTTCAGAGTGCATTATGATCAAAAAGAAAAATTTTAAATTATTCTTTTTTTTCATTTATCAAATATTGTGATTTTATTTTTTAAATGAGAACATACTTATTCAACTAGATTGCAACTTTTTTTATTTTATTATTATTATACTTTAAGTTTTAGGGTACATGTGCACAATGTGCAGGTTACATATGTATACATGTGCCATGTTGGTGTGCTGCACCCATTAACTCGTCATTAAGCAATAGGTATATCTCCTAATGATATCCCTCCCCACTTCCCCCACCCCACAACAGTCCCCAGAGTGCGATGTTCCCCTTCCTGTGTCCATGTGTTCTCATTGTTCAATTCCCACCTATGAGTGAGAACATGCGGTGTTTGTTTTTTTGTCCTTGTGATAGTTTACTGAGAATGATGATTTCCAGTTTCATCCACGTCCCTACAAAAGACATGAACTCATCATTTTTTATGGCTGCATACTATTCCATGGTGTATATGTGCCATATTTTCTTAATCCAGTCTATCATTGTTGGACATTTGGGTTGGTTCCAAGTTTTTCCTATTGTGAATAGTGCTGCAATAAACATACATGTGCATGTGTCCCTATAGCAGCATGATTTATAGTCCTTTGGGTATATACCCAGTAATGGGATGGCTGGGTCAAATGGTATTTCTGGTTCTAGATCCCTGAGGAATCGCCACACTGACTTCCACAATGGTTGAACTAGTTTACAGTCCCACCAACAGTGTAAAAGTGTTCCTATTTCTCCACATCCTCTCCAGCACCTGTTGTTTCCTGACTTTTTAATGATGGCCATTCTAACTGGTGTGAGATGGTATCTCATTGTGGTTTTGATTTGCATTTCTCTGATGGCCAGTGATGATGAGCATTTTTTCATGTGTTTTTTGGCTGCATAAATGTCTTCTTTTGAGAAGTGTCTGTTCATGTCCTTCGCCCACTTTTTGATGGGGTTGTTTTTTTCTTGTAAATTTGTTTGAGTTCATTGTAGATTCTGGATATTAGCCCTTTGTCAGATGAGTAGATTGCAAAAATTTTCTCTCATTCTGTAGGTAGCCTGTTCACTCTGATGGTAGTTTCTTTTGCTGTGCAGAAGCTCTTTAGTTTAATTAGATCCCATTTGTCAGTTTTGGCTTTTGTTGCCATTGCTTTTGGTGTTTAAGACATGAAGTCCTTGCCCATGCCTATGTCCTGAATGGTAATGACTAGGTTTTCTTCTAGGGTTTTTATGGTTTTAGGTCTAACATGTAAGTCTTCAATCCATCTTCAATTAATTTTTGTATAACGTGTAAGGAAGGGATCCAGTTTCAGCTTTCTACATATGGCTAGCCAGTTTTTCCATTTATTAAATAGGGAATCATTTCCCCATTGCTTGTATTTGTCAGGTTTGTCAAAGATCAGATAGTTGTAGATATGCCGCATTATTTCTGAGGGCTCTCTTCTGTTCCATTGATCTATATCTCTGTTTTGGTATCAGTACCATGCTGTTTTGGTTACTGTACCCTTGTAGTATTGTTTGAAGTCAGGTAGTGAGATGCCTCCAGCTTTGTTCTTTTGGCTTAGGATTGACTTGGCGATACGGGCTCTTTTTTGGTTCCGTATGAACTTTAAAGTAGTTTTTTCCAATTCTGTGAAGAAAGTCATTGGTAGCTTGATGGGGATGGCATTGAATCTATAAATTACCTTGGGCAGTATAGCCATTTTCACGATATTGATTCTTCCAACCCATGAGCATGGAATGTTCTTCCATTTGTATCCTCTTTTATTTCATTGAGCAGTGGTTTGTAGTTCTCCTTGAAGAGGTCCTTCACGTCCCTTGTAAGCTGGATTCCTAGGTATTTTATTCTTTTTGAAGCAATTGTGAATGGGAGTTCACTCATGATTTGGCTCTCTGTTTGTCCGTTATTGGTGTATAAGAATGCTTGTGATTTTTGTACATTGATTTTGTATCCTGAGACTTTGCTGAAGTTGCTTATCAGCTTAAGGAGATTTTGTGCTGAGACAATGGGGTTTTCTACATATACAATCATGTCATCTGCAAACAGGGACAATTTGACTTCCTCTTTTCCTAATTGAATACCCTTTGTTTCCTTCTCCTGCCTGATTGCCCTGGCCAGAACTTCCAACGCTATGTTGAATAGGAGTGGTGAGAGAGGGCATCCCTGTCTTGTGCCAGTTTTCAAAGGGAATGCTTCCAGTTTCTGCCCATTCAGTATGATATTGGCTGTGGGTTTGTCATAGATAGCTCTTATTATTTTGAAGTACGTCCCATCGATACCTAATTTATTGAGAGTTTTTAGCATGAAGGGTTGTTGAATTTTGTCAAAAGCCTTTTGTGCATCTATTGAGATAATCATGTGGTTTTTGTCTTTGGTTCTGTTTATATGCTGGATTATATTTACTGATTTGCATATGTTGAACGAGTCTTGCATCCCAGGGATGAAGCCCACTTGATCATGGTGAATAAGCTTTTTGATGTGCTGCTGGATTCGGTTTGCCATTATTTTATTGAGGATTTTTGCATCAATGTTCATCAAGGATATTGGTCTGAAATTCTCTTTTTTGGTTGTGTCTCTGCCAGGCTTTGGTATTAGGATGATGCTGGTCTCATAAAATGAGTTAGAGAGGATTCCCTCTTTTTCTATTGATTGGAATAGTTTCAGAAGGAATGGAACCAGTTCCTCCTTGTACCTCTGGTAGAATTCTGCTGTGAATCCATCTGGTCCTGGACTCTTTTTGGTTGGTAAGCTATTGATTATTGCCACAATTTCAGAGCCTGTTATTGTTCTATTCAGAGATTCAACTTCTTCCTGGTTTAGTCTTGGGAGGGTGTATGTGTTGAGGAATTTATCCATTTCTTCTAGATTTTCTAGTTTATTTGCATAGAGTTGTTTGTAGTATTCTCTGATGGTAGTTTGTATTTCTGTGGGATCAGTGGTGATATCCCCTTTATCCTTTTTTATTGCATCTATTCTTCTCTCTTTTCTTCTTTATTAGTCTTGCTAGCAGTCTATCAATTTTGTTGATCTTTTTAAAAAAACCAGCTCCTGGATACTTTAATTTTTTGAAGGGTTTTTTGTGTCTCTGTTCCTTCAGTTCTGCTCTGATTTTAGTTATTTCTTGCCTTCTGCTAGCTTTTGAATGTGTTTGCTCTTGCTTTTCTAGTTCTTTTAATTGTGATGTTAGGGTTTCAATTTTGGATTCCTGCTTTCTCTTCTGGGCATTTAGTGCTATAAATTTCCCTCTACACACTGCTTTAAATGTGTCCCAGAGATTCTGGTATGTTGTGTCTTTGTTCTCATTGGTTTCAAAGAACATCTTTATTTCTGCCTTCTTTTTGTTATGTACCCAGTAGTCATTCAGGAGCAGGTTGTTCAGTTTCCATGTAGTTGAGCGGTTTTGAGTGAGTTTCTTAATCCTGAGTTCTAGTTTGATTGCACTGTGGTCTGAGAGACAGTCTGTTATAATTTCTGTTCTTTTACATTTGCTGAGGAGAGCTTTACTTCCAACTATATGGTCAATTTTGGAATAGGTGTGGTGTGGTGCTGAAACAAATGTATATTCTGTTGATTTGGGGTGGAGACTTCTGTAGATGTCTATTAGGTCCACTTGGTGCAGAGCTGAGTTGAATTCCTGGGTATCCTTGTTAACTTTCTGTCTCATTGATCTGTCTAATGTTCACAGTGGGGTGTTAAAGTCTTCCATTATTATTGTGTTGGAGTCTAAGTCTCTTTATAGGTCACTCAGGACTTGCTTTATGAATCTGCGTGCTCCTGTATTGGGTGCATATATATTTAGGATAGTTAGCTCTTCTTGTTGAATTGATCCCTTTACCATTATGTAATGGCCTTCTTTGTCTCTTTTGATCTTTGTTGGTTTAAAGTCTGTTTTATCAGAGACTAGGATTGCAACCCCTGCCTTTTTTTGTTTTCGATTTGCTTGGTAGGTCTTCCTCCATCCTTTTATTTTGAGCCTATGTGTGTCTCTGCACATGAGATGGGTTTCCTGAATACAGAACACTGATGGGTCTTGACTCTTTATCCAATTTGCCAGTCTGTGTCTTTTAATTGGAGCATTTTGTCCATTTACATTAAAAATTAATACTGTTATGTGTGAATTTGATCCTGTCATTATGATGCCAGCTGGTTATTTTGCTCATTAGTTTGATGTAGTTTCTTCCTAGCCTCAATGGTCTTTACAATTTGGCATGATTTTGCAGTGGCTGGTACTGGTTGTTCCTTTCCATGTTTAGTGCTTCCTTCAGAAGCTCTTTTAGGGCGGGCTTGGTGGTGACAAAATCTCTCAGCATTTGCTTGTCTGTTAAGTATTTTATTTCTCCTTCACTTTTGAAGCTTAGTTTGGCTGGATATGAAATTCTTGGTTGAAAATTCTTTTCTTTAAGAATGTTGAATATTGACCAGGTGTAGTGGCTCACGCTTGTGATCCCAGCACTTTAGGAGGCTGAGGCAGGCAGATCACGAGGTCAGGAGATCGAGACCATGGTGAAACCCCGTTTCTACTAAAAATACCAAAAAATTAGCTGAGCGTAGTGGCAGGCGCCTGTAGTTCCAGCTACCCGGAGAGGCTGAGGCAGGTGAATGGCATGAACCCAGGAGGCGGAGCTTGCAGTGAGCTGAGATTGTGCCACTGCACTCCAGCCTGGGTGACAGAGCGAGACTCCGTCTCAAAAAAAAAAGAATGTTGAATATTGGCCCCCACTCTCTTCTGGCTTGTAGAGTTTCTGCCGTGAGAGCTGTTAGTCTGATGGGCTTCCCTTTTTGGGTAACCCGACCTTTCTCTCTGTCTGCTGTTAACATTTTTTCCTTCATTTCAACTTTGGTGAATCTGACAATTATGTGTCTTGGAGTTGCTCTTCTCAAGGAGTATCTTTGTGGCATTCTCTGTGTTTCCTGAATCTGAATGTTGGCCTGCCTTGCTAGATTGGGGAAGTTCTCCTGAATAATATCCTGCAGAGTGTTTTCCAACTTGGTTCCATTCTCCCCGTAACTTTCTGGTACACCAATCAGACGTAGATTTGGTCTTTTCACATAGTCCCATATTTCTTGGAGGCTTTGTTCATTTCTTTTTATTCTTTTTTCTCTAAACTTCCCTTCTTGCTTCATTTCATTCATTTCATCTTCCATCACTGATACCCTTTCTTCCAGTTGATCGCATCAGCTCCTGAGGCTTCTGCATTCTTCACCTAGTTATTGAGCCTTGGCTTTCAGCTCCATCAGCTCCTTTAGGCACTTCTCTGTATTAGTTATTCTAGTTATACATTCATCTCATTTTTTTTCAAAGTTTTTAACTTCTTTTTGCCTTTCGTTTGAATTTTCTCCTGTAGCTCAGAGTAGTTTGATCGTCTGAAGACTTCTTCTGTCAACTTGTCAAAGTCATTCTCTGTCCAGCTTTGTTCCATTGCTGGTGATGAACTCCATTCCTTTGGAGGAGGAGAGGCGCTCGCTCTGCTTTTTAGAGTTTCCAGTTTTTCTTCTCTGTTTTTTCCCATCTTTGTGGTTTTATCTACTTTTGGTCTTTGATGATGGTGATATACAGACGGGTTTTTGGTGTGGATGTCCTTTCTGTTTGTTAGTTTTCCTTCTCACAGACAGAACCCTCAGCTGCAGGTCTGTTGGAGTTTGCTAGAGGTGCACTTCAGACTCTTTTTTCCTGGGTATCAGCAGTGGTGGCTGCAGAACAGCGGATTTTCGTGAACCACAAATGCTGCTGCCTGATTGTTCCTCTGGAAGTTTTGTCTCAGAGGAGTACCCAGCCGTGTGAGGTGTCAGTCTGCCCCTACTGGGGGGTGTCTCCCAGTCAGGCTGCTTGGGGGTCAGGCATCAAGGACCCACTTGAGGAGGCAGTCTCCCTGTTTTCAGATCTCCAGCTGCGTGCTGGGAGAACCACTACTCTCTTCAAAGCTGTCAGACAGGGACATTTAAGTCTACAGAGGTTACTGCTTTTTGTTTGTCTGTGCCCTGCCCCAGAGGTGGAGCCTACAGAGGCAGGCAGGCCTCCTTGAGCTGTGATGGGTTCCACCCAGTTCGAGCTTCCTGGCTGCTTTGTTTACCTAAGCAAGCCTGGGCAATGGCGGGCGCTCCTCCCCCAGCCTCGCTGCTGCCTTGCAGTTTGATCTCAGACTGCTGTGCTAGCAATCAGCCAGACTCCCTGGGCCTACGACCCTCCAAGCCAGGTGCGGGACATAATCTCCTGGTGTGCCATTTTTTAAGCCCGTTGGAAAAGCACAGTATTAGGGTGGGAGTGACCCAATTTTCCAGGTGCCGTCTGTCACCCCTTTCTGACTAGGAAAGGGAACTCCCTGACCCGTTGCACTTCCCGAGTGAGGCAATGCCTCGCCCTGCTTCAGCCCATGCATGGTGTGCTGCTACCGACTCTCCTGCACCCACTGTTTGGCACTCCCTAGTGAGATGAACCCAGTACCTCAGATGGAAATGCAGAAATCACCTGTCTTCTGTGTCACTCACACTGGGAGCTGTAGATGGGAGCTGTTCCTATTTGGCCATCATGGCTCCACTCTAAATTATTATTCTTATCTTTATTTATTAGTAATTCTTTTTATTAGATGACATTAGGAATCAGCAGGCAAAAAAAGAAGTACAAATTTTAAAAGTGCAGAATAGTGTTTGGGAGCATAGAGATAATTAACAAATCAGATCTCGTAAATACCATATATATCAAGTTAGGAAACATTCTTCATTTGAATGGGTAACTAGAAAAGAGGAAAATGCAATTCCTCACAATCTGGTAACTACAGCTGACCACAGAATTCTGCCAAAACTGTTTTCCAATTAGATAGATAGACATAGATATAAATGACTTAGATCAGCTATATATAGATGATTATACAGAGACAGGTAGAGACAGAAATATAGGCAACATGTATAAAAAAATTTCTGAAAAATATTCTAACTTCAGGAGGAAATACTGTGAATTTAAAATAAAACAACTAGGTTTATTAGACTTCGTACTAGGCAATAAAAATATAAATTAAAATCTTAAGTAATTATAACATAATTTTATCACTTTACTGGTATGGGAGATAAAACTTTTAAATATTTTAAATCTGGAGCCCATTTTTTAGTGAAATTTAAAAAAAAATCTGTAGAACCCATTCCAAAGGACTTGTCTTAGAATTAAAATAATCTCAAGAAGAGTTTAGGGAAAATTATATGATATGGTAAAACAAAATACAACAGGAGCAATAAATGCAAATGCCTACAAGAGCCAGGTGATTAAAGGAGTGAAGTAAACAAGGTATACAAAATAATCCTAAGTGGTTGAAAGTGGTGCACACAGGAGCTGGACTGTCTCACCTCAAGGGGGTGGTAGTCATTTAGTTACAAAACCCCAGCTAATGTGTTGTGGAAATACAGGCTCATTGTTCCCAAAGTTTTTCAGTCTTTATTAGAAACTAGAAATTCAGATTTATGCATGAGACCTCTTAGCTTTTTAAATGTTAGCAATTGTTGCCTACCCAGAATCCATTTTACCTCTGTTCTTCTTAACAAAATAAAGATTTGAGCCCAAATAGCATATAGAATTCTCCTAGTTATAATTATTGGTCCATGCCTAGGCATATAACCTAAATTGCCTAATGCAGGTAGATAGAACATTAAATACATGTTTATGCCACTTAATTCTAGACCTGAAGTTTGCCCTTCTTCTTGCCTTTTACTTGTATGAGATAAAATACATCTCTTATGGTCCATACCAGTTTAAAATGGTCATTTAAAATCATTAAAAAGATACAGCCACATACATCTAAAAAAAGTCAGAAAACCAGAAATTAGTGTAGAAGTCATCCCAAAGGACTTAAGCCTTGTAATAAAGAATCCATTCCAAAGAACTTAAGTCTTGGAATAAAATACTTCATACTGAATTTTTTCAGGTTAAAAATTGATCCCATTACTTTACACTTAAAACTACTTAACCTGAAATGCTTTGGTTAAAGGAAAAATATATTCAGCATATTATTTGAAAATATAATTCAATTGCTCTTTAAAAATAAGTTTTCCTGGCTGGGTGTGGTGGCTCATGCCTGTAATCCCAGCACTTTGGGAGGCTGAGGTGGGCAGATCATCAGGTCGGGAGTTCGAGACCAGCTTGACCAACATGGTGAAACCCCGTCTCTACTAAAAATAACAAAAAAAAATAGCCTGGCATGGTGGCACGTGCCTGTAATCCCAGCTACTCGGAGGCCGAGGCAGGAGAATCACTTGAACCCAGGAGGCAGAGGTTGCAGTGAGCCGAGATTGCGCCACTGTATTCCAGCCTGGGGGACAGAGCAAGACTCCGTCTCAAAAATAAATAAATTTTCCTCTGTTTCCTAACTCTTCAGACACCGTGTGTGTGTGTGTGTGTGATCACTTTTCAGGCCAAACAAATGCTTACATCGCAAAAAATAATAGCCCAGTGCCTCTAAGGGTCTGAAATATAGATTACATAACATAAATTTTCTGACACATGGTTATATGAATAATTACAATTATGTTTTTTAATCCCTTCATGAACCATATGTAACAGGTAAAAATATGCTTGAATTTCTAATGATAAATCGGAAAATTATTCCTCACAATTTCCAGTAATATTAAAGCTTATTTAGTCCAAGTATTAGGAGATTCTGCATACATTCATGAAAATAATCAAGATTTCCCTTGAAAAGGAGAAAACGAATGAATATCCATCTGGCTAGCACAGGTTCCGTACCATCTATTCTAAATAGCAACTCATGTATCATCTGAATTGCTTGTGTGTGCTTTATAAACTGTTTATAAAAAAATTTGCAGGCTTCAACAAGTTATCATAATAGAAACCCTTAATTCAGTTTCTTACACATTCTCCTAAAAGTAAAAAATAAAACACAAAATGATAACTCTCAACAGTGAAAAAGAAACTTCTGAATGTACATACATCTTAATTCCAGAATCTGGAAAGAACTGACATTAATTGCAATGTAGCTGGAAGACGACGGAGAAAGAAAATCTATCCAGGTTTCAGTAAACAGAGTAGTTTGGCTTCATATCATGGAACAGCCAATCTATAAAAGTAGAAAACATTCTATATCTCTTCTACTATTAAAAATTGTGTGTTGTTAGTTTTACCACTGTAAAGCTCTTTTATAAAGCATCATAAAGTTTCCTCAATCTCTAGCCTGCTACATCTGTCACCAGTTTTAATGAGAAATTGGAAATCAGGGATAAAAGCACACACAACAAAGTATCTATTCTGCTGCAGTACATTTTAAGAGGTATTATCGTCCATTACTAAACCCTATAAGATGATGTAAGTTAGGAAAAATCCTCAGTGCAGTGCCCACCCCTGCCAACACACCCGGGGCCTGCCAAAACCAGCTTCCTTCATATATGTTGCAAAGTGCAGGAAAGGGAGCTCTGAGAATTTTAGGATTTCATATACTGTATTGACTAAGAATGACTGATGATCTGAAACTGAGGACTTTTAGAAGTACAACTGTAAGAAAAAAAAAATACAGGCAGCCAGAGACTGGAAATTGCACTAATTGGAAAAGATGTAACATCACTCATGCAGACACAAAATGGAAGCAAGGATAATCCATCCATATTGTCAAAACATGTATTTGCAGACCCAAGTTCTTTGAAACTAAGTTTAAAAATAAGTAATACGTGCCTATAAAAAATCATAATAACAGAACAGCATCTGGAAGATATCCTGTGGAATCAAACGAGCTGAGATAAAAAGGGACAAAACTGAAATAAGAGAGGAGCAAGAGAAACTTGAAATGCAAGAGTAGAAATATAAAATAAAGTACCCAAAATAAATAAACAGGAGACTTGGAGTACAAAATCAAATCAGTGACAGAAGAACAAAAAACGGAGTTCTAAGAAAATAAAAGCAATAAAAACCACTAGAGAAAAAATTAGCAGTATAAAGTGCATATGCAGATATTTTGAAAAGAAAAAATAGAATGAAGATTTAAATTTTTCAAATAATCCGAGTCAAAGCAAGACCTGTACGTACAAGTTGAGTTGGTTCATAGATTTTAGCAGGAAAATATCGATGAAATAAACCCACACCTAGACAAAATTTTTGACAAAATATTTGAGCTACAAAGAATAAAAGCAAAAATAAGCAAAAAGCCAGCATTATAAAAAGAAATTAACTACAAAAATGCAAATATTATGATGCCCTTTAGTATTTTCTCTGCAATACTGGATGCCAAGATACAATGAGAAAATAGTTACAAAACTTTGAATTTAAAAAGTTGCAACTAAAGAATTTTATAATCAATACCAGTAGTAACAAAATATTGGATTATTTACAGGTTTACACAAGATAATATTTATTGTTTAAAAAGTAAAGTACTTGAAGATAGTGTTCAAAGGTACAAATAGAGAACCTTAGCAGCATAATAAGTATTATAAAATAAAAACAACATGGAGAGAACAACAACCATTGGATGACTAGAAAAAATGAATAATTATATGATTATATGAGGGTAGAAGAGACAAAAAGATGAGGAGAAAAGATGTATTTCATAGAACCCCTACTAGTTAACAAATTTGGAGTTGATATACAAGTCAAGCAAAGACCATAAGATAATGTCTCAGGAAAATAAAATGTGGAATGACCCTAAGTTATGTAACCCCTTAAAGGGAGTTGATATTAAAATAAATAAATTATATTTGCAAGATACTTGGAGACCTTCCTAAACACGATGTGGTATGTAAAATACTGCAGAACTGGCTCGAAGTCACATGTGGAGTATACATATCTACCTGTTTTATATGCATTTCCTTGAAAATAAAGAAAAAATTATATTTAGTGTTTCTATACTCATATGCCATATAATTATATTTATAGCAAAATCTTTTATCAAATTTTATATTATATATTTATAGATATAACTATAATTATCATATAACACGTGAAGTAAAATATTAAATAATTCTAATAACCCAATGTACTTCAACAGGCGAATAGTGAAATAAATGATGATACATCCACACCACAGAATCCTACTCAGCAAGAAAAATAAACTATTACTGCCTGCACAAATTGGATAAACCTCAAGGGAGTTACTCTGAGTGGAAAAAGCCAATATCAAAAGGTTGTATTGCTATATCATCCCACCTCTAATACAGTTTTGAAATGGAAAAATTAAAGAGATGGAGAAACAAATTTGTGGTTGCCAGAGTTTCGGGAAGAAAGGAGCAAGGAAGTTGGCAGCATCTACAAAATGATAGCACAGAGGAGCCCTGTGATGGAAGTGACCTGTACCTTGAGCGCAGTGGTGAGTCTACACATGCGATGATATTACACAGAACGAAGTACACACACCACACGTGAATGTACGTAAAACTGGCAAAATCTGAATAAGGTCAGTGGATTTTCTCTCTGTCAGTTTTTAAATTGTGATATTGTACTACAGTTGTATAAAATATGACCATTAGGAGAAACTAGATGAAGCTTTCATGGGAGCTTACATGGCATCTTTTTGCATTTTTTTCTTGTAACTGCATGGGAATCTATAATTACGTCAAAATAAGAAGCTTATAAAGCAAATGAATACTAAATATTTTAAAAACAGGATTGCTGGCTTGTATCATAGTGTAAGTACTTTATCAGAGATACTCCTAAATATTTTACTTCGTATATTTAATTAGGTCTTTGCATTAAGAAAGCAAGATTCACTTTAATGCTGCTTCTGAAAGTTGCTTTGTAGAGAGAGAGAATGGGATGAAACACATGGTACAGTCCTGTTTCGTAATAGATTTCAAGGTACATTCTTTAAAGGTGATGTTAAAAGTTGATTGTCTTAAATCTTTATTTTATAAAGAGACTTTAAAATTTAAGTGATCATGACTTTTGCATATAAAATATTACAGGAACATTTAACTAAAAACGTATGAAAGAATAAGAGATGTTCTAAATCACCAAGGCAGTTTTACATGCTTTAGATTTTGCATTAATAGAGACACTTTAACCAAAGAGCATTCATGTTTGTCTTTCCCTCACCTCCAGTCCTTCAATTTAATATGTTGTTATCCTCTTTTCAAGAGTTGCAGTACCATTTTAAATTCCCGTTAGCATTGTAAAATGATCCAGTTTTTCCATATCCCGGTCAGCATTTAGTGTTATCACTGTTGTTTTATTTTAGTCATTTTGATAGGTGTATTAGTGACATCTCATTGTGGTTTTAATTTTCATTCCCTTAATAACAAATGATATTGAGTTTCTTTCATGTGCTTATTTGCCAGATCCTTGGTGAAATGTCTCTTCAAGTCTTTTTCCCATTTTCTGGTTAAATCATTTCCTTGTTTTATTGTTGATTTTTGAAAATTCTTCATATATTCTAGATACTAGTTCTGACATGACATTGTAGCAGTATCTATCACATGTGGTCTTCTGCTATGCTGCAAAAAGCATGTTATTACTTATATTTATTGGTTAGAAATGAGAGGCTACATCAAATGATATTTTTGGTTCTAGATCTTTGCGGAATAGCCACACTGTCTTCCACAATGGTCGAACTAATTTACACTCTCACCGACAGTGTAAAAGCGTTCCTGTTTCTCCACATCCTTTCCAGCATCTGTTGTTTCCTGATTTTTTAATGATTGCCATTCTAACTGGTGTGAGATGGTATCTTATGGTTTTGATTTGCATTTTTTTCTTTTTTTTTATTATTATACTTCAGGTTTTAGGGTACATGTGCACAATGTGCAGGTTTGTTACATATGTATACATGTGTCATGTTGTTTTGCCGTACCCATTAACTCGTCATTTAGCATTAGGTATATCTCCTAATGCTGTCTCTCCCCCCTCCCCCCCACCCCACAACAGTCCCCGGAGTGTGATGTTCCCCTTCCTGTGTCCGTGAGTTCTCATTGTTCAATTCCCACCTATGAGTGAGAACATGCGGTGTTTGGTTTTTTGTCCTTGTGATAGTTTACTGAGAATGATGTTTTCCAGTTTCATCCATGTCCCTACAAAGGACATTAACTCATCATTTTTTATGGCTGCATAGTATTCCATGGTGTATATGTGCCACATTTTCTTAATCCAGTCTATCATTGTTGGACATTTGGGTTGGTTCCAAGTCTTTGCTATTGTGAATAGTGCCACAATAAACATACGTGTGCATGTGTCTTTATAGCAGCATGATTTATAGTCCTTTGGGTATATACCCAGTAATGGGATGGCTGGGTCAAATGGTATTTCTAGTTCTAGATCCCTGAGGGATTGCCACACTGACTTCCACAATGGTTGAACTAGTTTACAGTCCCACCAACAGTGTAAAAGTGTTCCTATTTCTCCACATCCTCTCCAGCACCTGTTGTTTCCTGACTTTTTAATGATGGCCATTCTAACTGATGTGAGATGGTATCTCACTGTGGTTTTGATTTGCATTTCTCTGATGGCCAGTGATGAGGAGCATTTTTTCATGTGTTTTTTGGCTGCATAAATGTCTTCTTTTGAGAAGTGTCTGTTCATGTCCTTCACCCACTTTTTGATGGGGTTGTTTGTTTTTTTCTTGTAAATTTGTTTGAGTTCATTGTAGATTCTGGATATTAGCCCTTTGTCAGATGAGTAGGTTGCAAAAATTTTCTCCCATTCTGTAGGTTGCCTGTTCACTCTGATGGTAGTTTCTTTTGCTGTGCAGAAGCTCTTTAGTTTAATTAGATCCCATTTGTCAATTTTGACTTTTGTTGCCATTGCTTTTGGTGTTTTAGACATGAAGTCCTTGATTTGCATTTTTTTAATGACTAGTGATGATGAGCTTTTTTTCATATGTTTATTATACCCAAAGGATTATAAATCACTCTACTATAAAGACACATGCACACATATGTTTACTGCATCACTATTCACAATAGCAAAGACTTGGAACCAACCAAAATGCCCATCAATGATAGACTGGATAAAGAAAATGTGGTACATATACACCACGGAATACTACACAGCCATAAAAAAGGATGAGTTCATATCCTTTGCAGGGACATGAATGAAGCTGGAAACCATTATTTTCAGCAAACTAACACAGGAACAGAAAACCAAACACCACATGTTCTCACTCATAAGTGAGAGTTGAACAATGAGAACACATGGACACAGAGGAGGGGAACATCACACACTGGGGCCTGTCCATGGGTGGGGGGCTAGGGGAGGGATAGCATTAGGAGAAATACCTAATATAGATGGCGGCTTGATGGGTGCAGGAAACCACCATGGCACGTGTATACCTGTGTAACCAACCTGCACGTTCTGCACATGTATCCCATAACTTAAAGTATAATAAAAAATAATTAAAAGAAACAAAAATAAAACAAGAAATGAGAGGCTAGAAAAGGAGGCTCCAAAACTTAGATTATGGCTTTCATTCATAATGCTCTTTAAATGGCTTTGGTTTGGCAAAATAAAATGTAACTTATTTTATTTTATTGTTGTCTTCTGATTGCTCTTAGGCACTCTTTGGTGCTGAAGGATGTAGCAGCAAACAAGTTAAATTTTTTGTTTTATGAAACTTATGTTCTAGGGAGAGGAAGATATCAAAACAAATCAACAAATAAGTACATAATATGTTAGATGGAGATGCGCTATAAAGCAAAACAAAGTGAGATGATGTGAACCCAGAGTGAAAGTGACACTGTTTTATAGAAGGTGGCCAAGAGTGATGTTTCTGATAAGGTGATAATTGAGTGGTCCTGAAGGAGTGAGAGAATGAGTCATGTGGGCTTGGGGAGGAAGGACCTTCTTGGCATGACCTCCTCTGTGCTGCTATCCTGCTTGAATTTGAGAAACAGCAAGGAGGTAAGCACTTGTACTTGTTATAATTCAGGGGAGAATAGATGGTATTTTGAACTAGGATGACAGTGGTAGAGTTGGTGTGAGAGGTAGCTAGCTTCTAAATATACATGGAAGGTGGATGGGACTTGCTGGTAGTTTGAGTATGTGGCATAAGAGAAGTTAGCAAGATGGAGACTATTGATGGACCTTGACAAGGGCAACTTCATTGGAGTGGAGGAGAGAAATTGGGGCTGTGAGTATAAATAGCTCTTGTAAGAAATTTAGCTATAAATAAGGTCTTTTTACAAATTTAAGTCAATTTTTATTGCCATTTATGCAATTATCTATGCTCTTTTTCTTTGATGTCCAGTGATTTTTTAGTATATGCCAAATTCTTCCTATTACACATGCTAGAATTTAATTATTTCTATTTTAAAACATTAATCTATTTATAGATTCTTGGCTAGAACTACAGTTTTAATGGTTGTTTTATAAGGTATTTTAATATGTGGTAAAGCAAGTTTCTTATCCTTTTCTTGTTACAAAGTTTCCTATTATATTCTTTTACCTACTTATTCTTCCAGATGAAGTTTAGAAACATCAAGAGTATTTTTAAAAAATTATTTTAAAATTTTGATTAAAAATATTTCCATTCCTAACTCATTTTTAGAAAAAAATAACATCTTTTAAATATTCAATTCGTATATTCAAATTTGTGCTTTCTATTTCTACTCATTAAGACCTCTTTGGTCACTTAGTAAGTACACTTTCATGGTCTTTCATATACGGAGTGCACAGCTGTTTTAAATTTTTTGCTGTGTTTGTTTCTTTTGTTAATAGTAGTTTAGATTATATGTTCTAACTGGTAACTGCTTAAACTCAGAAAGGTTATTGATGTTTGCTACTGATTTCTAATCTGGCCAAATTACTGAATTCTTTTATTTGTTTTAATATTCTTATAGGAGATTCTATTGGCTGCCCTATGTGGACAATCATATTACCTGCAAACAGCAATATTTTTCTTTGTCCCTTGAAGTAGCTTTACCACTTAATTTTATTTTCTTCCTAATTACATTGCTTATAAATTATTGTTGTTGTCATATAAATCTGTTTTAGAAACAGATTTATAGTTTTCAATGTCCACATCTATACACACGATTGATTTCATGGCTCAACTCTAATTCTTGAAAACTATATTTTTAAAGATTTTGGTTTTGATTCAGAAGTACCTGGGGTAAATATTTGACTATTTCTGTATATTTGTTATTTTTTAAAGAAAAAGATAAATTTTGGAGATCTACAAACCTGAGATTGACATTTTTATTTGCTCTCACACAGGAATGGCTACTAGGCTAATTATAAAATTCTTATTGTGGGTAAGTCTACATTATATATGTATGCAGCATTATCAAATGTAGAGTTGTAATGTAACTAAAAATATTATGTTTCCCATGGGCATTTTTTCTGTCTGGTAGGAATACTGGGGGAAATACAAATTTAAGAACCAGATCACTGATTTCTAGGAATAAGTCCCAGGAAGTGGTGTTCAAACTTTGCAGGCAGTTTTAAAACATATGAGCCCAAATGCATGGTGGCGCATGCCTGTAATCCCAGCTACTTGGGAGGCTGAGGCAGGAGAATTGCTTGAACCTGGGAGGCAGATGTTGCGGTAAGCCAAAAGCGTGCCGTTGCACTCCAGCCTGAGCAACAAGAGCCAAATTCCGTCTCAAAAAAAAAAAAAAAAAAAACAAAAAGCCCATTTTACATTTGTCTCTCATTCATTTTGAGTTAATTTTTAAATTACATATAAAGTACCCATCCAGATTTATTTTTTTCATGTGGATGTTCAATTGTTCTTGTATTATTTGCTGAAAAGACTAACCTCTCTCCTTTGAATTGTCCTTGTCCCATGCATTTTATAGATTTTGTTTTGAATGGAATTTCTCTTCTATTTTTAAGTTGATTTTTATTAATATGTAGAAAAGTATATATTTTGTATTAGACCATTTTGATGAACTTCCTTATTAGTCCTAAAATATTTTTACCTGTTTCTTTTAAATTTTTGAGGAAAATGGTAATGGGGTATTTAAATTATAGTAGTCTTTTTCTTTTCAGTATTGATGCTTCCTATTTTATTCCTTCACTTATTGAGTTAGCTAGCTAAATCAAACGGTGATTTCAGGAATCACTAACTTATTGAATTTGATGAACTACTTCACATAGTTCACATTTACTGGTTTGTCTGATTCCTGTTAAATATAATTTATAAGGTTATTGAAGTGTTCTTCTAATCCTGGTTTGCTTAGAGTTTTAATCAGGTTTTTTTCATTTATTTATTGAATAATAGACTTTTTATGTTGAACTTTTTAATTTTTGAATAAACATAACAACTCATTCAAAATAAATTAATCTTTCAATATACTACTTAATTTAATGTTTAATATTTTATTTTGAGTTTTTACATCTATATTCATAGGTGATATAGATATTTGATTTTTGTATTGGTTATTCTAACTTCCTGAAATGTGTTGGGAAATTTTCCTCTTTCTATTTTTGCTATTGCTGGTTTTATTTTTTCCCCTAAATTTATTTTGTCTTGCACTATTTATTGAAGTGATTTTGCAGGAGGATCTCTAAATCAGCATTTTTATTAGAATCATTCATGTTGTTGTATATAACTGTGCTAAATTTGTTTTCATCACTGCATAAAATTTGATTGTGTGAATACACAGCAATTTGTAGACATCTCCTCTTGATAGACATTTAGATAAATTTCAGTTCAGAGCTATTTCTGTTCTGGGCTATTGCAAATAATGTTTCCATAACATTCTTTTGCAAGTATCGTGGTTTACATATGCAAGAGTTCCTCCAAGGTACACACACATACTCCACCAGTGAAGTAGCTGGTTTGCAGAATATGCAAACCTTCCAACTTTCCACATAATGCCAAAATGTTTTCAAAACGACTCTACTAATTTATATTATCACCAGCAGATGTGAGTTTCTGTTGTCAACATTCTTGTCCAAACTTGCTTTGTTGAGACTTTCCTTTTTACCAATCTACTAGGTAAGTGGTAATATCTGATTTTAATTTTCTTAATAGGATTATCAGTGCTGTTGAGACTTTTTTGGTATGTTTTGTTATCCTTATTTCTTAAAGGATCATAGATTTGTCATGCATTAGCTTTTTGTCCCTGTAGTAAGGATAAAAAGAGCATAAATTTAGAAAATTGACAAGTTTGGTTTCAGATCCTGACACTAATTTTTATTAAAAAGAACGACTTACTGTTTTCTATGAGGTTATGAGAGCAAAATTATTCAGAGTGAAAAGAAAAAGACACAAAGGAGTACAATCTGTGTAGTTTCATTTACATTATGCTCTAGGAAAGCTGAATTTAGCTTTGGGGATTTTTTGGAGAATTAATGTGTATAATGTATATAATGACATCAAACACAAAACCTGATCCATATTAGAAGCTGAATACATGTCCCTCTACCTGCTTTGCTTTCCTTTTCTTCGGTTGCTCTGTATGACAAATATCAGACACCTGTGTACTTAATAACTGTTATCTGTGTAGTTAGTTAATACCTATCACTGCTTGCTATCTGCATGACACAGAAAGAAAAGTTGACTTAATTTACATGTGCTATTGTTTTATGTGGATTTTAAAAACTTTAGGTTGATTTTGAACAAGGAAACATCTTTGGAAACCCGATGTCTTTTATTACTAATTACATATCTGGAGAAATAAGATTTCACATTAAATATATAGTCCTGATTTTTAAATAATTTATTTACATTGTGGTTCCTTGGGATTAATTATACAAAGCTAGGCTAACCCAGTCATTCAACTACTTTCTACTTATAGCGAGACAAAAATTCCTATCAACTTACTTCCCAATTTTTCTGATTTTTAGGGACAGGGTACTATGATTTATGAACATCCCTAGTCATGCCTATGTCAGTTAAACACACATACCCATATGACAAAGAAAGCTTAGGTTGTTAGAGAACAAAATTAATAAATCCAAAAGCTGGAAATATCCTTTTGCTTGTTTTCATTTCTTACGCATAAATTACAAACAAAACCTAACACCTGTGGAATGTTATACCACTAATGGAAATATCTTTGGGGAACAAGAAACATCAAATCATATAAAGGTGCTTCTAAAAATCAGCATTCCTTCTGAGATTTAGGGCACATTTTTTAAAGCTAAATAATACAATTATTAAGTTTGGTCAGATATATACATCATGCTGTTTATTAAATTATAAATACAGAGAGCTTACTTTGAACTTCTCACTTCAGGAAATCATTTTCACTGTGTTATAAATAAGAACTCAGAAATTGGGCTGTGTCCGCACACCTCTGTCATTACTAAAGGAAAACTGAAACTACGTTCCCTGTCTATTAAGAAAAATGTTGGTCCGATAGAGGAAAATAGTCCATGTTACTAAAACTAATTTCAAAATAACTCAAGGTCTTTACTGTTATCTCCTGGAGAAGACAGGACCCCAGTAACACTAATTCAAGTACCCTCTCTTCTCTACCCATCCAATGCCCTTCTTGATCTTCTCCATTCAGATTCCATCTCCAACTCTAAGACTCCTCAGTCCTCAATCCTCTACCGTCTTTGTTTTATGCACCTTCTGTTCACACTTTCATGTACTTCCCTTCACACATTTGTGATCTTTTATTCCAAAAGTCAAAGAACATGTCATGTCTGGCAAGGCAGAATGATTTTGGAAGCATGAGAGGATAAAACAATCTAATCGAGTTATATTAAATTCTCATGCTAAGAATTTAATACAACACACTACACACATACACATACACACACACACACAAGAAATCTGCCATATATTGAGTACTTGCTGTTTGCCAGATGCTGTGGGGACCTATTAACATCTTCTGTGTCATCGCATCCTCATGGCAACCTTGTAAGGTAGGTGTATTAGTCTGTTTTCATACTGCTGATAAAGACATACCTGAGGCTGGGTAATTTATAAAGAAAAGAGGTTTAATTGACTCACAGTTCCACATGGCTGGGGAGGCCTCGCAGTCATGGTGGAAGGCAAGGAGGAGCAAGTCACAGATTACCTGGTGGCAGGTAAGAGAGAACTTGGCAGGGAAACTCCTCTTTATAAAACCATCAGATCTCATGAGACTTATTCATTATCTGGAGAACAGCATGGGAAAGACCTGCCCCTATGACTCAGTTACCTCCCACTGAGTTCCTCCCACAACATGTGGGAATTGTGGGAGCTATAATTCAAGATGAGATTTGGGTGGAGACACAGCCAAACCATAAGAGTAGGTAATATTTCCATTTTATGGAGGAAGAAACACCCACAGAGATGTTTCTGAATTGCTGTGGAAGAGAAAACCTAGTTAGTACTCAAGCTGTGTGACTCTCAACCCCATATGCTGAGCCACTCTGCTCTGCTTCTTTTCTAATGAAATGCTATGTAAATATTAACCTTCACATTTTGAAAGCATTCTCACCTTAGTACAAATAATTGTAAGAAAGATAAGATACATTCCTTTAAAGATTAATCTGATTCTTGAAAACAGTCAAACCTTGTTGGAGCCAAGATTATGTAATTAGGTAGTCACCACACTGGGTGCCATAGTTTGGGGTAAGAAGGAAGATATGGATTGAAAATAATGAGACAGAATTTCCGTGTTATTTATAAAATGGTTCTAAGGTATCACAAAAATTGAGTCAGTAAGTACTCTAAGTCATGGTGCAGTTGCTCCCTTTCTTGGGAGTCATTAAAGCAATAGTTCAAATCTAGATTTGAGAGTACACATATCAATAGCACATACAGTTGTTTTTTTATAGGTAATAAAAAATTATGACATTAAAGGTGATTATTCTTGCAATGTCCTTAGCAGAGTATTAAAGTACTAAGAATATAGTGAACCCTCCACACATGCTATCTGCTGACATTAATGCTAATTATGACAAATTAATTCATTTGCAGTCATCAATTATGTATGCTGTATTTGCTACTGAAAAGTAATTGGAAGGCAACATTGACTATTTTTAACAAGAAAACTAAAGGTAAAAATAAATTAAAATGAATAAAGTAAATGGCTATAATGAACCCAAAATGTGAAAGCCAGTGAACTTCTCAAATTATTATAATTACAGGAGAAAATAATAGCGTAGAAACTAGAACTACTCAGTCATATATGAGCTTACAACTATGAACAGACCTAGAGCAACTTCTTTTTGTTTCTGAAAATGGAAGGAGGTTTATCTTCCAGACAGCAACTAGGTATCATTGGCTAAAAAACAAAACAAAAAACCTTTTTTGTGAAGTGATAGGTGATTAGGAAGGATAAAAGGATTAATAAATTTTAAAGGGGAGAGAAAATATTAGATATGGTTATTAGAGTTGGATAGGTTAAATATAGATAACCTAATGGGATCTTAATGAATCCATATTTTCCCTTAATTGGAAAATCAACAATGTTGGCCAAATGAAATGGGTGACGTTTAGAAATAATCTTTCAAAATTGCTTCAGAAGTGTTAAATCACTGGAGAAAATTTTTCCTGAGATATGTGTGTACACACATAGACGCGCACACACACACACATACACACGCACACCCCTCTGTGGCAGGCCTGGAAGGTATTTGCTTCTGCCTTTGGCTCATACTCTTTACTGGTGAGAGTGTCTAGGTCAGGGATTCTCACCCTTCAGGGTGCATTAGAATCCCCCAGAGAGTTAGATGAAACAGATTTCTAGTTCCCTCGTGATGGTGATGCCACTGGTCTTGGGATTAAGCATTGGAACCTACTGATTTGGAGTCCTAAATGCTTTGGCTCTGGTACATAAACACTTCTGCAGAATTTAACTGGGTTTGCTATCTTGCTCCAACAGTCTATAATAACATAGTTTTGGAACATCTCATGTTTGTGCTGTAATGTAATATTCCTATTGTGTATGACAGACAAGTGAATTGGGAATATTTTTGCATGTATTTTACCTCTCAATTTGAGCAGAAAGAAGTAAGCTGGTGTCAGTCAAAACACTTCTACTTGTCAAATTATTTTTTAAGAGCTCACATGTCTATAAAAGAAAAATAACCTTGGAAAGGTAAGCTTTTTGCTCAATAAATAAATATTGAGTTTTTCTACTATATTTTTATAGTGTATTTACATTTTGATTCTTTGGAGTTATCTCAATGACAGCTCAGGAGTGAAGACAGTATGAATGCCTCTTTGAAGTGCAAAATATTCGCTGTTATTAACAGAAGACAAGAGTTACCATATTAAAAACAGAGAATGGGATGCAAAGACTAAACCAATGCGTCTAACAAAATGGATGCATGTTACACAGAATGGCTTCTGGCTACCTAATCAGCATCCTCCTCTGTTTCAGCTTCTTTCTTTTCCATATATATACATATATATTTATTATACCTTAAGTTCTAGGGTACATGTGCACAACGTGCAGGTTTGTTACATATGTATACATGTGCCATGTTTGTGTGCTGCACCCATTAACGCGTCATTTATATTAGGTATATCTCCTAATGCTATCCCTCCCCCTGCCCCCACCCCAAAACAGGCCCCGGTGTGTGATGTTCCCCTTCCTGTGTCCAAGTGTTCTCATTGTTCAATTCCCACCTGTGAGTGAGAACATGAGGTGTTTGGTTTTTTGTCCTTGCGATAGTTTGCTCAGAATGATGGTTTCCAGCTTCATCCATGTCCCTACAAAGGACATGAACTCACCATTTTTTATGGCTGCATAGTATTCCATGGTACACATGTGCCACATTTTCTTAATCCAGTCCATAATTGATGGACATTTGGGTTGGTTCTAAGTCTTTGCTATTGTGAATAGTGCCGCAGTAAACATACGTGTGCATGTGTCTTTATAGCAGCATGATTTATAATCCTTTGGGTATATACCCAGTAATGGGATGGGCATCCCTGTCTTGTGCCAGTTTTCAAAGGGAATGCTTCCAGTTTTTGCCCATTCAGTATGATATTGGCTGTGGGTTTGTCATAAATAGCTCTCATTATTTTTAGATACATCCCATCAATACCTAATTTATTGAGAGTTTTTAGCATGAAGGGCTGTTAAATTTTGTCAAAGGCCTTTTCTGCATCTATTGAGATAATCATGTGGTTTTTGTCTTTGGTTCTGTTTCAATGCTGGATTACGTTTATTGATTTGTGTATGTTGAACTAGGCTTGCATCCCAGGGATGAAGCCCACTTGATCATGGTGGATAAGCTTTTTGATGTGCTGCTGGATTCGGTTTGCCAGTATTTTATTGAGGATTTTTGCATTGATGTTCATCAGGGATATTGGTCTAAAATTCTATTTTTATGTTCTGTTTCTGCCAGGCTTTGGTATCAGGATGATGCTGGCCTCATAAAATGAGTTAGAGAGGATTCCCTCCTTTTCTATTGTTTGGAATAGTTTCAGAAGGAATGGCCTCTGCTGCTGATACCCAGGCAAACAGCGTCTGTAGTGGACCTCCAGGAAACTCCAACAGACCTGCAGCTGAGGATCCTGACTGTTAGAAGGAAAACTAGCAAACAGAAAGGACAACCACACCAAAACCCCGTCTGTACATCACCATCATCGAAGTCCAAAGGTAGATAAAACCACAAAGATGGGGAAAAAACAGAGCAGAAAAGCTGAAAATTCTAAAAATCAGAGCACCTCTCCCCGTCCAAGGAACACAACTCCTTGCCAGCAACGGAACAAAGCTGGATGGAGAATGACTTTGACGAGTTGAGAGAAGAAGGCTTCAGATGATCAAACTTCTCTGAGGTAAGGAGGAAGTACGAACCCATCGCAAAGAAGCTAAAAACCTTGAAAAAAGATTTCATGAATGGCTAACTAGAATAACCAGTGTAGAGAAGTCCTTAAATGACCTGATGGAGCTGAAAAGCATGGCACGAGAACCACGTGATGAATGCACAAGCTTCAGTAGCCGATTCAATCAACTGAACGGAAGGGTATCAGTGATTGAAGATCAAATGAATTAAATGAAGCAAGAAGAGAAGTTTAGAGAAAAAAGAGTAAAAAGAAATGAACAAAGCTTCCAAGAAATATGGGAGTATGTGAAAAGACCAAACCTATGTCTGATTGGCATACCTGAAAGTGATGGGGAAAATTGAACCAAGTTGGAAAACACTCTTCAGGATATTATCCAGGAGAACTTCCCCAACCTAGCAAGACAGGCCAAATAGAAATTCAGGAAATACATAGAATGCCACAAAGATACTCCTCGAGAAGAGCAACTCTAAGACACATAATTGTCAGATTCACCAAAGTTGAAATGAAGGAAAAAATGTTAAGGGCAGCCAGAGAGAAAGGTCAGGTTACCCACAAAGGGAAGCCCATCAGACTAACAGCTCATCTCCTGGCACAAACTCTACAAGCCAGAAGAGAGTTGGGGCCAATATTCGACATTCTTAAAGAAAAGAATTCTCAACCCAGAATTTCATATCCAGCCAAACTAAGCTTCATAAGTGAAGGAGAAATAAAATCCTTTACAGACAAGCAAATACTGAGAGATTTTGTCACCACCAGGCTTGCCCTACAAGAGCTACTGAAGGAAGCACTAAACATGGAAAGGAAAAACCAGTACCAGCCACTGCAAAAACATGCCAAATTGTAAAGACCATCAATGCTACGAAGAAACTGCATCAACTAATGAGCAAAATAACCAACTAACATCATAATGACAGGATCAAATTCACACATAAAAATATTAACCTTAAATGTAAATGGGCTAAATGCTCCAATTAAAAGACACAGACTGGCAAATTGGATAAAGAGTCAAGACCCATCAGTGAGCTGTATTCAGGAGACCCATCTCACGTGCAGACACACATATAGGCTCAAAATAAAGGGATGGAGGAAGATCTACCAAGCAAATGGAAAACAAAAAAAGGCAGAGGTTGCAATTCTAGTCTCTGATAAAAGAGACTTTAAACCAACAAAGATCAAGAGAGACAAAGAAGGCCATTACATAATGGTAAAGGGATCAATTCAACAAGAAGAGTTAACTATCCTAAATATATATGCACCCAATACAGGAGCACCCAAATTCATAAAGCAAGTCCTTAGAGACCTACAAAGAGACTTAGACTCCCACACAATAATAATGGGAGACTTTAACACCCCACTGTCAGGATTAGACAGATCAACGAGACAGAAAGTTAAAAAGGATATCCAGGAATTGAATTCAGCTCTGCACCAAGCGGACCTAATAGACATCTACAAAACTCTCCACCCCAAATCAACAGAATATACATTCTTTTCAGCACCACACTGCACCTATTCCAAAACTGACCACATAGTTGGAAATAAAGCAATCCTCAGCAAATGTAAAAGAAAAGAAATTATAACAAACTGTCTCTCAGACCACAGTGCAATCAAACTAGAACTCAGGATTAAGAAATTCACTCAAAACCGCTCAACTACATGGAAACTGAACAACCTGCTCCTGAATGACTACTGGGTACATAACGAAACGAAGGCAGAAATAAAGACGTTCTTTGAAACCAAGGAGAACAAAGACACAACATACCAGAATCTCTGGGACACATTCAAAGCAATGTCTAGAGGGAAATTCATAGCACTAAATGCCCACAAGAGAAAGCAGGAAAGATCTAAAGTTGACACCCTAACATCACAATTAAAAGAACTAGAGAAGCAAGAGCAAACACATTCAAAAGCTAGCAGAAGGCAAGAAATAACTAAGATCAGAGCAGAACTGAAGGAGATAGAGACACAAAAAGCCCTTCAAAAAATCAATGAATCCAGGAGCTAGTTTTTAGAAAAGATTAACAAAATTGATAGACTGCTAAAGCAAGACTAATAAAGAAGAGAGAAGAATCAAATAGACTCAATAAAAAAATGATAAATGGGATATCACCACTGTTCCTACAGAAATACAAACTGCCATCAGAAAATAGTATAAATACCTCTACGCAAAAAAACTAGAAAATCCAGAAGAAATGGCTAAATTCCTCAACAAATACACCCTCCCAAGACTAAACCAGGAAGTTGAATCTCTTAATAGACCAATAACAGGCTCTGAAATTGAGGCGATAATTAATAGCTTAGCAACAAAAAAAAGTCCAGGACCAGATGGATTCACAGCCGAATTCTACCAGAGGTACAAGGAGGAACTGGTACCATTCCTTTTGAAACCATTCCAATCAATAGAAAAAGAAGGAATCCTCCCTAACTCATTTTATGAGGCCAGCATCATCCTGATACCAAAGTCTGGCAGAGACACAACAAATAAAGAGAACTTTAGACCAATATCCCTGATGAACATCAATGCAAAAATCCTCGATAAAATACTGGCAAACCGAATCCAGCAACACATCAAAAAGCTTATCCACCATGATCAAGTGGGCTTCATCCCTGGGATGCAACTCTGGTTCAACGTACAAAGATCAATAAATGTAATCCAGCATAGAAATAGAAACAAAAACCACGATTATCTCAATAGATGCAGAAAAGGCCTTTGACAAAATTCAACAGCCCTTCATGCTAAAAACTCTCAATAAATTAGGTATTGATAGGACGTATCTAAAAATAATAAGAGCTATGTATGCCAAACCCACAGCCAATATCATACTGAATGGGCAAAAACTGGAAGCACTCCCTTTGAAAACTGGCACAAGACAGGGATGCCCTCTCTCACCACTCCAATTCAACACAGTGTTGGAAATTCTTGCCAGGGCAATTAGGCAGGAGAAAGAAATAAAGGGTATTCAATTAGGAAAAGAGGAAGTCAAATTGTCCCTGTTTGCAGATGACATGATGATTGTATATTTAGAAAACCCCATCGTGTCAGCCCCAAATCTCCTTAAGCTGGTAAGCAACTTCAGCAAAGTCTCAGGATACAAAATCAATGTGCAAAAATCACAAGCATTCTTATACACCAATAACAGACAAACAGAGAGCCAAATCATGAGTGAACTCCCATTCACAATTGCTTCAAAGAGAATAAAATACCTAGGAATCCAACTTACAAGGGATGTGAAGGACCTCTTCAAGGAGAACTACAAACCACTGCTCAATGAATAAAAGAGGATACAAACAAATGGAAGAACATTCCATGCTCATGGGTAGGAAGAATCAATATTGTGAAAATGCCATACTGCCCAAGGTAATTTATAGATTCAATGCCATCCCCATCAAGCTACCAATGACTTTCTTCACAGAATTGGAAAAAAATTAAAGTTCATATGGAATCAAAAAAGAGCCCACATTGCCAAGTCAATCCTAAGCCAAAAGAACAAAGCTGGAGGCATCACGCTACCTGACTTCAAACTATACTACAAGGCTACAGTAACAAAATAGCATGGTACTGGTACCAAAACAGAGATATAGACCAATGGAACAGAACAGAGCCCTCAGAAATAATGCCACGTATCTACAACTATCTGATCTTTGACAAACCTGACAAAAACAAGCAATGGGGAAAGGATTCCCTATTTAATAAATGGTGCTGGGAAAAATGGCTATTCATATGTAGAAAGCTGAAACTGGATCCCTTCCTTACACCTTATACAAAAATTAATTCAAGATGGATTAAAGACTTAAATGTTAGAACTAAAACCATAAAAACCCTAGAAGAAAACCTAGGCAATACCATTCAGGAGATAGGCATGGGCAAGGACTTCATGTCTAAAGCACCAAAAGCAATGGCAACAAAAGCCAAAATTGACAAATGGGATATAATTAAACTAAAGAGCTTCTGCACAGCAAAAGAAACTACCATCAGAGTAAACAGGCAACCTACAGAATGGGAGAAAATTTTCACAACCCACTCGTCTTACAAAGGGCTAATATCCAGAATCTACAATGAACTCAAACACATTTACAAGAAAAAAACAACCCCATCAAAAAGTGGGCGAAGGACATAACAGACACTTCTCAAAAGAAGACATTTATGCAGCCAAAAAACACATGAAAAAATGCTCATCATCACTGGCCATCAGAGAAATGCAAATCAAAACCACAATGAGATACCATCTCACACCAGTTAGAATGGCCATCATTAAAAAGTCAGGAAACAACAGGTGCTGGAGAGTATGTGGAGAAATAGGAACACTTTTACACTGCTGGTGGGACTGTAAACTAGTTCAACCATTGTGAAAGTCCTCAGGGATCTAGAACTAGAAATACCGTTTGACCCAGCCATCCCATTACTGGGTATATACCCAAAGGATTATAAATCATGCTGCTGTAAAGACACATGCACATGTATGTTTACTGTGACACTATCCACAATAGCAAAGACTTGGAAGCAACCCAAATGTCCATCAATGATAGACTGGATTAAGAAAATGTGGCACATATACACCATGGAATACTATGCAGCCATAAAAATGATGAGTTCATGTCCTTTGTAGGGACATGGATGAAACTGGAAACCATCATTCTCAGCAAACTATCACAAGGACAAAAAGCCAAACACCACATTTTCTCATTCATAGGTGGGAATTGAACAATGAGAACACATGGACACAGGAAGGGGAACATCACACTCTGGGGACTGTTGTGGGGTAGGGGGAGGGGGGAGGGACAGCATTAGGATATATACCTAATGCTAAATGACGAGTTAATGGGTGCAGCACACCAACATGGCACATGTATACATATGTAACAAACCTGCACGTTGTGCACATGTACCCTAAAACTTAAAGTATAATAATAATAAAATTAAAAAAATTATTGTGACAATATACACATAACATAAAATTAACCATGTTAACCATTTTTAAGTATTCTGTTCAATAGTGCTAATACAACATATTAAATTTCTAAAAGTATTAAGTCATAAAGAAAGAAAGTTGGACATTTGGGTTGGTTCCAACTCTTTGCTATTGTGAATAGTGCTGCAATAAATTAATGGGTGCAGCAAAACAACATGGCACATGGATACATATGTAACAAACCTGCACATTGTGCACATGTACCCTAAGACCTAAAGTATAATAATAAAAAATTTTAAAAAAAAAGTTGCTGTAGCGTGTTTATTTCCTTGTCATTACCATATGAATTTTTAATTGCCTTGTTGATTTATTTAAAAAGTTCTTCTGGGATTTTGATTGGTATTACATTATATATATAGATATAGTTGGATAGAACTGAAGTCTTTATTAATATTACTGACTTGTGATCGATAAACATGGTATACCTCTGATTATTTCAACAATTTTTGGTAGTTTTCAATGTATTAGTATTAAACATATTTTGTCAGATATATCATTAAATATTTTATATTTAGTGATGCTATTATAAATGGTATTGTAATTTTCATTTCTAATTCTAAATGCTTTGTTCCAATATATAATTATAAAATTCATTTTTGAGAATGAGATCACATGCTTTGCAGGAACATAGATGGAACTGGAAACCATTGTCTTTAGCAAACTAATTCAGGACCAGAAAACCAAATACTGCATGTTCTCACCTATAAGTGGGGGCTAAGTAATGAGAATACAGGGACAAAAAGAGAGGAACAACAGACATTGGAGCCTACCTTAGGGTGAAGGGTGAGAAAAGGGAGAGATCAGAAAAAAAGAAAACTGTTAAGTAATATGCTTAGTCCCCAGGTGACAAAATTACCTGTAAACCAAACCTCCAAGTCACAAGTTTACTATATAACAAACCTGCAAATATACTCCTGAACCTAAAATAAAAGTGAAAATATTTTTAAAAATAAAAATAAAATTAGTTTTTGTATTTGATGTTATATCCCCTAGGCTTGTTAAAATTCCTTATAAGTTCTGGGAGCCTTCTTATAGCTTCCATAGGATTCTAAACAGATGATCATGTCCTCTTTGAACACAGTTTTATTCACATTCTTTTTTTCACGTGTCTTATTGCACTGGGTATAACCACCTGTCGAGTGTTAAATAGACATGGGTGAGAGTAGATAGTCTTGCCTTGTTTCTGATCTTAGGGGGAAAGCATTTAATCTTTCACCATTAAATATGATGTTAGCTTTAAGTTTTCTGCAGATACCTCTATAGGTTGTGGAAGTTCTCTATTTGCTGAGTTGTTGTTTTGGGTTTCATTGCTGAGAGAGGGTGAGATGGGTTTTATCGGTGAGAGAGGAGGGAGAGTTGCTCCCCCCTCCATCCTTCCCCACCAAACTCAAAGAAACAGATATGGTATTTGGATAAATAGTATCTCTGCATCTAATGAGATACCATAGTCTCTTTTTGGGCTTTAGTCTATTAATGTTATAAATTATATTGATTAATTTTCTTTTTTTTTTTTTTTTGAGACGGAGTCTTGCTCTGTTGCCCAGGCTGGAGTGCAGTGGCGCAATCTCGGCTCACTGCAAGCTCCGCCTCCCGGGTTCATGCCATTCTCCTGCCTCAGCCTCTCCAAGTAGCTGGGACTACAGGCGCCCGTCACCACGCCTGGCTAATTTTTTGTATTTTTAGTAGAGACGGGGTTTCACCGTGGTCTTGATCTCCTGACCTCGTGATCCGCCCACCTCGGCCTCCCAAAGTGCTGGGATTACAAGTGTGAGCCACCATGCCCGGCCTATATTGATTAATTTTCAAATGCTAAAACAACCTGTGTTCCAGGGTCAGATGTCATTTGGTCATAATGTACGTATATATTACCAGGTTCATTTTGTCAAAAATTAAAAAACAAATTTTGCATCTATAACATAATAGATACTAGCCTTTAGTTTTCCTTTCTTGTAATATATTTGTTTGATTTCTCTATCAATCAGAGTAATGCTACTCTCAAAGTGAACTGGGGGTAGTTCTTCCTTGTCAGTTTTCTCAAAGCATTTGTATAGAATTGGTATTATTTCTTCCTTAAATGTTAGGTACAATACACTAGCGAAGCTTTCAGGGCCTAAAAGTTTCTTTGTGGAAATGTTTTTAATTAAACTTTTCATTTCTATAATAGATACAAGACTACTCAGGCTATCTATTTTTTCTTAAGTTTTATTAGTTTCTGTGTATCAAGAAATTTGCTTAATTCATCAAAATTTTCCACTTTATTGACATAATTTTTTAATATTCTCTATTATTTTAATATCTATAGAAGCCATAATAACATAACCTCTCTCATTACTGGATTGGTAATGTGCGTATTTTTTCTTTCTTTCTGATTTGTTAGAGATCATTCCATTTCTGTCTTTTTTACACAAGTTTGTTATATTATTAACTTTTTCTATTGCTTGTATGTTTTCCATTATTTTAATTATCTTTATTATTCTCTCTCTTCTATTTGGGATTTATTTGCTTTTCTTTGTTTCTTTTTTAAGGTGTACATTGAGGTTATTTGTTGTCTCAAAACTTTTCTCTTTTTCTAATGCAAGTATTTGAATTTTCCTCTAAGTATTGCATTAGCTGCAAACCACAAAATTTTGATATGTTATATTTTCATTTTCATTTAATTCAAAATAACCTCTATTTCCATTTTGATTTATTCTTTCATTGATAGTTATTTAGAAGTGTATTACTTAGTCCAAATATTTGTGTATTTTTCCACAATTTCCTTCTCATAAAATTTTATGGAAGGAGAAATTTAGGAGTGATACCTATAGAGGAAAATAAGAAGGCAATGCATATTATCTACAAAAATTGTGTAGGCAGTCAGTAAAACTATGTTCCAAAGTGGCATTTAAAAATTAATTTTACAGTTCTAGGTATAGAGGAGGGATGGGAGCTACCTGCAATACATCAAGTCATTCTGAGTATTCCAAGTGTGTTTCAGGAATTCATTTGCTCAAATAGCAATAAGAGACTTTGCTGGAAGCCAATGAATATCATATAAATCTGATACAATACAATCAAATTTAACTGTTTCACAACAAAAGATATAAAGTTGAGAGTTGCAATTAATTTCAGTGGTTCTATTTCTAGGCCTGATCAGAGTCATAAGTAGTCTAAATGGATTCTCACTGGTGATTTTTCAACATAAGGTCTTTATATACACATATTTATTTGATAGGAACCAAACAGCCAACACTCTGCTTATATTAGAAAAGCCATGATCTTTGCTCTTAAAGTGATTACAGTCCAGTGAGTGGAAAAATAAATTTTGTGTAAATTGCCACAATGAAAAGTGCTGATATGAGTATAGGTAACGAAAGAATGGGGAGAAGACAAAGCATTATGTCTGTACAGGGCAGTCAGGGAGAGCATTGCAAAGGGAGAAGTGTTTGAACTACCCTTAAGGAAGGAGATATTTGACAAGATTAGAGTGGAAGATTAGTCCAAGGTGAATAATTTTGTAATCTATAGAAGTTTCTGTCAACACATTAAAACTAGGAAAGTATACCATTCAAGAACTACTTGGACATTTAAACTCTCAGTCTTATTAAGGTTGGTACGAATCTAAATAATAACAGTATTGTCTGTTCTATTTTAGTCTCATTTAATACTATTGTGCTATTACTCTTGTAAGTGAGCATTGTTTTGTCTTAAGAAAACCAGATTCACTAGCAAAATCAGATGTACAGAGAATGAGTAATGGTGAGGGACTCTAAAGACTTAAGATCATAATATAATACTTACACGATTAAAAGTGATTATATAAATGGAATTCTGTGTATATCAAAAAAGTTTAAATTTTAAACTCTTTAGGAGTAAGAATTCAAATATCATATTTAATGTTGCAAAAAACCACCTTGCAAACTCTATTTATAACATCTATTATTACTATTATTATTACAAGTATTTAGAATTCAGTGTTGAAACCACTCTGTGATAGCAAGTTAGATGTATGCTTTCAATTTGCACAGTTACTAGGTTATTACATTTATCAGTTGTTACTCATTATTTGTTTTAACAACATACAAAACAATATATTTTCAGGTATAGAGCACTTAAGATATAAACACTTAAAATGAAATGTAGATTCCACATTATCATAAAATAAATTGTGAGAAATCATCTGTTTAGGTCAAAACAAGGTGATTATTTTGCAACTGAAAACAATAAAGAGTACTTATGGATTCAGTTAAAGAAAATGATCAGTGTTGGAATAAGAAATTATGTATGAATCATTAACTAAAATGAATTGTCTCTCCCTTGGATTCTGTTAAGTATGCATGTCATTATTCAGATTTAAGAGAAGTACTCTTTCTAAAGTTGTTTCTAAGATCAAAATGATATGAACCAGAGGAAAATTAAATATCTAGGAAATACAAGTGAATGAACCAATTTAGAACCAACAAATGCTGACTTAAATGTTAGCCACCAACCTGGCCCTGAGTTTTAGTCTTGAAGATGGATAAAATGGAGACTTTTACTGCATCTGTGACCATCCACTTGCCTTGTGACATCTAAGAAAGGAATTCAAAATCCAAACAAAGAGCAATAAACAATCTATTTCCTTGCTAAGTTAGTTCATTTTCACACTACTATAAAGAACTACCTGAAATTGGGTAATGTATAAAGAAAAGAGGTTTAATTGACTCACAGTTCCAGATGGGTTGGGAGGCCTAGGAAACTTACAATCATGGTGAAAGCTAAATGGGAAGCAAGGCAATTCTTACATGGTGGGAGGAGAGACAGAGTTGGGGGGGAAGTGTCACACTTCTAAATCATCAGATCTCACAAGAACTCACTCACTATCACAAGAACAGCATAAAAGAAATCTACTCCCATGATCCAGTCACCTCCCACTTGGTCCTTCCCCTGACACATGGTGATTACAATTAGAGATGAGATTTGGATGTTGACACAGGGCCAAACCATATCACTTGTCTTTGAGCAAACAATAAATTTGATCCTTTAACACTAAATAAATTATGAAAGGAAAACACAAAAACAAAACATGGGGTCTAAGAAATGCAGGAAAGACAAAGCATTAAAAATAATAAGGGAAAATTTTTCTCTCTGACGACATTGACACCAAAAAAATAACCTATTTAAAATTCTTATTACTTCAAAGAAATGCTATGGCACTATGACAACAGTTATTCAACAGCTTTATACCATGGTGAATACAACACAGCTCCTTTTCTACCACAACTACTTTAGGTTTAGCAAACAAGATGAATGAAAATTAACAGCAAAACAGAAAACTTTCTTTTTTTTAATATATTTTTATTATACTTTAAGTTCTAGGGTATATGTAACAAACGTGCAGGTTTGTTACATATGTGTACATGTGCTATGTTGGTGTGCTGCACCCATTAACTCATCATTTAGCATTAGGTATATCTCCTAATGCTATCCCTCCCCCCTCCCCCCACCCCACAACAGGCCCCGGTGTGTGATGTTCCCCTTCCTGTGTCCAAGTGTTCTCATTGTTCAATTCCCACCTATGAGTGAGAACATGCGGTGTTTGGTTTTTTGTCCTTGCGATAAAACTTTCAAAGTTAAAATTAACTTTAAAGTTTTCTTCCAGAGGGTGGATTCGAGTCGTTTAGCATGACTTAGCTATGTAGAAATAACAAGAAAGTGCATAAAGATAAATTCTGTGTGTGTTAATTTGAGAAGGAAAATAAGAATCCACCAGAATTGTGAAGGACACCCCAACTTGGTGAGGAGAATGTGGGCAAACAGCCCCTGCGATAGCAAACAGCTGATAAAAGTGATTGAAGCCCCAGTACATGGGAGAAGCGGAGAGTCTCCTCTTGTGACTCACCTTTCCATTGGGGATCCAAGCAACCCAGGCCACATAATAGCACTTTGTTTCTCTCAAGTCCTGGAGCTAACTTGGGGAGAAGCATGGAGGCACTGAGAGGAAAAAACACTGGGGAAAGCGTCAGGCATCTTCCCAGACCCTGGACCAAGAGCAGGACACTATTTATCATCCAGGTGAATACAAAGTCAGCCATTCTTTGTCAACCCAACAGCATAGCCACACAAGCATTTTAATCTTTATCCAAAGACTGGAGAGCTTGCTCTGGATTGGGGCATGGGCCTCTACAGCTAGAACTGTGGCAAATGTATCAGCAGTAGGCATTACAATTGTGCTCTACCCCATCGCAGTCCTGGAGCAGGTGGAGAGCTACTACACCTATGGTTTTCCTGTGCAATGAGACTTGTAGCCAGGGCCAGCTTGGCAAGCTGAAACCGGTCTGTGTGTGTCATTGCTGAGTGCCCCAGCCTGCACCCCTGAGATTATGGTGCCACAGGGGCCTCACTACTCCGTCCCCAGGCAGAAATCCAGGCATTCAGAAATCCAGAGCACCTACTTGCCTGGAACAGCAGCCAGAATCACCCCACCCTTCAAGGAAATAGACAATGGTGAAGTGAGGCTTTTTCTGGTCCATCCTCAGGCAAAAATCCAGGCATTTAGAGCACCCACTAGCCTGGTTCAGCGGACTGAGCCTCTTCATCCTTTTTATGCAGAAATTATTGTGAAATAGGGCCCACTCTGATCCATGCCAAGGCAGATCTCCTGGTATTCAGAGTGCCCACTTACCTGGTTCAGCAGCCTGAACCATCCCACTCTTTCTGTGCAGAGATTGTGGTGCAGCAGGACCCTCTCAACTCCGTATGTCATACTTAAGAGCATTTCGTGGCTGTTCACTGAATTCTTTCTTGGCACTGGTGCTTGTGCCTGCTATCTGGGGACCTGTAGGTGAGCCTGCCCTGTCTGGCCCCACCCATCTTGGATCTCCTTCCCTGTGTGGCAGGGCATGGAGCTGAGACCTCTGAGAACTCCATGGATCAGCCCATTGCCTGAGGCAAAGGATAGCTTCTCCCAGTAAACAAAGATTAAGTAATATTCCCAGCTCTGTCTGCTGCCAGCAGCTCTTACCATAAGTGCTATCTACTGGCTTATAGGTCAAACTGCATAGCCCAATAAAAAACCTGCCAACACAAGTGCACAGGACTACAGAAGTAAAGCCAAAAGATCCTACTCAGCATTCTCTACAGTCACATCCATCAGGAGGGGGAGACAAGGAAAGAAAAATTCTTAAAAACCCAAATAATATTGTAGACAAAGAAAAAAATACCCTACCTGCACAAAAATAATAATGAAAATTAGAAGTGCCAACATATCCAGACAAGAAGGAACTAGTGAAAGATTTCTAGAATCATGAAAAATCTGCATGTAGTGACACCACCAAAGGATCACACTAGCACTCCAGTAATGCTCCCTAACAGTAATGGAAACTCCAAAATGACAGATGAATAATTCAAAGAATGGATTGCAGGGGAGCTCAATGAAATCCAAGACAAAATTGAAAATTGACACAAAGAAATTTCTAATAAGCAATCTAGGAAGTGAAGACACATCTTTAAAAAATCAATCAGAGCTTCTTGAATTGAAAAACTCACTTAAAAAATTTCAAAATACAATTTGAAGCTTCATCAATAGACAGGACCACACAAAAGAAAGGATTTCAGAGCTTAAGACAATGTTTCAAACTAACACAGCCAGACAAAAATACAAAGTATTTGAGAAATATGAAATTATGTAAAGTGACCAAACTTACAAATTATTAGAATTCTTGAGAGAGAAGGAGAAAAAGTAAACAATTTGAAAAGCATATTGGAGGGAATTATTCAAGATTTCCCTAATATTGCAGTAGAGGTAAACTTTCAGATACAATAAATTCAGAAAACATCTGCAAGATACTATGCAAAACAAACATCACCAAAGGATATAGTCATCAGACTGTCCAAGGTCAATGCTAAAGAAAAAATTTTAAAGTAAGCTAAAGAAAAGGGCCAGGTCATGAACAAAGAGAACCCTTTCAGGCTAACTGCAGAATTCTCAGCAGAAATCCCATGATCCAGGAAAGATTGGAGGCATATTTTTGGCATTCTTAAAGAAAAGAAATTCCAACTAAAAATCTTATATCCTGCCAAATTAAGCTTTATAAGCAAAGGTGAAATAAAAACTTTTTTAGACAAGCAAGTGCTAAGGGAATTTGTTACCTCTAGACTAGCTTTGTAAGTTACTAGAACTTAAGGGAGTTCTAAACATGGAAACAAAAAAATGATACCTGCTACCACAAAAACAGACTTAACTACATAGCCCATGGACCCCATAAAACAACCACACAATGGAGACTACAAAGCAACCAGCTAACAACTTTACAATAGGATCAAAACCTTACATAACAATATTAACTTTGAATGTAGATGGTCTAAATGCCCCCACTTAAAAGGCACAGAGTGGCAAGTTGGATAAAAGAACGCAATCCATTGATCTGCTGTCTTCAAGAGACACATCTCACAGGTAATGACACACAGGCTCAAAGTAAAGGGTTAAAGAAAGATAGATACATCATGCAAATGGAAGACAAAAATGGGCAAGTGTAGCTATTCTTAAAAAACAAAAAAATTAAACCAACAATGTAAAAAAAAAGGACAAAAAGGGCATTACATAATGATAAAGCATTTATATCAACACAAAGACTTAAATATCCTAAATTTACAGGCACTCAACATTGGCACACCCAGATTCATAAAATAACTACTTCCAGACCTACGAAAAGGCTTAGACAGTCAGACATTAATAGTCGGGAACTTAATTGACAGTGCTAGACAGATCATCAAGGCAGAAAACCAACAAAGAAATCCTGGAATTGAATTCAACATTTGACCAACTGGACCTAATAAACATCTACAGGCTACTCCACCCATCAAACACAGAATACACATTGTTTTCTTGGGCACACAAAAAATACTCCAACATAGATCACATGATTAGCTATAAAACAAGTCTTAATAAATTTTAAAGTCTCCAAATCATACCAACCATACCCTTGGACCATACTAGAATAAAAACAGAAATCAGTACCAAGAAGATCTCCAAAACCATCCAATTACATGGAAGTTAAAAAATTTTATTCTGTATGACTTTTGGATAAACAACAAAATTAAGGAGGAAATTTTAAAAATATTCAAAATAAATGAAAACAGAGACAGAACAAACCAAAATCTCTTGGATATACCAATGCAGTGTTAAAAGAAAGGTTTTTAGTGCTAAATTCACACCTTAAATAGTTAAAAGGGTCTCAAAAAATGATTTAACATCACACATAAAGGAAGAAAAAAATGAATTAATCCCAAACCCAACAAAAAAAGAAACAACTAAAATCAGACCAGAAGTAAGCAAAATTGAGCCCCCAAAATCCATACAAAGAATGAAGGAAAACAAAAATTTATTTTTTGAAAGGATAAACAAGATCAATAGAACACTAGCAAGATTAACAAAGAATAAAAGAAAATTAATTAAGCACCATCATAAATAACAAAGGTAACATTACATCCGATCCCACAGAAATATAAAAAATTCACAGAGACTGCTATAAATATCTCTATGCGCACAGCCTAGAAAGTCTAGAAAAAATGGATGAATTCCTGAAAAGACAACCTCCCAAGATTGAACAAGGAAGAAGCTGAAATCCTGAACAGACCAATATTAAAGTCCAAGATTGAATCAGTAATTTAAAAAACAACAAACTAAAAAAGGCACCAGACCAGATAGATTCATGGGCAAATTCTACCAAACATACAAAGAAGAGGTGAAACTAATCCTAATGAAACTATTCCCAAAATTGAGGAGAGGGGACTACTCCCTAAATCATTCTATAAAGCCAGCATTACCTTGATAAAAAAACTTGGCAGAGACACAAAGATAAAAAATTCAGACCAATATTCCTGAAGAATATAGATGCAAAAATCCTAAACAAAATGCTGGCAAAACAAATCCAGCAGCACATTAAAAGTTAATTCACCACTATCAAGTAAGCTTCATTCTTGGGATGCAACACTGGGTCAACATATGCAAATTAATAAATGTGATTCACCACACAGAATTAAAAACAAAAATCATATGATCATCTCAATAGAAGAGAAAAAAGCCTTCAATACAATCTAACATCTTTCATGTTAAAAACCCTCAACAAACTAGACATCAAAGGAATATGCCACAAAATAATAACAGCCATCTATGACAAACCCACAGCCAATGTCACACTAAATGGATAAAAACTGGAAGCATTCCACTTGAGAACAGAAACAAGACAAGGATACTCACCTTCACCTTTCCTATTCAACATAGTACTGGAAGTCCTAGCCAGAGTAATCAGGAAAAATAAATAAATAAAAAATATTCAAATAGAAAAGTCAGTCTATGTCTCTTCACTGATAATATGATTCTATAACTAAAAACTCTAAAGCCTCTACCAAAAAGCTCCTGAAACTGACAAAAAGCCTCAGTAAATTTATAGGATAGAAAATCAATGTGCAAATGATTAGCATTTCTATACACCAATAACATTCTAGATAAGAGCCATATGAAGAAGGCAATACCATTTACAATAGCCACAAAAATGTACATATATACCAATGAATACATCTAACCAAGGAGGTGAAAGATCTCTACGAGGAGAACTACAAAATACTGCTATAAGAAATCAAAGATAATACAAATATTGGAAGAATTAATATCATTAAAATGGCCATATTGCACAAAGCAATCTACAGATTCAATGCTATTTCTATCAAACTACCAATATCACCTTTTACAGAATTAGAAAATACTATTCTAAAATTCATATGGAACCAAAAAAGAGCCCAAATACCTAACACAATACTAAGCAAGAAGAAAAAAGCTGGAGGTTATTATATTACTCAACTTCAAAATATACAATGAAGCTGCAGTACCCACAACAGCATGGTACTTGTACAAAACCATATACATAGACCAATGAAACAGAATAGAGAACCCAGAAATAAAGTTGCATACCTACAGCCATCTGATCTTTGACAAAATCTACAAAAATAAGCAAAGGGGAAAAGACTCCCTATTCAATAAATGGTGCTGGGACAGCTGGTTAGCCATTTACAGAAGAAAGAAATTGGGTCTAGACATTTCACCATATACAAAAATTAACTCAAGATCAATTGATGATTTAAATGTAAGACCTCAAACTATAAGAATCCTAGAAGAAAACCTAGAAAACACCATTCTGGACATGGACCTTGGGAAAGAATTATGCTCAAAAGCAACAATAACAAAAATTGGCCAGTGGGACCTAGTTAAACTAAAGAGCTTCTGCACAGCAAAAGAAACTATCAACAGAGTAAACAGGCATCCTAAAGAATGAGAGAAAATATTTGCAAACAATGTATCCAACAAAGGTCTAATATCCAGAATCTATAAGGAAATTAAACAATTCAACGAGCACAAACAGGTAACCACTTTAAAAAATGGGCAAAGAACATGAATGCACACTTCTGAAAAGACATATAAGCAGCCAACAAAAATATGAGAAAATGCTTATCATCACTAATTATCAGAGAAATACAAGGCAAAACCACAATAAGATACCATCTCATAACAGTCACAATGGGTACTATTAAAAAATCAAAATCAGCAGATGCTGGCAAGGCTGTGGAAAAAAGGGAAAATTTATACACTGTTGGTGAGAATGTAAATTAGTTCAGCCACTGTAGAAAGCATTATGGAGATTTCTTAGAGAACTTAAAATGGAGGTACCATTTGACCCAGCAATTCCCTTAATGGGTATATAGCCAAAGGAAAATAGATAAGTGTACCAAAAAGATACATGCACTCATATGTTCATCACCATGCTATTCACAATAGCAAAGGCATGTGATATGGTTTAGCTGTGCCCTCACCGAAACCTCATCTTGAATTGTAGCTCCCACAATTCCCATGTGTTGTGGGAGGGACCCAGTGGGAGATAACTGAATTACAGGCGTGGTTTCTCCCATACTGTTCTCGTGGTAGTGAATAAGTTTCACAAGATCTGATGATTTTATAAGAGGTTTCCTTTTTTATTTGGCTTTCATTCTCTCGTCTACCACCATGTAAGATGTACCTTTAACCTTCCATCGTGATTGCGAGGCCTCCCTAACCACGTGGAACTGTGAATCCGTTAAACCCCTTTTTCTTTATAAATTACCCAATCTCAGATATGTCTTTATTAGCAGCATGAAAACGGACTAATACAGCATGGAATCAAGCTAGGTGCCCATAAATGACAGACTGGATAAACAAAATCTGGTACATATACACTATGGAACACTTTGCAGCCATAAAAAACAAATGAAATTATGTCTTTTGCAGCAACATGGGTAGATCTGGAGGACATCATCCTAAGTAAATTAATGCAGAAACAGAAAACCAAATATTGCATGTTCTTACTTATAAATGATAGCTAAATATTAGGTACTCATGAACATTAAAGTGGCAACAATAGACACTGGGAACTACTAGATGGCAGAGGTAAAGAGGAGGGCAAAGGCTTAAAACTAACTATCAAGTACTAAGCTTACTACCTGGGTGACAGGATCATTCATAACCCAAACTTCAGCATCACACAGTATTCCCATATTACCAACCGCCACATGTACTCCTTAATCTAAAATAGAAGTTGAAATTATTAAAAAATAAAATAAAATAGATGTGTTTCCCATACGTTTGTGCGAGGTTGATAATGACCTATTTACTTAAAATATAAATGGACAACATATTTTCTTCAAATGGAAATTCTTGATTAAACAATCTGAATACTTAGGATAACCTTTTCTTTCCACTGGGGAATAAAAAAGAAAATCACATCTTTCCCTTCCTGTCTCTGAGTAAAATCCCCTGTAGAAATAAAAACCAGAATGCATGCCACATACAGAAGCATGTAAGAAAGGTTCATCATTCCACCTAAGAATAACATAAGTCCAGTTGTCACTGGAGCCAGTATCCAGGCTGGTGATGAGGTTAATTCCCTTTTATCAGACTATTACTTGCACCCACCCAGCCCCACCATCACCCCACTATGCTGCACTCCAACCACTTCCTCCTTCTCTTCAGCAATCTGGTGAACCATCAACATATCCTCAAGATTATCCAGTCTCTGGATAATCGTAAGAGATTTTTCTCAATTTTCTGCAGTCATGGAAGCAGATCACATTGTGTGAAGGTGACACCACTGATCAACCAAGATGGCTGACTAGATGCAGCCAAAAAGGAACATCTGCTACCAAGAGACCAGACCATCAAGGGGCTCAGCAAACTCCCAGCAGATCTCTGTAAAAAAGGCCTTGAGAATAAAGAGAGGAAGGACACTGATACTAGGCTGAATGGGATGGGGTCAGGAGGAAACTAGGAATGCTGCATGGGGCTGCTAAGCACCAGGACTCATTCCTGGCCTCCAGGGCTTCTGGGGAAGGGGTAATTTAATAGGCAAGGAGTGACCAGCTCTCACCATGGACCTCTAGACTCCTAGCTGCAGGAAACCCCACGACCCCCAAGGACATGTGAACTGACAGGGAGAGCTGCTTGGAGAGGAGGAAGCCTCTCCAGAGCCCAGAGGGTTTGGCACAGGAATGGCAGAAGTGGAGCATTGCCAGGGATGCCTTCTCTCCAAGGCTTACCATGATCTTCTAGGTGGATTTTGTCTTTGTTGACTGTTGGACCTGGACAGAGCAAGGCAGTTTTGCCCATGGAACATGGCCAGTCTGATGTGAGCACCCACCTGTCTGCTGTCCTCTCCCGTGGTCCCTGCCTGGCCATGCTCACTTGCAGCATAGCTTTGTATGCCCAACCAAGGTGCTTCCTACTGGCTGCCACCATAGCTCCTTTGCTGGCAGACCCTGCCTAACTGTCACAGAGCTTCAGTAAACTGGCCTCTGCCAACATACACTCATCTTCAGCTTCCTCCCATGCATGCACACATGCATGTACGGACCTCACCGCCCTGTTTCCACAGCCAGATGCATAAACAGAACTCACCACCACCACCCTGCCCCTGCCACCACCAGGACACATGTGTGTGAACATTGCCATCATGTTGTTACTGGTGCAAGTGTGTGCATGCAGACACCTGGTCTCACTGGCACAAGTGCATACACCCAGGCCCAGCCACCACAAGTGTACATGGACAGCACCATTATCACTACCACTGGTATGAGGTCACATGTTCCCTGCCACCCATCTGTCACTAACATACATGGGCACACACAACCCTGTTGCTGCTTTGGCAAGGGCAGACCCCACTGCCACCACTGTAATGAAGCATTTTTGCTGGTACAATGCATCAGAGTGTTGTCGCCAGCAGACCAGAAACACCTAGGCCCTTCCAGTAAAGCAGGTGCTTAATTTTGAGGGGCCAGACAACAAAGCTATGAGCCTCATACCAGACCCCCAGGGTGGGAGCTTACAGCTCAGGAGTGCTGAGCTAATCCTGGGCTTCTTGAAATCATCCAGATTTGAAGACAGTTGGCTAAACCCAACTTACATAACAGTCAAACTCTCAAAGACATCAAGGAAAATAAGAGCAAAAAAAAAAATCCATTGAAAAGGCAGCAGCTTCAAAGATTAAAGAAACATCAGCCCACCAGATGAGAAAGAAACAGTGCAAGAATTCTGACAACTCAAAAATCAACAGTGTCTTTTTTCCACCAAATGATCACACTAGCTCCCAGCAATGGTTCTTAACCAGGCTGAAATGGGTTAAATGACAGATGTAAAATTCAGAATCTCAGTAGCAATGAAGATCATCAAGATTCAGAAGAATGTTGAAGACCAATCCAAGGAATTTAAGAAATCCAATAAAATGATATGAGCTGGAAGATAAAATCACCATTTTAAGAAAGAACCATACTGATCTGATAGAGCTGAAAAACTTACTACAAGAATTGGTTAATACAATCTGAAGTATTAACAGCAGAATCGACCAAGCTGAGAACAGACTCTGAGCTCAAAGACCACTCAGATGATAACAAAGAAAAAAGAATTAAAAAGAATAAACAAAACCTATAAGAAATATGAGATTATGTAAAGACTCCAAACCTAAACTCAGTGGTGTCTCTGAAAGAGAGGGAGAGAGCACAAGCAACTCAGAAAACATATTTGAGAATATTGTCCAGGGAAATTTTCTCAACCTTGCTAGAAAGGTAGACATTCAAATTTGGGAAACACAGAGAACCCCTGTGAGATGCTATATAAGACAGCCATTCCCAAGACACATAGCTATCAGATTCTCCAAGGTCAACATGAAAGAGAAAATATTAAAGGCAGCTAGAGAGAAGGGCAGGTCATCTACAAAAAAAAAAAAAACCCATTAGGTTAACAGCAGAAATTTTTAAAAAGCAGAGGTTGCTATTCTAATTTCAGATAAAACAGATTTTAAATCAACAATAATAAAAAAGGACAAAGAAGGGTAATACATAATGATACAGGGTTTAATTCAACAAGAAGACTTAAATCTCCTAAAAATATCTGCACCCAACATTGGAGCACCCAAATTCATAAGTTCTTAAATACCTACCTACAAAGAGACTTAGATACCTAAACAATAATAGTGGGAGACTTCAAGACTCCATTGACAGAATTACACAAATATTTTAAGGCAAAAAACTTACAAAGATATTCAAGACCTCAACTTGACACTTGACCAAACAGACCTAACAGACATCTACAGAACGCTTCATCCAATAACAACAGAATATGCAGTCTTCTCATCTGACCATGGTGCATACTCTAAAACTGATCACATGCTTGGCTGAAAAACAATTCTACACAAATTCAAAAGACTTGAAATCATACCAACCATACACTGGGACAATAGCACAATAAAAATAAAAATCAATATCAAGATATCTCAAAACCATACAATTAAACAACCTTCTGAATAACTTTTTGGTAAATGATAAAATTAAGGCAGAAATCAAGAAATTCTTTTACAATAAAGAAAACAAAGATACAACATACCAGAATCTGTGGGACACAGCTAAAACAGTGTTAGAGAAAAGTTTATAGCATCAAATGCCCATATCAAGTTAGAAAGATCTAAAATTAACAACCTACCATCATACCTGTTTTCTAGAGGAACTAGAAAAACAAGAGCAAACCAACCCCAAAGCTAGAAGAATACAAGAAATAACCAAGATCAGAGCTGACTAAATGATATTGTGATGTAAAAAATGATACTAAAGATCAACAAAATCAAAAATGGTTTCTTTGAAAGAATAAATAAGATTGATAGATGCCTAGCTAGACTAATAAAGAAAAAATGAGAGTAGATCCAAATAAATCCAATCGGAAATGACAAAGAAGACATTACCACTGACTCCACAATAATACAAAAAAGCCTGCAGAGACTGTTACGAACACCTCTATGCACACAAACTAAAAAAGCTTAAAAAAAATAAAAAATAGATGAATTCCTGGAAACATACAACCACCCAAGATTGAATCAGGAAGAAGACGAAACCTTGAACAGACCGATAACAAGTTCCAAAATTGAATCAGTCATAAAAATCCCTGGATCAGAAGGGTTCACACCCAAATTCTATTAAGACGCATAAAGAGCTGGTCCCATTCCTTCTGAAACTACAGCAAAAAATATTGAGGAGGAGGGACTCCCCACTAACTCATTCCATGAGGCCAGCATTACCCTGATTCCAAAACCTGGCAGACACACACACACACACACACACACACAACTTCTAACTAACTAATATCTCTGATAAGCATAGATGCAAAAATCATCAACAAAATATCAGCAAACTGAATCCAGCAGCACATCAAAAAGCTAATCCACCACAATCAATTAGGCTTTATTCCTAGATGCAAGGTTGTTTTAATACACATAAATCAACAAATATGATTCATCACATAAACAAAACTAAAAACAAAAACCACATGCATATCTCAATAGATGAAGAAAGGGATTTTGATAAAACTCAACATCACTGCAGGTTAAAAATCCTCAACAATTTAGACATTGAAGGAATATACATCAAAATATTGAGTCATCTATGACACACCCACAGCCAACATCACACTGAATGGGCAAAAGCTGGAAGTTTCCCCATGAGACCCAGAACAAGACAAGGATGCCCACTCTCACCATTCCTATTCAACATAGTACTGGAAGTCCTAGCCAGAGCAATCAGACAAGAGAAGGAAATAAAAGGCATCTAAATAGGAACTAAAGGATGTCAAACTGTCTCTCTTCACAGATGATACAATTTTATACCTAGAAAACCTCATAATCTCTGCCCAAAAGCTCCTATATCTGATAAACAACTTCAGAAAAGTACAGTATACAAAATTAACACACAAAAATTGTAGCATTTCTATTCACCAACAACATCCAAGCTGAGTGCTAAATCAAGAATGCAATCCCATTCATAATAGCTACAAAAATAAAATAAAATATCTAGAAATACAGCTAAAATGATCTCCACAGCAAGAATTACAAAGCACTGCAGAAAGAAATCAGAGATGACGCAAATGCTCATGGATAGGGAGAATCAATATTGTTAAAATGCCAATACTGCCCAAAGCAACTGACAGATTCAATGCTAGTCCTGTCAAACTACTAAACATCATTTTTCACAGAATTAGAGAAAACTATTCTAAATTTCATATAGACCCAAAAAAAGGCCAAATAGCTGAAGCAATCCTAAGCAAAAAGAACAAAACCAGAAGCATCATACTACCTAACTTTAAACTATACTGAGGCAAAAGTAACAAAAGCAGAATTACTGGTACATAGACAGACCCATATACCAAGGAAGCAGGTTAGAGAACCCAGAAATAAAGCCGCACACCTATAACTTTAACAAAGTCTACAAAAATAAGCAATGGAGAAAGACTCCCCATTCAATAAATGGTGCTGGGAAAACTGGGTAGCTACATGCAAAAAGATTAAGACTAGGCTCCTGCCTTTCACCATATCCCAAAATCAACTCAGAATAGATTAAAGACATAAATATAAAACCTAAAGCTATAGAAATCTTAGAAGAAACCCTAAGAAATACCACTCTGGACATAGGCCCTGGCAAAGATTTCATGACAAAGACAATAAAAGCAATCGCAACAAAAACAAAAACTGAAAAATGAGACCTAATTAACTAAAGAGCTTCTGCACAGCAAAACAATCAACAAAGTAAACAGATAACCAACAGAATGAGAGAAAATATTTGCAAACTATGCATCCTATGAAAGTCTAATACCCAGAATCTAGGAACAACTTAAACACATTAACAAGCAGAAAACAAACAACCCCATTTAAACACGGGCAAAGGACATGAACAGGCACTTCTCAAAAGAAGACACACATGCAGCCAACAAGCATATGAAAAAATGCTCAACATCACTAATATTAGAGAAATGCAAACCAAAACCACAATGAGATATCACCTCACACCAGTCAGAATGGCTATTATTAAAAGGTCAAAATATAACAGATGCTGGCAAGATTGAAGAGAAAAGGGAATGCTTATACACTACCAGTGGAAATGTAGATCAATTTAACCGCCATGGAAAGCAGTTTGAAGATTTCTCTAAGAACTTAAAACAGAACTACCATTTGATCCCTCAGTCCCATTACTGGGTTTATTACCTAAAAGAATATAAATTGTTCTACCATAAAGACACATGTATTCGTATGTTCACTTTAGCACCATTCACAATAGCAAAGACATGGAATCAACATGAATGCCCACCAATGGTGGACTGAATAAAGAAAATATGGTACATATACACTGTGGACTACTACACAGCCACAGAAAGGAAGGAAATTATGTCATTTGCAGCAATATGGATGGAACTGGATGCCATTATTCTAAGAAAATTAATACAGGAACAGAAAACAAATATATGCTCTCAGTTATAAGTGGGAGTTAAACACTGAGTACATATGGACACAAGGAGGCAAACAATAGACACTGAGGCCTACTTGAGACGGGAGGGTAGGAGAAGGGTGAGGATCAAAAAACTACCTATCGGGTACCATGCTTATTACCTAGGTGATGAAATAATTTTTACACTAAACCTTACAATACACAATTTACCCATGTAACTGTATCCCCTGAATCTAAAATAAGAGTTGGAAAGATAGATAGATGATAGATAGATAGATAGATAGATAGATAGATAGATAGATAGATGATAGATAGATAATAGATAACAAGAATAACATAAGTCAAGGATTATGCAATGTTTCTACTTCTGTTATAGAACCTCCAATTCAGGCTTGTGTGCTGAATGCACAGTTGATGCCAAATATGGACACAAAGGTGCTTGGAGGTGGAGAAAGGCTTATTCAGTTTGGCCAAAGCAAGAAATCAAGAGAATAAGATCTCTCAAATCTATCTTTTTTTTAATTTTATTATTATTGTACTTTAAGTTTTAGGGTACATGTGCACAATGTGCAGGTTTGTTACATATGTATACATGTGCCATGTTGGTGTGCTGTACCCATTACGACAACAACAAAAAAGAAGTGGGATTTTTTTTTAATTTAGTTAGTGAGTAAGGAAGGAGTTGTTTCAGGGAACCAAGGGAAAGAGCCTGTGTTTCTTCAGTCTCAGATAACATCTTGAACAAGCAGACTTCTGGGTGTCAACAGGTGGTCTCAATACACTTAAAGGCATTCATTCCTTCTGCAAAATTTTTTCATGATCTTCAAATTAACTTCTCCTGTTTGACATAGACACAGTACCTCAGCAGTTTGTAATATTGTGGGAACAAGGGATGTTGGCTTTTCCACAAGCAAGCAAGTGCCTAATCAGAATTTTCATTAATTCAGTCACTAAAAATGCTAGTGTGCTGAAATCTCAAGGAACCCAGTTACACTTTTAACCCCCAAATAATTACAACTTAGAAAATACTGATCTAGCTTTTATACAGCCATATCTATAGAGAACTAGATGTTTTAAAGTTGAAAACAATTCCCATCTGAAATGTAGGAAAAGAAAACAGACAACTTTTTTTGTTGGAAAGAATATAACAGAAAAAAAATAGATGATACCTACGCAAATTGTCTTATCAAAGTTGTGAAAGAAGCCTTTATAATTGCTCAAGTTTATCTTCTCTACTTCCCCATTCCTTCCCCTGACTACTTTTCCTTAAAATGGAAAGGTGCTCTCAGCTAGTTATACAAACCAGCATCTGGTCCTGCACACTACTCAATTCAGAAAACTTCACCAAACCACGTGGCACTAAACGGCAACGTTAAGCAGACAGAACTCTCTTCCCACTCCATTTCTTCAGCAGCCTCTGAGGATCCAATTAATAAAAACCACTTTCAGGAAGGCTATGACTGAATATGCTTATTAGAAGGAGAAAGAGAGAGGAGTAGGCGAGAAGAAAATGGTTTTTAACTGAAATGTGGTGATAAGATTTCTATTCTGTTCACATTTTCTATATGAGGACTGATCAAGCTGAATCAGCAGCCTAGGTGCATAAAATCACCCCATAGTGAAGGAGGAATTTCTGAGGAGAGGTGGGAGTGTAGACTGGAGTTAAAAAGAGAAGAAAATCTGCTCATTCAAGAAAGTGGTCTCTGCTGATTGTCTTTCCCTTTTCTGGACTCAGAAGTAAACCGTTTACTTTGCCTTTTATTTGGTGCTGGTACTATCCTAACAAGAAAACAGTAATCAAATGTCAACATGATTCCATGTGTTTGGGGTAGAAGAAAAAGTAGCAGTAAGGTTATTGTGTGAACAGTATATCCACTTATAGGCCCCAAAGCAGCGGTTTTATTTAAAAATAGAAAAGTTACCTGAAAAAAATTTTATCTTCTTTACAAGTGTAGGAGAGTGAAATAAAATTTTAGCAGCTTGAGTTTGATTCATCTATATCTGAGTTTGCTGAGTCAGTTGGCAAAGGAGGCTAGACAATGATGCATTTGTAGGGAGGCCTGAGGAGTTTTCTTAGAATCCATATGGTAGAAAGTAGTTTGTCCAAGAAGAAGACGACTTTATTTGCCAGAGGGGAGACTCAGTTACAAAAGTCATGACTGGCTATGGCTCTAGGAATTGTCTCATGTGAACCCAGGGACTTATGTCTAAATGCAGTGGAGAGCAAAGATGCTGTGAATGAGAAGGAAACAGATGTTCATTACAAACTCTCTTAGATATTGTATTGCTGGCAGCCATGCTGGAGTTAGCCCACTGACAGAATGTAACTCACCAGTCCAATGGAATGAGAGCCAGCATGATGGAACCAGGGAGGTGCCTGGTTCCAATGGCTGAGAAACGCAGAAAATCAGGGTCCTCACGAGGATTCTCAGAAATGACTGGTAGAGGTGGGAAAATTTAAGGAGGGTCAGTTCTTAGCAGGATGAATTGAATTATTATTTAAATTCATTTATTATAATAGGCCAAAGGGCAGAGTATCTATGTATAGGTGCAGGTGGATAGATGTGATGGTGAGAGCCTATGGAAGTTCTCTTCCACTTGCTTCCATTTCCTCAGGAAGATAGAAAATTAAGTCATCATCTGAGAAGGAATTGCAGGGCTGGCAGAATGAGAACAGAGGAGAAAGTGTAAAGTAATCATTTAGAGTAGAAGGAGACTGAGTAGATAAGGATATTGCAGTCTGATTCCTGGGTACTAAAGACTCACTTGAAGTTAGTGATCATGAATAATAACAGCAGCTTTCAAGTCTCTTTCCACCAACCCTAAACTCCTCTGTACCCCTGCTGATGGAAAGTAGAAGAGAGAAGCGGTGGTCCTGAGAAGCACATGGAATTCAGGAATTTCTCTTCGTGCCTAACAAGATTCCATATAAGGGAATTCTATTTGCAGGCATTGACTCAGTGTCTCAAAAATATCATGGCCAGAGTCTGCAGTTCTTTTGACTGGTCTCAGTATGGTTGTTATTCCTACAGCCCTTACCTCCAAGTTCTAGGTAAAAGGAAGGAAAAAAGCAAAGGGAATAAAATGCCCACCCTACAATAAAAGTAAAAGGAAGTAATTAATGGAAAAATGGCATGAGAATCCCTAGATGCAGTAAGTGGACTGAAGGGAATGTGTGAGCAACCTTGGGGAAAGCCTTTCGAACACCATGAATTAGAAGAGTTTCACCAAGGGCATGAAAGTCTCCTGGCACTCACCGTCTTATTAGTACCTCCCTCTAAGAGGTAAGAGAAAATAATGACACAGAGCTAATGGTCTCCAACAATAGAGAGTTACTGTGATTATCAGGATAGATAAAGAAATAACCAACTATAAGGACAGTTAGACTGGGAAGAAAGGCATAAGAGAGAAACTGTGATGTTCTCCCTCTGCCTCCTTTCAATGTGGATTACTAATGCTGTGGACACAGAACATAAGTTGAGTCTAGATTTTCTCTCATGCACCTGGGAGCAAAGGTGAAGATGACTTCCAGGAAGCTGGTGAAGTGTGTGATAAAGGGAGAATAAACACTGAATGCATATTTTTTTTTCATGAAGTAAAGGTCCACACAAAATCCAGAGCCACTTGAAAATCTGCTATCAACCTCATGAGAATAGGACAGATTCTAGAGCAGAAAAAATAAACCCTGATAAGTAGCTTTAAACAAAATTATGGACAAAAACATAGCAGAAGCCAAACCTGTCAAATATGATTGTGTGCAACCCCAGCTGAATATAGAAGAGGAAATGATAGAAATATAACACAAAAAGACAAATGCAGAATACACTCTAAAAGAACCAATACACTATGCATTAAGGAGGAAAAGTTGCCATAAATGGCATCATTTGGAGAAAATTAGAAAGAACATTAAAGCTAGGAAAAAATGGATCACAGATAACAGATTGAGATGAGAGGAGAGAATGTAGACACAAGGAAAAAAAGCAAATACAGGTATTTTAAAAGGATTGAGTCAAAAGATAAAACTTAACTACCTACTGCATACAAGTGCTGCATTTAAAGCCTTAGAAAGATGAAACTTTAAGAAAAGTACAAAATATGCCAGGTACGCGCTAATGAAAATAAAGCCCAAATCATCATGAGAATGTCAGATAAGTTTGAACTCAACTTTAACAAAAAGCATTTAATAAAAAAAGTTAAATGAGTGAAAAACAAAGTAATTGAAGATGATAAAAAAGAGCAATTCACAATCACAGTGTGCCAGTCAGAGATACTAGTGGATAAAAGAAAAAAGTGTCATAGTGAATGTCAAAATAAATCTCAGAAATAGTAGGAGACTATGTCTCCTTTATTCTGTGGCAGATAAAGTAGGAAAAGATTTATACAAAGGATGTAGAAAATCTGAATAATATGATTTTTCTGGCTAATATAACCTACAAGGAATGCATCTTTTGAAGGATCCATGCAGCATTTAGAAAAAATGATTATATACTAGGTCAAAGGAGAAAAAAGTAATTGAATTCAAAAGACAGAATTATGACAAATTGCATTCTCATATACCAATGCAATAATATGATCAGAATATTTTAAGAAACACTAGAAACAAGTTGGAATTTGAAGATAATCTCTGAAAATTTGGTTAAATAATAAAGAAAACAATGTTCAGAATGCCTAGAACATACACTTAAAACTAATTGATGATCTTAAGCCCTTGATTGATATATGAGTGAAAATATATGAACTAACTATTCATCTCAAAATCTTAAGAATAAAATAAATATATGGAAAGTGAAAGCAAACTATTAAGGATATATAAAAATAAATAATTCTGAAATAAAAAAAGAACTGGAACTGACATGTAAAGCCAATATCTTGTTTCTGAAAAAAATAGAAAGAAAAAAAAATGTATGAGCTTCAGCCAGCCTCAGGGAGTAAAAAGAGTGAAAGCACAAATATACAAAATCAAAAATGAGAAAAGGGAAATAAGCACATACATCAAGAATATTAAAACAATTAATAAAAGTAACTTGAAAATTGCAGTGCAAATTAATATCACCATTTGGATGATGGAAATGATTTCTAAGAATCAATACTGGTAGAAATCAAGATGACTAGAGTTGGCTAAACTTTCCCTACCAAAAACAAAAAAATCTAAAGCTACAAATTATTTCAAAGGTAAACTTTTCCAAAGCTTTCTAAACTTTTCCAAACTTTTCCAAACCTTCATATTGTGGGAACAAATTACACTCACACTTTTAAACATTTTAGATAGTAGAAAGAAAAAGAAGCGTTCCAATATTTTACTAAGCCAGAATAACACAGACACCCAAGTCAGAAGACAGCACAGACATAAAACCCTGGAAGTCAATCATATGTATGAATGTGGATATAACAAATATGCATTAAATATTGAGAGATGACCCTCCATAATATATTAAAATTAGAATATAGAATATAAAATCATAATAAAAATAAATTAGTTCCAGGAATACAAATATGGTTCATTTATTAAGAAATTTTTAAATTTAACATAATTGTGAATTGTTTGCATACCTAGAAAGTTAAATATAATAACATGAAAAGATTAGAAATATTTCATATCTCTTAATTACAAAAATAATGCATAAATATTAATAGTTTTCTTTAACACAAGTTGTGTTAGAGTTGCTAAAGAAAATATTCCATTAAATTTCTATAGCAATATAACATAAAAATTCTTGGTAATAAAACCTTTAAAAAGTACAAAATATACACAAAGTTTGATGAAGGTAATTGATACGGTTTGGCTGTGTTCCCACCCAAATCTCATCTTGAATCGTAGGTCCCATAATCCCCACATGTCATGGGAAGGACCCAGTGGGAGGTAATTGAATCATGGGGGCAGTTACCTCCATGCTGCTGTTCTTGTGATCGTGAGTGAGTCCTTGTGAGATCTGACTGTTTCATAAGGGACTTTTCCCTTTTGCTCAGCACCTCTCTTTGCTGCCGCCATGTGAAGAGGGATGTGTTTGCTTCCCCTTCCACCATGACTGTAAATTTCCTGAGGCCTCCCCAGCCATGCTGACCTGTGAGTCAATTAAACCTCTTTCCTTTATAAATTACCCAGTCTTGGGTATGTCTTTATTAGCAGTGTGAGAATGGACTAATACAATAAGTAAACAAGTATTTTAGTAAATAAAAAGATATCTTTTTCTTGAATAGAAAAATTGAATATTTTTATGTGGCATACAGTCAAACTGATCTGTAACATTATTTTATTTCCATTAACTATAATAATGAGTTTGACCCTGTCAGGGGTGCTTTTTTGTTCAAAGAAAAATAAAAATCTCACAATCAACAATCAATTTGATTTGAACAATCAAATGAGAATATTTAGTAAAATTCTGATTAGGTAGTGTAAAGAAGTAGAAATTTGATAACAAGGGAAAAGATTCCAAATATTAAAATTCATTGTGAGGTCTCAATGAGTAAAGTCATACTTCATTTTATTGTGCTTCACCTTATCGCATTTTTTTTTTTTTTTACAAATTGAAGGTTTTTGGAAACTGTGCATCAAGGAAGTCTATTATCAAACTAAAACTTTTTTGTGCAGTAAACAATTAACATAATGAAAAAGCAACCTATGGTATGAAAGAAAATCTTTGTAAACCATCTATTTGTTAAGAAATAAATCTCTAAAATATACAAGGAACTCCTATAACTCAACGGTGGGGGACTGGGGGAAACCTAATAGCCTGATTTTAAAATGGGCTGAAGCCTGGAAGAGACATTTTTCCAAAAAAAAAAAAAAAATGCAAATTGACAACACGCTTATGAAAAACTGCTCAATATCACTAGTTTTCAGAGGAATGCAGATAAAAACTACAATGAGATATTACCTTATATCTGTTAGAATGCCTCTTATATAAAAAAAAGACAAATGTTGGCAAAGATGTGGAAGAATTGGAACCCTTTTATGCCATCGGTGGGAATGCAAAATGGTATAATTATTAGAGAAATCAGTAGGTAGGTTCCCCCCAAAATTAAAAATATAACCAGCATAGTATCCAGCAATCCACTTCCTGGGTGCTATCCAAAATAAATGAAAACAGGATCTTGAAGACACATTAGCACTCCCATGTTCAATGCTGCAGTATTTGTAACAGCCAAGATGTGGAAACAACCTAAATGTCTATCAAATGATGAGTAGATAAATAAAATTTGGTATATACATAAAATGGAATAATATTCAGCCCTAAAAACAAGGAAATTCTACCATTTGTGACATAGATGAACTTTGAGGACATCATTACTAAGTGAATATAAGCCAGTCACAGAAAGAAAAATACTGCATGATTTCACTCGTCAGCTATCTAAAATAGATAAATTCGTAGAATCCAAGAGCAGAATTGTGTTTATCAGGGGCTGGGAATAGGGGAAAATGGAATACTATAAATCAACAGGCATAAAGTTTTACTTAAGCAAGATGAATAAGCTCTAGAGATCTGCTTGTACCTATAGTCAGCAATAATATACAGTACACTTTAAAAATTTACGACAGAATATCTTAAGTATTCCTACCATAATAAAAATACAGGCACACCTAGTTTTATTGTGCTTTGCTTTATTGCCTTTCACAGATACTGTGCTTTTTCCAGATTGAAGGTTAGTGGCAGTGCTGCATCAAGCAAGCCTATAGTGCCATTTGTTCAACAATATGTGCTCACTTTGTGTCTCTGTCACATTTTGGTAATTGCAACATTTAAAACTTTTTCATCACTATTATATCTGTTACAGTGATATGTTATCAGTGATCTTAGACTTTACTATTGTAATTGTTTTGAGGGTGCCATGAACTGTGCCCACATAAGATAGCAAACCTAGTTAAGTGTTGTGTTTGGTCTGACTATTGTACCAACTAGCCATTCCCCATTTCATTCTCTCTCCTTAGGCCTCTCTATTCCCTGAGAAAAGCAATACTGAAATCAGGTTAATTAATAACTCTACAATGGCCTCTAAGTGTTCAAGTGAAAGTAAGAATCCCACATCTCTCAGTTTAAGTCAGGAGCTAAAAATTATTAAACTTAGTGAGAAAGGAATGTCAAAAGCCAAACAGGCTGAAAGCTAGGCCTCTTTCACCAAACAGTTATCTAAGTCACGAATGCAAAGTAAAAACTTTTTTTTTTTCACTAGTGAAACAGCCTTATTGCTGATATGGAGAAAGTTTTAGTGGTCTAGATATGTGATCAAACCAGCCACAACACTCCCTTAAGCCAAAGCCTAATGCAGAGCAAACCCCTAACTCTCTTCAATTCTATGAAAGTTTTGAGAGGTGAGGAAGCTGCAGAAGATAAGATTGAAGCTAGCAGAAGCTGGTTCATGAGGTTTAAGGTAAGAAGCTGTCTCCATAGCATAAAGTGCAAGGTGAAGCAGCAAGTGCTGATGGAGAAACTGCAAGTTATCCAGAAGATCTAAGATAATGGATGAAGGTGGCTACATAAACAACAGATTTTCAATGAAGACAAAACAGTCTGATGTTGGAAGAAGGTGCAATCTAGGACTTTCATAGCTAGGGAGAAGAAATCAATGCCTAGCTTCAATGCTTCGAACAACAGGCTTACTCTCTTGTTAGGGACTAATGCAGCAGCTGACTTGAAGTTCAAGTCAATGCACGTTTACCATTACAAAAATGGTAGGGCCAGCCAGGCATGGTCTCATGCCTGTAATCCCAGCACTTTGGGAGGCTGAGATGGACGGATCACTCGAGGTAAGGAGTTAGAGACCAGCCTGGCCAACATGGTGAAATCCCATCTCTACTAAAAATACAAAAAAAAAATTAGCTGGGCATGGTGGTGTGTGCCTGTAGTCCCAGCTGCTTGGGAGACTGAGGAAGGACAATTGCTTGAACCTGGGAGGCAGAGGCTGCAGTGAACCGAGATCACGCTGCTGCACTCCAGCCTGGGCAACAGAGCAAGATTCCATCTCAAAAAGAAAAGAAAAGAAAAAAGAAAATGGTAGGGCCGTTAAGAATGATGCTAACTCTATTCTGCCTGTGCTTTGTAAGTGAGACAACAAAGCCTGGATGACAGCACATCTGTTTACATCATGGTTTAGTGAATGTTTTCAGCCCACTATTGAGATCTACTCCTCAGGGAAAAAAAAAGAAGAAAAAGAAAAAGAAGAGATTCCTTACAAAATGCTGCTGCTCATTGACAACGCACCTGGCCACCCAAGAGTTCTGATAGAGATGCACAGGAAGATGAATGCTGTTTTCATGCCTGCTAACACAACAGTGATTCTGCAGCCTATGGATCAGGGAGTAATTTCAACTTTCAAGTCTTGTTACTTAAGAAATACATTTCGTAAAGCTATAGTTGCCATAGACAGTGATTCTTGTGATGGATCTGGGCACAGTAAATTTAAGATCTTTTAGAAAGAATTCACTATTCTAAATATTATTAACAACTGTAGTTCATGGGAGGAGGTCAAAATAGCAATATTAACAGGAATTTGGAAGAATTTTATTTCAACTCTCATAGATGACTCTGAAGGGTTCATGATGTCAGTGGAGGAAGTAACTGCAGATGTGGTGGAAATAGCAAAAGGACTAGAATTAAAAGTAGAGCCTAAAGATGACTGAATTGCTGCAACCTCATGACTGAACTTGAATGGATGAGGAGTTACTTCTTATGAACGAGCAAAGAAAGTGGTTTCTTGACATGGAATCTACTCCTTGTGAAGATGCTTTGAACATTGCTGAAATGACAACAAAGGATTTAGAATATTACATAAGTTTGGTTGATAAGGCAGCAGCAGAGTTTGAAAGGATTGACTCCAATTTTGAAAGAAATTCTGCTGAGGATAAAATTATATAAAACAGCATTGCATGCTACAGAGAAATCTTTCATAAAGGAAGAGTCTGTCAATGTGGCAAACTTCATTGTTGTCTTCTTTTTAAAAATTGCCATCCTAAGCTTCAGCAACCAGCACCCGGATTAGTCAGCAGCCATCAACATCAAGGCAAGACTCTCCACGAGCAAAAAGATCAGGACATGCTGAGGGCTCAGAGGATCATTAGCATTAAAATAAAGTATATACATTATTTTTAGATATAATACCTTTACACGCATAATAGGCTTTAGTATGGTGTAAAGTTTGGTATAGTTACGTGCACTGGAAAACCAAAAATTTTATGTGACTCACTTGATTGTGATATTTGCTTTATTGCAGTGGTCTAGAACAAAACCTGCAATATCTCCAAGGTATGCCTGTACATACATACATACATACATAAATGTAGTTCAAAGTATTAGAAAATGCACCTAAGTAAAAGTTACATGTTTTATCCTTGCTCTACCTTGAGTAAGTTGTGAAATCTTTCCCAAGGTCTCCACTGAGACATTTTCTCAGAAGTTCAGTTTCCCAATCTGCAATTACTATATAGATGCACAAAGCTTTATGACATCAAAACAACACACAAGAAAAGCTTTATTTTATTTTACATTACTTCAAGATGTAGACTTCATAATAGAAAGAAAATATTTGAAGAAAGATTCATGTGTTATTTTTAGCAAATGAAGTTGTGGTTCTCATTCTGTTTAAAACTGCTTTCCAAGGTAGTTTTCTGCATAGATGAATTATTCTTCTTCAGGGAAAATATGTTCAATAACTTGTTACTTAGCATCTGCCTCCTCACTTCCAATATTGACAGCACATTTGTATTCTTTTCTATACCATTTGGTAGACGGAACAGTGTCTCCTTTTCATGCACTTAATTTCAAATTGTTAATATTACAAACAAATTTCAGTTGTTAGTATTACAAAACAAAGCCTTGAAGTAACAACAGAATACATTATATATGAGATTGAATATACTTTCACCTCTTGCTCAAACTTAACACTAAATAATATTATCCACAAATTAAATATTTTAGCAGCTTAAAGGATGTTTTATGAATACAAATTATGTTCTTCCACTGTTATCATGGATACTGGTTACTTTGGCCAAATAAACAACTTGCTTTTGTATAATCATCCTATATTTAGAGCTTATATTCATATCTTCCAAAATACAGAGGAGTTGACCAGATTTTACAGACATGCATACAGCTTTGTTCAGCATCAACTTGAGCATGATTGCAAGAAGCAAACTCTGCCAACAGCATTATGAGAGGTGTAGACACTGTACTTTATATAAAAATCAGCCAAAAAGGGAACTTAAGTGTCAAGGGGTATCTAATGTTGTGGGAAAGAGAAATTAAGACAATCCAAATGTACATATCTCTGTGCTTCATTTCCATCATCAGTAGAAGTGGATACAAATGTTAAATAACCACTACTAGTGCATCCTATGCACCAGGCATGGTTCTCATTGTTTTACTGCATTATTCCATCTAATTCTCCAGTAACCCAGGAGGGTTTAGTAACTTCCCTCAGATCACAGCATCATCTCTCACTGCTACCTCCTCTGGGCAGCATCATGTCTGCTTGTAACCTTTTGTCCACACAGGTCACATCTTATTGACTCTATTTCTGTTAAAATAAAAAGTCTCTTTGCATAAAGTTATTCGCATTGCTACATCCATGCACCTGGAATCATAATCACCCTAGCATAAGACCGTGAGATGTCAGAAGGGTATCTCAGTCACCCACATAAGAACAATAAGGCCAGATAAGTGTGTAATCTTCAAAGCAGTGACAAGAATTTTATTTTATTAGACAGAGAGAAGGAGATTGCAACAGAATACCGGAGGAGAACAAGTAGGGAAGCTACTTTTACTATAATTTTATAGATAAATTATTTCAGGTATGAAGGGATTATTGTAGTGAGATAAGGAAGAAAGTTTAATCCAAGAGAGATTACAGATAAAGAGTCATGACATACTGACAGACTGGAAGCAAAAGTAAAAGTAAAAGAAAAATCAAAGTTAAGTGCAAGTCCCTGACTCTAGGGACCCTGGAAAAGCAACTTTGGAGAAGAGAGACAATTTGAGAAGACAAACTTTGGTGTTGACAGGCTTCATTTTATATATAGCCTGTGTTCACTTTCTACAAACAACAATATTTGATTAATCAAATATCTCATTCCCCAACTATACTAAGTACCAAAACAAATATAACACTGTTATCAGAGATAAATCCTAGAGGCTACCAGGTTTCTAATAAGCTATATATAGTGCTCTAAAATAAGAAATTATTTCAGCTTTGTTCCGTTGCCGGTGAGGAGCTGAGTTCCTTTGGAGGAGGAGAGGCGCTGTGCTTTTTAGAGTTTCCAGCTTCAGAGAACGACTTTGACGAGTTGAGAGAAGAAGGTTTCAGACGATCAAACTACTCTGGGCTACAGGAGAAAATTCAAACCAATGGCAAAGAAGTTAAAAACTCTGAAAAAAAATTAGACGAATGGATAAGTAGAAAAACCAATGCAGAGAAGTCCTTAAAGGAGCTGATGGAGCTGAAAGCCAAGGCTCGAGAACTACGTGAAGAATGCAGAAGCCTCAGGAGCCAATGCGATCAACCAGAAGAAAGGGTATCAGTGATGGAAGACGAAATGAATGAAATGAAGCGAGAAGGGAAGTTTAGAGAAAAAAATAAAAAGAAATGAAGAAAGCCTCCAAGAAATATGGGACTATGTGAAAAAACCAAATCTATGTCTGATTGGTGTACCTGAAAGTGATGAGGAGAATGGAATCAAGTTGGAAAACACTCTGCAGGATATTATCCAGGAGAACTTCCCCAATCTAGCAAGGCAAGCCAACATTCAGATTCAGGAAATACAGAGAATGCCACAAAGATACTCCTCGAGAAGAGCAACTCCAACACACATAATTGTCAGATTCACCAAAGTTGAAATGAAGGAAAAAATGTTAAGGGTGGCCAGAGAGAAAGGTCGAGTTACCCACAAAGGGAAGCCCATCAGACTAATGGCTGATCTCTCGGCAGAAACTCTACAAGCCAGAAGAGGGGGGCCAATATACAACATTCTTAAAGAAAAGAATTTTCAACCCAGAATGTCATATCCAGCCAAACTAAGCTTCATAAGTGAAGGAGAAATAAAATACTTTACAGACAAGCAAATGCTGAGAGATTTTGTCACCACCAGGCCTGCCCTAAAAGAGCTCCTGAAGGAAGCACTAAACATAGAAAAAAACAACCAGTACCAGCCACTGCAAAAACATGTCAAAATGTAAAGATCATCATGGCTAGGAAGAAACTGCATCAACTAACAAGCAAAATAACCAGCTAACATCATAATTACAGGACCAAATTCACACATAACAATATTAACTTTAAATGTAAATGGGCTAAATGCTCCAATTAAAAGACACAGACTGGCAAATTGGATAACGAGTCAAGACCCATCAGTGTGCTGTATTCAGGAAACCCATCTCATGTGCAGAGACACACACAGGCTCGAAAAAAAGGGATGGAGGAAGATCTACCAAGCAAATGGAAAACAAAAAAAGGCAAGAGTTGCAATCCTAGTCTCTGATAAAACAGACTTTAAACCAACAAAGATCAAAAGAGACAAAGAAGGCCATTACATAATGGTAAAGGGATCAATTCAACAACAAGAGCTAACTATCCTAAATATATATGCACCCAATACAGGAGCACCCAGATTCATAAAGCAAGTCCTGAGTGACCTACAAAGAGACTTAGACTCCCACACAGTAATAATGGGAGACTTTAACACCCCACTGTCAACATTAGACAGATCAACAAGACAGAAAGTTAACAAGGATACCCAGGAATTGAACTCAGCTCTGCACCAAGCAGACCTAATAGACATCTACAGAACTCTCCACCCCAAATCAACAGAATATACATTCTTTTTCAGCACCACACCACACCTATTCCAAAATTGACCACATAGTTGGAAGTAAAGCACTCCTCAGCAAATGTAAAAGGACAGAAATTATAACAAACTGTCTCACAGACCACAGTGCAATGAAAATAGAACTCAGGATTAAGAAACTCACTCAAAACCGCTCAACTACATGGAAACTGAACAACCTGCTCCTGAATGACTACTGGGTACATAACGAAATGAAGGCAGAAATAAAGATGTTCTTTGAAACCAACGAGAACAAAGACACAACATACCAGAATCTCTGGGACACATTTAAAGCAGTATGTAGAGGGAGATTTATAGCACTAAATGCCCACAAGAGACAGCAGGAAAGATCTAAAGTTGACACCCTAACATCACAATTAAAGAACTAGAGAAGCAAGAGCAAACACATTCAAAAGCTAGCAGAAGGCTAGAAATAACTAAAATCAGAGCAGAACTGAAGGAAATAGAGACACAAAAAACCCTTCAAAAAATTAAAGAACCCAGGAGCTGGTTTTTTGAAAAGATCAACAAAATTGATAGACCACTAGCAAGACTAATAAAGAAGAAAAGGGAGAAGAATCAAATAGATGCAATAAAAAATGATAAAGGGGATATCACCACTGATCCCACAGAAATACAAACTACCATCAGAGAATACTACAAACAACTCTATGCAAATAAACTAGAAAATCTAGAAGAAATGGATAAATTCCTCGACACATACACCCTCCCAAGACTAAACCAGGAAGAAGTTGAATCTCTGAATAGACCAATAACAGGCTCTGAAATTGTTGCAATAATCAATAGCTTACCAACCAAAAAAAGTCCAGGACCAGATGGATTCACAGCCGAATTCTACCAGAGGTACAAGGAGGAGTTGGTACCATTCCTTCTGAAACTATGCCAATCAATAGAAAAAGAGGGAGTCCTCCCTAACTCATTTTATGAGGCCAGCATCATCCTGATACCAAAGCCTGGCAGAGACACAACCAAAAAAGAGAATTTTAGACCACTATCCTTGATGAACATTGATGCAAAAATCCTCAATAAAATACTGGCAAACCAAATCCAGCAGCACATCAAAAAGCTTATACACCATGATCAAGTGGGCTCCATCCCTGGGATGCAAGGCTGGTTCAACATATGCAAATCAATAAATGTAATCCAGCATATAAACAGAACCAAAGACAAAAACCACACGATTATCTCAATAGATGCAGAAAAGGCCTTTGACAAAATTCAACAACCCTTCATGCTAAAAACTCTCAATAAATTAGGTATTGATGGGACGTATCTCAAAATAATAAGAGCTATCTATGACAAACCCACAGACAATATCATGCTGAATGGGCATAAACTGGAAGCATTCCCTTTGAAAACTGGCACAAGACAGGGGTGCCCTCTCTCACCACTCCTATTCAACATAGTGTTGGTAGTTCTGGCCAGGGCAATCAGGCAGAAGAAGGAAATAAAGGGTATTCAATTAGGAAAAGAGGAAGTCACATGCAGATGACATGATTGTATATCTAGAAAACCCCATCATCTCAGCCCAAAATCTCCTTGTGCTGATAAGCAACTTCAGCAAAGTCTCAGGATACAAAATCAATGTGCAAAAATCAAGAGCATTCTTATACACCAATAACAGACAAACAGAGAGCCAAATCATGACTGAACTCCCATTCACAATTGCTTCAAAGAGAATAAAATACCATGGAATACCACTTACAAGGGATATGAAGGACTTCTTCAAGGAGAACTACAAACCACTGCTCAATGAATAAAAGAGGATAGAAACAAATGGAAAAACATTCCATGCTCATGGGTAGGAAGAACCAATATCGTGAAAATGGCCATACTGCCCAAGGTGATTTATAGATTCAATGCCATCCCCATCAAGCTACCAATGACTTTCTTCACAGAATTGGAAAAAACTACTTTAAAGTTCATATGGAACCAAAAAGGAGCCCTCACGGACAAGTCAATCCTAAGCCAAAAGAACAAAGCTGGAGGCATCACGCTACCTGACTTCAAACTATACCACAAGGCTACAGTAATCAAAACAGCATGGTACTGGTACCAAAACAGAGATACAGATCAATGGAACAGAACAGAGCCCTCAGAAATGATGCCGCGTATCTACAACCATCTGATCTTTGACAAACCTGACAAAAACAAGCAATGGGGAAAGGATTCCCTATTTAATAAATGGTGCTGGGAAAACTGGCTAGCCATATGTAGAAAGCTGAAACTGGATCCCTTCCTTACACCTTATACAAAAATTAATTCAAGATGGATTAAAGACTTACATGTTAGACATAAAAACATAAAAACCCTAGAAGAAAACCTAGGCAATACCATTCAGGACACAGGCATGGGCAAGGGCTTCATGTCTAAAACACCAAAAGCAATGGCAACAAAAGCCAAAATTGACAAATGGGATCTAATTAAACTAAAGAGCTTCTGCACAGAAAAAGAAACTACCATCAGAGTGAAGAGGCAACCTACAGAATGGGAGAAAATTTTTGCAACCTACTCATCTGACAAAGGGCTAATATCCAGAATCTACAATGATCTCAAACAAATTTACAAGAAAAAAACAAACAACCCCATCAAAAAGTGGGCAAAGGATATGAACAGACACTTCTCAAAAGAAGATATTTATGCAGCCAAAAAACATGAAAAAACGCTCATCATCACTGGCCATCAGAGAAATGCAAATCAAAACCACAATGAGATACCATCTCACACCAGTTAGAATGGCCATCATTAAAAAGTCAGGAAACAACAGGTGCTGGAGAGGATGTGGAGAAATAGGAACACTTTTACACTGTTGGTGGGACTGTAAACTAGTTCAATCATTGTGGAAGTCAGTGTGGCGATTCCTCAGGGATCTAGAACTAGAAATACCATTTGACCCAGCCATCCCATTACTGGGTATATACCCAAAGGATTATAAATCATGCTACTATAAAGACACATGCACACATATGTTTCTTGTGGCACTGTTCACAATAGCAAAGACTTGGAACCAACCCAAAGGCCCAACAATGATAGACTGGATTAAGAAAATGTGGCACATATACACCATGGAATACTATGCAGCCATAAAAATGATGAGTTCATGTCCTTTGTAGGGACATGGATGAAACTGGAAACCCCATTCTCAGCAAACTATGGCAAGCACAAAAAACCAAACACCACATGTTCTCACTCATAGGTGGGAATTGAACAATGAGAACACATGGACACAGGAAGGGGAACATCACACTCCGGGGACTGTTGTGGGGTGGGGGGAGGGGGGAGGGATAGCATTAGGAGATATACCTAATGCTAAATGATGAGTTAATGGTTGCAACACACCAATATGGCACGTGTATACATATGCAACAAACCTGCACATTGTGCACATGTACCCTAAAACTTAAAGTACAATAATAATAAAATTTTTTTAAAAACTTACCCTTGGAGGCTGGGAGGAGGGAAACATGGGGAGGTATTGGTTAATGGGCACAGAGTTTATGTTGAGACAATGAAAAAGTTTTGGGTATAGATAGTGGTGATGGTTATACAACATTGTGAATGTATTTAATACTACTGAATTGCATACTTACAGATGGTTCAAATAATAAATATTATGTTAGTTTATATTTTACCACAATAAAAACACCCTTGGAATACAAAAAAAAAGAAATTATTTCAACTTTGTAAAAATTTAAATATATAATTGAGGGGTATGTGTGTGTGTGTGTGTGTGTGTGTGTGTGTGTGCCTGTGTGTATGGGAGATGGAAAGAGAGAGAGAGAGGAAGAGAGAAGAAAAATAGAAATAAAATTAGTTAATCTTGCAATAGTATTGGTTAGAAGAAATACTTTTATAAGACTTTCCATGGAAGAATACAGATTTTAGGACAGAAGATTGGGCTTCATTCCTAATAGTGATTAGATAAGTAAACCTTACTTAATTAAAGACATAGAAAGAATAATTCAAATTAATTATTCACTTGCTTCTTAATCCAATGATAATCTGCCAAAAGTGAAACATAAGGATTTCTCCTAATTAAATTGAAAATAAATAAAAACATTTGTTTAGCTTGACTTTTGTGGAAACTTTTCAAGTATATTGGCCTAACATAATTAATTTATTCTCCCTTCTGGCAAAGCCAAATGTTATAATCATAAACTAATTGAGAAAAATTTTATCTAATTAAGGCACAACATTTATAATTTTTGAAATAACTAATGCTTGTTGATGTTCGTTCATTGTTTTGGAAAAATTATGTCTCCTTTTTAGGCTCACCATCAAACATGAAAATGTTTATAAAAACATAAAGAATATCACTAAAACATTTATTCAAGCAAGCCAAAAAATAAAATAAATTTTTGTATTGAAAAATATATAACATACTTAATCATCCTTCTCTTTTACTTATTTTACTACTTTAGTGATAATGTACTTTAAAAATGTGAGCTGAAAGGAATTACAGGTGCAAAAGTACTTGTCTCTGTTAAAATGTAAAGAGCAACTCTAGGTAATATACAGTGTTGTATTCTGTGCTTAAGTCAAGGTAACAGCTGTTTCCAATTCAGGAGGCAAATAAACAACAAAGACATTCTGGGCTCATCCACTCTTTAGTCTTTGGCGCCCTGCAGAATAATTGAATTGAGTTTGGCACAGAAGCATCTGCAACATGTTTGCCACAAGAAAGAAGTTTGGAACATCAACGGTATCAATATAAAAGTATATTTTGTGGTGGCTTTCCAATCAGTTTGAAATTTTTACACAAACAAATGGGGGTTGGGGGGGAGCTCACATAATTTTAGACATAAGCTTACTTCTGTTTTCCCACAGTGTAAACTGGCACTTTAGGGAAATTTCTGAGATAGTGGCTCACAGAGGGAACTGAGGGCTGGTCCTCTTCCCATTTCCCCAGACTCTCTTGGTATTGGTTAGGAACAAAGTACACCAGGGATTCTACTTGAACTGAAATTGTAGTTAGGAGGACACAAAAGTTTAATTTAGAAGGAAATGTTGGCCGGGCGCGGTGGCTCACGCCTGTAATCCCAGCACTTTGGGAGGCCGAGGCGGGCGGATCACGAGGTCAGGAGATCGAGACCATCCTGGCTAACAAGGTGAAACCCCATCTCTACTAAAAATACAAAAATTAGCCGGGCGAGGTGGCAGGCGCCTGTAGTCCCAGCTACGCGGGAGGCTGAGGCAGGAGAATGGCGTGAACCCCGGGGGGCGGAGCCTGCAGTGAGCCGAGATCGCGCCACTGCACTCCAGCCTGGGTGAAAGAGCGAGACTCCATCTAAAAAAAAAAAAAAAAAAAAAAAAAGAAGGAAATGTTAACATTCACAAGAAAAAAATCTATGTCTGGAAAAAGACAAAATACTGTAATTACAGTGTCTGTTCAGAATCCTCTTTAGCTGTGAGCTGTGTTGGGGTTGCCTAAGTTACTGGGTCTAGGTTCAAACAGGCATTCAGGCCCTTTCTGACATTTCTCTTTAAATTTGAATTCTTTGGGGTATGTTTTATGCCTTGAAAAATGGAATAGAAGTATTTACACTTATTTCTTCAGCAAAGGCAGATTTTAAAGAGCAGCGTTCTTTTTGGAAGATAATTATTTTATTTGTTCAATTAATTTTATTTGTTCAATTAAATTTTATTGTTCAATTTTATTTGTTCAATTAAAGAGCTCTGTTTTTTCCCCCATTCTTGAGAAATACAACACATTTCTGTTCTTTTTCTTCTCAGTACATCATGGAGATGGGAGCATAGAAAATGACACCTACTCTGGTTGAGTCTCTCTCTGGTAGTGGCAAATAATCTGGGAACTTCTTTGTAGACAAGTATGAAGAAGGATGGAGTGGGTGGAATGGAATTTCACCCACAGTGCTCCTCTAGAGATAGAACTTCCTTAAGGTCTCTAATAACCATCTTTCTGCAGTACAGTTAGCTAACATTTCTGAACTCTGTTTGGAGTCTATTTCTTTTGCTTCAATTCAACACTTTTATTTCAAAGCTACAGACAAACCTAATGACCTCTATACAGAAGTGATTTATTCGTTACATTCCATTGATTTAGTGCTAAGCTTCTGGAGATTTCTTTAAACTTTTATTATAAATATATTTGTTACTTTCCATTTTTTTGTATTTAATTTTCAAAAAATACTCTGGTAATTGTGCTAGTAATGATTGTTCTCATTAATTCTGGCCCCCATGTTGTCTTGTTGCCTTTTAAATTCTGTTCCAAATGCCTTTTGAGTGGTATACCACTCTGCTCTTCACTTGGACATATAACAAATAAACTAATAAGATGCACAGAAGAACTACTGCTAAACCATTTGCTGCAAGTTCTGGAGTAAAAGGAATCAGCAAAAGGATAGAAAATTAACACTTAAAATGAAATCAAAACAGTATCATTTATTATTATGTCATGAAAATAAAGGAATGTGTCTTCTGTTGAAAAAAATTCAAAACCTCATGCTATAATATTTACATTAGAATTTTCATCCATAATGGGGGGAAAAGACCTATTGAGTGTACTCCCCATCCTTTCAAGAAGGTGATAGATATTTTTGTTTGTTTAACTTGGATATGTGAGATGTAGTTAGTCATAATATAGTGTAAGGAAACTGTATGTTTCAGCAGAAAACTATGCATTGTCTATAGCTCACCTTTCTCTTTTATCTGGCTGTGAGTCTATGGGAGCTATTTTGCAACTCTTGTAAGCTGTCAATAACTGATAGCAGTAGAAAATACTTATTGTCTATAGACATGCAAATTTCACCTTCAGGTAGAGGTTCAACTGACTTCCTAATCTAGTTTTGCCTGCCTTTGCATATTCATGTCAACATTCCTTTACTCCAAATAATAAGTTTCCGCTCTTTGGATTTTTTCTTTGAACTGATTGTAACACCTCAGTGGTTTCCTCATTAATAAGTTAAATAAAATCTTTAACTTGTGTTTGTTTTTATATCTGTAAAGAGTCATGATTTTACTCTCTTTCGAAAATTGTCTTTTAACAATTGTAAAAAACACTAAGTAAATCACACAAAGGGCATAGGAACTTTCTTTGATGAAATTCAAGCAATGGCATTTTGGACTAGAATTCTATAGAAAGAAAGAAAGAAGGAAATTCAAGCCCAAACAGCCTCATTTAAATGTGCACCCCTTCTACACATACTTTTTTTATTTAATAGCATTTACTACATTCTCCCTTATGTTGGAGTTTTACGCATACTTGACTACTGCTCTCAACCAGGTTTGTATAGTGGACATTTCTTAGTTGCTAACCCAGCCCGAGTTAATCCTCCCTTCCTCTTTTTTGATAGCAGCCAGATTTTTCTTTAAGAGCACATCCTCCCTCATTGTGGAACAACCATGATATCTAGCTGGGATTGTTTTTACTCAAGAACTTCATATGTGAGCCCTAATTGGTCTAGACAAGTAATACATTCCCCTCACCTTTGCCAGAGCCACTGGTTTACAGATGGACATATGAACCAAAGTTCCTCCATAAAAGTGAAACTCAAGTCTCTATTCAAGCAGTTCTGGGAGCTATTGGCAGAAACAGAAGCTGATGCTGGAAAGAAGGAAACCTTACACTGAATCTGACACTACAAAGGGTGAAGTGAAGAGAAAACAAAAAACAAAACCAAAAACAGTTCACAGATTGTTGGCTTTGCTGAACCACTGTGTCAAACCACCCTGAGGTGTACATGTCCTATAGGCTTTGCAGTCACATGAGAGAACAAATTTCCTTATTTTTTAATCCAGTTTGAGTTGGTTTTCATTTACTTGCATCAAAATATTTCCTGTATGATACACATTGTAGGTTTTCTGAGATTCGAACCTCTAATACACTATTTTCTTAATACCTCCCAGAGCAAAAAGTATGCACTCAAAGATGTTTTTAAATTGTATCACACTTAAAAAAACAACTTGCACTCTTTCCAATTTTTACACTCCATTCCATTCCAGTTTATTTATTTTTATTTTTTTAAAGCCCCTTTATCTCTGGCTTCTATCTTGTTTCTCATTTCCTCCAATACTTATTCCCTTAATTGTGACTAAAGTATCTGTTTATTCCTCTACCTCTTACTTCAGGTATTTCATTTTGTACTATTAGCAAAAAAAATTTATATTGTTTCTAACTGGATTATGAAGCCTTCTTAACTACCAAAGCTCTTCCATAGTGAGATAAGACAGAGGAGGCGGCCCACGAAATACAACCTAACTGATATAATCTTTTCATCAGCTTTATGGATGCTCTGTGTGCCCTCAACTTTCTTCTTCGGTTATAAATTGTCCTATTAGATGTTAATAAATCATTAGAATAAGTCGAGCTTTGTCTTCATCAATTGCTATTTTAGAAGAAAAGAACAATCTCAAACACCTATCTAAAATGAAGTTGCACAATTGCACAATTAGCTAAGTAGAATGACAGTTTTGAGGACACATTAAAAATATCTGTTGATTCCACCTCATTAATTGTCAAAGAAATGGAGATTAAACAAAACCTATTAATTTCCTCCCCCTTTCTATCAGAAAACATTTTTAAAGTAACAACAAATGCTAGAGAGGGCTTGGTGAAATACACATTCTTACCCATTTACCAGTGGGAGAATAATACTGAAAAGCACTTTGGCAATGTGTATGAGGAGTCTTTATACTTGTAGACAGTGCTTTGATTAAATGAACTGAGAAAGACTTCTTTATGCATATAAATATGCATTTCAGTGATATTTATAATGGTGAAATTTGGGAGCAGTCTAAATGCTCAGTAGTAAGTGATTAGTTATGACATATCATCATAGTGAAACAGTATATGTTGTAAAGAAATGGTGTTTATAAAGAATTTTTTAAAACATAAGTGCTTATGTTTTATAAATGACAAACACATAATGAAAATTAGAAAGATTAATAAAATGCAAGAATATTTTAAAAGATTATGTGTGAACAGCAATCCTGAAAGAACTATTCTTTAAAAGTTATGTTAACCATGCTTGTCTTTAGGTGATGGGAATATAAATAAAATTTCTCTTTTCTCTTTTTTGTAGGCAGAAAAGGCTTTTTTTTAAAAAAAATGTGCATTTAGAGACAAGCATGGCTTCTCCAACAATCCTTCTTTGCTCTTATCTAAATAACTTCATTTATTTAACTGTTCATTATAGGGTTTTGGGTCTCCTCTTAGCCGTGTGTACATGTGATACAAACAACTGAATGCAACATTTCATGCCTGATGTAAAAAGCACACAAACAAACAAACAGAAAAGAACAAAAATCTGGTGAAACCAAAACATGCATATCTGTTGATTTAGATATTTATTTTATCAAGTTGAAATACTTGCATTGTTTATAATAGCAAAAACATGAAAACATACTTAAATGTCCTTGAAAAGGAGAATGGTTTAATATGTTGTACGAGATGCTGAATATACAAACAGACAATTTCCAGACCATACGTGACAATAGAACTCTGAGCTACAACATCTGCAGCAACCGTTCAGGAAGACAAATGTCAACCTCTCCAAAAATCAACTGAGAATGGTCAGAACTTGGAAAATGGTTGCCACCTTCCCTATGTTTTGTTTCTTCTTCCAACTCAGCATGAAAGAGGGAAAGTAAAATATGCTCCCCAAACCAGCCATATCGCACTTCTAGTTAACTGTTTCTAGTTTCTCCATGTCTACAATTTCCAATCAGAGCATACAGCAGTTCTTCCCTTTTGTTCACTATAAAGTTTTCTCACTTCCCTGCTTGCCATTGAGTTATTGCCAGATGCGAGATGGTGGCTGACTCCCTTGCTATAGCAAGCTCTGAATAAATAGTGTCTGTTTATTCTAACATAAGTGGTCTTTGTTTATTCCCATATATGATAACTTCACTTAATGGAATGTTTTATAGCCTTTAGAAGGAATCAAAAGACCTATATGATATATTTTAAGAAAAAAAGCAAGTTACATGCAATAGGAACTCCTCTATACTTTGGAATATAAATTAGATCAATATGTAGTAAAATTGAAGAAGTGCCTACCTTATGACACAGTTAGTTCACTCAGGTATAAGCTTTAGAGATTTTGCTTGCATATGAACACTATGTATAAAATATCAATAGCCTCATTTTTGTAAAGGAAAAAATTAAGAAATAATTCAAATGATCACTATCAAATGATTAGATCAACAAATTGTGTAATATTCACATGGTGAGGTTCTACGATACTTAAAGAATCAATAAGCAAAAGCTGTATGCATTAATAGTAATGGATCTCTAAACCAAAATGTAGAATAAACAAAGAAACTTAGAAAAATATGTGTAGGATGATATAATTTACATGCAGATCAAACCAGACAAAATTAAAATATGCATAATTTTGATGCGTTGTAAAATAGTAAAGATATAAGGAAAAGCAAAAGAACATTTCAACTACAATTTAAAAGTATTGGAGGATAAGTATAATTGAGGAGGGCATACAACTTGAAGAGTACTTACAATATTCCATTTCTTAAACAAGTGATTTGAGTTTTTTCATCATTCTTTAACTCTTACATTTATGCATTATCTATACTACTGTATGCTTGACATATGTCATGATAAAATATTTTTTAAAAGAAAGTTACATATTCTAAAATCTATATGGAAAGACACGGAACCTAGAACAGCTAAAATAGTTTTGAAAAGGAAGAATAAAATAGGAGAAATAACTCTACCTGTTGTCAAGACATATTATTATTAAAATAATAATAATTATGACAGTGTGGGATTGGCCCTCTACAGACAAAAAATTAACTCCCACCTAAATACCAAATCTTTTACAAATACTAACTCAAATGGATCATAAACTTTGATGTAAAACATAAAATTATAAAACTGTTAGAAAAAAATTATAGAGAAAATCTTTTAGATCTAATGCTAGGCAATCAGTCCATAGACTTGAAACCAAAATTGTGAGTCTCAAAAGAAAAAAATTGATAAATTGGGCCTCATCAAAATTAAAAGCTTTTGCTTTGAGAAAACCTCAGTGAAAAGAATGAAAAGACAAGGCAGACTCAGAAAAAATATTTGAAAACCACATACCTGACAAAGGACTGATATTTAGAACACAAAAAGAACTCTCAGAATTCAACAGGAAAAAAAAATCTAATTAGTAAAAGGCAAAGACATGAAGAGACATTTCACCGAAGAGAATATGCAGATGGCAAAAAAGCACAGGAAAGAATTTTATTATTAGCCATTAGAAAAATGCAAATTAAAATCACAAGGAGCTATTACTACACAACTAGAATGGCTGAATGCTAATAACACCAAATGCTGGACAGGATGCAGAGAAACTGAATCTGTCATACACTGCTAGTAGGAATGTAAAATGGCATATTTTCTGAAACTTGAAAAACTCAAAAACAGTATGTTAGCATCTTATAAAGTTAAATATACTTACAATATGACCTAGCAATCCCACTGCTGTATGGTTCATTCAGAAATAAAAACATAGTCCATACAAAGATTCCTTTGTGAGGGTTCACAGCAGCCTTATTTACAAAAGCCAAAATCTTGAAGCAACCCAAATACTGATCGATCATGAATGCATAAACAAATTATGGTATAATTATGATATAGAATACTACTTAGCAATAAAAAGGAATAAAATATTAATACATATAACAAAATAAGTGAGTCTCAAAAACATACAAAGTGAAAAAATCAAACACAAAAGACTACATAATATTTAATTCAATATATAGAACATCTATAAAGGCAAAACTATAGTGACAGTAAGCAGATTGGTGGTTGCCTGGGTTGGGAATCACGAGAGGAGATTCATTGCAGAAGGGCAGAGAAAACTTTCTAGGGTGATAGAACTGCTCTGTATGTTTGTGGTAGTAGTTTTTATATGATTGCATATGTTATAGGCTGAATTGTGTCCCTGTATTAGTATGTTCTCATATTGCTATAAGGAATTACCTGAGACTGGGTAATTTATGAAGAAAAAGGTTTTACTTCACTCTAAGTTTCACAGGCTGTACAGGAAGCATGGCTGGGATGGCCTCAGGAAACTTACAATCATGGTGAAAAGTGAAGGGGAAGGAGGTGCATCTTCACATGGCAGAGCAAGAGAGAGAGAGTGAACAAGGAAGTGCTACACACATTTAAACAAGCAGATCTCGTGAGAACTCACTCACTATCATGAGAACGGCAAGGGGGAAGTCGACCGCCATGATCCAATCACTTCCTATCAGGCCCCTCCTCCAACATTCAGGATTACAATTTAACATGAGATTTGGGTAGGGACATGGAGCCAAACCATATCAGTCCCCGTTAAAATTTATATGTTGAAGTCCTAACTCCCAGTACCTTAAAATGTAACCATATTTAGAGAAAGCGTCTTGAAAGTGGTAACTAAGGTTATTAGGAGGAACTAAGGTAATTAAGTTAAAATTAGTTCATTAGGGTAGACTTTAACTCGAAATGATTAGTCCTTATAAGAAGAGGAAGTTTGGACATAGACATAGACAGAGGGAAGACACTGTGAAGACACGAGGAGAAAAAGGTCATCTAAAAAACCAAGAAGAGAAGAAGAGATCCTTCCCCCACAACCTTCAGAAAACCAACCTGCTTATCCTTAATCTTAAACTTCTAACCTCCAGAACTCTAAGACAATAGATTTCTGTTGCTTAAGCTTCCTAGCCTATGGTAATTTGTTATGGCAACCCTAGCAAACTAATTCTGCATGCAATTATGAAACTGTACACTTATGGTTGGCAAATTTTACTATATGTGAGTTATACCCAATAAAGTTTGTGGGGGGGCATAAAACAGTCCCACTATCATTAGAAATAATAATAATAATCGTTTTATTCCTGAAGGCTTTGTTATTAGTCATTTGACTCAACTTCTCACTTCCAACTGCCTTGAAAGCAGTGATTACTGTTTTTCTACCTCTCAGGGAGTAGAAAAGTAAGACCCTTTTCTACTGAATAGCTAAGCAAGACCCTTCTGTCCTGCAGGTTCAAAGTACTGTCAATTTAACAGATCAAATTAGTGATTTATCCCAGGGTACCTGTACACATTTATCTTATTGTGATAACAGAGGTAGTTTGCTCTCTAAAACTGAAAAAGTAAGAATATATAATAGGCAAGTTTCTTAGGATAAGCTTTTTCAAAACCGGAAGATGAAAAATGAATAATTTTTCACTACATATCAGGCAATGTCATTTTAAATTAAATTTTTGCCCTTGTGCCTACCTTTCAGTGAAAACAAACAAACAAAGCTTTATTTGTGAGAGGCAAGGCAATATACCAGGAAGGCCCTCAGGAAATTTCTCCAAACAGCATATCAAATGCACAAAACAAAACAGTACAGAGCAACTGTTCTATGGGAGTTTGTGGCCTTATTTGATTTTCTTTGAAATTTACTTATAATTATGATCTTTCTTTTAGAAAGTAAAATCATGTCATTTTTTATGTCATGATGAACAGAGAAGATAGAAAACAGATAATTAATTTCAATAAATATTCCCTAGTATATTCTCTGCATGAAAACAATAAGATGGTACAAATTTGAAGATAATGTGTGATCTTTGTGGCCGGGAGTTCCAATTAAGTGTAATCGTATGCAATTGCCATTGTTGGCTCAAGAAGATTTAACAGTTATTGTTGCAGACAGGGTAGGGGATGATAGTAACCCAGGTGATTTTACTTGATTTTATTCTGCTATCCTTTTGAAAGGACTGATGATCTTCCGGGATGTCTACAATATCCAGCTCCTCTGAAATTCAAGAAAACACATCACTGCAGTGATCAGGAAAAGGGACATACTTTGTGTGAGTGGGGATGAAAAATTACTTAAACAGATGCCTAAAGCTATGCTATAGATATTGATGAAGAATGACCAGAAAACTAGAGGAAATCTAGAAATCTTGATCTGAACATTACAGAACTGGAGGCCAGGGCAGCTGACATTGTTCTATAAGGTTAGTGGGTTAGAGAAAAGGAGGACTGTACAGAGAGATGAGAGAAAGGCCTGGAAGCAAATTGTTCCAAGTCAGGATTTTTTTAAACCCAATTTATGGATTTATCTATGGCAGAAAGTTCCAAGGCATTTCATACAATTCAAAATCAAAAGTGACAAATGTTTTTCTCTCTGCATCATTTCGTTTTCTGCTTGCACATAGAAGTGTAAGCAAAGAATCAATAAAGTGATTTTTTTTAGGCAAGACATGACCTTGAGAAAAGTTGTCACATGCCAGCGTGATTGTTGGAGTACGTTTTAGACATGGCAGATAGATCAGAACCTCAGAGCCAAAAGGATGTGTAGATCTCAGAAAACCAGAAGCCAAATCTCATCCCACAGTCCAGTGTTTGGGGCAACAAATCACTGAATGCCTTTTACCTCATCTATAGTTCCAAAAATGTGTCATCTTCACCTGAGGTGAGAATTAATAAGGAACATAGCAAGATTATTCTTTGGAGAATGCTATTATTATGCCAGTGGGTCTTAAAATGTTCTGAAGGAATTGTCAGGTTTGGCGAGAGTTTTTGACACTTACTGCACAGAAAATGTGGTCCTGGTAAATATATTTAGTTCGTCTCAGAGCCCAGGGCTTCTGGATATTGCTCTCATGTAGCAGTATTCATACAATAATTTTGGAAGGCTTCAGAACTTTGAAAGAGTTTGTAAACTTTGTTTTCTATCATCTGGGTCTTTATTAAAGAAAAGTAAGATACTGCTCTTTATAAGGTTGATTGTATTCCAATCTTTAGATCATAGTGCTATTAGAGTATGAGAGGGTAGGGGAAAATGAGATAAATGAGGGAGAGAGAAGGACAAATTTTGGTGGGTAAAGCATAGAAGAGTTGTCCTACATTTTCACATGATGGAAGTCTTCCTGTTTTTCCTTATTCTGCCTTTCTTCTCATTTTGAAAAGTGACATTTTTAAAAATCTTAGCCAGGTGTGGTGGCTCACGTCTGTAATCCCAGCACTTTGGGAGGCCGAGGCAGGCAGATCACGGGATCAGGAGATTGAGACCATCCTGGTTAACATGGTGAAACCCCATCTCTACTAAAAATACCAAAAAAAAAAAAAAAAATTAGCCAGGGTAATGGCAGGCGCCTGTAGCCTCTCAGCTACTTGGGAGGCTGAGGCAGGAGAATGGTGTGAACTGGGGAGGCAGAGTTTGCAGTGAGATGAGATCGCACCACTGCACTCCAGCCTAGGCGACAGAGTGAGACTCCATCTCAAAAACAAAACAAAACAAAACAAAACAAAACAAAAAGCACCACTTTAGTTCTTTTCTGAATTAACCTATTGAAGATAAAATTTGTTTCCTTTAAAAACTGCCTCTACTGAGAAAATACAAATTAACCTTTCAGTGGTTTGGAACAATTGACTCCCCATTTGAAAAATAAATCAGATGTTTGCTTGACTCAAAAAAAGAAATTGCCTCTTGACCTGAGAAGAGAGATCTGTAAAGTTTGGATCTGCCTAAATATGTTGACAAGTAGGTTTCGTCTTAGGGAAAAGCATGTGTAAGCAGTGTTATCCAAGACTGCAAATGCATATAAAAGAAAAAAAGTGCAGAAATAAAAATCTACTTGGAATATTGTCCCTTCCACTCAAAGTGGAGAGCAAATCACATTAACAGCTATTTATTGAAATACCTTCTGTTCTCCCTGATAGTTAATGAAACTGTCACAGGGACAAATAAAAGTAACCACAGGGAGAAAATTAGAAAAGTTTAATAAAGTGAAAATATATCAATACCATGGGTTACAATAATACATGTATTTGTCTCTTAGGGGCTGCCATAAGCTGGGCATCTTAAACAATAAAAATTCATTGTGCCACATTCTGTAGGCTAGAAGTCCAACATCAGAGTGTCTGCAGGGTTAGCTCCTTCTGAAAGTGATGAAAGAATCTTCCCCATGTCTCTCTCCTAGCTTCTGGTGGTTTCCTGGTAATCTTTGGCATTCTTTGGTTTGTGGATGGATCACCCCGATTTCTGCCTCTATCTCTACATGAGGTTCTCCTTATGTAATTGTCTATGTCTGTGTCCAAACTTCTTTTTTTATAAGGACATCAGTCATATTGGATTAGGATCCACCCCAGTGAACTCATCTTAACTTGATTATCTGCAAGACTCTATTTCTAAATGAGGTCACAGTCACAGGTACCAGAGGTTAGGACTTCAATATGTTTGCAGAGGATATAATTTAACCCATAACAAATATTGTTGCTTATTTGTAGTAAACACTCACTCTATGAGCTAATTTGCTAATTAGATTAAAATACAACTATTTCAATGACATCCTTTACAGAACTAGAAAAAAAATTTTTAAATTCATATGAAACCAAAAAAGAGCCTGAATATCCAAGTCAATACTAAGCAAAAAGAACAAAGGTGGAGGCATCATGTTACCTGACTTCAAACTATACTATAGGGCTACAGTAACCAAAACAGCGTCGTACTGGTACAAAAGCAGACACATAGACCAACGGAGCAGAATAGAGAGCCCAGAGATAATGGTGCACACCTATAGCCATCTGATCATCAATGAAGCTGACAAAAACAAGCAATAGGGAAAGGACTCCTGTGATGGTTAATATTGAGTGTCAACTTGATTGGATTGAAGGATGCAAACTATTGTTCCTGGGTGTGTCTGTGAGGGTGTTGCCAAAGGAGATTAACATTTGAGTCAGTGGACGGGGAAAGGCAGACCCACCCTCAATCTGGGTGGGCACAATCTGATCAGCCACCAGCATAGCTAGAATAAAAGCAAGCAGAAGAACATGGAGACTAGGCTGGCTAATTCTTCTGGCTTCCAGCTTTCTCCCATCCTGGATGCTTCTTGCCCTTGAACATTGGACTCCAAGCCCTTCAGCTTTTGGACTCTTGGAATTACACCAGTGATTTGCCAGGGACTCTTAGGTTTTGGCCACAGACTGAAGCCTGCACTATCGGCTTCCCTACTTTTGAGGTTAAGGGACTAGGACTGGCTTCCTGGATCCTCAGCTTGCAGATTGCCTATTATGGGACTTCACCTTGTGATCATGTGAGTCAATTTTCCTAATAAACTCCCCTTCATATATACATCTATCCTATTAGTTCTATCCCTCTAGAGAACCCTGACCAATACAACCCCCTATTAAATAAATGGTACTGGAATAACTAGCTAACCTTATGCAGAAGATTGAAACTGGACCCCTTCCTTACACCATATATAAAAATCAACTCAAGATGGATTCTAGACTTAAATGGAAATCCTAAAATTATAAAAACTTTGGAAGATAACCTAAGAAATATCATTCTGGACATAGGAATGGGCAAAGATTTCATGAGGAAGACACAAAAAGCGATTAAAATAAAAGCAAAAATTGACAAATGGGATCTAATTAAATTAAAGACCTTCTGCACAGCAAAAAGAAACTAAAACTATACACAGAATAAACAGAAACCTACAGAATGGGAGAAAATTTTTGCAAAATATGCATCTGATAAAGGTCTACTATCCAGAATCTATAAGAACTTAAACAAATTAACAAGTAGAAAACAAACAGCCCCATTAAAAAGTGGGCAAAGGACATGAACAGACACTTTTCAAAAGAAGACATACACACTGCCAACAAGCGTATGAACAAAATACTCAACATTACTAATCATTAGAGAAATGCAAATCAAAACCACAATGAGATACCACCTCACACCAATTAGAGTGATTATTAATAAAAAGTCAAAAAAAAATAACAGATGCTGGTGAGGTTGTGGGGAATGCTTATATACTGCTCGTGGGAATGTAGATTAATTCAGCCATTGCAGAAAGCAGTGTGACAAATCCTAAAAGAATAAAAACAGAATTACCATTTGACACAGCAATCCCCTTATTGAGTATATACCCAAAGGAATGTAAGTCATTCTGCCATAAAGATACATGCACATGTATGTTCATTGCAACACCATTACCAAAAGCAAAGTCATGGGATCAACCTAAATGCCCATCAACTGTAGACTGATAAAGAAAATGTGGTGCGTATACACCATCAAATACTTTGTGGCCACAAAACAGAATGGTATCATGTCCTTTGCAGCAACATGGTTAGAGCTGAAGGCCATTATCCTAAGCAAACTAACAGAGGAACAAAAAAACCCAGTACTGCATGTTCTCACTTATAAGTGGGAGCTAAATGATGAGAACACATGGACACATAAAGAGGAACAACAGACAGTGGGGCCTATAGGAGGGTGAGAGGAGGGAGAAGATCTGAAAAAGTACCTATCAGGTACTATGCTTAGTACCTGGGGGACAAAATAATCTGTACACCAAACCTCCTTGACACAAGTTTACCTGCATAATAAAGCAACACATGTACCCCTGAACCTTAAATGAAAGTTAAAAGAGGAAAAAAAAAAAAGATGACTATCTTTCAGCAGACTTCACATGGTCAAGGAGAGAGTCTGGGGTAATAAGAAGGTTTGACAATAGAAAAACCCCTCGGCATTTGGATGCTGAGGTCTGTGTCTGTTTCTTTGGGCTACCTTACAGACATGCAAGACAATAGCTTTTCTCTTCAGGAAGCAGGATCAAAGAGGATTCTGAACTCTTAGAAACCACAAGCCCAACACAGCAGCCAGCCATGTGATGGAGCCTCGTGTGTTCAACAGCACAGAAGGAAACCAATAAAATTTGGAAAATGGTTGATTCTATTAGTTCTCTGTACTGCATAATAAAAGCTGCTAGAAAAGGCACAAAAACACGTGTTATTGGGGGCCTTTGTCTATCTTTTTATATTTTTTTGTTTTAGAAAAAGACTTTGTTCTTCATTTGTCTTAGTTCTTTCTCCAGGAAGGCGATACTGAATGTGTCACAAAATACAGATGAGCCAAAAAGAGACTTCTTTTCTGAAGACTGTCAGTAGACCTCTCTTGATGTCTTCCTTACAAGTGATACAGACTTTCGTCATCATCCTCCAACAGGAAACTATTATCAGATTTTGTCTGTGGCAATGGTTCTCAAAGTATGATCATCAGCATCAGCATCACCTGGGAATTTTCCAGAAGTGCAAATTCACTGGTCCCACCCCCAGACCTCCCAAATCAGACACTTGGAGGGTGAGGTCAGGCCATCTGTGTTTTAGTAAGCCCTCAAAGAAGTCTTGAAGTTCCCTCAAGTTTGAGAATCACTGATCTCCACTAAAGTAAAATACTGCTTTCCAAAAAAATTTAAACAAAAACTATCAGACTTCTTCATAATCAGTGTTTATGGTTTGCTTTAAGTAGTATGTTTAATATTAAAGGCTATAGTTATCCCTTGAATATTTGTTAATAAAATTTTAGAATTATTTTGTTTTAGAGAGCTATACATGTCATGATGTTTTAGTGATGCATGTTCAAACTTTACTCTGAGAGGAGAATTATTCTTCCAAAAGCAGCCATTGCCAAAAAGATTTCAGACACAGCAGTTTTGTCCATCTCATTCAGATTAGAAATGCCTTCTTGTAGGAGCTCTGAAAACTTGCTTTAGACAGTTTTTAAAACACAAATGTCATCTTAGACCTGCTGAATCAGAATCTTTGTGGCTAGAGACTCAAGTATTTTCAAAAACATGCACAGATCAAGCAAGGCATACCTTGTTATGAACTATAGAACAGACTTTACAAATTCTATTCTTCCCTTCCTCTGAAGAGTGATTATTTTTAAAATGAAAACCATCTGGCCTGCTAAAGTCACTTGAGAGGGTAATTAACTATCTTTAAATAAATAAATCCCTTTTGCTACTTCTTTTGAAGAATACCACATGGAGAAAAAGGCAAGCCCAGCTGAAGGCAGTAGGAAGGAGCCTAATATAGAGGAAAAGATGCAGTATCCAAAGGGCTTAGCCACATTTTGTAGTAATAGTTTTTATTTATTGAGTACCTACCATGTGCCAGAGATTAAACTTACATTATTTTAATATATATTATGTCTAATACCTTCAACAACCTTAAAAGATAGTTACCGTTAGTTGTATTTTATAGCCTAGAAAACTTAGACACCGTGAAGGAAGGTGACTTGACCAAGGGCGCAAGGGTGGAAAATTGAATTGGAAGTCAGATCTCTCTAGAGTTCTTCTATTCTTTCTGTAGTGCTGTCATTCAAGGAAGTGTCAGACATTGAGGCTTTGTTTCAAAGAAATAGGCTGACAAAACCTAACAGCAGGAAATCCAGAGGCAAGTATGCAGCTAGGATTAGTGGCATAGGCTAGAAGGTAGCAGAAATCAGATCCCACTAAAACATCCCACAATAGAAGAACGGTGAAAAATAGATTATTTTTGAAAATTAACATTTGTTGAAGTTTTATGGTATGCTAGGCTCTATTCCAAACACTTTTCCTGTTTGAACTGATCCTTGAACAAAAATCGTGAAGTAAACATTATTATTCTCTCAATTTTACAGAGAAGTTAAGCAATTTGCCCAAGTTCACTGGGGTTTGACATAGACCTAGTCTAGTCTCAGAGAATGAGCTCTTACTCATTATGGAAACTACTATGTGTTGTTATGATGATATTACCATCTAGTCCATAAAATGATACACGTGTAGACTATATCATCACAAATTTTTATAACAAATATGATATACAATTTAAAAATATTGAATAATTAACTTATTCAGTTGCATGATGTAAGTGTAAAAAATTAATATATACTTTCTGTATTATGTTGAAGCGGTAGTTTTTTTAGGGGTTATAGTTGCTATTTCTTGCTGTGTAACAGACTAAATGAAATTTAGTGGCTTAAAACAACAAACACATATCATTTCACAGCTCCTGTGGATTTTGAATCTTGATGTGGTTTGGGCTGTGAAGAAGCTGTTGGTGGATGCTGCAGTCTCCAGTCTGAGGACGGTCTGATTTCAAGTTCACAACATGGCAGCTGCTTTCTCCAGAGCAAAAGGTTCGGAGAGAAAGAGAGAGAAGGAAAGGAAGAGGAAAGCCACAGGGTTTTTGGTGATGTAATGAGAGAAGTGATATCCTATCACTTTTGCCATAGTCTGTTTGCCAGAAGTGAGTCCCTAGGTCCAGCCCACACTCACTGGCAGAGGATCACCCAGGCAGAGGCTGAATACTAGGAGGTGGGATCACTGTGGCTGCCTACCATACTGTTATGAACACCTTTCTTCAAGCTATTTTGGGGCACATTTCCCAAAATTAAATACTTTAAGCACAGCTTTTGAAGAGCTTCAAAGCTTTGAAAGCTCTTAAAAACGAATGTAGTAGGCCCTTTGTATCTGCAAGTTCCACATTTCTGGTTTTGGCATCTGTGGATTCGACTAACTATGGATCAAAAATATTTTAAAAAATAAAAATTATAAAATTAAAAATACAGTATAACAATTATTTACATAGCATCCACATTGTATCAGGTATTATAAGTAATCTAGAGATGATTTAAAGTATATGGGAGGATGTGTATGTTATATGCAAATACATCATTTTACATGAGGGACTGTTGCATCCATGGATGTTGGTATCCACAGGGTTCCTGAAACCAATCACTCGCAGATATTGACAGGTAACTTTATAGCTACGTATAGTCGAAAGACACTTTACATATGTTATCCAACTTGGTACTTCAAAGTCTTTTTTTGCTTCAAGTCTCAAACTGTTTTTTTGTAATGTCATAATGCTTCTCTTATTACGGAAACACATATAAAAAGAAGGAAAATAAAAGATTTCACAGATCGGCCACAGCACTGAGCCCAGGACCTAATGCAATAGCACAAATAAATTAAAGATGAAAGGAGGCTTAATGGAATAGGTGGGAAAGGGAGCCAGTTTGAAAGTACAAACATATTTATGAATTCCTATAAGCCTGGTGGATAGTCTAATGAAAATACAGAACTGAAGGCCAGCTGAGAGGTTAGATTGGAGAGCTTTTTCTTATCTTTTATTTTTTATTACAATAGTAACATGCATTCATTGCAAAATATTCAAACAATTTTTAAATGCATAAAAACATAAAAATCTTATGGTCATACAACCAAGAGATGTATGCTATTAATATTTTATAAGGCACTTCATAGAAATATATATTTGTGCATACAAAAAAATTGGTATTCAGAGACTGTGACTCTGTCTTCTAAAGGGCGTCACATGATTCTCGTTAAGTGGTGAGTGTGGGTGGGTTAATCCCTTTAATCTCAGAGACTGGTGAGGGTAGGAGCGGGAAAAGAGGAAAATGTCTCTGCCTCTGCCAATTCTCCTGTCCCACTAAAGGATAGGCTGTGGGCTGAAGGAAATGTTGTTCAGCAGAGCGTTTTAAAGTCTTTGCATGGGCAAAGTTAGTTCCTGGACCTGAGAAAAGGCCAGGGAGTTAAACTGCTTTGTGTCATAAAGCAAGAGGAATTGCGATTGACCATGGAGCCAAAGAAGAGTTCTTCAAAATAGAGAAGGAGGAGAGACTGGGGGAAGCCTAAAGGACTTTCAAAGACATATATACCTAACATCCATCTTTTGCTTTATTCTGTGATAGTCTCTTTCCTTTAATTTTCAGTAGAAAATATGTGTAATTATATATGTGTGATTGAAAGGGGCTTTCTTCTATATCTTGGGTGACCTGGTATAGAACAGGGATACAATAAAGAAGTCAAAGAACTAAGGATTTGAGCATTTAAATAAAATAGCCAAGACTACAGAGCTAGTACTTTGAAAAAATGGATTCAAAAGCAGGAAATCTCTCCCCAAAGACTCTTTTTCAGCAACAATATTGCTTGTCCTAATTCTATAGTACTACTCAATAAATAGGAGATTATTTTTTAACATTCTTTTTATTTATTTATTTATTTTAATTCTGGGATACATGTGCAGGACTTGCAGGTTTGTTACATAGGTAAACGTGTGCCATGTTGGTTTGCTACACCTAACAACCCATCACCTAGGTATTATTAAGCCCCGCATGCATTAGTTATTTATCCTGATGCTCTCCCTTCTCCTGCCACTTGTTATTCTTTAAATATGATTTTGTGTCCTGGATTTTCACTTTACAATATATTCTGAATATGTTTAAATGACAACCAATGTGAATTTTTATTACTAGTTATGAAGCCCAACTGTAAACTAAAATCATCTGGTTTACATGTGACACATTTTTTTTTAATTTGATGTCCAAGCCACAGCTATAAATCCTGATTTAATTAATTTGAATTAATCACTGGTCCACACGGAGATTTAAATCTGGATAAGTTTAAACAGAACATTCAGAGGAAGTAAAACTATAGAGAGAATATATCACACTAAAGAGTTTGGAAATACATTGAGAAAGTGGTCAAATAAATGAAAAAAATACTTAAAAAGAGAAAAATGCATTACTCTTTTTGTAAGAGATGTAAGAGATTCAGAAATAATTGGAAAGTCAATAATGTCAAGAATTGTCAGGAGTTTTACACAAATTAGGACAAAAACAAAGGCCCTGGATTCAGCAAAAAGGGGGTGACATACTGATGGTGTAAATTAATTCAACCATTGTGGAATACAATGTGGTGATTCCTCAAGGATCTAGAACCAGAAATACCATTTGACCCAGCAATCCCATTACTGGGTATATACCCGAAGGATTATAAATCATTCTACTATAAAGACACATGCACACATATGTTTATTGCGGCACTGTTCACAATAGCAAAGACTTGGAACCAACCCAAATGCCCACCACTGATAGACTGGATAAAGAAAATGTGGCACATATACACTATGGAGTGCTATGCAGTCATAAAAAAGGATGAGTTCATGTCCTTTGCAGGGACATGGATAAAGCTGGAAACCACCATTCTCATCAAACTAACACAGGAATAGAAAACCAAAACACCACATGTTCTCACTTATAAGTGGCAGTTGAACAATGAGAACACATGGACACAGGGAGGGGAACTTCACACACCAGGGCCTGTCAGGGGGTGGGGGGCTAGGGGAAGGATAGCATTAGGATAAATACCTGATGTAGATGATGGGTTGGTGGGTACAGCAAACCACCATGGCACGTGTATACCTATGTAACAAACCTGCATGTTCTGCACATGTATTCCAGAACTTAACGTATTAGAAAAAAAAAAAAAAAAAAGCTTTGTAAAATACAAAAAGGAAAAATGAGGGGTGACAGATAATCTTAGAATAATATCAATGTGGTGGGCAGGCTGACATACCAGCTGGGGGTAGGTGGGACCCCCACTGCAGGAGGTTAAGTAAAAAGACAAATGAATAAGGAATGAAGGTAATAAGAAAATGAGAATAACTCCCTAAAAATTGATTAGTAATTATAGAGGACAGAAAATAGTTACTTCGCTACAAAGAATCTAGAAGGCATCACCAAGTGATCAAAGTTAACCTCACTTTGGAGGTGAGGATAATGGAACAACCTGACATGTGCTTCCTGATGTGATGCATAGAGAAAGACATATTATATGATATGTCTTCTGAAAATGCTTGAGCTGAATCTAACCATGAGAAAATATCAGATAAGCCAGGGTTGACCAACATAATCCAAAATTACTTGACAAAACTGTCAAGATCAAGAAAAAAAAAAGGCTAAAGAACTGTTCCAGATTAAAACAAACTCAAAAGGGATTATACCTAAATATAACTCATGATTGAGACTGGGCCAGAATTCCAAAGATGTCACCCCAAGATTCCCTTTATAATATTCAATCAAACACTAAATTATGTCTGCAAAGAAGGCTCTTCCATGATGACAGATTTGTACAGGGATGTACCATAGAGGAGTTGTAGAGTGTTCACAGAGGCCATTGTGAGCCCAGTGGCATAGAAGATGCTATTCAGTCAAAAGTAATACAGGAAAGCAAAAGGACAGATGAGGAACACTAACAGAAGAAAAAAAGCTTGCTTTTGTATTCTAGTGTAGGAGAGGACCCTTAGACCTCTTCAATCTTTTCTAGAGAAGTAGAACCGTTTTCAGTTTTGAGACTTGACTGAGGAAGTGTTGAAAAGAAAGCCCTGTACAGGGGACACCAAGAAAATCCCTGTACACTAATAGCAAACATGAGAGCTCCCTAAGAACTCCTGGACCTACTTATAAGAAGCATCAAATGTCAGTGTTTCTGGAGTTGGGAAGGGGATTTACAGACTGGAGTTGTCCCAAAATTGTCAGGGTCCAAATGCAATCAACCCATTTAATGTTTTATTTGTTTTCTGTTACCTAAGAATTAAGTCTCTCAATATAGTTTTCAGCTTCCAGTCTAATTAGACCCGTTTAACACCAGCTCACTCAATTAGGTAAGAATCAACCTGAACACTTTGCTGAATGTGTCAAGGCTATATTACCTTCAGTCTTAATGAAAATTTTTTCCTTATATTTTATAGGTTTTATTACTAAATAACACCTGTCTCAACCAAAGAAACCAAATACTGAACAAAATAATTAGTAAGTAGTGTGAAGAAGTGTTCTCAAACTTTGGTTCACAGAGCACCAAGATTCCCAAGACTCTTTCAGGAAGTTCATGAGGCCAAAAATATTTTTATAACAATACTAAGGGTGTTATTTTTGTTCTGCTGTGTCAACATCTGCACTGCTGGTGCAAAAGCAATGATGAGTAAAATTGTGGTGCTTTGGCATGAGTCAAGGCAGTAAATAAATAAAGAAAAAGAAGAAGGGAAAGAGAAAGAAGAGGCAGCCACTAAACTTACAGAATATCTTGGATAAAGTTGCAAAATTACAATTTTATTAAATTTCAATTCTTTTGTCTCCATATTTGTAATAATTTGTGTGATAAAATGGGAAATAGGCATGATGTTCTTCCACTGCATATTGGAAGACAGTGGTTACTGTGGTAGGCAGAATTGCAGTGATGTTCCCCCAAGATTATTCTTCTTCTAATATTCCATCAAACACTAATGAAGATACGGCTGCAAAGAGAGTTTATAGACAATAACTCTACCTGGCATTAAAAAAGGGAGATTGTCCCATGTTATTCAGCTGATTCCAATGTAATCACATGCACCCTTAAAAGGGAGACAGAAGAGCCAGTCAGAGGTGAGGAAGAAGCGAGGTCAGAGAGATCAGAGGCATGAGGAGCACTCAACCTGCTGTTATTGGATTTGAAGACAAAGAGAATCACAAGACAAAAAATGTAGGAAGTAACTGAGAATTATTCCCAGCCCCACCTAGCAAATCTCATTCCTACAGCTAGCTGCATGTCACTGAATTCTGCCTACAATCTGGGTGAATCTGGAAGTGGATTCTCCCCTGGAGCCTCCAGGTAGCAGCTGAAGACATCATAATTCTAGCCTGATGGGATCTATGGCAGAGTACTCAGCCAAGCCCACTGGATTTCTGATCACAAAATTGTAAGATAATAAATGGCTATTATTTTAAGCCGCTAAATTTGTGGTAATTGTTACAGTAGCAATAGGAAACTAACAGTTGTCCTGATAAAAAGCATCTGTGGATTGAGTTGTTAGCTGAAATGCCTGATTTTTCCTGGAATACTTCTTTTCCAAAGAATAAATGACTTACCAACTATGAGTATTAGAATTTTTATATTTGGTAGTTGTTTTCTTAAAAATGAATGAAATTACACTATTGCTTCCAAGAAAACAAATGACAATATTTGTTGCCAATAAAAAATTATAGCTTTAAAGCAAAAAATAAGAAATTTGGAAAAATTGCATCTACCATCATAAGTTTGATAACTTCCCAGTCCTGAAAGACTTTTGTATGAGATTGGTGTTAATATTTTAAAAATGTATTTTTGGAATTATAATGAAGTTTGACATTTAGAAGATATTTATAACTCAGAAAACCAATATTTTCCAAATGACCAATAACTAATGTTTCAAAATCTTGCATGGCTAAAAGATCCAATCAAAGTGCAACATAAATCAATATACTTTAATGTAACAGAGTTCAATAATATGGTTTCTGAATTTACAATGAAACTAATCTTTAGGAAACTACAGCTTGCCAAAATTTAGTGTAGTAATAAAGAAGAATACCAAAAATTATCTGAAAAGCTATTGAAATACAACTCCTTTTTCCAACTACAAATATCTGTGCAAAGTGAGATTTTCTTCATATTCTTTAATAAAACAATATGTCACAAAAGATTAAATGTAGATGCAACTAGAAGAATTCAGCTGTCTCCTATTAGTTCATTAAGACATTAGAAAGATGAGGGGCAAGATGGCCAATTAGAAGCAGCTGCAGTTTGCTGCACTCACAGAGAGGGAACGAAAACAGGCAAGTTAATTCAACACCTTCAACTGAAATGTCCAGGTTCTCGCATTGGAACTAAATAGGCAAGCAACTTGGATCATTGAGACAGAAAATTAACAAAGATATTCAGGACCTGAACTCAGCTCTGAATCAACTGGACCTGATAGATACCTATAGAACTCTCCAGCCAAAACCAACAGAATATACATTCTTCTTATTGCCACACAATATTTACTCTAAAATTGATCACATAATAGGAAGACACTCATCAGCAAATGCAAAAGAACCGACATAATAACAGTTTCTCAGACCACAGTGCAATAAAATTAGAACTCGAGATTAAGAAATCCACTCAAAACCACACAACTACATGGAAACTGAAGAACCTGCTCCTGAATGACTCTTGGGTAAATAATGAAATTAAGGCAGAAATCAAGAAGTTCTCTGAAACTAATGAGAACAAAGAGACAACATACCTGAATCTCTAGGATGCAGCTAAAGCAGTGTTAAGAGGGCACTAAATGCCCACATCAAAAAGCTAGAAAGATCTCAAGTTAACAACCTAACATCCCAACCAAAAGAACTAGAGAACCAAGAGCAAACAAACCCCAAAGCTAGCAGAAGATAGGAAATAACCAAGATCAGAGCCAAACTGAAGGAGATAGAAACATGAGTAACGCTTCAAAAAATCAATGAATCTGGGATCTGGCTTATTAAAAAAAAAAATACAATAAACCATGAGCAAGACTAATAAAGAAGAGAGAAGAATTAAACACAATCAGAAATCAGTAAGAGGGATATCACCACTGACCCCACAGAAATACAAACAAGCATCAGAGAATACTATAAACACTTCTATGCACATAAACTAGAAAATCTAGAAGAAATGGAAAATTTCCTGGACAAATACACCCTTTCAAGACTGAAACAGTAGGAAATTGAATCTTTGAATCGACCAATAATGTGTTCTGAAATTGAGGGAGTAATACCAATAGCCTACCAACCAAAAAAAAATCCCAAGACCAGATGGATTTACAGCTTAATTCTACCAGAAGTACAAAGAGGAGCTTGTACCATTTCTACTGAAACCATTTCCAAAATATTAAAAAGGAGGGACTCCTCCCTAACTCATTCTATGAGGTCAACATCATCCTGATACCAAAACCTGGCAGAGATACACCAAAAAAATAACACTCCAGGCCAATATCCTTGATGAACTTCAATGTAAAAATCCTCAATAAAATACTGGCAAACTGAACTCAGCAGCATATCACAAAGCTTACCCACCATGATCAAGTTGGCTTCATCCCCAGGATGCAAGGTTGGTTCAACATATGTGAATCAATAAATGTGATTCATCACAAAAACAGAATTAAAGACCAAAAACCACATGATTATCTCAATAGATACAGAAAAGGCCTTCCATAAAATTCAATGTCCCTTGGTGTTAAAAATGCTCAAAAACTAGGTATTGAAGGAACATACCTCAAAATCATAAGAGCCATATATGACCAACCCACAGCCAATATCATACTGAATGAGCAAAAGCTGGAAGCATTCCCCTTGAAAACTGGCACAAAACAAGGATGCCCTCTCTCACCACTCCTATTCAACATAGTATTGGAAGTTCTGGCCAGGGGAAGAAATAAAGGGTATTCAAATAGGAAGAGAAGAAGTCAAATTGTCTTTGCTTGCAGGTGACATGATCCTATATCTAGGAAACCCCATCATCTCAGCCCAAAAACTTATTAAGCTGATAAGTAACTTCAGCAAAGTCTCAGGATATAAAATCAATGTGCAAAAATCACTAGCATAATTTATAGGTACCATGTTATTCCCATTAAAGTACCACTGACATTCTTCACAGAATTATAAAAAAATCTATTTTAAAATTCATACAAAACCAAAAAAGAGCCCAGATAGCCAAGTCAATCCTCAGCAAAAAGAAAGCTGGAAGCATCACACTACTTGACTTCAAACTATACTGCAGGGCTGCGTAACTGAAACAGCATGGTACTGGTACAACAACAGGCATATAAACCAATGCAACAGAATAGAGAACTCAGAAATAAGACTGGACGCCTATAGCCATCTGATCTTTGACAAGCCTCACAAAAGCAAGCAATGGCAGAAGGATTTCCCATTTAATAAATGATGCTGGGAGAACTGGCTAACCACATGCAGATAATTGGAACAGAACCCTTTCCTTACATCATACACAAAAATTAAGATGGACTAAAGACTTAAAGGTAAAACCCAAAACCATAAAAACCCTAAATGAAAATCTAGGCAGTACCATTCAGTATATAAGCATGGGCAAAGATTTCATAATGAAAACATCAAAAGCTATTGCAATAAAAGCAATAATGGACAAATGGGATCTAATTAAACTAAAGAGCTTCTGCACAGCAAAGAAAACAATCACCAGAGTGAACAGACCACCTACAGAATGGGAGAAAATTTTTACAACCTGACAAAGGTTTAATAACCTTAATCTACAAGGAACATAATCAAATTTACGAGAAAAAAAAACGAACAACTTCATTAAAAAGTGGGCAAAGGACATGAACAGACACTTCTCAAATGAAGACATACATGCAGCCAATGAATACATGAAAGAAGCTCAACATCACTGACCATTAGAGAAATGCAAATCAAAACCACGATGAGATATCATCTCACTCCAGTCAGAATGGCTACTATTAAAAAGTCAAAAAACAACAGATGCTGGTGAGGTTGTGGAGAAAAAGGAAGACTTTTACACTGTTGGTGGGAGTATAAATTAGTTCAACCATTGTGGAAGAGTATGGCATTTTCCCAAAGAACCTAGAGGCAGAAATACCATTTGACCCAGCAATCCCATTACTGGGTATATGCCAAAGGAATATTAATCATTCTATTATAAAGATATGTATATGCTCATTGCAGCACTATTTACAATAGCAAAGTCATAGAATCAACTTAAATTCTGATCAGTAGTAGACTAGATAAAGAAAAATGGTATATATACACCATGGAATACTATGCAGCCATAAAAAGGAACAAGATCATACCCTTTGCAGGGACAGGGATGGAGTTGTCTATCCTCAGCAAACCAATGCAGGAACAGAAAACCAAACACCATATGCTCTCACTTATAGGTAGGAACTAATTGATGAGAACACATGGACACATGGGCAGGGAATGGCACATACTGGGTACTTTTTTCTTTTTTTTTATTATTATACTTTAAGTTTTAGGGTATATGTGCACAATGTGCAGGTTGGTTACATATGTATCCAAATGCCATGTTGGGGTGCTGCACCCATTAACTCGTCATTTAGCATTAGGTATATCTCCTAATGCTATCCCTCCCCCTCCCCCTACCCCACAACAGTCCCCGGAGTGTGATGTTCCCCTTCCTGTGTCCATGTGTTCTCATTGTTCAATTCCCACTTATGAGTGAGAACATGTGGTGTTTGGTGTTTTGTCCTTGCCATGGTTTGCTGAGAATGATGGTTTCCAGCTTCATCCATGTCCCTACAAAGGATATGAACTCATCATTTTTTATGGCTGCATAGTATTCCATGGTGTATATGTGCCACATTTTCTTAATCCAGTCTATCATTGTTGGACATTTGGGTTGGTTCCAAGTCTTTGCTACTGTGAATAGTGCCACAATAAACATATGTGTGCATGTGTCTTTATAGCAGCATGATTTATAATCTTTTGGGTATATACCCAGTAATGGGATGGCTGGGTCAAATGGTATTTCTAGTTCTAGATCCCTGAGGAATCGCCATGCTGTCTTCCACAATGGTTGAACTAGTTTATAGTCCCACCAACAGTGTAAAAGTGTTCCTATTTCTCCACATCCTCTCCAGCACCTGTTGTTTCCTGACTTTTTAATGATGGCCATTCTAACTGGTGTGAGATGGTATCTCACTGTGGTTTTTATTTGCATTTCTCTGATGGCCAGTGATGATGAGCATTTTTTCATGTGTTTTTTGGCTGCATAAATGTCTTCTTTTGAGAAGTGTCTGTTGATGTCCTTCGCCCACTTTTTGATGGGGTTGTTTTTTTCTTGTAAATTTGTTTGAGTTCATTGTAGATTCTGGATATTAGCCCTTTGTCAGATGAGTAGGTTGCAAAACTTTTCTCCCATTCTGTAGGTTGCCTGTTCACTCTGATGGTAGTTTCTTTTGCTGTGCAGAAGCTCTTTAGTTTAATTATATCCCATTTGTCAGTTTTGGCTTTTGTTGCCATTGCTTTTGGTGTTTTAGACATGAAGTCCTTGCCCATGCCTATGTCCTGAATGGTATTGCCTAGGCTTTCTTCTAGGGTTTTTATGGTTTTAGGTCTAAAATGTAAGTCTTTAATCCATCTTGAATTAATTTTTGTATAAGGTGTAAGAAAGGAATCCAGTTTCAGCTTTCTACATATGGCTAGCCAGTTTTCCCAGCACCATTTATTAAATAGGGTATCCTTTCCCCATTGCTTGTTTTTGTCAGGTTTGTCAAAGATCAGATAGTTGTAGATATGCGGCATTATTTCTGAGGGCTCTGTTCTGTTCCATTGATCTATGTCTAAAATTCATATGGAAACAAAAAAGAGCCTGAATAGCTAAAACAATCCTAAGCAAAAAGAACGAAGTCAGAGGCATCATGTTATCCAACTTCGAACTATACAACAAGGCTACAGTAACCTGAGCAGCATGATGGTGATACAATAACAAACACATAGACCAATGGAACATAATAGAGAGCCCAGAAATAAAGTCACACATTCAAAACCGTCTGATCTTTGACAAAGTCAACAAAAGCTAGCAATGAGGAAAGGATCCCCCATTCGATAAATGGTGCTGGGATAACTGGCTACCCATATGCAGAAAATTGGAATCAGACCTCTACCTTTCACAATATGCAAAAATCAACTGAAGATGGATTAACAATTTAAATGGAAAATTTAAAACTATAAAAACTTAGGAAATGCTATTCTAGACATAGGCCCTGGCAAAGATTTCATGATGAAGATGACCAAAGCAATTGCAACAAAAACAAAAACTGACAAATGGGACCTAATTAAATTAAAGAGCTTCTGCACAGCAAAAGAGACAACCAACAGAGTAAACAGATAACCCACAGAATGGGAGAAAATATACATCTGACAAAGATCTAATATCCCAGAAACTATCAGAAACTTAAATTTACAAGCAAAAAACAACCCCTTTTAAAAGTGGGCAAAGGACTCAGACACTTCTCCAAAAAAGACATACATACAGCCAACAAGCATATGAAAAAAAGCTCAACATCACTGTTCATTAGAGAAGTGCAAATTAAACAATAAGATACCATCTCATGTCAGTCAGAATGGCTATTAATAAAAGGTCAAAAAATAACAGATGCTAGCAAGGTTGCAGAGAAAAGGGAACACTTACACACTGCTCATGGGAATGTACGTTAGTTCAGCCACTGTGGAAAGCAGTGTGGCGATTTCTCAAAGAACTTAAAACAGAATTACCATTTGACTCAGCAATCAGATTATTGGGTATATACTCAAAAGAATGCAAATTGTTCTATCATAAAGACACATGCATGCCTATGTTCATTATTGATAAAGACACATGCATGCATATGTTCATTCACAATATCAAAGACATGGAATTGATCTAAAAGCCCACCAACTGTAGACTGGACAAAGAAAATGTGGTATGTATGCACCATGAAATACTATGCAGCCATAAAAAAGAACGAGATTATGTCCTTTGCAGCAACATGGACGGAGCTGGAGACTATTATCCTAAGCAAACTAACACAGGAATAGAAAACCAAATACCACATGTTCTCATTTATAAGTGGGAGCTAAACATTGAGTACACATGGGCACAAAGAAGGGAACAATAGACACCAGGGCCTACTTGAGGGTGGAGGCAGGGAGGATGGTGAGGATAGAAAAACTACCTACTAGGTACCATGCAACATGGCGCAACCATGTCTCCACAAAAAAAAAAATACAAAAATTAGATGGGTGTGGTGACACTCACCTGTAGTCCCAGCTACTCAGAAGGCTGAGATGAAAGGATTGCTTAAGCCTGGGAGGCAGAGGTTGCAGTGAGCCGAAATCATGCCACTGCATTCCAGCCTTGGCGATAGAGTGAGACTCTGTCTCAAAAAAATTTTTAAGGACATGTAATTTACTTATTTAACATACCTGTACATGTACCCCTGAATCTAAAATAAAAGTTAAAAAATAATTGTCATTGTAAGTTTTTAAAAATACAAAAAATCTTCACTAAAAGAAGGAATTGAGATTGAAGCAGGGGGCTAAGGATTTTTTAAGGCTCTTTATTTTTCTAATCATGAAATTCTATAAATTAAAATGGAAGTATAAAAGACCTGATTTACCAAGATAAGTGTGTCTATCTTTTTAGGAAATAAGGAAGTATGGAATAGAATTGACAGGAACCTAACACTTCTGAAGATTTTACCATGCAATGTACTGAATGTTTGGTAGTCAGGCTAAAAGGGTATTATCAGAGGTCAACTGGACATGACTAAGAATAAATACATTTCTTTTCCTCTCATATTATTGTACCAAGGTGAGTGTTTCTCAATGGTGGACCACCACTGACCCTGGCAGTCTTTTAAGATTTATTTTCATTTTGTCATCATTTGGTGCGCAAAAATTTCCTGCTTCGGTTGAAATAGCTCAACAGTCCTCACCACTGAGCTTTTTATTCTGTAGCAACCATTGATAGAAGTATGCTGTGTGCCTGGTAGAGCATACCAACACCAGTTGGTGTCATTCTGTTCATTATTCTATAAATGGTTTCTTTATCCAAGTCTTAAGCTATTATCTTTTTATGTTTTCTTTATCCTCCTAAAATTATTCAAACCACCACATTTTATCTTTAGTACAGTCTTTTTTATCAAATAGTTAAAGGACATAAATCTATTTTATACATGAAAATTATCCTCACTTTGTTTAATTTCACTTCTCAAGATCACCCAAGTCAGCATAATAAAAGAATTTGGGGGCTAGTTCTTTTTGGAAAATAGGTGGAAAACCAGGCCAAGGCGCAACTGGACTTTTTAAAAGAATAAGCAGGTAAACAAAATCTTTGCACACATTTATTTCCTCTCTCTGATTTTTTTAATGCTCCCAACCCATTGTCCCAGCGCTAGATTGAATAATGTCCACAAGTTCTTTTTCCAAAGTTAATAGCATTTCCTGTGACCTGCAGGAGTTAGGAAAATAAACAGCAGCAATAGCAGCATCTCATAAGCAGCTAAAATTCATCGTAACATCAACAAAGAGAAAAGCAAAGGCAATGAGTGATCTCAGATAATAAAAATTAATTGATTTTTAGAGAGACTAAATCAAGATTGGGGACAAAATAGAATGGTGCAGTTGTAGGTCTTAGAAGCTGGCTGGCTGGAATCCCAGGAAGTAGGAGAGCTCGTTCGTGTTCACATATCCAGGTATTCTGTTCTTCCCAGGCACATCTCGAGATGTGCACTCCTCTAAATGTGGTCTTCAGACTGGTCCTGGTCTATAAACTGTTATTAATTTGTGACTCTATAAGGAATCAAGACTAGAATATAAATCAGCTACAGTACTAAGCACAGAGTTAATTTCAACTGACGTTTTCTTCCTCAGGAAGACTTTGATGAAGGAAGTCGTGTTGTTATTGATCTTCTCATTTAAGCATCAAGGATTTATTTTCTCATTTAAGCATCAAGCTATTTTGAACAGCACTGCACTAGACAACATCTCCCAAACTCCTTAGATGTTGTTGGGAGCATGTGACTAGATCTCCTTAATGCAATGTTGTTGCAAGTAGGTAGCTAGTCAGACATAGTCAGTGCCAGGGAAAGGCAGTCTCCCAATAGATAGAAAAACCTGAAACTGGTGATCAGTGTCCCAATAAGATCTCAGGAGCTGGGTGAGTGGTTCAAGCGTGTGCATTAAGAGGCAAAATGGCAGAGTTTAACTGGTATATGACTTTGTAGGAACACTCGACTGGTAAGGGAAGGATGCCTCAAGTGAGCAAGTGCACAGTTTCAGTAAATACATTTTGCATGTGGCCCCTCCCAAGTGCTAGCAGGCCACTGTGCATGTGGACAGCCCACCCCAAGGGAAGAATCCGGGAAGAAGTAATGCAACTTCAGAAGCATGCCAACGTATAAGACCCCAAGACAAAGGTCAAACTGCGCACTTGATCTCTCAAGTCACCTGCATGGCCCTCTTCCAAGTATATTTCACTTCCTTTTGTTCCTGCTTTAAAGCTTTTTAATAAATTTTCACTCCTGCTCTAAAACTTGCCTCATTCTCTCACACTAGCTTATGCCTCTGGGTCAAATTTTTTTCTTCTGAAGAGGCAAGAATTGAGTGTTGCTGCAGACCTATGCAGATTTGCCACCACTAACATACTTTGGTACTGTGTGACTCAGATACATACTGCTGCTAACAATGCAAGCAGAAGTAATGTGGGTCAACTGTCAGCCAGAATATTTGTAGTGGACACTATGTCATAGCACCCAGATCTTCCTCCTCAGGACTGAAGCACTCATTCCTCTAGCTCTTGTCAATGTTGACAGCTTACAGATCACAGCCGAATATCCCCTTCCAGTGATTGCTTTGGTTTGAAGAGGGTGGCCCCTCGCCACATGGGTTATATGTACTTCTTGGAAATGGCTCACATTTAATGATCTGTTCATGTATGGATCCTGGCTCCTTACCCTAAATTTTGTACAACATGAGGAGATCATCTCAACTGCAGAGTTTCCTGTAGTTTGACTGAAGCTTTCTTTTTTATTATGTCTCAGCTCAGCTCTCTCTCTCTGTCCAGTCATGCTTCCTTCATTTCTCCAATTTTGATTCCAAGAGAATTACCCAAAAAACTTCCTAAATACAAATCTTAGAGCATCTTCCCAAGGAACCCATTCTGCCACAGTGGTAAAAAGCAGGTATTACCTCTTCTAGCTCTTTCTCTTTTCTGGGCTCACAGTCTTATGTAGAAGATTCACTGGAGACCTAGGAAGATGGAGGAGTCACATGACAAATCCTGGGCTACAAAAGATTCCCTGGAGCCTGAGCTTACCCATCAGCCAATATTGGACCAGGATACCTTTGCCCTGTTTATTTGTTAAGCATCTGAGATTTATGATCATTTGTTGAATAGTTAATCTATACAAACTAACAGAACATATATTACAGATTTATTAGTAACTAAATATTAAGTAGACATTTTTATCCTACTCCAAAGCTGGGGTGTTTTTCCTCCATTCTTTCTCACAGTCAATTGGGATTGCTGTACTTAGTTTGTCAAGTGATCTCACCTCTTCATCTTTACTTTTAGCTTTTCATGTGTGATAACGGTAATTCTTGAAGATGCTATCCAAATTTTATTTGAAAAATTATGAGCAGGTAGAAAGACCCCTCTTTCTGTGGAAATTCTAAGTTACTAAATACATTTTTAATTGAACAGCTGATATACTGATCAGGTGCAAAAGTGATATTTACAGTCCCAACCTTAGATTTGAAAGTAACTACAAACTGATTATAGTCTAAATTGATGAGACAAATTGAAATACAATTAAACTGCACTAATATTCCAAACTAATGTTTTTGGGGGAGAAAATGGTGGCTTAAATTAATGACTCTCTGCCATGAAGAAGGAACCAAAGATATAGTACACTGCAAATTACAAAAGGCAAATAAGAATAGACTACAATTAAAAAAAAAAAAGCCATATGCTTTAGACCCAAAGTACAGAGCTATGCACTGTGAGTATGTGCATTTAGTTGACTCATTAAAATAAGGTGCTAAGATACACTCAGGAGTAAATAAACTTTACAAGAACTGTGAAGTCTGAAATTTACAATTTTATGAATATTCACAGAAGACATGAGACTCCTGGGTCAGAGGCAAATAACAGTTTATTACAACAATAGCAGAAGCCAAATTATCAGCATTTTTGCACTGATTTCTTGATCCACTTTCCACATAGCAAAGTGAAGAGGGGCAGATGGCATGTGCATGCACAATAGATTGTATTACAGGAGAGGAACCCAGAGCTTAGGGAACCCAAATTATTTATAATGGGCAGTTAGCATGTACATCCTTGGTTCCACAAGGTGATACTAACACTATTTTCCATGACTGTAATCAAATCTTCCTCTGGTTCCTGGGGAAGACACTATCTTCATAACTTGAGGCTGTTTATTATATGAACGTCCTTGAAACAACAGTCTAGGACAAAAGGCAGTTAGCCCTCCCGCTCACAAGCTATACAGAACCATAAGAGATCCTGAAAGAATTGTCTCTCAAAAGTCCTTAAAGACAGACTCTTCTATGTTTGCGTGTCACACAACAATGTAAAAATATAAAACTCATGTTTTATATAATTGGTGCTTTTACATACTTACATAAAACACAGAAAAGTATAAAGAAGATAAACAACAGTGTTTTACTTTTCATATCATTTTTAACATCAGCTAGACTCATCTTTTAATTTTATGTCTTGAGTCTTTGGAGGACAGAATATATTCCTGGAGCTATGAAGATTCGCAGGGTTTTCCAAACATGCTAAATTTTCCTTTGTTTTATGCCAATTCTGTCTCCCTTGGAATTTTACTCTGATCTCCCAGCTATGGGGAGAGCATTTGCCCTTCTGTTTTTCTCCCTTTGTTACTGATTGGTTCGACCAAGTCTTTGTGTTTTGTGCCCGGGGGAGGCTCTCATCTGTCATGATGAACACCCAATTAGTCCCTAGTTATTGTCTTCCCACTATTACTTTTCCCCCTAAGGCAACCCTGAAGTCACAGTAATTGTTTAATGGACCAAAAAACATCTGATGATAACACAAGACCTCTGGACTTCTAGATTGGTGTGAATATCTATGAAGATTCTTTCATTTCGCTTCTGCTGTGGAGCTGACACTGTGAGATAAATAGGCTGACCTAACTGAGACCACTAATGAGCTATTCTTCCCTTTTAAAAGAATGTTTTGTCCAATTTCTTACATATACGAAGTACAGCATTGGAGAGGTTCATTTTTCTAGCATTTTGCTTTATGATAGCATTGAGTGTCCTGGGAATTATTAAAAGCTTCATCGTTGATACACAGACATGTCACCCACCTGGCCTCTGCAGGCATATGAATTGGAGACCCACTATTTAAAGATAGTAATGAGAAAGAGATAGAAAATTACTAACCTATAATTTTTCATTTATTGATCATGGTAGATATGAAACAAAATCCTGGTTAATAGCAGATATTCCTTTTAGGAAGATTTAGAGTAGAAATTTAATGGATGAAAAGATTGTAGGGCATGAGAAAAAATATATTTCAATTGATTAATCAAATAAAACTGATTGGTATCATTATATTATGAATTAGGAAAGATTACAAAATAGGATGAGTTATTATTCGTTCATTTTAATAGTTTGTAACCTATGAGGAGAGATAAGATAATAAAGATGTGAAGTTACACTGCAAATAAGACAAAAAATAGACAGCAACAATAAAGCATATATCATAAAGAATAGCAGAAAGTGACAAGTTACCAAATGACATAGATGTAAAAGTGTTTTTTATGTTCACAAGAGGTGGTGGGCGCTTCAGGTTGGGGATTACCAGAGAAAGCCCTATCTCAACCATGCATGAGAGCTGGTTGTCTATCAGTGTAGAGAATGTATCCCAAGTGAGAAGATAGTGAAAGTGAGAAAAAACACAGTGATTATCTTGATTTTATACTTCTCTCCTGGATACCTGGAACATTTAAATGAGCCTGAATATATTTGGGAGTTACTGCCAATTTTAGCCAAGAAATAGAGAAGTAATTATATGAAAACTAGACATTATTCAAGCAGTCTCAATAATATTAGAATGTATGTCATACTATATAAATGCAAACTCAATCACATAATGAAGAATAGTTTTAGACATCCAATGTTTAATGCTGAAATTAATATAGGAAAGATTAAGCACAGCACTGGAGAAATAGGAAACCAGAGATTATTAATGGTGATAATAATGGAGTTAAACATCCAAGACAAAGTAACTTTGAAGCAAGAGGCGTGTTACTTAGGTTTATTAGCGAGACTCTACAACAGTGTTCTTAATATTGTTTTTTAGAAAGATATATGTGATAATCTAAAGAAAGCTTTTGTTTCTTCTCCCTCTTTCAGTATTTCCAACTTCAGGTACACAAATTCATTTAACTTCAGGTGTTCACGTGTCCCCTGAAGCTCACGCACATATTCAAATATAAGGAACCCTACTCATAAAAAACTGTTAGGCCACCATCTACTGCCACACAGTAGCACTGACTATTATATGTCAGCAGTCCTGAGTCCTGCTTTACAAAGTCAGAGATGGGGCATGGGGATAGGTACTAAACACCTTGGTCCTAAACAAGGTACTAAACACCAAATTCCACTTATAAAGGAATTTGTTGTTGAGCCATTTACAGACTTATTCTCTATTATAAAGAAGAGAAAATAAATGCTTGTCAGGGAGCACCATTAAAAAATGCCACCTTTGGTTATGCCTTCATTTCTTATGCTCAAAATTTGCCTATTGTACTTTGCATTAATTTCTATAATCATTTAAATCTTCAGTTACCATTGAAGAGAATACCTTGAAATAAGCGGCAGTTGACCTTTACATTTTTACTACTGATATGAGTCCTACACTCATATCAAGACATTCTATTTGAATAATCTTGATTTCAGTGCTGGCCAAACCCAAACTGATACTTTATATTGCTTATAGCATCTCTACTTGGCATGTATTCTGGAGCCAATACGGTCTCTGCATCCTATTAATAATTCTCTTTGTGCTCCCTTTCTATGTTAAGGCCACATGATTTTCAGACCACAGCAATATGAAAAGCTCTCAATGTACTTCATCATATGAGATCTTGAAAACAGGTTTCTGTGATTGATTTGTCCATGGTCACATGGATAGCAATAGCAGCCTGTTAAACCTTGTCTTCAGTCTAGGGAATCTGTATGTTTTCTCCTTTAATATAAAGCTTAAGGTGATGGCATTGTGACTTTGCTGTCCCCACCTGCCCTCCTTTTCAGATCTGCCTCTCTTTCAGGATGTTCTTTATCTTTAGGTGTCGTGGGATTTCATGCCGCCATATAGTACTCTAAATAAAGAAGAACCGTGGGGGAAAACCCATATACTACTCATAATAAAGAAGAACCATGGGCAGGGGGGAACCCACCCCATTATAGAATAAGACTTTCTTTTTCTTTTTTTTTTTTTTTTTTGAGACAGAGTCTCACTCTGTTGCCCATGCTGGAGTGCAATGCTGCAATCTCGGCTCACTGCAACCGCTACCTTCTGGATTCAAGCAATTTTCCTGCCTCAGCTTCCCAAGCAGCTGGAGTTACAGACACCTGCCCCCATGCCTATGTTTTGTATTTTTAGTAGAGACAGGGTTTCACCATGTTGGCCAGGCTGGTCTTGAACTCCTGACCTCAAGTGATGCGCCTATCTCAGCCTCCCAAAATGCTGGAATTACAGTCATGAGCCACCATGCCCAGCTAGTAGAACAAAACTAACTTTCTTTACTAGCTTGCACACTTACTAGCTGCACATCCCTAGGAATCTGTCCTAAACACATTATACCATACCTACAGTATAGGGATTATAATAACTACTCTGAGAGACTTACATGATTGTTGTAAGGTCAAAGTGATAACGAAAATGGCAAAGTATTATACAAATTTAAGGGCTTTCTATGGTTATTTACAACAACAACAATGATAATGAAAGAATTTATACTAAAATATTTGAGCCACAAATTCTGGAACAAGACTAACAGGGCCTCTTTCTGATTTTGGTTACGGTACTGATGCTAATAAACTCTGCATCTTAAAATCACTTAGTTTGCCATCTGTATATTTATTCACCAGACATATAAGTACCTACTCAGTGTCAGACACTGGGCTAAACACTCACAATACAGAGATGAATCTCCAAATTCCCTACTTTGAAGAAGTTCTTGGCCTAGGGAGGAAGACACATTGTTAGCAGAAATTATAATGCAATGGGATAGAAGTCTATACAGTTATACCTGCACAGACAATGGCAAGGAAGCTCCAGCCTTGTGTTCATTCCACCAAGCACAGCAACTCTATCTCTACTGTTCTTTAAGGCTGGAGCTGGTTTCTGTGGCATCAGTTGTCCAAGTTGTGTATTCCCAATGTGGAAACAACAAAGTAAAATTTCATCCACCAAAAAAAAATAGGCATAGTTCAAAGTAGTAGAGCTGGGCATTTGTAGAGCTGTCCATTGGCTTTTCCAGGCCAACATTCCTTTTCCATTATTTTGGTAACAGACTCCCCCTTTTGGGGGGCATTGTAAGCAGTTAGAATAGGCTAATCCTGTCCTCCCACCGTGGGTGTGGGCACAACCCAATCCAGACCAAATAGAACAGACTCTTGCTTTGTGTTTTCTGCCAGACCTATCAGAGTGGGATCTCTGTTGTCCCTGAAGTTACTGAACAATTAATATGTGGGCCTAGAGCTAAAAGGTGGTCTCCTTTGCCTCTGAGGAGGGAGCCTGCTTGAGAATGACATAAACACAGATGCAGCAGAGTTGGAAGCTGAAAGATGAAGACATATAGCCTTAATAACATTGAACCCTAAGATCCAGTCATTCCTGAATTGCTGCATCTTTTGAACTTTTCACTTATATATGTTAATAAATTTCTTTCTTTGCTTAAGCCGATGTAAATCAGGCTTTGGCTACTTGCAAATGAGAGGGTTACCAGTACATTCTTAATAGTAGCTATGAACCTTCTAATACATTTTTTCCCGTTTAGACTAGAAAGGAAGCTGAAATGGTCTTGTTCAGCAGTGTATCTTTGATAAAACAGAAATTACCAATCCAATGGAAAAGTCATTACTAGTTTTACAATATGGCTTTCTTCCTTAATTTAGCCATTTTCTTCTCCTTCATTTTATCTACCTAATATATGTACCTAAACGTGTTATTGATTATGCAGGCAGCACACGGAGAATCCTGCTCTAGTCAATGTTGACAAGATTGAATCTGCCTCCAGCACACAGTCCACATATTCAACGTGATTTTTTATTTTACATCTTTGACTTGGTGGCAGGGAGGAAGGTATGATTTTGTGCTGCTGGGTGTACAGGCACGGATTTGGAAAGTTGAAGATCGAATTGGAAGAGAATTTGGCTTCTACAGAGTTAAGTAGAAATAGTCTGTTTTGGCTGGACACGGTGGCTCACACCTGTAATCCCACCACTTCAGGAGGCCGAGGTAGGCAGATCATTTGAGGTCAGGAGTTTGAGACCAGCCTGACCAACATGGCGAAACCCTGTCTCTACTAAAATACAAAAATTAGCTGGGCATGGTGGCAGGAGCCTGTAATCTCAGCTACTCGAGAGGCTGAGGCAGGAGAATCATTTGAAGCCAGGAGGCAGAGGTTGCAGTGAGCCAAGATCGTGCCAATGCACTCCAGCCTGGGTGACGGAGTGAGACTCCCTCTCTAAAAATCAATAAAATAAAAATAGTCTGTTTTAAATGCCATGGCTTCTTTAGCATCAAAACTGCTTTATGTTGATGACTACTCTTAAACACAAATACTTTCTGCACTGGGGGAAAGTAAATATATTGAGATAAATATCCTGGTGTGTTTTGAAGATGAAATATTATAAAAGGAAATCTCCTGTCCCTCTAGAATGGTATTGAAAGGAGGCTTAATAATTTTGCTTTGAAGACACAATTAAGTGTTAGGAAAAAAATAGACATTTTTTTAACAGTAAAGTCAATGAATTTAAAAATAAATATATAAACATTATTGTCCAAGTCCATAAGCCAAACTTATTTAAGACTGACAAGGCAAAAGTACCTGAGTACCACAGCAAATAAGGTAGGATGAAGGAGATACAAAGAAGAAAATCATTGTTGTTACTGTCTTGCCATCACAGAGATTTTGAAAAGTAGAGGGCCATGATTTGAACGTGTCTTTTTCAAAATTCAAGTTTCCAATGTGGTGATATTAAGAGGTAGAACATTTAAGAGGTGATTAGACCACAAGGGCTCCTTCCTCATTAATGGGATTAAGGACCTTATAAAAGAGACTTCACACAGCATTTAGTTAGCTTGCTCTTTTGCTCTTTGGCTGTGTAAAAACACAGCATTTATCTCTTTTGCCTTCTCTTTGTGAGGATACAGCAAAAAGGCTCTCACTGGACACTGAATGCCGGCATCTTGAACTTGAACTTCCCAGCCTCCAGAACTATGAGCAAATAAATTTCTGTTGTGTATAAATTACCCCATCCGTAGTATTATGTTATAACAGCACAAATGAATGAAGACATCCAATTACCTAAAATAAAAAGAAATCCTTAGCTGGGACATAACCATTCTTGCTATCTTAGCATACAGTATTATAGTTGTCTTCATAATAAATGAATATAAATGAGTGAAACGGGCAGTGATAAGAGTCATGCATCAGCTCACAGGCAGACTTGCAAATGTCCATGACCATTGCATTTCCAGCGGAAGATGGGAGCCAAAGCCAAATCTTACCAGATATGCAATTACAGATTTACAAGCTGTATTTGCATATGTTCTAAATACAATGAAAATTTAAAATAACGAGTATCAGAGCTCTAAGAATTAAGGACTTGAAAACATAATTTCACAGAAAAAATTGGAGTAAATTGTTATTAAGTTTTAATATGCTTAAGAGCTAACTGATGAGATTGGGAAAGTCTGGAGGAATAAAAGCACAGACACGTAATAAAATGTCATAAGGAGGCTGCTCGCAATGCTGTTGGTAATGTTACAAAAGTATACAAGGGACCTGTAAGTACATCGATTAATACCTTAACTTCAACTTCTTCACTAATCATAACCTTATAGGTAGTCAGAAGCACTCATAGCAGCCCACAATGCCATGTCCTCAGGAATTAACTTTCTGCTTGAGGATTAGCACATGGTAACTTACAATATTTACTTCTGTCATAAGATTCCCTTCTGACCTTGTGATAAGATATGTCTAAATGCTGTGAACCTGTCATATTATCTGTTCTTAGTTTTTCCTAGCAGCTGATTGATAGCCCATGTCTTTCAATGTTTAATATCTATAAGATTATTATACATTTTCTTGTATACAGGAAGGTAGAGAATAAGAAATATATACCAAGAAATAAAATAGTGTTCTAAGTGAGGAGAAACATTTTCAATTTTGCCATTTATTACTATTTTGTAACAAGATTTTTATCAAAGTAATAAGGGATATTTGAGGTTATTTGGAAAGAATTATTAAACTAGCCTAATAAAACTATGACACCAGTGTTAGAAACTTGATGTAACAGACACTTTTTTCAATATTGTAGTAAATAGAATCAAAGATGTTCTCAGAACATGGTATTTTTATTAACTAAGGAGAGCTGGGTAAGACCCTGAGCTATTTCTAAGGTACAGTGCACATACTTGGCTCAATGAGAAATGGGGAAAATATAGAGAGGAGGTAGTGAGGCTTTCTAGACTCACTGGAATTTGAATTCTGAGTGCTTAATTGTTAGTGGAGAGCCAATTTTAGAGACTCCTAAACTGTAACCTACTCCTCAGATTCCTTATGGAATTTATCAACAGAAAACAGGAATAAGAAATAAGTATAATTAGCATGTTTTACTATTTTTGGGAAAAGATGAGGATCACACAGTGTACACATCATGGTGGTGTGAGACCCTTTGTCCTGGGGACCAACCAACCTCTTTATCGACTGATTCCAGGCTGAAAACTGGCAAAAATATTGTAATTTTTAAAATAAGAGCAACTGCCCTCACCCATCTGTTCATCTATTCTGGTTTTATTTTGATTATATAAGTTAAGCGGTACCCTTATTGGCTTCCCATCTATTTCTTCTATGGAGGCTGTGTTCTATTAACCATTTCCTTCCATTTCTCTGAAGGTCAAGCTTCCTTGTGTGCCACACTGATCTTACTGGTCATTACAATGATGCATACACTCCAAATTGGGGCAGTTGAGAGCCACTACCCCTCCTATCCTGGTTTGGGGTCTCATTGTACCCATTGTCAGTAATAAGCCAAGCTCTGTGAATTTTCTCATATCTTCAGTCCTGATCTGAAAAGCCACCACTGATGTTGCTGATGCTTCTCTTGCCAGTGCTTTCTTGATGGCTTTGGTTAATGGTATGTCTTCTGGATCTTTCTGTGTAATATAACACTGGAGTGTGTCTTTTGTTCTCATGTAATATATCCACTTCAGCATGCTCCCTTACCTGACCCTTTTATTCTTTCCATCACTTTTTGCTATAGCAATTGAAGCAATTCCAACACTGCTCTGAAGGAGTCCTCACTTTATGAAGCCTTCCAGGAACCACCCTAGTAGCAAGGTGGAACCATCTACTGAGATATTTGCAAGATATTCAATATTGCATCCTGAGAAAATGCCTTCAAGCCCATAAAGTCTCCCTTTATCAGTCTTATGTTTCAGCTTCCTTAATTAATCAACAAAAATATCCAATCCTACAGGTACTCCCTTAGCTTATGCTAGTATATACTGGCTAACATTTATTCGTTAGTTCATTTGTATTTTCATTCCTTCCTCTGCTTATCGGGCCAGCTAAGTCCAGGCAGATCCTGAAGGGGCCTCCTAATGCTTTACAATGAAAGGTCACAAAAGGGAAATGCTAGCTCTTAATAGGAAAGGTCAACCACAACAGTAGTTTCTCATACCACACCTTACAGAAAATTACCAATATAGAGAAAGAAGAAGGAAGCATCACTGTAGACTCCACAAATAGTAAAGGGATAATAAAAGAATGTTATAAACAAATTTATGCTAATACATTTAACAACTGGAAGAAAATGAACAAGGTCTTTGATAGACACAAGTTAGGGTTTTTAAAAAAAGGAAAATATAAATAGCTCTTTGTCTTTAGGAAATCTATTTCATAACCAAAATTTTCACACAAGGAGAACTCCAAACCAAGATGATTTTACTAGTGAATTCTATCAAAACTTTAGGGAATAAATAATCAATTCTATACAAATACTCCTTATGAAAGTAGTGAAGTTACATTTATCAATTTGTTTAATGAGGCCAGTATAACCTAGTGGCACAATAAACCTCAGGAATGCAATCTTACTCAATCAACCATCAGCAAAATAAACCCAGTAATATATAAAAAGAATAATACGTCATTACCAAGTAGGGTTGATCCCTGCAATGCAAGGTTAGTTTAACATTTGAAATAAAATAAATGCAACTCACCATGATAAGAAATTAAAAAAAAATCATCTCAAGAAATGTAGAAAAGGCACTTGAAACAATTCAACTTATTCACGAAAATATTCTCAGCAAACTAGGGATAGAAAAAGCTTCCTCATTCTGATAAGCATCATCTACAAAGACCTATCACTAACATCATTATTATTCATAATGGTGAATTAATTAATGCTTTCCCCCAAGAGTACAAGACAAGAATATTCTCTCTTACCATTTCTATACAATATTTTATCGGTCAGTGAAATATGATTTTTAAAAAAAGAATAAAAAAGAAAAAGAAGAAAAGATATAAGATTTGAAAAGGATACAGTAAAAACAGTATATTTGTAGACAATATGGTCATGCAACATTGTCCTGTGCATACAAAATCCTAGGACACATGCTAAAACCAAAAATGACTTAACAAAGTTGTAGGATACAAGATTAATATACAAAAAGTATCTTCCCATATACTACTAGAAACAATTACAAAATGAAATTAAAATAAAAACATTTTCATTAACAAGCACAAATATATACTAAATTTAAAGAAAATATGAAAGACATTGTTGAGAGAAAGTATGGATATAATTAAATAGAGCACTATACTATGTTCTTAGATTTGAAGATTTCATACTGTTAAGATAGTAATTCTCCCCAAATTGATCTATACATGCATTGCCATCTTACGCAGCCAACAAACATATGAAAAAAAGCTCATCATCATTGGTCATTAGAGAAATGCAAATCAAAACCACAATGAGATACCATCTAATGCCAATTAGAATGGCAATCATTAAAAAGTCAGGAAACAACAGATGCTGGAGAGGATGTGGAGAAATAGGAACGCTTTTACACTGGGAGTGTAAATTAGTTCAACCATTGTGGAAGACAGTGTGGTGATTCCTCAAGGGTCTAGAATCAGAAATACCATTTGGCCTAGCAATCCCATTACTGGGTATATACCCAAATGATTATAAATCATTCTACTGTAAAGACACATGCACACGTATGTTTATTGTGGCACTGTTCACAATAGCAAAGACTTGGAATCAACCCGAATGCCCATCAATGGTAGACTGGATAAAGAAAATGTGGTACATATATACCATGGAATACTATGCAGCCACGAAAAAGGATGAGTTCATGTTCTTTGCAGGGACATATATAAAGCTGGAAACCACCATTCTCAGCAAACTAACACAAGGACAGAAAACCAAACACCTCATGTTCTCACTCATAAGTGGGAGTTGAACAATGAGAACACATGGACACAGGGAGAGGAACATCACACACTGGGGCCTGTCAGGGGATGGAGAGCTATGGGAGGGATAGCATTAGGAGAAATACCTAATGTAGATGACAGGTTAATGGGTGCAGCAAACCACCATGGCACGTGTGTACCTGTGTAACAAACCTGTATGTTCTGTACATGTACCCCAGTACTTAAAGTATAATAAAAAAAAGAAAAAAGAGAAAATCCCAACAGATTTTTTAATAAAAGTTGAAAAGCTGATTATAAATTTTATGTCAAAATTGAAATGACCCAGAATAGCCAAAACTATCTTTAAGAGGGAACGAAGTTGGAATACTTACCTTTCCAGAGTTTCAGACTTACCATAAGGTTTAATCAGTGAGGTATCAGTATAAAGATAGACAGACAGATCAATGGAACCAATAGACACACTCATATTTGATCAATATATTTTCAGCAATGTACAATATATTTTCAACAATATTATGATGAACTACAACAGCAAAGAAAGTATTTTTTACCAAATGGTGTTGGGATAACTTTATATGCTTATATTTAAAATAACAAAAAGTAACTGAACCCGACATGATACACAAAAATTAATTTTATGTGGATTAAAAACATTAAACACAAGGAAATCTATATATCATACAGAAGAAAACATAAGAGAATGTCTTTGTAACCTTGAAGTAGCCAGATTTTTCAGGCCACAAAAAGCATAGCCATAAATAAAAATAAATAAAGTAGACTTCACCAAAATTAAGAACTTTAACAACTCTGCTTATAAAGTGAATAAAAATATTAAACATACACTTCACAAAAGAAGAGAGTCAGATTGGCTATTAGCACATAAACAGTTGCTTAATAAACTTAGTCTTCTAAATTATAATGCAAAATAAAACCACAGTGAGATATCACCACAAACCCACTAGAATTGATTATACTAAAAAGCTGAAAATACCAAATGGTGAGTCTTTAGAGTGAACGTACCTCATATACCACTTGTAAGAATACCAGTGGCAATTCACTTTTGAACACCCTCCCAAGACTAAACCAGGAAGAAGTTGAATCTCTGAATAGACCAATAACAGGCTCTGAAATTGAGGCAATAATTAATAGCTTACCAACCAAAAAAAGTCCAGGACCAGATGGATTCATAGCCGAATTCTACCAGAGGTACAAGGAGGAGCTGGTACCATTCCTTCTGAAACTATTCCAATCAATAGAAAAAGAGGGAATCCTCCCTAACTCATTTTATGAGGCCAGCAACATCTAGATACCAAAGCCTGGCAGAGACACAACAAAAAAAGAGAATTTTAGACCAATATCCCTGATGAACATCAATGCAAAAATCCTCAATAAAATATTGACAAACCTAATCCAGCAGCACATCAAAAAGCTTATCCACCATGATCAAGTGGGCTTCATCCCTGAGATGCAAGGCTCGTTCAACATATGCAAATCAATAAATGTAATCCAGCATATAAACAGAACCAAAGACAAAAACCACACGATTATCTCAATAGATGCAGAAAAGGCCTTTGACAAAATTCACAGCCCTTCATACTAAAAACTCTCAAAAAATTAGGTATTGATGGGATGTATCTTAAAATAATAAGAGCTAATTATGACAACCCCACAGCCAATATCATACTGAATGGACTAAAACTGGAAGCATTCCCTTTGAAAACTGGCACAAGACAGGGATGCCCTCTCTCACCACTCCTATTCAACATAGTGTTGGAAGTTCTGGCCAGGGCAATCAGGCAGCAGAAGGAAATAAAGGGCATTCAATTAGGAAAAGAGGAAGTCAAATTGTCCTTGTTTGCAGATGACATGATTGTATATCTAGAAAACCCCATTGTCTCAGCCCAAAATCTCCTTAAACTGATAGGCGACTTCAGCAAAGTCTCAGGATACAAAATCAATGTGCAAAAATCACAAGCATTCTTATACACCAATCACAGACAAACAGAGAGCCAAATCATGAGTGAACTCCCATTCACAATTGCTTCAAAGAGAATAAAATACCTAGGAATCCAACTTACAAGGGATGTGAAGGACCTCTTCAAGGAGAGCTACAAACCACTGCTCAATGAAATAAAAGAGGATACAAACAAATGGAAGAACATTCCATGCTCATGGGTAGGAAGAATCAATATCGTGAAAATGACCATACTGCCCAAGGTAACTTATAGATTCAATGCCACCCCATCAAGCTACCAATGACTTTCTTCACAGAATTGGAAAAAACTACTTTACAGTTCATATGGAACCAAAAAAGAGCCCGCATCACCAAGTCAATCCTAAGCCAAAAGAACAAAGCTGGAGGCATCACGCTACCTGACTTCGAACTATACTACAAGGCTACAGTAACCAAAAAAGCATGGTACTGGTACCAAAACAGAGATATAGATCAATGGAACAGAACAGAGCCCTCAGAAATAATGCCACATATCTACAACTATCTGATCTTTGACAAAGCTGACAAAAACAAGCAATGGGGAAAGGATTCCCTATTTAATAAATGGTGCTGGGAAAGCTGGCTAGCCATATGTAGAAAGCTGAAACTGCATCCCTTCCTTACACCTTATACAAAAATTAATTCAAGATGGATTAAAGACTTAAATGTTAGACCTAAAAACATAAAAACCCTAGAAGAAAACTTAGGCAATACCATTCAGGACATAGGCATCGGCAAGGATTTCATGTCTAAAACACCAAAAGCAATGGCAACAAAAGCCAAAACTGACAAATGGGATCTAATTAAACTAAAGAGCTTCTGCACAGCAAAAGAAACTACCATCAGAGTGAACAGACAACCTACAGAATGGGAGAAAATGTTTGCAATCTACTCATCTGACAAAGGGCTAATATCCAGAATCTACAATGAACTCAAACAAATTTACAAGAAAAAAACAAACAACCCCATCAAAAAGTGGGCGAAGGATATGAACAGACACTTCTCAAAAGAAGACGTTTATGCAGCCAAAAGACACGTGCAAAAATGCTCATCATCACTGGCCATCAGAGAAATGCAAATCAAAACCACAATGAGATACCATCTCACACCAGTTAGAATGGCCATCAATAATAAGTCAGGAAACAACAGGTGCTAGAGAGGATGTGGAGAAATATGAACACTTTTACACTGTTGTTGGGACTGTAAACTAGTTCAACCATTGTGGAAGTCAGTGTGGCAATTCCTCAGGGATCTAGAACTAGAAATACCATTTGACCCAGCCATCCCATTACTGGGTATATACCCAAAGGATTATAAATCATGCTGCTATAAAGACACATGCACACGTATGTTTATTGCGGCACTATTCACAATAGCAAAGACTTGGAACCAACCCAAAGGTCCAACAATGATAGACTGGATTAAGAAAATGTGGCACATATACACCATGGAATACTATGCAGCCATAAAAATGATGAGTTCACGTCCTTTGTAGAGACATGGATGAAGCTGGAAACCATCATTCTCAGCAAACTATCACAAGGACAAAAAACCAAACACTGCATGTTCTCACTCATAGGTGGGAACTGAACAATGAGAACACATGGACACAGGAAGGGGAACATCACACACCGGGGTCTGTTGTGGGGTGGGGGAGGGGGGGAGGGATAGCATTTGAAGATATACCTAATGTTAAATGATGAGTTACTGGGTGCAGCACACCAACATGGCACATGTATACATATGTAACTAACCTGCACGTTGTGCACATGTACCCTAAAAGTATAATAAAAAAAGAAAGAAAAATGAGAAATATAAAATTTAAAAAAAAAACAGAAAACTATTTGAGTTTCTTGTAAAAGTAAACATATACTTATGTTCAAAATGAATTGTACAAGGATATTCATTGCCACTCTACTCACCATAGCCAAAACTGTATACAATCTAAAATATCCAACAACAGGAAAATAAATAAATTGTGATATATTCACGTATACCACATATATTGTTAAAATACTTCTCAGCAATAAAAAGACATGTATTACTAAGATGAACATCTGGATGAATCTCTAAAACATTGTGTCAACCTAAAAAAAGACCCGGAACAATGCATACTATATGACTTCATTATCTGACATTTTAGAATACACAAAACTGATCCATGGTAATAGAAATCAGAGAGATGATTCCTGAGGGTGGAAGGAGGAGAAGATTAACTAGAAAAAGGCATGGGGGAACTTTCTATGATGGTGGAAACATTCTATATCTTGGTCATTGTTTTAGATGAGTGTATGCATTTGTAAAATCCATCAATCAGTACACTTACATTTTGCACATTTTATGCTATATACATTAAATGTCAACAAAATTGAGAAAAAGATGATTTTTCTTTATGCTGATATAACCCAGAATCTTTAATCTCATTATGTTCATCTAAAATATGTCTGAGACATGAAGGTGAGCATAAATTTGTAATTTCAAACATAATTCTTGTGTTTATTTTAGATTTAAAGAGTCATCGTGTCTTTAAAATGCCATGGTCTCTATTTTAATAGTCTATTATAAAGAACTAATAAAATTCACCTTGGGTCACTGGTTTTGGCATCACTCTCAGCATCTCACTCAGCACTAGTATGACTGCTTCTAATTTATGACTATCAAATTGGTTTCCTCTCTAGTATTTGAAATTTGTATTTTTAAAATTACATATTTAATGATAGTTGCTGCATTAATGGAACCCACTTCCTACGTACCAATTCTCTCACACACTTACACACAACAAATATGTCTTCTCTGTTGCATCACTATTTGCCAAATTAGCAGATGAATCAACTTTAAAAATGAAAATGTTCCTTTTAGCCAAAAATGTAAGTTTCTTCCCCAAATGGAAAATACAATGTAGTTTTCCCTGATGACTGAAGAGCTGATTGAGTAGGAAAAATATAAACAGTAATGTGCTGAACCCATGTCCATTGTCACGCTCTCACTTGAGACAGCGTAAAGCCTTATGTGGCACTGTGCCCTACACTGCCCTCTAAGGGGGTCTCTGGCATACACTCCTAGAATCATTTCTGCTGCCTTGGGGTCCTTATCCTATTGTCTTATCCATTCTGTGTTTGCAAGGTCTGTGCCTTTTCCGTTCCTTTGGGAGGTACTCACAAGCAATGAATACATCTAATTCCATTTGGATTTCTTTTCTAATGTCTGCTGGCCCAGTGGTCCACAACTTGTTATTCAAAATGCATGACGTATAAAAATCTACTTAAAATGAGAAGCACTTGTGCATCTATTACCAAACCAAACTCAGATTTGTTTAGTTCCTTTCACACTACATTTATCTTTTTATATGAAGGATTTTTTAAATATATTTTGCACAACAAACGAAAAGTAGAATTTCACATGAATTCCAGTTGAAGGATTGAATCCCAAAATCATTGGAGCTCACCTCCAAGAAATACCAGATATACCACTAAACTCTTGAATATAATTTATAGGAAGCCAAATATTACATTTTATTACAGCCAATGTCTACACTTTTTGTAGAAGTGATCTAATAATAAGCATCTATGTCAAAGCCTGACAGTTTAAGAGAGATGCTTTGGGGGAATAGAAGTACTATCTTCCATGGATCAATTGAAACTCTTTGCCACTCCAAATTTTTCTGAAAACAGAGCTTTACAGTTTAAAAAAAAAAATGACTTACCTCATTCACTATAGGTCTGTTGAGACTGAATTTGTTATTTCCATACTTGAAAGACTCAAATCAAGTGCCTCTGATATTTTCCTGCAATTAGGAGAGCTTCATGGCATCTTTGGAGGTGGTTTACTTGCTGTTGACATCCATTTAATTAAATCCTAATAGCATAGCTAGCAAAAGAAACAAAAATAACATGTGTTAGCTTTAAATATCTGTGGAAAGTGACAAAGAAATGTTTTATTAATAAAAGATTATTTTTAATTATAAATGTGTATTTTCTAATTTGCCTTTATTTTCTATGAGAAAAGAGTGACAACAGACTGCTGTAATTACTTTCAAAGTAAAATAATAATTAGTATTTTGGCATGAACTTCATCTTTGAAGATTATCTTTTCAAAAACTATATTACACCTCTTTAAATGCATTTTTTCTTCTGAAAGATTTAGTCACCCAGGTGGGGTATTATTAATATGGAATACTCAGAAGCCAGTGAATAAGCTGCTATCCTAGAGGAGTTTTCCTAACGAGCTTATGAGCACATCTAGCACACAGGCATTTTAATCATAATAATTTTTTTAACTTTTCTTAATCGTGAAATATATCCAGAAAGAGATAGATAAATAGATAGATGGATGAATTGGTGGATACACGTACTGATGGATGGAGGCATGGAGGCATGTCGGAATGGAAGGACATATGGATGGCTGGATCGACAGATTTATACAGTAACAATCATTAACGTAATTCCCTGCCACCCTTACCTAAGTTAAGAAACAGGACATCACCAATACTTAGAAGTCACCCCCAACTTCACATCCCTCCTAGGTCACATCCGATTTCCTATCCTATGCAGGTAACCGCTATCCTAACTTCTATTAATTCCTTTGCTTTTCTCGATAGTTTTACCATCACTAAATTCATCACTAAACAACATAGTTTAATTCTTCCTGATTTTGAAATTTGTTTATAAATTCTGACTACATGTTTTCCTTTGTAACTTGCTACCTCTGACCAACATTTGTTCGTGAGATTAATCTATGTTAATGTGCAGCTGTAGTTTTATTTCCATTGCCATATAGTATTCTATTGTATGGATGTACCACAAATTATTTATCTGGTGTATAGTTGATAGATTAGTCGGTTGTTCTCAGCTTGGGACTATTACAAACATTTCAATATATTTTTCTTGGTGCACTTGTACTAAACTTTCTCTAGGATTAAAATTGGTTATAGATTACACACATTTTCAACTTTTCTGGAGAAGGCAAACTCTTTCATGCTGTGGTTGTACCAAGTCCACTCATACCAACGCTGTGAGAGAGGTACCTTTGCCGCACATCCCCACCAACACATGGTGTTATCAGAATTTACAATTTTTCTATAACTGGTACATGATTTTAATTTACATTTTTCTAATCATTAGTAAAGTGAGCAACCTTCCCTTATGTTTATGAGCCATTTGGATTTTCTCTTTCATGAAAGATTCGCTCAAATCTTTGCCTATTCTTATGATAGGTTGTCTGTCTTTTTCTTATCATTTTGTATTGAGTTTATTCTGGATATTAGTTACCTTGCACATCTGTTCTTAGATTTGTTTTTTATTTAAACCTTTATGTTTAATTGACAAACAATAATTGTATACATTTATGCAGCACAATGTGATGTTTTGATATTTGTATACATTGTAGAAAAATTATATCAAGTAATTCACATATTCATCACCTCTCATATTTACCATTTTTTGTAGTGAGAATATTTCAAGTCTGTTCTTTCAGAAATTTTGAAGTATGCAATACCATAGGTACCATTTTTAATGTTATCTTTTTTTAAAATGTGTTTTTTAACTCTCTGTTGCTGGTACATAAAACTATATCATATGCAACAAATTTTTATAAGTGGATTTTGTACCCAACAGCTTTGTAAAGCTGTCTTATTGAATCCAATATTCTATTTTCACATTCTTTTGTATTTTGTTTTAGGTACAAAATCATGTTAAATATTTTGTATTTTGTTTTATGTACAAAAATCATGTTATCTGGAAATAATGATGGGCTTGTACCTTTCTAATTCTTATATTTTTTATTTCTTTTTTAAAAATCTTAATGTATGGCCAAGATTGCTCGCACGAGATTGAAAGTAAAGGTAGCTGACTTCCTTGTCTTGTCCTGATTTCAGAGGAAAAGCTTTCAATGTTTTACATTAACATACTCAATTTTGATTTTTTTAGATTCTTTCCATCATATTAATGAATTTCCTTCTATTTCTTGTTTGCTAAGAGTTTTCCACTTAAATGAATATTAGTTCTGTCAAAAACTTTTTACGTCTTGCAAAATGATCATGTGGTTTACTCCACTTATTGGTACCTATGGAAATTGCATTAGTTGATTATACAGTCTATAAATCTATACAACAATCTATACAATCTATACAAGCCTACTTTTTGTTCTTAGAATAAACTTTACTTCACAAAGGCATGTGATTTTTTTATTCAGTGCTGAATCCAGTTCTTTATCATTTGTCTAGGGTTTTTGAATCTCTATTTTTGGATGATATTGAATTATAGCATTACTTTCTCATTCTTATTTTCAGGTTTTTGTATAAAGGTTTTGCAGGCTAATAAATACATTAGGGAGTATTTCCTCTTCTTCTATTCTCTGGAAGATATTATATAAGATTAAAATGGGTGTTTCTTCAATGTTTGGAACATTCTTGACCTCTATTTGGAGAGAAGTAAAACTATTCTAAGTGTGTAGGATTTATCTAGCATCTGGCAGATTTCTGGCAAGCTCATGAATGTATTCAAAATGGCAGTTTAAAAAATATTTTTATTAAGCATGTTTTGATGTTATGTAACAGGAATCTTTCACAACCTTTAGTGTGCCAAATTGCTAATGACAAAAATCCCTAAAATTAGTTTAAAATATGTTTTGAATAATTTTGAGACCTCCAACTAGAACATCAATAGGTAGATGGAGGCTGTTAGATAACATGGAATACGCCCCCATTGATGTAGAAGTCATTCTTGTGGAGCAACTGGATGAAGCCACAGAGTAACCAGGTGTTTTTGGATTAATAGTACATGCACAGAACAGACGATGGTTATTAACTATCTTCATAGGTAAGGAATTAGCTAAGGGTCTAATGAAGAGTTTGGAGAAGAAACGAACTTAGAGTATAATTTTTAAAAAATGGGAGGAACTGGTTCCCATCTGCAGCTACAAAAAAAAAAAAAAAAAAAAAGAGATAAGAAATGATGACAGATATTCAAAGGCAGCCATAGACTGTAACATGACATTTCATTACAAAAGAAATAATAGTATTCATATATACTTTTATAGTACTTACTATTATGTAGAAAGTTCCAAGTTCTTCAGATATGTAAATTTCTTTATTGCTCACAATACGATAAGATAGGGTTAATACAGTAAATAAGATAAACTAGTTACGTAGCAGCATGGAGATTTGCAACTGGCAAGTCTGTCTCTAGAAGCCACTTCATTCATTGATCTTTCACTCTGACTCTAAATGTTATAGTAAACAAACCATTTTGATAATTATGTTTTTGAAGACTATAACAGACTTCCTTCACCAAAGGAACTTTTGATTTCATGAAATACACATTTCTTATTATGATAAAGAACATCCATCAGCAGGATGCAAAATGAAGCCCACATATTTGGAAAAAATTCTTCCCTTCCTTAATGAGGATCAAACATGAGCCCACACTGAACTAAGATGGCTAACCTAGGCATTCTCTCTTCATCGTTGGAAAAGGCGAGGAGGCTCATGCACTCAGAATTTCAACTATATCAACAGAATTCAATTCACAACCAAGACGCTTGTTATAAGCTCAACCCTTCCCAGGAAGCAAACACAACCATCCTTTGGTTCTACTTTCAAAGCATGTTTAAAATCTATTTCTCACCACTTGTATGCCATCATAATGGTCTGAGCCACCATCACCTTGTCCCTGAATTATTGCAATTGCCTTCTAACTGCTCTCCTGGTTCTGCTCATGCCTTCCCATTCAGTCTATTATGAATATGACCAACAGAGTGATCCTTTTCAAATATATGTCAAATCTTATTCACTCTCTGCTCAAAATTTTTCAAAGGCTCCATATTTCACTCAGAATAAACACCAAGGTCTTCATGGTAGACTGCAAAGCTGTCACTCCCTGTTCTCTCTCTGGCCCTTTCTCATACAACCCTCCACCTTGCTTTGCTCTGCTCCAGCCCCAATGTCCCTCTTGCTGTTCTTCCAACAAACTAGGCACTCCTGCTATAGGGCCATTGCAAGAACTGCTCTCCCCACTGGGCATGCATCTCCCTGCGATGCCCTCATGACTAGTTCTCTGACCTCTGAAATGTTTGCTCAGATGTCTCCTCAATGAAGCCCTCCTTGACCACCCCATTTAAATCTGCAATGGACTTCCCCATTCTGTCCCCCAGCACTCCTGAACACACTACTTGCTGTGCACTTTCTTTTTTCTAATCATCTTTACATGCTATGTAATACACCCATCAATTCTGTTAGTTATTTATTGCTTGTCTCCTTCTACTAGAAAATAATAGCCTCAAGCACAGTAATCCTCCTTGTGTCCCAGGTATGTAGATCAGTGCCCCACCCATGGTAGACACTCTAAATATTGGTTGACAATGGACTGACTGATTTATTGAATAAAGTAGCTACCACTGAATATTTTTATATTTTCCTACTGAATATTTTTGTATTTTCATATATTCGTAGTCCTTATGAAGGATATGAGTTTTTTTTTTTTTTTTTTTTTTTTTTTTTTTTTTTTTTTTTTTTTTGAGACAGAGTCTCGCTCTGTCGCCCAGGCTGGAGTGCAGTGGCGCAATCTCGGCTCACTGCAAGCTCCGCCTCCCGGGTTCACGCCATTCTCCTGCCTCAGCCTCTGCGAGTAGCTGGGACTACAGGCGCCCGCCACCACGACTGGCCAATTTTTTGTATTTTTCAGTAGAGACGGGGTTTCACCGTGGTCTCGATCTCCTGACCTTGTGATCCGCCCGCCTCGGCCTCCCAAAGTGCTGGGATTACAAGCGTGAGCCACCGCGCCCGGCCCAAGGATATGAGTTTTAATAACACAAGGACAATATGTTAACTTCTGAGTTTTAAAAATACAAGGACAATATTTTAACTTCTCTTTTCACCTTTGCTATTAAGGAATTTGTTATCATGGCGATTTAATTCTCATATAGATAAAGAAGGCACACGTTTTCAGTTTGAAATTATTTAAGAAGGAATGCAAGGCAATGTTTGAAAAAATTTTAGACATTAGATATTAACTGTAGTAGAACTTGGGAAGGAAATATTCACAAAGAATAAAATATTAGTCATGGAGCTATCTCATATCCTTGACAGAATAGGTAGGTTAATTTGAGACCCATTAAAATGATACAAAGCTTTTCAAACACATTTTTCTAAGAAACAATAGCTTTCTATTAATGTGATTTTCATCTTGATGAGTGACCAGTTAGTCTGTTAAAATGACAAGAAATCTGAGAAACTTCAACGAGCCTAATATATTTGATTTTTGCCCTATTCCGTTTTAAAAGACAGCTCATAAAACCACTCTGCATATTCATATTGATGGCTGATTTTAAATTTTCCCTGTGATAAAATAAAATAATAAAATATTTATATCGTGAAGATGTTCTTTAACTTTAAATAGCTAAAACTCCTCATTTGGTGGAGAGGGAAACCAGAGAGTTTATGTGCGCTACCTAGAGTCACACAGCAAATTAACAGCAGAAGTCCCACCCAAGTGTATTAAAATCTATTTTAAAATATTCTCTGCCACCACATCCTTGGTACAATAATACTAATGTTTTATATAATTAAATTTTTGTGCTTTATTTAGATGCTAAGTTAACTTTAACCTAAGTTCAGTATTTTTATTTCCCTTCTTTAAAAAGGAGGCTATTTTTGAGAAGCTTGCTTTATGTAATTATTTAACTTATTAAATTTAACATATGAGAGAATCGCAGATAAAAACAAGTTAATTAATTGGCATACATTTTCCCTAGGCCTCAAAAATATTTTAACATTCTCACTGACGCCTGTATCATGGAGATGACTCTTCTAAGAACATAAATGCCAATAATTCAAAGAAGTAGAGTGTTGTATAACAACTTGACTTCCACTGAAATTCTTGCTTTCTTACATTTTTATTTCTCTTGGACCTAACTAACTTTATTAAGGATAAAGCCTGTTATAATTACTTTGTTTATAGCAAAAAAGAAAAATCCAAAATCTACAATTATTAACCCTGTTCCCTGGATTGAGATTTGATTTTATCTTAATTCTGTAAAATGATATGAAATCAGAGAGTTGATATTTGGTACATTTTGATACTTTGGTAAAAATAGCTCAGTAAGTATGAAACAGAATGAAAACTCTTTTAAAATTTACTTATCTTTTAAAAATTGCTCTCAGCTGGGCACAGTGGCTCAAGCCTGTAATCTCAGCACTTTGAGAGGCCGAGGCAGGCAGATCACTTGAGGTCAGGAGTTTGGGACCAGCCTGGCCAACATGGTGAGATCCCATCAGTACTAAAAAAAAAAAATACAAAAATTAGCTGGGTGTGGTGGCAGGTTCCTGTAATCCCAGCTACCTGGGAGGCTGAGAAAGGAGAATCGCTTGAACCAAGGAGGGCAGTGAGTTGAGATGGAGCCCCTGCACTCCAGCCTGGGTGACAGAGCGAGTCTCAAAAAAAAAAAAATTGTTCTCCCCTTACCCCACTCTGTCTTAATGTCAGAATTTCTTTTTCACATTTTTATTGATACATAATATGTGTACATATTTATGTGATACCTGTGATATTTTGTTACACGCATAGAATATGCAGTGATCAACTCAGGGTATTTAAGGATATCCACCACCCATCACATCACCTAGGACATTCATCATTTCTACTTGTTGGGACCATTCCAAGTCCTCTCTTCTAGCTATTTTGAAATACACAATACACAATGTTGTTAGCTATAATCACCCTACTCTGCTATCAAACATTAAACCTTTTCCATTTTATCTAACTGTATGTTCACCCCCATCAGCTAGACTCTCTTCATTCTTCCCTCTCCACACACACACCCTTCCCAGCCTCAAAAACTATCATTCTATTCTCTACCTCCATGAGATAGACTTTTTTTTTTCTTTTAGTTTCCATGTATGAGTGAGAACATGTGATATTTGTCGTTCTGTGTCTGGCTTATATCACTTAACATAACCACCTGCAGTTCTATTCATGTTGCTGCAAATGTGATGCCAGGACTTTTGGTGAATGTATTTTCATCACAGCTGCAATTTGTGTTTTCAAAGATTAGAGATGCATATTATCCAGTGCCCTCATTCTGACACGTATTTTTCAATGTCTTGCAAATAGAAGCTTTATTTTTTATTTATTTATTTTTAAACAAAGTTTAAAAATAAATGCTTTGTTGCCCAGGCTGGAGCGCAGTGGCAGGATCGCAGCTCACTGCAGCCTTGAACTCCTGGGCTCATGGTATCCTCCTGCCTCAGCCTCCCTAGTAGCTGGGACTACAGGCACAGCTACTACCCAGTTAAATTCTTTAAATTTTTATAGAGATGGGGTTTCACTTTGTTGCCCAGGCTGGTCTTGAACTCCTGGGCTCAAGTGATCCACCTGCCTTCGAAACTTGATTTTTATTTTCATTATCTTTGTCAGTAGATTGATATGAAGAGCAGATGTTTTATATATTTTTGGATACTATACACTTTATAATGTCTATATAAATAAACTCCAACATGTCTATGTAAATAAACTCCAACATGAGTTAGACAGAAGGAAAAAGTTTAATGTTTGATAGAAGAGTAGGGTGAGTATAGCTAACAACAATGTATTGTGTGTTCCACAATAGATAGATAGAAGAGACAAATTGGAATGGTCCCAACAGATACAAATGACAAAGGTCGTAGGTGATGGGTGATGGGTGATGGGTATCCTTTAAGTGTTTTTCTGCTAGATGCATGAATGCCACAAACAATACTATCAAAAAAGTAGTTCTCTATGTATATGTGCAGGTGGTTCATATAGTCTATACTGAAGAGTTTTATCCATTGGTGATAATGGAAATATTATTTTTGTATCATCAAATTAATATTCATGCTAATGATAACACTACATTTATGTATTATTAACAACCTAAGCACTTTTCTGTAATCATTGTCTGAGAATTGCTACCTCCTCTTAATAAAATGATCCCACTCACAGAATTATATAGCACAGGTTTTGATTTAGTATAAGCTTCAAATGGGATTTGTTGTCCATTTTTGGTGCTTAGGGCTAAGCAAAATTCTAAATCTTGTTGTATGCCATAGCAGTGTTAATATAGAAGTTCAAATTCTATAATATACCTCTAATTGACCCCTCTTTGAATCTGGGTTGGCTTGCGACTGCTTCAGCCAACCTAAAATGGCAAATAATAATAATAATGCTTTGTGACTTCTGCAGATAGATGATAAAAGGCCACAAAGCCTCCACCTTGTTCTCCGGAACACTTGCTCTTGGACTGCCATGTAAGCCCTGAAACGACAATGCTGAAGATGTCACATGTAGGTCTTTGGTTTGACTGTCCCAGCTGAGCCCAGTCTTTCATCTGTCCTGCCAAGATTCCACACCCTCCAAGCCAGTACATTTGCCAGTTGAATATTAACATGTGACAACTGTTGATGCCATGTGGAACAGAAGAATCACCCAAACAAGACTGCTCAAATTCCTACCCACAAAACAGTGAGCTATAGTAAAATAGATGTTGTTTAAAGCTACCATGTTTGAGATGGTTTGTTATGAAGCTAGCGATGAAGTAGCGAAAGAGTACTAGAATGGAATTTGACACCTGGAAGTGGGACACTGCCATAACACAAAATTAAAACAACGTGGCATTGACTATGTGACCACCAGCCGTCAGAAGTTAGAAAGCTCTTGAGAAGACTGATAGTAAGAGCTTAAAGGCAGTGAGGAATTTATTGTCTGAAAAAAAAAAGGCTGAAAAAAAAAGATGACCCATGTTACGTAATGACAAAAGGCTTAGAAAAACCATAACCTGCAGAGTGTGGACAATATAAAATATATCTGATGAACTTATGAATCTAGTTGAGGAATTTCCCAGGCAGAATGTCAAACATGCCAAATGGTGTAGCTTCTAACTGGTGGGTGTCCCCTGTTTTCTTCTTGAGTGCAGCTCCTAGAAAATAACAACATATGACAACTATTTATAAGAAGTTACTTAAAAAAAGAAAAGAAGAAGAAAAACTATTTAGTTTGCTTTCAATCAGAATTTATAGGAAATAGATAGAAACCAGGATGTTTTGGGTTCTAAAATAATGAAACTGTTTTTCATCCACAGTCTCTCCAGGAAATAAAATGTTCAAAATAAAGAGCGGCCTCAGGTCAAAAAGGCCACTAACACCATAAGAGTGTGGCAAATTGTGTTCTAACAACTGATAAACATCAGGTTCTATTTTATGACTTGAACTTATTTGATAAGCATTGAAGCTATTTCAGAAAAAAATCAATAATAAATTTTCTAACAATAATGTTTTCTCTTGAAACATTCTCAAGGCATCCTGGGGTAAAGAAATTTGATCTTGTGTTTTTGATGATCAAAGACAAAGAAAGAAAGAAAATGGTGGTGTAAAATCATTGTTTGAGTTCACTGTATCTTTGAGAGAAGATGGATTACACCAAATAAATGTTGAAATAAAATGGAATATAAGTATTCAAATTACATATAATCAAGAGTAGCTAAAATGTGCTCCCTAGCTTAGATGAAGGAGCAAGGCTGATAAGTTAGAATAAGATAAAACAACAGATAGTTACATTCTGTTCTGTCCTTTTCTTTTTTTGAGACGGAGTCTTGCTCTGTCACCCAGGCTGGAGTGCAGTGGCGCAATCTCTGCTCACTGCAAGCTCCGCCTCCCGGGTTCACGCCATTCTCCTGCCTCAGCCTCTCCGAGTAGCTGGGACTACTAGGCGCCCGCCACCACGCCCGGCTAATTTTTTGTATTTTTTTTAGTAGAGACGGGGTTTCACCGTGGTCTCGATCTCTTGACCTCGTGATCCACTGGCCTCGGCCTCCCAAAGTGCTGGGATTACAAGCGCGAGCCACTGCGCCCGGCCTCTGTTCTGTCCTTTTCTGAAGACTGTTTTACTTAACCTAAGTCAAACAGGTGAAATGCCTTCAGGGATTAGAAAGGCAATAGAAATTGTGAAATCAACAGGTGAAATGTGTGAAATTAATAGGGAGAAATATTGCCTGTGGCTAACTGAAGAATGCATATCCCAATTTAAAATTCTAATTGAAAATTCTTAACTATGTAAGTCATTTTTATCTAAATATGAGAGTTGCTAATTGGTCATCTGTGTGTCAAAGAACTCACCATAATCAAGAAAGATGCCTCAGTCACAGAGGTAAGATTGTGAAGGAGAAAGTGAACATAGAATCCTTATGATTGTTTGTTTAAATCATTAAGCAAAGGAGTTTTTCTTGGACCAAATATGAGCATAGACTCCAAATTTAGAGAGAAACTTGTTATTTTCTAGGAGCTGCACTCAAGGAAAAAACAGGGGACACCCACCAGTCAGAAGCCACACCACTATTTTATTTTAGTTCTTATTAGGACTTGCTAGGCCTGCAATTTATGTCTGAGAAAGAATGGAGTGGAAAGCAGTGGATATTCTTTGGGTAACTCCTTTCTGCCCAGCTATTGCACTTCTCCACCCTGTCTTCCTCCAATCTTGCAGCTCTTGCTTTCCGCAATGGATTAAAAAAAAATTGTCACTTTAGAATGGGCTCATTACCAATAGGAAGTGTGCTTCTGCCAGTCTTCTTTGTGATCTGTTCCCATTGGGTTCACCTGACCTGTACCCTGGTGGCTTGGCTTTGCACAGCTTCCTTGATTTGCAGAGCTTCTGTGAAAATCTTCACTGCTTCAGTCATCCTCATGCAGTTATTTGAGTCCTTGGATTTAAGTGTCTTTTAGTATAGCTAAAAATGGAGTTAATGTGGCTTTCTTTTTCTAAGTCTTATTTCCTTTCTGTGATATTCAGGAGAGGAGGGAAATTGTTACTTCATGCTGTGTTCTTACCTAACTTTCGTTTTACTAACCAAAAAATTGGGTGAGTACCCCACAAGATTACAAAAAGTCTCATTTCAGCAGAGAGATTCACTCTTGGGAGGCTCCAGATAAGAACTACTGGTCCTATGGATGTAGATATCCCCTCCATGGAGGTAATGGCTAAGCCATAGACATGCCTGAGACATCCACAGAGGGTGTGGGATAAGCAATGGGGGTAGGGGCAGTTTCTAAACAAATAAAGGAAGCTCCTGGTGATCTAATAATGACAAATTGATTTCAAAAGTAATATTTAAATGACAACTCAGCTGAAAAGAAACATTGAGAAGAAGCTATACAATCTGATAATCATTAAAAGTTTCAATAGCATAGTAAGTCAAGAAATCAACTGCAAATGGTTAAGAAAGCTCAATGTCACCTTAATATGAGCCTTCTTGCTGTCTGCTCATTGTACTCCTTCATAACTACAAAAACAAGTCAAATAATGTAGACTACGGTTAGAGACTCCCCAGAAACGATAGTTTTCAGCATTTCAGGTCCAGAAGGATAATTTGGCAAACGCTATTGATTGGTCTAACACATCTACAGGCCCTTACCCCATCCTCAGAATAAATTCCCATTCCAAACGTAGGATGACAGCAGAGTTCTGCTCCTCAACCCAAACACAGAAGAACTCAAAGAGGAGTTGTTTCTCCCCTTAAACAAATGGCACCTTTGATGTTTTCCAGCAACTTCTGTGGTTGGAACTATTTGTCAAATAATTGGATGACAGCAGCTCTTTATGAAACTTGAGGTATGAAAATCAGAGTTATTTTGAGAAAATCTATGGGCAATTTACTAACATGTTCAGAATAAAACGTGAACTTTTGGGTACTTGGGTTCTTAATAGTTTTTTTTTTTTAACAAAGTGCTAATATTGCAAAGACAAAGAATAAAATGTCAAAAGGAGAACTATATTTTTTAGATCAGCTTCTGTTTCTAAAACTTCATTCAAGTAGTTTATTTAACAAGATGCAGGCTGTAAAAGGTTGGAGAGTATTTACTCTGAACATGCAATTATTTCCTTCCTATAACATTTGTACCCCTAGGGAGATGCTGTCAGCCTTGTTGACTAAAAGAACTCTCCCTCAGCCAAGAAAACTAGAATTTTGATGAGTATTTTTTGAATGCTGCTAAATTGTTTACAGTGCTGGAGATGTAAATAGCTTACCTCTCGGAGACATGGCATTACTCTCTGACACAAACTAAGTAGTGGGGTTCATTTTCTATTTCATTTCTAGTTTTGTTTCTATTTGGTCATAGAAAAAGATAAATTAGGTTATTTTATTTTTCCTTTTCATTATGAAAAACTTCATACATATATGAAAGTAGAGAGAAAAACATAATGAATAGCTTTAACAATATTCATCTCCTGGTCACTTTTGTTTCAGATACACCCCTATTCAGTATGCCATTGTGTGGATGCAGCATAGTTTATGGAATCAATTCACTGTTAATGGACTATTGGGCGGCTTCCTCTTTTGCTAGGAGGCAATAAATAGTGTTCCAATGAATAATTTTATACATATAATTTTTTTCAAATGTCTTCTGTGGGTTAGATGCCTAGACTTAGGATTTGTCAAAAGTAAAAGTACTTGCCCTTTTGATAATGTGTAGTAGATTATTTGCCAATATGACTGCAACTATTCTTCTCACTATATTTATATGTCCTTTCCTTGTAACTTTCCAACTCCTCCCATCAACAAATACAGTCCATTTCCCCACTTGTTGAATTAGCCCTGGCCTTGTGACTTGTTTTGGTTAGCAGAATATGGTGAAAGTGATCATGTACAATTCTGATACCAGGCCAATGGGAGGTCATTGAATCATGGGGGCCAGTGTTTCTCATGCTATTTTTATGATGGTGAGTAAGTCTCATGAGATCTGATGGTTTTAAAAACAGGAGTTTCACTGTAAAAGCTCTCTCCTCTTGTCTGCCACCATGTGAGATGCTTTTACCTTCTGCCATGATTGTGAGGCCTCCCCAGCCACGTGGAACTGTAAGTCCATTAAAACCTCTTCTTCTCAGTCTTGGGTATGTCTTTGTCAGCAGCGTGAAAACAGACTAATACACCAAGTTACCCAGGAAAGACATAAACGTGGAAATGATGTATGCAAGGAAGTACAGTCTATCATACATGTGTCCTCCTTTGCTAAGAGCTAATGGCCACAGAGAGGCTGAGCCATGAGCAAATCCATAAATTGGAAATCTGTGTCATCTGCTCCAGAGAAGTCTGGTACATATACATTCCTATCTCTCTGTGCCCTCCTCCATCTTACCTCTTATCCTAGCAAGTGGGAGACATCTGCTTATCCACCCATCACCTGAAGAGCAGGTGAACAAGCACTGCTCTGCTCATCTAGACATCTCCAGACTTTAGTCCATTAGCCCAGTACCTGAGATACAATAAATGTCCAATAAATATTTGTTGAACTGAAATAAACTGAAAGGAAATTGTTCGCATCATTAAAACTACCCATCTTAATGAGAGTTATTAATACAGAAAGATATTAACACAACTTTCAGACCTTGCTAAAAAATGAGTAACAATTGAAATATACTTAAGACATTCTTATAAATGTGTCATTTACACAGTAATGCTAAACAAGGCCAGATAGCTTAATACAGTGTAAGGAAGATTCTAGTTATTTCCTAATTGTTATTTCACACTGAAAATGCCCTGATATTGGCATCATATAAGAGAGGGCAAAGGAGTACGCAGGGAGAAAAATAGATTATTCAGCAGGATTAATACTTAACTATCTTGGCTTTATGAACACAAGGATGTGGAGCATTTTCTAAACCACTTTTTCCAACCCACTCTCCCAGTCTATTTACAAGTGGGGAAAGAAGGACCCAATAAGTTTCTCAGTCTATGAATTTATATATGTCTGTCCCATGTTCTTGTCATTAATTGCACCTAGGTGCTTTGCTGTTTTGCAAAATGATATGCAAGTTTCTAATAACTCAGTCCTAATAGCCAGGGCGTATTGTAGTCCTATACACTTTAACCCAGAGTGATTAAGCTTTTGCACGGTGTAGAGAAGTGGGGCACAGGTACTTGGCTTGAATGTCTTGCTCCTCCACTCAGCCATGTGATCTCGGGCTTACTACCTAACTTCTCAAACTCTAGCTTCCTCATCTAGAAAAATAGGAATTGTGAGATGCTGAATATGAAACTATATGTGCTATCCAGCACAGCACCTGGTAAAAACTAGGTATTCAATAACTAGATAACTTGTCCTGTCCTCTCTGAAAATGATTACCCTATTAACCTGGGGATTCACTGTGAAACACCTTTTACTGTGGCAAAGGTGTTGGAAAATTTAGCTCAGCAGGTTGTAGGAGGAAAAATCACAGGCTTAGAAGATTGACCCTGGTTTGAAACTGGGCACGTTGCTTCACTTTTTTGAGCCTCTGTTTCCACATTGGTAAAATAAGGATATTGAGAGAAATAAAACCGTTTAGCACAGTGTCTGGCACATAGTAAGTGCCTAATAAATGTTAGGTTAATTTCTTTTCTTCATTTAAAATTATTGTTTTTGAAATTTATAGCTGACTATATTTGCTTGATAGGACACTTAAAGATTAAAAATTAACCAATTTAGTTGGTTTTTCCTGTGCTGTCATCACTGTCTGATAAAATTTTAAAAAGTAGCTTAGAACAGAAATTCTTGGTTCCCTGAGCCCTGATAATACTTCATACCATATTGATAGGATTTCATGCAATGCATTTCTACTTTGTATTCATTAGTAAATTATTTCACAGCTCAGGAAATACTCTCATAATACTATAACCTCAAGGTTTAATATCCACTTACAAAATCTCACTTATACTAGCTCTGTTATTTTTTGCCAGAAACAAGATGGGTTAACCAGGAAAAGAAAAAGAAAGAAATTAGCCTAAGGTGTTCTCCAGGAGGAGGACAGTGAGCATTTGACCTGAAACCTGGTCTGATCTGAGAAACCAGATTCTGGGTTATTTTGTCTTTTAGCCATACAGACTATTGCCAGTCAGTATGGTGCAATACGAAGCGACTGCTGGAATCTAATGGAAATCTCCTTTTTGAGATCAGGGAATAAACACTGGAGCAATGACTGTGCATTCAGCAGGAGGAAATGAAATTTTTTAGGAAAAAAGGTGTGACTGGACACAGAGGAGCTGGTGATTACTTAGAATTCATCCTAAAAAAATTCACTTCATTACATAACAGACTGTCAAATTCTGTACCACTGACCTTTCTTAGGAATCACCAAGGTCAAGGGGAAGAAGCAGCAAGTTGAGGAGTAGTTGAAAAGTATAAATAGATAAGGCCCTGTCTTCTCTTCAAGGTGTGAAGTATATGCCTTTTGCCTGATGTGTGTGTGCTGACTCCATAAAGGATCTAAGCCTAAAATGATGATTAATTGAGAGAAAATGATTTAATCATAAAATCAAATAATAATGGCAATAATACACAATTTTAAAGACATAATATACACAGCTTAACACGTTTGTAGTTTATTTGTTTAAATCCTAGTTACATTTCTCTTTCTTTTCCTTCACAAATGATCAATGTGTCAAATTAGTCTTTGAATCATATGTCAAATGTGTCAAAACACTAAGACTGTGTCTTTGCATGCCCTAGGGCTCAAAAAAAATAGATAAACTAGTGTATTCATTTTTAATTGTTTTGATATTGAAATCTATGTGGTCTTTTTTAAGATCAACAAGTCTTAAGTTATCAGAATTTAATAAGGTAAATGTTTAAGCATATTATCAACCAAAAACTGACAGTAAAAAATCTAAATTGTTGTAGGGCTATTTGTAGTCATCCTTCCCATCAGCTGTTCTACCTTCCTCTCTGAATTAATTGGCTGACTGTGGTATTACAATAGTGTAATGAGTGCTACCATTGATGACCTTGCATTCATTTCTTCCTTTCTACTCATAGAACTCAAAATCTGTTGAAGAATTCAATCATCCTCCATGTGGCCTATATTAGTGAGGGTTCTCTAGGGGAACAGAACCAATAGGAGATATCTTCAGAGAGAGAGAGAGAGAGAGATTAATTTTCAGGAATTTGCTCACATGATTGTAGGGGCTGGCCAGTCTGAAATATGTAGGGCAAATTGGCAAGTTGGAAATTCAGGTAAGAGTTGATGCAGTATTGAGTCTGAAATCTGCAAGGCAAGGCAGCAAGCTGGAAGTCCAGGCAATGTTTTATGTTGTAGTTTTGAGGTAGAATTGTTTCTCCTTAGGTAAATTAGTTAGGGTTCTCCAGAGAGAGAGAACCAGTGGGATGAACAGATGATTGATGATAGAAAAATAGATGATAGATAGAGATAGATGATAGATAGCTTAGATAGATAGCTTAGATAGATGATAGATAGATAGATAGATAGATAGATAGATAGATAGATAGATAGATAGACAGACAGACAGATAATAGATACATAAGAATTTATTAGGGGAATTGGCTCACATGATTATGGAGCTGAGAAGTCCCACAACAGGTCATCAGCAAGCTGGAGACCCTGGCATGATTGTAGCATGCCTCCGTCCAGGTACACAAGCCTCAGTAAGCCTCAGAATCAGGGAAGCCAATGGCGCAATTGTCAGCCTAAAGCCAAAAGCCTGAGAACCAAACACAGGAGGGATGGGTGCTATTGTAAGCCCTGGAGTTTCAAGGCCAGAGAGTCTATGTTCTTATGTCCAGGGACAGAAGAAAAATATGTACCAGAAAAGAATTTTCTCTCTGCTTTTATGTTCCATTTGAGCCTTCAGCCAATTGGATGGTGCCTGCATTCATTGAGGGTAGATCTTCCTCCACTCAATCTACTCAACTTCACATGCCAATCTCCTCCGGAAACACCTCCACATCCAGACCCCAAAATAATGCTTTACCAGTTCTCCAGGTATTCCTTAATCCAATTGAGTTGACATCTACAATTAACCATCACATTGAGGAAACTGCAGTCTTTGCTCTAAGGCCTGCAACTGATTGGCTAAGGGCCATCTACATTGTGGAGGGACATCTGATTTACACAAAGTCTATTGGCTATAAATGTGAATTATATCTAAAATCTGTCTTTGCAGCAACACCTTAACTGGTGTTTGACCAAACAACTGGGTACCACAGCCTAGTCAAGTTTACACATAAAACTAATCCTCACATGGCCCATGAAGCTGATCTTATCATCAGCTCAAGGTTGTAAACTGATTGTTCTAACCCAGGCACAGTTATCCCATCTCTTTCCTCAGTGGTTGCTTTAGAAGCCAGGCATAAGCCAAACATAACATGTCATTCCTCTGCTGGCTCTTGTTTGTTCAGGAATAGTTATGTAAGTGACCATATGCCCCCACTTAGGGGGTGCTAAGGTTTGAATGTTTGCTCCCTCCATAACTCATGTTGAAATGTAATTGCTATTTTAACAGTATTGGGATGTGAGACTGAGATGGAAGAACTCCTTTGACTCCTTCGCAGGACTCCTCATGACGGGGGTGGCTTGTTTACTCAGCCACTGCATGCTTAAACCCCTTATGGAAGAGGGAGCATGTAGGTGAGCCGGGGCAAGCGCTTTTGGGCTCCAGCCGCACGGCAATGTCTAGAGATGTTACAATGCTCTTTTAGCTTTGCCATCTGCAGACGGCTAAGTGTTACCCAGCTCAGTGAAGAGTCAGGGTGACAGCCTTTTACATCCTGCCCTCTTGGTACCCAGGTCCTTGACCAGCATCCAGGAAGAATAGGTCACACAGACTTGAAGAATGGTGAATGCAGCGATTTTATTGAGTGATGGAGGTGGCTCTCAGGAGGGTGTGGATGGGGAGCTGGAGTGGGAAGATGATCTTCCCCTGGAGTTTGACCATCCCGTGGCTGATCTCCCCTTGACCTTCAGATGCTCCTTCTCTTCTCTCCTTCTGTGCTGTGCTGCTCTGCCACTCTGCCAGTGGAGCTTGGGGTTTATATGGTCACAGGATAGGGCTGTAGTGGGCCAGGGTGGTCTTGGAAAAGGCAACATTTTGGTGCGAAAACAGGAGTGCCTGTTCCCATTTAGGGCCACGGGTTTCCAGGCTTGAGGGTGGGGCCTTTGCCAGGGAACCACCCTCTTCTACCCAGTATTTACCTGCCTCCTGTCCATATCGGGACCTTTAAGAGGTGTTTATATCATGAGAGCTCTATCTCATTAATGGAATGATGCCATTATCATGAAAGTGGATTTGTATTATGAAAGTGAGTTTGTTACCATGGGAGTGGGTTTGGCCCCTCTTGCTCTCTCTCTCTCTCTCTCCCTCTCTCTCTATGCCCTGCCACTATATGATGCCTGCCATCGTATTATGATGCAGCAAGAAGGCCCTCACCTAATGCCAGCCTCTTAATCTTGGACTGCCCAGCCTCCAGAACTGTGAGCTAATAAATTTCTGTTCATTATAATTACCCAGTCTGTGGTATTACATTATAGCAGCACAAACCAAACAGGCTGAAAGGAATGTCTTTCACTCCACAATTAGTGGAGAAGTTTTCTGTTTCTAATGCTTGGTTTGAACAAGGGGAGCATTTTTGCCTCAGTTGTCGCTGTTAGTCATCTTGAAATTTCATGAGAAGTCAGCCTAATAATAAAGGTAACATCTACAGAATGTCAGAGATATAGATCCAATATTTTATTTGAATCATGTCTGAAACCCACCTATACCTGACTTTCTATTATATAAGATAAACATCTTTATTGTTAAAGCTAATTTGAGTTGAAGTCTCTCTCACATGCAGTCAAAAGCAACTTAACAGGTAAAAGGGAAGACTTTCAGTTCTAGGGGACGCCCTCTTGACCTTAAGCCAGTAATTTCATTGAAACCCCCGCCATAGTGAGTAGGTCAATATTAGGCACATTAACAGGTATTTAATATAGTTAATGAGATCCAAATCTAAATCTTGAACATTTGAGGAAGTAGACTTTCTTTTTATTTCCCCGTAAATATTAACGACAATGTACCCAGTTCCAATCTCTATTGTCAATCATCTTGGTGTGCCACAAAAGAATCTGCCTAGGTTAGCCATGAGAATGCTCTTGCATTCTCAGGAACACGCCTGAGAAACAGCCTCAGGTGTTCACTTTGAGATTCATTTCTAGGCTTGCCCCAATATCTTGCCTCCCAAGGACAGCTTCCCATCAATGACTGAGTTCCTAAGAGACATAAAACTCTTTTGTTAGTTGACTTTAGTTTAAAAACTTCCAAAAAACTTAGCTGAGCCTTCTTTCACCTGCACAGCTGTTAGGACACCTTTACTCACCCCCACTCTGTTTGCAGTACTGGGGTCTAATGGCTTTTCGGACACTCCCAGCTGACTCACTATTTGCTTTCACACAGGCACTTTTCACTTTTCACCTCTCCTCGCATGTTTAATCTCATCTTGCTGTCAGCTTCTAAGAACATCTGAACCCTGCCTGAACAAAGTCATGAAATAGAGGAAAAAAGAAACTGGAACTAACTACATTGTTCAAATACTGAATTGGCCAGGCATGGTGGCTAACACCTATAATCCCAGCACTTTGGGAGGCCAAGGCAGGCAGATCATGAGGTCAGGAGTTCAAGGCCAGCCTGGCCAAGATGGTGAAACCCCATCTCTACTAAAAATACAAAAATTAGCCAAGCATGGTGGGAGGTGCCCGTAATTCCAGCTACTCAGGAGGCTGAGGCAGGAGAATCACTTGAAGGCAGGAGGCGGAGGTTACAGTGAGCCGAGATCGCACCACCGCCCTCTAGCCTGGGTGACAGAGTGAGACTCCTTCTCAAAAAAAAAATTAAAATTAAAATAAATTAAAAAAAAAAAACTAAATAAATACTTGGCTAAAGTCATATCTTCCCCAGGACTGTTGAATTACATAAGCCAATAAGTTCAATCGAAAGCTAATTTGAGTTTTCAGTACCTTGCAGCAGGAAGTGTTCTAAATGATAGTCATGTCTCTAAACAACACTAGATCTAGTATATTTCAGAGTGAATTTTCACTGTATATGAGATCAACATCCTGATGACAACTAGATTTTTAGTTTTGCAGGTCATGAAAGCCCAGAAACAACCATTTTTTGTTTTGTTTTGTTTTTTGAGATGGAGTCTCGCTCTGTCACCCAGGCTACAGTGCAGTGGCATGATCTCAGCTCACTGCAGCCTCTGCCTCCCGAGTTCAAGCAGTTCTCCTGCCTCAGCCTCCTGAACAGCTAGGATTACAGGCAACCACCACCACACCTGGCTAATTTTTGTATTTTCAGTAGAGACAGGTTTTCACCATGTTGGCCAGGCTGGTCTCAAACTCCTAACCTCAGGTGATCCACCCACCTCGGCCTCCCAAAGTGCTGCGATTACAGGCATGAGCCAACGCACCCGGCCAAAACAACCACATTTTTCTTTATACTTTAAGTTCTACAGTACATGTGCACAACATGCAGGTTTGTTACATATGTATACATGTGCCATGTTGGTGTGATGCACCCATTAACTCGTCATTTACATTAGGTATATCTCCTAATGCTATCCCTCCCCACTCCCCCCACCCCACGACAGGCCCCAGTGTATGGTGTTCCCCACCCTGTGTCCAAGTGTTCTCATTGTTCAATTCCCACCTATGAGTGAGAACATGCATTGTTTGGTTTTCTGCCCTTGTGATAGTTTGCTCAGAATGATGGTTTCCAGCTTCATCCATGTCCCTACAAAGGACATGAATTCATCCTTTTTTATGGCTGCATAGTATTCCATGGTGTATACATGCCACATTTTCTTGATCCAGTCTATCATGGATGGACATTTGGGTTAGTTCCAAGTCTTTGCTATTGTGAATAGTGCTGCAATAAACATATGTGTGCATGTGTCTTTACAGCAGCATGATTTATAATCCTTTGGGTATATACCCAGTAATGGAATCGCTGGGTCAAATGGTATTTCTAGTTCTAGATCCCTGAGGACTTTCACAATGGTTGAACTAGTTTACAGTCCCACCAACAGTGTGAAAGTGTTCCTATTTCTCCACATCCTCTCCAGCACCTGTTGCGAAACAACCACATTTTTAAAGGAAATCTTCACACAGGAAAATATAAGAGTCTTCACTTAAAATAAGACAAGACAATGGCCAAAATTATCTCTTCATTTTAAAGTTGTATGTCAAAGTTAAGAAGGGGCTGCAGTCTCTTCTTTGCATAACTCACAACAGTAAAGAAGGGGACTGGTCAGAGACAAGTATGGAGCTGCCCACTGAATTTTTGTGGGTCATGGACACAAACTTCAGAAATTAAGAAATCTGGGTGTGTTTGTCATTTGTTATGTTGCCAGGCATAAATGATCCATTCACTAACTACATTAGAAAAATGACAAAGGTTCGTATCATTAAATGCCTTCCTTTATATAGTAACATCTCAATGCTTTAAACAAAATTAGTTTAAAATGTACATACTGGCTCTTTCAAAGAAGTCCTGCTAGGAGATTAAATAATGTTTCCCATGAGGCTACTATTTTCTCAGAAAGGCTTTGAAGTTTTCTTCTTTGGGAAATACCATCATAGCCTTTGACAAATTCTTTTTGACTACTGTTCATCTCAACAAATTTTCTACTGAGCTTGGAATCAGTTCATGAAATCAACCCAAATTTATTCAGCACCAACCAAGTTTTTTGAATGAGAAGATGATTAAGTTGGATAACACTATTTTTACTCAACAACTGAGAGGAGATTATGAAGAAGCTATGTGGGAGTATTTTTTTCCTTGTTATTTGAGTTGAGACATGAAGATTATATGGTTCCCACCCTTGAGGAAAAAAATTTCCTTTAATTGAAACAACAAATCAATAATTAAATTTCCTCCACAGTTTATCAGAATGCCAGCTTGCCACGAAAGATATATTTTTTTAATTTTATTTGAAAGCTTTTTGGCTTTTAAGAATTTCCGAGGAAAGGCCGGGCGCAGTGGCTCACGCTTGTAATCCCAGCACTTGGGAGGCCGAGGCGGGCGGATCACGAGGTCAGGAGATCGAGACCATGGTGAAACCCCGTCTCTACTAAAAAAAATACAAAAAATTAGCCGGGCGTGGTGGCGGGCGCCTGTAGTCCCAGCTACTCGGAGAGGCTGAGGCAGGAGAATGGCGTGAACCCGGGAGGCAGAGCTTGCAGTGAGCCGAGATCGCGCCACTGCACTCCAGCCTGGGCGACAGAGCGAGACTCCGTCTCAAAAAAAAAAAAAAAAAAAAAAAGAATTTCCGAGGAAAACATATCTGTTTATAGGGGGTGGTGAAGACAAGTCATCTACTGAATTCTGATACTCTATTCAAGATAACATGGTGGGGAAGTGGGAAGTAGAGGGGATCAGCATAAAAAAGGAATTTGTTTGAAAGAAGATGGGAAAGTCTGTTTAAAAAAATAAAATAAATCTTATTTGAAGTTTCACAAAAGCTCCACCCATACTATAGGAAAAGAGTAGATTTTGAGTGGTCTGAGAAATGGGGAGAGAGTTCTTCCAAGTAACTATAAATAATAGAATTGATTAAAATTTACTTTCATTAACTTAGAAGATTTCTCTTGCTCTCTGCATTCAGAAATAAAGCTTCTTATTATAAACCTTCTTTATACTACTGGTGATAATTGTACCTTTTAAATACCATACAACATAGGTTGCTTCAGACTTCATTCTCACAGCACATTACATATTTTCGGGGGCCTAGGGGAAACAAAGAATGATTTTTTGTTGTGGTTTGCTTGTTTTTGACTGATAGAGAGCTATAAGCATTTTTCCCAGAACTTCCAAAATATTTTTCTAAGAATTTGTGCCGAATTTCTTCCTGAAAGTATAAGAGAGTCCTTAAAGATTGTACTATAGTGAGATTAAAAATATATATCTATGGCTAAATTGGACTTGGGTCCATTTGACATAAAATAAATACATGAGTAGATTTAAAGCATTTGGGCAGTGATTTTGGCTTTATTAGATAAATTTCACTTTCTGACAAGTACAAGCAGACTTATTCATTTGTATAGAGATTATTTTCCCCCCCTAGAGTGAATCTCCAGCAGGAATTTAGCAGGGGGCCTTTGCTAACAAACTGAAGGACGTTGAGCTTTGTATGATCAGCCAGGAGCATGTGCAATAAGAAAAATGACTGAATGCTTTCCTTAGTCAAATAAAGAGAACTCTGTGCAGTAACTGAGAATTCCAAAAAAAAAGCACATTGATCAAAACCAAACAATGCTTCTCAGTATTTTAGTTATATTTCTAAAGTCAGAAAGAGTTCAAGTTTTTCACACTTTCTAATCCAACAAAAATTTGTTCCAGATGATCACATTTTTTAATTTCTTGCTCTTCAGATTGAATCTTAAATTTGTTCCTTTAGCCTTGATAATGCCAAGAAAGTCTACTTTCTGAATAAATAGAAGGCACAGCACATATATAAGTGGCATACACAAGGTTCCACTCAATTTGTAACAGATGTGAGAACAGAGTATATTTTCTGATTTTTCTTCCTGGGACTTGGTTCTAGCAACACCCTCCTTCTGGATGTTATTGCTAAAAGCCAAGCCCTGTATAAAAACGGAGTTTTTTTTTCAAATACATTCTTCTCTATGAAATATGGATTTCCTAGTTAGTGAATTCACTAGATGTTCCTTTCAGATGAGAAAGAGATTCAGAGGACACAGATGGGTTGTGACCTTCCTTTATGTAGAAACAAAATCTATCAATGACTTCTGTCCACCCTCACTGTAGCAGAAAGAATTCTAAAATGACCCCAAAATGATCCTTGCCCCTTCTTGTATAATTTATTCCTCTTGAATTTAGGTAGAAAACGTGATTATGTTATTGCTATGGGGAGTTATGTGTATGTTATTTTCTTAAGTATGGGCGTGTTATTATATTCTGTGGCACAGTTGACCTTATGATAGGGAAATTATCCAGATGGGTCTAACATAATCACCTGAGCCCCTTAAAAACAGTTTTCTCTGACAAGTTGCAAAAAAGAAAGTCAGAAAGATTAGAAGCATAAGAATTCAATGCATCTTCACCGGCATTAACAATGAAAGGGAACCACATAGAAAAGACTTAAGAATGGTCTGTAGATGAGAGCAACCCCTGACCAATAGTTAGAAGAAAAAAAAATCAGGAACCTCAGTTCTAAAGCCACAAGAAACAAAATTCTGACAACATCTGAATGAGCTTGGAAGTGAATTATTCCTCAGATCTCCCAAATGAGAAGGTATCTTAGCTAAAGGTTTTATGACAGACTTATAAGACTCTAAGCAGATAATCCAACCATGTTCACCTGGACAGTAACCTAGAGAACTGTATAATAAAAAATGTCAATTTAACATGTTGTTAAATGTTAGCCAAAAAAAAAGTGTTGTTTTAAGCCACTAAGTTTGTGGCAATTTGTTATGTTGCAATAGAAACTTAATACACACAATCTATCAGAAACACTGAATTTTGCAACCATATATATACATATATCACATATGTATATATATACGTATATATACATATATCACATATGTATATATATACGTATATATACATATATCACATATGTATATATATACGTATATATATACACACATATGTATATATATACGTATATATATACACACATATGTATATATATATACGTATATATACACACACATATATATACACATATGTATATATATATACGTATATATACACACATGTATATATGTATATATATACGTATATATACACACATGTATATATGTATATATATACGTATATATACACACATGTATATATGTATATATATACGTATATATACACACATGTATATATGTATATATATACGTATATATACACACATGTATATATGTATATATACGTATATATACACACATGTATATATGTATATATACGTATATATACACACATATATGTATATATGTATACGTATATATACATACGTATACATATATATTTTTCCATAATTTGACTCAAATAATTAGTAGAGAACTTGAAATAATTCAGAGAAAAAAAACTAGCAAATTATATGAGAGTCCAGATCCCACAGATCGAGAGAATTTGCACCATACTAAGTATTTTCTTTTAATATATGACAAAATATTAATAAGTATATAGAATGTCTATCTCAAAAAAGTGCTTAAAACATATTGCTAATCATTTTCTAACATCCTCCATACAAGTCTTCGATATCGTATTTCAGAACCTTTGAATTCTTTTCCTTGTTTCTGATATCTAACTATTCAGCAGGAGTCTCCATTCATATGAAGAAATGCCCAGAGACCTTTATTAAGTCATCTTAATTTAAATTAACTGGTAAGAGGCAAGCTCTCAAATCTTGTCATTATCTCTGTTGGAAAGCCACTAAAGAAAATTTATTTTGCAATCTATGAACCAAACTTATTTCCAAATCCCAGCTGTAATTTTCACTGGCTCATGGGAAATTCATTCAAGAAGACAGAGCTATATTTCTATTTATTTGTTCATTTTCCAGTTAATTATTACACTTGATCATCAACCCACAAGTACAGTACTAGCTGTATTTCCACTGTGTACCTTCCACAGAGTTAAATGAGATGGCCCATATCTTCCCTTCTATAATCCTATAGCAGCTCTCATTAACTTCTCTTTTATTTTTAATTCTGGTAAAATATACATAACATAAAATGTATCATCTTAACCATTTTTAAGTGTACAGTTCAGTCATGTTAAGTACATTCTTTCACACTGCTATGCAGCCAATCTCCAGAATTCATTTCGTCTTGCAAAACTCAAACTCTATACCTGTTAAACAACTCTGTATTCCCTCCTCCCTGCAGTCCCTGGCTACCACCATTCTACTTTTTATCTCAATTATTTTGACTACTCTAGGTACTTTGTAGAAGGAGAATCATACATTATTGCCCTTTTTGTGACTGGCTTATTTCACTTAGCAACGTCCTCAAGATTCATATATGTTGTTACTTGTGTCAGAATTTCCTTCCTTTTCAAGGTTAAGATTTCATTGTATGTGCATATGCTTTATTTTGTTTATCCATTCATTCTTGAGTTGCTTTCACTTTTGTCTATTGTGAATAATGCTGCTCTGGACATGGTGCATAAATATCTTATTAACTTCTTAGCTGATATTATAAATAGCCGTTTATGTCTTGTCTCACGTGTTGTGATTTCCTTTGACATCTTGTTTAGTGTGTATTTCCAGGTTTTAACCCAGCACCTGTTCAATAAACATTTGTTGAAAAAATAAACATCAATTGTTATTGTAGGCAATGGGAATGAGGATATAAAAGAGAAGTTCATTTGCCTTCAAATAGTTCAGTCTCCAAGAACACACAGTGCAAGAAGTACATTATTACACATGTGAGAGTGTAACTACAAACAGGATGTATAAAGGGGCACCTAACAATCAAGGAAATAATCAGAAATGGTGAACAGAGGCTGACCAAGTAAAGGAAAGGAACATAAGCATTCTAAGAAGAGGAGACAGCAGGAACAAGTGAGGGGAATCAAGACATAACTGAAACATTCATAGAAATATATATAGTTCACTATGTCAGGATGGAGGAGTTCACAGTGAGGGATGAAGGTAGAGAGATATGTAGAAGGCAGGTCATAAAAGTTTTAGTAGGCAATGTTGAGAAGCTTGGACCTTGTTCTTAGGATAATGGGGAGACAGTGAGAAACTTTTAGTTGGATATCCATATGAGAATGTTGTCTGGTACCCACAGTGCCAGGCTGCTCAAGTGACTGATGGTTGTGAATTCTGGCAAGAAAGAAGAGAGGCTAATCTGGCAGAAGGACAACTACCGTAAGTCAAGGCCAAGAAATATAGAGACCCAGGCTACATGGCAGGGAAGGCCCGGGGTCTGACAGTTCAGCTCTCTTCAACACTGGGACTACCTCAAGGTCAAGACTATTTCTTAGGAACACTTCAGAAAGCAAAGAAAGATCCCAGTTTGTTCAGAATGAGGCGGGGACTCAGGCTCAAAAGAAGATAAACTCCTATTAACAAATCAACATCATTTCCAACAGAATTAGAAAGAACTCTTCTAAAATTCATATGGAACCAAAAAACAGCCCAAATAGCCAATCCAATCCTAAGCAAAAAGAACAAAGCCAGAGGTATAACGTTGCCAACTTCAAATTATACTGTGAGGCTACAGGAATTAAGACAGCATGGTACTGGTACAAAAACAGACACGTAGGTCAATGCAACAGAATAAAGAACCCAGAAATAAAGCCTACAATAATCTAATCTTAAACATAGTCGACAAAAATAAACAATGGAAAAATGACTCTCTATTTAATAAATGGTGCTAGAATAACTGGCCAGCCATATATAGAAGGATAAAACTGGACCCTTACATTTCAACATATACAAAAATTAACTGCAGCTGGATTAAAGAATTAAATGTAAGAACTCAAACTGTAAAAATACTAGAAGAAAATCTAGGAAATACTCTTCTCAACATCAGTCTTGGCAAAGAATTATGGCTAAGTCCTCAAATGCCAGCCGCAAAAACAAAAATTGAAAAGTGGGACCTAATTAAACAGAACAGCTTTTGCACAGCAAAAGAAACTATCAATAAAGAGGCAACCTAAGGAATTGGAGAAAATATTCACAAACTGTGCACTCAACAAAGGTCTAATATCCAGAATCTATAAGAAACAAATTAACAAGCAAAAACCAAACAACCTCATTTTTAAAATGTGCAAAAGAACAGACACTTTCCAAAAGAAGATATACAAGTGGCCAAGACACATGAAAAAATGCTAATCATTGCTAATCATTAGAGAAATGCAAGTCAAAACTACAATGAGATACCATCTCACACCAGTCAGAATGACTATTATTAAAAAGTCAGAAAAATTACAGATGTTGATGAGGCTGCAGACAAAAGGAAATGCTATACCTTATTGATGGGAATGTAAATTAGGTCAACCTCTGTGGGAAGCAGTTTGGAGATTTCTCAAAGAACTTAAAACAGAACTACCATTCAACCCAGCAATCCCATTACTGGGTCTATATACCCAAAAGAAAATGAATTATTCTACCAAAATGATAGATGCACTGATATGTTCATTGCAGCAGTATTCACAATAGCAGAGAAATGAAATCAACCTAGATGCCCATCATTGGCAGATTGGATAAAGAAGATGTTGTACATATACAGCATGGAATACTACACAGCCACAGAAAAGAACAAACTCATGTTGTCTGCAGCAATGTGGATGGTGCTGGAAGCCATTATCTTAATGAATTAATGCAGGAACATAAAATCAAATACTGTAGGTTCTCACAAGTGGGAGCTAAACATTGAGAACACATAGACATAAATATAAGAGTAATGGACACTGGGGGCTTCTGGAGGTGGCAGGGGGGTGTGGGTGAGGTCTGAGGTACTATCTATTGAGTACTGTGCTCACCGCCTGTGTGACAGGATTATCCATATCCCAAACCTGAGCATCATGTAGTGTGCCCATGTGACAGACCTGCACATAAACCCCCAAATCTAAAATATAAGTTCAAATTCTTTTTTAAAAAAGATTAAATTACTGCTGTTATTGGAACTGAAGGGAGTACAATGTGGATAGGGGTGATTTTTCACAGAAACAAAGTAGAACTCATTCACCAGAACATGGTCAGAACTGAATTCCTATCAAAGCTAGGAAATTTAGGAAACCCTGAATCAGGGTTATGTAAATCCTCTCTAAAGGTATTAGTGAGTTTCTGCTAGGTAACAAAGTATCTCAAAAGTTAGTGGCTTAAAACAATAACCATTTATTTAATTTAATTCTGAAGGTCAACAGCGTGTGTTCTCCTGCTGGTCTCACTATGTTCACTCCTGAGTCTGTGCCAGTTGCCAGTCTGAAAGCTATGCCTCTCAGGTTTGGTTGGCTTTTGGTTGGACCATGTGCCTCTCGTCATCCAAAAGGCTAGCTCATGCCTATTCTAATGGCAGCTCAGAATTTCAAGAGAGCCAGAAGAAGCATAAAGAGTCTCTTGACACTCAGGCTGAGAACTCAAACAATTTGTTTCCACCTTATAATGTCTAAAGAACTTAAACAAATGGACTAGTCAAAAGACTAGTCCAAATTCAAGGCATCAAAAAATAGACAACACCCTCTTGATAGAAGATGCTGCAAAGTTTTATTGCAAGGGCATGAAAGTAGGAAAGTGAATTTGTGGCCATTAAAAAAAAATCTTCCACATTAACTAAGATAAGGATTAATCCCAGATGTGCAAAGGAGAGTAGTTTTTAGGTGGGTATAGATGAAGACCAGAGAATCTGATGGTCTAGTCCAGACAATCCTTGCCTGCATCTTGGGCTAGACTAATCCAGAAATGCAGTAAGTAGCCAGCCATACAGTACTAACCGAAGGGGCATTTAGAGTCCTGTTTAGACCTAAGTGTAGTCTTCTTGGGCAACTTTAAAGAAGATTTATGGGCTATAAATAAAATAGAGAGGACTTTTTAATTATCATCCTAAAAAAAGAGCCTGGAAGAAATGTGATACAGAAAGAAAAAGTTTGAAGTAAGGGAAAGAAGAACAGGGATGTGGGAAAAATGTTATTCTAACCTTGATCCTCAAAGTGTAGTCCACCAGAACAGAAGCATCACAATACCTGGAAGTATATTAGAAATGCAGAAGCTCGGCCGGGCGCGGTGGCTCACGCTTGTAATCCCAGCACTTTGGGAGGCCGAGGCGGGCGGATCACGAGGCCAGGAGATTGAGACCACAGTGAAACCCCGTCTCTACTAAAAATACAAAAAATTAGCCGGGCGTGGTGGCGGGCGCCTGTAGTCCCAGCTACTCGGAGAGGCTGAGGCAGGAGAATGGCGTGAACCCGGGAGGCGGAGCTTGCAGTGAGCCGAGATTGCGCCACTGCACTCCAGCCTGGGCGACAGAGCGAGACTGTCTCAAAAAAAAAAAAAAAAAAAAAAAAGAAATGCAGAAGCTCAGGCCCACCCCAGACCTCTTGAGACAGAATCTGCATTATAAACTGATCCCCAGATAATACATATGTATATTAAAGTTTGAAATGCACAGGTCTTATGCGATAGCTGACTAGATATTTTCAGTATCCACAATGTACCAAAAGGGCTCTGAGATTTTATTTAGTGTGAGTACGTGCATTAGAGAGAGGACAGAGAGAGAGAGATGGAAATGTGGTTATAAAGCTACCAAAAGGAAAGCCAGCTGAATAGCAATGCCAAATGCCCCATTTTACTTAGCAATTTGCACTGATTCTTGGTCAGACCACATATTAATTTACATATTGATTCAAATGTTTGGTAGAGTAAAAAGAGCACTGGTTTTGAAGTTAACAGATTGTATTAGACCATTCTTGCATTGCTATAAAGAAATACCTGAGGCTGGGTAATTCATAAGGAAACATGATTTAATTGGCTCACAGGTTTTTTATTTAATTGGCTCACGGTAATTCATAAGGAAACATGATTTAATTGGCTGTACAGGAAGCATGGTTCTGGCATCTGCTCAGCTTCTGGAGAGGCCTTGGGAGGCACACAATCATGGTGGAAGGTGAAGGGGGCAGCTGCAATTTCACATGGTGAGAGGGAGCAAGAGAAAGAGGGGGGGTGTGGAAGGTGACACATACTTTTAAACAACCAGATCTCATGAGAACTCACTATCTTGAAGACAGAATCAAGGGGATGGTGCCAAACCATTCATGAGAAATCCACCTCCACCATCCAGTCACCTCCTATCGGTCCCCACCTCCAACACTAGGGATTACATTTCAACATGTGATTTAGGGGGACAAATAACTAAACTATATCAAAGAGCTTATTCCAAATTCCAATTATATTGCTTACCAATTAGATTTTAATTTTCAAAGTCTTCACTTATACGTTGAGCTGTATCCACCAGGGTTCACTGCAAAGAAACAGGAACCCCCTCTATGCTCTCAAATATAACTAGACTTGTGGGAAATATAATGATTGGCTCTTCACAGCTTTAACATGATCTCCTCATTAGCAGATCATATAGGTTGCAACCTTGTGCTTTTCTCCAGGCATTCCTGGATCCATGGTGCTGACCCTTAACCAAACCTAAAAAGAATACACAAACAAATGATTAACATTGCTCTATGCTAGAGTCCAAAATACACCAGAAGGAAGCCTGTGCAAACTTGTCAGGATTATGTATAGGAAATGTTTGATTTGGTGGTTTACATCTGATTTTGATTATATTATCTGAGTTTCTCTTATTCAGCATGATCAGACAGGTTTTAGCTATCGACCGATGAGGTATTAAAATTCTTCTTCAGATGAAACTGGCTTCTTTGAAATTAAGGTCACTCACATGTATCTTGGTGATCCAAAGGCCAGGTTTATCCTGTGCAACTTGGCCCTCTCAATTATTTACTTATGCATTCTTTCTCTTGCTTCACTGTACCATTCACCATTATTAAAGCCTTGCATCACTATTCTGTAGAGGCTTATAAGTCTTCAGTAATTTGAACACCTGTGATGAACACCATTATCATAACCTCTCCACAAATTACGCTTAGCTCTTGAGCTTGGCCATATGAGTTGCACTGTCCAATGAATGGTATGTAGATAAAAGTAACAATGTACCAGTTCTGAAACAAGAGTTTAAGAGCCCTTGCGTATTCCTGTCTGTCCTTTTGTACTTCTGCCACTGCCATGAGAAGAATTCCTCTTCAGGCAGCTAGCTGCTGCCTCTTCCACAGAGACCCAAGATTGAACATACATGGAGTGGAATTGCCCCAGCCAAGCCTAGCTGGATCAACAGCTTGAAGTGGAACCACATTGCCAAATCCAGCCTAGGTCAGTCAACTCCTGACAATTTGCAGATCTACAAGAATAGGTGACTGTTGTTTTAAGCCCATGAATCTGTGGGCAGGATGGCTTGTTATGCAACATTTGTGAAGCAATGGCTAATTAGTACAAGTTCGATTAAAGAAATTAAATGTTTACAATTTGTTGGAAGGGCTGAGAAGTCTCTGAGCACTAAGGAATGTTCAAAGAAGATGCAAGCCAAAGATTAGGAAGCTGATGAATATCTAGATGTCAGAAAGCTTCAGGAAATTTCTCTATAGCCCAAAATCAGTCACTGATAGGAAAATAAGGAGATTTATTGCTAAATAAAATTCAGTTCTGCTAAAGCTTATGAATGTTGGAGGAAAAACAGCTGCTGCCTCTCTTCCAATTTCCAAATCTTCTTTAACTGCAACTAACTGGCAAACCCTCCTGACAAGAGTTGGGAAAATGTAGTTCTTGGACTTCTAGTCCCTACACAATAGACACTGGAAGGTTATGGGAATAAATGTGGAGTGTGTGCCTTTTCCTGAAGAAGTGCTGTAATTATCTTCTCTATGCTGTTCTTGTAAGAATTTAATGGACTATATATACATACATATATAAACTGTTTATAATTTATAATTATGTAAATGTAATAGAAGGTAAAAACAAAATGGCACCATTTAAATAGAACGTATCTTAAAACTGATATTCTCATTTTGCTAAATATTGCTTTTAGTTTGGAAAGACAGGTTTTGGAGCATTTTGTTTGAGAGTAGAAGCCCTGGACAAATATGGACATAAGAACTAGAATAAAAAGAGAATTAAATTGCTTGATTTGAGTAAAATAAAGTATATTTGTAATTTAATTCATATGAACTCAAAAAGAAGAAAGTTTTGTTTGTTTTTGTTTGCTTCAGAGTTTGGAGAAAATAAATATGTAAGAAAGGTGCAGTGAGTGGTGGGTGGAGAGAGAGAGAACAAGAGAGAGAGAACCTGAGTCCCAGTAGCCAGGCCTTTAAAAAGGAAACAACTAACCTTCTGGGAAGAAACTGAATGATGAAATTCAGAATGTCTGATATTGTTTTTGTTTCTTTTCTGTGCTTAAGTTCCTCCATTATCTACAAATCTTCAGCAAAAGATTTTTACACAATAGTTTTGTGTACACGCTACTTTAAGGCATGAAGGTGAAGAGGCACTTGAAGAGCAAAACAAAGTGGGACTGCAGACCTGAGAGGTAGGTGACAGACAGGAATCACCAACTGAGTTAGGAAGACGTATTTAAGACAAGTAATAGAAAACTACCAAGAAAAAGTAAGTGCTATCCTTAGAATCCTAAAGAGAGAGAGAGAGAGAGAGAAGGAGTTTGAGCTTTCCATTTTTGCATGACATGAAGCCTGAGTTATTTCATTTGGACATAAAAGAAAAGGAAGGCCCCAGGATACTGGAAGACTTGGGGATTATTAAACTGCATAAGCTACTAGTCCATTTATGAATAATTAAAGAGAATAGATTTCAACAGATCAGAAGTGCTTGAGGATGAGCAGACTGTGTTTTATCCTTTATTTCCTATTATCAAATTACATAGAAAAGAAACAGGCAATAATTAATATTCAAGTAATATTTATCTTATTAACAATTTAGGCATAAAAAGTGCCCCAAATATCAGAAAATATTTTAAATTTGTCCCATATAGTATCCAGGAGTAACATTAGAGATCTTGTCTCTTATAGATATTACCTTAAAAATAAAAAACAAAAGCCCTAATTGCCTTAGAAACAGCTTAAATGGGGAATTGTGGATCTTTTAAGATTTCAGATCTTCAAGAACTGAAAAATGTATTTTTGTATAGGGAACAAGGGGAAGAAAGAAGGGCATTTTTAGCCTTCATTAAAAATCTAGGAAATATAGCCAGAGGGATGTGCTATAAGAATAATGACACATTGTGTTGTGACCCTAGATCTTTAGATAATACAGTATAAAAGTCACAACTCATTCAACCCAAAGTGAAAAAGAATAATTCTTCACCTCAGTTTTGAATTTAAAAAATGTCTCGCTTGCTCTTTCCTGAACCAAGGGTAATTTCTTGGAAGCAGATAAAGCAGTTGGGTGATAGCCAGTTTTTCTCTGGCTTCCACTCATTGATATTAAAATTATATTTGGGTTTTGAGTGCACTTTGGGGTTCAAGAAATACTGGTTAGAAATAAAAGGACAAGAAGCCAGAGTGTTCTCAAAATGGATAATAGGTGTTCAAGGTAGAAAGGATCTTTCAGGAGAGATCTTTGTCCCATTTATAGTCTGACTTCAATTCATCTTTGTAATTTTTAATAGCTCAATTCCAAATAAGTTTCTTAATGTCATTCCTTTTTTGCAGAGGAAATGAAACTTTCTCAGTTAAAAAACAAAGAAAAGGAAAATGCCCTGTTCAGTCTTCATCTAAGAGTTCCCACACACTGATTTCTCATTTTAGACATCCTCATTGTCTTCTACTTATAGCTGTGTTATTATTGCCCCTTAAAGTCATGAAGCTCTATTTTATCTTTCTTCTTTGCCAGTGTCCAATATGCAGTAAGAACTCAAACAACTTCTGTTGCTCAAGATAATGGACTTTGTTCTATTGTATCATGACTTTCTGTCTTTTCTTACTCTCATCCTTCTGCCTATTAAAATGTCAAAATTTTCTAAGTCCAACATCTTGATCTTCTTTATTTCTCTTAATATATCTTAGTACCTCTGTACTAAAGAAGATGCGTTTCTATTTTAGGACCATAGTTTTATTAAAATATGCTAAAGAGAAGTATAGGAAACAGTTTTTTCATCGTTGACCTCACTGTTTTGAGCAATTATGAGAGAAGGCAAAAAAAAAAAAAAAAACAGGTTATCAAAAAAGAAGCCAGACACTCAGATTTCAGGAGGAAAAATACTGAATGTCATCATTTTTTTCAAATATTATTTTATTTAGCTGTCTATTGTACACCTATCTCAGCCAACTTGACAGTTTGTAATACCAACTACTTCAGGGCAAATATCAGTGGCTTCTGGTGATTAGAAGAAAGAGGAATCTATGCATCTCCTTTCTCAGTAATCTCTTTGGCATATTATACTGAAAGCAAGTGTTAGAGCAAAGTCTGATGCACTTACAGACATTTATTAGCAAACAGACATAAAACAACTATGTAACCTGTTCTTTTCTCCTCAGGCACTAAAAAATCTCTATCCATATGCATTCCAACAAGCCCACTGCATGAGACCCTCATTCTAAAGCTTATAACAAGACATTTATGCAGCCAAAAAACACATGAAAAAATGCTCATCATCACTGGCCATCAGAGAAATGCAAATCAAAACCACAATGAGATACCATCTCACACCAGTTAGAATGGCCATCATTAAAAAGTCAGGAAACAACAGGTGCTGGAGAGGATGTGGAGAAATAGGAACACTTTTACACTGTTGGTGGGACTGTAAACTAGTTCAACCATTGTGGAAGTCAGTGTGGCGATTCCTCAGGGATCTACAACTAGAAATACCATTTGACCCAGCCATCCCATTACTGGGTATATACCCAAAGGACTATAAATCATGCTGCTATAAAGACACATGCACATGTATGTTTGTTGTGGCACTATTCACAATAGCAAAGACTTGGAACCAACCCAAAGGTCCAACAACGATAGACTGGATTAAGAAAATGTGGCACATATACACCATGGAATTCTATGCAGCCATAAAAAATGATGAGTTCATGTCCTTTGTAGGGACATGGATGAAACTAGAAACCATCATTCTCAGTAAACTATCGCAAGGACAAAAAACCAAACATCGCATGTTCTCACTCATAGGTGGGAATTGAACAATGAGAACACATGGACACAGGAAGGGGAACATGACACTCCGGGGACTGTTGTGGGGTGGGGGGAGGGGGGAGGGACAGCATTAGGAGATATACCTAATGCTAAATGACGAGTTAATGGGTGCAGCAAACCAACATGGCACATGGATACATATGTAACAAACCTGCACATTGTGCACATGTACCCTAAAACCTAAAGTACAATAATAAAAAAATAAAAATAAAAAAAAGCTTATACAATAATAACCTAATAGGCCATCCAACTTCTTTTGTGTCAGGCAACAGGCAAAGTGCAGGGTACACAATATCAAATTAATCTCTAGATCTGTAACACTACACCATAGGTGCTATGCACCTAGGTTTAATGAACACTTATACCTACACCACAGAAGATGATGGTGCCTATATAATTGTTTTAGCCAATCGTGTATCCTGGACTTCACTCATTTAGCCAATGGAAAATTATTTCTAGCATTCCTATGCTAACCAGTGACTCCTGTAGAGAAGATTACTATAATTTAAAGAATATATGAAATCATAACTGGAAAAGAATTACTGATTAAAGTCTTTCAAATCCTACTAGTATACTATAGTATATGCTATAATATATGTGATGTTATATATTAAAGTTAATATACTAAACAATTTATATTACACAATTTAAATGAGGTATTATGAAGTAAATTACCACATAAGCAATATAATAGTCTTGAATCTTAATCTGCCTTTGATCACCTTGAGACAGTAGCTATATTTTTTATTTGTTTCGTATTCTGTCTGTGGAAGCACTGTTATTCATATATGGATTACAAACTATTTCTGTCTCAAAACACTTTTTTGGTAGTGGACATACAACAAAGTAACAAGACATGATAAATAAGGATGTAACAATTGGGCTGAGAAGGAACCAGAGCCTCTCAAGGGCCTACAACAAGGGTTCTTATAACAGCAATTTTGGTTCAATTAACAAGCTTTTCTTGGCAGTGAATATGGTCAACCTTCTCTTGACCCTGTTATATTACTTTATTTTTATGTTTCCATATTGCTTTATTATATCTGATTTTTTTGCATTTACCGTTTTAAGTAACTTTTGGAAAAGGGGAATTAATTATTTTAAAAATTGATTTTCTGTGAAGTGTCCTATAGGCAGAAACTGTGTATCTGGTTTCCCTGATGAAAACTTTGAGCTATTTCACCTGTTGTTATTAATACTTAGAATGTCCTTCTCTATGCTGACAAACTGTGTACTTGTCTTCTTTCGGTATACATCCTCTGTGATCTTTTTTCAAATTAATACTTCTCAAATGTTTTCTTTTCCTACTCTTGAATCCCAAAGCCAAACTTCTATCTCCTATATTCATTTAGCTGTCTCCCTCAATAAATAATAAATGCCTCAAGGAAGGTGCATATTTATTATTTTTTGTTTTAATTTTACTATAGCAACAATACATACAAAAATGATATTGAAAGACATTATCTAAAAGTAATTCGTATTATTTTCTGGCTTTTTAAACAAAGGGTCTGAAATTCATCTTCATATTTATGAATGGTTCACACTATGCATACTTATTGAGCGATATAATAATAACTCATATTATTTTATATTTTATCTTAAAAAAAGGCAATTAGTTTGGCATTATTACGTTTGGAGAAGATAAAGCTTAAAAAGGATAAATAGTTTTCACCATGTCACAAAGACAATAAATGATGGGTCCTTCATTCTAACTCAAGGCTATTTTACTCCAAGGCTCATACGCTTATACTGGACACTACATAGAAACAGAGTTTAATACTTGGACAAGTATAATTTGTTTCTTACATGACAGAAATTCAAAAGCACCAAATATAGTTCAAAGAAAACTTACAAAGAACAAAATTAAATATACTGGAGACAAAGAGTTAAGACATGATCAAGAATAACAAAAATGGAGGTAAAAAGCCCATGACCCTGCTATCTAAACAGTTATGTAACCATCGGTAAGATACTTAATCTTTGTGTTTCAATAATTTCACCTGTTCAATAAGGTAGCTGAACTAGATGAACTCTAAAACTCAAAACTTTTTATAACTCTGAAAGTCCACAGGATTTTTAAGAACCCAGCTCAAGTATAGAAAAAGAAAATGTTTCCTCAATGATTATTGTCAGTAACCATATAGATTTAACAAAATTATAATCAAGCTATCTTGGGATTTTTGTGTATATTTGTGTAATGGCAAACCTTGATGTTATTATCCAACCTATATTTATGATTTTTATGGTTTAGTTCATTACTCTACACTCCTGCTGCAGGACAAACAAAATAAAGCTGAAGTTAAAAACACATAAATATTTGTCTTTGGTAACATTGATTTTCAAAAATAAGATAATATTCCTTAGAATTGCTGTGACTTGATAAGTTATCAAAAATATCCTCTTACAATGCTTTATCACGCTCACTTAGGCTTTGAAATCTTAAAATAAATTTACACATACATAAACATTATATCAGAAAAGATTAAAAACTATTTTTCTTTCTGTGGAGTGATTCATATTCTGAAAAAAGACATTTTATTCAGATCTAAAGAAAAAATACATGTTACTTTAAAGTTTAAAACCACTACAACAACTAAAATAATATCCTATGCTATAAATAATTATAGCTACAATCACAATAAATTGGTTTTATAAAAAGTAAACCCAAGTTTTAGTCAATAAGATCTCCAAAAATAATGTGTCTATCTTTTAGTGGATTATTATTTTAAGTCTTTAACTCTACCTGATATTCCTGGTTAAATAATTATTTCCCAATGAACAAAGATGTGTCAATAATATTTTTAAAATAATACCTACTTTCTTCTTGAATTTAAGAAAATTTATGTAGAGTTTTTAGTTTATTTCAAAAAACATATATTTAATGACCTGAGATGTATATTGTCAAAATGATAACACCATTTAAAGTGGAACTGAATAATACCTGAATTCAACATACAGGTGACATTTTATGCCTCATTAATATCATTGAGGGCTGGTTTTTAACAAAGACCTAGATGATGGCATTCTGAGTATGCTCATTACATTTTAACAACCATAACAAACTAGAAATAGAGTAAGAGAAGGCAAGCAGTACATTTTGAAGATATGACCAAGAAGTAAAAATGATATTCTTCAATTAAAGAAACACACAGATAAGTCTTGTTTTAAGGAGCTAAAGGTAATAGCAAGAACTGGGTATGTTAGCAAAGTGTCTTTAAGATTATTGAAACTTTTTATAGAGACATATATTGCCACTTATTCTTTCCCTTTCTCCTTCCTCCCTCTGATAAAAAAAAAATCAGTCTCAACTAAAACATTAAAAGTTAAAGAAAAATATCAAGATTGGAAAACTGATATCATCAAAATAAGTGCTCAAATCCCATTTTTGATGGGTGGTAAAAGTAGTATGAATGTTGAAGAGCACTTTGACCAATGTTATCAATTAGAATTTGGGTTTTTTTTTTTAATGAAGCTAGTTTAATGCATACCATAAAACACCATCTCTGGCGAATGTTTTCAATCGAGTTTTCTTTTGTTAAGCCACTCAAACCAAGTGACCTATTACGAACATATTTTTTTAAGCCATTTCTGTTTCAAGTTTGAAACTTTCAGAAGTTCTTTTATTTAATTTATGCTTGGTGTAAATTCTACAATAGATATCTGGAGTCTGATTCACAGATGACTGCTGAAGAGAGTGGAGGAACTCTGGAAGAGAAAGGGGTAGAAAAGGTATCCCCAAATTTTATCCACCCACATCTCTGACTGACCCCCTGAACCACATACATGCAGGGTAAAGTCAATTCAATTTCACTAAAGGAAATGTTTTAAAAACAATATTGTAGTTGCTTGTCAAAAAAAAATTCAGTTCAATCAAGATAATTACTTAAAGAATCTATATTCATCAGAGAAAAATAACAGAAATCAGGAATTCTACAATTTAGCATTCATAATATTTAGAACACAGTCTAAAGTGGGGATGGTTAATGGGTACAAAAAGAATAGAAAGAATGAATAAGACCTAGTGTTTGACAGCACAACAGAGTGACTATAGTCAACAATAATTTAATTGTACATTTTACAATAATTAAAAGAATACAGTTGGATTGTTTGTAACACAAAAGATAAATACTTGAGGGGATGGATGGCCCATTTACCATGATGTGATTATTAAACATTGCATGCCAATATCAAAGTATCTCATGTGCCACATAAAAATATACACCTACTATATACCTACAAAAATTAAAAATTAAAAAAGATTATATTTAAATAAAGATATAAAAGGCCTGTACAATAAGAACTACAAAATATTGCAAAGGGTAATTAAGACTTAAATAAATGGAGAGATACACCATGTTCATTGACTAAAGACTCACTACTAAGATGGCTTTTCTCTCCCATAATTTTTTCATAGATACAATGCAATCATAATCCTAGCAGGATTCTTTTATTTTTATTTTTTAAAATTTTAATTTTTTAATGTTTAAATGAATTGATAAAATATTGCTAAAATGTTTATGAAAAAGCAAGGGTGTGGAGCTAAGATGGCCGAATAGGAACAGCTCTGGTCTACAGCTCCCAGTGTGACTGACACAGAAGATGGGTGATTTCTCCATTTCCGTTTGAGGTACCGGGTTCATCTCACTAGGGAGTGCCAAACAGTGGGTGCAGGACAGTCGGTGCAGTGCATTGTGCATGAGCTGAAGCAGGGCTAGGCATCACCTCACTCAGGAAGCACAAGTGGTCAGGGAGTTCCCTTTCCTAGTCAAAAAAAGGGGTAACAGATGGCACCTGGAAAATCGGAGTCAGTCCCACCCTAATACTACGCTTTTCCAACGGGCTTGGAAAATGGCACACCAGGAGATTGTGTCCCGCACCTGGCTCGGAGGGTCCTATGCCCACGGAGTCTCGCTGATTGCTAGCACAGCAGCCTGAGATCAAACTGCAAGGTGGCAGCGAGGCTGGGGGGAGGGGTGCCCACCATTGCCCAGGCTTGCTTAGGTAAACAAAGCAGCCAGGAAGCTCGAACTGGGTGGAGCCCACCACAGCTTAAGGATGCCTGCCTGCCTCTGTAGACTCCACCTCTGGGGGCAGGGCACAGACAAACAAAAATTCAGCAGGAACCTCTGCAGACTTAAATGTCCCTGTCTGACAGCTTTGAAGAGAGCAGTGGTTATCCCAGCACACAGCTGGAGATCTGAGAACAGACAGACTGCCTCCTAAAGTGGGTCCCTCACCCCCGAGCAGCCTAACTGGGAGGCACCCTGCAGTAGGGACAGACTGACACCTCACTCAGCCGGGTACTCCTCTGAGACAAAACTTCCAGAGGAACGATCAGACAGCTGAATTTGTGGTCTCACGAAAATCCGCTGTTCTGCAGCCACCGCTGCTGAAACCCAGCCAAACAGGGTATGGAGTGGACCTCTAGCAAACTCCAACAGACCTGCAGCTGAGGGTCCTGTCTGGTAGAAGGAAAACTAACAAACAGAAAGGACATCCACACCAAAAACCCATCTGTACATCACCATCATCAATGACCAAAAGTAGATAAAACCACAAAGATGGGGAAAAAACAGAGCAGAAAAACTGGAAACTCTAAAAAGCAGAGCACCTCTCCTCCTCCAAAGGAAGGCAGTTCCTCACCAGCAACAGAACAAAGTTGGACAGAGAATGACTTTGACGAGATGAGAAGAAGGCTTCAGATGATCAAACTACTCCGAGCTATGGGAGGAAATTCAAAACAATAGGAAAGAAGTTAAAAACTTTGAAAAAAAATTAGACAAATGGATAACTAGAATAACCAATGAAGAGAAGGGCTTAAAGGAGCTCATGGAGCTGAAAGCCAAGGCTCGAGAACTACCTAAAGATTGCAGAAGCCTCGGTAGCCGACGCAATCAACTGGAAGAAAGGGTGTCAGTGATGGAAGATGAAATGAATGAAATGAGGCGAGAAGGGAAGTTTACAGAAAAAAGAATAAAAAGGAACAAACAAAGCCTCCAAAAAATTTGGGACTATGTGAAAAGACCAAACCTACGTCTGATTGGTGTACCTGAAAATGACGGGGAGAATGGAACCAAGTTGGAAAACACTCTGCAAGATATTATCCAGGAGAACTTCCCCAATCTAGCAAGGCAGGCCAACATTCAGATTCAGGAAATACAGAGAACGCCACAAAGATACTCCTCGAGAAGAGCAACTCCAAGACACATAATTGTCAGATTCACCAAAGTAGAAACGAAGGAAAAAATGTTAATGGTGGCCAGAGAGAAAGGTCGGGTTACCCACAAAGGGAAAACCATCAGACTAACAGCTGATCTCTCAGCAGAAACTCTACAAGCCAGAAGAGAGAGGGGGCCAATATTCAACATTCTTAAAGAAAAGAATTTTCAACCCAGAATTTCATATCCAGCCAAACTAAGCTTCATAAGTGAAGGAGAAATAAAATACTTTACAGACAAGCAAATGCTGAGTGATTTTGTCACCACCAGGCCTGACCTAAAAGAGCTCCTGAAGGAAGCACTAAACATGGAAAGGAACAACTGGTACCAGCCACTGCAAAAACATGCCAAATTGTAAAGACCATCAACGCTAGGAAGAAACTGCATCAACTAACCAGCAAAATAACCAACTAACATCATAATGACAGGATCAAATTCACACATAACAATATTAACTTTAAATGTAAATGGGCTAAATGCTCCAATTAAAAGACACAGACTGGCAAACTGGATAAGGAGTCAAGACTCATCAGTGTGCTGTATTCAGGAAACCCAACTCACGTGCAGAGACACACATAGACTCAAAATAAAAGGATGGAGGAAGATCTATCAAGCAAATGGAAAACAAAAAAAGGCAGGGGTTGCAATCCTAGTCTCTGATAAAATAGACTTTAAACCAACAAAGATCAAAAGAGACAAAGAAGGCCATTATATAATGGTAAAGGGATCAATTCAACAAGAAGAGCTAACTATCCTAAATATATATGCACCCAACACAGGAGCACCCAGATTCATAAAGCAAGTCCTGAGTGACCTACAAAGGGACGTAGACTCCCACACAATAATAATGGGAGATTTTAACACCCCACTGTCAACATTAGACAGATCAATGAGACAGAAAGTTAACAAGGATATCCAGGAATTGAACTCAGCTCTGCACCAAGCAGACCTAATAGACATCTACAGAACTCTCCACCCCAAATCAACAGAATATACATTTTTTTCAGCACCACAACACACCTAATCCAAAATTGACCACATAGTTGGAAGTAAAGCTCTCCTCAGCAAATGTAAAAGAACAGAAATTATAACAAACTGTCTCTCAGACCACAGTGCAATCAAACTAGAACTCAGGATTAAGAAACTCACTCAAAACCGCTCAACTACATGGAAACTGAACAACCTGCTCCTGAATGACTACTGGGTACATAATGAAACAAAGGCAGAAATAAAGATGTTCTTTGAAACCAACGAGAACAAAGACACAACATACCAGAATCTCTGGGACACATTCAAAGCAGTGTGTAGAGGGAAATTTATAGCACTAAATACCCACAAGAGAAAGCGGGAAAGATCCAAAATTGACACCCTAACATCACAATTAAAAGAACTAGAAAAGCAAGAGAAAACACATTTGAAAGCCAGCAGAAGGCTAGAAATAACTAAAATCAGAGCAGAACTGAAGGAAACAGAGACACAAAAAACCCTTCAAAAAATTAATGAATCCAGGAGCTGGTTTTTTGAAAAGATCAACAAAACTGATAGACCCCTAGCAAGACTAATAAAGAACAAAAGAGAGAAGAATCAAATAGATGCAATAAAAAATGAAAAAGGGGATATCACCACCGATCCCACAGAAATACAATCTACCATCAGAGCATACTAAAAACACCCCTACGAAAATAAACTAGAAAATCTAGAAGAAATGGATAAATTCCTCGACACATACACCCTCCCAAGACTAAACCAGGAAGAAGTTGAACCTCTGAATAGACCAATAACAGGCTCTGAAATTGTGGCAATAATCAATAGCTTACCAACCAAAAAGAGTCCAGGACCTGAGAATTCACAGCCAAATTCTACCAGAGGTACAAGGAGGAACTGATACCATTCCTTCTGAAACTATTCCAATCGATAGAAAAAGAGGGAATCCTCTCTAACACATTCTATGAGGCCAGCATCGTCCTGATACCAAAGGCTGGCAGAGACACAACCAAAAAAGAGAATTTCAGACCAATATCCTTGATGAACATTGATGAAAAAATCCTCAATAAAATCCTTGCAAACCGAATCCAGCAGCACATCAAACAGCTTATCCACCATAATCAAGTGGGCTTCATCCCTGGGATGCAAGGCTGGTTCAACATACGCAAATCAATAAATGTAATCCAGCATATAAACAGAACCAAAGACAAAAACCACATGATTATCTCAATAGATGCAGAAAAGGCCTTGACAAAATTCAACCACCCTTCATGCTAAAAACTCTCAATAAATTAGGTACTGACGGGATGTATCTCAAAATAATAAGAGCTATCTATGACAAACCCACAGCCAGTATCATGCTGAATGGGCAAAAACTGGAAGCATTCCCTTTGAAAACTGGCACAAGACAGAGATGCCCTCTCTCACCACTCCTATTCAACATAGTGTTGGAAGTTCTGGCCAGGGCAATCAGGCAGGAGAAGGAAATAAAGGGTATTCAATTAGGAAAAGAGGAAGTCAAATTGTCCCTGTTTGCAGATGACATGATTGTATATCTAGAAAACCCCATTGTCTCAGCCCAAAATCTCCTTAAGCTGATTAGCAACTTCAGCAAAGTCTCAGGATACAAAATCAATGTGCAAAAATCACAAGCATTCTTGTACACCAATCACAGACAAACAGAGAGCCAAATCATGAGTGAACTCCCATTCACAATTGCTTCAAAGAGAATAAAATACCTAGGAATCCAACTTACAAGGGATGTGAAGGACCTCTTCAAGGAGAACCACAAACCACTGCTCAATGAAATAAAAGAAGACACAAACAAATGGAAGAACATTCCATGCTCATGGGTCGGAAGAATCAACATCGTGAAAATGGCCATACTGCCCAAGGTAATTTAGAGATTCAATGCCATCCCCATCAAGCTACCAATGACTTTCTTCACAGAATTGGAAAAAACTACTTTAAAGTTCATATGGAACCAAAAAAGAACCTGCATCACCAAGTCAATCCTAAGCCAAAAGAACAAAGCTGGAGGCATCACACTACCTGACTTCAAACTATACTACAAGGCTACAGTAACCAAAACAGCATGGTACTGGTACCACAACAGCGACAGAGGTCAATGGAACAGAACAGAGCCCTCAGAAATAATGCTGGATATCTACAACTATCTGATCTTTGACAAACCTGACACAACAAGCAATGGGGAAAGGATTCCCTATTTAATAAATGGTGCTGGAAAAACTGGCTAGCCATATGTAGAAGGCTGAAACTGGATCCCTTCCTTACACCTTATACAAAAATTAATTCAAGATGGATTAAAGACTTACATGTTAGACCTAAAACCATAAAAACCCTAGAAGAAAACCTAGGCAATACCATTCAGGACATAGGCGTGGGCAAGGACTTCATGTCTAAAACACCAAAAGCAATGGTAACAAAAGCCAAAATTGACAAATGGGATCTAATTAAACTAAAGAGCTTCTGCACAGCAAAAGAAACTACCATCAGGGTGAACAGGCAACCTACAGAATGGGAGAAAATTTTTGCAACCTACTCATCTGACAAAGGGCTAATATCCAGAATCTACAATGAACTCAAACAAATTTACAAGAAAAAAAACAAACAACCCCATCAAAAAGTGGGCAAAGGACATGAACAGACACTTCTCAAAAGAAGACATTTATGCAGCTAGAAAACACATGAAAAAATGCTCATCATCACTGGCCGTCAGAGAAATACAAATCAAAACCACAGTGAGATACCATCTCACACCAGTTAGAATGGCCATCATTAAAAAGTCAGGAAACAACAGGTGCTGGAGAGGATGTGGAGAAATAGGAACACTTTTACACTGTTGGTGGGACTGTAAACTAGTTCAACCATTGTGGAAGTCAGTGTGGCGATTCCTCAGGGATCTAGAACTAGAAATACCATTTGACCCAGCCATCCCATTACTGGGTATATACCCAAAGGACTATAAATCATGCTGCTATAAAGACACATGCACACGTATGTTTATTGCGGCACTATTCACAATAGCAAAGAGTTGGAACCAACCCAAATGTCCAACAATGATAGACTGGATTAAGAAAATGTGGCACATATACACCATGGAATACTATGCAGCCATAAAAAATGATGAGTTCGTGTCCTTTGTAGGGACATGGATGAAACTGGAAAACATCATTCTCGGTAAACTATCGCAAGGACAAAAATCCAAACACCGCATGTTCTCACTCATGGATGGGAATTGAACAGTGAGAACTCATGGACACAGGAAGGGGAACATCACACTCCAGGGACTGTTATGGGGTGGGGGCAGGGGGGAGGGACAGCATTAGGAGATATACCTAATGCTAAATGACGAGTTAATGGGTGCAGCAAACCAACATGGCACATGGATACATATGTAACAAACCTGCACATTGTGCACATGTACCCTAAAACCTAAAGTATAATAATAAAATAAAATAAATTAAAAAAATTAAAAAATGAAAAAAAGAAAAATCAAAAATGCTAGAGTAGCCAAAACAATTTTGAAAAAAAAAAAAAAAGAATGAGTTTCAAGGACTTACTCTGCCTCATGTCAAGGCTTATCTTATCTTCAAAGATCTAGAGGTAGAAATATCATTTGACCCAGCAATCCCATTACTGGGTATATACCCAAAGGAATATAAATCAGTCTGTTATAAAGATGCATGCACATATATGTTCATTGCAGCACTATTCACAATAGCAAAGACATGGAATCAACCCAAATGCCCATCAATGATAGACTGGATATAGAAAATTTGGTACCTATACACCATGGAATACTATGCAGCCATAAAAAGAAATGAGATCATGTCCTTTGCAGGAATATGGATCAAGCTGGAAGCTATAATCCTCAGCAAACAAAGGCAGGAACAGAAAAACAAAACCCACGTGTTCTCACTTCTATGTGGGAGCTGCATGATGAGAACACATGGATACATGGCAGTGAAAAACACATGCTGGGGCCTGTAAGGAGGGTCGGGGGAGGGAGAGTATCAGAAAGACTAGCTAACAGATGCTGGGCTTAATACCTAGATGATGGGTTGATCTGCACAGCAAACCACCATGGCACACGTTTACCTATGTAACAAATCTGCACATCCTGCACATGTGTCCCAGAACTTAAAATAAAAGTTGATGAAAAAAAGAATCATGATATATCCTTACTGTGGAATGTCTAACCACAAGACAAATAAATAAAATATTAAGGTAAGCAACACTATGAATGAACCTCAAATAAAAGCTAAGTCAAAAAAACATAAAATACTACATAATGCATGAATCTAAATTTATATGAAATTATAGCAGACACAAACAGTAGGTGACAGAAAGCAGATCAACAGTTGCCCAAGGCCCAGTGCTGGTGGACAGGATCAACTACAAAGGAGCAGAAAGACGGTTTCTCAAGAGACAGAAATGTTCTGCATATTGTATATAATGCTAAAGAATAGACAAATAATTTCAGAAGAGAAATAAAACTATTAAAAAAGCAAATGAAAATGCTAGAAATGAAAAGTACAATTTTCAAATTGAAAAGTGAACTCATCTGAAGGCATATCAAAAGACTAAATACGGAAGAAAAAAAGTGAAATTAAAGAGGGGTCAACAGAAATTACACACAAAATTCCTTTTAAATAAATGAAAAAAATGAAAGTGTCAGGATTAGGAGGACAGTATCAAATGGTGTAATAGATGAACAATTGGAGGCACAGAAGGAGAAGAGACAAAGAATGGGAAAAAATTAATATTTTTAAACACAATAGCCAAGAATTTGCCAAGATACAAAAGACAACAACCAACAGACTAGAAGACAGGCAAAACCAAAGCAGAATATATATATATATATATATAATTTTAATACATATTCAATATATATTTGGACTAAACATACATATATATTTAAAAGGCTATTATCTAATTTAAAATAAATGTAATAACACTATATTGTGGGGTTTATTACATGTAAGTAAATTATTTATTACATTTTATTAAATGTAAGTAAATATATGACAAGAACACAAAGAGCAGGAAGGGAGGAAATGAAATCATAAAGGTGTAAAGTTCTGACATTGTGAAGCACCTTAAATATTAGTGGAAAATACATGATAAGTTAAAGAAGTACATTTTATTGTCATAACCACAAAAATAATTCAAGGTTTAGGATCCATCTTTCATAATGTATACGTTGGAAATGTGACAAATCCCAGGCAAAACAAACCCAAATCCAAATATCAATTAACATTCTAAATCAGCCTTGGTTCACTGAATTTTATTAAAGCATATGAAAAAATCTGATTACTTTTTAAAAATTGACCATCTGCCAGGTACTAACTGAATGTCTAAATGTATTCTCTCATTTAATTTCCATGATTTCATAATAGAAAAAAAAAACTGAAGTACTGAAGTCACATAGCTAATTACTTGGGGATCCAGAATTCAGACCTAGGTAGTTTAATTTCAGCCCATGTGCTTTTAGTCACTGGTATGCAGCTTCCTAAGTCTATGTAACATTTTATTCCAAGAGAGAAAACTGGGTTAGCACAAGCATATTGCCTGGGCAAAACCATATTATATTGGATAACTTTCATTATTTGTCTAATCAGGCACTAACCAAAGTTTGTTTACCATTTTAAAACTTGTATTTGAGTATATAACCCATATATCAATAAGCCCCTTCAGCCTGGGGGAAAGTGTAATCATATTAGCCATAATAAACAGTATTTCTGCTTTTTGTTCCTGCTCATTATTTCAAGCCCTCTAGCTCTTTCTAAGGCATGTTTTGGTATCTCCAGGGCATTTTTCACATGTGTTCACAGATGTGACATTTGTCCCTTTATCCCTCCCCTAATGGGGATCCCCTTGACTATGTATGCAGCAGAGGATCCTGCTGTCTAGGGTGCTGTGTGAGCCATCTCACTGCAGCCACTGCTCCTGGCACTTGCTGATGGCTATAGCCCAGATGGCCATATCAATGGCATAGTCCTTTAACATTCCTAAAGCCATGTGGGGGCCTGCTGTTCCTGGAACCGCCTATCTCTGCTGTATACTGGAAAGCTGGATGCCTGTTTCCCCCAAGGTCTAGAGGGTTCCTCTATTTAAGCTCAACTGACCACTGGAGTCAGGCCCTGTTATCCCAGCTCATAGCGCACTTTGCCTACAGTCTAACAGTAGTGATTCTACATATTATGGTATTAGTATATCACAAGCACAATAGACCTAGTTCCCACAGGCCCCTTGGTAGTGCTGAGGTATATTATTGCCAGGACACATGCACACATTCACACATTCACACACACACACACACACAAACACACACACCAAGTTATAGAACCTTGATGTGGGCCGACCTCCTGGGCCCAGGAGCTGTTTGTAGGTAAAATAAATGCAAATGCAATCAATGCAAACAAAAAAAAAAAAAAAGAAGGAATGGAGTCTTTGGGGAAAAGCAGTTGTTTCACGAAAATGCATTTCCTCACCGAAGAATCAAAAAGCATTTGACATGTTTGATCTGTAGATAAGAATATTGGCTAGCTCTTTAAATGCCTTGTTTGTCTACCTCTGCTGGAATCAAGTTTTATAAAATTCATTTTAGCTTTAATATAATTAGAATGATGTCTTTCTAATGCTCTTGTTTTAACAACAACATTAATTCAGTGACAATTAGTGAAAAAAATAGCTTGGACTATGTTCTCCACTCCATTTCAGCTACTGAAATATTGAACTGAGGAGAGCAATCTCTTGTATCAGAATTCCCATCAATTGTCTTTCCTGCTGCCAGTGGGTATCATTAACTAAAATGCTTATATAGGATATAAGTAAAAAAAATTCATTTAAGTTCAGCTGAACACTTCCATTTTCATTTATTTCTACAATATAGGCCCTCTGTTCAATATTGGGTAGTCTTTAGTAAAAATTGAACAATAAGGAAAGTGACTTGCTTTTTCATGACAGCATCACATAAGTGAAGTCAGAATTCTAGGTTGGAGAGAAAAGAAGCCTAAGTAAACTGTGTCTTTCATTAGGGTAATCCTAAATTAGGGCTTGCATTAGACCACATATCAAAGAAAACACACTTAGAACCCTGTAAAGGGAAAAAGAAGCCCAGGTGCTATAATAGTCATCAGACAATTAATAAAGTCAGAAATTATTTTCTGTGCTATTAGCATTGCATGAAGGGTCACAGCAATGGAAGAACGCAATAAGAGTGCCTGATTTCTTTACTCCGTAAGAGGTGCCAATTAGAGATTTCCTTAAACCAAGTTCAGTTAGGCCAAGAGGGTTACAAAGTAATGCCAACTCAACATTTGATGCCTTGATAACTTGGAACATTAACTGTGCCAATGGAATCAAAGAATGTGCTGTGACTTCTGACACTTTGTGGTCTGTTTCATTAATCAGAGTTTAGTTCCAGAAAAAGTAGAAATCCTCTTTCTAGAATTGAAATGCTAACTGGCATTGAAGGAGAGAATGTCTTAAAACACCAGCAAGGCTGCTTGGAGATAAACTAGGCACTGTTAGTGGGACACGGTAGGAGCAAGACTAGCCTCACCAGCTGCATGGGAGCTGCATGAGGCCTACCGCTAGCAGGTTTCCCCCAGTTCCCTGGTGACAGAGGCAGCCATAATCCCCTCTGGAACATAACCCCATTGGCCCAAAAACCATCCAACTGCCCATCCTCCACAGTGGCTGCAGCAAGCCCTGCCCAAGGAGAGTCTGAGCTCAGACCTGCCTAACCTGCCCCTCCCTGATACCTGGTATTTCTCTACCTGCCCTGGTAGCCAATCACAAAAGACATAAACTGTTGGGAGCTTTATGGCACCACCTATCAGCTGAGAAACCTGAATACTTATCCTGGCCAACTTAGGGCAAGCTTATATCCCCTTCTACTGTTATACCTGGCACTCTCTTAAAAATGCCACCTCCTGGCTGGAGGCCAACAAACTCAGGACATTACAGCAACTCATAACACAATAATCCTGCTCCAAGGAAGGAGAAAACAACAGCTAATTCCACTGCCTTCAACATCCTGGCTAACCAGAGGTCCTGAATCTGTCTACATGACAACTTCACTGCTAGCATAACCAGCATTCTAGAAAGCCAGCACACTAAAAATATCTGCAACCAAGGACAGGACTCTCAGTCTACTTCACTCCCCTGCCACCTCCACCAGAGCAGGTGCTGATATCCATACCTGGGATACCTGAAGATGGATCACATCACAGGACTCTTTGCAGACATTCCCCAGCACCAGCCTAGAGCCTGGTACCTCTGCTGGGTGTCTAGACCCAGAATAGCAATAATAATCACTGCAGTCCAGCTCTCACAAAGCCCCCTCCCTAGGGGAAGGGGGAGCACATCACATCAAGGGATTACCCCCCGGGATAATAAAATCTAAACTGCAGATTTTCTACTGAAATGGTCTACCCAAATGAGAAGGAATCAGAAATGTAATTCTGGTAATATGACAAAACAAGTTTCTGTGACTCCCCTAAAAGATCACACTAGCTCCCCAGCAATGGATCCAAACAAAGAAGAATGGCTCTCAATGGATCCAAACCAAGAAGAAATCTCTGAATTGCCAGATAAAGAATTCAGAAGGTTGATTATTGAGCTGCTCAAGGAGAAATCACACAAAGGTGAAAAGGAGAAACCATAGTAAGGTGAAAACCAACTTTGAAAAAAAAATTTTAAATACAGGATATGAATGAAAAATGCTCCAGAGAAATAGATATTATACAGAAAAAATAACCATAACTTCTGGAAATAAAAGACACACTTAGAAAAATAAAAAATGCACTGCAAAATGTCAACAACAGACTAGAACAAGTAGAAGAAAGAACTTCAGAGCTTGAAGACAAGGCTTTTAAATTAACCCAATCAGACCAAGACAAAGAAAAAATCAGAAAAATGAACAAAGCGGGGCTGGGCGTGGTAGCTCATGCCTGTAATCCCAGCATTTTGGGAGCCCAAGGCAGGTGGATCACCTGAGGTCAGGAATTTGAGACCAGCCCGGTGAACATGGTGAAATCCCCCTCTCAACTAAAAATTCAAAGAAAACAGCTAGGGGTGGGGTGGTGCATGCCTGTAGTCTCTATTTGAGAGGCTGAGGCAGAAGAATCACTTGAACCTGGGAGACAGGTTGTAGTGAGCCGAGATCACACCACTGCACTCCAGCCTGGCCAACAGAGCAAGTCTCCATCTCAACAACAACAACAAAAAGAACAAAGCCTCCAAGAAAATTTGGGGTTAAGAGGCCAAACCTAAGAATAATTGCTATTCCTGAGGAAGAAGAGAAATCTAAAAGTTTAGAAAACTTATTTGAGGAAATACTCGAGGAAAGCTTCTTTGGCCTTGCTAGAGATCTAGACATCCAAATACAAAAAGCTCAAAGAACACCTGGGACATTTATCACAAAAAAAGATCATCACACAGGCACATAATCATCAGGTTATCTAAAGGTAAGATGAAGGAAAGAATCTTAAGAGCTGTGAGGCAAAAGCATCAGGTAACCTATAAAGGAAAACCTAGCAGATTAACAGCAGATTTCTCAGCAGAAATCCTACAAGCTAGAAGGGATTGGGGTCCTATCTTTAGCCTCCTCAAACAAAATAATTGCCAGTCAAGGATTTGTATCCAGCAAAACTAAACTTTAGAAATGAATGAAAAATACAGTCTTTTTCACACAAACATGCTGAGAGAATTTGCCACTACCAAACCAGCACTTTAAGAAGTGCTAAAAGGAGTTCTAAATCTTGAAACAAAACCTCAAAATACACCAAAATAGAACCTCCTTAAAGCATAAACCCCATAGGGCCTATAAAAAAAACAACACACTGGAAAAAAACCAAGGTATTCAGGCAGCAACTAGCACAATGAATAAAACAATACCTCACATCTCCATACTACCATTGAATGTAAATGGCCTAAATGCTCCACTTAAAAGATACAGAATGGCAGAATGGATAAAAATCCACCAAACAAGTATCTTATGTCTTAAAGAGACTCACTTTGCAGTGGGAAATTAAGAAAATAACAGAATAATAGCATAAGTAATAATAGTAAGAGAAATAACAATAGCTCATAGAATAAATTACTGTATTAACCAAGGCTGAAAAGAATTTAAGTAGCCCCCTCTAAGTTAAAGTTAGAAGAGAATATTAACTGCCTGTCCCAAGAAACATTAACCATACCTATCTTCCACATATTTTGTAGGCTCTGTAAACTCCTGTTTCTTTCTTCCCTGCATAGCTGCAAGGTCACAAGACAGATAAGCATAAGCTGCAAACCAAGTTCTCACAGAGATGTAAGACATGTTGCCAAAGTGTCACAGCAGCCTTTTGTTCTCGCTTCTGTAAGCCTGCTTCGTGTAGTTCCCACCTCAAAATGGTTAAAAGGGATTCATTTTCTTTGTTCTGGGCTCAGCCTTTAGGACACATGTCTGCTGGGCCAGTGTACACCTTAAAATAAACACCCTCCTGCACTATGTCTGGTCTCCCTGCCTCCTTATATCCCGCTTCAACCTAATGCATAAGGACTCACATAAACTTAAGGTAAAGTGGTAGAAAAAGATATTCCATGCAAATGGAAACCAAATGTGAGCAGGAATAGCTATTCTATCAGACAAAACAGATTTTAAAGCAACAACAGTACATTAATCCATTTTCACACTGCTAATAAAGACACACCCAAGCTGGGTAATCTACAAAGAAAAAGAGATTTAATGGACTCACAATTCCACATGGCTGGGGAGGCCTTGCAATCATGGCGGAAGGTGAAAGGCACTTCTTTCATGGCAATGGCAAGACAGAAGGAGAGCCAAGTGAAAGGGGAAACCTCTTATAAAAACATCAGATCTTGTGAGACTTATTCACTACCATGAGAACAGTATGGGGGAAACCGCCCCCACGATTCAATTATCTCCCACCAGGTCCCTCCCACAACACGTGGGAATTATGGGAGCTACAATTCAAGATGAGATTTGGGTGAGGACACAGAGCCAAACAATATCAAATGGTTAAAAAAGACAAAGAGGGACATTATATAATGATAAAAGGATCAGTCCAACAGGAAAATATCACAACCCTAAATATATATACACCTAATACTGGACCTCCCACATTTATAAAACAATTCTCATTAAACCTAAGAAATGAGATAGATGGCAACTCAATAATAGTGGGGGATTTCAATACTCTACTGACAGTACTAGACAGGTCATCAAGACAGAAAGTCCTGGCAGGGCATGGTAGCTCATGCCTGTAATCCCAGCACTTTGGGAGGCTGAGGCAGGCAGATCACAAGGTCAGGAGTTCGAGACTACCCTGGTCAACATAGTGAAACCCCGTCTCTACTAAAAACACAAAAATTAGCCGGACATGGTGGCATGTGCCTGTAGTCCCAGCTACTCGGGAAACTGAGGCTGGAGAGTCACTTGAACCCAGGTGGAAGAGGTTGCAGTTAGCTGAGATCATGCCACTGCACTCCAGCCTGGGCAACAGAGCAAGAATCCACCTCATAAAAAAAAAAAAAGACAAAAAGTCAACAAAGAAACAATGGACTTACACTACACCCTAGAACAAATGGACATAACAGATATTTACAGGACATTCTACCCAACAACTGTAGAATATACATTCTTTTTATCAGCACATGGAACACTCTCCAAGACAGATCATATGATAGGCCACAAAAAAAGTCTCAATAAATTTAAGAAAATCAAAATTATATCAAGTACCCTCTCAGAACACAGTGGAATAAAACTGGAAATTAACTCCAAAAGGAACCCTCAAAACTTTACAAATACATGGAAATTAAGTAATCTGATCCTGAGTGATCATTGGATCAACAATGAAATCAAGATGGAAATTTTAAAATTTCTTGAATTGAACAATAATAGTGACACAACTTATCAAAACCTCTGGGATACAACAAAAGCAGTGCTAAGAAAAAAGTTCATAGCATTAAATGCCTACATCAAAAGTCTGAAAGAGCACAAACAGACAATCTAAGGTCACAACTCAAGGAACTAGAGAAACGAGAACAAACAAAACCAAACCCAGCAGAAGAGAAATAACAAAGATCAGAGGAGAACTAAATGAAATTGAAACAAACCAAAAAAATATGAATGATAAATGAAACAAAAGCTAGTTATTTGAAAAGATAAAATTGATAGACAATTAGTGATATTAAACAAGAAAAGAAGAGAGAAGATCCAAATAAGCTCAATTAGAAATGAAACTGGAGATATTACCACAAATACCACTGAAATACAAAAGATCATTCAAGGCTACTATAAACACATTTCCACATACAAACTAAAAAATCTGGAGGAGATGGATGAATTCCTGGAAATATATAATCCTCCTAGATTAAATCAGAAAGAAAGAAAAACTCTAAACAGACCAATAACAATAGCAAGATTGAAACAGTAATTTTTTAAATGCCAACCAAAAAAGTCCAGGATCAGATGGATTCATAGCTGAATTCTGTCAAGCATTCAAAGAAGAATTAGTACAATGTTACTGAAACTATTCCAAAAGAGAGAGAAAAAGGGAGTCCTCCCTAAATCATTCTATGAAGTCAGTATCACCCTAATACCAAAAACAGGAAAGGACATTAAAGAAAAAAAAGAAAGAGAGAAAACTGGCTGGGTGCAGTGGCTCACGCCTGTAATCTCAGCACTTTGGGAGGCGGAGGCGGGCGGATCACGAGGTCAGGAGATCGAGACCATGCTGGCTAACACGGTGAAATCCCATCTCTACTAAAAATACAAAAAATTAGCCAGGCGTGGTGGTGGGCACCTGTAGTCCCAGCTACTCAGGAGGCTGAGGCAGGAGAATGGTGTGAACCCAGGAGGCGGAGCTTGCAATGAGCCGAGATTACGCCACTGTCCTCCAGCCTGGGTGACAGAGTGAGACTCTGTCTCAAAAAAAAAAAAAAAAGAAAGAAAGAAAACTACAGACCAATATCTCTGATAAACATAGATGCAAAATCTTCAACAAAATACTAGCTAACCGAATCTGACAATACATTAAAAAGATAATCCACCATGATCAAGTAGGTTTCATACCAGGGATTCAGGGATGGTTTAACATACACAAGTCAATGAATGAAATATATCACATAAACAGAATTAAAAACAAAAATTACACAATTATCTCGATAGATGCAAAAAAGCATTTGACAAAATCCAGCATCCCTTTATGATTAAAACCCTCAGCAAAACTGGCATAGAAGGGACATACCTCAAGGTACTAAAAGCCATCTATGACAAACCCACAACCAACATTATATTAAACGAAAAGTTGAAAGCATTCTCCCTGAGAACTGGAACAAGACAAATATGCCCATTTTCACCACTGCCATTCAACACTGTACTGGAAGTTCTAGACAAAGCAATCGACAAGAAAAAGAAATAAATGGTATCTAAATTGGTAAAGAAGAAGTCAAACTGTCACTGCTCACCAATGATATAATTGTATACCTAGAAAACCCTAAAGACTCAGCCGTAAAGCTCCTAGATATGACAAATGAATTCAGTAAAGTGTCAGGATACAAAATCAATGTACACAAATCAGTAGCACTGCCATACCAACAATGACCAATCTAAAATAAAATCAAGTACTCAACCTCTTTTACAACAGCTGAAAAAATAGTAAAAAAATACTTAGGAATATACCTAAACAAGGAGGTGAAATATCTCTACAAGGAAAACTACAAAACACTGCTGAAAGAAATTACAGATGACACAAACAAATGGAAACACATCCCATGCTCATTGATGGATAGAATCAATATTGTGAAAATGACCATATTGCCAAAAGCAATCTACAAATTCAATGCAATTCCCATCAAAATACCATCATCACTCTTAACAGAACTTCAATTCCAAAATTTATATGGAACCAAAAAAGACCTCACACAGCCAAAGCAAGACTAAGCAAAAAGAACAAATCTGGAGGCATCACATTACCCAACTTCAAACTATACTACAAGTCTACAGTAACCAAAACAGCATGGTACTAGTATAAAAGTAGGCATGTAGACCAAGGAACATAACAGATTACACAGAAATAAAGCCAAATACTTATAGCCAACTGATCTTTGACAAAGCAAACAAAAACATAAAGTGGGCAAAGGATACCCTATTAAACAAATGGTGCTAGGATAATTTGCAAGGCACATGTAGAAGAATGAAGCTGGATCCTCATATCTCACTTTATACAAGTCAACTCAAGATAGATCAAAGACTTAAATCTAAGACCTGAAACCATAAAAATTCTAGAAGATAACACTGGAAAAACTCTTCCAGATATTAGCTTAGACCAAGAGTTTATGACCAAAATCCCAAAAGCAAATGCAACAAAAACGAAGATAAATAGACGGGACCTAACTAAACTAAAATGCTTCCGCACAGCAAAAGAAATAATCAGCAGAGTAAACAGACATCCCACAGAGTGGGAGAAAATATTCACAAACTATGCATCCAACAAAGGACTAATATCCAGAATCCACAAGGAACTCAAACAAATCAGCAAGAAAAAAAAACAAATAATCCCATCAAAAAGTGGGCTAAGGACATGAATAGACAATCCTCAAAAGAAGATACACAAATGGCCCACAAACATATGAAAAAATGCTCAGCATCACTAAGGATCAGGGAAATGCAAATTAAAACCACAATGAGATACCACCCTACTCCTGAAAGAATAGCCATAATTTAAAAATTTAAAAAAAACCAGATGTTGGTGTGGATGTGATAAAAAGGGAACACTTTTACATTGTTGGTAAGAATGCAAACTAGTTCAACCTCTAGGGAAAACAGTGTGGAGATTCCTTAAAGAACTAAAAGTAGAACTACCATTTGATCCAGCAATGCCGCTACTGGGTATCTACCCTGAAGAAAAAAAGTCATTATATGAAAGAGACACCTACACATGCATGTTTATAGCAGCACAATTCACAATTGCAAAAATAGGGAACCAGCCTAAATGCCCATCAACCAACAATAAAGAAAATGTGGTGTATGTATGCCATGGAATACTACTCAGCCATAAAAACGAATGAAATAATGGCATTCACAGCAACCTGGATGAAGTTGGAGACCATTATTCTAAGTGAGGTATCTCAGGAATAGAAAAATCAAACATCTTATATTCTCACTTATAAGTGGGCACTAAGTTATGAGGACACAAAGGCATAAGAATGATATAATGGACTTTGGGGACTCGGGGGAAGGATGGGAAGGGGTAAGGAATAAAAGACTACACACTGGGTACAGTGTACACTGCTCAAGTGATGGGTGCACTGATATCTCAGAAATCACCACTAAAGAATTTTTCATGCAACCAAACACCACCTGTTCCCCCAAAAACTATTGAAAAATAAATACATAAATATTTTAAAAGAGTTTCCATTGAAAAATAAAATAAAATTTATCCAATTCAATGTTAGGACTGTCTTCATGAAATGGCAAAAAAAATCTATAATTAAGAATGACAGCTTGATAGATGAAATACTGCCCATGGTCAGGATCCATCACCCCATATTCTTTGCCTCCCTCTGCCTATGATCAAGTCCTTTAATTGCAGAGAATTTGAATAGGAAAAATTAAATGCATCTAGGATGAACCAAATTTAGCTATTTCAAATACCTTAAAAGGTGACTTTCAGACTTTATCTATCTGTAGTGAAATCTGAATACTTCAGATTTTTGGGAAAATTGTCTAAGATTGCACTTCTAATTAGTTGCTACATTATTTAATTTGGTGTTTTAGGGTTTTGCATTAAAAAAAGAAAGCAATGGCTTGCAGTTTTGCTTTCATGAGTAAGACAATTATATCATACCCCTCTCCTCTCCTATAATTCCCCTTCAAAGAAACCTAGGTCTTCTTTATTTTGTATTTCTGAAAGCCTCAAAAATAGACAAATAGTTTAACATTAACAGTAACATCACACGCTTTCTTTTTATTTCAATGTGGAATAGCATGTTGTCTTAATGGTTGGTAGAACTTCATACTTACAGAGTCTTAGACATAAGAAGAAAACTTTAAGTAACTAAATATTAAAGTATCTTGTTGGCAATTCCAATTTAAAAATGTTTTAATTTTTAATTATAATTTATGTCTGTATATACACGTGTGCACCACAGAAATTTTGGAAAATTTGTCATATGACAAAGAAACTAGCAATTGCTTTGCAATCTCACTATCCAGCTCACCATCCAGAAATAACCACTATTGACATTTTGGTACATATCCTACCCTATTTTCCTTCATTTTATTTATTTTCTCTGTATACAACAAGTTTCATCCTCTGCGCTGAGGTTAATATAGTAGCATTTAAAGTAATAAGAATAGCTGTATTATGTTGCAGAAACAAAACCCCCAAATCCTAGTGATTGAGGATATTGAATCTTTACTTCTCTAGCATGCTAGAGGAACCATAGAAAACAGCAAGGGGTTGCCTCCTCCGAAAGGCTCTCCAGGAACACAGGCTGGAGAAAGCTTCATCACCCTTAGCTGTGTTGTCTGAACATGTGGCCACAGCAGTTGTCATGGTAGGAGAAGGAAGAATTGCTATCATGTATAAGCTTTTCACTGCCTCAGTCTGGAAGTAAAATATTGTTTCTGCTCTTGTGAATAGTCACATGGCCCCCCGGAGGCTGTTGGGAAAGCCCATGTGGAAAAGCACACGGAATACTCGGGGAGCAGCACTATTTTTTGCCACAGACATTTTTCACATCAGTGAACATTCCTCAAATATATGATGTTTATTGTTAGGGAATGTGCCATTGTTTGTCCATTGTAAGTTTAAATTTACAATGTAAGAGCCATCATTCCCATCTGTAAGCAAAACCAAAAATAACCAACCAGGAATGACTCTGTGCCTCTTGTGAATGACAAACAAGTGGATATTTATTTAAGTCAGCCAAGTATTTCATGATAATACAAGAATCTGGGGAGAAAGGGGCTTGGTTTTCGCTTGAAGTGTAACAAACTACCAAAAACTTAATAGCTTAAAACAACACACATTTATTACATCATGGTTTCCTTGGGTTGGGAGTCTTGGTACACTTAACTAGATTCTGTGCTTCTCAGTCTCACTAACAGCAATCAAGGTGTTAGCTGAGGCTGTGTTCTCATCTGGGATCTACTGGGACAGATCCACTTCCAGTTTGCTGACAGATAGAAGTGAGGTCCCTGTGTTATTGCTGGCTGGTGTCCAGGGACCATCTCAGCTCCTGGTAACTCTTTACTCTCTTGGAGAAACATCACAAGTTATGTTTCCTCTAATACTGTACCCATCTGAATGTGTATACAGCCTCTCTCCTGCTCTAAATTGCAAGCAGCAACTTGGAAGCTTAACTGTAAATTAATTGTACCAGATGGCAGGTGCTGTCTGCCAGCTGCGGTTGTAGCAAAACTAAATACCCAATTTCAGTCTGAGAAATTATTTAATTGTCTCTATGTTAAATATGGTTCATTTATAGTTTGAGATATTTCCCAAACCCCAACCTCACAAAAAAAAAAAAAAAATAAGAATTGAGAAAATCTAGCGCAATAGAAGCCTAAAAGTTGTAACTTTTAAGAGGCTAAAAATTCTTACTTTATCGTATGTATCCAAACGTGTTATTGATCTCTGAAAAGAGATATAAGCTCTCTTCATTAGGGAAACAGCTGAAGAGGACTTCCTATGTTGAGAAATCACTTGGTTTCATCAGAAAACCATCTGTTCTATCTATGACCATTGTAGCCTCATTATCTGAAAGGTCAATAAGCATTTTTATGACCCTATCAACACAGTGTAGTAAAGCCTTTTTTCAGATTCTGAAATGTAGCTTTAATTTTACCATGTTTAAATGCAATTTTGGATAATCAGAAGTATTCATTCATTTTTTAGGAGCTTAAAATAATTTGAAAATTAAAGAGAAGGACTTGGAGAAATAATTTTCAAATGATATGAAAGGGAAATTAATATTTGAATCTTCTGTCAAATTACTGGGCTATAACAGCTTGTATACAGTATTGCCTAAGGCCATGGGAGTAGCTATATAACTGTTCAGAATTGCTTCTAATCCACACCTTCACAGAATTGAAAAAACTTCACTGACATTTTGATAAGGAATATTACAAGCCAAAAAAAAGTTTTCCGCTGTCTTGCATCTATAATATGACTTTGTTTTTGTTTTAATGTTCTTAACTTTTTACTTTGAAAAAATTTCACACTCACATGTAAGTTGTAAAAATAGTATAAAGAATTCCTGCATACCCTTCATAAATATTCCTCAAATATTAGCATCTTATATAACCATAGTATAATTATCAAATGAGAAAATAAATATTAATGCAATAATAATAGCTAATATAACACAAAGACTTCATTCAAAATTTTTCATTTGTCCCACTAATGCCCTCTTCTGTTCCAGGATCTAATCTAGATCCACCTTTACACTATGTGTCATGTCTCCTGTCACTCCTCCAATATGAAACAAGTCCTCAGTTTTTCTTTGTCTTTCATGACTTTCACACTTACGAATGATACTGGCCAGTTATTTTATAGAATATCCCTCAATATGAACTTGCCTGCCATTTCATTATTATTACATTCAGGTTATTCATTTTGGGTAAAATCTCACAAATGTGATGTTACATATTCTTGTCATTGTCAGTAGATACTGTTCCATTATTGGTGATGGTGACTTTGATCACTCATTTAAGGTTTTGTATTAGTTTTCAAAGGCTGATATAACAAAGTACCACAGAGTGAGTGGCTTAAACAATAGAAATGTATTATCTCAGAGCTCTGGAAGCTAGACATCCAAGATCAAGGTGTTGGCAGGGTTGGCTCCTTCTGAGGGCTATCAAAAAGAACCTGTCCCATGCCTCTCCCCTAGGTTCCAATGGTTTGCTGGCTATCTTTGGTGCTCCTTGGCCTATAGAAGCATCACTCCAATCTTGCCTTCATTTTCACATGCATTCTCCCCGTACACGCATGCATCCATGTCTAAATTTCTCTGTTTTTTAAGGACACCAATCAGATTAGATTAGGGGCCCATCCTACTCCAGTGTGACTTCATCTCAACTAATTACATCTGCAATGACCCTATTTTCAAATAAGGTCACATTGCAAGATTCTGGTAGTTAAAAATTTAACGTATGAATTTAAGAAGGGGGAACACAATTCAACCTATTCCAGGTGGAGTCTGTCTGGTTTCTCCATCATAAAATTATTATGTTTACCTTGTAATTTATACATATGTTATAGGGAGAAAAATTGGGACTACATGGTCTCGATATTCTGTTTTCTGTCACATTTTCGGCCACTAATTTTAGCATCCATTGATGACTCTTGCTGAAGCAATTATTAATGTCGTGTTTGCCAAATGAAAATTTCCTCTTCCCACTATTCTTTTATACTTATTATTTGGGATGTTACTATAAAGAAAAGCTTTGTTTTCACTCCCTTGACTTTTAAAAATTATTTATATCACTCTTGACTCGGATTCACATTTTATTCAATGGATTATAATCCATTATTATCACTATTTATTTTGTTGCTGATTTGGCCATTGAGATTGACTTCAAGTTGGCTCCTATATCCTTTAACACAGGGGTCCCAACCTCCATGCCACGTACTCGTACCCACCCGTGGTCTCTTAGGAACTGGGCTGCACAGCAGGAGGCTAGTGGCTAGCAAGCAGGTGAAGCTGCATCTGTATTTACAACTGCTCCCCATTGCTCACATTACTACCTATGCTCCACCTCCTGTCAGATCAGCGACGGCATTAGATTCTCATAGGAGCACAAATCCTGTTGTAAACTGCATACACAAGGGATCTAGGTTGTGACCTCCTTAAGAGAATCTAATGCCTGATGATCTATTACTGTCTTCTATCACCCCCAGAAGGGACCATCTAGTTGCAGGAAAAAAAACTCAGGGCTCCCACTGATTCTACATTATAATGAGTTGTATAATTATTTCATTATATATTACAACGTAATAACAGAAATAAAGTGCACAATGAATGTAATGCACTTCAATCATCCCAAAACCTACACATACACCTTGTCCATGGAAAAAATGTTTTCCACAAAACTGGTCCCTGGGGCAAAAAAGGTTGGGGATCTCCACTTTAACATGTCTCCACCATTTTTTAGCACTTTTTTATTTTTTGGGACCAGAATATGTTCCAGATTAATCTTGTTCTTTCCTTATTCAAGCCCTAAAATCAACCATTTGTCCAAGGAGTTTTGGTTCCTTTCATTAGAGAGTGGTATTTAGAACCAAGAGCTGGGTGCTAACTGTTCATTTGTACTCGGGTTTTATTGCTTAAAGTCCTGCTCAGCCCATAGGCTAGGATATATATAAATGCATATACACACATACCCCAGTATATTCCTATATCTATCTGCTTTAACATTTATCTTTATATCCAACTGTTTGAAAAGCCATCAGAGCATACTGATGCCTCAACTTCTAATCCAACACCACAGGGTTTATTTTGGACCTATCCTGCTTCCTTAATTTGTAACCCTTTTTCTGACAGTGAGAAACCTGAGTGAAAGGCAGCTCCGCTGAGACCTGGGAGAAATTTTTCCCTTAAGTTAATCCTGTGCTCTTAATGCAATCTGTGCACATCAGAAAGCTTATCCACCATAATCAAGTGGGCTTCATCCCTGGGATGCAAGGCTGGTTCAACATACGCAAATCAATAAATGTAATCCAGCATATAAACAGAACCAAAGACAAAAACCACATGATTATCTCAATAGATGCACAAAAGGCCTTTGACAAAATTCAACAACCCTTCATGCTAAAAACTCTCAATAAATTAGGTATTGATGGGACGTATCTCAAAATAATAAGAGCTATCTATGACAAACCCACAGCCAATATCATACTGAATGGGCAAAAACTGGAAGCATTCCCTCTGAAAACTGGCACAAGACAGGGATGCCCTCTCTCACTGCTCCTATTCAACATAGTGCTGGAAGTTCTGGCCAGAGCAATCAGGCAGGAGAAGGAAATAAAGGGTATTCAATTAGGAAAAGAGGAAGTCAAATTATCCCTGTTTGCAGATGACATGATTGTATATCTAGAAAACCCCATTGTCTCAGCCCAAAATCTCCTTAAGCTGATTAGCAACTTCAGCAAAGTCTCAGGATACAAAATCAATGTACAAAAATCACAAGCATTCTTGTACACCAATCACAGACAAACAGAGAGCCAAATCATGAGTGAACTCCCATTCACAATTGCTTCAAAGAGAATAAAATACCTAGGAATCCAACTTACAAGGGATGTGAAGGACCTCTTCAAGGAGAACTACAAACCACTGCTCAATGAAATAAAAGAGGATACAAACAAATGGAAGAACATTCCATGCTCATGGGTTGGAAGAATCAATATCGTGAAAATGGCCATACTGCCCAAGGTAATTTATAGATTCAATGCCATCCCCATCAAGCTACCAATGACTTTCTTCACAGAATTGGAAAAAACTACTTTAAAGTTCATATGGAACCAAAAAAGAGCCTGCATCGCCAAGTCAATCCTAAGCCAAAAGAACAAAGCTGGAGGCATCACGCTACCTGACTTCAAACTATACTACAAGGCTACAGTAACCAAAACAGCATGGTACTGATACCACAGCAGAGACATAGATCAATGGAACAGAACAGAGCCCTCAGAAATGATGCCGCATATCTACAACTATCTGATCTTTGACAAAGCTGACAAAAACAAGAAATGGGGAAAGGATTCCCTATTTAATAAATGGTGCTGGGAAAACTGGCTAGCCATATGTAGAAAGCTGAAACTGGATCCCTTCCTTACACCTTATACAAAAATTAATTCAAGATGGATTAAAGACTTAAATATTAGACCTAAAACCATTAAAATCCTACAAGAAAACCTAGCCAATACCATTCAGGACATAGGCGTGGGCAAGGACTTCATGTCTAAAACACCAAAAGCAATGGTAACAAAAGCCAAAATTGACAAATGGGATCTCATTAAACTAAAGAGCTTCTGCACAGCAAAAGAAACTACCATCAGAGTGAACAGGCAACCTACAGAATGGGAGAAAATTTTTGCAACCTACTTATCTGACAAAGGGCTAATATCCAGAATCTACAATGAACTCAAACAAATTTACAAGAAAAAAACAAACAACCCCATCAAAAAGTGGGCAAAGGACATGAACAGACACTTCTCAAAAGAAGACATTTATGCAGCCAAAAAACACATGAAGAAATGCTCATCATCACTGGCCATCAGAGAAATGCAAATCAAAACCACAATGAGATACCATCTCACACCAGTTAGAATGGCCATCATTAAAAAAGCAGGAAACAACAGGTGCTGGAGAGGATGTGGAGAAATAGGAATGCTTTTACACTGTTGGTGGGACTGTAAACTAGTTCAACCATTGTGGAAGTCAGTGTGGCCATTCCTCAGGGATCTACAACTAGAAATGCCATTTGACCCAGCCATCCCATTACTGGGTATATACCCAAAGGACTATGAATCATGCTGCTATAAAGACACATGCACACGTATGTTTATTGTGGCACTATTCACAATAGCAAAGACTTGGAACCAACCCAAAGGTCCAACAACGATAGACTGGATTAAGAAAATGTGGCACATATACACCATGGAATACTATGCAGCCATAAAAAATGATGAGTTCATGTCCTTTGTAGGGACATGGATGAAACGGGAAAACATCATTCTCAGTAAACTATCGCAAGGACAAAAAACCAAACACTGCATGTTCTCACTCATAGGTGGGAATTGAACAATGAGAACTCATGGACACAGGAAGGGGAACATCACACTCCGGGGACTGTTGTGGGATTGGGGGAGGGGGAAGGGACAGTATTAGGAGATATACCTAATGCTAAATGGTGAGTTAATGGGTGCAGGAAATCAGCATGGCACATGGATACATATGTAACAAACCTGCACATTGTGCACATGTACCCTAAAACCTAAAGTATAATAAAAAATAAAAATAAAAATAAAAATAAAAATGCAATCTGTTGTGGTACTTCGCAAAGGTTTTTATTTCAAGACATATATAGCAAATGACAAAATTCAATATTATGCTGGTGTAAACTGGTGGTGATTTAGGGGAATATTTAGATGGTTTGATGCAAATTTATTCTATTTCTTTACATTATACAATTATAAGAAAAAAAGACTATTAGGGAAGATGTATAATATTAAATATGTATAAAACATTCAAGCAAATACTTCAAAAACTTTAATAACTTTGAGCTTGATTCTGCAAACACAAGTTTGGGGTTTGAAATGGCTATACACAGTCCATTATTTAGAATATTCTCTTCATATTCTGAATACTGTCTATAGATGAGAAACATTGTTTTATAAGACAGAGACAAAAATAAAACTAAACCTTCAATTCAACCTTAAGAAGTTACAATTGAATTTTTTAAATCTAATAGTTCTTCTTTTCATCCACTGACAAATATGGTGAAAATTATTGTGATAATGTGAATGGACACAGAATTCAATCAAACTTTTTTAAAATCAGGTATTTTAAAATATGGGGAAGCTTTAATTTACAAAATATATACTCACTGTCAGACTAGCCACTCCACAACTTAGTCAGCTTAACATCTCCAGAATGAGGCAGAAGACTGAAGAGTCTTGGAGGGCAAAGAAAAGTATCAAATACAATATTCTTAATGAGTAAGAGTTAATTTTTTTTCCCAGGGACTCTCTAACTTATTCCACTTCTCCATATTGAAAAGAATCATCTAATAGTGGTTATAGATGGATTTACCCTTTTCCTTCCACTGAAGGCTATCCTTAATGAGGCCAGTGTGGATTATGGCAATCTATATGGTGTTTCTTGCTTTGACAAGTGTGGGATACACTATCTCTTGCTGGTTTCCCTAAACCCTGACCATTTATTTCTTGACATTCTTTTTTTCTTCTTTTTTTTTTTTTTTTTTTTTTTGAGACAGAGTCTCGCTCTGTTGCTCAGGCTGGAGGGCAGTGGCACAATCTCGGCTCACTGCAAGCTCCACCTCCCGAGTTCACGCCGTTCTCCTGCCTCAGCCTCCTGAGTAGCTGGGATTACAGGCGCCCACCAGGGCGCCCAGCTAATTTTTTGTATTTTTTAGTAGAGATGGGGTTTCACCATGGTCTCGATCTCCTGACCTCGTGATCCACCTGCCTCGGCCTCCCAAAGTGCTGGGATTACAGGTGTAAGCCACCACGCCCGGCCAATATTCTCTTTATCTTTTAAAATAATTTTTATTTTTAATTTTTGTGGGTACACAGTAGGTGTATATATTGATGGGGTGCATGAGATATGAGATGTTTCATATCAGCATGCAATGTGTAATAATCACATAATGGAAAATGAAACATCCATCCCCTCAAGCATTTATCTTTGTGTTACAAACAATCCAATTATACTCTTAGTTATTTTAAAATGTGCAATTAAACTATTATTGGCTATAGTCAGCCTGTTGCACAATCAAATAGTAGGCCTTATTCATTCATTCTATTTTTTGTACCTATTAACCATCCCCACATCCTTCACCCCAACACCCACGTTCTTCCCACTACCCTTCCCAGCCTCTGGTAATCATCCTTCTACTCTCTATGTCCATGAGTTCAATTGTTCTGATTTTTAGATCCCACAAATAAGTGAGGACACGTGATGTTTGTCTTTCTGTTTCTGGCTTATTTCACTTAACACAATGACTTCCAGTTCCATCTATGTTGTTGCAAATGATGAAATCTCATTCTTTTCATGGCTGAATAGTAATTCCATTGTGTATAAGTACCACATTTTCTTTATTCATTTATCTGTTTGTGGACTCAGGTTGCTTCTAAATCTTGACTATTGTGAACATTGCTACAACAAATATGAAAGTGCAAATATTTCTTTGATACACGGATTTATTTTCTTTTGGGTATATACTCAGGTGTGAAATTGCTGGATTATATAGTAGCTCCATTTTTAGTTTTTTGAGGAACCTCCAAACTGTTCTCCATAGTGTTTGCACTAGTTTATATTCCCACCAACAGTGCATGAGGATTCTTTTTCTTTCCCATTCTCACCAGCATTAGTTATTGCCTCTCTTTTGGAAAAAGAAGCCATTTTAATTGAGGTGGAGATGATATCTCATTGTAGTTTTTGATCTGCATTTCTCTGATGATCAATTATGTTGACTACCTTGCAATATATTTACCATTTGCATGTCTTCTTTTGAGGAATGTCTACTCAAATCTTTTGCCCATTTTTTGATCAGATTATTATATTTTTTTCTATAGAGTTGTTTGAGCTCCTCATATATTCTGATTATTAATCCCATTCAGATGGGTAGTTTGCAAATATTTTCTCCCATTCTTGGGTTGTCTCTTCACTTTAACTGTTTCCTTTGTTGTGTGGAAGCTTTTTAACTTGATGTGATCCCATTTGTTCATTTTTTGCTTTGGTTGCCTGTACTTATGGAGTATTACTCAAAAAATCTTTGCCCAGGTCAATGTCCTGAAGATTTTTCCCAAAGTTTTCTTGTAGTAGCTTCATAGCTCAGGGTCTTAGATTTAATTATTTAATTTTCATTTGATTTTTGTATATTGTTAGAAGTAGGTGGTCTTCTTCTATTCTTCTGCATATAGATATTGTTTTTCCAGAACCATTTATTGAAGAGACTTTATTAAACTACAATTACTCTGAGTGTGCCATCTGTCATAATGTATTGAAGGTCCAGGAGAAATATTGGTCTGGTGAGCCTCTAGAGAGGGTTTCCACATGTGTGATGTCACTAAAGCTGCAGTTTGTGTGGCTGAAGTATAGGACCACAAGGGTATGATTAGACTCCCTAGCAGGATTAGAGACATATACAAAAATCTGGACCTATAATAATTCATCTCCATGATGAAAAATACTATCTATTAGATGATATAGGGCCAGTCATCTATACTAATAAAAGACATAAAATACATTCTGCTCTACAAATGTAAGGAAGTATCATCTGCTAAGATTTTTCCCAGTAAAGCAATACACAGGTAAGTAGTTTATAGTTTGTTTGTAGGAATCAGAATCCAAATAAGGTACACATTTCAAATCAGTTTGTTTCTTAATTTTCTTTTAATCTATAACTTACTCTTTCCTTCATTGAAATTAGTTTGTTGAAGAAACTGGGTTACTCCTTCTACAGTTTCCCAGAGTCTTAATCTTGATGATTATACCCACATTGCATAAGATAGTCCCCTAACACATGATAGGTAGATCTAGAGGAGTAATCATATTCAGGGTTGAACTTTGGCAAGAATATTTCACAGGTTATGTTGAGCACAATCATAAGGCATAAAATATCTGGTTGTTTCTCATTTTGCATGTTAACCTTTGCTGATAATCCTTGATTACATTCATTACTTCATTAAGGTTTCCAAAATGGTGATGCTCTGAATCTATTGTTCCTTCTTCAGTTGTTAGCTGGAAACTTCTATATAGAGAAATGTTCTCTCATCAACTATTCAATTGTCCTGGTGTTTTGATTTATAAATGAAAGGCAAGAGAAATGCTCAACTATTTCCCTTTATTTACCATTTTTGAAAATAATATATCATCTTTCTAGTATCCTCCAAATGTGACCAGTGATTTTTAGTAGAATAAAAAACTCATGGTATTAGTCTTAGTGACGTTCAATCTATTTCATCTTTTGCCAATGGAAGTCTCTTAATAATGGCTTCTGAGTCCTTTGATCACTTTCTCAGTTTTGTTTAGCAAGACATTCAAGGCTCATTTTATATACTAGACATTTCTCCAAACACCCCTGATTTCTTTCATAGGTGATGAAAGAACTCATGCAACAGGAGTGTGATGTGATTTGGCTCTGTGTTTCCATCCAAATCTCATCTCAAATTGTAATTCCCATAACTTGAGAGAGAGACCTGATGGGAGGTGATTGGATCATGGGGGTGGTTTCCCCCATGCTGTTCTCATGACAGTGAGTTCTCAAGAAACCTGATGGTTTAAAAGTGTTTGGCAGTGCCCCCCCCCCCACCACCCCACTGCCTCCTGCCACGATGTGGAGAAGGTCCTTACTTCTCCTTCATCTCCTACCATGACTGTCAGTTTCCTGGGGCTTCCCCAGCCATGCAGAACTGTGAGTCAATTAAACATTTGTTTCTTCATAAATTACCTAGTCTTGGATAGTTCTTTATAGCAGTGTGAAAATAGACAAAATACAGAAAATTGGTACCAGGAGTAAGATACTGATATAAAGATACCCTGAAAAATGTGAAGTAACTTTAGAACTAGGTAGTGGGCAGAGGTTAGAATAGTTTGAAGGGCCAGAAGAAGACATAAAGATGTGGGAAAGTTTGGAACTTCCTAGAGACTTAATAAATGATTGTGACCAAAATGTTGATAGTGATATGGACAATAAGGCCAGGCTGAGGTAGTCTCAGATGGAGATGAGGAACTTATTAAAAACTGGAGCAAAAGTCACTCTTGTTATGCTCTAGCAAAGAGACTGGTGGCATTTTGCCCTTGCCCTACAGATCTGTGGAACTTTGAACTTGAGAGAGATAATTTGGGGTATCTGGCAGAAGATATTTCTAAGCAGCAAAGCATTCAAGATTTGACCTGGCTGTTTCTGAAAGCACACAGTCATATGCATTCACAAAGAGATGATTTGAAATTGGAACTTATGTTTACAAGGGAAGCAGAGAATACACGTTTGGAAAATTTGCAGCTGTACCATGTGGTAGAAAAGAAAAACCCATTTTCTGGAAAGAAATTCAAGCCTGCTACAGAAATTTGCATAAGTAATGAGAAGCAGAATGTTAATAGCCAAGATAATGGAAAAAAATGTTTCCAGGACATTTCAGGGATCTTCACAGAAGCTCTTCCCTAACAGGCCCAGAGGACTATGAGGGAAAAATTGTTTCATGGGCCAAGGCCCCCGTGCTCTGTGCAGCCTTGGGACATGGCTCTGTTTTAAAGGATGAAAATCCCAAGTCTTGTCAGCTTCCATGTTGTGTTGGGGCTGTGGGTGCACAGAAAACAAGATCTGAGGTTTGAGAGCCTCTGCCTAGATTTCAGAGGATGTACAGAAATGCCTCCATGTCCAGGCAGAAGTCCACTGTAGAGGTCAAGCCCTCATGGAGAATGCCTGCTAGGGCAATGCAGAGGGGAAATGTGGGATTGGACCCTCCACACAGACTCCCTGCTGGGACACTCCCTAGTGGAACTATGAGAGGTAGGCCACAGTTGTCCAGACCCTGGAATGGTATATCCATTGACAGCTTGCACCATGCATCTGGAAAAGCCACAGGCACTCAATGTCAGCCTGTGAAAGGAGGCTTGGGGGCTGTATCCTGCAGAGCCACAGGGGCAGAACTGCCCAACACCTTGGGAACCCATCTTTTGCATCACTGTCCCCTGGATGTGAGACATGGAGTCAAAGGAGATTATTGGAGAACTTTAAGATTTAATGAGTGCCTTGCCTGGTTTTGGACTTGCATGGGGCCTCTGACCACTTTGTTTTGGCCAATTTCTCCAGTTTGGAATGGGAACATTTACCCAATACCTGTACCCCCATTGTATCTTGGAAGTAACTAACTTGTCTTTTATTTTACAGGCTTATACGTGGAAGGGACTTGCCTTGTCTCAGGTGAGACTTTGGACTTAGGCTTTTTAGTTAATGCTGCAATGAGTTAAGACTTTGAGGGACTGTTGGGAAGGCATGATTGGTTTTGAAATGTAAAAAGGATATGAGATTTGGGAGGGGCTAGGGATGGAATTATATGTTTTGGCTCTGTGTCCTCACCAAATCTCATGTTGAATTGTAATCCCCATGTGGCAAGGGAGGGACATGGTGGGAGGTGATTGGATCATGGGTGCAGCTTCCCCCATGCTGTTCTCATGATAGTGGGTGAGTTCTTGTGAAATCTGATGGTTTAAAAGTATTTGGCAGTTCCCCCCGACCTTCTCTTGCCACCATGTGAAGAAGGTCCTTGCTTCCCCAACCTTCCACCATGAGTTAAGTTTCCTGAGGCCTCCCCAGCCATGCAGAACTGTGAGTCAATTAAATCTTTTTTCTTCATAAATTACCCAGTCTCAGGTAGTTCTTTATAGTAGTGTGAAAACTGAATAATACAGAGTGATCTTTGCTACAGTGTTGGCCATTGTTTTGGGGCCTTTTCATTAGATGAGTTACCACTAATTTATCCACTTAGAGGTAAGTGGATGTTTGACTTTTGCTTTGTTTAGTCCAGTTTTTAAGATGAAATGTATTCTGAGTTCATACTAATACTTAAAATTCAAATTCAGAACTACAGGGCTTACTTAAATACTGATATTACACCTGGATAGCTGATATGTTTTGGCTGTGTCCCCACCCAAATCTCATCTTGAATTATAACTCCCATAATTTCCACATGCTGTGATAGAGACACACTGAGAGATAACTGAATCATGAGGGTGGTTTCCCCCATACTGTTCTCATGGTAGTGAATAAGTGTCATGAGATCTGATTATTATATAAGGGATTTACCCTTTCACTTGGGTCTCATTCTCTCTTGTGTGCCACCACGTAAGACATGTCTTTCACCTTCCATCATGATTGTGAGGCCTTCTCAGCCACATGGAACTGTGAGTCCATTAAACCTCTTTTTCTTTATAAATTACCCAGTCTCAGGTATGTCTTTATCAGCAGCATGAAAACAGACTAATACAATAGTCTTTCTCCCAAACTAAAAATTATTGTTCTCCTAATTATTCATTCGGCTTATCCTAAAGTTTATATACAATGGCCTCAGAATAACAAAACCAAAACTATGCTAAATAGTGTGATTATAGAAAACAGTTTCTGGTGTTTTATAGTTCTTTGTCCCTGAGATGAACAATCAAATTATCATGTTTTAAGTAACTGGAAGTAATTAGTCCATATGGTTTTACCATTAACTCAACATTAAAATTATAATTTAAAAAAAAATAGTGATAAAAGTCAAGGTATAATTTTGTAATTATGTAATTCAGTTACAGTAAGTCCTCACAACGTCGACAACAGGTTCTTGGAAATTGCAACTTTAAGCAAAATGACATATAACACAACCAATTTTACAATAGGCTAATTAATATAAACAAAAGTTGTCATACTTCTGGTCACAAAAAAAATCACCAAACTTCTAAATGAAGACCTGAAACACTTTTAATATTAAGCACTGCAATAAATGTGAGCTATACATTCATTGAAGAAAGATCGATAAAAACAAGTTAGATAATTATTTACTCAATTTTTGTTGATCCAGTAGTGATGGCAGTTGTAGTGGTAGTGGGTTTCTTAAATCAAGGAATAAATGTTTGCAAAGTGAAAATTGTAAGGAGCACCTCCTACCACCACACAGTTCAAAAACAACCACAAATATGGAGGGATTGATGAGCACTTTCATACCACATCATTTATTGTCATGCATTTGTGTGATTACTCTAGACTTTATGAATTTTTATTTTACAATCTTTTATATTCATTCATTCATTGATTTCCCAACCCACTTAATCCAGTTCAGGGTCTTAGGTGGCCAAACCTATCCCAACACCTTAGGGTGCAAGGTAGGAACCCACCCTGGACAGGATTCCATCCCATTGCAGAGCACTCACACACACCCATACTCATTCAGTCTGGACCATTTAGACAGGCTAGTTAACTGAATGGTCACATCTTTGGAATGTGGGAAGTAACACGAGTACCTGGAGAAAACCCACACGTATGTGAATAGAACATGAAAACTCCACATGGACAGTGGAGTGGCCTCAGCAGAGAATTTTTCTCATCGATGTTAAAACAAACTGATGTTGAAGGAAACAATGTTATTCAAGGACCTTCTATAGAGTGATATAATTTTAAAATATATATATAATATATATTATATAATATATAATAGTGATATAAATTTTAAATATCACTTTATAATTCAAAATAATGATACAATTAAAATTATACTTTACTAAAATAACCATAAAATATAAAAGTATAATTTTATTTTAGAATTACTTCCTTTCATTTTGTCTTGCCTAAAACTAATATTCCTTTTTCCAAACTCCCAGATTTTATAAGAAGTAGGCTCCGTTCATGTATTCAATCAGCTCTACCCTCAGGATGAACCCAAAAATAGTTCAGCTAAGTAGGATGCAGAAAATAATAATTTTAACAAACTTGAATCAGTTGTTCATGTTCACATTCCTAAAACTCAGGCTTTCTTCTATTTAAGATATTTAAATGGGATTTAATTTATATGCTGAGGCAAATTATAAGAACATACACTAATAATGAAGGGTACCTAGTGTATCAAACATCCCAGTAAGGAATCTATTCTGAATGGTATGAGATATCTCCCTATATCCCCAGAGAGCAGAATCTGTTCAATAAAGTCTACATTAGGAGGTTGGAGTACTGTTCAGCAATTTAAATTTTCTGCCTTCGCCAGAATAATAGAATCAAATGACTGACAATTATTCAAATTATGTTGGCCACAAGGTATTTTCATTTTCAAGCCTTCAGTGGAAACTGGTAGAAATTCATCCTTCTATAGATAGAACCAAGCATTTTTGTCTTTTTACTCAGTTAATTGGGCTTTTGTTGTCAAGACAGAAACCTAAATAATTTGGCTTTCCTCATCTTTAGAACAGCAAAATTCAGCTATTGAGAGTGATTGTGCTTTGAGAAAAAGTTAGGGATGAGGCAAATTATTTCTGAGGAAAATATACTCAAGAGGAATTTTGCCAAAGACAGGATTCTACATCTCCATCTCCTACAAACACATTATTCAAAACTTTGGGCAATTTATTTTATCATTTTCAGTATCTGTAAAATGGGGAGAAGCATTTTATTGGCAACCTTAATACATTTTTGAGATGCAAAATTGAGATCAAGAGTCTAAGTGAGTTTAATAATACTTGTCAGTGTCTCAGTGTTACTGAGATGCAGAATTCTCAATTCCTATTCCTGTCTAACTTGGGGAAATAATTCAGCCAAGAGACAATTAGTAATGTAAGCAAAAGAGTCATTAAGAAGATAAGAGTACACTCCTAGAGAGGAGCAGGTTGACTAGGCTGGGAGCAGCAGCAGTAGCAGTAGCAGTGTTTATTTAAAAGGGCAGTATACTCTGAAGGATGAGACAGAGTAGGCTGTCTGAAGGATGAGACAGAGTAGGCTGTTTGAAAGAGGATGAGTCAGCAGCCCTGAGAGTTCTACATTGGGTTTTTACGATGTCTGATTTTTTCCTTGAAGTTCCTGCCTCTGTCCTAAGTACCCACCTTTTTTGTCTGGTTTTCCCACTCCTGCCCTAAATCCCTGCTGCCTTCACCCCTGCCTAGTTCCCACTCAGGCTTTGTGGGACTCTTTCTTCCTATAAGTGGGTGTGCATACATGGGCACAGTGTTGGATATGAATTCTACCTCATGGCTGCCTTGCTCATTACCCCCACCCCAGGAAGTTTGTACAGCAGTCAAATCTGTACTTACTGCACCTGCATATCTCTTAAGAATTTCTCCTTTGCCCTCTTTCTGTCCTTAGCATCACGGAGCTATCTACATTCTGACAGGTTAATTGCAGAGCAAGTGATTACTGGGCATCTTAAAGGGCATTCCTTTCTGCATAGGTATTTTCCCTCCTCCCTGCTCATATCTAGCAAGAATGTCTCGGGTGGTCTCTGGGATGAGATTTTCCAGACCTCCTTTTTTTCAGGTGCTCCCCATCCCTGCTCGTGTCTAGCTATCTGCCTATTCTTAACATCAGGATTATGGACAATTAGATTATTTCTTAATTCTGTTACGTGGTTGTGTCAAAGACAAACAAAGCCAAACACTAGTTAAAGTGGGAAGGGCAGATTTTAACACGTAATATACCATTGCAATAGGGAAGAAGTCTAGGTGTGAACTAAACTCAACTTTGATTTGTACAGAGATGTTTTAAAGAGAGAATGAGGGACTAGAGAAGGTAGTAAACAGGAGCTCAGTAAACTTGGAGAGTTGACAAAATTGCAAGGGCTGGTCAGCGTAAATGCTGATCAGCCCAGCTATGTCTATTAAGTGGCAATTATGGAAGTTAGGGTTCTGTCCTCCCAAAGAGACTGGGAGACAGAGGCTCTATCCTTTCTGATGATTACGTTTTAAAGGAATAGCTAGCAGGTCTTTCAGAAAGACAATCATGAGTTTTAGGAGATACATAAACATCTCAAAGGGACAAAGGAAAGATTTGCAGTTGTAAGCCCTTTTGAGTAAATGCTCTAAGAAAAGATGGTCAGAGAAACATCTTCAGCTGTCGGCTAGAACAAACAGCAAACTCTTTTGGCAGCCTTAAGTTTTCTCAGGGAGTCACTTTAAGGAGCGGTAGGATCATCATTCTAGAGATGTGGATTTGAGCCACTAGAAACAATGTTAGCTTTTTAAGTCTTACAATGTGGTGGCAGGGGAGTGTATGAAATCATTCGTGCTGAGAATCTATGGTTCTTACAGAGAAAAATATAACAAATGTGTACAAAATAAAAGGATTAATATTGTAAATATATTAAAAGTTCCCACAAGGTAATAACAAAAGTCTAAAGTCTAAGAAAAAAATGGGCAAAATGAACAGAAAATTCATAAAAGAAGAAATTGAGAAAAGGAAAGTCCCCTCAAAAGAGTTCAGAATTGTACGCATGGAGTAAAATAACCTTTTTATCTATTATATTGGCAAAAATGGAAAAAACAAAAACATCCAGAGCAGGTAAATGAGAGAAGGAATGGTTACTATTGTGTGTTCATTGTTGGTAGCAATTTCAAATGTTCTATTTCAGGATATATTTTCTCAAATTGAAATATGTATATAAGTTTTAACACAGCAGTTTCAATTCTGGGAATTCATCTAGAAATAAAAATGCTGTGATGGAAATAGAATGAGTATTGAACAACGACTGTCATGGCAAACCCTTTAGAATAATTTAAATGTCCAAAACTAGAGAAAGCATTCAATAAAACAAAAGAATAAAACAATGCTACAGTTATTAGCCTGGAAGGACTGTTAAAGTTAAAATGTTAAGTTATAGAATATTTGCAGCATGAATTCATTTTTATTTTTAAAATTCTCAGTACTGTCCAGCCACGGTGGCTCATGCCTATAATCCCAACACTTTGGGAGGCCGAGGCGGACGGGTCACCTGAGGTCGGGAGTTTGAGACCAGCCTGACCAACATGGAGAAACCCCGTCTCTACTAAAAATACAAAATTAGCCAGGTATGGTGGCGCATGCCTGTAATCCCAGCTACTTGGGAGGCTGAGGCAGGAGAATGACTTGAACCCAGGAGGCAGAGGTTGTGGTGAGCTGCGATCACGCCATTGCACTCCAGCCAGGGCAACAAGAGCAAAACTCCATCTCAAAAATAAAACAAAATTGTCAGTGCTGTAACATGAATATATGATGATATGTGTGACTATGATAAGGAAATAGTAGCAATGTAAATAGTTGGGAGGGGGTTTATGTTCACTTCATTTTTGATACTTTATGCTTTATGAATTGTGCAACAAGCATATATTACTTTAGTAATTCAAATGGCTAAGATTTTTTAAATATAAATGGCATTTCAGAAATTGTAAAAATAAAACTTAAAATTAAATAAAAAGCTAAAGGTAAATAGTGCAAAATTTTATACTCATAAGATAAAGGACTTTATAAATATCATATTAAAAATGTGAATTTTCTTCCCCCTCTAACTATTTTTGTTTTTTCTCTTTGACTTATCAGTCTCTTTGTTTATCTAAAGGCATATATTTCTTCTTTTTTTAATTTGTATATTTATTTCAATAAAGAAGGGTAGGGGGTTTCCCATGTAAAACTTGGTTTATAGCTTTTAAACATGAAAAGCATATGTTGTGTTTTCTCTGATTTTATAAAGTTCGTATTTTAGGGATATAGCTACAGCTTTTATTTTAGTAGGATAAGTAGCATTACCAGTGATTATTTTGAATAAATATTTAAAATAAGAAAAGAATAGCATGTAGATCACCTTCCAGAAACAGGCTGGGCCTTCCATCACCCCACACAAAATTGATTCAATGGATCTACAATCAGTTGACTTTAAACAAAAAAGATCATCTTTGATATCTAGGTGGGCTTTATTTAATCAGTTAAAGCCCTTAAGAACAAAAACTGAGGCTTCCTGAAGCAGAAATTCTGCCTCAAAATTGATGACACCACACACACACACCAGGAGTGTGCGAAGAGATTTATTACTCACATAATGAGGATTTCTAGAAAGAACAAGGCAGACCATCAAACAGGTCTGACTGGAGTTATAGCAGAGAGGCACCTCTGCACAAGGATCTCTGCACAGGAAGGATGGGGCCATTCAGGATGCTAGTTTGTGTTAGCAGATGCTCTGAATGCCTGAAGATTTGCCTGAGGTTGGAGTGTAGAGGGCCTCCTTGCACCACAATCTATGCCCAGGAAGGGTATGGCGGCCCAGGCTCCCCCAGAAAAGTGGGTGCTCTGAATGCCTGCCTTTCTGCCTGGGGGTGGAGCAGAGTGGGCTCCATTGCACCATGATCTCAGGGAAATAAGCTGGGGCACCCAACAATAGCACACATAGACCAATTCCAGGTCACCAAGATGGCCTTGAGTGCAAGTCTCATTGCCCAGGAGAAACTGCAGCTGTACCAGCTCTCTTCCTGCCTCGGGCCTGTGACCAGGAAAAGCATAATTCTAGGGCATACTGCTGAGGCACTTTTCACAATTCTGGCTATGGAGGCCCCTATCCCACTCTAGAGCAAGCATTCCAATCTCTAACCCAAGACAAAAATACCTGCCCACCCATGCTGCCAGTTCGAAGAATGACTGAATTTTTATGCACCTGGATTAAAAATGGCATCCTGCTCTTGGTCCCAGGACTGGGAAAATGTCTGTAGCTTTTCCCAGTGTCTTTCTCTCTTAGCACCTCCAAGCCTCTGTCCACGTTAGCTCCAGGGCTTGATAAAAACAAAGTGCTCTTCCTTGGCCTGGCTTGCTTGGATCCCCAGTGGAAAGGTGAGTTGCACAGGGAGGCCATTTACCTCTCTCACGTACTGGGGGCTTCTTCACTCACTTTTATCAGCCAGATGGCGTCACAGGGGCTGTTTACCTGTGTTCTCTTCTCCAGGATCTAGGATGCCCTTCATAATTGCAATGGATTCCTGTTTCCCTACTTGAATTAATAACTTGTAGAGTTGATCTTTATGCATTATCTTGCTATTTCCAAGTGGCAAAGACATGCTAAAAAAGCCTCTAGTTTGCCATCTTGGGGGAAAAAGAAAAGAAAAAAAAACCCGATGGTATTTTGGCAATTGTTAATAGAAAACTAAAATTTAAATTTAAAACTAAATGTAAATATTGCAAAATTTTATCATTGTAAGATGAAGGACTTTATAAATATCATACCAAAAATGTGATTTTTCTTCAACTTCTAAATATTCTGTTTTCATTTTTTCCCCATTAGCTAATTACTACCTTTGTTCATTTAAAGGCATGTATTTCTTTTCTTTTTTCATTTTTATTTCTATTTCACTAATAAAGGAGGGTGGGGATTTTTGCCTTGAGAAACTTCGCTTATAATTTTTAAACCTAAAAAGGATATGCTGTGTTTCATTCACTAGGATAAGCAGCATTACCAGTGATTATTTTCAGAATGAATTTTTAAGAAGCAAACATGTCATGTAGGTCACCTTACAGAAGCAGGCTGGACCCCCTCGCACTCACCCAAAATTGGTTCAGATGTCAAAATTAATGACACTACACACCCACCAGGAGGGTATGAAAAGATTTATTACTCACATAGTGAGAATTTCTGGGAAGAACAGTGCAGACCATCAAGCAGGTCTGAAAATGACATGAGGGAGCAAGCAGTGACAATTGGCTTTGGCTTTTATTGTGGTCAAGGGATAGGGCTATAAATGAGGGTTCCTAGGCATGGATGACAGCTTATGTGGTTTGAACGTCCAACCTGCACCAAAGAAGGAAGCATCTGGGCGTTCTTATGAGCTTGCCCACATCTGAGGCAAAAGAGGAAGAGAGACGGGTGGGCTTGAAAGTCGTTAGTAATCAAACATCAAAATGGAGTCAGACTTCTTATTACAGACATAAAATCCAGTTGCCCATGGACATGAGATTTAGAAAGCAGACTGAAGTGGCACCAGTGGAACACATTTGCTTCTGACCTAATGGGTTTAGCGGTTGTAGTAATTGAAAAATGAAAAATATATACCTTTTATAATATATAAAAATACATAAATATAAATAATATCTGTATATATACATAGTTATATATACATATATAATAGTTACACATACGTATGCAGAGATTACTAAACAATGTGTTTTGTTAGGTATCCACATTTAGATAAATTGGCATTTCTTGGAGCCTAAAAAGATGTGCTAATGATAAAAAAAAAATTGACTTGTTTAATTGAAATAAGCATTAGGTCAGATGGTGCTGCTCTTTAATGTTACATAGTACTAGTTTAGAAGATGATAGAGACAAATGAAAAGACCTGAAGGATATCTGTTATGTTTTATGTGTCAATTTGGCTAGGCTGCTTGTTACACAGTGATTTAATCAAACACTAATCTCTAGGTGTTGCTATGAAGATATTTTGTAGATGTAGTTAACATCTACAAACAGTTGACTTTAAGTACAGAAGATTGTCCTTGATAATGTGAGTGGGTTGCATCTTATCAGTTAAAGGCCTTGAGAACAAAAACAGAGGTTTCTGCCTCAACACTGCAACATCAACTCCTGCCCAAGTTTCCAGCCTGCCAGCCTGCCCTACAGATTTCAGACTTGCCAGTCCCTACAATCCTGTGAGACAATCCTTAAAATACTTCTCTTCATAGGTAGGTAGGTAGGTAGATAGATGATAAATACATACACACATAATACATAGATCCTAGATATGCATCTCTATCCATCTATCCATCCATATATCCTATTGGATCTCTTTCTCTGGAAAGCCCTGACTGATACATCATTATCATAATCTGGCCTCTTCTTGGGTCTACTCCCAGAAAGTTATTCCTTAACAGTCTGCATCTATTCTACTTCGCATCTAATTTGGAAAAAAAGAATTAACAACATACTGTCATTTAAGTTATTTTTGTCCCATTTCTGGGAGCCATAACACTTATCCAATGTACTCACAACCCTCCTCATTTCTCTTATCCAAGAAAAGAAAAGTCAACTAACAAAACATATATATTTTGGGGGGTTTCTGATTTCAATTTTTTATTTCAGTTTTTAATTCTATAATTAAAATATAGATATTATAGGTAGAACATCCCAAATCAAAAAATCTGAACTGCTTTACAATCTGAAACTTTTTGAGGGTTGACAGGACTTAAAAGAAATGTTCATTGGAGCATTTCAGATTCATATTTTCAGATTTGGAATGCTCAATGCAAATATTCCAAAATCCAACATCCAGTTCTAGTCCCAAGCATTCTGGGTAAGGGATACTCAAGCTGTAATAAACATAATCATACCCAGAGAATGATGGGTATTGCCATATTCTTTTCAGATATTTTCATTTTCGTTTTTATACATCATAGATAAGAGTTGAAACCGGCCACGTTCACTCCCTTAATTCCATTGTGAAGGTCTTCCTCAGAGAAAACCACTATAACAAGTTGATGTTATTTATTTGCATATTTTAAACATTTATTACATAGCCATTGACCCATAAAAATCCATTATCATTGTTTTGCATGTTTTTAAAATGATAACATACATTATGTTTTATGGAAGCCAGAATGCCAAAATGGCCTTGTGACTGCTGACCTTGTGCAATCCTCTCTTGAGTAAGGACAGGGGCTGTGAATATGATAGGATACCATTTCCACGATTATGTTACATTATATGGGAAGGTAAAGGGATTTAGCAGACACAATTAATGTTCCTAATCAGTTAACTCTGAGTAAATAAAAAAGGAAATTATCCTGGGTGACCTTTCAGAACCTATCCCTTCTGTTGTCCTTGAAGAAGCAAGATGCCATGAGTTCCACAGAAAGCTGCAAGGAAATGAATTCTGCCAACAATTATGTCAGCTTGAATGAGGACCCTGAGGTTCAAATAAGACTCCAGACCCACCTGATATTCTGCACACAGCCTGTAAGACCTGAGCAGAGGGCCCAACTAAACCATGCCTGGATTCCTGAGCTCATGGAAATTGTGAGAATAAATATGGTATGCAGCAATATTGTGTCAGTTTCCTAGGGCTACTGTAACTAAGTACCACACACTGGGTGACTTAACCAACATTAATATATTGTCTCACAGTTCTTTGATATCAAGGTGCCAGCAGGGCCATGCTCCCTCTGAAACCTCTAGGCAAATCCTTCCTTGCTTCCTCCCACTTCTGGTGGTTTGCCTCCAGTCTTTGGTCTCTCCTTGGCTCCAATTCTTCATCTTTATGTAATATTCTCCCTGTGTCTCTGTCTTCACATGGCCGTCTTCTTATAAGGACACCAGCCATACTGGATGTGGGGCCCACCCTATGCCAGTCTGACTTCATCTTAGCTAACTACATGTGCGGCAACCCTATTTTCAAATGAAGTCATATTCTGAGGTACTGGAGATTAGGATTTCAACTTCTCTTTTCTGAGGGAGAAGGAGGGGGACACAGTCCAGTTTATAGTAAATATAAAATCAATACATGTGTTATTGCATTATTTGCATTTTTTAGTCAACATGTGTTTTGGAGACTTAGCAATGAAGACACATGTAGTTCTGTTTCATTTACACAGAATTCCCTTAGAGGGATACCCAGGTTGAAGCATTAGAGAGACAACAGGAAATATCATGCACCGTGGTGTGTAGCCATTTCAAAAGCAATTTAGCAATTCCATACAGTTGAGGTGGCTGTTTGGATATATAGTTTGTATGCTTAATCTTTGGCCTGCTTGATCTAACACTGTTAATACATCTGATTATGCTCTCCGATTATGATTACGATTTTGTCAATCTCTCTTCTTAATTCAGTTGGTTTTCATTTTAGATTCTTCAAGGAAATGTTGATGGGTACATTAAAATTTATTCCCTTTTCGGTGGTTTTACCTTATATGTTTAACTAATGTTCTTTTTATTCCTATTAATTTTTTTAACCTCAAAATTTATTTTGTCAGTTATTTATATGAACCTTAGTTTTCTTTTGGATAGTATTGTCCTGGCATATTTTCTTCTTGTTCTATTAATTTGTTTTTAATTACATTTTCATAGTATCTTTTCAAAATAAAATATTACATGCATACAATAATATATTTATGCCAGTTATAAATAAAGTACAATAATATAGTTTACATCTAGGGACACAGCAACCAAACCAAAAATTGGAACACCACTAAAATGTACATCAGTCCATGAGTTTCTTCACTATTCCAGATCCCTGCTAACCCCAGAAGTAATCATATTAGTGATGTTATTGATAAATCATATGACCTATTAGATTATATATACACATTATATATTAGGAATATATGATATATACTACATAACATATTGGCCTGTATATTACAAAAACTATATATATAAACTATTATATATGTATAACTAAATACGTATACTTCAAGTATATCACGTTTAGTTTTGCTTGCTTTTTTGCTTTATAAAAATCAACAAACATTATGTTTCTAATGTTTGTTTTTGGTGTTAAATACAGCTGTAATTCAAACATTTTAGTCTCTGTTTCATAATATTGCAGTTCATGAACACATAACTTTATTCACCATTCTTTTATCAATATTTTTGTTTCCATTTTAATTATAAACCAGGCTGTTACGGCTATTTCTTCCTTCCTTCCTTCATTGCCAAGTTCATTTGATATAATATTATGGCTATTCTTACAATGCACAAGAAGTTTCTAGAATGTACACTCAGAAAGGAAATTGCTGAGTCATAGGCCATGTGACTATTCAAACTTACATGATTAATGCCAACAACAAATTTTTACGCCTATCAAAAGCATATAAGCATTATCATTGGCTCACAGCTTCTCCATCACTTGGCCTTGTCATTTCCTAATTGTAGTCAACTACATATGTAGAAAAAATGTCATTACATTTTTATTCTCTGCTTATTGATGAGAATTGTCAGCTTTTCTTATATTTATTAACCATTTGTTAAAATCTTCTGTGAAATGCTTATTCATGTCTTCCTATATTTTTCTATTAGATTTTTTTTTCTTAAGAAATTTTTGGAATTCTACATTTACATATTCTTGATAAGACACTATTATATATTTTGCAAGTTTCTTTTTAAAATTTGTGGCTCATCTTATTTTTCACTTTTTTTAACTTAAAGGTATTCGGTTTAGTTTTGAAAATTCCTTCCTGTCTTAGAATAATGCAGATTATCTCATATTTCATTCTAAAATACTAATATTTTGTTATCACATTTTATTATATCTGGAATTGATTTTCGTGCATGGTGTGAAATTCAATGTTATTTCTATATAACCAATTGTGCTAGCAACTTTTATTGAATATTTCCTCCCTTCTCCACTGGATTACAATGGCAACTCTGTTACCTATCCAAATTGCATATAAGTCTGAGTCTCTTTCTAAGTTCTTTGTCTTTTTCACTTGGTCTATTTGTGTATTTCTGTGCCACTATCTTAATCATTATGACTTTAAAATGGGGCTTGATATTTGGTAAGGCAAGTCTTCTCCATCTTACTCTTTTAATTCTCAAGTATATTATTGGCCCTGTGCTCTTTTAAATACATTTTAGAATCAGCTTTTTAATTTTCACACACATAGGGAATTTGCTTGATTGTATAAAACCCACAGCTTTAGGGGAAATTAGCATCCTTACAATATTGAGTTTTCCTATTCGTGAATGTAGTACATTATCTCTTTCAACTCAGTAATGCCAATTTTTTTAAATTTCCTTATACTCTTCTACATACATACTATTTACAGTGTTCATTAAAATTATCCCAATATAGCATATATAATTATGTCTCTATAGAGAGCTTTCTTAATAAATTTTGAATTTATAAATTACATGTTCAACCTGATTGTTGCTGGCAGGAATTCTGGGGACCATCTTAAAATTCTGCCTCCACAAGTTCTCTGTTCTCACCCCATTCATAGCTTTTCTAAACAGATCTATGCGCAACTGATAACTAAAGAGAGAAAATGCAAACATTTTCAGACCATAAAGTGAACTTTAAAAAAAAAATAACCTATTGAAGTTTAGCTATAATGAAATAATCACTCACTAGAGCACAGTGTCTGTAGCTTTCTTAACTATTTGATCAGTCTTTGCTATTCCTCTAGTAAGCCACTTACTCATCCCAGAAGAGTAGCTTCTGTTCTTCCACAACACTGGAAGTCTTCTACTCTGAATTTCAATTAAGTAAATATTATAAAATATGTGACATTAGGACAATGCCTCTGTCTTTAAAATAATAACAATATTTACTCATCTGTTTGGCAAGCATGCATATTGTGATCATGAATAAAGTATGAAAGAGTAAAGTGGAAATTAATTGATCTTTACCCTGTTTGTGTAACTGCAGTTATATCTGTTTTGCATCAAAAATAGAATCTTAAGTAAAATACAAAAGGAGAAAAATTGATTTGATTGTCGCAGATACTAAAAAGCAAATGGATAATATTCTATCAGGATTCAAGAACAGTGTTAGCCACTCAATTTTTAGAAGTTCTTCATCCCCTCTAATTCTCAATAGCTAGTAAGTGTCAGCATTAGATCTTAATTGGCAATCAGGACTTTAGTCCAGCAGGCACTGTTGAATTTAATCTGCAAGTGCTGACCTAATTTCCCAGACGTTTGGCAAGTATCATTTTCTTGCTGCTTTCTAGTATACATGGGCTATAACGAATGCTCCTTTAATTGCTGTCCTACGGCTTTGACTAACAGATTGCTTCTGCAAGAGCCCTGCAGGAGAAAAGCCAGCTTGAGAACTTAAGCTTCTACAATTTATAATAAAATTTATTATTCCACCATTAATCACAAGTGATTTCTGGTTTTGAATCTAAAATAGACCAGACATATCCATTTATTCTGTGGTTGCCATGCAGAACTGCAGTACAAATTATCCCGCGTATCCTGCTCATGTGGTATTATCGAAGTCCTCATACTCATTACAAAGTTCTTTTGCCAGAGAAATTGTGAGGGTCAAAGATAATATCTTCTTGCCAGTTGTAGAAACTAACGACATTTACACTCCATTCTTTTCTGCTGGGAAAGCAATGTGATGTAATTGTTTTTCTCCATATCCTTGCTACTCACAGTGTGTTATGTTATGGTCAGGGGACTCAGCATCATTGGCATCAACATGGGTCCCAATCCAGATGTACTGAATCTGCATTGTAACGAGATCTCACGTACTTCTCATGCACATGTAAGATTGAAAAGCATTGCTCAATGGACCTCAGGAAGCTATCAACCATCTCTGACTATAATTACAATTACTGCTGTAAAATAGTTATAATTATAACTATCAGATGTAATTGTTAATAATATGGCACTTTTTCTGAGGATCTATATCCTTTAAGATAAGGGCACACAGAGTGGGTGATTTCTTTAAAGGCTCAAACCTGGAGATTTTCAAGCGCTATTCAGCTTTGTTCTCCTTTCCCAGGGTTGGAGATAAAGAGCACTCCATCACCCAAGGCACATAAAGGAGTGAATTTTCTGTAGTTTCTACTATAGTCATCTTTCTCCATATAATATTTTGCCTTGGTGTTGACCCTACAGCATCAGAGTAGATTCCTACACGACCAAGGTTTCAGGGACTGCTTGGGGAAGAAAAGCAATCTTGAGCCAGTTTAGCCGGGCTGGGTCTAGAGAGTCTAGAAAAGATTGAGCGACTCACAGATCTTCCTGCCTTAGAAGGGGTGGATGTCACAGAGCCTGATGCCTGAATGCATACATGTTAACTAAAATTTCCCTTCCCAGAATCTGTAGTCCCTCCCCATCTCATTTTTCACTTCCTGCCTAGCAAAGGACCATTTTAAATTCACTATAATATCAGATATTTCTAGGCTTGACCACTTTCACTGAAGTACGTAAAATAAACCAATACGTAAAACAAAGTCTACTCTTTCCTAGCTCATTAGGGCCTTCCCACTTCAGGATAAGATCCCTTCTGTTACTTCCCTCCATCTCCCATCAAACCTACTCTGAATTTGCACATTCACATCAATGAATACATGTATAATAAATATCAGTGCCCTAAGCCAGTTGTTCTCAACCTTTAGCATCAGAGTCCCCTATATAGCTTCTTAAAACACAGATTACTGGGCCTCATCCACAGAATTTCTCATTCAGCAATGGGGCTACAAATTTTGTACTCCCAGGAAGTTTCCTGGTGATGCTGATACTACTGGTCTTGGCACCACACTCCAAGAATCAGTGTTATCAAAATGAAATTCCAGGCATTGGGAATAGAATTAGAAGTTGAAGACTGGCCAGGTGCTGCACAAATGTCACTTCTGTACATTAGGTTCACCTGGGCCTGCTCATGCCCGCTAGGTTAGCCAAGGTCCACCAAGCCCAGGATTTACATAGCTAAAGCAGTGATGTGCAGAAATATCCTTCCTACAACTAGTCTCCTCAGCCAGGCATCCCTTTGTCCAGCCACTTCATGCAAAGACAATAAATCACTTATACAAACACATTTCACAGATATGGAACCTAACAACCACTCTACTAAGTGTTTATGTTTGAAAGTGACATACAGATAATATGGCTTTCTGCTTTGGATTTTTAATGGGGAAGGCTGGCATACTAATGGCAGAAAATGGTTAGAGTTGAAATAGCACCACTGGTACATTGTTTGGTCTCTGAGACCCACACATTAAGCAACTATCAAAGAAAAGTGGAGGTTTTTTTCTTTACTAAGATGGGTAAGAAAACCATTTCTCCCTTTAGCAAAGAGAATGAAGAGGGATGATCTATTTTGCCATCTAAGATACGTATTTTGAACTATTATATATCAATTAAGTATGTGTTGTTTTCTGTAATAACATAAGAAATTACTGTGCTTAATATTGAGTAAAAATATACAAAGTTAAATGTTTTATATGAGCATGATAAGTGCAATATTTTCTGCATTCACTCAAAATACACTCATTTAACAATTATTTACTGAGTCTGGTATGTGTCAGGAAATGTGCACAGCTCAGAGACTACAGAGGTAATATGGTAATATTTTCTCATTTCTCAGTACTAGGATATTTCTTTTGCCAGAAATGCAGGAATGCCTGAATTCACCCCTGCAAATCTTTCCTCCTTTACTGGGAAATCTAAGCAGTATGTTATTAATGGCAGTACAAATGCTTCAGAGACTGACTCCCAGTTAAAATTGCATTTGAATGTATGGGTTTATCCTAAAAGCATAAGCTAACTTCATTACTTTATCAACCATAGTCCTAGCAGGAAACTAGTATAAATACAAAAGGTTGAACTATATTGAATTAAGGGGCTATCTACATAAGTATGGACAAAGTTAAGGAAACAAGAGAAAGTGAAGCACCCAGGGAGGGACTAGCAACCATAGGAAGCTCCTGCCACTCATAGGCCTGATAGGCCAAGGGAAAGAATGGGTATTAGCAGAATTCAATGAGAACTAGAACTTTTTAAAAAGAGACTGACTGCAGTTGGAGGAAATTCAGCCAGTGCCCAAACTATGGCCAATCTGGCCAAATTGTCTTTGTTCCTACGAAGGCTGGAAGCAACCTCCTACCAGTGCTTCCCATTGAATAAACCCAACCAGAAGCCCAAGTGATAGGATTTGTAGAGTTGGCCTCCTGAAGCCTGTAGCAGGGCTGAGAATAGATAATTTACACACTCAAGTCATCCTTCCTCCCCAGCTGTAAATTACAGGAATGGAAAATCCTGGAGTTCACATGGTATTTCCATAAATACCCATGAGGACAGAGAGAGAAAGATACCCTGGCCTCCAAAACACGGAGGCCAACTCCCTTTAACAATTCTGCTGCAATAGATGGAAGATATGTCACAACCAAATGGGCATCCTTCCCTGAGGAATCAAGTGCTATCTAAAACAGGAAGGCACAATGCAGATGTGTATCACAGAGACCATGCTCAGTGTAAACCAAGGCTAATCAGTGGCTCGACTCCAGCTAGAAATCCCTTCTCTTTTGCTGGAGAGTATGTGAGCATAGGGCTACTGGCGTGATTAAGGTGAATTTGCTCCTCTTTTGGGGGATAAATGTAATCAGTAAGTGGGGCTTATTTATGTAAAATATATCAGTCTTTCAAAATCCAGGAAAAAAGTATGGCTATTTTTTTAAAAGCACATAGGTCAACATATGTGGTTTTTAAATTTTGCCTCAAAATGTTCCTGTCCTAAGCTTCTTTGGGAAATAAAACAAGAATCTGAGTTACAGTTTTTTAAATGGTTTATGCAATATGATCACAAATTAGGCAAACATCTGCAGCAAGGATTCAGTGAACCAATTTTCAAAAATAAAATATTTTGAAAACAGCAGAACTAAGCTGGTCTATATACAGAATAACTAGGGGAAAATGTTCTTTTTCACAATGGGTTTTGATACACTGAAAACTCTCAGTTATGTATCACAACCAGTAAATGTAGTAATCAAGTATTGATGCAGCAGATCTGTCTGGCTCCAAAAGCTCACATCACACACTGTGGCCAGGGCCTCTCCCACCAGAAAGCTGGGCAGGTGCATGCCTCAGGGTGCTTTGCATGAGCACAGCCTTGCCCAGAGTTGTTAAATGAACCTCCAAAGTCAGACAACAAGTATGTGGCAGACCTGGGACTGGGACCCCAGGTTTTTAACTACATATCTGCTATGAGTAAAACTGAAAATTTTCTTGTGCCTTTCTTATCATTTGTTGTATAAATTTAAGAACCGCACAAAAAGAAATGTAGAAAATAAGTTCAGGTCATAAAAATATTACGGACATACATACATACAAAGCAAACAGGGTTTCGGAGTGTGTTTCTTCTCTTTTAAGGTTATTTAAAAAGTGATTATTTTCACCCAAATTAGGATTAATTAAACTATGGAATCATATTCATTTGCTCTTACCTGTTTTATACTCTGGGATTCCTACTAATTTTTATTTTGAAAGGAGTTTGATTGCTAAAACAAGAACTTAGAGAGAAATGAGAGGGATAATGGCACAATCAAATCTGATATTTACAATCTGGAATCGTGTGTAAATGATTAGTAGTTTGAAATAAATACAAAACACCCTATGATTATGAAACTGTAGGGGATATCCCAGGAATCTGAAAATACCAAGAATTTACAGCTAATTTATTCTTTTTAACTTTCTAGTACAGCATTTACCTAGCAAGTGGTATCCAGTTAAAGTGTGAATCATATGCACCTGCGGACAGTTGTCTAAATGCCCGGAGTTCTCTGCTACACATGGGATTTTACAAGCATTCGGGTTACTGCCAAGAGAGGAACCAACAAAAACCTCAAAACCTAATAAGCAAGACTCATAAACACTTCAATGTTCTTTTCCCTAAGACCAAAGACCTGTTTGGGGAGTGCTGTTTGCTGATTAATATCATTATGAGCTGTCAAGAGATCTTCTCACCAGACTAATAATACCTCAGGTCCAGCATCTCTTTGTAAACTGCCAGGAAAACGGGCTCCTCAAATTCTTCTGTCAGAGAGCCACCCTCTGGAGCTCTGATTTCATTTCTGACACTGATTTATGCTTAATCTAGGCTGAGATTCTGCATTCGACTTGATGAAGATGCTGGCAATTATCTGTGCAAAAGGCAATAATTGTGAGAATTTTATCTTTGTGCAGTTTCTCACATCCCTGACTGTGCAAAGAGAATCCTACAGTTCTTCCCTAGTTCTGACATTTGTAATGCAGAAAATGGGAAAGATGAAGAAAGAGATAGAACTGTGGAGTGCAGAGACCCGGGAGAGGGAGGAAAAAGGCTAAATGTCATGGCTGAGCTCCCAAGCATGCGGGAGGAGAATTAACAGCAAGCATTCTGAAAGAGAGGCCTCTTTCACAGCAGCCTCAGGAGGCGAGAGGCTATGAAGAGGAAAAGAGATTTCAGGAGGGGTTGCTGAAAATGAGACACCTTTAATATTCTTTCCTGATCCTCTTCCTCCTCCCATCCTCTACCCTCCGAAAGGCCCCATTGTGTGTTGTTCTCCTCTATGTGTCTATGTGTTCTCAATATTTAGTTCCCACTTATAAGTGAAGACAGGCAGTATTCGTTTATTTTCCTGTGTTAGTTTGCTAAAGATAATGGCCTCCAGCTCCATCCATGTCCCTCCAAAGAGTATTATCTCATTCTTTTTTTTTTTTTTTTTTTTTGAGACGGGGTTTCACTTCTTTTTGCCCAGAGTGGAATGCAGCGGCACAATCTCAGCTCACTGTAAACTCTGCCTCCCGGGTTCAAGTAATTCTCCTGCCTCACCTCCCAAGTAGCTGAGATTACAGGTGCCCGCCACCACACCCAGCTAATTTTGTGTTTTTAGTAGAGACTGGGTTTCACCATGTTGGCCAGGCTGGTCTCAAACTCCTGACCTCAGGTGATCTGCCTGCCTCAGCCTCCCAAAGCGCTGGGATCACAGGCGTGAGCCACCAAGCCTGGACAATCTCATTCTTTTTATGGCTGTATAGTATTCCATGGTATATATGTACCACGTTTTCTTTATTCAGTCTATCATTGATGGGCATTCAGGTTGATTCCATGTCTTTGCTATTGTGAACAGTGCTGCAAAGAACATATGTGTGCATGTGTCTTTATAATAGAATTACTTATATTCTTTTGGGTATATACCCAGTAATGGGATTGCTGGGTCAAATGATATTTCTGTCTTTAGGTCTTTGAGGAATCACCATACCGCCACAATGGTTGAGTTAATTTACATAATAGAATATCAGCATTCCTTTTTCTCCACAACCTCACTTTTTTTTTTTTTTTTTTTTTTTAGACAGAGTCTCACTCTGTCACTCATGCTGGACTGCGGTGGTGCAATCTCAGCTCACTGAAACCTCCACCTCCTTGGTTCAAGTGATTCTCCTGTTACAGCCTCCCCAAGTATCTGGGACTACAGGCATGCACAACCATGCCTGGCTAATTTTTATATTTTTAGTAGATATGCGGTTTCACCATGTTGGGCAAGCTGGTCTCGAACTCCTGAGCTCAAGCAACCTACCCACCTCAGCCTTCTAAAGTGCTGGATTACAGGTGTGAGCTACCGTGCCTGGCCTGGACTTTTTAGTAATAGCCATTAGTAATATTACTTTTTAGTAATAGCCATCAAAACTGGAACCCTTCCTTAGACCACATACAAAAATAAAGTCAAGATGGATTCAAGACTTAAATGTAAAACCCCAAAATATAAAAATCCTGGAAGACAACCTAGGCAATACCATTTAAGACATTGGCACAAGCAAAGATTTCATGAGAAAGACACCAAAAGCAATTGCAACAAAAGCAAAAATTAACAAATGGTATCTAATTAAAGTTAAGAGTTTCTGTACACAGCAAAGAAACTATCAACAGAGTAAACCTACAGAACAGGAGAAAAATTTTGTAAACTATGCATCCAACAAAGGTCTAATATCCAGCATATATAAGGAACTTAAACAAATTTACAAGAAAAAAAAAACAAAAAAGCGGGCAAAGGACAGGAACACTTTTCAAAAGATGACGTACATGCAACCAATAATCATATTTTTAAAAAGCTCAGAATCACTGATGATTAGAGCAATGCAAACCTTTAATGTTCTTTAAAAGATGTGAGTAATGATGCATTTCCTTAAATGCAACACTGAAGCCAGGGCATAATTCTGATCAAAGATGATTTACTTTCTCATTGTGCAGAATATAAGGTGATGATCACTGTGCTTATATTAAACACTTCATTAGATTGTGTCTATGGAACAGCAAGCAGCAGACCTTAATCTTATTAATTTATTCCCAGTACAGCTGCAAAGGTGGCAGGTAAAAAAGTGGGAAAGAAAAGAAGGAAGAAAGGAAGGAAGTTTTTTCAGCACCATTTAGTAAAGAGACTGTCTTTCCCCACTGTATGTTTTTGGCACCTTTGTCAAAAATGAGTTCACTGTAGGTGTGTGGATTTACCTCTGGGGTCTCTATTCTGTTCCACTGATCTATGTGTCTGTTTTTATTCCAGTACCATGCTGTTTTGATTACTATAGCTCTGTAGTTTAATTTGAAGTCAGGTAACATAATTCCTCCAGTTTTGTTCTTTTTGCTTACGATAGCTTTGGCTATTCTGGGTCTTTTGTGGTTCCATATAAGTTTTAGGATTTTTTTTCTATTTATGCAAAGAATGCCGTTGGTATTTTGATAGGGATTGCATTGAATCTGTAGACTGCTTTGGGTAGTATGGGCATTTTAACAATATTGATCCTTCCAATCCATGAACATAGAATATCTTTCCATTTTGTGGTGCTCTCTTCAATCTCTTTCATTAGTGTTTTATAGTTTTAATTGTAAACATCTGTCACTTCTTTGGTTAATTCCTAGGTATTTAATTGTATTTGTGGCTATTGTAAATGGAATTTTTATTTCTTCCAGATCTTAGAAGAAATGTTTTTAATTTTTCCCCATTCAGTATGATACTAGCTGTGGGTCTGTCATATATAGCTTTTATTATGTTGCAGTATGGTTCCTTCTATGTCCAGTGTTTTGAGGTTTTCACCATGAAAGGATGTTGAATTTTATCAAATGCTTTTTCAGCATCAATTGATGAAACCAATCATATGGTTTCTGTGATCATATGGTTTTTGTCCTTCTTTCTGTTAATATAATGTATCACATTGATTGATTTGCATATACTGAACCATCTTTGCATCCCTGGGATAAATCCCACTTGGTAATAATAAATTATCTTTTTAATGTATTACTGAATTCAGTTTGCTAATATTTTATTGAGGATTTTTGCATCAATATTCATCAGATATATTGGCCTGCAGTTTCCTTTTTTGGATGTGTCATCGTCTGGTTTTGGTATCAGGGTAATACTGGCCTCATAAAATGAGTTTGAAAGTATTCCCTCCTCCTATATTTTTCAGAACAGTTTGAGTAGAATTGGTATTAGCTCTTCTTTGAATGTTTGGTAGAATTCAGTAGTGAAGCCATCAGGTCCTGAGCTTTACTTTACTGGGACACCTTTTATTACAGCTTTGGTGTCATGCTTGTCATTGTTTTTTTCAGGTTTTGGATTTCATGTTTCAATCTTCATAGATTGTATAAGTCTAGGAATTTGTCCATTTCTTCTAGATTTTCCAATTTATTGGCATATAGTTGCTCATAGTAGCCACTAATGATCTTTTGAGTTTCTGCAGTATCAGTTGTATTGTCTCAGTTTTCATCTCTGATTTTATTTATTTGGGTCTTCTCTCTTTTTTTCTTAGTCTAGAGAAAGTTTCTCTATTTTATCTTTTTTTAAGGAAACAACTTTTTATTTTGTTGATCTTTTGTATTGTTTTTATCATTTTAATTCCATTTATTTCTACCGTGATCTTTATTATTTCTTTTCTGCTAATTTTGGGTTTGACTTGCTCTTGCTATTCTAATTCTTTAAGATGCATCATTAGGTTGTTTAATGAAGCTTTTCTCTTTTTTTGATGTAGACACTAATATCTATAAACCTCCCTCTTAGTAGCGCTTTTGCTGTATCCTGTAGGTTTGGGTATGTTGTGTTTTCATTTCATTTCTCTGAAGAAACTTTTTAATTTCCTCTTCAATTTCTTCATTGACCCATGAGTCACTCAGGAGTATATTGTTTAATTTCCATGTGTTTGTAGATTTTGCTCTTGTTACTGATTTCTAGTTTTATTCCAGATGCTTTATATTATTTCAATTTTTTCAATCTTTTAAGACTTCTTTTGTGATCTAACACATGGTCTATCCCTGAGAATGATCCATGTGCTAAGGGAAAGAATACATATTCTGCAGCTGTTGGATGAAATGTTCTGTAGATATCTATTGGGTCCATTTGGTCTATAGTGCAGATTAAGCCTGTTGTTTCTCTGTTGGTTTTCCATCGGAATGTCCTGTCCAATGATGGAAATGGGATATTGAAGCCACCAGCTCTTATTGTTTGGGCCCTATCTATCCCTTTAACTCTAATATGTTTTGTATACCTGGGTGCTCCAGTGTTAAGCGCATGTATATATTTACAATTGTTATATCCTCTTGCAGAATTGACCCCTTTATCACTACATAATGACCTTGTTTGTCTCTTTTCACAGTTTTTTGTCCGGAAATCATTTTGCCTGATAAAAATATAGCTACTCCTGTTTTTTTTTTTTCATTCTCATTTGCATGGGATATCTTTTTCCATTTCTTTACTTTCAGTCTATGTGTGTCTTTATAGGTGAACTGTATTTCTTGTAGGCAACAAACAGACATTAGGTCTTGTTTTCTTATGCGTTTAGCCAGACTGTCTTTTAATTGGAGAGTTTAGTCCATTTACATTCAATGTTATTATTGATAAGTAAGAACTTACTCCAGCTATTTTATTATTTGTTTTCTGGTTGTTTTGTGATCTTCTCTTTCTTCTTTCCTTCCTTCCTATCTTCATTTTAACGAAGGTGATTTTCTCTGGTGGTATGTTTTCATTTCTTGCTTTTTATTTATTGTATATTTGTTATTTTTTTATTTGAGGTTACCATGAGGCTTGCATATAATATCTTATAAGCCATTATTTAAAACTGATAACAACTTAATACTGATTGCATAAACAAGCAAGCAGAGGAAAAACTAATAAAAAATCTACACTTTAAATTCGTCCTGTCACTTTTTAACTTTTTGTTGTTTCTATTTATATCTTTTCATACTACGTCTTGAAAAGTTGTTGTAGATATTATTTTTTATTGGTTCATCTTTTAGCCTTTCTACTTAAGATATGAGTGGTTTACACAGCACAATTATAGTGTTATAATATTCTGTGTTTTTCTGTGTACTTACTATTACCAGTGAGTTTTGTACCTTCAGATGATTTCTTATTGCTCGTATATGTCCTTTTCTTTCTAATTGAAGAATCCTCTTCAGCATTTCTTGCAGGACAGGTGTCAATGAAATCCATCAGCTTTTGTTTGTCTGAGAAAGTCTTTATTTCTCCTTCATGTTTGAAATAAAATTTTGCTATATATGCTACTGCAGCATAAAAGTATTTTCCTTCAGCACTTTAAATACGTCATGCACTCTTCCCTGGACTGTGAAGTTTCCACTAAGAAGTCTACTGCCAGATGTATTAGAGCTCCATTTTATGTTGTTTCTTTTCTCTTGCTACTTTAGAATTGGGTGACGCAAAACACTTCCTTGGCTATTCTGGTTGATATGTTACTAAGTCACTACCCCCCAGGACTACTGGCTCCAAGCTCAGCAGAGCACAAGTTCTTGCCCAGGAATTGCAGTCCTTGTGGCTCAGACTACCTTTCGAGTTTATTTAGAATCCTAGAGCACTTTGGACTGCAGTGGTGAGACTTGCCAGAACTCAGCTTCCAACCACTGGGATGGGCAATTTCCCTCTGGCTAAGTTTAGTCTAAATGCTCCCTCTGTGGGCAATGGCTGAGTTCCGCCTGGTGTTGCTTTCCACTGTGACAGGGCAACACTGAGTTCCAACGCAAAGTCCCACAATCACCGCACTCTACCTCCCCCAAGCACACAGATTCTCTCTTCATGCCAGCTGGTTGCTGTCAGGGAATCAGGGAGGGGGTGGTATAGGCAATTCAAGACTGTCTTTCCTCTCCTCTCAGTGCCTCTTTCAGGGATATGAAATTAAAACCAGGTACTGTGATCACTCACCTGATTTTTTATCCTTATGACGGTGCTTTTCTGTAAGGATAGTTGTTTGATTTGGTGTTTCTACAAGGAGAATGATTGGTGGAGGTTTCTATTTGGCTATCTTGCTCTGCGCCTCATTTCCAAAAGTTAATTTTTAAAGTTTAGAAGTTGATATAAATGTTGATATTATTTTAAAATTTATTATAGCCATAAGACACACTTATATGTACACTTTATTGAAATTAGCAGACTACCATCTCCGAAAAATATAATTTTTGTAAGTGTGCTATTATTTTTTGCCATCTTCACTATATATGTGCATGTATATGTATATACATATGTGTATATACGACTGTTGTGCATTTTCCAAATATGTGACTGTTGTGCATTTTCCAAAGATCATCATCATAGTTGCTTAAAGTCTTGCTTTTCTGGTATTCACTGGGCAAATTTAGTTTTGCCTGGAAAATTCCCAGGTCCTAGGCTGGGTGCTGCTTTTGCTGCCCAGAAGCAAATTCTCCCTCCCTACTCTTTTCATTTATCATAATTTAAATATGCATGAGCCCAATTTTTACAAAATGAAGGGGAAGTACAATGTTTAAAATTGTTTAACTTCTTTATTTTTATTCACTTTTTTTTTTTTTTTTGAGACAGAATCTCACTCTGTTGCCCAGGCTGGAGTGCAGTGGCACAATCTAGGCTCACTGCAACCTCCCGGGGTTCAAAGGATCCTCCCACCTCCACCTCCTAAGTATCTGGGACTACAGGTGCACACCACCAAGCCAGGATAATTTTTGTATTTTTTGTAGAGACTGAGTTCCACCATATCGCCCAGGCTGTCCTCAAACCCCTGGGCTTAGCGACCTGCCTGACTTGGCCTCCCAAAGTGCTGGCATTACAGGCCAACTGTGCCTGGGCTGCTTCCTTATTTAAAAAAAAAAACAGCAATATGTCCTAAATATCTTCCATGTTAGTACACAGAATTGTCTCATTCTGGTTAATGACTAAGTAAAATAGTTAACCAGTTCCCTATTGTTGACTATTTTGCTTCTTTATATTTTCTTGTTATTACAAATAATGCTACAGTGAACATCTTTGCACCTATATTGTTTGCAAAGGATTCCCATATAATAAATTCTTGGTGTTGGGATACCAAGATCAGTTGGGATACTTTCAGTCACAACTAAACATGTTACATACAAAACAATATTAATTACTTACCTCTCTTTATAAGAAATTTGAAGGTGGTTCTAGATTATTTCAGTGCCTCAACTGGATCAGAATCCCGGATATGTGTCTCTGCAATTCTCTTGTCCTTCTCATGGTGTCAAGCCGGCTGTAGCAGGCATCTTACCCATGCACAGCAGCCTCCCAATCTGGAAGCAAGTAAGAGATGAGAGTGACAAAATGAGCTCTTTTTGTTGTGACATATGCTTTTTACCAGTAAAGAAGTCCCCAGCAGACACTCTCTTATCTCTCTTTGGGCAGAACTGGGTCTTGTGTCTAGTTCTACCTATAGAGAAGCTGGAAGAGATATGAGAGGCAGTTACAAGATCAGAGTTGAGAGTACTGGGAGTGGCCAACCAGCAGCTCAAGCTTACTGCCCGTGGTTGTGCAGTATACAATTCTAGCGGCACTGTTCATACCATGAGTATCATAAATTTCTGGTAAAGGCCATAAAATATCTTGAAGAAGGACCACTTCTTCTTGTCCACATAAAGTTCTCATGTTGTTAGAGTAGGCAGATAACTATACATGAACAGGACGGGGAGCCTCTGAGAAAAAGGGAGATCTGGAAAATCTCACACCCCAGAGACCACCCAAAACATGCGCGCTAGATAGGCGCAGAGAGGAAGGCAAATACCTATGCAAGAAGGAGCGCCCCTGAAGATACCCAGTATTGCTCACGCTGCAGTTAACCTGTCAGAAGGTAGCTAGCTGCGTGCTGCTAAGGAGGGAAAGAAGGCAAAGGAGAAATTCCTAAGTGATAACACAGGCCAGGCGCAGTGAGTATGGATGTGACCACTATACAGCCTTCCTGGGGTGGTGGGGATGAACAACACAGCCCTTAGGTAGAATTCATACCTAACACCTGGCCGGCACATCAACTGACAGTAAGGGAGAATCCCACAACCCTGGGGCGGGAATCAGGTAGGGAAAAGCAGGTTTGCAAGGCAGAAGCAGAAAAACTAGACAAAGAGAAAAGTAGGAGACTTAAGACAGAGGTGGGAACTTCAAGAAAGAGTCCATTATAATGAAATCCTCAACACAGAACTCGTGGGTCTGCTGGCTCATTCTCTTTCAGGAGCCCGCTCTACCTCGTCTTTCAGAGTGTACTGTCCCTTTAAATAAACACCACTACGCCTGGAAGGCTCTTTCCCTGCAGTGTCAGCTGCTCCTCATTTGGAGTACACTCATTTTTTTTTCCACAATAAACACTTTGCTTCCTGTTTCTCTTCAATAAAGCCCTCTGCTATCTCTGAGCTGTCTCTTGGCTGAAATCTTTCTCTCAAAACGACTAAGAACCCAGGATTACCAAACTTCTCAGTAACGATATGAGTTAGCAGTGGCCTCAATGCAGCCTCTGCCACAAACTTTATGGATAATTCCAGACTGCCATCCTAAAATCTTAAAACCCTACCCACTACCCCAACAGCATATGAGACTATGAACTGTCTTCTCCATACAGCTGTCAGCATTGTTATCAATCTGTGAAAAAAAGTTTTAAATTACATACTTTTATTATTCACGAGGCACATATGTTCTTACATTAATTGGCTATGGGTGTTTCTTCTATGATTTGCCAATTTATATATTCTGATCCTCTACTCTTTGGGTTTCTATTTCAGCATTCCAGGGGACATCATTTATCCTGATTCCTATCTCCAGCCTCTTCTTTCAAGATTACATGACAATTATTTATTTATTTAAATTGCAAGTTGCTTTGAAAGGTAAACTGTTAAGTTTCTGAGAATAGTAAACTATTTGGCCATTTG